>NC_088172.1:47720179-50127679 GCF_028769735.1 Zonotrichia leucophrys gambelii | reverse complement strand
TGTGACTGACAGTAAATTCATAGGGTCATGCTGTCTAGCAACTGGAAGAATTAGTCTTGACTAGTGAGATGCCTCTCTGCCTTGTAGCTGTCAAAATCAAACACTAGTTTGAAATTCATTGCACTGGGTGCCTGCCAGAAAATGCAGTGCAATGCAGTTTATTTGAATTCCAAGTATCCTGAGTAGGGCTGAAGCTGGAGTAAACAATATCCCTTAAAAAACACTGTGAGAGCAAAGCAGTTGTAGTCATTAAGGAAACAGTAAGCCTAAGCTGTGATCAATCCTAGTTCTTTTCTTGCCAAACAGAGCCATAACAATAGCCTTCTCTTTTAACAGAAGGATCTCAGAGAACAAATATCCTCTACTGCTCTAAAATTACAGTTGTCCTCTCACTCCTAAGTTTCCAGGATCATGAGTTTCATGGAGGTGCCTATCAGGCATGGGCTGTCACTCACTTCTAGTGGTGGGGCAACAGGAGTGTTAGGGCAAACAAGCTTGGACAACTTTGTAAATCGGTGCAGTTTAAATGGGCCCAGGAGACATTTATTGGTTGGGAGATCAGTCCTCTGAGGCTCTCAAATTCACAAAGAACATCCTCTCAGAATCCTGTGACTGCTGACCTTGGTGAGAGCTCTTTCCCCACAGGACCAGAGCTCCCCATCTCTGTCTCTGTCCCCATTCCAGTCACCCTCCCTGTGCCAGAAGCACATAAGTGTTCTTGCAATCACTGAGCTGCTGGCCATGGTCTCATCAGACAAAGAGGAGCAGTAAGGATAACCCCTCCTGGACTGTGTCCTTCAAGCTCCTGGTTTCTGTCAGAGTAGCTGACTGCTGTAGGAGTTAAGGAGAGGAAGGTGAAAATGGGGGTCTAGAAATCCTAAACTCTTCATCAGGTAGACAGGCTGTGCTGCAGGGCCAGTTCATGCAGCTCAGATGGCCTCTACCCCCTGGAGTTGTCACAAAAATCTGCTTATTTTGGCAAAATGGCAAAAGTCAGGGGTTTGTGTAGAGCCTCAAACTCATCAAGTCTCTACTGGAAGCTTTTTTTTTCTTGTGTCTCAAAGATACCACCATCTGCAGTGTGGGGGGTACAAGCACTGTGCAGGAATGGCAGCTCAGAATTCCTCCATGTGCCTTTCCAGTTCAGTGCTCTTCCACTGTGGAGGGCTCAGTAGAGAGGGATGAGGCATTTTTCCTGTTTTAGAAGCAGCCACAATCATGTTTTATTTGGAAGAACCCTGTTTGCCCTCCATAGTAAGAGAGGCCAAACCGTCACACCTTTTATTAGACTGCTGCTTGCCGTGATGAAGCTTTCAGGACTCGACACCTCATTGTGCTGACTGAGCTTTAGCAGCTGAAATGGCCTTGAACCTGGACAGGCAGTGCTGCATCTCTGATGGCGCCCATCATCAAAGCCTGTGACAATCAGTGTCTCTCCTGGCAGTTCCCAGGGTGTGAGCACTGATGTCCAGGCATCACACTGGCAGAGATCTGGTACCACTGGGGATTGCATGCTTCAGGCAGTCAGCAGCACCCAGGTTTGACATGCTGCTGGACTTGGGTTTTGTGACACCAGGCAGGAACACAGGCAACTTGTTCGTGAGGCTTTAAATACAAATTTTGCAAAGACTTTCATAAGTAGCACTTATATTCTGCTATTTTAATGCTGACTAGTTGCAGTGTTGAAAGGTGTTTGGCAAGGCAGCAATGGTTCATTTATATCAACTCAGTCTCACCAAGAGATGAGGAATAGGGGATCATGACATGGCATTATTACATTCACTGTTCTGACAAACTGCATGGTAGAATAACACAGCTCTCTCCATATGCATAAACACTCAAAGGAAAATATTTTGCTCCAGAAGCTGAAGCAGTTTAATGGAGAGGTGCAGCATTACTGCCACTCTCTATTGTGTATGTGACAAGGAGTGGGAGAATTACAGGTGTGGCTTCTGTGAGAAGCTGCTAGAAGCTTCCCCATGTCTGATAGAGCCAATGCCAGCCAGCTCGGGAACAGATCTGCCAGTGGTCAAAGTTGAACCCTTGAGTGACAGTGGCAGCACCTCTGGGATGACGAGTTTAAAAAGAGGAAAAAATCGCACAACAGCAATTTCAGACAGAGAGATGAGAATGTACGAGAGAAACAGCTCTGCAGGCACCCAGGTCAGTGAAGGGGCAGAAGGAGAAGGTACCAAGTACCCGAGCAGGGATTCCCCTGAAGCTCCTGGTGAAGACCCCTTGGGAAGTACGCACTGGAGCAGGCTCCTGGAAGAAACTGTGGACCCGTGGGGAGAGAGAAGCTCACAGTGGAGCAGGTTGGCTGGCAGGACTTGTGACCCAGCCCCAGAACACTGTTCCTCAAGGATTGTATCTTGTGGAGAGGGCCCACACTGGAGCAATTCATGCAGCCTGTGAGAAGAACTCACACTGGAGAAGTTAATGGAGGAGTGTCTCCTGGGGGAGAGACCCCACATTGGAGCAGAGGAGTATGAGGAGTCCTTCTCTTAAAAAGGAAGGAGCAGCAGAGATGATGTGCTGAACTGACCACAGCCTCATTCCCTGTGTCCCTGTGCTGCACTGGGGGAGGAGGTAGAGAAAATCTGAGTGAAGTAACCTGGTGAAGGAGAGAGGGGTAGGGGGAAGGTGTTTTGGATTTATTTCTCATTACCCTACTCTGATCTGATTTGTAATAAACAAATTAATTTTCCCAAGTCAAGCCCGTTTGCCCATGACTGTAACTGTTGAGTGATCTCTCCCTACTCTCATCTCAACCCATGAACCTTTTGCTATATTTTCTCTCCCTTGTCCAGCTGAGGAGAGCAGTGATAGAGTGGCTCTAGTGGGCACCTGGCATCCAGGAGGAGCTGCTAAAATGGAGCTTAACAGAAGTAGTGTTGGGCATTTTGTCCATAAAGTCATAAAATCAGAGAATCATTTAGTTTAGAAAAGACTCTTAAAATCATTGAGTTCAACCAGTGATGATCTTAACACTGAACACTGACATTGCTAGAGAAGAATGGCATGGAAAATACATGTTTTCAGACATAACACAAGAAACAAGTCATGCCAGCTCTGCAGCTGCCTAAAAAACTTTAGTAACTCCTTGTTTGTTTGCAGCAACCTTTAATGACATAATCTCCTCTTCTTTAGTTTTTGTTTCAATGAGTCTACCAGATGGGCATAAAAGAATTCTGATTCCACTGACGCTCATCTGGCATTTTCATTTAACTTAAGCAGGTTTTTATTTTCTTCTGGCAGGTTTTTGTTTTTTTTTTTTAATCTCTGCCTAGAAGCTGGATTGGGTAAATACCCCACATATCTTCAAGAACACATGCCTAAACCATTTTGTTATTATAAAACCAGAAATCTGTCTTTTGCTTTGAGTGGGAGGGTTACCAAAACATATAAATGTAAATAATTAACAAATACATTAAAGAAACTGTTTCCAGGCAAATAAACCAGTGCAAAAGGCAAAGTTCAGCAAATAAATTATTGGCTACTTATGACTTGCCCGTAACAAGTATATATCTTCTATGCTGTCTTCTTTTTTTAAAATGAGCATTTATTTTACATGATGCAGCTATTTGTGCTGCTACCAACATACAGCTCACACTGAAAAAGGCAACCTGCAAGGAAAAGTAGTGGTTACCAGGTGCACGTAGTTTTACATTGCTGGAAGGTATTTCCTGTCTCTCTTTCAGTCTCTTCTCTCCGTTAGTAGCCTTCAACAGAATTGTACATTTAAATAATTGCATGATTAACATGCTTTAAACTGTTTCTGTTCATTTTGGAGTAAAATAGACACTTAGATTTATGCATTTCAATATTCCTAGCATTTTGTGCAGGTTTAGTGTTAAAACAGGTGCAAAACATTTACAAAAGAAGGGTCTCAGATCCTTTAAACAAAATGGTGTGGAATGGTGGTTGCAATTAGAGTAAGTGGTCAGAAACTGCTTGGCAGTGTTTAATGTGGCAATCCTTCCTTCTCGTGCATAAATAAAGCAAATGTCACTGGAATTTAGTAAAAGGCTGCTATGTTTTCACTTGGATCTGAAACTGTGATTGCAGATGGAGTAGAAGACACTCCACAGCAGATGTGGCTTTAGCTGCAGGATGCTGAGCCATGCCTGTGTTGTAGCCCATGCTGCCATAGCTGGGCTGATGCTGGGGCTGAATCCTGCTTGCTTGTATCCAACTGAGCTGCAGCCAGTGCTATAGAGAATTACAGAGGAGAGAAACTCTCTGTACAGAGCCCTTGAAATTGCTTATAAGTATCTGACAATTTGGCTCACTAAAATTCTTCCTTTCTATGTCTCTGCCTGCCTGTGTCTTCCATTTGTAAACCTGCCCCTACAAACTGTTTGGAGTATCATTTTTATCTCACAGCCTGCAGCTATCTTTCCTTTGCATCAATGACAAACATTCTTGAAGTCAGGAATCAGTAAGTTTGTTCACCAAATGCAAAAAGCTGTTCAATTAGCTGATATAAATAAAAGAGCTCCATAGAAAATGAAAGAAGGTGAGGCAAGAAGCTTTGCTGGACTGTGCCAGCTGAAGACCTGTTTCAATGGGTTTTCTAGAAATCCTGAAAACAAACTGCTGGTGCGTTGCATCTTCTCTACTCAGGATTTTCCAGCATATAGTGATTATTTGTCTGGCCTCATATGGCTTCAAGAGTATCCACAGAAACAAGACAGAAAGAATCAGCAAACCCAAATATCCCTTGTCTTGGTTTAAACTATAATTTAATCTAAAATGTTATGTTAGTATCAGCTGGGCTAATTATGGAAAATTAATTTCCTGCAAAGAACCAAATTTCACATTGCCATAGGAACAAGTCCATACTCACTGCAGTATGGTGTCTTTGTTGTTTCCTGAGTAATCCTCATTCTCAATGGAATTCTGTCTTTTAAATGAAAAACCTCCAAGACTGCACAGCCTACACAGGTGAGCATAGTGGATAGTTTCATCCAGACAGATGGCTGCACCCCTGCATGTTCCACCCTCTGTCTCTCCTGGATGCACTTGCATAGAGCAAGCAATGAAGAAACAATCGAGGAAAATAAAACCCCTTCCAGATTTGTGTACCCTGGAAAGATTCACCCTTTCCAATACACCTATATACTGTTTTGCCTCCAGTTAGTAAGTGCCATGGTTTTTCCCTTTTCAGAGCTGTGATTCAAAAAGCAGCAAGTGGGCTTGAGCCTACTGAGTAATATCATGCTTCCATGGGGATCCCTCTGCCCCCATGACCGGCTGGGGTGTGAGGAGGGCTGTGTGGGTGCTGGAGGGGCATGCTGAGTCCATTCCTCCTGCCTGGCCAGGTACCACTTTATCTTAGGCCAAGCTCAGACATCCTTGTCAGGGAGTGCTTGGCGCAGTCACCTTGTTCCACTAACTACATCCACTGCAATTCCCAAATGCCCTCCATGCACAATGACACCTTCCTCACACAGAACAGCTCTTGCTGCAGATAACAGGCAGGATTTGGATTTCTGTGATGCTGAGATCCCTGACTCTTATAGGTACTCTTTACCCAGGTTTACTTCCTAAACATTTTCATCTGAATGTCCAGATTTCTCAGTGTGGCTGGTTTTGGTTATTTTCTCTAGCTGTCATGCTTTGCTAGTGAAGTGTACTTTCTCTTAGAAACAGCTGGTGTGCCATGTGAGAATTGGATATCTTTAACCAGCCAGTGTTCAAGTCAGTCCTTGATTCATAATCCAGAAAAGGCCTTTCAGAGCTGCACTTTGGCATTCCATTCCTCACGATATGACTGATGGTATTGCAGTGGGAACCACATCCTTGAGAATGCCACTTAGGAAGGAGAGAAGCAAAGCTGAAAGGGGATAATGAAGCTGTGATGCTCAAGCAGGAGGGGTACAGTGACCAGTGATGCCTGGTGTGATGCAAAGCCAGGAGGCTGCAATGGACAGCAATCTACTAAAAATGTGACATTACAGATGTGCCTTAACTTGAGCTTCCTGAAACGCTGTCATCTAGAGACTCCTTCTGTTTGCCATGCTGTTTGGTTTTTAAAAGCCTGTCCCAGGCTGTAGCAGTCAAGTTCTAGGAAGAAATATTCCAGGAGTGGTGAAAGACAGCCTTCTGGAGATGCCCACATCTCAGCATTCCCTTTGCTTGTCCCAGTGTGGTTTCCTGCTTCAGTTCTGGATTACAGTCCCTACCTTGTGCATGGCTGCCACAGTCTCAGCTTGCTCCCAGGCTTCCTTACAGAGAGCAGTGATCGCCTTGCAATGAAAAAAAACCCCAGGTGTGGTTCTTTCTGCAGGAGGCTGCCCCATACCCACTATGGTTAAGCAGCTGCCAGGTTTGGCCCCCTGTTCCCACAGAGCTCTCCAACACCATCCCACTGTAACATTACAGGGAATGGAGCCTACAGTGTGTTCTGCTGTGAATACACATTCAGCTCATCAGTTAACACTGTCTGCACCTCATTTTGGATGCTGCAAACTATGAAAATGCACATATGTAACACAGGGCACAAAGGATACTGTGTTTTCACTGATACCAGTGAGGATGTGGCCAGTATGTCCCTGTGGGCTGGGGACCCTGAGCAGCTTGGCCAGGAGGGCCAGAGTGGTGAGTAGGGCCAGAGTCCCAGCAGTAGCTATGTCCAGCAGCAGAGATTTTGGAGCCACTCTGTGCCAGTCCTCGATGGGCTCAGCCATGGAGCTGTGTGGCAGCATGCCAAAGCCAGTATCTGGGCAGAAGCAGGTGTGGAGCCAGATTCCTGCGCAAACCCTGCCCCTGTTATTTGCCTTTCTTTGATTTGTACTTTTGTTTGTTTGGTCTGTTTGTTTCTTTGTTTTTTTTTTTTTTTTAAATAAAATATGATGTTTATTTTTCCTAGTATCTTTCCTCTCCCTTCATAGCAGGCAAGAACTTTTATGCTCATTTAGTTTTGCTTTGGTTTTATTTTTGCTTAGTTTCCACAGCAGGGGACCCATTATTAATTGTTACAGAAATATCCTTCAGCAATGCAGCAAAAAGTAGATGAGGGGTGTGGGCTGGAGGGTTGTAGGAAGAGACAGAAAAGTCGGACTGGGAAGTGCCTTGCAGATCTAACAGTATGTCCCTCCAGTGCAAGGCTACTGAAGTAAAAACCCCGTCCCGATATGGGGTGGAAGTTCAGAAAGAACAAAAGATGATGAGAAGAAGGAAGGACAATCCGATATAGAAAGTTCTGTATAGGGATCCCTGTGCCCACGCGGGACTGAATACCCACCCCAGCTGGGAGGGCACAGTGCCACTAGAGGAGAAGACAGAGGGCAGCACGAGGTGCGGGTAACACGCTGGGGGCCAGCTGAATTTCCCCTGGCTGCTGAGGGGCAGGCTCGGAGCTCTTCGGCTCCTTGGGGAGACGCTTCCCGAAGGAGCCAGGTGCGCTCCCGCCAGGGCAGGGGATGCTGCGGGCGCTGGCCGCCGGGGCGGGCCGGGGCCGGGGCCGAGGCCGGGGGGGCGGAGGGCCGTCTCTCGCCTCCGCGGGGCCGCCCCGCTGGCTGCAGTGTCCCGGCAGCCCGGGAGGAGGAGACGGCGGGGCGCGCAGGCAGCAGCGGGGCAGCCCCGCCGAGACGCTCTCCGGGCGGGCGGCAGCTCCGCGCCCCGCCGCTCCCGCCGCCCGCGCCCCGCGCCCCGGCCCCATGGCGGGGCCCGCCGCACCCTGCGCCGCCCTGCTGCTCCTGGCCGCCCTGCTGCCCGCCGCCCTGCCAGGTACGCGGGAGCTGCCGCCCCACGCGTGTCGCTGCCCGGCGGGGAGGTGCCCGGGGCGGGGGGCTCCGGGGGGACGCGGTGCTTGGGGATGCCCCGCGGCGCCGCTCTCGGCCCCTGCCCGGCAAGGGGACAAGCACAGCGGGGACACGCCGGCCGAGGCGGCCGCCTCCCTGTCCCGCACAGGCACCTGCCGCTGCCCCCGGTGTGTGCGGGCCCCTCGGCCGGTGCCCCCGAGCGGGGTCGGGAGCTGCAGAGCCGGGCAAGCCTCGGCACCGAGGGTCACCCAGCGCTCGGAGAGTGGCCGGGACCCTCCGTGGGTCGGCCCGCTGCGGCTCTGCCGCGTTTCGGGCAGCTCCGGAGCGCAGGGCTGCAGCCCACACGACGCTTGTGGCCAGACAGGAACAGATGGCACCGGAGGGTGACAGCCTCCCGTTTGCCTTCAGCCCATGGATGCCTCTTTCCCCATGGAACCTCGTGCTGGTCCCACCGTCCCGTCTGGGCTCTGCTGAGGAGCCCCTCTCAGCCCCGATGAGCGGCGCTGACACCGGGCAGCGCAGCGCTGCATTTCCCCGGGAAGCCAGGAGAGATCTCTCCTCTCTTCTCCTCGTTCCCGCCGCCGGAGTCCCGCGGATCGAACCCTGCATCAGCCTGGGCGAGGCTGGCGCTGCTGTCAGAGCTCCCCGGCCCGCAGGCTCAGGTTTAAGCTGCTCTGGAGGTGGCAGAGGTTGTGGGAAGCAGTGGCAGATGTGCCCTGTCCTTTCCCTTGTGGAAGCAGTGAGCGATCACTGCAGCCCCCGCGGCGCTTGTTGCACCGCAGACAATGCTGAACCGAATCTCCCCAGCTTGTGGCCGCAAGGTGTGCATCAGATAAGGACAGGGTATAGACACACATGTGGAGGCATTTCAGCGCCAGAATGTATCTGTCGGGGTTACAGTAGCCAGGGTGGCACAGGGACACTTGCCCCCAGGCTCCGGATGTGGCGGCTGTCCAATCTCCAGCCCCGTGTAGTCGCAGAGGAGCCGGCCGAGGACCATAGCATCCTCCCTGACTCTCCTGCAGCTCTGGGCTGTGCGGCATAGCCTGGGACTTCATGTCACCCGTGGCTCCTGGTGAGTTTCAGTGTGCAGCTAAACATGCAGAAAGAAATGATCTCCTTACCCTGGAACTGTGGTCTCTCTGCAACTTGCTGTGCACATCTGGGTTAAGCTTTGGATCACACTCCTGGAAGCGGTTTTATAATAGTGCTCCCTTGTGGCAGTGGTAAATGGAGGGGGAACTGCATCTCTGGGGCTGCCTGCTGAAAAGTGAGAGGAGAAGGGAAGGGAGCAGGGGAGTTTTTGTTCTGCTAGTGAGGGAAACACTGTGAGAAATGTCATAGCCTCTGAGGAAAAGTGTTAGCTGTTGAGCGCATGCAGGCTCTTGCTTCCCTGACTGTGTAATGTCTAAAGTGATTCTTGGAGATTCTGATACTTCACTAAAATTTTTGCATGTAATATCCATCTAGTCTTTCCTTGTTTGCAGTCCCACACCAATGTGCTGTAAAAATTAGGCCAATTTCTGAACAAACCCAAATGTGTTGGCATAGTGCTGCACAGAGCTCTGCGTGCTTCCCAGCTATGGAACTCTGGAGCACACCAAAACCTGCTGGAGTGGGAATACTGAGCTTTAACCCCAGAGTGGCTGGAGAGGACTGGATGTGGGCTGCATGGGTACTCCCTGCCCTTGTTGGTGTGCTGGCCATATTGAGTGGACACCACTTTCCTTCTCCAGTCTAGAGAGTAGTTTATAAGCTGCAAACACAGTTTATAAGCTATAAACACAGGCTGTGTCATGAGCAAGTGCAGTCTTAGACAAGAGGGCTGGTGGGTTCTGGAGTTCTTTTTCAGGGGGTAAAGCCATTGCTGAGCATTTTTGCTGCCCTTGGTCCTGTTTCTCACATTCTAACTGTGTTTGAAATGGTCCTGCTGACCACCTTTGCTGCATGTGCTCTGTCTAGGGGATCTGTCCCAAACTCACTCTGCACTTTGGAGCCTTTGTCCAAGTACCATGTCTGTGAGACAGGGAGGCTGCCTTGGCTCAGCAGACAGGCTCCAATGAAGTGAAAAAGCCCTTCAATTTCTGTCTGTGGAAAGAGAAGAAGGATTTTTCCCCAGTAAGGGTCTGGCATTGGGCTGGTGCTGTCATTGACTGTGTTCTGTTTATCAAAATAGAAAATCAGTGTGGGGCCTGTGCCCAGGATTGTTGTGGCAGTCCTCGGGCCAAGAAAGTGTAAGAGAAGGGTGTTGTGCTGGAGCCAGCTCAGGGGGCAGATCCCATTTGTGAATTGCCAAGAGGGATTTGTTGCTTGCTGCCAGATCCCATGTGTGGAAGAATGGATACTGACTACAGAAAACAGTAGTCACCCACCCACCTTATTAGCTTAAACAAACAGTATTCAGGAACCACCTGCAGCCAGCGGGAGAAATTTGGGAGAAACATTAAGAAGAGTCTATGGTCAGAGAAAGAGCCTTTCTGACAGCAGCACTAACTCTCATTTTCCTCCCTTGTCTAGACTGTCTGACACAAACAGAGAAAGCAGAAGGGTCTCCAAGGGAATTTTCCACTTCATTTAGCTCTAAGGAATGTATCTTCTCAGTTATTTAGGACAGTGCTGTAATGGTCTTAACTGTATAGCTCTGTACCAGCCTCTGGGTGTGTCAGATGTATGAAAGCTCCTGTGCTGTCCAAGTCTGTCATTCCAGCTCTTCACACTGCACATGGACTGATTTTGGCTGGATGTGTGGTTAAGATGCTTGCAGAAGCTGATCTATACAGAAAGAAATTTAGAAGGGAGGGCTGAGTCGATGATGCAGCAAGTCAAAGACACACCAGCAGGGGGAATGGGATCTTGTGTCTGTGATCCAGTGTCTTGAGTGAGCATTCAGTTGCACAAAAATGCAGCTCAGACACATTCAGTGATCATACTTCCCATGCAGGACACTGAAAAGTGACTTCTAAGTTCTCAAGATAACTTAGGTTGGACTTTATATCTGCTTCACATGCTATGCAGCTGTCTGCAGGTGGGCTGTTGTCTTCACATGAAGTCAGCATAGCAGTATCTCCACCAGGTGCAGTTTCTGGTGCCTGTCTAGGACCCATGGTTTCTCTAGCTGGGAGTTATGTAACACATCTCTGTCTGTCACTGAGGAAGTGCTCAGGAATGTGGCTAAGTTGGCATTGGGATGTGCTTGCACCAGGCATTAGGTCTCTTAAATTTATGCTGTTGCAGCTCAAGTATAATAGGACTGGAACCTCTTCCTAACCAAAGACCTCTAGATGGAAACTGTGTTTAGTAGCTTGGGTGTGATCCCAAATATGCAAAAAACTGCAGCCAAACCAACATTTTTCCCCTCCTTAGTTTTGAAGTGTCAGGATCAGCTTATCTTGTTTAACTTGAGTCACCTGTCTTCATAAATTAGTATTCCTTTACTCCCCCTTCACCTGCCCAAGTGAACCATGGCTAGGTGCATGCATGTATCATGGGAACCTTTACCTTTTGTTGTGCGTTCTTCTGGGAAATAGGAGGGGACATGCATGATAGGCAAGTCTCCCACAGACTGCTAATGCACTAAGCAGGAGAAGTGGTCACTTCCCTAGAGGAGATGGTGTGGACATCGATGTGCCTTCCTCTTGGGAAACCCCATGCTGCTATTTTCTCCCCCAAGCTGTAGGTGTACCACACTTTTGTGCAGCCTTGAGAGAGTTCTCCCAACCCTGCAGACTCTGTACTGATCCTTCAGGCAGGTGCCAGCACTCCCTGTTGTCTTTTTCTACCCCTGAATTGCCACGTGTCATTTCTCTTTTACAGCTCCCTAAAGCAGCAACACTTTCACTGATGTGCCGCACTGTGGGATTGTTTTTATTCCTTTGAATGCACATGAAATTTAATTCACTTGCAACTATGAGTGTTTTCATTATTCCCCAAGATGAGAAAGATGGCTTCATGTCTGCAGCCAGTGCCCCTGCCCAGCATGAGAGGGAGGGGTGAACTGCTGGGTTGTGAGGCAGTGGAATCCAGAGGAGAGCAGCAGATTCTGAAGCTGAGATATCCTTTCCCTCTGTAAAAACCTAAGTATTTTGCTTCCATGTGGGTTGAGAATTTTGGCTATGTTTGCACTAACTTCATAGCCTCTGAGGAGTGGTATGTCTTACATTTCCAGTTCAGTAGAGGAGTGATGGGTGTCTTGAAGAAATGTGAGGTTGTCTGAAAGATCATTTGTTGTGCGTGACCCAACAGAAAACCTTTGAAATCGTGTTTGCATTTTCTTATATGTGTTTGCTATACTGCTGCTTATTCTGCTGCACTGTTGGCTGCAAAACCTACAGTCTGTGTTGAATGTTCACAAACTGAAGTGCCAAAATAAGCACTGCCAAGATCAAGACAGTGGCTTAAATTGCACAAGATTTAAAGAAAACCAAGAACTGCTGAGATCTTCTGCTTTGCTGTCTGTTCTCTGAGTCTCAGGACACACGTTTCTTAATTTCCTCCACACCCTGGATGCCTAGGGATTTAGAGGAGTGGTGTGGTGTACTCCTGTGTCTCTACTGCTTGACTCTTACCAAAGAGGCATTTAGACCAGCAGGATTTTGCACTGCCCTTGTACCTGGCAAGACTGACTATGCACACTCTGACCCCAGCTCTCACATTTATTCTTACTTGAGGCACCAGCAGCTTTTGCCTGCAGCACCTCTCTAGTTGGATTCATTTCCTTTGGGGGTGTACAAGCACCTGGAAAGTGTCTGCTTTCCCTGATTTCTCTTTAAACTTTAGAGAAGGTTGTAATGAAAAATAACTTTTTCCACAGTGTACCACATGGTTGAGTGCTTAACTGCTGCACCAGTAGCAGAGTTAACGAGAGCAACATCAAAACAGTGTTTACACAGCGTCCCCCTCATTGCCTGCTCTTGGTTTGCCTGGGGAGATGAGAGCCTGTGCTGACAGCTCATGTGCTTCTGGTCCCCAGCAAGACCTGTGCAGGCTGCTGAGCTCCCTCTGCCTCCTCTCTGCTGGATGGGACCTGGTACCCACTTCTCTCCAGACCACTTGTCCTGTGTCCTGCCCTCCTAAGGCACGTGGCTGCTGGCTCACATAGCTCTGGAAATGGCAAATTCTCCTCCCCAGTTCCCTGGAGCTGCTGTCTGGGATGTCATATAAGGTCTTTTCTCCTACTCAGAGTTTCTGCAAATGTGTGTTTAAACTTCAGCATGTTTTGTACTGTTCACAGCACTTTCAGGATGGTTAAAACCACTCTGGGTTAAATTGTACCTTTCTCAAGCAGCAGTCACTGTACCTCACTCTCATTAAACTTGTAACCTCTGGCCCACTGTTTGCTCTTCATAAATGACATCTGTGCAGTGGGACACAGAGGCTTTTCCCACGTGCCAGGTTGGGTCGTGTACCCTGGCAATGTCACATCTGCATGTGCTGTGGTCAGAGCTGAGCACTCTTCAGTGCCTCTGAAATCAGCCTGAATGTGTCTCCATTTTGGTATAGGTGCTTGCATTTGGCAGGTCTGTATTTAAAGCAAATAGACTTAAGGAGTAGAGAAGCAAGGAAAAGTGGAAGAAAGACCCAAGATATGTAGAAATAGTGTGCTTTAAACAGAGACCTTTTCCTAAACAAAGAGAAATTGTTAGTTACATCAAATGTAATACTGAAATCCAGGGGTAAGGAAGGCAGTCCAAGCTTCTCCTCATCCTGGAAGAACCATAAAACGTACATCCAAATTTAACTATGTACACATTAAAAAGTGGTCTGGAGAAGTGTGCATTTTAAATCAACTCTCTTCAGTGAGTAACTCAGTCATCAAATCAGCTCTTCATTAAACAGAGTAAATTACTCTTTGAGGACTGTGGAGTGTGTTCATATTTCACAGTTCCAGTGCAGCTATTCCACTATTACATAGTTATTAAGTCCTCTTGGGCATCCTGCAATGATCCTGGTTCCAGCAAATCTTTCCGACTGTTGTATTCTTCCTGCACTGAACTGATTATTTTTCCATTGGAGGAGTTGGTTGTTCTTAATATATACATTTGTTGTAAAATAAGAGGCCGCTCTTCAGATGGTTATTTGTCATGTTTACTGTAGAGTTGACTACAATATTTTGGCTGAAACTTTTTTGGGAAAAAGTGCAGGACTGCTGGAGCTGGAATGTTAGTGTTTCTTCATCTCTAAAAAAAAGAGACAGAAATAAGAGAAATTGAATAGTCAACATAATTTGTTTTGGTATTCTGTTATGAAGTGCTTAATCCCTTCTTTCAGAGTGGTGTCCTTGGAAGGGTGTACAGAAGGGCTGGTATCGGGGAAAAACTACTGAGTATGCCTTAAAAATCCCACAATGGAAAGCAGCAAATGTAACTGGCAAAACACGCTGCCATGCATGTTTTATGGTACCAGAGAACAGCCCAAGCCCTGCTACCTGCCTGGCCAGCCCTCTCAGAGCCCCTGGATGCTCCTGCTGCTGAGGGAGGGGAGGGTGGGAGCAGCACCCAGTTCCCAACCCCAGCACCCATCCTGCAGCCTGAGAAGCATCCAGGCTTCCTGTTTTCAGCCTCGGGAAGACAGTGTTTAATTTTGCCTTTGCTGCTGAGATCTTGGGGCAGGTCTGAGAGCAGGACAGAGGCTGTAGTCAGATGGATGGAGAGCTGGATTTAGATGCTGTAGCTCCTGCGGGGTAGTGTCTTGCTTCATGTGGCAGCCCTATGGAAGCCCCTAACAGCATCAGAATCTGCCCCTGCATGAGTAACTGAGCTGCACTTTCACAGTCTGCATGTCTTTCCCTTTGGTCACCTTTTGAAGCCATGCCGAGTTCAGTGACATAATTGTGTGGTCTTTAGCCCGGGATGTGTTGCAGATGGCCTCAGCCTCAGGCTCCAAGAAGTTGGAGCAGCCTGAGGCTGACAGTGATCCAGTGACTTGGCCGAGGGCTCGCTGCACTTTGCAGGAGTGGCTGCTCTGGGTTATGTGTTTGCAGCCCTGCTGGCTGTATCAGCTGATCTTTGTGTCCCAGCTGTGCCATCGCTCTCGTGTTTCTGGTCTCCCAAAGGAGAGGTGCTAAAAACAATTTAAAACCAAATGGCAGTGATGGAAATGCTCCATTTGGCTTTGCTGGTCTGAGACTCCAGGCTGATTTCAGGTTGCATGTATTTTTAATATATGTATTTGATAAGTGTCTAAGGTTGTGTTACTGGGGAGGTGGGTTGGGATCACAAGGCCTGGTTTCATCCAAAAGTCTGAGACAGACTTTGAAAGTGACATCTCACCTTTCCTGAGCTCCACTGGCCCTGTTTTAAAAATGAGTTGAATGCTTTTTCCATGCTATGCTGTGCTGAAGAACTGCCCAAGCTAAGACCCTACTCCCTTCTACTTGAAATTTTCCAAACAAGAAGTAATGACTGATGTCTTGTGAATTGCCCAGTTGCCCAGAGCTAAATGTATGCAGAAGCAAAATTGCTGTCTGTACAAAGAAACAAAGTCAAAAGAATGAAATTAACCAGAAAAGCTCTTCTGTGATAGCACAGCAACAGTGTCGAAAACCTAGAAAGTCTAAACCTTAAACAGCAATATTAGCAAGCCAAATTTCCATGCTAGATGTGTACAGTGATGTGTTATTTTGTTTGCAATGTGGTGATTGCTCTGCTGGGGCGCTGAGCTCCTTTTCTTCACTCGTAATGACTACTGTAAGTCAAGCCAGTCCTCCAAGAGCCTGAGTACATGCTTAAATGGCAGTCAGGGGACTGAATGCTCAGTGAGCATGTACATGTTTTCATGAAAGCCCTTCCCAGTCAGGTCAGAGCTGCTGGGTTTCAGCTGCTGAGCACAAATTTATTGCCACAAGATGTCTCAGACCATATGTGCTCCTCATCTGCCCTCCCAGCAAGTCAGCCCCTGGTGCAGAATGTGCCGTGCCCCTTGGAAGTGCTGATTGCTGAGGGCCAGACACCTCTGCAAACACACTTTCTTGCCTCTGCAAAGACACCTGTTTAAATTACCCTCAGGGAGGGATGATGAGTGATATGAGACATTGTGGGATTCTGGTTGTGTTTGGGATCACATGGGGCTGGAAACCTGCAGCTGATGATGTGATGTGAGAATGGGACCAAGTGTGAAACCTTGGAGGGATGGAAACTGATTTCAAACTGCTACTTAAGTGAAATGAAAAGAGAAATGGCTTTGAACTGGCTTAAGTCTTTCCTTGTGGTGGTGACAAGGCAGCTGTCCCGTGTTATGCTAGCACAGGGCAGTCACAGGCAGCATAGTGTGGGCACAGTGGGAGTGTGTCTGGGAGAGGATGGTGTCCACGTTCCCACTGGGAGTGGAGGGAAGGAACCATCCATGTGTGTGTCAACAGAGGGAAGGGAGAAGGAAATACAAGAAAAAACAAGTTTGGTTTTTTTTCCCTAACACTAGCAGGGGGAGATGAAGGTCTCAGCCCAGTGGAGAGAGCTGAAGTCAGAGCTGAGGGAACTGATGGACCTCAGGGTCTGGTGGATGTAAGCATCAAAGTATCTGATGAGTTAGTGTGGATGTTTCTGAAAGAAAGTGGTATGTTTGAAGATGGGAGAGTGATTTTTAGCATATTCCTACTGTTCAACCTGTTGCTTTCCTTTGGGAGAAGCAAGATTTTTCTTAGGACTGGACACTTACAGAACAAGCTGCTAGTAATTGTAGTGAGGGTGGCAGAAGCAGACCCTATGAATCCAATCATAAGAGCCTCATAAAATTAGACACAGAGTTTGCAAGATTTTTGGCAATATGAAATGAACCATTTGGCTTTTTCAGCAGTTGGACCTTTTGCAAATATATTTTTTCTCTGCTTATGTTGTACAAATATATTTTTAAAACCCCCAAACTTTTGTTATGCTTGCAAGTAGTCCCCATAAAAACCAAGAGGGCAAATAGTGAAACTTCAAAATGCTTGTAGGAGCTTTTGAGTAATTTGGGGCCTCTTTGTATGGAAGGAAATCACTGTGTTTCAGGAAGCTTTGCAGCTTTAGCAAAATGTTTGTGCTACTGAATGGTAGCAGATGGCCAACCCGCAAAAGGTTAGCAAGTTGCTTAAGTTACTTGTAAAATAGCGCAAATTTCCTTGCCTTGCTCTTAGCAGCCAGCCTTGGTTTGAGGGATCCAAACTTGGACCTTGTCTCTGCTGTTGCTGCAGGGCTGCTTCCCCAGCACTGGCCACACAGAACACCCAGGTTCAGGCTGCCCAAAACCCTGTTGGGTAACCTGTCCTTGCCATGCAGATCCAGTCAAAGCCCTGAGACAGCAGAGATTGCCACTGCCACAGACGTAAGGGTTGGTTTTCATCAGAAGCTCAGGTTTGAAGAGAGAGGGGATTATTGTTCATCACCACATCATTATAGGTCACCAGCATTGGTGATGGGTGGGTCAGAGCTCACAAGCAAAGCAGGCAGTGCTGGTGGGTGTTCTGGTGTTAGAAAGCTTCATTCCTCTGAGCTGCGCCAGTGCCAGCTTGGTGTCACACGTCACCTCGCAGCAGTCACAGTGGCCTAATCAATGCACCCTTCCACTGCATCCTTCCTTCCAAATCTCCTACTTGGGGTGTTCAAACACCAAGCATTAATAACATAAAATAGGAGTGCATGTACATTGAACAGCCTGCAGGCTATGGCATGTTAAAGACTCTGGAAGTCCTTCCTGAGACCTGTTCTCCTGATTTTTGCAGAGACTTTGTTAACAGGAAGCATTGATTTTCTTCTTCCCCAGAGGCTCCTCTTGTTGTACATCCCAGTGGGCAGGGATATTCTGTGCTCTGTGGGGAGAAGCTGCAAGTCTTGAACGTCAACGTTGGAGGCAAAGTCAATGTAGCTATGTGAATTTTCTGTTCTAAATATCCCTGGGCTTACCCAAGGAAGATGGCATAGATTCTCTTTTACAAACCTGCCGAGCTGTGACTGCATCTTTTTGATATGTTCAGATGCTTTTCAATGTTATTAATTGGGTAAAATCTTTGCCAGCTGTCTCCCAGTACTTGACAAATCATGATGAGGTGAATCCAAGTGGCTGCTGCCGTATGTCTCAATTGTGTCTGCTCAGCTATGATAGAGTTGCTTATAACTTGTGAAACAGCCCAGGGCTTTGCATGAAGACATTGCTTTGAATATGACTGCAGAAAGTTGCTCTTTGGAAAAGAAATCAAACAAGGAAGTAATTTATCAGTGAACGAAGATTTGTGCCTATCTGAGCCCAACCTAATACAGACCTCCAAAGAATAGCAATCATAGTATTCTGTGCATTTCCCTGGCATGCACTTTATCTAGGATCTATGAGTTTTGCACTTTGGGAGCCTTGGAGGGTGTGCCACCAGCTTCCCTTTTAGGGTAGAAAGCTATATGTGTGCTTTCTGAAAGAACTTCTGCAATAAATAATGTGGAATAAAGTTAGAAGAATCAAAGCAGGTATTACTTCAAGACATGAAACGTGAGCTATTTTGTATTAGAGATAGATAAGTAATATTTTAGTGGGTTTTATTTACATTTTACATTAAGAGGAAGCAGCAAAAGCTATGTTAGTTTATGTTTTCCAGTCTCTGTAAAGAAACTTAATCTCTGACTGCTGCTAATGAAAGAGCAGAGACTAATGTTAAGCCTGAGTTTTATTCTTAGCAAACCGGCACCTTGGGAAACTAACTCTTCGAATTTATAAAAGGCTTTGAAATGTGAAATAAAAATGAAGTTTCAAATTTTATTTTCCTTCTATGCATGATGAAGCTTGAATTCCTACTCCCTGACTTTGTGAGTCTGAGGCATTTTTGGCAGTTTCGAATGGAAAGTTGAACATGCACTTCAACTAGAGATGGAATGGAAAGACTTTACATAAACATATGAATCTCCAGTAGATTAAAAAATCTGTGCTATTTCACTGGGTAAGGGAACAAATTTATCTGTATTTGAAGTGGTTTTGGAGAGAAGTGTAAATCAACTGTCCCAAATGTAAGTAGGATGCTTGAGGATGATTTGGTGACATCTGTGGTATGCATAAAGGAATGAACTAAATGCAGAGCCACAGCATCCAGCCCTTTGGATTCAAACCCAGTCTTCATTTCAGAAGTATCCTACTGATCATCTTTCCCCCCCCCTTTTTTTTGTATAAGTGAAAATCAGTTTTCTGAAATTTTCAAAATGCTAGATTTCTGAATAACAGTTGAAGCCATGAGGTTTTTTTTCCTAGTTGTGGCTTGGTTAACACTTGTTGCTGTGTCCACAAATGACAGATGTAATCCATTTGCTCAGTATTAAAGTGGCCAAAATTAACAGGTTTTTCAGGGGATGTGAAGGTGACTGAGAGTTGTCACTTTCCTCCCACAGCCTGTCACAAACCAGTAGAGTTTGGTTTGTAGTCTGTAGGCTCCCATTTGTCTCCTGCTTTGAGGATGGGCCATGAAACATCCCAGCAACCAATAGCTGGAAGAAATTTGGAAGGAAATTGGGTGTTTGGATAGAAGTATTTAATTGAAAATAAAATTAACAGATAAAGTGAATAATATGAATGAAGCATATGAAGCTTTGTGCTTTATGGATGTTGGTAACCGCTGTCTGATGAGGTTGGAGTGAAAGCTGGTGCAGAAAGAGAGCTGTGCTTCCTCCTGTGACTTCCCCTAAGCCTAGTCCATATCCTCCATCAGGATAATTATATACAATGTTTTCTTCAGCCTTTAAGTGAGCAGGGCCTCATTCTTCACTTGAGTGCTTCTATACATACCACCGGTTTTAATGAGATTGCATGGATGTGAAAGGAGAGCAGATTTAGGTTCATAAGAAATGATCCAGGTGCACAGCATAAAGATGCTGCCACGGTTTAGTTAGCCTCCTAATGAGCAGTGCAATTTTAATGGGTGTGTTTTCCTTTCTGGAGATCTATGGCCATGGCTGTGGGGAGAGGACAGAGCTTGGCTCACAGAGGCGCATGCTCTGGCTCTGCCTTGTGTCCCCTGCCAACCCACTTCAAAGCTGCCTGCCTCGGGCTGTGGGCACAGGGGAGGGAGCAGTGGTGGAGGGGATGCCTGACAGCCTAGAAACAATGCTCTCTTTTTTTACTACCTCACCTGTGGACATCCTTTGAGGTCCAGCTAGAGGGAAATAAGCTGTCTCATCTGCAAGCCTGTGTGGGGGTGAGGGTAAATGTCCTGGATAAGCTGCAGTGCAGTAACTCACACACCCAGAGCCCATGTCCAGTCGGGGCAGAGCAGCATCGTGCAAGCTCCATGCTGGTGTCAGTGCTGGAGAGAAGGGCGTTTGTGGGCTTGTAATTCTGTCATCCTTCCCATCTAGCCATTCCTGTGTGGCCATCAGCTGTGGTTGGAGTTTCACCTTCGACTTAAAGAAAGCTCTGCATATATTTCCTCGTGTGGAAATGAAACATCATCTCAGTGGCAGCTTCACAGAATGTGAGAAAGCCACTTAGACTAAGTCAGTCTGAGCAAATATTCTTACTTATTCCAGGTTTTCATGAATGGGGATGTCGCTGCTCATCATGGGTGATGCAGCCGAAATCCTGCCTGGATTCCAAGTGGCACTTGAAATATCGCCAAAAGGATATTCCCCTTTGGGATATTCCCAAAGGCTGCCTCTGACAGCCTTTGAAATGTTTGAGGGACAAGCAGTGGACTGGGGTAGTGGTGAGCAAAAGGGAGCCCTGCGCTCCAGGAACTTGCATGGAAGAGGCTGTTAAACTCATGAGTTTGCCCCTGGCACCAGTGGCAGATGGATGCATGAGTGCCCTTGCAGTGCCCTCAGGAGCCATGGAGCTGCTCAGGGGGATCCTGCTGCCTTGGAATCTCTCAAGGATTTCTTCTCCTACCTTCTCCTGCAGTCAGAGAGAGCAATATGAACTGTGCTTAAAACCCACTTCTTCCCACTAAGGAGAGTGTTGTCACTTGTGATACCAGTGGGCTTCTCTAGCACTGAGTAAGCTGTTCCCAGGGCCAGTGCTGTTAAAGACCCCAGCCTTTGTGGCTGTGCAGAGAGTGTGAGAATGGTACATCAGTGCAGGTAGAAGTCAGGGATGTCCCAGGGAAGATGTGGCTTCCAAGTATTCAGGACCATGTTGTGGGCTTCTCTTCTGTGCTGTCCACTTCTCTTAAGTGAACAGTGCGTTCTCAATACTTTCTTCGACAACAAAAATACACATTAGAACATAGTATGAGTCAAGTGTCCCTAATTTTAAAGAGGAAACTAACCAAAATTGTAGTTCTTTTAGCTTTGTGGCAATGTTTTTTTTGCTCTTAATTTTCCTGACATGATTTTGATGTATTGTGTGCTTCATCTCAGACTGTTAGAAACAAAGAAGTTATCACAGTTTATAGTAAATTAAGAACATGAATATGAAAACAACAACAAAGTGTAGGTGAAAGCAATGTGGTAACTACAGCCATGAACATGGTGTGAAAAGACACAGACTTTGAAGGGAGGTGTTTTATTCTGACAATGTCTTGCCACGGCATGAGTTGCTTGGTGTGGGTTCATGTTCTAATTTTCTCAGGCAAGTTTTCCTTCCTGTCACTGAGCTTCTGACTAGGGCTGGAGGACAGCCTGTACAAGGATTACCTGGGGGAAAACAAGCTCTGTTCTAGCTTCATCCTGTGCTTTTGTCATGTTTGTGGTTGCAGTCAGACTAAATTCAGACTGCACCATTTGAAGCAACCTCAGGCTCTGATTTATCTCAGAAACAGGGCTTAAGATGTTATAAATTGATATTTGTGCTATTTCTACAACTGAATGTCAACAGGACAACAGGAGCTGCTAGTAGAGACAGCCAGGAGTCTCATGAGGCAGTGTGGTATCAGCACTGGGAAACCTCAGGTGCATTTCAGAGGAGAAGCACTAATATTCCCTTTATCCTGCAGATGAGGAGTTGAAGGGGCACATATGGAATCATTTGGGGTCAATGGCTTTACCAGATCCATTGACACCTCAAGCTCTTCCTCCTTGTTGATTTAAAAGAAATAGGTGTTTAGTTATAGCTATAGTTTATAGCTTTGCTATAAACTTCTTTTTCTGTAAAATCAGTGAGTCTCCCTTCTTGCAAATCAAATTTCCAGTGACAGGCTTGCTGAAGCAGAGGTTTCCAGTGAAGCCAGGGAGCTTTGGGTCAAATTGGAGTACCACAGGCATCTGTCCCTCCTTACAGTTTTCCACTTCTAGGTTTAGAAAAGGTTAGACTTGAAATCAGTCAACAAAGATTGAAAGGATACCTGTATTAACATTTAAAACTTAATCAAATAGTATAGATCTGATTTTTATTTGTTATCAAAAACTAAAAGGCCGTAAGCATAATTCTGCTGATGGTACCACCTAATCCTCAGGCTGTTTTCTGAACTCTCAAAGAACAGCTGGAGTCAGAATTATGACTCTGTCCTGCAGAGAAAGAAAAGTCTTTATGTTGTCAGTCATTTTGGCAGTACCTCTGGCTGATATGGTTAAGCCATGCAAAAGAGAACAATCCACCAGAAACAAAATTATTTTCACCAGATGAAGAACTTCAAAGACTTCAAATGTAAGCAAACTAATATTATCAGGACCTTGAAAGATGCATTGATGAGAATCCAAAAGAAAAATAGACTAACATCAGTGTGAATTGGTTTTAGACAGCCAGGTGGAGGAAATGTATCTAGACAAAGGGATAGTCTGAGTGATAGGTTTATAAGCTGCCTTTCAGTGCTGGTTTTGGAGTAGCTGGTTTCAAAAACTCTTCCAAAATGGATCTGCCAAATGTTCAACTTCTTCTATATTTTACTTATTAGGGAATTGGGAATAATTATAGTTTTTATGACATACAAAGTACATTCTTCATAAATGCTGCTTCCTTTTCTGTTAGTGATTGAGGATTTTATTTTAGAAGGGTCACCCCCCTACATACTGTTCCTGATTTACAGAGTATGCTATATCCATCCATATCCATCTCACTGCCTGATGTTTGGAAGCTTTCAGGAGGCCTGCTGCTGGAATTGGTTTTATGTTTTGGACTCCCAGAAGTGGCTGCTGAGTTGAGCAGTGGGCTGTATTTCTCCAGGAGCTGAAACAGTGGCCTGATGTAAACCATGTGTTTTGGAGCCCAGGCCATGCACATTAGTGTGGGTGGCAACAAGGAGCCCCAGGGCCAGAGCTGTGCAGCCAGGAGAGCTTGAAAACCACCTGCTCAGTTCTTCTGGACTGTCAAGGGTTTCTGTCCTCTCATTGGACCTAAAGGAGCAATGACTTGGTGCCTCTAGCTCTGGAGCAGGGGTGGATTTCAAAATAAGTTGGAGACAAAGTGTGCTACCATGGCTTCAGCTGGGAACTCGGAAGGTTTAAGCTGTGAGAGCAGTGAAGAGCTTTGAATGCAGTCTTGAGTTGAAGAACTCAAATGAATGTGGTAAGGAATATTTTTAAGTGCTCATGAGACTGATATCAATCTCCAGGTGACAATTACAAGTGAAAAATTGTGCTGTAGTGGCACAGCTATGTTAAATAAAGCAAGGGGCTGTTTTTAAGCTATAGCTGTCCACGGCAACTCTTGAGAAGAATGTGGAAATAGAAAGATGGAAAATGCAAGTTTTAAAATAACAGTGGTGTTCTGGGAGCTGTATGGCTCAGAATGGATGGCTTTTGCTGTTGCAGCTCCAGGCCCAGTTGGAGGAACTGTTTCCATAAGTTTTTGTTGCTTGGTTAGAGCATGCAGCAAAGCACAGCTTACTTAGTCTCAGTTCTCCCTTGCCAAGTGTCATGATTTTACCCCCTTGTCATGCTGGCTGAAGACACTATCCATGCCTTTGTAGTTGTCATTTTAGAGGGAACCTCAGGTGGGCCCTTATCCATCCCTGCCTTTCTCTATGGCAAACCCTTGCCCAGCTATATGCTGTGGATGGTTCAACTGATACAAATGATGCTTTTCCATCACCTGTGATGCCTGTTCAAGCCAACCAGTCACACCTGCAAGGCAGCAGGGTTAGAAGGCAGCTCTGTCCTCCTGGTGACTGGCAAGAGGAGGCTGTCCTGCCAAGGAATGTGCACAGCCACATCCCTGTTGTCCATACCTCACCTGTGGTTGCAGTGACTGTGCACTTCATCTGTTCTGGTGCTGGAGTTCTTTGTAGTGTCCATACCTGCCTGGTGAGCAACAGGTCACTGATGATCTTCATTGTAAAGGTTTTGGCTGTATAAATATGCTGGCAGATGTAGACTAGCAACTTCATGGTTAGGGCAAGATACTAAGGGTGCAGTCTTCAGGGAGAGCAGACAATTATAGCGCAATAAGTTAATGGAAAGAGACCCCCAGCTCAGCCTGTGGATGAAGCCAGTAATGGTGAGGGCAACCCCATGCCTTTGCCAGATGGTTTCACCTCCTCCGTCCCCTCAAGGAACCCCCTAAACTGTTGTCACTCCAGTACTGCTTTTCCTCCAACTCAGTGAACAGGCAGGTGTTGGACAACACCCTGAATGGGCACTGCAGACCAGGGCCATGGCTGCAGTGTGCTCTGACAGCCTTTGTGGGGTTCCTGTGGGCCTTTGCACACTGGTTTGATCACTGGAGAAGCCCAGATGTGAGGCCTCCAAAACCAGTTGGTGTGAGAGGTAGGCATAGCCCAGCCTCAGAGGGCTCCCTTCAAAGGTCACTGATGCAGAAGGAAGCCTGTGCATTGATGTCAGTGGGAGAACGTGAAGCCTTTGATAACTCACTGTTGGTTTTTCCTAAGTCGTAATACACGTGTTAATCGTGTAGAATTACATTCCTGAGTTTGGAAAGTGCCCTGGTCCACTGTGCTCAGCATTCAGAGGGCTCTTCAAAGGGAGCACTGGAAACTTCTGTTGATGCTGTCAATTTAAAGAATGTCCTCCGGATGCCAGGTAACTCCTCTACAGATGTATAATTCCTTAAATCAGACATTACCGCTGGATGCTGGTCCTCTGCCTGAAACTCCTGACTGGAGCCCAGTGAATTATGGCACAGATTCCATTGTGCTTTGCAGGAACTGAAGCGTTCCAGTCCCTGCTTTCTGTGCCAAGCAGAAGTGTGTGGAAATGTGCTAAATGATTTTTTCTTTTTTTTCTGCAAGAAACAAAGGATGTTTATGTCTCTCGCCTCTACTGCTTTAACTGATTAGCTTATTTCCAGGAGGAGATCTGAGGTTGAGTGTATAAATTAGTGGCATTACAAGAGTTGGTCAGCCCACACAAGGGAAATTTGACAGAGCGTTTTAAAATGCTAGGGGACCCACCGACCCAGTAAGCCTCAGGGTGGATTTATTTTTCCATTTCAGTCCTACTTTCTCTTAGGTCATATACTTAGGCTTTTACATGTGTTAACTGCTGCAGTACTCTGAAGATCCCCACTAGAGCTCGTGTTCTGCTCTGTGCCAGGGCAGGTCTGAGGGAAATCACTGATCCCAGGGTCTTGTGCATTTAGAGCAGTCAGCACATCGCAGTTCGGAGGGCCACATCAGCACTGTTTGAGCTGGCTCACCCACTGCAGGAAATATCTTTGCAGAGTGAACTCTTCTTGGGATGGCCCCAGTCCAGCCCTCATTGAAGCTGGTGGATTGCTCACATTTTCTTAACTGAGCTTGGGTCATCAACTTAAAAAAACCCTATCAACTTAAAAAAAATCCAGTGACACTTAGACAAAGTGGGACATTAATTTTTGGGTGGAAAACACCTGTCTTCCTGTAATACTGTGTTTGTGCTCTTTCTTATTTTCTTTTCTGCTGATGTGTCTTGGGGGTAGCTATATAGTGACAGGTAACAGTCAGAGTATGTGAAGGTGAGGAGGAGAGTAGCCACCCCTGTGTGGGTTGCTGGATGAGAAAAGTGAGATATTCTTCTTTCCCCTTTGCTTTTTATTTATGGTAAAATGACATTTTTCTTTTCCTGTTAATGAGTAATCAGCAAAGGTTGAAAGCCTTAAGTTGCACAAAGGACTGCAAAGCTTAGATGCCTGGCTTTCCTGGTAAAGCTCTGCTTTCACCTTGCCAAATAGACTCTGTTTCATAATCTATTTCAAATCGGGTGAAAAAATAAGATGGTGTATCTGAATTGCCCCAACCCTTAAAGCCAATACAAAAGTGATTTACCTGTTGGAAGATAGGATGTGGGAAACAACACCTGTTGGGGGCATGAAGAAGAAAGAAGTGATCATGTTGCAAAGTATTTTTGAAAACAAAAAATTTTTCCTGGTGAAGGTCTGGCCATGATACAGCCAGTACATGAACACTGCCACATGGATGTGGCGGTTTGCTCTCTGACTTTCCTCACAAGCAGCCCAAAAAGGGCACCTGTAGAGTTGCCCTAGGATGTGTTTGCCATGTGTGCCCTGAACTTGAGTGTCAAGGCTCAAGCAGTTGCATTTAGCAGTGGCCAATACAATAGGTTTTGTGAGTATTAATATTTTACAAAGAGTCTAACCTCACAAATGGAATTAAATTTAGAATTGCCCACTAAGGAATTGCAAGATAGTGTCTCTTTTTTTCTTGTTCATTAGTTAACTAACATCTTTTGCTGCAAATACTGTTGACATCTTCATGGAGGTAGGGCTTGGACGCTTATGGAAATGCATATTATACAGAGTGTTGTTTCCCACAGAAATGGCTCAGAGATCTAGGAACTGCATCTGGCTGAGGTACTTTTCTAGTCCTGATGGTGGTTTTGAGTGGAAAAGCACAGGGTGTCTGTAAACTGAGTTGCTCAGCTCTGAAATTGGATTGCAGATTGCCAGTGGTGCAAGGTTCTTTCCTCAAAGGACAATTAGTTGAGCTTAGGGAGCAGTTAAAGTCTTCTTAAGACAGGAATCTGCTTTTTGAGAACGATAAATGAACTGAGTAGTTCTTTTCTTCTGAACTGCTCTTCTGAGCAATACTTTTTCTTTAACCTTTCATACTGTTTCATCTGGTAAAGCAGCAGTAGACTCAAGTACAGGGTTCAGTAAGTCTCATTTTATGCTTAGAACTTAATTTAAAATAATAATAAAGACCAAAACACCACATTTCCCCTAAAAAAAGCTGCAAAAATCCTGCCAATTTGCTGTTGCAATGCAAATTCTGATGATTTTTGGTCAAGTTGTCCATTGCAAAATTTCATTTACCAGCTACCATTTTTGGTCTTTTCTGATGACTTGTTATGTCTTAGCAGCTACAATTTCTGCCTCCAAGCTGTTACTTTGGTCATGGCTGGGTCACTGTACTCAGTCTCCCAGGCTTCTGCCTGTAAAAGAGAGATTGATAGTTGCTTATAAACTATATGGATGTTGTCTACTGGCTGTACCAAATTATGTGTCATCTCTGCAGCAGAACACATTTTTATAGGTCCAGTTTTCCAGTCCTGAAGTTATGGTGCACAAAGTGTAGAAAAGTTTTTGTTGACTATGGAGGGCAAAAGGAAAAATCTGTACCTGGACTTGTGGTGGTAAATTGAAGTGCCTGATTTTTTGTGACCTCAAATTTCAGTGACTTTTTGTACCTTAATAGGTTTGTCTTGTATGTTTTCCCCTGCAGTTATAGATTGATTGCTAGGGGTCAGTACTTCCCTTTTCTTCTGGAACTATTTTGTGTTTTCCTTTGCTAGATAATTGATGAGACCCTCTGAAGAATCTGTATGATTTGGCAAGTGTAAGCTGCCTCCTTGTGTGGTTGTTCAGAGGATGTTTTACCCTCAGCTTAGACCTTGTGCTTTGGGCTTACATAAGTTGTAAAATGCTTTCCTACAGTACAGCGACATTTTGGCAATACTAGTGGACGTTTCATCTGTGAGAAGTCAGTCTCAAGGCTTTAATCAGCCCTAAATTTTTAGGGCCAAGATACTGTACAGTTTTAGGGCCAAGATTCCTGCAGTTCTAAGTAATGTTGAATTTCTAGACTGAAGAGAGTGAAAGGGAGTGACTCTTTCTCATTTTTGAGACTATAGGAAAGCATTTTATTTTAATGTAATTGCAGGTAGATCTTTAGATGAGTTCTGAAGAAGATTACCAGATGATTTAGTTTGACCAGAGTGGAAGCTCAGAAAACTGTTAAATCAGTTTTGGAACAAAAGAGAAAATGCTTACAGGGGTAAATAATGGGCAGATGAGGAAGACCCAATCTTAAGTTCAGTCAAGTACTTGGTTACTTGGTAGCTAATTATTTTAAGACTGTTCCTGGGGAGTTCAGTATCCCCACAGGAAGGGGCATCATTGGGAGTTGAATGACTTAAATTAAGCATTGGATTTATTACTTCCTTCTCCCATCCCTTCTCTAGTGAGTGTAGCTTGTTTATGATAGTTCTGATTTTTTGATGTGATTTTTGTTGGTGGTGGTGGTGGTGGTTCTGAGGGATTTTTTTGAACATGAATAAGCCTGGCCAGGAGGACAAAACTCTGGTCTTTAGGATACAATGAGTTTCTCTTGTTGCTCACTGTCTGCAGAACCAGGGTTACCCTGCTTGTGGAAAATCAGATTTTTTTTTCCCAGAGCCAAGATGAGAGCAGGAGACCAGGATAAGGGGATGCTGAGGTTCAGGGGCTGTGACTGCAGAAGACAGTGACTCTGTCTTAAGGAGTGTGAAATGTCCTTCTGACTGGGAAGTGCCAACTCTTTGGCATGGCTAAACCTTGTGGGACAGCAACTTTGTAGGTACTTCTGTGGGGAGGTGTGAACCCAACTTCATCTTGCCCTGTGTGGCTGAGGTCAGGGCCTTCAGCCTTATCCCAGACCAGACTGATGGCTCCTAGGCTGTGGTGAGCTCCTGCTGCTGCTCTTCATTTTTAATGAGAAGTCCCTTTCTTGTAAAGCCTGGAACAGACTTCACACAAAAACGCTGGTTTTGATGGATCAGCAGTTATCAACAATGCTATTTTAACCATTGCTGATAACTCCATCTTGGATGCCTTTAGACTCCTGCCGGTCAAACTGTGATGAGAAATGATAAATAGAAACTGGAACTAACTAGTGAAATGGGAACAATGGTAGTAAAGTGTGGTGCTACCACGAGGAAAGTAATTGAATCCTTGGAAAGCCCTGGTTTTAAAATCTCAGCTGATCCCCTGCATTCAGCCTTAGGGTCGTACAATTCTCTTTGCCTAAAACCACATTTGTTTCAGATTGAATACTTTCCATATGGCTCTCTGGCTGGGCTGGTTCCTTTTGTATCCTTCATCCCTTGCAACTCTATTTTAATTGCAGATGAAAGCTGCAGCTTTGACTGGGGAAGCAGTGTTCTTCCCAAAACATACAGGGCTGCTGAGAGAAAACCAGCACAGTGTGCTTCCACTGCAGACTGGAAAAACTTCAGGCACCTGGGAGAGCGTGGCTGGTTGAGGGGAGGTGTTATTTCCCTCAGCCAGGGCTGGGATGCTCAGGAGAAATGTTGGGATCGAGGGATGTGGTGGCTACCAATGGCACATGGGCTCCAGTGAGAGCCTAAGGGAATGGGGCTGGCTCAGTCTGACAAATAGGAGGATAGGGAAACATCTCTCAGCAGCCAGCTGCTCCTTGATGGGAGGCTGCAAAAAGCCACTTCTTGGTGGGAGCAAGGCACATGTAGCCCTGTAATGCTGGGCACCAGCTGCAGGTAGCTGTTCAGGAGGTTTGGGTTGGAATTGAGGAAAATGTATGAGAAATAGCATAGCAGCAGGACTACGAAAGGGATCATACCCCTGCACTTGGACTGGTGATACTCAACTACTTTGAGTTATGTGTCCAGTTTTGGGCCACTCATTACAAGAAAGTCATTGAGGTGCTGGGGGAAGTCCAGAGAATGGCAGCAAGGCTGGGAAAGCTCTGGAGCACAGGTCTTATAAAGGAATATTGTGGGAACTGGAGTTGTTAAGAATAGGTGAGAAAAGGTCTCAGGGGAGACCTTGTTAATCTCTACAACTGCTTGAAAGGAGGCTGTAACATGGTGGGAGTCAATCTCTTCTCCCAAGTTGTAAGTGACAGAACAAGAGGAAATGGTCTCAAGTTGCATAAAAGGAGGTTTAGATTGGATACTAGGAAATTTTTTTCACTAGAAGAGCTGTTAAGCCTTGAACCAGTGTAACTTCTTAAAAGAACGCTGCCAACTTGTCAGCAAATGTTAAAAAATACCCAACTTGCATGAGATACCTTTTACAGTGCTCAAGGGATCATATAATGGGAGTTTGGGAAGTCAGGAATGAAGGCATGTGCAGAACAGATATTTTAGATATGCATCTGTTGGAGAACAGAACAATTAGAGATGGGTTTAGGAGAAAAGAACCTGCTTTTAATAGTAAAACTGTCTTCTGCTTCATTTTACACTGAACTTTAGCTCTTCCCAAAAAAATAATGTACCAGTGTGCCTGAAGTGGGGAAAGTGGGTTTAAAAAAAGAAAAAGGAAAAGATTTAAACAGGAAAGCTACAAGACATCCCCAGTTTCTGGCAGGAGTCCTTGTATTACGATATGTTTTCACTTTTAAGGTCTTGCACCAGTCTGTCTGAAGGGCCTGGGAAAAGGCACTGTTGAGTACTGTACATCCCGCTTGGAAATCTTGTTGTTTCTCCAATTTGGTTTTATAGAAACAATTAAAAAGCTGTAAAAATTATGCCCTTTGTTCTGATCTTCATAGATGTGCTTCCAACAGACATATGCGGGCTGTTGATATCATGTGCTCCATAGTAACTCTCATGGGGTTTGTGTGTGTGTTTGCTTATTTTGTGAAGAGAGAGGCATGCCAAGCAGACCTCTGAGAGCGCGAGCCCAGTCTCCAGATGGCAAGTTACCTTTTCGGTGGAGACCCCCTTATGGAGCAGGCTTCAGGGGTCCACACAGCAGATCCCAAGGCTATCCCCGTGGATATGGAGAGAGCAACCGAAGGATGAGCTATGCTCCAATGCCACAAGAGCGACAAAACCAGGAAGCAAGGAAACTGGGTGAGTGAAATTTCCCTGATAGCATCTGGCTTAGCTAGCACGCTTCTCTAGTCCCCTGCAGCTGCCAGGTGAGCACAGATAATGTGCTGTCCTAGGTATCAAAAACCCTTCTTCCTATAAATGAAAACACTTGTTATAATTGTGTCCTGTATCTTAGCAGAGTGAGGGCATTATGTAGAGAATCATGTAGAAATTGTAGGAGAACTCGATGCTATGTTAAAGAGACACCATGTGCAAGTTGTTGTATTAACACCAGAGGGAAAGGGTGGAGAGAAGAGCCATAGCTCAGATTCTGCTTGCATGTGGTAGGACCACTCTGAAATCCATTCTTTCTTATAAATGAAAAAGGTTACAGGAAACCTTCTGTTTTTTCCCTGCATGCACAGCCTCTGAATCAGTTCATGTGGTTTCACTACCATCAAGGAGCTCACAAGGAAGGAGCCAACCTGTCTATAGGTCATCTTTAACTAAAAGAAAAGTCACAGGTATGTTTCTTTCACATCTGCTGTCAATGAGTGGAGACAATTGGATGCAAAGAGATAGCTTTGTGATTTTTACACGGAAAGTCTTGGTGCTAGAGCTACTATGTTTTTCTCTTTGTGATAAAGAGCTTGATGGATGTCTCTAATTCTCTAATTCAAGCAGGATTAATAAAATAATACAATTTTGTAACATGGTTGGTTGAGTTTCTGAGGTCCTGTTTATTTTTTTTTCTTTAATCTTCTCCTCTCTGTCTACTGACAAATGTTACGCATTGCAGTAACTGCATGAGAAGACTTGATTAAATCAAAGCCAGCCCCCCCAAAATGATATGCCTTCTTTCTCTCAGATCTATAACCCTGTTTTTGAAGGGTTGATTACCAGAAGCATCAGCCCAGCAAAAGTTTTCACTTATATTGGAAAGAAGTGATTGCACGCTGCTGCCACGGTTAAAAAGGATGACTGAGATTCTGAATCATCTCCATGTCAGTGTGCTTTTTCACCCTCTCACACTGTGATAGGAATAGCATGGGAATGGCAAAGTGTTTAGGAAGTTTTGATGGTGATAAACAGCTATGTCAGAACTGAGAATTTTGGTTGAACTGTATTGAAATCCCATCTCACACCTTTTCCTTTCTCATGCTCACTTTCTTTCTTCAGGTGCTCCCATTGCAAAACTTTGTCAATATGCCCCCTAAGCTACTTGTGGGTAGTAGATGGGTCCTCTTGGCCATTTTGTATGGTAGCTGTTCAAACAGGTTGTTTGAAGCACTCAAAAACATTAAATAGACACTAATTCTCCCTTGTAAAAAAATTTTTGAAGAAGGTTTTATTGCCCTTCAAAATGAAACCCGATTTTAAAATCTCAGAATTTTCTTTAAGACAAAATTTCTGCTCTCCAGGTACCTCTAGCAGTGCATTTGCTGGAGATGGTGAATATCATTATGTTATAAAACATTTGCTGTGGGTAACAGTTTGGGGACTAATAGAGTATTGAAGGACGGTAGAATGTATTAGTACTGTAGTCTTGATGGCACACAGCTAACAAAAGAAATTAGTTTTCCATTAAATACCATCAGTAATCAATGCAATTACTTTTCTACACCCACCTGTATTTCTAAATCAGTTGTGATGTGTGAATATTGCATCAGTTGAAGACATTTGCTGGTTTTTATGAGAACTCTAGTGTTGTCAATGATATGCTGTTCTGTTTTGCCTTTTCAGAGGAGGAAGAGGTGGAGGTGGCACAAGACATAACTGTTCGAGTTATGTCCTCTCAGTCTGTGCTTGTTACTTGGACAGACCCACTGTATGAAAAGAGGAAGGTTGCAGCAAATAGGTACTTAGCCCTGGGTTTTTAAATGGGTGCTGAAGGGGAACTGCTTCCAATGCTCTACTGAATGCTTTTGCATTCATTTGATTGCTGTTGGTTATGAGAAAAATTTAGCTTGCCTCCTAGCACCCTGCTCGTTAGAATTTAGAGACTTGTGTGAGTGTTGTACTCCAGGGATTTACATCTCTTCTGAAATGTTGCCAGCACCAGCTCTGGTATTTATTTGGCTGCTCCAGTGTTGGTGTGTCACCACAGCCAGCAAATCCCCAAAGATGCATGGGCAAAGAAGGAATGGGGGACAAGGCACAGCTCGCAGAGGCGAGGTGTTGGCTGAGTTGTCAAAACAGACTACAGCTTTGAGATGACCATGCTGTGGGTGGAGTGGGAAAGACACATCACTGCAGTGGGAAAGATACCCATCATTGCACCCTGCATCCTCTGACCCTCCAGGAACCCCATGCAGCTGAGGCTGGAGCAGGCTGGAGCTCCTGTGAGTGAGAGCTTGGCTTGTGGCAGCATGCTGCAGCAGTTGGAGACCAAAACAAACAAGGAAATGGGCTGGAAACTGCCAAAGATCTGAAAGCACTGGATTGTGTTGCTCGGCCTGGGAACACTGATGAGCTGTGCAAACTGGGGCTGAAGTGCCCTGAGAGTCACAGCAGGAAAACTAGTAATTTTAGATGTTCTCTATTGCTTTGTGGAAGCAGTTATCAAGGCAGACAGGTGGGAACTGAGCCACTGGTGCTGCTCTGGGAGCAAGGGCCTGCCAGCAATCCAGCCATGCCCATGGCCATGGGGCAGTGAGATAGGGGTGTGGAACCACCCACTATGCCTGGCTCAGTTTTGAATAAGAATCTTGAAAGAGCCATCTTGAGAATCCATCCTTTGGGATGAAAGCAATCACACTCCATTAGAGAAAGGAAAAAAACATGCAGGGTTTTGTTGTTGGTACTTTGTTGTTTGCACTTTGTTAGGTTCTTCCCTAAGCCCCAGCAGGCTACTTGAGGGCAAAGCATCCCTGTCCCACTCCAGTTCTGCTATTGCTGGGCTTCCACATGCTCACTTTCCTTTTCCTGTGTTTCTGGTGCCAGGCAGTACAATGTTCGCTATCGGGAAAAGGGAGAATCGGCAAGGTGGGATTACAAGCAGGTGCCCAACCGGCGGGCACTGGTGGAGAACCTGCTGCCAGACACTATGTACGAGTTTGCCATCCAGATCCTGGAGGGAGAAAAGGAAGGCAAATGGAGCGTGTCCGTTTACCAGCGGACCCCAGAGGCAGGTATGCATTCAGAGGGTCCTTGGGCTAACACAAGGCATAGGATTTGAGCTGTGGAACAGGGCTGACTTGAGGGAAAGCCAGCCCCAAGTGATTGCTTGGGGCAGCAGAGGGTTGAGAGTGTGGGAAAGACCTCAGTGCTGCTGCCTGCATCCCTGTGGTAGTGAAGCACACCAGGAGAGCGCACTCAGCTGCTCTTGTAGTGCAAGGAGAACAAGGGGAAGTGGCTTAAGTATTTTTGTGGGATGGTTCAGCACCTTGGACCCCTGCAGCTATATGTGCCCCTTCCTTTGAGAAGAGCAACCTAGCTTCCATTCCTCTTTGTGGACAGCAAATTAAAATCCTCCCTCCACCATGGAGAAGCTGTCAGACCCTTTTGGTACAGGGAAATGCTCCATGACAAACAAATTACCGTGTCATTCTGGCTAAGCCACATAGCAGTCTTGTGCAGACTTCCTTTTTTTAAAATTATGGAATAAAATTTTGCTATGGCAGTCTGAGAGAGAGATGTGACAGAGACAAGCATGGACCTGAGCCATGTGTACTCTTCACATTTATCTTTGAAGTAGCTGTATAGGAATCTCTGCTATGGAGCAAAAGGTGTACGCTGTGCTGATTCTTACTTGCCTCTTCTGTGTATGGCTGTTTCCCAGCTCCTGCCAGCGCACCTGAAAATTTGGATGTTTGGCCATTAAAGGGGAAACCAACCTCTGTAGCAGCATCCTGGGATGCTCTTCCAGAGAGTGAAGGAAAAGTCAAAGGTAAGTCTTCACTGTTGGTTTCTAACTCCCTCAAGGAGCTGTTTTTCTCAAAGGCAGGCTGCTGCCCTGCAGTAAGCTGGAACCTTGGCTGTGCTAGGATTCTTTCACTTGATTAAACCCAAGCAAGATTTTCATGTTTCCAGCCCAGTGTCTCCACAGTGCCACTGAGAAGCCACTGTCACTGTCTGCCTGGCATGTCACAGAGGTTCCTGGGGTATCATGCATGCACATTTTATGTCTTCTTCCATTAATAGGCAGGTCAAAATGAGGCTCAAGAAGGAAGTTTCCAGAAAGATTTTCAAGAATTAGTTGTAGAGGAAAAAGTTGGGTAGTTGCCAAGAAAGTGAGTGGGTTTATGTTGTGTTTTATTTCTAGTTTGTCATGGAAGGAAATCCTCAGCTTAAGAAGCAAACACAAATCTGATTTCAGAAGATCTCAGGCATAAATCTTGTGTACTATAATGTTATTGGACATAGTCATAAAGATAGTTTGCCAGTTGGCTAAGATTTGCATAGAATTAAAGAAAAAGCTCTTTCTGGGATTTTTCCCTGTTTCCCTCTGAAAATGAGGCTGATTTTTTAGCCTCCTGTTCTTCAGTGGTTAACGAGATTGTGTTCTCAAATTACATAAGTTGTTGGAGGTCCCTTATCAGTGCTACAGCATCTCAGGATTTGAAAAATCATTGGCCTGGAGGGAGGTACACTGTGTCTGCAAGACCTGCTTTATGTGTTCTTCAGGACAGTGGTGGAATTCCTTCCCTTTTGAAGTCAGTAGAAGTCTTGCCAATTACTTCAATGGAGCTGCAGTTGTGTCCAAGAATCATTATTTCTGTAAGAAGGGTCATGCAGGGACATTATCTGATATTTCAAGTCTGCTCCTAATTTTGAACAATCTGTAGCCCTTTGTGCAGTTTTGTCTGCATTCTTATTAGATCCTTCATCCAAGGTAATAAAGATACCTAATATTTAAGGGCTGAATGCTTATACACATCTAATATATCATTGTTTGAGTATGAAGTGTTACAGGAGATGTCTTATTTTTAAACTAAATAAATGACAAGATATTTTTACTGGCTAAATAAAATCACTGAATTAGCATTCCATGGTCATTTTGATACCATGTGGTAATAAGGAATTTTTTTCTTTTGATCCTTTTGTTTTTCAATCCTGTCCTTTTTTGTATTTATACCACATATTAAAATAATGGGAAACAGTGTTCTCCAGTAGTCATTTAAGAGTTATCAGAAGCTACACCAGTGTCTCCGCCATGGAAGCAATGCCTGTGTAAAAAGAAGGAAAAGAAAAAAGATTCAAAGAAAAAGGAGCCGTGTCTTCTGATACCTTGATTTGTTTTTCAGTGGAGCATTAAAATCAATGATTTTTCCTTGATTTTGATGAACTGTGCATGCCTTATTTCTTAACACAATAAATATGGGGTCACTTTCAGAAAAAAAAAAAGATGCCGTTATATTCTAGATTTTTCTCATTGTGGCACTGCGGCTCCTCAGGTATTATTGTGGGGTTTTGTGTAGAGAGAGAAAGCTGGCAGCCCGTGAAATTTATTATCAAAACCCTGGTTTTGTCTGATACCTGTGCCTCTTACAGAGGATTTGAAAAGAAAACAGAGCTTGCATATATCTGACATTTCACCTGCACTTCTTGGGAGTATAATGGGAAGATTCCTCTTCATGCCCAGAATTGTATAGGGGTGAAATTTCTCTCAACACAGAAAGCTAAGACAGAGCACAGGTATCACAGTGATTCAAAACTCGAAGGTGAGAGCAAGGGGAGTTTCAAAGTGTCAACCAGACCTTGCTTTGCTCTCTCTGCCGTGGTGTTTGACCCTAGCTCTGGCTAAGCACAGTGTGTCATATTTAGAATTTGTTGGACAGACGTGATGTTGCTACCATTTGGCAAATCTGCAGTGCAGATATTTTCTGGTAGAAGTATCTCTTCTGAATAAGAACAAATATTCAACTTAACCTACATATATACGTGTATCTCTCTCTCATGTCTTTACACTCTAGCTGTTGACTCGGCGTGCATTGCCAGTGTATTAATTTTAGTAATGCACGTTCTAATTCATCCTACCCATACAGTCTGTCCGCTGGAAACAGGACTGTTTTCAGTTTCCTCCTTCCAACCGTCTGCCAAATCATTTCAGAATACATTCTTTCATACGCCCCGGCTCTCAAGCCATTTGGAGCAAAGTCCATCACCTACTCTGGAGCTACAACATCAGCCATAATAGATGGTCTGCAGGCTGGGGAGCGCTATATTTTCAAAATTCGTGCGGCAAACAGGAGGGGACCGGGTCCTCAGTCAAAAGCCTTCAGTGTCGCCATCCCAGCAGGTGAGCACCAAGCCATGAACCAGTGATGTAGTTCACCTACTCTTGCCTTGGTCCCAGTTGTGTTAATTCTTACTGACTCAGCTCCTCTGCACTGTGTCTGACCTGTGGGATTTGAGTTCCTTGGTATTGTTTTTGCTTGCTCTTTTCATCATTATATTGCCCAAATAAGTCTTTGTCACTCTGCAGCATGCAAAAAGTTATTTTTATGGACATTTTAGCCTCTTAAATAAATGCATGCCATAATCTATGACAACACTATGTGTTCTTGTTATCCAAAAGCCAAAGAATGCAATGCTCTGGGGTTTTGACTACTCTGTTCCTGACAGCTCCCACTCTTAAAAGTCACTTTAGTGTCTTAGATACTACTCCTTGTGTTTGGCTCTTGCAAAAAAGTTACTGTTGTAGGGACAGAATATTTGCTGTGTTAGCTAAAAAGATGGGCCACAGCCTAACGTGGGATAATGCAGCACCATGTCATCCACATGACTAAATTCTCCTGAAGATTTGGTTCCCCTGAAATGGTGTTGCAGTTCCTGATTTTAGAGATTTGATTTTAATTGGTCTGAGTTTTATCCAAGCTGTAGTAATTCCACATAGGTACCTTACTACAACCCAAAATTTATCTTGGCTGGACTCCACGGCTTGGTTGATGCAGTAATAATTATTGTCCCATATTCTCTTAAGTTTTGTTCTTGCTACCTGGGTGTTTTCTGCTTTTGGTCAGTTCTTATGAATCGTCTATTGTTGTGAATAAACACTTTTCTTTTTGCCTCTAGCTGCTCATGAGGATTCAGTTGCTCAGCAAAAGACAAATATCCAAGATAATTCAGAGGCTAAAAAGACTGGGAATGCTGGCTCATCTCCTTCTCAAAGTTCTTCTGTTTCTTCAAAAGCCCAGCTGTCACCTTCTTCTAAGCAGCTGTCTGCTCATTCACCTAGTGTTAGTGATAAAAAGAGTCTTCTTTCTGAATATAAGAACAAAATCTTGACTCGAGGGGTCCTAAGTAAATCTCAGTTACCTTCTAGAAAGACAGGAGAGCTGGAATCTGACCTCCAATCCACTGAGGTGACAGATGATCGTGATTCATCCCAGGAAGCTACAACGTCGCCGCCAAAAGCCCAGGATCAGAGGAGGAATGTTAAACCCTTGTCCCCTAGTCGGCCAATCCACCCTGTCCTTGCCTCAGGAAGGTTGTCTGTCCAAACCCACACATCTGAGGTGTCGAGCCAGATGAGCACAGAGGAACGTGAGCCACCAGCACTGTTACCATCATCAGCACGACACTCTTCTGCCTCGTCCGTTCCCAGATACACAGACAATGAAACCAAACAGTTGAGGCAAAGCAGCAACAATGTGCCTTCCAAGACCTCTTCCCAGCCTCTGCCTGCCAAAAGTAATGGTCTTGTGAGTAATGTGGAAGGGAAGCCTGACCCCGTGCTGGTGAAAGTGTCTCCTAAAGCTTCAGACTCCGGTCGCCAGGCCTCGCCATCGAGTCGGCAGTCTGCTGTCTCTCACGAGGCTGTCTCAGGCCATCGCAGTAGGTCTGGCTCTCTAGGCCGTTCACACCAACCTGCTTCCAAATCAGCAGACTCCCACACTCATGATAGCCACAATGAGTTTGACAGTGAAGAAGCAGAGGACAGAACAGAACAGCCAAGTTCCAGGTCACAGCAAACAAGGCTATCCTCAGGCTCCAGTTCCCACACATGGAAGGATTCGAAATCAGCTGCGGCGGCAGGCTCATCAAGGTCTGCTGTTCCTGGTTACACTTCACCTCACTCTCGCTCCTCCACCAGTGCCAAATCCAATGGAAAGGATGTTGATAAGAATTATAGGGAGGACTCACAAGAGGAAAACCCCTTATTTCCTTCTTTGCCCTCTTCCAGGCAGTCTTCTTCAGCAATCTATTCCAAGAGAAGAAATCCTGGTCCTGATTCTCGCTCCAGAGAGACACATGGTGAAAAATCACCCCACTCTGACTCAGAAGAACAACAAAGTCAAACAGCTGCTCCAGAAAAACATTCTCATTTGCAGTCTTCTCTTTCCAAATCCAAACCTGAAGAGCAGGGCAATCGAGAGGTAAAAGAAAAGCTTGCTCGATCAAAACCAAATGAGTCTTTGCCTAGAAAGACACTCTCTTCTCGTCTGCCAGTGGAGAAGGCCTCCCACTCAGAGCCTCCACAGAGGGCACAAACCAGCCCTTCCATCCTGCATTCAAGGGGCCGACGCCTCCCATCCCACCGTGCCGTCTCATCCCAAAGTAATGAAGAGTTGCAGGAAGAGGATGATGAGGATGAAACAGAAGGCAGTGACAGAGCAAGCAGGCACTCTGTGTTTCTTAAAGAGGTGTCCTCTTCTAGGGGATTATCTGCTTCTTTCTCTCAGGGAAGCTCAAGTTCATCTCAATCAAAGCAACAGCAGACAGGTTCTCAGGTACCTTCCTACAAGCCGAAACACACTCAGCCAGACTCCAGTTCTGCCAGTGATGCAGCAAAAGACAGCCAGTATAATCAAAGGCTGTCACACACTTCGAGACAAACTCGTCCTTCGTTGCCTGCTCGCTCAGGAGTTGCTACAAGAACAGCATCCCAAACAGAGAAAAAAAAGGGCTTGTTGCCCTCAAAAATGTCTAACACTGAACTTCCTCAAAAAGTTCTTTCCCCTTCTTCATCTAAATCTCATCAGTCAGTTTCTAATGAAGAGGATGATTATTACAGTGAATATGATCAGAAAGAAATGGAAGAGAAACCCACATCTTTGGCTGCAAAACGGTCCCCTTCTGTTTCTAGAGGTAACAAAAATGCATATGAAGACACTGCTAGCAATAAAAGAAAATCTATGGACACTCTTCTACCTCACAAACTAAGTTCTGAAGAAGAAGAGATGGAAAAACCTTCAATATTAAAAATGTCTCCTCGTGAATCACCAAGCAGCTCTGCCACAGCATCACAGACTACTCAGTCCTCTAACAAACATACCCCATCTAAACCAAGCTTTGTCTGGCCACGTTCTTCTGCATCTACCACCACACACACCATTTCTCCAGCAGTTTCTTCCACTTCATCTCCTCGTCAGCGACTACTGAACTCCCGGCTAGGGAGCCCTTCCCAGCGCCAATTTGTTAGACCTCCTTATAGACCAGGTATCCTGCCCTTGTTGTAATAATGTCACTAATTGTGTTTTTCCTAGAATCAGCAGCCAGATGAAAAGTCCTCCAGCAGGATACAGCTTCAGTTATTTAGTATAATTTGTTGCTTTTTATTTTGGTGGTAGCTGGGAAGCCCAGTTCTTGAGGACATTGCCTATTTGGTGTAATGTGGTGCCCCAGACCCTTTTTCCTGTGGTCTAATCTGCACAGGATCCCATGATCCGCAAAGAGGGTGACAGAGTTAGGGGCTAAATTGGAAAAGTTCCTTATCGAGCAATGACTTCACCAAATGCTCATTGTAAGCTCATTTGTACTCAGAATATGCCAGCCTCTCAGGTACATAGCTCTTCATCATGGATTGCTAAAAGCCTTTGTAGGTTCCACGGCGCCCATGCCTAGACAGTGAGGTGTTTCCTCATGTTTTCTGTGATGAATTTTTAAGCCACTTTTCTCTTTTTCCTAAGTAACAGCTCAGGGTTGCCCATGCCCATCACATCTAATACTTTTATGGCTGTGGTTTACCCCAAAAGTTAGAGGCTTGTTTCTGACAGAATATCTGCAGACCTAGTAGAATAGAGGGTCCACTACAGATCAAGGTATTTATTCTTCATGTCACCTATGGAAAATCCCTGACAGCCTCAGTGACCTTGCTAGGTAGAAATACCTTTTCTCCCTCCAATGCATGGACATCCAAAATAGTATTTAGTGACCTGAATGTTTTAGTAAATACCTTCTGTGTTTTCTGTAGGTAGTAATGTTTGGTTTGAAGTGGCCTTCCTGTTACACAATGAGGACTGTATATCTGGGCTGTTGCATCTGATATGCTTTAGTCAGACTCAGTGTTGTGTAGAGATTCACCAGCTTAAAGAGCTTTAAGGTGGGAGTAGACCTTGAATAATACCATGGGGGATGAGATGTATGACTGAAAAAAATAACAGATTTCTGTATGGAGGTTATTTAAGGTTACTACTAGCAATGCAAATTGTGAAGTTATAGCCAACAAGTGTTCAGTTAAATTTTTTCCCAGTCTATATTTTTTTCCCATTATATTTTTCTGGAAGCAAGTCTCTGAGATAAGATGTGAAAGTTGCTGCCCTTTCAGAGCTGGGGTGCCTACAGCTCAGTGCTACTGCTTCTCCACTTTTGACATGACTGTACTTCTGTTCAGCAGTAGTTTTTTAGCTAGAGAAGGAGATTCCTTCATTTCCCAAGTTAAAAATAGAGGAGTAGAGATAATTCCTATGCCCTCTCCTTTCAGTTTGTCACTACAGCTTTGTATAAGGATATAATTGAACAAGTGGTTGTGTTTAATAATGGTTTCTTTCTTCATCCCATGTCTGAAAGATCATTTACAAAGATCACAAACATTTTAATGACTGTAGTGCCATGAAGAATGTTGCCCTGCTTTCTTAAAAAAAAAAAATAGACCAAATTAACAAGATAGAGATGAACAATGAGTGTTTAACCTCTTCAGAAAAACAATTTCAGATTCTCGTGTCAGTTGCAAAAATCTGACAGTGTCACAACAGTTGCTCCAAGAAGAAGTGGAGTGCCTGGTTTGTGGAGTGTGGTGAGGCCTCTTTCTATTCTTGTTTATACTCAGACCAGCCAGAAAATGCATTTACTTGCAATTTAAAATATGGCTTGTAGGTTGCACAACTTTCTTCAGAATAGTTTGTTTTCTTCCCTGTTTCAGGTTATAATGGCAGACCAAATCTTACAATGAAAAATAGAAATGGAAATGGAAATGGTAAAGTAATTCCTGGTAATAATGGAAAACCAAGCGGACAGAAAGTAATCAATGGCCCTCAAGGAGCAAAGTGGGTAGGGTGACCTTCTCTCTAAATTCAAGATGTTTTGACCTTTTATTGTATTTGTATTTTCATTAAGAAAAGACAGGCAAGCAGTGCCCTCAGTCAATGCAGCTTTAAAGTGCTATTCTTAGTGGTTTAGTTTCCCCTGTTCCACTGAAATCTAAAGACAAATTCTGGGTTTTGTTATTTTAACATTTTAAATTTAAATTTAAATTTAAATTTACATTTAAATTTAAATTCAGCCTGATGGGTTGAATTTTAAACTATAACATTACTCCTGTTAAATTTAGAGAAACAGTTTTTCATCAAAATCAATGAGATTTGTGCTCCCCAGTGACTTGGGGACTCTTGACACAGTGGGCTCTTTGGTGTGCACTGTGAGCGGAGATTGCCTGAAATAGCTGCTGTGCCAAAGATGTGCTCAGCAATGCTTCTCCCAGACTCTCACTCCAGGTAGAAGCTCCTGAGCAAGACTTCTGAAATAAAAAGTGCCTCCATAACTGTCACAATGCTTTAAATGCACTTATGCAGGTTTTTGTTTCCTCATGTTTCCAGAGGTATATGCAGAAGAGCTCAGATACCATTGATAGGAAAGCCCCACAACCTGCATACATGCCCACACATTGTCTTTTAACATCCTTTACAATGAGTTTTTAACGAAGGAAAGCAAGGTAAAGAACTGGTGCTTCCTGTATGTTTTCCCAAGAGCTGAGCAGTAGGATTCTGTGATCAGCCTCCCTGGCATCAGCAGAGCTGCTTGTACCTGGCATGACACAAAAAGTCATTTATTTTATGGCCACTTCAATCTTACCATTTTCATTAGAGGAACATTAAAAAGTGCATCAAGTGTGTCACATTCAAGGGAAGCATTTTGACAAGGATGCCCAAAGTCCTTCAAATGGATTCTGGAAGTGGGCTAGGAAGGTCCTTGGAATGCCATGGGGCATTTCTCTGCCTCTTGAAGGGAAGGCATTGCTGCTAGCAGGATGAACACCTTGCAAAGCAAGAGGATCTGTGCCAAATCTGGTGCCTGGAGGGCTTCAGAGACTGATCTCATAATCTGCTGTCCTTCCTGCTGCAGCCTTTTTCTCAGCACCAGATGTAAGTCTGTCTTGCCAACCTGGAATTGCTGTTTCTGTCTCCTTCCCAGTTTCCTCATAGTACTTAACACCTTTTGCATTTTTGTGTTCTGTGGCTGAGTGTCTGTTACCTCAGGTTAAAACAGCATAAAGTTCAGCTATTTTGGGTTGAAATAGCAAAAAGGACTGAATTTTAACTGCATTTAGCTCTGGAATTCAGTCCAAGCTCTCAGATATATTTGCTTTTCGAGACAGAGGCTTTTCTTCAGTCTCCTACCCCAGTTAAAATCTTACCTACTTTGTTTTCACTACCGTTTCAAAATAAAGTAACTAGTCCAACATTTAATTTTTTTTTAGTTAGACATAATTCTAAATCCCATCTTCAAAATGGCTCAGTGTCATACTGAAATCAGTACTACAGGACTTCACCTTAGGAGTGGTGCAGCCCAAGAAAATCAAGGGATTTGCTCATTTGCACACGAGAGCTACAGTAGGTGATATGAATATGACTGTGCAGCTCTGGACCCCAGTTCCTGGGAATCTGCTTTATTCAGCAATCGTACTTCAGTGATTACTGTACATAAGTTTTAAAAGTTCCAGTGTGTTGTAGCTATTCCTGAACATCACACTTAGTGTCTGAATTTCCCCAGGATTTCTGTTGCTGTGAAATTTCATTTCACCTCCTCTTGGGTTAGCTAAACTTGAGTCCATCTATTGCTTTTAGATTGTAGATCTTGACCGAGGGCTAGTGTTAAATGCTGAAGGAAAATACCTCCAAGACTCCCAAGGCAACCCTCTCCGAGTGAAATTAGGAGGGGATGGACGCACAATTGTTGGTAAGTTACAGCTTCCTTCTTACAGAGAAAAGCTCTATAGTTGTTGTACATATGGTACAAATCTTTGAGCTGTTGAATGCTTCAGGCATCCCCAGGTCCCCTGCAAGCCATTTGGAGTGGCTTGTACCTCAAGTCAGCACATTGCAGGACCTGGGGAGGCTTTGAGTCACCCCGTGAGACTCCAGGATACGAGGCTGCCAGAATCACTCAAGTCCATCTCACTTGTATCAGCATTAGAAAGGACTGCAGAACTGAGCCAGACTGATGACTAGAATAAGGGTTGATGATTGTTTATATCTTTGTATACATAGGAGTAATTTTTCCCCACTACTAGTGCTGTACCAGCCATATGGATATGTTAGTTTCATTTTTTCTTCTAAAGCCTACCACAAATAGTAAGAAACTCTGTTTGTGTTCTCTGAAGACTGCTGTTTGCATGTCAGTTCATCTGTACAGACCTCTTGAATACAAATTCAGTCTATTGTTAACCTGGCTACCATGAATATTTATAGTACCCAGAATTTGGCACACAAGTTTATCTGCAGTGACAGCATCTTACCAGCTCATCCCAGATTTTCCTTGCATGTGTTTGACATTAAGGAGCAGAATATGGATTCATCATACATTTCATCAGCAGTTAGTTGATGAGAGTGACTTAGATGAAATGCCATCATTGTCTGCACACTGTGATTCTGAAATGAAACCTCCCTGGAGTGTTTATCAAACAGCTGAAAAATGTGAACACCACTGTGGTTTTTTTTGAGGTTCTTCTAAACCACTTTCCAGCTTCCTTAGCCATGGCTCTTTCCTAAGTAACACTCTCCTTCTCTGTCAGTTTACTTACAGAAGGCTCTATTCACTCTATTAAGTGCTTTTGTGGCATCTACTGTGATAAAACACAGTAATGCTTAATCCTATAAGCCTGAAGTGGATTGACGGTGAGATTTTTTGGTTTTGTTCTTTCTTAGATGAAAAGGGTGCTCCAATGGTGAGTCCTGATGGATTGCCTTTGTTTGGACATAGCAGATTCAGTAAACCTGTAGCGAGTGCACAAGATAAACCAATAATAAGCCTTGGAGGAAAGCCTCTGATTGGTCTTGAAATGATTAAGAAAACAACCACTCCCTCAACTACTACTACAACAATACCTACAACAACTACCACGACCACCACCACAACCACTACAACTGTTGCTACAACCACCACCAGCACCACCACCACTCCAGAGCCGACCACCACTGAGCCACCCACCGAGAAACCCGCACCAACCTGTCCTCCAGGCACCTACGGGGAGTATGATGATGAAGGCAACTTGCTCCTGGGCTTGGATGGCCTGCCAGAGTGCAATGCAGAAGGTAATTTCCTTTTGTGCTGTTTGAATTCCCGTGGCTGTGCTGTTTGTGCAGCACAGTTACACAGATGTGGAATGGTGGAGAATCTGCCTCTGAAGATTTTGGTCCATTTGATAAGGTAGGAGCTGAGATTAGAGCATATGAAGAAGTGTTTGGGTGTTAAATGGATTTTCACTGGCACATGCCAACTTTCACCAAAGCTAAGGTTTTTTGTGAAATTGTGTTGTTTTCAGCAAATTTCTTACATTGCGTTGGATCCACTTTTATATGTTCACTCACAGGGATACAAGTCTAAGCAGTAGCTTTGTGGTCAAAGCAGTTACATATAAGTTTTTCTCATTCCATTTCAGGCCAGGGAAGGAGCTGGAGGAGCTATACATTTTGTCTATGTTGTGTTCTCTTATCACAATGAATTCTGAAAAGTCTCTCTTTTGAGCCATGGTGGAAACAGCATTTGCAAAGTGAGATACTTGCTCTCTTGCCACCTCTTGGAGATAGATTGTCTAGCAGGAATGCAGCACAGCACAGATGAAGCTGGTGAAAGGCAACCCAGGCTCTGCACAGATAAGGCAGAGAGTTGTACACTAATTTCTTTAATATCTGAAGATATGAACCAGTGTCAGTGCATGTCATTTTTTGCTGTTGCTGTTATACAAGCTTAGGTTGTGATGCCAAACTGAAATCCAAAGTAAACAATATAAATGCACTATAAATGCAATATAAATGCACTAGAGTCTTTTGGTGTTGAGCCTCTTCTCTGTGGTGTTTTATGCTTTCAGCACCTGGATTGCAAGTGAGTTAGCTGCTTATTTTAATCCTCAATTCATTCTACCAGTGGGCAATAGCAGCACAGCCATAACTTTACCAGCATGTTGGCAGTCAGACATCTGACAACTGCAGCAGCCAGTTTTAATGGCTAGTGAAGCCCCTTTACCTTTCTCCTATACACCTGTGTCTCTTAAGTCAAAGTAGATTTACAAGTAGGTCATGAAACCATGGCCTAGGAAGCTGAACTATCACTTTGAAAAGGGCTGTGATATAGAAAGGTGTGGCTCCAGCAACTCACAGTGAGTCTAAGGATGGAAAGGCTTGGGAGAAGATCTCAGAAGCAGAAAACAAAATTCCCTTACCCACAGCCCATGACAGTTAATGAGTGAGAGATGTTAGCTCCTTGTGCAGGTGAAATTACAATGAGTTATAGTGTTAGTATTTATTAAAATTAGCCACCTCTGACACTGTGCAGTTACAGAAGCATGCTTGCATGTGTAGATATGCACAGATGTGCACACACACACACACACACACACACACACACGCATGTAAAAATCTTATCATCATTAAATATTAATATTAAGAGTTTTGCTTTTCCCTATGGAAAGTTCATAGTTCTTAGTGTTACAAATATTGTTATATATGGTCACTCTCATACTTCCAAAGTTGCCTAAAGGGAGCCATGATTTTTGGCAGTTAGAATCCCTCCCACAACCCGCAGCTCCTTTTACTTATCTTAGATGTTGATTACATCCTGTAACATTTCCTCTTTTTTGACCTGTGCTATTTGGTACCTGGAGGGCCTCTTCTGAGAATACACATTGTAAGAGCAGCAGAAATTCATGACATACATCTGGGGTTAAACTGAAGGTAGGCTCCAGAAGCTGAGCAACAAAATCCTTTGCAGTGTTACGTTTAGCAGAGTTGTAGGCTGGGGAATTTTCATGTGATTTTCTGAACACATTAAAAATTCTGCTTGGGCTTTTTGCCTTCTACCAGATGGGCTTGTTGAATCTTTGAACTTGATAGAGGCACGAATGAAAATTAAGTTTTTATTCAGGCTGTGTGTTCAATGAGAATGGCCTTGAAGTAACTCATAAACTGCCTGGCATTTTGACAGTGTGTTTGCCAGTGCCTCACAGTGGAAGGCTGAAAGGATGGTGCTGGATTTTTGCTTCTTACCTGGTTCTTAAGGCTCATTTCCTTATAGCTTTTGCAATACTAGTCCCTACCTGGGAATTTTGAAAGCCTCTCTGAGGAGACTTTTTCCATTTTTTTAAATCTTAGTGAGCTGTTTCAGGATTAGATAAACACAGGAAAACAGTCTGTCTGTTCCACAAAGAACTTGCTAGAAAAGTAAAGATCTTTGTGGTATTTATTTAATGATGGCTGTTATTGTTTAACAACGGAAGTGTATATTTCAAGAGTGGTAAACTACTACTCAATTATCAAAACAATGCAATTTTCACTTGACCATTTCCAAATTACTTTAAATTATATTTTTATGTTGTCTTTCCCTTTAATCTGAGTCTAGAAATTACTCCACATTGTTTAGTAAAATACTTTTTCTGCCAAAGCTTGATATTTGTTGCTAAGTGCTTTATTCACAAACAGGGTCTGCAAGTGCCAAAACCCAGCTACAAATGTTCTACTTAAGCTTTGGCAAATTCTTTTATCTCTGTCAGGATTTCTTCTTGATCCAGCAGAATTTATTACCAGCTTTTCACTATATTCGTCAGTCTTTAACTCTCAAGGAGGAGTTTGGCCACACAAGCGTGATTTGTTGGTGAAATCAACTAAACTTTATTCACGAGCTCACAAAGAAAAAAACAGATGGAGACTTAACCACACATTACTTGTGATAAAATCAAGTGATGGAATTTGTAAAACAAGTAAGACAGCAAGACTATCCTTACAGATGCCAAAAGTCTGTGGCAAGTGGTCATAGGAAGATTTGGCCCCATTTATTACAGGCAGGGTTTACTCAAGAGATTCAGCAAAGAGTGATGGTGCAAGGTGAAGAACTGCAGCTGGAGTGTGTACAGAAAATAATAAAATGAGAGGTCTGTTGGGAAGTGCTCTTATTGTCACCATGACACAGCTAATGCTAAACAAGCACAGTAACTGAAATTGAATACAAAAATAGAAAATTAAATTAGGCTTTGCTGGACTGTACATAGGCCAAGGACTTACTAGCTAATACGCATGGATGAGTTGAAATCTGCTCGTGGAAGATTTCAAATTTCTGCATATTTGATCCTCTTTATTCCTTGGATATAGGCAGTCAAAGGTAAGTGCATATGTTATAGATGTTGGTTGATGTTGGCCAGTTGTGGGTAGATGTGCAGAATTCAGCAAAGGATCTACTTTGGGACTGACTACCTTAAGAGAAGACAAGTGACTTCCAAGGGGATCATCTCCTGAAGAGTGCTGCAGAAGTCTACCATGAGGAAATATCAGATTCTTATATATGAAAGTCTGACAAGAATGAACCCATTTCCTGTGTTTTAAAGCATATTTTGGCATTAAAATCATGCAGTGTATTTAAAATAAAATTATGTTAGGAGAAAAAAAGCAGTTATACAATAATTGTTGGTTCAAAAAAAATCAGCAAAATTAAAATGTGTCATTCAGATTATATTTGTGAGGTATTTAACATTGACAGTTGAAACTTTGCACTGTTTGCAGTTCTGGTTTAGTTGAAAATAACACTATTGCTTCCATACTGAGTGTTACAGAAGTGTGAGCAATATATATGAAGTGTCTGGAGGTCAAAGCTGTCTTTCTCTCGTCTTTGTTCCAATGCTGGCCACTCCCCAGCCCCAGCAGTGCATTGGAGACTTCTGATGGTGCCTGCAGTGGGTTACAGCACAGTGCTTTTGTTTTGTTTGCATGGCTTTTTATGACTGTGCTGAGCTTTGGGTACCCTTTGGCTTCCCTAAATAATGTGGAGAAACACTTTCCTCAGAGTGTGCAGGAAAGCCTTTGGGATTCAACAGATGAGGTACTGGATGGTTGATGTATCTGGTGCTGAATTCATGTCCTGCAGAGATAATGAGATAATATCATGGAATAGTCAGCTGGGAAGTCTACTGGTGCATCTGCATTGGGTTTTGGGGTGCCTCAGTAGAGAGTTTTTGATGTGCACCTCATAATCATCTGTCCTTGCTATGCTTTCATTTGCATCCTGGAGCAATCTCACTCTGATTTCCTGAACTGAATTCATGCTGGATGAAACTAATGCAGAGCAGTGCTTCAGGATTACTCCTATGTGGCCCAACCTGTAATGGGCAGCCATTCCATAGGATCAGAGTAGAGCTAGTGCAGAGTAAAACCCCAGAAAAATCCAGCACTAATTACTTCATTCTACAAATCCATTCCTTTTGGGCTGCATTCCTTGCAAGACCATTGACATGGGCTATAAATGTCATGGCTCTGTGGGCTGTTTGTTTTTATACCTCCATAAAAATATTTGGGTAGAAATATTTAATTCCTTGGTTGGTTTTTTTGGCATATAATGTTTTCACATTTGCTGCTTCTGAGACTATAAAATATTGTCAAATCCAGATGTGATCTTTATATAGTTGCTGGCAGCCTACCTTTGCTCCAGAGCAGCTGGGGCCTGGGGCAGAGCTTCTGGAAGGTGATTACTCTTAATTTTATGTAGGAGCCCTGAGCTCAGTTTTCCCCAACAAAACTCCTGACTACTGCACTTGGCTTGTCATCTGTTATTCTCAATGTGCAGGGCAGACTGTCACTGCATTATTTGGAAACCAGGAAGTTATCTTTTTCTTTACAATTCCACTGGCTAAATATTTTTATATTAAACTTTATTCCAGAATTATTTTATTGAATTCTTACAGCATTTTTGTTTTCTTTCTCTGTCAATAGATACATTCTCAGGACTGGATTCAGATGTGACAGCAACTCCAGAAGCTTATGTGATATATGATGATGGTATGGGTAAACTGTAGGAGTCTATTGCAAGTGACATATTGCCTTTTTCTCTGTCTTCTTTCTTTGGAACTGGGTTCAAGGAGGCAGACTGGTAAATGGGAGCTTAAGCAAGTGATGGTGAGCTGGAAAATGGCTCTGCATTACATGTGAAGAGAAAGGATCTAAAACCATCTGTTTCTAGACATAAAAGTCCCTTTCTATCAGTCCTGCAATCTAACAGGAACATATTGAGGAAATAAATTAATTTTCAGGGCTGTGTCATACAGACAACTGCTTCAATCCTAGATTTACTTTCTCTGGTACAACTTCTAACTCCAGCCCTGTCAAAGTCAATTGCCTCCTCTAAAATACAAAATCCAGATAACATTCAAGCCCTGAACAATCAAAATACCTTAGTGAGTTGTTTCTTTAATGTGTAGTCTGCATTTGGACAATTAAGCATGCTCATACTGAATAAGATCACCTACATATAAAGTAAATGATCTGCTTAATTAATGTGGAATTTATATCAAAGAGATTTGAAATCAGATTAAAGGAAAAGAGGGAAATATTTTTTTAGAGTTAGATTCATGCCATCTTGATATTGTAATCAAGGGCATAACAACCTTAGCTAAAGAGGAAATGTCAAGTCACAGCATTTAATTGTAAGTTTGCATAGGGACTGCAAATTCTCAGTTATTGGAACTGAAATTCACTTTCTGCCATCTGTGACATCGGATGTTCTATCCCTCTTAGTCCTCAAATTCCTGCTCCTGCCCCCACATATGGAAGTGGCTTAGTACAAACCTCAGTTACACAAAAAGTTTTTTAGTAGAATTTATGGTTCTAGAACAATGAAAGATTTTTAATTTGTGGTTGTAGTGCTGGATCTTTAGTCTAATCAACAACAGAAAAACATTCAGAATGAGAGTGCAGCAGCTGAGTGGAAGATATTATAGACATTTGTACTTTTAATGCTGATCACTTCATACTGAAACTGACATTTAGAAGGTGGGGAGGAGGGAATGAATGAGGAAGTGCACAAGACATACATCCCATTTCCCTTACATCTCCATGGATGCAGAACATCCTCAGTGCACAGGTCTTTTCCCAGGCCTCCCCTTAGGTGCAGGTCACCTGCAGAAAACACATGCTTTAGCAGTTTAAGCACAAAACACTCAAGGACATGAGCTGAGTTTCCCAGCCTGCATGAGGTCATGGCAGAGATGCCAAATGCTACTTTGTTTTGTGTGCAAGTCAGGTAGCACAGCAGCTTTTCAAAAAGCACTGAGTTAAATAGGACTGAACATAATGAGGCTCATGTGGGACAGTTTGCCTTCCTTCATGGCCACAATTGGAAAGTTCCGGACTCAACACCTCCCGTCACAGGAGGGTTTGAGAGCAATATTGGACCCCTCTAGGGCTTTAGAATTGCAACGCTGAGTTTTCTTAGAAAGTAATTTTTTTCTCTCCCTTCTCTACTTCCTTTGACATCTGAGGGCTTTGGCCAGGGATTCAATTACTGTGCCATCTTCTCTTGGGGTTTGTGAGAGGAGGTGGCAGATACACATTCAGGATATTGCTTTACAAATACATTTGTTATTTTTGTCCTGTTTAACTGTGTAAGTGAGGTCTAAATCAGCAGTGACATGAGTATTCTGGGGCAAAGACTCCTCTCTGTCCATGACTTCGGTAGAAACTATTACAAGGCTGAACTTTGACCAACCTCTACAAACAGTTCTGTAAGGAGTGTGCAGTGGCCCCACCGGGCAGGGTGTGTAGCACTTCTTTGGGACTGTGGCCATGACAGAATTATTTCCCTTCTCATAGTTAAGCCAAAATTAAATGAAGCATGCTAACACTTTCATCTTGTATTTTCTCTGAAGACTATGAGTTTCTTGAGAGCACTTTGCCACCAACCACCACCACTGCCACCACTACCACTGCTTCTACCACGACAGAATTGGAGGTTGTCTATCCGGAGACCGGTGTTGGTGGCACTGGCCCTGTGTCAGAATATGACATTGCTGGGAAGAAACGCTTCACTGGTAAGGATGCCCTTTGCCTTATCTAGCTTACTACTTGTGCTGCAAAGAATTCTTGTTCCAGCTAGGCCAGCCCTTCAGCTGAGACCATTGCACAAACACATCCAGTAGACATGTGTGTGGTCCTTTTAAGGATTTCCACCTTGGAAACCCAAACAGCAGTAGTTATTTCCTTGTTTCAATGCTTGCTTGTTTATGCGTGGGCCCACAATGGTTTTGTTGAAACGGTAAAAACCTCTTTGTACTTTCAGTGTAAGCGCTCTGTTCTGTGTTCTGCATTGTGTTTGGTCTAGCTGAAGTGAGTAAGAGAGCAAGAGAGTGTCTACACCAGTTCAGCTTAACTGCATCTGACTTCACACCAGCATTTCCAGCAGGGCAAGTCTCCACGTAGGTGTGAGTCTGGGGGACCTGATTATTTTCCACTGATCTGTTCAACCTCAGTGATTTCACCCACCTTGCACTAGCATGTGTGCTTCAAAAGGTGCTCCAAAGTCAAGGAATGAATGGCACTTTGGATATGAACTTTCAAAAAAATAAATCCAGTAGAGATAAGTGTGATTTTGGTATTTGGACATTTTCTCAGTAGAAGACATTTGGTGAAGGAGCCCCCATTACATGAGCCATGTCTCCTGTGTACACGAGCCATTCAAGTGTGTAGGTTGGTGTTGCAGCACTGACTTCAGAGCTGCTCTGCTTCTCTGTCAGCTGGGGGCCAGAGGAGGGGGATTTGGAGATTGTAGGGAACATTCCAGCCTCCACCCCAAGCTGGTGACACCCCCTGCAGCCCTTTACATATTTCTGGCACTTGAACTGAGGTCAAGTCAGCTGCTGACTCACCTGGCATTTCAGAAAAGAGTTCTGGGGATGGAGAATCATCTTTGACATATCTTGGCTTCCCTTCCAATATCCACAAGCTTCATGTGGCTTAGAGCAAAACTCTGCTGCTGGAGAAAAAGACTTGTTTTTATATATGCCAAAACTTTTTCCAGTGCATCTTCAGTTTCCCTGTCCAAACAATTTCATGATGTTTCTATTCAGCTCTCTCACTGACAGTGCTTCTTGATTCATTTAGCTGGAGAGGCTAAAATTAACTTCATTGCAAGATCTGGAAAAAATTCCTTTAGGGCATGAAATCCAATAAGATAAACCAAGAAACGTTGGTTTATGAACATTTCAAGGCACTAGGGAAATAATATTACCATTTCAATGAATTGTATTATTGCAACTGAATAAACATTTCCAAAGCAAGTTTTATAGTCCTTCCTTTGAATGTTACGGTGACTTTTAAGGCAATAAAAAGATGGTTTAATCTTTTCCTGAACTGAAGTGCAATTCCAGTCAGTATAAAGCTTTTAAAAATAGAAGTTACAGGTTGGGAGCACATGCCTGGAAGGTAGGCACTCATGGCTCCTGGTCCCTTAGTACCCAGCGGACCACAACAATCCCTTTAAACTGGTTAGACTTCACCTTGGAATTACTCTTCATGTTTCTTTTGTTGTTTTGCTCCAGCTTCAGGATGTTTGTGTAAGAACCAACCACTTAGACCTGTAAAGTCTTAGATGATTGAAGGCTGTGTCAGGGATCTGTTCCCATGTTGGAAAGGCAGAATTTGGGTGACATTTTCATCCCACCTTCCGGAGGAGCTGGAGGTAGCAAGCAGAGGGTGCTGCAGTCAAACTGCTCTCTTCTGCCTTTTGTAGCAAAGACAGTCCTTCCATCTTTGCATAATTTGGTAATAAAGTTGTGGGTGTGGGGTAGGTAAACCTGAATGTTGGCATCCCATTCGTCCTGCTCATCAATCAATTTGGCTGTAAGCCATGCTTTGTTGGCAGCAGTCTCTGGGCTGCAAGGTGAGGAATTTTAAAATGCACCACAAAACATGACTCTCTTAAGGAAATTGCCAGCCTGTGTGCTACTCTGGGATCCCTCAAACTCCTTACTAAATGCTGCCCTTCCCTGTCTTTTCTAGCTCCTTATGTGACCTATCTCAATAAGGATCCAGCAGCTCCCTGCTCCTTGACAGAGGCCCTGGAACATTTCCAAGTGGAGAGCCTTGATGAAATCATTCCCAATGACTTCAGAGAGAAAGATCAGCGTCCCCTGAAAGCCCCTCACAACATCACCGTTGTGGCAGTTGAAGGCTGTCACTCCTTTGTCATTGTGGACTGGGCCAAACCTGCTCAAGGAGACATGGTAACAGGTACTCTCCTGAGGGTTCCTCTCCTGATTGGAGAGAGGAGAAGGGGAAGGTTTTCCTACATGACCACTTGTACTGGTGTCTGCACAGTCAATGTGTCACTTAAAACAGTGAATGCATTACCTCTCATCTTTTTGCCTTTACTGTTTTTAAAATCAAAATTCACAACTGGGTGCTGTCCTCTGATGTAATGCTCCATCATTATTAGCTAATGATAAGAAATTCTTACAGGCCAGGATTTTTCAGGAGAGTTAGGCATGGAATCACTTTCATATTCAAAGATGTTTCAATTCCTTTTATCCTTAAAATGTACTGTGACACCTAGGGATATCATTTATTTAAAATTTAATTAGAATCCTCACGACTATTTCTCTTTCCTGTTTACAGGCTATCTGGTTTACAGTGCATCCTATGATGACTTTTTAAAGAATAAGTGGTCAACCAGGACTGCAGGGTCTACTCACTTGCCCATTGAGAACCTGAAGCCCAACACACGGTAAGGATATGATCCACTCCTTTTCAGTTCTGTTAAGGAAATAAAGCAAATTTTGAGAGTTGTAATTTGTTTTTCTTGGTCTTAGTATAAATGTTTACATCTGGTTTAGATTTTACTCATTCTGTTGGACAGCAAATTGTTCTATAAACTGCACAACAGCCTGATATCTTTACGGTATTAACCCTGGAGCAGATAGCAGTGTGTACATATGTTTGTGTGTATGAAAACACATATCAGTAACAAAGAAAATATTGTTTTAAAATGCATTTTCTAATCTTTTAGATAATCAAATGTTGGGGGGAAAATATACTAAAATATACTAAAATATGCTAAAATAGACCCATGGTTTGACTTGATGTGATGTGGGCCATTCCAACATATGTGTGGCCAAGATTTGAGGCCTAAAGGCTGCTGGGGAAGTGCTACCCACTCGTCTGTTTTTGCTTTCTGTTCACATGAATGTGCTGGAAGAGAAGACTTGGTGGTATAAGGTGAGCTTCTGGCAATCGCTCATAAGTCAATTTAGCAGGAGTTTTAGGTCTTTATCTTACAAAAAATCTGACAGAAATGGTGGAACACGAATGCATGCTTCACATGATTTGTGAAGATTTGTGGAATAATTTGTGGCGACTAGGGGCAAAGTAAACAGCTACAGAGGGACTGCATTCAAATTACTCCTTCAGAGAGATGCGCAGTGTCTCACATACTTGTCTCTCAAATTCTGAGCCTGAAATTCTTTTGGTGCTCCCTTGGGCTCGGCCCTTCACACGCTGCTGTCTGCAGTCTCTCAGGCACTGGTGGAAGGTGTTGTTCACACGGTGGAGAGAGGCACTGGGATTGTGGGCTGGAATTAGTATGCATTACTTGGTGGTGCTCTGCAGATGTGAGCATTGACTGCTTGGATAGGCACATAGGGTTTGTGCTAGGACAGCACAGAAGAAGGAAACGGTGTCAGCCAAAGTATCTTTACTTTCCAAGACAATTCATAGGCAAAATGAAGGTTCTGAGCATTAAAAGTAGTTGATTGAGAGCCTCAACCTAGAAAACAGAATTGTTTGAGCATGGCCTTCATCTAAAACCTTAATAGACAAAATGATAAAATAAGATAAATAAATTATGAAAAGCCAGTGCAGTGTAGCCAGTTGGAGGGCATATGATGAGGCATATTTTTCTGACTACATCATGACACTTCTCCAGACTCCAGCATAGTCTCACACAGGTTTGCCCCTGCAGCTGCTCTTGCTGTCTGGGAAACATCCAAGCACCAACAAATCACAGAATGTTTAAAGTCTTCTCCACAGAGACTTCCCTCCAGCCAAAGAGTTCTGAGGACATGACATCTCCTTGGGAGGGCCAGAACCCGAGCAACTTCTGCAGCAGCTCCTTATGTAGCTGCACAAGGGCCATGTTCAGCAGAGGACACCTGCAGTGTCAAAGACCTGGAAAATTAGCAGGGGAATTCTAATTATGGAGAAGCAGGATAAGCACATTCAGAGCACCTACAGAGTTAAAAGTGGAGAGATAAGATGTACAGGAAAACACGGTCCATCTTATCCCCTCCTGTTCTGTCTACAGGACTGTCAATCACACGCTTCGTGAGGCATTCTCTTACATATCCAAGAGCTAAAAAAAAGGCCACCTATTCAGAAGATTGGTAATCTAGACCTTAGTGACAATCTTTGAGTCTGGTTCATGGTGTGTTAAAACAAAGTTACTTCACAGTGGAGAGCTTCAGTGGTGTACTCTGTGTCTGATAGTGCTCTCCTTACAGAACATTGTTGTTACAAATGTACACAGGGTGGTATGTGGCACAGATCTCTGTGTAACAGGTGAAACCTGTTACAGCAAGATAGAAGAGGTTTGAGATCTCCTGTTCCTAGATAGTGATGGAAGCACTATGGAATGCAGACCCTTCTGCCTTTGTACATCTACATCCTTATGACTTGAGGACTCCCTTTCCCTAAACAACTCTCCTCTTGCTGCTAGAACCTGTTCCTCCCTACACATCCCAGATTCCTCTGTATGCCCAGCCCTTTTCCCCTTCACCAGTATTCATTCCTCCACTCTTACTTTGTCTCCCATGCAGGCCAGGGAGGCATTGCCTTTGCACCCCCGCTTCTCCTGGCTGCAGCCCTGCATTTCTTGTTTCTGTGCCATTTCTACCTTCCAGCTGAAGCTCCTCACCTCTTCAGTCTTTCAGTCACGTCTCCCTCCCTCTCCTGATGCCCAAAGGAGTTGAAGGCCAGGGATAACTCTGCTTCTCATACCAACACCTAAAGGGCTCCAGAGCACCAGAAGGAGTGGTTGCAGTGAAAGCTCGCAGGAGTTCTGCAGCTGCTATCCATGCTACGCTCAGTGCAGGGGAATTGGTGGGAGTTAAGCTGCCAGCATGCCTGAGATGGACATTAACTCCAGGCTTCAGGTCACAATTTGTCTGTATTTGAATGGAGTTCTATAGGAACAGCAAGGTTATGGATTCATGCTTCTCCATGAGCCTAGTGATTGTCTTGCTGAATTAAGGTTTCATGATAGGGAGGCTCAAGCAGGTGCCACTCATTTAACCAGATTGTTTCTCCAGCATCTTCCTGAAGATGATATAATCCATTGGCCCCTATAGTATGCTCTGTGAAGGCAATGAAGGCTTCATGTGGGGTCTGTGGTGGAGAACGAAGGATCTTTATAACAGAGAAATGTTATGTATCAGCCATTCTCATTTACATTCTTCAAACCCACAGACTGAATTGATTGCATACTTTTTGTCTTAAAAATAACTCCCTAACCACTAGGAGAAGATACCATGCCTAAGAAAATATGGGATAAAAGTTGAAGTTAATCTAAAGATTTTGTGTCTGCATTGTTAATGAATTTTGTGAGAAAAGTCTGAATAGGTAATTTACTGTAAGCAGATGCTGTTGGCTACTGGGCATCCCACAAGGGGCTATGGGTGGTGCAATTTTGCAGCATGCACAGAGTATGAGAAGCAGGTTGGCATCCTGGCTGAAGTCAGCACCAGAGAAGATTTCAAGCTGTCAACATATCCTGGAAAACATCTGCCTGTTATTTAGGTTTTACAAACAAAAGAGAAATCTATGTTTAATCCATGTCATAAATTTTCTCCTGAGGCCTGGTCTGACCTCCATTTGAGAAGTGGAAGTTCTTCCATTAGTGAAACTCTGGTCAGCTTCAGTGGGTACAGGAGCTGCTTCCTTGTGATTTGTGATTTTAAACAGTAGAATGACTTTATTAAATCTTTAAACCAGTAGTTTTGACAAGGTCCCTTCCCTAACTTTAATTCTCAGCTGTAACAGAAGATGATGCAAAGGGCTGGACAGCATCTGCTCCACCACTAAATCAGTCTTATGCAGTCAGAAACATTATAATCCTTGCCATAAACATTTCAGTCCCTGTCCTGAGCATGGTTAGACTTTTTCCTGCCTTTTTCAGGAGTGCTGTGTCAGTGCCTGATGGGAGTAGCTAGGTAGTCTCATTATTTAAAACACTGTTCTTCACCCCCATATCTCCATGTCTTCTGAAATCTTTCTTTCTGTTCACTTGGGTTTTGTTCCATCTGGGGATATTTTGATCCCACAGTGCCTGCTACCAATCCAGTGTTTTACAGAGTACTTCATAGAAGGTTCTTAAACATTTACTCAGGGCTTACAACTGCAAACAGAGCCTGGATCATCTGTTTCAGGGGGCCAGATGCACCAAAAATTATATTTCCTTTCTATAGCTCCATTGCAACAAAGCCACGGTATGTCCAACAAGCAGCATCAACCACAGATGGCTGCTTTGTGCCACCAGGGCCACACAAAAGAGCTAAGATGTCCATGAAACCATTGCCCTGGGCAGATGGTAGACCTATGTGGCACACACCTACCTCATACCAGCTCTGCAGGAAGCTCCTCTGCCAGCTTGGCTCTGATGTGTTGTTATAAAATTAGTTGTAAATATTGATGAGGGATGTAGTGGTGGGCCATTTCAGATGGAAGGAGACACTTTGCATTAGACTGTGAACCTGCAGGCCCTCATTTGCACTTTTTTCTTATGGAGGAATGGTGTAGTTGTAGGCAGAGGACTTTAGCCCTTGCTGTGGGGGTGCATCCTGCCATCTCAGCCTGCCGCTGAGCAGAGTGCAGGGTGAGGATCCCTGTAGGCATGCCTTTGACACGTCTGGAAAAAGGAATTTGCAGCTAACCAATTTTTTTTAAGAAGCTGCTTCCCTAATTATCATGCTGAGTGATTATCTCACTTTGTGCTGTGAGTGCCAGCTATTTAATTCCAACACCTTGAATTAAGTCAAAGAATAATTTTTCTCTAAATGACAACTGTGTTGAATGATTAGTCATGTAGCCTGAATGACAAAACATGCTATATATTCGGTGCCCTGTTACAGTCCACTATGTCCTTTCTTGACGTATCACTAGAATTGGTATATAAAATCTCAAAGGAAGTTTATTCATCGGAGGAAAAGTCTTTTTGTTGCCTGTATTGAAAATGAACAACAAATGGTACTGCATCTGTTGGGATTCTTCTGTGCCTAATGGTAGCAATTCGCACAGTTCTGGCTAAGCAAAGTGTAAATCAAATTATATGTTGCAAATTTTGTTCATGTTTCTATGTGATGAAAACCAGTCAAGTTATACTGATTTGAGATTTCCTGGCAAATTCATCAGCTGAAGGATTCTGACTAATGAAAATGTCAGATTCCTGGACGTAGAATGGCTTTGGCAATTTGTTTTTTTATTTGTCATGTCTGAGAAAGAAATATATCCCAACTGCATTATTTTATTGACCTTCTTAATACAGCAGTCATAGCATTGTCTATGTTTAAATCACAAGTCAGCAAATCATGAGATCTGGCTCTCTGTCTGGTACAGCTAGAGCTTTCTTCTGTGTATAAAGGCTTAGGAATAAATTTTGCAATCTAGTGACTTCATCACTCCTTTTTTTTAATCACATAATTTTATTTTTTTTTAGAGAGTCAGGCAGGCAACATGAACCATCATATGTCCTAGGTGGGCTTCTAGGTGGGTAAGAGGACAGCTGAATGCAGAGTTGTCCTGACTGCATAGGTAATCAGTTCCTGCATCATGCATTGGCTACAAATCTGTGTGGTTTTCTCCACTTAAAGAGGTGCACAAGGTTCTTGGGCTGCTCTCTCTCTGTTTTGAGGGGGATTATGGCACTCATATGTCTGATGGGAATGCTTTGAGGCTACCATTAATGCACGTGTATTAAGTGTATTTAAAGATACCCAGACAATGCCACTGTGTTGAAAGGTGATATCTGATTATACTTCTTTAGAAGCAGTGGGAAATCAAGCATCCATGCTTTCCACTGTGCTTTGAAGGGTTATGAGAAAGGTGTGGGCTGGAAGACATTTTTTCTCCTGCTTTTCTGAAGCAGTTACAGCAAACACTGAGCTAAGTCAGGTAAGCTTGGTGCTGTGTTGCAGCTCTTTTGAGAACCACAGTGAGGAATTGCTGCCTTGTGTCCCATCCCTATGGACAGGCTTGTGCTGCACACCCCTGTCCTGATCCAGGTGACAAGAGCGCTAGTGAAGGAGGTGTGGAGGAATGCAGGTGCCCCATGAGAGCATTGGCAACTTGGGATTAAAGCAGTGTTCAGGCTGCCATGCTCTGCTTGAGTGGCCAGAAATGGAGAAGCACATGGGAGGCTTTTTGCCTTCCCTCCTCTCTTTCCCCAGACATGCTAAACACTCTTTTATACAAAAAATCTAGTTCAGTAGTTAAAAACAGGGGCAATTTTTTCTGCCAGCAAAAGGATTGTGCTGGGCATGAACAAAATGCACAGCCTTCCTGAATTCTGCTATTTATCATTTTCGTTTTCTTTTTGCCACAGCATATGTGTTTTTAAAAAAAGAACTCCTGAGTTGTTTGTGAGCATCATATACTCATTAATTGAAGGCAGAACTGGCTGCAGAGAGCAATAGAGGAGTGGTTTTCTGGTTTCAGCTGCAGGACATGGCAGGGACAGGGGACATGTCCCTCTTGCAGATGTGGGAACGTGTCCCACAGAGGGTCTGACCATGCACGTGCTCCAGGTCCAATGAAGATACAAGGTAAAGCTGTTGCCATGGGTGAAGTCTAGCATATTTCAATTCTGGTAGCTTCCACGTTGATTTCACCTAGATAACGTACCTGCAATATTTAAGGAATAAACTATATGCCCTGGCCCATAGCCTGGAGATAACCACCTTGTTTCTTGGCAAAACCCAGTGTTCATGTGAGTACCACCCTTTGGCCAAAGAAGGAGGATTTGCACATAACTCCTACCTTTTCATAAAGGTCAGTTTGATTTTAAGGCAAAGCAGTTCACCTTACTTGACAAAAGACATTCCTTTTAATATAAAAATAAATCCATTTTGCCAAAGGGCTGGTTCGACCATGTCCCCTCTGGTTTGTCACTGTGAATGGTTTCAAATGTGCTCAGCTGTGCTTGGGTCAGAGAGGGGCCTTTCAGGAGGGACCTCCAGGCCCTGCTATGTGGTTAAGTCTGAGAGCGCTTCACCAGGAAGAGCAGCCTGATGTTTTTGATGGAGCAGATTCCCTTTCACCAGCTGTGATACATCAGGCCTGCCATTCACGTGGGACACTGTCATGTGAGGTAATCCAGTGCTTGGTGGCAGCCATCCATGAAAGTAATTACTTGCCCTGTTATATGTGTAGAGCTTTTGGACATGTCTGCTTTTGGATGAGAGGCTAAATCAAGATCCAAATGCTATGTGGATATTACAGAGGCACAGTAATTTTAATTTTTTTTTATTAATTTCTTTACAAGAATGAAATTGAGCAAGCAGGCAAGAAAGGAAAACCTAATCTCAGGAATTTAAAAAATGCTGTGCTGGAAATTTTTAAGTAATCTTCTATTCTAGTTGATTTCTGTTGAACTGATACAAATATAAAAGGAAAAGAAGAAAACATTAATCTGGGGGAAAATGTCAGGGTAGGCATCAACTAAAAGTCACTGTATAAAAATGTACTTAAACATATTCTTCTCTAAGGCTGAGGATAAATTTGCTTCTACTGAGCAAAGAATGGAGTTCTACTGATGATTCATGTGCTTTGAGTTAAGCATGTGATTTGAATACTTTGGAGGAGTCAATAATACATCATGTGATGCTTTCTTCTTTTGCTCAAGTATTGTGATCTTAATGCTGCTGGAGTTTTTACAGAAAGGTCAAAAGCTTAGCTTCTGATCTCATGTAAGTCTGATGCTGTTTCTGTTCACAGTGGTGTTTACACCACTGCTTCCCTAGGAGTTAATCTGGTTTAAAACTGTTCCTGAGATCAGAATTTTATTTCCTTGCAACTTTTTCTTTTAGTCTTTTGCTATTAGTTGTTTCATAGAAAGTGGATGTCGTTGTGTGTGGTTTTTGGAAGGGAGATGATACATAAATAAGTGTTCCAAAAATATGCATGGGAGCAATTGCAAAAAGGAGACATTTGTCTGTAACAGCCAGCTCATACTCTGGCTCAATATCTAACTCCATTTAATGCAAAGGATACTCAGTGGAATTCTTCTGCTTTGATTCTTACCCTGTTTTAGTATTATTTATAATTTAGCAATTGCAATGGAATCTGTTTCAATATTATCTCCCCTTTCTTCTTGTTTCAGGTATTATTTTAAAGTCCAAGCAAAGAATCCCTTTGGTTATGGACCTGTTAGCTCTTCAGTCTCATTTATCACAGAGTCTGGTATGGTTTGCTTTTTATTTTCATCTCAAAACTCAGAATAACAGATGTGGCATGACTGAAACCAACATGCCAATAACAGTGATTAGTCTGGACTTGCTGCTTTCATATTATTTTTGAGTTTTTAAAACTTTAATTATTTTCTTTCAGTTAAGCTGGGAAAATAAAATGCGCTTCTAATGCCACTATGAAAATGTAAGTGATGTTAAAGTCAGCTCCAGGGGAACAGGAAGTTGAATTTCAAAGGCAAAGGGCTACTAATGTTCAGCAATACAGAAACAATGGGAAGTTTAAGGTCTTTGATAGATTGTCCAAACATTTAGTAAATTAGTTTCCTAATTGTGAACAGCTAAACAGTTGGAAGCAGTTGTCTCTGGAAGAAATACAGAAAGCAATAGTTCCATCAGACAGGCAAAGTTCTCTGGTTTTTTGGGGTTTTTTTTTGACAAGGAATGCTGCTCTTTAACAGGGTTAATAGTACATTCAAGAGCAACATCCCCTTCTAAAAATAGTAGATTAAATGAGCTAGTTTTTGCCTGTTTCTTCTTCTACTTCCATTGAGACGGAGACCAGTGACTCCACTGAATAATAAAGAACAAATTTTTCAATCTTTACTTGAGTGAAAGGTCTTGTTGTTTCTTGAAAATTTTGCCCTTTTGGTGGCATAGGGTTTACACAGTCTCTGCCCTTGCTCATTTGGCTTCCCTCTGAAGTGCTCACTTCAGAAGCTCCACTAAGAACTGTGGAAGTAAATCATCACAGAAGGGAGACAGAAATGTGAGATGATTCAATGGTCCTGGATAACATATTCAGATTTTCATTAAATGAATAAGAGGCTCAAGTATTAATCCAAGGAAAATATTTGACATTGTCCCAGATGGCCAGGAAGGTCAACGGCATCCTGGCCTGTATCAGCAATAGTGTGGCCAGCAGGACCAGAACAGTGATTGTGCCATTATCTTGGCACTGGTGAGGTCCCACCTCATGTCCTGTGTTCAGTTTTGGGCCCCTCACTACAAGGAAGACTTTGAGGTACTGGAACACATCCATAGAAGGACTGTCCAGCTTTGGAACAGGCTGCCCAGGGAAGTGGTGGAATCACCATCCCTGAAGGAATTTATAAAATGTGTAGATGTGGCACTGAGAGACATGGTTTAGTGGAGAACTTGGCAATGCTGGGCTGGCAGTGGACTCACTGATCTTTTTCCATCCTGAACAATTTCATGATTCTGTGCTGTATCTTGCAGATCATTTTTCTGCTGCCAGCATATGGGCTTGAATGCCTAGTTTTCCCATCCAAAATCAGCTCCCTTGTGAGTTTTATTTAACACATTACATACACCAAATGTAAAGTTTTGTTTGCAGCACTGATCTTTCATTTGTCATGGCCAAAGTGGCTTTGCAGCTGGCACAAGTACAAAAACCAGTTTCTAAATGCGAGGCCACGTGGTATAGTTACAGTGATGGAATATGTCATAAGAGAATGAAATTGCTAATTCAGATTAGAAAGAAGAGAAGAAATTGCTAATTCAGAATTGCAATTCAGAGATTGCTAATTCAGTGCTCTTCTAATGCAAGTGTAAGGCTTGAGCTGATGAGAATATTCAATAAAGAATGCCATCACAGGATGAAGCACCTTATGGAAAATGTTCAATCAGTGACTCTGTATGTTTCATGTTATAAAACAAGGTTTGGAACAAAATAATAATTTTTTTATGGGTTTTTTTTTTTTTTTTTTTTTCTAGACAATCCTCTCCTCATTGTTAGGCCACCTGGTAAGTCTTACTCTGTTGTTTCATTCATGAAGTCCATAAAGCCTGTGCAAAACAGTTCTAATATAGGAATTAGAAACATTTAAACATGAAGTTTTAGGTACAGTTTTAAGTGGGAACAAGTAGTAACAAATGGGACTAATTCATAAAACATTTTTTGTCTTAGAATCTCTTATTCTATTTTCTGAAGACAAACCTTGTAAAGATGTGTTCAAGGAAGCACTTGATTTTTGCCCATCTTTTTCCCTGGTACAACAGCTTTAATTGCTTGTTAAATAGCAGCAAACTATGTTGCTTCAGTATCTGTGTCCTTCAGTTGCCTAAGCATAGCTTGAGTAGCAGCATCAGGTTTCTCTCTCTCTACTTCTGGTGCTCATCTGTACAAATCATCATGCCCTTATAAGTGCTAAAAAATTCAAGGATTTATTGCTGACCTGAATAATATGCCACAAAGCAGTTTAGATTGCTTTGTATTTCCAAATTTGCAATAAGCTAGTTCAGCCCATAAACAGAAGATCTGATTTCCTGGTGCTGGGGCTAACCTTGCTGACATGAACATTGGCAGTATAACCCCAGCCAGTACGTGCCCTTAGAAGAGATGCGGGAAAAAAGACCTCATGGTTACTATGCTCTGTTAGCTTTCCTAAGGAGCTAAAATGGTTGGTTCTGGATTTTTTGCCACACTTTTCATGAAAACAGAGTCCAGTATATCCCTTCCTTCTCTGTTTTATTGTGCTTGCTAGCCTGGTTTCTTTGTGTCCTCGGAAGTCTCTGAGGATTGCTGATCAGTGATTGCTCCTCACATGCAAGGGTTTGCAGGATTTGGTCCATGTGCCCAGTGAGAGGAAGAATGACTAACAGAAGAAACTTCCAATCTCATTTGTAAACCACCTAGAAATAGCAGAATGAAAACAGAGCTTTGGGCTGTAGCTAGAGAGAAAAATACCAGTTATCACATTGGAAGCTTTTTGTATCATTCTGTATACATTAATACAACAGCATATTTCAAAATAAATTATATTGTCTTGGCAGTACAAAGCAAATATTTAGGTAAGCCAGTAGGGATATTTATTCTATTGCAATACAATTAAGCAGTCTTATCTTATGCAGCAATGCTCTGAGTAGAGCTCCACAGGGAAGGTCTCCCTTGTCTATTATTGGAAACTAACCTGTTTTGATGTAATCTGTGAAAACAAAACAGAAAAGTACATTTTTGGTATGATCTTTTAAACAAAATAGCAGGCTATTGCTCACCACAGAGTTCTTAACATCTGCTCTTCTGTAAAAGGGTTATGTTTTGCCATCTTAAAAGGCAAGTCTTTGTCAGACCTAAAATCAGGCTGTGTTAAGAAGAGAAACTGTGTAATACTAGGTAGAGAAGAAGTCTTACTGAAACAATTAAGACTGTTTACTTAAAGCTGTGGTTCAGTACATGAAATCAGATTTTAATAATTTTAACAGTTATTTTTGTCTACTGCCTAGGAGGGATTTAATAAAGTCTCTGACTTTATTTTTAATAATATTTTTTCTTGAAGTACTATTTCTGAATATAAAAAAGTCACGCATTAATCTGTTGCAGCATGTCTTCTGAAACATATTATTAGATGTTAAACTCTGCAAAACTTGGCCTGAAGTGTTAGAGTCTGTCCCTAATGTGGAATTTATTTTTTTCTACGAGGGGGTGAGCCTATCTGGATCCCATTCACTTTTAAGTATGACCCCACCTACTCAGACTGCACTGGCAAGCAGTACGTGAAACGAACTTGGTACCGCAAGTTTGTAGGAGTGGTTCTTTGCAACTCCTTAAGGTACAAAATTTACCTCAGTGATGACCTGAAAGGTAGGCACCAAGATTGATTTCCTACTACACGATTAATTGTCTCTTCATCTTCTGGTTTTATTCATTTCATATGTGTCAGAATTGTGTGACCACTATGTGAGATTCCTTCTTGCAAGAAGAATTAGCAGTAGCTCTTATACAGGTGAATTGCCTGAGATAATGAAAAAAGCTTTCCATTTTATTGAGCTGGGGTAATGGGATCATCTCAATCATCTTTCAGACTGTGCTCATGACTATTGTAGTGCCTTGGTATAGTTTCAATACAGTGTTTGAATAATAAGAGATAAAGGGCCCTGTCTGTTTGAGAAAGAGATCTCCACAGTTTTTAATTTTCATTTGAGACTGAAGTAGAACTAATGGCATTGACATATTGATAGTTTTTTGCTTTCACATGATATATTTCAACTAATCCAGTTGAAATTCTCTCCAGCTGTCACCTGTAGTGCACTGCCCATGGACTTACAAAATGGGGACTACTCCTTACTGAGCTGTAACCCATTTATTTTCCATAATTTCTGCTTCCATACTGTGAAGGTAGCATGCTCCCTCTTTCTGGTCACTGTTTGTTCATTGGTAATACTGTGTGTGTCACTGCAACATTCTTCCTGCTTTCTTCCACACCTACTTTCCTGGTGGTAACAAGTATCCCAGATATAAGTATTGCTGAGTTAACTAATCTGCTTGTATCACTCTTCAGATACCTTCTACAGCATTGGGGATAGCTGGGGAAGGGGTGAGGACCACTGCCAGTTTGTGGATTCACACCTGGATGGAAGAACGGGACCTCAGTCGTACATTGAAGCCCTGCCCACGATCCGAGGTACAGCAGTGGGGGAGTGGGATGCTGGCCAGGAGCCTGGTAGCCCATCTGTAGGATTGGGGGGTAAGGAGGAGAGCAGGGAGTGGAGCTCTGTCCACAGCTGCTGCCAGCTCTCCCAGCTGAGAGCAGATTTTGCAAGTCCCAGAGGACATGTGGGTGCAGAGAGAGAGAGAGAGAGACAGAGACAGAAAGGAGCACATGATGCAAATACTATGCAGCAATAAAATGCAAAAATGAAACAAAAAATAATTGTATTGGTCTGTGAAACCTTTCTCTTATGCATAAGACCTGCTTCACTGAATCAAGATTTAAAACCTCTTTCATGTGCCTAAAGGGACCAGCTATATCTTTGCAAATACAGCCTTTGGGAATTATTTCTATTAGTTCATTCAATTGAAAACATAAAGGAGTATGTCTAGTGACTTAAGGTCAGTACTTTTATTCTGGTCTGGTAGACTCCTGTCTCAGAGGGAAAATTCTTACCTTGAAGGAGTTCCTCTGAGCAAATTGCTCACCTCACATCAACAGGTACAAGACAGGTTGCTTCGCAAAATGAAACCAATCATAGAAGTCAGCCAGTCTTTTCAGTAACCCTGTTGGTTTAAATTATTCAGTTAGCTTTAGTGGTTTCCATGTTAAATTATGTGTTGATATTCTTTGCATGGTGCTGTTACCAGGAAGAAACTGAAATAGTCATTGATATTTATATATCGTGGTGAAGTACTGCACTTCTTAGCTCAGAAGACAGATGACTAATCCAGATGTGTATATACTAGGTCTAAGAGATAGAGAGCACATAGAAGTTTTATTATTGGCACAAGCCAGGGGTGTTTCAGATGTTCCAACGCACGAGCTATGCGGACAAGAATGCTGCACCTCTTCTAATGCTTTAAGCAGTCACATTCTTTCTGCAGATGAATTAAAAGGGGAAGGGAGTGCTTAACTCAGTATTTACTGCATGAAATGATACCTTTTTGTTGTGTAAAAAGCAGACTTTTGCTGATAGTCTCTTGAGACCTGTGAGATAATGTGATTTGATGGTATTTTTTGCCTCAGAGTCCTTCATGTATTTAAACTGACTTAGAAACTTCATAAACACAGCTGAAATATGCCCAGCTTTTGGAGTAAAATGCAGAAACTCTTTGGCAGACCATAGCATTACACAATAGTTAAAGAGATTTTGAGCAGTAAAACCAATCAGAGGTACAAGAAATATGAAGGACCAGAGTTAGATCATTCAAGAAAGATCTTGGCCTAGCACCAGGACTAGCCAATACCCTTTTGATGCAACTCCCTGCCAGACAGTTTATGAATTTTCGTTTTCACTGTGGGATTGAGTCTCCCTGCATCTGCTACTTTTGTTGAATTGCTGTGCCTGTGTCCTGGAATACAGATGGGTGCTTTTCTCCCGACAGGGTATTACCGGCAGTACCGGCAGGAGCCTGTGTCCTTTGGCCGCATTGGATACACAACACCCTACTACTACGTGGGCTGGTATGAGTGTGGTGTGCCCATCCCAGGGAAGTGGTAGCAGTCTGCTTGTCTGTCTTAGGCAGACCATGCTTTTCAAATGAATTCTACCAGAGGACTGCGAGCAACTGATGTGGAAAAGGAAAAATAAAAAGATAAATGGGGCAAACCAGTGAAGACCAGCTGCTCAAGAAACCACCGTGAAGACAAACATGGACACCCTTTACCAGCCTAAATTTGTGGTGCTACTTGATTTCTGCTTGGAAGCAGGGATAGGATATAAGTTTCCTTCTTTCCTTCCTCTTCTGTGTCTTTAAGGCACAAAGAGAAGGTTGCAATGTGTGCAACCTGTGAAAATTAGAACTGTATTAGCCATGAAAATTTGGAAGTTTATTATATCTTACAGGAACGACCTAAGCATGCTGTGCTTGCTTAATGGGATGCTAAACTGTCTTTTGCTGCCCGATGGGCCTCCCCTATGCAAACATGCCATGTAACTGGCCACCCACCAAAGGCAGTATATTCTCCTGAAGACTTACCCTGTGGGTTCATCCACTGCTGGACTAATCACCAGGTCACAGTGTAAATTCACTTTGAGATATATCTGTATCTATATCTATATAAATACAGTACTGTACATCTGCAGAAATACTTCTTAGAGATGCTGAGATCTTCTTGTTCACTAGATAAATATGTTTGGAATTTTTATGTAAAAGGTGCTGTTAATTCTTTGAAATATTGCTATGCACAATATATTAACTGAGGAAAGAGCTGTATTCTTCTTGTGAGTACTGTTAATGTCACATTTGAATTATTGATCAAGACCTGTGTCCCACTTCCTTGGCAGCCTTTGGACTGGATATTCAATGGGTTTCTACTCCTCTATCTGTGTTAGAGTGGCACTGTATAGTCCAGTAAAAACACATACACAGCAGTTCATCAGCATCCGTTACACTTTCTATACTTTACTATTTAAAAAGTTTTAGTGCAACTTTCCTTCAATCCATTCTCATCTTATTTTGTATGTTATTTATTCCTTGTCAGTATCTTTCATGTTACTGCACAGAGGCATAGGATGAGTAACTTGGAAATTAGAAACTGCTTTTAACTTAATTGCTCTCCAAAAAGAAGCCCAAGCCACCTATACAGGAGTCAACTAGCTGGAAGCTCATTTGACCATGGGGACAAATTGGGATACACTTCTTTTTAAATACTACCAACATCTCTTCCCAGCAGAGCAGAAAGCAGAAAGTGACATGAATGAAAGGTGTAATTATTATTTTTTTTGAAGGCATTTGGAAGCTTGCAATAATGTTTCATGGTAACATCTCAGGAACCTTTGCTCATGTTAGTAAGACTCACCTGTTCTGGCATCCTGGGAGAGCAGCAGTAACCTGGAGGACAGACCCAGTCTCTGGTCCATCTTTCACTCTTGTTCTAGCTTACATGTAGTGTAGGTCTAACACCTCTTGAGTTGCTTCCTGTAGTTATTTTAAATTGTATGGGGGCAAAAAAGGTAATTAAAGTGATTAAAAGAGCATTTTCTTTTTCATGGTAATTTGGGTTTTAACATTTTACTTTTGCTCACATATTTTTGCTTCAGTACAGTGCCAAATATATGGTCTTGAAGTATAACTTTTTTCCCTAATAAACCTATGATACATGGTCCAATTTCTATTTCATCTTTTCTGGTCATCTGTGTCAAGTAATCTATGTGAAAAATTGTTAGCTTTCAAAAAGTCTCCTTGGGACAGGACTAAGTGTCAACTTTGTGTAAGGGACTGGGAGCATGTGAATGTGTTGTTCTCTTTAGAAGATGGTTAGCAGCTAGTGTGAAGTTACCAAGGGCAAATCATGCCTGACCAGGCTGATTGCCATCTTTGTTGAAATTACTGCTGCCATGCACAGGTGAAAAAAGGGAATGTTGTTGGTTTCTATAAAACACTTGGCATGGTTTCCCACTGTCTGCTTGTAGTGAACCTTGGAGAGTTGGTCTTTAAGGGGAATGTGAAGTTAACTAAGTTGTAAGGCTCAAAAGGTTGTGCTCAAAAATAGCACAAAGTCCAAATGATAGCTGGTTGCAAGCACCACCCCCAGGGGCTGGTACTGGATCCAGTACAGTCTAATGACCTGGACCATGGGATGGAGTGCATGGATGCAGTACACCACCATCAAGCTTGCCACTGATACTAAACTGGAGCTGAAGAGTTGTTTATGTGCACAGAGTGGCTCAAAAGAGGGACGTCTATGGGCTGGAGAAATGAGATGCCAGGAAACTCCTGAAGTTCAGCAAAGGGAATTGAAAAGTCCCACATGTTGGTCCTTGTGGCAATACAGGCTGGGATGACTGTCCAGAGAGCAGCTTTGAAGAAGAGCTGCATTATATCTTCAGAGAACACAGGTAAATTCTGATTTGTTCATCTGAAGAGACACAGTTCATTCATTCCCTACTGGAAGTAACTTTGAGGTGGGACAATCCCATTCAGAGATATCACTAGGGGTGAAGATCTGAGACAGTGGTTTTTTCTGCAGCCTCAGCTGAGGAGAAACTGGGTGGTGCTGGGGTTGGCACTCTTCTCCTCCAATATAAATCTTCTCTGAGGTTAAACCAGCCAGGGCAGAGTCAGCTGAAGGGCACAGCAGGGAAACACATGAAGTACAATGGTATACAGTCTGCTGCCTTCACTTTGGGGTCTGGATAAGTCCTCTGTGCTGTACGAGGTGATCTGATTGACACATTTGCATCCTTTGCCCTGTGTGTAGGGTAAACATATTATCGTGATACTAGGTAGTTTCCTGAAGAGATTATACTGATCCTGCTCTTTGCTCATCTAAGAGGTGCGGGGATTACAGAGGTGACTAAAAGCCATGGGTCAGGAAAGCCATGTCCCAATCCAGATCCTCTCTCCAAGGCCCTGTCAGTGTCCTGAACAATGGGCAACCCTCCCCTTTCCTTCCCTACTTCCTTGCTGTCCCCATGGTGCACTGGTCCTGCCGTGCCAGCACAGAAGAAGCAGCACACCCCCTTGGGAGGCAAACTGCCTCTCAACTGAAGCAGCTGTACAGCTTTGTGGCTGCCCTGCATATCAGGGAGTGCCAAACAACTCTGGGTACTGCTAATGGGAGAGAAATGCGTCTTTTCCTCTCTCAGCTCTCCTCCCATGCCCCTCTTACTGACAACACCACATCTGCATCTGGTTTTCAAGCTCTTGGCGCCAGCTCAGAGAATGCCATGTCCCTTCAGAGGCTCTGAGGGGTGTTGCACCACCCCTCTTTCTTGTCTAAGTGACCTTGAGGGAACAGGATGGAGGAGGAGGATCCCCACAGAGAGAAAATCTGCACAGCTTGGGCCTGCATCGCCTCCGGTCCAAGTCTCTCAAGGGTGGAGGGATGCCAGGGCTCTGCCTAGTGGGGAATTGTACAGAGCTAAAAAAGAAAGGGATAAAAACACAACAGAGGAAGGGGTGGGGAGGAAAAGACAAGCAAGCTGCTCAAAGCATTGTCTGCCCTGGTCAGTTCCAGATGCAAATCTCTGATCACTGTACCATATTTTTGTGAGAATTGGGATTTCTGCCTCAAAGGCAGCAGAAACAATTGCCAACATGTGACAAATGCCAAGGGTTCTCAGGGGCAGCCAAAGCCCTGTATGTGGACGCAGCATGTGAACAGAGGAACTCTTTGGTGATGAAGGAAGCACTGAGTGTCACTTGGAAAGATAATAGAAGGCCTTTCTGGGAGGTAACCCAACCCTCTGAGCAATGTGAAGTGATCCTTGCAGTTCCTCTCTACGAGGAACTATACAGTTTTCTGTCTGCAGAACCCATGTCCTCTTTTCCTACCAAGCAGATGCTATTCAAGTGAAGAGCTGTCTTCCTCTGGCAGAAGAGAAAGAAGAAAATGCAGAAGGGAGTGAGGTCAGTGTGGCAGTAACCCAGCTCTGCTTCCTAAGGCAAAACTGGCATCCATGGATGTTTAAAGTCCCACCCAAAGAGCCCTGCCAGCCTGCCTGAGGGCCCTTAGCTGCTAACATTTGAAAACAAAGCCTTGCCTTGTACTGCTGCTCTCTTTCTCATCATGCTTGTGTGACCCATAAAGCAGGGAGTACTCCCACAGGACTCCTGCCCCATCACTCTGCCAACTGCATCACAGCAGTCAGTGAAATGCATGAGCCTGGTGAGAATGAGCACTCGAAGAGAATAACACCGGAATTGTAGCTGAATGCAAAAATCCTGATGTCAACACTGGAGAGTCAAGTGTGAAAGGCAACAGCCTGAGGGCCAGGTCCTCGGGTGCCATCAGTTGCCATACCTCCTTAGGGCCAATTGTGTCACAGTGGCAGTGTCACCCAGCTCCAAACATGGCCTGACCAGCAGAAGAGCTGGAGAACCTCCATGTGTCCCATGCCAAGGGAGCACGTATTTGTGTTGGTGAAGCTGAGCCACAGACCGAGCTGCATGAGGAAGTACACAGCCAGAGGGCTCAGGGATGTACTTCTCTCTTCAGCCTGCACATGGAGTATCTTCTGCCCTCCTGAACAAGGCCAGCTGGAGGACATCAATGAGAGGATGACCGTGATGGTTAGGGCACAGTACATACCGGGAAAGGCTGAGCACTGGGTTTGTTCAGACTCGGGAAGGGAAGGCTTGACTGGCAGTGATTTGAGATCTCAAATGGCCTAATAGAATCATAAAGAAGATGGACCCACAAATTTGTGAGTCATATACACACTGAAAGGCTGAAGGACAATGGACATCTCTGCAACATGAGAAATCCAAGAAATATTAAGAAAATGTGTGTATCATCAAACATATCAAGTACAGGGACCGCAGCCCAGAGAGGTAGGGAAAACTCCATCCCTGAAGGTGCTCATCACTGGCCTGGATAGCACCGTGAGTCACCTGATCTAACTTTGATGCTGGCCTTGCTTTGAAGTTCATGTGTGTTGGATCTGATTTTCAAAGCTTCCTCCAACCTGGAGAATACAAGTCTATGAGTGATACCATAACTGCTCTATTATGCAGCCAGACAAAACAAGAACAAAAATTTCACAAATAACAAAGTTCAATCTCCACACATTTTCCACAGTGGATTTATTTATTGGACAAAAATAATCATAAATTCACAGAAAGGCCAAGGTGGGAAGGGACTATTGAGAAACATCTAGTCCAATCCTGCTGAAAGCCAGATTAGCTATAGCAAGACCACATCCTCTTGCATTTTAAAAACCTCTGATGATGTAAACTCCACAGTTTCTCTGCAGCCTGGATCAGTGTTTAACCACCATCCCACAATAAAAAGTAATTTTCTTTTGTTTAAATGGATTTTCCTGTATTTGAGTTTGTTGCCCATTGATTTTTGTCTGTGATTGGATGCCACTGAGAAGAACCTGGCTCCATCACATCAGGGATATGATTCCACTGTGCTTTCTCTTCTCCAGACTGAAAAATCACAGGTCTCCCAGCCTTTAGTTTATCAGAAGTGTTCCTTCTCCTAAATGGAAGTTGCAAGATTATTTTGTGAGGAAGTGAGGGAGGCCCTGAGGGCAAAAGCAGGGAAGGGGTGTGGTCTCCTAGACTCCCATGAAGAATTTCTGACCTTGGTTTCTTTTTGTAAGTAGTTCCTGCACATGCATTCCAGATGTGACTTGTGGAAGCTCTCAACTGAGCCTGAGGATCAAGTCACCCATGACTGTGGGCAATACCCTCATGGTTTGCAGAAGGCCTTTGGATGGCAGGAGATGCTGTTTGGCCAGGACTTATAGCAGGTCCGTGCTGCGGGGGATGAGTGGACGGGCAGAGGACTGGAGGTTTAGTTTGGATATCAGGGAAAATATTTTTTCACCCAGAGGGTGGTTGGGCAGTGGAACAGGCTCCCCAGGGCAGTGGTCACAGCACCAGCCTGACAGAGTTCAACAAGTGTTTGGACAATGCTGTCAGACATGCAGTGTGACTCTTAGGAGTGTCCTGTGCAGGGCCAGGAGTTGGATTCAATGATCCTCATGGTTCCCTTCCAACTCAGCATATTCTGTGATTCTATTCTGTGTTCATTCATAATTTCACACACATTGTGAGAAAATTCTTTTCATGAAGGCACAGTTTTGGTTCAGGGGCAGTGAAGTCTATTCTCAGGTAATAGAGAGAATCTTCAGGAGGAAGTCCATTACTCACAAGACAAAACTTGCAGTGTGCTCTGTCTGAAGCTTTGGAAGGTTCTAAGTTGAAGGAAATACAAAACCACTGTGGTCCTGCTGGGCTTTCACTGGTGATAATTTTCCTAAGGTTGTTGCGTGCAGTGTGATTTTCTCAGGAGTACTGTGGGCAACAAGAACCAGTTAATCTTGCAGGAGGAATGAAAGCATTACTGACTGTTTCCAGGAGGCTTTCAAAGTCAAGAAATGGTCAAGATTCGGTCAGGGCTGACCATTTCCCAGTTAGCAATAGTAATAGCAATAGTGTTTCTGCCCACCTAATTGCTTTCCACACTTCCATCCTTCTAAAGGTCTTTGTTACGTGAAGGTCTTCTTCATCATTAAAAATATGGGCTGAATTTCTTTAAATTGCTGATAAAATCCCAGAAGCTTTTGTTGATTCTCCAACATTTCCCTCTATTTTTCTCCTTCCTTTACTTTCTTCCTTTGGTAATTGGAGATTCTTTCTTGGAGCTGAGTGTCTTTCTTGAAGCACTATGTCTTGAAAGTATGATCTAAGCTATATCCAAAAATATTTCACAAATTCACTCAGAGATTATTGTTCCTCCCTGGCACCCCTGGGCATGATCTGTATTGTCCCACTCAATGCCTGCTAGAAGATGTTTAACCTGCCTTGCCCATGCATTTCTCTCCTGCATAAACACAGCAGATGTTAATGCCATGAACTCCAAAACAAATGTAGCAGCATTTCCCCCTTCCCTCTGGTCAGTAGTATCATGAGGGAATAAAACAGAGGCAATAAAACACAGGAGAGGGCCTGCGGTCAGATCTTTGCTACTCCACCTCACCCAACATCTTTGCCTTCATGTTGGCCCCTATCTTGCCTGGTCCAGGCTGCAGAACCTCTCCTCCTGTGCTGCCCGTGGGTATCCCCACTGAGCAGGAGTGCCTGCATTGCAGGTCTTGCTTGGGGCAAGCCCATGAGCTGGAGCCAGCCGCCAGTGAGTCACCTTCTCCCACACTACACGTGCCACCACACTGGGTGATGAGAATCATTTTGGGTTGCCTTGGAAGGTCAGTATTCATCAATCAGCTCTGGAGGGGAGGGAAGGGGCTGCTCTAAATGGCCCCTTTAGAGTGTTGCAGCTGTGTAGCCTGCTCTTAGGCTGGGACAACCTTGAGAAAGGCAGAGGGACAGTCTGAGAAAGGCAGAGCCCATCTGCACAGCTGCACCTGGCAGCCCCACAGACATCTGAAGGCAGATACTGGGAGTCGCTTGCCCAGGGCAGAGCAGGGCAGGGTGAGAGCCCAAACCTGTGCCATGGTGACCCATAAAGACAGAGCTGCCTAAAGGCAGAGCATACAGAGGAGAGGCTGCCCAGAGCAGATACACTCTGTATTTTTTTGTTCTCTACTGAATCAGCAGAGTATGTAAATACAAGTCAGCTGAGGTCTATTTAGTTTATGCTGCTAATCAGCAGTGAATAAACAAGAGAAAATTGTTCCAAGCTCTGAGTATATTACAATTTCCTCTCCCTAAATGTGAGAAAAAACAAAACCTACAGAATGAATAGTATTGTCAACAACAGCTTTAGGCAGTGCAACCTAAACAAAACAGAGAAGTATCAAACCAGAATGAGGATTTGTCCACTCATTTCAAGCAGCATTATGGGTTATTGTTACATCTACTCTTCATTTTTTGGTACTCTCCTGCTCTGAAACATTACCTTGCAAAACTGCACACTGATGGTCTTGTCCAGTGTACTGCACCAGCCTGGCTCCTGCACAGATCATCTGTGGTGATGCTGCAGCCCCTTTGCTCTCCTACCAGGTACTCTGTTGGTCCTCCGTCTGCAGAGGCTCAAAACTGATCCTGCCAACAAACATGGAATGACTTTCAAGATGACAGGGAATCTTCCTCTGATGGGAAGGCAGGTGATTCCCAGTTTTACTGCTTGCTTTTTGCACAGAAATGGTCTAGATTAGGTCAGGGCTGACCATTTCCCAGTTATCTTCACTGCTGCTGCAGTTCTTATTTTTACATTTTATGGTTATATTCTTTTTCTGGATTTTCAGCTTCCCTACTAGAAATATGCTTTAAGATCTTTTATTGCAAAGAAAACTCTGCTTTGGTTTCTTCCTTTTGAAATTTTCTTCTGAAAATTATTCTGAAACTGTGTGCTGAGAAATCTGCTTGGACTGTTTTTCCTTAAAACACCAAAGGTTCAGAAACCAGAAAATCCCTGTGTTGCTTAGAGTAACTGACATGCCATTTTTTCTTACAGTTAGGTAATTCTTATATTTATTATGTAGTATATTATAATATTTTATACATCAATCAATATATCAGAAGACATTTGAGTAATCTGTACTGAAAACAGAATTGCTTCAGAGACAGCATATAAGATATAGGGATAAAATGTTTTATGAGAGTTGAGTTGCATCTGAAGAGAAAAATGTATGACACTGAAGGATATAGTATGGCAACACATGGTATGTAGCAAATTCTTAGTGAGTTCTAGCGATATGCTAATATTTCTAATAAGTGGATTAAGTGGACATTAGAAAAATTATGATGCTTACAACTTGGAAAATTCTGAAAACATTTGGAAGTCTTCCACTGTTTTACCTTTTACAGCACTCTCAGGAGACTGAATGTCCCTTGGTACTGTCATTTACTCCAAACAGCTCGAGGTTAATCAAGCTGAGTGATCAAAATGTGATGCACTTTTTGTGATCCCTCAAACTTCTGAGATTCCCAGGCTTTGGCTTCCTTTGCAGAAAGAGACAGACCACAGTCTGCCAAACGGAAACATTCTTGGTTCAGGAATCTTTGCTGTGTAGCTTAGAGCAAGCTGCTGAAGATAGGTGTCTAGCTTCGCTGTGCTGGGGGATGTTCCTGTCATCTTGATATATAACTGCAGATTTCCTTTCTCATCATTCAAATTTTCATTTTTACAAACATTCTGTTCACCCGAGAGGTCACAGCTCCAAAGAAGAGCTTCAGGCTCGTGAAAATTTTTTCTTGAAATAATTCTCTAGTGTGTCACTTGGCAGATCAAAATGTTGTGGTGTGGGTTAATATCTGCACCACATAGGATGTTGAGATTTTTATAGCTGCTGGTAAAACAAGTGAGATTGCCTAATTTGCCTCTCTCCCTTCAAGGCTTTGGTTGTTGGCTCCATTATTGTGGAGATGAGCATGCTTCTACATGTGGGCATTCACTTTTCTATGGCTGCTATCTTCCACCAGCCACATCAAATACAACACATTTGTTTTCCAAACAGAAAAAGAGGCAAGAATTAGTACAATGATTCTTCGGCCTGGTGTCCTCTGAGGTTTTGCTGATTTTGCCAAGTCTCCCTTGTTCATCCCTTGCATGCAACTGAGCCTGAGGTCTCCTGATGTTAAACACTTTGTATTTCATTCAGTAGCAGTGCACCAAACCAATGCCAATTTGATCCTCTTGGTTCTCACTCTGCCAAAGAACAACAGGAAAGGAGATTGCAAGAATGTCAATGGAACAATGTCTGAGGGTTTTCCTCTACAAGAAAACCCCCTGATAAATATTATCCTTGTGTTAACGTTGCTTCATGCAATTACAGAAGTATAAAAGGGACTCTTTGGAATCCTCGCTGACTCCTGATGCTTCACAGGACTGGACCTCAGATATCTTGGGGATCTCTCAGCATGGAACAAAAATGGGTTTCTGAGTTTCACTGCTCTTGAGAGACTTGTGCATTGTTTAGGGAGCCCAGTTATAGGAAAAGACCCTCAGTATGGGGTCTTGTTTTCAATCTTGCATCTTTTGTGCAAGCTTTTTTTTCTGTTGTTGTCACTGAGCCTGAAAAAACTTTGTAAAAAGGCACTTTGGTACAGACTCCACACATTTCACACACACAGGTCTGTAGTCCTTTCCAAGGTCTCAACTAACAGCTGGAATTGCAACTTCCTCCTTCATTTGGGCCATCAGGGTGTGGGTTAGCCAGCTGCCAACAGCTGCAAGGAGACAGTCTGGAGCTGGAGGCTTCAGACCAGATGATTAATCCCCTTCCTTTAAACCCCTTAAACCTCCTTTCCTATATTGCAGTAGAAGACCTTTTCACTTCTTGAAAATGCAAAATCTGCCTTCTGAAAAGCTGAGGTTTCCTATTTAAAAAGGGTCATTAATAAGTAGTTCATTGACTTATTACTGGACTGGGGACAAGTTATACTTACATTTCAGTTGTCAGCCTCCATAGAAGAACATTTAGAGACCTTGCATTTAAAATGGTATATAAAATTGGACAACTGTTTACAGATGCAATAAATAGAATGTTTTTGTTCGGTCTCATGTTGTATTTTCTGCCTCCATGCGCTGGCAGGAGAACAGGGCAGCTCTGACCACAAACTCACACTGTGGGTCAGCAGAGATGCCTCTGCTGAGCTTCACCTGAGAGGGTCATTACTTTGAGGCCAGAAAGTGACTGAAGAGAAATTAATATTTGAAAAAGAATGTACAGTGCCACATAAAGTCTGTTTTCCATTTCCCCCCTTCCTGACTGATTCTAGGCATCTGTTTTAGTCACACAGCTAATGTGGCTTTCTCTTCATGCATACTATCGTTGTTTCCCTATTTTGTGAGAAATGTTTATTTGGCTACTGTTATGTTGCTTTGTGTTTTATGATGTTGAACTGGGAAGTGATTCTCCTCCAAGATCTGAATAGATCTAATGGGAAATAATGCACGCCAGAATATACAGGCATGGTTTGACAGAAACAGCCAACCCTCAGATAAATTGCAGTTCTTGCACTAAGGTAGGAAATGGACCCACAGAGAAGCCAACAGAGCAATGCCAGGTCTACATTTGGCTTCCCTTTGATGTGTGGATGGTCTAGTTGATGTCTGTGTTGACATGTGTGATGGTGGTCACAGGGGTCTTAGGATGAGGGAAGAGACGTAGATCTAACTCCATGTTACAGAAGGCTTGATTTATTATTTTATGATATATATAACTTAAAACTATACTAAAAAGAATAGAAGGAAAAGTTTCATCTCAGAAGACTAGCTAAGCTAAGAATAGAAAGGGAAAAGAATGATAACAAAGGCAGCTGCCTCAGACTCTCTGTCTGAGTCAGCTCTGCTGTGATTGGCCATTAATTACAAACAAGCAGATGAGACCAATCACAGATGGACCTGTTGAATTCCACAGCAGCAGATAACCATTGTTTACCTTTTGTTCCTGAAGCCTCTCAGCTTCTCAGGAGGAAAAAATCTTAAGGAAAGGATTTTCATAAAAAGATGTCTGCGACAGACAGCTTAAACTACTCTTGAATTCCAGGAAGAGCTCAAGGAATGGTGCATCCACATCTGAATACATCCTACTTGCTTAGACTTGTATTCCAGAGCTGTCAGCTTTTTGTACAAAGCTTGAGTAGCCACATTCAAACACATGAATTAGCTTATCCAGTTTGTCCCTGTGAAGCCAGCCGAAGCTAGCCAGCTGTCGAGGGGCTGGGAGCCAGCTACAGAACAGACTCTACTGTTCCTGAGAACAGCCAGTCAATCAATCACATGCTTTTTTCAATGCTCTATGATGAATACTTCATAGGAACCAGCTACAGGGGAAACTCCATATAATAAATGTTGGCACCACTACCAACATTTGATATTTTCCACTTGCAAACGGTCTTTGAAACAAACTGCACTGTGCTTCCAGAGTTTCTGAGCAAACATGCTCAGACAGTAAGTAACTATAATCTAGAGCTGCAGGAAAAGGAAATGGAGGGTAAAAATGCTTCCTCATCCTCCAGAAAATAAAAGGGGCACAAAAAAATTAAGAAGGTGAATGTGGGTGTTAAAAGAGACCTTTTGGAGGTCTGCCATTAACAGTGAAGGAGAGATGTGAGCTAGGGCAGTGCTGGGGTTGTGTGTCAGGGAGATGTGGGAGTCACCTGAGACCAATGGACTTTGTTTTACTGTAACCTCTCTATGTGCCTGACACAAGACAGAAGAGCTGCCACATGCCAAGACCTTCACTAGAACTTTGCTTCCAGTGGCCAGAGAGTTTCTCTCTGAGCTTGTAGCACAGATGGTAGTAAGCAAGAGGAAGATATTTAGGTATGGTTAAGACATATTCCCACAGGAGAAACAGTTGAAAGCAAGGAGATTTGAGTGCCCTTCAATGGCCAATAAAATTGGGACAGGCCCATAGCAGACTGAAGCTGTCCCAGGAAACATTTGGAGATGAGAAGACAGTCCAAGGATGGGATGGTTAAAAATCCATTGTCTTTCCCTGGAGGTTGCTGTGAAAATGAAGTAGCAGAAAACTTGGCATCCAGTGTGTGGGAAGCCAACTTCTATGAAAGTGGGAGGAAGAAGAGTTAATTGCTGAGGGAGGGAGGCAGAACTTCACACTGGGAGGTTTTACTTATTTTATGGAGCTTTTTCTGGGCTGTAGAACTTTTATGGGTCTCTGAGGTAACATCTGAGCTAGCAAAAAGTCCTGCTGAGCTGGAAAAGGCTCAAAAGTGCAGGGAGCTAGAGATAAGAAAAAATATGTAACCCAATTCATATTTCCCCTTTTTGTAATCCACACGTTATTCACATGCCGATAATTTCTCTTTCCACTCCATCCCCCACCAATAAACCTTTCAAAACACTGAACCATCAGATTTTTTCCCTAAAGAACATTGCAAAGGTCCTTAATATCTTACACTGAAAAATAGTTTTGCATTCCTAAGCCTTGCCATTTCTAAGATGTTTGGGACAGGGATAAAAATCCATCAAGAAATGAAAAGTCTTCAGCATGGTTTGGGGTTTCAGTGGTTTCACTGTTTAGCCTGTGCTGAGAAGGCATTCCAAAGTACACAGCTCCTGCTAATGCCACTGCCAGAACACTACTCCCTCATCCATGTTTTAAATAGACCTTCCAAGTATATGAAGTAGGAGAAAGGGCCAAGAGTGGAAAGTGCAAAGCCCTAACAGAGCCAGAACATTCTGAGGTGGGTATCTACATTACAGACAGACCATGGCTGGCCAGGATGGGTTCGTGTCTGCCCTGTACTGCCAGTACAGCACATAGTGTGGTATGGAGCAGCTCTAATGCTGTGCTTTTCAAGCCAGATCACTTTCCTCTGTGATGGAGACATCCCTTTCCAGGTCCAGGCCTTCCTTGCCTCCTGCAAGTCACAGGTAAGTTTGCTGTACTAAGTAGTTTCCACGACTGTAGTTCTTTTTCCATTTTATAAATACAATGCTGAAACTAGAAGGCTATTGAAATGCAGACCCACATTAAATACCCTGTTTGGCACTTTGAGGTACTATAACAAGCCCTTTAGAAATCTATGGAGTGCAGCAATCACCAAAAGAGCCCTAGCACCCCCATCTCTATTAAGTCTCACTACGAATCCAGTGTTTACAAAGACTTGTTCTGAATTTAGCATCTTCTGTCAAGGAAATGCTGAGTTATATGAACACTTTTGAAATGTGATGTTTTCTTCAGAGCAGGAGTGAGGAACATGTTCCTTGCTGACAGCCAAGTAGGCCCAAGCGCTCTGGCAGGCCAGGCTCCTTGATGATGTCCAGTAATGGAATGGCATAAGCATGGAGGGAAGTCAGATGGCTGGGGACTGTAAGACTGATGTCACAGACCACAGCTGTCCCCTAGCCAACCTGGTCACCCATACCTTCCTCCACAAATTCGACCAGAAGGTATGGGAGGCTGCTTGTAAGTCTCACTGAAACTCTCTTCTGCAGGCTGAGCAAACCCAGCTCCCTCACTTCTACTCACAAGAAAAGTGCTCTAGTCCTGACCATGCTAGTGGCCTTCCACTGAAATTTCTTCAGCTTATTGATGTGTTCCTGGTATTGGAAACTTCAGAATTCCACGTGGTATTCTTCATGTAGTTTGTTCAGTGCTGAGTGGAAAAAGCAGACTCTTCCCTGAATCTGCAGGCTGTGCTTCTGCTCACATAGCCCAGGGAGCTGCTGGCCTTCTCTGCTGCCCTTGGACAGAAAGGACAAGAAAACAGTCCTGATTTTGCTCATGCTTTGTGGAGGGATAGAATGTAAGAAAATAAAGATAGTGCAGAATTTAGTCTCACACCTGAGGAGTTGCAGCTGTACTAATCTCCAAAGGTTAGGAACAGGCCTGCCCTTAACAGGCCACAGCTGTGTCCAGTAAGAAGACGAGTACTACAAAAGAGTGGGTTAGCTAGGTGAGGAGAGCTGGTGGAGTTTGTTGGTTGTGCTGTGAAGAAGAAGGAGTCAGTGCTGTGAGGAGCTGTCTGTGAGAAATCACCAAGAAGGTATGGGACTTTTGCAATAAGATGACAACAGTGCTTAAATTAGTCACTAATTTTATCCTGACAGGCCTGAGAGGAAAATTTGGATCAGAATAAACAGCTTCCAGCCTCAGTATTTGGGTTTTGTCTCCCATTATGAGCTAAGGAGAAGAGCAACAGGGGGATGCAAAAACCAATTTAACTAAAATAACTACAATACCTTGAACCAAAACCCAGTGAATCTCTAAACTGCTAACTACTAAAACTTCAAGGGATGTGCATAGAGGAAATTGCTGTTTATCTGATTCACACAGCTAAATTCACCTCCCAGCCCTACACCAAGACCTTTTTGGGCAGGCACCTCCTCCCTGTGGAGGTGCAAGACCAAGGTCTGTGGTGCTGTCAGCCTGAATCTTCAACTGCTCATCCATTTTCCTACGCATCCGTGTGACTGGTGCACAAAACGCTAGCCATGAGTTTTCTGGGACTTAAGGGACCTGGACCACCCCTCTAGGTTCCCCTGAAAGCTCTGCTTTCTGAGATTCCCATGCTCCCTTGTAAGTGTGTCCATATACTGAGCTGCATGGCTGTACAGAGTCCCTGCTCATAGTGGAACTGTATCCAGCACTGCAACACACAAAAGAGATACAGACATTCAGAGAGGTGGTGAAATGTTGGCTTTAAGAAGTCAGTGAGAGCCAAAGGAAAATGTTTTTATTCCTTCATCAAGCTGAGCGGACTGTTTACATCTGTGATTCCTTCTTCACATACTTTGCACTTATGATCATGGTGCTGCTCGGGAAACACTTGTATGGGCTTGAAGTCAGCTGCCTACAAGATTCTGGAGGCCTGGGGGAACTGTTGCCACCAGCCAGCAGGACAATGGCATTGCTCTGATCAGAAGCCTTGGAGCAGTGTCATGCTGCATTTCAGGAAACAAGAAGACTGAATTACAAATTTGCTGAAGGGCTGACTGCAATGAACCTGGAAAGGTTGGCCATTCCTGGTACTGTATCATATTCTTTCCATCTGCAACTACAGATTGCATTTTCAGTAAAGTTTGGTTAATTTAATTTCCAGTGGTTTTTTTCTTATTCGTGATGCTCTTTGCTCTTCACGGGTGTGACTAATAGCAGAAATGTTACAATTCTTTCCACTTTCTTACTGCTTGTATTTGCAGCCAAGCATTGTCCATCCACAAGGTTTATGTAAGTATAACCAGCATTTTGCTGGCCATTGCTAAAAGTATCCTTATAGATAAACCATTTGAAACACTTTCACACAAGAGCAATTTCCACAGGTGATTTCTGTGTGGTCCTGGGAATCTGCAGAGGTTCCGGCTGACTGGAAGCTGGTGAACACTGTCTCAGTTCTCAAGAAGGGAAAGGAGGAGTGGCTGAGGTCACTTGGTTTGTTCAGCTTGGAGAAGAGGAGACTGAGGAGAGACCTCATTGTGGTCTTCAGCATCCTCACGAGGGGAAGCAGAAGGGCACATACCGATCTCTTCACTCTTGTGGCCAGTGAGAGGGCTTGAGGAAACAGCGTGAAGCTGAGTCAGAGGAGGGTTAGGACAGGTATCAGGAAAAGGTTTTTCACCCAGAGAGTGCTTGGGCACTGGCACAGGCTCCCCAGGGAAGTGGTGACAGCACCAGCCTGACAGAGTTCAAGAAGCATTTGGACACTGCTCTCAGGCACAGGGTGTGACTCCTGGGGTGTCATGCACAGGGCCAGGAGTTGGACTCGGTGATCCAGATGGCTCCCTCCCAACTCAGCATATCCCATGATTGTATGATTTATTGACTTATGGGCATTTGCAGGATCAGTACATGATTTTATTTAAGAAATTTCCAACTTAAATGGAGGAGCTAAGTCTCTATGGATCCTGGAAAATGTTTCAGGTCATTCAAGATAAAGATTCTGAACTCTTTTCAGGAGTGAGAATCTATTCCTGGACATAGAGACTGCAAGCACAAATGAAGTACTGACTTAATTTAGAAGAGAGATTGGAAAGAGAGAAGAGCTTAGATAGCCCTCAGCCTTAGAGTGTGCTATTTAAATATTGCAACTTGTACAAAATCACCAAGTGTTAGTCTACTTCTCACTCCAAAGATAGTTGTGTAAATTAAACATTTTTTAAACAACAAATTCACACTTCTCCTCGTTTACATTCTTGAATTGGAGCATTTTGCTCTCATAATGTTTCCCATAAGATTGCAACAGCTGAGCTCAAGAAATCGAATGCCTCTGATACATTTCTGCTACTTTGATTTTAGAAGTTAGAGGGCAAGCAGAACACCAAGCACTGCAAGAATTGCCCTCAAAGATAGCAAACTTGTCCCTAAGAGCTGACAGTGCTTCATTTGGGCAGCACTGTGCTCTTGCATGACAGCTCCATCTTCCACTGAACTAACTGCATCTGTCATCCCTGTAGGGGTAGAGATGGCTCAGTGATCACAGAGAGGACAGAGCTGCAGTGTCTTCCCTCTTTGGTGCCTGCTCCTCCAGGCAGGAATAGTTGTATAAATTACAATTAAAATGAGCCTGAACTACTGGCTCCCTTCTAGCTCAGTCCAGAGATTAGGTGATTTATATTTTTACAGGCTGGATGAACTGCAAGCATCCTGGCAGGTATTACTCACATTCCAGCAGGTAGCTCTCAGCACCTGAGTGCAAGCTGAGCTGTTGCCTTTTTAGCTAGGCTTGTTAGCACTGATTTGGGAGAGGTTGCTGGAAAGGAGCTTTCTCCCTCTCCCTTTCTTCACAATGACAGCTTAGTGTTTAACTGTTAATCACTTCCTACACACTAGTTTCTGTACTCACAGATATTTTGGATGGGTTAGATCAGCATGGTTTGCTGTGGGTGTGGAAAAAATTCAGCTTGTGGAGCTGAATATAGTCAGTGTCCCAAAGGCAGCCACATCCAGCCCTGTGGGTTCATTTCACTTCTGGTGCCACTGACCCTTCCTGGGCTGCGTGGCTGTGCCTAGGAGCACTGTGGTTCTGTCTGCTGTAATGGGGGCAACGTGGGAAGTTACTCTGCTGTCCCTGCATTACAGAAGCCTGGGGCTGTGGTGACACCAGCATTCATCTGCAACAGGAGTGTGGTTTTGAGGTGTGTTTTTGTGCCTTCTCCATGCATAACCTGCAAAGATTTGTACTGCAGACTGGCCTCAGGGAACTCGGACTGGCAGGTGAAATGAGTCTGAGAAGGGTCCCTGGGAGTCCCTGGAGCATGTGCCACATCTCCATGGGCATCTGAACCAGGCTAGAGGAGAGCTGAGTGCTGTGATGTGGGTCCTCAGCCCTGACCCACTCCCAGACCTATTCCAAGCGTGCTGCACTGCATGTTGGTGCAGACAAAGTCATGGCCTCCTCAAAAATCCACCTTGCTTATCAAGCACAGAGTTTTGAAAATAGCTGAGCATTCCTTGGAACAATTACATACAGCAACATGAAAGCTGGGAAATAACTAAAAACTAATCCTGCACACAGAGAGTGAATCTGGGAAATCTGGTTTGGATAAAGGCAGCCCAGCCCTGAACTTTCACCGAGTTTCAAGCTGCAGTCTCACGCAGTTCAGAGAAATATGTTCACCTTGCCCTGCTCTGACCTCCTCCAGAACCACTTCTACTCCTGAGAGCCTCCTGCTGCTTTTTACTGCTGTAAAATCCCCTTGTAGCATCCCTGTGTAACCATGTGATCTTTGTAGGTGCTTCTGCTCCACTTTAAGATCAGAGGGCAACTTGTCTGAATTTATGCTGTGGTGCCTGATCTAGTCCAGCTAACAATCATATGCTGGAGAACTAGAGTATATGGAAATATTTTGAACACAAAAATTAGGGGTAAAATCTTGCCCTTACTGATGTGCATAGGAGACTTTCCATAGTTTTTGGCTGGGTGAGGTTTCAGCCTGCAGCAGTGCTTGCCTTTAACATCACTGTGAGGAATGAATGTGGAGTCACAAGGTCTTTAGCAGACTTCAAAACTAAAATGGGAAAGAAATGCATGCTAGTCAGTGTTAAAGAAATTTGTCAACCTGATATTTATTTTAGAGCAAAAAAAAAAATTTACCTCTGTTCTCCCCACCTTAAATGGCTAAAACATTTCCTTGCAAATAACTCAATATTTCCAAATAATTTTGCCACACAACCATGAAGAACCTCAATGTTCATCTGTGTGGTGGTCACAGCATTCTCCTAGACAGGGGGTCTCCAGCACCTGCAGCACAGCTGGCTGGATTTCCTGTGCAAAGGAAAGAAATTGACAGGTTTTGTGAAAAGACTCATCCCATCCTGCAGTGGGGGAGAGATGTAGCTCTAGGCAAACACCTGAGTGCTGGTGCGTGCTGCTTCCTTGAGGTAGGACTCGGATGCCTAAACAAGGCCTCTCGCTAAGGTGCAGAAGTGTATCTTGTGTGGTCTCTAGAGATGAGCATGGGAAGCTGTGGGACACCTGTAGGTCTGGTGTTTTACCCCACAGCTCCACAGAGTGCCAGTCCTTAGGCACCCATATTTCGGCAAGGGAGTGAAGGTGAATGCATGAGGTCTGCAAAGCCAAAATTCTTCCTGGCAGCACCCCTGACACTCAGGGAGCATCACTGTGAACCCTGCACTATGGTAGGACCAAAATATTTGTCTTCATTAATTTTGGTGTATCAGACGCACAGTGAGAATAAGGGCAGGGAAATTGGGCCTGTATTTGCCTGGTCAGTGAAACCAAGAGATACCCCTGACTGTTGCCTCCACAGGGTCAGAGAGAGGGCACCACCAATACCTTAGAAATCCCCACTTGTCAGAGGATCACTTTTGAAATAGAGATGTCTTAAAATTAATGCCAAGGACAGCAAACACATTTAGGCTAAAGGACAAATTGCTGGATGATTGCAGACACAGGCTCTCTCTTTTATTTCAGAATCCAAATGCCATAAGGTTTGTTACCAGTTTCAGACTTGAGTGATTTTTTTTTTTTTTTCTTGACTGGAGAGGAATGATGAAAACCAAGAAATTTAGTACTAATGTTCTGCATCTGTTTGACAATCAATTTCTCTTTGCTTTAAGTGTGTTCAGCAGCTCTACATCTCTACTGAGTCAAGGATATTTAGTGAGCAGCAAGGGTGAAATATATTAACTTCTAAATAGCTCCATTAAAATTGCAATGAGAAAAACAGAGAGAGAAAACTTCAAAGTTCTAACTCTTGTATGAGTTGGCATGTTCCCCTTTGTTTATTATCTGTACTGGTACAGTGCCTGCATCAGGGAGCAGTAGCCTGCTGTGCTTTGGAAAGGGGCTAACAAATGTGTCCCTGCTCTGTGGCCCTGACAAGTAAAGTCAGAGAGGAAGTGTAAAATTGATGGAATTCAGGTGACACATAACTGAGAGAAAGATAAGTTTTAGGTCCAGCTTGTGGAAGAGAGAGAAGGTAGAACTTTTTTTTTCAAATGACAAAGCTGTAGGAAATTGAACACAGTGGAATCCATTTTCAGCACTGATTTTCTTTAAGACATTAAACAATAACTTTTGTTCTCAGCATCTTTTTCTATTCTGGTGGTGGTTTCCTTTTGGGAGCAAATTGCTCAACTTGTGTATGGTCCAAGGGCCCGTTCCTGATATGAATGATGTGTGCACACAAAGGCTGGGTGGGAGAGGCTCCTCCAGCCCTATAAGGACTGTCAGGATCTGACATTATTTTTTGACTAGGAAAGAAGAAATGTTTAAGTCCTGGAAGAAAAGAAAAATTATACATAACCATTTCAAAGGAAATGAACACTTCACACTGAGTGACTGGATTCTCTATTTTCCAAATCTTTATTTTGATTTTGACATTTCAAAAATGTTTCCAAATGTTTTTTGGGTTTTTTTTCTCAAATAAAAAATCTTTCAAAAGGGAATGTCATTTCAAATGCTAGAAAGGAAATCCTTGGGATGCCAGAGAGTCCAAATGTTCAAACTATTCCCCAACTTTTCTTTTTGCACTGAGCCATACAGGGGTGTGGGGACTCTGTGCAGTGGCAGCTCCCTGTCAAGATGTGGGGAAGGCTACAGACAGGGGTTTGTCCATGCCATGGCTCTGGTCAGCTTCAGGAGGACCCTCACCCACCACCCATGTTGCCTCCCACTCCATGCAGAAGATGAGGTTTTGTGTGGGTGAGGTTTTGCCCCAAAGCCATAAGGACTTTTCTTCCTTCCAGCAGCTGTGTCAGCAGTGACAGCTGGAGGTACTTAGAGTATTCAACAGCCCCATTTTTGTTCCAGTTTGCTTCTGACCACATTAAGCTCTCTTAAAAGGCAGGTGTTGCATCCTGTTCTTTTCAGACAGGACACACGTGTTCACTCACTGTAGAGATGGGGGTTTCTCTGCTCACACTGGCTGCCACTGTATCATTTCAGAGAAAATTGGTGTGAAATGACAGCCAACAGAACCATGGTAAAGCTGCCAGGCAAACATCCTTGGTTCTTAGGGAGAAGTAGCCACCTGGAGGGTTTTAATGATATCAAAGACTTTCTGAACTGGTCCTCAAATGGGATTTCTTAGCTTTAGGATTGCATCTCAGAATGATATGTAAAACAATTCCATTGTTTTTATCCACCTGCCTACCAGAATCAATGATGCTCCAGCTTGCCCCCTCTGAAGTATAGTTCATGACATCTTGAAAGCCCTAAACTGAGTTGGATCGCATTCCCGGCATCTTCCAGGCATCCCAAATCTGAGTTCCCAGAACCGCTCTCCCCTAAATCCTTCCAAGCTGGGCTCCCTTACTCAGTGGTTTTGGCTGCCACAGGGAATTTGTGGCTTGAACCTTGATGGAGTCTGAGTTCTGCTATCAATCAAAGGAACATTTTACTGACGCTGTGAAAAAAAGAGAAAGAAAAAAGATAAATGGAAAAAGGAAAGGAAAAAAGAAGATTAAAAGAAAGAAAATAGGGGATAGCATGTAAATTTGGAAAGTATTGTGACTTGGGAAGCAAGTATAGATTGGAGATTTAGGGAAAATCCCACAGCGTTTATGTCACAAGACTTCATCCTTCTGAACTGGAAAGGACAATAATGACAGAATGAATCTTGGAAAGAGTCACTGGCTGTGAGGTGTTTATTTCCACTCCATCAAACAAGTGAAATACTGGACTGCAGTCATTTCCATTCCATAAAGTTATCTATGCAAGTACATGGGAGAAACTCAAGTCCATCAGAGGAGGATGAGTCCTTATGGCAATCAGCAGTTTTGTAGCTCATTATCTCTTTTTTTCAGCTCATAAGATTGTTTTCCCCATAAATATTTCAGCATCCAGGAAAATGTGGTGGGAAGCCAGAAGCCCAGCATGCATTCAAACCTTCTGTCATAAACTTGGTCTCACACTGAAGTTGTCCTGAAGCCTGACCCAACTGTGAGTATCATCTTACACAAGCTTGAAGACAGGAGGACAGCTGGACACCTTCAGATGCCCAGGGTAGCTGTCTGCCTTAGCCAGATAGTCTGATGCACAGAGATGGAGGGTGAACCTGGCTCCCACCCCTCCATCTGGACAGCAGAAGTGAAACCAGGCATCTGCCTGCTGCTGCTGGTGGCAAGTGGAAATAATGTCACATATTTTCACATTTTATCCATGTGGCCACTGAGAAGCAACATTCCCAAACAGACTGCTTCAGATGCTTAGAAACAAGTTCTACAGGGGAAGCACCAGCATATTTTTGCATAAAATGTAGCTGAGCTTTCTCCCTTTCCTTGTAGTGGATACCCTGCTCCTGCTCACCACCTCACTCTCCTTCCATTCCTTTCCAAACTTTCATTTTTCACAAAACTATGCAAGCAGTGTTATTCCTTACATGGAACAACAGTGCAACAAGCAAGAGAACCTCAGTTATGACCAGGCATCCTTCCAAGGAAGAAGAAAATTAACAACTGTGGCTCCAAAACTCTTGGAAGGGCTGTGTTGAACATATGTCTGTGGTAAACAGAAATTTCCAAACCTTAATAAAACACCTTCCTTCTTATAACACAGATGGAATTACTGGAAACTTACTGTGCTTAGTAATTGATCAAGCTGTTTAAAATAGTAAGAGAAAACATCAGTTGCAATGTCAGTGAAAAATATTTGCAAAAGTGCTGATGAATATGATTTTAATCACATATAAAATTGTGGTGAGAAAAAGGAAATTTCTATTGGATACTCTCCACAGTAAACCTAAATTTTTGCTTGGTATTAATCCACCCTGAATAGCTTCTGATCTGATTATATTTTACAATAATGTGGGAAGGCACACCAGGCAAATCATTCACTGTACTTTGTACAGGTAACTTTTCCCATGAAAAAAGAACAGGAAATTAATGCTGGGAAAAAAAATATATATTGATGGACTTGCCTGATAATTTTAAACCTTCCCCCACAGTCGTAGAGGAGAAGGTGGTAACAAATGAGTGGTCCTACACTGGGAGACTGGTACATTTCACAAGCAATACCCATCCCTGCCAAATCCTTGAAGGAGGCAGACATTTCAAAGGCAAGTTTAGGATTCTGGTTTGGTTTCTTGTCCTTGGAGGGGCTGTGGGGTGTAATTGCAGATTCAGCTGAGTTTTTGCAAAGCTAATGCAGAAATAAATATAATGACAGAGTAAATTTCAGAAAAGTTTAAGTCTGGCTTCCATTTTTGTTCTCCTAAGTCAGGAAATTAGATTTCCATGGGAACATCTACAAAGACCTTGGTTTATTCAGCCTAGAGGAGATTGAAGGGAAAACTAATACCAGTCTACAGCTTCCTCACAAGGGGAAGTAGGGGTAGGTCTCCTTCTCTCTGGCCACCAGCTGTAAGACCTGAGGGAATTATAGGAAACTCTGTCACAGGCAAAGTTTCTTCACCCAGAAGGTGGCTGGGCACTGGGATAGGCTCCCAAGGGACATGGTTACAGCACCAAACCTGACAGAGTTCGGAGCTTTTCAAGAAGCTCTCAGGAACGCAGTGTGATTCTTGGGGTTGTCCTGTGCAGGGCCAGGAGCTGGACTCAATAAATGACCATTGTGAGTCCCTTCCAACTTATGGTGTGTTATGATGGAATGGTGATTCTATAACAGAGCAACGTGAGTACAGACATACATAAGATTACCTGAGCAAGGCGTCCTGAGGACCAGAAATAAAGCAGCCATTGCAGCATGAAGGTTGCCATCAATTGCTTTGGCTCAGCTGAGGTGAAGGTGGCTGTCTCCCCCTTCCCCATAAGCTCTAGGGAAAACATCCTCCCCGTACTTCAGTCCCATCAGCCCCTCTCCCAAAAGCTGGGGTGTGGACACCAGACTTTTCCATGGAAAGGTCCCTGGGAAGGGTTGTGATTACAGGATGCAAAGACAAAGTGGTCATGTTCTCTGCTGCTAGGACTCTTGTTTGCCTGGCTCATCTGAACCTTAAAATATTGAGTACCACCTCTCATTTTTTTTGTGGCATTCCCACTAGAAGCAGCATTGTTTAGCTCATAACATTATGGGTGCCACTTATTTTAATGATGTAAAATGCTCCATTTGCAAACAATTATGATTTGGGTATCTAAAGCAAAAATGAAAAAGTGCACCAAAAAAAAAAAAAAGACCCTCAGCTCTCTCAGATTTAAATATTTCTCATTTTATGCTCCGGATATGAAAAGGAAACTTGGAGGAGATCAGATTGGAAATGACAGTGCTCTTTTGAATTACAAATTGCAGTTTGTTACAGGAGCACTGGAGAGACATTATCAGCAGAGTGTCTATAATTTGTTGACATGTTCAACAGTTTGGAATTAGGTACATTTTAATATAGATGCTTATTTTAATCACAGTGTGCTATCAAGGATTTTCGTGCTGGGATTTGACCTCTTCTCTGTGTGAATTCTGTGTTCCCTAGTACCAGAAAGGCTTATAAACACTTGTAGCTGCCCTCAGGATTGGAGCTGGTGCTTCTGCACAATGGTGGAGGAAAGATCTGTGAAGAGCCATGCAGCCCTGCAGCTTTTTGACTCCAGGAACACCTTTCCCTTCCATTCATTTTTTCATCTACTTGTGCAGTTTCAGTTTTCCTTTATTACCCATTTGCAAAAGCTCTTCTATAAGGAAACAACAGAGCAGGAAAAAATCTCTTTCATAATGCTTCCTTCTACCATGCAAGCTGTGACCATTTTAAAATCCCCAGGACTGGGGGTGATGAAGTTTATCAGGTGAAATCACAGGTGTTTCTCCTATTATTTAAAGTATCGTTCTTGAGAGGGAAGGGTGCAAAGCCGCATCTCAGATTTGGCCTTTTGACTAGCATACATCTGCAGGGAGTTTTGGTTTCTGTTCTCTGTGGTTGTTTCATTTTTTCACACACCACATTCAGCATTAGAACTAGCATTGGAAAGAGTACACATTGAGCCATTTAATAACATGTTATGGTTTATCTTCTGCATTTGTGGCATCCATTAAAATGTGCATTTGGCCTAGACTGTCCAAGAAGTGGGCACTGCAAGAGTTCCAACTCTGATTCAGGAAGAGAAAAAGATTCGGAAAGTTAGTTATGGGACCAGCTCCTGAGCAGTGTGCTCCTGAGGTGGCAATTCACACTAAATGAAGGTGGTGAAATACACAACGAGTCCAAATATCTGATCACAAAATCACCAGGAAAAAGTAAAGTAAAAATTGTCTCAAGATCATGCCTCATAGGGGAGAAATTCTCTATACATTCTTAGAAATATGTAGGTCAGCATGGGGAAATAGGGAAATTGCCATGGGAAAATTTGGGATGGGGAAATCTATTGGAGGCAAAAATCTCTCCTCAGTTGTCAGAGTTTGGCTCATTGCAACCCAGCTCTCACCATATTCCCTCAGTGTGGCAGAAGAGTCTGAAAACAGAGATGAAATCTGAGCATTGCTAAACTACTTGAAATGTGAAATTGCTTTAGAGGAAATTTCTAAAGAAAGAGGTGGGAGAAAAACAGTGCCCTTTATAAAATTGTCTTCTTTTTCCCAAAAGAATGGAATGGCAATAGTCAACTTGATTTGCCTTGCTAAATCTCTGAAGGACTCTGAAACAGTGAAACCCACCTCTGGTGTTGTCTGGGACAATTAAGCAACGTTGGGTCGGGAAAAACCTGGGCCTCTGGGTCCTGTCTTTGGGAGTGGCTGGTGACCAGGGCTGGTCTGTGTGTGCTGGGATGGGTGGCAGAACCCACATACTGAATGCTGGTAGCCACAACACCTTACAGCAAATTTCAGACCTTCAGCAGGTAAAGCCAGAAGCCAGAAATTCATCATATGCCTCAGGAAAGCAGAAGGCAAGGTCAGGCACTGTCAATATCCTCAGCCCATGTAACAGCAGAGGATTAATTAAGTTAAAATGAAGATGGGCATTTCACCTTTCTCCAGAGTTGAAACAGAACAGTCTGTAAAACAGCAAGTTACCCTTCTGCCACGTTGAAATTTCAAACCTGGAGGAAGCCTGGCTGTGATACTGATGCTCACCGAGCTGGGCCCACAGTGATCTGTTCAGAATGGGGCTTGTTTCCCTCTCTTTGCCTCAGACATCAGAAATAGTTGATGGGAGTGTCCTGCAGAGACCAGGAGCAAGACTTAACTCCACATTGAAGTGCCTGGGGCAGGGTGTGACACACCCTGTGAGTGTACACAGGTGCCACACTGTGGCTGGCCGGGTATGATGCAAATTCACCCACGAGCATCTGAGCCTGCTCAGTCTCTCCAAATGCATGAACAGGGGGTGGAGACACACAGACGCACAGTCCATCGCCAACCTGCTCCCTGTGGTTTTCCTTTGCCAGAGGTGTGCTGCCTCTGTACCCCTTGCTGCACTTCACCTCTTCAGGTGCCAGAGGACTGGGAACAGCCACTCCTGCACGCTGCTGGACACTGCTGGCTGGCAGCCCCTTGGCCTTCTGCTGCTCTGTGACCAGTGGGTGAAGTCATGCAATTGTCTGCAGCAGGGAGAAATTTGAGACACATGCCCAGCTCTAGGCTGTAAACACATCCATCTTAGTGCTGTTGTCACTTGCATGATTAAAAGGGGGAAAATGGAAAGAGACAAAATGTCTTTGGAAGACCAACTTGGTGAAATGGGAAAAAAAGATCAAAAAGGAGCTTGATTAATGGACTTGCATCCAGGCCAAGAGATACATACACTGAGAAGTGCTTTGACTTATTCCTGTCCACTTCTCATTTTGAGGCACACTGAGGTAGGGCTTGAGTTGCTTGTGCCATGTGCACACTGACACCGCACCAGCAGTGATGAGGAGATTTACACAGACTCATGTTCCCTTGCCATCTCTTTCCTTGACTGTCTCAAGAGGGATCTGGACAGGGATGGGAAGCAGACTCTGACAAGCTTTGGTGTTATGTCTCCATTCCTGTCACAAAGTTTTCAGTTTCTTGTACCCCTGAAGTGACTATGGCCCAGGATGAACAGTCAAAACTGCTACAGCAAGTAATGAAGTGAAAACTTTGCAGTCACTGAAAGCTGTCTCTCACATTTAGGCATCATGCTGTCTCTTTCCCAGACTTGGCAGGAGCATGAAAAATTACATGTCCAACAACACCTCAACAGTGATGAAAGTGCAGAGTTCTGTGCATTGCTTAGTAAAACCAGTTCTGCTGTCCAGGAGAAATTCTGAGCCTTCATTTGGAGAAGATGAGCAAAAGATAATCTCTCAGTGTGGACTCTCCTGCCTGCCTGGATATTAACAGCAATGGATAAGGTGGGCTCTTTCTGTGTGAGATTTGCTAAAGACTAAAAGCAATACTGTCAAAGAGCTCTTTTGGTAAAGCTTGGCTGAGCACTGAAGGAGTGACAATATTTGTCACAAAGCTTTGGCTTCATTCCCATACAGCTGTTCAATACTTTCCTTCCCAGCTATAAAATGTAAGGTTCTAGTTTTACTAGCTGGAAAATGCCATCAGGATTTTATGCAGAGATTCCGCTTGCAGTTTTGCCTTGTTAAAAGTTTGGTTTGTTTTCCAAGTCAGAAGACCTTGTTCTAATGCAGGTCTAAAGAGCATCTAGGCTGTCAGCACTACCCAGAACTATTTTTTCAGCTTGTCTTGTACTAGAAAGACTGACTTCTCCAACCCCTTCCCCAGGGGAATTCTGCTGGTGAAGTTAGAAGAAGGCAGAGCAGCCTTAGAGTGAATGGACAAGCTGTTAACCTATTCTTCTTGCAACATCATATCAGAAATACATTGAGGGCCTCTTTCACTAATTGACTCTAACCCTGGAAGAGATCTAGTAATTTCTAAAAAGAGTATGTCATGGCTTTTGCTTTTAAGAATCTGCAAATGTCTGGATGCCCAGAAGAACAGATGCTGAGGCTCATCAGTAGCTTGAAAGCAAGGAGCTACTACTGGCAGGCAGAGCTGTGAGAAGTAACATAATGGAAAAAACAACACGTTTTCCATGTAAAACTTCTCTGTTAAGTAGAACACGTCTGCATGAATTTTTTAAGCATTAAATAGTCTTCAAATCTCATTCCATCTCCCAGAAAAGAGGAAATATAAACAGGTCAAATGCTGGGAAGATGGAGGAGATGGAACTGGTGACTTGCAATCTGGTTGTGAGGAGACCTTTGCACCATGGGTGATCAGAGATATTGTGTTGAGTACCCGCTGTTGAATTTCTTATCTGGCAGGCACAAGCCATGGGGCTGAATTCCGGCTGACGTGAGGCTTGCTGAAGCAACCGTGTTCGTGCCAACATGCAGAACCATGTATTTGTACATGGCAGCTAGCCTTGGCATAGCACATGTGATCAGTCCTGCCTTCCCCTCCCCACCCCAAGGGACATAAAATCTACATTCCTGTAGGCTGAAACAATCTGAATGAATGAACGAATGCATGACAGAATGCATCCAAAAGGCATTGCATTGCATGGCCAGGGACACAGTCCAGTTGATGTGACTGAAGGAAGTCACTTGGAGGACAGCTTCCCTTAGGGCAAGAGCCAGTTGTGGAAATGGAGGATCTCTGACATGACCCCTAGGGAAGGATGGCAGCCCCATTTCCCAAAGAGGAAGGAGTAGAAGAAGTGCCTTCCAACTGAGCTGTTCCCAAACTTGCTAGCTTGTCAAACTCAAGCTGCCACCCACATTGGGCACAAATCCCCCTGGCTTTGCCTTTCCGATACACACCCCAAGCCTGTTTCCAGAGAAAGTCTCTGCCTGCTGGCTGAAGCTGCCTGCGGTATGGCTTGCACCAGCTGGGGCCCCCGATTCTTTTCCTTTGACGAAAGGGCTTGACAGCTCTTCAGTCTGGCAGCTCATTCTTCCATGGCTTTAATGAGGCCTGTAATTGTTATGGGCTACAGTAGTTAATTTTGGACTGCAGAGGCAGCCAGTAATTGGATAGGAAAAGAAGGGGTATTTATATTGCCTGTCAAATCGACCTCCCTCTTCCTCTCCCTCTCCTCGTCTCATTTGTGACTTTCTTCTACTTCTCATTGGCTCAAGGCACCACCTCATCCTCCTGCAGAGGTCCATATGGCTTTTCCTTCCCCTGCCTCCCCAATAATGCCAAATTTCCCCTACACTCTTTCCTAGTGGTGCCAGATGCCATCTCCCTCCCTGCCTGGTGCACTGCCCTCCCAGCCCAGCCCCAGCCCAGGGCACACAGTGGTGGCTGAGTGCTGCTCCTACCATGGCCAGTGGCCCTGCCTGCAGAGCCAGGTCAGCCAAACTGGAAATGTCAGTCTGAGCGGATTTTTAAATTGCTTTCATTTTTCAGTCTGACTGAATAACACAGGCACAGTTCCACAGCAGAAAAGACTCGTGCTGTTAAGCAAGGAACAGCCCAAGGAAGGCCAGGAGCCTTCCCAAGAGCAGAAAAAGTTTCAGCTCAGCGAAGCCATAACAAATGTACTTCAAGTCAGGGAAGTGATTAAGTGGTCTACTGTGTCAGAGCTTCAAATTCTGCCACTTCAGGACAGAAAAGAAAGACATTTCAGCAAAATGGAGCCAACTTTCTTTCACAAAACTTGTGACATTCTGGATACAGTCTCAGAGAACAGCTGCCAAGTACAAAGACCTATATGACTGCATGTTGATATCAATGTGCTTATTCATCAAGCCAATTCCTTCATAAGGTTTGCTTGCCCTGAGAAGATTTTTAAAAGTGAGAATTCGTCACAGAAAGGAAAAATTTTAATTCTGCTTGAAGCAAGTTATCCGAGCAGAAAAGGTAATTTCACATGCAGGGTCAACTGCAAAGCTGTGCTTTACTCTGCTCTGGGCTGGCAAAATGAGAAGCAGGTCTGTGTCAAGGCCTTTTTGCATCAAAAGGCCTCAGGAAGGCAGCTGGGGCAGCGCTGAGGCATGGCATGGCAGCAGAGCTGAGCACAGGGTTCTCCTCTGCCATCAGAGGCCACAAAGCACCCACAGCTTGGTGGGCTGGTGTGCTACTGGTCATGGTGCTGGTTTTAGTCTGGGAAATGCTGCTTTCTGCTCCTGTCCTAATGGCCTAGCACCGTATTTTGCTGGACAAGACAACATTTTAAGGCACTCTGCAAATTTCTTTGTTTAATCAGGCCCTGGCCATCTCAGTGCTGAGACCTGCTGATGGTTTGCTCAGGTACACTGAACTCAACCATAATGACTGCAAACAAACTGAGAGGTTACTGCTTGACACAGATCTTCAGACCTCCAGCATGTCTACCAGGATAAATTAGGCTTGTGCAGGTGCCTAATTTTTATTTTTCCTTCTGGGCCTTTTGTATAATAACAGTGTAATGGAAATACCCCTGTAGGGTCCAAGGCCAAGGCAAGATTTTTGCATTATAAACCACCACAATTTCAGAGTGAGGAGGTTGCTCTGGAGGCTTTGAGATGAAAGGTGCTGGCTGAGCTGGCAGGTGCATGCTGACACTCAGTGCTGTTCAAGCCCCCAGGACTTCAAAGAACGGAGACAAACCAGGAGGTGAGGAGAAGAGGGAGTGTGGGAAGCAGCTTAGGCAGCTGTGTCACTTGGCAAGGCATTTTATGGGCAGCATCACACACGAGCCTGGCAGCACAAGGCAGACAGGATTCTGCTCCTGCCCCAAGCAGAACTTGTGCAATTGGTAGGGTGGCTGTTTCTGGTGTGTCATGTTGATGCCCTTTAGGCTTGTGGCTGGATCCCTGGGCTGGTGCCTCAGTTTGAAGGAGCCAGCCATCCCACACACCAGGAACAGAACGCACTTCTGGCAACGAGGCTTTTCCATTCCACTTTGGTGAATGAAGTACCCTCTGTCCTCGTGTTAAAACCATGAGTTGGTTCTTTGCTTGCACAGCAGTGGCATTGCAGGCTGGAGCTGCCCCTGCAAGGCAGAGCTGGACCAAACCCCTGGGCTCTGGTTTTGCCAGCTCCAACAAGCCAAGCAGGCTTTCTAGCACAACAGCTGTCTCCCAGTGAAACAGAGATGGGGAACACACTTTGAGGGGGAGCAGTAGGTTGCCTGCAGTTTAAATCTCCTGGCAGCTGAGGTGCTCTGGTGCAGGGCTGTGCAGGGGGAGAAGCCAGTCCCAGCAATCTGCCAGGGGCCGAGCTGCAGTCAGTACTGAAGCCCAGCTCAGTGAGATGCTCTGCACTCCCCCCACCATGGCCAGGGAACAGCCCAGCTCTGAAGGCTGTACTGCTCCTTGGGCATTACTGCATGGGTGTTATGGGTTTTTCCCCATTTTTAATTTGCTGACAGATTTGTTTCTGAAAGCTTTTGAGTGACTAGCTTTGCCTGCTAATGTCAGTCATTTATCACAAAGCACTCTTGTCTAAGGTGCCTGTTGCAGAACTCACAGTCTCTCAGTGCTGCATGACCACATGGCCTTGGTGGCAGTACTGGAGTCAGATCTCTGGTTTCCAGGAAAAATCCATGCATGGGTATGTCTGCTTAACCTGTTTTCTTCTCAGCCCCACTGGTACGTAGCAAGCATTTTCTGCCTTCATCATGTCCTGTCAGCAGATTCATTGATCTCAGTTCTGGAGAGCACAATTGGATTTGATCTGTTAATTTTTCATGGTTGTTTTCCAAGTGGTTGTTTCCCCGGTAGAGAAACATGACTTCTTCCAGTTCTCCTCACAAGTATTTTGTGTAGGACACATTCAATTATGGGCTAATAGTTATCCCAGCAGGACACCCCTGGAGGCTTGGGTTCCTCACTAACAAAGGATGCTGGTTTTTGCAGAGGTATTTCAGCATACTGCAGCATTTCTAGGCAATCAATATCCAGCCTTAACACTGAGGAATGGCTTGTTTCTGGATGAGCATCACTTTTTCCTGTATGCTGTAGTCTCACAGCTCCCAAGCAGACAGGAAAGTTTGGACTCTAGGAGTGGAATATTTTGCTGTGAGGAAAGTGGATTACTAGAGACACATGACATTGGATATCAACATGTGAAGGGCAAAACATTAATTTTTGTTTTAAAAATGTGCTGTTAGAAATTGCTTTCCTAGCAACAAACCACCTTAGTTTGCCAAATGCTGAACCTTAACAGCACCATATTTGTGCTAGTTCCATCTGTTTCAGTTCAAGACAAGAGTTACTAAGTGAATCAACAGCAAGCAGCACTAGTGTAATAAAAAGTATAATATAATTTTCATGTAACCTTTCATTTCTTTGAAAAACTGAAATGCAGTGATTGTCCCAAAGCTTCTGGATCACAGGGAAGAAGCAGAGGAACCCTGGTATGAAGTGTTACTGACTTTATGCTGCTCACTGATACACTGTTGGACTTAATGCAGCTATAAATCCCCATTTTTTATGTATTTCCCCAAAGTTCTGGTTAATGTAAACAGAAGATTCTGAACAGTTAGATGTATGGAATAAATGTTTTCCTCATCTTTTTACAGTGTTTCTTTAAATAGCTTTGCATCTCAGCCGGCTACACATTCTTTCCTCGAGGAGAAGAGACTGGGCTGTTGGTTTCTAAAGGCTGCAGCAGTGAACATCACTGCAGGTACCTTCAGCTGGGGCAAGGCTACATTGCCTTCTTCATCAAGAACCCTCTGCACCTGAGGGGCATTTGATCTCACCAGAGACAATTCTTGTTCCTTCCTTCCATCTTCTCACAATTTCAATTGCTAATTTAATCTACCAACAAGCAACTTCCTTTTCTTGACCTGTAGTGGCTGGTGTCCCTTCTTAAACTGCAACACATATTGTTCTGAAAAGAAATGGGGATGGAGTAGGAAGTTGCTTTGTTGCATAAATTTTGATACTGACATGGCTTTCCTCTAAGGCCTTGGGTACACTTTTTAATGATTCTCTTCATATTTCCTGTCTGCTGGATGGTTTCTGTCACACAAAGACCTAATGAGGAACATGCTGGAAAAAGTTTTGAAGAGAATTGTCAAGCCTCTGGATAGATCCATTGAGGACAAAAAGGGTCTTCTTCTAGGCCTGCTCTACCCAGATGCAGATTTCTCTCTTTGGGGTAAACTCATGGAACCAGGGACACAGTGGTTGAAGGAAGATCTTGGGAATTCTTCACTGTGAGGGTGGTGAGGCGCTGGAGCAGGTTGCCCAGAGAGGTTTTGGATGCCCCATCCCTGGAAGTGCTCAAGGTCAGGCTGGATGGGGCTCTGAGCAACCTGGCCTAGTGGAAGGTGCCCCTGCCATGGCAGGAGGGTTGAAACAAGCTGATCACTAAGGTTTCTTCCAACCCAAACTATTGTATGATACTATGAATTTAGTTTGAGATGCAACAGAGAGCAGCTCCAGCTGCAGCACACCTTATCCTGTGCAGCCCTTGTCAGCATCGTGATCAGATGAGAGAGGCAGAAAGTGTCTGAGTATTTGCAGAGCTGAGGAAGGGAGTGCATGCCTGTGGCATCTCCAGAGGAGCAGATTTCACTAGTGTCAACTATAAACTTATGTTGTTATTGTTGTTTGTTCCCTTTTGAAGCATAGTTCACAGGGAGATATTTAGAAGCAGCATGAAATTATTATAAGCTTAAAAGCTTTGCTTGACATTGTCAGTGTCCACAAGCAGGTTCAAATATTCCTCCTTCCCTCTTTCCTGTCATTGTCCTTCAGTAAGATTTGGATGTTTTTACACAGAGCTAAATGTGTGTTTCCATTTGGTGTGACTGGTTTCATATAAGCAGTAAAAGAAGGTGCTAAGATCAACTCTAAACCCTACTCTCTTGTGCTCACTAAAATTTACTTAAGAAATATTTGTAAAGTACACAAAGTCAGAGGTCAGGGAATGATTTTCAAGTGTTCACACATTAAATAAAGTGAAGATACTAAAAAATGCAATCTTTAAAAAGTATCTTTTTCCATAGGAAAACATGGTTTGGGCTTATTTATTTATTTAGAACACACATTTAGAAATATACACAGCTGAAAATGTCAAGAGTTTTTTAGTGAAGCAATGTTGGTCATGTCAGAAGCAGTAAACACATCTCACCCAACAGAAAGAGACTGTGGCTGGCATAATAAAATAACCACAGTTGTTCTCATTCCAGATGAAGCTCAGTTTAGTCACAATGTTAGCTGTGCCTTCCATCATATGGGCACTAATGTTTCCAAAAGAATATTTGTAGAGAAATAAAGCAAGCAGTGGATTACAAGGAAATCGATTCATATGTTTTCCAGAGAGCTGAACTTCTGAGCTTGCAGCGAACATTGACTGCAGGTCACTTGGGCTTATATCAGTCTGATTACACTGATTCCCACAAGGAGAACTGCATTTTGTTCCTGCTCTGATATCCAAAAGCTCTTCAGTAGTTAGCTGAAATGCAAAAGACTGTAAGCATTTTCACTCTCACCTTTCAAATAGCTGAGAGAAAATTTGTCAGGAGAGCTGGTTCAAATTACCATTATTATTTCAGCCACAGCTTATTACACAAACAGGGTATTTAGCATATGATAGGAATAGAGATAAAATTAGTTTAAGGAACCTAATCTAAATTTATTCTCTGGTCTAAAGTGTTATATTTGTCTCAAAATGGAGATGTAGAAATGGGCTGCAGCCATTTTCAGTGGGGACAGCTTGTCGTGACATATCCTGAGAAGCATTGCCCAGCTGTCCATGTGTGACAGCCACACCAAACAACATTGCACAGGTGGGATGTAGAATGCTTCCAAAAAAGCATTCCAGCTCTCTGAGCTGGAAAACAACTCTTCCGGATATCAGAAGACCCTCAAGGCTAGATCCAAAAGGGATTTAAACAAAGTTGCACATGGGCTAAAAACCAGCGCAGGATCACATGCTCTTATTAAGGAGAATTTCAGTTTTGTAAGTAATAGGAGCTCTTCTGAGTACCAGCCTGCACTACTAATATGACAACTGTCTTTTTCCCCCAGAACTTCTCGGATTTTGGGCCCTTGAAATAAATTTTCAGGTCTTTCCCAAACATATTTCTCACTTTTTCTTGGCATTTTCCTTTGTATTTTAAAGGTGTTTCTAAGGAATAATTCTTTCCCATTTTCTCTCACTTTGTGTCATCACATAGTGATTAATAACAGTGTCCATAAACTCCCCTTTCTGGGCCACTTTATAGCCTACATGCTAAATTTCATACCAGCTGAGTTAATAGAGTGCATGTTTTTTCTCTCATGAGGCAGCTCCCAGTAGGTTGTAGGCAAATATTTGTGTTTCACAGTATGAAGATTCATAAGCATCCTTTTAATTGAACACTGGTACTCAGCAGAGATCACTCAAGACTGCTCATTTTAGGCATTGTGGCATTGCAAGAATAAATTTTTCATTTATTTCCATCTGTTTCCAAAATTGTTTTTTCTGGGAAAGTGATAGGGGGTTTAATGAAGCCCGTGAAAGGTCAAAAAACAACATCTCTAATTGAAAGCACTCTTGGGAATTCACTTGCAAATAATCCTCTTCATTTTTTTTTCTCCATTTCTGGTTGCCAGTGTTGAACCACAGAGTTAATAGCAGCCCTCTAAAATAATCTGGCTTGTGTGCTGGGTCAGCCACAGTCATCTCCCTAAACCTTTCCATTTGCTGGTAGCAGAAGAGCAATGGAGAAGAAGCATGGAGTTGTGGTGGATGTGAGAAGTGCCCTCCTTTTGGCAATAAGCCCCTGCATTCCAAAGGACCATGGAGTGAAAGGAAAGGGCAGCTGATGGTTGTTTCAGAAGCTCTGCAATTTGCTCTCCTACCTAGGGCTCCCAGGGTATAGATTTTCCTCCAGGTGTCCCTGCTAGTCTCAGCTTGGAAAATCTCAGACTGAGGGAGACAAGCTCCAAACCCCAAAGCAGCGCACGATGAGCAGCGCACGATGAGCAGCGCACAGCAGTCACCACCCGGCCAGGCAGGAGCAGAGGCACCAGGTGGTCTCAAAGGGAGGGAAGGCAGCAGTGCTGTGGCTGACTCTGGCTGGCCTTACCCTGCCTCTCTCAGGAGCTTGCAGGACTGGCTCACAGCAGGCTGCCAGCTTTGCCAAGAGGCTGCATAAACAGTAATTAGCACCTTCCCCATAGCTCAGCTTACAGTGAATGGGAAAGATGGCCAAATCCCACATGATTTCCTGCAAACCCTCATTTCAACATCTTTGGTGCTCCTCCAGCTAGTGACAGCTGCTGAATGGTCCTCCCATAACTCCAACTTCAGTGATGAGCTGAGTTCTAGACATGAGGATTTTGTCATCTGCTGGCAGGTCACTGGAGAGACCCAGTCACCCAGAGGCACAGCCATGGAGACACCATCCTCTTTAAATTTCAAGCTGGCAGACCAGGAATGAAATGCCATTAAATTAGAGTATTTTAGTGTGCTGCCAAATTTTCTACAAACTTGAAAAACTTAGCTTTGAATTAATGAACAAGCATCTTCAGATATCAAAATGGATTGCATAGTATTTGAGACATTCAAGTTCTAATTTTTATTATTTTTAACAGGTGAGATTGGCCTGATGTGGTTTTCTTCAGCCAGTTTGGTCTCATTTTTAAAAGATTTTTGAATATTTTGCTGGCAAACAGGGGAAGACTAATACTAAAGGAGTACAAAGACCAGATCCATATAAGCCCACAAAATAAATGAAACTTGTTAATTGTAAGAACACAGGGTTTTATGTATGTAAAGGCTGCTTTCTGGTGCTATAAACTTAATGGAATAGATGAAAGATGGTCTTCATAGCCTTTTTTGTATTGCTGTAATGATTCAGTTCTGTGGAGCTTTATACTCCACCAACATGGGAATGGTTTACCATTAAGAGCAGTAAAATGAGAGTGAGTTGTATTAATCTCTTCTGCAAGCATTACGACAAGCAGACTTTTTCACATCAGGAAACAAAAGGATTCTTCATTTCTACAGTGAGGTTAAAGCTGTGGTGTCTGTCCTGCGTGGCAGAACTCTTGCCACACCCCTGGACACAAGATGCCAAAACCTGCTGTTCTAGAATTTCTTATTTGAGGATGCTGACAGCTCAACAGAGAAACACCATTCCTTCAGAGTGTGATGCAGCACTTGGAAGCTCCTCAGCCAGGCATCACACACATGCTATTTGCAGCATTTGGTTTTGGTGTCCCATTGGGAGCTTTCAGAGAGCCAGCACTTGGCATTGTAGCCTGCAGTTGGGCTCTGATCATACAAATGTTCCAGTAGGATTTAATTGCCATAATTCATAATTCACCAAAAAAGAAAGTGGGACAAGTCAGACTCTGGACACAAGTAATGGAGAGCAGCAGCCAAGCGAAGACAGCAGCCAAGTGGCCAAGGCCCCGTTGTGCATCTTTTTCAGAGCTGGGTCTGCCACCTCTGAAGGGATGTGACAGGAGGGATGGGAATGTAAGACATGGGGATAATTGTTTGCCATCCCTTCTCCTTCCCTTTTTCTCTCCTGTAACAGGCATGATAAGGTCACATGGCTCCAGATCTGTCCCTCCTTCTTGTGGCAACCACTTTGAATTTTCCTCCACTGCTAGGAAGCTGAGCAAAACTTTGGCAAGAATAGTTCAACCAGTGAAAACACTGTCTAAGCTGATTTGCTCCATCTCTACAGTGGCCCTGAGAAAGTCAGTGGGATGTGCAAAATGTCCACTTTTATTAATTTCTCTTGAAACATCAACTAGAAATATACCTAGAGCCATGTATACAGATGAACATACCTGTGAAGAATTTTTAAATTAATACAATCATACTTTAATGGCAGAAGCTTTTCTCCTTGACCAAAGCACAGATGAACCATGATTTCTTTGCAGAGAGAGACGGGAAATATTGTCTTTTTCAATAAAATCCAGCTGTTGATTTTATAATACAGGCAATAGCTCTGCAACTTCAAGAGACACATGTCCTTGCTGTTGGATCCACAGCTGTTCTCTTAATGTTCTCTTAACCATTGGAATGTGGACTGATTTAGCCCTGGGAGATCAAGCCTGACAGATGTTCCTCACATCTGCTCTTCAGAGCTTCCAGTAGATAAGATCCCACCATCTCTCCATCACAATCTTCACTCCTATTGATCCAAAGCCTCCTTTGTCACAAATCAAGTAGATTTCCTTTTGTCCTCCACTATAAGTTTTATAGGGAACTTTTGAAAGTATTATGAGGCAGAAGTGAAAGGCACAGATACAAAGAGGAAAGCATTCAGGCAGGCAAGAATGTAACAGAGAAAGGTCAAATAGCTACGCACAATCAAAAATAAAAATGAGTCTAATGCAATTTCGGTACTGGCTCTCTTTTTTATACAAATAATTTAAGATTTGTTGCCTGCTTTTGTCTGTCTTGTGAATGAATTTCACAGGAGTTCTCTTTATGCCAAGATCCAAATAGAAAATAGAGAAAAATCTAGATCAGACCTTAGGATTTCCTTTTTGAAGATATCTGTTTTGTTGGACAGCATGATACACAGGTGACTGCTCCTCACACATAGATCTAAAACTGGTTGTGCATGGTGGTTCAACTGAGATTATTTCACTTTTTTTTTTTACAAAAAGAAATCAGGGTGGAGAGTGCAAAACACTCAAAGTAAGAAAATTTTGCTTTTATCCCCCTTTATTCTCCAGATGACTTATCCCTTCCGAGGAAGAAACTAGATTTGTCTGAGGCAGCCAGTTCTTGACAAGGTCATGCTGATGCTTTTATATCCCATCATTCTCTTTCAACCTTTGTTAATTGTTTTGTTAGCAACCGTGGTGGGAAGGACATCATGCTGATGTCTGAGTCATGAAAAGAACATAAGATTGTCTGCTTCCCACTGCTGTCCTTTGATGAAGGGCCCTGGGTCCTCTGGGTCTAAGACAACAGATGGTTGTGAAGCACCTGCCAGAAGAGCAGGAGGGGATAGAATGATGCATGTGGTCGTATCCTGCACCAGAGAATTAATAAAACCCAGAGCTTGACTGTTCATTACTTCAATGGAAAGCCACAGCTTAAGTGAACATCAGAGAGGATCTTAACACATTCTTGTGTGGCATCCCAAGCACACTGCCCAGAATGTCCTTCCAAACTGGTGAGTTCTCTCCAGAAGGATGCTGGCTTGGGCAGTGTCTCTCAGTAAACACAATTTTTCATGCCACAGATGACATGTCCTCTGAGTCACCCCAGTACAGTGCGCTCATCCAGCTCACCACAAATCCACTGCACTGTACACCCTGATCTGTGGGGAGGGCTCAGCATGCTCGTGTACTCATGGCCCCCATGCTAAGAAGGAAGGTGAGGAGCAGCAGGGCTGGGGCTGCGCCTCTGCCCTCTCTTTCCAGTAGGTTGTACAAGCAATAAGGTTGTCCCTCAGGTGACCTCCCCTACCTATCCTCCTGGGGTTCCTGGAGGAGCTGGGAGGGCAGTGCAGGGATGAACCCTCTTATCAAGAACTACTGAATGCATGTGGATGGGGCTGTGAAAGCATATGTTTCTGCCTAGGTTCTGCCTGTGCCCTTCTCTCAGACCAAGGGGAGCAGAATAACTACCAGATTTGTAGATGCCCCTTGGCTTCACCAGCTGGGGACACTCCGGACTGGAAGGGACTGCTTTCCCATTCACCACAGAACAAGACATGAGCAATCTGCAACCCCTTTTTTATGCCGTGCAACAAAATTCTGTCTTGGTCCTCACAATTTCCCTACTTTTGTGCCCTTCTTAAACTCAGTGGGCTCCCTGCTACGAGAGGTTTGGACTCCCAAAGGTTTACTGCTGGCAAATACTCTCTGTCACTCAGTGTTTGCTGAGGCTGAACAGTGAAGTTGAATGACTGGCTTTCAGCTGCCAGCACCTTGGCAAAACTCTCAGAGGAAAACAACCAGAAAAGTTTAATATCTGAAATTCAGACTTTTCAACATGACTCAGAAGCAAATGCCCCCATGGGTGTGGAGAGAATGGGAAGGAGACCTAGAGAAAACAAAACAAAAATATGTCTCTAGGGAAGGTGTCAAATTCTGCTGCTGGGGGCTTCTGGAGACATGTCTCTGCAGAGTTCTCTAAGATTTTCTCAATTTATACATTCTCTAATGCAGATGCAACTGACCCAGTGTTTTTTCTCTGAGAGGAATACTAAAATGAGGAGCACTTACAGAATAAAACTGCTTATCTTTCAAACAGCAATTTTACTAATGTTCGCTCATAATTACTTAATCATTAAGAAGCTGGAGGCCCAATTTATGCTTGGAGATTTTTAAAACCATTGTCCTGAAAGTGTTGCAATACCTTAGCCCTTAGCCTTCAGGTGCTAACATCAGCATATAATAATAAGACTTGTTGTCATCAGGGATCCCAGCTCCCTAAGCTGCAAGATAGAGACAGGGAGAAGAATGAAGCCTCCACAATCCAGGGGGGAATGGTCAGTGAACTGTTATGCAACTTAGACCTGCACAAGTTCATGGGGCTGGGGGATGAGCAGCTGGAACCCTGATGGCTAACTGTTGTCATTATATTGCAAGAGCTCTATTGTCATTACATTGCAAGGGTTCCATATTGCTAGTTTCATACCTCCTTGATGTTTCTCATAGGCAGCTCCTCAAAGCACTAACTCTTTACTCTTCTTACAGTAGCCAACTGACTTCAATTCCCCTCAACCAACTAATTCACTCTTTTATAACACTCTTCTTATTGGCTACAGCTGCAGCCTGTTAAAGTCAGGCCTGCTCCTAATCTTTAATAATTAGCCCAGCTGCAACTTTTTTAGGAGGTAAGATTACTTTCTATACTACCTTTATTTTCTTATATTGTATCCCCCTATAGCTAACCACGAGCCAGTGTGTGCCCAGCTGGCCAAAAGGCCAATGGTGTCCTGGCCTGTGACAGCAATAGTGCCGCCAGCAGGACCAGGGCACTGACTGTGCCCCTGTATTTGGCACTGCTGAGAGCACACCTCAACTCCTGTGTCCACTTCTGGGCCCCTCACTGAGGCACTGCAGCGATCCAGAGCAGGACAACAGAGCTGGGGAGAGTCTGGAGCACAAATCTCATGAGGAGAGGCTGAGGGAGCTGGGGCTGTTCAGCCTGGAGGAAAGGAGGATCAGGGAAGACCCTGCTGCTCTGCACAACTTACCTGAAAGGTATGTGTCAGTCTCTTCACTGAGGCAACCAGAGACAGGACGAGAGGAAATGGCCTCAATTTGCAACAGGGGAGGATATTAGGAAAAAATTTTTGCTAAAAGGGTTGTAAAGCATTGGAACAGGGAAGTGGTGGAGTCACCATCCCTGGACATGTTCAAAAACTAATGGATACGCACTTAAGAACATGGTTTAATGGTGAATATAGCTAGTAGTGGTGCTAGATTGATGGTTGGACTTGCGTGTCTTAAAGGTCTTCTCCAATCTTAGTGATTCTATGATCCTACTGTCTTGAAACAGTTTCTGGGCCAAGTTCTTTTCTACTTACATCATTACCTGTTCTATTAACTTTAATGGGTTGGAATGGACACAGTTTTGCCCCCTGCAAACCAAGTCCAACTCTTGTTTTCAGAACATAGACTTCAAAAAACAGAGAAATGCCAGTTTGTCATATTGGCAGTTCCAGCAGTTCAAGAAAACCACCCAAGGGTCCTGCCTGAATAAGTGTATGCCTTATTATCTCAATAAGCATAGTAAAGCCATGGTAATATTTAGAGAAGGCTGGGAAACTTGGAAAGCAGATTCCAACATGAAGTTTTAAAAAAATCTTTAAAGGCAATATTTAACAACAAAGGAGGTTCAATAGTTCATTTCATAGGTCATGATGTCCTGAAACTTATGTAATCACCAAAAAAGTTGTTTTAAGTTTTTAGGCAAACTGGGGTAATATAAACTAACACTATAAAAATGTGGGTGAGGATTTCAAAAATACTTGAACAGGGTTTAACAGAGTTCCTTCCTGTATTGCATCGCATTTTGATGCACGACAAGTCAGAGCCAGACAGGACTTTGAAAAGTCCTTCATCTTTTCTCCAGCCTTTAGTTTCAGTGCTCTTGTTTAGGAAAATAATATGCTTTCTTATCTACAGACTGTAAAATCATGTATTTCAGTCTTGCTGATTGAAAACAAGCTTATTTTGGATGAAAATAAAGGCTATCTTGCACTTCCTACCACTAAAGCAGATGCTGGATGGAAAAGATGCTCACTTAGATGATAATTACTCAAACATTTTTTTACTTCAAACTTCAACAGTTTCTGAAACATAGATTTATCTCACCCATACTGCAAGACCACAGGGGTTTCATACATCTGCTCCTTCAGCTTGTGCTTGTGGCTCTTGAAAGGACAAGAAAGACAAGTATCCATTCTTCATAAAGGCTTTTATTACAAGGTTGTTTAAAGTGCATTGCTGAAAGCCCATAGATGAGAGGATGCATGTGATATTGGCAAAGGAGGTTGAAAAAGAATATGTAAAGGCTGGGACTTTATATAAAAAAATAAAAATCTGAAACAGAATATATTTTCCTTTCCAAAATTAATTCCAAGATTGCACCTAGTCTGTATGCTGCAAATGAGGATAATCCATGAGCTGGTGGGTAATAGTGCCAGTGAAACTTGATTTGCTTCAAATTGCTGAGGCTCAAACCTAGAATTTCTGGGTTCTTTCTAGTAAGGGAAGGGTTATACTGAAGTCTTGTCTTTTTTGGTGGCACTAATAAATTCGGCAGCTCTGGTACAGTCATGTCTTTCCCTGAAATATGAAATTTATATCTGCATCTCTCCTCTGTCAAATCTGAGAAAAACTGGCTAGGTGATTCAAGACTTATTAGGGATACATATGCAAAGGTGTACATCTACATTGCTATGACTACAGAACCCTTAATTCCTCATGAACACAGGCTAAAAGTGTGGAAAATTAGGCTGAAACCAAAGTTGAGTGAAGAATTCTTCTAAGGTTTTGGTCAATGCTAAATCTATTATGATTTTATTATGTTTCCTATATATTACAATCACTGATGGGGGGAGCTTTTGTTTTTGACAGGATTTGCTGCAAGCCGGTGTTGATTTATCATGTAAATACAATATTTTCAACAATCTTGGCTGAAGAGACACACAGTGCCATGTGACTTTGGCTAACTAATTGGGTAGCTCAGATATTGGAGCTCAGATGCATGAACAAATAGCTGTGGTGAACAACTTGTGAGCCAGTCACAGACAGATGTTTACTTGTGGAAAACTTTCAGCTAATAATACGTATTTCTGGAGAAGTCATAGTCTGTTTTACAGGCAATTTCTGGCACAAAGGAATTATATTCATCAATTAAAATGTTTAGTCTGAATTGGTTTCCAACTCTAATTGAAACTAAATGAAGAACTGTCTAATCTGGGTTGCAGCACTTTTCTTTTAAGATGCTCCAACACATATGCCTCTTCTTGATGTCTTGGTAACTATGCATGAGTTTGTCCAATTTTGTCTTTTCTCAAGGGTGTGGTAAGCATGCTGCTTTTCTTGACCTTCCGTGCTGGTTGACAGGTTCTTGGTGAAGCTTCTCAAAACTTGAGAAGGAAATCAGTAAGAGCAGGAAACTGAAGCTTGTCCAAATCATGCTAATGATATTGCATAGGTTTGCCAAAGTGTGGCAACTCACAGCTGATCACAGAGTGGTTGTTCAGCTAAGTAGGAACATCCTTACCTTGTGCTTTCCATGGAAGCTTCTCTCTAACAGGAGCCTGGCTGGCTGGGACTCCTTGGCAGGCTGCACCACTTGCTCTGCCAGCAGTAGCTGTAACCCAGCCAGGGAGACCCTACTTTCCCTGGTTCATTCCTCCAGTTTTTGTTGATGCTTTGTGTTGTGAAGGACAAAACTCATGTAGCCATGTAATAAAAATAATCCACTGGATTGCTGGTTGGCTGGAAAATCACTGTAAATAAAAAAAAATATTGCTGGCAACAAGAGCCTTGAGGTAGGGGGGCAGAAGACTCTGTAGTTCATGGATGTTGGCAAAATTCTTGGCCATCCATGAAATAAGAAGCCCTTTGAAAGTTCTGCCCTGAAGGAGAAAAGGCATTTGGGCTATGGAACAGAGGTGAGAACACCACCAGAACGCTCAGCCCACCACATGGTACTCTTCTCTGGAAAAGTCCAAAAGCACTCCCCAGGTGAGGCCAGGCTGGGGCAAAATCAGTGGGTGCCCCTCCTTCCTGCTCTTGCTCTCATGCAAGGCCTGGCTCAGGTGGGAGACAAACCGTGCACTCTCAAGATAATTTAAGCTCTTGTCACTTAATTGCCTGTAAAACTATCAGAGCTATCAAAGATTCACATAGGCTGGTTCAAATTAGTAGCATTGATGAAACTAACTATTGTGGTTACTCACTTTGAGAATGCTGGATCAGCCTATAAGGGAAATGTGACACATTCTCTTAGTTTTGCTGTTGTTTTTGGCAGCATGGAAGCATCTTCAGCATGCTCCATTACCCAATACCAGAAGCCTTCTCACAGATGATGTGGTTTCAGCTTTTATCTTACTGTGCAATGAGCAAGACAGACTTGAAAAATATTACATTTAATGGCAGTTTTTCGATGCTTTGGAAAACATCAACAGCAAAACTGAAAACAAATATTGGTATACTCAAATGTCTCTAAAACTATGTAGCTTGTGACTGGAGCCAAGAAATAAAGCCAGTATTCCCACTCTGTGTGGATTTAAACAAGAGTCATTTGGGATCCATGGGTGTTGATTGGGGTGTTGCAATGATAGAGGGTGCTGGACTAGTCACAGACAAGTTAATATCTCATAAAACAAAAACTAGTTGGTGCTTTTTGCATAAACTTGTTACTGAAATGTTGGAAACCTCTTTGTCTACTTTGTCTTTTGTTTTAGCAGGAAAGCCAGTTGCAGTAAATTAGGTAGGTTTGCTGGGTGCAGATCTCAGAACAAAGGTTTTCCTTTTGGCCAACTTTATTCATGCCAATGATGACAAATACCAGAGGTCTCAGCTGACTAGAAGAATGTGACTAACCTTCCACAAATGTGTCCTTCAACTCCACAGTGAAAAATTAATAAAGAAGCAAGAGCAGTGACTACTTTGGTGCAATATATAATTTTATTTTTCTCAAGATGCTGTTCCAGGAGAGTGAGGGAATTCTGGCCTAGAACATCATTAAAAGGTGATTCCAGATCAATGCAGCTTGTAAAATACAGTCTTGAGGACTCAAAAACCTTGAGGCAAGGAAACAAAAGCAAACCACCACATATTTATTATTATTATTATTATTATTATTATTATTATTATTATTATTATTATTATTATTATTATTATTATTATTTCTGAATTCCCATCATCTCCTAAACTGATGTGACCTCAGACTCCTGGGCATTGGGGCTTGGCTGCAGATTAGAGAAAGAAACAGAAGAGGTGGCAGAAGGTGGTTCAGTTCTCTTGCTGAAGTTCCAGCAGAGGTGGCTTGGCTGCTAACACAAACTGAAAGCAAACAACACTCTGAGCCCCTGCTGGAAAATGGTGTTGCTTATGCCAGTGGAAAGAGTAGACCTGAGCTCAGTGATCGCTTGTGGGTAAAGACAAAAGGCAAAAGCCTTCCAGGCAGAACTAGTAAACTAAGGAAAGTCAAAGAGGAAATTCTTGTGGGAGTGGTGTCAGCATTACTGTGATGGATGGTGACTGTGGTCCCGGGCATGGGCCCCGCACAGCTCAGACACAAACATCCTCCGGCAAACACTGTCCAAGGGGTGCTGCCCTGTGCCTCTAGAGAGCCCCAGTGCCTGTCCATGCACTGGTTTGCCTCTGCTGGTGTCCCAGTCCAGCATCTGCATATCTACTGGTCTGTGCAGCCACCAAAACACTGCTGCAAGCCAGAACTGGCCAGGGGTATGGCTGATTGGGAAGCAGGTTGGGGTGGGCTAGAACAGTATCAGTGAAAAATCAGCTCTTGGAAACCTGATCAAGATTGCTCAGTATGCTGGCAGCTCTCTGAGATAAACACAAACTACTGAGCCTCAAAAACTTCTAAATGATATAAAATAATTGTGAGATTGGAGAGCCCAGCCAAAACTAGCTGCACAGAGCTTTTTCCCAGAAAGCTGGAAGTGTGTGTGTACACATGTTAGAGACTTTTCCTTTCCTTCGGAGCCCCAACACCTTATTCATCCTCAGGCCCAGCAGGAGGGATGCGAGGCTGAATTCAGTTCAGGTACAGCCTGTCCTTTGAAGGTATCTGAAGACAGGGCATGCCAGGAGAGAGCTGCAGAGCCTGTGCTCCCATGTGATTTCCTGTCTGGCACCAAACATCCTCGTTAGTTTGAGCGACAGAGGCAGCACTGCCAAAAGGAGATAGTTTAATTACTGTTTTCCTCCCTCCTCTCTTATGAAGTGGCTGTAAAACTACTCACTCCTGAACCTGAGCCATCCCAAGGAACTGAATAAGTGAAATATTTAAGAGGGCTATTTATTTAGGCGTCAGCTTCACAGGCTCCCTTCATAGCTGTCTGTACAACTCTGAAGCTACTGGGTACTTCCATAGCAAATAGTACAATTTATGAGCACTGTCCCGGTTCCTGGGCACCAACTGTCTCAGTCATGTACAACCATGCACTCCCTCACCCATTTCACAACCATGGATGGTGTGAAATGGAATGAAATACCAGATGAGCTGGTTCAAATCAAGGGACTTCCATATGGAGCCACTCCCAACTAGAAGGCACTCAGACCTGGATTTCTGAACTCCCCTCCTCTAGAACACTACAGCTTGCATGGAGTCTTCAAGGGTGGGACAAAATGGGATTGGTTTATGGGAAATAGGAAGTCAGCTTGCATGTACTTGCTCTGAGTGCTAGCTTGCTCATAGGATCTATGAATGTTTTTCCTTTTGATAAAAAGCCACTTTAGCTGTTTTTCCTTTTGGTAAAAAGCCACTTTAGCTGTTGCAAGACTGAAGTTCCCTTGTGTTCCCTGCCAGCACAGTATATGGAGTATGCTGTTAGCCCTTCAGCTGGGGAGCCCCACAGCAGGGAAGTGGCTGTGATTAACAGACAAACAAAGCAGCAGATGGGAATAGCATGGAATCCACAGACCACCAAGAGAGCTGGTTGTCCAGATAAAAAAATTCTGAAGCATTACCACAATGATTTGGGTCAAGTTATTGAACTTTGAAGGGGTCTGGTAAAGAAAAAGGAAAGGAAGCACTTTTCTCTCTCCTGCATGGGGTACATGAGCAATTAATACAGATCTCTCAAAGACAATTTCAAACCATTCCTCATCCTTTCAAGGACTGAATGACAGGTCTTGAGAAGGAGGTGAAGCACAGATGCAATACATCATGGCTTTGTGGTGTTTTCTCCTAGAAAAGATATTCTTATAAGACAGCTTGGGAGATAGGAACCAAGTGGGTGCAGAAGTGGTTTGGAAGCCATGTACAAGGAGTAGCTGCCAGTGGTGCAACACTGCATTAGAAGCTGGGTGCAGAAATAAACCCCTTCTGTGGACAGCAGTATTCAATGCCTTCCTCAGTGATCAGAAAGATGAATGAAGGAGCAAGCTTATTAAATTTAAATCTGGTGCCAACTTTTCAAAATACTGGAAGACTGGGTGAGAGTTCACAATGATCTTGACGACTTGGAGCAAAGGCATGAACTGATGGAAAAGGGGAACAACTTGGGAAGCAAAATGTAAATTGTAGGGATGGACACAAGTCTCCTGTTGTTTCAGGTCTAGCTAATTAACCAGCACCTTTCTAAATTCCAGGATTCCTGCAACTCCTAAAACTATTGGCAAGGATTAGCACACATCATACAACGCTTGCTGTCCCAGATAGCTGTATCATCTGCTCCTTCTCCAACCAACTGCTGCATATAGCAAAAATTGCCTTCTGGTAGAGCAAGTGCTATAGGAAAGGAGTTGAGGTGATTTAGGTCTTCAGTACTTTGTTTTGTAAAAGGTGCAATTTCTTCAGTTTTCTTTGAGGAGGTCCAGAAAACTTTTGTGTTTTAAAATTTTCTTTTCATGGGGATCAGATGTTCTTCTCAATGTCCCTCCACTCAGGATGTTTCTTGTGAAAACTGGACAGGAATTTCCCTGCTTCAGAACCCAAGAGTGAGTGGGCAATCCTCTCCATAGAACAACATTGAAGGGCCAGTGGAGACAAAGACATCCAGGTGACCCTGCCAGGGCCCTGTGCCATGGGGACTGACAGCAGGTGGTCCATGGTGGTGCCATGCCCTGGGCTCTGCATGCATCCAAAGCATCCCTGAGAGAAGGAAGCAGGAGCAATGTACATAGCCACAGAAGTCTGAGTGCTGCATGTGATCCTTGTGATGGGAGATCAGGGTATTCAGCCTTTCTGGTGGGGTGTAATAAAGATCAATGGCTGGAAGTTGGAAGCAGGCTAATTCATACTTGGAATAAAGAGGTCCCTGCTTTTTGAAGCAGAAAGGTAACTATAGTGTGGATTTTTTTACTGCCCAACTTCTTGAAGGAGAGGTTGGGTATTTTTCTGAAGGATGTGCCAGGATGCAGGATAAATATCCTGCCATCTGTGTGTGCAGCTGGTTCAAGCCCAGCAGCCAGCAGTGTCACTGAGCTGGTACAGACCTTTCTTGGGAGCAGTGGACTTCCTTCACTGATACCTGCCACGCTGGCCACCTCTCACCCCATGGACATTTTTCCAGGGCTACTTCAGCTGTGGGATGGGTGTATGGAGTTTGGAGGTGGCATGCCATGGCTGGCAGCTCTGGACACACAGGCAGATGGTCGTCCCAGCCTCCCTGCAACCTGTGCCACAGCCACCAAGGGACATTTCTCTCCAGCAGTTCCTCACCTTCCTAGTTTCCCTTGGAGTAGGGACCCTGCTGAAATCATAGTCCTTGCAATGAGATAAATGAGTGAAAGGTGACAAAGTGCCCATGACACGCGGGAGGACAGTGAGTGCCCCACCTTTGCTCACTGCGCTCTGGAAAGCACACCTGGGCTGCGGACAGCCACACATCTGAGTGCCACACATATAATGAGTGCCACACATACAATGACAGCCACACATACAATGACAACCAAACATCTAATGAGTGCCATCTGCCGGCAGATAGGAAAAGGGTATTGGGGATAACGGGATAAACAGCAGCGAGGGCTCTTTGTGCCCTGCACGCCTTCTCTGCTCTTCACTGCTGCCAGGCTGTGCTGGCAAACCCTGCCTCCTACTGTGCCCGTGACGGGCAGACGGACAGAGGGACAGCACGAGCCTCGTGCCATCTTCTGCATTCATGAGCTGGTGCTCTCTGCAGCTGTGTCCTGACACAGACAGACAGACAGCCGTGGGAGCAGGAGCCTTGGTGTGCAGGTCTGGCCATGCATCCCATGCATCCCTGTGCATGGGATGGTGCACAGGAAGGGGGAGGATGGAAGGTACCCAAGACCCTACAACACAGGATCCTTACAGCCTGTAATGTGTGGGCAGCAGTTCACATCTCCTAACTTGGCCTGAGAACTTCTTTACATTGCTCACTGCTCTGCTTTAGGCCAAAACCAAAGGGATTTTCAGGTTGTGTATGGAGATGTCTATATGGTTTCTATTTATTATATAAAAATCAAATCATGCACAATCTAAATAAATCTGTTGTGTATCTTTGTCGGTGAAAACCTCAAAAGATAAGAAAATACTGGTCACCAAGTATCAATTTTCTGTGCCAATTCAGAGCTATAATAATGCAGTAAACCCTAACCCTTTGACAGGCAGAAAAGTATTTCTGTGCAGGCACTTCCAAAACAAATGCCATTGGAACAGCATTCTGTAGGAGGTGTTTGCTAACAGATGTAAGGACTGAGCAGCACTTGGAGGGGTCATTTCTCTTCACTGACAGGATGGTGCTAATCCCACTAGAAAATAAGACATCCATGTACTATTTATGAGATAATTATACTGAGTGATGGGAGACAAAGCCTAATTATATATAACTTATCAGCTAAAAGAGCTGAAGTGGGGTGTTGACTCAGAGGGGACTAAACTGCAAAAAAAAAAAAATTCTGTTAATTATAACATGCACTTATTATCCCTTTTATTTGGCAAAATACTTGTTTCCTTCCTGCCAGTTTTTCAGGGAGTGTTGTTGCTGTGCTTTAGGCCTGAGGATGCTGGAAACTTCTCAGAGAATAAAGATGTGTGCAATGCATATGAAAACTCCTGTTCATAGTTTTCAAGTGAGCTGCCTAACTTAGGCATGGCTTCCTTTTCCAGAGCAAGCAATCACTATTGGTGGTATGTGACTCCACCAGCACTATGGATTTTTAGATTTTTCTTCCTTCAGCTATGGAATGAAATGTAAGATTTAAGACCTAAGTTAAAGAAGGTTGTCGGCCTCAAGAACCTCAGTTCCTCTTGCAACACCCTTTGGGTGTGAATGTGAAAGCTCTGAAAAATGAAAACCATGAGCAGTATTTCTACTGTTTGGCTTGAATTCTCACTGGAATGTTTGTTCCACATATTTCAAAACAGAACAAATGGAGCAAACACTTCCTGAATTCAGATCTCCAATGAACCTGTGAAGATGTAATGCAGACAAAATGGGGAAAAGAGGTTTTTGACCACATCCTTCAAAGGCCAGTTTAGTCCTCTGCCATGTTAACATGTTATGGGCAGTGCTTATAAAAACATTGCTGCCACAAACATGTTTAGATACTTGGCTTTTGTAAGATGCAACAATAAATTAAAACTATAAAAAAATGGAGAGGGGAAAGTGAAGGAGTTATGTATCACCATACCCAGCAGAACATAGAGCTCTGACCTGAGAGGAGGTCAGTGGAGGGGATTTTTTGGGTGGGTATCCCATGCAAATCCATTGAGAAAAGGGATGTGATATAGAACATGCACATTATGCCCCAGTACAGACCTTGGCTTTGCTCAGGGGGCTAAGCAAGCTCTGTAAATAAAATATGCTTTACACAGGGCTTATATCCACAGGTGCACCTTTGCACATGAGATCCCAGCTAAAAGAGGAAAGGCTGTTAGTGCCCCATGTCTGTCCTTGCTCTGTGGGATCTCTAGTTATGGAAGCATGAGGGATAAAGAAAACATCTTGCCAGTTGTTAATGTCATAGCCTCTCTCAACCCAGTTTATTTATACTCGAAAAAATAAGAATGTAAACTTCTTCCACAAGACAAATATTTACTGTTTATTTTTACAATGTGTGTATTTATGAAAAGGGATCAATCTCCAAGTGAATTTCATGATTACTGTTTTTGCTCATGTGGTACATACACATGCAGCAAAGGCAGATGCCTCGTGAAGGGGGCTTAATTCTTTGAGATGAGTTTTGATGCAGCTCAAAGAGAGCAACTCACTGCTTCTAGCTGAGAATGACAGAGAGATCCTAGCTGCATAGAGTCAGTTAAATATAACCTAAATAGATTTATAAGAATTTTTTTAGAGATTGTATGTAAACAGAGATGCTTGTTTATAGACAAACCTGTTCGTTTCAGAGAAACATGCATCTAGTTTCAGACACCAGTAAAGTTTCCAGAGGATTTTGCTGCGGCTCTTGTAATCTCATGTGCTTGAAGTGAAACTTAGATTCCTGTTCCTCCATGCTTAGAATTTTAAATAATAGCATAAAAATCTGAAGTGGTTGAGAATAAGAATGAGCAAAGTATGTTGGACTGGGTTTTTTGTAACACATTTCCCCCCCTTGGAGTCTGTGCTGGTGGAAAGCGGATGGACTGAATCCAGTGTAACATGGACCGATGTGTGCAAACTCCAGCTCAGTTTTTAGGAAACAGATGTGAAAATCTGGGCTTCTCAACCTCTGTTTGTTTCCCCTTGCCTTAGCTGTCCACAGTGCATTTTCCCAGAGCCAAGCATCTCTGTTCCAGGAGGAGTTAAGCTGTGCCTGTTTCTCTCAGTGTGAGGGCAGCCTGACCAGCTCATGCAGCTCTTTGCTGAGGTGGATCCCAAGAATGCAGGAAGCCTCACTCCAGCTGTGCCAAGCTCTGTGGCCTCTGTGGCCATGCACTTGTCATAGTGTCCCTGTGTCCCAGACAGGTAACTTTAGTCCTGCTCACTGCAGAGAAGAGGGAGCTGGGGGGCAGAGCCTGCGGACCCCCAAGAAGGCACAGAGGGTTCAGCAGCCTTGCAGAGCCTGTGCCAAAAGTCACACTGCCCTTAGGGCCACATCCCCTGCCCCACCAGGGAGCTGGGAGCCTGGCTGCACATCCTGCTGGGGCACCTGGGGTGTGGGAGGGCAGTCCAGCCCACACACAGCCCTGCTCTGCACCAGCATCACACTGGAGAAGATCCTTCACACATGAGAACACCCTGCTGCTCTTGGTCTTGGAAAGGCCTCTTTTACACATCTCTCCCTGGAAGTGTGAAAAACTCTTTCCAGACATATGGCCTAAGTTTCTTTGTCCACTCATCCATTTGCATGTAGATACCCTCTACCCTTTCTCCGCTGCTCATATTTTTGCAGGAGCAAAAATAGAAAAAGATCGTTTACTTAATTTTGTAATTGATAGCTGAATTTTCTGTGGGGATGAGGAATGTGGGAAAGAAAAGTTTGTTTTTGTTTCAGGATAAGTTTTTTGGACCTTGTTACGTTTTCTGTGTTTTCCCTATAATTCTTGGCAAAAAAAAAAGACTTAAACGATGAGGAGAAGAACTCCAGATGAATAAATCTGTGTGAAATTAGGGATTGTTGATTTTCATTCAACAGAGGCTAATGAATTACTACACGTGAATTATCTGTTCATGGTGTCCCCAGCTTCTGTTTTCCAGACACTCAGTTCAGAATGCTGGATAACACCTTTGTACAGAGGTCCTTGCTTTGAAGACAATATGAAAACTGGAAATCTCAAACATATTATAATAACTTTCAGTACAATTGTTTTTCCCAGCAGATGTCTGAATGTTTATAATGCACATATACACTTATGTTGCACATAAGCATCTTCAGCTTACAAAGGGGAAGTTATAACAGATGAAAGGAGATTTGGCTTGCGTTGCTTCAGCAGTCCTGTGAGCAAACCTGACACAACCACTTCTGTGTCAGCTCTGCTGTACTGGATAAACTACCTTTAGATGATTCTCTGGAATATAACACTGTTTCTTCACTGAGCTTGAAGAAATGTCATCCAGCAAGGAATGTGTGTTCTGGACCTGCCATATAAAACAGATTTTAGAACCTTAATAAGGAAAAAAAGGAGGCAAGATGTAAGGAAAAAAATGTAGATGAAGAATGTACTTTTATTGAAGTACATTCAATAAATGAAGTAAAAATAAAGTCCATGTTTGGCTATGTACCAAAACTTGGGGAATTCTGGCAAGCAAACCCCTAAACAGTCCTGTGTTGACTCTTGGAGATAAAAAGAAGATAATGTTCATTCTTATATCTGAAGCACTTGGATGCTGACAAGTCACACTAACAGAACTTGCAGCTAAGCTCCCTTTAGACAGAGCAGCATGAGATCAGCCACCAGTGAGACGCTGGCTCTCTCCCTTCTCTGCTGCCTCCCTTCTCCAGCTCTTGGGCTCACCCACAGAGAGCAAGGGAGAGCAGCAGAGACACAGAGACACTGCTCAAAGTGTTAGCACAAAGTCTAGGTGGGGGAAGTAAAATCCCCTTACTGCAGATATTGGGAAAGTTCAGGCAGCAGTGTGGAGTCACACAGCGTGAAGATGGAGTGCACAGGTGCTAAATGTTCACAGTGCATAAACAATGCAATATGGAGCTGCTCAGTGACATGGAAAGGAAATGCAGGGATCAGGATCACGCAGGATTAAATTCAAGTCTCCTTTAAATTAGCATCATTGAGTAGGAATGAATCTGTGCACATGATGGCTGGAATTGACCTTTTTAAACAGCCTTGTAAATTTAACATTACTAGCTGTACTCTTTTTTAATATGTATTTTTTCCAGTTTGCTCTCATTTTGACTATAAAACTTTTATTGTCATTTCCTAATTAATCTTTAAAACCAAATGAATCAGAAAGTAACACGTGGTTTAGCACTGTCACTGGAGTTGCAAGTTTCTTTCAGGGTACATGCAAAACTACTTGTGGACCTCTGAATTAATATCAGAAACAGGTACTTGAAAGCAGAACTGGGGACAAACAGCTTCTGTCTTGGGGTTATTGATTTTTAACTTCTTGATGAAAGATTAAATTGAGGATCCTGTTGACATAAAGTGCCAAGTGAGGACTTACAGTGGAATGAAAATATTCTAAACTCTCACCCTGCTTCTGTCCATCCCAGCCACTGACACTGGACATAGGCATGTAATAGTCTATCTGTGTAGGTGAAATTTGGGTCTGATCCAGCATGTCTACTGATGTTTTTCTACCACAATTTAGCAAGGAAAATGTTTTATTAACTTCAGACACATAAAAGTACAGGGGTTTGAGACATAAACACCCAAACCTCTATTCCCCCAAGCATTCTTCTATACCCAGTGAAGAAAAATGGATGTCCAGGTGCCTTAAAGGCGTGATGAATTACACTTGAAAAAGGCATTTTCTCCCCAGGAGACTTGAGGGGACTGACCTGGGCTCAGATGGCTAATTTTGCTTATTACATAAGTGAGGTAATAGAATTTCCACCCATCCTATTGCCAGGTGTGGAGAAAGGTCTGGAGGACTTTTGTCAGCTTGAGTAATAACAGCTTTCACTCAGATCACAAGAGCTCTTGGCACCCAATAAAAAGAACAGAGTATGTTTGAATCAAAGCCTTCCCCTTCCAGCCCTATTCACTTGCCTTTTCATTTTGAATGCTGCTGCCAGGATCTGAATTATCTGCAGCATACTGACTGGCATGGTTCCCTCCAGCTGAAAGACAAGTGGGAGAGAGAGGGGAGATTACCTCTCCAGGCTTGCTTTTTAAACCAAGCCACAGTGTTGTTGCAGCAGGGCTCCTGTAAATGCTGTGTGTGCAGGCAGGGAGGCACAACTGGTGCACAGTGTTGGTGCCAGCCCAGCCACTGCCAGATATGCCCCTCTCCAGTGAGGAGCAGTGGTGGAGATGCACTGTTCCCTCTGGTCTGCCTGTTCTGGAAAGGCCTGCCAGGGGAGGTGGTGGAGTCACCATCCCTGGATGTGTTTAAGAAAAGACTGGATGTGGGACTCAGTGCCAGGGTTTAGTTGAGATCTTAGGGCATGGGCTGGAGTCCATGATCTTGAAGATCTCTTCCAACCCTGTGATTCTGTGAATTCTGTGTGAATTCTGTGAATTCAGCAGGCAGCACACAGCAAAGTGGAGTACACTCTAACCACATAGTCAGTGAGATTGTTCACATTCTTAAAATTAAGCACGTGTTTAAGATCTGAGAGCCCCATCTTATCATGGTGAGGGTCTGGATGCTGCTCAGGACTGCATGGCTTTTGAACTCTGAGGTGTTCATTGCTCTGGAAACTGATGATGCTCAGCTCTACTGTCCAGGCCACTTCCCTGGAGTAAATGTCTCTGCTTTGCAGTCTCCTCCTGTCTCCAGAGGCCTCAGAGAGGATATTCAGTGATCCATACCTTCCGGTGCTCAACTCTGAACACAACTCTGAGCACTCCCGTGAATTCATTCTCCTACAACCTGTTTGATCACTCTCCCAGAAATCACAGCATTGTAGCAAATCCAAATCATAACACTGGACATGATAAGATGCAAATCCTTATCACAAAACTATGTTAATGAGTTAGCCAGCCTTCTGCTGGAACAGCCTCTTAGGTTTTAATGAAAAACTGAAAAGCCACACATGCAGTTTCACTGGACCAGAAAGTCTCCTTCAGCCTTTTATCTTTAAGCCATGCAGTGCTAATGAAGGAATTAAACTCTGAAACTGATGGACAGACACATGTTTTGTAGAACTACACAGAAGGAAAAGCTACTAACTTCAATAATAGCTGTTGCATTTGGTTAGACTTCTTCTGTACCCCAGAAACATACAGCAATTGTGCATGTCCACCAAGGGTCTCATCAAGCCTGGAGCAACTGCTCCTGACAGTGTCCTCAATGAATGCCAAGCCAAAAATGGCAGAACAGACATATGCAACCTTAGGTCAACCCCCATCATTTCCAGGGGGCTCTTCTCTGAAAGGAGATTGGATGGGTCAAACTGGTCTTTCCCCAGCAGAGCCAGACAGGCTGGCTTCCCAGAGGAACAGACAAACCCCTCTGCTCAGATCCAGAGATGTTATTTGGCATCAAGTGGGGAAAAATGCACCCTTTCTGGTAATCTTGGAGAATTTCACATTCTCATAGTTTCTTCCATCATGAGGCAGATACTCAAGTACAAGCACAAATTGTTTAAATTTTATTTTTATTTTAATTTTTATATAGTATAAACTGTACTAGCTTCTTTGCTGATGGAAAATACTATAACTATGATCTAAGCTATAGAGGTGCTTAATTTTCCATCATTTGAAGATCCAATGGTCTAAGCCAGCCCTTCTGAAAGAGACACAACAATTCATTCCGTACAGGTTATGACATTATCCTGTTGGCACTTTAAAATTCAATTCAGCACCTAAAATAGTATAAATGTATAAAAGGCCAACAGCTGGTTTCTTGCCCCAAAGACCAAGATTTCTGGGTACAAATACTAGGAAAATAAGAATATAAATACTGAGAAAAAACCTTGACATCTCTCTCATCAATTAGCATTTCTTAGAGGTGATATAAGAAAAAATACCTAGCTCTATGTAAGAGCAAGATAAAATCTGAGATATGGGGCCATATGAAATCTGCAAAAAAAGATTTCTTTAGGGTAGCTGCCTTCAGAGACAAGTTTGATTGGAGGCATGAAGAGAGAAGAGGATAAATAATATAAACTACCCATAAATGATTTTAAATGTAATTTTTTAATATATCAGGTATTTTAAAATAATAGGGAATTACAAAACTTTGTTTTTTAGATATCACAACCAGCATTTGAACGAATCTGTTTACCTGTAAAATCACCTACTCTGCATATTTGTGGTTCAGAAAAAAGGTTCAATTATAGTTGACCTGTATACATTTTCCTGCTTTTCTGAATGTGATATGGTGTGCCAGATGATATTTTTGACTGAGCAGTGTGAGCAGATGAAGGGCATCCACAGGGATAATCTGACTAGCATGCTTAATCCATCTGGATCACATCAGCTTTTTCCCCCCTCACAAAGGACATAGAAAAGAGGCAAAGGAAAAACCTGATGAATTGCTCGCTCTGGTTAGTTGGCCACTTACATCAACTTCAGGCTCATTTCATAAAATATGGCCCCAAGTCTCTTCTAACCTCACCATACTTCATGATTTCCAACTGAACCCACTCAAAAGCCTATTTAGAATTTATGATGCTCAACCAAGCATGTGAGCAAAATTTCCCTAAGGATCCCATCACACAGAATGAATTAGAGCAACTTTTAGAGAATACTTATTGACTTAGCTCAGCTACTTTAAAGTTATGTTTTACACTCATTAAAATAATCCTCTTGCTTATTCAGGACCTTTTCAGCAATGAGATCATTGATGAGACCAGCACATGAAAGCTCTGTTCTGGATGAACATGTGTTGCCCTTGTAGAAGGAGAGCAGGATGGCTGTCCACTCCAGTCCCATACCCCTGGGTAGGGAGAGCTAAATAATGCCTGACTGGCACTTGTCCAGTCCCTTCCTACAGTCCTGAGGTGATGGAAACTCTATGGACTCCATGGAAAATATGCTCCAAAGCTTCACTGTCCATTATGCTGAAAAGTTATTCCTCATGTCTTTTCCTAGTTAAGCACTGAATGTCTTGGTTGAGAAATATACTCAATTTGTTCTAAATAATTTGAAGGATCCCCAAAGTAAACCTTCTGGGATAGATTAAGTCATTTTTTTTCTAACAGTGAGGAATGTGTTACAGATATTCAAAAGAGCAAGTAGATACTTGATTAAACAGATGAAAGTGCAAAACTTCTAAACTGTATTCCATGCACAAGCTGAACCTCTAAAGGTTTCAGCAGCTTTGTCTGCAATTAATGTAGGGCCACACTGCCTAATTGACCTTTTCTGATTAAAACATGTCATATAATCATGGGTAATGTTTTCCTGATGAACAACAGCAATGAAAACTCTTCATTTACCAGAAGCCCCATTTATTCAGTAACAGCTGTACCTGCCCTCCTCTGTTTTATTGGGCTTTGTTGTATCAGAGGACTCCTATGACACAGGATCACTTTTCTCAAGTGTTTCCCAAAATGCTCTTTCCTTTAGCATACTGGTAGAACTAATTTCTGCTCTTCTTGAATGTTGCTTTTCTGTCTGGGGGCCTGTCATATGAGCCTGTCATATGAGGGACACTTAAATATCTTCCTCCGTGAAGACAATACTGCAATATCCAGCACACAACCCAAGACTTGGGTGCAGTCACCCAGTCTTTATGGTTGCCGCAGTAATCCTGTGTTCTGTCACATCAATAGGATTGTACGTGTGGGAAATACTGTGAGGATCACAACCTAACCCTCAGCTTTGGGATACATGACAAAATGTGTTCTTCACTCTCCCTCCCACTTGCACAAGAAAAAAACCGACTCAGTTTTCTTGTTGTAGTGGGCAAACCTACAATTCCCAGTGCTTTAGAAGCAGGATTTTCTTATGTAGAAGCTCCTTCCTGGCAGAATGATTGCTGGTCCCCTCCTTCTCCTGCCTATCACGCACAACAGCTGGGACTGATGTGTCAGAACCCATCTGTATCTGCTCTCTGTGTACAGAGCTGAAAGGAAAAAGCAAGCTATAGAACTTGGCTCTCTTTGAGTAGCAAAACACAGCCTGGTCTCTCAGGAGACCAAGAGAGCTGATACTCCCCATCACAGGATGCCTCAGGAATGGAGATGCTGTCTAAATTGAAGAGGTCTGGTGCAACATGTTTCCAAGAAAGGAGAATGAAAACTGGTCTGCTTAAATTGTTTTCACAAGAGTCAATAAAGCTGTACATTTCTGGCCTGCTTTTTACTTGCTGACCAATACTAAGATGGGATCAAAGCTCACCCTTAGGGAGATGGTGTTCTAATAAGCCTGCTGCCCTGCCAGCTCCAGCCCTTTTGGGCGTGACAGCTGCCTCCACAAGCCACTTGCCCCTCTCCTGCTTCCTCTGCTTTTTCATCCTCGCTCCCCATGCTCTGAGGTGCAACATGTGGGGGGCTCTGCTCCCCAGATTGCTTAAAATTCTCTCTGTGTATGGTCACGTCTACCCTAAATCCTCTCCTTGCAGAGGTGACAGAGGCAAGTTCATTATTGTAGCTCTCCACTGCCTGTGTCTCCTCAGGACCTTGAGACCCTCACTGCTTCCTACTTACAGGTTCATGCCTCCAAAACTACAGCACCAAGGAACTCCTGCCTCTCCTTTCTCCTTCAAGTAATTCTGCATGAGGTATACTGATACTAGTACTTGAGGAGTGAGATGTGCCTCAGTAATGGACCAAAATTGACTGAAATCTGTTGCTTTCTGAAAAACAAATGTTGGCAAGCATGTGTTTGCACACAGTGCCCTAAATCTTACTTTTCCATGCCAACAGAAAACAAAACACAAAAAGACAGATATCTTCCCACAGCACTTTTTCCCAGAGCCCTGAATTGTCTGGACATAAATTGCCATTCAAACTATTTCTTTTCTGCTTGCCCATCTCTGAGCTTGTACAGGACTTTGAAACTCAGTGAAGCAATGGTGACCTGCATGTGACACATGCTGCCCACAGGAAGCAGTTATTGATTTAAGGCGCTGTGTAAATGAGTCAGGACTTTGGCGCCTACTAGTAAAACGCCTTTAGGTTTTGGGATTTTCTGCTGTCCTTTCTAAACACAGATTCTGGGGCTCCCCCCTCTATTATGGTGTGCCAGTTCCCACTGTGATTTTCTAGCTGGACTTTCTCCAGCAATCAGATTGTCCTCCTGTACAAGCGAGGCACGACAGCTAAAATCCTCATGAGGCCCTGGTACAGAAGAAGACCAAGATCTCTGTCCTGGATTGAAACCAGAAAACCTGTGCTAAGAGATGGCTGCAGGTTGCTCATAAATGGCAAATGATGGTGGCTGGCAGAACCGGGTGTGCTTCAGCAGCGCAACTCCAAGCAGGCTCAAAGACAGGGGAGATGGCAGATGTGTGAGCAGAAGTTTGCCAGCCCCCTGATTAGTGCTGGAAGCCACTTTAGTCTCTGACTGGCTCTGTGCCAGAGAGAAAAAGGTGTCACAGCACTGTTTCTCATCACCTACAAATAACTGTGCCCTTTGCTGCTCTCATCCTAAGCCTAGTTTGATAAGGGCTGAGCCCTAATCATTTCTCACAAGGAAGGCTGGTTTGGTTTAGTTTGGGCATTGAACAGCAGCTCTTGCTGTGCCAAGGGCTGCTTGTAGCAGTTGATTTTTCCCACAGGGTTATCGACAAGCCTGAGCAGCCTGCAATGCAGCTAACTTCACACCAGGAAGATGAGGCACTGGAGGGTCCCATCAGGGCCAGGGGGCTGCACAGGGAGGGTCACCAGGTCCAGGAGACTGTGTGCAGGGTCAGAGAGCACAAACAAAACAGAGAGTCCACAAGGCTGCTCATGGCAAATTGTTCTCTGCTGAGGCTGAACCCTTTCCTACAGGCAAGACCAGCACATCACATTGCAGATGTCTCCCTCTCTCTCTTATTTTACAGATGTCAGCTAGTTCTGAACCTACTGACAATTTCCTAAGTCTGTCTCAGACAAGTTGCCTACCCTCTCTAGTTTTTCTCCCTAAGGCTGCCATCAGGGAGAACTTTTCTTTGTGCTACACAGCCAGTGTAGCAGTATTCTGCCAATGGTCCAGCTACAGACACCTTCTTTTGGGGAGCAGGGATCCCAAGTCACATCCTAGCACAAAAAGTCAGGGCCAGTCAGGTCCCAGAGCTCTGCCTGAAGTTATTAATTTGTGAGGAGATACTCTAGCCCTTTTCCCTTCTATCTTCCCCCAGCCAATAATGATGTGGAAACTTTTCTGCTTCTCTCCTCTCCACGAACATATTGTAGTGCCAAAACCCAAGTTAAGAACATGCCTCTGTAAATATATCTCAAAATAGTCATGTTGGTCAAAACATATTTCAGTACTTTGATTCAAATGCAGATGATCTCATAGGAGGAATTGCAATGAAATGAAGCCATTTATTAAAGACAGAAGACCTGGGAATCAATTAAACCATAAACCTAAGGAAAACAATTTTATATACATCCATTCAATACATATTTTCTTTTGATTTTTCCAGAATCCCTGGTCCCTTGCTAAGACTTCTCTCAAAACACTGATTATGTTTTCCCATCTCCATTCAACATAACAGAGGTCAAATAATGGAAAGTGGTATTTTGTCCAGATTCTATGTGGAAACTCAAAGGGGTAAGTAAAAGATAGCCATACATATAGCCTAACTTTTGATGTTTCATATTCATCTTGACAAATGCTAAAAGATGCACATTGCCATCAATAATAAGAATAGATTTATAAATTGGGACTTAACTGCACTGGCACTGCTTGGAACACAGCTGGGTATTCACTTCAAAGCATGACTAAAAGTAGTAATGTAGAAAACTATGGAGTTAAAAGAGTTAGCTACTCTATTTCTGTAAAATAATTTTACAGAGCAAAATCAATGTGGTTCAGTCACTTTTAAAGCCCGGGGAATCCTTTTCTCAATTCTCACCCTCATGAATGAGCAAAACCAGGAGGTTAGAATTAAAGTAGCCTAAACATTTTGCAAAGTCAAATGCAAATAAAATACTCACTCTCAGGCATGAAAACTTATTCTTTATCCTCTCACATTCAGTCTAAAGAAAGGACTGAAAAATGTCCCACTTGATGTGGAGTCAACAGGGAAGTAGATATTAATTTCATACTTCTACACATAAGAAGAAATCTTATCAGGATTGTCAATTTGTGCATCCATGCCCCTAGTACTCAGATGTATGCCCAGCTGCATAAATGTAAAAGACCACAGTTCAGAACTGAGGAAAGCTAGAAAACCTAATCACAGGCTGAGGAAATGAATTCCTGGGAATCACTTTGAAGAGAATGGTCTCTCCCTGAGGGCCAGGGAGTGCTGCCTGCTGAGGAGGAAGGGCTTCTATCCCAGAACACCTGGGTTCCACTTAAATGATCTCGGTAATAAATATCATGAAAAACCATAAATTATACCTACTTGAACTGTGTGCCTTAAGCAATTGACATTTGCAAAGCACAATGAAATCCTTGAAATGAAAGAAAGCACATGTGGTGCATGAAATGAATTATGCCGTTGCCTAATTTCATTCCAGAAGAAAGCTCTGGCTACCTGGAATTGCAGTGTGTGTGTGCTGCAAAGCATGTGCGACATTTCCTTTCATGATGAACATATTTTTACCCTAATAAAATTCACCAAAAGAGTGTTTTTCTCTGTTTCTTTGAAGGAACACTAAGTAGACATCTTCCTCTCAAACAGGGAAAGAATAAATCCTAAAATTCAGATCTGTCTACAGATCATATGTTGGTTAATTCAAGGAAGCTGTTGTGATTTTACTGAAATTCACTAGTCCTAAAATAGACTGAAAAAATTATGTCATGAGCAGTGAAATACATAGAAAAGTTAATGTTTGTTATGACAGAGGTTTCATACAATCATAGAATAGTCTGAGTTGGAAGAGATCCAGAAGAACCATCAAAGTCCAACTCCTGGCTCTCCTCAGGACACCCAAGAGTCACACCATGCGCCTGAGAGCATTGTCCAAATGCTTCTTGAACTTTGTCACACTTGGTGCTGTGACCACTTCCCTGGGGAGCCTGTTCAAGTGCTCAACCACCTTCTTGGTGAAGAACTTTCTTGTAATATCTAAGCTAAACTCTCCTGGACACAGCTTCAGACCATTCCTCAGGGTGCCACAGGGAAAAGATCATTGTCTGCCTCTCTGCTTCCCCTCATGAGGAAGTTACAGACTGCAGTGAGGTCTCCCCTCAGTCTCCTTTCCTCAGGCTGAACTGACCAAGTGACCTCAGCTGCTCCTCATGCAGCTTCTCCTCCTGGCCCTTCACCATCCTCACGGCCTCCCTTGCATGCTCTCTGGTGGTTTAACGTTGTTATGTTGTGGCACCAGAGCTGCCCCCAGCACTGGAGGTGAGGCTGCCCCAGCTCAGAGCAGAGCAGGACAATCCCCTCCCTTGCCTGGCTGGCCATGCTGTGCCTGATGCCCCTCAGGACAGGGTTGGCCCTCCTGGCTGCCAGAGCACTGCTGACTCAGGTTCAGCTTGCCCCTGACCAGGACCTCCATGTCCCTTTCAGTGGCTCTGCTTTCCAGCATCTCATTCCCCGGTGTGTACCTACATCCAGGGCTGCCCCATCCCAGGTGCCCCATCCAACGCTTACATGGTGATTGCTCAGTCTTCTCATTTGTCAACATCTCTCTGCCTTGGAGGGAGTCAACAGCTTCCCCCAGTTTAGTGCCATTGACAAGCTTATTTCCTATTTCTTCTCATCCTGCATCCAAGCTGGTTATGAAGATGTGGAAGATTAACCAGTCTTTGAGATGTTTGAGGTTTCCCACACTGCAAGAAGTCTGGAGGCTACAGCCTGTCCCCACATGAATGTAGACACCTTGGTGACATGCAGGTGTCCCCATTTTCCACGACCTCAGGGAAGGGAGCAGACTTCTCCTTGACAAAATCCATCTCCTGCCCTGCATGTGAGAGCTCTACATCCTATGGTCAAGATCCTTCAACTTTAAGAATGGTAACCTGAAAACAGTATCTGAATTGCTTTTTCTTTTTCAATAGATGCTTCTAATTCTGCATATTCAGGATGAAAAGTTCTGATTCTCACTTTAAGGTAGCTGGTGCTGTCCTGAGTCTGAACACAGCTTTCAACACGTGCCTGGGGGAATTGAAAGGCTCTTGTTCTAGCCCATGAGAAGTCCTTCCAATAGCTACAAGAGGCTCTGAAAAAATGTTACAGACATACTCTGATTCCCACTGGCCACATAATCTTTTCCAGGAAGATGATGGTTTCTTTTTTCCATGTGTGCTTGAAAGAGCTGAAAGCAGGAAAACTCTGGGGCACTTGTATATCATCAATTAAATTGCCTGTGGTGGGCTGGAAACAGAAGCATCACAGCCAGGGTCAGATGAATTGAATATAACATGAAAGATGAGGTCATCTAGGGAATTTGCATGGGTGTGCTATTCCTTTTCATAGTTCATTCCTCAGTTTCTCAATAATCCACCAAAGTGCTAAAAAAACAGCCACCTGGTGAATACTTCTATCTGACTAGGCAGGAAGTGACAATGCTATGGGACAGACTTATGAGGGAGCCTAAAGCTGTTTTTGTTCCAGACTGGGAAAAAGCCAAAATGCTTTCACAAAGCAGAATGAAGTCACATCTCCTGTCTCCATATTATTTGCCTTTATCTCAGTGCCTCAGGAGTTATCCTGTCAAAAATACATTTGCGAAACATTTTCACCTTCAAACCAGTATCTAGACACGAAATAAAAACTGCCATTAAAATGTTGAAAGCAACTCTTCAGTGTAGGTTTATCTGACTGCAGGAGCAGGTTCTCCTTTATACTTTGCAACTTTTCCCCCAGATATTTGACTGAAAATGCAGAATACTTTATTGCTGGAAAAGCACTTACTACTATCCACATTTGAGCACACTGCAAAAGCATGTGACCCAAGGAAATGCTTTCAGAACATTTTTGTTCAAAAATTGTTTTATTGAAAACCAAACAGAAGCATGTCCATATTGACCAACCTTGTCTTAAGTCTAGGATGGGATTTTTGCTGGAGAAAAGCTGTAATGCCAGAATAGCCTGATAATTACCACTTACTTTCCTGCTTCAGCCAGAGCAATGAGAAACCCAGAACAGACAGGACCCTACTTCTTGAGGTCCTACTAAGGGCATCTATCACTTAAGAAAACATCTCTGGCTCACTTGAGTGTTTTAATTAAAACTTTCAAACAGATTGGTGTTTTCAGCTTTATTACTACAAAAAGCAATTAAAAACCCAAACCAGAGTTATTTTCCCTGCAGTACATGAGCTGCTGTCTCTGGAGAAGGTCCTGGTTTCCCACCCCAATCAATGGCTGGGATAGCAAAGACCCAGCATGTTCACACTTGCTCACAAAAGCCTTTTGAGGCAGAAAGCTGCAGCCTGAGACAACAAGACCCTTGCCCTTTCCTCAGCAAACACACACACACACACATACTCTGTTGCTGCTGCTGGAGGCGTGTTTCCTGTCCCAGCACGACTGTGTCATCTCCGTTTATCTCATATGACTTGATCAAGTCAGTCTTTGATAGCTCGTAGGGAAAATGGGGCCTCATTCTCTGTCAGGCTGTTGACAGCAAAACAAGATCTGTTTCCTTTGGGCTTGTGGTATTTTGGTTGGGTTCTTCTTAACTTTCACATATCAATCAAAGAAGCGGCCTCAAATATGATGCTCCAGCAGTTCAGTGCAATAAATTAAACATCTGCTAGTAGAGATGGCTTCATGCTGAGGTTGAAATTGGCCCTGTGGGTCTGGGAAGGATCCTCGGGCTTGTTTTCCTCACATGAAAACAATAAAAAGAAACTTTTGGGGGCATGGTCAAATTTCTGAATTTTGAGAGGATATTTTTTTTTATGTTTTTGAAAGCTTATCTGCCATTTCGTTGTAGATCAGCAAGTTTTGAAAACAGGGGTTCTTACCTGTCAGTTAAATCCTACGAAAGTGCTATACCCTGGACTTCTGAAGGAGTTCTGGCATCCTGGGTTAATTATGACACCTCATGCAGGTCCAGGTCTGTCACCAGCTGTCAGAGCAAGCTGTGGCAGATCAACAGGCCTCTCTGCACAGGCTGAGCAGTGGCCCTTACCCTGTGCATGTCAGCGGGAATTGCAAGGTGATGACATTCATCCTAATCATTTTTCTCCTCGAACTATATAAAGATATCTCACTCTGTCTGCCATGTTCCAAGAGCCCCTGCAGGACCATGACCATGACACAACAGACAAGTACCTTAGTCCTGGGCACATAATTTTTTTATGGATTGGCTGTTCATGTGATTTAATTTTCTAAGCATCTGTATCCACTAAAGAGTGAAACTGCCAACCTGCTTATTCTGTTTCTGCTGCCATAGTTACTAACACTGGTATTATTACTAATATTGCAATTATTTTTTATTTATCAAAGTACTGCCATGGAAGAAAGCTGCTGTGTTCCAGTCATTTATCCCACAGAGGATGCTGTCCAAGTAGATAATGCAGAAGAGAAGAGGTGAGTTAAATGCACAGGAGAATTCAGTGGCAGTCAGTAACACATGAACGGTACCCTGTGACGGCTGTCAGGGGTCAGGAGGAAAGGCAGTGAGTCACCTGCAAGGGGTTGAGATGAAGGGGAGAGGTCGTGGGAGAGGGAGATTTGCACTGGTAGGCTTTTATTCATACAGTCTCCCTTTCCAAGGTGATGAATGCCAATTTTGATGGGAGAAAATGCAGAAGTTTCTCTTCCAATCCAAACAAAACTCATTGAACTGAAATTTGTCCAGTGATGGTGTCAGAGCAGATAAAACTAAACTCTTTGCATGAAGAAAGAGCATAACTAAAAATAAAACCAAATAATTTCTTATTGTTGTATGACACCCATTCCCTAGCAATCAGGCACTGCTGAAGCACTGTGTTAGAGAAATTACTGAGAGTGTGGGGAAACACCATCTGCTTGAATTGCTTGTTGGTTCTTTAGTTCTGGTTCATTATCACTGATACTTTATAAAGAAGTGTTGTTCCAAAAATACATCTGTGTAGCAAACCTGACCATTTCCTCATGGCTTGGCTTCACAGCACTCAGCTCTGCACATCCCCCCATCCTGCTCTGACACTGTTGGGACAAGCTCAGTGACAACTGCTGAGTACTGGGCCTTTGATCAGCACACAAATTACTTTCTTCAGAGAGACAGAGAGGAATGTGATCTCATGGGAGGGGTTTCTTCAGTACCAAAAAGGAGCAATCCTATCTTTTATGTCAAGGTCCAAAGAATAAGATAAGTCCCTATCCAAATGCATGTCAGGACAAGTTCAAGACATTTTTATCTTTGTTTCAATTACCACTTTGTGCAGTGGAGTATCAAACAGCGACCACAGCTTCATGGCAGGTGACAATGCTGTTATCCAGACATACCACACAGTAGCTAAAAACTAGCTTAGTTTTGTCTGCAAAACCCATCTGTGAGAGGTGGAGAGCAGCCAGTCATATCTCTGCTCTGCTCTGCCTTCCATGGCTCTGTGCTTGACTTCTGCAAAGCCAATGTGAGCATGGGCTATCATTAGTTCAGAGGCTTGCCTAGTGACAGGCAGCACACCCACCCAGCACCAGCAGCAGAACCTACCAGATGGATCCATGGGATGAATCCTACCACACAAATCAAGAGAAGACTGTCAAGGATTTCAGCTGGCCTGTTAGAAGCTCCCCAGTTGTTCATGGGATTTTTTGATAAAGCTGCTTGCTGCTTGCTGGAGCCCAGGCGGAGAGGGGATGACTGTATAGACAATTAACTTTGCCAGCACTTCAAGTGCCCAAAGCAGTGCCCAGAAATACAAAACTAAAGGACATGAGAGAAAGAGAAATCAACTTAGATATCTGTAATACCCCTTGAGCAGAGCATTTATTTACACAGGAGAAAAGCTGCCTTTGCTTAGTTTCCCATATGACAATGCTCAGTCTTATCTTGGAGTGACTCATAATATGGGTCAAAAGGTGAAGAGAAACTTTATGGTAACCTCTTCATAACCCTCTTGTAAAGTCTGTTTACTTTGGCTCTCCATTTGTATTGGTAATCAGTGGGCAATTTCCCCTCATCTCTCTATTTTCCACCCTTCTTTTTTATTTTTTTTTTTTTAATTGAAAACTTAGTAAAGTGAAGGCTCCTTTTGTACCAAAAATGCCCCCCTCCCGTCCTGCCTCGTTTGTCATGTGCATTCCTCCATTTCCCTCCAGGCCACATCCTCAGCTACTGAAGAATGGCAAAACTCCATCACCTCCCTGGGTAAGTCCATCGGTGCTCCAGGAGGCTGCTCTCCTGCCCCAGGGAAGAGCAGTGCACTGGCATGGCTGGATGCAGTCCTGGGGGCTCCTACCCTGTCCGTGCACTGGGTGCTTTCTAACTTCCTCCAAACACAAAATCACTCCTGCTTGAGATAATACATTCTGATACCCTGAAGCATTTCTCACCCTGGCTTTGGGCTGAAGGGGTTTGCAGCGAACAGTAGATCCACTCAGGAAATGTTCTTGGGAAAGATGACAAGAGCTTCCCAGCAATGGCTTTGCCTCCATTCTCTCTTTAAGCAAAAATAAGGGCTCCTCCCAGCCATTCAGCCACCAAATCCAGGTCTCAGAAAGAAAGTTCTTATCCATTCCACTCTGCACATCCTTTTGCTAGATGGAAATGACCACCAGTCCTTTCAAGTTAGCAGTCATGACTCTGAATCACTGCTGCTGACAGAAGAACAACTACCCAGCAAGTGTGACACCCCCAGCTGCCAGAGTCACGAGACTCTAGGCAAGCCAGCACTCCTCTGAACATCCATCAGAGTGCATCTGATTCTCAGTGTGGCCTTAAAGACCATTAAACCTAATAGAACTGAGCATGTGGATATCATTAAACTTATGCTTCAGTACTTCACTGACAAATTTAAGCAGGCATATAAATATTTTGTTGAACAGAGGCTTATGAACACCAGCCTAGAAGGACATTTTTGTTTATTTTTCAAGTACTGAGAGTTGTTCTTCGTCATACAGAAGTACAGCAGTGTCTGCTGCAATGGACACATACCAAAGGGAGGGAGAGATGGGCAGAGAAAGCTGCTTTCCTAGATTTTTCATGTATCAGTGGCCAAGCATGTGCAGATGCCTGGGAGATGAGTCTGGAAAATGCAAGCAAAACAAACGTGCAGAGTGAAATGGAAACAGTTCTTGCTTTTACAGTTACATACAGCAGTGTTACCACCTCAATGTTAGCAGCAGCAAACTTTTCCACTCCCCATCTGCTAGCATTCATTTTAATTCCTGCTAGTAGTCTACTGTGGAAAATACGGGGTCAGGGAGTCCTTGTTTTTTTTCTTAATTCATATGTTTTTCTTTTCACCCTTTGAGGAAATTTTTCTGTTCCTACATTATGGCCATTCTCAATGATTTGGGTTTTTATATCACCAAAGAAATAAAAAAAAAAAAAAAGGAAAAAAAATAGCAGTAGATAGTTTTGTACAGACCTAATGTCTAAGTCACAGTCAGGAAAAGGGCAACATACCTTGTTCCAAATGGCATCAGTGTTGTGTCTTTCCAGACAGTTTTGGGGGGTTTTTTTCTCATATAGACATATATAGGAAAAGTAGGATGTCAGTTAAAATTAAACTTCCAACAGCCATGTGATCTCTTACAGAGGTCTGGTATCTGAGAGCCAAACCCTTTGCTGCTCTTTTGAAAGATGATCAGAACAAATGGCTAGAGAAGAACTGCAAAAAATTATGCAAAAAGATTCAAGCAGGTAAATTAGGGAAACCCTTGGCATCAACAAATGGAATTAACAAAATCATTGTGGTGACATGTGGTCTAAGGTGGTTGGTTTGGCTATGCAGTGCTCTGCTATAAAAGGCTAACAGCAAAAATAATGCTTTAGATTTCAAATCTTCCACAGGCCTCCTGGCTTTCTGTCAGGCATTCTGTCAGCAGCTCCCAAAAAAGTTATGTTGTTTTTAGAATAAATAAATTGTTTTCTCATGGATAATGGCAGAGAGGTGGGTTAAAAACTAGGTAAGATAGATATAAAGTTCAGTGCTTTTTTTCAGTCAAGTAGGATTCGGGAACTGTGTATATTGTTAAAAACTAAAAAAGAAGGTTTTAAAAAATCCCAGCCAGTGCCTTTATTCCTTATGGCCTGGCTGTTTTGAGCTTCATGTCCCTACACTGCAGTCCCTAAGGAAAAAGGCAGATGTAAGTGCCCAGCAAGTGCAAAAGCACCCATCTCAAAATGTCCCTTTCTGAGACTTGTTCCCTCCTGACACACTGTGTTTCCCTGGTGTGCTGCACATTAGGAGAAAACAGAGGCAGGAACAAGCAGCAATAAAACATTTTCCCGTTAACAAGGGATTACATCTCTGGCAGCATACAGCAAAAATAAAGAATATTTGAACAAGCTGGTGAGCATGCTGGAGAAACAATGCTTTTTAATGAGGCAGGATGCTGAGCCATGCTCCCATTTTGCTGGCCTCTTGTCCATCACAGGAGCACTTTCCATCCCTGCAGCAGCCCTTACAAGACTGATACACCTGGAAAAGTGAGCATCCACCATTTGGTTTACAGCAGAGTAGTGGGAAGAGTGAATGTCATCAAATTCAAGGTTTGACCCACCAAGTCCTATCAGGTGACCAGTGCCACTGGATACATCGTCCAGGAGCTGCAAAGAGATCACTGGGCATCCCACATTTTTGTCTTGCCAGTCCAGAATAACAGCAAAGAACAGCAGGAACTAAACTATCTGTTACACGCCTTGCAACTAAAATGCTTTCATGGCACCATATATGTGGTCATAAGAACAATCATCTGGATGCCTACACATTTCCCAAACCTCTACATAAATTCCAAAATGCTGTATAAACATACTTTGTACAGCACTCGTGGGTGACAGGAAAATTCTTCTCATAACAACTGGCCTGTGGTTTCCTGAGTAGCAAATGTATGCCAGAGGGAGGCAGAGGAAAAAGATGTGCTAGAAAAGCCTAAGTGCAAACTGAGAGGAGAATCAGGAAGAAATAAAAGAGACTAAATTAGCCACTTCAGTCGCTCCCCTGACAGGACTACGATTGCAACAGAAGTGAAATTTAACCTGAGAAATAGCACTGACAGACAGTGTTTAGCAAGTGCAGGGATTTATTTGACAGCTGCAGAATGGTTCCTTGAACAGCTAATCATGACTACATTTCTGTAACCCAGGCCTTGATCCCCAGCTTTGCTCCTGCTCACACCCATCCCAACACTGAACTTTCACTTTGAACTATAAGTTGGGGTGAAATGCCAACTTACAATTGTGATTGCCAACTTACAATTACAATTGTTGTGCTGGATTTAGTCCAAGACCTCCAAGAACACCAGTGCCAAAAGGGCTGTACCCTCAGCAATCTGCTAAACAAGGTCTGGCTTGGTTTTTCTGAAGCAAAAGAGGTTTCTTTTTTGGTTGTTTTAATTTCTTTTTTTATAATAAGATAATGGCTTCAGTAAGAATACCAGAGCAAACTTTCTTGTAAAACTTACCCCCTAAAAATCTAAAACTCTCTTTGCTTTAACTGACTAAGCAAAGCTGTTTCCAGATCTTTTGAATAACTTGGTTTTTTATTTTTTTCCAAAATAAGTGAGTGTTTTCATCCTCCTAAAGATGTAGTTTTCTATATAGTGGGGACAATGTTCCCAGTTCTGCAAGCGCTTGTTATCTGGTGCTTTACTATCAAGTTCAGTCCCAGAAAAGTCCACAAAACTGTTCATAATCTTAAAAATTTACAGCACTCACTACTTTTCTGGGAAGTTCCTGAACATGTCTGTATGGGTCACAACTGGTCTAAGGTCTAATGGTCCTTCTAAACACAGAGGTGGGATTGGTTTTCAAATCTGGCATCATTGTTCAATGAACAATAGAAATTTCCTGTGTCAGAAGTGCTCCAATGCCAATTTTTGGTTGTTGTCGTTGTTTTCTTGGTCAGCAAAACAGAAGAATTAGCAGTACACTGTATTCATGGAGCTTCTCATGCCACTGGATTAGGAACACACTTTCCTGAAACCTCATATTCTGCACAGTCCTGTCTTCCCTGCTGTAGTTATTCACCTTACTACTTGCGCACACTCAGAAAAAATGTGTGTGCCCTAAGGTGGGCAAAACCACAGCACCCAGCTCCCAGGGATCCCAGGGAATCACTGTGAACAACAGGATGAATACCAGTGCTCTCTTCCCTGCATCTCCTGGAGCTGCATTTGTGCTCACCAGTTCTGTTCCTGCCTAGCCTGCTGCCTCCAGGACAGGGTGGCCACTTTACATGTGTATGACCCAGGAGTAGACAGGCACCCTTGACCCAAACCAAAGCTGCACCCATGAGGGGCTGCTTGTTCTGTGGGCTCAGCCCTTCCCTCCCTTGCAGTGCCCAGCTCCATGGCCTCATCCCCAGCACACTGTGGGGCTGGGGCAGCCCCACTCCCCCAAAGCATGGAAGGATTGAGCTCCAGGATCTGAAGCCCTGTGCAGACCCCCTGCTTCACGGGGAGCTGGGCACGTGTGCTTGGCATGGTGCACTGCCACCTGCCTCTGCACTGCCCCAGGACTGATCCATGACATCCTTTCTGCTGTGCTCCCAGAGGAGCCTGGTGTCACCTCCAAGAGGATGGGGACAGGGAATGTAAGTCACCTCCCAAGCATCATGGTACACTTTCTTTCATGGGCTGCAATTTAAAAAACCTGCAGGGCAGAAGAGCTTGCACTATATGAAACACAAATAGCTAAGAGACTTAACAGTTTTCAACTTTACAGTTTTCAACTTAAATTTTTATGGTTGCGGTCTCTTCTTCTAAGTTGTGAATACACAACTTTGACACTTGGATCACTATGAAGGTAAAAACTTTACAAACAGGTGACAACAACCACAACAAAGGGCGGGGGGAGATGGCTAAGGATTTAGTAAAATTAAGACACAGTTCTGGCTTATTTTTCATACTGAGTCCAGTTACTAGTTGTTTCACATGCCTGAAAATTTGGAAGCAATTTATTACAGAGATCAGCTTTTGAACAATGTACTTGTTTTTAATAACAACTCTAGTGTCAAGCTGCAGGTGATTACTCCAGCTTTGGCTCAAATTCACATCCTGGATTTGGATAATGTCTAGGAGTCGTGCCGCAATTTTGTAAAATTTACACAGATGCTAGAAATGCAAAACCTCTAGCTTCATCCCTTTCTGTCCCAGGGAGTGGCCAATGATTAACAGGGGAGTAATCCACCATCTTGTCTGCTCAGGAAAACCAGGTGTGTTGGGATAGGAACCATCAGATCTCACTGTCCTGCTTTCAGAGGTGTTTTCTCAGCCACAGCAAAAATGCTCGTGTGTTGCCCTGAAGGCTGAGCTGCCCCACTGCCATCCCCCCACTGGAGGGATGGACATTCCCCTGATGGAACCTGTTTGTCCAGCACAGAAGGGTTGGGAAGGCCAGCTAGACACTGGCCACAGAGGTCAGGCAAGGACAAGGCAATGGAATGGGAGGTGCACAAAAAAGAAGAAAAGCCATTATCTCCATTCTAAAGCTGGTGAGCAAGAAAGCTCCCTCACTGCCCTTGCTCCTGCTGCCTACATGGAGAAAGAGGAATGAGGCTTGTGGATACTTATGGTAGTGATGATCCTCAGACAGGATAATGAGACTGTAACAGTAATGATTTGGCTTCACTGCAAGATCTTTGGAATAGGAACCTTGAATAGTGTTGATGTCAAGCCAAACATTGCTGTTAGCAGAAGTGAAGCTTGCTGGGGTTTAACCTTCATCATCTTGTCCCATTTGAGGGTAAAGTCCCATGTAACCATAGCAAATGCAGCAGAAGCTTTCAGCTGCCACTCAAGCAAGGCTGAATTCCTCAGAGATGAAACCCTGATGGGCTGCAGCATGCTTTTCTAGTCTGTGATGGGACCAGAAACCAGTCTTAGGACATGGAAGGAGGTAAAGAGAGGAAGGGATGTTGCCCATACAGAAAACTAAGGGGGCATGTCTTTCCACTGCCTGGCCCCTCATCACACATCAGAGTTTAAAGAGGTACCACTGGATCAGGATGGAATGACTTGATGCCTTTTGGGCACTGTTGAGAAAGATGAAACTGGAGAAACACAGTTGGAAAGTGGTTTGCAGAAAATCAGTGTGGTTGTTTCTACTCCCTTCTGTCTCTTCACCCAAATTTCTGTGGGTAGGACCAAGAATTTGAAGATTTCTGTTCTGTTCTTACCCATGTTCTAGAGTCTTCTCTGCAGCCTTTCTTGGAGAAGGAAAGTTCACAAGTGTAAAGGAAACAATCACACAGACAGGACATCTGATATCTGGTCTTGGGATGAAAAAAATGAATTATTCTCCTTCTTGCATAATTTCTGGTTTATGTTCCAGGCAGGTATTTGGTGACAACACAGTTTTAGTGAGTTATTCCATTTTGTGAAACAGAAGAAGAGCAAAGATGCCCTACTCACTTACTTAAAGCACATGATGTGCAGCAGTGAGCATTGGAAACAGGGACATTTGTTACTCTAAAAGGTCATACTTCAAAATCAAATCACAGGTTGTATTCTGTGCCTAATGTGAATGACAGCAAAAAGATTAATTGCCTTTATTTATACTACAAATCAGCTCCACTGAAACCACCTCATGTTCATTGTTTTAAAGCATTGTTTTAAAGACTGTGAGAGGAACATAAAACTGACATCCAAACCATCTGCTCATCGGCATTTCATCTCTTTTGCTCTAATCTCCTCACACACAGGAAAATTATCCAGCTGTCTCTCTAAATACATGGACATATGGGATCTTAAACATGCAAGGATTTGTGATATCCTTTCTGCTGCCAAAAAAAATTCCTGTGCACATTACCTGGTTAAACCTTATCCTTCTCTGCAACAGAGAAACTACCTGAGCTGAGAGACTGAGATCATGGGACTTATACTAATAAATGCTGATCCAACTTCATGTAAAGAATTTGATTTCCACACGTAAAAGTGTAATAAAGCATTTTTAGGTGACACTAAGATACTGGTCTTTCAGCCAAAGTTAACAGAAACAAAGACAGCAGAAATAAAAACTTCTACTGAAAAAAAAGGTTAAAATATAATATAACATAGATATGACTGCTACATCACCAGTAAAATGCAGCCAAACCTGTCTATGGTTTGTCCAGGATCCTGTCCTGCCTACTTTAAAACAGCAGAAGACTTGAGTAGGAGTGATTTGTTAAGTTCTGAAATTAATTATAATGCAAAAGCCTTTCCAATAGTACCAAGTAAGCCATGATCAGAACCTGATCTCCGCAGCTATTGCTAGAGCAAAGGGAGAATGTTCTTTGCCTTTCAGAGGCTCATCTAACATCCCCAGTGGTAGCAAAGGGTTAAACAACAGACACTCATGCTTCCAGTCTTGAAGCCAAAAGTTACTTCACATTCTCAGGAGTAAACTATTTGCCAGATGCACATGAGAGTAGATCCATGTGTAAAAACACAGCACAGAAACATTCCTAATTAATGAAGGGTTGCACAGTCAAAGCACCCACACTGCCCAAGGTTCCTGCAGGACCTACCAAATACCCAGCTCACCCGGCCCAGGCAGTAAGCCATTTATACCACCTGCAGGCAGTAGAAATGCAAATTTCTCAATGACAGAGGTCCTTGCTCTTTGGGCAAGGCTTTTGGTTTCTGAGAGAACCAACGCCATGGAGTGGGGCGAGGAAGGCTGTGCCCCAGTTCACATCCATGGCACAGTCCTACCACAGGGCCAGGCACAGGGAAGAACCATGCTGGACCCATGGGACAGGGAATGGAGGTGCAGAAGCAAGTCCTTAGCTCAGCTCAGAGGTGGGGAGGGCTGAGCTGCAGCTGGGCACTGCCCTGGGCACCTTCCTGGCATCTCTGTGTTCTGCTCCACTGCTGCCCATGAGCCTTCCCAGAGGATAACTGGTGTCCCCTTGTCCCCTCAGGCCTCACCACTCCACTTTGGGTGACACAGGGGACTGTCAGTGAATGTATCCAGAGGAAGGGGAGGTTGGTCTGTGTATGTGGAAGCTGTGATGGAGCAATGTCAGTCTCCCAGGTGAGGGAGAAACCTACCTGATACATTTCCAACCCTGGCACTTGTGCCCCAGGGCACCATTGAGTTGTTGGCCAGGTGCCTTTCTCCTCCATCCATGCCCCCCTTACCTGCCCACAGGACACCTGTGGCTTTGACAAGGGAACAATGAGAATGTCTCCTGTGTTCTCCTTTCCCCTTAGGCTTCATTTCTATTTGAATTTTTCTGCCTTTGATTTCCAGTCTTCGGTTCTTGTTATTCAACAGGATTAAATTACTCTTCACAGCCTAGGATTTTCTCCCCGAGGAGGAATTCACAGGCTATAAGCAAGCTGTTTTCAAATTGTTTTCCTTGTTGTTAAGTTGTGATAAATTTATTGAGCCTGAAGACACTCACTGTAAGGGATTTGCTTCTCTACTCAACTGTCTTGTGTGTGCCTTTCCTCCAGGTATCTCAGAACCTCTGAAAAAAACTTGTGCCATCTTCCAGAAAGAGTCTGTCTGTCTAGTGTCCTGAGACAAACTCATCCTCTCATCAGTTGTCATCCAAACATGTTTGAGCAAATGAATGGCACAGACAAAACATTTGATTTCTCTTTACAGCCCTGATTGATTTAATGCCATCCACAGAGGCCCTAAATGATCTCTGGTCAGGTATAAAAGAAGGAGATATAGTTTAGATTAGTAGTAATCTGTTTTGTCATAGTGGAAACTCTTCACAGTCTGCTGGGGCAGCTGGTACTCTCTAGTCCTGCAGTCCTCCTTCAGAAGTTGCATTTCCAGGCCCCTGCTTTGCCTCAGCTAAGTCAGTCCTGAGTTACCCCTTCAACAGACTTGATCTCCTTTCAGTCGCACCAAAATCTGATGCTCATCACGCCATCACAAGTGCATGTGGAATCTGGGCAGGGGGAAATCCACTCCAGGCATGAGTTCAGCAGCAATACCCTGGTTGCCACACTTTTTGCTCTGTGCCATTTCTTTCAGTGAGCTCTTGAGCTAAATCCTGACCTGAAGTGCAAGGATGCTAATTTTCCATGCTGGGTATTCCCTGAATGTCATCATAAAATGACATTTGCAGGATCACAGTTGTGCTTCACCAGCATCATTACTGCATTATTTGCAATAATCCCAGGCTGACACAATGCCAGGGCCGGGAAGGCCCCTCTGGAGATCCCTCAGACTTTGCTGCTGTCTGGGCTTGTTCCCCAGGGCAGGACTTTACATTTCCCTTTGATGAGCTAATGAGGGACCTCTCAGCCCATTCCCCAGCCTATGGATATCGCCCTGGTTGTCAGCACAGCCCTCTGGTAACAAACACCAACACACTGAAGTACCTGGCTTTAGTGATCCCTGCAAATTAACTGATCCTAACACTGGGCAAGGCAACTGCTATCATGGGAACAAAGCAACACCCATTCCCAACATCTCTTAAGTCTGGGCTTCCTAATGTCCTTTAGCTCCCTCTTAGCCCGTACAATACACTATACACCAATTTTATTCTTGCATCCTTTTCCCACTACATGTGTCTGGTAGACAGGCTCAGTGGAGCGACCTGGAGAAAAAAAACTGATAACAGAAAATGAAGCACAAACCAGCACTATGGAACTCTAATGCAGTTTTGGGGAAGGATTTTGGGAGAGGCAGGAAAGGAGACTGAGATATGTGGATGCTCTGTAGTGGTGGATGGGTGTGACTCAGTAAATGCCAAGTGGCGGCAGAGCTGTGTGTACCTGACCATGCCCCAACAGCCTGCTGCTGAAAAGATTAAAACGCCGTGCAAGTGTTTATGGCGAGGCCAGTCCTGCTGAATACAGGCAAGTCTAATGGCACCAGGCAAGTCCAAACATGACTTCTCAGACTCAGTGTTCAAAATCAATCTTTTGGGACCAGCTGGCTCCTCACACATCTTCATTACTCTTGGAGTGCGTGACTTTTTCTTGTTTCTTTTAAAATAAAGCCAGCCAGACAGTTCCCAGGGGTGCAGGGCAGGAGTCAAAATGCTGAGCAAATGTAAATGCCTGCCAAGGTGTGCGCTTATCTGGCAGGACCCTGGTCCAGGATTCTCTTCTCCTGCTTCAACAGAGCTCATTTCCATCGAACATTTATGATTATGCAGTTATGCCGACTTGCACATGCTACAATGGCACCCCAAAGCTGCAGCAGACTTGTGACTTCCCTGGGAGAAGATCTTGATCCAGAAAATTTAAATAAACAGAGGTCCATGTTGGCCTCTTCAGTGACAAAATTCCCCAGCAGATTCAGCATACAACAGCATGAAGCATTGCTCAGTGTACTCTGAGCTCATGTCATTGGTAGCCAACTCCATGATTTATTAATATAATAGCATGAAATCAATGGAATAATGGGAAACCCTTTCGTTTTTGACAGTACAAACCCCAGCTGATTTCATTGTGTGCTGGCAAACAGAACTATTAGCTATTAAAGCAAAACAAACCCAAACAAAACAGAAAATTGCTACAGAATAGAAAAGTAGTTTTCTAATAATCTGTCCTAACATTCAGGATGGATGAAATTCAAGGTTTAAAAATCCTCCTTTTACTTGAAGTTTCTGATGCCTTCCTCTCTCTTTTCACACACACACAAGTACTCATATATCATGTTTCAGCTCATGGCCCTGCTATTCCAAAGAGTGAACACGATAAAGAAAATTTCTAAATATAAATAAAAAACCTATCAGAGATGTTTGATGCCCTTTCTCTTAGGTGAGACAAGGTGGTGATCATATATGTAAATTTCTTTGCTTCACCTAAAAGACTTTCTTTCTCACCAAAGTGTTTAGAGGAGGAGTTTTGGTGGTCGTGGTAGGAACATTACTGTAAAAAAAAACTTCAGTTCTTGAAAAACCATCCTGAATACTTTATTTTCTGAAACAGAAACAGCAAATCATGTGAGGAGTTGCCTGTGGGAGCCAAGAGACTCTGGGTATCAAGTGCAGAGCAGGCCCTTCTGAAGAGGAGGAATAAATATATAACTTGAAGGAAAGATGGTGCTCCCTTCATTCCCTGCTAGCTGCAATGAGGCAGAATGCCCCTTCAGCATTTCTCTGCTGGGGATGACACCACATGCAGCACTGCTCTCCAAACCCAGGATGACATGGGCTTCCCAAGGCTCTTCTGTGGGAAATGGCAAAGAAAATAGCAAAGCTCTTTTTTAATCAATCATGGGGGGAAAAGACAGAAAAATCAGAGCACTTGTCAGCCTTCTTCTGCTTGCAGATCCTTCAAGAACTTTAAAAGGAGATCTCCTAGCACTGCCAAGGAAACTGTCCAAGAAGAAATGTGGGCTGCTTTTAAAGCCTTCACACAACTTATGTCAGCCACCTTTGCATCATGGTAGAGGACCCAAGCCTTTCAACTTGGTTATTTATCCCAGATTTCTTCATCCCTTATGATTTCAACTTTCAAAGTCATCCCTGAGTCCAGTTTACATCAGCACAGGCCTGCTTTGAGCTAAACCATCCCCAAGAATCCAGGCAAAAGCAAGTACTATCTGCAAATCAGATCAGGTTAACTGGATTTGTGGCACCTGTTCTCCCACAGCTGCCTCAACAAGGATGTTTGATCTCAGGAGGGAACCCAGTGCAATGAGGACTTGGGTCAAAGGGAAGGACAATGCATCTGTTGCAGAAGTGTAATTTGGTAATAACTTTATTTTACCTGCAAGTGTGGGCATCCTCTCTGAAGGAGCACGGACAGGTTCTCTTCTGCAATGACAGAAATCATCCTGTGCCGGCTGAAATGTGAGAGTTGATGCTCAGGAGACAGCCAGAGTTACCTGACAGAGTGCCTGGCAGTGCTTAGGGCAGGGCAGTGGGAGACCAGGACTTGCTGCTCTAGGGATGCACGTGGAAGCTGCACAGTGCACCTTGCATGTGGGATGGCTCAAGAGCATCTGGTTAGGATCAGAGTCCAAGCTGGCTTGCCCCAGTGGCTGTTTGAAGTAAATAAGTGCTGTATATCCCCTCACAGTGATTGCCTCACAAGCTGTTGTTGAGAGGGAAATGTAAGCATGTTGTGTAGGGTTTTAGTTTTCTGGGGGTTAGCTGAGTGCTCTGGCACCAGCGGCCCAAAATACATTTGGTATGCGTGCCTGACTTACAGCGTGGCTGTTCCAGGGCTGTGTGTGCTGCTAAATAACTTTCCCATTGTTTCACTGGTTATATTGCTCTCAGTATTTGGCTTGGCATTTGTTTTATGTCCCAGTCCCTTTAAAGCCTGTCTGATGGAAAATGCACAACCCTTTCCTGAATCAAATTTAAAAGTGCTTTTTTTGTCCATACTTCTGTGAATCTCCCTCTTCTCTGGCAATTCTACATGTCCTGTCTCACCTATACAAAAATACTTACTCTTATGACTTCAGAAAGAAAAGTTTATGAAAGGACCGTGAAATGTTATCATTTTATTTATAGAAAATTATATATAAAATACAATTTTATTTACACACATCCTGTCCACAGGATCATGTTAAGCACAGGAAAATGCTGCCTGAACAATACATACAAGGGTGAGCCTGGGGGAAGCATCTGTAGGCAGCTGAGAGGATGGACCAAGTTTCCTTGGAGCCTTATAAGCTGCAAGGTTGAGATCCAGATGTGTTTGGTTTGCTGACTTTCTCCACTCCTGAAGAGGTTGCTGTTCAACATCTCCAGATGCCAGGCCTTTCTTAGGGACAGAGAGCTCCATCTGGGAGACTGTTGCTGTGCTCATCCCTGTTGGAATTGAAAGAATCTGCTCATGAGAGACTGAGAGCTGCTGACTGGTTGCTGAAAAATCTCCAGGTACCTTCAAACTCTCAGTAGACCTCGGAGTGGGCAACAACTTTAAAAAAAATCTCATGCTGTGATTCTGCACCCTTTGCAAGGTGTCCTTGACCCTGTCTGGAACCAGAATGACACAATCTGACATAAACCCAAGCGTCTGATTCAAATAGAGCACACAAAGTGAAACACTTTCTGTCCATTATTCTCACAGCTATTCCCTGAAGGATTAGGTAGCAACAGCCTGACTTTCCTAAAGGATGCAGAAAGAAGGCAGTGCCCACAGTTTCTGGTGTTGCACTGGGTGCAGCATGCCCACTCTGATGCTTCTACACAGCTCTCTTTCCCCAAGATAAATTTTAGCCAGTCCATACAATGCAGCACTCACACAGTGTGACAGTATGACATTCAGCCCTGTCCAACATGTCACTGCTGTGCCTGGCACTGGCCAGATGCCCAGGGCTGATGGAGACCTCACCATGGAGTCTGTCAGCCAAGTGTGAGCACTCCCTGCAGACTTGGCAAGGAAGGGACTTGTGGAGGAACTTGTTTTGGCATGGTTGGCACTTTGTTGGAAAGAAGACTTCCCATAATTACAAGACTTCACTGACACAGGCCTGTGTGTGGTGTATGTGAAAGGAAGGGGCAAAGAGAGGAGGGGATGGGAGCACAAAAGCTGCAGTCCCTGAGGCTCAGCTGGAGCACTGCTAGTCAGCAAACCATGGGTTAGAAATATCCGTGGTGAAGAGTTTGGATTGCCCTCCAGTGGCCAAATGGGATTTCAGATCCATGCACAGGTCAAAGGTAATGTTAAGAGAAAAGAAATTTGGAGAAAGAAAAATCAGCCTACTGAATATTTGGTGGTGGTTGTGTTACCATCATGGCAGCACATGTATCGCAGATACTTCACATTTTTCTTCTTCCTTTTGAATATCAGCTTCCACACCCTGCTTTCCTGTGGGCACACAGGCCTTCAGAGCTGTCCCCAGCTGAGCACACAGCTGCAGAAACCTGCACTGGTGTGACAGCCATGCACGCGAGGCCGTGGTCAGCAGTGGGTGCTGCATCCAGAGAGACACAATAAATACAGTTACATACAGCAGGGAAAACAGTCCCCTTGGAAGCCCAAGGCAGCGTGCCAGTAACAGCATTCATACAGAAAGCAGTGGAAAATGTATCAGAGTGGAACCTGGCATCAAGGGCCCTTGGGCTTGTTGCATCTCTTGACCTTTCTGACTCTGCTGAGAAGAAACGTGGGTGCTTGTGGGATCTCAGCACCTCAGGACTGAGGTGCCGAGTCACCGAGACCACCCTTGGGGGGCTCGGGAGTCCTGGAATGTTGCCAGAAGTGTCTGGTGGCTGGACTTTGATCCTACACAGGAGACGACACTTGTATGAGGATAGGAGGATTTCACCGGGGTGAATGGTGAAGGGATTAGTTAATTAGAGGGTGAGACACAGGGTTTAGGATTTCTGTACAGGGGGGTTTAGAGAAGTAAGATGGAGGAATTGGGGCGTGTCCTGTCCTTCTTCTTCTTCTTCTCCTCCATCTTCTGTGGTGATGGTGGCACTTTGGGATTGGTCATTACTAAAAGTGCACCGGGCAATAAGGGTAAAAGGTATTGGGGAAAAATGATAAATATTGTACACGTAACTTTGGGTATAAAGATAGGTGACTGCCCGGAGGGCAAGACAGTGTGCTCATGGCTGGCTGCTGAGCAGACCTCTGTCGGGCCGAAAGAAAATCTTTTAGATAAACAATTAATAAACATAGAGACCGAAAGAAGAACTGAAGCCTCTTCTTGTCCTTTGATATGCGGGCTGCCCCAAGGCCACCTCGGGCCTTTCCAGGCCCTCCAAACAGCCGAAAACCGGACAACTGGCGTCCCTGGGTGGGCTCAAACCCCCACAAAACCTTTGGGGGGGGGGGAGCAGCCTCAAAGCCCTGAAGAGCAGAAGAGCGAAGGGAGCAGCTCCGATCTTAGACGAGGTCCCAGGAGAGCACTGATAACTCCTGAGGACAGAAGCCTGAAAAGAGAAAAAAAAAAAAAAAAAAAGAGAAGAAGAGAAAGAAAAACGGCCAGGAAAGTCTGCAAAAAACAGCAGTCACTGAGAATTCCATCTCTCAGCTTCTGCTGAAGACAATTCGTAGCAGGACAGCCCGGACCGGAACCAGACCCTCCAAACAGCCGAAAACCGGACGGGTGCTAGCACAGTGATCCTGTTCTGATCATGTACCACCATTCACATTGCCCTCCTCTCTAAAAGTAAACACAAAGCCCCTGAAGGTCACCTGCACTGGGTATGAAAGAAAGACAAGACAAGTTTGGTGTGCTCTGGGTTTGTTTGTCTGCTTGTTTTGTTTTGTTTTTTTTGGGGTTTCTGTTTGTTTGGGGGTGGGTTTTTATTTGTTTGGACAACACTTGTTCCACATCCATTTTGGCTAAAGACTAAGCTTTTAACTTTTGGCTACACATCTCTGACCCCTGAGCATTTTTCTTCCTCTTGAATGGTGTTTCTGAAAGGTATTCCAACACCAAGACCTTGTCAGGAAGAGTGCAGGATGGGGTGAGGAGACCATGTGAAAGGGAATCGCTCCAGATGCATCCTGGACTTGTTAAACTTCTTGGCAAAATCTTCCCAGGAACTGCCTCCTCTCTTGCTGCGCTGCTGCAGGTCTGATTCAGCTGAGTGATAATGAGCAAGGCACAAAACTCTGTCAGCTTTTGAGACTTGAGTGACAGCCAGGCTGTCTTCTCCTCAGAGGGCAGAATAAACTGTTTGATACTTGGCCAGCCTGTGAGTCTTCCCAAATGAAGCCTTTGATATCTGGGAGCTGACTGTAGTCCAAGGCCCTGGTTCAGCAAAGGTTTAAGCCCCACAGAGACCATGAATCACAGGAATAGAGGGATGGAAGGGATCTCAAGAGAAGACCTTCCCCACCCTTGACACGGAGGCAACCTAACAATATCTTGGCCTCTCCTGGCAGATGTAAGCCTGATCTGTCTTTAGGAGTCTCTAATCACTACAGCAACAAGTCTTTCTAGGTATTCTCTCCCATTCCTGGATTTTTCTGACAGTAGGTGGTGTTCCCTAACTAGGCCTAAACTAAATCACATTTACCATAAATAAACCAGTTCTTCCCACATCCTTATGAGCACCATAGTCTTGCAAAACAATGTTTAAAGTACTGGAAGTACTTTAAAGTAAATTAAAGTACTTTCATTGTGTCCCATCTCAGGATGCTTTATTCCTAGATTTAAAAAAAAGAAAGAAAAAAAGAAGAGAAGAAAACAAAACAAAACCAAACACATCTTGAACCTTTCCTCATAGGTCATGTTTTCAAAAACTTATCATCATCCACGTTGGTCTCCTCTGGCTCTTCTCTTTGTGTCATCAAAGGCACAGCCCCAAAGCACACACACTGCTCCAGTAAAGCATCCTGAGCCCATACTGAGCAAAGCTGAAAAATTACCTCCTGAGGATTACACAACACATCTACTATTAAAGACCAGCACAGGACTGGTTGTGGCCTTTTTCCACTTTCCTTACAACCTCCTATTGTTAGGCTAATCATTAATGAATTTTCAGTCCTTAGAGACACACCATGAACTTCAGCTACTGTCCTGTAATGCTGTTTAAATGTGTTGATAAATTAAGACCTAAACTGGAAGTAGATCCATGCAAATAAATGGCATAGTAAAAGTAGCAGGAAGGACTGTGAGGACCAAGTCACAGACTGAATATTGGTGTGCTTAGATTTCAGAGCCTGTTATGCCTATTATGTCCTGACTTTACCTTCAGTAGAAATCCCTACATATGTGTATTGGTAGTTTTATTTATTAGCAGCTCCCTCACCTCAACTTGTGAGCATCTGTAAGAGCAGGATCCTCAATCCTGACCTCATTTAGCCCAGGCAGGGTTTAGAACATGTATTTGCGGATCACTGAGGATGTGGATGTCCAGATAGTCACAGTAACCTAAGAAAATAAGCACTAGCTTTGAAAATATAGTCCTCAGGTTTGACTCGCAATGGTTGCATGTTGTAGTCATAACTAGTGCAGTAGTTATTCATTATACAGGAAGTGGAGATGCTGTGAGTAGGTTTTATGAAGTAATATTTGGCTGTCTCATAGTTTAATAAATACTGTTCTGTAACTGTTCCATCTCAGTCAGTGTGCTTCAAAACAAGATTTCTATAAATCTTTATAATGCAGGGAGTGCACCCAAAAATATTTGGGTCAGATTTTTTCCCACATAAAATATGTTTTATTTGCTGCCCATCAAAAACACCCACAAGAGATACAGAACTATGCAAGCCATACAGGAGGAAAAAAATTCCTTTGTCTTTGTTATTATATTCATATCACTAGTCCCCAAAGAGCAAAACTAAAGCATAGACCTATGCTAGGAAAGTCCAGAAAGATAAGAGAAATCAATGCATCAAGATTTCAGCTAGACCAAGAAAGGAGAAGGTTTGTAAATCTGGCCAAGAGGAGGTCATTGGTGACCCTGAATATCTAGACATATGACTCATATAGAAAAGAATACTCAAACTATCAAAAGATTAACCATCTGCTTCTCTTCAGTCTCCCTTCCCTGCAAAAAAGAATAAAAAATTAAAACTTCCAGTGATTTTTCCTCCTTTTGCATTTAATTATTTTTTAAATTTACATTGTAGTAAAGCACCAGACTTGGACTGGCAGGAATGGCAGTCTCTAGCTCATAGTAGCAGACAGCAAGCAAGAGGTGTCCTTGGACACTGCAAGAGGGATATGGGACTCACTCTGCTGCCTCCCCACTTCAGCAAGTGCTGGTGCCTCTGAAATTTCATAAATCCAGCACCAGGGGAGAACAGGAGCACAGCAGATCTCAAGCAGAGGAGGTACCATAGAAAAAAATCATGAAAAGGTTTGAGATTATGCTATTTTTAAACCCTTCCCTTCAAAAGCCCCAAGAAAGATGATATTTGGGCTCCTCACAGAAAGTGTGTAGATGGCTCAGAGGCATCAAGCCACACTGCATTTGGCAGATGCAGAGGATCAGGATACTGGAAGAGGCTCTCCAGTTTAACAGCATTACTCAAATATCTCTGTGGACTCAGACAGATTGCAGGATTCAACTGCACTGAACACTGCACTGCATCCTCTGTATGGCTAATTGGCAGCACTGCCTGGGAGCCAAGAATTATCAAATACAGTTCATGTTTTGGCTGAGAGTCTCACCTCTTCTTCCAGCCTTTCTCTGCTGTGAAGCTGTACAGAATTCCCCACAGCTGTGCCACAGATTTACCACATCTCCTCTACCTCCTGCCACTGGACAGTTTGCCACACATCACCAGTCCCACTTCTTTTGTCCAGGGAGTGTTGTTATATCAGATGAGCCTGTGCTCACTGAGATGAGCTGTGAATAAAATTAGGCAGCTGGTCTGAATCCCCAGGTAGTGGAAACTGGGAGATAAGCTTAGCCCCTGCACACCAGCAGTGAAAAACAGAAAGGGATTTCTTTTTTTATCAAATTTTTGGTTTGGCTTCTTAGCAGAGTTCTTTCTTTGCTCACATTTGACCCTGAGAAGCACCTCACCAAACTCAAATAATGAGATTCCCTCTGGAGATCAAAGGCTGGTGTTCTTGTTTCCCTACAGAGCATGGATTTGATCTGAAAGTTCATGGGTTCACTAAACAAACACCTCACATCCGTTATGGGGAGGATTTGTTTCTTTTAGCTGGGATAACCTTCCTCACCCGGCTCTTGAAGGCTGCAAAATTCAGCACCATAAATCATGGAGGAGCCACAAATATTTGGGAGTTTCTCTGAATTAAGCTGTGGTGGAATGGATTAGCACTAGTGACATGGTACCTCTCCTCCTTCCCCCATTTGCTACCAATCAAAAAAACTTTTTTTTAAAAATACAAAGAAGGTCATCGTATTATGGTACCGTCCAACAGATTTACCTGTTACTGTAGACTGAAATTTGCAGCTTCCTACCGACACCACTGATTTCTTTGGGAGGCAGTACTGAAAGGTGTCTTGAAAATAGACCAATAGACTAATCTGAACATGGCACACTGTTAAGAGAAAAAGCTGTCACAGTGGTCACCGCAAGTGTTTCTGATGGAAAAAGAGTAGATGTAGTAGCTCTGGCAAGTAAGACAAATCAGATGTAAGTCTGATTTAAGAGACAACAAAGTCAGAACCTTTCAGAACTCTGTCACTCTTTGGATAAAGTCCTCACACTGCTCCACACACAGCAGGGAAGCTGCTGCTGTGCACTGCCATTTACTGTGCCTGTCTCAGTCACTTACTGAGTACAGCTGCCTTTCCTCTAGACACAGAAAACTTTGACCTCATCAATCTAAAGACCACATCATGATGTTTCAACATGATGTTCATCTTGGATATAATGTGCTACCTCATTTATTGTTTTGATTTAAAGGCATCTAATTTCCTTGGAGCTGGTTAAAAAGGAATGAAGCATCAATGTTTTCCTTTCCTTTCCTTTCCTTTCCTTTCCTTTCCTTTCCTTTCCTTTCCTTTCCTTTCCTTTCCTTTCCTTTCCTTTCCTTTCCTTTCCTTTCCTTTCCTTTCCTTTCCTTTCCTTTCCTTTCCTTTCCTTTCCTTTCCTTTCCTTTCCTTTCCTTTCCTTTCCTTTCCTTTCCTATCAATTCTTACAAGTCACACCCATAGTGATACCAAGCAATCTGCCAATACCACCACAGGACAGTGATCCTGTATGCAATACACAATGTATGCTATAATGAAATTTGTTGCTGTTAAAATTCCATGGAATCTGGGATAATAAAATTAATCTGCAAATGATTAATGCTACCTCTTGCAATTCAGTTTTCTTGTACTTTGCAACATCTGTTCCCACAGTTCCCCACTTCTATCCCACCTCCCTGTCCCCATGGTAGGACAGTGCTCAGTGTGGGGCCGTCCAGCAGTGCTGCTGCACATGCTGCACACAAGGAAAGGGAACAGGATTTTACTAGATTAAGGAGCAGAAATCTAGGATTTTTAGGAAGAAGTCTCTCTGCCCCCAGCATCCTCCACAAGCTGTTCACATCCATCACAAGGTATGAACTGACAATCAGAGGTCAGTGGAGAGGCACTGACTTACCTCATTTCTATCAATCTCTTGGGGGCCATCAATCCCTTATCCAAAATACTGAAGAGTTTTAACGTACCTGGTAATATTTTAATACCTTCATGAAGCATATGTATTGTGAAGGACTCGAGCCACATCCACAAGAAGAAGATGTGAACACCAGGAGTCTGGGGATGGTTAAAACCACTTTGTTCTCCTGACCATGTGTGGTCCCAGGTGACTTTCCTCTGGCAGCTGCTTTCCTTGCAAGAGGGTAACACAAACCCCTCCTACCTGCAAAGAGGTCCAGCAGTGGGATTCCTCTGAGCTGCTTTCAACTTCCATCCAGGGAAGATGAAGATCAGGCACCACTAATAACAGATTAATTGGACTCAAGTGGCACTTCATTATGCTAAGTAGTTTTTAAAAGGGTGTAATGTTATGATTGGCTGGGTCAGCCACTGAATTTTGAGTAGGTTTTGGGAACATTTGAGCAAAGTTTTGGGGTCATTTACAAACTTAACCTAGTCAGTCCAGCAGGAGGGACTCTACTCTGAATAACCCAGCTATTTCACATGACTTATAAAGGGCATATTCATCTGAGTGCATATTTGAAAGTTTATTAACATTTCTGCATTCTCCTCAGATTTTTACCTCCTCCTTGCAATTAAATTGATGATCAATGGAGACAAAGAGTACTTTAATTTATGGGCCCACTACAAACAGTAAGGCAAAGATTTCCAAAACAAAAATGTCTAGCCTGACCCATTTACCTTTCAGATCACTGTTTTCAAACTGCATTTTCCCAGTACATTTTATTGCAACTGAAAGATGCCAAAACAACTGTTTTCTTTTACATATAACTATTCCTTTCCAATGCTTTTTTTATGATGATCACACAAAAATAATTTGCACAATGTCCATATACATCAGGAAACACTGGTTTTAACTGCAGGTGATGAAAAAATAAATGCTTTACTTCCACACTCTCAGACAGTCCAGTCCAGCTACCATCTCTGCATAGCTGGTCTGACTCTGATTGCTTTCATTTCTACTCAATAGCCCCCACGGATTAATCAGGAAGGTGGCTTCTTTCTGCCCTTCTTGTGAAGAGAGAGTTTGCAGTGTGAAATCTTCAGTGCAGTTAGTGCCAAGTCTCATCAGACTGCCTCATGTATCAGGCACTTCACTCCTTTGATTCTTCAGGGGGCTGAATCCAGTCTCACCATTCTTCAAAAGCCTCCCAAGTTCTCTCTGGAACTCAACCCTTAACTGAAAAGTACAATCCCTGCTCCCAGAAACAGACCAGAAAAGATAGGATGACAAGGTTAGAAGTATAACTCCACTAAAACACAGGTTAAAATGATGTTTGAAGCTTTTCCTTTCTTTTAAAATCTCAATATAGAAGAAAACAGTATAATGGCATCTTGTGTGTCTGGCTAATGCTGTGCACAGCCCGGTTTATGTTCCTCTTCAAAGCATGGATCATGTAAGAGGTATCTTTACACTGAAGCATTCACCTCCATTATTAGTTTGCTTTTACAAGGTTGGAAATTAATTTTGGCACTGATGTTGCTCTGTTATCAATGTTACAGCTTACAGACATACAGATAAATTGTAAGAAAACTTAGTGACCAAAAAAAAAAAACCCTGAAAAACAGTCCCCCTAACCAGAAAAGTAAATACTAAGTCTGATAGCTCAGAAAACCTCTCTTAATCCAATAAAGTAAGTTGCTTTATGTTGGTACTTCAGACATTTAGATACATGCCCCTCAAGGCAGATTCTGTATTCTGAATCAAGCAGCTCTGTGATGGGCCAGGAAAGTGGCACTGCAAAGGTAAACCCAAATAAGTGTTTGAAATGGCAAGCAAGCTTATGGTATGATGCAGAAGAGGGGGAAAGTGATCTGTGGAAGGCTTAGAGATATGTAAAAAGGAGAGGGCTAAGAAGGTAACTGAAAATTGGGAGAAGGTGCGTCAGGAATTTGCCTGAATAACATGATATCTTTTTTTTTATAATATGGATGCCTTTCAGATGGGGAAATACAAGTCAGCCAAACCTCTCTTGACATCAATACATCTCAGTATCACAAAGAAATTATTAACTAAAACTGCAAAAATGGGAATCAGCACCAAAATTGATTAGGAGATGAGGACGTTCCTGAGGAGATGACAAAGGGTTCTCCCACAAAGAAATATAACAAACTCAAAACATTTTTCAGGAGTGAGGTTAAGCATCATTCAGTATGATCACTGGCAGAGAAAATGGGAACATCCAGTAGTATTTATTGATAAAACAGGTGGCATAATCAGCATAGAAGACTCATGACCCATAAGGCCAGGCTAATAAATCCAAACAAAATTGAATAATTTACAAAATCCAAGCTCATGATACAGGGACAAGTTACCCAAGTGTTTGTAGTCATTAAGCGTCCTGGCAGCTGAAAATTAGCATGGAAGGAGAGCTGTGCATACAGGTTGTGTCAGAGCTCTGACCTGGCTCTTGTCACTCAGCTTCTGAAGCCAAACTAGGCAGAAGATGGGAAAAGACAGGTGCATACAGAAATTTCCAAAAAAGGCAGATAAAGAGTAGTGCCCACTGGACATGGACAGCCCTGGGGAGACCTCACAGGCCTGCTGGGCACGGCTTCCTCGGCTATTTCTGCATTGAAGAAACAGAGGCAGCGAACATGAAGCGGATGCTGACCGTGGGCTTGCTGGGGAGGCTGTGTTAACACACCAGATGGGACAAGTCAAAGGAAAGCCAGGGCTGAGAACAGACATGACTAACCTTTGTAAATGCAGCAGTAGATTAAAAAGCAGAGAGGGGAAAAAAGCAGCTTGAGCCAAGTACAAAGTTCAAATGAGTACAAAGCAGCCATAACTATCCTTTACTCTGGAGATCACGAGCACGTTCCTCCCAGCTATGGTAGCCCTGTGCTGAAGCAACCTCCCAAATGTGCAGCAAGGACACAAAGTCTCCCTGATTCCTGGATGGAACTGGCTAAGGGCTTGGACACAGTTACATAATGGTTGTAGCTGAGACAACCAACCCTCATGACCCAAGAAATTTTTTCCAGGCCCATTTGTTCCATTTCAGCTGCAGAGGAAGTGCCAAGGAGTCAGTAAAAGTCAGAAAAATATGGATAACACGTGCTTAGAGATGGGCATGTGGAAGAAGGACAGACCACTGAAATACATGGAGAAAGCCCTAGTGGATGGCAGTCCCCTATAAACAATAATATTTGCTTGTGAGAGTCTATACACATATAACTACAGCCATAATTAAACACTACACTCTTTATCCATTGATTTTATGATTCCTACTAACTAAAATATCTAGTAAAACAATTAAAAACACTGCTTCCTTGCTTTGCTAATGACATGGGAACAGAAGTGACTCTACCTGTGCCAGTTTGCATGACAGCAAGTGTGCACCCTCGCTGTGCAGTGCAGAACCTGCAGGACAGCACCAGCCCCTGGCCTCCTTTCCCTCCCACAGGCTGCAAGGATCATTCAACAGAGTCACTGCAGCTCATAACTCCACAAAAATGAGACGGAACATTATGTTGAATTACAAATGGTCCCTAAGCACCTTGTGTAAAGGAGTAGAGAGCGAATAAAAATTGACACCAAAGTAAAAATAGTCCAGAGAAAGTGCAAAAGGAGCAGCACTGAATTTATTAAACTCAAACCTTTTTGTTTTTCCATTTAGAAAATTTTTTTAAATATCCAGGAAAATCCAGTGGGCCAGATTGCTTTTGTTCCACTTGGGTAAGAATCTTCCTGAAAACGCTATGAAACAGCACAGAGTGCAGCTTTGCCTTTGCAGGAAAAAGTCATCACTGCTTGATAAAGAAATCACCAAATTATCTGTGTCCAGGGCTTCACTGTTTTGCTTATAGCCTGTTTTGTCAAGGAGGAAGGAGAGGAGCAGAGCAATCTGCCAGGTTGGAAAGGGGATGGAAATTAGTGTGTGCAAATCTACAGTGTGCTGAAAGTACTTAATGAACTTAAATAAAAGGTTAGCTGCCAAGGACTATGATTTTTTTCCATTTTTCATATGGCTGTTTCTTTGCAAGAACTGAACACTGAGTTGTTTGCAAAAAAAGGACTGATTTCTACTGAGAGAAAGAGGCTGGGGATTTTTCTCTTTTTAATTGACCTCATTAAGTACTTCTCAAAGAGGTAACCAGAGAAACAGAAAAACACACGCTTTCCAGCTCATGTTTACAATGTTTTCTTTCTGAAACTCATGCACTGCTGTAAGACTGTGTAATACAGTAGTGCCTGGGGACAGAATGGAAGTGAGTGTTGGTGTGTACCTTGATCCCTGGAGGAAAATATCCCCTTCAATATTTTTCACATTTACTCAGAAATACCTAAACCCACTGCACTCCTTTCGTGCCAAGAAGGGAGCCAAGAAATCAAGGATATTTTTTTCTTCTCTCCAAATAGCATATTTCCCCACTCAAAAGAAAAAAATATCCCATCAGTCTGACAGACTTCCAGGAAACAGGGAGATTATTTTTTAGTTGCTAGGGTCCAAGCTCTGTTTCTTTAGGCACTGACAAGAAAGGGGCTCTTCTACATCCCTGTTTACAAAGCTAATGAATATAGGAGAATGCTTAGCAACCTTTTGTCAAGTGGCATGAGGTTCCCCTTCCTAAAAACAGATTCATCAAGATGTGGTGCAATCATTTAGCCCTGTTTCAGTGTGTGTTAATAGGGGAAATTATTACTTTACTTCAGGTTATACAGACATGGTTTTTCCATGTTCTCTAAAGGCTTCAGGTTTTTTAAAGTACATTTTTTGTGACATTATTCACCTATTTCCCCCTTTCTTCTCAAAAAGTCTTTTATCTGTTATTTCCTCATTAAAAAAAGAGTTTATTATTCTAAGAATATACTAAAATATGCTATAATCTCCCCATTCTGTTTCACCAACAAGGAGCTCTTAGAGAATGGAAAAAGCTGTTTGGCTTCAGGAAAAGGAGACAGATCAAATACAAGAAAGAGATTATACAGACAGATTTTTAAGGTGCTTTATAAAAGTGAACCCAAATGCCAGAACTGCCATCTCTAAACCTCCCTTCCTGCAGGGACGAGCAAGCAGCCACTGCTTTCTCTAAGGGTGTAACACCTCAAAAGGGTGTCACCCTTTTTCACATTTACTCAGAAATACCTAAACCCCAAAAGGGGGTCATGTTGCGGTGTGTTGCAATGTCCTGTTTTAAACTTCCGGGTCCCTTCCCAGGTGTGCCTATACCTCTCTCCCTTCCCCCTCGCCCCCTTGCTGAGTGAGTCCTGTCAATCAGGCTTAACTTCCAGCAAGGCGTCGTGTGGTTGGTCAATTTCAAAGGATGCTTCTCGGGCCTGGGGGACATTGGATAGATGTCCCTAGTCCCTTGAGACCCTGCCCCTTTCACCTGGTTGGTAGCTCACCTGTCCCCTCCCCTTCCCCTGTCCCCGAGCTTAAAAGGTTAATCAAACCATGCGGCCGGGATTCTGTTGGAGCAGTTGCCCCGGTTCAGACCTCTGTAACCATGGAATAAACATCTGGACATTCAACCCTCCAGCGGAATCCTCTCCTTTCTCTCTTCACCATCGCCAGAAGCTCTCTCTCCTGAGGTAAACGGAGTTCCTGACAAGCCTGGACTTGTTCAGTGCTCTGCTGCAATCTCCAGCAGCCAAGGTATCTCTGGGGTGAATTACACCACAGTGCTGCCTTTGGCCCAGCAGCGAGGGTCAGAACTGGCCCAGGCACCATCTAACTGGTAATATTGGGATTCCTATTCCAATAGGGTCACCCCTTTGTAACCCAGCAAGGGTTGTTCATATGCAAAGAGCAGGGTCCTGGCACCCAAACACGATAACCAGTTTGCACAATATCACACCTGCTCAATATGAATCCAGATCCATCTGGGCATGAGCCAAAAGCAGAGACACAAAGCTCGGTGGCCTCCCACACCTGACTGCAGTCAGGAACAGTGAGGGCAGGGCTGGATTTGGGACCTGCCACGGTGACTTTGGTCTTGCACGTAGTTGATGGGCAAAGAGGGGATCAACTGGTTTTGACTTCTGCCCATGGGCAAACCAGCTCCCCCCAACACATCTCAGCTTGCTTGTTTTACATCTGCCCATAGTGAAGCAACAGCTCTCTTTCTATTGAAGTTTTAATTTAAAAGTGTTTCAAGCTGCTCAGGGAGGCACCTGGCTTCCCAGATAAATTACTGAAATACTTTCTTCACACTAACTTTTCCTTTCCCCCTGAAGCCAGCAGGTGACATCTGGAAAACATACAAACCAAAGAGAAAATTGTCATTTTGAAGGCATTAGTAACTCCACTCCATGTGTGTGGGCGCTGCAGCCGTGCTGACCCCCCCTACCATGGGGCCAGGAAGCTCTGCAGAAGTGAGGCCAGCATCCTGGCCATGCATCACTTCCCCAGCACAGACACCTCAGTGTGCCTTGTGTCAGAGGGAGCAGGAGTGTCTTGAGCCAGAAGTGAGAGAGCAGCCTGGGGAGTGTAGCTAAAACAATGCCGTTTAAGGTGCTGGGTGGTATGACTCAGTTCCAGGAGGGGATGTTTGTGGTGTGGAGGGAAGTCAGTGTGTTGCTTGCAGGATTCTACTCTCAATATTCTACTCTCAATATGTTGGCACACAGTTCTGCTGAGAGCTGGAAACAGCCACACCTCATAGTCAGCCACAATAGAGCCTTCTCCAGCTCATGAGGTGTGGTATTTTTGGGGTCCCCCATTGTGGGGAGGAAATGATGAATTTGACTTTGTGTTCTTAAAAGATTAATGCATTATTTGATGCTATATTAATAATATATTATATCATATCATATCATATTATACTGAAGAATAGAGAAAGGATACTTACAGAAGGCTTAACAAGACAATAATGAGAAACTTGGGACTCTTGCCAGAGTCTCGACACAGCTGAACCGTGATTGGTCATTAAGTAAAAACAATTCCCATGAAACCAATGAAATAACGACCTGTTGGATAAACAATCTCCAAACCACATTCCAAAGCAGCCAAACACAGGAGAAGCAAATGAGATAATTATTGTTTTTCTTTTTCTCTGAGGCTTCTCAGCTTCCCAGGAGAAGAATCCTGGGCAAAGAGGATTTTTCAGAAAATATGATGGTGACAGTGAGGAACGTGGGTATCAGTGGCAGGAGGAGCACACAGCACAGTCCTTGTCACTGACCCCAGTGCTGCTGTTGGCTCAGGACCCTGCAGTGGGCCTGACATGCAGATCTGGATTCTCAAATGCACAGGAGCAACAGGAGAGGATAGAAAGACAAGAAAGAGTGAGACAAATGAGTAGGCAGAGGATAGACAAGCTCTTCTTTCCAGGTCAGTGTGTCACACGTTCACACAAATTGTGCATCATGACTGCATTTTGCCAGGTGTACCTGCAGTCTCACCAGTAAGGGGCCTTCTTTTTCTCTACCAACTCTGCACATTGTTAAATCACCTTTACTCCTTTCTTGTCTTTTATCTTCATGAGTCCACTGGCCTGGGACTGACCAGAAGATTCCTCACTGCTCGATCACCAGTAACTTCCACAGCCTCGGGCTGATTATTGCCTTCTTGTGAGCCTGTGAAATGAGGGAACACCTTTGTGCTTCAAATACATAGTGACAGGTTTTAAAAAAGTAAAATTAAAAAAGATAGTACTTAGGGTGCGCGGCAATGAGTGCCATACACACACTGGACATCTTTTATGTAGAGACAAGAGATGCTGCAGGGCTGTAGATTTGTTTTACAACGTGAAACAAATTTGGTGCATGTGACAGAGAGGCACTGAATTTGCCCTCTCTGGTGGCACTTAGTGCAGCCTGGTAGGCTTAGCCTGCCTGTGCTGGCTGGCTTGAGTGGCCGTGAGGCCCAGAGAAGGTAGTGCCTTTCTGCACAGACAGTTCCTGATCTCCTAGGGCTCATAAATAAGGAAAAACACAGCATAAGCAGCTTCCTCTGGGCCCCACATTCCCTATAGCGTGCTGTGCAGGTGAAGTGTTATACACCCACACTGTGGGTGTTTAACAGAAACAGCAGGCTCACACAAGAGCTCTGTGAACTTGCCTGGGTGTGCACAGTGGGAAAGAGCCAGGTGGGGAATTCACCTGTTTCATAGGCCAGTCCAAGAAATTAGCTCCTAGGGCAATGAGTGCAAGGCCACAAGCAGACTGGGATGCCAGATTTTGCCAAGTTTTGGCCCCTCTGGGGATGGGGTTTGGCCTGGGCACAATGCTGTGCTTGCATGGCTGTCCATGACCAGAGCCAGCGCTTGTCCTCTCAGCTGAGAGCAGGAGCCACAGATCTGGGAGCATCCAGCTGCCCCCCACTGCAGGAACATGTCCCTGGCCTGCCAGGCTTTAGAAATGTGTTTGATAAAAGTGCCAGACTCCAACACTGAAACAAGAGCAGGGGTGAGATGGGACCTGCTCGAGCCACATTACTCTCATCATCTTTGGCAGATACTGAAGTACAAAAATCCCTGTACTATGCCTAGGAACTAATTATAAAAAATGTAGTCTTACTGCAAATGCACTAAAAACATAACATAAAAGGAAAAATTATTTAAACTTTGCAGAGACTTGTTGGCTTTGACTTGTCTGAGCGACAAATAAAAGTGAGGGTTAGGAACATCTAATGCTTTTTTACTATGGACTTTAAAGCATGTTAAAGTAACATCCACAGCCAGATATTTCAAAACAATGCATAACATTCTGTAGTAAAAAGTTACAGCAATATTTAAATCACATTTTCTTTCAATGCTGCTGGTCTTGTAGTTGAGCTCAAAGACAAATTAATGACAACAAATGATTTAATGAGCCACATTATGTTGCGTAATGACACATAGGAGGACTGGTACTGGTAGTTCAGAGGCCATTACAACCATATGGAGTGATTAGATGGTACTCCTGTGTCCCACTCAGTCCTTCATGCCCAAACACAGAGCTTCCCTTTGGACAGAGCTGTGGCAGAGAGAGTTGGTGTGGCCAGCAGGAGGCACAGGTGGCTCTGTGGTGCTCAGAGATGAAGAACGGCTGCCATTTGGGAGAAAAGCCAATCTTTGCCATGTGTATGGAGACTTTTCTCCCAAAAGACATGGCATGATCAAAAATAAAAAATCTAAACTCAAAAAAAAAGCACAGCAATCTTAGTCCCTTCAGCAGGCAGGGGGGAACTGATGAAGGAGATGTGGGTGAGAGCTCTGACTTGTGGGAAGGAAAAGAGGGGCTTGAAGGTTGTGGGGAAGCTCTGCAGTGGGGAATTCTTCACTCGGGGTCACCAAATGTGGTGGTGTTCGAGGACGAGGGAAGAGATGAGAATCTTGACTCCATGTTTCAGAAGGCTGATTTATTATTTTATGACATATATTATATGAAAAGAAAATTATTTATTAAAACTATACTAAAATAATAGAAGAAAAGGATTTCATTAGAAGGCTAGCAAGGAATAGAAAAGGAATGATAATAAAATCTTGTGACTGACCAGAGAGTCTGAGCCAGCTAACTGTGATTGGCCATTAATTAAAAACAACCACTTGAGACCAATCAAAGCTGCCCCTGTTGCATTCCACAGCAGCAGATAATTATTGTTTACATTTTGTTCCTGAGGCCCCAGCTTCTCAGGAGAAAAGATCCTGGCAAAAGGATTTTTTATAAAATATGTCTGCAACCCTGCAAGAGTGGGGACACTGGGCCAGAGGCAGAAGCAGGAGATAAGGGCAGGTACATGAGAGTCCCAAGAAGCAGGAGGTAAACAGCAGGGGACTATTTTTCTTTGAACCATCATATCTTGAGGGTTCTCTGTAGCTTGTATTCTCCTCCAAGCTTTCGAGGAGAAAGCTTTAAGTAGTACAGAAGACAGATCAGTAAAAATCCAGCCAGCCCACACGAGAGACCTCTGAGGTAGACCAAAGACCTCTGAGGAAAGTAACCTCCTGGAGCTGTTGGCAAACAATACCATGTATACAATATAAACACTCTTTCCTGCATTCTGGGAAATTTTCAGAAGATAAATATGCGAAACATGATCAGTGCTTTCCTCTGCTGATAATTCAGCAGCAACAAAAAATGGCATGTTGATTAATTGGACTCGTTTGGTTTGCTTTATGTGTGGTCTTCCAGATTGCCAGGCACACAGATGCTGAAGCAAAATCAAAAATCAAACTCAGTCAAAATCAAACAAAGTATTTTACCCTGTGATATACAAGGGAGGTCACAGATTCAAACCCCAGGCTTCCCTTCAGCCTGTGGTTCCCAAAACTCTGGGGGATTATCTAACCTGCAGTCACATCTCCTGTGGCAAGGTTTAGTTCAGGACACAGGAAACATGAAAGATCACAACAAGGTCCTGTGAATTCTCATCATTTCTAGACCCATCTAGACATCTTTTCTTCAGATTTCCCCTAAGCCTGACCCAGTTCTGAAGACTAGCACCACAGTGCAGAATTCACCATGGAAGACACAGCATCTGCTGTCTCTGAACATCTCCTTGGGAAAAGGGAAGTTTTGCTAGAAGCTAAAGCCTGCCCACTTTTATACAGCAGCATCTCTGAGTACATTGCATCCCGTCCCCTGTCACCAAGCTGCTGGCCAGGAATGAGATATGTTATCTCTCTTTGGCTCTAACACACCTCTATAACAATTCCAAAGAATGTGTCTGGTCACTCTGCTTAGCAGAGGAAAATCATCCCTACCAACAGTGAAGCTGTCCAAAAAAAATTAATTTCCTGAGCTGGTGCATCTCACCCAATTAATCTCGCAGCAGCCTACCAAAGTCAGGCAGCATTTTCTCTTTGGTTTTTTTCATCCAGTACTACAAATGTCAGAGAAAATTTGCTTACTCGGATGTCATAACAACTTCTCAGGAAACCAGACTATAGGAGATTCAGAAAACTGAATTGAAAGTGTATTTCTGAGCTGCCACATAGCCTGTGTCTTCCTTCTGTACCATAAAGGGATAGCATAAAGTCATGCAAAGTAGTTTTACTTACTTGGGCAGGCTAAGTTTAAAACCATGGTTTCTAAATGTTTCCTAAAGAGCCAAGCTGTCCAATGCTCTTCCTACATTTTCCTGGATGACATATGAGGCCAAGGATTTCTAGTTATCCAAAAAGCCAGAAATGGTGCTCAGAGTTTCTCCAAATTAAACTCTTACTGCAATATTTTAAGACATCTATGCAGCTTCTGACCAACCAAACTCCCTTACCCTGGAGGGCAGGCTATGGCATGGCAGGAGGACAAACCAGTGCTTTCTGTTTGCTGTCTGTGAACTCAGCCAAAAAGACTGAAGCATTACACATGCTATGGCATGTCCACAAAAACTTGTCGTGCCAACAAGAGCTAACAGCCTGGAAGGCCACTATACATTGTAAAAATCACAGAGCAGTTGCTGTGACATTCTATGAGCTTATATTCCCAGAAGCAAGTAAATTAAACGGGGAATGCCTTCACTTTTCACACAGCCCCCTGTAAGCCTTGAGTTATTGCTGAGTAAGCCAGTAGTTGTGCTGCACACACACCCCACGTTTCCCTGACAGCCTCTACTGTAAAACCCTTGTGCAGTTTAATCAAAATTTTGCCAGTCTTTAAATACTTTGAGCAACACTTTCCTGCTGTGAAGATGGTTGATCTCATCTGCACTGTAGGCCCCTAACAAGGTGCCTAAACCTAACAAGGTTCACCTGTGCAATGGATGGAAGCAGGGCTGTGTGAGAGGCTGAGAGGCCCCACTCAGGGGCAGCTGCAATGAGCACCTGGTCTGTCCTCCCTGGGTGTCTCTGCTCCAAGGCAGGTGAGAAGGTGAGCTCCTCCTGTCCCTGCAGCTGTGGTTTCTGGGTGCTGATGGCTGCTCCAGACCACAGCAGAAGGAGGTAGTTTTAGAGGTCTCCCAGGATGGAGAGGGAATAGCATGCAAAGATTTGCAACAAACTCCATGGTTCTAAGGCAAAAGTTGGGAAAGCATAATTGAAACAGATCTGAGGAATAACTGGGAGTGTGGGACTGACTACCTGAATCAGGAGGCAGATCTGGGAGACAGGAGGAAGAAGGGAAGAAGGGGGAGAGGTGTATACTGTCAGTGCAGCTGTGAGGCATGTTTAGGGTCAGGTGAGAGCATGTAACCTGATAGGCAGAAAAAGAAATTTAGGCTGGGAGGTGGGATGAGGGGAGACTGAGATGTGGAAGAGAGAGAAGGTCTGGAGCTAGCAGCAAAGCAGGAGAAAGGTAGAAGCTCAGACTAAAGAGAAGCAGGAGGCTGGAGCCAGTGACAAGATCCTAAGAGAGAGATGATGCTACCAAAACCTCAAGGCTCGCTGGCACAGGAAGCCTTAAACCTGGGTTTTCCTAAGTACCAAATGCTTGGCTTGCAGTCTGCGCTGTGTTGTTTTAGAGTAGACTCCACATTTAATGACTGCGCAAGGGCTGCCATCCGTGTCTGGGCGCTCTGACTTTTGAGGTGGACAAACCACCATGCTGGGACACCATCTCAGCCAAGCACCTTTGGCAGGTACATCCAGTCAGGAATGGAGCCCTAAGGACAGGAGCAAACCCTCCTCAGCCCACGCAGACACCTGTGTGTGTCCTGTGATGCTGAAGAGCTGCCCCCCAGGAGGGCATCCCGACAGTGACCACCCCTCCAGAGCTCAGCAACAGCAGGGCTGCCAGGTTCTGCTGCTCCTTCTGCACCTGCAGACAGAGATGGCCCAAGGACTGCAGGGCCAAATTGGGTGTAGGTGTCCAGAGCCTGGCAGAGGGGACAGAGCACACAGGCAGCAAGGCTGAGCTGGCAGCAAGTTGCTTTCTTTCTTTGAGCCTGCAGATCCATTATGAGGTATCTGAGTATCAGATACCTCATAATGGATCTGCAGGCTCAAAGGAGTCTTTCCCCACCACTAGGAGAATCCCCCAGAATGTGCTGCTTCTCATTCTAGTAACAAAGACCAAGCTTTTTGCCTGGTGACCAGCTGGCCTCTCTGCCAGTGCCTGCTGAGGAGTGATTTCAGCTTTCTGTGGCTCTCTGCACAGTGGCATGTACACTGTCTGCAGCCTGGCATCTGCTTGCAAAGCCACCAGCCCAATTGCTATGAGCCATGATCCCCTGAGGCAGGTATGGGATACCCTTTGTCTCCATGGATTTTTTCTTTTTTGGGGCTGAAAGACCACACTTAGAGTAGTCTCATGTCTCCCTCAGCCACTGGAAGGACTACATCCAGCTGTGTACCATCCTTAAAACAGGTCCTGCACATCTCATGGTGGCACCTGAGGGCCCCTGTGGGGCAAGGAGTGCACACAAATGAGCCAGCATGGATGGCATGCAGATGAGGAACCCAAATGAGCAGGCAGTGGCACCAAGGCGATCATTCAATCCATGTGACCACAGCCTCCCAGGGACTCCAAGCTGACTCTTTCTTCCTGCTAACAGCTGCATTCAGATCAGGCAGGTGCCAGAAGCCATCTCCCTTGACTGAGGTGGAAGAAAGGATGGATCTCTCTGCAGCTTGCTGCTGCCCACAACTGAACAAGGAGCTCTTCATGGGGCCTGCTTATCAGTGCACCAGGTAGGAGATTCTTGTGAGGATCAGCATTGCAGTGTCCCCGTTGAGAATTTTTTGCAGGTTGAGGAGTTTCTGCGAGACAATGGCCACATTCAGGCGATGCACAATCCTGCTTGCTTTTAATAATGACAATGGACATGTTCACAAATAATGGATAATGGACATATTCAGAAACAGGGTCGGTATATCCTTGAGAAAGATACAAGAAGAAGAGTCATCAAGACTCAGCAAGTTCGTCAGCAAGTTTGAGAAAGTGAGAAAAAAGAGAAAGCAATGGGTGGGCCAGATGACTACAGCAAGATGCGTGAGAAATGAGATGATCCAATCAACATTCTATTTTAGACGCATAAACAGCTAGGATTATGTATTAGCTAGAGATGCGTGGACAGTAGAAACTTATTATAAATACAGCCCTTTGGGGATAATAAATTTGGCTTCATTTGATCATATTGATTATGGCATTATGTCCCTGATCGTCTGCACCCTGCATGTCCCCTCCTCAGAGCCCAGAAGGTAGCCCCAGCTGGGAAAGGCCAAGGCCAAGTATCCAACTTTTCCTACTGCTTACACTAGCCCAGTTTGGCAGCATGTGGTAAGCATTTACCCCCCTTTTAACCAGCCAGAGACCGTGCTAGCAGAAAGCAAGCGTGGAGCAGACCCCAAGCACACCTCCCCCCAGTCTCACCCGCTGCTGCTGCTGCTGCTTTAGCAGTGTCCAACAGGTTTTTCCAGAAGAGCAGTGACTGTGCAGGAGGCAGGGACGTCTCCCTGCCCATTGTGTGCCAGGCCAGCTGCTCTCCGTGGGACAGAGCCAGCACAGGGATGTGGCTCAGGCAGGAGTCACCCGTCAGGACACAGCTGGTGGCACTCAGGGGTGCTGAGTGCTGGGCACAGAGTCTCCCTTGGGCTGGGAAAGGCATGAGCTGGGCCTCTGTGATGGGCTGTGTGCTTCAGAGCCAAAACTCACGGGGTTTGAGGCCAAACAGATGGACTTCACTGGGAGAAGGGGGAGGCCACCTGAGGAAGGGTAACTCAAGCCAACACCAAACATGTGTAGAGCTCCTTAGCAACAAGAGATTAGCCTGAGCATGCCATTGCATTGCAGACCTCTGGATATGCACATGCTCTCCCTAAATCACACATGCTAAAACCCTCTCTGTACTTCAGCATCCTCAGTGGCCTCCCTCCAGCAGCCTCCCTGTGCTGCTCCATCCTGCTCAATGGAGCCCGTGAGCCAAGTCCCAGTGCTTCTTGTCCCTTTCCCACACCAAATGGTGTAATATCAAGCACCAAAGGTACCTCAGTCTGCCTATTCTTTTCATCCAGGGATATCACAGGCTCTTTCATATCTTAGTTCTATGAGAGGAAGAAGAAAGCACAAGGGTTTCTAAATGGGTACCATTACCACCAGCAACACACAAATCATGTCACAGTGCTGATGGCTTGTGGACATTCAAAACTGCTGCTGCTGGTGTTGCTAATTCAGAACAGCCTTACACTGGCAGGTGATTCCATCAATGCTGCCCTTTACCTGAGCCCCAGCACTACCTCTCTGAGTTCCTTGGAATGCAGTCCTTTACCTGACTGCACACAAGCTGTCCCACGCTCCAGCATGGGAGTGCATGGTCCCCACTGCCTGCTCTGATTGAGAGGCCCATGGCAGAGACACAAGGAGGAGCAAGCCAGGGAGCCTTCTCCTGGAAAGCATAACTGGGAGCACAGCCATGCTCAGTATTTGCCTTTTTCCCATATATAAAATCCTCCCCAAGATGGGAGTGACATGTGCAGCAGAGAACTCTGCCTTCCTCTCAAATGCTTCTCCTTGGCTTGTTGCCTTTCATAGCAAAGCTGTAACTCCTCCAGTGATTTCCTCTCATCACGCATGCAGAGCTTGCTGCTACCTTCCCCAGCTGTGCCAGTGCCCATGGCAGTGTAATCCTTTCCCATGTGTGCAGGGGTACATAAACAGAGCAGGGCTAGTGAAAAACCCCCTCTCCCTCCCTGTCTGGATCATGTGTTCAAATCCAAAACAGTTTGGAGGCATCGCTGCTCCATCTTCTGGGTCCTGTCATTAGCAGCATGTGCTCTTACCAGGACATAACCCAGATGGTCTCTCTTCTGTGAGCTGCTCCCTGCTGTCATAATGTGATTGATGAGCAGAAAGAGCCAGACAGAAGAAAGACAATGGGGAGCAAAGAAATGGCAGAGAAGGCCATGAATGAGAGCAGTGGGGAAAATCCCTTATAATAGTGAAAAGCAGGCAGAAAATGAAAAAGAAGGAAGTCAGACAATGACCAAGTAGAGAGAAGAAGGAAAGAAAAACTAAAGAGAAAAAAGAGTTTAAAGCAGCAGGAAACAGAGGAAGTAAAAAAGGGAAATAGTAGCTGAGGCTGTCCCCAATCTTGAAGACAAACAATCTGAGAGAAAGCCTTTGGCTGGTACAGGTAAATAGCTCAGTCAGGAGGAGCACTTGCTGCCCTTTCTGAGGGGCTGGGGCAGTCATTTGTCACAGGCAGGATCAAAGGCATGCCAAGAGACTTTGAGGGAGTTACTGCAATAGGATCAGAGGCAAAATCTGTCCTGCAAGCTGGAAAGGGTCATTAAATCAGTTATCAGAGAGCTGATCTGTTGCAAGCTCATGCTCGGTTTGTTTGGCAGCAGTGTGTTTCTGTGCCCATGTCCTGCTCACTGCACTCACTGGGGAGCACAGAGAGTTCACACACAGCAAACCAGCAGGAAAACTTTCTACTCCTGAGAGAGTGGAGCCAACCTCTGCTGCATGCACAGATCTGTGCTCTTCCAGTGTAGTTATCCAACTAGTTTTAAAGCTGGTCTCTCACAAAATAAAAGTCTGTTTGAGCTCTGCTTAATATATTTCTGTCGTTGCTGAGATGAAAACCTTATGATGAAAGCCCACATTTTACCAATTTAAGGAATACAAAAAGAAAGAACTGCTGATACATTAAATGTCAAATCAGAGGAAATGAGTAAAACCCCCTTTATTCTCTTTATAACCTTCTGAGGATACACATGCTACCAACCCAATTCTGACTTCATTACCTCCATGCACACATGGAAGGAGGCTGCAGGCATGAATATAGGGGCAGAAGTTGTACAAGGAGGCTGAGGGAGTTCACAGCACTGCTGCTTTTATCCCTGTGAGGACAATTACCCTGCTGAAGCACACGGTTGCTGGCACACACTAGGCTTGCTAGGTCAGAAAATGCTGGAGCCCTTCCATGGACTCTTTGCTTTTGAATCTCAGCTCTCTGTGTTCAGAGTAACTAATTACGCTGGTTTTTGGAAGGAGACTTTACTAATCTGCAAGACCTAGAGTAAGTTTTTCCAAAAAATCCCAAGGAATTTAAAAGCACTTCTTCTTGCCTTCTAGCAGAGTGTAGATGTCTGCACTGCTCTAAAGCACCACCACAAATCAGAAAATGCTCACCAAACTGTGTTTGTACATCCTTGGTAAACAGCCAGCAAAAAACCAGGAGAGGAGACATGAAGTGTGATCCTGGCCTCTGTGTCAGTGCAGTTGCAGAACTAGGGACAGCAACCAGCTTCTCACTGCCTCCAGCCACTGCCAACCATCCAGTTGCTACATTCAGCAAAAATAAAAACAAATTTTCCAAACACGATTTATGTTTTGGCCTGACATGAGCATTGGAAACACTCCTGTTGCAGACTTTGTAGCCATGAAACATTTCTTTACTAAAAAGCTTCCTCAGTCATAGGAAAAATTTCTTCACTGGAAGAGTTGTCAAGCACTGGAATAGGCAGCCCAGGGAGGTGGTGGATCCTGGAAGTGTTCAAAACTCATGTAGATGTGGTGCTTAGGACTATGGTTTTGGGACAGACCTGTCAGTGTCAGGTTAATGGTTGGACTTGATGATCCTAGAGGTCTTTTCCAACATTATTGATTCTGTAATATTAATTAAAAATATTCATCTTCAAATCACAGCAGATTGGAAAAGTTAACAGCTGCTGTGAACTGATACCTCTGTGCAGGAATCAGCATTGGCTTCCTCAGAAATGGCTTTCAGGGAACAATGGGAATTTACACCACATGGACCTCTGCTTCTGAGTGCCCACTCTTCACATGTCAAACCACAAAAAACACCTTTAGCATTAAAGGCTGAGCTGAAACTACAAAGTCAGATTCTTCATTAATGAAAAGATAAATTATCAAGAGATTAATACAGTTACAATAGAAACACTATTTCTGATCCATTAAGGCATTTTTGAGGTCTTGGTTTAAAGCACTACTTGAATCTGTCCCAGAAACAAAACAACAGGGAAGCAGCAATAACATGCAAATTAGACTTGACTAAATGAAGGCTTTTGGTAAGTAGAGCAAATAGTTCAATATTTTTAAACTGTTAGTAAGGATTGGGACTCATTTTTTCTTAGAGCAGTGTTGGCACAAATGCATTTATAGGCATAAAATGGAGGAGGGAAAATTTTTAATTGCATCTGATACAAAAACATCCTTCTACACCCACAAATATACAGGTAAAGAAAAAGTGTTGTGTCAAGAAAAAAAAACATATACGGTTATATTGTTGGTTTATTTTGTATGTTTCTTAGATCTGCAAGTCTTTTAAATCCTTTTACAGTCTTTCAAAAAATCACCTTGCACAGAGGGGAGTAATTTTTGTTAGATAATGGGGTGGTTTGTTGCATTGTGGTTGATGGGTGAAGGTGTAGAGGGGTGATGCCATCAGGCAGTACTTCTCCAGGGCTCCCCAGTCAAGGTTATAAAGAGCTCCCAATAATTCTTCATTGGCATTGGAGAAAGAAGAGCCATGATCCTCCTGACCCTTAAAGCAGAGTGTTTCTCATCTCTGCTGTTTCTCCTGTTGCTGCCTTGTCAATGCAGGCTGCAAGGCTGTGAGAGGGACCAGCAGTTCAGAAACTTTTCTCCACCATGACACTTGAGCCCAGCCCTTCTTGCTCAGATCCACAGTGCGTGTGATGCCTTAAAGCTGGGTGTGGAGCTGCTACACTTGAACATCTCTGCTCTTCCTCGTGCAAAGTCTCTTTCCCTCCCGACACCACACACCATCCTGGAGCCAGTATCCCATTCTGAGGTGGTGGCCACTGGGATTCAGCTTTGCAGTCACTCCTATTTGCTATGCTCTCAGTAACAAGTGAGGGGACTGACCCTGCAGCCACGCAGACCCTCTTGCCCATGTCATTACCAGATCCAGGCTGTGGCTTGGTGAATTAACTGTGGTTGTGCCTTGGCTCAGTGCAGGTCCATCTGTTGGAGCAGCAGTCTCTGGGAGGAGGGGGGCTGCTTCTCTCCTTTCTGGATTTCTTCCTCTGGCTATGCCTTGCAGGATGTCTCTTCTTCAGGTGTCTCTCTATATGTTTGAAGCAACTTCATGCCTCAAACTGTGATGGTGCTCCTTCGGGTTTACCCCTCATGGTAGCAGGTTTGTTTTGGACATAGTTGGCCAAAGTTTTAGCAATGTGTTAATAGGAATGTGAAGCTGACATTTTCTAGAAACAAACTCAGGAACCACCTCATCTATTTTCAGTGTCTAAACTGAAAAAGAATGTAATATGTAAACATACACGGTATCAACTGCCACAGGCTATTTCAAATATTTTTATCTTTAAATTTTAATATTAAAAGTTCTTGGTCATAACATCACAGAAAATGTTTATTATCTTTAAAACAATAGCATTTTCTGCATTCTTAGGAGATGATTTTTGTGACAACCGGCACTCAAGCCTTGAGATATTCAATCCAGCTTGTTATAAATGCATACTCACATAGTTCTTAATAATGAAGCTAATCAGCAAGTTATTCTTTCTCCAAAGGATTAACTTTTTCCTTTGTCACATCTGACTTTTAAAAACATCAGTCTCAGCACTGGGTCGACTGCATTAACAGAAAAAATGAAATCACTTCATGACAAATACACAGTGTACTGTTATATGCTATTATTTCAAAGTCTAACTGCAAAATTCAGCTTTTACAAGCAGGACACTAGCCAAACTGCTTAGTTACCAAATGTGTTTGCATTTGTGTTTACAAACTGAACACATCCCTCCCTTCTTTTAATTAAAAAAAAAAAAATTGTTGTAGTTTATTAAGCTAACCCTGCGCTTGCTCGCCAAAAGTTGAACAGGAATGTCCCCTCCAGTCAATCACCACAATTAGCAGTTCTCCCCTTCATCCCTCTGCCACACCCTGTGTCAGTGGAGACATCTCCACCCCACTCAGAAACCAGCCATCTCCTCCTGACAAACACATGATGTATGCTAGAGAAATCAGCTGGGCTTTGGCAACTGCATTTTTCTGGGCACTAGAAAAGCTCCCATGCTTTTGGTGTAAAGGAGGATTGATAATTCTTCCTTATCTGGCAGGATTATTGTGAAATTACTCTGTTTATGTTTGTAAGGAAGTCCGATTTTCTGTGCAGTCTGGAGGAGGAGGGACTGACCAAAACCAGGGATGTAGCTCTGCAGGGGATGCTGGGATCTGCCTGGGAAGAGGGATGGGTTGGTCCAGCAGAAAGAACATACCAATGGGATTCAAAGCTTCAGGAGAAAGTCAACAGTCATCCCCGTGCCCTCAGCCAACAAACAAACAAACCAAAACCAAACCAAACCACAAAACAAACAAAAAACCACGACCAAAAAAAAACCCCAAATCCCCAAACCCCCACAACTTGTTCATCATGTTGCTACAGGAAACACCAACCAGGAGTGACAGACTGACTGATTGGACTGGCCAGCACTGTAAGATCACATTTTCCGAGGATGTTGTGCTGGAAAACAGAAGTGCACACCGAGGGCAGTCAGCTGGGATTGTCTGTACTGACATAGCGCCTTTGGAGAGAAACCACAAGTGTCACATGGCCCTGGGACATCTTTGGCACGTGACAAACATAAATGGGCAGCAAAAGGGCTCTTTCTGCTCCTTCCCTTCAGAGAGGCCTTTCCAGGCTTCTCTGTCCCTGAAGGAGAAACAATGCAATATAGCTTTGCTGGAAAGCATGTAAACAGATGCAATATCAAATACTCATTTAGCCAAGCACTGAATTTTCCCTGGCACACATTACTACACAGTTGCAAAATTTCTTATGAGTCTGTAGGGGAGATTCCTATCCTGCATGATCAGAGACAAAATTCCCACCCAGTTCAGCAGGGCTGGAGTTTTACCCAGTCTCTCATTCCTCCCTCCCTTATTCTGTCTGGAGCAGGAAGATTGCACTAATCTTTCATATCTTGGGCTGATTTCTACATACACTCAGTTACACCATATGAGTACTCATACACTCAGCTCTGCACCATCCTTCAGGTGCAGCTCCCCACCTTTGTGCCCTTACAAAGAGCAGCAGCCAGAGCTGAAGGAACCTCCTATTGCTTTCAATAAAAACACTCCTGTGGCCTTCGGATTTTTCAGTTTTGTTACTCCAAGTGAGTCACTTTAATTTGGTATTACTTGACCTGTATTTCAAAGTACTTTGTCCCCTTTGGGATCTGAAGTAAATGAAAAGTTAGAAGTAAATGATAAGCTAGAGGACTTAGAAAAAGTGCTTGCACTGTCTGAGCAAATATGCAGAAATCAAGTTCATTGCAGAGTTCTTGCCTCACAGAAATCCCCTTGATGTGCAATAGATAACAAGGTTGCCTGCCAGACATTTATTCTTTTTCCTCCTCACTATGCACAGAAAAAATCAGGGGCTAAACTGCAGTTATAAGGATCAAAGTGACAGCTAAAGCTACTGTGGCCAAAAACTGGCAAGAGTCCCCATGATTCCCCATATCAGGGCAGTCTGGTGGAATTCCTGTGGCACCAGATCCCTCCTCTGCTGCCCAGCACAGGGAGATGAATGAGCTAGAGAAGAGCCCTGTTGGGTGCAGATCCTACAGTGGGGAGTCCATGGGACTGCTGGATCTCACCCCACTGCTGGGGTGCCAGGAAGGAGCACCCCATTCCCACAGGTGCTGGCCTGGGTGCCACTAAGGCTGGCCAACAGGGAAAACCAGCAGTGTAGCTGCTGCAGCATCCCAGAGGGAAGGAGGAGTTCCCCCTCCATCCCTGTGTGTGCCCTGTGCTCACAGCCAGGCACTCAGCCCCTTCTGAGTCAGCAGCAAAGCCATCTGCTGCTGGGGGTCTGATCCAGGTGTCCCCACCACTGCTGCACAGCATGTTCCCAGTGGAGCCCATGATCCCCCTGCCTGTGGGAGCCATCACCCTGCACCCCTGCTCAGAACACACCTGGATCCCACCTGGATCCAGGCCAATCTCCTCGGGATGCCAAGGCCACCAGCTCTGATTCCACCTCAGAGATGTGCCTGAGAAGGCCCTGCTCTGGCCACCACACCGGCCACCAAAGGTGCTCACCAGACTTGACAAGGGCATGAGATCCAGAATGAATACATTTTTAGTATGTTTTCCTTAGGAGGAGAAAAAATACCACACTAAGAGAGAATTTGTGTGAAAATTGAACAGACACGTGCAATACCTTGCAAAGGAGGCCTGACTTTAGGATTAGATCATTTTAATAAGCCACGATAATAGTGTCTGCCAAAATACTTGCCGTGTTAAGTGTCTCTCTATCAAAGGACTGAGCAGTGAAACCTGTGTGCTGTATGGCAACCCTAATTACCTTCCAGAAAATCACATTTACCTCCATAATTTACTTATAAATGGTCATCTGACCAGTTCAATTAAACTGCACTTAACTGATGTCTATTGCATTTGCATGTCAGTGTTACTCTAAGACACCAGCCAAAACTGGTGTGAAGAACAGTGAAAGCCTCAAACCACAAAATAGGGCGAAGATTTGCTTTGAATTAAGTAAAATGAAAAGTATTCTAGACATAGGTTTGTAAGTTTTTTGACACAGGTACAAAATCTACTCTCAGACTGTTTTAAATTAAAAAAAATTATACAGACGGACTGCATATCTAACAGAATAAAATGCTAGCACAAAAATTAGTATTACCATTAAAAGAAAGGGTAAGCACAAGCAAGCACAGTCTGTAGGGCATGGGAAAGATGAATTAGTCAGTAGAGATGCTTATGGTTAAAAGTTCCCAAGTATAGAAATTAAAAAGGCAAGTAGTTGTAAAGAAATTGAATTTTTTTTTTTCTACAATGTATAGAAGGTAGAAGGACTGAAAAGTGTGGCTGATGTGCAAAATGGAGAAGGTTGAAATGAGGGGTAATCTAGACATGTGCTACAATCTGAGTTTTTAAAGAAGATGCTGATCTCAAACATGGGAATAAAGATGTAAGAAGTTGACAGCAGTTGGAGAGAGCAGGTTCCCAAAACTAGGATGTAATTAAATTTGAAAGAAGATAATGCATGGAATGTCAATGGCACATAGTTTCCTTCCCCTGTAACCCTGGAGAGCCTACAACTGGAAAAGGGGGAAGCCATAGTAACTAAGAGCACTATGACAAGCAGAAAAGGCAATGAAACCTAAAGTGTATTTATTTAGTAGGGCTAACATTTTGGGGTACAGCACAACTGCTTTCTGGAAGAAGAACATTCAAAAGACCTGTTCTTTTTGAGCTCAAGTAAAACATTTCCCACTGCATTTCCTGTGGGGATAGCTGCAAGTGACAGCAGACTAAAAGCAGAGAACAGACTGTGTTGGAAAGAAGCTCATCCAGTGGAGAGTACTGGATCCCATAACAACACTTTCAGAAATGACCTGAATGACCTCTTACAGTTTTTCATGTGTTAATGAAATTTTTGCTAATGCAACATAGAAAGGGACTGCCAAGAGACAAGGGCTGCAATGTCATTTGGGAAAAAAGTGGATGACCTTGAAGTCTGGAACAGTAGAAATTAAATTAAAAGTACAAAGTCATATACTTAATGTCTAGTAGGAAGGATCTCTGCTATATCCCAGGAGTTTGTTTGTGTGAGATGATGGAGGAGACAGACTGAAGTGCATTATTTAGGGTGATGTCAAGCCAAAAATGTGGTGCATCCATAAGAACAGCAGATGTGATCACAAGATGAAACAGATATTTCGAGTACAAGGACTCATGAATCAGTGGGATTACACAAAGTTCTTGTGACACCTAATTTGTACTGCTGTGCACAGTTTTTTTGTAAGGAGTAAATTAAATTGGAGTAGTGCTAAGCAAGGTTACTGGGGGGAACAAGTGACCAGAGAAGTTATTATACACAAGAAGAACAGAAAAATAAGGCTGAAAGTGTGCAATTGCTCTCTAAAGCTGTATCAGTTAAAACACATCTGGGATGGAATATACATTTTTTTAAAAGAAAGGTAAACTGCACAAAACCCCAAATCAATAAAAATGGTCCTTAAGTGTCAGGATTTCCTGCAGACAGCTCTGAAAAAGGGTTTGGGACAGGTATGTAGGGTTAAAGCAAAGCCTGATGAACTGATTCTACTTATTGCTTTCAGAAGGAGAGGAGAGGAGAGGAGAGGAGAGGAGAGGAGAGGAGAGGAGAGGAGAGGAGAGGAGAGGAGAGGAGAGGAGAGGAGAGGAGAGGAGAGGAGAGGAGAGGAGAGGAGAGGAGAGGAGAGGAGAGGAGAGGAGAGGAGAGGAGAGGAGAGGAGAGGAGAGGAGAGGAGAGGAGAGAGAGGAGAGGAGAGGAGAGGAGAGGAGAGGAGAGGAGAGGAGAGGAGAGGAGAGGGAGTTTAAGATGCAGTAGGAAAAAAGCTACCTCTGAAGTGCAGCTCTTACTTCACTGTAGAGGTCACTGGGTTCCAACCCCACCCAAGGCAGCTGTGCTCAAGCTTTTCAAACCAAGCCCAAAGCTTGTGACTGTTTTTGGCTAAAGGAGAGAACAGAAGACTGCTTGAAAGGAATTCTTGGAAGGAACAGGGAGGGTGGAAGAAGAAAGCTGCACATGATGTGCTGGTCAGGGAGGATGTGAAGGGGCATCCACCAGAGGTGGAATAATGGAGGTCCAGCAATGGCTGGAAATACCTGAAAATCAAATGGATAAATCAAGGGTAGCCAATATGCAGCAAATGGGCATGCAACAAGTGTGCCTGACACAAATAGCACAGGCAGCTCTGAATACCTCTTCAAAGGCTTTTTTTTTAAATTGAAATTAAATTTAGGACTCATCTGGGATTTATTTCAATGTTATTTTATTTCGTAAGGAAATGCTCTACATTTCATCTAATAATTTGCAAATGAAGGGAAAAGGTAGGATGTGTTTAGGAATCCCCAATACACGTTTTACAAACAATCCTGCAACTCACCTCTGTCATTCCTGTGCTCCGGGTGAGTCACCAGCAGACATAAAAGACAAGGAAGGAAGCACTGGGGTTAATGAAAAACAGCCTGCTTGCAAACTTAATTCTTATGTTAACAATCAAAGAAAACAGAAGATACAGTATTCCTTCCAAAGCAAAAACACTCCATTTGTTCAGAGCGGGCCAAAACCAAAACAGGAATAATCTATTCTCCACAGTGGTGGAGAAGAAGAAAAATATAGAATTAATACATTATGCATAAGAAGTCCTGAAGTTCCTGTAGCACTGTCGGTGGTAGCAGGAGTTGGTATATGTGGATAAGGAAAGACACTCCCAGCCATGGTTAGTCTTTGAGTGGTTATCCATGTGCACAAGCCATGGTCACTGGGTGGCCTTGCAGATGTTCTCACCATCCAGCAGTGATGGTGAGTGGATGTTCATTGGATACTGCTGTCAGCATCCCCATTCGAGCTGCTCTTTTAATTTATTAGTGTCCTTCATTCCAGAGATGTGTTTTTTCTAGTTTGCCCACATTTTCTCACCCAGGAATGGTGGGCATACTGGGAAACACAGAAACTGGGAAAAGGAGACCCTGCAGAGGAAAAGGCAATGAAGCCTGACCACCCAACAAGAGCTACTGCATCCCGTGGCCCTTATTCTCATTACTGTATGTAAATCAGTACTTGTATCCTCTCCTGTGTACTTCTCCTCAGAAGCCTTATTTAGTCAGAGGATCCCAGATAATTTCAGCAGCACAAAGAATTGCCCTTTCCAAACAGACCTGCCCTGGGAATGTATGCCAGTGTAAGGATGTCAGGCGCTGTTGATGCAAGTACAACACCACCAGTTGTTGGGACAGCTGGGCTGGGCTGCCCTGGTGGCATTCTGCTGGCAGGGTCAGCACTGCCTGCCTAAAACTACTGCTGCATGGTGTGCTCCCTCCTCAGAATTCCCAAAAGTGGCTGGGCTGGCAGTTTTTCTGTGCAGAAACCTGAGCTTAACATCTCATCCTATTACATTCCCTACATGAGTCAGAACAGGATTTCATGCAACAGGAATAGGTCCAATACCCTGGGGCATCTCTTTCAAAATAAATCTACAGATCCTGCCTGTAAACAATATCTTGTGTGTCTATAGCAGGAAAAAGAACGCAATCAATCAATCAATCAATGTACCTATCTCAATCAGCATCTCCCATCCTTTATCAGCTGCTCAAATGATCAAATATTCACCTGCAGTCAGGTCATTAAAGGACAGTCTCTACTTCAAGCCTACACTGGACTCACACCTCTGGATCTACCACCACTGTTGTGCTTCTATCACATCTGGCCATGTGTAAGTCTTTATTACACACATTCAGTCAGAAATTGCTGCTGCTAACTAGAAAGGAGGCTCCTGCAGATGAAAGACAGGAATTCAGCTGCCAAAGGAAGCATGCCTAGAGAAATTTCCCCAGAAAGTCTATTTCTTAGCCCACATCATATTATCTAAAAACTTGAAATTTATATAATTTTCTGAAATGGATAAAAAGTCCTTTCCTAAATGACAAATTACTTCAGGGCCAAGCAGAGAGTTAAATTTCTGTGGTGCAAGTTACTTCTCCTTCAAAAGTCCTGAACCATAAGGCTTTGCACCTAGTATCTATTTCACTTACTGGCCTGCTCAAAGGTCTTTATTGTCTGTTAGAAAGACCTTCAGCTTGTTGAAATTATACTGCCAGTAAATTCCTTGTGCCTTCCCTCAGCATTCAGTCAAATAAGCAAATAATGTGTGAGTAAAAACCTTTTCCTTCTTAACAAGAAATCTTATAAACAATAGAAAAACAAATTACATCTATACAAGTACCAGAGAAATAAAGCTAAATCTTAAAAAAATGTACTTCTGTAGGAAATATAATGAGCTGTTTACCCTGAAAAACAATTGAGAGCATTGACTCATGTTTCACTAGGCTAACAGTATGGAAACAAGTTGCAGCATTGGAAACTGCAATGTGCATCAGGCTTGTTTAAGCACAACCCACCCCAGAGATGAACACAGAAATCCAGGCAGTGAGCATCTCTGCCCATTCTGCTCTGTGTCTATCCATAGCACAGAGAACAGTGTGAACAAAGCTCTTCTCTCCTGTGAACAAAGCTCTTATGTGAGAGGAAACCACTAAGCCTTTAGACAATGATTAGGTCTCTTTTCTTCCACATGTAACTATGACCAAGCACCCACACCATGCTGGGTGGTGCTATTTGGACCACTCTTCAAGTCCAATCTTTAAGTCCCTTTTCTGAGGGAATATGAGGCTTGGAAACAATATGAGCAAATCTGCCTCTACAGGGGTGTCTGCAACACTGGTGGGATAAAAAATGTTTTTCCTGATCTTCCTCTCTCACACCTCTTGCACTCCAATATGCCCAGGCATCCTGGGATGAAGAAGAAGTGGTTCCAGCCGCTGCTGTGGGAATGGGAGCAAGGCCACCCCTGCAGAGGAGGTCTGTGCAGGCGGCACCATCACAGTGGCAGGGAGGGGGACCAGGAGAGGACACATTTATGATAACTGGGGTTCACCAAATAATTTCCATAATATGAGACACCTCTAGAAGAAACACCTGAGCGGGTGTTATGAGACATGGTACAGTTCACATGGTACTTGACATCCCTCCATTAAGAACCCAGCAGCTCTGTGATGCTGACAGAGAAGTGCTGACCTACATCTCTGAAGCAGCTCCAATTCAGAGTGATCAAAAACACTGACAGACACTGACACTGCGTGTCCTTTTTCAGGACAGCGCTGATATTTTTGATATGTCACACTGATACATCAATATCTGACTGGAGATTTCTCCTCTAGTCCTATTGATACTATAAATGTTCTGCAAGAGGACAAAGTTCATCACTTTTGCCTCAAAAACGTAAAAGCAGACATAAACACATAGCAGAGAAGGGATCCACCCTGAAGTCTGTTTCCTTTATAAGTGCTAAAAATATTTGAGTAGGTCTTGATGCAGTCCTACAGAGTTAAGCCATTATATGCTATTGACTTTGATGTAATACATTTACTATTATCTACTGACATGTTTTATGATAGTTTCATACCATGATTGACATAAACCACCACAAAACCTCATATCTGAACTCAGATCAAAAGAGATTATGCACTAGCTCAGACAGATGCTTTTTTATTCATTTCTCTCAGAAATGCCTGGAATTTCTATGGCAAGCCTTCTTGGGACTTTCTGCAGATAGCTGGTCATGCACTGAGCAGTCTGCAGATTTACAAAGGTTGCTGCAGAACTTATAAGAGTTGGAAGGAAACTCATTTTCCATAGCTCAGGCCACATTTTTCTCTTGGAGAGCTCTGCATTCCATGGGTTTCACTGTCTGAGTTTAATATATATGACATTCAAGTTTCTAAATGTGTTCTCTGTGAGATTCTTTTTTTATTTTTTTTTTTTGCTACCACAAATACTTTAAAGCAGGCATCACGATAGGAAAAACACTGGAAGAGAAGTGTCAGATGATGGAAGGGTGAAGTAACAGTATCATCATTTCCCAAAGGCTGATGCACTCAGAGAAGTCTGCACAACATGGCCATTCATTTAGAAAGGAGAGTTAATAGGAAATAACTGGCAATTTTTTTTTTTTTCTGGAGCTGAAAGTCCCAACCCCTGGCAACCACCAGCTACCCCTGGTTTCAAGGCTCTTCAAGGTGTGGCACTCCTTCTGACACAAGAAACACCTTCTCTGTCAGCAGAGCAGACATGGAATTTCTGAGCATATCAACAGCCTTTACATTTTCTGACAATACCAACAGTCCCAGGAGGAGTTTCCTGTGAGCACCAGCAGCAAGTGCCCTATTTCATAAGCCTGGAACACAGTTATTTAGATCAAAATTGGATCTTGTCACACATTCCCCCCTCCATACCAGTAGAGCTGGGACTGAGCTCTGGGGCTCTGCAGTGACTTGCTTGACTTGTGCTCCACAATCTCCATGGTTGCTTGTAAAAACCTATTGCTACCTGATTATCAGTGGTTACTGCACGTGTTGTGAGATCTGGCAGCAAGAATTTGCTAAAGTGCAAGACAGAGTCTTGTTTCCTGTGCAGTGCATGCCACTAAGTTGATGCCACCCTTGGGGACAGGGGCCTTGCTATGGCAGTTCTGTGTGCAAACCTTTGTAGCCTTGCTGTGCCTCTGCACTGCCTTGCTATGAGATCCAGGAGAGCAGAAGAGCCTTTCTTCTCCCTCCTCCTCCTCCTCCTTCACACCTTGGTCCCCTTGGCCCCTCAGCCAGTTGAAGGCAAACTCAGAATCCTAGGGAGGTCCCAGTGCTACTGATAGTTCTCACAAGCACCCTGAAGTCCCTGGCCATGTCAGCAAAGCTGGAAGGCCAAGCCCAGCTGTGGGAAGGGTGACTAGAACTGGGCAAGGACTCAGTGACAGCCATCTCAGCAAACACTCAAAGCCTGACGACCTTCCCAAACAGCTTCCAGATGGAGGGGTGGCCATTCCAGGCTGTCCTGTGCCCAGCCCTGCCAGCATGGAGGGGAAAGCTGTGAGCTGGGGGAATGAGGTGTCCCAGGGCTTGGATTTGGTTGTGATCCATCCCCCCCTTGGATGCAGGCAAGGGCACTGAAATTAGCAGAAGAGCAGCTCTGCCTAAAACACATTTCTTTACAGACAGCAGTAACATGGAGAGCAGTCCAGAAACATGATGTCATCCTTTTTATCATCCATAGATCTCCTGCTTTCTGTACTCCTAGCCAACTCTGCGACGTGGATCAAAGATTTCTAGAGAACGAATAGGAGCCCACTTGTTATTTCTCATGAAATACCCTGTTGATCTGCTACAAAGGGATATCAAACACTGTTTATCCAAATCTATAAATCCTGTAAAACTTAACATAGGCATTAGGATATAGCTTCAGTGCGACTCCATTATATATGCTGCAAGAGAAATAATGTTACCCTGAAGAGATGGAACTTGCAAGTTTTGAGAAACCAGTCCCATAGAATATCCCCTTTGCTTCATATAAATACCCTCAATAAAGTCTTGAGCCTTTAGCTCTGCTGAAACCATCAGACAGATAAGTGTTCCTTTTATCCAGATAAACATCATGGGGGAGGAGGTGTCACCCTGAATTTTAGGACTTTAGGACTGGTTTCATGTAAGTGATGCACTGTAGAGCAGACTGAAATATTATTAAGACAAAGACATGTCCCCCATAAGTATCTTTTTATATATGTTTTATCTAAGATACCGCTGTGAGTAGCAAAGTATTTAAATCTCATAGGATTATGAGTAGCATTATAGTATTTAAATAGTATAGTATTATAGTATTTAAATCTCATAGCAAAAATCCATATTTGGCCAAGGTCAAAGAGCAGTTGACCACTACATGAAAAATGAACACTCAAGAACCTGTTCACCTCTGTTGCAATATATTGCCTCAGTTTGATTGGCAAGTCAAAAGAAACCTTTAACTTGCAATGTGAGTGCAAAAATGTTGATGAGCTGAGAAGCCTCAAACACTCCAAAGCAAATGTGACAAGCCCTGTCAGCAGTCCTAGCATAATGCATGTTTGCCTCATGCAAAAGCGACTGTCCTAGGAAGAGGAAGATGCTTGTCTGAGGCGGAGCCTGAACTTAAAATCTCCAGCAATCCCTAAATTATCTTTGTATAGAAAAACAACTGTGGTGATCCAATGTCAGTGCCCTGATCCCACCTCTCTCCCTGTGGTACCTTGTATTTGTGACTTTTGCACATTTACAAAGAGTTTGCTAAAAGCAGTTTGCAGGGCAGTTGTAGCTGTGGGTGTCATGTGAGGTTGATGCCTGTCAAGTGTGGGGCAGGAGGAACAAATGTTTTGCTGCCCTTTCCAGACTGCAGCCTGATTCTTCTGCTCTTGTGGACTGGGCTCACCCCACCACATTTACACCTGCACTCACCAAATAAAGAATAAATTCAGGTTTATCGTTATTCTTCACAATGTGTGTGAACTCAGTCACACAGAAAGGTGCTGAAGGACCTGAGCCTCAAGGTGCTCTTGTATGTATCAGAAATCCTTGAAGAACTGCTCATACTTATAAAGCTAATATCCTTAAGGGACTGCCAAAGTTATGGTTACCAACGACATAAATGGCAGATGCATGAGAGAAATGTGACTTTGCAGCAGGATTGGCTGCCAGAGCTAACTCCTGCAAGCGTTTTCTGACTCACTGGGTAACCTCACCCTTGCCTGTCACTGTTATCAGGCACAGCACATAAACAGCTTTCCATCCTGCAAAATCAGCAGAGTGATAGGAGCACAGATGAGACAAACATAGGAAAGAACAGGTGTGTTGTTTGGCTCTTGCTGAGTTACACATCCATCCTCAGCTGGACTGCCAAATACAAAACCATGCTTGCCTTTGAGCCAGGAGATCTGTATCTTGGTAAGGACTGACATCAGTATGTGAGGGGTATTAATAAAATCACATCCCTTTCCTCAGTTCAGCTTAGTGGTCTTCCCTTCATTCAGGGACAGATATCTTTGATTCTTGTCATATTTAAAATCAGGAGGAAAATCTATAGTGTTTATCCAGTCTTTGTGGGAAAGGCATTTAGGTATTTTTTCCTGAAGACCTGTGCAGAACATTTTTCAATACAACAAAGGCAAAGATCATCCTCCAGTTCCCCACGTGATCTCACAGCAGTTCTGCCTATTGAACATTTAAACCAGGCTTTTCTTTGAAAAACAACATATCATGGACAACTCAGTCCTTAACAGGATGTATGCATCAATCTTTCTTTTCCTGCAGAAGGGATGTTCACATAACAACGTGTTGTTATGTGAAAAGGACAATTTCATCTCCCTGCTGCAGGGAAAACACCTAAGACTCAACCTGAGCATTTTGTGACCCACCAGCATCCCATGCCTGATGTATCCTGCCAGCACACAGTCCTTACCAACAGCTGTGAAGTCATTTTAGAGGGAGGTTGCTTTGTGGAGGTAGAGCTGCAACAGTGTGCCAGCATGGACAGTCAGTGAATCTGGTCAGAGCTCAGCGAGCACGACACAAAGGTGCTGTCTTGTGGGGTGTGGAGTGGGAGATGCCTGTCCTTGTGTCCTGCAGCCCTTAGCAGGTTATGCTGGATTAAATGCAGCACTGATGTAAGAGAAGGGCACAAGCATGTGTTGGGTGCAGGTGCTGACACTGCAGTTTGGTTAAAGCAACTCTCCCCTACACCTCAGCCCTTATCTCACCTGGCATCAGTGGCTGTCCAGAGCCATGTCCTCAGTAAGCAAAGGGTACCTAAAATCTGCATCACAGAAGCTGTAACTATTTAGGCTGTTAATTGCTGGTTTTTCTTAAACAGTGTGTCTGGCTATTCTCACAGCTTGTGAGGCTGGAGCTCTTCTATTTTTTACTTAGGCTGTTTACAGGAACATCAAACATACTTTTTGAGAAGTATAGATTATTCATATTTATTTATATAGAGGAAGTGCCTAGAAATTCTAGGCATGGACCAATGCACAGCCTGGTATGGTTTTATTCAAACATAGAACAAAAGGATTCTGCACCCTACTTCAAGTCCAAGACCAAAACAAAAGACAAAAACAGAGCAGGCACACATGCACCATAAGGAAGCAACATCTGTGTATGACAAATGTTTACTGTACAGCTTTGATTGATTAAATGTTTACTGCTGACTTTGATTGATTAAAGATTGTGAATGTAATTTTGAATGAAACATCAGAATTAAACATAAGAATGGTTGTGCTGGGTCAATATAGGCTGCTGAGTTCCCTCCTGACCATTGTGCATGATCTCCTTGTTTCTCCAGCTCCAGGGCTGATACCTTTACTGGACTTCTCTGTGCCAATGGCTGTTCATGCAAGAATGACAGCACGTTCCCAACCATCTTCCTTGCCTAGAACTCCACATTCAGAAGAAGTGCATTGTGACTCAATCCCAGAGGGAGTTCAGATCCACACACAACTACACAACTCCCAACTTGGGAATTTCCTCTGACCTGAGTGACTTCAACAAAGCCCAGGTTTGACCAGTGTACTTTATATAAGCTGGACATCATAGTCAAGTGATGATGGTGATTTAAAACACTCTCAGAGGAATGCAAAGCTGTTACTGATTTATATAGCTGCTCTGAAGAAAAATCCCTCCTCTCTTCCTTCCTTCCTTCCTTCCTTCCTTCCTTCCTTCCTTCCTTCCTTCCTTCCTTCCTTCCTTCCTTCCTTCCTTCCTTCCTTCCTTCCTTCCTTCCTTCCTTCCTTCCTTCCTTCCTTCCTTCCTTCCTTCCTTCCCTTTGCTCAGTGAAACACCTTCCCCCCATCTTTTGGCTCATTCACTTTAAGGAGAATATTCAAACATAGTAGAAAAAATACAATTTCTGTAACAGTGCTTCACTTCCAGAAAGATACTGATGAAAACAAGATGCAGGTGCACATTTCTGCCTGTGCCTACACATCAGCTGCTCTTTCAAAGATGAATCCAACTGTTGTTCTTAATTTTCCATTACTACTTCTTGCCCTCCCAATGGGTTTCAAAAGTTAATAGAGCTTCTTCAAAATGATGATAGTGTTCCCTTTTCTTAAATAACAGGAAAATCTGATACTCATAGTAATGATTTATTTGAAAAATCTTTCCACTCACCTACAGTTATGAGTAATGCTTAAACACACTGTAAGATCATCAGTCTGAGACATCTGAGCAAAAAAATCTTCTTTCTCTGATATTCTGCAATGCAACTGAGGCTCATGGGATTTAATAAAGACATTTATACAAAGAGAGCAGTGTTAAAAGAGAGTGTAAGAGCACTTTACAGGTGCAAAATGTCTGTCACCTGGTCACCCTCTCAGCAGATGCAGGTGGGTGGCTCCAGGGATGGAAATGCTTGTGAATATGGCACTCTCACCTCCTGAGAGATGGAAAAAAGTAGAGGTCCATTGCCTTCCTCTCAGGCATCTTGCTTGTAGTTGTTCACTTCCTTTCTTTTCCTGCAAGCTATTGAAATAACACATTTAACCTGGAGTCAGAAGGGGTATTTCCTGCCGAACTGTGTAGACTTAGTTTGATTCTGCTTCACTGGGTGAGAAACCAGACTTCCTTTTTTACACTACTTCAATCCAAAGCCAGATAATTTTTTCCTTTCATCTGGCTTGACACAGCTTCACGAAGAACAAAAGGCACAGCCATGCCCCACACCACCAACAGTTCAAGTGCAATTGGAGAGAGGCAGGAGATGAGCACAACCCTCTTGATTCCTCCTATCTTTGAAGAAGTCAGAAGAGTGGACAAAGTCTGTCCCTGGTCCCCAAATTTATGGCAAGGGCTGCAGTTCCAAATGCTGCTTGCCTTGGGCTTGTCTGGTCCTTTATTCCATGAAGAACCTTTGTGGGTGTCTGACATCTCATGGGCACCTGGGATGAGACAGTGACTTGAAAGACCATCTCTTTTCAGATATGCCAGAGACCAAAACAAAACTGGCATACTGACTGAAATAAAGAGGATCTTGGTAGTAGTTACTGAGTTTCTTACATCTCAGTAGCTGCCTTCCACCTTGGCATTTAACCCCATCCCCAGGTGTTTCTCCCTTACAAGTGAAACACATCCATCTCAAGCAACAAGGATGTTTCTCTGGTGCATTGATGAGGAAGATACATCTCACACAAACACACAGCAGCCTTACTTGGTGTTCAGCAGGTGTTTGTGTCCCAATCCACTCAGGAGCTCCAGCCACCCCAGTCTGCAAGCAGAGCAGCCTCCACAACGAGCAGGAGGAACCACAGTGGCAGCATCCTCCTGCCAAGCCTGTTCTGCGTACCAATTAGCTTGTGGGTGCCTCTGCCCTGGCACAGGTACCCTGCTGTGGGCAGAAAGCAGAGTAACTTCCCCCCAGTGCTTCCTCAGCAGCTTCCTCTCTTGTGCTGCACATCTGGAAGCATCACTACAGCCAGCAGTGCAGTCTCCTCCAGGCTGCTCAGGAGCAACACAGCCAGGTAGCCTTTGCTGAAGTGCAGGCACCTCATACAATTTATATGGCAGTAGCCAGTCTGTAGAGGAAATCTCCCCAAAATGCCTGTCTCAGGGTCTGAGTGCTTGGAATTTTGGTAGAGGGTGTGTAATTGATACTGCAGAGGAACAGTCAGTGAATTGAATGCTTATGGCTAGAAGGGCAAATGGTTTGGCTGAGGCAATCCCCAGTAACTATAGAGATCACTGTAATTGGGAGGTTAATGTTGTCCCAGGAGCCTGGAAAAGGAGCTGTCTTCCTGCAGGGGTCAGCAAGGAATTTCCCTCACCATTCCTCACCATGCAGCATTGCTTTGTCCAGAGGATGTCCTGACAGACATCCCAGCCTCCAGCCTGGGAATCTGGTGGCTAGCAGGGCAGCACAGCAAATGACCAGTGCTGAGCTCCGGCCCTCAAGGGGAACACCACAAACTTGAGACCACCATGGAAACGAGCCCTGGAAAACCTTTGTCTTACAGCAGGAACCACAGCCATTCCATTAGAGAGCATCCTCTGTTCCAGCAGTGACCACTCCAGCATCCTGCTCTGCCTGCCCACGTGGATCAGCATTGCTTGGCTTGTGGCACATCAGTGCTCCAGTCCTCTTTGCAAAGTCACTCTGGTTTACCCAAAAAGCAGTTCCAAACTATTGAAGATGGAGGGAGAAGACCCAACTTCCTTGTTCAGCATCGACTCCGTTTATTCACTCAATCAGTCACTTTTTATAACCGTGTTCATTAAGTTCATGCATATTGCAAACCCGAGCTCACAATAGGTCAGAGATAACACACCAGCCCCTCCTTATGTTTCCAATACCAAGATTTGGGTTCTGAAAATTATTTTTGCTTTCCCAAAACAGCCAAAGATAGAATATCTACTTGTTATGAGAAAGCTGCCTGAGAACTCTGGTATGCAAGGTTCTCAAGGTTCTCAAGGTCATGTTTGTTTTCATGTTTGTCACTTCTACTTGTAATTAAAAACAACCTGAGAACTCCTACTGTTTACAGAAACAGGCTGTGAGAACCTGTCCCCCACAGCTGCCTTCCAAGCCATTTCTGAAAAAATCTCCAACACCAAACATCTCCTCTCCTTCTCTGCCCCTGGCCCTGCAGCAATGCAGCATTTGGGGAAAGTGCAGCTGAGACAGGAGATGTTTGTCCTACAGCTGCAGGGGTAAGTGACAGGCTCAGGCAACAAAGCCAGACCTGAAGACAAAGGTCTTGTTCAAGGCTCTCCAGCTTGCCAAGACCTGGTTTTGGGGCGGGACATGACAATGAGGAGGATGGCATGAATTATCTTCAGGACTTCCTAGTCAGGTATGGAGCTGTAAGCATGGGCAGATACTCTTGATTATACAGAATCATGTATGTATATATAAGTACATGTACCTAACTATATCCACGTGTGTACAGGAGAGATCTCTGTACATGGCAAACCCATCAGTGAGCAGTCCTACTGCTAGAGCACTCTAAGACCTTGGCTCAGATCACATTATCTATAAAGAAGTAGAACATTATTTTTCCAACCTGTAGGCTGAGGTGACAGGCTGGGCAAGCTGGGTTTTTCTCCTTCAGCTGAGGAATACTGAAATACTCAGAGGTCCCAGGTGAAGGGTAAATGTGCCAATTCCATTAACTTCCTTAATCATTGTCACAGCATCACCATGAAAACACATTTGTCCAGAGGTGATTTTTTTCCCTAATGGAACAAACAGAAGTATCTGTAAGAAGTATTGTGCCCCTTCCTCCTCCCACAGAAAGCCACAAGAGAGATCAGCAGGGACAGGAATCTAATGAATCCAAAAGAACCCAGTAACAAAAGCAAAGGCCTCTCTGCAGTGGCTTGGACCCAGCCAAAACCTTCCAGCTGTTCAGTTTACCTTCAGCAAGCACAAACCTGGCAGGTAAAAACGGAGAAACACCTTGGGAGTTGTTGCTTTGAGTTCAGGTCTTCCCCTCCTCATGCCCCCCATTCCTTGGGAGCACACCAACAGAGCTTTTGCTTTTTCCTGCAAGCCACCATCAGGCTACATGGAGAGGCGATGACTGCCAGCTCTCTGAATTAAAACAACATGCAGAGGCTTTCAACCATGCTCATAAATGCCCTGTTTTCAGTGCAATTACTTCAATTCTCTTTATTAAATTCTCTGTCCACTGCAGCTAATCAAACAGGATAATGTTTTGTCTGCGAGTCAGGGAAGAGTTTGGTTTTGGTAACAATGAAAGATGACAAACCCATATTTTCCCTTTGGTAATTCAAGATGACACAGAACACCAGTGAAATATTTTGACTGCTTGAGAGTTACAGCCCATATCTTCAACTGGGACTCTTAAAAAAAGATGGGGACAAAATTCCCCTCAGAAGACATCATCAGTGGAATTGATGATCAGTCCCACACCATGGGATGGCTACAGTATAATTCTCTGAACAGAAAAGGAAAACAAAGGAAGCTGAAGTTGCTGAGAACCAATCGACACACTGTGAGATTTTACCAGAAAAGACCTGAGGGATAGATGCAGGTGGATGTAGAGAACCTGCTTCAGGAGTAGCAGATGTACCACAAAGGTGCATGTTAAATGAAAATAAATTGCAAGGTGGTGGAAAAGGCAACACACACTGTCTCCAAGGGGAGGCAGGTGGAAAAGGCTAATAACAGGATTTCAAAGTATCCATATCAGGATTTCATTATTTTAATGTTTCTGAATTCCTATTTTGGCCACTGAGCATAGTTGTAAAATACCAGTCAGCAGATGCTCTAAGTCAAAAAATACATCTCATTCCAACACTTTGGCAGCAAGTTACAAACAAGTTTGTTGTGTCAATGACATACATTCATGTTCAAATGTTTTATTGCATCCAAAGTTCACTTTTCCCCCTCAAACAGGGATTAGAGTGTGAGCACTTTTAAACCTCTAGAATAAAACCTTTTCCTAAAAACACATTCCTAAGCCTGTTGCCCGACTGAACTTTCAGCTAAGCTTAAGCCAACCCAATAAAAGAAGTTATTGGCCAGTGACTAATGATTAATAGTATGCTGTTGATAGGAAATGTTTCAGGAGAAGGAGATCCCATTGATGATCTTGCAAAAAGAAAGCCCAAGAAGTCCAGTTGCTGAAGCACTCACACCCCCACACCACTGTGTCTCCAGAGAGGATATCTCCTCTGCAGAAGTGCCACATTTTCAGCACTAGAGCAAAGAAACTTCTTAGGTTTTTCTAAGTCTCTAATGTTTTGCAGCAACAGGAATAATTGCTCTTGGCAAGCATTCTCTCCAAAATGTGCAGATAGTTCCTATACAGTAAAAATGAAAGATAAAATTGCACTGTGCAAGAGGAAAACTTATAAACCAGACCTTCCTGAGAGGAGCCAAGCTAAACGTGTCTCGCAGTCTTCAGGAACCTGCTCTGCTTCAGCTCCTGTTGCCCAAACCACAGGGCAGTGCTGGGCTTGGCAAAACCCTGAATGCTTATGCTGTTTTCCTGGGAATCCTGAGTCTGCACTCCCTCCAGGTGCACTTGGAAGCCAGCACCATCATCTTTTCTGTGACAGGGCCAGGGACTGCCCCATCACACAGCTTTGCTTGTAGAGCAGCACTTCTGTATATCTCCAGACTCATAATCTCTGTTTGTTTCTAAAATCTCTCATGTCCTTTCTCTGAAAAAATTTTTCCCTTCCCTATCATCCTTAGGGGTCTTCAGGAAAAAAAAAAATACATCTTCAAGCTTGTCCTCCTTCCTACTTCTCCAGTGAGTCTACACCTTCTCTCTTTCTTTTTCTCACAGGCATCCTGCCCACTGTGCCTATGACTGGATGAGCTCAAACACCATCCAGGTCTTAGCTGCTCCATCAAAAAACTTCATTATGCATGATCCTTCTGGCTGCTAGCAAGCTCATGTCATCCTGTTCTTTTTACCTGGTGGCACATGTCAAATCTGCCAAGGTGCATCTGCTTTCACGAACCAGCTGAAACTGCAAGTTTTTCTTCATTTTCTCATGCAGCCAGAACCAATTTCTCTCACAACAAGGCTTAAATTTATCCTAAGTATTCAAAGCAGAGCTTTTTAAAGAGTTTAACATAACACAGTGACAAGTGTGAGGTCACATCAAAAGAAGTGTGACCAGCAGGGTGAGGCAGAGGATCCTCCACCTGTGCTCTGCTCTGGTGAGACCCCACCTGCAGTGCTCTGGGGTCCCACCAGGGGAAGGAGATGGATCTAAAGGAATGAGATAGAAATGATTAGAGGGCTGGACCTCCTCTCCTTTGTAGACAGGCTGACAGATTTGGGATTGTTCATTCTGGAGAAGGGAAGGCTCTAGGGTGACACTTGAGCAGCCTTCCCATACCTGAAGGGGCCTACAGGAGAGTTGGAGAGGGACTTTACAAGGGTATGTAGTGACAGGACAAGGGGAAATGGCTTTAAACTGAAAACAGGCAGGTTTACATCAGATATAGGCAAGAAATTCTTTCCTGGGAGGCTGCTGAGGCACTGAATTAGGTTGCCCAGTGGAGTTGCAGATGCCCTATTCCTTAAAGTCTTGGGGAGGGCAGGCTGGGACTTTGAACAACCTGGACTTATGGAAGGGGCCCTGCCCATGGCAGGGGGATTGGAACTAGATGATCCTTAAGGTTCCTTCCAATCCAAACCATTCCATGATTCTATGAAGTGCCATGGCCAGATGTTTCCACCGTTGTAAGGAGGATTGCTGTTGCACAGCTGCAGCTCCATTGAGGCCTGTCCCACCTGCTGCTGCACTTGGTGTCAGCAGCCATTGCTGAGTTAATCTGAACCATCTGGCTCTACCATCCTCTAACAGCCACACATTTTCTGCATATTTTCCTGTCATTGCAGTGCTGTGTTCCAGGGTCTTTGAGAAAACATCTGCCCAGAGGCTCCCCCTGTTAGAATATCTTTAAAATATGTCACCATCTGCTCACTCTTAAAATCTCTTCCTTTACCCCACCACAAGTACCTGGCCCCTCAGTGACCTACCATTTATATCAAGGTGCTTGAGCAGGAACATTTATTTCTTTGCAGTGCTCTGTCATGCTTTGATCCACTGGTTTGTTCAGTGTATAGCAGAGAAAGGCCTCTGCTTTAGCAAATGCCTCTTCTCTTGGCTGTTGTAGGCTCCTCTGTTCTTGGCACGGGTGCAATGTCAGAAGGAAGATCTCCACCCCATCTGCCCCTGAAGCAGTCCAACCCCAGGCAGAAATTCCTTTGGTTCTTGCATTGTAACAAACTATTTTTTCCAGTGCCCCAAAACCCATCTGCAGCACACACCAGCCATGACCACTCTGGAATCTTCACTGCTTGCTCCTCCCCTTGTCACCCTGTTTCTCCTCTGCCATGTACGTGCCACCATCTTTTGCTGCACCCTCTAACAGCCCACCATGTGCTGTCTCCATTCACTTTACCTATTTTCAGGCTCATTTTTCTCAAGCAGTAAAAGCCAAAATGCACTGCATGTCATGTCCTTTGGACATCACAGAGTGGCTGATTCTTTACATACCCCTGTTGAATGAACAGAATAGTTCTTCAGTTCCCTATTCTGAAGAGAAAAAAATTATGAGAATTGATCGTGAGGGCCCAAAAGCTGTTTTCACATGCCCAATAGGCATGGTTCCCCATGTAACTGTTATTTTACAGCTAGTTCCTGATAAGAACACTTAATATCTGCTTTAAGATGAAAAAATTATGCCCAGGTCTTCTCCACAGCCCAGCTTTTAGCTGGAATTTTCTCATGTTTCACAAAGAAAGCCACCAGAATGTTCACAACTGCTAGGCAAACTGTTAGTGTTTTAGCTCCAGACTATCAATATAAAGAAATACAACCTCTTTTTCCAAAGATTTGAGAGGCATGAAAATCTGTCTTGCTAATTTGTCTTGAAACAGAGAACAAGGAGTAAACCTCCCCTTGCATCTGTCAAAACACATACTTTAAGAAGTGCTAAATGATTTGGTTTGCACGCAAATACAGAAAGATTAGAAAAACAGACTTTGATTTCCTCAAGTGAGTTTATATACTGAAGGCAATTGACTTAGCTAACTTGAAAATGTGAAGTATGGAAAGGATAAAACAGATCTGTAAGAAGATGTCCTGGGTAAAAAACAGGGAGGAAGAAGAGCTCAAAGGGAAGGATGTCACTGGCACCAGCAAAAGGGTGACAAACTGGACTTGATACCATTAGCTTGCCAACTGGGAGAAATCCCTGGGCTGGAGTTCTGTGAGGCTGAAGGATACGCCCAGGCCCTGCTGGGACAAGCAGCTGGCATGCAGAGCAGAGTCCCCTTGGCTCCCCAGAGGGGTCTGCTCTGGCAGCTGTGGCTCCACAGCCCCTCTAGCAGCCCTCAGCACAGCCTGCAGCTAATGTGTGGCAGGTGTTGTCCTTCTGCATCTGAGAGCTGAGCCTTAGCCCAGCAACGCAGCTGGTCCTGGTTAACCAAAGCACTGCAGAATTCTAGAGATAAATTCTAGCACCTTAGAGACCTCGAGGATGTCACTGATGTCACTGGACATTATTTTTGTTTGTTTGAATGCAGCATGCTACAGCATTATCTGTGTTACTGCGAGGATCTGAAACTGGAATCTTTGAGATGAAAAGAAGAAATGGGTTGATTCTTCCTTTCCTTTTTTTCTTTTTCTCCATTTGCTTTTAATTTATTAAAATACTTGTGAATTTTCCTGGAGATTCACCAGGAATAATTCCTGAGGGACTAATACTCATCATTTTTCTGGATTCAATTAAATCTAACATCCACTGCCCTCATCACTAACATATGTTCAACAGAGCTAAATATTTCATCTTATTGTAAATTGCATATAATTTGGCTTCTTTGTTTTTCTTTTGTGGGCACAGATAGCTGTTTTCTGCTCTGAATTTGTCATCAATAAACGAGAACTCATCCAGTGAGAGCAGCTAACTGCTTGTGTAAAGTAATCTATCAGAAGAGGTTCCCAAAGAATGTTTGTAATGGACATTACAGAGAGTTACAACCATTTCTAAAATGGGGGAAATGCTGCAGTTCCTGCCACTGTTCATTGCACAACTTGGCTTCTAAAAACACTGGCAAACAGAAATATGACACTGCCAACTTTTGCAATTGCATCTAAGTTCTTAATACTGAACATTTTTTATTAAGTCCACACTCCTGAAAGCGTATGGATTAGATAAAAATCTAAACTTTAATTTGTTATAAAAGCACTGTCTTTCTAAACCACATGTTTAGAAAATCTTGGTAAAATATGGGTGTCATCGTATCTGGGTATACTGATGATACTTCACAGAAGCAGGTCACCTACTCCACTCTACAGTCCATGAAAGAGGCTGGTACCTTCACAGATTATCCGGCTGGTACCTCCACAGATTATCCTGCCCTCTCTACTCACTGAGAGCTCAAAGTGAACCTGAGCTCAAGGAGGTGGACAGAACTCCTCCCTTGTGTTCACATGTCCTGCATTGAGCCCCCTCAGCCACTTGATTCAGCCCCCAACAACTTGATTTCTACGGAAATCCAGCAGTGGAAACAAGAAACAAGTCCATGTGGCTGTGTGGCCCCACCATCACCAGCATTCCCTCTCCAAACTGTGGTCTTGTCTGAACCCTCAAATGCTGGGTGTTGCCTGAGCCACAAAAACCATCAGCTGCCCTGGCAGAAAGCTGTAAGGAAATAGAGGTGGTGGAGCTGTGAGCCAAACCAGTCCCATGGGTGCCAAATCATATAGAAGAAGATGAGATGCACAGATTGTGACATGAGAGATTTTTCTTAACATCAGGAAAAATCTTTTCCTCAGGAGGCACTGCAGTGCTGGAGCAAATCCCAGGTACAGGGTGTGCTTCCCTTCCCTGGGGGTTTCCCAAATCCAGTCTGGTGTCAGTACAGACTAGGGCTGAACTAGGTGTTCTTCAGAGTTTATCTCCTGCCTGGGTCAGGAGATTTCATGATATTCTCATCCTGAGAGAAGTGGATTTCCCGTGAGTGATTGTGCTCAGGTGCTGCTGGGAGTCAGCGAAGAGCCCATTTTGAAAGGCATGAATTGTGCTCCATGTGCTGGAGCATGCTCCCTTTTCATTTTTAATGCTCATCTTTTGTCTTCACTTTCTTAAAGCAGCTGTGAAATAGGTTATAATGTTTTAAGAGCTCCCTTCAAAGAATGGTTGTGGCTCCTCTCCTCTCCTCTCCTCTCCTCTCCTCTCCTCCTCCTCCTCCTTCCTCTCCTCCTCTTCCCTCTCCTCTCTCCTTCCTCTCCTCTCCTCTCCTCTCCTCTCCTTCCTCTCCTCTCCTCTCCTCTCCTCTCCTCTCCTCTCCTCTCCTCTCCTCTCCTCTCCTCTCCTCTCCTCTCCTCTCCTCTCCTCTCCTCTCCTCTCCTCTCCTCTCCCAAATGTTTTATAGCTCCAGAAGACTTGACAGTTAGAGATGTTTGATGATGACTGGAAATATTGTGTTAACATAGGGAAATGCAAGTTCTGTGAAAGACAAGTATTGTGTGCTATGCAAATTTAATAAAAGACTATTTGAAAGACAGTTTATACTAGGTAAAAGTGATTTTGAAAGAAGTGATGGTCAAGAAAACCTAGTACTCGCTCTCACTTTCTAAGGAAGATTCAAAATTTAAAAAACCCAGCAGACAAGTGGAAAAGAAGATGTTTTTCTATATAAGATATAGCTAGACATGGAACCTCCTTAAGCATGCTACTGAAAGAGCAGGAAATTCCATGGGAGGAAAAACAGAGTAATTTCATAGTTTGAAGCTCAAAAGCTTATCAACATGAGGAATGCCAAAAATCCCTGTATTCTACAAAAATTCACTGCATTCTGCTTCATCAAAACCCTAGATGCTCAAAATACTGCATTTAAAGAAAACATAAGGAGCAAGAAAAATGTCATAACAGTGCAGGTATCAGGCATGTCTGGACACCAGAACTGGAAAGCAAACTGAGCTCTTTGGGGGCTGGACAATCAGCTGCACAGGTTTTGGGGTGCAGCACCTGAAACACCATAAAAGATCTGCTACAGAAGGCATGCAAGGCTAGGAATAAGAAGAAGATTTTTTTTTTCCACGTAAAAAAATTGGTACAAAAAAAGCAAACACAACCCTACCCCAGTGGAGCAACAGCCTATCATTGTGCAGTCTTACCTCTCAATTTGGCATCTCCACAGCAGCATTACCTCATCTTGGCTGTTTGGGTTGTGGAAGAGCAGAGGCAAAAACATGCTCCTGAGGTCACATGCACACTGAGAAGTTGCATTACAGAGTACCTGCGTTGCAGCCAGCAATAAACAATCTCTGTCCATGTAAGTTTGCTTTCAAGTCTCCATGTGTCCAGCACATGGGGAATGCCCTGGGGAATCAACACACTTACAGGCAGAATGAGCAGGAACACACACAAGGGAGAGGTGTCAAGAGCAGTGAAAAATTCACCCTTAATCATCTGTGTGCTTTTCACAGGCTTGCAACAGAGTTTGTAAATGCAGCGCTCCAACAGCCCAGCTGCAGCAGGGTCTTGGTGGGACGCCACCCTCTGAAGGATAACTGGTGCCCAGGTAGATGGCTGGGCAGGAAATTAGTTTAGCCTTCCATTCCTGAAGCCACAGGGTTCACATTTGCTCAGGGAAAATTGCTGAGGGGATCCAAAAGCCCTTCAGTGGTTGTCATGGTCAGCCAGGATTGAGACTAGGAAATGGGAATGCTACTCATCTTTAACCACAAAAGAGAGAGCTGCTGCAGCTTTGGGGGCCACTCTGCCCTGCTCAGAGGGATGGGCAGAGGCACCCTCAGGATACCCACTTGGACTTTCAGAGCAAGGAGGAGGCCAAGCCACTCCTGGACAATGAGCAAAGTGAAGGGTAGCTTTGAAGGGTAGATTTGTAATGTTTTTTACATTACTTTGCTGGCTGGACAGCAGCATGGAGCATCTGTTTCCAGCTACAGAACTGCTCATGGAAAATACTCTGGTGATGGCAAAGGCTCCCTTCTCCCTCCCCAAAGTCTCCCCCCGAAGTGCACAGGGCTGGATTGCAGGCCTCACTGCTCAGGGCATTTTGCCTGTAATCACTGGCAATAGATTTAGACATGTAGTCCAATTATGTCCCAAAATTTGTGATTATAACAGAATGATTTATGCTGCAAATGAGAGAGCTAATGGGTCACAAGACTTGTCTTCCTGTGTTTCTATTTGTTTCCCCAATGTTTGGGTTTTTGTCTTTTTCACTTTTGGAAAGTTGGGGTTTGGGTTTTGTTGCTGGTTTGGGTTTTTTCCTGCCAGAGGAGCTGCCTCATGACTTGACTGTACCAGGCAAGAGGGAGGAGGCATGCCAGCGGGAAGCAGTGACTCGACATGTCTTGTACGGTTAATTGGTTTTAATTTATGAGCTGTAGGCAGATGGTGGCTGCAGCACATTAAAGATTCTTTAGGAAATAACACATAGATTTTTCCCTCCGGTGCCTGAAATTTTGCATCCTGAATAAAAAGTTTGAGGCTGCACAGCCCAGCATCAGCACTGTGGTAGCACCTGTGTACAGCTGATGAGCCTTAGCCTACATTGTTTTCCAGGGCTTTTGTTGCACTAAGGCAGCTAAAGAAAAGCACAAGAGCTCCAACAAAATCAGAAAAGCTGATGACAACAGATGCTTGCTCCCTCTCACCCTGTGCAACACTGTCTCCATATCTATTTATCTTCCCTGAACTGGTGAGAAACCTCAAAGGAAAAAGAACAAAGTAGAAGCAAACAGAATCTTGGAAGAGAAGAAGAGCTGATGCTATGATTAAAGGATGCCAGATGGGAAAATCACTGCACAGAAATGTAGTGTGGATCACTACAGCAGGAAATATGGCTCTGCTGGTATACCTGGACCATGGAAGGCAGACCTAGCTGCAGACACCGTGTGTCAGAAGCTTGGCATATACTATTACTGTTACTAAATATTTCATCACAGGTCACTTGGAACCTCTGGTTATAGAAAATGTTTGCAAGAAGAATGAGCAGCTGTCTGGATCTCACTGCTGACAACTGTAGAAAGGCAGATAAAACCTTTAATTCTGCCATGACATGAGGACTCCACCATCAATATCTTTCCACCCCAAACAAACTTGGCACGGGATGCTCCAGGTATGAAAGTCTTCTTGGATTCAAGTGACAACTTTACACATTGATGAGACAGAAATACATCAAGAGCTATTACATACTCACTTCTAGCTTATACACCAATTTCTGGAGGAAAGGAAAGCATCCCTGTGCATTTGCCCCAGTCTTATACCATTCCCTGGCTTTGAGCGTGAGTAGTGCCAGGGCTCATCTTGCTGGGCTGGGTGAACCTCTGTTCTGACCACTTGGTTGGTCTTATGTTCCTATGAGATGCATTTTATGACAAATCTGGTAAATTATTGGTAGATCATTTCCACACTTTGTCTAAGATCTTCCTTCCGTGAAAGAGCACATCAGATGTTACCTACACAGTAGTTTTCATCAGTGCGGTAGCTATTAAGTGTTTTAATGAGTCTGGTTGAGCCAACGAAAGCTTATACACAGGCACAAAGTGCTGTAATACTCTATTTGAACTTTGAATTTTTTATTTTCATCAAATGAAAAGAAATCAGAATAAACCACTCTTTTCCGCCAGTAGCCTGCACCTATGCTGTCCTATATAGCCACACCAGTTAAACTATGCAATGTTAATTGATCCCCGATATTTTTCATGGAGAACAGACCTTTCTTGCAGTTCCTTGGGCATGCTTTGTTCAGCACCATGAAACCACAGCTGCAGCTGTGGACAGAAATTTTTGAGAGAATATATAGAGGTGATACAATGTTAGGGTCTAGCACTTCACTCTGCATGCACAGGGTTCCACAAACCCCTCTCTGGTTGCTGGGGGGTGAAACACTGCAGCATCGACACTCTGCACTCATGCCTCAGGTTTGAGGAGCTGGAGAGACATCCTTTCCCTGGAAAGGCTGCTTGGAATAACAGAATGCCTTAGAGGCATCAGTCCCCATATGGGATGAGCACTTTGTTCCACCGCAGTAAGGAGATCAAAACTAACTTGGATTTTGGACTGATTTAGAATACAAGTATAAATAGGAATTATACCCAACACATACTTCACTCCTTGCAGTGACAGAATGTGCTTAAAATTGTTCTTTCCATTTGTCTGTCCCTGCTTCCAGTAAAATGATTCAACCTTGCACACCATTCAGAGCTTGAACCTTGTAAGGGTTATTTAACACACACATGTCTGCAGAGATGAGAAACTCTTCTAGCCATAAGGCTGTACTTGATGTGTGAAACAAAATCATATGGAAAATATATTGCAAAGAACCATATTGGGAATCTTAAAGCTTAAAAAATACAGTATTTAAAGCAGCTGACTTCTAATGAAGGCCAGTACAGAAGAAGTTGGTAAAGACTCGTATCCCGACCAAATCTCCAAACAGAAGACAACTCCCTTCATAATCACAGTTTGATGTTAACCAGCCTCCTCACACTACAAGCAATATATACCCTGAGGTCAAAGCAACCAGCTTTACCAGGTCAACACATTCAAGCTGCCCTTGTGCTGAAGAAAAGAAAGCATTGAAAGCCTCCTGGGCTCACCACAAAGAGCAGGACTGTGCCAATCCACACCATCAAGAGCGAGAGCAGAGTTTTTGCTGGCACCACTCTGTGTAACTCCCTGCTCAGTGCCTGCTGCTCCAGAGCACGGCACAGCCTCTGTGGGCAGGCTGCTGGTGCTGAGGGATGGTGCTTCTTGCACAGATCCATCCCTGCCCTGGGCACTGATCCATCCTGGCCTTGGGCACCTGCAGGTGCGACAGCTGCCGTGGCCGGCCCCAGGCCGCAGCTCTGGAGCAGTGGGCGCAGAAGGCCGTGGGGGCTGAGCCCTATCCCTGCCCTGGACACAAGGAGAGAGGAGCAGAGCTCCCCCAGAGCCTGGGAGTCCCTTTCCCACAGCCTGGGTTTCCGGGAGCACTGCGGTCCCCATCCAGTGGCTCCTGCCAGCACTGCTGTTTTCTCTCTGGGCTCCTCTTGGCTTCATCCTGTGCAGCTGTGCTCTCCACATCAGAAGGGACTTTTCATAGAAAAGTGAAATTAGCAAAAATAAAGATAGTTGAATGCATTTTGTCTCACCAGAAAGACTGCTTGTGGTTAGCAAATAGACATGAAATGTTATAACATAATTTCTAACAGTACCCTATAGAGATGACTTGTCTGTTAAAATGAAATAAAACTGGCAGGAAACCACCATATTGACTTAATAAAGCATAACATTAACTGACACCAAAAAGCAACTTAGTTAAGAAGTAGAAAACTTTACAACCTCAGTTATTTCAAAAATACAGAGGTAGCCCAGCAATTAAATTGAAAGTGATCATTAGGGTAATTTGCACTATTTTGTTCACTGTGATTAAACATGATGCCATGAATGCATTGGGTTGGAATTTCTTTGACTCCGTTATTCTCCTGATTAGTCCTAATCAAAAACATATTAAAATACTAACTGCCAGTTGAAAACCATACACTGTTTGGCAATATTCACTTAGAGATATTTCTAGCTGAAGCAATTAAGGCATCAGAGTTTATAGAGCACACATCTTCCCAGCCCACAATGGTACATACATTCTTGACATATTCTGTGGCTCAGGCTGGATAACTAGAGGAACTGCCTGGGTCTAAGTGAGGCCTAGGTATTGTTAATCCCTTCTGTATTTTAAATGGGATTTTACAAGAACATCTATGCCCAAAAAAAGAAGAAAAACATAGTAAGATGGTAGAAGGTAGTTTCTAGTTCATACTTATGTTTATGTACTGTGTTCACGCTGGTCCTGACTGAGCTCCTTGTGCCATGGGGCCCAGAAGAGCCTCACAGTCTCCACTGTTCTGCCTGTCATCAGTAGCTTTGTGGAAAATCACAGGATGCTCAAATGGCTGGTGAGGTGGGATCAGTGTGCAATCACAGAGGGGTCAACATCACTTGTTCATGCTGTGAGCAGGCCCCTGTGACAGTGCAGCTGTTACTATTTTAATTGCAGTACCACAGCCCCAATTCCTGATTGTTTGTGTAGGGAATCTAGGGTACCAGATCATCTCCTGATGGCTGCCAGCAAAGGGCTGCTATAACTTCACCTTGAGGTGGTGCATGACGTGATCTCAAAGCATACCATGAGGGCCTATTCCATAACTGGATGACACTATTCCTCTCTATTCTCCCCGCTGTCTGAGGTATCTCCTTTTTATCACAGCTTCTCTAACAGCACAGTTGGTCATTTGCTCAATTCTAGATGTACAGCTTCCCTAAGAGAATCAGCAATTACCCCTTTTTTTGCTTAAGACAAGCACAACCCATGTTGGGGTATCAGGGCTGCTTCCAGCTGCCTCTTTTCCAGGCTGGTGCAATACTTCAAACACCCCTGGTGTGCAGCAAGAAATACAGCTGCTGTAAACATTTTCCCAGTACTTAGCCACAGAAAGAGAGAAAAGTGGGAGTTTTTTGATAGTTTAGAGTGTCTAGAACCATGGATTATAGCAAGTACCTAAGTCTTCTAAGTGGTAAAATATAAGGAAATTAATTAGGAGAACAAAGTAATTATATGGAGTAAATATATAAGAGTAATTGATTCAGCCTTTCTCCTTAAACTCTAGAGTTGTGGTGCCATTTGTCTAAAGACAGAAATCTTCAAATGCCAACACACAAAGTTTTAATATGCTTTTTCCCTCAGGCTAAACTAAAGAAAAATTGGCTGCACTTTCCTGGCATTAACAGGTCACATTTATCATGCTGCCACTTATGTTCAAGAACCAGCAATTTAACTGTTCCTAACTGGCTTGGTTCAGCCCTCCTGAAACTGGAGATGGGCTGAGGTTTTTAAGCAATCTTATCTGCTGGAAGTGACTAATATTAGAATAACACAGGACTACAGTCTTGGCATTCAGGAAAGCTGGTGAGATCCTATCCCCAAATTCTCCTTAAATGCTGCTGCTAAGTTCAGTACTGTTTGTGTTATTACTATGAGTTTTATATATAGATCCCAGATAAGTTACCCACAAAGGAAAAGATAATTGACAAATTCTCCACTAGTCTTCTGAGTTGTTTTTTCCCCTCCTGGGATCAAAATTTCTTTAGAAAAAGGATGATTATTCTCTCCCCGCAGCTATAAATTCCTCAGCCAGCTCCTCTGTTACCATGCAGTCTGCTGGGCATATTCCAGAATTATTTCTGAAGTTTTCTCAAACTTCCATATAAGTCAAAAAATTCCATAGTCCCGCTCCATGCCAGCATGACAGTCGACCCTTACTGCTTGGTATAAATTCTTGAGACACTCAGTTCTGCTGATGAGGAGCAGCCAGTTAAATTAAGGACACAAAATCCATACAGTGCTTTGGGAAAGTGCTGCCACAATAATCACATCCATCTCTGCAGAAGCTGCAGTTCTGTGTTGCAAACCAACCTGCCCTGGAAACCATGGGGTCACAAAGCACCCAGCCATCACCACATAGGCGAACACTGATCACTGCCAAAGGAAGAGGTGTTGGGGGGCAGTTATAAAAAAAAAGTGGGGAAAAACTCCAATATCTATGCAAAAATACATGAATGGTACAAAGCAAAATAATGCTCCTCCATTGGAGGCAAATAAATCACTCCCAGGCTACAAGTCAAGCATGACTTGAAGCACTTCATGAAAATAGATGCAGCATTCCCAGCATGGTGGTGTGCACAGTGAGGGCTTCCTAGCAGAGTCTGGTGTCGCAGGCATGGTGTGGCTCCCACACCTACCCCCGGCTGGATGTGCAAGGCCAGCGTCTGCTCATGGCCTGTGCATCCCTTTTGCCTGCTAAAAGAGCAAGTCAGCCAACAACAACAGTGTCTGTCTTGTTGCCATCTCAGTAGACACTCTAATACAGCTAATAGGAAAAAGAAACCTCACCAGAGAAGGGAAAGGTCAGCAGGCTAATAAAATAAATGCAGCTATTGTGCGATCCCTTGGCAATTAATGAGGGAGTGTAATTTTCTCTTTTTTTCTTCTTCAGCAGCATGAGAATCTTCTAATTAATCCAAAATGAAATTTCAGCTTTCATGCAAAGTTTATTACAGACAGTCACACCATTGCAGAAGTAGGAATACTAGAGATTGTTAGATTCCCCCCTCATTTCATCTCTCTAGATTTTTCTGAGTTTTTCTTCCAGTCAGCTCTGTCTATCAAAGAGAAGCAGTGTCATACATGTTGGTCAAAGAGGTAATTTTACCCCAAGAGTCCTGTGCTGTTCTTGAAAGGCACAGCTGGCCAGCTGCTGCCCTTTTAATAGCACTGCCCATCTAGGTAAACCATGCTTGGTTGCTCTTTAATCTAGTGAGTGTTCCTCTGTTTATAATCAAATACCTGCTGAAGTGTTTGGCTGTTCTAGGGCTTTGAGTCAACAAAACACAGTTTGATAAATGGTTTTCTTCCAAGCACACTCCTCTCCAGCACTCTGCTGACACCACAGCGTTGCTGGATTCAGGGACTGCCATTCCTGAGTGTGTCTGTCCCTCTCCACTGTGTATGAGAAGAGCAAGGCAGGTGTTGTAATGGATGTGAACTCAGGCTGTGGTATTAAAAATAGCACAGCACAAGCTCAGGGAGCAAGTAGCCTGAAAGGCTGCAAAATAAGCTGCATGGCCTCACTTAAGGAGGTTTGTTCCCAGGAACCACAAAAGGAGGCCACCTGCTGTAATGGCACTCTCAGATCTGCAGAAGGATGCACTCAGGCCAGCCCTCCTCCCTCCTACAGAGCCGCCAGCTGAACCAGCAGCATCTGCAACTTCCCTAATGCCCAAAGACATGGCCTAGTTTAAAAACCTATCAAACACAGGAGAAGGCTACATCCTGGCTTCTTGTATGGCAGGCTGATGCAAGAAAACACCCAGACCCCATGTCCTGGGGTGGAAGGAGGGCAGTGTTTTGGTATGTTACAATTCCCTTCCCAGCATACTAGAGGAGAAATTCTGGAAATAGAGAGGAAAACCCATCTGATATAGCTTTTTCCTAGGTAATGTTTGTTACTTTAAAGGGTCCACTTTGTGGCTTTTCAGAGCCTGAGATTCTCCACAGAGTAAATGGGATGCTATGATAAATTAACAGAATATTAAGCATCACTCAGAGGTGCTTTTACCCTCTGCACACAGCTCTGGTGAAGGCAGGGGAAGGAGAGATATAAGTACCAGGCTGACAACCATTCATTCAAAGGGATGCTGAAAATAAAGCAGGTTCAGAGATCTGCTACAAGGCAAATCGCATTTTTGGTTGGAGACTGTGTTCATACAATTGGTGACAGAGCAGGAAGGAGAACTCAGTTAAACAAAGCAAAGCACAGGAACACAAAACTGGTTTGTGAACATCTTAAGTTTTTAGTCCACATAAAAACCTATTGCTCACCATGTATATCCTCTTGGCAACCCAGGTCTCCTGCCTATATTAGTAGTAAAGCTCCTTAGTTCTCCCTGAAAACTTCCTATCCAAACTCTTTCTTCTGTGGAAAAAATAAATTATAATACTTCAGTGTGATTGAGAGGGAGATTAGTTATTGTTGCTTCTAAAACAAGATATCTTAATTTCTTTTTGAGGGTCTTTTGTATCACACAGAATTGGTTGGCCTTGGAAAACCTGGTTATTCCATGCACTTCAGTGCAGAGGCTCAGACTAGCCACAGACATCCTTCTCTACTGGGTTATACCCAATAGAAAGAGGAAGGCAAGGATTTGATCAAAGTTTTCAGCTTCTGTAAGGAGAGAGAGCTCAACTTCTCATCAAGGAGAAAGAAAGAGTAAACAAATTATGCAGGAAACTAGAAAGAGAAGAAAAAGATTAAATTTACAGGCTTTAATACACAGAGAGACACTGTAATCATCCATTTTGCATAAATTCCTGCATATAAGACAGGCCACAACATAATTGATTACTTCCAAATAAATAGGTGGTTAGTTCCTCTACAGCTGTAATTACAGGTGTTTTCTGGAAAAAACCCTTACTTTTATGCTACTATAGCAGTATTTTACCAGTACCACCCATTCACATTTTGGGAATATATTCCTATATCCTGTTCCAGATATGAACTTGTGCAAAAATGCCTCAGATATGGTTAATATATTCACTAGGGAATCTCAGAAGAATACGAGACTTCCCAAACCTTTTTGTTAGAGAACATATATTGCTATTCAAACTACATCTAAGTCAGCATCCCTCTGAGGAAGAGCTGTCTCAGATTCTCCTGGCAGCTCTCATTATCACAGCAGTATTTATGGCTGTGCCTCAGGGGAGCAAGCAGACAGCTTCACCCATCCCACACACAGCCAGCAGTTCCTGGACCCTGCTTACACAGAGGGTTCTTTTAATACTAATTTTATCTCAGGCCAAGGGTTCAGGCAATGACCTTCTAGACACCACCACAGCCCCAGCAATAATTGCTTGGACTGTTATACACATTAAATATCACAGCCTTAATCTGCCAAGTGGAACTGAAAGAAGAGTGAGAAGCCACGAGGTCATAGCTGTTCTAATCCAGCCTTAGCAATCAGACATTCACAGACCATTGTCATGCTGCTGGGGCTCCTAAGGACTCTAGCAGTTCCCAACAAAAAAATACAAAACACTTCTCAAGACACTCAAGCCCTCTCCAAATACATACAAATCTGATGTGTTTTCAGAAAGCAGCAACAATTTTTTCTGGTCTCCGCTGCTTATGTTCCTTCTGAAATGTATTGATGTCCTATGTCTTAAGGAAATTGTAATTGAAGTTTCCTGTAGGACTTGTTAAGAATTAAAGTTTTACGTGCTGAGGATGCAGGACAGGACCAGCAGGCACCCTTAAGGACCTCAAGGACTTCAGCAGCTCTAGAGATGTGTTGAGACTTGCCTGATAGAGAGGTCTCTGAAATGCAGCAGGCTTTTTATTCCATTACACTCTTAGCTGTGAACACCACATGTGAACAATTTCGCATAAATCAGAGACAAATAGATTTGTTCAGGATTTAGACCTCTACATACTGACATATGAGAGAGCACAAGAAGCAGATGGGGTTACCATTGTCTGTTCTCTCTTGCCACACGGCAAAGAGTGACATAAAATGGATTATTTTGTTTCTATGGAAATAAATACCATCTCCTGCTGGAAGTGCTCCTCTCTGCCTGTGTAAATTGTCGCTGAACATGCAGCTGGTCTGATGGATTCATCCAGCTGCCTGCTCTGCTTGAGTCATGGGGATCTGGGCTGTGCAACTGCTGTCACTCAGGAAAGGTTGATGTTGGAAGCTGGAATGTCGACACATTAATAATACCCACAAGCAGCTACAGGCTTTTCTGGGAGCTTTCCCTTTGGTGGTAAGGAGCAGCTCCTTCTGAAGAGAGCAGAGGGTCCTTACATACATTAATGCTGCCTATTTTCATGTTACTTCAATTTGAGAGTGAAAATAATGTGGCAGTAGGATATAGTCTGGTCTAAGTGGGGCCTCTCTGTTATTTGACATATTTTTCTTAAAGATTACCACTAACAAGGCTGGGGCATGCTTGATAATCCTTGACTGCAACCTGAGAATTTGACAGATGATGGCAATGGAGGTAGTGGGTTGTTTTGAGTGGATGGTGGTAATACTACTGACTTCTATGGGCAGCTTTAAATCTCCACCAAAAATATCCTCCAACAGACAACCAACATACTGGCTTCCTACAAGTACCTTTTCTGTTTTGTTTTCCAGTTATATTCTTTTTCTGATTCCTTCATTAGGGCTTTTTTTATCAGAAAAGTTTTACAAATTTTTCACCTTTGTCAAGAACTTTGCAAATTAGTATGAAAGACAAAAACAGAGCCTTTTTCCTCTCCTTGTCTCTTCCACTGCATTTATTTTTCTGGTCAAGGTGAAGGATAAAACCTGATTGTTCCTCCAACAGAAGGTGAGGTTATGTGGCTTCAAAAAAGAAAAGTATTATTGCAGTTTTCAGGCTATTATATTTTTTCCCTTAAAAAAAATCCGAACTAGTGGGACTTTCCAACAATTTTCTCCCTTTGATCTGCAGTCTGGCAGGTAGTTCTTTCTTCTTTTTCACTTATTTTCATGTTACTAGTTCCTACTTTGTGCTAAATTCAGTTTTGCACTATATTTAATTTTGCTTTTATTAATAACCCAAATGTCACTGCCAGCTGCCACCAAGACAGTCATTCTGACTTGAAATGAACAAATTCATTGTGAATTCCTTTAGAAAAGAAACATTCCACAGCCTGAATATCTGTGGAAGACGGAGTCTAAATTTGATCGTGACAAAAATCAGAAAATCAAAGTTATTGTTTAGCTGCTGTTACATGTTCTCTGACTCAGACAACAAATTTATTTCATTCCTCTTCCCCTTTCAAGCCAATAGAAAATAGTTTCATGCAACTGAAAAATGCTTTGGGCAAGACTGGGAGAAGCAAATAACTTATTTACTGAATATGGGGTGTTGACTGATTCAGAATGTCTCGCCAATTCATCCAAATTCACCAAATGCTTGGAGCTGGAAAGAGGATGTGGGGCTCAGTTAGTGGAACGAGATCATGCTGAGGGCAGATGGTTCCTCTTGAGCAGTCAGGATTCTGGCCACAGTATTTTTTTGACATCCAGATTCTCCTTGTTAGGGGAGTATCTTGGGCACTGGTCTGGAGGGGGTCACCTTTGCCTGACCACCTCAGCTAGCCAGCAGTTCAGTCATTTTAGCTGCAGGAACTCAAAACACACCACCTCTGAAATGCTCCTGCCATGGCAGACAGGGCACACCAGTGGGAGATACATGTTCAGGCCCAAGTCAGCAGAGGAAGAGTTCCGTGCTGCTGTCCTGAATTTTGGAGTGTCCAGAGTGCCTACCCAGACAGCAGAGGCTCTAGCATCCACGTCCTCCTTCTTTGCATGAACTGCACTCTCATCCCACCCTTTTCATTCATCCACAAATAAATCAAAGAGGCAATACACAAGGTCTAATTTCCTTGCACGTGTGTGTGTGGTGTGTAAGGAAAGCAAAGCACATTTTTCCTCCTGAATTTCAGTTCAGAGGCTAACTGGAAGCATTCACTTTTATTGCATTCACAGTGCAGGACTGACATTTTGCCTCTACAATGTATCTGGGTAACTGCAAGCACAGTGCCAGCCCAGGCAAGAGCTTTTAAGGCCAAGGCTTTAGTGATGAAGCACCTAGTAGAACCATACTTGCAAATACCGCCACTTGCATTACCCTGGAAACACGTCCACTTAAACAAAGTCTAATGGTGGACACCTTCTGTCCTTCCAGCACACTGTCAGATCACACTCTGCCACGAGGGGCGAGTTCCTCTGCAGCACTCAGTCGTAGCGGGGAATCAAAGCATGGAAACCACATGAGCAGAGATTACACAGCCTCTCAAGTCTGGCAGCCAGATGTTGGCTAGCAAGAGTGAGTGCAACCAGATGGTTTTTCTGCCATTTTTTTCTCCAGACGTGCAGAAGAGGTTAACAGAATGACACATAGGGATAAGTTTGTTATCCTATTTGTATATTTAGACACACAGACATATTAGCCCCCTTAAAACTGTAATCCCTAAGGATAACAGGCAGGACTAGGATTTTCAGATGTCAGGTCCAGCTCAGATTCTGCAAGAAGCTTCAAGTGAGTAACAGCCAGACTAGGACTTCTCCATATTGCTCTTCTGATGTCAGGATCAGCCTAAGGGTGCAATCCACAGAATCCCTTTGCAACCACTAAAAAACATGCTCCTGGATGCAGTACCTGGGGACAACTCATCAGCTGGACATGGGCAGCTTTGCTTCTGTTCTACCCGTGCAAAACTGCCTTACAGTGAGGTAACTGCTTGGGATTTGGAATGAAAAAATACAGCAGGAAGATCACTGCATTGTTGTGACATAGTGGCTGCTGATGCAAAATGCTCAGCCAGAGGAAAGAAGGCTTTGATGGGATTGTCCTACATCCCAACACGATCTAGCTGTTGGATACTTCTCTGAGGCAACAGAAACATGCTACTTTCTAATGACATCAGAGCCTAGTGGAGAGAAATTTGGGCAGGTCAGCTCAGAATCAGTAGATGCAGATGTTAATTTCAAGCATCAGCTTCCAGGCTGAACCCTCATCACTAGCCCACACCTCTATCCATTTCACAGTGTCTATGCCGGACAGCCACATCTGGAACAAAAACATTTTGTTCCACTCTATATCCTGTGCTTTTCCCTGTACAAGATATGGGTTTGCCACTCACATACTCCAGGTGCACTGCACAGTCTTACACCAGCTGGAGAGAATGCATTTGGGACAGCAGGGAATATCAGTAGATGGACAGCAAGCAACACTTAACTGCTATGACTTACATTCTAATGAAACAAAATCCAGGGACAACTTTAATTCCCAGCTAGATAACACAGAAAGCAGCAATTCTGGCCCTGAGTTGCTTTTAACTGACCTGAATCTCATGAAGGCAAGTGAAAACTCCCATTGGAGCACTTGACCCTCAGACAAGCTAATTCCAGTTGATTATTCCCATTTTTTTAGTTATGCAAAGAAGCACCAAGTCCTACATGTGAGCTTTTATTAATCATATCCCTTAATTCCCAAAAAGCCCAGGTGAGAGCTTTAGTTTTGTGTCTCCTATTCTTTCATAAGAAAAATCAATAATCAGAAACTAATGAATACATTTCCTTGAAAATACCAGTAGAACCTATTGCAATTAAACCCAGGAAGAGGTGGGGGAGCCCAGATGGAAGAAGAAGTTAGAGTCCTTCTGACACAAGTTTCTCTCAGTGACTTGTGAAGCAAACTCAAATGCTGAAGGGACCCAAGAGCCAAGGTCTTCTCCTGGCAAGCTGGCCAGGTTTGTGTCCATCTTTTTCAGGAGGAAGAAATCAAAGACAGCTTGACGATGCTTCCTTTGAAAGACTGCATTTCCTCTCCTCCCTACAGCCTCAACACATTTCTGCTAGAGGGATAAGAGTGGCTGGAAATATCCCAGTGAAGCATTTAGCCAGAAGACAGACACATAGAGAGACAGAGAGATTTCTCAAACAATACCTTTATGAGGCTAAAATGTTTTGTTTGAAACAGCTCTATGCAAATGACCTTTGGAGAAGCCTGAGGCTTGACGCCCATAACAGCTGCCCTGACAGACAAGACACCAGACTTCCCTGACAGCTGTAGGGCCTGGGGAGCTTCTGGATTCCTGGAAACACTGACAAGTTGTCAATTCTATCCAGTTTTTACCACAGCCAATTTTTGAAATTCCTGAAAACTGGGAGCCCTTGCTTTTAGCTACTTTAGGTCTGAATTTCTAGAGGCAAAACAAGGGTTGCAACATCACCATTTCCTGTTGAGTTCAAATATTGAAACAGTACAAGTTAGTCCTTCTCAGAATTGTGAGATTATCTTCAAATCATGACACTTAAATGAACAGATGTTCTCTTGCCTTCTGATTTGCAGACATCTAATGTGTCAGTGATAATTTGTAGTAACTGCATAAAAACTTTAAACTTTCTCTTACAAAAGCAAAGCAAAACTGAAATTCCTGTGCAGTAATCTTCTGAGTGTTGCAAAGGTTATGGATAAAAGTAGCTGCATCACCATGCTACTTGCTTCTAGATCTGACCTTTTAGAGCTACAGTCCCAGTGCCAGTAGCATAAAGAACAAGCCCTTAAGATGCAGCACTGTGGAGCAGCTGATGAGAAGGAACACAGCTGCAAGGAACACAACTGCAGAGCACACTCCAAAGGAAGTGGAGCTCAACAAGGGACCTCAGGAGAGGTAGGGAGAAGCTAGGGAATTACAGACTTGGTTCCTCCTCAGAAAAAAGGTGATGAAAAAAAGAAAGGACTAAGGAATTGTAGTATAACTGTAGACAGACCTGGACTTTTCAGTTTTTACCTTTCCAACTGAGACAAAACTCCCTCACAGGAAGTCAAATTCTCCAACCTGTCTGCAAATACCATATGCAATAACCAGCAACTTTTGTATGTTTCTGCACAGTTCCACAGAAATTAATAGTTTCAGAAAACTGTTATTTCCTCTTCAAATTTCTATGCCCATAACTATAGGGACTGCCAGTCACTTCACACAGCCCTAATGTGAAGACTTCCCAAGTACTGTGCTATAGGGAGTTCTCTGAGCTCCAGGGATTTCCCATCAATCCAGACACGCTTTAGAACACTGCTGTAGGACACATGACAAAGCTACTTCTGTGGTGCCACAAGGCTGTGTGGGTCCACCTCCAGCTCTGGCAGGTCCAGGCAGCAAGTTTATTTCTGGGCTAATTTGTTCAATTTGTACAAGTTGGTCTATCAATCTTCTTAGGTGAGAAGATCCAGTGAAAAGCTGCTGCAGCAACAGCATTATAAAGGAGCACAGTTGTAACTACAAAGCTCCATCCTCAGGTTGTGTGCTCCTTGCAGACTTGGCTTAATTACAGCAACGTGACAGGCTTCATCCCCTGCAGTTAAATCTGTGGTCTCTGGACTTGAAAGACCATTCAGGATGTCATGTACCACAAACACACTTAGATGCATCTTCATTTTAATTAAGAGTACCTCCCTCTAGCCTCTGCCTGCCTGGCTCTAGTTACAGTAAATTCTGTATTTGACTGTATGTATTACCACAAACTGCCTTCTGCACAGCAGCAGTCTCCTCCCCCTGAAGAGGGTCATCTCGATTATTCAGAAAGTGGAAAACCAAACAGATCCCCTCCTGAACAGTCAGAACACCCAGCCAGGTTCCTAATCTGATTCTTGGAAATTCAATTCAGAAGCCCAAGTCAGCAGAGTAAGACAGACAGACACTCCCACCTAGTGGGGAAGGCACAGCTCTGGGTCTCTGGGATTGGAGTTGCTTCAGCTCTGCAGGTTCACACGCTCCTCCCACAGGAACCTTTGCTTTTTGAATCAACAACAGTAACAGCTATGACGAAACCTGAGAGAATTACTTTTAATTATTAAGCAGAAGAAAAGCAGATTAAGCCTACCAAGTTACCAATGCTTTTATCTCTTCAGTATTAGACATGACTGCAAACACAACTCTTTCATTTTATAGTAGTGTAATAATTAACTTCTGCAAGGTCAATGCAACAGGTATGTAAAATATTAGCTGAATGGCACAGTGGCATTTTAAACCAACTTTACTACCTAGAGAGAACTAAATTCTTGAATGCAAAATACAGACAAGTCTTCAGTATATAAAGAGCCTTTGATATCTAGGAGAGCATACCAGCTCACAAGCTGTGTCACTGTTAGTATTTTCTGGTTTAGGGGTTTACTACTTTGGGGGGATTTTTAATACATGATGTAGATAAAGGTAAAATAAAAAAATTGTAAGGTGGCAATTAGAAGCTAGAGGGGAAAAGCCTCTTTGATATATTTCCATTTCTGTATGCTCAGTAGACACCCACAGACCTGTGCTGTTTTCCAGGAGGATGAAGGTGCCATCCTGAGGGCTCACTGGGACTGGCCATGGCATTACCCCATGGCATGCCACAAAGGGTGGCAGAAAGGCTGTTTGAAATTCACTTTGGCTGGCCTGAATTACTTTCATCTGTTCTGGTACAGAATCAGATGCACACACTTTGTGATTCATATTGGCCTTCAAATGCCTTTTTATAGTCAGCAAAAGTCACAAACATGTACTTGCATTTCCCAGCTGGGTATTGACCTTTTGGACCCAGCTGCATGTTCCTGAAAAACATTCAGCCACCAAAATCTGCAATGTGCAAACCAAAGTCTCTGTGTGCACCTGCAAGTATTTATTATGAGTTCACCCTGATGCACACTGTTCTTTCAGCCCATGACACACTATAATTTCCCAGGTTTTGGGTCAGGTACTGCACTTTTGCCCTCTTGAAAATTATTCCAAGTTTTTATTTTAACATACTGTGGCCTACACACAAATTAACTGTGTCTACAAACACAGCAGCGACCTGCCTAAGCTCTGGGGTCCGTCAGGATGCAATTTTGCACCAAACTCTTCTGTTTCGTCCAGGTCAAAGACTAATCCAGCACTGAAATTTGCAAACTCATTGCTCCTTTCATGTACATCAAGTCTGCAAATAATTCCATGCTCATTGATGATACTGTGCACAGTTCAGGTTGGAGATGACTTAACACACAGAGCTATTTTTACCACTGGGGTTGGGAAGGTCTAGATAGAACAAACTGGTAATTTCATGTTTGACTAATGGGTCTCAGACTTGTCCACACAAGGCATTTGAGATCAGCTGTGAGGCTTTCCCTTCCTGTATCTCAGTTCATGTAGGGAGAGACAGACCTGCCTGCCTCCACAGCAACCACAGTAACACTAAGTGCTAGTTCTCAGCAGCAATTCTGAGCTTACTGCCTGACACAGATTAGTAAGAGGTTTATGCACTTTCACTGCCCAGTCAACAGCTTTGCTAGCACACTTGCTGAATTACAGGCCCATACTCCACCTCATAGTGCTGCAAGAACCACTTTTTCCAGATTTCACAGCAGTATGGAATTAAGACAGTTTAAGCAAGTTGTTACTTCAAATGAACCACATAAGAAATCTCTGTCCTTTCTGGTGGACCACTTGTCCACCAAAACACACATTAAATGCTTTCCACTGCTTCACTGTCCCTACTATTTGCCTTCAACAGTTACGAAGTTCCCATCTTCCTATTCCACAGACATTGCTTCTGTATAGAGCTGAGGACTGGGCACATTCAGACCTAGACAGGACACAAGGTAGCAGGACCGACTCACCAGCTGACTGGAAGCAGGAGATGAGTGGAGCTTCTTCTTAACCTGGTGCACAGCAGAAACTGAGCCTTACAGCATGTGCTGGGTCTCACACTACTGCCTTTAGAGGTGCAGCAAATGTTGGCTGTGCTTGAGGAGCACTCAGTGGTTTGAAGCCTCACCACCAGGAGCTAACTCAAGCTTCCTCCCTAGCTTAAGCACTCCTTTCCAGAGCACCGGTCTACAGGCACATTTACCTCCTGTTCCTTTGGAGTGTGCAGAACCAGGATGTGTGGCACACACGTTACAGCACTCGCCACCAAAGCCCTGCCTCAGCATTCACTCACGCTGAGGAGCATCCCACCACTTTGTTTTTCATCTCTGCTATGTGGTACTTCACTGTATGTAGTAAGGAACAGAAAAATCTCCAGTTCCCTTCACTTTCAAGTAGACACCATGGTAAGCACAACATACCAACTATTTCAAGACCACAGGCATGCTCTGTTACAACAAAAAGGTTACTTCATGCCTGCCTTCAAGCATAAAGTTTAATTTGATACTACTGCTTCAGCAACACGGCTGTGCAGAGACAATCTGTACTTGATATATGCATGCCATCAGCCCCTTTAGCTACAGGATGGTCTGAGACATACCTGAACAGTTAGTATGAAATGAGTGCCACATGCTGTCATTCAGGCCCTATGCCTGAGCCAGTACTGTAATCTCTGCCCAAGGTAATGCTTCCAGGGCTCGTGCATCAGTGTGACATAAAGACCTCACATAAGAAATGCAGGAAGGAGTAGGGATGACTGAAGACAGTCAAATCAGGCAGGCACAGCAACACCTATCTCCATTTATCTTTTCAACCTTTATAGAAAGCTCTGCAGCCTGTAATACAACAAATTACAAAAGGCATTTTTCTCTTCCAACTGTTTTAAAATCAAGTAACTAGACCAGATATTACTAAAAATGAGTCTCTTGTAGACAGTTATAGAAGATTCTTCTTTTGAGTTTTATTTGTTTATAGTAACAGTAGCACATATTTCCACTTAGGTATTTCAGTGCAACAAGGAAATCCATTAGGCTTCAGCAAGGTGACCTATGTTTCTATATGCAATGGAACAGATTAAAGTGCCTCCCTTTGTTGCACAACAGTTTAAAGCTTCAGAACTCTAAGTAAATACCTTTCACAGAATTAAACAAGCAGACACTTTGCTTGATTATGAAATGCTTTTGTTGGATGAGTGAAGTGCTTTCTGCAGTAGAACAATTCATTTGTAAGCCACAGGCACTACTACAAGAGTGGTATCAGAGTAGAACTGGTGACATTTTAGTAGTCTGTGCAAGAATTCCACTCTACTTTTTGCAAGTTGCATATCTTGAAGATACATTCTCCCAGTTGATCACATTCCAGATGGCTTTCAAATAATCAGGTCGAACATTTTTATATTGAAGATAATAAGCATGTTCCCATACGTCAATGCCTAGCAAAGGAATGAGACCTGTGAAAAGAAGAGGGTAAATATATGAAAACACACTTTACATGTAAAGTTTTATATTGCATCTTCAAGTTGTACCCAGTTTCTGAGTCTTAAGCTGCAGGAAGACAAAGAGCTCTGCAGAACACTGGTCTTTATTGCAGTATTTTACAAAACTGTGCTCACACACACACACTGCATAAACTCAAAGAGCTGATTTGGGTAAACACACATGTAAATATTTTGGAACTGCCTTGAAGACATAACTGAAACCAGATGAAGTAATTTTTGAAAGGGTTCTATCTTTTGCACACTTATGCAAGCACTTTCATAAAAAATTAGGTTATGAACGTTTCTTGTGATGCCAGCTTGCTTCCAATACTTTAATGACAGGCTATTTGTTAAGTGCCTAATTACCTCCTTGCTTTTGTACTAAAATACCCTTGTCACTGAATTTTTTATGGTAAATTTTCACAGGAGGGAGGGTGAAATTCGCCCCCATTATAATCTATGTCCCTATACTAAATCTATAATTTCTTTTCACCCTACTGATAGGCAATACACAGACTGCTGGCAATAGATGAAATTCCTTGCTGTTCTCTATGAATTCTGCAGAAGTTATCTGCAAAATTATTTGGACAAACTGTCACTGCAAGCAGATTCTCACTGATCATGACCTGTTCCCTCTGTGAAGGGTGTCCAGCCTGCCATTACCACTTCCATGTCTCTCCAAGGAAGTAAGAACATACTGGAAAGAGATCATTGCCAGTCCTATGCTGCTTTTCCAGCTGTAACACTTAACCACATCACAGACTAATTTGGTTGACACTCATTACTCTTATAACTATAAAGGAAGCAAATTATAAGGCTCCATTTGAAACCCAGTCTAGATGGAACAAGAGTTATGATGTTCATCTTCCCCCTCTCCTGTTGTCGGGCCCCCACTGACAGTGCTGTGAATAGCTCCTCTGTCAGAGAAAAAAAAAACTGAAGGCAAAAAGCTTAATGTTGCTTGGTACGTGCAAGTTACTCCAGTTACTCAAAAATCCAAGGAAGCTGAAAGTAAAATATTCACCAAGTAAAAACACTTTCACAACATGGCCCATCTGTTTTTCCTTGGACTAGAAGGACACTTAATCATTCTGCTGTTCAAAGTTTTTAAGTTCTGCTTTACAAATGCTTGCTCTAAAAAATGAGTTTTCACTTCTGCTAGAAGAGACATTTGGTTTTTCACATCTATTTATCAGCAATTTCTTCTCAACATTTTCCCAAATCACTTTTCAGATGTCATACACTTGCCTACCAAATCTACAGAAGCAGAGGGGAAGGAAAGAAACCTGACCTGTTGTGCCTTGCAAAGGGTCTTGATTTGCACAAGCTGCTATCTGTAGGCGCCCCTGCTCCTTGTTGTAGCCAAGCCACCCCCAGCCTGATCCTTGGACACCAACTGATACAGCTGTCAGCTTCTCCTTGAAGTTTGCAAAAGAACCAAAGTCACGCTTGATGGCTTCCATCAATTCTCCTTTAACAGAAAAAAAGCACAGAAAGATCACAAGCATATCAACCTCAATCCAAACCTCCCAGGTTTATCACAGTAGCTTTTGTGAGATCTGTACTAAAGGGCCTTTATCTTTAATTGCAGGTCACTTTAGGGAATCAGTACTCTATCCTCCCCAGGGGGATTCCTTCCATTAGGCTTTAACTGCTGAACTATCCCTACCCAAACTGGAGAATAACTCCAGCCACTAGGCTGGGTGGGCCTGCAGCACATTTCTTTCCTTTCTATGAATTGAGTACATAGAGCAATTTAATTAGCATGGCTTACTACAACTATTTTCTCTTATGAAGGTGGAAAGGGTATATGCAGCAGAGACCAGGTATTTTGCAGTGTATTCATAATCAGCTCTAGAAATTAAAAAAGACTTTGAACATTACTCGGTTTTTTTATATTTTTGGCTTACATCCAAAACCTCCCTCGAATACCTCAGAATTTTGGTAATTGTCACACAGAAAGGTGAATTAACTCTGAAAAATAAAGATCCTTTAGACTCCTTCAAAGAGACCAAAGATCATCAGTTCCACCTGTTAATTAAAACTGATGCAATAAACCACTATAACATGCACTAACCTTTAGGTTCTCCTCCTCCATTAGGAGAAAGGTTTGTCCAGAAGATGCTGTGATTGATGTGACCCCCACCATTGAACTTCAGGGCAGGCTGAAGTGACACCTGAGTTGTAACATCACCTAAGGATACAGAAAATAAAAATATATAAATAAAAACAGTTTTATCACCACAACAGGCAGTTAAGTTTCTACTAGGCCTCACTGATAGCCACAATCTTTCTACAAGCATGTAACTTATCAATGGAAAACATGAAGTTTGTACTGTTATGCATATTTTAGACAGTCACAGACAAACTCTGTAGGAGACTTATTATCTTTGACCTTTTTTATGCTGTAATAAGTGATCTGCAATATTGCAACTATCAGGCAGCCCACACTACACACCTAAGACTTACTGCCACTCTACAGCAGAATAAAGCAACGAGCACAGCCAAAACTCTTTGAGGACCCAGCACTTGTAAATTCGTCAGTATCATCACTACAATGCAAAAATATTACTCACCCATTAGCTCACTGATTTGCAAACTAAGCATTTTTAAACTTCTTAAAACAATTTACAGGGCAAACAGCCTGTGCTTGAGAAAAGTCAGTAAGTACAGTGAGCACATACACAAAATGTTCTTCTCCTTCCTATCTTTTGTTTCATTTGGAGGGAGGTACTCACAGAAAAGTGATCGAAATAATTTTGCTACACATGACAGAATCCTGCATCTGAAACCACGATCAAACAACTCTGTACTTCCAGAGAAGATTTCCTGAAGAAATCAATGGTGCCTTGTGTCTCTGAACAGTCTTGTACCACTTCAATACAAGTCTTTTCATTACTATTTTGGCTTTAAAAAACACTGAAGCATTTCAAAGGTTCTAAAGCTTTTTCCACCACTCCAATGCATTCTTTAGTTAGGAATCAGTAGGGGACCTGTTTTCTCCACTCTCAGGACTGAGTTGTAGAAATTTTCTGAGTCACCTCAACAACACAGACATGAAGACAATCCTCAAAGAAGTAGTGCACCTCAAAGCAATCTGTTACCAAGGTGGTGCCTCAGGTTTTAACTTTTGTATTTTTGAGATCTTGTGCTGCTTTAGTGTGTGGGTCTGGGCTTCACATTAGGGGACAGTAAGCTCTCTTCACAGAGTAGGTAGACAAAGCAATTCCTTCTCTAGCTGGGACACAACTGATCCAGATCTGAGGCCCAAAAACATAAACAATGGTGGACCAAAGAGAGAAAACCAAGCAGGATGGGAATTCATGGGCTAATGCTGTAATTGGACAATCAACTCCAATGTGCTACTGGACCAAAACTTATAGAAGTGTGACACCCTGTGACTGGTTGTCCATTTTTTGGTGACCATTTTGGGGTCTCTCCAGCAGGGTTGTAGCCCTGGCTGGGCTCCTGTGCTGCTCAAGGTGGATCTGTTGAGGCTTTCTAACAAATTCCTACTTTATTGTTTAGCTCTGTCTAGTTTCTGTTCTAGGACAGCCTTCACAAGGCATCAAAGGTTTTAATTCAGGGCTTCACGTTCTCAGCATTTCCTCACAACTTCAGAGAGGGGTGCAGCACTGAAACAAAGCAGCCAATGCTTTGTTTGTAAAACCATTATTTGCTGGATTTGGGTATCGGGTTAAGGATAAGAAGTCTCTCATGGCCATTCAGATGGCATGTTAGGGACATTTTCCCTGAATTTCTCATGCCTTAATGACACTTTCAAGTTCATCCAGGGCATACAACATATAGCAAGCCAGAAATCAAAAAGTAACTTAGAAAGCCTTTAATGCATCCATAACTCCTTATTCCATCATTCCTTAGAAGAACCCAAGTTCTCCTCAGGACCCCTAGAAACCAGAGACAGCATTTCACCATTGTCCTTAAACAGCATTTGTGCTGCTGAACTTTGCACTGAGGAAAAAAAAAAACCAACTGAAAAGGGGTAACTTGCCCTTAAGTTACAGCAGAAGTATACTGGAATTTATTTGTACAGAATCCATGGACAATTCAGTAAACCAAGACAAGAAGCCCAAAGGTGCTAAAGTGAGTAGGCAGCTCAGGTTCTCAGCTTAAGTAATTTGTTTCCTTGCCACAGTCCATCACAGGTTGCATGGTGGCCAAAGAAGAGCAGGGAAAACTATGGTAGGAACAAGTTTTCAATGAAAATGAGATTCAAGTTAATATCCTTCAATTAGCAAATCTGACACATTTTGATGGGCCAGTAGTCAGGACCAGTTTATGTTGAAACCATGTTCTGCGCTGTCACAGAAATGTAAATTCATTTTCAAATGAACTGACAATGTCAGCCAACAGGATGGCTTTGAGTTTTCTATGCAAATATAGATAAATGAAAACATGTTAAAGATAATCTGAAGAAAATAATTTGCTTTCTATTGCTGAACAAGAGACATTGACAAGGTTCTGCTGTCCAGAAAATTTATTAGATAGTGATCAGATGTGCTATGTAACCCAACACTGATACACAGCCCAGCAAGATCTTTGGTAGTGCTCAGTTTTAGTATGAAAAAATAACAATATTGACAAAATGAGGTGGCAGTTCAGACTTTGCCCTGGTCTTAGAATTTCTTCTAATGAGGGTCAAAATACTGCACATGGTATACTGAGATACCAATCAGGAAAAAACAAACTAACAAACCACCCAATCACCAATATCCCAAGTAATTATTTGTCTGCTTTGGTGTGCATGACCACAACCAGTAAGTCACCCATTTGGAAAATAATCTCTGCAGAATCCTTAAGGAAAAATTAATCTCTAAGTAATAAACACTTCAACACAAGTGATGAGATGCTATCAAAAGCTGTAATTCCTAAAAAATAACTCAAAGGATCCACAACACTGCAGATGCATCTGATAACCAGAAATTCTGCCTCCACTAGTGGCTGAAGCTTTTGTAATTTAACAGCATCAGTAACAGCAGCAGCACACACAGTGTCTTCTGACACTTCAGGTTCCCTCCCCAGTGGTGTTTGCACTAATTACATCTCCAGAATCCACCTTTCCTGGATCTGCTACTGGCAGGGCAAGGGCAGCAGTCAGCCTTGATAACCTGCTTCTTAAAAGAATCTCATTAGTTCATTAACTCAGACTGCACAAGTTATTTTTAGGCTCACTTAGGTACTTGAAAAGCCCTATTTTCTATTCAAATACACTGGCAATTAACTATCAAGGGACACATGGTTCAGGTTTACTCAGATATGAGCAATTCTAACTTTCACCCAAGTCCACACATTAAATTCCACTGTGAAGCCACCTGGCAAGCAGACAGAAGTGAGTCTGTATGATAATCATTTCTCTGAGATAAACTGATACCTTTTAAGATGATCATCACAACAGAAAAAAAAAAACCAGAAAATATTCCACCTTCTTAAAAAGACATACATGTTATTTCACACACTTTTATCAGTCCAACTGAAAGACTCAAAGTTTGGAAAAAACACATCTCATGTTTCAGCATAGCTCTGCTACACCTGCAAAGTTTTTGCAAAAAGCAGTGTATCTCAAATTCTGGGATCGTAACAAAAAATTCCATGATGGTTTCCTGCATATTTTCCTGTCTCACATGGGCTTGTCACCTACACAACCCTTTAATATGACCCAGTGATATAACTGACACCCAAATTCAGGTCTCTGCACTGTGTGTTGTATACATTAACAACATGTCTGTCTTACCTCAATTGCAGGCAACTGAGATTATTTACAAAGACTGAGCAGAGCATCTGATGTGAAAACTATCAAGGCACGCATTTTTCACTTTATCTAACTTTTTCACTTTATCTACCTTTTTATTGCATAGTACTTGTTCAGCAAAATGACTGCAATTTCCTACTGACTCAGTCTTTGCTCAGGTTAAGTTACTAATGGAGTATGGACTAAACCCACAACAATCAACAAATCTTCTAGTTTTACAGCACTACAGAGAACAGAATTCATGCTTTTTACTTACATTCGATTTCCAATTATCAGCACCATCGAAGCTACAATAAAAGATTTTCCCCTTACCATACTGCAATGACATAATCCAAAGCTTTTCAAAGAATGTATCTTGCTTCTTTTTTTATTTTGTTCTTCTGTATCATCCGCGCCAATTAGCTTCCACCTCACCTGTTGACTGTGGAGATACAAACCTTTGGCCACTGCCTCTTTGTACTTCTCCTCGACCACGTTCAGGTTGTTCACGTAGGTGGCATGATGCTTGCTGTGGTGCAGCTGCATGATCTCTGCATTAATATGAGGTTCCAGAGCAGCATAGTCATATGGCAAGTCAGGAAGAGTGTGCTTTTGCCTAGAAACCAAGCACCCCAGGGGTGCTACCAACTTGGCACTGCTTCTAGAAAAGAGAAAAAAAAAAAACAGAAAGAAGCAGTTTTATTCAGTAAAACTTGGGGTTCACCAGTGAAATAGACTGCATACACTGCTGTTCTGATCAGCTGCTTTAAATACCTGGGATAATATCTCAGCCAAGGAAATAATATTTCCACTTCTCAAGAGTTTAAAGCAGGCATACTTTGCAGCTTAACTGCAAAGATGAATTCACACCAAGGTCACATATCCAGGGCTTTGCACTGTGAGGCTGCTGCTTCTCAATCCGAGCCTCCAGGCCCTGCAGAGACTCATGTATCCTCCCAAGCATGCACGTGAGGGAAAAGCAGGGACAGCAGTGAAAAGCCAGTAGTAACCTGATGACATTCAAAGCTTCACCTAATCTTTATTCCTTAAAAATAGAAGCAAAGATGTCACCTAAGCGTCCTTCCCTCGCTATCCACAAGGTCTGTGCACTGGGAAGTGCTAAAAAACCTGCACGGGTTTCCGGGAATGCTGAATTTCTCCAGCATTTACACAGACACGCGTTTCCCTGTCCCCACAGGGCGTACCGGGAAGCCACAGGGGCGTCACAGCCGCGATGCCCGGCACAGACACCGCGCAGGTTGTGTTACCCTTCCCCATTTCAACACCTCGCACTTGTCATGCGACACAAGGGCCAGGACGAGAGGAGACTCGCCGGGCCGGCAGGACGGTCAGCTCTGAGGGCTGATGCCGCCGCACCGCTAGTGACCTTGACATAGGCCAGGGACACACCGCGAGCGAAGCCCTCGGGACCCTGAAGAGCAGCCGAGAGCGGCGACCCCGGCCAGCAGAAACAAGAGTGTCTGCCAGCACCGTGTCAGGCCGCCAGAGCTCCTCGGAGGGCGGCGGGGGCAGAACCTGAGAGCGCTCAAGGACACCGGCAGCAGCCCCCGCCCGGGCCGGCGCCGACCCGGCGGGGCAGCCGGCGGTAGCGCGACCTCCCTGCGCGCGAAATGGCGGGGGGCAGACACCGAGGGGCGACAACACGACCCTCCCGCCGCCTCCTCCCCCGCTCCCGCCGTCCCGTCCCCGGCTCGGCTGCAGAGGGCAAGGACGGTGCGGCCGCCGCCTCCCGGCGCGGGGCTCTGCCCGGCCCCGCGCTTTCCCCGGCGCGGCGCGGCTCTCACCTGCTCGCGGCGGCGAAACGGCACAACATGGCGGCGTCTGCGGCCGGGCGCGACTGTCAGGGCGCAGCCGCGGCCCGCCCCAGCCGCGGGGGCTGAGCTGGGCCGCGCCGCAGGTGACACACCCCGCGGCCACCCCCGGCCTTCCAAGGCGGGCGAATTCCGGGCAAATACCATTGCTTAGCGATAGGAGTAGCTTGTCCTTATGAACATAGCCGCTCTAGAATCGTTATCGTAAAACTCAGGCCCGCTGTAGTTCCAGGCGAGGCGAGGCTGCCTTAGCCCCTAGGAAACAGATAAAATGCCGCCGGTGCCCCGGCAAGATTCAGCAGCACGGCAGAGTCCGGCTTTGAAACCCTGCCGCGCAATGACATGGTTCTGGCAGCACAGTGATGGCACCGGTAGCACTAACGCTACCGTTTCAGCTCTTTTGTCTACGACTCGCTTTTGTTGGTTCATTTCTGCTCTTTTACCCATTTTGCGGGTATCTTGTTTTCCCCAACACGTGCTTTCCTGCAATTCAGCGGCCTCTGGTGCTCATGAAAATCCTTTACCCAGTTTAATGCAAATGAGTCCAAAGACCCATTACAAACTGGCTCTCCAGCGAGGTCAGGGAGGAGAAACTCATTCCTCAGAGCTAGGAGGCACTCTGCAGGCAAGACAAACATTAGGTAAAATTTTAATTCCACACAATTTATCTCTGCTACCACAAAACCTTTATCATCATATTTTGTCATTCTAAATAAATACACATAGCCTTAAGATCGTCTAGCACACACATTTACCAGACTGTAAAAATTCAAATTACAAAAATTCAGTGGGGGCTAACCCTAAACAATTTTGTTGAGAATAAATAACCTCATCTTGCCAGTTGTGAAGAAATCTACCTGGAAAGACCCATAAAGGGAATCCCAGCCCCTGGAAGACACAGTGCTTCCGCCCCTCACTTCTCGAGGCATCCCAGAAAAGGACAGTAATTGAGTTCCTCTGATGAAGAGGAACCAGCGGTGCTCTTGTGGGAATGTGAGCAGTGAAAATAGCTGCTTTAGCAGCAGCTAAGATAGAGGGCAAATTGTCCAAAATCAGTGAGTTGTTTCTTCATCCCCGACTACTGAAAATACATTCAGCGAGATATATATCTAATTTTAAAGAGGAATATATTGTATTTATTGGATCAATGTCATTTTTTGTTAAAATGAACCAACTACATTCAGGATTATTAAGTGTCATAATACAGGCACCAACAGCCAGGCAAAACCATGAATATTACAGGCTTTTAGTAATTAGCATTTGCATATGCAGTATTACACTGCAGTTCACTAATGTTTGTAGCAAATGTTCCATGAAAGCAAGTCAATTATGTAATCATATTTCTAATTTTATTATTAACTGGCACAGTTGCTGGGTTGCTTTCATTTTGGAAGGAAAAAAAAAAAAAAAATCACACAAAGCACCCCAGCCTGCTAATTTAGGAGACACCTTCTAAGCACAGGTGTCAGCTTAGGGGAATGGCTTTACACCAATTTTTTTCCTAAAAAGTTAAGTTGAAGGCTGATGGTATAATTTGTATTTCTGATTATTCTTTTACTATTTAAAAACTTGAGAAAAACCTCACATAAAGATAATTTTGAAGTAATGAATGTCCTGTAATACCGGACTAAGTAAAAAGTAATCACCACCTAAGTGCTCTACCATTTTTTTAATGACCACAGATTTCCTCAGTAGGCCTTTTACCATCTGATAACATAAAGCCTGATTATTATATTGTGTTATCAGCATCTGAAGCTTCTTAAAAAATATTGTATTTTACCATGTACAGGATCCAGAATGTACAATATATACATAAGCAAGCAATATGTTATGATCAAATAACATTCATTATCAGGGACTTCTGTGATCTAAAAATTCCTTTGAGTGCCAGATGCCAGTACCATTTTTGTATAGGTACTTGTCACTTCCCTTTCATGCATTCAACCATTCAACTGCTATTTTTCAAGCAAAAAGGCCTGAAGCAACATTCAAAAAGCAACAAGGAATCCCCAATGGAATTTGTGTGGAATACTTCCAGTGACCACTACCAAGTGGTTTGAGAACACTGATATGAATGAACCCTATGAAATTAAAGCAGAAGTGGTGCTAGCTATGGACTAGCATGATTTTAATAGACAAGCATAGCTAGTAGCATTTTAATTACATCCATTTGCCTTGGACAATATTACTGCAGATACTAATTTGTGCCACTTAAAAATGCTACCACAGAACCCCTTCAAAAGAATTTACTGTAACTGTAAATTTAAACCAAGGCAAGTGTGCTCTAGAACTTTAGAGAGACTCCTTTCAAACAAGTTTCCACAGTGAATTGCACAGCAGTTAAACTACTTATTTTAATAGCTACATATGCATTAATTTTATTAGTCACCTGGTAATTACAAGACTCACAGGTAGAAAAATGTTGAAACTGGAAACTCTTTAGCCCACCCTAAAATACACTACTAAGTACTTTTGTCTTACCTTGAACAGCGCTCTTTCATCTTCTTGCTCATGTGCTACCAACACTAAACTAGTAGATCAAAAATAAACACCAGAAACCCAGGTTCTGAAAGTCACAGCTCATTGCTACTGAGCAATAAGAGTATATTTAATTAAAGGGAATTCTTTCATTCTCTGCACCTGTTAAGAAATCAGTTTCCTCAGGCAGGCATTGAAAAATGAAGTCAACCAGTTCAAAAGGCTGAATTGCTAATTCCTTATGTTTTTTAGTTTAATTTGTGCATTTACCTGTTACATACTTCAAGCTTTTGAGTCTGGCTTGTTTTTTGGGTTTTTCTTTACTCGTTAATAAAACCAGGTTCAAACTCTAAAACTTACTTTATTAATTTCTCCTTCCCACCTCCCCCCATCCCCACCCTTTTTCTGCCAGTCAGGACAAAACCATTGGAACAAGCACTATCAGGCTGTCTTGAAATTAGTACTAGCACACACCTACACCTTCATGTACTGGGCATACGCTGTACCAGAGAGGATTGACACAGATACAAATTCAACTCAAAAGCAAGGACTATCAATACACCACATACAAATAAACCACATAAGCCAATGCAGAACAATGAGGAAATGACATTATTAAAAGTTTTTATTTAGGTTTGGTCAGTACAGGTAAGATAATATTGGAGTCACAGAGCAATATGCATCAACAGGATACAACAGTTCTTAAAAACTGAGTAACTATGCACACAATTCATAAACATTCGGTCACCTAAGGAGAAAATGCACAGATGTATGGTGGGAAAAACTGTAATTAACACTGAAACTACTACAGGACTCCTTCAGTAAGTCCATCTTTTTAGTGATAAAACTACTGTACTGGGCAAACTTGGCAGTCAAACCCACAGCTATTATGACAAATCTTGAAGGTGGTGTTAAGTATAACAGTATGAGTAAGAATGCCCTTACACAGCACAGGTTCTAGATATACACAGATTTGTACAGACATCATTTATGTTATACTTTATGGAAATAATTTCCATTTCAACTTCACATTAACTCATATAAAAATAACTTGAGCTACACAAACATCCTTTTAGCAACATTCAACGTAATTAACTGTTAAAATTTCCAAAGTGGCAGAGGTATTGAAGCAAAAAGAAACCCACAAAAAGGCAAAATTGTGACAAGTATGCACTAATTTAAACGGCTTCTGGACAGTATCCTCTCCCAATTTCAATGACACTGTATAAAAATTTTGCAGAAAAATGTTACAAAACTGAACCCTGCACATTTACACTGGAGTCCAAACCATTCTGGACATGACGAGAACCCACAGTTCTGTTACCTTTCATGCTCACCGTTTTCTCCTCTTGAGGATCATGATTGGAGTCTGTGTCATTTGAGTGGTGAGTGAGAGAGTTTTCACTGCCAGTGGGAGAGTCTACACTTTCATACCCAGTACTGAGCTGGTTTATGTAGCTACCACTTCCTCTACCAGTTCTATCTTCAGAGTGGTTGGATAGCTTATTACCATTCCCTGGAGAAGCCGGGAAGTCATCTTCCGTGCCGCTACCCTCCCTATAAAATGCAGGCCCAGACGTCCGCTGGTGGGAGGAGCTGCCATTGCTTGGTCCGTTTGCCAGGCGGCTGCAGTCCTTGCCCGCCGCCTCTCCCTGCTCCGCGGGCTCGGAGGATGGAGTCCTGCTGGTACCTGGGTTGGGGGCCTGCGCCTGCTGCTGCTGGTACTGTGCCAACTGCTGCCGCGTCTCCTTCAACTGCTGCTGAAGAACTAGAATGGTACTCTGCATACCTTCTACCTCCTCATCAAGCTGGATGATGAAGTCATTCAATTCTAAGTAAAGAAAACACATTGGTTGCAAACACTTAATAGCCCATATATAGTTTAAATCTCAGACAAGAAATTAAAATCCCGTAACTCAACGTTTTATGCTGAAATTTTTCAATGAACTATTGTCTCAGCCATCAGGTATGCACTGGCTTTGATACTCTGCCTCTGAAGGAGAAAATGTGGTATCTACCTATTTTCTAAACTGCTATTGAAAATATATGAGAAAAATTTAACTTCTGAGCAAGAAAGGAAGATATTCGGGAAAAAGCTCAATTGCAGTAATTAATATTGTGCAAGTAGATCCTACTGTGTCTACTTTTACTCAAGTATAAATCCCTGGCAGAAATACTGTAAAAGTGACCATGAACCATATCCATACATAGCAAATCTGAGTTACTGCAAAACCCTATTCAATAGCCAAAAGTAGTAGTTTTTCATCCTATTTCAAGGAAGTTTCAATTCTTACTGTGTTTAATCCTTGAAATTGTTCAAGAGAGAATGCAAAAATACCTTCTTACCAACAGAGGGTTAACTAATTTCATAGCATTTTAATATTTATATATCACAAAAAGGTTTTTACAATTAGTATTGCATTCTGGAACAAAACAAATTTGACCACAAAACAGTATAAGAAACACTGATTCAGTCTTCAGTTCAACTGCACCATCAGTAGGCCAGAGAAAAAAAAATGCAAACTGCTTAATATTGTAAATTTTTTTTAAATGTTCTTGCTGCTACAGAAAACAATCATTAGGAGAACTCTTATTGCAGAAGTAACATCATCTTCATTCATATATGGGGAAGAAGCAACTCAATGCTGGAAATTACTACATTCAAAAGCAGCAGTCTTTGAAGAACATCTACACTTGCTTCAATTATGTACTTGGTAAATTTTGTTGAAGTGCATTATCAAAACAGTAGTTACTATTCCCACAAAATGACACTATACAATCATTTCCTTAAGAGTTCTAGTTGTTTTATACTGCTGCTTTCTCAAAGAGATGAAAATATGATTGGGGAATATGATCTACTCCTAAAAATGCATCTCAGATGGGATGCCATACCAAGTTTCTGGTATCTTACAATCTTCAGATGCAAAACAAACAAAAAGATATTCAGATCTATGTGATGTCTATATAGGTTATAACCCCAGGACTACCCATATAGGTTATATTCAGAACACCTAATCTAACATTCTATGAAGAGCCACTGACACTACAAAGAATTTGAGACTGAAGAAAGACTTTCAAACCTGCATTTTCCCCTCCATTTAAATTGTGCAAGAGGTCAGAGTTTTTAGATCATTTCAATTTAAGCTTATGGTGTTGCAAAATTTCAATTATAAACACAATGAGACATTTTCATTCACCTGAGTTACCAAAAGGATAAAAATCAGTTTTTCATATTCTTAAGCATTGTTGAAAAGGTGAATTTTTAAAAAAATTCCAAATGAGTCAGAGTTAACAAGAAGCTTTCTGCTCTCAGTGCATGCCTAGGCTATATGTTATAAACAGCTCTCATCTTGCCAATTCACCAGTAATGTGTGCAGTCTAAACATTCCCTATTAAATAGCAAGGCTTACAGTATAAAAATCTCTATTGCAAGCACTGCATTACTGGAGCTGTGAATCCCATGAGTTCCCCCAAATTTAACGATTTTATTTAACTAAGACTACCAATTAATACTTACTATTACATATTTTACTCAATATTGCCCTTTCATTCTGGCAAAGGTGATTTTGTATTATCTATATCATCACAGAATTAAACTTGCAGAAGTGCAAGGCAACTTTTCTATTTTTTGTTAAAAAATCCCTTACCATCCTGACTGCTTTTAAGTTCCTCACTATATTTCTTCTGTAAAGCCAATTCTGCCTCAAGCTGTGCAATACGTCCTTGGGACAGCTGCCTTCCAAGCTCTTGATTCTCCTGGATAAGCATTCGACACTTCGCCATTAACTTTTTCCCTGTTTGGCTGCAAAGGAAAGAGCCATCTATCACAAAATGAATATAAAACCTTCAGTTATCTTCCTCAATCACTAATAAAGACAAAAAGGAGATGCGATTTCTGCATGTCACAATCCAAGGAACATTATGCCTCAACATAATTGTCATAGCAGAAAGTCTCCCTATAGTTACCACGTGCTGTTCCAACGCCAGGTGATCTTCTGTCGCTGTCCCACAAAGTGGAAGGCAAGTTTTATTACTGAAAATATGAATAAGCATATTGCACTTTTTTAATACCAACATCTGGATTATCAGTATGCACAATCTTGCATGTGCCAATTCTTAATGTAGTTAAATACTTGATTAAAGATGTGTTTTTCAATTCAAAAAAATCAAGGACTGCATACAAACAAGCAAATTATAAGCAAAATCACTGCCCATTTGTTGTAGTAATGAAATTTAATAACTGAATTTGGGTGAAGAGAAGTTGCTTGGGGGAAATAATCAATCTCATGTTCATTTTTCATACTGACAACCATTTTTCTTTAATAGGTTTAAGCATTCATTTAAATGCTGTCCAGGTACTCTTGTTTAAAAAATGAGATGTCCATTTTGCAACTCAACTTATGTGTTTGACAGTCACATGCAGAGTCTGCTTCATGATTTCTATGGTCATAAGTACATCTTGTATGGTGAAGAAGAATGAAAATGTAGCTGGACATTGTAAGGACATCAAGGAAGGGGTATATTACCTATCTATCTACTTTCTTTAAATTGACAGATTTCAGAACGTAAGTAATGATCATTAGGACACAGTTTCTGAAAGAAACGTGAAACAGGTAGAAACTGACAAGATTTTCTTTTCTAAATGGGTAACGTTACACATCTTTAATCTTCATGATAAAAATCTCATTGTAAAGCATTATAGGAAGTAGTATGCAAATTAATATATAGGCAATACAGCTGACTCCATGAAAGAAAGAAATTAAAGTCCTTTGGGACTCTCAGTCTGCCAAGTCAGGATAGCATCCCCAAACAATTCTCCTTTTAATAGGCTCAGCACCATAATGAAGCTGTCTTCTTTTCTACAGAGGTGTAAGCTCTGGCAAAACCCCAAACTTGAACAGTTTTATTGTGAATTCAATAGCAAGACTTGTATTACTCTTTGAGACCAAGAAGGTCATTTAATTTTTTGTAGGCTTTTAAACAAGTGACAAATACTGAAAAAACCTGAGGATTAAAAAAGTAGAGCAAATTTCTGCTACAATCACAGCCACAATTCTCTCCTGCAACCAAAGTACAATAATTTAAAACAGCAATTCCTTATCAGCTACCTTCTGAGCACTCAAGCCTTAAACAACTTTTAATTTCTCTGCCAACTCTGCCCCATTTAACATTTTTCAACTGACTTTCCCAAATCTTTCAGATGGGCTGCTCCAGAAGGAATCTGGCTGTGTAAAGTCCTGGAGGCCTGAAAATCTGCTAAAGGCAGCAGCCTGTTTTCTTTCTTGATGTGATGTCCAATGCCAGGTCCTTGAAGTTTAAATTGTGCCGACCTAATACAGTCCAAGTCGCACATTTAAGATGCAAGTTTCCTTAGAGATGTTCATTCTGTGCAAAGCAGGACCACTTTGGAGATAACCAATGTGACAGATCCCAAAAGTTATTAGGCAGACATGATTTTTAGCCATTTGCAAATTCCTGTTAATGTATTCACCATCACTACAAATAGAAAAAGTTTACAATGCTTATGTCATTGAATGCTTTTCTCTTCACAAACCAACATCAACGGCAGAATCAGCAAGTACCAGTTACCTTGGAATTGGGACAATTTTAGAATCCCATTAATATCTTCAGGTTAACTCCTGCCAGAATGTTAAATATTTATTACCTGTATAGAAATTTGCATAGTTACCTATAATGCTATTTCTTCTCATCAAAATTTTTCCAGATGTTCTGAGCTAGTAGAGAATAACCCTTGCAATTTACAAAAAAGACAGTGCATTCAAGAAAATTAAATACAGTAACCATTAAAATAATTCATCTGAACTGTAAAACTAAGTTCAGCATTGTTTTCACAAATCCTCTTGAACACACATGCAACAAAACCTGCAAGAATATAAATGGTTAAATTTCAGAAGACTAAAGTTTGTTGTACTACACTTATTGCAAAATGGCATTTCAACTAATTTTTATTCCAAGCTTATACTCTGCTTAATGATGGTTAAAATGGCTTAGCATAGCCATTCCTTTGATTACATGTCTTTTATTTCCCCCTCCAGACATCAGCAATGTTAATGCTGCACAGCTTTACCTACATTAAGGTCCAGAGCTAGCTCTGCCTAGGGCTGCAGTTAATGTGTTAACCACCTGGAGAACACCAGTTTAAGATCTGAATAGGGCCACTGCTTCTTTCAAAAACTAGGCCAGATGCCATGAAATGAGTAGTTGTGTACAAGGATGGACAATTAAAACAACTGGGGGAGGAGGCCCAAGATGCAAAGAGAATTAAAAAAACCCTACAAATATTTTACATGAGCCAATTTCTTCACCTTTCAAGAAATAAAACCAGTAAAATCTTAACCCAGTTAACAAAGCCTCAATTATTTACCAGGAAATAACTAACTTTCTATATTCCTGCCACTGCATGTATGAATTATGCACATTCACACCACTGACTTAAAATTATATTATGCAAATTAGGGGATGTTGCAGCTAAAGAAATAGCATTTTCTTTTGACACTTGGGTTTGAAAGGCAAGTTACTTGTCTCTCCTCAGTGGTACTCACGCATTCAGAGCCTGAAGACTTTAGAAAACAACCAACCGGTACCTACATGTATTAAATAAATTTCTGAATTCCAAGTTAGAAACAAACAATCTGCATGGCATGCCTCTTTCAACACACTGCAGTGAGCTTTACAAATGTCTTGGTAACACATTAACATTTTATTAATGTAAGTCTTACCTCTGTTTTGATGCTAGATCAATAAAATTATGCATAGATACTGCTATAGCAAAATCATTCCAGATATACCACTTTTTAAAAGGTAAAGTTTTTCTGTGGATTTTTCTTTTGGTGTTAAGGCATTACTCATGCAAAAAAAAAAAACCTGCATAAGTATACTAGTCTTTTATCCCATATTAATCATCTGAAGCACAAACAGTTTAAGATACTTCCAAGTCAAAATTATGTAATGGAATCTTAATAAAAGTCAGCAAAACTGTTAGAATACATCACCTTCTGTGACAGCTGAATGGCTCTTTAATTTAAAAACTAATTTTTAAACTGAGTCATAAAACACTGCCCAACTGTTTTGAAAAATCAACACCTCAGATTACTAAACAGAACTCTCTTTGCTATGGGAAGAAACAAACACAAATGCTACACCAGATCTACATTTTGCTTTACAGACCTTAGACATGCACTCCCAACTGTCCCAGATTGCTACTCTTACAAGTAACTCGGGAGGACAGAACAGAGGCATCAGTAGAGTAGCAAAAACTCCTTCACTGAATCCACCAAAGAAAATGCATGCATTTAAGGTTTTTTGGTTTGTTAAAATACTGACTTTGTTTTCAGCGAACGAGACAATGCAGAAATAACGACCTGTTCAATTCTCGTTCATCCCAGGAGTTTCACGATACAACAGTAAAACCAGAAGAGTTCCTTGAACTATGTATTACAACTATTTCAAGGCACATTTTATAGAGAAGCACAATACAAAAAACCCCAGGTGTACAACGGAATAAAAGCACCCCACCAACACTGAAGACAGTTGCCATCATGTGCCTTCTGTATTAAGCATTTGAGATCAGTTCTTAGAATGAAGATCAAAAAAGTCTCATTTCTGCATGAAAACATGCAGTGAAATTCTTATCACAACCAGTTTTTCTTATACATGCTAGTTGTGATCAAATATATATTGCTTCAAACAATTTTAAACCTACATTTAGATGGAACGTACAGTTTTGTACAGTCCTAATTTTGAGGCGTCCACAGTATTACCAACCATCCAGAAAACAGTTCATTATTTAGCAACAGTGACTTAAGGCTGCATCAAGTGCTAGAGTGCCCAAAGGCTAAACAGTCAAATGTGTACACTACCACTGTAGTGATATCAAATAGCACTCTTGTGGCTATTCAAAACTGGTTAGCAAATAAACTCTTTAATGCAAAATTCACCTCATCGAGTTTTGACCCAGCAGTTCAGTGAACAAGCAGGAAGTCCACAGTCTTATTGGCAAAACTGACTTACAGTGTCTCTAAGTCACTAGGCTCAAGGTTATGAGCGAAGCATATTCCACTTCTACATTTTTTGGGAATTTTACATGTTCAATTCATGATTTATAATCTCTACGTTCTCTCTCCTCCAAACTGTCTGTAGACACAGTGTGCCACAGACTTAAGACTTCTGTTTCTCCCTCTATTTTCTTCAAATAGAACAATTTTGCAAATGTCTACATGTTCTAGAAAACATTTTTTCGAAGATGGCCATTTCTTCAGAATAGTCCGACGTTGTCAGGCCTCTGAAGCAAAGGGGAGAAAAAAGCTGAAACACAAGGTTCATCTGGTAAGTTTTACATTAATCATTACAAGCTGGACAGTATAAGAATGTGGCTTTTGCCTCAAAACGTCTGAGTCTTGGTGTGGAAACGAGTACTTGGCTGTCCCACCATAGCATTCTCGTAGTGGGACTGTCAGGGAAGTCTTGACTGGGGAGTATTTGTTTTGTTTACCTATCAGGCGTAAATTTCCAGGCACTCAGTTCATTTTGGGCTTGTTCCAGTTTGTCTTTAGTCTGTTCCAGTTCACCTTTCATTTTTAGGAAAAACAAGTTGATGGCTGGGTCTACCATTGTTGATCGCAGTTGGGCAACACTAGGCTGCTGGACTTGCTTGAGGTACTGAATCTGATTCTGCATAAAATAAGAAAAAAAGTCTGTTATTCATACAATATTAAATAAAAATCATGAGTCCTTTCAATACCAATAGTTACCCCAAAGTTAACATGAAGGCAGCTTGCCCTCTCTCACACTGTAACCCAAAAAACACAGGGTAACAACCACTTGTGCACACCTTGCACCCTTGTCCATGTGCCTGCTCACCCAAGGCCCCATCATCCTAAGCACCTGCCATGCTTTACCTGTCATGGCAGACTCCCCTCCAGGTCCCAAGATTATTTTCTACATGTCAATTTACATTTGTCAGAGCAATATCCGGAACATTAGAATGCTCTCTTTCTTTTCTATCTCCCTGCACTCCTTCTGGGGAACAAAGAGCATATGGAAAGAATTACCTGCTTAAAACAGATAGTCAATTCCCACTTACTTGCAGTGGAAGTTATTAAGGAACATTACAGCAGAAATTGACAAGAAATATTTACAAGCAAATAAAAAAGCTTTTTAGAACCTAAGGGTTTTTGCAACTGGAGTAGTCACTTATGATGCAAGATTGAGTTTCTCTAAAACAAAAATTTAGAAATACTAACAGCAATTAAAACAGATTTTGGTTGGATTTTATTCTCTTTGCAAAAAACTAAGCCAAAGGAGTTGCAATTTTATATGTTTGAAACACTAGCAATAGTCAAAATTTCAGAAGTAGTAACTGAGAGGTTTCCTTTTAAATGTAGTATTTATTGTTCAAAACAAATGTAAATAAATAGAATTAACTTTAAAAGTTTCTTCAATTTTAATCCCATCACAACAGACATATCTAAAATTGTATGAAATGTACACATTTGGAACCCTGCTAATCACCAATACTGCGTAAGCCTGCACAGAATGTGTTGATTCCTAAATTCAATTTATGGTGCCCCCTGTATCACACACATTTCCTTATCAGCAAGAGGTGAACAGAACCACACGCTGTTAAAAGACATTCATTGAAAGTCAGATAGTTTGCTTCCCATGCAGGCAGTCCTGCAGACTTGAGAGCAAGAGAGTTGAACTGACAAACCCTAAAGGGGAAGAGTCTCCCTGCACTGTCTCCTTTCCTTGGGACACAGCACAGCCAGCAGCACTGACAGCTCACCCATGTTCCTGAGCTGCTCTCATGGGGTCTTTACACAGCAGTGGTGAAGAGGAAGTACACAAGTCCTACATACATTCCATGTGCAGTAGGAACCTCAGTCACTTCTAAATTGAGTGTAACATGTTTTAATTTATGTATTGTCAAGTAGTAAAATTTCCTGGATTTTATTTCAAGTGGTTTCAAAGGTGGAATAACACAAGTATTTCCTTGGACACATTAATTTGTTATTATGAAAATAAAAATACTTAGCTACTTAAAATTGAAATCATCATACTTTAAATTTTAAATAGACAAAGTTCTATATATGCAGAAAAAATATAAAGGGAATAAAGCACTGCATATAAATATTTCAAGGAAATAAAGAATCCACATACAATGTGGGTAATGCACCTAGAAACAGGAAAATCCAGATTAAGGTTATGCTAACATTTCTTGGATGGCATTTTACCTCTCGGGCCTTTGCCTTACTGAATGCAAATATACTGCTCACTGAATAAAGGTAAATCTTATTCATTGTTATTGATTTATATTTCCTGTCCACTCAATTATTTGATTGTTCTGCTACTGAAGTATTTCAACAACCTGTCAATTCTTTGTGATGGCTAGAGCTAGTAGACAGTAAAATGGACAAATTCACTGGCAAAATATTTCAGATATATAATCATGATACAGCAACATTGTTCCAAATCCATTTTTAAAGAGACATCTCTACCTGGGGGGGAGAAAGGCCATTTCCTGGTCTTACCAAGGCCCAGAATCCTCCCTCTTACACCATAAATCTAAAAACTGTAACAGATTGCCAGGATCACTAGCACACAGAATTGGTGCTGCTGCTCCTCAGTCACACCAGAAATGCACTCAAACCCTCCAGAGGACCCAGCCAATGCTGTGCAATGCCAGTTATTTAACAATCTCATTGGGGTCTCTCCAGCTCACACTCCTGAGCCCAGCAGATGTCACCTGCACAGGACTTCAGTTCAACCATCATTTCTAAAGCAGTCACGTAGAAAAAAACTTACTTAAGCTTAACAATCCTTGCTCATTCCCTCCCCAAACCTCACAGACCATTCTTTCCCTCCACTTTTTCCAACTTAAATTTTCTCAATTCCTCCACAAGTGTTTTCTCCAGTTGTTAACTCCAGAGTTCTCATCTGTCAGGCTCTTCATCCATGAAGACCTAACAACCTCCTCCTCCCAAGTATGACCTGCTCCCAAAGCAAGCCCAAATGTCTCCTCTTTTCTGCCAATTGCCTAATTACGTTTACCTTCCTGCTTAGCCAGTCCAAACCTCACATTCTTGCTCCCTCTAATCACTTTCTGGTGCGAGTCACCTCCCACTGATATTGCAGGTGGCAAGGGTTAGGGAGCAGGAGAGTTTGCCTACAGTCAGGACCAACCTCAAGCTATAGCTGTACATACAGGAATAGTCATGTTCAATGCCAGACCCCAGGGAATGCCCACTTTAACACCTGAAATGCCTACAGACTCTTCATGTTCCCAAACATGAAAGCACACACCAGCTGGTATTTTTCAAAAGCCTATCAGATGGACAAGTAGAGGTAATTTTCACAAAGAGAATAAAAATCTTGCTTTACATTAAGCATTACAGCTTTCTCTCTGTTCCAGCCCAAGGCAGGAGAGCACTGAAAGCAGTCTATTTAGAGGGCTGTGTGAGGTTTTGTTCATGTGGATTTGTATTATTTTGTTAAAGACAGACAGTAACATTTTCAATCCCTCTAGTTCTCACATTCTTGGAAACAGTTGCATGCTTTCAGCTGAAATCATCCAAAGATAGCTACAAAAAACAGACACTCTAAACATGACAAATTTACAAAACAGATCACAGGTGCCTGAGAGAAAGCATAAGCAACCAAAGTCAGATCAACTGTATATCCTTCTTACAAGGAAGGAATAAAGCACACAACTAAGAAGAGAAAGAAGAGCTGTAACAAACCACAGGAGTGATGACTACCTAGTGCTACAGTCCAATTGCACCCACACAGAGTTCCACTCGTTGTTATCTGTTCCATGAAAAGTATATTTGAGCAGCAAGTATTTCCAAATGTCTACCCACTGACTCTCAGTGACTGTGCAGCAGCCTGGAAAGAGGTTAAGGCCTTTCCCTGAAGTGGCATTAACCTGACCACCACTTGTGCCAGAAATAAAGCTTTATGTAGAAACCATAGCCAATACCGCTCCCTAAGAGCAGCAACCTCTTCTAGAGGGCTGTTCCTGCTGGGGGAAGGTAGCTCGACGCTGCTGCTGGCAACAGGGCACACAGGATGTCAAACATCTGTACTTCAAAGTAGCCCTTAGGGACTCTAAAACCACAGAGTAACTTTGCAGCACCTGCCACAGACTTTTACTGAGCTGCTGGCTCTGAAGAAATCCATATATTCTCCTGCCAGACTCAGCACAGAGCATCAGAGAGAATGGAGCTATGCACCTCCCTCCCATTTTCTTTCTTCAAAAACAGCACTGACACAGAATAAGGGCAATGATTCTGCTACTGCTACTCTGACATGCACACCTACACTTTAAGATGACAACTGGCGACTTTCGTAAGCTGAAAACACACTAAAAAACTACTACTTTTAAAAAGGGTGAAAATTAAAACACCAAAATAGGGCTCATCACACTCTGTTTTAAAACAGAGCTGGTGTACTTCAGTAAGCAAGGTGTTCTACACAAGTGATCAGAAAACTCAGTCTTTGCCAACTACCAGCAGTTGAACATGGTATGGTATTAAGTTTTTAACCATTAAAATTTGAATGCAGTAAGTCTGTAAAAATAAAATGTCCCAAAAACACATCTGCAGATTTTCAAGAAACTAGACACCATAAAAGCTCAGTCTTTCTAATTATAATGTGACAGGAAACACTGAAGGCTTACATATAAATGTTAGTGGTATATTTTACCACTAACATTAAATGTTAATATAAATGTTAATGGTGTATTTTTAGATTATAAAAGAATTGTTAACTATAATAAATATATGGAACATTTATTTTATGGATTAAAATCGGGCATGTGAAGTAACATCACATGATTAATAGCTTATTAAATGATTTAGCAACCTGTAGCTTCACTTTCCATCTTATCCAACATGACATTTTTCTACTGTTACTGTAGTGGAAAAAATACTCTCTAGTAATACGAAGGAAAGCAGTCCTTCAGACCTTCCTGAAACTATGTGCATTTTTAAACTTCAAAATACCTAAACGTGACCATGTCTCCATTATACACCTCCAGGGTACCCATTTTACACCTCTTCTTCAAGGATGCATCTTCCCACCACCATGTGCTGTGGAGATTACATCCTCAGTGTCATTCTTGAGTCAAGAGCAGGAGAAATATAAACCACCCAAGTGTGTGGGCATGTGTCTGTTTTTTGTTTTCTTTTTGGTAGGTTGTTACACATCCTTTTTTTTTTTATTTTTTGAAAATAAAAGCTCTTCAGAAGTTCTTCTAAACAGATGTTCTGGAAAGATTATGCAGCTATAAACATCTAACAAAGTGCAGCCAAAACCCCTATAGTCTTCATGATATTCAAATCATTCATGACAGTCAAATTCAAAGCATTAAATACTTGAAGTTTATAACTTCAAGGAAGGAACAAAGGCAAATACAGCGCACACAAATTTGGTTTTGGTGAAAAACTTGTATTTCTTTTAATTTATTTTTAGTATTTACTGTTTTAGCTATATGCTAAGAAGTTCAAAAGAAAAAAATCCCTATTATTACTGCTGCTCCACATAGCAGAATTTATCAGTACAACCTCCCAAGTGAAGCATGACCAATACAGCAGCCCTACAACTGGGGAAGCGTTGCAGTCCAGTACCAGAAGAGATCTTCACTGGCACCTGGGCTGCATTAGCAGAGTGCTGCCAACAGGCTGAGGGGACTGATCCTTCCTCTCACTTGACACTGGTGAGAGATCTGGGGTACTGGGTGCAGATCTGGACACCCCAGTACAAGGGAGACACAGCCATACCAGGGTGAGGCCAATGAAGGGCTGTGAGGCTGATAAAGGCGTTGGAGCATGTGACACACAAGCAGAGGCTGAGAGCGTTAGGGCTGCTCAGTCTGGAGATGCTCCCAATGTGCATCAATACCTGATGGGGAGTAAAGAAAGCAAAGCCAACAGTGCCCACTGAAAGCACAGAAGGTGATGGGCACAAGCTGAAACATGTGAAGTTCCACTTAAACATAAGAACACACATTCTGCTGCGTCAGTGGTTCAACACTGGCACAGGTCAAAGACTTCTGCATTTCTCTCCATTTCACGAGATGCTTAAAATAGTGTGCAGTCCTGAGTAACCTGGCCTGACTGACCTGCTGTGAACAGGCAGGCTGGACTAGAAACTGCCAGTCTCTTCCAACCTCAATGATTCTGGGCTTCATTTTTTGCCACTGCAAAGTAAGCTTAATCCCCTTTATTTTTTTCTTGTTTATCACACTGTGAACTAAAGTGATCTTATGGTCTTAACAACAGTGAAAATACTGTGTACAGAGTTCAGTCACACTACTATACCTGACTGCTCTGAAAAACTTCAGGCAAAAAAGAAAGGAAAACTTAAAAAGCAAAGGAAAACTACAACACTAGTTATTAGTTTTGCACAGAGCTTGTACTTTTCATAAGAGAAGCTTAAAGAGTATAATACTAAAACTAGCAATAAGCTTTTTACATTCCTCTCAGAAGCTGCCAGATTCAAGCAGAATGAAAATTATGTTTAGAAAGTAATCCAATATGAGATAGTTTCCAAGAAACCAAAACTAAACACAGATGTAAAAGACACAGAAAATGGCCAGAAATGAAGGAGCAAGAAACAAAAATCAACAAAATACATTCAGAACTGTAGAAATTAAGCAGATCTGCCATATTGCAAAAGAACTTTAAACAAGTCAGTAGCAACTTCATCTATCCGGCCAAGAAGACAGAGGCTTACAAATAGCCTTACACTGTTAGCCAAAGGCAATGTGTCAGCCTCAAACCTCCTAAATGAAACCAAACAAACACAATCATATCCTTATGTTTTCATTTGTTCCTGACTCTAATGATACTCAGAAGTAAGATTTTTGTAGATAGGCTCTGCAGATAAATGCTAGAAGAGAGTAAGCATGGCACATGCAAGAATTAGCTTGGTTTGAAGCAAACCAAGCTTCAATCACAACTGCTGCTGAAAATCAATAGCAATAACTAGTATTAAAAAAAACCCCAAACTTTTAAGAAGTGATCTTTACTCATTCAATTAAACTACCCTGCTGTGCCTTTAAACACAGAAAATGTGATGGTGTAGATACACAAAAAACATTGCCCAGCTCGTAGGTACTGGCTCAACAGCTGATGTTGCTACAACAGTTTGAACACATTTATCCTTTCGGAATACTTACAGTACACTCTTGCATCTCCTGTTCCTTAGTTGCCAGCCTCATCACCAGAATATTTTCTCTTCGGGCAGACTCTTGCTGTTGCTGTTTCAACTTCTCTTCAGATTCTCTCAGCCCCGTCACATCATTAGCTAACACAAGCAACAACAGAGAAAGCGTTTTATAGTACCCTCTCATAGGAAGTGTTAAAAAGGCAGCTAAAAGAATCTAAAAACCAATTTCATAAACAGTTACACTTTTTGCAGGCATGTTTATAACTAGCATAAACAAAAAACAAAATGTCATTAAGCATTGGAAAAGCTTAACAACAGCTGGCTTTAAAGCCATATTCCTGGTCCTCCTTTAAGACTTACTAAAACTTTCAAGATGTTTCCATGTCTGTATAGGAAATCACTTTGTGCTGCAAAAATCAATCTGCAGTCTGTAAAACACTGCTGTTTATGGGCAATCCTCAAACTGGCCTCAATACTCCAGGAGCAAACAGTAAGACATTCAAGAATATTCTGTTCCAACTAGAATACTGATCCACGGACATTTATGAAAAATTATATATGAAATACAAGAGAATGCAGCACATTTCCAAACTGCTCAAACAAAAACAGGCAGGCAGCTCAATACCAACTGTGTACATTCACTCTACTACTTGCCATATGTAACACCATTAAAAACTTGAAAAATTTAAATTTTCATTTTTTCCTAATTTCTGGAGAATAATCAGCTGTAAATATAACCTGAGCATCCAACTGCCTCAGGACAATGATTTCTAAATAAAACCTTGCAGATAGTACAGGCCATAGTGGTCAGTGTTAATGAATTGTTTTAAAATCAAGAAACCAGGAATGTTGAAACAACTTATTTATCTATGTTTAGACAGTTTGAGATGTGAATGGAATCACCTGTTTCCATGTGCTCTATTTTATTCTCTACAAAATATTATGAAACAGCAGTAGAAGAAGGAGGTAACAACAGCAAAATAGAGAACATCCATTTGGACTGACAAAAAAATGCCCTTCAAACTCAGTGGTACTATAGCTCTAAGTATTTAGACTGAAAAGGTGAGTGGAAAACACAAAAGACACCATCCCTAACTGGCAATACAACTTTTAAAAGCGACTTAGGATTGGGTGTTCAGTCACTCCCAGAATGTTCAGTCACTCCCACTCCAATTCATATTGTATCACTTCAGAGTAGGATGCTTTCCCCACATTATCTTCCAAAAGACCAAGTTTTAACGACCATGTAAGAATGACAATCAAATTTGCCTAATCAGATCAAACAATCCTTGGGGACTCATTTTAGACATTTACCCCTAAACACTGTTTCTCCTCCCAGCCTTATAATCCTGTAAGACTACTAAAGGCACAGACATTGCTGGAGTATTTCAGTAGACAGCGTTTCTTTTTCTAATGGTAAAGTTCTGAAAGTACACCTATTTATGGGGTTATGCTTTAAAGCTTCCCCCTGACCAGCAGTCTGTGTCCTATAGATGCAAAATAAAGACTTTTTACATGGTGGCAGAAATTTGCAACTGGAAAAGAAGTTGGTAAGAAAGCTGGGAGAAGCTGAAAACTTGCAGTAGAAAAACAAGGGCTGTTTTCCTAACAACTAACTGACATAACAGATTAGTATATCTTACTTCTAGCACTTCTAGAAAACACACATATTACTTTACACATTCTGATAACGTGAACCATTTTGAAACCCAGCTAACTTACAATTAAGGTCTGTGTACTTGCCCTCCAGAGCTTGCACATATGCTTCGTATTGTTTCCACCTGTCACAGATATAAAAAGAAAAAACATTTCTGAAGCTCTGTTTATTAAATCAAGGCATGTCATTCCTAAGCTTTCAGAGCACACACTGATACCATAATCAGAAAATGTAAAGAAGGAATTACACAATTGCACAAAAGACAATTCCAGTTTTAAAAAAGGAGCTTTTGATTGTGGAAATAGTTAAATTGCTTTGCATCTCAGAGGAACAAAATGGTAGTTGTGTATTACAACACAAAACATCTTAAAAATCAGTATTTTAGACAAACATTAGGATCAAACTACTTATTTCTGTTATCTTTGTAAAGTACCCTATATGCATTTTATTCTCATAGCAGAGCAATTCAAACAAAATTCTGTAACAAAGTGCAATACAAATACAACATTAAGTATGTTACCAAGTGAACAGGACAAGCAGAAGTGTATCATAACACTAGAAATGGCAGTCTAGGCTAAGCAGCTGTATCTCAGCTCATTCAAGTTAAGACCACTCTCTGATTACATCCACCATCCATAAGCCAAACAGCTTAACAACTCTCTGAAAACACGTTATTTAGGAAATTCATCCGCAGTCAAACAACATCACCTAAAAAAAGCACTGCATTTTATACAAACCATCAAATCAGTAGCAAATAAAGTCTGCTGTGAAGTTTAGCATGAAATGCTTTATGAAAAAGTTCACAGAACAGCATTTTTGGGATTTTGAAGTAGTACTCTGCACCTAACTACGTGTGTTCCTCATGATGGTACAACCACACATTATAAAGAAAATTGATCTGATAGCTTACCACGATATAGGAGGTGTCTGCTCCCTCCTCACCATTACCTTCCCACCCTAACATGTATTTTATGCCAGACTCACCACAACTGCTCCATTTTAACTCTCTAACCTACACCACTACTTGAATTGAAACTATAAAATCTACCTACACTACTTGAATTGAAACTATAAAATCTACCTATAGGTAATTTGGACCATTTAGTGAATTCCAACAGTACACTGAAGGGTCTAAAAAAGCATCAGAGAATCAGAGATCTGTAACAGCAAGCAAGACCACATCACTGGGAAAAGGAAATGAAATCACAAGATCTCTTCCTTCAAGCAACAACAAAATTTTACATCTCTTCAGCTGAGTATGGCAACAGCATGAACAAACTCTCAAAGCTCTGTAAAAGAGAGCAGTAGTATTCATACTTAACCCTTAAACTGATCTCTCTGATCTAAGGAGTTTCACCATTTGACCATTAAAAATTCTATGTTAATTCAGGAGATTTCAATCTCCCAGAAGTAAAACTGAAATGGCCTACTAAACAACAAGTCTAAAAAGAAAAAACCTAATTTTACATTAAAAAACTGACATGAGTATATTGAACAGTTATACTCCTTAAATCCATTAAGTGCCCTTTTTGAGAGCATATTAGTTTTTCTACACACTAAGAAAATTATTCAATAGCAACATAGCTGTCATTAGCAAATTCCCTTCTGCCTCTTCATCAACACAGGTGAGCTGCTAACATACTTTACCTCCTTGCAGGCATTCCATCACATTGTCTCCTGCATATGTGCTGGAAACTCATCTCCCCTATGTAGTGACTAATGATTGCAAGTTACAGACAGCCTTGATAACCTTTTCTTGTTTTCACACTAGTAGTCAGAAAGCAAGTGGCGCAGAATCTATGCTTTGGTACTTTCACATTAATTTTATCGCAGCAAGTAAAGAGCACAGCTTTGGAGACTTTGGAGTTTTCTATAAAAAGGATCACAGGGCCAAAACCATTTAGGAAAGAAGCATTTTTTCTTACTGTTTCAATACATTTTTCTTTACAACCCAAAAGACTGGATACTCAGAAGCAGACAGAAACTAGTTTTAAACATCTGGAGCCAAACTGTTTACTCCCTGGAAAAAAACTATCCCCCCAAAAGGAGCAGGCAGAACAGTTTACCCAGAAGAGAGGGTAGCTGATCACCATGTACACCAAGTGTTGCATATGTAAGCCCTTGTTTCCACACAGTTTAGTCTTTGTTCTATAAAACAGCAAAATTTACCTTGAGACCCTAATAACACTAATAACTCCGTGTACAAGAAGCCAAGAACTAATGTTTACCACTATTCCAGCAGATAAACAGATGCCCCACAGAAGGCTGGTTTGGATAGCTCCTGGCTTACAAATCAGGAAATTCAGGCATACACAGACAAGTGGCCTGGGGTAGTTTCTTTAAACAGATGGTATGTGCAACAGAATTCCCCATAATTGTTCCTGTCGTGACACTTAAGCTTTCTAAAAAGTTAAAAAGACAGACAGGTTCTTTCTTATCAAAGTTCTAGGCAATGAAAACTTCATTTTAACATTTTTCTGTTAATATCTGAACATGCTGAGAAGACAAGTGCAAGGGCAGAGAAAGCATAAAAAAGTACTGGAGAAGTAAAGAGTTGACATTTTTCTGGTGTTTAAAATAGCTTGCTACCTGTCAAGGAAGGCAAGCAATCATATCTTCTATTGTTGTGAGTGAAGAAAAAAAAAAAACTTGTGCTCATGTTCTACAAAATACTATTAAGGATTTTGCCTCTTGGGAAGAAGTGTTCCCTTCCAAACTACAAATATTTGAGGCCAGAGGAGAACTTTACAGAAGAGATACATTATGAAACAAATAGAACTGTTTTTCAGAACAAGGATGCTGAAAGACAACGAAAGAGTAAATTCACACATCTTCCACAGAAAGTACACAAAAATGTTGATATGAGAAAAAAGACTTTTTACATTACCTTAGGATAAGCTCATCTCTAGGTAAAACCTTAAAATCTGCTTCACTAAGGCGAACCTATGAAGCAAAAAGAAAAGCACAACTTATCAAGCTGTCCTGATTACCTGGAAGGGTGAAGTCACAAGTAATTTTACACATACCTTCTTTGGGAGAGGTTCTTCATTCGTCATTGTGAACTCTGAAGGGAGAGGAAAAAAAGGAGTTTTATTTAGTGCAAACAGAGCACTGAACAAGTCAAACTTATAGCCTTAATTGTTTTAGTTTGCAATATTACACCACTGAAATGTTGGTTCTGCACAAGGCACCACGAGAGTACAAAATAACACTATGACATATTTGCTCCTGTAATCCAGATACAGTCAGCTGCATTTTTTCTAAAAGTTACCTCAAACTTTCTACTTCTATCTAAAAAGCCAATAAGTAATCAATCCTTCCTATTTAACTAATCAAAACCATCCAACTTGGTATCAAACTGACATTTAGTATGCATCTACATCTACATAACATTGTATTTTACAAGATAAAGGATAATCAGGGTCTGAGGAAAGCAATTTATACTGCTGCTCCTCCTCTTTGGAATAAAAGAGAATAATTTGTGAACATTACAGCATGTTCTTACAAGTACTTATTCTCTTAAGATTCAAACAAACGGGAAGTACGGTTATTTTAAAACCCGTGCGAATATTCTCAAGAAAAGTAGGATGCAAACTAGCTTAGATAGGCCATCAAACTGAATTCCTCTGGTGCACACAGAGCACAAGGGGGCTGCATTTTGCTAGGTTAATATTCACACTGCTCTGAGTTACAGGACATGCTTCCTTATCTCGAAAGAGTAATACACAGTATTTTCTACAGCTATGATTATGTAAGAAATACTGAGTTCCTAAATCTTACAGGCATTCAAGTAACAGTAAATGCAGGGTTTGCTGGTGGCATCCATCTTTGCAATATGCTTCCCAGTGGAAAAGTTGCATAGAATACTAAGAGTTGACAAGCTTGTAAAGCTGCTACTGCACATGTACCAGGGAAAGGATGTGTCAACTCCTGAGCTGTGAACACTGAGCTTTAAAGAAACAATGCTCTTAAGGAGTACATATTCTATTTTCTCAATGATTTTTATGGATTATCTTAGTATTTTCACAATGACACTCAATGAACCAATCTAACTTTTCCAAACCCTAAAACTGTTGGTCAGTAAGACAAGCAAACACATTCCAGTGAAGCAGAGTTTTCAACCCGCACTAAGTGAGACCGCTGACAGCTACACAGCACCCTACAAAACAAGGGCCTGGTTAACAACAAACAAAACAACCAACACTCACTCTCCCTTCCTAGAATAAATACTGACATTAGAACCCACAGAAAGAAAACATTCAGTAGAAGCATCTCACTAATGAATGGCAGCTTCCTGTTGCTAGGCTTAGTAACACACTATGTGCTTCCCTAAACTAAGAAGTGCCCTTCACTCCCACCCCCTGCCCTCCTGCTAACAAGAAGTTACTCAAGTATTTTGCTTCAACTTCTGCATGCAGCTCCTTATTTGAAACTGTTTTACCAAAAACATACCTCAAATAGAAAATACAAGCATAAGAGGGTGCTGATACAAATCGCCAGTGCCCAATTCAATCATTCAGAGTAACTTGGGATTACAGAGGGAATGCTTGTGACCCCTGCATTTAAGCCGCCTACCTTCCCCCTCACTGTAATTTTCCCAAAGATTTTAGAGCTTTTAACTCCTTTGGAGTTTGGAAGTAGTCTTGAAGATCTTAACTATTGTTAAGTTCCTGACAGGGAGAAACATGCTTTTCAGATGTCTCACACAACTACACCTAACACTGACTAAATGGTGCACACGTCATGTGTGTGTTCCGTAAAAAAGTACAGAAGCACACAAGTACCAAAAAAGGTGAACTTCCCCCAAAGATCTGGCTTGTAATCCCTGCTGCAGCATATGGCAATTATAAACATACAATTGCTATCACAATCAAGAGTACAAGAAATCAAAGGTTGATGCTCCAATGCAATGGTAGTCAAACCCTGCATCTCCAGACCTCACACAGAATTCCAGCACCAGACCAGGCTACTCTAACTCTACCCCCAGCACATCACTGTTTACAAAACCACCTCTTGCTTTCAGATAAGAGCACGAAAGACTGAAGTTATGGGCCACTGCATTACAGAAGTTACTCCTTACTGCCACCTATTATTACTTGCTATGATAAAAAACACACTAGCTAAAAATATTCCATAGGTTATTCTGGAAAAGTTAAGTTGATAATATCTACAGATAAACACTTAGAGCTCTTTCCACACATATAAATTTCACCTTGCTACTGCCCTGCAACAGCTTTTTGGGGACCTGCAGTAACTCAGCAGAAGCTTGAGCATTTATTGCTGCTGAATACTGTTGTCGTTGAGCTCCGTGTTTCTCAGAAACAGCAGCAGCGCCAGGCCGGCTACAGCCACAGTCACGGTGACTTTGCTCAGTTTTCTGTCAACAAACAGGTGAATCTGGATGCTACAGACACAACTGCCACTGAAATGTTCATTATTTTAATATATTTTAACATAACACAGTAACTTCTCAAGCACTGCGCATCAAGAGATGATGCTTCGCACTCGGCTTGCCTCTAGAAGAAATCATCCCTCTCCTACCCATATCAGAAATATCTTGCAAAAACACGATGAAGAGTCACTTTCTACAATAAAGAGTCAATGTAAACAACATACCTACATAACTGACTGGAATTAACACAATTGTATTTGTGATTTATATTATGAACAGCTTAACTGTACTATCCTAACTAAGCACTTGCATGATTTTGCAGAAACAGCGGCTGCCACACACCACTCCTGCATATCTGCTCCTGGCAACAAGCAACACAGAACCAAACTCCATACTTAGAATAACAGGCAGTTAAAGAATTTTCAGAAAAACTCAATGTTTTAGGCTTCTATGGCAGTTTCAATTAGAAAAAATGTGAAACAAGGAAAGTACGTTTTAATTTTAATAACTCTGATAGAAGCCCGCACAGCTTTTCCTACAACGTTTATAAAACACAGGATTTAAAAACTTTTTTGAAAACCTCAATGAACAAAAAGTAATTGAATCAGGTACGAGGCTTTACTCGTTATACACAAACTGAGAGTTATTTTAATGATACCAAGAAAGAGTTCCATGGGAAAAACACCAGTACGGGCTCCCAGCTCCCAGAGCACGTACGTGCGTACATATATACAAACACATAATTTACAGAATCACAGAATCGTTAGGGCTGGAAGGCCCTGTCCCTAACAAGGCAGGGTCACCTAGAGCAGATGACACAGAAACGTGTCCAGGTGGTTCCGGATGTCTCCACAGAGGGAGATTCCGTGACCTGCCTGGGCAGCTGTCCCGAATGAGTGTGCTTCAGATTGCTCAAAAATTTCTCAGCTCACACTGCAGCCTGGAAGGGAGTTAAGGGGGAATGCACCACCACGGCAGCCTGTTCTGCCGCCCTCAATGCAAAGAAGTTCTTCCTCATAATGAGGTGAAACTTCCCGTGTTTTAGTTTATGGCCACTGACCCTCGTCCTGCCGCTGCCACTGAAAAGAGTCTGGCACCCTTCACTTTAAGACAGCACTCGCCTTTAGGGTATTTGTATGTATTGATGAGAGCCCCTTTTAGTCTTCTCTTCCATAGAGTGAACAGGCACAGCTCACACAGCCTCTCCTCGCAACAGACACATTCCAGACCCCAAATCCTATCTGCAGCCCTCCCCTGGACCCCCTCCAGTATCTCCTTGTCTCCCTCATACTAAGGAGCCTTCTGACGTTTAGAAAGAAAGGCTTCACAGTAGCCCCGTAACTGCTCAGCCCTCACACTCGCCTCAGCAACAACCGCGGGAGTGCCACCCCCCCCTCCGAGGGCCGCAGCCGCAGGTGTTTGACAGACCCAGCTGCCGCGGCCGCCCCCCGGCCCAGGCAGTGCCCGCCCCGCCGCCCTCGCTCCTCTCCCGCAGGGAAGCACCAAACGCGGCTCCCGGGGGCGCGGCGGCAGCCCAAGGCCGGGGGAGGAGGATCCCGGCCGCGCTGCCAGGCCAGGCTCCGGGGCCTCGTACAAAATGGCTCTAAGTGCTTCCGCTCTTCCCCCCCGCGCCCGAATTGAGGGATGGAGGCGCCGCAGGGGTCGGGCACCCCGGGCTGCCCGGTCCGTCCGTCCCGCTGGGGCGGAGCGCTCGCACGGTCACTCACCTCCCGCCTGCGGCGCGGAGGCCCCGCGCCCCTCGCACGCCGCTTGCCTGGGCCGCGCTCCGCCTCACATCGAGCAGGGGCGAAACGCCGCCACCTCCACGCCTGTCGCCACCAGCTACGCGGGCGCCTCCGCCTCCGCAGCCAGGACGGCCGCGCCTCCCCCCGCCCGAGCTCCCCCGCACGCCGCTCCCGCCCGCTCTTTATTTGCGGGTTCTCTGCGCTACAAAATGGCGCCCAGGGAGGAAATGAGCGCCCGCCCCGCCCCGCGACCGGCGGCTGCGCGCGCACCCGGCGTGGGGGGCGGCGGCGGCGGCTCCGCAGCGGTGCAGGGCCGCGGCCCGGGTACCTCGGCCTGCCTGCGGGGCCGCCGCTGCGGGGGATCGCCGCTCGCCCCGCCGGGAAGAAGCGGCTCCCGCGGGTTATTAGAGCGCGATTTAAACCCTGTCAGCCGAACGGGCCGCGCAGCGCTCGTGCCCGTGGGGTGCGGCGCGGCCTCCTGCCGGCGGGGGGCGCCGCTGTCCGGCGGGACGGGGCGAGCGGCGCCCGTCTCCCGCCAAAGCGGCTGAGGGGAGCGGGAGCCGGCGCCTCCTGGGGGAGCGCTGGGCGCCTTCCCGGGAGGCTGCCGGAGAAGATGGGAGCTCTGGGAACGAAAACTACGCGCAGCAGTAAATAAAGCGCAAATGGGTGCCGGGCTGCTCGGCGTGGCTGGCGGGGCTGCCTGCCCGCCGGCAGTGCGAGTCAGTGTCCTCGCCACTGATGAAAGATACAGGGCTTAAATTCCAGCTGCTTCCAAAAAGTGAAACATCAGTTCCCGCGTTGGGGAATAAAACCGATAAAGTGAAGTTTGCCCTTCGTTGAGGTCTAGCAGTGAGCTGGTGCTTTAAAATAAACTTTATCCTTCTTACTGTCCGTGATTTCGCAGGCTGTGCTGTTGGGTAAATTCTTCTGCCTTTTGTCGGCAAAGTCGAACAGCTGCTGCAGGCTAAATTAGTCTGTCACCTGGGTTGCACAGATGAAACTGATTGTCACTCACTATGTCAGTGCTGAAGGTGCTCCAGAAATCTCTCCTGACTCTTCATGCTAGCAGAAACAATATAATCACTGCAGAATAGAACCCAATGCACGTGGTCCCACATCCACATGTATGTGTATATATGAATACACAGAATTTTCAGTGAGAACTTAAAACGTTTAAAAACCGCACTGCAAATGATTTGATGTGGGTAGGGTGGTAAGGTGACCACAAGGAGAAAGGACCTGAATAGATGTCTTTGAAATCTTACCTCATTTAAAAGTGAAAAAAGATGCACTTTGATTACTGTATGGTTACCTGCTCCTGCTGTTCTTGCAGATATTTGTTTTTAGCATTCAAGATACCAATTAACAGATGAAGCTATCCCAGGATATGGCAGCATGAGAGATGAACATTAGAGTAGGCCTTAACAAAAACAATGTAGCAAATTGACTTGATTTCCTTGAGCAAATGTAACCATTACAATACTAAAAATGCATATAAACCAAGCAGGAAAAGAAATTGAAACTTTTTCCACATAAAATAGGTGCAGACGTAGGCTCAGGGTTTCTTTTATTCTGTGTATAACATACCTAACGTATTCTGTGTATCAGTGGTGATTTAAACTCAAGATCTCCCACTACTGTGTCTAGAGTTTGGCTACTTTTTGTTATGTTCAGAAACCAAAACTCCTTTGTGTCTTCTCAGTAGTACAGATAAAGGGTCGAGCTCAGATACCCTCTAAGGTGTGGGATGGTAAACCTTCCACAATTGTTTGTGTTCATGAGCATGTAGAAAGTATTCCTGTGTTTTTTCCCCTTGTCAGCACCTAGTTATTTTAAATTTATCTTTACAAGTGTAGATTACATTTGTGGGAAATGTGCTAGCTAAACAAGAGGCAGGCAGCCAGGGTCATGTAGAGATAAGTGGAATCAGCCTCCAGAGCTTAATATTCTGGGCTGCTTTCCTTCTGTACTTTCAAGTTGGTAAGTGTATTATCAAGCTACACCTACAATTTTTGTTTAGGGAAATAAGGGCAACAATTTGGTAACCTGTCCTCTGATGCTTTTGGGAAGAGGACATTTAACTGAAATACTCTTTTGTTCTGTTTGCACATCTCTTACACAGGGGGAACTTACCTGGGACTTTTTAGTGCTGCTGGAACAAACGTGTCAACACCTGCCTTGGGTTGTGTTTACAGTGTGGTAACTGGAGTAAATTAGCTTTTCAGGTAATAGGTGCTGTCATAACCCCCAGCAGCAGCATTGGTATTTTTATGAGAGGGCATGTCCTGATCTGTCCAAGCATCAACACAAAAGCCAAATTCATATATTGATTCACCTGTAATGATAAAATGGAATAGGAAGCAGATTATGAGTGAGTGGGCAGCAGAGCTCACTGGGTTTTAGGTTCCTTGAATGATGGTGTGTTACTCAATTAACTCAATTATCCATTAACTGGATGGCTCCTCCTTGGTTTTACTGGCTCAGTTCTGGGTTTTTGTTCCACCCCTTGGTTTCACACGGAAGCCATGTGGACCAACACAATACTACAATGTTTCCCAGCTCTGAGGGATGCTATTTGTCCCCGGGGAAGGCAGGCTCTGAGGGAAAACACTTCCTAGTGTAAAACACTCATAAAAAAAAATTAGTCTACAGGTCAGGGAAGTGAGGAATTAGGGGGAAAATGACATAAAGCCTTTTTCAAAAGTTAAAAAAAAAACTTGGGAGTACTGTACATACTCTTGGCGTTTTAAAGGACCTTGAAATATCAGGAACAGAAGAAAGGCCAGCGGGCTGTAGCAAAGGCTGCCCTTGACTTGCAAGGACAGGAGATGGAGCAAGGCAAACCCCTGGTACCTCTGCAGCAGAGGATGAGCTCTCAGGAGCACTCTCAGGAAAAGGCTGCTGCAGCCTACAGGTGTGGGAGAAACATAAAATCTGTGGATTGCACTGAGAGGAAAGGGATACAGAGAGTTCTTCAGGTAACTACTAGGTAAAGATCTAGGCTGCAGAAACCCCAAATTTGACATCAGAGAACTCTCTCTTTTAGAGAAGTTTCCTGAATGCGAGGCTGCAGGCTTAATGCTGTCTTTATATCCCCTGCTAAACTTGCTTTTATGGGTCTTAGTGGAACTATCACCTATTTTGCTTACATCTTTATAGCAAGAAGTAAATAAACTTCTTCAGAAAGCTCTTGCAATAATTACTTTTTATTTAACAGCAATTTATATATATATATAGAGAGAGAGAGAGAGAGAGAGTGAGTGAACTCCAGAGCCTCTCCTGAAGATATCCCCTGACTGATAATCCATCCAGATACAATTACAATCAAATTATGACTCAAGTTTAATTAATTTTTTGAGATGCTTGATGAATACTGCCAGCTTGCATTTGGAGTACAGGTGTGCATATAGTTGCTAAGGATATAAGCCCAGGTGTTTACTATACTTTTTTTTTTTAAACCATAGAAAGGCCAAGATAGTTTTAGTAGTGCAAATGTTTTCCTGACTGAGGGGAAGACTACATTTTTTAATTAAACACCAATTAGATTACGAACATTCCCTTACAAAAATGGATTCAAGGAAAACACAGATTGGTCTTAACACAGCCAAGGACATTTCGTTCCCTTGATTTCCAAGGACCCTGTCAGTCAGGTGGGAGATTGAGAAATTTTAGAAAATGTAGCTCTTTACTTCACTGGGAAAACCGTGTATCTGTCTGTTTTTAAAACAGGCCTTCTGTGCTGAACCTACTCATAAACAACTGAATGTCAGTCCACTTCTAAGAAGACCTGGAAAAAGAATGAATTGTCTTTATATCAGTGAAGAAAGGTCTTAAAGTACTAAAGGCATCCAGGAAGCCCGAGTTCCTATAGCAGATATTAGTACCAATATTTGTGTATGAGACTTTATAGACTAGAGAATTTGCTGTTACAGGAAAGTTGTGAAATCTATTTTAAAAAATAGAATTATCTCATATTGAGATTTATTAAAGTAATTGGATTTTGTTTGGGTTTTTTTCCCTTTAAGAGGTGCAGTTTAGTTTTTATTAAAATCACATTCCCAACAAACCTGTTTTTGTGAATATTCATTGAACAAGTGTCAGATTTAAGGAAAAAATGCAAGGGCTTCGCATTTTGGTAACAATACTGATCTTTTAAAAGGTCAGATTTAGAAAAAAGTCATTTATCAGGGGAGTAAATCAGTGAACATTGAAATCTTCTAACTTTTTGTCTATTTCTAATAAAACGGAGACACCACTAGCAAATGAAAATGCAAAAATCTTTGCACCTTGAGTATTTAACCAAAGGCACTTGTCCATTTGATTGTGTTCATAGCAAAGTAGTAAATAAACTTTGTGCAACTGATACAGGTAAGATTTCTGTTCTGAATTGATTACTTCATTTCCCAGAGTTTAGATTTCTGAGAAATGACAAAATGTACCAGCATAGGGCAGTAGTTTATTATTGAGTATTATGCTGCTCATTAACTACATTGAATTTAAAAGCACAGCTGCCTACTCCCATTCAGAAGTGTTTTTTCTGCATTTAAATAACTTAACTTTGATCTGTACCATGCATGTTTCATAATTATTTGCCTTTGTGTGATTGCTACATTATTTCACTATGTTACATGCCCCTTTTGTCCATTTGGATATCAACCTTGGACACCACCCAAGCAGAGTTAAATAGAATACTGCAAACCTGACAGACATACCAGGATAAAATTCATCTCTGTTGTTTTGGGGTGCTCCAGTCTCACAGCCTGGTTTGTCATTAATGCTGAGCTGCAAAACTCTTCTGCTGTTTGGGGCTGAGAGCAAAGGTGCAGCAGGTCAGCTCGCTGGGGTGTGCTGGCCTCAAGGCCCTAAGGCTGCTTCATATTTGAACTTTTTCTGTCTGCTAGTGAACTGTGGAGAGGGAAGGGGCTGAAGCCTCACTTTATGTTCCATTCAATATTTGTAAAGTTTTAAATTCAACAGAATTTAACAGGGTTACTTCATGTGTAGTGTCAGTTGTGGACTGTGAACACCTGCTGACATTTAATCTGAGCTCATCTCACATTATTGACTTTGTATTTCCCTCAATGGCCTTAAGTTGTAATCAGTCAAACGTTGCATTAAGAATGACATTTTGGTATATGGTACAGTTGATAAACGACGTTACTTGGTGCTGCCCTCATATGTCTCTGTTACTCACTCTCTACTGAATTTTGAAAATGTGCAGGGACTACATTCAGTCATGCAGGGTTGCTCAGGAACTGTACAATATTTTTCTAAAACAATCACTGTATTTCTTAACATCCTAGATTCCTGACTTTTGCTTTTATGTTAGTTCTACTACTTGCTTAGTGATAGCCTTTTGAAAAGACACAATCATGTTTTTCCCCTCCAGATTTAATCTTACATTTGTGTCAGTGTTATCAACTGCTCTGAATGCACAGCATCATCAAAGAACAGCAATGCTGCATGCGTGTTGCCACTTATTGCATCCTTAAATGCACCTTAGGAGTCTGGTACATGTCTGCCTCAGCACTAGCTGCCTGCAGGATTTTCCAGCAATTTCCTTTCCTGAAGACACCTGAGGGGGATTCATCTCTTGCTGAAAGCTGGAAACCCAAAAGTAACTGAAGAACACAGGGTTTTCTGCTTTGGCCTTATCCTTCACAAAGACCAAATTACCTAAAAGAAGGAATGCATTTGGAGTGTTGGAGTCCTGCAGCACGATTTAGCAGAGTTATTGGTGAAATCTAGGCCAATCTTGCTTTCCATAGCTGAAGTAGGATTTTTTCCCTGTCTCGTAATGCTATAGTTTTTTACATTTTAGAGCAAGAATAGAGGCTGACAGGAGTCAGAAGACTCCAACTCAGGGATTGTAGTGCTCCTGTTCCTAGTTGTGCCCTCACAGAAGGTTCAGATGCATTTTGTGGATGCAGATTTAATACTGCCAAGTTCAGATTAGCCAACATGCAGGATGTGAGCACAGGTGTACTGGTGCATTCACTGCATATATAACCACATTTATGTTTGTCAGTGTTTGTCATCACATGCTGTGTGCTTTTTTAGGACTTAATTTGTACTTCTGTTCTCTCTGCGAAAATCTACAGAATTTTACTACCTGGATAGAGAAAAAAAAGTCTCCCGAATTCGTAGCTAAGGTAGAAGCAACAGCACATTTTTTAACCATCTTCTTGGCCTTCAGATGCAAATTCAATGCAGTGCTTTGGCAAGCATGTCTCTTATGCTGCATACCCATGAATGAGGATGGAAGGAGTAAGGACTGAAGTTCAAGGCTGTGCAATAGACCAGTTATTTCAGCGCGTGTAAATTTTTTTTAACTGTTGTTAGTTGTTACTGTTGTTAGTTGTAACTGTTGTTACTTTGACTTACTTTCTTGCTTCCTCCCTTTATTCTATCCCTTCTTCCTCCAGATATCGTAAATATTATTGCTTCCCACCTACATTCCCCGCAGAGAAACATTCCTGCCTGCCCGTCCGGCTGTGGGTTGCGGCCACTGCTGCGGCCGCCTCCTCTCCTTCCAGCTCCTGCGTCGTTTCAGACTAATTCGCCTTTCCCCTTGCAGCATCGCTTCCCACGGAACGGCCTGGGAACAGCCCCCTGCTTGCCTCTTTCGTCAGGTCAGGCAGGAACAGCTTCTGGGCCAGCAGCGGAGCAATATAAATATAAATATAGATATAAATATATGTCAGGCTTCTGCTGAAATTAGGAAAAATATTAAAATAGTTAACATATTTAAAATATTTTAATATTAAAATGTTAAATTATAAAATTAAATATTAAAATAGTAAATATATTTAAAGGGTGTTGGCAATCTCTGCACATCAGTTGCTGAACAGATCAAACCAGCGATCGGCAGTTTTGTATAGTTTTACTCAGATTATTATTCTTTTCTCCCTGATCACGCAGATCCCAAGAAATGCCGTCATGAAATAAACAAACTGTCCTTAAAGCCAGACTATGACAAGGTAGCACTTGACCCGCACGCTTTATTTTGTAAATAAATAATCCAGCGGGAGCTGGCAGCCGGCGCTGCGCAGGCACCGGGTGTGCGAGCGGGGGGCTCGGGGAAGTGCCGGAGCCCGACAGCCCCGGTGCACCGGGCAGAGCCGCTCCTCTGTCCCGGGAAGGGAGGGGAAGGGGAAGGAAGGGAAGGGGCTGGCAAGGAATCGGCCGAGGCCGCCCCATCGATCGCCCCAGGGGCGGCCCGACCACGCCACCGCCCGCCCGGCCCCCGCGCTGCGCTCCGGTGTCCGGCGGCGAATCCCGTGCCCGGGCTCCGTGCTGCCGCCCCGCCCGGCGGCGGCGAGGGGCGGGACCGCCGCCGACTCCGCTTTCGCTCCGGCCCGGCCGCCGCTCCGCTCGGCCTGTCGCCGCTCCGTTCCGCTCCGCGCCCACCGCTACTGCCGCTGCTGCCGCCGCCGCCGCCATGAGCGCGGACCCCGTCGTGTTCGTGTCGGCCGCCAGGACCGCCGTGGGTGAGAGGCGGCGGCGGGCGGCGGAGGGTCGCGGCGGGGCCGGGCGGGTGTCCCGGGGCTGAGCTCTCCCCTTGTGTCCCCATCCAGGCTCCTTCAACGGCGGGCTCTCGTCGCTGCCCGCGCACGAGCTGGGCGCCGCCGTCATCCGGGAGGTGCTGCGCCGCGCCGGGCTGGCCCCCGAGGAGGTGTCCGAGGTGATCCTGGGGCAGGTCCTCACCGCAGGTACGGCCCGGCGGCGGGACAGCGTCCCTTCGGGATGGGAACGGCTCCGGTCTCACCTTCCAGGGCCGTATGCCTTGCCATTGAGAGCACGGTTCCTTTACAAAGGACTTGGCTGCTTCTCCATGCACTCTGGGTGATCGAAAGGATGGGGTTTTGGATAGGAGATGTTGTGGGGGATGGTTCGGGTTTTTTTAAGTCTCTGAAGTAGCCAACAGTGTATGTGTGAATATCAGTTTATTTTCTTTGTTACAGCATCCTTCTCACCTTGATCATCTCAGCTGCTAAATTTAACATCCTAAGTAATCATAGCTGAGATTTTAAGAGCTAGGCCTGCATTTGTGTTTATCTGCAGGACTGTCTTGCATGATCTTGTGATGCAACTTGTTTGGAGACAAATATTTTGATTTAATGAAAATGTAACTGGCAGGGAATTGTTTGTTTTGAACTTGCTCCCACTTTTTCCAGGGTAATGTTTAATCAGTAGAATCATAGGCAGCTTTGTATTTTAAATGTGGAGGAAGGAAATATATTTTTTTGTCTCAGATGATTCAGATTCCTCTGTATTTTCAGTTTGCTGAATGATGTGCTCTCCTTGTCCTTTTCTTTGTGTACAAAGAGCTTTGGCCCGAGGAGATGGAGATCAAGACTCTTTTCTTTGAATATAGTGCTCCTATTATCTCCATCAAGATCACAACAAAGACTGGAAGCTTTCAGGTCCATCTGTGCATAGTTATGCTTTTGGTTTCCACATGAACTTTCAGGAAAAGTTAACTGCTGGTGATGTACAGAAGATGTCAAAAAGAAACTCTTCAGAAAGTAGCAATTTAAATGATTTCTCATCCTACACATACAACAGGCTAGGGCTAATCTGAAGTAGTGTTTCCTCTGACCTGGCATCAAAAGCAGAGCTATAGATATAGAACTATCAGTAGCAGGTATTTATTGATCAATATAAATGAGAGAGGTTATCTGTTTATGGATTACTGCTGGGCACTTCTCTGCCCACCAGCTAAAAGTAGGAGTGAGCTTTAAATTTCTGTGGAATCGAGGTATTGTGACCAGTGACAAGGTGGATTTGTGTTTTTAAGAGCAACCGAAAGCACAATGCTCCTGTTCCCACAGGTGCTGGCCAGAACCCCGTGCGGCAGGCCAGTGTGGCTGCGGGAATCCCGTACTCCGTGCCCGCCTGGAGCTGCCAGATGATCTGTGGGTCGGGCCTGAAGGCTGTGTGTCTGGCTGCTCAGTCCATACTGATGGGGGACTCCAGCATCGTGGTGGCAGGGGGCATGGAGAGCATGAGCAAGGTAAAGCAGAGGGTTAGACTGGCACTGCGCTGACGTGCTGGGAGCAGAGAGCCCCGTGGTGAGACCCTGGGTCTCCAGGCTGGCACCTGGAGCCAGATCGGAAGGGTCCTGTGCTTGTGAATGAACTTACATGTGCAACAGTAGCACACTTCTTTTAAAAAAAGACTTCATACTGTAGCTACTGAAAAAGTGCGCTACAAACACACACTGCATTTAAAATTCCATTTTTATTTCCAATCTACCCCTGTTGTGGTGAATGATTTTTGTTGTCATCTTGCTGCAGGGGTTCCATACTGTTATCTCCTTATCACAAAAGTTCCATACCTTCTTGGTATTTCTTGTGGGCAACTCCTCAGAGCACTGACTCTTTCTTCTTCCCAAAATAGCCAACTAACTACAGTTCCCCTCTCAACCAGCCACCCCACTCTTTTATAGCACTCTTCTTCTCTTTGGTTACAGCTGTGGCCTGTTAAAGTCAGGCCTGTTCCTAATCTTTGCTAATTGGCCCAGCTGCAGCTCCTTAGGGGTATGATTACTCTCTACACTATCTTTATTTCCTTATATTCTATCCCTCTATAGATTTTCCTGTGACATATCACAATAAGCAGGATTTTTGTATTGCTAGAAGCCCAGAGAAGGAATAACGGAAAATGTTATTGCTTGCCAAGAAATAAGAGCTTGGAAAGAAAGCAAAGCAGTTTTATTTCAAGGTGTTCATCCCAAGGCTGTATTCAGGAATGGGTCTTAGCTGGTGATCTGATTCCCAAGAAATGGATGGCCTCTTCTGCCAGGGCTCACTGTGCTGAAAGTGATGTTAACATTCCCTGGCAGCAGAGTGCAATTGGGAACTACCTGGAGCAGGCTAGTAGGATGGGAGAGCTACAGCCATGTGGCCCCAGGAATGACAGATTTGGTCTGTGGAGAGGCAACAGCACTTGGAGTGTGGTGGTCTGCTGCCAGGGGAATGCACAGGCCAAATGGCATGGCAGCTGGCAGCCTCTGGAGAGACAGGGAGAGTGGGCAGCTGGAGAGACTGCCAGGGTTTGGGATGGGCTCCTCCAGCCAGCAGGCAGGGGTGTGTCTGAATTGTGTACTGGAGATGTAAACATGTCACTCCTTTCAAAATATGCTTTTGCAGGCTCCTCATGTCATTCACATGCGAGCTGGGGTCAGAATGGGAGAGGCTTCCTTGCAGGACACCATCATCTTTGATGGTCTTACAGATGCTTTTTACCAGTATCATATGGGCATAACAGGTAAGTGATGACAGTCCATAAAATGAAATAGTCAACTGGAAGAATTCACTGATGAAATTTCAGAAACCTGAAGTTACAAATAACATGTTTCAAGCTGTTCTTATGTTGTAGTCATGAAAAAGAAAGAAATACATAATATTGAAAGACGTTGAAGGCATTTTCCATTTTGTTTGTAAAGCTGCTGCTTTGGGGTTTTCTTCTGTCTGAGCTAATCTCACTGCATCTTTTCTACATCTGAGAAATTTAATTTCAGAAAAAATACAAATAAAATAATCCCTGTATGTGACTGGAGCATTCAGCAGCACAGGTTTACAGTGGGGGACAGTTATGTAAAGTGCCCTGTGGATATGCATGGTTCTGCAGCTTCAGGTTATTGCACCCTGGCTGGGATGGTCAGCCAACTGCATTTCCAGACCCTGCTTGTGAAACAGAGTGACTGCAAAAGTGTTCCCTTTCCTGAGGTGGCTGTAGAGAGATCTGAGCATAGTACTTCAGAGAAGCAATAAACTACAAAAGCTTGTTTGCTTTTGTATTTAATTTGATAATATCATCTGGGAGGTGATTCCACACAGAACTTTTTACCCTCAAGTGAAAATACAGTAGAAAGTCATGAATAAACAAAATGAGAAAATTGGAATGAAAAGGGTTCAACAAACTCAGGTGCTTGCTACAGCAAACATTAATGACTACCTTTGTGCTTACAATTTTGCAACTTAAAATTTTGGCATTTCCTGATGGCAGTTTGCATTTTGTTCCTGTTTCAGCTGAAAATGTGGCCAAGAAGTGGCAAGTCAGCAGAGGGGAGCAAGACCAACTTGCTGTACAGTCACAAAACAGGGCAGAGGCAGCACAGAAAGCTGGCTATTTTACAAAAGAAATTGTTCCTGTTCTTGTACCTTCTAAAAAAGGTAGGTGTGAATGGATAATGAGAGCTGATTTTAAGGAAAAGATCTGTTTTCTGCTATGGCTCCTGTAATCAGTGGATGCTTTCCCACTTACACAGCCTTTTTGTACGCATGTGGCCCATTGCTCTCTTTTTCAGCTTTCAGTGGTTATATTTTAAATAAGAGAGACGCAATGCAAATGTGGAATATCTCAGTGTAGCTTTCTGCAAATAGTAATAGTGTGTTTATTGGAGATAGAATAACAACCTAGACAAAGCACTGACTTAACATAGTCTTAGATATGGTACCAAAATCAGTGGTTTTCATTTTCTTAAGACTCCTGCTGCACCAAACTTAAAACAGTCATATTGCTCTGGCAAACCTTACCCACCTAGTAAAATACAGAGTGACAGTAATTAGGGTTACTAGTTAATTATGTAGTCAGGTTACACATAATGGGTATGCTTCTCTTTAGGTTTGTGAGGGATATAAACAGACCTGTCACAATGCTTGAGCCAAGGTCTGTTTCTTGAACAGGGGAATTCCCCAGTTCCTTGTGAGGTAGATGCAAAAACTGAATTTTTCAAAAAAATCAAGAATCAGTTCTTCAACAATTCCATTGAACAGAAAAAGTCCTGGCTTTAGGCTGGCTACAAACTATTTCACGATACCAGTTTAGATGATAATATTCAATCACATTTGACTATTCTTTGTACCAAGATTACCAGAAGTATCATTTGAAATACAGCCTTCTGCTGAGAGAGAAGGTATTGGGTTAGAAACAGCAAGAACAATACTGACTTTTGCATAACTAGACAGCTTTTTAGCTGCTAGTGTTTGTCTTAGGAAACCTGAGCTGTCTGCCCTGCTAGAAGGAGCTGGAGGGTTACAGCTGCTTGTTAAACTGCCCTGAGTTGGCAGTTGTCTCCAGTGTAAGAATGCCTTGTTGGTTGAAAGGAATATGGTGTATATTCTCACTCAGCATGTTGTTTTTGCTGTCTTTCTGTTTGAGATGTGTTTGTGTGATTAGACACTCTTGTGAGCATAATGCTCTGTTTTGCAGGTCCTATAGAAGTTAAAATAGATGAACACCCTCGACATGGGAGCAGCCTGGAAACAATGTCAAAGTTAAAGCCCTGTTTCCTGACAGATGGGACTGGGACAGTAACAGCAGCTAATGCTTCAGGTTGGTCCATCTGGCTTAAATGACATGGAGAAGAGCTGCAGCTGTTTGTGGCTGAAGGCAGGGTCTCTGTGAGGGGTGTGGCTGCTGTGTGTTCCCTGCTTTGCAGGAAATGGCAATGTGCCAACATGGGTAGAACCCCATTTTAGATGTGGTGGGGGATTTCTTTAGAGAGTTGTCTTTTGTTTCCTTGTTTTCTACGAAACAATACAAGAGTTTGGACAGTAACAGCAATATTTGATAGGCTGGAAGGAACATTTCCTTTTAGAACTGTCCAGGGGTTTCTGACACTGCAGGTTTAGACAGTGGAAAACTTAATGATTAATGTTTGAAAATGTTACTGCTCTGGGACTGCCACAAGCAGCTTTTAAACATCTTCCTGTGTCTTTAGGCTCCTTCCAAAGCCTGCCTAACAAGTCTGATGTACTTAATTTTCAGATTTTACTTTGATTCTTCCACCTGCTGCTTTCCAAATAGAATCAAAAATGTGTCACATTTACAGCAATATAGTTTCAAGTGTTTGTGGCAGAGAACAGAGTTAGCTGGTATGAGCAGTACCGACCTAAACCAGTAAATTATTTGTGATTTTTGTTTTGTCTAGATTGTGATTTTATGCCAGCAGGAGAAAGTGGTACAGTAAAAGCCATAAAGTCCAACAAATAGATACAAGTTGTTTGTTATTCCACAGGTTTAAATGATGGAGCTGCAGCTGTTCTTCTAATGAAGAAATCAGAAGCTGCCAGGAGAGGTCTTATGCCTTTGGCTCGGATTGTATCTTGGGCTCAGACAGGTATAGATCCATCTATTATGGGAGTAGGGCCCATTTCAGCAATAAGGAAAGCTGTAAGTAATCACTTATCTATGTTATCCATAATGCTAAAACTCTTGGTTTTAATTGCTTTTTGCTTTCTGGCCATGTTTTGGTTTTACCCTGTTCTAAAGAAAATTTAGTAGGAAAAAAGTAAACTATGTGAAAAACAGACTCAAAATAGTGTAGTATATAAGATTAGGAATCCTAGTGCTACTAGGCTGCTTGTTGAAAAAAGAAAACCCAAATGCATATGTGTATAAATGGACTTCATTTATACAGTCAGGTTTGTGGAAAGGTACCTAGATAACCGAGGAGGCTAAAGATCAAATGTCAGGAATGCTGTAACTAACCTAATTCAGTGATATGGTTCTGATGCTGTGTCTGGCCAGGTTAATTTTCAGATCATTGCCTGAATTTGCAAGAGTACAACACTGAGGGAAGGGCCACTGAGTGCCATCTGCATTAGCAAATGGGACAGTGCCCTTTGGGTTTCAGTATGGCCTGCAAAAAGCTTGGAGCTTACAAATTGGATTCCTTTCAGGTGTAACTAAACAGGAAGGTTCATTCCAAAACCACGTCTAACGTGCTCAGAGCATTACTGAGCCACTGATGTGCTCAGTGCTCAGTCCACAGGACAAGGTTCTCAGTGCCTGAGGGAGCAGCCCTGCTGGTACCACACTGCTTGCTAATGCATCCATAACCCATAGCAGCCTCAGCTGATTATTTGTTAAAGCTTAGCTATGAAAGTGAGCATGGAAAGAGCTAAGAACAGATTTGCTTCAATGTTCCTTATTTTTTTAATACTTTGTAAAGGTCTTATTTTGTTCACCTCTGTAATGTCCTGGTGATGTGGAGGTCTGACCTGAACTCACCCAAGCTCTGTGGCTTTTGACAAGAAAATCAGAACTATTATGCTAAAGCTTTTTCTTACCAGATCCCAAAGCATTCTTTCAAATGAAGGATGCAGTAGCTGCATATACAACACAGTTTTAGTATAAACTGTGGGACAGACAAGCTGTACCTCTAACTGTATACATACTATGAGAAAGGGCACACTGCTTCATAGAGCATGGTCCTAATAACACCAAGATTGTTGCTTCAATCCCTTCATGGGCCATTTATTTAAGAGTTGGACTTGATGATCCTCATGGGTCCCTTCCAACACAGAATATCCTGTGATTCTTTGTGTGTTACCAAATGTTCAGACCCCCCATGTATTGTTTATCGCTTCAGAATTTTAGAGTAGCACTTTATAGTAAGAGAATGACTATGTTATACATTAAGTGTTACAATAACACTTGTGTATCTTAAGCTTTTCCCAGAAGAATGGGATACTCCATACTGTCTATTTTATCTATAGAAAAAGGCTCTCCTCCTTGACTATAGTCTCAGAGGTGCACCAGTCTGGCCAGCCTAGGTTGTGAAACATCAATAGTCATGATTCTGCTGATAAAGTATTGCTGTTAGAAACAAAGCGAGTGGAAGTAAAAATGTACACATGTTGAACATGCCTACACCTGTACCAGAGTAGGCAATTGCATCACAAGTTTCTCAAATGAAAACATGAGCCAAACCATCTTCAAAAATAGTCACCTGTGAAAAGTTTAAAGTGCCAGCTTTCAATGTAAAGGCAGGAGAGACTGGACAAATCAAATGTGGCACTGATCATTAATGGTTGACACCGCACTATGTCCTGTTTATTAAAAAGTCTCCCTAATGGAATCAGACTATGTCCTAAAAAGTTGCTTTTGATCTGTTAAAGCCTGCGTCTGAATGCAGTGTTTGCTGTAGTAAGGGCACCAGGTACAGTTTGATTCTCACAATTGCACCACCATTGCTACTATGTATAAAATCAGTCAAGATTTTTATGAGCAGCCACCATTATTGTACTGACTTGTACTGACTTGTCTGACACTGCAGTCTTCAAGAATTCTGTCATCAACACTGGCTATAAAAAATTGTTTTCCTTCAACTTTACAAAGCTTCAAACCACACAATTTACATCTTATGAAAAGCTTCCTCTGGTGCTGAGGAAGAGCTAAAAGATAATAAGGTCTTATTTGCACTGTTTTCTCAGGTTGACAAAGCTGGCTGGACTCTGGAACAAGTTGACCTGTTTGAAATTAATGAAGCCTTTGCATCACTATCTATTGCAATTTCAAAAGAACTGAAAGTAAACCCAGAAAAGGTAATGATTTGTAGGCTGGCATTAGCTTACCTCCTGTAATTCTAACTTGTCCCATTGGACAAGTTTGTCCATGTGGATTGTAAAGATGAGCACAGCTCTCTTGCAATCCCTTTGGTGTAAGCAAATGGGGTGGGAGCCCCAGCAGGCATTTCCTCACACTGCTCAGTCCGCTGGCTTTGCTAGCAGTGTCCCAGCTGAACAACTTCCAGGGTTGTTGCACTGGATTTTTATGCAAATCTAGGCAACTGCTCAAACATACTTAATTCAGAATTTGAAATTGCCGCCTCAAATATTATTTCAGTGATGGCAAAAAGCACGGGCATTATTCTCCCCTCCCTAAATTCACCTCTTATCTTCAGAGTGAAGACTGCACCCTTGCAGAAGAAATACTGATTATTACCAGCTGTTGCACTCATATGCACTTTCTTGCATGAAGTGAGGTTTGGAGTTTCAAGCTCACAAATAATTAAGGGCAAGATCCCAGTGAAGTAATATATGCTGAAAATCAGCAAAGCCAGTTAAATGTTCTTGACTGTCTATGTTGGCTTTTTTTCCTTTTAGATCAATATACAAGGTGGAGCTATTGCTCTTGGCCACCCTCTGGGTGCCTCTGGTTGTCGCATCCTTGTAACTCTCCTCTACGCACTGGAACGAACTGGTGGAAAACGTGGTGTTGCTGCTCTCTGCATAGGAGGAGGAATGGGAATAGCCATGTGTGTTGAGAGATAAATGTGAGGGAATGAATGAACAGCTAGTGTGAACTAGCTTTGAAGCATTTTACTAATAAACTTCTAATAACATTATAACAGCTCACATTTTGTTTGTTTTGCCTAAATGTAAGTAAGCTTACACCACTACTTTTTGACACTCAAGCACTGATTTGACAAAGAGGTCAGTGGTTACTGCAGGCACACTAGTTGTTAACACACTCAAGAGCCTAAATTCTCACTGCAAGGACCAAGCTTGCTTTCAAAAATTAAGTTTGTTCACAAGAAAATAGCAGCAACATTCAACCACTTGTTTTATTAACATTTTAGTTATAAGAGTGGGAAGTATAAGTGAAACAAACATAAATAAAGCCTAAGTTATTCTTCAAGTGCTCCAGACTGAACTGCATCCTCATAGCACCCTCCTTTCTCTTCTTTAGTTTCAGGGTGCAGTTTAATAAGATCATCAATTCGAAGAATAGTAATTGCAGCTTCTGTTGCAAACTTGAGGCTCTTAGTTTTGACCATGGTTGGTTCAAAGACACCAGCTTGCTTATTATCACGAGGTTTTCCATTGATCAAGTCAAGACCAATCCTGAAAAGAAGGAATGCTGTCAGATGGAGGGAGAAACAGCAGAAATACATCTGGGAGTATGCTAGGTAGCTACTGCTTCATTACAGCAATACATACACACAACTGAAGGGCAGGGGAAAAGGAGTTCACTGATAACATACGTTTATTTTTTTACTGTGCAAATCATGGTTCAGTAAACTGGGAGAACAATTTTCCATATAGGTCACCAATCCACATCACTTTTACCAGCCCTCTACCAGACAGATACTTGCCATTTCAGATTTTTGCGATCTGGGTTAACTTGAGCCTCATTGTGGAATGCTCTCAACTTTGCAACAAGATCTGTGGCATCCTGAGCAGCATTTACTGCCAATGTATTTGGAATTACTAAGAGGGATCTTGCAAATTCTGCTATTGCAAGTTGTTCACGTGATCCCTAGAAAGAGGAAAATAGTTTTTAAACCGATACTACATCAAGAGAGGAAAAAATAGAGCCAGAATCAAGAACAGCACTAATAGGCAGGGGTTTTCACATGCAAAACCTGTGTTTGGGTCAAAACACCCATGGAATCTAATTATGAGAGAAAGAATTAACTAATATCCTCCATTTAAAGAACCATCTTAGATTCTGTAAGATGATTATGTTCTCATGAACCACAGAAATTACTTCTAGTAGATGAAAATAAACGCCTGGAGATTCATGGTGCAAGTCTAACACATACACACCTCTGCTGCTTTGTGCAAGACTTACCATGCTGGTTGCATAATTTTCAAGATATATTGAGAGTGCTGCCTCTACAGCACCACCACCTGGGACAACAGACTTGGATTCCAAAACCCTTTTGACAACACAGAGAGCATCATGTATAGATCGCTCCATTTCATCACACATGAAGTCATTGGCTCCTCTCAAGATAATTGATGCTGAAGTACGAGCCTTTGTACTAAGAAGAAAAGGAACCAGAAGTCAGCTGTGTTGGATGGAACCTAGATTAAAATTCTTCTTGGTAAATTTTTTCTTCTAAAGCCAAGTTCAGTTGAGCATCATTATTTCAACATTTAAAATAAAATCTTAACATTGTTATGTCCCTTGCAGGATACACACATTGTAACTTAGTCACCATTTTAATGTCTAACATGCATGGATCTAGTTTGAATTTTAATCTTTTAAATAAAGACTCAAAGTGACATGACAAGATGTTTCCCCATCAAAGAGGGGAAAGCATACTTAGATAGTAAGAAAGATCCCTTTTGGACAGCCCTCAAGTAAATTAATGACTGCCAATGTTACAGAAAAGGCTGTCACATGTAGCTGACACACAAGTGCCATGGGGAGAGTGTCATTCATGCTCAAATGACACCACAGGAACATGAACACCCAGAAGGGATACTGAAGCAGCAGGAAAGTTATTATCCAAAGTATGTTCTTGTTAAATGAATTGATATTTAAGTCTTCAGGTACCAGACAGCAGTGACAGTCGCACAAGTGAACACTGTCTTTGACAACAAATGGAAAGATTTAGCTTACACCTCCTTATTCAAATGAAATTACTCAGATGGTACCTATTTCCCTTTACCATCTCTAAAGGGAAGCCAGTTTATTTGTTTATTAACAAAAATTTAAGTAAAAACTGCCTAGCAATCTGATTGTCTCATATACTATAGTTCACAAAACTTATCCAGGCCAGCAAAAGATATTAAATACTGATACTTTCACCTCTAATTTGCACTGGATTTTTGTATAACTATTTTCCTATGTGTATAACTACTCCAACCACTCAGACAGCATGAAGTAAATAAATGCAATTTTATCTCAAACTTAGTAGACAATATATACAAAATGGAGTATTTTTAAAAGGATCCTTACTTCTTGATTAAAATCAGCTCATCATCACAGATTCTCTCTTGAATCACTTCCTCAGCCTGTCCCAGCATTAATGCCTCAAAACTCTCCTCACCTTCAAGGTTTGCAAGGGTTGAACATATGGTTGCTTTAACAAACAAACAAAAAAGTGAAGTTAACATTCAATTCCTGCACATCACCCTTTGCCCACTTCCCAGAATAAGTGTACAGAAAGAAAAGCAGAAATAAAAGCTGAATAGATTTTTTTTAAACAACATTTCTAGTTCTCAGGCAGCAATTCAGTATTTCTAACTGATAAACTGCTCCTTTTGTTTAACTTTTACAGCACTTCTTTTTTCACAGCCAGTAAAAGTTCCCATGCTTTACCACAATGAAACAGTTTTCTTCCAAATTTAAGAACTGACAGATAAAAATATGTACAGGACCAGATTTTTTTTAAAGTATGATTTAGTGATTTAGGAGTTCTTTATTTGTCTTTAACTATCTAAACAATGTACTTAACTGTCTAAACAGAGGCTTGTGAATGCAAGCATAATAAAGACTTCTAAATAAACACAGATTATGGCTCCTATTTCCACAAAAGGCCAGTCTTCACAGTGCCAGGCAGCTTCTTCTCCTCCCACAGTAACAATCAAGTTTTACAATACTACTACTTTGACAAAGGTCACTTAAAAGCAACAGTAAAGCTAAAAAGAAGTGGCTCAGCTTTACTCATCCTGACCTTGAAGGTTAAGAAGTTGTATTTTAAAAATGAGTTAAGAAATACCTTAACAACAGCTAGTACTTAAAAGAATAAATTTATAAACCAGTTATTCTTACACAGACATACCTCCTGATGCCTTAGCAATCCGCTTAAGGTCCTTTTTTACGACTCTTCGTACTGCCATAGCTCCAGCATCAACAAAGTATTTCAGACACATATCATCAATACCTCCAGTGGTGAGAATCACATTTGCACCAGTGGCCAGAATCTTCTGGATTCTTTCTTTGGTAATATCTGACTCTCTGCAAAGATTAATGCCAAAGTTATAAAAAGGTAGTAAAAAATATAACATCACATCTTGTCAGCCAACTTCCTGAAACCTTAATGCAGAGCTCTGCAAGAATGGACCACTGCACAAACATACTTGCATTTCTTGAAAACTGACTTAATACTAGTTCTGCCTCCAGAAGTGAAGGCTTTTTACATTACTATTTGGTATTGGTGGGAAATGTTAGCATTCAAAACATTTTTTACCTCTTGCACTCAGCCAAAATAAGACTGAGCCACCTCAACTGAAGAGACCAAATAAAGCCTATGAAACCCCACTGCCTCAGTTATTCAAGCTTCCACACACCTCTGCCTTATCTGGTCCAGCTTCTCAGGGTCTGAGATAACAACCTGAACACCAAGCTTCATTTTTGCTTTCTGCAGGCTGAAGTCAAGGCATGCAATCTTTGCATTAACTATTCTCTTGGTCATACCTGATGAGGAAAAACAAGCAAGAATTTTGTCAAATTCATTTAACAGAACATCAAGTCAGCATCAGAGATTAAAATTAGCATTATTTTCACATTTCAGATTCCTACTGTTTGCTTCTCCACCTTCAGTTCTGCCCTACTGCAGAAAAATGCCAATTGACACTTTCCTGTGTTACCTTTTTACACACCCTGTCTCCAAAATGTGCATGACCATGACAATCTGACCTATTGGTCTCACATCCTCTAAGTCACCTAATCACAGCACAGCTCTGCTAAATGAACAGTTCCCCACAAACCTGGCAGTGGCGCCCCACAACGGAAGCGTTGAAGTTCCACTAGACCACAACGCTACCTTGCTGACACTGATCCAGGCAAACTACACCAACACTTGTGGATCACTGCTAGCTGGCAGGCTCTAGTCTAAGAAACACTGGTGAAATGCAGTATTTTGTACTCCTGTTTAATTGTTCTGGAACTGAAAACCCACATGATTTGCAATGAGCACAGCCAGTAAGGAGAGCGATGCAGAAAGATGGAGAGGACTGAGGTGAGATGGAGGATTTCTGGAGCCCCGTCCTTACCCTGAGAGCCCACGACGCAGTTGAGCGCGTAGCCATTGACGAGAATGCTCTCCTTCTGGCTGCGGCCGTGGGCCTTCAGAACATTGACCGAGTTGATGGGGTACCGAGCCTGACCCTTCTGGTCTGTGTATTTAACTGCCAGGGCAGCATCCACCACCATGTTAGCAAAGAAATCGCCATCACTGACAGGCTGTTAAGGTTAGAACTGAAGCAGGAAATTTGTATTATGCTTAAGGGGGGGAAAAAAAACCCAAAACAAACCATGAACAAAAATGACTGACAGTGCCAAAACTAAGTTACCAGAAAAGAGCTTCAGAAAGGCATGTAAGTGCTAGCTCTCCTTACCACTGTCTTAAAAGAAAGAGTCATTCTAAAAGCTGAAACACTGGTTGGAAATTATGACAGACTAGTATGAAACCTGAATTTTACGTACCTTTTGTTGCTAAAGAAAAATGCGTATCCTATGGTCAGTCTGCACAAAAGCTAAAAATTCAGGTTTTTCTGTGCCCATGGAGTAAAATTCAACTTTCTTTCCTCTGATTCACTCCCAGGTACCTCTGTAACACATTCTTCTATTCACACAACTCTGTATCTAGTCTCCCTAACAAGCAAAGCAATTGCTAGGAAACAATACCATTTAAAAGCTATCATGATGTGCCAACCCAAATTGAAATAAATTGGGAAGAGTTTGAACATGCTTTCCTATGCCAGGTCACAATACCTGTAAAATGCCTGTTATAAACACAACAGCTTCAATACTGTGTCATGTTCATAAAAACTGCTGCCAAGGATACTCTAGCCCAGCTACTGAAGCTCCCTAATCAACCACTCCCACTTCACTCACTTGATCAATTTAAAGGATACACTCCTATGATTTTCGAGGACATTGATGTTTTAGCAGCATTAATTAGGCATTCCCTGCCCAACTCATCTGTGTTAATAACAAGATTTTCATTGATGTAGCGAACAGCTTCCCTGTAAAATAAAGACAAATACACTAGTAAAGAACCACCCCCATAAAAACCCAAAACCCCTGCAACAAACCACCATATCCCACTTGGCACCAACAAGTCTGTATTAATGCAGTCACAAAATGCTGAAATTCAACTGTATCAGATTCTTACTTGCAGGCAAGTCTGTATCCACCGATAATGGAGGTAGGATGAATTTTCTGTTTCACCAGCTCATCTGCATTTTTGAGAAGTTCTGCAGCAATGATTACCTGTTTGAAATACAAACACTAAATATGTGCATTCCACATAAGCCAAGTAACTACCTTGTGCAACACAGAACTAAATCCAGTTTCTGATGTGAGGTGAGAGCTACCTAATTCCAACCCCCACCAGGGTAGCTAAAGTCTCAAGCAAGTTTTCAACACTCAGTATCCTTGTTCATATTTCAGTTCTTTCAGCTGTTAAAAACTCAAAACCTAAATTCAGCCTCTATAACCAACCTCCAATATAGGAAAAATCAATAATGAAACAGAAGGGAAGCAAATTCCCTTCTGAAGCACCACTTTGCATATGGAAACTAGCATCTAAACTTGCTACCTACCACTGAGGTGGTCCCATCACCAACTTCTTTGTCCTGCAGGTCTGCCAGCTCACAAAGGACTTTTGCAGCAGGATGTTCAACTTCCAGTAGCTTCAGAATGGTCGCACCATCATTAGTAATGGTCACGTCCTAATTTTCAGAAATCAAATGTGCATATGAGGCATATTTCTATAACACTTTCACTGTTGCATTTCATAATGCTCATACAGAAAGAAATTAATTATTCTTTGCAATTTTGTAAATAACAAAACTTTCTTGCTTCTTTTGAACATGGAGTCCCATTCTACCAGCAGAAATGTTACCAGTGCAGAATCTGCCTTTTCTTTTTATCAGAAAAGCCTTATTGTACACAAACTCATCAAACATTTTGCAAATACTGGGCAAGTAGTCATACAATGACTTCCCTCCAAAACAGTATTTTATTACATCGGCCTGGAAAATGACAAACTTTCCTCAACTGCTTCAAATATCTTAAAATATAAAATACTGCTTAAAAGTTTGTTATGAATTACTTGAACTATGTCAGCACCTGTTAAACCTGACTTAAATGGTGAAACTCTCTTCTTGCAGTCTGATCCACATTTTAAGTGGTTACACAGACTTATCTACAGAAATTAAATATCTGTAACACACACATTACCACCACAATAGATGAAAACTTACATGATGTAACACACAATAGCCAATTTTATCACAGTTCTCCTACCCCTCTCAGGATAAAACAGGCACACGCACATTAGGCACATAAAGCACACTAAGTGGGAGCACTTTTACACAGGAATACAAGCCCTCCTGACACTTGTTAAAGTAACATTACTTACCCCAATATCATCCACCAACATCTTATCCAGACCAACTGGACCAAGAGAACTCTTCACAATATTGGCAATAGCAGATGCAGCAGTAACTGAATACAAGAAAGAAGTAAAGAAAATAAAGTTTTATCTTCCCAGCTTTAGGATGATTCTCAAGTTTGGAAGGAACAGTGCCAAAAACCAAGAGATCACGAATTTGACAACAAGTGATCTAATCTAGCATTACATTTCAGCCTATCTAACCTGAGGCTTTATGTTACTTTGCTAGGCTTGCTGCTACTAAAAAAAATACAATCTGCACCAAAACTCACTCTTCCCTTCTGGCTGGTTTAGCTAAGCTGACTGACCAGAAAAAGAATGGTTTCTCTGCTGTCTCGGTAAGATGGAGGACAGGACTGAGGTCAGAGGAGCAGTGGCGTTAGATCAGGAGGGGCTGGCTGCAGGAAGCTGTGCCACACGACTTCACTCTCACTTAGTCCTCAGCTCTGGGCAGAGAACAACTGCATCACCACACATCAATCAGTAAACATCCTCTGGTCCTTATCAGGCCTGTGACTGAAACAAAACATTTACTTCTGCAACTAAGTCACCGAAAAGTGACTTTTCAGTCACTACTAAAACAACACAAAGCCTCTAAAACACTGACTCGTTCAAAGGTTGTTCTGCCATCTTCATATAGGAAAAAGATACAATCAACCTTTTCCTTCAGACCATGGCAAGTTTTTCTCTATCCCACAAGCATAGCCACTTAATCTGGAAATTGAAAAAGTGGTAGTTAAATGGGAACAGTTATAACTCAAGAGACCTTAAAACAACACAACAATTTATTTTGCTTAGGAGGATTAATGTCAGCTTTCTGGAAGAAATAACGTTTTACCAAACGTGCCATTGCTACGTGGAATCTCACTCGTGAATTAAAGCAAGGCTCAGTAGTTGCCTAAAATACTATCAGAGCTACAGGAAAGGACCTAAGTTCGATCGGGAAGCAAGTTTTGGCTTCTTCCTTTGTCTTTTGTCTACTGAGAATCTGAGATCGGTTTGCAGCCTTCTTCCAGCACTTGGGGTTCAATGCTGAGCAATGGATAACGCGTTTGAGAAGTGCAGTCACAGACACGCATTCCGAGGGTGGTCCCCACTTTCCGAAGCAGGTTATTTATTCCTTGTGCTGGGCGGCGGGGACCCTCCCCAGCTGCCCCTTCTCCTGCAGAATTCCCCGCAGGCCTTGCAGGCTCCGGCCCTCCGCGGCCGGGACGGGGCAGAGCGGCCTCCGTGCAGCAGCAGCAGCCGCCCTGGCCCGGCGTTCGCTGCTTCCAAGGGACGAAGGGAGGGAGAGAGGGGGACGCGGGGCCGCCACCCAGATCCCTGGAAGTGGCGCGGGATGGCGTGCGCTCCTCTGCCGCCTGCCTCCCTCCCTCCATCCTCCCTCTGCTCCCTCCCTGCAGGCAGCAGCGGCCCAGGACGGCAGCAATGTCTCGAGAGGAGCGGCAGTTCCCGGGCAGAGCGGGGCGGGCGAGCACATGGCAAGGGTGACCATGGCCGCGCCATGTTCGCTCCTTGCTGCCCCTCCCTTCCCCCCCCGGTCCCCCGGCGCTCGCCGGGCGCGCCGCCGTTACCGTTTTGCGTGCGGACCGTGTCGCCGCTGGTCCGCTCGCCGAACACGGCCAGGGGCCCCTCCATCGCGGACATCTTGCCGCCCGGGCGCGGCGCCACACGCACGGGGAAGAGACGGGAGGGTGCGGAGAGGCGGGAATGGCCGGGGCGGCGCGAGGCACGCTGGGAACGCGCCCCGCTGCGCGCGGGGGCGGTGGGGCGGGGCACGCCCCGCGGAGGGCGGGGCCGCAGCCCGAGCCTGCCCAATCCCGGGGCGCGGCGCCGCCCGGCCTCGAGCCGCGATTGGTGGGCGCCGCTGAACAAAGAAGCCGCGAGACGGGGCGGGGCCGGGGCGCTTCCACGAGCTTCTAGAATGTGTCGCGGGCCGGGGCGCGCAGGCGCGGGGAGTGCCGCCGGTGGCGGGGTAAGGAAGGGATGCGGTAATGGCGTTTGCTGCCCTGCGCTGGGACAGAGCCAGCTTCCCAAAGTGGGGACCTTGGCATGAGGGAAAAACTGCCCTTCTCCAACATGTTGCCCATTGGGCGGGAAGGCTGCAAATTCTGAGACCAATCTCGGATTCTGAGATGGCAAAAGATGAAGAAACTGAAGACCTGCTTCTTGGAGAAACTGAGATTGAAGCTGATACTTTAAGCAGAACACTTTTAATGAAAATTACCCTAAGACATGATTGCGATTGCACTTGATAATGGCACCATTGTATGGTTTGAAGGTCTCTGAGCTGTAATTGTTGCCGTTATCCTACCACTTTTCAATGGCCAGGTTAAGTGGCGATGCTTCTAGGACAGGGGGAAAACCTGCTACAGTCTGAGGGAAAATCTCAGGGAGTAGTGGGGAGATGGGGAACCTGCAAGGCTCAGGATGAGCATTCATAAGGCATGATGTGAACAGGCTTCTTGTATTTTGACAAGCAAGTACCTTGTGTGGCCAGCAGCGACCTCCACTGCCAGAGTTATACCTGGCTCCTATGGCAGTGTCCAGAGTTCCCCTGCCAGGTGGTGCCAGGGGAATCCCCAGGCCTTCATCCTCCTTTCAATACAATTTGCTCTTAGATGGCTCATTAAAAGCATTTTCAGGACTACAGCAGTTAAATACAGCTCCAAAGTAAGGTTCCTGCGCGGTCAGGAGGATGCTTGGGGAAGGCAGAGAAGCTCTGCTGTACCTGTGTGCCGCAGGAGCAGTTGCAAAGAAGCCCAAAACAGGATAATGGCAGTTCCTGACTGTTGCTCTTTCCTTTCTGCGCCTTGCTCCCTCTTCCCTACACCCGTTCCCGGAAAAGCCGACCCAGAGGCATTCCCTAAAGCTCTTTTTTCCGCGGAGAAAGGTTAAAAGATGATCCCCCGAGTCGGTGCAGTGTTTTTTGGTCTGTTTTGTGAGACGCGAGTAGCACACGGGCGCCCCTCCCCTGGGCGCTGGGGCGGCTCAGCCGGCGGGGCGGCCCCGGCCCCGCGCTCGGCGCTTCCGCCTGACCCTGGGCCGGCGGCGGAGGGCGGAATTCCCGCGGCCGCTTCCGCGGGAAGCGCCGCCCCTCGCGCATGGCGGCGCCCGAGTGTCCCTGAGCGGAGGCGCGGGAGTGCCACCGCCCGGGGCTGTGGCGGCTCCGGCTCGCCATGGCGCTGAGCAGCCGCCTGCTGCAGGCTGCCGGCGGGCTCCGTGCAGCGGGTAAGCCCAGGGCTCGCCGTGCCGGCCTTTCCGGGCTGCGGCTCCGCAGCCTCCGTGCTCCCGGGGCCATCCGGCGGCCGGGTGTCTTGGCGGGGCTCCTGCGCAAAGGGTGAAGGGTTTATACCTTGTTCTTTGGTAACGCTGCCTCTGGTTTCTTGTGTACTTCGCTTTCAGCGTTTTGTAAAGCTTTGGACCTAGGGATTTCCTAGTCACGCGTGAGTTTGTATTTTATATACGAGTTTAGACACGGCATTAGTATACTTGGAGTTCATCTCATAAATTGGGGAAACAGGTTGAGGTCTTGTCATTCAATTTTAACTGCTTAAAAAATAAAAGCAAGATTATTCTACCCTGCTGACTTCTGTAAGCTATGTCATTCTGTACTGTATCCATTCTGTGGTCTGCACTGCATGTTTTTTTAATCTTTGGTGGTTTTGTATCTGCTCTCCCCCCCAAGGTTTTCGTTTTGCATCAACTACAGCCAGTCTCAAAACTGAGACTGAAGTGGACACAAGTGAAAATGAGATTGTTGCTCCAAACTTCACCAACAGAAATCCTCGGAACTTGGAGCAGATGGCCCTGGCTAGGAAGGAGCGGGGCTGGAAGACCACATGGCCAAAGCGTGAGTTCTGGCACAGGTGAGTCAGTTAAGTTAAGCCAGAAATTAAGACTCTGAAAGAAAAAAAACCCTCAAAAACAACAAAACAAACCCCAGAAACCTACATACAAAATATGTATTTTGGGTTGCTGAATCAGTTAGCACATTAGTGTTAATCAGCAGGCCTCCTCTATGTTCAGAGAAGAGAGGACTAGTGGCACGTGAAAGCATATGTAGTCAAGATTTTTCCATCTATTGTTAAAGCAATAGTAATGTTGCTTAAGCAACAGCTTTTATACTGCATTCTCTCACTGCTATGCTTACCATGCTTCATAGTTTTATTTGTGGCACCACAATAGTCTGTTTAGGGTTGTTTTAAATTTGTAGGTTTTGTTTTGTTTTAATTTAGTTGTCCTCTGGAAAATAAGTTCATTTTAAGCTGGCATTTCAAAGTCTTTATTTTGTCCTTGTGGGGAGAACTCTATCCATTTGTTCATACCAGGAAAGCCGATACTATCTCAGTGCAATAAGAAATAGTTGCTCCTAATAAATATTCTGCTGTTCTGTGTGGATGCTTATGGGGTACTTTCTGAGCACTTGCAGATCTCAGCAAGTTGCTGTGTCAGATCTCAACACCTGCTGTGTTAGCTCAAGCTTTTAAGGGACTGAATAGTGACTCCAAAGTTCCATTTCTGTTGGAGTGGTTCCCCTCATATATATCTGTTCCATGCTGTACATGTGTACAGTGCTTGGTTTGGAGTGGGTGCTGCTCTGAGGCAACGTAGGACTGTGCCCTGAGTAACTGATGAGAAGTTGCTCTTGGAATTTCACTCTTCTGAGCTACCAATAGGAGTTGTATGAGTCAACACATGCAGGCTGCTGGAATGACCACAAAACTATGGCTGAAATGCAAACAGTACACTTAATTTCATTACCTTGCTAACTGAAGGAGCCCAAAGCAACATCCAGGTAGAGACACAGGCAGGAATGCAGGCACTGTTAGGCCTAGTCTGTGCAGATGCTGAGCCTGCTGTTGGCACCCATTTATTAGGGGCATTTAGGTTTGCCATCATGCTATGGTCACTCCTGTGCTTTTTATGATCTCTGAGCTTTGACGGTCTGTCTGTCAAAAGAGGGAGCTCAAGCATGTCCATGAGAGAGCCTCCAAGGCTCTTCGAACACCTCTGTTACCTCCACACAGAGATTCTACTTCTCAAAACAGTCAGAGGATAAACAGCAGTAGGCATAATATGTGGGGTTTCCCACAATGTTATTCTCCAGGACTTGGCATTCCCAGCTGCAAGGTCACTTGAGAGAATCCTCCTTGATATTCTTCCGCTTTTAACCCTTTCCTCCCAACATGAGGAGTGAATTGGAGGAATAAAATGAGTTCTATTTTGTGTCTTACTAGGCAAAACTTGTAATATAATGTAATATATTAATCCACTCAGTTTTATTTCATAAAGAGAGTAATTTAAGCATTTGACCCTGTTCTCTGGAAAAGACATTATAATCCCCTTTTACTTCTTTCCTGCCCTCAGATTACGGCTAGAGCGGACGCAGCATTACGTAGAAGCCTTTGTCGAGCGCTCCAACGGGGATGTTGTGGTATCTGCCTCTACCCGAGAGTGGGCCATAAAGAGACACTTGTACAGTCCCAAGGGAGTAGCTGCATGCAGAAACCTTGGCCGTGTCATAGCACAGCGCTGTTTGGAAGCAGGAATCAACTTTGTGAACTTTAAAGCCATTATCCCCTGGGAACACCGCTGTGACTCGGCAAGTACCCATCTACTTATTCTTTTGGCCCTTCTTTCCTTTTTAGGCATTCATTTTACTTCCCTTCACCTTCAATTTTCTTATGTAGCTTGACAGTCCTTCCTTGCAACACTGAGAAGGGCTTTGACAAGCTGCAGTTCCTGATATTATGCTTCCATGAGGCTGTTAACCTCTGCCCCTCCTTATAACATGTTCCCACTGATATTTAAGTCCCGCTGGCTTTCTTTTGTATTTATTTGTGTCTATCTTTTAAACAAGATCCAGGAATTTGAGAAAGCTGTGAAGGAGGGTGGTGTTGTTCTGCATGAACCAAGAAGAATCTACCGGTAAAATAGAGATTGTTGGGAAGACTTTCCGAGGAACAAGGATCACTTCTTTGGGTTTCTGTACTGGCAAAGGGAAGGTCCAGAGCTGGAAAACGTTGGAATGTGTCATCTTATAATAAAATATTTTCAAATGGATAGGAGTGTGTCATATTCTTTATTCTAGAATGATCAACACCTTTAATGCTAGAATAAACTTACCATAGTTCAGCTTGACAAAATTTATTAATAATTCAATGTTTTGAAAATATATTTTTATTTTTAATATTTGATTTTGTTTGTTCCAGCCTGAACTCTGGAAATGCTTTGATATTTGATCCCTGTACACTGCCAATCTAACCTAGCAAAGTGTAGACATTACATTAATGTTTAGAACTGTGATAAAGTGATAAAGATGCGCAAAGCCTTAATGAAAATATTAAACTCCCCCAACTCATCTTTGCGCCTTTCTTGCAATCCTGAGGTTCTAACTGCTTAACCACATGGATAGGTCTAGAAGGCAAGCTGCAGAAATTCATGCTATAGGGAATAAGAAGCGCCTTTCTCCCCTTGTGTGACTGTCTGCTGCTTGGCACAGGCTGGTGCTGTCAGCATCTCTGCCTGATGGCTCGGCAGAGCTCCCAGCTACGAGCAGGCTGTGAAATCCCCACAGAAAATGTGTTGGAACCCTCTGACAGGCAAGTTCAGGGCGGCCAGCCTGGTCAGTGCCGCTGCTGTGCCCGTGTCCCGGCGCTGTGCCTGCTGCCTCGTGTGTGCGCGCTCTGGGGCAGGAGAAGGGAATGCCGAGGGTCTGTGCCGGCATTCAGCAACGTGCGGGGTGAGCCCGGCCCGCTTCTGGCATCTTTATTAAATCCTCAGACATAATGAAAAAAACCCACTGTTTTACTAGATTTTTACCGAGCTGTCGATTCATAATAATAACAACTCTCAGATAGTGACGGCCCCTGCGCGATCTGTATTTCCAGCAGGCGCGCAGTGGGAGCTGCCCCTGCGCTCCCTGTGAGCGGGGGCTGTGCCGGGCGCCTTCGCAGCCTCCACAATTTCCAGCCTAAACCTCCCAGTCCTTCGTTCCCAGCGCTTGGGTCACGCTGGAGGATCCTGCCTTTCCCATCCCTTGGCGCGGATGGGGCCCGCCCCGCGGGGCAGCGACGGGCACGCAGGCGCGCCGGCCGGGCCGGGCTGCGGGAGGGAGGCGATGGAGGTGGGCGCCGAGGGCTTTGCCCAGCACCTGCCGCGCCTCCGGCGCCGCATCCTCCGCGCCGCATTCATGGGTGAGCGTCGGGGGCGTCTCGTCTGGCCCCAGTGCTGCCCTCGGCCCCCCAGGGCCCTTGCCCGACGTGGGGGCCCGGGCACTGAGGGGTATGGCAGCCGATAATGGCGCTGCTGCCCAGAACAGCGAGCGCTGAGGCGCGGGGATTCAAACGGGGAAAGGGAGCCCCAGCCGCGGTGCTGGCCTCGGTTCGGCCGGCTGGGGGCCGGTTGGGGTTCGGGCTGGGGGCACGGACACAGCACAGGGTGACCAGGCCCCTCCTGAGGGGCGTGCGGGAGGTGTCCCTGCCTCATCCTGCCCCAGGAATGAGGCAGCTGGAGGTGTGAGCCCCACAGCTTTTTCTCTTGAGCCTGCTTCCCGTGATTTGACAAAGGTTACGGTGAAGAGAAGTGTGTGAGAGACCCCCGTCCTGGTGGTGTGTCGAATTCAGATTTTCTTGTGTTCTTTCCACTTGAACAGCCCTTGATGTGGAGTTTACTGGTTTGCATTCAACTTCCGTACAAAACAACGAACCCAGGTAAAGCTCTTGGACTTGAAATGTGAGGGAGACTTGTTGCTCTAGCCCTGTGAGAACAACCTGTGCATAGCAACCCTTCTTGTGTGCCCCCTCCCCAATACTGGTTTTGTTCCCAGCCTGTTTGACTCCCCTGCGGAGCGGTACGGGAAGGCCAGGCACAGTGTTCAGCGCTTCACTCTGGTTCAGCTCGGTAAGTGCGGCTCTGACACGGAAAGTGATCTCCCGGCGTCGTGCAGGTAACTGGCCTTTTGCTATCAGGTGCATTCTGCAGATGCCTCTGCCCTTAATTCACTCATTCCAGAGACCTTTGCTTGTTGGGTTACCCTCACCCCACCCCTGCCCCGATGTTTAACACTATCAGCTTTTTAATAAATAAAGTCAGGTGGGCTGTATTGTTTTTACAGGTCTAAAGTTGACCATATTTAAAGGTCACAGTTAAAAATACAAGGCTTTTGAATCAGAGGATGCAAGCAAGAAGCGTATGACGGCAGCTCCTGTTCAAAGCTGTCATTTGATACAGTGCATTATGAGTAAGGGGACTATGAGGAAAATGAAGGCTGCTATTTCTGTTATTCCCAAAATAACAAATCAGCATGAGAAAGGGCCTGTGGAGGAGAGCTGTTGGCAGTTAAGAACCAGTAAGGAGTCATGAAGCAAGCTTGAAAACAGTTTGAAATATTGTTGAAAGTCTTGGAGTATGTAAGATCTTCGTGTGCCTTTTAGGGACTAATAGAAGAAAAAAGAACCTGAGAAGTAACACCCATGTTTCAGTCCTCTGTGGTGCCCAGGTTGTTCCAAACACTATTGTAGTGTAGTTGGTCCCACAGACTCATCTGTGTATGCACAGTCAGAGACTCATCACCATCTCACCTCTTGCCATTGCTCAGTCTCTTTGTTGTTTAATTCAGATTGGTCTCATTTTCCCACATAGCAGTGAAAGCTTGTCCTGTTCAGCTCTCAGGAATCCAGGGAGTGGCCTGGCAGTTGCTGCTAGGATTGGCACAGTGACATTCCTGAATGGAAAGCATGGATTTCTTGAGGGGTTCCCCACATTCCTCATCTCATTTGCAGGCTGTCAGTAGACATCCAGCTAAACGCTGCCATTTCAACAGAAGTTTCTTTCTTGCAGGGCTGGCAATATTCTCAAAAGAAAATTCAAACAAGTAAGTAAAAAAGCAGTTTTCTGTTACAATAAGGGTAGTGCAGATAAAATTTTACACATAATTCCCTTTGGGCGGAGTTAGTTCTTGTAATTATCTTCTAGAGATATTTTTCTTTTCATTTTAGGTATGTGGTGCATTCATACAACTTTTTTCTCTTTCCCTCAACACTGGGAATAAAGGATGTGGAATTCACCCTCTCTGCATCTAGTATTCAATTCCTGTCTCATTATGGCTTTGACTACAACAAGGTATGTAATCTCTGCCAGAAATGCAGAACAGAGGAAATCTGTGCAACTGCAGAAGAAATCAGATTAGTATCCCTAAATGTTAAGGTTTCTGGGGTAAATAGCATCTTCCTAAAGTATGAATGCATCATGCACTTAGTTATCAACAGGGGTAGTGAGTGCTGTTTTTTCTGAGCTAATGTAAAGGCAATAACCACATCCTTGGCAGTGTCAGACAGATTCTCCTGCCACAAAAAACCCCCAAAACCTTATCTTGGTGAGCTAAGGATTTGCTAAACAAACCCTGGTGGGTGTCTTTACTATCCATGAAGGTGCAGAAGTATCAATTTACAGCATATTATATATTGCCACAATTTCCATCAAATTCAGACTCTGTCATCCCATAAGAGTACTGTTTTGCAGTTCTGGGCAGGAACCATCTTATTAAAGGAAAAGTAAAAGAAGAGCAAAAAAACTGATTACGGTTGACAAATATCCTTTTCTTTCCTCCATACCTGTTGGATTGGCTACAGTTTGTTTGTCCTGACTAATCTGCTAATTCTCTAATGTGCTGTGAGAAAATCCAGGGGATTGTAACCAAGCTGGCATTTTCTCTCCCCTCAGTTCCTCAAAGATGGAATCCCGTACATGAATGAGGTACAGGAGAAGATCCTTAGGCAGCACCTCTTAGCAGGTACCTGGAAAGTCTGCAGGTGAGCACTTCTTCTCAGTACTGTGCCCATGGCTCAGCTTCACTCAGATCACATTTTGTAGGAATACTGAAACCTGTGGGGCTGAACAGCTCGCTGCCAGCTGTTCCAGCGTGCCATGGTGTCTGAAGGAAGACTGAGATCACAGGATATTATTGGAGAATTGGATGCGTGTTGGGAAATGAAGCTTTTGCATTCCTGCAGCAAGGCACAAGGCTTCACCTGTAACGAGCTTTTCTCACACTGCCTCTTTGCCCTCATTTAGCACCAATAATGCAGACAGGGATGTCCTGAAGAAAGCTATTGCTGAAGTGACCACTTGGATAGGTGCAGCAAAGGAAGAGGATACTATGGTTCTGCAGGATCTGAGTGGTATGAAACAGTGCCTCTCTTAGGTGCCTGTGGGCTCTGAGTGGCTTCATCATTTCTTGTGAACCTCTGGGGCTATAGCTGTCCTTTCTTCTGTTAAATTGCTCTATTGAGAGGGAAAACACCAGTGCCCATCCTGCCTTTACAACTCTTTACCACAGTTTATGCTTCGCCTCCTGTCAGGAATTCATCTCTGGGCTCTTTTGCTCTGCTCTGTTGGGGTAGTGGGTCTTTCTGAAGCAGAAGTGGATGTCTGGATGCTTGGAGCATGCTTTGTTGTAATTAACTTCCATTTTGTGCTTTTTCTGAGCAGCAGCTGGAGAATTAGTAGTCAGTCTGAATCAGGATAACGTTTTACATGCTTTAAATCCTGGGTGATTTGGTTTTTTGTTTATTTTCCTCCCCTCCTTTCAGAGTTGAGTCCCTCTCGTTGGAGCAACAGGGAGCCCCATAGAGACACATATATGCCAGTGGGAATAAACAGGTCACTTAGGTTGTGGGAGCACTATAGCAGAGCTGAGGAACTTCTGTGCTGACTTGAAGAACAGGGAAAATTTGCAGGGATTAATTTGTAGCTTTACTCACAGAACCCAAAACTTCATCTTCTAGGTCAGAGAATATAATATAGAAAAGGTTAGGAAGAACAGAGTATTCAAGGCTTTGTCTGTTGAGTTTTTTTGCAGAGTATGCAATAGGAGGGGTGGAGACTGTGCTGTGCTTTTTATCTGCTTTGTCAGCTAGATATAATACTGATATTTTAATATCAGTACTGGCACTGGTGAGCACCTGTGATAAGAAAGACATTTGTTTAAGTAAGCAAGAAGACTGATTCTGGTGTCTCTTTTAGTGCTGTTGAGAAGAGGACTGGGTTAGTTCCTTGTCAGCTGTGGGGGAAAATACATTGCTACCCTTTGTGTGCTTGGCTTCTGGGCCTGTTGCTCTGAAACTGAAACTGTACCAAACCAGAGAGTGTCTTTTTCAGAGTAGTAGCCTCCCTCCCTCTTCAGTTAGTCTTTTCCTTTCCTCTGTGTCCTTACAAAAGCTCATTTGCATGAAATTTTCACTGTGGTTTTTGGTTTTTTTTTGTGTTTTTTTTTTTTTTTTTAATTTCTGTGGGTTTGTGGTTGTTGTTGGGTTTTTTGTTTGTTTGTTTGTTTTTGTGTGTGTCTATGTTTTTTGTTTGTTTTGTTTTCTTTCAGTCATTGTGTGTGGTAATGTACCAGGATCATATGTTGAGGAATATTTTCTATATGTTGTGGGAGAGACATGTCAGTCCGTCTGTCTAGAGGAATGGTGTGTTTTCCCTAATGGGCTTGTCTGCACCTCTGAAGCTTGTCCTGACTTTTTTTTGTGTGTCATAGGCTATCACATGATTGAAGTTCAGCTGGTTCTGAGGCAGGCTCTTGAAAATGTTTGGACAGAGCCTCTTGGAGACAAGAAGGTGAGATGGAAATGTGGACCTTTTGCAAAGAGGATTTCTCTCTGGGCAGATAGGACTGATATTCTTGCAGGGACTCTGAAATGTTGCTTGTACTTTTAATGATAGGGCCAAGGAGCAGAAGAAGGCAATGAGAAAGGAAATGTCAATTGTGGGATTTTAAAAAAAGGGATACAGAAAACTGAGCAGCTCTGGTTTTTGTTTGTCCCATAACCCCAAAATCCTTTTAAATGGAAGTACTTGTCTTTGGAGCAATTCTGGAAGCACCCTCTCTGTGTCTTCAGACTTAATAAAGTCCCTCCTTTAGTACTTCCACAAGAATATACAGTTTTAGCATTTTCTGTGGTTTTCCTTTGCTGACTCCTGCCATGAAGTTGCTTTGAAAACTTTTACTCTGTGATTTGCTGTTTTGCTATTTGCTACTGGTATTTTACATTCAGTACAATATTTTCTGTAGTAAAAGTATGGTTGTAGACTTCTCAAACTATGGGTTATGGGTATGATATCAGTCAGTTGCTTAGAATTAGCTTACAGAAATCTTTTTTTTGCATTAGTCCTGCTTTGGTTTGATGACCAATGCCTCCAGAATGTCAGATTTACCCAGCCTTCTTATCTGAAGAATTGCTTTTGGCAACTCTGCTTGTATGATTGCTGTTTGTTTCTGGGATTTTGGTACCATGAACTTACCATATCAACTTATATATGAACTTACCATCAAGTTAAATTGAATTAGGTTAATTTGTGCTCAGAAAAGCCCTTTGGTAGGAATTGTCCTCTTGAGTAGAGAAGCACAATTAAGACTCACTTTGAGCAGGCCTGTTTAGTTACTGGAGCAGTGATCTCCATATGGAAGTGAGACAGTCCCAAGGTCCCAGGGGATGCAGTTTTTCAATCCTTCAGTGCCTTGAAGCTGAACTTGACCTCAGCATTACTGACCCCCAGTAAGCAATGTACATACAACTAACATAGGAGGCTGAGATACTCAGTGACTGTTCTTTTCAGGTAATGGTGAAAAAGGTGAGTCCAGAGCATCGTCAGCTTCTGGAGAACTCTTCATACGACCGCTGTCAGAAAAAGCTCATTCTCCTGTCTGCCCGGGGCTTCACCAACCTCTTCCAAATACTTGTTAAAGTCAAGAAGGTAAAATGTCTTAGCCCTGCTCTCATTTTTCATCTCTTTTTAATTTTGCTGTGTTAAATGCAATATTAAAAACCCTAGTGTTACAGTTTGAGTCACCATCAAAGAAACATGAGCAGATTATTGCCTTTTGGGCAAGCTGTGCTTTTCAGCATGCGTCAGAGGAGTTTATTGGACCTTGTGGACCATTGGTCTGACTTTGTGTGGAAATTCTTGTGTTCTGTATGCAGCTTATCAGATGGATTTCAGCTTTAGAGGACTATGGGTGATATGCAGCAAAGACCATCCCTGCCCTTGCAAGTGAGCATATAAACCTGATGGCTGGAACCTTGTTCAGCTGAAGCCTGAATCCACTTAGCTCCACTGAAAATAGAATGCTGCTGAGACAATAGCTTCTCAGAGGGTCCACAAGTCTGATTTCTTGAAGGCACTAGTTCTCCAGTGAGCCTTGCTGCCTGAATGACTCCTGTGTGAGTGTGTGTGGATGTTGTGCGCTGGAGGAAAGGATTACAGCTGTTGAGTGTGCCTGTGTTTACCTCTGAGCTCTCTTCAGAAATGTGCTCCAATGGGCTGTTATGTTTATATTCCTCCCGTAGCCCCTGGTGGGACACAACATGCTTATGGACCTGATGCACCTCCACGACAAGTTCTACAGGCCCCTCCCAGGTACTGCTGTGCGTAGCTGCTGTCCCGGGCTGCTGCCTGTGCACTGGGGGTGGAACAGGGGTGCAGTGGCAGTCTGCCACCACAGACACCTGCAGGGCTTAGCCAGCAGCAGGGCTGGCTGCCTCTTCTGAGTTCTAAATGCTGGACAGAGCATCATTGCCTGCTGTCACTTCTCTTTCCTATTACTTTGTGGTTGCATGGGATTTTCCTCAGTTTCCTGATGCCTTTCTCCACATGTGCTTTGCTTTCAGAAAGCTATGAGGAGTTTAAAAGGAATATTCACAACCTCTTTCCTGTCATCATAGACACCAAGACTGTAACAAAATCTATGCAGAAGGTGAGATACACAGATTTTTTTGTTTGACGTTTTAACTTGTGTTTCACTCAAGAGAGAGGATGTTTTTCCTCAGTGCCCTGTGATAACAGAACTGCAAAGTTATCAGTGTTGCCTTGGGAAGTTCTAATTTTAGATCTTATTTAACAAACTGGCAATGTAAGTAATTGAACTCACCATAAGGTCTGTTGTGGTTGGTTTCCTAATACATTCCTCTTTTATAGAAATGTCTGTTTCCTCGAGTATCTAGTCTTGTGGAGGCATATGCAGTTTTGTGCAGGTAAGTGGTGGCCAATAGAGCTCTCAGCAATCCCTGTGTCTTCTTTGGAAAGATATTTCACAGTCAGCCACTTCCCATGTTCATACTTTCCCTCCTCTCAAATGCTTTTCAGTTGGATCCTTGTCTTTCTAAATTTAGGAGCAAAGGATTTGCACATCTTTCTTATAAAGAATTTGTGTAGTAAATTATTTGTTCCGAGTCACTTCTCTCATTGAATTGCCATTATTTCATTGGTCACAAGTTTGGTTTGCATGCAACCGTACACTCAGCTTGAGAATTATGTTGCTTATGCCATGTTCTGAAATGAGTAAGATGCAGTTCTTGGTGAAAATACATCCTAATTTCAAATGCCTGTCCTAAGAGAGGGCTGCACTGAGCCCAAAGCAGCAACTAAAGACTACGTTCAAATGGAGCACATGAGTAGATGTTATACCTCATGAGCATAGTCATGATGTGGTAGGAGACTTGACACTTCTTTTGTGAATTAATTTTTTTGCATGTCAATTTTGCTAAGGAAAGGAAAATTTTGCCTGTTTCCCATTACCTCCTAGTCCCAAGAAGGAGATGCAAAATTATTTTTTTTTTAAAAACAGTACTGGGATTCTGAGAGTTTGTTTATTAGCAATTTCAGACTGTGTATTCTGCTTGATTGTTCTTTGTTTTATTTCTGTCATTCCAGGGGTATCTGTTTAATCTCCAGGGTTCCCTGTTCAAATAGAACCATCTAGTAAACCTCTTTCCCTGCAGTTTTAACTCTGCTCACTTTTTTTTTTTTTTTGTATGCAATTAGAACAAATTGCTGCTTACAAGTTTTGAGTGAGGGAAGAGACTAAGAAAGGATTTAGGAGTTAGTTTTCAGGAAGAAAACTGGTAGATACTACTCCAGTAAGTAGTTTGGCCTTTTCCTGGAGGCCTACCAAAGTTCACTTTAAAGTCTCCAGTAGCTTTTTTCTGAAATGAAGCTACAGGTCACTAGAGAACAGTAACTTTTCTCTAACACACTGAGAAAAGACAAAAATATCACACATCCACTTGTCTTCAGCAGCAACCTGAATCCCAAAGGTCCACCGTGCCCTGTTATAGCTCTTGCAAGTGGCTGCTCAAGATACGGTATGTTCTTAAGCAAATCTTCAGAGTCACATAGACCAAAAGAGCTTTGTTGCACTCTCTGGGTGACCACATACAAAGGATGAAGGAATGCCAGTGGGTCTGCTGAATTTGCCCAGAGCTGCTGATACAGATTTTTGTCCAGACCCTGAGCCTGGACTCCCAAGTTCTGGATGTCCCTGGGGAACATTTTCCCCAGGGAAATGCAGGGCAGGTTTGCCTCATGCTGCTGATACTGACAGCATTCACACTGTGTTGGGCTGAGCTGAACCTGACTTGGACTGTGAAGTCAGGAGCCCTTGGGAGGGGCAAGGGGAGGTGGGGAGCAGCTGTCTTAGAAGGGAAGGTAGAAGGAGCTGATGGCAAAGTAGCAGGAGCTCAGTGGCTGCTCCAGGATCATGGGGTGATACTGGCTGTGAGGCAGATGTTTCCTGGCTTCTCCTGGCAGCACCGTGTCCTGCAGCACAGGGCATCCTGTGTTTGAAATGGTTCCCATACCACCAATAACACAGACAACACAGTTTGGTTTAGACTTTCATAAAAGTTAAGTTTTTTCAATATGCATCTTGCTAAGGTTTTCAGGTATTCATGTAACTGCTGCTTCTTTTTTGGTGTTTTAAAATGCATGCTAGAAGCACAGCCTTTTTACTGAGTGTCAAGTTTTCAGGGTGAGGAAGGAAACAGAGTTGAGGGGAGGGGGAAAAGAACCATTAGAATAGTGGATCTCATGAATTAGGATTTTGCAGTGTAGTAGTTTTCACAGCATGCTAGATGTGTTTACTTCTTCCTGATTTTGTTGGACACTTACAGCCGAGAAGAAATTTCCTCATGAGGCAGGCTATGATGCATTTCTCTGTGGTTCAGGTAAAATGCTTCTTAAAAACTCCTTCAGAGTTTGTGTTGGGATTTGGCAATCTTTTCCTTCTCTCTAGATCTATTTGATGCTAAGAAATATTTGTTTATATACTGTCTGTTGCTCTTAGTAACTTAGCTGCACTTCAATGCATTTTTGCTTTCTATGTATTTAGCTGTGTTTCTCTAGCTTTCTTCTAATGCCACCTCATTATTCCTTTCTCTAGTTCTTCTGATGTCAGCTCATTTGCTACTGTGCAGATCCACAGAGTGAGTAATGTTTAAGTGTTGACTGAAAATTGCATTACAAGGGATGTTTTTCCTATGGAAAACAGTCTTCTCTTTGCTGACTTTTTGTTTCTCAGACTGGTCTTCTTTTGGACAAAAGAAAGTGTTATTGCAAATGTCATGTCCTAATTTGATTTTTATTTTATAAATCTGAAAGTAGTATTTATGTCAAAGTTTTATGTCAAAGCTGACATTTTAAAAATGAAATCAGGGGCCATGTGATGGCTCAGAGGTTGGGAAATGACATTGTGACTTCTTTATTCTTGAACAAGCTCTCTCAAGTTCAGTTCACTTGGGTAAGGGTCAAATAATTTTCCATTAGTTTCCATTTTTGAAATCTGTGTGAATCAGTGCCTTCAGTTAAGTTCCCTTCCCTTTTCTTGCAGCTTTTTGACTTCTGTAGGAAGATACTAAGATCTGAAATATCTATTCTGTCACTAGTTGAAGAGCTTGAGCTGTGTAGCAGTGCAGTACTGGAGAAACAGGACTTTGTTCTCTTTTGTTTTCTGATGCAGTGGTGCGGCGGAGGCTGAGCCTTCTTTCTCGCAGTACCTCGCTGTGTTGGCCGAGCACGTGAACAAAGTGAATTTCATCCGAGGTGGTGTTTCAAGCATTGTGCGTATGAATTGCAGGTCTGTGACCTGTGTCTGGGGTGCAGAGGTCAGCAGCCTGCCTGATAGCTTCCTTAGAGGAGAGCAATCCACTGGTGCTGGGGCCCACCTTGGCAGAAATTGTCATCATACCAGTGATGCAGTGGACCTTTTGAAATGGCCAATGAGTTGAATTTCTGCTTTGCACTGTGTATTTATGCTGTTATTCTGTAAGATGGCATTAGCCAGTTTACATTACTGTTTCTCAGGTAGTTTCTCCATGGTAGTCGTGACAATTTGCTTTTATGACAATACTTAGATGAATCTCGGGGCAAAACAGAATTAATTTTACACAAACAGCAATATTATACAACCTGTCATTTATTTGTCATGTTCTGCATATTTTATTATTATATTAATAATGTCTCTATAGTAGTATTTCTAAATTCAGACATGTCTCAATACTGTACATTTTCCAGAATTTTTCTGGGGAAGATTCTCCTTGCCGCCATCCCCCTGCCTTGGTTGTTCATGTCCGAGGCTGGCCAGGGCTGACCGAGGGACAGATTTACCAAGAGTTTAAGGCTCGTTGTTGCTTTGATGTCAGACGGCTTTCAAAGAACCAGTTCATTCTGCTCTCAAATAAATACAAGCAGTAAGTGATCAGAAAGTCTTAGCTTTGAGTCCTCTCTCCCTCTCCAGGCCTTTGTCCCACCCTCTCTCTGCTGTGACAGCTCTTGGATGGAAATCGCTGCCCTGAGCTGTGGGGTGCTGCAGGCAGCCTGCGGGCTGGGCTCAAGGCGTGCTTTCATTGCAGGGTCAGGCACGTCCTGCGGGATTACAGGCACCACCCTCACCTGCAGGTCTCCGTCTATCGCCACTGGAGGCACTCGCCGAGCGTGAACTGCCTGCTGCAGTGAGTTGCGGGCGGGGGAAGCATTCCCTTCAGGTCGGAGCCCTGGCACAGCAGCAGCCGGCCTGGTGTTTGCAGTGTCCTCCTGCCAGCCCTCGGAGGAGCAGGTGCTTCGTGGCTGTGCCTGAGCTTTCAGCGCTGGGCTGCTGGACTTCAATCTCGCTCTTGGTTAACCCAGGAATGTTTCCCTGAGGATAGCGCAAAACTATGGATGTGCTGTCACAGCAGGGAGGTTGTAATCTTAATGAGCTGCAGCACGACCTCTAGTAAGCTTGGTGAGAGGGAGGCAGAATCTCAGGTGTGGGATGGATGTGGGATTTTTTCTACAGTTGAATTGAAAGCTTGGCAGTGGGAGAGAATTCCAGATTCAAAGTGCACCCCTCTTGTGAGATGGTGACAGTGATGCTCATGAAGGGTGAATTTTTGCCTTGACATGGTTTGAAAAAGAATCTAAGCTCTTAATAAACAAAAATTAAAGCTGTACGTATAAGTAGCCTAACATCATTTTATTATTCTTGTCTCTTAGAATCTCTGGTATTGTGGCACTGTGGTCTCTTTTGGCCTTTATGCTTGGAGGAACTCGCAGCTGTTGACTCTGAAGGACTACTGTAGAAATGAGATGTGAGGAACACTGATCTTATTTCTTATGTTTATGCATTTTGTTTTGTTTCATTCAATAAAATGAGAAAAAAAAAAGAAAAAAACCCCAAAAATTAATACTGTTTGAATTGTTTTCTTGGAAATCTGTTTTTTAAAGGGGGTGTGTTGCTTTGCAATTTGTGGTATTTTGTAATCTGCTCAAAGAATCATCTCCTCCTGAAGGGGAGATGATTGTTTCAGTGCCTAATTTTCTTTGGTCCTGTGTAGGTTCTTCACAGCTATTCATACCCTCAGTTTGTTCCCAGTGCCGGTGCTTGCTGCATAAAACACGTTTCTGATAAAGTTCAGGAAGTTCTGAAATGAAAGATGCTATTTTAGCTTCAGTTGTAAAGCAGGGGAAATGTCACTGTTTACCAAATGAAAATGGGCAGAGTTGATGGAGAAACCACTCTTGGGGCTCATGACAGGTTCTGGGGAATAGTAAATAATTTGCAGTGCTGTCAGTGCAGTATCATGCACTCGTATTTTCAGTGGCAGTGTTGTTGAGGTTTGACACAGATAAGTGGAATTTATCAGGTTCCAATTTGTGGAGTACACAGAGGTCAGGTGAGTCAGCACACATTTCTGTTTGCTTCTAGTGCTCAGCATGTGAGCAGTCCTTTGTCCAAAGCAGCATGAGACATGCTTTGTGGATCAGTTTCTCTTGATAGAGCTGGAGTATTTGTCAATCCAGGGAATTTGGTCTTCAGAGATTTTTTTTTTTAATTAATCTCCTTTTCTTAAAAAGAACCTGTTGATCCAGGGTTTCCATATAATGATTCTTAGCTGTCATTAGTCAGACTTAATTGGATGGGGCCCATGCTCACCTAATAGGCAGAATGTGCCTGTAATTGCCTGTAACGTGGGAGCTGCTGCAGGGGACCTGAGGGCAGCAGCACAGCCCTGCTGTGTGCCTGAGGATCACGTGCTCTCTGCTGCTCTTGAGAGGGCTGCATATCTTCACCTGTGGTTCTTCAGTTCTGCACAGCTGTGGTTTACAGCTCTTGTTTCACAAACAAGACAAGGAACAGACTTCTTGATGACCTTTTTTATGACCCTTTAGTGATGGGGTTCTCTGTCACAGTGTTCCTTCAAGTACCAGTGTGTCTCCGTGCTTATTCTGTAATGTTAGTTTGTCTTCTAGCATCATTAGACACCCCCCTTGTGTCAAGGAGAGCACAGGCTCCTTGTGTTGTGTAGGTTTAGGAAGATTTCCATTGGGTGTTTTATATATAAGTAGCATGCGTTTTCACATAAAAACACTCGTCTTGGGAAACATAATACCCTTATTCTCCGAGGTCTGGATTCAGCTAGCTGTTTAAATGTGGGGACACAATGCCTCACTTGCATCTAATCTTTACAGTCTGGGCATCATGAAGAAACAGGATGCTGTTACCTGTGAGAAGCCCAGGAGTTTCTAAGAGAGCATGCACTTTGAAGGAACAAAGAAATTGTTCTGTCTTTAAATTCTGTTCCTCCCATTTTCTTCTCAGAGTGGCATACAGACACATAATGACTCAGTTCCCCGCAGTGCTGTTCTCTCTCTTGGCTCACCTCTAGAGAAGCACACTTCCCTGTGGACAAAAGTAGAGATCCTCTCACCCTTTTTGGAGAAATAGCCCATGGGTCTGACCATGTGTTTTCCATTTCCAAGAGACAGACACACCTCATGTAGCAACGTGGTGTAGTGAATCAAGAGACTTGATTTTCCTGCTTTAGAGCTGGGAGAAATGACAGTTACTGTAGAATTACTAGATATTCCTAGTATAAATCAGTTACGTTTACATGCAGAGTAAAAACATGAAGAGATCAGAGTGAGTTAAGGGTGTTCTGATCTTCCAAGGGAAGACTTCACAGAAACAAGTTGCCTTCTCTAATAATCAAGGGTCCCTTGCTGCTTAGAGCCTGTTGAAGGGCTCATTGTGATGTACTGGTGTCCACTTCCAATGAGGTGTGTTAGCTGGGGGCTAGTCAAATCAGAACAGAGCAGCATTTGGTCCTGGGAACAGAGCAGCAAGTTTTTCTGAGCTCATGTTGATCAAGAGAAAAGCTTCCTGAATATGTCAGTCTGGCCATTCCAACCTCAGCCCTTGCTTTTGCTCCAGACTAGAGAATTCTTACTAATTGAACTTGGAAGTATCCAAAGTTTTTCAGGTTATACCTGTTCTTGCCTGTCTCCTGCAAGAAGGAGATAATTTAGACAGTAGGAGATAATTTAGATTCTTGTGAGGCCAATTCATGGTGGTGCAACCTGACTTGTGACTCTGGCCCTGAAGAGATGCATGTGAGAGCTTCTGAGTTGTTCTGAGGACTGGCAGTTCAGACAATCAAACCTGTCTCCCTTAGACAGTGGTAAAACCACAGCAGAGTCCCTAGCAGCCCACCTGCCTCTTAGCTCTGTGAGAAAATTGTACTTCAGCTGCAAGGCTTGAAAGATTAATTCCAACCTTCAATGAAAATAATGTTACAATTCAAGTTGTGAAGGTGTATGCTAATAATACAGCCCTGCAAATGGAATACTGCAGATCAGAATATATTTATTTACAAGAACAATTTGATTTCTGATACATTGACTTTTTTTGATGTGTTCAAGTTTAAATATGTGAGTTTTAATATAACATCTCCACTCCAATGAGAAGGCATGGAAAAGGCAGAACTATCTCTAAATATTCTTTTGTTCTTGCTGCAGCTCATGGCTTCAGTGGTAATAGGCCAGATTCCCATTGGCACTGGAGGAGAGGAGAGCAGGATTTACCTCTCTGAAAATATACTTTTTCCATATAGAAGAAAACTTTTTATAGTTCTGTGGTTTTAAATAGTGTGAACCAGCAGTTCTTCATAGTTTGTTTTCATTCAAAAGACATCATAGCAGAAAACCTTGGAACAGTGAGGTTGCAGATGTCTTGCTGGATGAATGGAGTGCAACAGCCTGATGCCAAGTGTGAGCAGTGCTCAGCCCCTTGCTGGGAGGTTCCCTCACAAGCCAGAACAGCTTTGGCTGTGCTGCAGCACCACAGCTGGGTCAGAACTTTGTGTGCTGATGAAGAGACTCACAGAGTTTCCATATGCCTTAGACATGGGAAAACCCTGCTGTGCAACTGCTCTGTTAACACATTTTTGTGGTGTTCTTTTATATGCAGCAGCAATAAAACTTTTATTTTCTGGTTTTTAATCTCTCTTTTTCCCATGGCTTTCCCCAACAGCCCCTCTCCACGGGTTGCTGTAGTTATGGGAGTGCCTTTGGGCTTCCCTTCTGGGAAGGATCTTGGCACAGTCCCATCTCTGAGGGGTACCTGGGCTGGGGTTGCTCCCTTTTAAGCACAGACACAGTATGCAGATATGTTCCCACCTGGCATTCAGACCCCTGCCCTGCACCTTGGGCAGGGGAATGAGACTCTCATCCTCAGAGAAAGTGGATTCAAATCCCATCAGCATCCTAACAAGCAGGTGAGTAGTTGAATCCTCTTGAATTTTATTCCCAGCCAAATGAGAATATAAACAGACGTTTCACCAAAGGTAAGAGGGAGATGGGACTCCTGTACCACTTCCTCCCCATGCAGGACAGCTAAAGATCCCTTCCAGACACAGGAGAGATTGGCACTCATTCTCCTGTTTCTGGAGATCGCTGTGTTAATCCATTGACCTTCCATGGTCAAGCTTTAAAAGAAGATGGCAGCAGCAAGTGTGTTGGCAAAGAACCTCATTAAAATATCTGTGGGATGGAAATCTGTGAAAGTTAATAGTCACTGTGCAGGGGAAACACATGGTGCCCTGGCAGAAACACATCCAGTTAAAAAGGAAAATAAAAAAGAGTGCTATTTAAAACTTAAAGACAGCTTATTAAACAAAAGGTGCACACAAATTAAGGAAATCCTAAAGTACTTCTAAGTTTGGACCTGGTCCACCCATGAACACTCCTGGAGTTTACCTGGGTTTATAAGCAGTGGAAGAGTAATCTGCAATCCTCATTTTGAATCTTGAAGTAATACAAACTATTTTACTGGCCCCATAAAACTTGGCACTAGTGTTTGGACAGATCTGTAACATGTTCTGACCTTGCTTGAAAAGGTGCTGCTAGAAATTCCTGCTTTGCCTCCTGCTTTTGGTTAACAGAGGTACAGCTGTCTTAATTTCTCACCACTTAACAAGATGCTTGCTTACAAGTGCAGCCAGCCTAACCAAAACAGGCAGTCATTCACTGACTCTGGAACTCATCTGTCCTGTGCGTGAAACATGCATAACTGACTCTGCCATTCCTACACAAGTGTGAGGATTTGCAAACCCACAGGCTCCCACAGCTGCCTGCAGTGCTCAAAGTTTGCCCCCTCCCCTGGGATGCAGGACAGAAGCAGCTTGATGCAATTGTTCCACAGGGCCACTGGGTCATGGGAAGCAGAGCCACAGGAGACGTGCTGGGCTCCTGGGCCTCCCTTGGGGTCCCACAGCCTCCAGAAGCTGGGCAGTCTCCAGGGCATGGACTGCCTCTGGCTACCCACTGAGGGGTGTCTGGGGGCCCTGCAGCCAGGGGCACCCCTGTGAGGGGATGCTCTTGCTCCATGGCTTGCATTGGTAAATGTCCTAAATGTACCATAACACAAGAGTACTGCACGCTGATGGGGGAACAGAACTGCAATCAGAGCTCTTCCCAGTTCCACAGGCACCTTTCTCCATCCTCAGACTCCCAAGTGGTTGCACAGTCTGGCTGGCACCTCTGATTCTACATCTGCTCCCTGATGAACTTTCCCTTCTTTACTTGCACGCTTCCAGAGGTGTCACTGCTGAAGGAGGAGGAACAAATAGTGCCTGTCAGTGGCTGCTGGCTCACGGTGGGCTCAAATGGAGCAGGAGGCAGGGCTGTGGCTTCACAAAGCACCGCCCCATGCCCTTGCTGTGGGCAGTTCCCGAGGAAGATGTGCTTGCCTATCTCGTATTTCTATGCGTATTTGAGCTAGAGCAGTGGCCATGAACTCCTGGCGCACACGCCAGGATCGGCAGCCTCATTGCTGCTGGGGCAGGAGGACCCTGACCCTGGGACAGGCTCAGCTGCTCAGAGCATGGTACTGATAACACAGAGCCTGTGGGTTCAGTCCCTGTGTGGGATATTTACTTGAGAGTGGAACTCTATGATCCTTGTGGGTTCTTTCCAACTCAGGATATTCTGTGAATCTGTGAACCCTGGTCCCCACCTTCTTGCAGTTTTTGGCCCCCACCACATCCCTGTAACAGCAAGCACAGGAGAGAGATGGGCTTTGCTCCTCAGCAAGGAAGAAAGACTGGGAGAAAAAGCTGGATTTGCAGAGAACGGGCAGGAATAGGTGACTGGGAGCTGGAGGTGATGTGAAAGGCTTTGCTAATGATGATCTGCAGGGAGAAAATAGTCAGGGAGAAAACAGGGAGAAAAGATCTCCAGTCTTTAGACAGGAGATTTTGGCACTTCAGCTGCACATAAGTTTCTCCTTGCTGAAGGTTTTTGCACATTCACCCTCTAATCTGCCACATTCACCACAAATCCCACCAGAGATGGGCAGAAGGCTGGATGTGTGGACCTGCCAACCTACAGGAAGGGTCAGTGTTTCTTTCCTGCTACTTTCCTCCTGCAACTCTGAAATTTGGAAATGAATGCAGTTTCCTCTGTAAGTATGGATTTCCCCTGACACCAACAATTTTCCCAGTGTAGGGATAGTGCTGGCTCTGTGTCTCATTGTCAGGCAGGTGTCCCAGGAAGCTGAATACATCCGAGGTTGCCCTACTCTGCCCCCAGCCTGTCACAGGTGCAGGAACCAGGCTGGGCTGGCGCCAGTGCCCTCTGTGCCGGAGCTGGCTTCTCTGCCCCTTTTAGTCTGCTCAGCTGGCTTGTGCAGCTGGGGCAGAGACTGGGAGGAAATTTCCCTTGGATCACTCTGGCAAGGACCTTGTGTGATTTTAATATTCTAGCCAGGGGCAGGGTGCCTACCTGGTAGGGAGGATTACGCATTCCTTCCTTCACTCCTTATTCCTGCAATGCCCAAGCATCAGCTTCCTGTTCTGTACCCACCTGCGCTTCATTTTTTTGAGATGTGAAATGCTATATCTTATTTAAATTTAAAAGATTTAGTGGGTTTGGGTGGTTTTCCAAGAAATCCCAAATTCATTGACAAATGGGGTTTTCACCACAAAAATTGGACTATTTTTGAAAACAAAAAAAAGGTGAAGTTTACTTTTTTCCCCCCTCAAAAACTTATTTCCCATACCAATGGCATAATGCTTGGTTTTGTCACACTGCAAATCTGACACCACCACCTGCCCCTGGTATCACCTCCCTCTCAAATCCACTTGTGCTGAAGACTGTGACTCTTCTTGGATAATACCATGTAGCAATTTGCTGTCTTTGTTGTCTTCAAAAATCTGAAAAACTCATCCATGTGCAGAGTGCATCCCTTCAAGAGGGTGAAACTAAACCTCTGGGTTTCCAACCCATCCTGGCTCTGTTTCTGTTCTCACCTTGCTCCCATGTCCCATGCATTAAGGCTTTCTGCAGGGCTCTCTGAATGGTTTCTCCAATTCTCATCTTCTTTCATGCCCTGACAGAGAAGGAGGCCGGGGGTTTTGCACTGCTAGTGATGCTGAATGAAGCAGAAATGCACAGGAGCCTGAGCGGCAGCAATGCAGGAAGCCTCTGTTTCACAGGGGTTGTGAGTCTGACAGCACAGCAAAGATGAGGAATGTCATGGCACTGGCCACTGTGGTGAGGTCAAGCTTCATTTTGGGGCCACTTTTAGACAGTGATGAACAAGATCAAACTGGAGAGAACTATGAGTGAGTTAAAAATTAGGTAATTACTGAAAATACTGATTGCATTGTTGCTCCCAGAGCCCTTAGCAAACAGTTTGAGAGACCTTAATTTCTTGAAATCCTCCATCCCACTGAAACCAAACTAATATAAGATGCTTCTCCTCTTTTGAGGTATTTGATAAAGACCCAGGAAATATAACCATGTTGGCAAATACCCAAATTACAATGTGCTTCATCAGCTACTAGGTACCTAAAGTGGAAACCAATCTAATAAAATCATAACTACCATCAAAGAAAAAAATCAGCATCTGGATAAGGTCTTGTTTATGTAACTGAGCAGTTTGTGATTTTTTAGAGAATACAAAGTCATTGATCAGTGATCTGTGTCTCTCTGTGTTAAAATGGTAATTACTGTCCTGTGTTAATAGAGATATGTAAAAGAATGTAAAGATAACTCACAGTATCCATTCAATCTTTTGCCTTTTGCTATCTAGCAAAAGTAGTAGTTTACTCATATTTCCATAGACTTGGAAAAGCACAAAGTACCAAGCATTTTTTACCCCATTTATGGTAATACCAGCTGAAAATGGTCAAAGTTTGGTGGGAATAGGTCCTACATCTTCCACAAGTCATGAACTTTGCTGTAATTTGCTTCCAAGGACCCAACTGGGGGCGCAGCACTAATCTCTCCAGCTCCGGTGGGATGATTTCAGTTGATTCTCTATATCCATCAAAGGGGAGAGCTTGGATGTGCCCTGGTCTTGTGCTCCCTGAGGCTGTGTCTCAAGGCAAGGGGACTTGGCCTCAATGCCTCTGTTGTGAGGAAGGGCTGAGCACTCAGCTTTGTCACTGTGACCTTGCCATGTGTGTGTCCTGGGTTATCTCCTGTCAACAAAGGTGAGCACCTTATCAGTCTGCTTTCAGAGACCTAGCAGTGAATGCTCAAGGGCATTTTTAGAGAATCTAAGTAAGACTAAAACCCTACCATTGCTCTATAAAAAAATTAAGTTTGGGACAAAATCTTGATTTTGGTGCATTTGATTGCTGAGTTTTGAATAAAATGGCAGAAGCTCTTTAGGCCATTAAAATACTTATTTGCATACTCTATTTATTAAAAAAGACACAGAAAAAAATTGACTACTAGGTGGCATTGATTTAAAACAATGAGTCAACCAGTATTATAATTCAAATTATTTGTCTTCTCTCATAAGCAAAGTGGCTCAGAGGCGTTTGCTAAGACTCCTGCGTTATGCTCATGGTGCCCACACCTCCCATCCCCATGTCCTCCTTGCTGGGGCTGAACGTGAGCCTTGTGGCAGCCTCATGTGGTTTTTGTTTCCTGTGAAGGAGGAACTGTGGGCACTGTGGGGTGCATTCTTGCTGTTACAGTTGTTTGAGGCTGCTCTGGTCTCCAGGGACTCACAGGAGACAGCCACCTTCTTTCTCACACAACTCCTGCTTGTCAGACCTGAAAAGTGAAGCAAATGGGATGCTGAAGGCTCCACTGGTTGTACAGGAATGGAAAGTCACAGACATACTCATGAACTAGATTAAAGCCAAATAAGCAGGTTTATTAGTACCACTCCTGCACAAAAAGTGCTTGAATCCAGAATCCCCAAGGGCAGAAGAATACGCTGGCTTTTTTTTTTTTTTGCACTACACTGAAGTAAGATCATTAATGTGCTCAAGAAGGAATGCAGGACTAGAAGGGAGCTCTTTGCAAAGCTCAATTTCTTGTTATTGCAATTTAAAAAACCCCCCAAAAATCCCATCTTTAGGCTGACCATATTCTTTCCTGAAAGTATTCGGGATTTTGGATTTTCTGCCTCTTCTTATTCCAGGCTTACTGCAGAAGCCATAGTCCTCTGGCACCAGATCAGTTTCCAGCCCAGTTTCACTGTCATGCTAGAGGTGATACACTCTTGTCAGCCAGGCCACGTCACTCTGACACTTCTAGATAACGTCCAACAGAAGTAATCATATCATTTCCTAACTGGAGGAAAAGACTGTGCTTCACAGGCAGTTTACCTCAGTTTTTCAGAACAAAAAGTGTAAGTCAACATTCAAACAAGTGTCAGGCTGGGTCCTGCTCTCAGTTAAGCCAAAGGATGAGCTTTGCTGCAGGTTTCAGTGGGAGCTGCTGTGGTAATCCAAATGTTTAAGATATGTGTTAGACATAATTATTTTTGTCTCAAAAAGCACCAGCATGCTGCTTTTTGCAGATAATGGTACTTGTGTATGTGAAGAATTGCAGACATTCATGGCAGCTTCCATGCTCATGGTGAGGGACCCCCAGCTAGTCCAGCTCCTGACTCCTTTACCAAGTGTGTTAGTGGTGTTCCAAGTCTGTAGATGAGCCATGGGGGAGGAAAGTAAAGGATAAAGCTGAGGCAGGTCACCACATGCCCTTGGACAAGCTCTGGGGCTGATGGTGTAACTGGAGGGACAGCATATTGCCTCCCAAAAGGTAGCATTTCTTCAGTGCTCAGTGTATCTAAAGGGTTAAGGTGACAGAGGTGGTTTTCTTTTCTGCCTAAATTAGGAAAGAGAAGAAATTTCTGAGATTCCACATTTTGAGCATATGTCTGTGTCCTGGAAGACCTCTAGCAAATAAAGACTTTACATAAACAATTGGACAAAAATAAATTTTCTCCCTGATGTAGAAGGAGCACATGGTAAGAGAGGGTGAAGGCAGCCCTCTGGAGCCAGTGGGTGAGTTTGAAATGAGCATGTAGACTGAGAAGAACTTTAATTGCTGGTGGTGTGACAGGAGATGGGTCTGAAGCAGGTTATGATCAGAGTAGTGAGTAGAAATGCAGAGAGGATGTGGCAGGGAAATGCTGAAAATGCCTGCACTCTCCACACTCTCCATATTGGTTTTACTCATGCTTTGATGGCTCTGTCTTCACTGAAGGAACTAAGTCCCGTGCCTCTTTACCTCAGAGTTTTTTAAGTTTGGATCATTCTTCTTTCCATTTTCCCAGTCTCTCAAGTCTTGTCTGGTACTTCAGGCTTTCAAAAGAAGAAAGTGAATGCCTCAAGGGAGAGCTGCAGAAATGATGAAAGGACAGAGCAGGAAAAAAAAAAAAGCCATAAAGAAGGAAGAGAGAAATAGAAACACCCAAAGCTGTGGACACAGGAGTAATATGGTGGACAAAGGAGGCAGAAGAGTAATTTCAGTACTGCTTATTTTGCTCATTCTGCTTAGTCCAATTCAACACAGGGCTGAAAGTTTGCAGCCAGTGGAATGGCAGAAATACTATTTTAAGGTCTGTTTGTTTTCAAATCAGCTGTTGAGTAGTCAATTCAGCACCCCAGGCCTTTGCCCAGCCCCAGGAGAACATCTCTGGCTTCTACAGCCATCAGATTGTGCAGCTATCCAAGAGCAGAAAAGATCAGGGCAGACACCCAAAAAAAGAATTGCTTCCCCTCCTTTCCCCAGAAGTGTTTCCAAATCTTCATCTGAGCTTGGCTTTGATATACAAGAAAGAAATGACCCAGAAGAGAGGGGCCAAGTGTGCCTATTCCAGAGAATTCTGACTCTTAGGCAATACTTTCTATGGAAAGAAAGGCTTTGAAGTGCACAAACATGTAATTTGCCTCGTGGTGCTACAACAGCCATGTCTGAGAGCGATACCAGGGGGTGATGTGCCTGTGGTATGATGGTGTATTTGAGATGTGTGAGGAACAAGAGAGAATATGAGTATTGCCAGTCACTGACCATGCCAGTCACTGCAGTGGGGAAGTGCTCTTGGCTGTGAATTGGGGCAGAGACTGCATCTCCTCTTGCATTAACCTAAAGCCTGTTCTTGGAAGCCAGAAGGGATAATTAGGCTTAATCAATCACATGTTTCCCACCAGGGAAGTCTGTTTCACCACTGACACAAGGAGATGAATGCTTGAAAAGCCTGGCCTTGTTTTGCCTGGCACAATGTTCCTTCAGGAATCACACACCTACAGTTTAATGATCATCCCAAGAAGGATTTACATTTGCAATTATGGAACAGGCAGCACCACCCCTCAGCTGTTTCTTCCCAGCTGACGAAAATGTGAAGACTGAAGAATTTAAGCCTTGTTTGAATAAAGTACCTGAACAGAAGCTAGAATTTAGGTGGCATTTAAGACATGTTCTCATTCCATCCTGACTTGAGCTTGCCCTTCAGAAGAGTTTGTGTTTTATATACCATACAAAGCTTTTGTATTCAGAGCCTGCACCCTGATCCCATCCAGAGGTGCAGATAGCCACTTGCTTAAGTAGCTGAGAGGATGCAAGAAGCCCTTGTAAAACTAGTTAGCTGGGATCAGGCAGCACCTGGGGCTCATTCCCTGGTTTTGGGCTCACACATGCTGTAGTGTAGTTTAGCTCTGCCAAAACAGAACTAGTAGATGCCCACTGAGACTATCACAGGTGATAGCAACAAAAACCACCCCATGTTTACAGATTCTGGCCAGCATCTATTAATATTGCCTCCTCTGTCCCAGCAGGGTCAAACCAACAGCCATGGCGCAGGACACACGGACTCCAGTGACTCATGTGCCATGTGAGGGGTGAGCCCCACTGCCATGCCATCCTGATGGTGCTGCAGGAGGCTCTGCTTCAGGACTCTGTCACTGGAGCTACCTCCCACCTCTGGATGCTGGCACTCCATCTCTGTGCAGTGTCAAAAGACAGCTCTGATTCTGGTCTTCAGCCATCACAATGTCTCCAAAACTTTCCAGAAAAAAAAAATAAATACAGATTATCAGGTTATTTTACAAATCTCTTAATCTACTTTTTTCCTCTGATTCATATGGCTTATATACAATCAACTGTATTCTAGTCTCTTGCTGATTCTTCCCTCCCTCATCTCTGTCCCTCAAAAAAATACCCCAATGCCAGAAACCAAGCCTTTCTTCACCTGGGAGAGTACTAAGTTTAATTTTGGCAAGATATAAATATCATGCATATTATGTGCTACACAGTCACCTGGGTGATTGCTACACTTGGCCTGCTGAGGAGGAGCTCTGTGCCTGACACCTCTCATCTCCTTCCATCGACCCCTAGTTGGAAGCGGACTAGGAAATAGCTTTGCTAAGAATATGTCTCAGATTAGAGTCTGATCTCTCTGTACCACAGCAGAACAATCCACATAACACAGTTGCAGAAAACTTATTAAGCGTATTTAAGCGCGCCCTGAGTCATGCTTGTAAACTCTGCTTGTCCACCTCCCTGAAAACATGGATTTGTCAGTGGGAGTGTGGGTGCACGTAAACCACAACAAGGCATTAAGAGATTAAGCCAGGATCAGAGAGAGAGAGAAAATAAAAGATACTGAGAAAGAGAAACAGGATAGATGATACAGAGCCACCAGCCTTCAGTCTTTTTTGTGTAGGTGCCTTGCGAGCAGTGAAAGTGCAGTCAGAGTGCTTTGTTGCCAGGGCTACGTCCCGTGGGACTGTGTTGGCCTGGGGGTATAGGTGATATTTTCACCCCCAATGAAGGGGAGGAATGATGAGGACGACTCCCCCTTATCAGAAGGCTAATTAATTACTATATTATTCTATACTATATTACGTTACATCCAAACTGACTCTGCCAAGCACTGAGCTGCACTCCACTGCCCAGCATCTCGTGACAGTCAGCCAACAGTCCCGACACACACACGGATTCAATCGGCCAGTGAACCAAAACACTCACACCAGAATCCAATTACCAATTCCCTTCAGGTAAACAGTCTTCCATGATGCACTCCACTTGTGAGCAAACACAGGAGCAGTAAATGAGATAAGAATTGTTTTTTCGTTCTCTGAGGTTCAGAGAACGTGAAACCCAGACACATTCTTGGGAAGAATTGTGCCTTGCTTTTCTCTGGGAAGAGAAATGTAGTGACACGGGGGCTGGTGGTAACCTGAGCATTTCTACACTGCACAGCTCTATCAGGCCCACCCCATCCCACTGTGGGTGCACCAGCAGACACAGCTGCCCCCCAGGACATGCCCTGGAGCCCCACCTGCACCTGCCTGCACTGTGATCAGCAACACTTACTGCATGGCTAAGAGCCACACCAGATGCTGGTGTGCTGCTCATAGGGCAGGGAAAATCATGGGTGCTTGCCATTAAAAGGTAAAGTATGACCAGGAATAAAAAAATGCAGTCCCGGGAAATGTATTCAGCAGTAAATAGAAGCAGCAGTAGTCCCTGGAACATCTAAATTCAAGGAAAATATTTTCTATTAAATAAAGAAAATAGAAACTTCAGTTGACTCAATATTTTAGTTGTTGAAGTCTATTAAGGAAAGAGAAAACAGTGGTGTCTTTAATCCCTCCAGCTCAGAGGAAGAAGGAAATTTATGTTTTAATCCAAGAGGAAGAAGTGGAATGCCTAAAACCACAGAATTTCAGGTTCTTTATCTCCAGCTGCAATTCAGTTGGTTGTTGTCCACAGCACAGCTTATGTAGTGTTATCTCAACTCTGCAGGGCAAATACTTTGTTACCAAATCAAACTATGAGTAAAAGAGTACAAGTCAATGCTGTTTCTGAAAGCAAACTGATGACCCAGCCAATATAGGTGCTTATGCTATAACTTTGGCAAGATGTACTACTACATCACTGTAGGAGACAGAAATCCTGAACTCAAAGTCCTCAAGAACAGCTTTTTTTCACATGCAGTGTTGGCATTTTACTGCAAAAGTTCCATACCTTCTCAGTGATGTCTCACATGCAGCACCTCACAGCACAGCCAACAAACACCAACTCTCTCCTCACCCAGCTAACCCACCCTTTTTTAGCACTCTGCTTCTTATTGGACCCAGCTGTGGCCTGTCAAGGGCAGGCCTGTTCCTAACCTTTGGTGATTGGTACAGCTGCAACTCCATAGGGGTGAGATTGCCTTCTGCACTTATTCTCTTATATTCTATCCCTCCACAGTGCAGGGCCTGAATTATGATGTGGTTTAATGACATGGATTTCTATGTGATGACTACCATAGCTTAGCATCTAGTCCCATTTCTGTCAAAGGTATAAAGGTGAAAGTTGAAAAAGGTGAAAATATGTAAAGAAAAAGCCAAGATCCCTTGTTTTTCCTGTAAGAGGCTCAAACTAATTTCTTATTGTTCTTGTGAGGTTGAAGCAGTGGGTAAATTCCTTGTATTTTTAGTATTTCTATTACTGTGTTAGATAAGTGTCTCACAGATTTGAAGCTGGACTCCCAGTGCTCCCATGCTACTCCCATTTTGCAGAGGAGGAATTTTGATGATGTTGAGGCAGTCTGAAACAGAGTAATCCCAGGCCTCATGATTTCTACCCTCAGAGTCATTGTCCTGTACTCTTGCTACACCTTAACAATTTCATTTTTTAGAAAATATAATGGCCTTTTTTGTATTTTAGGACTCTAGACCCACCCCATGTATATATGTACACTTGATAGAAGAGACAGTTCAGTGTTTTCATTCAGTGACCTTCTGACTTCATGCAGTAAACCCACTGCATGAGCTTGTTTTGCACTTGTGTTCAAGATACATCACCTTGAAAAATAAAAATTATCTCAGAGTCTATGTTTTGTCTTTGGAAAGAGACGGGTATCAGAGGCAATTTAGACATAATAGAAGAACTTTACTCAAAGGAAAATGTTTAGCTTCTTCATTTTAGAGTCTTCATTTAAAAATTCAGCATTTGGGAAAAATCCTAAAGCAGGAGGAAATATTTTCCTTCTGCAATGATATTTTGATGCACTGTGCTCTGATTCTTCTCTATTAGTCATGCTCCCAGCTGGAGACCAAGAGAAAAGAGAATTGTAATACAAAGTCATATTCCATGGTGCACTGTGGGAGGTTCTGTTCAAAAAGGAGAAATGAGACATGAGAAAACTGGGCTACAGTTTCCCTGCAAAACCACAATGTGATATACACACCCCAATCACAACACTGAAATTTTGATTTTTAAAATAATGAATTAATTCATGGACCTTTAGACCACTTTTACAGTTCTGGTGGAAATTCCTTCTTTAAGCCCCACCAACACATAGTAATACACACCTCATTCAGGCATGTCATTATAAAGCTCTTGTTGTTTGCTGCTTATTATCTAACTACAGTCATACACAGTAGTTCCATTTCAGCATGTCATTAGATGACTTGCAAAGATGTTGCCCTAAGGAGTCACAGACCTAACCTGGCTGATTCCAAAGAGTGTCCAGAAAGGGCTGTTAAAAATTCCTGTGTCATCTACATAATTTTTTTTAAACTCCTGGTGCCTCCATGCACCAGTTATCATCCTTTTAAACAATTTTCCAGTACAAGGAATCTTCAGCAGTATAGCAATTTCTCTTGTGCAGAGAACAGGGAGACAGGTGAGCCATCAGACTTCAGGTGAAAAATCCTGAGTGTTCAGTGAACTGACCACAAGAGACACAGGTTTCACAGTACCATGCATCAAGCATCTTACTTAACCACCTACTCCTGCAGTACAGAGAGCAAATAAAGAATAATGACTAATTTATGGAAGGCTGGAAATGCATGTGAACGATAAATATGTGATGCAGATTGAAAGACAAGAGATAGATTAGTACATTCAAGATTAAAGATTATTACAGGGTGATCTTTCTTACAAGGGTGGGCACTTGACATACACAACTCAGTCTGACAAGCAACACTTTTTCAAGAAGAATTTGGATATATGTTGCTGGGAACATCCAGAAACAACATGTGCTGAAAGAGAGAGCACCATGGTATCAGACCCTTCTTTCATTAACTTGATCAATAATACAAAATGTCTTACTCTATGTGCACTACTGGCTAATCAGCATTCAGAGCTTTCCTTCCAGCATTTTATCATGGGAAGCTCTGACTCATCTCTATCATGCCTCAGTCACATTTTCTAACTGCAACTTCTTCTTTGCACAACTGAATCTACAGTGTTTCAAACCGCCTATACTAATCATACACGCCAGGTTATTGCTGCCATTCTTACCCAATTGTCTCCCCAGTGGTTTCCTGCATTGTTTTGCATATGCAAAATGAAAATGTAGAGAGAAAACACTGTTTCCTGTATTGTCTTGCACTGCACAGCAGTGGTGGCCCTCATGCTTGGTTGCTGTTGGGCTGCCAGCAGACAGGTGCAGGGTATCTTCTCTTTTGATGCGTGATGCCCCTGGGTTTGGTGCAAGAATTTGTGCCATCAGTGACCAGAACAAGAGGGAAATAAGTCTGAGAATGATTTTAGCAGGGATAGATTTCCACTGGGGTCAGACTGCACTGTCTTCAAGGTAAGAACAGCCACCTGCTATTCATGTTACAGTTGAAGGCAGGTCTGCAGACAGCTGGGGAGCCTCTGGAACCCAAGGATACAGGGGATAAAGATGGGCATTAGGAAACAATTATTTTGTATTATATTATTATTATAGTATTATTGTTATATTATTTTGCATATACAATTATTTTGTATTCATTTCCCCCAGCTCACAGCAACACCAAGAGCTCCTCAATTGTTATGATATTCTCTCTGATTTGGGAAACTCCCTGCAATTTACTCTGGCTGCTTTCTCACCAGCTGTGACACAGAGGTATGAGCTCAGATCCAGAGCACCATGTGTGCTGCCACCCAGGTGGGTAAACCCAGACATCTGCTATTGTGTGAATAGGTCTGTACAGCTTCCATAGCCAAAGTGGCCAATTTCCCCTCTGGCTGTGGGGAGAGGAGCCAGCTGTGTTCCCCCAAAACTCAGCAGCCACGTTGGTGAGCAGCGCACGCCCTGCCCCGAGGCTGCTAAGCTGGAGCTCTGCTCTGGCTCCTGCTGGCATCGCCCCTGAGTGCTGAGCCCTGGCTTGCCACCCAGAGCTGTGCAGGTCAGAAAAATGAAGGTGTGGCTCAAGTCAGGAGCAGGAACACCTCCAAATCCTCCCTTGCTCATGAGACAGTCAGTCCATAAAGTTAACACATAAACAAGTCCTCTAACCTTCCACCAGCCTGGGCAACACCACCAGAGTAATGGCCCAGACACCCCACTTTGGTTCCAGAGATCTGCTCACCAGCTTGGGGCTTGCCTGTCCCTACCTCTTTTCTGCTATTAATTACCCTTTTCTCATCAGCATTTTCAGAGCAGAACCTAAAATTCATGAATCATTCAAAATTATCTCTGACAAAGAATAGACAAGTTATCTGAAAACAGCCTCGCCAAACTATTTTAGGAGCCTATATGGTCCCAACACCAACTATAAACTGCTCCATCTCTCACTATATGCTTTATTCTTTCTTCAGATAAGGTTCTTCCCTGTTTCCCACAGTAGACTTGGCTTTCAGACCCAAAATCCACTTTCATAAACATAAGGTGGTGGGTCTTAACCACCCACAAAATAATACGATTAATTCACCTCAACCAACTTTAGCTGTCAAAATTTCTCAGTAGGATTACAGGATTAATTAAGGAACCCTTGATTCAGAGCCTGCTATTCCATACTGTTCTCATGAAAACACAATCCTGTTATTGCCACTAATAAGATTTTACAATTGGCCTTACAGCAACTGAGAAGCCACCAAGAAGTCTTCTGCCTCACACCAATTCCAGACTTCATCATCTTTGTCTTATGTTTTCTTGTATTTTAACTCCTACCATAACCTTACTTTTAGCTGTTAACAGATGACCTGTGTTGGCTTCAAAGCTTGCTGGTGACATATATTTCCACCTTGTTTTGCAGAAAGCAGCACTAAAGCCAGCTTTCATGCCTGTTGCCTATAAAACACAATCCATCAGTTACCCCCCTTTAGAGAACTGGTATATGCTAGGATCATGGCTGGTAGGAGTGGGATAAAGATGTCCAGCAAGTTCTGTGGTGAATTTTTGGTTAACCTTAATTCTTAAGTTTACCCCACACCTAACTCCTACTTTAATGACACTCTCACATCACCTACTGAGGAGTATCCATAAGTCATCATGGCTCTTCCAGTGTCTGTGAGACTTAAGGGGTCTTAAAATCTTAGGATCCATGCATTTTGTAGTCACAGAATGGTTTGTGTTGGAAGGGACCTTAAAGATCATCCAGTTCTCATCTCCTTGCCATGGGGAGGGACACCTTCCAGTAGATCAGATTGCTCAGAGCCCCATAACCTAGTCTGGAACACTTCCAGGCTTGGGCATCCACAGCTTCTCTGGGAAAGTCATTCCAGTGCCTCACCACCCTCGCAGTAAAGAATGTTTTCCTAATATCTGATCTAAAACCACTCTCTTTCAGTTCAAAGCCATTTCCTTTTGTCCTGTCACTACATGCCCTTGTAAGAAGTCCCTCTCCATCTTGTTCTCAGTGTGTCCCATATCCTCTGTTTGCACTCTAAAGCCCCCTGTTGAGTTTTTGGCCCTCTTACAACCCCTGTTTCTCAGTGTGCCCTTCAGCTCTCCGTTAATGGTTTGCACCCAGACCTTCAGTCCACACTCTGAAACACAAGCCCAACTCCTACCCTTTGTTAGAGCTGAATAATTAAGGAATGATATCCAGCTGGAAAGTGGTAATGACTGAATGACCATCAGGAAAAACTGCACTTCCTGAAAGTGCTACAGAGCTCATCCCTGAGGGGTTTTGGTTATGGCTCATGTAAGTATAAAGTGGGAGATCTGACCCCTGGGTACACAGAGGCTTTTTTATACACTGGCACCTGTACCAACCACATAAACCCCTCTAATCTGGTTTATAAATCTTAGGTTGTTGGGTTGTGTTCAATGAACAAGTTGGAAGTTCTGTACAGGTTCTGTACAGTTCCTTCTGTTTCCAGGAACTGGGGAGGGGAGAATATGAAATTATTCAAAGACTCTAAGAAAAATGATACAAGGCATCACTACTAGCTTCCTACATACAGGATACTTGCAAGTGTAATCCATTCAGTTTACATCCACTGCTCTGTACCACCAAATTAGTGTCAGAGAGAAAGATTTTAGGATAAATTATCATTCATGTGACATCTTGCTGTATATTCAGTTTAGACCAAAATTACAAGAGTTTCCATATTGCCCATCATGTCTTTACTGTCAGTACTAATTTCTGGTCCCAAGATCAGTTCAAGTTCCTCATTGTGCTATTGTAGGCCCCTTGTTCATATCTGAATACTTAAACTTATTCAGAAATAGCTGCTCCAACTTTTGGCAGCTTCTGATATAGAGATTGCTATTCAACCTTCCTCTTACTCCCAAAATCACCGAGGATAAGGAGTGTTTGACCCATTCCCTCAAGACCAGGTTTCACGCTGGTGCCCTGGCCATGTGGATGGTGACTGAGGGTGCTACAGGGATCAGTCATGCAGGAGGGGTCGTGTGCCTGAGGAGATCTCACACTCCAACTGCCTCTGGGAGACTGGGATGCCAGGGCATTTCTAACTTTGGACTGCAGTGGGCTGCAAACACAAGCACCTGGTCAATCTTGACATGTTAACATATTCCTGTAATGACTCTCTCATTATTTGTATGCATATTTCCTTTTTGGGGAAAGGCGCAGTTTTTTTCCTTTTTTCGGACGTAGCTTGAAAATTTTGGTCCCATAGGTGTGGAATGTAAGGTAGGTTACAACTTAAGCCAACAAAAAACAGTTAGAAGTTGTTTTATTTCACTCTGTTCCCTTCCTAACTTTATTCTGACCCTCCCTTTGGGGTCATTTATTTCTCACATTAGTTAGTTGCTCTTCCCATTTGGGGATTTGGTAGTTTTAGTGAAACATTTAAAGGAGAAGACCAAGCAAACTCTCTCCTTATTTGGCTAAGAATGTTTGTTCTGCTAATATCTGAATGTAAAAACAACCTAATACTTGGGACAAAAGCAGGGGGTATCCTCAGGAGACTTTTCAAGCTCCTAGTTTTGTTTGAACTTTTCAGGGGAGACTGTTTAAATCTCATGAAAAGATTTTTGTGTTTGGTTGGTTTTTTAATTTTTTTTAAAGAATAATCTCAAGATATAGATTTTACCTACAGGAATGGATGTATGAGACTAACACAATGATGGACTATTTACTTTGCTCTGTGACCTTTTTCCTTCCCTTTCCCTTTCCCTTTCCCTTTCCTTTCCTTTCCCTTTCCCTTTCCCTTTCCCTTTCCCTTTCCTTTCCTTTCCTTTCCTTTCCTTTCCTTTCCTTTCCTTTCCTTTCCTTTCCTTTCCTTTCCTTTCCTTTCCTTTCCTTTCCTTTCCTTTCCTTTCCTTTCCTTTCCTTTCCTTTCCTTTCCTTTCCTTTCCTTTCCTTTCCTTTCCTTTCCTTTTTTCCTTTCCTTTCCTTTTCCTTTTTTTTCCTTTCCTTTCCTTTCCTTTCCTTTCCTTTCCTTTCCTTTCCTTTCCTTTCCTTTCCTTTCCTTTCCTTTCCTTTCCTTTCCTTTCCTTTCCTTTCCTTTCCCCCTCTCACTTTCTTGTTTTCTCATATCAAAAAATATGAAACAAATTTGCAAATTGACTTTTTCTTTAGATGGCATGTGGTGGCACAGTTCTAAATTGAGATTTTTTTTCTTTGGATCTTAACATCCCCAAATAGATTTTCTACTCCCTTAATGTTTGTTTGTTTAAACTAGGTCTCTTGGTATTGTAGCAGCTCAGGACAACTTTCCATATACTGCCCTTCAGTTCCCACAATAGTTAAATCCCAAGCTTTCAGCTAGATGTGTTGCCAGCTACTGAGTGATGCCATTTGAAGCTCAGCCTCAGATGATGAGCCTGGGACCTTTTATTTGGCATGCTCCAGACTTTTGGAGCAATGGGAGGACTGCACACTTCTTTTTGAGTCATGGTCAGAGTCACTGTTTGCTCCCCCTCTTACCAAAGGCAAATGGTTGGAGAAGGTGAACTTCAGCTTCTTCAAGGAAGTTCTTCAACAGCCTCAGGGAAATCTGGACAAACCATGGATGTATCTGGAAGAAGAGGATTCTTTCCATCCTCATCTCTGAATGCTGTCATGTGGGAATGACCTTAGTAAGTCAAGAACTTTTTCCTCTTTGTTTTACTCTCCCGAGAGAAAACTCCTTTCCTACAGTGATCTGTACAAATCCAGAACTTGCTTGAATATTTTCATACTGTATTGCTTTTTCATACTTGAGGCTTTTAATTCTCTTTTTCCTTTCCTATTTGTTTTAACTCTTGAAGTAGATTATCCTCTCCTTTTTTTTACTGATAACCTTTACTGGACTTCCAGCAGCACACTGCTTGAGCACCTTTCCTCTGCAGTTTTTGCAGGGCACTGCTTTTGGGAGGCTTGCCACTCATTCTGGTCACTGCATTTACTTGTTGCATTCACTCTCCCCTACCACATCTCCTGCTATGTTGTTTGTTGTCTTCAACTGTCTCAGGTGGTAGCATGGTCAGCATACAGGTGGGATCATCATTAATGTTTTTGCACAGGCTTAAATGCCAGCAAGGCCTGAGGCTTCCCAGGTTCTTTACAGAATGCTCATTCTTAGACTGTGATATCCTTGTCTTAAGGAGATGTTTTAAAATCAGGAAACGCAAGGGTCATGAGAGTAAAACTATAACTGTGGTGAATGACTCTCTTTAAATAATCATTGCTCCAGTAAAACTTCTTTACCTTGCATTTGATGTTCTTAACTATTTGACAGTATGGGTAAATTCTTATTGTGGCACGTTAATGAACAAGGTAACTTATCTGGATGAATCAAGTCAGCTAGGCAAGCTTTATTGTCAACAGTTAGTCCCTGTTAACATCAATAAATCCAAAAGTGTCCTGAATGCGACTGTATCATCACAGGGCAGCTAGGAAGTTAATAGGGAGTGGGGTATGAAATATTTGTATGAAAATCAGCAGAAGCCAATAGTACCAACTCTCTGTTATAAGATAAAAGGAGAAGTTACCCCATAACTCAGCAAAACAACAGTTAAAACCATTATAACAATGGCAGGGAACCTGAACAGATTGTGATGATGATGATGATGATGATGATGATGATGAACACGATGTGATGAACAACATCTCCTTGTGATGGGTTAGATGGATAATGTTTGCAAGATACATGCAGTCATGTTAATTGTTCAGAGTGTGTAAACATGTTTAAATTTTGTTATGCTGTGATAAATGGCACTTAAAGCAGGTAAGAAATTGCTCTCTCAAAACAGTGCCATTTTGCCTTCCCTCCACCTCTGTACTTGGAGGAAATACAATGCTGAATAACTACAAATTATTTTTACTTAATTAAATCCCTTTCTGGAAACCTGATGTTGGTATCAATGTTTTTTTTTTTTTTAAACCAAAAACCTATGAGCCAAGTTCACTTGAAATGCATAAGTTTAACTTAAACTTCAATAGGAGCTGAAGAGACCTTTCCAGGAACAATCCAGGGCTCTAACAAGAGCTACCGATGCCATTTGTCACGAATATAATGAAACTGTGCAATGTGATGGGGACATTGCTTGTCCAAGAGCTCTTTAAGAGACTCTCTTTAGCTGTGGTTTAGCACTCACAGGCTGACCCCCTTGGTGAAGGCAGCTTGGGATTTCTGCTGGCATGATGGGCTTAGTGACTTTTAACATTGCCAAGAGCAGTTCTAATTGGGTTTTAGCTAGCATCAGTATATCAAAGCTGGTGTGCCTTTTTCAAAGGCCTTCATGTATGACCAGAAGTTGAGGGTCCACAAAACAGAAGGAAAAGGGGGAGGGGAGGAGCACACAATGCTCACAGTATATTTTTATACATATTTACAGAAGGAAGAGCTGTGCTATCCAAACTTGAGCTTTCCCCATGGATGAGTTAACGTTTCATCCCAGCGAAGGCACAGAGAACATCTCAATGCACAGAAACATTTCTACACAGGAAAGGGTCTGGGAGATATTGACCCCACTTTGGGTAATTATGATCATCTCCTTCCTGGGTTTTTGTGAAAATGGAATTGTCCTCTGGTGCCTCTGCTTCCAGATCAAAAGAAACCCATTCACTGCGTACATCACACACTTGTCCATTGCTGATATCTCCTTACTGCTTTGTACGTTTATTCTGTCAATTGAGTACATTGCTGGTTTTGGATTCGCATACGGTTTTTACTATTATGTAACCACCACACTATCTATTGTCTTCCTTCTTGGCTATAATACTGGTCTCTATCTCCTGACAGCCATCAGTATTGAGAGGTGTCTGTCTATTGTTTACCCCATCTGGTACCGATGCCACCGGTCACAGCACCAATCGGCAATCGTGTGCGCCATTCTGTGGACTCTGTCTTTTTTCATGACAGTGGCCGAATATTTAACATGCAAAGATGATTCAACCAAGGAACAATTTGATGACGGCAACCATTGCCAAGCACTGCTCATCTTCACATGGATCCTGACTTTCATGATCTTCATTCCTCTAATGATTCTATCCAGCCTGATCTTGGTTATCAGGATTCGCCGTAACTCCCTGAGACCTCATTCGTCAAAGCTCTACATCATCATTGTGGCCACAGTCATTGTCTTCCTCATCTTTGCCATGCCTATGAGGCTGCTGTATCTTCTGAATTACCACCACTGGTCATCTTTGCTCAGCCAGCAGAACCATGTCACCATTGTTCTGTCCACCGTTAACAGTAGCATCAACCCCCTGGTTTACTTCTTTGTAGGAAGCAGCAAGAAGAAGAGGTTCAAGGAGAGCCTCAAAGTGGTTCTTAGCAGAGCTCTCACTGATGGCTTGCGGCCAAGAAGCCAGGAAGTGGGCATGAGTTTGGATATAGCCGAAACAATTTTCTAAAGCTTAGGGGGAAAACTGTAGGGGCAAATAATTGGATGTGGAACGTTTCATAAGCCTCTGCAAAATGAAAAGCATTTTTCATAGAATGCAAAAAGCAAAGGTGAAATGGTGTTGTTATCTTTGGTGGTTGAGCAGTGGAAAAACAGGGACTAGAATAAAGATAACTTTTATTTGGTTTTTTTTTTTTAATTTGTATTTTCTTAATTATTCAAATACATGCTACATCCTGATGTGACTATACCAATCAAAGATACCACAGTGAAAAATGGATAGGCCAATAGAGAATATTAAAAAAGGACACAGAAATATGTTATAAATAGTGTGACATTTATAAAATCACTGAGCACCCATAAATGCTATTGAAGTCATCAGGGCCTGTGTGTGTTCACATTTTTAAAAGTCAAACCCACTAAACACAGGATTCACGTTACATACTGGGATTTAATTTCAACTGTTTCCAGCTCGTTTAAGTGCGCAAAAGAGCTGCTCCCTGGGGGAAACAGAGGAAGAAATCCACGTATGACAGCAAGTCCCCATACATAGCAATGCACATACAGTGCAACTTTGATCTAGCAAGACATTTAAGTATATGTTAAAAGGCCTATTTAATCTGTTGTTAAACTTCAGAATTTGTTTTCAAAGTATATGTTGCATAATTTCCACTGACACCAAGATGTCTCTGGGTCCTTGGATAATTTGGTACTTGACACATAGGAGTATCTGGCAACACAGGGATGTTGCCAACTCACAGAGGGCTTTTGCCCTAATTATGAAGGGTGGGGCGGGCTTATCCCCAAAAATGTCAGCATTCCTGTAGGTTTAGATATTCAAGGAGTCTATGAGAAAGTCAGTCCCAACATTTGCTGTCCCAGGCACATACTTAGTATTTATCTCTTTGGAGAATATTTGTCCCCTGTGTGGCGTCCCTGTTTTATAACAACCAGTTTTGAAAAAACAGAAAAAAGAAAGGTGCCTTACACAATGAATGACTGGAGCTGCACACCAGCCACACTTTTCCAGCTGCCTGCCTCCTTCTGTTGTATGCCAGGGTACTGGGGCTGCTATTTTGTGGAGTTTAATTCCCAGGGTCACTTGCCCAACTATAGCCAAGCTGCAGAGTGCAGAAGGTAGTAGGAAAGATATGATGGGGCCAGATGAGCTTTATCACACAGAAAATGGCAGATTTTGTCAGTCAGAGCACAGTGGCACATTTAAAGAGACACACATTTCTTCTGGCCCCCATGGAGCCAGTTTACAAATTCAGCAGGAACTGAGATCTCCCCCCACAAGCAAAAGCAGCATCTTCAGCTTCCCGCCAAGTTTCCATTGGCACACTTAATAGCTAACAGGGGAAAGAAAAATACAACCCACCCCTCCTTTGTTGAAAGACTGCCAGTCCTGGAATAAGGAAGATTGTAGGTTTAGACAGAGGATTGGGTGGGAATTCATGTAGAAAGGAGATCTCAGAAGGATAAATGTCCTTTCTAGATGTGCCCTTTCCTCCTTACATTAAAGCATTGCAATGTGTCATTGTAGAAGGCTTGGGAGAAGAAAGAGGTTACTTCTACATCTTCTTGAGTCCCTCACTCCATCAAAACCTTTACCTATGACAGCCCCTCCCCCTGTCCCAGTTTTTGTCTTTGAAACTCCAGTCCCAGGCTTGTTACCTCTACTGGTTCCAGCAGTAGATGAGTGGAGTCTGCTTCTCTCTTAGGACAGAGATCTACTGTGCTGTTGGAATGACCCCTCAGCTGAGCTGCACCCCATTGCTCATGGGGAGTGCAGGAGAAGGCAAGGAGGTCTCTGGACACCTTACGAGGGAGGGCCGGGGGAAAAGTGGGTTCCATGTCCACATACATGTGTCATGTGTGTGCAGGCTGCTGCTGAGGGCTGGGGGACTGCAGGAAATTTGTCAACACTGATGAATGTCATAAACTTAAATACTAGGATAGATCTAGCCCCCACCAGAAAAACCCCAGACTTTCCTTCAAAGTTGTTCCCTACCCTAACCTCAAAACCTTTTACAATAATCACACAGAGAACCAGAGACAGGGGCAGCATTGTAGGAAGCATCTTCAACACATGCTTCTGCTGTAACAACACATGCAACCCAGTTCTCTCAGAGTGATTCAGGTGAGGTAAGGCACATGATTTCCAGTGCTTAAACATATCCAGATTATTACAACAGCCTTGGGTTAAGGATCACCATGCATGCAGCCAGGGCAGTGGATCTGAAGAGGCAATAATGTGCAGCAGGGCAGTGGGGATGCTTGTGAGTTGAATAGTGCTCTAGCCTTTAGCTTATTACCCCTTTTCACCTGGCCATGCCTCCAAATGTTTCAGATTTTGGACAATGGTCCAGAGATCAGTTCACAAAGCAACAAATATTAACACTCAGCATGAGATGCACATGCAGAGGGACAAATAAGAATGAACATCTAACAGTTGAAAAATTACTAATATTTCCCAGTGGATAGATAAAAATAACTTAGGGATGTTCTTTCTTCTTTATCATAGCACCTGGTGACTGTTCTCTGTGCAGACAGGCTGCAGTACAAGGGGAACTAATAAGCACATGATTCCATGATTAAAAAAAACCAAAACCCAAGACATGGAAAATGTGACAATTTGTTGCACAACAAGGATGTGATTCCCCACCAGCTTGCATCTTTAAAAATTTGCAACTGTGGGAGAGATTGAAATACCACTGTGCAAATCAGATGGTTTTAGCACTCTTTAGTGGTGCAGAACAGGAAAGGTTGTCTTGAGGGTCAAGTACTATTGATGGAGCTTGGAGATGTGGGCTCTATTTTAATGCAGTATTGGCATCTAATTTTTCTGTGCCACTCTTTCCTACCTATAAAATGAGAGTTGTATTATTTTGCCTCCAGTGTTGTGCTTTCATTTGCACTACAGGCACTTTAGAACAGCAACTATCTCTTGGTTATCTCTTGTAATGTCTGGGATAATAAGGATGTAATTTTGCTGTGCTGCCAAGACAAGGAATTATTCAGGAAAGTAATGTCTAGTATACAGCTTGCTTTGTTAAAATGCTCTTTACCAGGCTTCTGATCAAATTGATACTAATGAATGTTGTGGGCTGTAAAAGTGTGACCAGAAATACAAGGAGAAAAGTCACTTCCCTAGACACAGAAGAGTTTTTGTTCTTGTAGCTACTCCCTGGGTACAGAGGATGATATGGGGCAGGCTGCTGTTTCAGGCCCAAAATGATGTGATGAGTTTATGCAGCAGCTTTCCTCTATAATGCACAGACTTTGTGAGTTAAGGACTTTGTGAACAGTCCTTGTGACTACAAGGGCAGAGAGGTGAGGAACATGATATTGCCCAGTTTACTTCTAACAGGAGCACACCCTGGGAAATCCTCTAAGGGAAGCTGAAATGTTTCCCAGTTGTACTGGTTGCTGCAAACAACAAACCTCCCTTTCTCAGCATGAGAACAATCCACAAGTCCACAGCATTCCCTGGTAAAATGCCTCAGGTCACTTTGTGGAGTGAGGGTAAGAGGGAGGGTTCCTTTGCAGGGTCCTCCAAAAACCCTAGCTAGATTGTCTGGCTCCCCTCAGAGAGATTCTTCCTTCTCAAGTCCTCGTGCTGTGCCAGCCTCAGGGAGAGCACGACGCACACACTGGGTTTTATGAGCAGATGTTGCAGTGATGGTAGTGGCCAGGAGAAGACACTCTCAGAAGGTACCAGGTCAAGGCAAAGCAGAAAGTCAGTGTGAGCTTGTGTGTAGCTCACACCATACAATGCTGCCTTGCCATTTGTGTGCCTGCTGCTTCTCTTCCCAACTCCATGCAGAAATAATTCATTAAAATCCACTACACAGGGTTTCTAGCTACTCATCCAAATGGAAAGCAAGTTTGCCTTCTATTTGGTTGCCCAGGCACTTGTGCGATGTCCACATGGAATTATTTTATTTTCCAGTCGATTCACGCAAGCCTAAAAGATGAAGCATTAGGATCCACATTCAAACAAAAGTATTACAGGTGCAAAACTTAGAATTCAGATTAGAGGTACTGGGATAGCCTGCATGATTCTAACACTTCTTCCTTGCATATAACATTCCATTTTTAATTATATTATTGCAACCTATTTTTTCTCCAAACTGGACTCTTGCCTCATTAAATACACAAGACTAGACCTGCCGCTGGCTTAGTTAAGTATTTCTAGAGTTGCTTCAGAGATATGAAGGGTAGGAAAGGGGAGGCAGTGGCTGTGGCTGTATCCATCAGGCCCCAAGTCCTGTCTCCAGCAGTGTCCACAAGCAGATGCCTACAGAGGAGAAAGAACAGAGCAAACCCATATCATTCTTCATTCTCATCCTCTCCAAGCCTTCAGCAGTTAACAGCTCAGAAACACTTTGCTCTAGAAATCTTTACACTTAGTACCTTTCAATGGATTTCTCTTCAACAAAAACATCTGACCTCCATGGAAGCCATATGAGTTTTTTATGTCTTCAACACTTTCACAGAAGTATTTCATGTTTATTCTGAAGGATTGTCTTCAGGAATTGGAGAATGAAATTCTTACTTGGATTCCATCATTCTAACACCACTAAGCAAGATGCAATACAAAGCAACTAATTTTTTTCTCTTAGAGCACACATTTTTTTTCCCTCTGGACACAAAGCATCTCTAGAATTGGAGTAACTTTTAATTATTTATTTCTCCTGTTAAGAATTTGCTTTATAAAATATATGGCTCTAGAAAAGTGGACATTATAGCGAATAGATAACAATTATAATGATAAAAGTTAACAGCGCTTTGAGGTAAACAATAAATTGAAATATTAATAGAATCAGTATTTTTAGGTATAGTGTTCAAAGAGATGTAAATTTTAACAGCTACGTGCAGGAGATGGAGTGAACACCTTGGTATCACTGCTCTGTCTTAGAACAAAGCTCCATTTGCTTAATGTATTAGAGGAGGGTGCTTTATGTTTCATGTTGTCTTTGGTCTGTCTGGATTTATTTTTGAACTCAAAGAGTGATATATGTGTTTCAGATATAACTTTTTATATTATTTATAGGAAAAAAGTTCTCTTTGTTACAAGTCAAGCATTTCAGATGACCATATATGCTAAGCTCAATGACTATACTCAATTATATAGTACAGCAAAATGTAATTATTTTGTGAAAATAAATATATACAATCAGTAATTTGTGTTTTGGCTAATTTTTTTTTTCCTTTCCCTGGGCATAGCCTGGAATGGACCTGTCCTTAGCCAGGGGACAGGCTGAGCCTGTCAGACCAGTGTCTGAACCGTAAACAACATCTCTATTGCTAACCTCAGCCTGGCTGAGGTCCTCTGTAAATATAGCTCTGCTCAATAACTATATTCTTTATATTGTCACCTCTCTTTTGGTTCGTTTATCTGCCAGCACATATAGCATTTCAGTACAACACTGGCCTCTGTTTCTTAGCACCATTCAATGTGGAGAAACTTTTCTCTGTACTCTTGTGTCTGGATTTGATGTCACCTCCCAAAGCACCGTTCAGCCACTGCATGTGCCATCCTGTGGGTTCTCCCTTCTTTAATCCCTGTGGCAGGAGACTTCAAGCCTACAACAGCACAGCTATTTTAACTCCTTGGGCAGACACAGTGAGAGACATGCCCTGCATCTCTCAGCTATCTATTCACCCTGAGTTTCCTACTGTGCACTCCACTCATACCTCCCTCCAGTTTCATTATTCACATCAGGCTTGTAAAATCCTGCAGAGATTTCATGCCTCCTCTCCTGTCTACTCAGAGCCAGTGCAGCTATCACATTCTTCTCTTGGCCATGCTCATGACATCATGTCCCTGCTGTAGCTCTGGGATAACAAAACACTGCCCAAGGGACTCAACAAGCTTTCAGCATCACTGTCCATCATCAAACAGTTTCAGTCTCCTCATTATTGCTTTGTGTGGAGCAGCAAGAGAGAAAAGACACAGAAAATCCCCCCAACTAGTTTTATTGAAGGCTTCAAAGACAAATTACTGCTAGCTCATGAGAAAGCTCCAACACCTGTTTCAGAGAGCAGACTCTGAGGCTCGAGCACACATTAGAACATTGAGAAGGTAAAAGTTAAGACAAATAGTATACAGAGAAAACGATTTTCTCTCTTGTGTGGGACAAACCTTCTATCCTATTTTGGATGAGAACACACATGGCATTTCCTAATATTACTTTATTTCAGCTGCTGAGGCAATAACTGTCTGACAATATCAGTATTTATTACTAGCAATTTGTCCACTACAGTATTTATTCACTTCAGTAAGGGTGAACCAAAAGATTTTCTTCCCCACTGCAACATTTATCATATCTTTAAATGTCATGTCAGTACATGAAAATATGCCAGAAAACTCTTCAAGACAGTTGTCATTCCATGTCTATCTATGCATATTTCTTAGCACATTCACTATCATATTTGTACACTTTCTGTTCATTTTACTCTGGCTCTGACTGAAAAAGGCAAGGACAATCTGGATTACTGCAGGGATTCAGATGGCAATATTACAGATCCAAAACTGTGCAGTGTGGAGATCTCCTTCTTCTCTTGTGGTCCACACGTGCAACCGGGTTTTATGTTCTAATGTGAATCTCTAATTGAACCATTTATTCAGTACTGTGATGGCTTACCTGGGCCTTCATGTGTACACTGATACTTATTTTTCTCTACCCTATCTCCTTTAGCAACTTGTGAATATAAAACATCTAGGGCAATGTGGTATCTATTATTAAAAAAACTTAGATTGCTACTTTTCTTCTAAGTAAGTTAATACGTACACTTCTTTCTTCTACTTCAGATATCTTAAAATGTTTTACAGACAAATGTAATGGAAATAAAATGAATGCATAGATGGAGTTTAATACTGGCCTAGACCTATTTATGAATGTGGCTATAAAAACAAATATATATGCATGGACAGAATATATAAATGTATTATCAGAATCTATCAATAAATTCTAGCAAGGCAGGGTGATAGAAAAATCACCTGAATAAAGTATACCACATATTTTAGTCCTTCACAAATATCATATTATGCAAGAAATTTATTGCTCAGTTCTGTACCCCTGAGAGGACTAGGAAAAAAGAAAATGTAGGTTCAGCCTTGATGCTTTAAATGAAACAAATTTTTAAATTTCTCTGCTGTGTATGAAGTTTGTTATTTTTAAATGTGATGCTGAAAATAGCATTTTGATTTCAGTGCCCTTCAGCTACATGGGAAAGAAGAATTTGTTTTTTCTTTGAAATTTCCCATTACAAAGAACCAGGAAAAATACAGCAAACCAGAAATTTATCAGCTACCTTGTAACAATCAAGAAGGTAGAGATGACAACATATTTTCTTACATAATACTACTGAATTAGGTGAAATAAGTACTGAACTAGAAAAAGAAATGTTGCCTATTGTCTTACAATAAAAATAAAATATGATGAAGCAGTAAGACTTCCAGATGATTCATTTTTTTCACTTCAGCTCTGCACAAGACATCTGCAGGTTTCTGCCATTGTAAAAATGTGGTCTTTACACATCTTGTACCAGCTTGCACTTCTTCCAGACAGGGATCCACAGCTGTTTCCAGCTTCAGGCATTGCTCTAGGTTAGTGCTGTGGTTTAGAGCCAGCTGGCAACCAAGCCCCATGAGCCACTGGCTCTCCCTTTCAGGAGAGAACCGGAAGGGTAAAAGTGAGAAAATGTGCAGACTGAGATGAAGACAATTTAATAGGGAAAGCATAAGGCACGCCACAAGCAAAGTGAACAAGGCATTCACTCACTGCTCGCACAGGCAGGCAGGTGTTCAGCCATCCCCAGGAAAGCTGCGTTTCAGCACGAGCAACAGTGACTAGGGAAGACAAACACTGTCACCCCAAACATCCCCCCTTCCTCCTTCCATGATACTGTGTGGTGTGGGACATCCCTGTGGTCACTTGGGCTTGGCTGTCCCAGCTGTCCCCTCCCAACACCCTGTGCACCCCCAGCCCTCCCGGTGGTGGTGGGGGGGTGAGAGGCAGAAGAGACCTTGATGCTGTGTGAGCCCTGCTCAGCAATAACCAAAACACCTCTGTATTATCAACACTAAACTCCTAAGCCACAGCACAAAACACGGCCCTTTCCAGTGCAAACACTGAGTACAGCATGTAAGGACTTTCCCAACAAGACAAAGATTTCACGTAAAGTCAAAGTGTTCAGACAAAGCTGATGTTCTTTTACAGTAGCATTGAACAGTACCATCTAGATTAGGAAATGTCATTCATTATCTCCCTAAATACTTTGGGAAGCCTAAACCTAAGTCTGCAAAACAAGGTCATCTGGCACTAGTATTTTTTTGTTATAAAGCAGGATAACTCATCAGAACAAATCAGAAGGTAGCTCTTATCAAGAGCTTGCCTTTAAAAATGCTAAGGAGAGTAGACATAGAACAGAAAGAAGTAGGAAGCATTAGAAACAAGCAGCAAAAAGAATACGGAGCATTTAGAAGTAATGGCAATGGGAGTAATGTTAGAAGACTGAAGTATAGACTAGCAAGCAAGAGAAGAGGAAAGAAAAGGAAACTACCCAGTGAGTGGCACATCTGTGCTTTCTGAAAAACTGCACAGCTCCATGGAAGAGGCTTATGAAGTTTCCATGAAGTATAAAAGTAATTACTTCAACATAATGTAGCTTACAGACAGATAGAAAGAAACTGTCCAGACCTCACAGGGTAAGGAATTTTCCGCAATCAAATGTAAAAACAACTCTGGATGCTGAAATTGATTTTGTTCCTATTACTGAAAAAAATTAGAGATCAGATGTGAGTGTTAAAGGGGACTGAGACAGTAGCAGTAAAAGTGAGCTGCCTCTCAGCCTGCCTGACCTGCACAGCTGGTGGTGGCCACATGAAGCAAGACTGTGGGTCGGAAGAACAAAAAATGATGCGACACTTGACGCCTGGCAAGATGAAAAGAAGAATCCTGGAGGACCTGTGTATCCATCACTTATTCATGACACTGTACCTACTGAAAAGCCAACATGGAAATTGCAGCATGACTTTCAGGTGCATTGGGATTTACTCCACATAACTAGCAGCCATCGTGCTGAACTTCTCCCGAGGGAAAGGAAAAGGTAAGATTAACACAATTACATAATTTCAGAATATTTTAACACTCTGTCATTTTACATGGTTAGCTGAGATGCCAGTGTGATTAAGCATGGGAGGTAAATATTTACTTTATTATTTATAAATCATACTCAGAATGGCATCTTCCTATAGGCTATTTGCAAAATACAGTTTAGGATACAAAAATGGCTGATACATAGGTCCTGACAATTTCTATTGCATGTAGCTAGCTTGAAGCATGGCAGAAAATCCGTGAATCTTGAGACAACTACTGCGTCCACCAGATTATAAAGGCTAAGAAAATTATGTAGTAAATTGAAACAGTCACATGATTAGAACTTGCAAACTTTTATTTCATTTTATTTTAAAGGTATTTGCACTTACAATGTGTATTTCAGTATTTCTGCAGCACCCTTGCTGTGTTGCAACACTGGTTCACCATTAGGTTGATGCTTATGTATTAGCACAGCAGATGAAAGAAGAATTTCTGGTTTGTTCCTTTTTCCTTTCTGACTGGGAATTTTCCCCCAGGTATTTAAATTTCTTTTCTTCTTGCTAGATAGCTGTTCACATACTTTCCTCTGTATGCAAAGAAACTGCTCTGAAGTCCTGAGCAAATACAGAGCATTCATAGCAGTACAAAGAGTGAAGAATGCCATTCTAAACTTCTTCATTCTTTAGTCAGTAAACAACTTTGAGTTAGCTCTTACCAGATAACTGAAATTAACCGCACTGCCAGGCCCTGACACTGCAATATTTATACCTATTCTTAATGTTACAAGGGGAGATGTCACATTGTCTTCAGTGGTACTCAGGTACTTAAATCTACACAAAGAAAATTTCAGGCATAAGGCCCTATCTGCAGAAACCTGGGCAGCCAATAAGATCAGCAGCTACAGAATGTCTGCCTGCTCTGCTGTTTGCAGTGAACATCCTGGCTGATATATTTTTAATTCAAATTGGTAAGCAGACACAGGATTTCCACCAAGTCTTTTCTATTTGCACTGCTTTGTGTAGAGTGAGTGATGCCAGTCCTGCCAGCAGAGCAGCAAAGTTTAAGAAACACAACCACAGAAATTAACAGACTTGGTATTCTTTTTCTCAACTGCTTCTGTCTTTTTGAGCCTTTGAGTTGGTGTCATCAAGCTTCTCTTTAAACTATACAGGCTGGAGTCTTAAAAGCAGACAACGGGGATTCTTGGGCAATCAGATTTGGAACTTTCGGGAACCCACTGAAGGCTAAAATAAAAGACAAAGAATTGACAATAATCCATTATATTGCAGTAGAAAACTGTAGAGGACAGTAGCATTTACTCAGTCCCTTTTAATAGTTCTTTTTCTGCAGTTCCTCTGCCCCTTCTGGAGCTGCTGCTGGTGTTAGTGCAGATATGCAGTGAGCCTAGCAAGTCAGGCGACAGGTTCAGCTGCAAACCTGCACAAAACAATCAGAACAGTGTGCCAGCTTTCAGCCAGGGCAGCACCTTCAGGCAGCTGCCTGCCCTGCTGCAGGGCTAATGCTGCCCGAGAGCTGGGCTGCACCTGAGAGAAAAGAGAGGAAAGAGAGATCACAGCAGCCTGGAACCACACTGAACTGCCTGAGAGGCAGATCTTCAGTGCTGCCTCATTCTCATGGATGCTAGGGAATGGAGCAAGAAAAACTATTTCAGTTTTAGGCCTTCTTCAGGTGTTTTTTTTTTTTTGTGCAAATGGCTTTTGGAAAGTATTCGTAATTAGAGAACATGATTTCTTCACACAAGACAGCTGTCTGTTTAATGAATGTGACTTTTAGGTTTTTTTCTCTCTCCCACCCTTATGCCTCTTACATCTCTCAAAGGTGCTTTTCTTCTTAACTTCACTTTCATAAAAATTTACTAATTAATTCCCTTTTTTGAATCTTTATGTTTCAGTAAAAATTTGCTAAATCCTGGAGATAACAATGCAAGCTCCAGGCTGGATCACTTTTCTCTGTAGGCCAGGAGGCAGTGGAGGTAGGACAGTGTGTGTTCCCCTTCCTGCTGCCAAGGCTGCGGCTGCCTTGTGCAAGCCTCCCCTCCTGCCCTCTGCTGAAATGGGGCAATTTCCACACCACGCCAGCCTCCCTGCTGCAGCAGTAATTCTTGCAGCCAGACAACTAACCACTGTCATTGCCTCCTCAGCCTTCATCCCTGATGGGTTTTGTCTCCTGATCTCTCACAAGATTTCACTGTACATTTTGAATAACTTATTTAAAACCTCACTTAATGTTTCCCAAACAGCATTTCTTTGACTCAAGCACCAAGCCACAGAATCACAGAGTGGTTCAGGTCAGAAGGGACCACAGTGGGTCATCTGGTCCAACCTCCCTGCTCAAGCAGGGTGGCCCCAGAGCACAAGGCACAGGATTGGGTCCAGGTGATTCCAGTGAGGGAATCTCCAGTGAGGGAGACTCCATACTCTCTCTGGGCAACCTGCTGCAGTGCGTGGCTACTCGCACAGTAAAGAAGTTTTTCCTCGTGTTCAGCGGGATCTTCCGGTGCATCAGTTTCAGCCTCTTGTCCTACTGCTGGGCACCACAAGGAGAGCTTGGAACACCCTCTCGGCACTGCCCCTTAACACACTTACAGACACTGACGAGATCCCTTCTCCAGGCCCAGCTCCCCCAGCCTGCCCTTGTTAAGAACTGCTCCGGTCCCTCCATCTTTGTCGCCCTCAGCGGGACTCGCTCCGGGACACTGCCACCCGCTGGCGGCGCGCCCCACCGGCCGGGCCCCTGCGCTGCTCAGCCGGTCGGGCAGCAGCGCCGGGGACACGGGTGCCGGTGTGGCATTGTGCCGGTGTGGCGATGTCCTGGTGTGATGTCGCCATGTCCCGGTGCCACCACAGGGCCCGGGGGGAGGGGGCGCGCCTCACGTGAGCGCCGTGCCCGCGCACGGCGGCGGTCACATGGCCGGGGCGGGGGCGCGCGGCGGTCACATGACGCGGCGGCGGCGGCGGCGCCTGACGTCCCGGGGCAGCCCGGCCCATGGCGCCCATGGCCTCGCTGCTGTTCGGCGCCCTCCTGGCGCTGCTCCCGCCCGCCGCCGCGGCCGCCGCCGCGCTCCCCGACTCCTACCAGGACCTGTGCAGGTGGGCGGCCGCCGGGACGCGATGGGTCGGCTGGGGAAGGGCTGTACCGGGGAGCGGTGTATCTTGGTGCCCGTGCCGCTTCTGCCCTCCGCGGAGCGCAGCACCGGGACTCGGCAGCGCGGGCACGGTCCCCGGGCTATTGCTCGCCCGTCCCGGGAAGGGTCAGGCCGGGGTCTCCGGGGGAAGCGCGGCCGTGTCCCCGGGCGTGAGGCCGAGGCTGCTCCGTGGCGGAGGCGCGGCAGGGCTGGGAGCCTGAGGGGCCGCTGCCTCGGGACCTCTCTGCTCTGCAGATACAGGAAACCTGCGGGCGAGAGGATGGGTAGGCTTGCGCTGTGCAAGGCGCCTGTGGTCGGTCTAGTCTGAAAAACAAAGTGTTGTTGGTTTGGAAGGGATGTCACTTGCGAGTTGGCTTCTTGCTGAGAGTGTCACCATGAGCCATTCGGGTACTTACGGGTGAGTTAAGAAAGCTTTGGGGAACTTAGCATGTGGAAATGGCACCATTATTGGTGTCTTGACATTTTTCTGCTCCAGTTTCAGCCGTGAGTTTAATATAGCACCAATATCTTGCCAGTCTTCGTTTCTTAATTATTTAGCCAGAATAGACAGGGTACATAGAAGAACACATTATTTCAATCAGTGTCACTGTGAACACATTATTTCCATAGTGTCACAACAGTGTGGAGGCACCAGTGTGGCAGGGTGAGTGTAGCACTAAGGGCAGAGCTTGGATCGCTGGAGGGAATGGGCTCTCCAGCTGGCAGAATCTGGGATATGATATAATAAACAACATTATATTGTTAAATGATGAAAAAAGGGGGTTGGCTTGCAAGAATAACCCCTGACGGTGGCAAAAATTGGTTTTGTGGTTTTGTCAGATGACCCCCCTAATTGCAGAATCGAGGCACTATTGTGTAGCTTTTGGAGGGAATTTAGCTGCTCTGATGAGTGATTTTTGTTGTTGTTGGGGTTTTTTTTCCTTTTTTTCTTGGCTTTGTTGTGTTTCTATGACTAGAGGAATATTTGAGAGTCCTGTGGAGAGACATGCAGTCTCATTTTGGATGCAAATTACTTCAGCTGGTTTCATTTTGTTACTGGCAAGTGGAAATAATTTGCACGTAGATAGCATAATCAGCAGGTTTCCTTTTAAGATGGACTGCTTCAAAAACATGTATTTGCTGTTGTGCCATGGTGGGGAAAAAACTGCTTTGGAGGCTTTATGTCCAGTAATCCATAATGGGTAAAAGAAAAAATAAGAACTTGTGCTCTGGTAGGTGGGAAGTCCCCATGCAGTTCAGTGGTGAAGTTTCTTCATGGGTACAGTTGCCAGAAAACTTTACCAAGTGAGGAATGATGCAGGCAATGCAAACGCACTGCTGGTGGATTTCCCAGCCAGAAGTTACTATGTCGGTATGCAGGACAAGTCCCTGACCAACCTATTTTTGTACTGGCTTAAAGCAAGGTTTTTATTTGTTTTACAGCTGTTAAGAAAACAGCGTCCTGGGGTTTGTGTGCTGTAATAGGGCTGCTGAAACTGCAGCAGCCGCTGTGTCTGGTGTGTGAGTGTCAGAAGGTGGGCAAAGAAGGAAATTGCTGGGGGTTAGAAGGGGCACTGGCTCTCCTTTAAGTAAGAGTAGGAAAGCTGTTTTGCAGGGAGGAGGAAAGGTGTCAAAACTGTTTTGCGCAAGAACTGCGGCATGAGGCCGCTTAAACTTGAGTTGGAGCTTTTCATTGTTTGCTCTGTGCAGCCTTACTGCTGCTATGCTTGGATGGTCTCGGGAAAGAAGAAAAGCTTTCATTCCCTGGAACTTTGTCTAATGGCATGGCTTCAGTCACTGATTTTGTTGTGCTTTCTCCTTTGTTCTTGTGCGCTCCGACAGCTGACTGTGGCTGTCATGTGACTTGCAGTTGGAATTCTTTTTTTATCTTCCGTGTAGAGGTTTCTCTAGGATTGCTGCAGTATGAGTACCTGTGAAGGAGTACAGGGAACTGGTTCGATATAGGAAGTTACTGGCTAGCTTGGTCTCTCACAGTTTTTCTTCTTCCCCTTATATTTTTCATGTTACAATGCAGGAAAAATTCTGGAGGTAATTTTGTGACATATTATTTAAGTCCATCTACTTCAAAAGAAAGCTTGACAGTTTGGGTTCACCTTCTGCATAACACTGCAAAAGTTGCTGTCTAATTTTCCTTTCTTTCTAAAAAAAATGCAGAATATATTTTGGGTGGTAGGGCAGCAAATACAAACTGCCTCCTCTATGAGCTGTTTTGCCTGAAAACCTATACTGGCTGAGAACTGATTTAATGACTGGTGATGTTTTTGCTCCCTTGCAAGGATAGGCGCTGGTGCATAACTTCAGTGATTTTTTGACTTGTGATGTAAGGGAATCTCGGACTGCTGTACAACACAGGATTGCTGTTACACAGACTCCAGATTTTGGAGTTGTAAGTCAATTCCATTTTATGTTAAATGTGTAGTTTTTGATAACACAACTCCTACAGCTGACTGTACCTACACTTCTGCTTATTCAAAACGTTGTCTTTTCAGCCTTTGTTGTGAAACCACAACTGCTCTCATCTGTGCTGCTTGAAAGCCCAGGCTTGGCCTCGGTGAAGAAGCATGTGCTGAGTACAGAGAGGTGACCTTTGGGTGCACTCATTCAGCTCTATTAAGTGCTTTGACATATTGAAGTGGGAGATGTCATAAATAAGATATCACTGGACTTATATACTGATGTGAATGGGTGTGTCGTGTGCCTGGGAAGCTGCCACTGTAGTGTCTGAGTATGATTTCTCAGCACATGAGCCTCCTCCTATAGCTCTTGCTTACCTAGACTTCAGGTTGCTACCCCTTTTCTTAAGCATTCTGTGAAATGGTGTAGTAGATGTGGTTTAGAGTGCAGCATGAAAGCCCAAATGTCTTCTGGATGCAAAAAGCAGTAGAGCTTGTAGTGTAACTGAGGCTCTCATGCATGATGCACACAAGAAAACTTGCCTGAAGATACACTGTGTTCGTGGCAGTTGGAAAAAAGGACGGGTGAGCTAGAGCAGAATTATGCATGGGTAGGGATGCATTAAAAAGCTCTTGAGGCATAGTGATGGCTGTACTTTGTGCTGTTCAAGCTCTCATTTTCTGTAAGGAGAGCTTGCTTTGACATAGAGATTTCTTTACTGTACACATTCGTGTGAAAAGGGTGGTCACATCTAATAGTGATTTCTGTGGCAAGTGAGCTGCAAGCTTCAAATTTACAGTGGCCATTCTGGAAATTGTTCCTGATCTTGTCTGCCCGAGATTGTGCTGGTTGAAACTGCTGGTGAGGAGCTTTGGGCACTCGTTTAATCCCTGCAGTGTTCTGGTAGCTGAGAAGCATCTGGGCACAAAATCGTGCGGCTGCATAATCACATGTGGATGTGCTTTCCAGCTCTGTGGCTGTGGGTTGCCTTGTCTCTCTGCCAGGTCGTCTGTACAGCACCCCCTCAGCAAAATGAGCTATTTCAGTGCATTCCCCTGAGAGGGAACATGTGATTCTCTGTGCCTGTGCTTTACAGCCCTATGGAGCAGGGTGCGCTGTTCCTCCAGCAGTCGTCCCTTGGGTGACGCTTGGAGAGCCAAAAAGCTTGAACTGTTGTTGGGGATTGGTGGCAGTGGTCTCTCTGGAGCTCTGCTGATTTGAAGTGGTTCCCTAGCACTCAGGCCTCAAAGTGGCTCTGGCATTGGGATTGTGAAAAATGTGTATTTTGTGATTGGCTTTTCACAAATTTTAAAATTAGTATTATATGTGTTATGTTAGAAAGTTATTCTGTATTAATTTTCTTAAGTTGTGTGTTAAATATAGTTTTAGGTTATAACATAAGGTTAAAATAGAAATGATGCTATGTAAGATGCTTTTTGTAAAGAAAGGACTTGCACCGAAATAGCAGCCACAGGACACCTAAGTCTTTCAGAAAAAAATAATTTATTGCTCTCTTATCAAAAGAAACAAAATTCTCCCTGCCTTGCTCAGGCCTGAAGATGCCTTTAGGACAAAGAGGAAGAAGTTGATGATGACCAGACAGAATCCTGTGTTTGAATGGAATTTATGCATCATGTATGAGATGTATGAATATGCAACAAGCTATTGTTTTTAAGGGTTAATCCTTTGTTAGCAGGTGTCCTTTTTCAGGCTTATTTTGCCCAGAAAAAGGTACCCAGATGTCCGTAACTCTTTGTTTCTATTGTCTCGTATTTTCCTAATCCTAATTGTCCAAATTATTATTACTGTAATTATATTGCTATTTTTATAAGCATTTTATTACTATTAAACCTTTGAAATTTTAAAAACAAGCGATTGGCGTTTTTCACCAGGATGCCCTGGCTGTGACAGGAGTTAGCCTTTCGCACCTTGCTTTACTTCAGTGCCTCAGCTTCTCATCACAAAGTAACCTAGGCTTGCTTTTCCCTTTCTCATGTTATTTTTTCATATTGCTTCTTTGATTTGTTTAAAAAAACCAGAGCTCTCATTTGATGTTGCAGCTTGCCAAAAAGTAGATTAATTTTCTTTTTCAAATGATTGCTTCACTGTCTCAAGAACAGTGGTAGGTAGCTGAAAAGGCTGACCTGCAGGCAGGGTTATTCCCAATAACTCGTTTGGATCTTGCTTGCACAGCTGCTTTTGACAGTGGTCTGAGCTGGCCCTGCCTCCTCCTGTGCCTCCTGCTGCTGGTGCATGGCCAGAAACCCCCGTGAGCCAGACAGGGAACTGGCCAGGCTCAGTGCCCCTCCACGCACATTCTCGTGCACCTGTTGTTTTCCTGAGTTAATTTGGAGAGAGGACAGTCCCTGGGCCCAGCTTGTGTCAGGTGCTTGGGCCCCCAGCGCTGGCAGGAGACAGGAGAGCCTGCCCTGGGGGGATTGGCGTGGGTGTGTGTTTCATCCCTTAACTCTGGGATAGCTCGCAGTTGGGCTTATCAGAAAACAAGCGTCATGTTGTGGTTTCAGCAAAAATAACTGTTTGACAGTTTTATTTAGGGCAGACAGCATGTTTGAGCTCTGACCTTGAACTGCTCCAGAAATGGCTGTTTGAATGGTTTAATCTGTGAGATGGCATCTGCACTGAGCCCCGTGGGTCAGAGAATGCATCGTGTCCCACCCCACCCCAGCATTGTGGCTGTTGCTTTTTAAAGGTGCTGATATAACAGCTCCCTAAACTAGCTCAACTGCATTGAAGCAGGGTAGCTTAAGCCCTTCAAACAAGATATCACCTCTTTGCCAGGGCCAGAAGAAGTTTACATCAGGCATCACCACTGGTGGAGGTGGGTGCCGAGCAGGCTGGAGGAAGCCAGTCCGTGTGACTCACATGGTCAGGATGGGCAGTGTGGTTGCCAACAGATTGTTCCCATTATGGATTGCAGTACAGAGGTCAGCTTGTATCTTACTGGAAAGTAGAGCACGTGCAGCTTGAAACTATTCCCAGGTACTGATTTAATGCCTGGAGTTTTACTTGTGTGAGAAATAATTCTTGCTTTTACTGTGAAAGTACTTTGCATCACTGTGGGAACAGCTGCTTAGGCTACATCTGGGCTGCTGTTAATCACAATGAATAAATCCCACCTTGCTCCTCCTACACATTAGAAAAAATAGAAGTCTCTGTAACATCTGTGAAAATAATACTACTCTGAAACTGCACTAGATGCTCACTTCTCTGTGCCCCTGAAGTTGTGGTTTGGAACATGATTGAACATTGGATTTGATACTTCTTTTGTACAGACTGTTTTGAAGGATTCCTCAACCTTCCCTGTCCAGAGGCCTGTTACAGGGCAGAGGGAAGCTCTGGCTTCAGTGGCTGCTTTGCTTCTGTTCTGTAAGCTGCACATCTTGTTTCTGTTTTGCTTCTGGCCTGTGGGTGAACTGACTTGAAGATGCTTATTTCCTCTATTTCATAACATGGAACTGGAAAACAAAACCTTAATCTCAGAGTGATAATTCTTTTGTGTGAAGGACTTAAATTCTTGTTCCATTCACAAATAGTTATTAGCTTGCAAGGTCTCTATAAAAAGCAACAATACACTGAAGAACACCCCAGCTTGATCAAAAACATTGTGCCTTAGTATTATATGTTACCTTTTTGTCATCTTCAAAACCAGTAAAAAAAAAAATAGAGTACTGAAGCCCTTCAGAAATTTTCAGTTCTCGATTTGAGAAATGCTAACTTTCTGGAACTTCATTGTGAAGAAATTTGATTTGGATTGAAATGCATTTTCTCCTGGATGTAAATGCATCTTTGGTTTTCATCTCTTACTGTTTTCAGAGCTCTTGGAGATAGGTTCTTCTAACTTCTTTTTTTTCGAGAAGCTTTATTCCATTGCTGAACTTTGGTTATTCTGTACTGTGGCTAAATTCTCATCATCCTCCTGCAGCAATATCGTCTTTATCCGCTTCAGAAATGCAACAGACTAGCTGAGAGAGCTAGTCAGTACGATTATAAAAGGTCAGGTCTGCCTGCTTATGAGGAAAGAATAATGGCAAGTACTTGTCTACGATTGAGACACAGTCCTTGAATACATACTTCTATTGATGCTTTGGGTATGACTCAATACCTGGCAAGTTATTTTTGACCCTTATATTAGAATATGAAGCCTCAAATATAATATTATGCTAATGTATAAAGATTTTCTTTGTTTTTTTGAGTTCACAGAGAGTGCTCTTGTATTTGCCCCTCACTTGTTCCAGCCATCAGCAGTCTGAATTGAATATGACTGCTGTAGTACAGGGAATCCAAGAGCCCCAGAGTCAGTAATTAAAATGGAAAAGTATGTGATATCTTACTGCTGGCTCTTTGATTAGATATTGGATGCACTGGGTTTGAGAGGAATTCTCAGAGGATTTAAAATTTAAAATAAAGTCACTGAACTGCTGTTGCCCTTTCTCATCCAAGGACTGAAGTTCAGAACTGAACAGGAATGGTTTCTCCTCCTGGGAGGATCTGGAGTATGATAATGCTGAGTGGTGCAACACATATGCCCTAGAGATTAGGGCAAACAAACCTGATGGGTGAAGCTTCTTATCAACTGAGATTTGAACATTAAGACAAATGCTTCTGTGGGTCAGATAGGTGCACTAAATTTTGTGTGAGTTTTAAATAACAGGAATGCCTTATAAGTCCCTGTAGGGTCCTCAGTTTTCTGATGTGTTGATCAATGTGTATTAATCCTGCTGAAGTTTCCACTTGGAATAGAAAGGCAGCTGGGAATCTGTTATGTTGCAAAAATCAAGTGTCCAGAAGATGCAGGCTGCTGCCAGTGCCAGAATAGGGATAGCTGAGCTGAGGTGACAGCAAACATTTATTGAGTTGTGCTTTTTTAACAGAGCTTGGCCAGAGCACCCTGATAGTAAGCCAGGCTGTCTAAAGAGCTCCTGGCTCTAGACTGGATGACCTGGGCCTGCCTCAAAACTGAGCTGTGCTGTGTCATGCAACTGACCACATTGCACTGCAGTCATACTGCCTGCTGTGAGGGGAAGGGATCCTTGCTCTGCCTCTGAACTGTGCTGCATTTGATTTCTTTTCTGCTGTTATTCGGATTTATTCCTGGTTATATTTAACCTGAGCTTCGTGTTCCTTTTCCAGTTTTTAGACAGCTGGCTTTCTGGTAGGCCTGCAGCTAGGTAGTGTGATCTTTCACTGGGTGTCTTGAGGATAGCCCTGCTTGGTTTCCAACTTTGGACATATATGTAATGCCAAAAGGTGCAGCTAGGCCCTAATAAGCACTGTTAGCATCTTTTGGTCAGAACACTGAAAGACTCAACCCCAATTTTGACCCTGAAGCTCAGAGACTCTACTGCTCTATTCCACTTAGACTTAGCACTTCTGCCACTGTTGTTGGGCAGAACACTAAGGTGCAGTAGTGTCCAGCCTGACAAAGTCATGTGAGAAATGTATTGGGCTGTCAAGGATAACATATCACAGGTGGTGATCCTTAGTCAGGGTGGCCTTCACAGAGATTTGGTGGGGAAGAATGGATAATTGGGTGTTCAAGACAGGGAAAAATGGACTTGATGTTACATTCCACAAGTGGTTAAATCTGTTCTGCTCTTTGTCCCAACAAAATAGCAATTATTTCTGGCATTTACAAATATAGAACATAAATAGGAATTTAAGTTAGTGGTGCTCTTAGCCTTTAACTTGGTTATTTCAGGGACTGGTATCTAGATGGGATGCAATTCAGACCATTTGATTACCAACTGACGGGCATTTTTGTCTTTTCAGTTACACTTGGGAAGCAATTGATGCAGACAAAGAGGTGCTTTATAAAATAAATTTCTGTTCTGGTGTTGAAGAGTGTGGAAGGACAAGTGCAGTCTGTGCATATTACACGAAGACGAATACCCATCTGTCTGTAGGTAAGTATCTAAGTGTCTTGTGGGTAGTTCAGAGCCCTGTTAATGGATGCTCTTATAACTGTTGCAAAGTTTGATGTATTAGCAAAGATTTCCCTCCACTCCCCCCTGCCCTTGGAACTGTGTAAAACTTTGATTTTTTGCAGATTTACTAGGGAGATTCAGTAAAACATGATCTGATTGTAGATAATGACTTTATGGGACAGTGAAATGTATCTTATGCTTTCGTTAACTGTAATCTAGTGTGAAAGTATGCAAGGCTATCTCTGGTACAACAAGTGCATCTCCCTGTGGCAGGGTATGGGCTGTGCACAACTTTGTAAATACTGAACACAGGACAGAGGTTGAGTTACAGCTCTAAAGTATACTCAGCCCAGCCTGATGGAGTGTCAGGTCTTTGTTCAGAGGCAGGTTACTCTTTGAAATGCAATGTTGGGAGTATTGCTGAGTGTCTGGGGTGTCATCTTCAAGTTGTTCCACACGGAAAGGAAGCTAATTACATGCAGTTCTCTGGTTGTGGTTACACTTGTGAAATCTGGTGTCAGCTTCAGTAGTTCACAGATGTCCTTGGTATTCTGAGGAGAGGCGGACTTGTGCATGCTGATCTAAATATGAAACTGACGTATTCCTCTACATGTACGCGTGATTTCATCAGTCAGAAGCACCTTGTGCTCTGAACAGTATTTTTTCACGAGTTCATGTGATTTATTTTCATGCATGTTTGTCGCTTTCAAGGTTGCCCTTGTGTTTTGGCTAATGAGACAATAATATATAGTACTGTTCAGGAGGCTTTCTCATAGTTGACTGTAAGTTCTAATAGAATAAAGCAATAGCATTCTGAAGAGCAATATCTCTTCAGACTGCTTCATAGTATCTGCAGATCTGAAGTCTGGTTCAACATGCTTGCCAGTCTTGCCAGCCATTGGCAGACAGCTTTCAAAAGAAGCTATGATTCTTTGTTGAATTGCTTGAACTGCCAGAATGTGGTGAGGAGGAAAGTTTCTCATCTGTATGCCAATGCACAGCAGCTAGTCAGCTGCCATTCTCCCCACAGCTCTCTACTAACAGTAGAGATACTTTGGTTTTAGTCTATGGTCGATGAGTGCTTTTCAAACAAACTCTGTTAATGCTGGCACCCAGGCTTTCAGAATCACTGAGTGCATGAATAAAGGTATATTCAGGCTGCAGAGTTCTCTGGTATGACTGGTGAGATTGCATTTGTATTCAAACTGCAACTGCATGTAGTGCAGCATCTTCTTTGAGTAGTATGGCATGTTGGAGCGCTTGATGCTGTTATTCTTGTACATTTTAGGAATGAAACACATTTTTATTTTCTGCTCATGGGGGTCTCAGCTCATATGTTGTTGAGGCTTCAGTTGCCTGTGGATTCGAAAAGAAAGCAGCATCTGAGCATTTGTTTTAACATGCTGCTTTGGGTGAGACTTGAATGCGGCAGGTGGAGTGAGATTGAGGAAGTCTGTTTTCCACAGGGAGGTGTGAGAGCTAGAGGCTTGTGTAGGTTTTGTTCCACACCTCTTGTGGAGAGAGGAAGGGTGAACAGAGCTGGGTGGTGACTGAGCAGTATCAAATATTCCTCTGTGTGCAAACCTTGAGCTCCTGAGTGCCTCTGTGCCTCTGAGTGGAAGAGGATTTAGCAATAGATATACTGTGGTCTTGCCAAGGCAATTTGAAATGACTTTCAAAGGTTAAGCCATGAATCTTGTTCAAGTGGGATATGTTTTTAACTACTCTGCAATAAAGTGCAAAAACAAGGTGAGCAGTTAACATTGTCATTGAATTTTGGTTTTTTAATTGGTCAAATTGTCCAAGTTTTGTTCTTGCTCATGCCTCTAAATGCCTTTAAATGCCTTGAAGCTTCATCACCATCATACTGAGTTTAGATCATGCTAATGGGTCATCAAACTTTTTTGTTAAAAAATAAAAATCACTCCTAGTGAGAAAAGAGGAATCTCTCTTATCCAGATCTAGGCAGGTGTAGACTCCTGGTTACCTAAACCAGCTAAACCACATACTTGTCTTCAAGTAATCCAGATGACATGAGGTTACCGGTATGCCAAAGCTGTGTGCTGGTGAAGGACATTTATTTTGGGGAAGAAGGGCAGTTTGTTAACTGATAAATTTGATAAATTTTAAGTAAGCTTTCTTCAAATATGGGCTGAATCAGTTCTCTTCTTCATTTTTCCAGAAAAAAAAAAAAAACCCACAATGCAAACAATTTTTTTTTTTATATTAGCTGTGCAAAGGATGACAGCTGTAGGACTGCTTGTTGCTCCCAGCTCTGAGGGGTGTTTAGGCCATATGCTCTGTGGCAATAATCAGCCTGTGTCCCAGGCAAGCCTTGTGGCTAATCTTAAGTGTGTATCAGTGACATACCAGGGTTTGCATGGAGACCCCACAGGCCTCTCCTCTGCACTTTTATTGATTAATCCTAGAAGTTTTCAAGGGTAGGCAAATGTTTAGTTCATGAACATCAGTGAGGATGGAAATGACATGGTAGTTATTTAACTTTTCAGCTTACCATGATGCCTAGTGGCTCATGTGCCATGTACTTGGACTGCTCCTAGAAAATGGAGCTATTACTTTAAATGTCTCTTAACCTGATGGTGGAAGGTGCACTTTGTCCAGCTGCTGTAGGATGAGTGGACATGAAATGATAGCTGCCGCCTAAATCCCTTTTTCTCCTGGACAACTGATTAGGTACTTTCCATGAGTGCCTTTATCCTAGCTAAACAAATGGAGTCAATGATCAGAAGATGTTGTGGCCAGTGCCTTTGGTACTGATTTAGCACACCTGTGTAACATGAAGTATTTGGTGCTTATTTCTGTGAACAATACTAGCTGATTTGTAATGTGTTGTTTCATGGAAGCAACATATCTCTGAAGGCATGAAGAAACATGAGTGATGATTGCAGAGGGAGCTTGATGCTACAGTAAAAGTGGTTGCAGCTGTGGCAGGAAGCTGATCATGTGAGGGGCTGATGTTCCTTGCCCTGTGAGCAAGAGTGTGATGAGGCATGTGCCACTGAAGAGACTTGCTAAGACTTTTAGCAAGTTCTCAAACTAATTTTAAGCATGTAAGGGAGAAGAGAGCATACGTGTTGGCCTGTAGTAAACAAGATTTACTGGCTAAACTGGTTTTTTCTTGAATATTACTTTAACTGAGAAAATTGGAATCAGCTCAGAAGTGCCTTTGACGCTCTGTACTGTGTTTTTAGCACAGAAAGAAGCTAGTGCATACAGAGCACAAAGTCCTCAGATGGTGCTGCCATAAGTTCCCTGCTAAATGGGAGCTTGTAGCTGTATACATTTATAACTGGAGGGGTTTTAAGTCATGTGCGTATTGTTACTATATACATCTCTTGCCTAGAAAGTTGTGTTGGCTTCCTTCTGCTAATCTGTGGAAGAAAAGAGGACACCTTGACAGTATCTTCTAAGCAGTCATGTGATAAGTAACACTCTTGCTCTCAAAGCAGTATGTTGCTCTTAGATTTAAGACAGCTGCATGGCACGTTGGCTAGCATCAGTGCTGGAAGCTGTAGAACCTGAAGATGGCCTTTTGATAATACAGGAAATAAAAAAGGCACAAACCACATGCACAGTTTTTTGGCTTCTGCTCCCCTTCTGTTCTCTAGGCTGTATTATGTGGGTGTGATGTAGTTTTCCTTGCCTTAAGTAACAGGCTCAGCAAAGTTCTTACAAGTGTATATTTTAAAATGAAATAACATTTAGCCTAAGTGCAAAGCTGCTATCTGCAATGATTACAGATTTGACTTGCTTTCTCCCTAGTGTAGGCATAAACTAAAATGGAAAGGGGGAAGCTGATCCATGCTCACACTTTATAGCATTTACTGTAGTTCAAACCAAACTCATCGTAGAATTAAAATCTACTTCCTTAAAAAAAAAAACAAACAGGGTGGAGTTAGCATGTAAGGTCTAAAAGCAGTTAGTGTTTAATATTAACCAAAATGGGCTTGAGCAGGAACATTTCAGTGGCCTTAGCTGGTGCTCAGTGTGACTTGAAATGTGCTCCACCTTTCCCCTTCATGTCAAGTGCTGGTGAGGAGAGCAGCATGCCGTGACAAAGCACTGCCCCTACTCATCACGCAGCATGTGAGCTGTGCTAAAGGGGATGGGGGATTTGCACTGAGGCAGTGGATCTGCGCTGGGTTTGTCTGCAGAGAGTGCCAGTGCACCAGTGTGTTCTTCATTAAGTAGATTAAAGATTAAGTAGAGCCAGCAATGTGCACCTGCAGCCCAGAAAGCTAACTGTATCCAAAGCAATGTGGTCAGCAGGTCGAGGGAGGTGATTCTGCCCCTCCTTTCTCTCTGGTGAGACTGCACCTCAGCTGCTGCATCCAGTTTTGGGGTCCTCAGCACAGGAAGGGCATGCCCCTGTTGGAGCGGGTCTGGCAAGGGTCACAAAAATGCTCACAGGGCTGGAGCGCCTCTCCTGTGAAGACAGAATGAGAGGGTTGAGGTTGGTTAGTCTGGGGAAGAGAAGGCTCCGGGGAAACCTTATTGCAGCATTCCAGTGCTTATAGGAGGCTCATAAGGAAAAATGAGGACTTAGCAGGGCCTGTAGTTAGAGGAAATTAAATTATTACCTCTTGTAACAAAATTATTACAAGAGGTAATAATTTTAAACCAAAGGAGGGTAGATCCAGACTAGATACAAGGAATAAATTTCTTAGTGATGATGGTGGTGAGGCAGTGGAACAAGTTATCTGGAGAGGTTGCAGATGCCTCATCCTGAAAATGCTCAAGGTCAGGCTGAACAGGGCTCTGAGCAACTGATAGAGTTGAAGGTGTCCCTGCTTGTTGCAGAGGGCTCCCTTCTAAACAAAAATGATTCTATGATAGACTCTCTTTAATCTTGTGCTGATGCTATTAATATAAATGGTATAAAGGCTGAGAAACTGATAAATAGAAACTCGTAGGAGGAAGGAGTGAATTGTGATTGAAACTAGTTGGTAACAGCTTTCCTTGTTCCTAAGGAGGTGGCTGGATTGTAGTAGCACCTGCTGTTGTACTTTTATTTTAGAAAGTGTTTGCTGAAAACCTTTAAGAAAGTACAAGTGTGATGGGAGAGTCAAATACTATCTTAACTTGGATCTGATCTTCTGAATCAGAAAATCCACAAAGATCTTTAGTTGTAGTGTCTTCAAGTGGACTGGTATCTCCTGTGCTGCTCAGTGGTTGAAACTACATCCTGTCTGTTGAGCTTCTATGAAGGTGTTGAATTATAACACTCTTTTCTTCCCCCCACCTTCTCATTTTTAAACCCTAGGTGAATTAGCCTTGCAAAAAGTTTCTGCAAGTCTTCTGGAGCTCAACACTACACGTAACTGCTTGCAGCAAGGCAGCGAACACCAAATTCAAAGCAATATTAACTTCCTGTGTGGGAAAACATTGGTAAGTCTAAATCATGTGCTGTGTTCTTCAATGGAAATGACAAGTAGTTCTGACTTGCTTTTTAAAGAGACTTGCTGTGCTTTTGGATGTACTGATTACTGAGCTTCACAGTTTAAAGAAGAGCCAATTATGTTTTACTGTTAAGTTAAAAGTCATACTTTATTGTGGCTTTCAAAATTCAGTCCTGGTAGAATATTGTTGCAGGTCTACAGCTTAGTTTTGGTTCTGGGTTCTTCTTTGTCTTCAGTGCTTTTACATGGTTGGCACTGTAGTGTTTTATTAGCTTAATATGGAGGAATGAGTCAACAGTGTGCAGGGTACCATAACAGTGTGATCTGTTGTTTAATTGTTGGCTGTGCCTTAGCTGTGAATCTGGCAGGACTGTTTAAATGGCTGACCTCTGTTGTGGGGCAGCATAGTTGACAGCAGTAAGCCTTAGGCTTGGTCTGCACATTGTTCAACTAATAGTGCTTATACAGCCAGCTGGGCTTCTGAGGAAATAGCTTTTTTGTGAGAATGTGTTTGAGGTGTGATTGGAGATCCCTGAAGAGTTTCTAGGGGCCTGTGTACATGCAGTTCCCTTCACAATGCTTTTGGAGTTACCCCCTCCACACACTTAACAGACAGGAGAGCTCCCGATGGGCAGTGATCAGCTCCCATATTTGTGTTTCCGGGAGAGGTATTTATTGGTGCTGCTCTTGGCACTGACAGTGCTATTGCACACCCCCTCTTGGAAATCCAGCCAATTCAAACAAAGTGCCAGTGCAGTAGAGACTTAAAAGCTTCTTGTTCTGTTTCAGCAGATGACTCTTTAAACTAAATTAAAAATTATTGCTCAACTTCAGCTGTAACACCAGATCATACTGATCTTCAGGCTTCTTTGGGTTAGCTCAGTTCTAATACCTGTTTGTCTCGTGACATAGTAAAAGGATTTTGTAATGCTGTCTGGAGCAACTTGTTTCGTCCCATTTTATGGCAGGGTTAAATGAGAGAGGTAATCAGTTTGTGTGCTAAACTGCTTCTAGCTGAGGGGATGGAGAGCCAAGTGAAAAATTGTTGTGTTTTCACTGTTGACATTCAGTTGAACATGTAGAACGTCCATCTTGAAATATATACAAATGTGTATAACATGAGCCTATAAAAATAGGCAGCTCAGGTCAGGGATATTATTTCTGTGTAGCAGAAGAGGCTGCTAATCAGTTGTTTCTGTAGGATAAAAGGGAACTGATAAACCATGCATTGCCTCACAGTTAACCTATTTGTATGCATTTCTATTGGTGTCTTCCTTCCTTTCTAGTAAGCAGATAGGACTGGTGCTTCTGTCAGCTGACATAGTGAGCCCTTCTAAAAGATGGAATACAGTTACTGCATATTAGGACTGGATATGTTGAGTATTGGTGCAGACTATGGATTTGGCATCCTGCATCTTCCTGAGTGGCCCAACAAAGCTGTTACATAACAATCTTGCTGTTAACAAGTACAATTAAGAAACTGTATGCCCTTGTTCTTTGATGTGCTGTATTCTGTTTTTCTTAACTTCTTAATGTCTACAGATGTAAAATAAAACCAGTCTGTTTTTCAAAGCATTATTTTTTCTTACTTAAAATAGGGTACCCCTGAATTTGTAACAGCAACAGAGTGTGTGCACTATTTTGAATGGAGGACCTTTGTGGCTTGCAAGAAAGACTTGTTTAAACCTGTGAAAGAGGTAATCTATGTACTACTCATGCAGAAGTTACTCTTCACATATGTGACAATTTTATTCTAATTACCTGCCCCCACCCCAGATTAATTCAAACAACCTCCATAAACCTATGTTTTTCACAGGTATGTAAAGCATAAATGTTGGAAGATGGTGGAGTTGACAGTTTGGGTGGTTGTTTATAGTAAAGCCCTTTTAGAAGCTGGAGCAAATTAGTCTAACTTTGGATGCCTCATTTTAATCAGCATGTCTAGCTTTGAGCTTCCAAAAGTAAAAAACTTTTCCAAATATTTTCCAAATACTAACTGGGCTTCATATATTCCTGTTCATAACTTCCCTCTACTTGTGTGGCATGATTCGTATGTATTTTTTTGTTGTTGTTCTAGGTCCCTTGCTATGTGTTTGATGAAGATAACAAGAAACATGACTTGAGTCCTCTCATCCAAGTTTCAGGACACTACTTGGTGGATGATTCTGATGATGATTCCTTATTCATAAATGTCTGCAGGGATATAGGTTTGAATGGTTGTTTATGTCACCTGTCAGTCTGTAAATTTCTTGTAACGTGGTTCTTTGCGATTGTCTCCATTAAAGTTGTCCTATGTTCAGAGTTCAGTATTTCAAGACTTAGATAATTATTTTGAGCTCCCTACTCTCCAAGTATTGAGGTGTTCAGAGATAGGCCCCCCCTTCTGGATGTGCAAGTACTGTTAATACACATTTTCTAAGTGGGAAAGGGCAGCTTGTCTTGTATCTACTGCCAAATAGGACCAGTGTTGTTCACAGGGCTTCATATGCCCCAAGTTTATTCCTTTGGACTCGAGGTTGTTGCCCAGTTCCTGATGAATATCCTGAGGTGCATCTAAACTCTGTTTTGGTGCTTGCCTAAGTACTGGTGCATAGCTAGCCCTTCCCTCTCAGTTGAGAGCTATATGTATAAGGAATTAAACCAGAAAAAACATATTTGAAACTTGCTGAAAAGGTTAGTTTAGCTGTATACTCTCACGGCGATTTTTACTTAGTAGTTAAATATGTGGTTTGTGCCCCTATTAAGGGTTTAATGCGTCTAGTTGTTGTGAGAGGTCTATTCTTTTAAACATCTCACTAGTATGAAACTTTTTGCTCACAGCTTTGAATTGGATGGTTAATAAGAGACAAAGAAGAGGAAGAGTAAGGAGGGGTAACCCCTGACTTGGTTGTGGGGAAAAAAAGAAGTACTTGGCACACTTTTGGAAGTTTTCAAAGCCCTGTGTATCCAGCAGCTGTAGTAGCAGATAGCTGCAGCTGTTTTGTCAGGAAGGATGAATTTGCTGTTCCCAACCAGGGCAGCATGAATTACCACAAGCACTGCAGGTTTTGTCTTATCAGTTTTACAGTCTAATGTAGCCTGTTTTTTAGAACTATTTTTAGAAGAACCCACAGATGAAATGGCAAGATACTTCAGGTAAAGCAGGGCTTAGAAACTGAGTCCTATAACTTCTTTTCTGTGTGCTATAACCAGGAGGTTCAAGTGGAGAGACCAGAAAGTGCCCTGCTGGCAGTGCTGCTTGCTTGTTCCATGATGGTCTGGCATATGATGTTGGCCGTCCAAAGGAGCAGCTGAAGCTTCAAGACAAAGACAGGTATGCAATTTTTGTGGTAATACTTCTGTGGGCACTTCAGTCATCTGACCTGGAAACAATGCTCTTGGGAACAGATGAGTCTCCTAAAACGTAACATTAATACCTCTTCAGTGTTGAAGCATTAGCAGAAAACTGGTCAGAAATACTGTCAGAGCAGTCTGTCCTGTGGAACTGCCATAACAGATCAAATTTTCTCCTTTCTTGTGAGAGAATCGTTTTTACAGAATTGCAGAACTCATAGAAGCAAGAGGCGATTAGTGCTCTTGGCCCACAGGCAGCAGGGTAAGTGGTCCTGTCTGTCTGAGGGCCCACAGGCTAAATGCATTTGGCTTACTCTACTACCCAGGAGTACTTGAAAAATTGGGAATAGGAGCAGGTGATGCCTTTATGTGGTGTGGCTAATCTGAAGCCAGAATGTCACTGCTCTGGGAGCTGTTGTCTTCAGCCTGTTAAACTGCACAGAATAATAATGCATAGCTGGGAAGTTGTGGTGGTCATCCTGTTCTCTCATCCAGGTCATCTTGCTATTTGTCTCCCTGTCAGTTACCATGGTTTATTCTCCTTCTCCTGCTTCACCTGATCTGACCCACTTGCCTTGCTCCTGTCAATTTGCTGATGAGTTCATTTTGCTGTTAATTCTGGGGGCAGAATGGAAAGAGTTTATATGTAGAGAGGTGATAAAGTACCATAATGTGACAAAACTTGAGTGGATACTGCTTTCAAAAGTTGCAAGAACATTTGCCACATCTACTCTCCAGCGGTAGTTTTGAGAGCAAAACTGCAATAAACCTGAGTTCCTGTGATTATCAACTAAATTCTTGCTACAGTATGAATCACAAGGCATTCAGCATAGTCTTAAGTAGGGTACCAGAAGATACTGTATTAATTAATTTTGCTGGGACTATTTTAATTTTTATTTTTAAATAACTCTTAAGATTAAAGGAATGAGGATCTCCCTAAAAGTTGCTTTTGGGAGCAGGGCTGCATTGGTATATTCTGTTGGAGTGTCTAGCAAAGACTGAGCATTTCAAGAATATCCTTCTTCTGTAGAGTGTGGTGTCTTAACTGTCTTTTTGGTTTGTTGTTTTCTGTTTCTAGGCTTGTATTGAGTTATGAGAGGCTATACAAGCATGATGAAGAAAGGCCAGGTTTCTGCCTAGGCCACAATCCAGCAGTGACAATCACTTTTGTTTGCCCATCAAAGAGGGGAGAAGAGGTAACTTCAATGTTTCAGTTTGTGTTAACTCGTTGGTATTTAACTTTTGTGTTTTATTATTTATTTTTATTCAGACCTGAAGAGAGCATTAGTATTCTTGGCTTGTAGCTTGTGAAGAGTGTGAGATTCCAGATGTACTCTTAAAGTCTTCTAGAACTTAAGAAATGAGAACCTGAACAGAATTTCCCCAGGAGTCTGTTGTCTCTTTTATAGGTGAATTTGGTTGTCGCTTTACAGGGAGCAACAAGGATTCAAGGCCTATCTTCTAAGCATAGGAGGACTTAGTGTAGAGTTAATCCTGGGCACATTGGCACAGAGCTTTGCTTGCTAATGAGCCCTCTTCCTCCTCAGTCAGGCTGGGCAGGCTTATAGCTGTTGCCTGGTACTTGGTTTCTTTATTAATCTGCTCTTCCTCAGGTAAAAAAAGTAGCTAGTAAGAGTCATTTCGTGGCAAGGGTCTGTCACTTACTAAGCAGGCTCATGAATTCTTGTTAGGTAAAAACTGTAGTGTTCAGCAACAACTCAGTTTATATAGGACACTGTTTTAGCCTAACTTGAATGCAATGTGACAATAACTTCAAAATAATGCTGGGTAATTTCAGCAACCTACACGCCTTGAACTGGGCAATTGCTAATGCTCTGCCACTTCATATAGTGATGTTTTTTGTTGCAGATTAGTGAAGAGGGAGCTCTTGTCTGGCTAATTTTTGGTTTAATGTCTAGTCCCTCATAGGACCTAGATAGGAACCACACTTCACTCTTGTTGCTGCAGAAATAAACTCAGCTCTTTTGTACTGTCACTTCGTACTACCTTGCTATAGCTGTACACTCTTGTAGGATGAGTAGTATTACTGATGATACTTGTGCCTGTAACTTACCTCATACCTGTGTACCTGCCAGTTGTTCCAGTGGATGGCAGAAATACAGATTTATGAAACAATTTGCATTTCTAGTGTTTCACTTTAAAGTGGGGAAAACCAAGACTATTGCTTCTCCTGGATGTGCAAAAATATATCACGACAGAAAACTCAGCTGACAGAATTGTTGGCTAAAGAGTTCTCAAATATCTCTGTGTCCAAATTTTGATTTGGACTGAGGGAATCAAAGCTGCTAAAACACCAGTGTCTAAAAGTCTGCTTTGCCTTCAGAGAGCATTTGATCTCTATTTCCTGCACTGAGGACTTCTCTGAGGCAAAGACAATCCAAGCTTAGGGCATTTGGGCTCACATCTTTGCATTTTCCAGCACATTAAGTGCTTTTAGAAGTACTATTACTTTTGCTATCGTTCTCCTAATGTCTGATGCTTTACTTCTGCTTAGACTTGTAATAGTTTGCTACATCATTTAAAAGACCTGTTTTATTTCTTCTCAACACCTATTTCTGAGGCCAGAAGCGATGTTTGCACATCTTTAGTATTAGAGGTGAAGTAGTTGTTACTGATCTTAGAGGAATGTGATATTGTTGCTTTAAAGATGATATTTCAAGTAAGTCTACTTATAATTTAATTTCTGTTCACTTCTGTTTTAGAGTTCAGGTCCCAAACTTACAGCAAAAACAAACTGCCGGTATGAAATTGAGTGGGTTACTGAGTATGCCTGTCACAGGGATTACCTGGAGAGTAAGAACTGTCGTCTGACTAATGAGCAACATGATATCTCTATTGATTTAAGTCCACTTAATCAATTTTCAGGTAAGCTCAGTACTTTTCTTTTGTTTTTGTGGTTTTTACTAGCCAGTTTTGCATTTCCTTATTTAGGGACAGAAAAAAATGTCCTGTGTTGATATTTGGAGTTTCATGTCTGTCCTGATGTATGTTAAAACATTTTTTTTTATTCATTCAGAATATGTCACACCATATGCAGCCAAAGATGACAAAGAGGAGTATTACTATTACTTGAATGTGTGTGGGAAAACCACAGCAGGTAACTGCAAGGATGATACAGGATACATTTCATCTTGCCAAGTAAAAGTTTCAAGTAACCAGCAAAAAGTGGCAGGAAGATTTGCGAACCAAACCCTAAGGTGTGTAAATGCTCTTCAGCCCTGCTGAGTGGTCTGATTGGTCCGTTTCCTGCTTTGATGCTTACTTGCTTGTCACATAATCAACAATTGATACAAAATGCAACACTTATTTTGTCAGAAAAACTGTAACAGTTAAGCGGGATAGCATTAGCAAGCAAAGGAGCTGGTGGGGTTGGCAGAGGCCGTTGGCTAGACAGGAAGACTTCCACTGACTTTGTTGTCTCAATTGCAGATTGTGGTGCACTGCCTGTTGTCCTCCTTTTTACATGTTTTACTTGTAAAGCAGTATCAGAAGAAGCTGGTTCCCAAGTGGCATGTAGGGATAATAGTTTGCATGAGATTGTAGAGCAGAGATTAATTCATGTGGATATGATCTTCCATTTTGTCTGTGACAGGTTTGTTGCAGTGATTTTCCAGGAAGTAGGACTTCCTTCTCTTGCAGAAACAGCCACACTATAAACTAGTGGGAATAAATATCCCACCATACCTAGGGGAGCTTTAGAGCATTCTTTAATTTCTATAGAAATTAATGAAAAGTGATCAGAAAAATCAGTGGATAAAAGCCTTTGTTGCTGTAGAAATGTCATTATTAATGTTGAACTAGCATTTGTTTTCCCTTGGAGTGAAACCATTATTAATTGAACAAGAATGTGACTTCTGTTATGTGACGAACACTGTGTGATGGTCTGACCCTATATTTCTATCTAAAACTGACTTCTTCCTCAGATACTCGGATGGGGATCTCACGTTAATTTATCCGAATGGGGATGCATGTAGTTCTGGCTTTCAGAGAATGACTGTCATAAACTTTGAGTGCAGTGAAACAGCAGGTGAGTTTAACAAGCTCTGACAGCTCTGTTCAGGGTTTGACTCCCATGCTTGCTAGTAGACCTTATGCTCAAATGAATACTTGCTTTGAGCCACAGCTAACACAAGAAATTGTTACATCAAGCAGTAATTTTGATGGCCGGCAGGATGTGCTGTGTCGTAGCACTCCTAGTCTAAATTTACACTGATGATTGAGAAGATGGAAGTATAAAAGAGCTTTTTTTCTTAGCCAGTGGTAAAAAAAAAACAGAAACACAAGTCCTCTGCAGCAAAAGGACTTTTTGTTTTCCTTGCTCATTGCTAGTCCTCAAGTCTTCCTGCTTTTTTCCCCTTCCCCCTCTAGAAATCTCATATGTGTTCATCTGTTTCCCATGTTAAGGTAATAATGGTAGAGGAACTCCAGTATTCACCGGTGAAGTTGACTGCACCTATTTTTTCACTTGGGATACAAAATACGCATGTGTTAAAGAGGAAAAAGATCTCCTTTGCAGAGTTACTGACAAGAGAAAACACTATGACTTGTCACCTCTCATCCGCAGTTCAGGTATGGCAATAGAAACTAGCTTTCAGTTACTTCTGCAGTCCTGAGCTTACATGCCATCTCCAGTGCAATTCTCTAGCTGAGTATTAGTCAGCTTTTGTTGTTCTTAGTGAATTTCTGGGGTGCTCACGTTTGCTTCCCTCATTCCAAACAGACTGAGCGCCTTAGTCGCCATGTCCATGACTGCTTTGGTTGCTACCACCATAAGTGGTTTTCAGTCACGGAATCACAGTTTGGGTTGGAAGGGGCCATTAAAGATAATTTAGCCTGACTCCTCTGTCATGGGCAGGTACACCTTCCCCTAGACCAGTTTGGTCAAAGCCCCATCCAGCCTGGCCTTGAACACTTCCAGGGAAGGGGCATCCACCAGCTCTCTGGGCAGCCTGAGCCAGTCACGATCCACCATAGCTCAGCAGCTTCCATCCAGTGGCTTGTGCAAAGGAGACACATCCAAAAACGGCAAGATTTGGCATCTGTGGCTTCAGGGGATGGATGTAGGTGGTAATCTCAGCTGGTGGGGGAATGGAGCTGAAATCAGGGCTTCTGTGTGCTGGAGGATGCTCTGAAGGAGAGATCATAACGCAAACACGGGCTACCCTATAATAAAAGGCATTTTGGCATGGAGATGCTGCAACAGTTTAGCCAGATGACTTGTTCTTAACGACCCTCTATGTTTCAGAGTCAGCCCAGAACTGGGAAGCTGTGGACAGTAGCTTTTCAGAGGTAGGAAGAAAACATTACTACATCAATGTCTGCCATAAGGTGTTGAAGAGCGGAGGAGCTTCCAGCTGTTCAGATGGTGCTGCTATTTGCTCTGTAGGTGAGTTGGGTTTTTGTTGGTGGTGTTTTTGAAGTTTTTTTGGTTCACTGTTTCTTTTAAGCCTCTGAAGGCTTGGCACCTTCCTGTGCAAATGGGGTTGGTTGTCCTGAGTGTCTTCATTTATTCGAGGGTACAGAAGTTAGGAGTCTGTTTCTTTTGTGATCTCAGAAACGCTTGAAGAAAGAATGCACACCTTTTTCTAACTAAAGAACCACAGGCTTAGCAGCATGGTTTGACAAGGTAAAATCGAACTCCTAATGATACTTTCTTACTAACTAGACAAGTGGAAAGTCTTAGTATCTAACAGAAGCTTCACTTCTTTTCAGAGGAACAAAAGTTCTGTATTTACTGTTTTTACAGATAAGCAAAACAACAGCAAGAATCTTGGAACATTTGTATCTTCTCCAAAAAAGGTTGGAGAAAATATTCAACTTATCTATTCAAATGGAGACAGCTGTCCTTCTAAAGAAAAAGAAAAAATCCAAACGGTCATCACTCTAATATGCAGACCAGGTGAGAACATCCACATCCTGTTCATTGATCCAGTTAAAAACTGTAGGTCATCTAATAAGCCCAGACATGAGTGCAAAATATTAGCATGTGCTAAATATTAGCATGTTTTCTATCTCTTTCTATGCACAAGCTTGAAGTATCAGGGTTTGTTTACTAGGATGATGGCAATATAATTGCAGGTATTTAGTTATTTACCTTTTATGCAAGTACTCTTTAAAAACTCTTGAAATAAGATTCTTCCAAACATGATTAAAGTATGCTTAAGTGTTGAAGACTCTGCAGATACCTGGAAGCGATACAAATATCTGGAAGCACTTTCTTTCTCTAGTTATCTTGATGGGAAGGAGTGGTTCTGAACTGAGATCAAATGCTTTAGCCTTCTTTTCCAATAAGTATGGTTTGTATCTAAACTGCTGGCAGTTCATGAAAGGAAGTTAATATTGTCATGTTGATTATAATAGCCTGCTAGTTAACTATCTCCCAGGAAAATAGAAAACCTGCGTTCCTCTACCTCAACCTGAGGAACTTGGAACTTCCAAATGTGCTGGCTTTTAGGATCAGATTATGCACTATTTGCTAATACAGTTATTGCTTTGTAGTAAAACCAGTTTTGTATATCAAAATACCAGTTTTGTATTTTGTATATCAAAATACCAGTTTTGTATATCAAACTGGACTTTTTTTCAAATACTGTGATGGTTCTCAGGAGTAGATGGAGCCCTGTGCCTTTACTTCTGGGGTAAACTTTTATTTTTTGGGAGGACGATGCAAAGTCTGTGAAAATAATTTTTGGTTCCATTTTCAAAGAACAGGTACTTTTACAGTTAACTTGGCTTTTGAGGAGAAATTAGTTTCTTAGGTGGCAGCCTGGCTGTCTGTATGTGTAACACGTTGCTCTGTGATACCAGGTGATCTAGAAAGTGCTCCAATCTTGATGGCAGAGCTTGAGTGTTCATACGCGTTTGAGTGGTATACTGCTGCTGCGTGTGTCCTGTCTAAAACTGAAGGAGATGACTGTCAGGTGTCTGATCCTCAGGCAGGTATGTATTTCTGTTCAGCAAATCAAAAGGTCATTAGGGATAAAACTTATGCCACAACAAATAAGCCCATATGATACCCGGGAGCAAAGTGACTTCAGTCTAATACTAAGTACCCACAGTTTTAAGTACATGCATATGGAAGATCAGAACAGCATGAGCTTAATACTCTCCTAGTGAATGTAGGAAAATAGATGTAATGTGTATTTTACTGAAGTAGATCTCTCTGTATAAGAAACCATGCTTTTACTTTGTCCACTTTGTTTCTGGAACAGTAATTGCATGGAAGGAACCTTATTCAGGGGGAGGTGAGCTAGCCATGTGATTGAGTGAATCAAAACCTGTGAGAGACATTAGGACAAAATTGAACTGATACAGTTTATTCCTTCCTGATTAGGTTTCTCTTTTGATTTATCACCTCTGGCTAAGGCAACAAGTTTCTATACAGTTACTACTCAGGAGTACTTGTTTTACATAAGCGTCTGTGGCAGCCTGCCTGAAGCCCAGTGTCACACAAAATCGGCAGCTTGCCAAGTAGCGCGGAGGTGAGTAACTCATTCTCTTGGCTGTAAGGGAAGATGTCTTGTTGGCATGGTGTGTTGTTGGTGTGCAACAATGAACAATTTGCATGTAAAGTAATTACTGGGCTACCTGTAATAGATTCAGGTAATTAGCATATAATTTGCAGTAATTACACTGCCATCTGTTTCAAGCCAAATGCACATATATGTAACCTTGCTTACAGCTTACTTGTGAGATGGAATGTGCCCTTTGTTCTCCCTTTTGTTATCCATAGGGACTGTAAATTCTAGATTAACTGCTGCAGCTGTAGTAAGGCAACCTATAATCCAGAGATTGAGGGTCAGCTCTGTTCCAAGAGCTGGCCTAAAGAACGTGAGCTTGCTGCACTTGGGATGAGCAGGGGCTGCCTTAGGTAGTAGTGAAGCCCGGATCTTGAATGTTGTTTCATATGACCTCAGGTTGTGCCAGTGGATATTTCGATTAAATAGTAGGAAAAATTTCTTCATGGAAAGGGTTGTCAAGCATTGAAGCAGGCTGCCCAAGGAAGTGGTGGAACTGCCATCCCTGGAAGTGTTCAAAATATATATGGATATTGACTTGAGGACATGGTTCAGTGGAAAGATTTGGTGGTGGTACTAAGTTGATGGTTGGACTTGATCTGGGAGGTTTTTTCCAACCTTAACAATTTTATAATCTCCCTTACTAAATGGGCTGTTCCATGTACGTTCCTAGTGTGTACTGCTACTCTGACAGCATCACTGCTTTTGCCTCCTATAAACTATGTCTGAGGTAGCATCAGAAATAGCTGTGTATTTCAGGTTCCAGGTCAGCCTGCTGCCAGAGATGGGGTACTTGGCCCTGAGTTACTCTCCAGGCAAGGACAGTTTTCTGCAGACCCTAGAAATGTTCTTCAGAGGAAGATGATCAAGCTAGGTCTGATAGAGTCAATGTTAAGTCAGTGACAAAACACTTCTGAACCAAAGCTGATACCTAGCAGAGAGCTGTTGTGCAGTGCTAGGTCTTCATTGCCCATATGTAATTGGATGAGGCCAGTTTGACCCCAAGATGAGGGTGTCTGCAGTTTGACTTCCACTTTGGAAAATGAGAACTTGATGGTATTGTCACCCTTTTAGAGATAGGAGTATTCAAGTTTTCTAAATATCTTAGCAATATGTAACTTCCTTTCCTTGTCAAAGGAGGACATCTGTTCATGTTTTAAGTTTCCTTTTGGCAGCATTCTTTTTATCCCAGCTCACTGAGGTCTAATCAACCCTATTTAGTTATTATGACTTATTATGGTGTCTTGTGTAAACTTACGTGGTTTCTATTTGTAAGACTTCTCTTCGAGACAATTTTGCGTTCTGTTCACTCTCTAAACTCACTTTTTATTTTCTAGTAACGAGCAGTCTTGGAGTCTTGGACTGCCCAGTTCCAAACTTTCCTATTATGATGGCCTGATTCAGTTGACCTACAAAAATGGTGCAGCATACAACAATGAGAATAAAACACAGCGCTCTACCCTTATAACTTTCCTGTGTGACCATGATGCTCGAATAGGTCAGCCTGAGTATCAGGTAAGAAGTTCTATATGAAGAAAGGAAGGATCTCCATCCTGAAATACTGACAATAGCTACTAGGTCCATACAAGCAGGGTGTTACGTGTGGAAATACCCAGTATCTGTAAAGCAGACTAAAATAAATAGTTATTTCTCTTGGTATATTTGACTCTTGTTGCAGCCATAAAGCTTTCCTTGACCAGTGAACAGTAAGCTGTTTACCTGGATCCAGATTGTTACCTCACTCTCTTCTAGTGGGCCATGTAATTAGTGCTTTTGGTTGTCTCGTATTTCTAGCTGGAAAAAACCCAAACTGGCTGAGAAGGAACAGATGATATGACTGTGTACCCAGCAGACAGTGGTTAAACAGAACCAGAGCAGTTTTTTTTGCAAGAGCATTTTTGGTGACAGGGAATGGCACGATCTGTAACAGGACAGACCCACACAAATCAGTCTGACAAGATTATATCCCAAAACCAAGGGGAGATACCGAGCTTGATGTATAAAGCAGTAGCTGTGAGTCACAAAGTTGTCAATGTGAAAAGCCTCTCTTACCTATTCTGCTCATTTGTAGAAAGAAGATAACTATACCTACAACTTCAGGTGGTACACTGAATATGCTTGTCCAGAAATCCCACTAGAATGTGTTGTGACAGATCCCAACACCATGGACCAATATGACTTGTCAAGGTAGGAAAGTGACACGTGCACTGTAACTTAGCTATTCTAGTTTGGTTCTGGCTGAAGTTGGTTTCCTGTGTAGACAGCTCCAGAAGCTTCACCTCTTGTGAGAGTCTTGACTGCAAGTATGGTGAAATCCCTCTAGTATGTTGGCTTGCCTCCTAGGAGGTAAACTGACTTTTTGGGATGGTTTTGCTTATAAAAACATACTACCTTGTATGTGTATGTACTGTGCTCTGTGTCCCAGGACTATTATTTCTAATTGTAGCACTTAAAAATGAGGGGGAGAAGTTAGTTGGGAATGCCTTAGGGTTGCTCTGTTTCTTGAGACTGAGAAAGCTGGAGAGTCTATGAAGCATGGGTGTCCTTACAGCAGAACTTTCTCTTTCTGCTCAGATTAGCAAAATCTGAGAAGAGAGGTGAAAACTGGTATGCCATGGATAATTCGAGAGCAAGTGAGCGCAAGAAGTACTACATAAATGTCTGTCGGCCCCTGATTGCTGTCCCAGGATGTGACCGGCGAGCCTCTGTCTGTCAGATGGAATATAAGCCAGTTTCTGTGAGTACCTTTCCAGCCCAGCTCAGAGCTGGTTTGCCACATGAGTGAGACTGAAAGAGACACGAGTGAGATTCAAACAGCCATGTGAATTCTGACTCCTTGTGCAAAGGGATATTCTGTGTACCATAATAGTTGCATAACCATAGCAAAATGGTAGAGCTCCTGTCCACCGCTTCAAAGAATAAAGCTTTAATTTTTACAAGTGTACCAATGTCATGTTTGACACTGATGATTTTTTGCCCTGTGTTTAAGAGGCAGACAAGCTGCATCTCTTTTGTATGAATTGCTGGAGTCTCAGAGACTGCTAGGAATACGCATTTCTTTAGGAACAGGCTGGCCTCCTGGATATTTTGTCTTGCTTCTGGCTTGTTTTAGATTGAACTGTGGAAAAAATTTGCTTAAAGATTCTTTGTTGCATCCCTGCACTCCCTGAGCTTGCTTTGGATCTGAAGAGTAGATTAGGTAGATGTTGCAAAGCAAATAAAAGAAGAAACAATGCTGGTGGATGTTATGGACCTGTACTTCTGTATTGCCCTGAAGTATAACAATTTATCATGGAAGTGATAGCAGCTGACAGGCTGAATCGACCTGTTGCCCTGACTGACTTTATTGCTGCTCAGAGCTGTAGGGAAAGCTGAGCTAGAGGCTCACCCAGCTGTCCTAGTTCCTTCTATCAAACACCTTCCCCTCTTACTGTTAAAGGGAATGTGTTAGTGACTGAAGCCAGTCATTGCCAACACAGCACTTGAGAGATAATTATTGCTCATTCTCTGTGGTTGCAATGGGCCTTGTTGTGCAAGGCTGCTTCCTTGACATGTAGAGACACTTCAGGGCTTTATTACTTCACTGCTTGAGATAGTGAGTAAAAGGTGAGTGCATTGGGTCAATCTAAAGAGTTGTTAAAAAAAAAAATGACGGGCAGCAGTCTGTGTACAGCTGTTTTGGAGGCATATTTTTCAGTTTGTTCCTGCTAGTGACTTTAAGTAGTTTCTTAAAACTAGGAAACACCAGTTATGTTGCAGTGACAATGACTTTAGACTTTGGTAGTAGCACCTACTGTCTTTCTAGTGCTCAGTTTCTGTCAGTGATTTTTATCCTTAGCTAAGCATGACAGATCCCTAAAGTCAATACTGAGAACACCTGGAGGCTTCCACATATTGTTTCAAAGAGCGCTACAATAAATTCTACCTATTGCAGAAGACACAGGCCTCCCTGAATTGCTAAGCTCTATGGCCCAGGAGATGCAGATGGGTGTTCTAAGGTACTACAAACACCTTTTTGTACTAAAAATAAAAACAACAAAAATGGAACTGTACCTTGTTGTGGAGGTTGTCTGTTAAATATGTGAAACTTGAATATAGAATGGGAGAGAAATGTTGAGAGCTTTGTTGTCTTCAAAGCTATTGACCTGTGTATACAAGAGTACTGTAGTAGGTATCTTCTTTTTGGTTGTATCTATTTTATTAAAAGTTGTTGACATGCTTTTCTTTATTTCTAGGGTTCTTATTCTGAAGTCACCTCTATTAGTAATCTTGGTGTTGCCAGCAAAGAACTAGTAATTGAAAGACCTGGACATGTTTCTCTAACCTATGCAAATGGCTCTGTGTGCATCAATGCTGATGGAAAGACAACTACTTACACCACTACCATCCACTTTGTCTGTTCCAGGGGCACTCTTGTAAGGACAAATGATCTTCCAGTTGTTATTTCATCATAGTAGGTTTCTCATCCTATAACATGAAGCCACATGAAGATGAGTAGTGTATAGCAGATTTGTGGCAAGGGAGACTGCTTGAGGGTTTGAAATTGAGATGTAAAACCAAAACTGATTTACATGCTAGAGGAGCATGTGTCCGAGTATTTTGTCATAAACAAGAACTAGATACAAACTAACAGCCTTAATGAACAGTAGTATTTCAGACTAGTCTAATTACCATGAAAAATACATGAGTACTTAAAACAGCATTGTGGACGCTCTTAAGCGGAAAAATATTGTAAGGCGCATCCTCAGGCTTAGGTTCTGCATTCTCCATAGATTGTTGATTCTAGAATTCTTAAATCTGTAGAGCTTTTTGGGCTACAACTCCACATAGTGAAGATTAGATTGAGGGGATTATTAGACTTAAGCTTGTGTAGACTTGTTTTTCCTGGCTTTTTGAATCTGCAGGTCTTGCTCTCACCTTACCCACATGATCTGTACCCCAAGAGGTGTGGTGAAAAATCTGTGACATGGAGCAGTTATGAACTGCTTTGCTTTTTTCTAAAACACTGACATGAAGTGTACATAATTAATATTCCTGTTACCTTGTTACCTCACCTAACAGATTTGTTGCTTTACTTTTGCCTTTTTTTTTTTTTTAAATATGGACTATGTATTATACACCAAAACTCCTCAAAGCTTAGACTGAGACAAGATCTAGTTATATGTGTCTAGATTAAATATTGACTTTAATCTGAGTATTTGGATGTCAGATTCAGTTCTTGGCTAATGCTTGGTCACATAGTAAATGTTTAACTAAAATAAGTTTTCAGTGATGACCTTCAAAATAAATTGGGGAGAGGGAAGTGGGGTGGAAATTGTGTGCCTTTGTAGTGAAGTGTTTTAGAAGAATATGACAGTTTCTCTAAGGGGGAATCTCAAACATGACGAAGTGTTAGCTATTACACTTACTCTGGTCTTGTTCTGCAATCTGTTTCCAGAGTAGCAGCCCACGGTTTATAGCTATTCTGGATTGTGTGGCCACTTTCTTATGGGAAACTGAGGCTGCTTGCCCAATAAAGGAAGCAAAAGATGATTCCCAGGTGAGAAAGGAGAATATAAATTGTATTTATAGTCTCAATGTACAATGTTTATTTATAGCACTCTTGGTTTCTCTGTTTAAACGGCTCTTGAAGAAAACTACCTAAAGTGAAGTCTTAAGTTGGTTATGATGTAGTCTTGTGATATCTTATCATGTTGTATTTTTGAAGTGTTTCTGAAATGCCTAACTTCTGACAAAAATACTCAGGTGCTTTCTTGTGAGAAAAGTTTACTTCCTCTTGAATGCTTCATTTAATGTTTCATTCCCTTGTTATGTTGCTAGTAAAACTGAGTTTATATGTATGGATATGTAATATCCTTGTTTTCTGCCGATCATCAGATGAGGCTTTTCTTTTTTCACACTAAGCCATGAGGTTAGCTCGGTTGCTAAGAGCGTGATGCTAATAGCACCAAGGCTGAGGGTTTGATTCCTGTTTGATCCCCATATGAGCCATACATTAAACAGTTGGACTCAGTGATCCTTGTGGGTCCCTTCCAATGCAAAATATTCTGTGAAATCTACTCAATTGCTTCTGCTTTACAGGTCTCACCATAAACACATTAGTGTGAAAACAGCCCTCAGTTAAAATTTCCATGCTCTTAGCTAATATGATAGATGCCATCTCTTAAATTCCGCTTTCGTATGTTGGTGTGACTGATGTCAGTGGACAAAAAGAATTGAACAAATATACAAACTAATTGAATGAAGCTACTGCCAGAGTAGCTTATATATGTTCTATATGCAAGGTAGGAATATGTCTAAACCACTGCTTTGGTTCTTGAAACGAGTTAGCGGTAAAATCTAAACAGAAGAAATGCAGAAGGAGAAAATAATTTTGTTGTAATTTTTTTCCCAGTCGTGCTCTGTGCGAGATCCAAACACTGGTTTTGTGTTCAACCTGCAGCCATTGGCTTCTGAGCAAGGGTACACAGTTACTGGCAATGGGAAAACATTCTCGGTAAGGATTTCGACTGCATTCTCTGTTGTTTGAGTGCTGTTGTTGCATTTTTTTGTCTTGCATAGTGATCTAGGGGAGCTTTCACTCAGTCTTCTTAGGGAGTATGAGTTGGCAGGAAAGCTTTGTGGTAGAGGGAGGGAATGAAAGATTACTTCATTTGTCTAATCTTGAAAGCATTAAACTTCTGGTTCTTGGAGAACATGAGGTAGCCACACTTTTGAGGCTCCTTTTTGAGGTGATTTTCCCCTCCTGGACTCTGTTGTGTACTGCCAATTTATCAGCGAATTCTGAAGAAATTGATAGGGAAAGCCTAGAAAAGGATTTAGTCTGTCCATATCAGTGTTTTTAATGTAATCTGCATGTGTCAGTAATCCTAGGCTGTCATAGATAATACCATAGTGATATCTTTAGGCCAAGAATAAACATGCTGAACCACATCCTTTACTCCTAGTGGGGAGAATTTATGGACCCCATAATCCAAAGATTGAGGATACTCTTACTGTATTATAGTTGAATTATAGTCTGCAATTTCTGCACTGCAAGACAACTGTGTTGTTTCAAATAGTTCTCTACAAGTGTTTTACTGATGTAGAAATGGCCATGTGGACCTTGTTTTTCTGATGCAGTTAATACCATGTACATCTACATGTTTTCAAAATTTCTAGCTAAACATCTGTGGACACTTGCCATATTGTGGTGAAATCAATGGCAAAACAGCTGCTGGGTGTGAAAGAGAAAATCTGACACCTCTGAGGCCACTGGAATTGGACAAAACCCTTTATCTATCCAGTGAAGGGTTTCTAACTCTTACCTACAGAGGCCGTCTTCATGTGGAATCAGGTGAGTTCAGGAAATACACAGGATATTGTAAAAACAGTGTGAGTGGTCTTCATTCCTTCTTTTGTTCATGTGCTGAAGTATATTTGGCTTGGTATTAATTTCTTAAACAAGCTTGCTCCTATGGAAATTTTAGGAAGAGATGAAGTTACACAGCATGGTAATGGCTCAGTAATACATGTGCATTTCAAAACTCTAGGAAAGTGACTCAATACACTATAGAGTTTTCTCCTTAGCAGATGAAAAATACTGGTCCTTGCATGGAGAAATGGATAGTCAAATTGGGAAAACAAAATGAACTCAGGTTCTTTTTCTAAGTGAAGTAATAGCTTTTAGCTTCAGTTTCATGGATAATTCTCTCTAAAGGTGTTTCATATCTGAAAGGTCAGTTTTCAGTAAGCTTGTACTCTCCTTTGAGAGTACAATTCTCCATTTTGAATTAGTGCTCTAATACTTCATGTGTACCTGCTTCATGAATTTTATATTTTGCAGGTAAAATGAATTAAAAATGTATATCTGTTTTTTGATAGTAGATGCTCTTCAATTATACTAAAACTGAACTTTGTAGAAAGGAATATGACATCTTAACAACAAAAGACCTTGGGAAAACTGGGTTTTGGATTCAGGAACCTCAAATGCTTCAGCATGCTTACTTGCTGGGGTGCTATCTCTTGTTTTCTCAGCTGTGACATTTTTGTACATAATATGTAACAGTGATTAAGCTCTTATGTATTTTATTTTGAGAGGTTCTACAATTTTTATAACACTACTAAGCATTTTGCTGACAAATACTACTCCCTGACATAATTCTGTCATTTCTTGAGGACTAAACAGAACTTAACATAAAGTGCTTTGGTAGGATCAGTATTACTTGTTCTGCAGTCATTACACTGAACTTCTTACAAACAAACAGAACCCCCAAACCAAAACTTTTTGTGATGTAATTTAAAAGCTGCTTGTTACCACTGGTGGTGTTTTAAAAGGTTTCTGTTTCTTCATATATGTCAAACAACGTAGGAAGCAGAGGTCAATGAAGGTAATCGTGTTGTTGAAATGTGTCAAGGAGACACATTTCAACAAGATGATTACATTGTCAAGGCATGTTTTGGCCTCTTGTTTGTAGAGGCAATGGTGGCTGCTAGGCAATTTTTCATGGCTCTCTGAAGAAGGCTTGCATATTTACAGCTGAAACCCCATAATCAGCAAGGTGGTGTTATCCTTGAAGCAGTTATTAATAAGAAACTCTTAGAAAATTTTGAAGTCGAGTATTAACTTGAACTTAAATTCAAATGTTCCAAACAACCATCAGTAGATAAATGTTTGTTTTATAGGAACATCAGACATGTTCAGAGTGACTTTCATTTGTAATGATTCATATCCTGGAGAGCTTAAGTTTGTGCGTGAGGAGATAAACAGTGTGCTGGACGTCCATGATACTTTTTTTGAGTTTCACACAGCTCTGGCTTGTGCTCCTGCTCCTGTAGATTGTCAGGTTACAGGTGAGTACCTGGAATTTAGGTGGGCTTTTTCCCATGTTGGAAGGATTAACTGGGCAGCAAACTTCTGCTCAGTGGAGGGCTTTAAGATTTTACCTATTGAGAAGACATTTGTAAGACTTAAAATCTTTGTAGAAGTTGTAGGGTGGGAGAAGAGGGAAGTTGTTTGAAGCAGGCTTTACTTAAAAAACAGGGAAAAAAGCTAATTTAAAACATTGTGGTATACACAAGAAAGTTGATAATTACTTTGAAAACATGTAATCATTACTGTGACTGATGCTGCTTCAGCCCTACTCTAAAGAAAATGAGTTAATTTAGTATTGACATCTGTAAAAATGCACCTGTGATTTGTGGAGAAGTTACATTTGGGAAGTAACTGGCAAGGAAACTGTGTTCTACATTTGGCATGGTGATGTTTGTGTGGCAACAGTACATTCTCTTAATAAATATCTAATGTGATTCTGAAAGTTATTTTGAGTTGTGTATTTGTCAGTGAAACAGGTATCATTTCAAATCCAATTCTGCTGCAATATTAAGTTCTCTCAGCTTACTGCATTTCTTCTAGATGCTGCTGGCAATGAGTATGACTTAAGTGACTTGAGCAAAGATGGCGAGCCGTGGGTTGCTATAGACACTTCAAAGGAGGCGAAAAAGCGAACGTTTTTCTTGAATGTCTGCAAGCCCCTGCCCTATGTGACTGGATGTCCTGGTAAGCCAAGTAGCAAACACTTCTTAACTTTTGTCTTCTGATGCAAGACCTTATGGTCAGAGTGATGTCCCTGGCTGTTTTAGTAAGATTTATTGACTCCTGTCTAATCACAGAAATAGCATAGATCTGGATGATGTATGTCACCCATGTGTCTGGGTGACATATGCAAGAGTATTAATAAACAGACTTCTGCAAGCTGAGAGCAGTCTTAATGCTCATCAGGACTCTTGCATTGAGATGTATATTAATGCGTTTGGGAAAATTGCATTGAGGGCAGTATTGCCAGGATCTGTGAGCTTATTATTATTTTTTAAAGAAGATAGGATATAAAGTGTCATAGTTTAACCCCAGCCAGCAGTCAACCCCATTCAGCTGCTTGCTCACTTCCCCACCAGCAGGATCAGGGTGAAAATCAGAAGGGTGAAGGTGAGAAATTGTGGTTTCTGGTAAAGACATTTTAATGGGCAAAGCATAAGCTGAGCATACAAGCAAAGCAAAACAAGAAATTAACTCCCTTCTTCCCATGGGGAGGCAGGTGTTCAGCTATCTCCAGGAGGGCAGGGCTACATCACATGTAACAGTGACTTGGGAATACAAACATCATAATTCCAAATGTCCCTCCTTCCTCCTCCTTCCCCCACTTAATATGAGCATGATGTCATATAGTTTGGAATATCCCTTTGATCAGTTTGGGTCACCTGCCCCTGCTGTGTCTCCTCCCAGCCTCCTGTGCCCCCCAGCTTCCCTTGCCATCTTATAGTAGGAAAAGCAGAAAAGGCCTTGGCTCTATGTAAGCCCTGCTCAGCAATAACAAAAAATCTCTATATTATCAACCCTGTGTTCAGCACAAATCCAAAACACAGCCCCATATTCACCATTGTGAAGAAAATGAAGCTGAAACTAGTAGAGGAAGTCAAATGTTGTTGAAACCTCCTAACTGAATGAAGCCAAAATGAGAAACTTAACCCCTGTCTTACTCCATTTCTCCCCATTTTAATGTATTTAACGGTACTGTAGTCTTTTACAAGTCTGTGGAATCAGATAAATTAGTGCAGTTTGAAAGATTTGAGTATGCAGGAGTATCTTGGTACATTCCTCAAAGGCTTTAGGTACACTGTGTTTCTAACTGTGTTGATGAATATGTGTGTGCTGTGTTCTGCTTCAGGAGTTTGAGACAGTTTACTTCAAAGCTCTCTTAAAGCTACCCTGTTATATTATTTTACAATCAATTTAGCACTCGTTGTTAAAGCTTTGAACTAAACACCAGTTCTTGTCTTGTAGGTGGTGCCATAGGATCTTGTGTGAAATACACTGATAAAAGCAAGAATTTGGGAGTCATTCAGATAAACCCCCAGGCTGCTACTGATGGGTCATTGAGCATTATCTACTTGAATGGTGACACGTGCAAAGATAATCAGCGTTACTCCACACGTATCATCTTCCAGTGTGACCAAACAACGGTAATTTTCTCTTCTACTTGCTACTAATGAGGATTTTAGTGCTTTTACCAAAATAAACCATGTTTATTCCTCTTAACATGGAGAGACTGATTCTAAAAAGTAAAATCTTACATATTGGGCTTTTCCTTGGCTCTTCTTGAAAAAGCTGTCTGTTTTGCTGAACCTATAGAACACAATTGTGAACTATTGTGGAATCCTTTTTCCTCCTGTGAGCCACCAAAAGCAGCTCTTTGCTGAACATCAATACTGCAGTTTGATAGTGAAGACTTTAAACTGTGAAACTGCAGTAAAAAAAAAAAAGCCATGTGCGTATGTTTTGAGACTTGCAGTGTAATTGTTAGTAAGCCTCCTTCATATGGCTCTTTTCTGTAGGGATCACCAGTGTTGGAGCAAGAGAATGACTGTGAGTTTGTCTTTGTTTGGAGGACTTTGGCGGCATGTCCTGTTCACAAAGCAGAAGGTAAGTAGTTATTTGAGATTTAAAGTATCAGTCGAACTGCACAAGTAATAAATACTTGAATGAAACTATGTTGGGTTCTTGCCCTGTGAATCTTTGTGTAAAAAGCGTTGGCTTGTGGAGGAATGTCTATTCTGAGCTTTAAGCTAACTACAAATCCTGTCTAATGTCAAAAGTACAAGTTAGGATGAGAGGCAAATGTACTTGCCTATCTAGAGAAAGAAGATGTAATACAGTACTTTATCAAAACAGCATTATTACTCTCTTGTTAAATCACAGACAGACTTGCTAGTAAATAATAAAACCTCAGTTTTCATGAGAACAGAGTTAATTTTGTGCCTGGCAAGTCATTCCCTGTTCCTCACCAAAGACTGGAAGCAAGATTAAACTTGACCCTTGTTAGACAATGGGTGAGAGGCCAGTGGGGGAGTCTCAGTTTGTATTTGACTCCAGGATGTGCAACAAGAAATCGCAAGTTCTGGTTCTGGTACTTGATTGTCTCTTAGATGGAATGTATAGACGTCTTCTCTGCCTTTGCAGGCTTTGTTTTGCCGCTTGTAGATAATTCCTTATTCTTGGACTTCCTGTAAGGGTCCTGTCACAACAGTCCTAGCCTTTATTGAAACTGCTGATGAACTGACATGGCATGAGGAATGTTCACAAACTGCTGCTCTGTAGCACATAATTACTGTGCAGGGCACTGGTGACTGAATTGTGGTTCTGAAGAAGGAAAGCTGATGTCTTTAGCTGGGTACCAACATGTATGATTGAGAAGAGCATAATGTTTATGTGATGCAATCTGATGATTTTTTTAAAAGCTTCAGAATATTGAGCAAAGGGTCACTTTAAAAACTGAGGACTTGAGCAACAGCAAAGTCGCTGACATGTAGCAGCTAATGACACTCAGGAAACTAGAATTTTCCTAAACCTTCTTTTATATGCATCTTTGTAGATTTGTAAGCTGGAATAAATATTTCCTATGACCAATTATTTTCTCAACTCATCAAACTTCAGAGCTGTTAAAAGAAGATACAAGACTGACATCTAGGACACCTCTTGCTTTGATCTTGTGACCTTGCTGTTCTTTCCAGATGATTAAGCAAGTTCTGGACTTAGTGTCTCTGATTTTGTACTTAACCTTCAGCACAGCTGAAAGAAGAACTTGAGACCACTCTGAGGCAGTTTTTGAACTACAATGTGGCTTTTGCATCTTGCTTTAGTGGCAGTTGTAAAAGAAATGTGCTGTTTATACTAAGATGGTTCTTCAGTGTCACTGCCTTAAAGTAGCTACTCATTTTTGTGGCCTTATTTGTCCAGTAAGCCTTAATTGTCCCCAGTGTATTTGGGAAGGCTAATAGATCTTAAGTTGTAATTTAAATTGCTAACTTCTCTTTAAAGGAAAAGATTGCCAAGTGAAAGATCCAAGGTACGGTCACGTTTTTGACCTGAAGCCACTTTCCAATAAGGACATCAAAGTGAGTACAGATGAGTATGACTACTACTTCAGAGTTTGTGGAGAAATAACAGAGCCTTGCTCTGCAGAGCATCACGGTGTTGCATCCTGTCAAGTAAAGAAGATGGACCCTAACTTCAAAAAAGTAGCAGGTACAGCACTTACTTAAATGAACCTAGGGAATGGGAAAATTAACCAGGGTGTAATAGAAGAAGGGTTCTTGCTAATCTAGTACATCTAATGAGATAAAACACCTCACTGCTTTGGCTCAATGTGCAGATAGAATGGCATACGTGTAGTTACCTTGACACTCAGTTATGAATGAGTTCAGCTTTACTGTGCTGTAGTACTAGTCCCACAATAACTGGATTGCAAGTTTTAGAGGAAGGCTGAGGTCTGTCTATCTATTCTTTAATTGTGCATTTTATTGCTGTTTATGTGACCCTGTTGTCAGAGACATTACTGCAGTTGTGTGTTTACTGTAGCTGTTGACTTTTCTCAACTCTTTGCTTCTAGGCTTGCGTACAGACAAACTGACTTTCAAAAATGGTCTAATAATGCTTAATTACACCAGTGGAGAAAAATGTCATAAAATATATGAACGATCAACTGCTATATTATTCTATTGTGACAAGACTACATCTGAGGTTTGTTTCAAAACATGCTACCTGTACATACTGTCTTCCAGAGTTTCTCTCCTTTTTAAAGTGTGGAAGGTTAGGGTGAATAACATGAATGTGCCTAATCATTTACAGAATAGACAAGTGATTCAAAGGTACTGTGAGGGGACAAAAAGATGAAGAATGTTTTGAATCTCCTGTTTATGGATGGTACCTTTATCATTGCCTAGGAAGATCAGTGCATATTGTTCCTTTAAGGGATGTCTGTCATTACTAGAGCTCTTGGAGAAGTTGGGAAGGGATGTTCTTCCATAAATAACAGTTGTTTTTTTTTGTAAGAAATAAAAGGTAGAAGGTTGAATGTGCAGGAAAGCAGGTATTATGTGGCCAGACTGGTTAAAAATAAGTTGGTTACATGCTTTTGGTATCTGATTTGTGCTTCCCTTGCTGTTGTAAAACAATTCTGTCTAGAATTACTCTTGCTCTTCTTATTTCTTGGGGGGAGGCAGCAATTCCTAATGGCTGCCCTTTTATCAGAAGTGTGCATGTGGATAAACTCAGGTTTGGGAGAAGCCATGCTTAGCTGGTCAGAGGCATAGTGTGGCTCTAAGATAATATGCGTGTTCTTGCTGAAGCATGACTGAGGCATTTCATTGTTTCATGTGTCTAAATGAGAAAGCAAATTAATTTTGTATTGTGTTCTTTCAGCCTATATTTTTGAAGGAAACTCCAGACTGCACCTACATGTTTGAATGGCATACTCAGCATGCTTGCCCACCTGTTAAATCTACTGAGTGCTCCTACAAGTAAGTTGTTTCCACAAAATTAAAACGGAGCTGTATGTTGAGAGAGACAAATACAGCCTTCTTGCAATGCAGTGCAACACTGTCCCTTTATGCCCCTTTAGCTATTGGGTTTTGACCAGCAAATGTAGCATTCAATGCCAGTGCATAATATTTTAAATAACTTTTGCAATTTGTTCTTCTGAAAACTAATTTCATTGGGAAAAAACCAACTTTGAGATTCTTCTGTGGAATAATAAAAGGGAACTGTTTGGTATGTATTTATTGATGGTTGAATCTGAGTATGTTAGGTGGTTGCAAGTGTCAAGTTGTTATTTAACAGTAGCTAATTTAAATAAGACTACAACTGCCTGTTTGGAACTTCCACCAAACAGTGCTTCAGGAAAAATGTAATTTATTTCTGTCACAGCCAAGTATTAGCTCATTAGGGTTGGATGTGGGGTCAGATGTGGCTAATATTTGGACATCTGGCCTCTTTATAGGTCTCTACCCGAAGGTAAACCAGTGGATTTTAAGTGTGTGTTAAATACATATACACTGTAACTGTGTGCATGCTTGCCATGCACTGAAAGCCAACATGCTTGAATTAAAAGCTGGAATTACTCTTGCATTAGCTGAGAGCTGTGTGCATGTGGACAGTTTCTGTGGGAGTAGCTGGTGCAGTGATGTTATCCCTCTACTGAATTTGAAGTTTCTGGGGGGCACTGCGTCTGATGCAGACTTCTTTTCCAGTGAACAGTCTGCTTAGAGTTATCAGGTTGAAATTGCTGTAGTAACTTAAGAATTGCAACTTTAAAGTGCTTAATTATTTTACATGCCTTTAATCCTTTGTACAGGGATGCTGAAGGAAATTTCTATGACTTTTCGTCCCTGACACGACACAGGGAGAACTGGGAGGCCATTGCTGTATCTGCTACTACCCAGAAATACTACATTAATGTCTGCAGGCCCTTGGTACCATACAGTGCTACACGTAAGTGCAAAATACAGAGATATTCTTCCTGTAGCTGGGGAAGGCAAGTGGCAGGACAGTACTGCTAGTGGCTGTTCTCAGCAAAATAAATCTAAAAGCAAAGCTTGTGGAGACAGTATGTGGTGTGGTTTTAGCACCAGAGGGAAAGGTAGATTGTGAGCCTGATTTCCATCTGCTTAGTGGGTGAGATTCACTAGCAGCTCTTCTCTTGATAGCTTTGGTACTCTAGCTCTTCAGTCCTTATCCAAAGTTTGCTATAGCTCTTAAAAATTAAAATAATCATTTCAGAATTTCCATATGGCATCTTCTGACTGACTCTACATTTCGTGCAGTGCAAGGCCAGACCGTAGCCTTCCACTCTGTAGTAGTCTACTTCCCCTGTGGTAGCTGCTACTACTTTTTGCATGATTTTAAGTGAAGTGAGACAATTGCTGCTAGTTGCAATTTTTGGGGAAAATGCACCCCAATGAGTATGGCTGGGACAATGCCTTGGAGACAGATCAGCCATGATATACCTGAAAGTAGAGTAGTGGACTTTTATTCCAGGCAAGTACACCTTACTAACATTTGAAGTAATAATGCAATTTTTGTTTATATGTATAGGTTCCTGCCCTTCTGATGCTGCTGCCTCCCTCATTGAGGGTACAAAATGTACCAGTCTTGGGGAAGTGGCTGATGGTCCTCGTTGGGAAAATGTCACTTTTATCCTGAAATATGTTAATGGAGATCTGTGTCCAGATCAAATGCGGAGCAAAACAACAATATTGCGACTCAAGTGTGATGAAAACAGAATTGTAAGTGGGTTCCTTTGGTTCCTTCTGCTGGGATTTTAGGTGTTCATGCAAGCAGAAGGACTTCTAGTACTTGGATTTTAGATGCTGAGCGATTGAGAGATCATGTTGTATACTCTGTTAGCACAAATTTTATCATCTGTAATAGCTTCAGATCATCTGCTTACATCTTGAAGATGAATGTAGTGCAGGTTGGGAAGTGCTTCAAGTAGTAAATAATGCTGTTGACTGTGTAACTCTTAACTCTTGTGCATCTCTATGCCTTACCATTAAGTAGTCTTCTATTTGGTGAGGTTTGAATTGCCTTTTGGATTTTCTATTGCCCTAGGCTACCTTTAGCTCTCCTCTCATTAATTTTATTTCTCCTGATAATGATTCTGTACTATTGTGTATTTGACATAATCACAGTTAAATACTCTGTTCTTGGATTAATTCACTGGACTATGATGATCTGTCAGGTTTTAGGACTGGTCTTTGAACTGAGCTCAGCTACAGGCTGCAGGGATAAACCCATTGGCATGAATCTTACACTATCACTTTATAGTTGCTTTCTCCACTGTTTTGTGTTTAGGAATCAAAGCCAGAACTTATAACTGCCATTGAAGATTGTGAATATACCTTCTTATGGTTCACCGCTGCTGCATGTCCTCTTAAAAGCAGTGTGCAAAATGACTGTCGGGTAACCAATCCTGCCACAGGTAAGGGGGAGGCCTCAGGATTTTCTATGTGGAAGAGGCTGCTGGAAGCAGCACTGCTGTATTTGTGTTCTTTAGGGACTTCTGTTAGTAAAGAGCAGTATGACACATCCTCTGGATAGTGATCAACAAGCTTACTGATGGTAGAAATCTCTTGTACTGCAATGTCACTTGGAACATAAATAGCTGATAGTTGAAGCACTAGTTTTTCCTCTATTAGTGTGAATAAGTAATTGTTTGCCTTTCTAAGCTAGCAGACAAGTAGGGTCTGGTTAGTTAACCTTCTGACTTTAAGTTACTGAAAGCTTATAATACAAAGAAATATCTTGATTTTTAATCTGAATAAGAGATTAAATTGTTCCCTGATCTCCCTATAGGCCACCTCTTTGATCTGACACCTTTAAAGCGAGAGTCTGGCTATACCATCAGTGATTCCCACAACAGAATAATTGAGTTGAATGTTTGTGCTGAAGTTAAAAGTTCATGTGCTAATGGAGCTGGTAAGCAACTTATCCTCTCTGGTACTGTAATCATTGACTATAGGGTAACAAAGAAATGCTTATGCTCAAGTTTACTGCAAAATGTGATTTTACTGCAAATGCAGAAGGAGTGAAGGGAGCAGCTTGTGGCTGTACTGACCAGGAACATAAAACTGTTTTAGGAAATGAGGCCATATATTTTTACCCAACACCATTCACATGGGCTCACTTCAAGTCCCAGTCCCTTTATTTCCTAATGAATGGACATGAAGGCAGGAATATAGTTGCTTGTACTGCATGTCTTTAATGCTGTGAAAATGGAAACATTACAATCTTCTAGCTAAAGTGAACTTTATAGTGATGCATTGCTGTAATATGTCCACACTGGGCTTTGTGTCTGTACTTCAAAACTTTGCCCATCCTCTTTCTAGCTTTGTTTTGTTCTTGTTGCTTCTGAAACATCAGTGGAAGTTAAATTTCTGCTTAATTAACTAGTTTTATAGCTGCTTAATTGCAGGTTGAATTACTAGCTCTTCTGTCAAATTGAATAAGAAAAAATACTTAAGCATCTTAAATGCTAAAATAGGAGTATTGCTTGTTGAGAAAATTATTTTTGTGAAGTTAAAAGAAAATATTGGATTGATTTGGTTTTTAAAAGGCATCTTAATAAAATTATATATATCTGTCTGACATTTTGAATTAATTGCTTGGTTTTCGGAGATGTGATAACCAAACACTGCTCTATAGCTGCTTAAGCATGTATAGATGCAATACATTCAGCTGGTTGATGAATAAAGGAAATATTTGGTCTTTGTATCAGTGCAGTTCAGCTCAGTTTAATTGCAGCTGGATTCTGGATTCTGTGGCAAAGCCATTCTTTATTAGAAAAATTAAAGTGATGATACAGTCTTAATGTTCCTTCTGTTTATGTTGTGTGGTGCAATTTTTGAAGGCAGTTGCATCAGGCTTGATCTGTTTTCTTAATTTTTCTTTTTTCCATTTTAGCCGTCTGCATCACAAGTGGCCAAAAACCAGTTAATGCTGGAAAACAGAGTAAAACTTTAAGTTATGAAGATCAGGTGTTAAAGCTTGTCTATGAAGATGGAGATCCTTGCCCTGCAGACCCTGCACTGAAGCATAAAAGCTATTTTAGCTTTGTATGCAAGTCTGATGCTGGAGATGAGAGCCGGCCTGTTTTTGTGTCCTTTGATGAGCAGACATGCACTAGTTACTTCTCTTGGCATACTTCCTTGGCTTGTGAAGAAGAGGTGAGAATCACTTTTGCAGAAAATGCTCATGGGACTTAAAATTTCTGAGGGGGGTTAGATATAATAGCAGTATATTTTAAATTCCTTGAGGGAAAGATTTCTTCCTGTAGTACAGAACCCAAGTTCATGTAGGAGTTCTTGAATGCTTTCCTTACTAACATTTAAACAGGGGTGAGCAATACTTGAAAAACTCCTTCTGAGTGTGTTGAGCCAAGTTAAAACTTCTAACACTTGAGAATAACCCCTTTGTGGAACCTCCTTAGCTGCTTTTCTGCACAGTTCAAATCAAAGCCATAGGGTGTCGTGTTGGGAAGCAGTGGGGAAGATCCTCCAGTGCAGCAGGCCAGCAGAGCTGAGGTTGACTGGAGGAAGGATAACATCTCTGTGCATGGGGATGGTCTTTGTTTCTGGGCAGGTGACTAGAGGCCAGGCAAGTGCATGATCAGTTTGCTTGGTGCAAAACCCAATAAACCTTGACAGAGTGAATTTAGAGTTGGCTTCTGATGTCCAGCACGTGCTGTAACAGCATAATCTGGTCGGTTTAGTTGAACTGGTGTTCCAGACAATGCTTTGAGGTCATCTTTAGTTAATTTTAGCTATTTAAAAATGACCAGTAGAGGGTGGGTGCGTGGAGTAAAGGCATCCCTAGGAATAGAAGGCCAAACAAACTATTGGAGGAGTTTAGATCTTTTCTTAATACCTGATATTTTCTTTTGCGAATCTGCCTAATAATTCTTTTTGCTGCTTTGATTACCTCTAGTGTGACCATCATTCTCTGCAACAAGTTGTTTTTCCTCCCTGTCACTGTTTCTACAATACTACAATAGCTCTCACTTCCATTTAGAAAAAAGATATTCCAATTTTTCTTTCACCAACAGGAACTGTCACATTCTCTCCTTCAGCTACACACAGTTCTGGTTTCCCTTCAGTAGTACGTACCATGCTGCAATACAAATCAAAAATACCCAACCCCAATGTTTTCTAGCCTGTTAATTCCATTTGGTGATCTGTAGTGACATTCCGATCCCTTTTTTCACAGTGACCCAAGCTATTTCAGTGTGATGATATCTAGGTAGTGACTATGATTATTTGTCCTGAAATTTAATGGTAATTGTATTAGTTGCTTCTTTTCCAGCATCTAAAGAAGAATAGATTTCTCAAATTCCTCATAGACTCTCAGTAGGTTTATGCATGTTAAGACTCAAGCCATCAACTTGCAATACACTGACTTTACATTGTTATAATGTTATAACCAGGCTTGTTTGTTGGAGGTGGTGTGGATGAGGAGAGGAAGGCATGGGGCCTGATGTGGTGAAGTCGTAGTGACTATGGATGCTGGTGTATGTGCGCCAGAGCTTTGTTTTGGTGTTGTTCTGATAGGGACTTCATTCCATAAGGATGTTTAAATGATCAAGGTTTTTCATATGGTGCTTAGTATCGATAGATGAGCAAAAATTATAATGAATGCTTCTTTACTTACGTTTGAAACTTTTAAACGTAGCCATGCTTCTGGCCCCAAGAAGGATAAGATGTTTTTCAATTAATCACAGCAAGTAATAAAAGAATAAGATAAATAAATGTATTTTCTTGTAGGTGAAGTGCTCAGTGATGAATGGCAGTTCCATTATTGACCTGTCTCCTCTGATCCATCGCACTGGCTATTATGAGGCATTTGTGGATGAAGATCTTACAGATGTTTCTCCAGACTTCTACATCAACATTTGTGAGCCTCTCAATCCTATCAAAGATGTCAATTGCCCACCTGGATCAGCTGTTTGCATGGTTCTTGTTAATGCATCACCAATAGTAAGTACTATGCCAAGAATCACTGAAACGTGCATTTCCTTAATAGTTTAATATAGCATCCCTGCCTAGAGACCTGATTTGAACCAGAGGCTTGACAGTGGATTAAAGAAATGGAATGCAGAATCAAAACCTCCTCTGCAAAGTTCCCTTTTATTGCTTTTCCCTGTGAAGAAGTATTTTCCTATACTGAACCCCAGTGGTCTTTTTTGGATGTCAGAAGATTAAATACAGGGATAAATCTAAAAATTGCTACAGAGATTTTTTTTTTTTCGTGTAGTGGAAAAGAATTTATGTACCCAAGTGCTGTGTGCCAAATGTGGACACTGGGAAGCACAATGTCTTAGCCATCCTGTGGCTCAATTGATCTTGTGATAGCCTGTTGCAATTGGAAGCAGTCTAGATGCTAGTGTGCTTCAAAATGCATTTAGATCTTTCATGTAAGAACTTGACAGCTACATAAGTAGCAAGCCTGTTACAGAGGATTGACTAACTTGTCTGTATCATTACCTTGAGAGATCTAGGTTTTTTTTCTTTTGAGGACTTGTTTGCAAGCTCTTGAAGATAGATGCAAAAAAAGCTGTGATTGTTTTTGACAAATTTCCATAGTCATGTAGGGACCTTATGACATTGTTAATGCTATTTTTAAGTGATGTGGTGGTAATTTGGCACATTGATGTAAAGAAGAATCTACCTCTAAGAGGCGGAAACTTCTTGGCTTTTGTCTAGCTCAGTGACAAAAGTTTTGAGTTGCTCAACTTATGTTTTGTTAGGGTTGAAATGTCATGGCTGTTCTTTGAGTATAGATTGCAAGTTTTTGCAAGTGTAGTAGTTGTGCTCCTGTGTAAACCAAATAGATGAATCTGAATGGATCTGAATCTCTGGGCTGATCTGGAATCTGGATGTGTCCTGTAATTCTATTAATACATATTTTTACTTGTGTAGGATATTGGTCGTGTTACTGAACCTCCCCAGTTCAATAAGGCAGCAAATGAAGTTTACATCACTTACAACAGCACTACTCCTTGTCATATAAACAATGGATTGAACTATACTTCTATTATTGTATTTCACTGTGGCCAAGGAACTGGTCTGGTAAGACATCTATCCAACTTAGGTTGATATTGGAATGTAATGAAAAGTGGGTAGTAACCAGTGTTAGCTTTGTTTAAAACTAAGTCAAGGGTTTGTTTCTCTAATGTATGGATGGACTCACATCAAGAAGTATAATATTTATTTTCTTGACTGGCTAAAATTTTATTGAGGGCATGAACTTTAAGCTTGAGAGTAACAGATAGTGATGATTTCAAGCATTAGATTGCACAGAAGTAATGTAATGATAACTTATAGCTGGCACTAAACTTAATGCTGTATTGCACCTCATTTAGATCCTAAAGTTTGTACTTGTACCTCAAGCTAACACAAGAATCAGTGTAACCTTACAGGTATTACTCTGAAGTATTCCCCCTATGCTGTAACATTTTCTATAATCACACACAACTTTAAAAATTTGCAATTAGTTACTTGTGTTTTTACTTTGTGTCAACACCTGGACACTAAATTGAGCTTGCATGGTGATGTGAATCTAACGCTTCTTGAATTTTTTTAATGCTTCAACAAACTGTAAAGAGGCACTGGGATTAACTACTGGGGAATTGGGAAAGTGCAAAGACAACAGCAAACTCTCCAAAAATTAAATGTGTCTTCCTGTGTTCTTTGGTAACAGGGTAAGCCAAAGATGATAAGGAAAGTTGACTGCACATTTGTGTTTGAGTGGGAAACTCCACTTGTGTGTCCTGATAAAGTGAAAACTTTGGGCTGCTCTGTGATTGATGAACAGCTACACTATACATTTAACCTGACCAGCCTTTCTGGAAGATCATTTGAGGTAATGCCTTCTTGTGGTGTGACATTTATTTATTTTTCTTATTTATAATAACCTATTGCTATCAACATTTTAAAACTGCAGGAAGGATTTCTTTTAAGCATTCTGTGTGAGAAAAAGCTGAAATGTGCTGTGGTCAGTATTGATACCTGTTTGGCTTCTGACAGAGGGAATAATGTTAGAGAGTATAACATTTTAATGTTTTTGAGAGTGAAGTTAATGGACACAGTGATGGGTAAAGGAATGAGAAATCTTCACCTTTGACAGAATCTTGAATGAGAAAGCAGGTCTGGTGAACATATTTTATCTGTGATCCTTTGTGCTTTATCTGCAGCTTTGTCATATTAAGGAAGGCCAGACTTGAAAAATTAGTTCTCTCTTCTTTCTGCAGTATGCAAATGCTGCCTGAGGCTTGGTTTTATAAAGCACTTGTGATTTTCTAAGTACTGATTCTAGACTTGCTGTGATGCTTCTGATTGTCTACACAGGTATTTTCTGGCTCCAACAATTACCACATTGGTGTGTGCAGCGTGGGCTTGCCCCAGGGAAAATGCAGAGATGGGGCAGTGTGTCTGACATCTAAAAATGGTGTGTCATCCTTTGGAAACATAAAGGAAATGAGAATGGACTATAGCCACCAGGATGAGACAGTCATCTTGCAGTACACAGGAGGTGATCGGTGCCCTCCAGGTGAGATCCAAGCAGGCCCATTCTTTATGTTGAAAATATTTTTCCCTTAAAACAGGAGGTTTTGTTGTGACAGGAGGAAGCAACCTAGATTTTACATACAGCAATAGAAACATGCCGTTTTGCTAAATCACAAGCATCATATTAATCTGCAACATCAACGTGTATCTCCCTGGAAGAGACTGTGCAACTTTTCTGTAGGGATGATTGTTGCTAGTTGTATGCTACGTCTGGTTTTCTAATCGGGTTTAAATTCAGTGTTTCAGTATTTCTGTTGTCTGCCACTGACCTTTCTTTAGCATTGAAGTACAGGCTTTGAATAAGGTTCTGAATACAGATATGCCTGTATTCTACTGAGTGTAGTTATGAGATTATACCTTTCCTTCTCAGTGACTGACAAGGGAGAGCTCTGTGTGTTCCCCTTCAAGTACAAAGGGAAGACCTATGAGGAATGTATTACAGAAGGGAGGAATAAGCCATGGTGTGCTACAACTGAAAACTACCAGGGAGATGAAAAGTGGGGATTCTGTAGTAGCAGTAAGTACTTTCTATACTTTATGTACAAGGATGTTAGCTAACACAGAGATTTATCTGCACTAAAATCCATATATGCCTGCAAGCCTCCTGTAAAATACACTTTTTCTTTTTTTCCAACCATTCTGCTTATAGCAACTGCAAAAAGGGAATCTACCATTATCTTTACATGTGATGAAAATGCTGGTGTTGGGAGCCCATACCTTCTCAGTGAGACTCTTGGTTGTGCTGTGACATTTGAATGGAAGACTCAAGCTGTTTGTCCTCCCAAGAAAATGGAGTGCAAGTTTGTCCAAAAACACAGAACATATGACTTGAGAATGCTCTCTTCCCTGACAGGATCATGGATCTTTTTCCACAATGGGAACTCGTGAGTATTGAGCAACTCACAGGGAGCAGCTTGCTTATCAGTAAAGTTGCAATGTGGCATAGAATTTCTATTTAGTTCCTGCTCAGTGTCTTAAAACAGTCAGTACTTAACACTTCATATAAATGAAAAAAACTGAGAAAGAAGCCCATTTTATCTGAAGGGACTGAGTAATCACATTCTTCATTCTCACCCTTTTCCTCTATTGGTAACCCTTTTTAAAGAATGAATACATCTAAACTAAAAGCTATTAAAAAACTTTATATTTAAACTGCTATCTTTAAAATGTAATTTTGTTGCTGAAATGCTATTTTTTTGATTCTTAAACTTGTTGAAGAAAAATCTTAATTACTTAGTTGCTTTCTTTTGACTCAAATGTTCAACTTATTTTGTGATGTTTTACTGGGACTTTTCACCCATATTCCTCAATGTATTAGCATAGTGGAAAATATGGATGTGAGGAAGTCATCAATCTCTCCAGCCTCCCTCCTCCAGCTAGGAAATAGAAACGAACTGGCAAGGATGACAGCATCTAATTCGAAGCTTATGATAAACTGTGAGGTAGCAAAATGCTTCATTCACCACCTTGCCAGCAGTTCTCTGCTCTAACATATCTGAGCTGGTATAACTCTGAGGAGATGCTGATTTTAGGGTAGTACTATAACTTTTATAAATGAAAAAACTTCAGGATATTTCTTGACTCTCTTCCAATTTCTAGTCTGGACCTAGGTCAAAATTTACCAGATTAGTCACTGTTAATGAGCAGTTTTATTTTTTGCACAGTCTTTTACTTGAAAATGATAGTTAGAAGTAATCTGCCAAACCTTAATACATGTTTTAGTCTGTCAGCTAATTTGGGATTTAGTTTGTTGCAACCTGTCTAGCTTCCCACAAAGATTCTAAAGTTTGTGTATCACTTCTTCAGTTTAGCCTAAAAGAATTTTAAAGAAGTTTTGTCTTCCGTGTTCTGTATAGGTACTATGTGAACCTCTGTCAGAGGGTACATGAGGGACCCACGGGATGTACTGAAAGAGCCAGTATTTGCAGGAAAAGCTACAATGGAGATGTCCAAGTTCTTGGACTTGTTCATACACAGAAGCTGAATGTGACAGGTAGGGTTACTTTTTCTTCCTGTGGAGAGCTAGAGGTTAAAGGTTTAAATCTTACAGCCTGGCTGCAGTAGTTTTTAAATTATGGTGAAGCTTTTATTTTGAAATATTTTATCAGTGAATCTTCTGTTTAAAAATGGAAACCAAATGTGATGTTTAAGGCATGAGAAAACATTGAAGTAATTTAACAGTGTTGTCATTAATGCTTTAAGAAATGAGTTATCTATCTGAATATCAAGAAACCCTCTTATTACAGTGAGGTTACCCAAGCACTGACACAGGCTGTCTAAGGAGGTTGGGGAGTTTGCTACCTTGGAGATAATCAAAGGCTGTCTGGACATAGTCCTGGACAGCTGGCCCCAGGTCTCCCCACTTGAGCAGGGGGTTTGGACCAGATGACCTCCAGGGATCCCTTCCACCCTCAGCGAATCTGTGATTCTGTAGTTGTGAGAGGGCAGAGGAGCAAAGGAAATTTCTGACTGCTGCTTACAAAAACTTTTTGTCACCTTTTTTTCTTCTAGGTGATACAGTGTATATTAGTTATTCCAGTGGGCAAGAATGTAGGAAAAATAAGAAAGTAACAACAATTATAGAACTGAAATGTGCAAAAACAGTTGGCATGCCCATGCTGCAGAGGTGAGTAATAAATTTACGTACCTTCATGGCTGATTTGTACCTCTCTAGTAAACCCTTAAATCTCAAGACAGGAACTTTCTGCTCTGTTGGACAGTCTCAAAAATAATCTATGGTCTTTACTTGCAAGGCATAGGGTCTTCTGGAGTTTGTGCAATTGTTCCTTTTCATAAACATAATATTTTTTATTTATCCTAAAATTTCTGGGAAAAAATTTAAGCATTCTGCTTCTGAATTAGATCTGACAATGGCTCGGATGCTGTTGTTTTCAGTGTCAGTAGCCAGTGTCATTGTACAACCACTCTAACCTCTGTCCAAAATTTATTTATTATAGAACATTTTCTGTAGGTAAGTGATTGAGCTAATAGATAGATTATTTTTGCCTCAATACAGTGTATTTAACCAGAAGCTCTCTCAAATAATGTATATATGCATGATCACAAATACTAAGAAAACTTGAGGACTTTTGCTTCGTGGCCAGAACCAGGGCATTAGCTTTACCTGTTGTCCTGCTTAAATAAAAGCCAGGTTTAATGTGCTGCAGAAAAGCAGCCTGATGTGTTTGCTAGCTGAAATATATCAATAAAACCCTTTGATACACTGTGGGAATTCTGGAATTTTCAGTAGGAAGTTCAGGTGCAGCCAAGTCTTCTAAAATCATGAAACTGCAGAAAAATCCAAGGTAATTCTTCAGGTAGTTTTTTTTTGAGTGCTGCTTGAATATTGTAGCTTACTCTAGGTGTGATACTTAGGCAGGACGTTGTCACATGTGGGTTTGCAGTTGTCTTTTCCTTTTCTCAAGGTGCTAAAAAGGTTGTTACTCTTTCCTGGAATCATCAGCTTTATCTTTTATTTGATAGGTTTGATGAAGAAAACTGTGCTTACTACATCACGTGGGACACACGTGCAGCTTGTGCTGTGAAGCAGCAGGAGGTAGAGGTGGTGAATGGAACAGTCATTAATCCTGCAACTGGGAAAAACTTTTCATTAGGAGATGTTTATTCCAAGTGAGTAAAAAAACCCCAAACAAGCCCCAAAACAGCAGAATGGTAGAACTAGTTACCTTTCTGGAGAAGATTGCTAAACTGTGCCATTTATCATAGCTGCAGAGCACACCAGGTGGTTCTCACAGTTCTGGAGTCAGTAGGGTGTATGAGCCACTGAATCACACTTTTGTCTTCATACTGTCTTAAACCTTTGAAGGTATTTACATGTTCACTCACACATTGAGGGCAGTATAGCTGGAAAAATCTGCTTTCTGTGCTTGCAAAGGATTATCTTTATGCTAAATATAATCCTTATTTCTACTTCAAGGAGTAATCTACAGTCCTGCATCTTTTCTGGTTGCTCAATCACACTCAGCATGCCCTGGAATCAACCAGTGATAGCATCTACCACTACTGCCAGTCTTGGGAATAACCCCAACCTGTGAATTTAGACTTAAGAATAGATTTTTCCTCTTTTTCCTCAGGCTGTACACAGCTTCTGGTGATGTACGGACAAATGGTGATAAATATGTGTATCAAATTCAACTTTCTGGTATAACAAACTCAAGTTCCCCAGAATGCTTTGGAGCCAACATCTGCCAGGTGAAAACCAATGAGCGGCGCGTTCGGAGAGTTGGTTCTGCCAGAAATGCCAAGTACTACGTTGATGGTAAGTATGTGTTCACCAGAGAGAATTGCTTGATACTCTGTGAATTGCTTCAGCAGAAAATGGTTCTTGGTTGACAACATCTATGCTAATCCATTTCTGTAAAGCTATTCAAAGTCTGTCTAGCATAATTTAGATTTCTTCTTTTTTTTCTTTTTTTTTTTTTGCTGTGTAAGCTCAGTTGCAAATATGGCTTTAATAGGGGTTAGGGCTTGTCACTTGAAGACAGAAAGAATTGAAGTTGGAAGACTTTGATCTCCTGTTTTCATCTGTGCTCATACTGCAATGATTTCCTTTAGCTAGCTACTTTTTTTTCCAGGGTCTAGTGTTTACAGACTGTTCTCAAGGATGTAAACTATTTTTTCTTCTCATTGTAGATGATGATTTGGATGTCATATTTTCATCTGACTCCAGATGTGGTAAAGATAAAACAAAGTTTGTGTCTTCAACCATTTTCTTCCACTGCAATCCAGAAGCGAAGGAAGGCATCCCTGAATTCCTTCATGAGACAGCAGATTGCCAGTATTTATTTACCTGGTACACATCTGCTGTGTGTCCATTAATGTGAGTAGATAACTGTTTCCTGAAAGCAGCACTTCTCAGCAAAAGGCTCTTTTGTATTTATTTGTCACAGTTATTGGGAAAAGGGGAAAAGCTAAAAAAGAAGTAGGCTTATAGATAAATTGATGATCATGGATGCAGCGTTTGGCACGTGACTACTGAATTAAAGCTTGCCAAACTGATCTGGACTTACAGCTGGAGGGGCACAGTGTAATGTAATTGTTTTCCCTAAGTAAAGTAAGTAGCTGACAGAACGTGCTATTTCATGTTACTGAGAGGAGCAAACAGTTTGTGGGTGAGATGTTTGGTCCCCCTTGCCTTCCTCTCTGGAAAACTTCAAAGCTGTGACAAAGACTTCCCTTCCCCTCTATCTGCCCACTTCTTTAACCTGCAATGGAAAATCATTACAGGTCTTCAAGGAGCAATGAAGCATTTCTGCAATTAAATATGATCAGCCAATCTACTGATTAGTGAGGGGACAGTGTTAAAAGGGGAGTGTCTGTGTCTAGGTGCTTGCAATGTTCTTGACAGTTAGGCAGCCTCACTGTGAAAAATGGAGTGACTACTTCTGGAAGTGTTTCCTTTCTGGCTGCTAGCTTGAAAACACAGGCAAACCCCCCTAAATTCAGTTTGTGCAGTTGTTAGATGGGAATGACAGGATGGCGTGGCATGTCTTCTTTTAATCTGCTGTTTCTAATCCAGTTTAAAAAAAATTATCAATAGACCTTATCTTTTCAATTTACATTGCTAGATCAACCAATGATCCAGGAAACAATCAGCAGCAGTTTGCACATAAAGGTCTTTCAAGGAGAAGCCAGGCTGTTGGTGCCGTGCTTAGTGTCCTCCTGGTTGTTCTCACTGCGTGTCTCATAATCTTGCTGTTCTACAAAAAAGAGAGGAGGTAAGAAATTATTAAGAGGCTTTAGAAGTTTCTTTGTCAGGACTCTGTTTTCTGCCAGAAATGAAAAGAAAATGGTAAACTTTTAGAGATGTGAGTTCTGTTTTTCAGTTGGCAGGATCAGCTGTCAAACTGCTTGTTCCTTCAAATTCTCCATTACTGTCTGAAGGCCCATGTAAAGAGGGCTGGGGTGTAAAACTGAGTTGGTCTTTTGTGGGCAGCTGCTAATTAAGGAGCATAAAACACTATGACAATATTGTTAGTATTTGATATCCCTCCACTTTCATGTGGTGAGACTAGATCCATACAACAGTGTCAGGGAAAAAGTGCAAGTCCTGCTGTTCCTCTGCTTTCCAGATGACTTTTGGGGTTTTTCCCTTAGATGTGGAGGCCAGAGGGGTTTCAGTACAGTCAGACTGAAGCTGTAGCAAGGGGGAAGATGTACATTATCCCAGACTGGATTTTGATATAGTGGTTCAGGGTCAGTGTGATAGTTTGTAGCTCATTTGCTGACATGCTTTATGTTGATGGTAAAATTCCAGAAGAAAAGTGAGGGCTAATAAGTGGATATAGTGTTCCTAATGTAGTATTCTTTCCTTTGTTTAGGGAAATTGTAATAAACAAGATAACAAACTGCTGCAGAAGATCATCTGGTGTTTCTTACAAATACACAAAGGTAATACAGTGACAAAATCAAATTTGTTTCTTGTCAAGTTTTTATAATATGAAGCTTTGTTAATAAATAAATAATCCCCTCAATTCCTAACTCCTTTAGTGCATGGAAACCATATGGTGTGGCATCAGGAAAGCCACATAGCTGATGTGTATATATATATTTATTTTGTGAAATGGGAAAGGAAACTGGAGTTGAGGAAATGAAGAGCAGTCCATAAATCACCAAGTAACATGTCAATGTACAAGAAGAGAACCAAGTCTGTTTCAGCACAGTGAAAAGTGATGCTCTTGCAGTGTTTGCTCTCTCACAGCTGCCTTAAACCAAGGCCCTGCATGCTGCAGGGTCTGATGACTGGGGAGATCAGTATCTGTGTCGGTCTGGAGTGGCAGATGCATTCTCCTCTTTTCTTTTCTTGCAGATAAGCAGTGAAGAAGAAGCTAATGAGAATGAGACAGAGTGGCTTATGGAGGAAGTTGCAGCACCAAATCCAAGAACAGCCAAAGGAGGACAGGAGAATGGTCACATTGCTACCAAGTCTGTTACATCTGAAGCCCTTACCTCTCTCCATGTGGATGACCTGGACAGTGAGGATGAAGTGTTAACCATTCCAGATGTAAAGATTCAAACAGGAAGAGGACTAGACAAGAGCAAGCACCCACAAAAGAAGCCACATAATTTTGGCAGTGATAACAAATCTTATTTACTGAACGGAGGAAAGGAAACAAAAGCAATAGCAAAGCCAGGCCAGCGTCAGGCACAGAACTCTACAAATACAGCATCGTTTCATGATGATAGTGATGAGGACTTGTTGAATATTTAATAACCCTTCTTGTGCCTAATCAAATATATATAGAGAGATTATATATAACAGGACAACATTTCCAACCAAATACGAGGACTTAAGCCTGAAAGATTTTTCTGAATTTTGCCTTTAACAAGAAACCATTGAAAAGGGAAGAAGAGAAAGATTTCTTGATTGTTTACAATGATCTGTTCAGTAATGACTGGATTTCTGACATCCAGTTGGCTGAGTTAGTTGACTCTCTCTAGCCAGGACACTTTTTTTTTTTTTTTAAGTCTCAGCATAGATGTTAAATGCTTACTTAAAAAAGAGAAACCTTTGAAAGGAAAAGATTAAGGCTTAATGAAGCCCCTGGCTTCTGAGACTCAAGTTATCCGACTACTATCGTTTTAACTCCTTGTATTTATTGATCCTCACTACTCAGGTTTGCTTAATAGTAACTTGTTCTTCCTGCCGGCAGGGTATTCTTCTATGGGCTCACCCATTGTGAGACAAGGAAAAGTATAACTTTTGTGTGTTGGGATGATTTGATGTAAATTTTGGAACTGGTCTAATTTATCCTGTAAATTTGAATATCCATTCTAATTTAAACAGATCATTGGTTCAGAGGTGTGGACTAAAAGGTACAATTCTGTATAGCTTTAGCCTGAAATGGTTACTGTTCTTTGCATGGTATTTTATTTTTTTTTTGGTACTGGTTATATGACTGACTTCATCAGTATTTGCCTAAGCAGCTGATAAGCACCCAAAGATTTTTTTTTTCCTTGATTATGGCTGGACTAGGCCAACTGCACAGAGAGCCAGACTCTTCAAGAACGTAGAGGCAGAGTTCCTATAATACAGTCTGCACTACCCAGTTTGTCATCATAAAGAAAAACCCAAGGACTAGAGGAGCCCTAGTCTGCATAATGCCTCTCTCTGGTATTAATTTCAAGAAAATAAATCTGGGCCAATATTTTCTGATAACCTAATTTGTAGTCTGTATGCTATGATCCTGGCCATGGTCATTAATTTGAAATGTTGCTGGTAATAAATGCAAGTCAGTTTTTCTCTAGCAGTTCTGCTCCTCTCCAGGTGTTTCCTAAATGAAATTATGGACAATGTTAGGGTTTCAAAGCATTATACAAGAACATGCATTGGTCAGAATTTTTTGAAACTTTTTGTTGTTCCTTTTGGCTGGCTTATTCAGTTTCAACAATGGTTTCTTTTTATAAAAACTCCATTTTGAATCAAAATAGTGTAATATAAAATATGCAGCAATTTCAATAAAAGATATGAAGTGGGTATTCCAAATCCCACATCTCAAGTCTGGAGTCTTTCTTGCACTATTCTGTATGCTGCTCACCAGCCTGGTGAGGCCCTTTCCTGCTGTGATGGCTAATACCTCAATCATGTCACTCAAAATGAGAACCAGCGTTTGATGACAAGGATCAGAATATATAGACAGGCCCTGGTGGGTGTGTTCTTTCTTTAATCAGGCTTGGGTGTTCCTCTTGTATTGCTACAAGTGTAGCTGTGAGTCAGTTTGGCTTAAGCATCTTCTCAAATTTAAGCCAGAATTTTCATATTTTTAATTAGGAGAGCTTGGTGAAGTGAGAGGCTTGATGATGTATTTTTAATTCCATCTGTTATCATTACAACAGTTCTCTTAATGCATGTCAGAGGGTGCTGCTTCCCTTGCCTAGGTCATCAAAGCTGGCATTTGGGAGTTTGATCCGTGAACCAACTGCATGAAATGATTTCTCCTGCGTAAAATCACGCGGTCTCTTTGTTTGGGCTGTGCCTAGCAAGGCTTAGGTAGTACAGAGCTGTTCTGTCTAGGAGTGCTTATCTGAGCAAAAACAATGTTATAATTTGTATCTGATAGTGAGTGACTTCAGTGCCTGGTCTTGGAATTATTGCCCACTTTTTACCCAGGCATTTGTAGGTAGCCTGGCTGAGTCTTGCCTCATAGAGAGCTGGATGCATTACCAGCTTCACCAGACAATTTTTCCCAGAGTACTCTACTTAACTATGTGGAGAGAAGGGTTATGAGAATAGCAGGGCCCAGATGAGTCTGTACAAATGGCCGGGCCAGGAGCAGAAGCTTTGCTAGTCAGCAGCATGACTCCTTGGGAAACGTCCCAAAGAAACCCCCTGCCTGGCAGAGTCCACACAGCCCCCTCTGGGCTGGCTCCAGGGAGAATGGTGGGAAATGGGGAAAACTGGCCCAGTGTGGATCAAACGTCTGTAGTTCAAGGGAAACTTTTCCATGCCATTACTGACTGTTTAAATAAAACTGTTGGAAAAGAAGTGATGTGAGGGTGTTTGGGGTGTGTTTTTAAGATGTAGCCTAATGCCTTAGCTTCATCCACATCCCAGGCAGGCTTTGACTTCAGTTCCCTTGGCTCCAGCTGAGTGCACACTTCCCCCTGCTGAGGAAGGTTGCAGAGGCTGGCTCAGAGCGTGGTGATTGCTCTGCATGTTTGTGTCCCTGTTCCCCTCCCCAGTTCCACATGGAGCTCCTGCAGCCAGGGAGGCAAAGGTCTGGAGTGGGGTGGTGCTGTGCTTGGCTGATGGTGACACAGCTCAGGAGTTCTTGTTAACTTGGTGTAGATGTTCCTGACAGAGAACAGGATGAAGCAGGAGAGGAGAAAGCACATCTGTGTCATGTAGGGAATGATTTTGATGTGTTGGTTTGCAAAGCAGCTTTCACAACTGCTCAGGTCAGTCTTGGTCTGTAGTTGATGAGCAGTGAGATGAAGTTCTGTGTCAATGCCTGGGCCAGAATGGCCTTCTAACCTGGCTTATTTTTTTCAGAGTGTATTGTGTCTTTAATTTTTTTTCTTTCTTGCCTAAGCTATTCCAATTGCTTTCCAGACAATTTTTCACTTTTTAAAACGTCTTTTAAATGTTACCTCCACTTAGTCTTTTCTTTCTGATGGAATGCTGCTGTTGTCAGCAAAAGATATGGGAGTAGCTGGTGTCTATCCATAGGCAGGACAATGTACCACTGGAGCCTAATACAACTGCATTTATTTGAGGTGCATGCAATGAAGCCCACCTGAAGTCCTATAGGTCTTCTGTGATAAAGAAAAAAAAATAGCTGTTTTGGCCATAGACACTGTATAGTATGGCTTTCCACAGCTGTTCCCAGTGCATAATTCTGTATTGAAAGCTTTTTCTCTTTTGGATCACTGCAAAAACACGGTCAGGTGAAAGTGTGTTCCCTGATGGGGAGAGGTTTTCCTTGGGAATGGAAGAGGGTGAGGGGTGAGACTCATGTGACAGAGGAGTTTTCAGGAAAGCTGTTCCTTTACTGCTCTATGGCTCAATGTGTAGACATTCCTTTTTCGGAGTGTACCCGCCTATTTTTACAGATCCTGGTTATGAAGCGTTGCTCATGTGGTGCCCAGCTGTTCTGCACTAAACCCACGTGTTGCTTGTATGTTGGTAGAATTTTCCACCTATGTTTGCTGTTTAAAAATGCTTATTGTTTGATGAACTGACTTGGCTAAGTAAAAATATAACCCCAAAACCCCCCAAAAAACCTGAAGGGCTGTGACCCATAGGGGCTGTTCCAGAGAACAGGAATGCATAAGTGCTCTGATTAGGGGTTAAAGGGAAATTCGCCTTGGGTGAATTAAGGTCTGATTTCAAATGAAACCTAAAAAATAGAGCTTGCAACATGTAGTTTAATAATTTATAGAGTTAGTCTTGACTTTTGGTCAAATATCTTTGTAACTTAGGTGGCTTTGTTGCCAACTAAATATATCAGGGCTGCAGAGAGGACCTAGTTGAGGTTTTTGAGGTGGTCTGGGTGCCAAAATGCCAACCCTAGATGACATTTTAGAGCATGTTGGCGAATTTGACAGGTTCCAGAAGCAAACCTTTTTTGTCCTGTGTTTGTTATCTGCCTCCTTCACCCCAGTGTACGTGGGGGTCGTCTTCTTTGGGTTCACCCCCGAGCACCGCTGCTCCAGCCCCGGGGTGGCTGAGCTGAGCCAGCGCTGTGGCTGGAGCCTGGAGGAGCAGCTCAATCACACAGTTCCCGAGTGGGATGGCCACGGGGCCAGCTTCAGCAGCCGCTGCAGGAGGTACGAGGTGGACTGGAACACAACAGGCATCAGCTGCACCGACCCCCTCGGCAGCCTGGGGGGCACTGGGGACCCCGTCCCGCTCGGGCCCTGCCGGGATGGCTGGGTCTACGACTCCCCAGGGAGCTCTATCGTGACAGAGGTAAAAACAACCCCCTTTGTCCTATCCCCTCTGTTAAAGACCAGGTGAGGGTTGGGGGAGAGGGTTGGTGGAGCCTTGGCTCTGTTAAAATATGCCCTGCTTACCTGGAGGAGGGATTGGCTCTTACTGTGAACTTGCGCTTGGGGGTTTACAAGTCATCGTCCCTCTGTCCTTGCTGTGAAATGCTGCCTTGGCTGCTCAGGAGGCTTATATCTCCACCTGGGGAGCAGAGTATATTTCAGCAAATAAATCCCCAGGTAGATAAAGTCCAGTTCTGAATGAAATTGCTGTCACATGAGAGGTCCAACTGGTGAAGGTGTGTAAACAGTGCAGCTAGCAGTGCTGCAAACAAAACTGGCCAATGCAATGATTTCTTCCCCCCACCCCCTTCCTTTTCTTTCTTTATTTTTAATGAATAATGTCTTTTAAAATTGGTTTTAAATAAAAATGAATTGCAGTCAGTGTGAGGAAAGGTATTGCTTCCCACAGTTAAACAGCTTAAGTCAGGAATAAACTGTAGAAACTGTGTTCTCAGAAGGAGCGTGAATAAACTGAAAGTAGTACTTAAGCTACTTGCTGTACTTTAGCAGTTCAGATGCTTTAATAATAAACCAGTAACTGGGATGACAAGCTTGATCTCATCATAGAAAGCTCCACCAAATGTTTAGGGGCGGGCAGGATTCTTTCCCCCGTATGTCTTAACAGGAGCAGTTAAAATCTGTGCCACAACAACTTCAGAATTCATAGTTTTGTAAGAGATTGGTCCTGGAATAAGGGGCTGCACTCTTAAGTGTACTTCTTTCAGCAAGTAATGGGCTGTGAGATATGAAAGGGAGGAAGGGAGGCACCTCAAATGCAGGCTGAGCCAGGCCTTCTCTGCAGCAGCAGCTCAGCAGCACATCTCACAGGAAAATGCTCCAGCGGATCCTGGGGTCTCATGGCCCCACCATCATCTCCTGAGGTTGTGGGAAGCTGAGCACTTGCAGTCGGTGTGGGCTTATGCAGTCATGCTCTCACATCAGCTGTCTCCCCTCTCCTGCTGAAGGGGTGCAAGGCCAGGCCCACGGGCTGCTTCCTTCATGGGGTAACCAGATGTGTCACATAACTCTGCATTTTGTCAATGAGGTCCTTGTTGTCACTGTTTCTGTGAAACTTGTCAGGCTCTGATATGTTGTCCCCTGCTCTGACAACTAAGAAAAGGAAAGGATAGTGCAGTGTAAATTGTGTTATTTCAAAGCAAAAGTTTCCACATGGAAGAAGGTCCTCATGGGAAGTCCCATAAGAGCATCAGAAGAAATATTTGGTTTTGTATTAATTATGGATACATAGATTCAATTAAACCCAGCTACCAGGAGGAAGGGAAGGGATTCTCAGTTATATTAGGAGAAGTCTTTGCAATAACTTTTTCTCTAGTAGCTTTTTTAAGGTAGGACAAGACTAGATGGCAAATATATGCAGGTATCCATGTGCTAAAAAGCTTGGCCCTGGATAAAAAAATGTCTGCTCTCCAGACACATTCAACAATGTAGTTGAGCTAAAGACCAGAGCAGAGAGAAAATGCTGTGGCCTCAGGGCAGATGCAGGTACTTCCACCCTCCTTCAGAAGGCCAGTGCTCCCTGGCACCTGGGACAAGGCAGGCTCCTGAAGGCATCTAAGATGCTTCTAGTAAAGGCATCGCACTTAGTGGGCAGTACCCTTCCATACCAGGGTATGAAGCAACAAGAACTGCTTAGAAATGCTCACCATCAACCACAAAAAAAACCTGTTTGAAAAACTCAGGGTGATTGTCAGATCCATGCTGATTTGATCAATGAGGGCCAACACAGGTTCGGGTGCCAGTTTTGACAGAAAATAATTCACTTATGCTCTTTCCAGAAAAGAGAGATGAGACATGAATGGGACATGCCAGTAAACTGCTCAAGGGCTTTTTCCAGTTTTTAATGTCGGACAATTAGTTAAGTTAGTAGGATTTCTGTGTGCTGGCAAAACAGGCATTGACCCAGAAACATGACCCATTTAAACAAGTTTAAATCTTTAACTGAAGTGAAGGAGAGTTTTGGATGTGAGTCAGCTCCTCATTTCACTCTTTTGTCTCTGACTGTGGTTGCTCCTTTAGTTTGACCTGGTGTGTGAGGACTCCTGGAAGTTGGATCTCTTTCAGTCTGCTGTGAATGCTGGGTTTTTTATTGGCTCCTTAAACATTGGCTACATTGCAGACAGGTATGTGTCGGCTGACAGCAAAACCCTCTGACCTCCCTTGTCAATGTTCAGCAGCCAAACCTAGATAAAGGTTGTGCAAGTGATATCATCTCTGCCCTTCTGAAAATAAGGTCATCCCCCTGGACCTTCAGTGGCAGCACAAGCCACAGCACAACCCTGCCTTTCAGGTTGTGTCAGGTGGTTAGCACAGATGTGCTCAGAGAGCCCTGCAGAACCCATTCTATTTTAGAATTGTACACCCCAAACTTCCTACTGTGCTGTATCAGAGCCCTCAGATGTTAACCAAAGCCAGGAAATGCATGGTTTGGATCTCCCACTTAACCTGTCACACTCTGTGTGGCTGCAGCTTGGAGAAGCTTAGAAAGAGTTGTCACACATTGCCAGATGTGTGCAGCAGCAGCCACTGTGAAAAAAGCAGATAGTCCCTCTAGCTCCCTGTTCAGAGAGTCAGACTCCCTGGCTCAGGCACCTGGGGTTAAAGAGAAACAAATGTCAGTACTCGAGGGCCTGTTTTCCCCCTTGCTCCCCTAGGACTGTTAGCACAGCAGGCTCTGAGCTGCTCCAGCTGAGAAATGCAGCCCACTCACAAGTAGATCCACACATTACTGCTCTTTTAAAGGTAAAGGTTGTGGTGAATAAATCCCTTATAAATCTGGTGCATGTGGAACTATCAGAATCATAACATTGACCCTTACTTATTTTTCAGTCCCAATGTAATAATAACCATGGGATTATTCATTTTTCCTGAAAGTTTTTGTGGAATTACTGAGCAACCGGCGAAGTAGCTTTTCATGGCATAGAAAAGCAGATAAGTGACTAATGGGCAAAAAAAAAAAACCATCTCTATATTGCATGGCAAAATTGGATTTTTTCCCCCTGAAGATACACAAAGCTCTTACTAGTTTAAAATGCTTCCATGACTAGTGGTTTGCTTCATGCCTAACGTTTTCCAACCCAGGTTTGGCCGTAAATTTTGCCTTTTAACAACAATTGTTGCCAATGTTGTGTGTGGACTCCTCCTGGTCTTCGTGCCCAGCTACCTGTGGATAGTCATCATCCGGTTCTTGCAAGGGCTGGTCAGCAAGGGCTGCTGGACTGCAGGCTACATCCTGGGTGAGTGCAGGACCTGCTCCCAGGAGCCAGACTAGCTGCAGATGATGAAGGAACAAAACTCAACTCCAAAAAACTTGAAAAAGAAGCCATTTTAAAAATGCCCCCCATGGTATTTTATTAAGGCGTTTTCTTCCTCTTTGACTCCCCAGGATGTTTTCAAGCACTGTCATTAGGGAGAACCAACAGTAGCATTCAAACTCAAGCAAGTGGTGGTGTATTAGGGCTCTTACCCCAGATAGGCTTTCCCCTGTGGTGCAGCTCACCTTTGCAGATCTGTCTGGGCCCCATGGCTCCTGCTCCTTCCATCAGGCTCTGGATAGGGAAGGTGACCAGGCAGGCACAGCCCCTCTGCCCTGGGTGCAAACAGGATGGGGACACAGGAGACCATTAAAGAAGCAGGCAGAGGGTGTGGAAAACTTCAGACATTTTTATGACACAAAGAGGGAAACAGGGAACATAGAAATAACTGAAGAACAGCACGTACTTGCTGATAAGAAGACGAGGTATTTGTGTACCTGTCTGTATGCCCTGGGCTGAGTCGAGGCCAAGCCATGGAGGAGCCAGCCCATGTGGATGCCTCTCTCTCCAGCGTCCTGCACCAGCTGTGTCTGCTGGTGAGGCACAGCTGGGCAGCCAGGCTGGGTCTGGGACCACCTCAGGATCTCCTTCTGCTTCAGGGTAGAGCTGCCTGGGACTTCTCTGGGATTTTTCAGGAGTGGAGTTCAGTCTCTTGTCCTGAGACTGCAAACAATCACTGAAGCAGCAGATTAACTGCTGCTGTTTTAAAAGCTGACCAACAGAACATTAGCTGGGTTAGGGTGACAGATGGCTCTACAAAATACCTCTAAGAGATACGCCGTTCATTGTGATACTGGTAAAAATGTAAAGGTCAGTGCCCTAAACTTCCATGAAATCTTTCAGTGTGGGAATTTTGCTAATTCAGTTATCCAGATGTCTGATATAAAAAGCACCTATCCCACCATCTAGACTGTCTTTCTGCTAAGACATGATTATTCCTTCCTGTGCATTTCTGGATGCTTGCTTGGCCTCTTAAATCTTTTCCTGGCACAAATAAAATATCCATCCTCTCTTCTGGGGAACTTTAAGCTGTTTTAGAGTGTGAAGTCCTTTTCAGGACAATTATTTGCCTCATTCTGATATTTTCTTTCTGTTACACCTTGTTACTCCTGGAATCTCTAGAAACTGTCTTATGGAAAAGATCCTGAACCAGGCCCAAAGCTCCCTAAAATTTATATCTTCTCCCTGAGGGTGGCCAATACTGAAAGTCCAAGGAAGGATACAAGGACAGAATAACTTTGTTATTCTGCTTGCGTACCCTTCAGCGGCTTCTGGCTCAGTGCTGCTGAGCCTGAGGAGATGTCTTTGTGCATCTTCAGCTGAGCAGCATTAGCTAATCTGTGGCTCCAAAACTCAGCAGCTCATTTGGCTGCTAATTAGTTCCTTACTGTTCTTTTTCTAATGAGTTTGCTTTCTTGAAGTTGCACAGCTGGATGCAAAATGTTGACTGGGCTTGTGCCCGCCTGCTGGAATAGTTACTTTTAACTCTGTATCAACAAGACACAGAGACCCACAGATGTGTGGCTCTGTGCAGATGAACAGTGATCCCACCCTGGCCTGGGAGCTCAGAGCCATCCTGTGATACAGGCCTTCCTTATTACTTGGAGTGAGAAGCAGGCTGAAAGCCTGTTCTTTGGGAACAAAATATTCAGCTTTGTTGTTGGGTTGGAGACATTACGTATGTTGGCATTGGATTTCACAACAAAACCCATCTGTGCACTGTGACAAGTGCCTGATTTACTGCAGCAGAGGACACTGCTGGAGGCTTTAGGCCAGTGCTCGGCCAGCAGCAGTATTCTCCTCTCTGCTGGAGTCTGGGTGCCAGAAAAGTGCAGCAGGAGGTTTTGTTGGAAGGCATTATGCCGGGAAGCCCACGATTATCAGGGTTTCTCCAAGGAGTTATCACAGCACTGGGCCTGCGGCGTGCCCCGGGTGGTTCCTGCCGTGTGGGGCAGCGTGGCGCTGACGCGTGGCTGTGCCTGCCCGCAGTGACGGAGGTGGTGGGCCCGCAGTACCGCAGGACCGTGGGGATCCTCTACCAGGCCGCCTTCTCCGTCGGGCTCCTGCTCTTCGATGGCATCGCCTACGCCCTCCCGCACTGGCGGTGGCTGCAGCTCACCGTCACCCTGCCCACCTGCTTCCTCCTGCTCTACTACTGGTGAGTGCCCTTCGAGATGCCTATGCCCAGCTCCCAAAATCCCGGCTCCTTCTGCTTCCCTGCTTCTCCTGCTGATGCTGGTGCTGAGGGAGACTGGGCGCTCCTTGCTGCCGCACACACCCCTTGGTGCAAGGAGGAGGCTCCCACCAAAAGGGAGAGGGAAACAGGAGTCTCAGCAACAGAGATCTTGTTGAATCCTAGCCTGTGCACCTCACTGGACCTTGTGTTTAAGAAAGACCACTGGGGGAAAGTTGGACTAGTATAATTTACTACTTTCTTTAAGCAATTCATAAATGAAAACAGTTGCCTTGGCATAACTTAGTTGGTCTGAAAACATGGCTATTCACAGATTGTCTAACATAACTGTACCAGGCTGTTAGCATGTTCCTTCAAGGCAGAGAAGGTGCAGTTTTTGTGGTCCAACTGACAAAAAACAAACACTTGGGTCCTCCTTAATTTTCATTTCTCTCCTCTCTTTTTAATCAATATGTTTCGCATTGAGTGCTATGGATTTGAGAAATTGTCTGGGTGGGTCAGAAAATTAGGAAGAGTAGAAAGAAATTTGTCGCCTTCCTTCTACCATATTTTGTAATTGGTAAACCAGTTCTAACTTAATTAGTAGTTCTTAATCTGTATTGACAGAAGTGAAAAATGGCTCCCTAAGAGGAGCTGGTTTGTGGTGAATGGGCTGGATAAGGTGACAGCACTGCTCTCACTCAAAGCTCCTCCCTGATTTATCTTTAGCAATCTCCTCCTTGACTAAAGCCACTACCTCAACTGTTCCTCTTCCAATCTCAGCCATGGGATGTACTACTTTTCCTGACTGGGGTAGTGGGAAGTAGTACACAAAACCCACCCAACCAAAAAAAAAAAATAAAAAAAAAATTCATTGGCTTCTGTTTAATCCCTCCAAAGTCTCCACTCATGGGAGAATAGGTAGGTTTTATGTTTTGTTGTATAATGGCATCCACTCGCATTGTAGGTGCCTCCCAGAGTCTCCCAGGTGGCTGATATCTCAAGGAAAAAATGACAAAGCTATGAAAATTGTCAGAAATATGGCTAAAACAAATCAGAAAAAGATGCCTTCCCATTTTAAGGTGAGCTCAGGGTTTGCTTGTATGAGCAAGTAAGCATCATGACAGTACCTTGCATCAGTTCCTCCCAGAGAAATTTAACGTGCTATGTACTGGCTCTTCCATAGGATATTAAATTTGAAGAGGATGATTGTGGAAAGCAGAATCCCTCACTGATGGACCTTTTCAGGACACCACAGATAAGAAAGAACACGCTCATTTTGATGTACAACTGGTAAGAATATAGCACAAGACAGCTAGTTTTGGAGCTCTGGATTTGGCCACTCCATCAGGACAGGGATGTCTGCTCTCTTGCTATCTAACAAATTCAGGATGCTCTTCTCTGCCCAGGTTCACGAGCTCCATCCTCTACCAGGGGCTCATCATGCACATGGGAATGGCTGCTGAGAACATGTACCTGGATTTCCTCTACTCTGCTCTTGTTGAGTTTCCAGCTGCCTTCATCATCATCGTCACAATTGACCGTGTCGGGCGGCGCTACCCCTGGGCCGTGTCCAACCTGGTGGCTGGGGCCGCCTGCCTTGCCACAGCTCTCATCCCAGAGGGTGAGTCACCTGAATGGAACCCCATGGGGCTCTCCACCCTGTCCTCTGGCACCTCCATGCTGCTTTGGGAGGGTCCCTTTGCCACTGCTCATGAGTCCTCACTGTTCTCGTTCCCTCATTCACACGGGTGAAACAAAAAAAATAAACATCCCTTAAAAACATCAACTGGCATGGATCAGAGGTCCCACAGAATAACACTGTTGTGTCAATTGACACCTGGGATGCTTTTAAATGTGTTGAATGTATTTTCTCTGCAGACCTACATTGGTTAAAAGTGATTACTGCTTGCATTGGGAGAATGGGAATTACAATGGCTTTTGAAATGGTTTGCTTTGTAAACACAGAACTGTATCCAACTTACATCAGGTAGGTGCATCCTCTCCCCAGTTGGTGTTTGGTCTGGAAACAAATAGTTGAGGCTGATGTGTTATGCTAAATTAAGTTATTAATGTGTTATGCTTAATTAAGTTATCCTCTAATGTGTCAGAACTACATAGGTACTATTGAACATAAAGTAGGGGAAGCACAATTAAAATGCTTAAAAAGATAGCTTAATAAAGAAAATAAATGTTCTTTTAGACAAGGGGAAACTCACATGACTGAAATAAAGGGAAAATTTGAGAGAACCAGGGTGGGTTCTGGTGAGGGCTCTGAAGTTCCACACAGTGCCTGGATCTGTCCTGTGTGAGGGTGGGAGTTGTGATCCACCCCTTTCCAACTGCAGTACTCTGACACTAACATAATCCCTCTGCTGCCAAACCAGGAACCTCGGGGTGATGGTTTGCTCCTCTCTGTGTGATATTGGTGGAGTCATCGTGCCATTCATTGTCTACAGACTGGTGGAGATCTGGCACGACCTGCCACTGGTTGTCTTCAGTAAGTGCCACCTTCCCTCCTTGCCGGCCCCTTCCAGGGTGCAGGGGGGGACCCAAGTTCCAAAGGGAGGGAAAAGCCACCAACACAGCTGCTTTAAGTTCAGCAGAAGCCCCCTGCTCTCTTCAAGACCTTAGCCTTCAGTTTATGACAAGCCGGAACTTGTTTATGCATCATGCCTCCCTTGCCCCGGTGATTTCTCCTTGCATTTTAAAGGAAGTTTGAGTCAAATATGTGTTTGACAGATGGCAAAGAACTCAAAAATTTTTGATGAGCTTAATATTTGATGGATTTAAAGCTGATTTACTGCTCTACTGTGAGTTATACTGTCTTTGTCCAGCAGTCAAACCCTAGAACTTAATGTAATTCCCTATTTAATGGAGTACAAGTACGGCTGTTATGCTTCAGCTTTTCTGACACTTTGTTAACTGGCTCTTCTCCAGCTACTCGGAAAGTGGCTGGTAAATAAATGCAAGGTAAGTTTTACAGACTAGTGACCTGAACTCTCAGGTTAGGGCCTGCAACACTTTTATGAATCTTTAGGTCAGCACATTATTTATAGAAAAATACCTTGAATGGCAATATGCAGATTTTGACAGACAGGACATTTAGAAGGGCACTTAATAGATTTAAAACACATTCCAAACATGTACAAACTGGATAAAAGAAATTATCAGAGGAGAATTTGGTTGTGTTGCTTAGAAGAGAATGCATCGTGTGTACATTTTCTAATCTTATATGAATGGCATAAAGATGGAATGTGTTTTCTGTCATGCTCTAGCAAAAAAAAAAAAAAAGTTATTTCCTCTACAAAGGAAGGATCTGTCCAGTTTGAGGTGTCCTAGTTCGTGCACAACTCACAAGAGGACTTGGCTTGGTGCTGTCTCCACAGGGCAGCCACATCCTCCATTTTTGCACCAGCATGACAGTTTTGCACATGAGACTTGAGGTGCACACCTTGTATACAGGACAAAATAAAATGCCAGTGACAAATCCATTCAGTCTGGCAGTAGCAAGTGGCTGATAAATGCTTGCAAGCTCTTTGTGCCTCTGTTTTGAAGCTGTGCTTGGTTTGATTGCGGGTGGATTGGTGCTGCTTCTGCCTGAAACTAAAGGAAGAGTTTTGCCTGAGACTGTGGAGGATGTTGAAAACTTTCACAGGTGAGTCATGATGATGAACTTGTAGCAGTTTTCACTTGAAACTGGGCAAAATCCCTGTCTGGAGGGAATCCCAGGGGTTACTTGGCTACTTGTTTGTTTCCAATAAGTTGTTGGGTAACTCTCACTGGGCAGATTCCAGACTCCTTTTACCCTATGTAAAATCTTGAGAACAAGTAGTCTAGGCCTTTACTGTCCTGTAAATAGCTGCACTAGTCTCTCAAAAGTGTGGCAACACCATTATAAATGGTATTTGTGTTTAAAAAAATGCCTTAACAATTGAAGAGGAAAAGGGCAGTCTTGGCAGCAGCTTCACATGTGGTGTGTGAAGCACCAGTATCTGCTGAGGAGCCAGAGCAAACCCAAGGGAATATATATGGTGATTTTATTGGGGCCAAGGCAGAGCAAGTGAAGAACTTGAAGTTAGATTCTCCCTGAACAAATTCATTCCTGGTTGATGTTCATGTCTTTGTCTCTTGCAGGCAAAGTGCTCCAACGGCCAAAAAAATCTATCTCCAAGTCCTAGGATCAGAAGTAGCACGTTGAAGAAGGTGTAACTCTTTCTGAGTAGTTTGCTTTAAGGCAGTAGCACAGAAATGCCAGCTAGAATAAACACCCTCTGAAAAGTCTTGCCTCTCTTATTTCAATTTCTATGCATATCCTTTATTTACAGTGTTTAGGATTTTCTGATGGGATCGTCCCAATTGCTGCAGAGCTGCTTCCCCCTCTCTGCACTAAGAGAAATGTATTTTAAGTCTGGGAAATTTTTGTACCAGCTGTGTGGACTTCAATATGGACTTCAAGAGGTCTTGAGTATGGTAGGATCAATACCAACAAAACTTTGTAAGTCTCCATGAAGTCTGACTTCGTTGGTTTCTCTTAAGAAGAGGCAGCATAATTTATCTCCATTGTAGAATTTATCTCCATTGTAGAATCAAGGTAACTACAAACCTGGTTCAGTTGTGTGACAACTTGCACAGTTTTTAAAAAGATTGATTTTATTTTCTCCTATTTTACTGGCTACTCACAAGGATGTATACTGACAAGGATGGGCATGTGGCAACTCCAAAACATGCATAGCAGAAACACTCTTAATCCTTTAAAAGGTAATAGCATTATACATGTGCCCTGCAGGGGCATTCCTTTGGAGTGAGCTGGGATCAGGCTTGGGAATGTGCAGGACCCTGACCAAGGGTCCTGTGCATCAAGGAGAATCACGAACAGCACTGGGTCTTCCAGGAAATGTCCAGCACCTTCAGAATTGTCCTAGTCCATCCTGTTGAGCGATTGTAACAGACCTGTGGTTGCAGGGCAAAATAGGGACAATGGTCCTGTGGCTCTCCTTCCCTGTTTGTATTGCTGGTCCCTATCTGCTGGAAAAACCACTGGTTTTCCATAAGGATACTGTGAGCAGGGTATGAGATACCTCTGCCCATTGATAATCAGCTGCAGGGAGAGAACTCCCAGTTGAGCAAGACACTGCTGGACTCTAGCAGGCAGGGTGAAATTCCCCCAGGATTGCATCCCAGTGACCTTGCACCTGCTTTCAGCTGACCTGGACCTCAGTTAATATTCAGTGCTGCTGTGAGGGCCTCCAGGGCAGGGAAGTGTGCTGTCCAGAGAGGCAGGGCCATGGCAAGGTTGCCCTGAGAAGAGCAGGGACAGATCAGGAACGACATGACTTTGGCCCGGGCAGTTGCAAAACTACTATTTGCTTCAGGATCAGAGGGGAATGAGCTTGTCCTGAGAGGGCAAGAGGAACAGTGGGGGTGTAATTATGTGTCTGGTAGAGCTGATATCCTGCTGTGGTTGCAGACATGTCTCTTCCCTGGACTAAAAGAAATCCATCAGAACTTCTGACTTACAATTCTTTGATATAAAACCTGTTGAAAACTCTGCAGGTAGAAAATGGGGGTGGTAGCAACAAGTCAAGCAAAGCAAAGACTGAGATGAATAAATAAATAATTACAAAAGCTGAGTTCCAAGACTCTTACCTATTACACTGGTGTTTATTCCCACAAGCACTGCTACTGCCACAGCAGGAGCTACAGAGATTCTGGCACGCCTTTGCTTTACTGTCATCTGCACGGGATAGTGGCATCTGCTTCTGCTGGCAGCTTAATAAACACAAGGGCAAATTCCTTAATTCACTTCTTTGCTAGTGACCTTTGCCCATTGATTCCTGGAGCTGGGAAGTCAGAGGGATGTAAAAGCTGGTCCAGGTGCACATGGCTGCTCTAAAACGGGGAGCAGCAGCACTGTGTCCTGGGGGTGGCAGGAGTGTGTCACCCCAGGCTGTGGGGGGGAGCTCACATCCTGCCTCAGGCAACACAGTTTGACAGCTCCCCTTCCCCTAAAGAGCAGCTGGAGCCTGTCTGCTCCTGGGGCTGCTGGAGCACAGCCAGTGCCAGTGGAGCTTGGGAAGGAGCCCTTCAGGACCAGGCACCACCTGACTCTGGCAAGGAGCCTGGGAGCAAGTAAACAGGGCCAGATTAATTAAAGTGGGACTGACCCCTAAAGAAGACCCTGCTCCTCACCTAATTACTTAAACCTGGACTTTATAGCAGCTGAGCCTGAAGAGAACTTAAAGCTTCATGTTTTGGGATACCCACCAGGCTTCACCAAATGGGTTTTGGCCAACCAGCTTTACTTTCACAAATTTTCTGGTGTTCTCCATGGCATCATCTGATGGGCAGATGATCTTGTGGCTGAGGGCTTCACCTTTCTAAGCACTGTTTTTGTTCTCTGCTGCTGCTGTCAGCACCTAAATCCAAAATGCCAACATGCAAGCATGGCTCTTGTTTGGGCACTTCGGTGTTCCTATCCCATCCCTAGTCTGCACCACTGCGTTGTCCTACATCCTTAATATTTTAAAATATTGAGAAATTGGGCCTTCTTCCACAATTAGCACTGGTCAGGAGGCAAACACAAATCCAGAGAATAAATATAAGTTGATGAATATGATCTGAATCACAGCTGCCCAAGACCTGTGGAGAGGACTCTTCAACCTTCAAAGGCACTACAGCAGTGATTTTCCACCAAGGTATGGAGAGAAAACTACTTTTAAAGCCACATCCTTTACTCCTTCTTTGGCTTATCTTTCCCCCTGTACTTATTTTTTATAATAAGTAGTTATAATCAGTACTTATTTCTGACAGATGTTTGGGAGTTTGGCCATGTAAATAATCAAGCTCAGGGCATTAGGAAAACATTCATGCATAAACACAAACTTTAATGTGCTTTAATATGCAGAGCAGAGTGTCCTGTTATTGTTTGTGCTGGTCCCAGGGGGTGTCTGTGATTGGGCTTTCTGCTCCTTCCCCATCCCTGATCCTGAATTTTATGTGGTTGTACGCAGCCCAACACGTCCTGAGGATTCACTGCCTCCAACTCCTCATTGTCTTTTTTTTTCATTTTCCAGCTTCCCTAATATCTAGTCAAATTCTGGAATGCCAAATCTTAAAAGCCAGCCTGGGCTTAGAGGTGCTTGTTTTTTATACTTATTTCTCTGAAAGAAGAGGAGCAAAAGTAGGAGGGAAAAGGGGCTTTTGGATACCTCGGGCTCCCACAGTGGGCTCCACAGGGGCAGTGCTCACTGCTGAGTGGCAGGAGCTGAATTATAGACCAACAGCACCAAGATTTTGAGGGAGGCAGAGGGAATTGTGACAGCAAATCAGATACTGCTTCTGTGCTACTTTTGTGCAGAGTCAGGTGTAGCTTGGAGGAAGTGAGTTGGGCTCATGACTGCACTCCTGCTCGCTGCAGAAATGACCTGTGAGTGAGTAGCCCAAAGAGACTTTTAGTTTTATAAGAAGCAAAAGAAAGTGTTCCTTCATGAATTTTCCACTTTAAACCACATGAGCTGCTGCTGTCAGATGCTCTGGAACACCAGAAACATGAAAGTGTTCAGGAGGCAAATAGAAAAATTTTGCAGGATGGTCCATGAAGAAGCAAAGCAAAAATGCTTCTGGCTCAGGAAGTCTGCTCTTGTTACAGACAGTGCTTTGAAAATTAGATGGTGTCAGTGGGGGTCAGGCTTGCTGCTAATCAGGGGTCCCTTCCAAGAAGGTGCAATTGCAAACTGGGTACCTGAGGACAGAGCCTGTGCGCCAGCTTCCCTCGCTGACCAGTGCCTGGATAAGGCCAAACATCACCATTCAGGTGCAGCTCAGTGCAAAGGCCATCAGAACCCCTGAAACCATTGATGCAGTGACCAGAAGGCAGAGTGTGTGCCCAGATCTGTGAGGGGGAAAAAAAGAGAAGAAAGAAGCTCAGGTCCTGGAAGAGTAGGGGGCAAACCAAAGGGTTTGAAGAGGCTGATTTTGATTAGGAGAGCTGGAGAACTGATTTTGAATAGGAATCTATATCTGCTCTTCATTTGCAGCATTAACCACCTCTGTGGAATTTCAGGGAACTCCCCTGCCTTGCATTTTCAGGTCATTGCTCACTTTTTGTTCAGACTTGGCCAATGAATTCAAGATTACTTTGATATGGCTTCCCAAGCTATCTTTCAAAGTTGCCATAGCTTTTTAATAGGGATTTATTTGCTACCTGTGATCTTTTCATATTTTCTTATCAACCCTGGCTGACTATTGAGGTCTTCTTGAGTAGTGTTTTTAACATGGCTGTCATTTGTCATTCCCTTTTTCACTGTGTCTCACTGGTAGTCAGAAATAGAGGGTTTCCAAAACAAATAAGATGACTGGAACACTGGACAGACATTTGATTTCTAGCTGACAGAGATACACATTCAGTTAGAAGTATGAATTATAAAAGCCATTAAATCAGTCAGCATCCACTAACAAAAATAGCATGATAATAAGTACCAGCCAAAATAAGTGTCTATTTTTTTCACAGTAACATCAGCAGATCCTATCACTCAAACTTCATTCTCTCATGAGTCTGACATACAGACATTTTTGACTTGCCTTAAAGTTTAGCCCATGAGAGTCTCATCAGACCACATTTGAGACTTCTGGTTTTGTTTTTACCCTGAGAACAACACATCCTGGTTATGGTATTTCGTGTTGCTCTTGGGTGCTCTCAGTGCAGGAGCAGCAGTGAGCTGGGACAGGGTGGTGTGAGCAGGGTGCAGACCCCTTCTGAACACTCTGACATGTATTGTTCTATCTTAGGAGGAATTATATCCTACTCCCTCATGTCTTTCCATGCTCCTGCTTCACAAAAAGCCTTTGCAAAAAGATCCTGCAGTATTTTGACAGAGAGAGACAGAAGAGTATTTTGGCTATAAATGGCTAAGAATTTGGAAGCTCTGGTTTCTATTGGCTCTCCCCATCATATGGCGGCAAGAAATGCCTTGGCTAGGGAACATGATTGCTTGGAAAGGTGATCTGAAGAGTGGTGCTTCTGACAGCCATGGAATTTGCTCTCTGCTGTTTCATGTCCTGTTATGCCTGGATGTGGGTGCATCACCACCCAAGCCTCAGTTCTGGAAAAAAAGATGGAATGCTTCAAGTTTACTAGGAGATTAGTCAGAAAACAAGAACTTGGATTTAAGAGAATGAGAGGATGAGGGCGGCAACAAATGTTTCTGATTAAAACAAAACAAAAAAAAGGCCTTCCAAAATGCATGTGCAGAAAAGCAGTTGTTGTCATAAATCTGTCCACTTTTGTCCTTGAAGTGGGACAGAGGACTCCATCCCAGGATGGAAGACTGGATGTAGGATTTTTGTGGTACTGCTGTAGCCTTTTGATAGTTTTCACCTGAGAATTTCTTCTGCCAAAGTTGTAGCCACACACAAGATGTGGCCACAAAGAGTTACATCAATAAATCACTATCTACTGATGAAAAATCCATTTAAGCAGGAAGCTTCTAAAAAAGCCTGTCTGGTTCATTGGCAGTATGGAAAAGATTTAATGAGGATGAGAAGGCAATCTGTCCAATCTGTGCATAGATGAGCTCCTTCACAAGCAGATTCATCTGCACAGCCTAACTGATGGTGTGTTTGCCTGCACTGAAACCAGGGAGCAGGGACCAACGAGACAAACACAGTCCCATCCTCATTTTGTGACACTGCTGAAGTACTACAGGGCATGGCTATGCCCCTTCCCATAGACCTTTCTCCTTGGAGGAGTGGGACAGTGAAAATAAGGGAGCAATAGCAATATCTGTTCAACAGAGACAATATTGGGGCAGTCTTGGCAGGAAAAGGTTATAGAGAATACAAAGTAAAAAAAAAAAAAAAATTCAAGACAGACTGCATCTCCAGAAGGATTGTTCACTCCCTGTTACCTCCATTTCTTCAAATTCCAGTCTCCTCATCCCTTGTTATTTTACTGAAAAATTTGCTATATATGCAGAGGCCGATAAGCTACAAAGCACTGAATTTGTTCAGAGTCTAACCTAAGAAACCAATTCACTGGGCAAATATATAGCACAATGATAATTGTGATGGAAAAGAGGAAATGAAGGACAATAATGTCTAGAACTGGTATATACAGATTCCGCTGAAAAAAAAGTAGGATCAAATAAAATTTAGGAAGGAACCACTGCTTCTATTTCTGTAGAAAAATGAAGAATATTTCTGCTTCTGTTTTCTGAGAAAAACTCTCCTAGTTTGAAACTGATTTATGGCCATCTGGATACTGTTAAAATTAATGTGAAACAAATTTATTGCAAAGACGAGCAAATAGTTCTTGGTGCAAGAACTATTTCATCTTGGACTCTGAGTTTGTGCTGCAGTTTGCACCTATGAGAGAAAACAAAGTCTTTCCACTTGTGAGAATTCCTCAGGGTTGTAAAAGTGGAGTGATACCTTGGCATTTTTGTGGATTTTTTGGGTCACAACAGCATTGAAAGTAGGACCTTAGAAACCACCACCCATCTCCCTTTTAAGTGACACACAGACCTTTTCAACCAGGTTTTGGTTGCATTTATTTTCTTTCTGGGTTGTGAATGTTGTTCAACAACATCAGAAAGCAACCAGAAGAAAGAGTTCATCCTATCCCTGTCTACACACCACCCACCTGTCTGCCATGTAGCCAATGGTCATGGAGCCAATAAAATCCCAGCATCACACATCACTGGAAGAGGTCCAGCTTCCAGGAGTCCTGACACACCAGGTTAAACTGCAAGGGCAAACATAGTTAGAAGCTCAGGGGCATTCCCCCAAACCACGGCTGTTTGAGAAGGAAGGAAACCAATGGCATCAACTAGAAAACAGAGGGAAAGAACCCCTCTATCTTCTTAAGATAACGTGCATTACATCTTGTTTGGACTTTCCCCAACCTTGTGAAAGTTACACCCCAGAAAATGATTGCATAATGACACATAAGGAGACTGAAAAAGGGAGGAAAACTCTGAAAGAACAAACAAAAAACTCAGAAAAATCTCATCCTCTTGTCATCACCTATCTGCTTGAAATTTGGAGGACACTTGGAGCATCATCTCCTTCCCAGATGCCAAGACCTGTCTCAAACCATGTGCAAAAGCTTGCTGCAAAAGCAGCGCCAGTGAGAGAGATGGAGGTGCTGCTTTGATGGAGCCAGGAGCTGGGGTGTCCCTCACCTCAGCAGCACTGGCAAAAGGCCCAGGATTTGGCCAGCTTTCCTCTGAAGGGAAGGAGTACTTGTGAATTTGCTTTTGATTTACAAGTAACAGGTTGTCAGGGCACACCCAGCAAAGGGAGGAGGGCAAATTGGTAGTAACTTCTCCACAGCTGAAGTATTCACTCAAGTGTAATTAGCCTTCAGCCCAGAAAGAAGCATGAATGTATTTGGCTGTTTATTTAATTTTTGTCTAACTCAGATAAGTTTGCTGGGGCCATACCAAACAGCTCAACTCGGTTTCCCTGGTGTGGAGGACAGCTGGGATGCTGTCCTCTGCCCCAGCCCATCTGCCCCAAGGGAAAATGAGACGGACTTGCTTTGTAACAGTGATGATAGTGAAGCAAGGAAATGTGAATGCCCCACCCAGGGAAGCTGGGAGGTTTTTAAGGTCGAGCTACACAAACATCTGCTAGGCACAGTTTAGGTATAGCTAATACAGATTTAGCAGTGGAGGGGAAGTAGAAAAGATCTGTTTGGAGATCATTCCTATACTCCAATACTTCAGGTCTCTACATGGTTTTAAGACTATTAGTACTGCTTTGCGCTGATTTTCATGTTCTAGATTATCTGGTTTAGATACTGTAAATTGAGATAAAGGAGCACTGCTGTTGCTAAAGCATTACGTGAGAAATGTAGCCCTATCCTCTGCTTCTTGCTCATTATGGATGAGTGTCTGGATTATCATCCAAAAGTGCAATTCTTCGGTTTAGGCTATAGGGTGCTACTCTCAGTTTGGTGATGGAAATAATAATTATAAGAGTAGACATTTATGACAAGACTGCAGTATTATGTGCCAGGAAAAGCTATAATTTCCCCTTGTTTATGTAGATGGATCTTTGCCCTAAGTGCCTAGCAGGTTCTGACATTGTTTATTAGCAGTCAAACTCAGACTGTACACCAAAAGCAAACTTTATTAGTTCAGCATGTTCTATCTTTAAGCTGTGCAGACAGGAGTGATTTTTCTGGACAAGCTATGCCTCACCTCTATCACAACAGCTCCCTGGAGAGTCACAGACCCAGCCATCCCAACAGGGACCGAGGGGGATGGTGTGACATTCACATTCTCTGAGAAACCCCTTTGCCCAGGATTTTTCTCCTGGGAAGCTGAGAAGCCTCAGAGAAAAAGGAAAATGATTATTCTCTCATTTGCTTCTCCTGTGTTTTGCTCGTCTGAAATGTGTTTGGAGATTGTTTACCTACAGGTGATTGTTTCATTGGATTCTGGTGTGAGCTGTTTTGGCTCAATGGCTAATCAGTGCTAAGCTGTGTTGGGACTCTGGAGAGAGTCACAAGTTTTCACTATTAGCTTTTCAGCCTTTTGTAGGTATCCTTTCTGTATTCTTTAGTATAGTTTAGAATAGGATTCTATAATATAATGTAATGTAATGTAATATAATATAATAATAAATTAGCATTCTGAGAACATGGAGTCAGATTCATCATTCCTCCCTGCCATGGGATCCCTGCAAACACAGCAGGACGGGGTCCCCAGTGCCCCCCAGGCTGCTGAGGGGGTCGGTGCAGCTGATGCCTGTTGTGTTCCAGTCCACCTCATACCTCCTGCAGCGGCTGCTGAAGCTGGCTCCGTGGCCATCCCACTTGGGAACTGTGTGATTGAGCTGCTCCTCCAGGCTCCAGCCACAGCGCTGGCTCAGCTCAGCCACCCCGGGGCTGGAGATACTCAGGGGTCAATCCCAGGAAAAATATCTCCACATAAATGGGAGCAAAGGAAACAGAAAGCAGGCATAAGATAAAGAAGGCTTTCTTCTGAAAGAAGTCAAATTCTCTGACGTGCTCCAAAATGTTATCCAAGGCTGGCATCTTTGTGTGTCACAAAGCATGGAAGTATCCAACTCAGTCGCTTTCCAGGGCTTTGGCTTTCACTGCATGCCTAAATAAGAGCTGAGGTGTTTGATTTAAACTCATATAATCAGTTAAGTTTGTCAACTGTCAAGTCACACATTGCAACTTTTGTTTCTTAAATGCTGTTTCTAAACACACTTTGGCTTTTCTTTTTGTCTTCTCTTGTTAATATTTTTTATATAGGACATACTTGAAATGCAAGATCTGTAGCCTTAGCTTATGGCCATTTCAGTCTGTTACTGACAATCTGCCCATGCACAGTATGGGGCAGGTGGTAATTACTCTGTCCAGTATTTTCAGAGGCCATAAACACTATTAAAGAAAGCACCTCTGAGCAGGCTGCTGTCCCTGGGTTGATTTTCCCCTGAGGAGCACTCAGTGCCCTCTCTGAGGTTTTGAAGCACAAAACTAAATAATGAGGAAAACAGAGGTGATAAGTAATACAATATTTAAAAGAGCTATTACAAACAAGCACTCTTGAATTACAATGACCAGCATTCCTAGGAAATGTCATAAATCACAAACAGGACTACTCCTTTTCAATAAACATCTTTTGCAGATGTTTATTGCAAAGGAGCAGTCCTGTTTGTGATTTGTGACATTTTGGTCTAAGAAAAGACCAGCCCTTTGACTGTGTACAACTGAAGAATTAACCTAACTCTGTTCAGTTTGGTTTCATTAGGAGCAGAGAAGGGACTATTCCCCCTGTTAAGGCTCAAGGAGCTCACTGCACCAGCAGCCTTTAAACCTTGCACCCTCGTGCACACACTGCTCAGCAGGGCACATATTTGATGCAGTAGTTAACAGCTAAAGCCTGTCCCAGCCAAAACTGAACTAAGTGCAACAGGAAGTGCATAAACTTTCTTCTGGAAAACCTTCACTGTCACTTGAGTATTCTCTTTTGTTGCCAAGAAGCAAAGTGTTGTCCTACAAGTGGGAGTGACCAGGAGTAGCTTTACATATTGTAGGATGTCCAGAGGTTTTGGCTACTGTCACCCAAGCTGCCCTTGAACAATCCTGGCCAGATTCTCTCCTGTGTGTGGTCTCACCAGTCTTGAGGGAAATGAGTGCTCCATCCCACCAACATAAAGGCAGGCGACTCTTGTCACCTGGATATCCCTGAGCATGATGTTTTTTGCGATGTTTTTAGGGCATTTTTTTCCACTTTGCTGGGGCCAGAGCAGGCAGGGAGCATGCATGCAGTTCTGCTGGTGGATCTGAGTGCATGAGAATGGAAGCAGCATGAGAGCCGGCCAGCCTGACATCTGTACTGAAAAACTGAACATGACTGTGCATGGGCTTGAGCACTGTCTCTTAGGCACTGTGCTTCATCTTTACCACCCTCCCCTGATTTTTTTTTGCCTGATTCCTGTTAGCACCTCACAACACCCAGGCAGGTGTGGGGAGGGGATGTCAGGCAGGCTGCTTCTGGCAGTCAGGAGGGAAAAGATCACCCTGACTGGGGATGGTGTGTACAGAGGTGAGCCAGTGCCTCCAGCTTTCCCATTTATTAGCACAGATGCAGCACAGCACCCACCCCATACAGCAGGTAATTCAGCCAGATGAGAAAAGGGAAGAAAGCCAGAGCAGCTCTGTTAGCAGAGGGCATCCATGTCCCTGATAGAAGACCTATGACACTCTGCAGTGGCAGGTCCATGAAACACTGTCAAGTGTGTCAGGTTTGCTGGGTATAATCAGTAACCCCTTCAGTCTGCAGTAGTGAAGCATTACCATGACTGCCTTAAAACAAGTCAGCCTTCAAAAGCTGGGGTGAACGTTCCTGTACTCTGACCTCCTGAGCTTTAGATGTAGGCTCAGAGGACTGGTGAAACGTGAGCAAAGCCAAACCTACCACACTCCTGTAAAAAAAGAAATTACAGATGAAAGGCATACTGGTAATGATTGTATAAATAGCTGTTGGCTGCCAAACAATAGCCCCAATTCAAAGATCCGAAAGCATCCTCTCATGAAATCACTCGTGAATGCTGAGAAACTGAGGCAGAGAGATCTAGCAGGTTAGCTTTTCAGAGAAACTGCTTTTCAGGTCTCTGAGAATTTAGGTTAAAACATTTGCTAGAGGTGACTTAGACAGACTTTCCCACCAGGAGCATGCTGACATGTCCTACAAACCTTCTTGCATGAGTAAACACTTCTGAATTGATTTCCTTCTAGTGAGTCATTCTTAGTGATGATTTTGGTTCAATACTTCCCTGTGTATTTGGAACTTATAATAGCTCTGTTTCCTGTGAATATACCAAGAACACAGACTTTTAACGGGGAGCTCTGAGCATGCTGTCTGTCAGAATCATATGCTACTCTGTACCTGAGCAGGACACGCTTGATTGACACGAATGTGATGGAGAATCACTGGAAACATCCCTGGAAGCACCAAATAATGCACCCACTGAGATGCACTGCCTGTGCATTGGGGTGCAGCTACTTCAGCCAGGCAGAGCCAGTTTGATTTCTTGGTGCACAGCCCCATCCCCTTTTCCACAGCCTGTTGTGGCATTTGTTAATCCTGTAGGCCACAGATTGGCTCAACTTGCTATGAAGACAGAGGCCAATCCTTCTGCAGTAGTAGGTTGTAGGGCTCAGTGAAGGGATGAGGAAAATTCAGCACAAAGGAAGGCACAGGATCACATGGCATTCAATCTGCTGGGAGAAGGAAGCTGGAAAGAAGAGAGAAGAAGCAGGATGTCCCTGTGGTGATGGAAAAACCATCTGCCTTGTAGTTTTTGGTAGGTTTTCACCGGGGCTAATGTCAGCCATGTAAAAGCTGAACATGCAGCATCTAGTTACCTCTGGATATACATCCACACGTGAAGCAGCAGCCTGATGCGGTGCTTAATGGTAGATCTGAACACCCAGAGGTGCTAATAGCAGCTGGAGTCATGGGATCTCAGCTCTTCAGGTCAGCACTGAGAGCTGGATATCCAAGAACTGACTGTAGAGGGAGCCTATGCACCTTGGTTTTAGGCTGCTCAAGTTATTTCAAATGGCTCACGTTTGCACTTGGTATTTATTTGCACCGTGAGAACTTATTTTCTAACTGAGAGAAACAAAGTGTACTTTATGGCTGGCTCATATACTACTAACACATTTTTCTCAGATGATAATCACACTGTATTTGGCAAACCCCTCTAGTTTAAGATTATTTGTATCTAGAGCCAAAAGTCACAGCTTGAGCTCATTTCTTCCTTGCACGTTAATTACCACTTGGTATTGTGCAACCCAGGAATATCTCCCTTGGTGACAAAGACAGCTCAGTGCTCAGTCCTTACTCCTCAGCTTTTGCCGTGGCACGGAGCACGAGGTGTTCATGGAGTTTGTCCTCTGAAGGTTTCATTTCTGCAGCCATGAGGTGGCATGGCTTTCGCCAAACCAGGAGCATGCTGAGCTGCTGCACCACTGGCATTTGGCCTCTTGGGCTGCTGGAGTGCTGTGTGAGCACTCTTTGGCTAGGATGAGGATGCTTGGGCAGCCCAGGGAGAGGGAATTGGGCCTGGGACAGCTTGGCTTGTTGTGAACCTGTGCCATGGTCCCTAGGGTGCTGTTGCTTTGTTCTGACTTCCCAAGGAGAAGGCAAGGTCACCCCGCAGTGCTTGGGGTTTGTAGAACTGCTCTTATCAAAGGGCACTGATAACAGGTTACCAAAGCAAGCAGAGGAGTCCAGGCAGCCCTGTAACTCATGGCACAGAGCCTGGAGGGTGTACTAGGCACTTCACGAAAAACACACAGGTTTTAGGTTTCTTTTAAACGCTGATCAGAGACTTTTCCTGAGCCCACACACCCATCCACTTCACAAAACTCTTCCAAGAACTGTCTGGAAGGGGTAACTACATCTATCAGCAGAGTCAAGGATGGAGCTGGGGGACCAGCCTTCCCAGCTCTGGGATGTCACAGCACAGGGACAGCACACACCATCATCCATGGTTATCCCTGTGACTCTACCCAGCCTGACACCACAGCCACCCAGACAGGAAGCCCTTGGCTCCCAGGGCTTCAGCTCCCTGTAGAGCAGCCCAGTGTGACTGCAAAGAACAAGGGCTTGCAGCCTAAGCCTTAGCTCTGTTATTTCTTTTGCTCAGTTGAACTGCTGATACCTGCTGTAAAGGCAGCAGGACCTGCCTGAGACAAGCAGTGCAAACAGTAGGGGTGTTACAAGGCCAGATCCTGCTCAGAGCACTTGATAAACAGCCTGGCTGGGATCAGCTGGGGACTGAGGCTGCACCATAAATGCATTTCTACTGCTGGTGGGGAAGGCAGGTTTGCTGTCATGACACACTGGGTAGCTGCACCCAAAGGTACCTGTCAGGGGCTGAGGTGGAGCCTATTTCACTGCTCTCTGCCTGGGCATGGTCACTCCTGAGCTGGCTTAAGCACATTGCCTCCTTCTGTCCCATGTGTAGAAGCTTCTTTTGGACCACCAGCTCTGCAGGAATGGGAGCTGCTTCATGCCCAGATAAGAAGGAAGGGGCAAGTAGGTGTCATGTGAAGCAAAGCTTGAAGAAAGCTTGCAAATTCAAAAGGGAAGAAAGAAAAAAACCCCGAAAATAGGAGAAAGCAAACCAGCAAGTAGCAAGCGGGTTTGCAGTTTGGAATTGGCCCTGTTCCAAGACTTTAAAATGTAGTTAATTACAAGCTTTTAATTTTGCAGTAAGGTCTTGGGATCGTGATTGCTTAATGGGTTCCTAAATTACACATATCAATCATGTGCTTACTGCTGTGCTCAGACAGGGCATCGCAGCTGCACAGCTCAGGGTGAGGCACGGGGCCATCCCTGGCTCCTCCCAGGCTCAGAGCAGGACCTAAAGCGGTGGCAGGGGTTGAGGCTGTCGTGCAGGGATCAGAGCAGGCGTGTCCTGTTCCCATCCCTGCAGGTCTCTGCTCCCGGTGCTGCTGCTCTGGGCAGCCTAGGAGGGAAGGTGACAAGGAGCAGCACATCCTGTAACTGCTTCCATCATCAGGGGGCTCCACATCCCTGCTTTCTGGAGCTCTGTCCTGGCCCACGCCTTTCTCCACCTCCTCAGTGGGAATGGCAGCCTTGCAGAGGTGGGAGAGGGACACAGGGGTGCTTCTCTGAGGGGTGGGTGGCTGTCTGAACAAGATGGTCACCCTCTGTCTCATCAGACAAGACTGCTCTGGAGCAAAGTGTCCTGGCCATGGGAAGATGGACAGGAACAGGGGGCATGAGGAGAGTCTGCTCTTGTCCTTTGAGACCAATTGCTCCCAGTCAAAGTTCCCTAACTCACCTCTCTGCCCTGCCTCAATCTGTGACAGTCCCCTTTGACTCCTCCTGCCATCCCTGTTCTTGGCCCAACCCCTTCAGCAATCCTGTTTGATCACTGAGGCAGCAAAATGCCATCAACCAGAGGACTGGGCTGTCTAAACCCAGTCCTAGTAGAATAAAAGATGGTATAACATTATGATAATTGATTTTTCCAAATTTCTGACAGCCTTGCTCCTTGCATATTACCATGCAGCTGTTAGGATCACTGGTTTGACCATATCACCACTGATGTGGTCTAACGAGAGGCTGGCAATTACAGGATTCCCCCAACTACCCCATGCCAGAAGACTTCAACTTCAGAGTAATTATGAACAATATTCTGGGATCTTCCATATGGTCCTCAGCTAAATCATCCTTCTAGCACTTTTCTGAAATGAGTGAACACACCTATATCTCTTGACATCATAAATTACTCTTTAAATTACAGAAAGTCAACACAAAACACTTATTTAAAAGAACAAAGCTGTTAATACTGACCTAAGAAAATTGTAATTGGGAATCAATCCTAATTAAGCAACAGATTCAAGGAAAGACTTCTTGATTCTAGGTTTGAATATTTTTTTTCTGAATGCAAAAGGAGTTCAGATATATTTCGCAAGCTTGAATCTTTGGGGAGTTAAGTATCTTAAGCACACAGCTGGGATGCACTCTGTCAGTGTTTGTTTACACAATTGTTATTAGAGTGGACATTTATGTTTCTAAAAGAGCTTTCTGCTCAGCAGGAAATGAAGCTATTTCTTCTGCTCAAATTGCTTTAAAAAACAGTCCTTTTGTAGCTGAGAAACAGCACATTGGTCTGTGAGATTTTGTGTTCAAGCCTGATGCCTGACATTCAAGGTGCTTGGAAGTGATGTGCAGCCCCAGTAGGGGAGGAGGTATCCAACACCACTTGTCATGTCAGGTGCTCCAAAGTCTTCCTTTCAGGACAGGCTAAGAGTTCTTGCTCCCAACTTTTATTTCCATTTTTTAGCCTGTGTTGTAAATGTATGGGTTTTGATATATTGTAATTTGGTTTTGTGAATATTTGGGCATCTGTCCACACATCTGAGAGATAATGGAATATACTGATGACACAAAGCCACTTGCAGCTACAAGTGGGATAATACAAACACAATAAACAGAGTTTCTCAGGGTGTTCAAGGGTAAAGAAAACCACCAAGGAGCAATGGCAAGAGAGTGCCATAGTTTAATCCAAATGGAACATAGAGACCCAACATTCATTCACAGACAGTCAACCTTTGGTAGGGAATTCAGACTGAACTCTGCCAATCCATCATGAATGCAGACAGCTCTGGACTAAATTTCAGTGTGACTGGCTAGAAGTACACTGAAAGAGGCTGCTCAGGGAAGTGGGGGAGTCAAGCATAAGGACATTAGCTAGCAGGCAAGTTTGAAGCCAAACACATACCACATGAAATAAGAAACAGAGAGCAATGTTTTCTGCTTGAGTCTTCCCATGCTAATTGCCTGTCTGTGCTGCCCAGTGGGCTTTGGTGCTCCCTCCCTGCTGCAATAAATGCCTTCATAGTGGTCTCCAGGGTAAGAGATGAGGCAGTGGGTGGACCTTAGTGGCAGAAACTAGACAGTGATAGTCACCAGCAGATATCCTGTTTGGAGCAGTGCTAATTTGCCCACGTGCTTCAGTGAGATGTGACCCTTGAGCACTGTAGGGTTGGTCTGCTCCTCAACAAGCATCTTTTGAAGTGAAATATCCATGGGAAAACTGAGCCACTTTACAGCTAAGGGAGTGGGTGGAATGAGATCATTGAACTTGGCACTTTGTACAGATGAAGTATAAAGCCAGCACAGGGACACTGCTGAGCCGGAGCAGGTCCACTTGTGACTCAGGAAGAATTGGTGAAGTGAAGCAGGGGAGCTCCCTGTGGAAGAGCCATTCTCAGTGTCCTGAAACTAAGGCATGAATTCAAGCAAGTTAAGTGACTGTAGCTCAGCCTGTTAATCAGATCCTGGTAAAAACAAGGACCAAGTGTAGGCAGCCTTCACAGAAGGAGCCACAGTGGGACAGCAGCATGTCCCTGTGTGTGTGTACATGGGGACAGTGTGTGTGCAGGGGGTCCTGCACTCCCCAGCAGGGGACAGCCAAACAGACTCCCCGTGACCTGCCTGGCCAGCCATGCCCACAGCACTGGTCCCACTCTGCCTTGCCAAGGCTGAGGCTGCAGAGGAGGGAGCACAGGCAGTTTTACAATGCACAGGGAGTTTTACAATGTTCTCCAGGGAGGTACTTTGGAATGAGTGACCTTGTAAAATGCATGTCCTGACTCTCCTATGGGGCAAGCTGCCCATTTGGTACAAGAGATTATTGATAACTTCTGAATCACTGGGCTGCTCCCGTAAGTACAAGAGTAAGCGGACTGTGATTGTACCAAGAAATTGTGAGCCTAAATTGCCATTCAATTTTCTCTCTGAGTCCCTGAGGTTGAAAGTGGGTGGGCAGGGTGGTTAGTCATACCTGTGGAGACCACCCAGGTGAATGTCTATTCTTAGACACACATGCAACAAAGTACATAAAATACAATGTGTGTAATACACGCACATAACACACAATGTATGTAGTACTGTTGGGCCAGGTCATAGCTGTATCACAGAAATGTTAATATTTAACTGCATCCGCCCCTTGGTATCTTAGAGCAGAAGATACTGTGATCTCAGCTTTCCCTCCTAATTTCAGGGTGTGTTTCCTCTGTGACCTGCAGCAGAATTGTCCCATACCAGTGACACCAGGGCTGGTTCCCAGTTCAGACAGCCTTTGAAACTGGCCTGGAGCCTACCTCATGTTTCTGTCAAATGAGTGCACATGACACAGGATCTGTGCCAGCTCTGCCTTCACATCAGTTTTAAGGCCAGTCCCAGCATGGCAGGTCATACCCAACCTGCAGACAGAGAAGGATCTCAGCCGGCACAGACACTGTTAGGTCTCTTCAATACTTTCTGGCTAAACCAAAATCAGCTTAGCATGTTTATGCACCATTTTTACCCAGCACTAGAAGCCTTACAGCCATGCTGACCAAAGTCTCTCTGTCTGATGTTGCTGCTGGTGGTGCATGGACACTCTGTGCATCAGGCACTTCTGGCGTGTGGGAGAGGTGTGACTTCACTCCTTGTTTGCTTGAATGCCACAGGCCAATAAAGAGAAATACAGTAATCAAGGACCATACCCAGCAGGAGTTTCAGTGAGTTTGGGGCAGAAGAGCTCAGCAGAGCTCCTTTCCCAAGGTGGATGTGCTTTGTGGTGGTTCACACACAGGGGCTCTGCTGGGCTGGTCCAACAGAGCACAGAGCCATGCCCAGCGCAAAATAAATCTGACAGCTACTGAGCAGGGAGAAATACTTTGCAGACCCCCAAACCCTAACCTTGTCACAAACATCCTATAAAACTTGTGTGTGCTCTGAGATAATTAAAGTGGTTAAGAGGAAATCTTTTGAGTAAGTCATATGATATAGCATGTAACAACTTTGTTTAAACTTCTGTTTGCACTGCGATTTTCTTGGAGTTCCCAGAAACAGGGAAATCTATGAAAAAATAATCTTAAGAAATAGCCCCTAGATCTGTTAAATGAAACTGTTGCATAGCAAGTCAGAAGCCAAAACATGTCTGAAAATTTTCAGATGTACCAAAGTAATGAGCCAAGTTTTTCTAAGCAGGCACCAGGAGTGAGCAGAGACAGAGGCTGAATGGGAGGGTGCAGGAATGCCATGTCTCTGTAGATGATATATGGAGGTGGTGGCAGTGTTAATTCTGCTCTAACAGTCAAGCGTGCTGAGTTTCAATATTATTTATCTGTACTTGAAAGTGACAGCCACTGGATGAGCAATCGTGCTTCCCCTCACTTCTGTGACCTCCTTAGTCCCTCCTGCGATTTGGCAGTCCTGTACTTGTTTTTGCACACAAAGAATATTTTCTGACAAAAGCATAAGAAAGCAGAGGTGAAGTCAGAGAAGCCCAACTTGCTTTTCCAGTGCCATGGCTTAGCACAGATAACACAGGCTGCAGTTGCTTGGAGCTTTGCAAGGAAAAGGAAACAGAATCATCGCAGATGGGTTGAGATTGAAAGGCACTTGTGAAGATCACCTGCTCCAGCCCCCCAGCTCAAGCAGGGCCACCTAGAATCTGGATCACTCCTTTTGAGTATCTCCAAGGATGGAGACTCCACAACCTCTCTGGGCTGCTTGTTCCAGCACTCAGTCACCCTCATGCTAAAAAGATATATCCCGGTGTTCAAAGGGAACAGTTCAGCCTGTTCCTATTGCCTCTTAAAACATACTTCTTGAGAATGTGCTTTAATCCTCTCCTGGCAAAAATTCTGCAGTCTCTGTACACAGAAGTCTGGACACAGCCTGAGTCAATGAATCTCCAAAAGATCTTGGCACAGTATAAATTATCAGGGATCACAGCTGGGACTGTGGTTGCAAGGCCTCCTTATGTTGGTGTCAGGGCTAGTGTTTCCTCCTGGATTGTTGGCTGTATGGAACAGGAGAGCAATGGGAAGAGGGAGTTCTCATATTGTACACAGAGGTTTTCAAGTTTCTGGTTTTGTCCAAGAGCAAACAGGATTTTCCTGAAAGGTTCATTCTCAGAGGAGGGAAAATTGAAGTGCAGCAGAATAATACAAGAACAAAACATTATGTGATGGAAAAATCAGGAGAGAAGCTTCCTCGGATATAGAAAAGTCAGTAAATGACTGGCTGGGAACACCTCAGACTTCCAGAAGATAAAGAAGGATCTTCCTTGTTGAAAGCTCACAAAGTGCTTGGCAGTGCCACCTGAGCTGTTACCAGGAATAATGTGAATGAGGCATTCCTGGTATTTTAGTATATAAAATTACCATTTTAATCATGCTGCTGAAAGGAAGGAAGGAAGAAGAATTATTTTGAAGCAGAAGGAGGTTGGTGAAGTTGCCTTTAAACCTCCCCCATGCTGGGAGAGTGAGAGCCAGGGCCTGCCAAGCATGAGGTGTGTGACAGCCTTCCTCAGCTGCACACACTGCTCCAACAGGGGAACCACCTTGCACCCCTGCTCTGCCACCCTGTGCTGGGTGGTCAGTGAGTCTGGGACAGGCTCTGCTCCTTCTCACCCCATGGGAAGGGGGTGGTGTCTGCAGTCCTGCTGCAGATGAGGAGAGCATGAGGTCCCTGCTGGTGCCTGCTGACTATGCAGGAACGCAAACATTTCCTTGGCCCTGCTGGCCCAGGATCAGTTTGCTGCTGTAACAGGACTGGAGTGGGACAGTAATTTGAGGGGTCAGGAGGGTGCCAGCTGCTGTACTGACGCATATATGGAAATTATATGGTAACGTTGCTCTTTTCATTTATTAAACAAACCCAAAGCAATCCTTTTTGCTTGTCTTCAGTTACCATTTTTGCTAAAAATACCATATGAACTAATCCTCTAAATAATATTTTCATAAAGTTCATCTCTGAATCAGTCTCCTAAATCTAAGTTTCAAGGAGCTGGCAGTTAGTCAGAACTTCTTGTTTACTGAAATTGGTCTGTTCCCCATCTCCTCATCTCTGTGCAGAGGAGCAGATGTGTGGGACTGGAAACCCTTGCTACCCTGAAGGATGAAGGGTGGGCCTGCATCCAGGAGTGCTATCCACCCTGGCAGCAAATGGCACTATCCCAGATGTGCCAACAAGGCCTCCCAGTTTCCCCTTTCCAGCATGGCCAGCAAGGAGCTGGGGGAGCAGCTGTGCCGTCCCTTTTCTGCGGTTGATAATGTCCCTCCATCATGCAGCAGCCTCGGCTCTTGGCCACTGCCTGTCTGCCAGGGCTGAGCCAGGGCTGCACTCCTCCTGCTGACACCAGTGGGAGCAGCCCTGCAGCAGGAAGAGCAGTCTTTGCAGATGCATTCCAGCTCCTGGGCTTTCTGCCTGCTGTGTCGTGGTGACGCTCCCAGGGACCAACTCTCCAAGATTCCTGGTCCCTGCACACCCCTCACTCAGGCTCCTCTGTCAAGGCCTGGGTTTGGTGACTGCCCAGAAATACAGAATTCATCTCAGGGGCTTCCTTTGCCAGCTCCATTATTTTACCAGGGCCAGCTCCCTATGGCACAGGTGTTACACTTTCCATTCAGTCGCTGCATGGGAAAATGGATACAAGTACTGCATCTTTTTCAGGTACACTCAGCTTGAATGGCCTTTGTCTCAGTTCATCTCTTTACTCAGGATTTGGGGTTCTTAGACCAATGTAAACAATTTCTTCATTTTTGAATTTGTTGAATCATTCTTTCTTTGCATCTCCACATCAGATATTTACATCTTTATGGTTTTTTTCTTAAATACACTCAGATACACTCAGGAGCATTTGCTAGGGGAAGGGAAATAAAATAAATCCTGTGTAATAAATACACTGACATTTAAAATCAAATAAACGTTAAAACAACTGAGTAACTGAAGTACCCTGTGGTAGGGCCACATACCCAAAAATGTCCATTTTAAGTAGTGTGCTAAGAGCTGGATCATGAACAGAGAGCAGGTTCATCCAGCCAAGCGGCCTGATGAGAGTAGTCTTGTCCCTCTTCCTATTAATAAAGCATTCTAATAAAGCATTAACAAATTCTAATAAAGCATTAATAAAGCATTCTAATAAAGCAGGAGGTGAGAACCCAGCTATGAAGAATTCCTCTGGGTAGATATTGTGCAGTCAGGACAGGGGACACGATGTTATAGCAGAGATAAACTACAAAACCAGAGTGAACTATAAATAGATTGTAACTGCTAAGGGTTTCCAAAAGCAATGACAGGGAGAATAGAGAAAGGCACTGAGAAATTATCAGTTCCCATCCATCCTCCCAGGATGACTTGAACTTTCCCTGGTCCATTTGGAGTGTGCTGGATCTCTGTTGCTGCTCTGAACTCACCTTCATCCGGCAGCTTTTTTTAGTTTCTGCAGAGCTGTTTCTCAGTTCTTTTTCACTGGTGTTAAAAATAATTTGCTATTGTCTTGGAAAGACAGAAACCAGAAATCTGTTGAGATTAGATAATTTTTCACATAAATATAAAATGTATATTTATTCTCTTATGTGGACTTCGATCAACTAAGTCTTAAGGTTCATGGGGTATTTTGAACCTGAATACTTTCGTACATCAGATCATACTGCTTCTACCCAAATCTGCCCATAAGATGGGCACTAGTGGTCTGGGGGAATTTCTCTGTTACTTTCTTCTCATGTGTATAAATGCTGGCATTTTTGTTACACTGGCCACCTTAGTGGTCTTTTACATTCCTGAGAGTTCCCAGCCAAAAAAAATGCAATAGAAAGGCTAAAAAGAAAGAGGCTTGCTGGAAATACTGAATGTAAAAGTAAAACTGAGAAACAGTATGAAAGTAAATAATTGAGTCCAATGTTAACAACCGTGCAAGGGGTTTCATGAGTTGGGTTTTTGTTTTCTCCTTTTTAAAAAAAATGGAATTCCCTTTTCATAAATAGTTAGGGAAGTAGATAGGTAGAGGGGGGACCCTCAGAGCTCTCCATTGCACCGACACAATCACTGATAAGATTTAAAAGTTTCATCTTTATTCTCACAAAATGGATTGATACACTTTAAAGTGCTTTTATTAGTATTTAGAAATGTTGGCTTCCGAGCTTCCTGGAAACTGAGTCATAGGGGTGGGATGTGCAACAATGAGGAAATCACAAACAGAACCGACATGATTTTTTCTGACTTTCAAGCAATACTTGAGGCATGTGCAGCTGAGAGAGAGGAAGCAACCTTGTGATTTACACCTGTCTGATAACGTGAGAGGGAACATTTTCATTTTATTATACCTTTACACCCACCTCTGGAAATACACCTTGTTTGCTCCATTGTTTAAAATATCCTCTGGTGAACTTGGCTTGTCTTATCTTATGGTTGAAATGCTTGCTTACTCTGAGTCTTTAGCAAGGAGCCTGATAAACGTGCTGTGGAATTATGGCTTATTTGTCTGAACAGGAAGGTAGAGCCTGGTGTAACCTCCTCACTGACCTCCTGGGTAACTGAAAAGAAAAATGATGAGGGAAGCCACATATAGACTGTGAAAATGGGTATGTAGGAATCCTTTTTTCTCTGGCTGCCTTTCCTTCAGCTGGCCTTGAGGAAACTAGTGAGCCCTTTCAGTTCCTGATCCAGTCTCAGATCCCGAGCTGAAATCCTGGCAAACACAGGAATCCTGTTCCCACCCCTGTGTGCAGAGACACATCTCTGCTGCTTTCCCTCAGTACGCTGAGAGTCAGGCTATCATCTGCAAGCACACAAATGTGTGGTACCTGATATTCTCCAACAGGCAAAGATGAGTGGTGTGCAGCCACCCTGGGGGTGAAACAGCACTGGGTTTGGGTAACAAGGCACAATGGGATGCAGCAGGATCCCGCTGGCCTTGAGCAGAGACTGCTGCATGCCAGGAAAGAGCCTGTGCAAGGAAAGGTGTCAGGGAGGGACACCTGGTGGCTGCAGAGAGGACGAGCCTGGGGGAGCCCCAGGGGCTGTTGGCTCTTAAACCCCAAGTGACCCCCACCCTCTGCACCTTGGTAGTGGGAGGAGAAGCTGAGGGGGTGAGAATGAGCACACACTGCAGATTTAGGATGGCTTCCTCAAAATGACAGATATAGGCTGTCCTCAGAATGGTCATGTCTGATTTTTCCTATCCGATGAGGAGAGAACAGGAACCTCTTTGCTACTCTTTTGCTTTTCTTTTCACTCTCCATGTTTTTCCACCCTCATTTTGATTTTCCCTTCTTTCCACATGTCTCTATTTTCTTCTGCTGTTTCAGCTGCTGTTTTAGCAATGAGTACAGATTCCTCTGGTTGCTGTATTCTACAGTTTCAAGTACTACATTTATTTATATTTGTTCCTGGGAATCAAGACAGTAAAAATAGCTTACAGTCCATGGAAATACTGAGGGAAGGGAGTATAATGTATTGTGCATTGCTTTAATGAATTGCCAAAAGGTGGAAACCCTGTTGATTGGAATTGACTTTTCCCATGTCTCAAATTCAGCCTACAGCTCACTAAGTGATCTGGAGGTCTGGGAAAAGACATATTTCATGGTGTACATTTGCCACCTTTTAGAAAGAAAAAGAGGAAATCTGGGAGAGGAAGAGGGAGATAAAAGAAGAAGATGAAAGGGGGTGTGGGAGGAAGAAGAAAGATAATAAAGTGAAGGAAAAAAAAATCCAACAGCAACAAAAGCCAACTGTCAGAGAAAAAGCTACAAGTATTTTAGTGTCCTGACCTGGAATGTAACTGTGCCATGTGTGGGAGAGGGGAGCCTCACCCTAACTGCCCCAGAAAGTGGTCTCACTCTGATCTGAAAAATCCACTATTTATTTAATCTTCAAAACTGAGCTCTCCAAAACTGACCTCTCCAAAACTGAGCCTTTCTAATTCTTGCCATCTTCTGCTGTGAACCAAGCCCTGCCATTAACATCTGTGCAGTGCAATTTGAGCTGCCACTGCCTGGTTCCCTGTTGCAGCCTCTGCTGCGGGGTCCCAGTAAGCAGAGGCTCAACAGTCCCCAAATGCAGGGCTGTGGAGATCCCCAGCCCTTCTCCTGGCATGGAGAGCGGAAGACAAGGCTGGTGTAGGCAGTCCCCTGGCCCTAGTGTGAAGCTGACTGCTTTGCACCCTTCCTGCTTGGGGCTATCTAGTCGTAGCAGTTTTGTCTGGGGGACAAACATTTGGTACAATGTGATGCTGCATCAAGTGAGATAACAAGCAGGGTGGATGATTGCTGCCCAAGCTTGTTCACAGGCACTCTTTTATTCAGCAAGAGGCATGTGTCTGTATGGATCTTAAACCTAGGTTGTGGTATTCTGCAAACTTTATCATGGAACTGCATAACTTTATCAGTGCTGTTAGGTAGGATGGTGTCCTCAAGTGCCTGCAAGCTGGGTGATGTCACTGCCCTGCTGCTGACAGTGCTCCAAGAAGGACTTTGAGGTTCATAAGTGATTATCTGATGCAGTGGCAGAGGTTATCCAGATTGTTGTAGTAAAGTTTTAACTGTCCAGGACTCAGTCAGAGTAGGTATTCAGCAAGATGTCTCACGCTGTCATGCAGGCATGGATGAATGGTAGTCTAGTGCCACATGTGTACAGGGAGTGCATGTGCCTTCCTCTCTAGATTACATGGTTTTCATTCCATGTCCAAAATAGCTGTGACATTTAGGCTGCTAAACAGAGCTCCAAATGAAGATGCCTGTGATTGTAATTTAGTTGTACTTCTATATCTCTATTTTCTCTGCTCCCCTTTCATCACTACTTCTGCACCTTCTCTTTCCCTGGCTTGCTCCCTTTACACTCTTCCCCCTCCTTCTTTCTGTTCTCTGAATCTATTTTTTACTGCTTCTGCTCTTCTCATCAGCCAACATCTTCCTTGGCTTTTCCCAGTAACAAAGAGCATAATTTTTTACTGTATGCATAGGACAGAATGTTTAAAAGGATGACCTAGAGATCTGTTCTCAAAAATTTAAAGGCATTCTTTCATGAGGTTACAGTTAGAGGCTTTATGTACAAACCCATCATCTTCCTGTCCCTAGATGTGCCCCGCTCTCACAGTACATGAGGCCGAAGATCCAGGAAAAGAATGCAGAAGGCAGGAATGGCTTGCTGTGGAATAAATGCAGCAATGCACACTCTCATGCATCTGTCAAAGTGATATTTTAGATCTCTTTGACAAACTGGAGACTTGCAGTACACTGACATGGTGGCAAATACTGATACGCTGGTTTTGGACAGACAACTTAAAATACAAGTTAACACTGAGAAACCAAGTTTGCCATGACACCACATATGCCAGGTGGTGGAAATGATTTCACTGAATGGATCCTTGCCTCTATAACCAGCAGTGCAGCTGCAGGGAATGTTAGGGAGGATCCCAGATCCTCTGCCTTGACCTCAGCACTGGTCTCTCTCTCAGGCTTTCTGGCTTCTGGTCTGACAGACTGCAGTGCATGTGCTGTCCATGAGCAGGGCATAATGGACAGATATGTGTAAAATTTTGACTAGACCCATTGTCTTTTAGGGAAGAAGGTAACTCCAGAAGCAAGGTTGCAACATGGACTGAATTCTGCCTCAACTGAATCTAGCTCCACTGATTAGCAAAGTGTAATCACACCAATGGATTTCTGAAACAGGAGGAATGTGGGGCAGCTGCGTTGGTGCATGGCATTCAGGGGGTTAACCCTCATGATTCTGAGTTGAGCTAAAACTCTGTAGTGTAATAGTGGAAGGTGTCCCTGCCCATGGCAGCAGGGTTGGAACAAGATGATCTCCAAGGTCCCTTCCAACCCAAGCATTTGTATGATTCTACGGTAATATTCAACAGGGACAGTACCAATATTTATTAATTGTGGTCAGGCTTGAAGAGCATTGAGTGTTTAATACACCCTTGGTTGGACCTGTGAGAGCAGCACACAGTCTGATTATCAGGGTCTGTCCCTACTTCTTGTCTTTTTGGTATTCCCTACATAACAATCTCCTCCTCAGTCACTGGAAGCTGCTGGGACAAACGTCACCTTTGACATCTCAGCATGATTGACTTCCCAGTTAGCCCCGCTGAGATAAAAGAACTTCTCTTGTTTGAAACCAGCCGTCAGAGTGTTCCTCATCTCCACCTGGACCCTAAGCTTGAGTACCACAAAATAGCATAACCAGGCATCCAAATTCTCTCAAAAGCATCTTCTGATGCAAGCACAGGAGTGCACCCAGATAGAAGTCTGCATCTTTGCAGAGCTCACACCACAGCACCAGTTTTCATGCCAGATAGCCTGTATAGGAACCAAAGCCTTCATTGATTTGCACTGGTTTTTAAAATTGTACTTTGTTTCAAAACTGTAGACACCCATAGTCAAGGCTGTAGGTAACCAAGGAAAAGGGATTGCAGGAAAAATCTTTGATATATGCTCTCTGCTCCTTCTCCCAAGAGAATGCAGTTGCCATGGATCTCATGATCCTGAGGTTCAAAAAACCCCACTATTGAATCTCTGATTTTATCATGGTGTTGTGCACAAGATATGCTCACATGCACCCTGGTCCTGGCTCCCTCTTCCCTTCTCCCCCTTCCTCAAACAGCTGAGTAGAAAAGTGATGTAACTTGTTTTCCATTCATTTTTGTGAAAGAAACACCAACATTTATATATATATATAAATTATTATATTTTATATATATTTATATTTGAGAGATTTTGTGGAATGAAATTTTACAAGGTCATGTAAAAGCCTTGAACAGGTAGATCAAACTTTAAGGGAAAAAAACCCCTTGGATTTTGGCGTGTTGCAGTTTGTGACCCTCCCTTTATTTATGCTACAGAAGAAAAAGGCCCATGTGGATTAGGTGTGTACAGATGCTGTAGCAGTGCCTTGGAGAAGTAATTAAACTTTGCCAGTACTAATTTCTATTACTGGAAGGAAAGACTATAGGTCTTTTGAAACCACTTTCTTTCTGTCCCTGCCATCCTGCAGACAGCCTGCATCACTCACTGATGCTTTTTGCAACAGCTCCTGGGCTCTTTCCCATTTAACTCTGCTTTGCACATTAATTTATCGCAGGCGCTGCGGGAGCTGCCCTTGACGGCTCGCCCGTCCCGAAGGAGTTAACGGGGTTTATTACATAATCTGTTTAACACGCGGGATGAATAGGAAACGCACGCCCCTCTCTCTTCTCCTGCAGTCCGTGAGTTCGCTCAGCCCGGTGCCCGTCTGCGTGCCAAGCCGGTGCCAGCCCGGTGCCCGCCCGTGTGCCCGGCTGTGCCCGCATGTCCGCCCGCAGCCGACCCCCGCTCCGCCTCCGCTCATGCCCCGCCGGCACCGCACGCCCGTGGGTCTGTCTGTCCGTCCGTCTGTGCGCGCACATGAGAAGCGAGGAGCGAGGGGAGGCGAGACCGTCCCGTCCGTAGGCAGCGCCGGCAGCCGGTGCGAAGTGTGAGCGAGGGCTCTGCCACCTCCGGGGCTGCTGCAAGCGGACAGACCGCCTCGCATCATGCCATCTTTCGATGAGGTTTTGAAGGAGGCCGGGGAATTTGGAAGATTTCAGAAGAGGGTCTTTTTCCTCCTCAGCCAGACAGGCATAACTTTTTCTTCCCTGTTCGCCAGCGTAGTTTTCCTGGGGCGAGCACCAGGCAACTTCTGGTGCAGGATCCCCGGGGCAGCCGAATTGAGCGAGCGGTGTGGCTGGACGCTGGAAGAGGAGCGGAACTTCACGGTGCTGCCCCTGCTCCTGGGGAACGAGTCGGCCGCTGGGCAGTGCGAGAGGCTGGATGTCACCTGGGACGCCTCGGCCAGCTGCAGCAGCCCGCTCGGCCGCTATAGCAATGGCAGCGCGCCGCTCGCCCCTTGCCGTGGGCACTGGGTCTACGAACAGCCCCGAGCATCCATCGTCGGCGAGGTAAGGAAACACCCACCCTCGGACCGCAGGTGCCCATCCTGCTGTGGGATTGCAGCAGTAAAATGCGAGTGCGAATGCAAGGGCTGTTGCTTTGCTGGCTGCTTTTCCTTTGCAGGTTTATTTAATTCTGAATCACAAGCAAATCCAGACAATGAGTATGATCAAGTGCCAGCAACAAGCTTTTAGGGAAAGGTGAGCTGGTATGAAAGGCGGCTGTTCAAAGTCAAGTACCCACGCTAAGTCGAATGCCCTGCAGAGATATTGCTCTGTCTATAGAGGAATGCCAGATTAAAGCAAAAAGTTAACTCCTTGCAGCTGAGGCTTCAGGTGCTCAGTTTCAGGTTTGGTGGTGTAAATTCCAAGTGTACTCTATGACAAGGATCAATGCAGATTATCTCTTCTCTGTATTTCCAGTATTGAACATGTAAGTTTGCAGGTAATAAAAAACAACAGGTGGCAGACTGCCTATCTGAGATCTGGCAGGAGTCAGCAGAAGTGATTGTGCTTACTAAAGAAGAAAAACCAAAAAAACAAACACGTTTTTGTCCAAAGCTAACATTCAGCTTTTCCTGAATATCGGTGTCAGAGAACAGCAGGCTATTATCACTAGTTGTAAGCACTGGCAAATGCAGTGATTTTTTAATGAGGCTGCAAAAGGCCAGTGAAGATTCTTTCCTAGGAGACCCTTTGTGTAATCTGTAAATGTGCTACGGGTGTGCTGTGGTTTGGATTCAATATACAATTCTGCACGCTGGGAGTGTGTGTTTTAGTGTAATTCTGACAGCAATTGTCACTCGTGTAGTGATGAAAAATCCAAAGTGTGCATAGAGGGATTGGCTCAGTAATAACCAAGGAGGACTGCAAAATGTGTCAGCACAGTTGAGGGCTCTGGTTCCTCCCTGTCTGGTGAGCCTCCTGCTGTGCTTTTTAATTCGGTGCGTGCTCTGGAGCTGTGTGCTCCAAAACAGGGAGCTGGGCACAGCAGGCAGAGCCCTGAGCAAACACTGACAGGAGATGCTTATCCCACCCTTCTAATTCAGCATCCTTCTCCCATCCAGCTGGGGCTGCTGTATCCTCTGCCGGGCTGTCCCGAGCGGCAGCGTTGTTCCCTGAGCCCCCTGAGCAGCTTCAGGCGGGGTCTGTGCCCAGGAGAAGAGAAATCAGAGCACCCGATGGCCCTGAGCAAAGGTTCAGATCTGGCTTTCGTGTACGATCTGTGACATCAAGGCTGCTCAGAGGGCTGCAGATGGCATGCAGGGAGTTGGTGTCAAACTTTGGTCCCTAATGATGATGTGTCTCTGCCCACGTTGGCAAGGGAAGGCAGGGAGGGCACACAGTGGTGCCTGGGAGCTGCAGCCTGGCTCTGGAACAATCCATAGGACATGGACGCAGTGGGAAGTTTATAGTGCTGCCTCCAAGGTACCTCTGCTGGGGGACTGCGAGGAGTCACACCTTAAAAATAAAGACACAGAGATTCTTTTTCTGTTCTTGTCCCTTTTTTCCCCCCCTCCAGCCTTGCTTCAGGTGAAGGCACGTGGGCTGTGTCCACAAGATCATGCTCAGTGTCTGTTTATAGCAGCACTTTGTGTATCTAACAGAGCCACTGTGATTTTCCAGCAGCAATGGGTACAGCTATGGGAAAAGGAAACAGTATTTGTCTTGCAGCAATAAATGGGAGTGAAAGGTTCAATGTTCTCAAGCAAATATCCCATCCATCTTCACTTTCTTACTGCCTTCTTTGCTGAGAAGACCTATCAGGACCAGGGAAGGGAGGAGGGATGAATGGATGATTGGGCAAGCACTCCCACCTAAGGTCCCAAAGGTGCACATTGGGAAAACCTTGGAGTAACAGTCTGTAAGTCTGGGACTGTTTCTCCCCTCTGCCAGTGTCACTGTCACTCCTAGAGACACTCTTGCTGGCTAGGTCCACCTCAGATGGAGGCTGCTGGGCTGTGACCTGTGCAACTTGGAACCTCTTCCCAGTTTTGCAACATTTTCTGGATAAATCATATCCCATGAGGCTCAATTTCTTAATCTAAAAAGGAGGCTTGTGGCATGCATGTCCTGACTCAGTTGCTCTGGGATCAGCTCCTAAAAGGGGCTTGATATCTTATTAATGAGTTATATATCCAGCAAAGACAATTTATATCCCAGATTTAATTTAGTCTCTTTTCTCCCAGCTGAGTCTCTAATAAAGCGTGACTCAATTTAGGCTCTGTTTAATTAGCTCACCAAAGACTTCTTTTCTTACCCATCTACTTGTAAATGCTTCATTCTGTCCATGATTGCAGAAATGTTTCTTTCAGCTAAAGATTTCTGGCATGTCTTGTTGAATCAGCAGTGGAAGTGACCAGGGAGACAAAGTCAAAAGGAGGAGTTACAAAACAGTCTCAGGATTCCTGTTCAGGGAGAAAGAGAGAGAAGGGAGGGAAAAGTCAGTGTACTGAAGGAGTGCTTCCAGGCCTATGGCAAGCACAGCTCCAGTGTGGATCTGCAGTGTGACAGGGGATTTAGAGGCCAAAAGCAGGCATGCAAAGCCTTCTCTTTGGATAGATGTCAGATCACACAGGAGGTGTGGCAGCCAAAACACAGGCTATTGCTGTAAGCTCTGAGCACCCTTCAGGAGCAAAATCATGTGGCTGAATTTGTGAGGAGTTGTGAAATAAATGGCTCTGTAGTACTTCACTGCTCACTGGCCATTCTCTCATCTTAGACAGCTGTCTTATGCAAAGGTGTTCACAGTAGCATCAGCAGAAAGAGGCAAAGGGAAACAGAGGAGTGTGAATTGATACAAAGCACACACTTCTTTGTAAGTACTGCTTGGGGTGCCTGCTGCATCACCTACTCCCAGGACTACACTGCAGGACTCCCAGGTATCAGTGTTGGGGGTACAGTGAGGTTCTGGGAGAAGGTATGTTGTCATCTTATTGCAGGGGTTCCATGCTGTTGTCTCCTTATTGCAAAAGTTCCATACCTTCTTGGTGTTTCTCATGGACAGCTCCTCCGAGCACTGACTCTTTCTTCTTCACAAAGCAGCCAACCAGCTCCAGTTCCCCTCTCAACCAGCCACCCCACTCTTTTATAGCACCCTTCTTCTCATTGGTTACAGCTGTGGCCTGTTAAAGTCAGGCCTGTTTCTAATCTTTGATAACTGGCCCAGCTGCAGCTCCTTAGGGGTAAGATTACACTCTACACTATCTTTATTTTCTTATATTCTATCCCCCTACAAATGTGCAGGACTTTCCTCCTTCAGCATTTGAGAAGAGCAATTTGTATTAAGAAGTCAGCACAGGAGCAACACATGGCAAAGCCAGTTACCTTGTTCTAGTGATGGGCCATGCAGTTTTGCTAAAGATTCCCTCTTAAGATCTTGTGGTGTCCAATGGGCATATATATATGAGAGTAAGTCCCAACCTCTGCAGTTGTTAGTATTCAAAAACATAATCACAGAGCGATTATATGCGGTGCTTTTTATTAAGAGCTCTGGGTGTCAGGAGTATATTCAACCCAAATCTGACTCCGACCATGCATCTGAGATGATCATGTTTTTATACTCTATCGTTATATAACTTTCACGTTAACTATTAAACTTATATTGTTCAATTGTATACATAGATTTCAGCTAAGCTTAGCCCCCCTCTGAATTTCCAACATAGTTTCTCATTATTCTTCTTATGGTTATATAATAATTATATTTAATTACTAAACAATCATCACATCTAACAATTATATAATTTATCATACTGCTTATGCAGGTGAAGTTGATCTGGGAAAACACAAAGCTTAACATTTTAGATTCTATCTTTAACTTTTTCCAGGGCTCCACTATCACAGTGACATGGCCATGGTCTCTGTGCTCCATTGCTTTAGGCCAGGCTTTTCTGTGAGAGCAATCCAGATTTCAGAAAGTTGTCACTGGTGCTGCACACACAAACCTGCACTGTGTTTGAGGTGAGCAAACAAGACCTGGGTTGACAGGAAGGTTTCAAGATATCATTTTGAGACACAGCTGAATCGATGTGGTGGAGCTGTGCAGAAGACCTTGGCCCAGTGCAATCAGCTCTGGTTTAATTGAGTGTGCCTTGCATATCTCCCTGTGAAGCTGTGTCAGCAGCAGGATGGGAATGCAGTGGCTATTGAGATTTTTCTTGGAGAGGGAAGCTGACAGGGTGAATAATCAAGGTAAATCAATTCCTGACTCATGCCAGCTGGTGCCATCTGAAATGATGCTGGTCCTAGAAGGTGGCTGGCACTGCTCAGGAGGGAGGGCTGGTGACAGCAGCAACTGCTCAGAGGGAGGAGGGAAGGGAAGGATTGTGTTGTTTCTGTGCAGCAGATGGAGATGGAGAAACAGCAAATGTGCTGGGAGGTTGCAGTGGACTGGAGGGTCACAGCATCATGCTCTGGCCCAGGGGTCTGGAGGGGAGCCAGGTCACCCCCTGACCTCTGTAGCACTTGAAACAGAAAGTGTTCTGCCTGCCAAGTCCTGCTGGGTGAGCCTTGTGAAGGACCCATGTATCCAGGACATACAGAAGTCAATAAACCTAACTTTTCCAGGAAACTGTGCCGAAGAGGGGGTCATTGATCCTTGTGACTTCTGGGCTTTGGCACTTTGCACTATTATCCCTGAGAGAAAAATCAAGCAGTTTGTGACAGGGTGGCTGGAAATAGTGTGCAAAGGAAGAACCATTTTTTTCAGACCTTTTTGTCATTGGTGACTCTTCAAGGCTTGGGCATGAGATACAATTGTGACTGCAGTGAAATGGCCTGAGGTGGTGGAGGAAAGGAAGAGGGAGATCTGTGTGGTCAGCAGCAGCTACAGCACAGATGGGCATATTTTAGGCAGCATTGATTTCAGCCTTTGCTGGCAGGAGTTGAGCAGAAGGGACAGATTTCAATATGTCCTGTCTGCAGCAAAGCTTCACACTGTAGATGGTGCCACTTTGAGCCCTAACAATACTTTGTTGCTGAAGTGTGAGGTCTGAGGTGGACAGATGATCATCTGAGCATAGCCTATTGCACCTGCTGGAATCAATCTTCTTACTTCTCTGCTTGCCAGCCATCTCAGAAAATACCAGTCAGCATTTGCAGAGAAACCTGGAAGGAAACAAAAATAATGTTTGTCTCATGGTTTTTAGTCCCTCAGAGAATGAGGTAACGTGTCAGTCAAACTCAGGGTGGAAGAAGCACAGCTGATCCTTATGCTATCCTCCTCCAAGAGAATAAACAGCTCAATTTACCCTCAAATTGTTGATCTAGTGTGACTGTTGTTATTGGCATGGCAGTGTATCCGGTCTTATTTTCACTGTCATAATTTTCACTGTCATGGTGGGATTAATATTAATTAGGGGAGGGAGAAAGGGAAAGGTCACACAGAGAGCAGAGGAAGAGGCAACTGGTGAATTTCCTCTAAATGAAACTCTGACTAAGATTTCTATGTATGAGAGGGGTGGAGCAGTTGCTTGCAGGGGTCATGCCAGTGGGGCTGTGTTTCTTCTACTGCCATCAAACCCTGGTAACTACTTGAGGGTTCAATTTTTTTTCTTATTATTTTGAGGACAGTTGCTGCTTTTCTTCCATTAGGAGATGAAGACTTTCTCTACCTCTTTCTTGCTTTATTCTTGAAGAGACAGAGAAAAGGGAGAAGTACAGAAAAGGCCTTCAATGGCAGTGAAAGGGTAAACCAAACTCTTTCTGGTCACTTGGGTGAATGCCACTTAAAATGTGTGTCTGGGCTCTGGACATGCTGCTGCAATTGGGCTGGGGAATCACTGTAAAATTCTTTATTGGCCATAAAGTTTAATCCATTGTTTTGTAATTTAGTTGTAATAGGCAGTAAAGCTCTTCAAAACTCCTCCCCAAGGATACTACGTTTTGAGGAGCTGTTAATGGCATGTTGTGATTTAAAACAATATATTTCTACAGGGATCTGTCTGCTGAAGTGAATAAAGGTCACTCAAGCACCAGGAATTACAAGTTTGTGGTTAGTCTGCAGGTCAAACTGAAATGGAAAATGTTGGCCTTGTTCCAAAGCCATGAAGAAAGGGGAAGTTGCCACAGTTCCATATTTCCCAGTCATTAGTCATGTACAAGCTCATCCAGTTGCCGCTCCTTCTTACAGTGATTGCACCACTGAAGAGCTACAGGGAGCAGAGCAAAGCCTCTTCCTTCTCCCAGAGAGATCTCACTTGGGTGCTTTGCTGCTCCTGTATAGATCAGTGAAGCACCCAGCACTGTTCCTCCCAGTCACAGCACTGCTCCTGTAAATCTGAGCATCTCCTTGGTGCCCAAGCCTCAGCACATGTGCAGACATTCATGACAGGGTTGTACTTCCAACCAGCAGTGGCTGGGCTGCAAGGCTGGCAGGGAGGACAGAACTGCTTTTTCCATCTGTTAAGGACACTCTAGAAGAATGTCTGGAAGGAGCTGGTTCCTGATGCCTGTCTGTGCTGGCAGCACCTCATTTCTGCTTACAATGGCAGCTCATTGTCACAGACATATTTTATGAAAAATCCTTTCATTAGGATTTTTTCTCCTGAGAAGCCTCAGAGGAAAAGAAAAACAATAATTCTCTGTTGCTGTGGAATGCAACAAGTGCATCTTTGATTGGTCTCATGTAGTTGTTTTTAATTAATGGCCAATCACAGTCCAGCTGTCTCAGACCCTCTGGTCAGTCACAAGATTCCCTTCCCTTCCCTTCCCTTCCCTTCCCTTCCCTTCCCTTCCCTTCCCTTCCCTTCCCTTCCCTTCCCTTCCCTTCCCTTCCCTTTCCCTTCCCTTCCCTTCCCTTCCCTTCCCTTCCTTCCCTTCCCTTCCCTTCCCTTCCCTTCCCTTCCCTTCCCTTCCCTTCCCTTCCCTTCCCTTCCCTTCCCTTCCCTTCCCTTTTTCTCCACTCCTCTTTCCTCTTAATACTTTCTTCTCTTATTTTAGTGTAGTTTTAATATATTATTTTCTTTTAATATAATATATATCATAAAATAATAAATCAACCTTCTGGAACATGAAGTCAAGATTCTCATCTCTTCTCTCGTGCTGGACCCCTGTGAACACCACCACAGTTCATCACCAAGGCTAAGAGAGAACAGTGAGGAAGTGGATAGTTTCCCAGTTTGGGCAGTTTTTCAGTCAGCTCCCTAAATGGAAAGGGTGTGTTCAGGTGCACAGTGGTTTGTGTCCTGGAGTGGACAGAATCCTGTAGGAAAGGCCATGACTGAATGCAGAGGTGAGCTGCAGGGCTGTGCTGGGTGCTGCACCAGTGCACTGAGGGGCTTGGCTGAGAGCACAGCAGAGCCAGGAGGAGGATGTGCCCTTAGCTGGGGCTGGCAGGCTGAGCTAGGTCACTTGCTGGGTGATTACAGTGAGGAGCCAGCTTCTAACTCTCTGGTTTCTAACAGGGTCTGTTGGGGTGTAGCCAGCCCTGTACAGAACAACAAATAGGCTTAAGATCATGGGAAGAAAACCCTAAGGGTTTACATCACATTTTCATATCCTTCTCTCCTTGCCCTCTGGCACTGCAATAAATGCTTTAGCGTTTTCAGAAGTGTAAACACCAGCCTGTGCATGGGCAGGTGTATGAACGTTCAGAAGGAGACAGGAGGCACCACACCACTCACTGCCTTTTGTGGAGGCTGCTAGCAAGGAACGTGGGAGGTGTTTGGGAAGGGTGTCATTAGCACTAAGGACTAATTGCAGGCAGTCTGAGAACGTGGGTAAACTGCTGCAGATTATTTTGGTCCAAGGGATGCACATAGGGATAACTTTGAGGCACAAGCAAGCCAGGTCACAGCTGAAGCACTGAAGTGGGTCTGACAGGCAGCCCGGACAAAGAAAAGGTCTCTGCGGGGTGTTCAATTCTCTTTTAAAGGTTACATTCCCCTCTAAAGGTTATGTTTGCAAATGAAAAACAAGACATTAGCAGCGTGATGACTTCAATGCTAGGTGCTACGTCAAGCAAGCAGAAGTGCTTATCTATATCAGAATTTATTTAAATACTTAGAAAGTGACAAAGTGCAGGGCTAACTTAGGAGAACAGTTAGTGTACTGTGGCTAATCTTCACAAAGAGCCCTTAGCTCCTTAGGAAGTTTCCTGTATGGTACTATTTCCTAGAATATATACAGTATTTGACTACATTGTTAGTGTAGAGGTAGTTTCAGCTGCTGCATAAATAGTAGGAAATTGCTGTACAGATGAAAGAATCCTCTCTGTTAAAGATACTTTCCCCTTCCTTTCTGGTATCCATTTGTTCTCCTGCCTTCTTTCATGATAGTTTATTCCTTGCTTGTTTACAGTAGAGAGAGAGATAAAATAATTTTTAAAAAACAGGTTTTTTTCAGTTTTTGAAAAGGGGTCAAGGAGAGTCCCAACATCTGTCATCAGCACAGGCAATTGCATTGTTATGTTAAAAAATCTTCTTTTAATGGCCATTCTCATAAATCCCTACTGTTTTCCAAGGATGCATCTTTTGATACCATTTGCTAGCATTGTCATAGCTTCAAAGAGCAAGAGGTTAAGCAGCATTTCAAATCTAAAAGTGCTGCTCCATGTTCAGTCTAATTTAGGAAAGCTTTGGAATTGCCCTTGAGTATGACAGCTGAGAGCAGGTTTTATTCTTCTCAGGGGTTTCTGCAGCTCTTGCTCAAGATTTACAGAAGTGGAAGCCAGGTGCTCATAGCTTGACTTGGCTGACAGGTGGCCAGCCAGGCTCCCTGGAGTAATGGGGTTGACATCCAAACCATGACTTTGTTTAAATTCAGTGGAAGTGGGATATCTACCAGGTTGGAGACCTGTGAGGTACCCCTTGTATGTCCTGTGTGATCTGAGACCCCTGAGATCTCAGGCCCAGATAATACTCTGGGCATTGCAGCATGCAAATGGCTGGGATGGAGCTCAGGCACAGGACACAACATTTCAGGGTCTGGAGAACTGGGAATGGCCAAAGAGGCTGCTGTCTCCCTAACCCACCCTGAGCCCACTCTGCTCAAGCAGGGTGCTTGAGCCTTGGTGTTGGCATGTGCTGGTGAGCACAAACGTGGCACACAGTGTGTGCTTCAGCAACCAGCACCTTGTTGACAATTAAAAAATTTCTTGCAGCTCACATCTGAAAGCAAAAGGGTCTCTCTAGGTAAATGCTGGCAGCTGCTGTTGTCTGTGGCTTCCTTTGGTCGTGAGGCCTCATTCTTGCAAAGATTACTCCAGGCATGGATTGAAATCTCTGAAATCCCAAATGGTCTGCAGTAGTTAAATGTCTTTATTCTCCAGAAACAACTACAGTAATTTCCACTGCCATGCTGCTTATAGAATTACTTCCATTTTAGTTTAATTCTAGTTTTAGTTCACAGTCCCTTCCTTCCTCTCAACCACTTTTCCCTTCCCTTTGCCTTCTCTCATCCCCACTCCCATCCCTAGTAGTGCTAGGCAGTTACAGATGCTGCAGTATAAGGAACAGAAAAGTCTGGGAAAGCTTCACAAGAAAACACATATTCAGTGTGTCTGCAATTGACCCAAGATCTGTTTTCAGTTTCCTTGGAGACCACATGTTTTTGCTTTTATCTAGAAGGTACTAAGGAGAATAACTAAACTAACAGATTTCTCTAAGATGCTGTTTTCACTGGCAATAGCTGCGGACCCTTATTCTGCACCAAACAAAGTCAGGACTCTGCCTTGGCACCATATTTAACAGTGCTGCTTGCAGAAGAGCGATTTGCTTTCCAAATCTGGACAACCGATGTATGCAAGGCAGCATCCTCTTGGCAATGTATGAAAGGCAGCATCCTCTTGGCAAGGAGGAGCTCTCCCTGTTCATGAGCACTTTAAGAGTGGGCCCACCAAGTGCTTGTTATTGAGCAAGCAAATCTGAGCTTCCTCTTCCCCTTCGATGTGGACCTATGCAGTTCTGTAATGTTTTGCCCTGAGGGTGACAAATGACTCACCTGGGTGTTTATGTCTCTCCCTTGCTCCCACAGTACGACCTTGTGTGTGGCAATGCCTGGATGCTGGATCTCTCACAGGCCATCCTCAATCTGGGGTTCCTGGCTGGGGCATTCATCCTGGGCTATGCTGCTGACAGGTACAGTATGAGCTCATACTTTGGTTTGTTGGGAGGGGAACACTCTCAGTATCACCTGCAATAGGCTCGTGTCAACATTTTGCAGGTTTAATTCTCTTGGGATAGATATCTCCAAACTGAGTTAACAAAACCCAGCCAATGTAATCTTTGCTTTGATTTGGGCTGGAAACTTTATGCAGTTGTAATTACTGGTCCTGTTTGCAGCTTAAAATGCCACAAAATGAGCTTTTCTTGTGGTTTCCAAACATTTCTGTGCACATCTGGACCCAGAAAGGGCAGAAAGACACAGAAACTAAAAGGAAGCAAAGAGGAGCTTTCTGGCTGATGATTACTGAAGGATATTTAATAGGCACCACTGATGATTTCCACTTTCTTTTCCTTTTTCAACAGATACGGCAGAATCCTCATCTACCTGCTCTCCTGCCTTGGGGTTGGGATCTGTGGTATCATAGTGGCATTTTCACCAAATTTTACTGTATTTTTGATCTTCCGGTTTCTCCAAGGCATGTTTGGCAAGGGAACATGGATGACATGCTACGTGATTGGTGAGAGCTCTTACCCTCTTTCTTTCTTGTTTATGGAAAGTAAGGGATTTTTGGAGGACAAAGACTCTGGCTGCATTTGCTTGTCATTGTATTTTCTCTTGGGAACAAAGCACTGGCCTGGAGTCAGCAGACAAAGAGTAACCCAAATCCATCCTGGTTAATGCATTTGTCCTCCAATGATTAAGAGGTGGGGGAATGGATTATTGATATATAAAGTTTTTGTTATTACATGGAAGATCACCAGGATGATAAAAACTCTACAGAGCAAGCCCCAAACAAACCGGATACACAAACAGGGACATGGTTTATTTTGGCAGAGTCTGAATGTCCTACACAGATACTCAGAGGAGTGAGCTACTTCTCCTCACTGGGAGGACAGCTTGGCTGGCTGCTTTCATTCTTCAGCTAACTGTCAAGGCTGGACACCAGGGTCCATATTAGGATTATTATTTTCCTGAAATGGGAAAAGAAAGGGAGGTTTTGTTATAAATAGCATCAAAGCAGCAGGGATACAGAATCTTTGGTAGATTATAATTTATCAGTCTGTAGTCTATAGCAATGAAGCTCCTTGCACAGCAAGCTTCCTTTTGACGAGGAAAGGATATTGTTGTGGTGTCTTGAGTACCTGCCAGGTTCAGTAAGGCAGTCATAAAGCATGAAAAAGCCAGACATTGAGGAAAGCATCCTGCAAGAGACAGGACGCCAGATTTACTTAAAAATAAAACCAGCCATTTGGTGATCTACTGTTATAATCCAAAATATAGTGATAACGTTATATAGGGTGTAGCGCTGCTGTTGTCTATGAGGCCTGTGACAAGTGTTTAAAATTCCTGGTGGAAGTTAGATGAATGGGGGTGGAATTGCAACCAGACATAAACACTTACAGTGAGACCTGGGAGCACTGTGGTGATCTATGTGCAAACATACCAGTCTAGCCCTTTTAGTACCTGAAGCCCACAAGAACCTTGTTTTTCTGGGCTAAGTTGCACTGCTGAGCAGCTCCTGTCCAAGATCCAGGGAAAGGACCAGAAGCTGCTTTTCCTCTTACTTCCATGCACATGGCTTAATTTTAAGCTGAGATCTTATCTTGACACTTTGGCAAGTGCTCTAACCATCAATATGTTTTATGACAGATCCAGGGCTTCCTTAAAATGGCCAAGCTTTAACAGAAAGGAATGTTTTTCAATGCTCAGATCAGGCTGCCTGACTTTAGGGAAAGATTCAGAGATCCTGAGAACCTCAGGAACACTGTATTACTGCAGGCCTAAGCAAGGTGCCTAACTCTTGGATAGAGTGATTCCTTCCAAATCCCTTCAGGGATCAACTCTTATCACCCAGAGTATTTGCCAACCTAACATCTTTTAAGAAACATACATGTATAGATCATAGGTTTGTTTGCACCAGGAGGGAGTTTGCTCTTAATACATTCCCAAAGCTCTTGATCTGTGCTTCAGGCTGCCCCAGTATCCTCCCTTAGCTTTTCCATACAATCTAGCTCTTTTGGGGGCAGTGCTAATCAGCTGTCCTTAGGCAACAGAGTTGCCCCTGAGCTATGCAGAGGTGATGGATAATCCATAAAAATGGTCATGCTGTGATGCATTGCCAGCCAAAACAAACCATTGTTACTTGTACATTTGTGTCTCCTTTAGCAAAATAAATAAATAAATAAATTTAAAAGAAAATGTTTTCTGCATGTTGCAAGCCAAGGTAATACCCTCTGCTTTTACTCTGAAGGTGTTGTAGTGAAGATTGTTTTGGAAAAAACAGGAGACACTTCTTCATGCATTGCTTACCTCAGTTGTGACCAATGCCTGAAGAAGTGGGATGGGATATTGCCTGAAAAATGAGCATGGATTTCAGAGCTATTAGACACATTCACAAAATAAAAAATCCACCAAATGATTTAAAAAAAAAACCCAAAGAACAAAAACTAAAACTTTTCTAATAAATAAACAAACCAGACTGTATCATACCTTTCCCTCTGAGCAACCATGATATGGTTAAGCTCTCCTCCCCACAGATGCCTTGTCCATGTTACCTGCTGTGAGCAGCCTCTGCCTGAAGGATCCCCTTGTCTGGGCATGTGCCAAAACTGCACCAGGGAGAGTGCAAGGATTTCCCACCAAGCACATGATCATGATGCAGTCTCAGACCCCTGTTGTGGCCCCACGTGGTTCAGTAGCAAACACAAAGTCAGAAGCCCCTCTGGCTGGAGAAGGGTGGGTGAGCTGATGAGCTGGTGTCACTCGTGTTTGCCCTGGACAGCCTCAGTGAACGCCTGCACTGCAGAAGACAAAATGCTGGGCTAGACACAACTGTGGCCTGATACACCATAGCCTTCCTTATATTTCACCTCTAATAATTTATTTTCGACTTGGGTTTGTTTCTGTGTTATTCATTGTGGCTTTGTCTCTGCTCAGTGACGGAGATCGTTGGTTCCGATCAGCGGATGGTTGGAATTGTGATTCAGATATTCTTTACCCTGGGAATTATAATTCTCCCTGGAATTGCATACTTGATTCCCACCTGGCAGGGGATCCAGCTGGCCATTTCACTGCCCAACTTCCTCTTCCTGCTCTACTATTGGTAATGTTGCAGTCATTGCTCTTGTCATTATTGCTATTGCTATTTGAGCACCTTGGGAGTCCTGCTGTGGCTCCAAGTCTCCAGAGTGGAACATGTAGGTTAGGAAGGAGATATTTGCACATTGTTGACTATGTAATTTGTAATTCCTCTTTAGTGAATCACAGACATACATTACTCTAGTTTTTCTGCCCATAGTTTGCCTCTCTGATCAGCCACAACTGGCCCTTCACAGAACCCTGCTCTGTTTCATACATTAACTTGACCAAAGTTGGTTTTTCCCATCAGCCATGAGATCCCACTTCTGCCTCCCATTATGTACTTAGTTAAAGTTTGACCTTGCCCTCAGGTCCCCTGGGCTGGGCAGTACAGCTGATGAGAAAGCAGAGCTCTAAGCCATGGCAAACACCTGTCTCAGTGCAGCAGTCCTGGGGGATGGATCCCAAGAGACTTACCCATGGAGACTCCTCCTGAACTGCCTCCTTAAACACTGCCTGCTGTGAACCTTAAAATAGTGCATCATCTTAACCCTAGGCTAGCAGAAACTGAAGCACCCATCAGTGGTATTGCTTTGTGTTCAGTTTATCAAAGGAGTAAATGTTTGTGAGTGTGTATCTTACAGTGATACAGCCAGAAGCTTCCTGATCTGCCTCTACGTGTTACTCTACGTGTTCAGTGTTGGCTTTCATTGTTGCTGTTCTACAGGAACCTTCTTTGCTTGTTGGTTATACTTTTGACAACCAATGTGCAGATACAATATTAAAATTTCTGATTTTTCAGCTTTGCAGAGTATTGATGTAGTCTCTTTTCTTCTTTCTTGCCCACTAGGATCAAATATTTTACAGAAGGCTGACTGGAAAAGCAGTCCTCAAAAGAGTTTTTGTGTCCCAAAGACTGACAAATCTGTGTTTTGTGTTAACACAGGGTAAAAGATAAAAGATTTTGGTTTACTTATGATGTTATAAGGTAAAAGCCTTATTTACAACTTTTGTGTTCTTACAGGGTGGTTCCTGAATCTCCACGTTGGCTCCTGACACGCAAAAAGGGAGAGAAGGCATTGAAAATCATGCGCAGCATTGCAAAACACAATGGGAAATTTCTCTCACCCCATTACTCAGAGGTACAGTCATGTGTTTGAGTTAGAGGTTTTTCCAAAGCTTTCTTAAGCTTTGGAAGGTTCAGTGGTGTTAAAGTGCATTCTCTCTAAGGGATGGACAACACTCTTGAAGAGTCACACCAGAACAGTTTGTCAGTCACACAGCTACTTTGTTAATTGCAAGATGGGAAAAGTGAACTAGCTGGAAATATACAGGCTGAAAAAAATAAGTTTACAAAACAAGGAATCAGGTCTTTCTTTTGTAACATTTCCACTTTAAAAACTTGTGGGAAATATCAGAAACTAACCTGAGGGGCAGTGGTGTTTCATGGCAGTTGCCATTTGATGTGACAGAGAGAGTGGAGATAGCATGATCCACTTTCCTGGCTCTTTTTCTAGAAATTCCTTTTACAACTCTAAGAGAAAAGGAAATTAGATTTCAAGAGGGAGAAAATACATCCATCCCAAGAGGGAGAAAATACACTGCAAAGTTCACAACTGAGGAAGCTCTGTCTGAGATCACTATTCACAAAGTAGGATAATAAGTGTTAGAGTCACAGTCCTTTGGCCAGTGGTTATGACAGAACTTGAAAGGACTCATGCATTTAATGCAAATAATGCTGCTGTGACATTGCACCATTTGGCTTGTCCTGTGTTCGTAGCAAATGTCTGGCTCTCAGACCATGATTACTGCAACACTGGACTTATGGTTCAGTGAGAACAGATGTGGTTTACTGGACTGATTAAGGTCCCTTTCAACACAAAACATTCTATGATTCCTGTGCTGGGACCCCAGAGCTGGATGCAGCCCTGCAGGTGGGCTCTCACCAGAGCAGAGGGACAGAATCCCCTCCCTGGCCCTGCTGCCCACGCTGCTTTGGACGCAGCCCAGGATCCAATTGGCTCTCTGGGATCCAAGTGCACATTGCTGGGTCATGTCCAGCCTCTCACCCACCAGAACCCCCAAAGTCCCTCTGGGCAGGGCTGCTCCCGGTCTGTTCATTCCCAGCCTGTGCAGATCCCAGGGGTTGCCTGGACCCAGGTGCAGCCTTTGTTAAACCCCTTGTTAAACCACATGGGATTATGAAAGGACATAGAGCTGTTGGAGTGAGTCCAGAGGAGGGCTGTGAAATGATCAGGGGCTGGAGCACCTCTCCTGTGAGGAAAGGCTGAGAGAGCTGGGGGTGTTCAGCCCAGAGAAGTGAAGTTTCTGGGGAGACCTTAGAGCTACCTTTCAGTACCTAGGAGAGAATTACAAGAGAGCTGGAAAGGGACTTTTGTCAAGAGCATGATGGAACAGAACAAGGGGGAATGGCTTCAAACTGAAAGAGGGCAGGTTTAGATTAGATATTAAGAAGAAAATCTGCACTGTGAGAGTGATGAGGCACTGGAACAGATTTCCCAGAGAAGCTGTAAATGCCCCATCCTGGATAGTGTTCAAGGCTAGGCTGGATGAGGCTTTGAGCAGCCTGGCCTAATAGACAGTGTCCCTGCTCATGGCAAGGAAGCTGGAACTACATGAAATTTAGTGCCCCTTCCAACCCAAACCTTGCTATAATTCTATGAATCTATGGTCTTTTGCTGGGGCATATACACCAGTGTGATTCCCACATCCAGGTCAGAATTATGCAGTGCCAAGGTGCCCCAAGTCATGTACCAGAAGTTTGTGCTTCTGCAGCTTTCTCTCCACATTCAGCCCCACATTCCTACACCCACTTCCTCTCTAAACATCAGCATTTTCAAAGCATTATGTCAAAAAGATGTGTCTTTCCTTGTTTTTTCTTTAAAGTTGTATTTATGTTTTGGTTTTTTTTTCAAAAGTGTCCATGCTCATGACCTCAAGCCACTCACAGCTGTAACAGATTAACCTCCACACATCCAGATTTGCACTGGATCTGTTCCTAGGACCTTTTTAATATAGAATCTCTGTCATCCTTTTGCTGTGTCCAGGGGAAAGAGAGCTTCTCCAGGAAGTGCATGGGTAATGGATCAAGGGTATTTCTCACATAAACTGATATCAGACTTCTCTTTCATGAAGCAGCTCCAGAATTTCAGGCTAAGTTCTGCAGATGTGAAGGCTCAGGAAGAAGTGAGAGGCATTATTCCTCAATGCACTTGGGCTCAGATTTTCCAGTATGTCTGTATCAATTTCATCAGCCAAGTCTCTTACACGGCTCTGGATGTTGCAGCTTTCGGTTTTTGCTGGCTTGCAGAAACCACAGATGACCTTCATATGAAAAAGGATAAACATTTGCTGCTTTTGCTTTGTGAGTTATGACACTGGTATAGGCAATGCCAACCAGAACTTATTAAACTAATTCTAAATTATAAACTCTTTTTTTCCAGTTGGTTATATTTATTCTATCATGGAGAGTTTTTCAAACTAATTTTCTAATTCCTGGTCTCTGTCGAAAACCAGAATGAACTGCAACCCTCTGAGTAGAGCTGCTTCTTAAGAGAATTGTGGATCAAAACCTGTCCCTTTATCTACAGATTTTTTTCCTACCCTATAGAATATTTCTAGACATGTATATTTCTTGCATACATTAATTTACATATGTAAGTGTTGTATACATACACGCATGTATAAGCCCGCACGGCCCATGAAGAATTAAGCATGTGTAGAACTATGTACACAAAAATAATTGTGGGAAAACTGATATGTAATTTTGCTGGAACATGACAATGTGAGGGAAGTTATAAAGGGCTCATCTAGGGTTTTCAAATCTTTGGAAACATGGGCCCTGTCACTGAATTCCTGACTGCACTGGTGTGAATAGCAAAGCTCTCCTTGACTTCACAGAACAAAAAGAGGATTTTTTCCCCTGCAAAGTGTTGACTCTCCATAGTGCTTTTTTTCTTCATCTATAAAAAGTGCTCAGTCATGCTGGGGGTTATTTTGACTTTATTAAGACATAAGCATACAAGCGGCAGTTGTGCTGAATTTATCTTTAGTCTTCTAGAAATCTAAAACCATATTTGCACAAAGTCACAACTGATGGCTGGCAGCCTGTTCTTATAAACAACAGACATGGCAGCTTTATAACCATATTATGGAGAGTCCAAGAGCAGTGCAGAAACCCAGCAACCTCAGCCTGCCTCACTAAGGACTCTGGCATGCAGCACAAGTGGCAGTGCTTTGAAGAAAACTTTTGGCTCTGGTTACAGAAGAAAAGTGAGAGGGAGTAGAAAGGAAGTTCAAACAAGTGTGGGCTTTCTCTGTCTTACTTACAAAGCTTTGTGTCAATCAGTTAGGAAAAAGTCATGTGTAAACACATCCAGCCAAATCTCACTGAAAAACAGCTGTGCTACCTTATGATATAATAAAACAAAGGGTGAAAGCTTTGGGCTCAGCCCTGGCTGAGCTGATGAGACCCTCAGGCAATGCCTTTGGCTTTACCTGTGTTTTCAGCATGGATCTGCATGTTACCTTGAGCTCCTCTGTCTTTCCCCTCCTGTCTCCCCTCTGGCTTGGGCTCCTGCCCCTCTGTGAGCAGCAGGTGCTGTGGTAATAGAGAGGGGTTTGCTCCTCTCTTTGCTATTCCTTTCAGGAGGGGTCAATAATGGAGAGTTAAAGCAGCAAGGCTGCCTAAAATCCTTCTAAAGATGGCACAGCAGGTTTAACCCCATGTTCCCCACAGCTGCTTTGAGAGCTGATAGCAATCCCAGCTGTGCCTGCCAGTTCTTGGGCCGCATCATGTTTGGTGCCTGCCTGAAATTGCCTCTGCCTTATCTTCCTGGGGTCTTCCTCACTTGCCAAATGACCATATGAATGAGGGGTTTTCACCTGGCTCAGCTAAAAACTGCTGGCCAGAGTTAAAAACAGCCTAGATCACTGTAACTAATCCCTTTTTGGCCCTGCTAGTATTCTGGCTCTGTACTATCTACAGCAATGAACTTCAATGGGTAAGCACAGGGACTGTGTGAAATCCTGCTCTTTTCTGTTAGTGTTAAACCCTCTAACCAGTAGTTTCATTGAGTGACTCATTGTGATTGTATTGCAGGCAGCTGAGAGCAGATTTATTATACTTTGCAGGCAGTATGAGAGCCATTAATTCATACTTAGCACATTATTTTTTTCAGGGTAAAAGCCATGTTCAGCACAGCGTGTGTGTATTTATATCAGGACCCTCTGAATTTCACTGGTTGAATATTTTGTAGCACCCAAGCTAGATCATAGATCATAGATCATAGATCATAGATCATAGATGTCATAGATCTCTGCTCTTTCTCTCACTCCCCTTTTCTTCCTGCTGCTGAGCTTGCTGCCAGTGATGTTGCCAAGCCCATTGCCTGCTGCTCAGCCCCTCTCTCCCTGCTTCTCTCAGCCCATTGCTTTGCCCTGCCTCCTCCTCCCTGCCACCTCTGGCAGAAGGCAATTCTGTGCCCAGAGGCCCTGATGTGACAATGATTGCTTGTTAGCTTCCAAGTAAAACAAGGTCAACAAGGAGGAAATAATTTTTCCGTTCTCTAGTTAAGATTGGCGATTTTTAAATTGATTTTTGCACAATCATCTCATTAAGGAAAGCTAACAGCCATATCCAGTTATTAGTTGTTCCAACACCTGTGCACTGCTTTGGAGTGCTATGAGCAGCAAGCTGGCTTGCCAACACCTTTGCTCACTGGACTGGAATATTGCTGATCGCTGTATTTACACAGAAACTGTGTCCCAGTGTGTTGTTCTTGTGCTGAGATTGAGGCAGGAACAGGTGAGAGGCAGGATCGTAGAAAAGGCAAAGAAGGCTTTATTCAAAAGAACCATGCTGTCACAGACACATTTTATGAAAAATCCTCTCCTTAGGATTTTTTCTCCTGAGAAGCCAAGGCCTCAGGAACAAAATGTAAACAATGATTATCTGTTGCTGTGGAATGCAACAGGTGGATCTTTGATTGGTCTCCTGTGGTTGTTTCTAATTAATGGCCAATCACAATCAGCTGGATCGGACTCTCTGTCCGAGACACAAGCCTTTTTTATCACTCCTTCCTTTTCTATTCTTAGCTAGCCTTCTGATGAAATCCTTTCTTTTATTCTTTTAGTATAATTTTAATATAATATATATAATAAAATAATAAATCAAGCCTTCTGAAACATGGAGTCAGAGCCTCGTCTCTTCCCTCATCCTAAGACCCCTGCGAACACCATCACACCGCACGGTTTTTACAGAGTGGTATGATAGGTTCTATTCTGTTGGCTAACTAACAGAAGCATCTTTCTCACACACTGTCCTTGAGAGGAACAGAAAAATAAAGTAGAAAAATACCCCTTGGAAATTGTTTATACTCGACAAGTTATCACATTTTTCCAGCTCCCTAAAACTTCTCACAAGTTGTTGTGAGAAACACTTGCTGTTTCTCTCTCTCTGTCCCATGGCATCTCCACCAGTGCCTGCCTGCCTGTGACAGCTGACTGCTGCCCACTTGTCTCCTCAGATCACTATTAGCAACGAGGAGGTCAGCAACCCCTCCTTTCTGGACCTGGTGAGGACTCCCCAGATGAGGAGGAACACGCTCATCCTGATGTACGCCTGGTGAGTGCCCACGTCATCCAGTTTGTTACCTGGGTGAGGGGTCTTGAGGAAAGATTCCCTTGTGCTTTTTAGGGCCTCTCCAGCTGCTTGCAACCATTCGTTTGCCTCCCAACTCTTTTTTCCCCTCTGCTGTTTAGGTTCACAAGTGCCCTTATCTATCAGGGGCTTGTTATGCGCCTGGGAATTACCGGAGGAAACCTCTACCTGGATTTCTTCATCTCAGGAGCTGTGGAGCTGCCCTCTGCTTTCCTCATCATAGTGACAATGGATCGCATCGGCCGGCGCCTGCCTTTCGCCATGGGCAACTTCGTGGCAAGCGTGGCGTGCCTCATCACTGCCTTCCTGCCAGAAGGTAATTCATTCCCTGCCCTGGGACGGGCTCTGCAGCTCAATGGCACCCCCTGAGCAAGGATAGCGAGCCCACAGAGCTGCAGGTAAAAGTAGAAGCATCTGGTGATAGAGGCAAGCAGCCAGTCATGGAACAGCACACCTTATGTGCATGTAGCACAGCACCTTGTTTCCCTGGCACATGGAACAGCCATCTCTTTGGTGGCTTATGAACAACAGCTGGGAGCAGCCCTAGAGAAAACTTCTGTAAAGGCCCTGCACGCTCTGTAAAGGCAAATGCAAGGGAAGAATATAGAAACATAATGGGAAAATACATTCCCTGACCTGGAACACACTTAGTGATGTATGAAATTAGTGACTTTGGTGAGTCATCTTGGTAAGTCTTTTCCTTTACAAATAAAACAATGCAAACCACAACACAATGTAGGGGCTGTGGTTGGCATCTCAGAGATTGTTGCCTCGCCCTCACTCTCCCAGGGGTTTGGACAATGCTAAGAGGCTGGGAGAAAGATACGGCTTTTGATTAAGCCATTCTTATCTGGTTTCAAGGACAGAGAAAAGGTCTGATATTGCACAAAGGCTTCCCAGCACTTCTTTCCTTTCTTTAAAGTGTTTTCCCTACCTTGGTTTTTTGGAGTTTTTTTTTTGTTGGTTTTTGGTTTTTTTGTGGGGTTTTTGCTTGTTTGGGTTTTTTTTTTTTGTTTTGTTTTGGTTTGGTTTGGTTTTTTTTTTGTGTGTGTTTTTGTTATTTTTTATCCCTAGGGAGGCATTTGGAAGTACTTTGAATTGTATATAACCATAGGATTATGCTTTGCCTTACTGTAGCTGGGGACCAGCAGCTCAATGGACATCAAAAAGGCTTATTCCTCCCCAGAACTGTTCCTATCAAAGTGAGTTACAGTCCTGGCCATCCTAAGAGGTTTTAGTTTCTCAAGGTATATATCATGGGGCTGCCAACAGCCTTCTCTCAGTAGGAGAGGACAGCCTTGGGATTAAGATACTTGCAGCTGGACACTTGAGGTCCAAGTCCTGCTTTAAAGATGTCTGTTTATACAGATGGAAAAAACTGCAGCTCTCAGATCTGAGCCCCTTCACACTGTGTTGCTCACAAAATTCCAGTCCCCTGGCAGAGGGAGGACCCACAGAGACGTCACCATCACCTTGGGAGTCTGGTAGACTGAAGGGATGCCATGGAGATGATGTGGATTTGTTTTGTTCTTTCCAGCCTTTGTTTTTCTTATATATTTTTGAAAACAGAACTCTTCAGGGCAAAAGCAGTGTCTTGCAACATGGGATGAAGTTTGATGGTGGTTTGTTTGGTTGTTTTGGAAGGGAAAAAAACCCAAGTGTCTCATTTTTGGTTCAGGGAAAACTAAATGTTTTCTTGTTCTTACACTGAAGGTTTGAAAAAACACAATCAGTGCCAGAACCCTCTCCAGTGGCAGAGCTCCTCTTTGTGCCAAGTTCAGGCTTGTTGTTTCACTTGCCTCCCTGTCTGCCTAATCATGGTTAGGCCATGCAGGAGACTGCCCTCTCCCAAAAGCATGACAGAAGTGCTTGTCACATTCCTTGTCATGCACTTACAGAGAGCACCAAGATCTCCAGAGAGGGGTTGTTCACAATGAGAGGGGCAGCTCTGCCCTGCTGTGTGTGAGTGGCCACTGCATCCCTGCTGCTGTCCAAGGGCTTCCTGCTGATGTATTCAGGGCAGTGGCTGCTCACCAGAGCTTGAGTGGAGCTGGGAGAGCTGGGCAGAGCCCACGGGGCAGTGCCAGGTACATCCTGCGCCAGGTATGATGGAAGGGGAGGGGAGGATGACCAGGACTAGCATAATTAGGAGTTTGTCTAATGTGCAGTGGCTAGAAAAATCACAAAGGGTAGGTGGATTGCTCTAGGGAGAATGATTTTACTGCAGCCTTCCTGGAGGTTTCTAAGAGATGTGTAGATGTGGCACTTAGGGACATGGTTTAGTGGTGGAGTAGCAGGGTTGGGTTAACAGTTGGACTCCATGGTCCTAAAAGTCTTTTCCAACCTAAGTGATTCTATGATTCTATGCAGCTTTAGAGGTACTTTCCTTGGGGTCACAAGGTTTTGGGAGGTGACTCAACAGTGTTTCTTGCAGCATAACATCTCTTTATAGAAAATACTCCTTTCTGGAGGACAACTGGGATGTGGTCATGGAAGCTTATGATGGTTTTTCTCCCACCCATGCTGTTACGCCCCACCAGTATCTTGAATCAATCAACTCTAGTGATTTCTAATCTCCATCTCACATGATGTTTGAAAGCAATAAATGCCATTATAGATTGATACCTACAGCAGTGGCCTTTCAGTCTGATTTGCAGTGTTCCTGTGGTATAATTTCTGCTGACAGGTCTGGGGCTCTCAGAAATCCTCTGCTGGTGTGGCAGAGCACACTTCATGCAGAAGTGTTTCTTTTTGTATGAACAGATATCCCATGGCTCAAAACAACAGTTGCCACGCTGGGAAGACTGAGCATCACAATAGCTTTTGAAGTTGTCTATCTAGTGAACAGTGAATTGTACCCTACAACACTGAGGTATGTCACAAGCTCCCAGGAATCTTTCAACTTTTCCCTGTGCTTTTCACCATTTCCGATTTCACTGTCCTTTGGTTAAACTTGGTTGTCTCCAGAGTTTCCTGCTCTGAATAGCCACTGGTTAATGTGGAAGGCATACACTGAAGAGATAATTTTGGAGCTAAGTCTACATTGTACTCCTTAAACTGCTGGCTACTCTGTTTGGTAGCCCCTCTCTAATATCTGGTACTTTTTGTCTTTTGCAGAAACTTTGGTGTTTCCCTGTGTTCAAGTCTGTGTGATCTTGGTGGGATCATAGCCCCATTCCTGCTTTTCCGATTAGCAGCCATTTGGTTGGAGCTACCTCTAGTTATTTTCAGTAAGATTTAATTCACAATATACTTTTGGTTTAAATATCCTTCTCCTAACAGAGCTTTTCTTTTGGGTCAAAAGCAGTATGTGGCCTTATCTCCCCTGCAGAGCAGTGCTTCTCCACCTTATTGCCTAGAGCAAGAGGCTGAATGGCAAATGGGTGAAAGGTGATTGCTCTGCACAGTGTGGAAGAGCTCAGGTCTGCTTAGGTAACTCTGCTGAGGGAGCAGAAAAGAAACTATGTGAAGTGCTTTAAGATTGAGAAAAATTTCAGCTAGGTTCTGTAATTGCATGGGAGTCTGTGGGTAAACCAGACTTCTACAAGGTAGACGTGACTGGAAAAAATCAAAATGAAAAGGATAGAATATGAGGGAAAATTTGCACCAGTGACAACTTTAGCTGAAAACAAAATTGGAAAGACAATAGACTTTATTATTTCAAAAGATTACCATTATTTCAAGAAAATTTATAGATAGAAGTACAGTGTTTGCATTATCTAATTATTAAATTCTGCTGCCTCTGAGGGACATATGAATCCCCTCTGTCTTAAGTAAACAGCTACAAAATCAGAGAGGATCAGAGTGAACTATGCAACACTCAGGGAACATCTGATTTTTTGCTCCAGCCCTTCTATTTTTGACTTAATACATTAATATGAATTATATCTATGCAGGAAATGATTCCAAAATATCCATTCCTAATTCAGATTGTATCTGAATGCTGCTCCCCAAGGAGGAGTTTTTATTCTGAGCCACATAATTTACTTTGGCTGTGGATAAAGAAGAGAGTATTCAGGAAAATCTCAGAGGTTTCAGGAAACACAGATGCATCTACATGACAGAGCCCTTTGAGAAAAGGCAGATCTGTTCTACATGAGAAATCCCACCCTGGTTCCCGTGCTGTTTTTGTACACTTGCCCATGTGCACTTACCTCAGGTTTTTGACTTCTAAGATCTCCCTTTGCAGAGATCAGGCTGCAAATGAGCTCCTAGCCCTCAAGTGATTTTGTAATAGGCTAAATTAATGTAACATAGAGGTATTTGATTAGAATAGGTTAATCAGAAATAGCTGATGCACTTAAAACATCTCACTTCAAACTCAATCTGAATAAATTTTTCTCAGTGGATAAATGCTGAAAATAAAGAAAGTAACAATGTCCTTATTGCTTTTGTATTTCTTCAATGTTCATTGTAGGTATTCTTGCAGCTGTCTGTGGCCTCCTGGTATTGCTTTTACCAGAGACAAAGGGAATGTCATTGCCAGAGACAGTGGAGGATGTGGAGCAGCTTCCAAGGTATGAGATGGATTTTCTTACTTATACTTGGGTGAGGTTTCCAGGGGATGCTCTCCTCCAACTTTACCAACTGTCATAAAGTATTGATGTTTTCCAGTGTCAAAGAAAATTCCCTAGTTGAGTTGATGCCATGAGCAGGTGGTATTTTTCTCAACAGAAAGTTGAACTTTGCGATATCACTAAGGAAGGCTATTAAAATAATGTATTGTGATAAAATTGTATTTTTCTCATAGAGACACAAAGTTGTCCTATGCATCTCTGCAAGCAAAAAGCAACAGTGCACAAGAGAGATGCTGCAAAGCATAGTCTGCAACTCTCTGCTCAAAAAAACTAGCCATTACCTCAGTCAAAGCATCCTGTGTAGAAGGGCCCCTTATCATGGATGCAATCCCACAATTTGTGAAATCATTTAAAAGTCACATATGAGATGGATTTATAGCTGAAGAGCTTTAGGCACAGCTTTCCCACTCCTGGCACACAGCAAGCCAGACTGTCCTGCAGATATGCGGGGAATATTTGTGCCTTGGCTAAATAATTTGAGGTCCTAGTGCTATAAATGAGTTTCAAGGAGAGGCTTCGAATATTACATTAACAACTTTTGCCTGATTCAATGTACAAACAAAAGAAAGAAGAAATTTTTCATGCAAAAAAATGTTTCACTGCTGCAGCTTGGGCTACAACGTGAACTACATATTTTCCTGGTTTTTCACATTTATACCCCTCTCTCCTTCTGTTTCAACAGTCATTTTGGAAAATGTGGCAAGAAACAGAAACACCGAGACACCAACTCTTATATTTGACTTTTTAAGGACAGCACTGAGCTAAGAACTTTGTTCCCATACTGGGAATTTGTTCTCCAGCTCCCAGCTTCTTCAGAATTTGCTGCAGAATATGGATTAAACTTCATGTTTTCCTTCTAAGCACAAGAACATTTAATACAAGTAGTGTATTTTTCTATGAATATGGAATTAATACTTGTTTTTTCTGAGTACACCATTTGCAAGAAGGGACTGTGGTTCTTCACAGAGAACAGAACAGCTTTAAAAATATGGAATGTCCAGCTCAGTGACCTTGTATTTATTTCTGTATCTATTTGAGACTTTTGTTTATTGTTTTGTTAGGATTTACATTTGTGTGGGAAGGATTTAAATGGTAGCGCTTGTTTAGATGACCTTGAGGAGGAGAGGACGGCTATTTTAACCTGTCCTCCTGTGCTCCTGAAGAATCTGGACCAATAGAAGTTACGATGGCTGAAGAGGGAGGGCACTGATCAGGGTGACACTTTCCCTGGTTGACAGGGATGGAAATCAGCAGTGTGCATCAGCAGAACCTCTCTCTGGTCTGATTGTCATCCACAGGGACCCTTTTCAACAAGTGCCCTTCTTCCCTCCTTGTTCAAGGGCTTTCTGAAACGTGGAAGCAGTCTCCTCCTCACCTTTCCAGGGCTTTATGTAGGAGTCAGTCCCTGCACAGGGCATTAGTTCTGCAGCACAGATTGTCCTGCTGCCCATTAGTGCCTTCCCCAGACACAGCTGGGGTTCATGTGACACCCCTCATCTCCCCAAGGGAAGGGCTCCTGCCTCCTCTCCTCTCCTCTCCTCTCCTCTCCTCTCCTCTCCTCTCCTCTCCTCTCCTCTCCTCTCCTCTCCTCTCCTCTCCTCTCCTCTCCTCTCCTCTCCTCTCCTCTTCCTCTCCTCTCCTCCTCTCCTCTCCTCTCCTCTCCTTCCTCTCTCTCCTTCTCCCTCTCTCCTCTCCTCTCCTCTCCTCTCCTCTCCTCTCCTCTCCTCTCTCTCCTCCTCTCCTCTCCCTCTCCTCTCCTCTCCTCTCCTCTCCTCTCCTCTCCTCTCCTCTCCTCTCCTCTCCTCTCCTCTCCTCTCCTCTCCTCTCCTCTCCTCTCCTTCCTCTCCTCTCCTCTCCTCTCCTCTCCTCTCCTCTCCTCTCCTCTCCTCTCCTCTCCTCTCTTCCTTCTCTCTCTCTCCTCCTCCTCTTCCTTCACCCTCTCCTCTCCTCTCCTCTCCTCTCCTCTCCTCTCCTCTCCTCTTTCATGAACATGCTGATTTTTTCCTTTGCAAATCATGCTCTCTGCCCATCCCTACAAACCAAGTTCCTTCACCCTGACCACTGCAAAAATGACCTGCAATTTCTGCATTCTGTTCATTATCACTATTTGTCATCTTTCTGTCTTGGGGATAATTTTCTTTAGGTTCTTGACAGGGATGTCAAGCTGTCTTGGGCAGGGATGAGCCAGGAGCTTTGGTTATGAAGGGAGGTAAGTGTTTATTGGTCCTTTGAAGCTGACATGTAACAGAATAACTCTCTGGCTCTGTAGCAGATTCCAGGGATAGACTGCCTTTCCCTTCTCCTGTATGACCTTTATCAAGAATTGTGTCCTGGCCACTGACTGGTGAACAATACACTCCTTGCAGGGAAGGACTCGAAAAGATGTAGCATTTAAAAGGTATCCTCTTACCAACAGTGAAATAAATAGAGGAACTGAGTGAGATGTTGTAAAGAACCTCATAAGCTCACAAAAAACCCCATTTTTGGCACAAGCAAATGTAGGACTGAGTTTGGAAGGTTCATACCAGTAATCAGTAGCACTATGGTACAGTCAGTGAAAATGAATGATCACTGCTCCACTCTCACCACCCTAGGAGCCCAGGAGGATTTCCTATGGTGAGGAATATACTGTGCTTTTCAGCAATTTCCAACTCTCCCTGCCTTTTCCCGGCAACTTATCACCAGCCCTTCTGGAGGAAAACAGGACCTTTAGTAAAAATCCCAGCCTAGTGTTTGCACACTTTAGGCAGTTAGTGATAAAAACCTGTCTTTCAAGGCTGTTTCTAACTTACTCTGAGGCACAGCAAAGGTCAAAGGTATGCTTAGCAAAAGTCAGTAATGACTTGGAGACATGAAACTAAATTAACATCTCACAATATATATGGCTAATCTAGAAGACACCACACAAAACTGGAGCTACTGCTACAAGGAGAAAAGCTCTCCTAGACCAATACAATCTTCTGTAGACAGCTGATAGCCCAAGGCTGGCTGGCAGACACCAGCCCTGAACTGGAAGCTGTGGGCTTGCACTGGCCAGAGGCTGTGTCTCAGTGAGACCCCCAGCCACAAAACTCAGCCCAGCCAGCCCCTACTGAAGGCACCTTGGAGAACCAGGGTGAAGTGATCACAGGTAATGATGGGTGAGCTGAACCCCCTTCTTCCATTCAGTGCTTCTTCTTTGTGTTTTTTTTTTTTTAATTGGTGTCCCAAACACTAGCAGCTTGAGAAAGATTGCAGAGATCTTTTAAAGCTACAGCTTTCCAAATAAATGTGAACAATATTTGACAGCTTCTTCAGTTAGTGGACAACTAAAACACATTGAGAAATGACAGATGCAAAGACTTGTTTCCTCCTTTCAGATTATACTTTGTTTTGCATGTGTTGCTCAAAAGATAATGTAAGGGATAAATTTTGGTGGGTAAAATGGCTTGGGGCAGTGTCAGAAGTTTGAATATTTTTATTTCTGAATAATTTGTTTTGTAAAGGACAGCAGAAAAAAAGCCTATGCATAATGTTTTGACTTCTAATCTAGTAGTGCTAAGCAACTTCAGGTGGAGTTTGTATTTGGTCATTGCTTTTGTGCTAACTCTTATCCCTAACAGGGATTTTGTAAGTTGAAAAGCTCTTCCATCTCTGTGAGACTTTGTGTTGCCTCCTGAAGGTGTAGTGGGTGTGTAATGTGGTGCATGACCAGCAGCCTGGTAATGGTGGGAATACCCTCTTGTGGGCAAGGGATGACAGAGGAGGTGGTGGTACCAGATGAACAACTTCAGCAAGGGAGAATCCCAAGCAAAACCAGCTGCGTGGAGGTGGATGCACCTGGGCATGCAGAGCACAGGACAGGCTGTTTGTTCAAAAAAAGAGTCATTCTAAATTCATATGTGCCTCCAACTGCTTAATACTTACAGGAAAGTTCTGCCAGCTTCTCAGGAGGCACAGCAGTGTTCTCCTAAGTTGTTGACACCAAAATGGCTGTTGTGAGAGGCACCTCTTCGCTGAGGGCCTGGACTCTGTCAGCTATAATTGTGCTGCACGTGTGTCCTCCAGAGGCACAGTGAGAGATGTGAGGTACACAAGAGACAAAGGGTCACTGTACCATCACCACAGGCACACAAACAATGTGTCCTCAGAAACCCAACTGTGTTTTTCCTGTTGGCAAAGAGGTTTCTTAGACCAACAAACAGATGGAAGAGCTATTTTGGGTCAAATGTGCCACTGCTACCACATGTCCTGGGTTACTTTATCCAGTCTGTGCAAAGGGTTACCACAAAAAGTGACAATTTTTATTGCCCCTGACAGTCTTGCAGAAGGAAAGGATCATGACTGGCACTGTTTGAAGCGTTGTGAGGTGGAACTTCTGTGGCCTCTCAGGCATATCCCAAAATTTCTAGCCAGTTTAGCAAGGAGAGCAGGGCCAATTGTTTCTCTGTCTGTAAGCCGGGTATTAACCATGCCTTCAAGAGTTCACATCTGAAGAGCTTAACAAATCAAAGCCCAAGCTGCAACACAGAATTTCTGTTGTCAGGGAAGAACTGTACAAATCTCTTGATTGGCTTGATGACCAAAGTGGATATATATGGAAAATATGCAGGATGGTATTTGTGCTCAGTGGATCCCTCTGACCAGACAGGTGGGTGGTGTGTGCTTTATCAGAGCTGCTCCTGCTCAGGAAGGCAATGCCCTGAGATGATTTCATCTCCTAGAATCCGACTCCAGAACTAGAAGCTTCAGAAATCACCCTGCCACCTAACTATGCTTAATAGTTCTCATCTCTGTTTAAGGCACTGGGAGAAAAAAACAAACCAAACGAAAACTCTTAGGATGCAACACATCCCTTCTGCATGTCCAAGCTTACAAAAAAAAATAAAGACAATTTAAAAATGACATGCAGCTTGGCTTGTCTGAGAGTGCAGCAAATGGACAGGACAAATGCCACCCCAGGAAGTAGCTGTGTTACTTGGAATAGCCTCAGCACACCCTGGGGATGCAAGAAGGACCCCATGCAGAGCTGGGGGTCTCCAGAAGCCTGTGAGGAGCCCCCTGCTTTATCTGCCAGACAGGCAGGATGGGAGCAGGAGTTCACAGTCAGCAATTGCTTCACTTTGGCAAGCATGAGTCAAGCTTTCCCTGGAAAGAATTTTGGAAGGTTTAAGCTTACACTCCCTATAACCACATTTGTACATCATCTTCTTATAGAGGAGAAAAATCTACATCTAACTATTATGGAGTTATGTATTTATACAAAGAAATAAATGGGTACAGAATTTTATAATATGTAGAAGCATTGTCACTATTTGTGGTACCTATTGATAGCTATTTTCTTTTCTTTACTAGGGACTAACTTCAGGGTGAGGCTATTTTTTAATCCACTGTTTTATATCTTTGATGCAACATTTATACTTTTGTGACCCATGTATTTCCTTGACAATAAAAAAATATGAAAACACAAACCAAAGGTGTTTCTTTCCTTTTTTTTCCATCCCATGTATTTAATGCTATCAGATGTAACTAATAAAACTTCACAGGCATATAAGATATGTACTGTGAGATTCTTCTTTGGTTTGTAGCATCAAATTGGTAGTAGGTTCAGACAACTCATAGAAAATAAAAAGTATTCTCATTTCTTCATATCTTAGAAGCAGAACATCTTGAAAATGATGACCTTAAAAGAAAATGTCATTTTAGAGCTTAAAAAAATTAAAATACAGGTGTCCTGTTACAGTTAAGGTTGGAATTTTCAACATGTTTTTCAGAGGTGGGTATGTCTATTGTCAGACATAGCAAACAAACTATAGAACATATAGAAACAGGGTAACAGACTGTCAGCTGGGCTTCTTGGCAATGACTACTAATTTATACCAATTTAAAATGGATGATCATATTTATTTTGCTTCCTTACGAATGATTGTAGCTTTAATATTGCACTTGGAATCTTGTATTTCTGACATGCATGCTGCTTTCCAGGAGAGGGCAGTCCGTACCCAGGATCAGTTGCTTTCCATCACACTATTAATCCAAGGAATGTAGTTGGACACTCTAACATAAACACCAGGTTTCATGGGTTGGGCACAGCCAAGGCCCCAAGAGGTGACTCCATGTTGGACAAATTTATCTTGGTCCCGGCAGACTAGAGGTCCTCCACTGTCCCCCTAAACAGAAAAAGAACAGGATGATTCCTTCTTGGACAGACCCTTCCCACAGGAGGCACAGAAATAGAAGTACCTCCTACATGCAAAGGACACAGGAGTTATAAGGAAACACTGGAATTCCAGCAAGACAAGAGTTTTCCATGCATTTTGCTGAACACTTTTATAATAAAAGCTCTCTTCATGTCACCCAGGTACTACATTTATTTTTGAAGTAAGGGGATTTATTGAAAAAGAATATGATTGCCCTTGTTAACTTAAACAGTGCTTCCTCCCTCAGTTTCTTTTCTGAGCTCTTCACGGGTTTCTGTTATTGCTAGATGATCCTGTGGCACTGATACATGGAAGTTCATCATTCCTTTGGCCCTTGTTTTGTCTGCATGGCACTGCATCCTTCCTTGACTGCTAACTGAGATGCTGTTAACTGAGCTAGCTTGGACATTGGAGGTAATCTGGTTGAGGCTAGCAAGGGGGCCTGGGGAAAGAAAATCAGACCTTTTGTCATTCTAAGTTGGCTTCCACACACCTGACTTGTGCAGCTGTGTGTTACCACGTGCTCTGGAGTTCAGGCTTATCTGAAAAATTTCCCTACTTTGCAGCAGCAGACATGGGAGCAGGGAAAGAGAAGAATCCATGGGCATTTCACTGCTCAGATACATGTGGTGTGGTAACACCCCAAGGATAATTCTGGGCCTCTAAAGCCCAAAAAGCAATGCCCTATTTGATCTGAATGTGCTTACAAGTGACTCTCATGCTGACAGACTTTCTTACCTGGCAGGTATCTGTGCCTCCATCAATATTCCCAGCACAGAGCTCGTGCTTTTTAACTCTACCGTTCAAGAATTCAGGGCGGTTGCATATTTTATTCTCAATTACAGGAAAGCCAGTTTCCTTTAAGTAGCCCTCACCAGGAGTACCTTTGGAAATGAAAAAGAGACGAAAAAAGAATGAATGACAAAGGTAATTATCATATTCACAACACACAAATATCAGGACATGGATAAGCAGTAAAATCAGCATAGTGTGCACTGTGCATACACTTCCCAGGCCCAATATGAAGATATACCAAAATCAGCAGGCATTATCATCAATATTATGGTACTTACCACCTTCTACCACCCACCACTGACCTTCCTGCTCTCACAGTATATCCATGTGGATCCAGTACCCACAGATACTTGTGGGAGCCATTCCCAAGCCATTTTATTTCTCTATATCTGAATTTTGTGTGGAATAAATTAGGTAGGAAGCAAACAGTAGAAAATGGCATGGTGGGAAAGGAGGCAGAGAAGGTACCAATGCACTTCTGAACCAAGACAGAGTGAGAGGTTTTGAAAATGAGGGATTTATTTGTTGAGATGTGAACCAGCCTGGTTGGGAGGAAGAATCACTCAAGAGAATGAGAAAAGTCACATTTGTGTGATTAAGAGATAACCTAAATCTAGAAAACTTTCCATCCAATTGGGCAAAAGCCCACTTTGGGGAAAAGCATATGGACTGAGAGAGAAATGACTCCTTAGCTCTGCTTCTCCTCTTGTAGCATCTATTTAGAGGGTTTCAGTTTACATGGCACTGAATGAATTAGGAGAATCAGTGTCAGAGAGACGGTGGGAAGTCTGGCAGCACCTGATGAATTTTGATGAAACAAGTTTTTCATCAATAGCTTGCGTGGGGCACAAGAGAGGGCACACTTTTTTACAAGTATATACCAGTCTGCAAACATGGAGCTTTTAAATGTGACAGTGCTGTCTCACCTTTTGTGTCTCCCCAGCCTGTCACATAGCACTCCTCTCTTCCTCCTAACACAGAGTTTTCTTTTGGTAAACAAACTGGGATTACATGATTATTAATGACTGCTGGTCTGGAATGAACAAAGAGGAGCAATCATTAGCACAATTATACTTAATACTAGGTTCTAATTCAGGTTTCTAAAAAGATTTTATACACATTTAGTCTTTTATCATTTAAATCCTTCGTTTCGTTTGAGTTTTTTTTCTGACATGCAAAATTGCTTTTTAGGCTCTAAATCCACAGAAAGTGATACACAAAAGAGAAAAGTCTGAAATGGAAAATGATATAAAAAGAGCCAATAATAATCTAGGAGAATGCTTTGAATTAGGCTAATGCATAGCAAATAGAACCTAATTAGAAATAATTTAGTGGTATTTGTAAAAAATAGATATATATTTTATAATATAGGTATAATTTAGTGGCATTTAACACCTAGGTGTTAGATTGCTCTTTCTGCATCCAGTCTGATTTGAAATCACTTTCTGTCAGGACACTGAGCACACAGCAGAAGCTAAGTCCATCTGACTTGCCACCTGACTTGCCTTTGGGTGCAGCAAAAGCTCATTTACAAGACCACATTTTTAATCTGACCCCGTATCTGTTTCAGACATGCACTGCAGCCACAGCACTGAAAGCCCAAGCAGCACACATTCACATCTGCTGGCAGCTGCATGGACAAATTCCTTTTGATTGCACAGTTCCACAGAGGGCATTTCCAATGAATGAAAACAGATGCAAGAGGGGCCATACTGGGCATTACATCAAACTCTTTGCCTGCCCACTGGCCAGCCCTGCTGGAAGAGGAAATCTCCCCACCACAGCATGGGAACAGCATGGAGTGGCATCATGCTAATGTTGCAGGTTCCAATCATCATTACCTTATCAAGCATGTAGAAACACAGACTAAAATCTCCTCTAAGCATTACCTCCTGCTATTCTGCTGCCACTGCCTCACCTTGCAGCACCTGACACCCAGTGCATTTCCAGCCTGGCTAACTGTCCCCAGCCCTCCTCCCCTCCCAAAGGCAGCCTTTCCCTTTCTGTAACCCCAGAGCCTCTGCAAGGAAAGAAAGAGGGGGTCTCCAATCACTAACTGAACACAAAGTACGCAGAAACACTCATTTCTACAACACCAGCAACCACTTTTTAGTCATCTTGTCTTATCAGAACAAAGGAGTGCTTCAGGGAAGAAGGTACCTGCTCAGTTTGAGCAGAGCAATATCTGCTCTGCGTGGTTCCTTGAACAACTTCTCTACATCACGGATTTGTACTGACGGCTCTGTTGCAACTTCTCTGTGTAATCCAAGGTACACTTTATAAGCAGCTGGTCGTGAGGACCTATTGGAAATGATTGCACATGGTGAGCTGATGAATACACAACCAGAACAGAGACCACTTTCAATGTTACTGAGCACCTTGTTCTGTAAAAGCCAGATAGCCAGCTTTGGAGTAAACTTAATCCCTTATAATGGCACATGAAATCAAATCGGCAGGAGTTATCACTGTCACTCTGCTTTACAGTCAAAATTCAGTTTTAATGAATGACAAATGGACTTGGCTCAATTCTTGACTGCTTGCAAGCTGTTTGCAACCAGCTTAGATTAGTTATCAGGTCTCTTGCTTCTCCTGTTTTTTTTCTATCTTGTGTAAGAAGTTGCTGGTGGAGACCATAACAGATACTTACTTTTCTAAGCAGTGGGCAGCAGTAAGAACCCATTGAGGATCTATCAGAGTTCCCCCACAGAAATGCAAGCCATAACTGTAATAGAGCAAAATGTCATGAAAAGGGCAGTGGTTTAAGATGGGGAAGTTAATCCTACTGTAATTTATCAGATAATATTTCCAACATGTCTACCTTTACAAACTAAAGACATTACTCCACAATTTCATTAAGAAATGTTTTGCTTTCCTAGAATAATGCTTCTTACAATGATAGTAAGAGTCTGTGGACATTTTTAGGAGGCCTTGTATGAAAACACCTTCATCAAAACAAACAAAGATCTTCATTCTTAGTCAGTGTTTCTATTACTGGAAAAACCCTGTGTGCAGTGAGGTTCACCATTTTAGAGATTTTGACTTTTTCTAGCTCTAATCACAGTCATAAAGCTCTGCAAGTGGCCTTGATTACCAGTTTTATGAATAATTTTGCCAGTAGGAGCAAATGTTTACATGGAAGGACTGATCAAGAGGTGTACTAGCCATACTGTTGCTTTTATTCGTTGGAAACTGACTCTGTTATAGAATATAGTGACAGATTTAAAGTCATTCTGCCTTCTACTGAAAATGTTCTTGAAATTAACAATTAACAATTGATTTGTCACAAAATAGAGTGTTCTTGGTTGTCTAAACAACCTTCTTTAAGAATAGTACACACAGTGTTTAGCCTTGAGCTATGTTTAAATTGAAATCAAGTTTAGAATGCCTGAACCACTTACTGTAAGACTGTATGAGAGGCCAGGTTTCTTTGCATGTAGAGTCCAATGTAATGGGGAATAACCATACCTGGTACGGAGGCTGATCTGCCAGGGCCAGGAGTGTGGGTGTGAAATACACCCTGCAACAATCCTTTGAGCACACAGTTTTGGTCTGAACTTGGATTTCCCACATTCATACTGAGGAGGAGCTTCAGAAAAGAAAACAATATCACTGTAAGGAACTTAAATGATTTGCTGTATATTCACTATGAACTCGGTGAACTAGAAGGTGAACCTGTTACATTTGTCACTTCAGCTTCTGATTCTCTTCAAGGAATTCTATACCATACATCACATATGTTTTGTTAGGTTACCTTCATCTGGAACACCTAAAAATGCCTAGTAAATTTTTCTTTTTCACATACAGTTCTCAGTGGCCAGCAAATTACACACAAGGAGCTCTACAGTTAGATAGAAAAAAACCCAACCGAACAAACCCAAAACAAAAACAGAAGAGGAAGGAGAAGAAAAGAGAGAGAAAAAAGAAATAAAGTCTTCCATTATTTTTAAATGGTCTCTTATAGACATCAGCAGTTTAAACACCAGAAGCAGATGTTTTAAACAGATGTTTTAAACTAGTCTTGTGAAATTCTAAGGCTGTCTCTGAGGAATAAAATTTTGTCAACTCTTATTTTAGGATCATTTGGCACTTCAGATTTCTCTGAGTTATTAAAAAAGTAGTTCTTATTTGGCCTTGGTGAACTGAGTCTTATCAACACAGAATTTAGAATTTTGTCAGCAAAAAGAGCTAACTAAAGAAATTAAAAGCAAATGCTGTGTTTCCTCTGTTCTTTAGATTACCTTCTCAACAAAAAACCAGTACTAATTTAAAGAAGAAATGGATTATCAAAATACAATACAATAGTGATATAAAAATGTGTTGTGAAAATGTGATTTTTTTTCCTTAAGAATCTCAGCATAACACGTTCACTGCAGTACTACTTTCACAGGTCCAGTGTGTTTACAACAACAATTTTCTTTTTCTTGTTTGCTCCGCTTTTGGGTTTTGATCTGAGCACATTTTCTTCTGCTCACTGCTGAGGGGATAAAGCAGCAAGAAAGTCACCCTTCTTTTGAGAGCTACCTCTCTTCCTAGCATAGCTTTTGTTGTTGACAGACATGAAAGGACTGGAAACTAAAATGTTATAAAACTTTATCATTGTACACTTTGTTGCACCACCTCATTCAGAGCTTGATTACTACTAACAAAGACAAAGGGCATTTGGTTAAACATTTAGGGTCAGATGCATTTTGCAGATACTAGATATGGTACAATATCAGAGGAGGGACAATCTGGTTGTCATCCAGGACAGAACCAGAGCCACGTGAGAGGGAGTGCAAAGATTTTGCTGGTATAAGAGCGTGCCTTGTTCAGCAAGGCCACACACAGAGTTATGCCAGGAGATTGGGCTGGGGCAGGGGAAATGTCTGCTGGAACTGCCCATTTTGAAACACATGACAAAACCCCATAAGCTTCAGTGGCCTCCAAATCTTGTGCATTTGGGGCTTTCAAGGAAGACCAATCTTAGGTCTTCAGACAGAGACCCTGAGAAAATCACTTCCCAAGAGCCTTAATTTCTTATCTATATCTGTTGCACTTAGATCAGTCTTTCAGACTAAACACCAAGTACTCTCCAGCTGTTATGAAAAGATACAGGAAAGGGAGTAGTCTTTAAGGGGAAGGGAGACACTAGTCTTTAAAGGAATAATTACGGCACTTGGGAATGTCACAGTACTCCCAGGCTTTTCTTGGGTCTGTTGTGTAGCACCAAGGTCCATTCACATCTCCATCAGGATTCCTGCAATACTGTAACAAAGAATAAAGGCACCAGCTATTAACCAGGGAATAAAAAGGCCAACCAATTAAAGCTTCAAAATAAAATTTGGGAAATATTTTTTTATTTTCATTCTTATAAGTGACTTCCCATTCCTTTTGTCAAATATTATTTTTCATTTTTCATTTGCTCTGGAATTTGGAAAAGGATAATAAAAATCAGATTTCCTCATCTGCCTTCAGACATTAAGCTTCACGAGGGCAACCTTGGATTCCTGAGATCTCAAAAACTGGGAGATCTTGACTTTGATGAAGCTTTCTAAAGCACAGAAAATATTTACTCCTGCTTTCCCTACAGTTAGGAGCAATAGGAGCAGTAGGATCAGTCCTGAGGTCTTTCCACATCCACTCTGGCTACATGACTCAGGGACAGGAGAGTGTTGTGTAAGCTGCTCTTGCTCAACCTGATGGTGCAGGGCTGCAGTGCTCCCCCTCATGCAGGTGCTGAATCACTCTCTGGGCTTTCCCTGGGCATACTGACTGATCCCTGCTCAGCACACACACCTCACACAACTGCATGCCACCAGGTATCTTTTCCAGTTCCCTTCCCTATCCTGAAACATATCCCATGTCTTAGAGAAAATATATGCTACCAAGAGCCCCTGACAAGTGCAAGAACCAAGAATTTATGACAGGCAGCTTTTTAGAGACAGTTTCCCCAGTCTGGAATTCAAAACAGGGTATGTGACGCCATCAAAGAATTGACTAAAGCAAGTTCTAAAGTCATCTACCCCGTAAAAAAATAGTTCAAGCTGTAAGCATCAAACAAACTCTTTGAATCACATGCAAAGCTTGTCACAAATCAGGCAAATACTGTAAATGGGATGTTACAAGGCTAAAGAGCTGGTGAGTACATTTTTTAGGACTTGGGAGATGAAGATTAGAAAGGAAGTTTGCCTTCCAGGGTGGTCAGGTACATGTATAGACCTGAATAAAGGGCTGTGGCAGAGGCTGGAGGGCTGAATGGGAATTACTGGGGCATGGGGGGCTACAATCCATCAGCTACACATCTCAAGGAACTTGCAGTGAACATTGGATCCACCACATCACCTGTCCCTGGTACCACTGAAACCTATGAGCCCAGGTGTTCTTTCTGTCAGAGGAGACAGAGGCCCTGCCCACAGACCAGCTCTGGCTGGTCCTCGGTACTCAGGAGAAGCAGGTGCCCATCTGAAGCCCCTTGGATGTGCTGCAGAAGCATTCAGTGGAGCTTCTGGGCATCTCTGTGTCCCACAGTGACCACACTGGTCATGGCAGCAAGAACTATCATGATCAGGTTTTTGGATTGAACTGAGAAAAGAAATTAACAAAGACCTGTCACCAAATGCTCACTGAGGGACCCTGAAAAAGGCAGGCAAAGCTCCATGACAACAAGTATTAAATGAACAGTTGTTTACATTTTTTTCCAGGCCTGCTCTTGGATGAGTTGTGGGAGTGAAATAGTCGTGGCTGTGAGGTCTCTGAGAGCTCCACTCCTGACAAGTCCTGCCCCTTGCAGTTTTTGCCACTGTGCCACGGTAGTCTACACCATTTTCAATAATGCACTCTGTGAAAAATGAAGGAAAGGAAATGGTTGTTAGCTGTGAGCTGTTGGGCTGCATCCATACTTGATGGTGATGAAGCAGAGATAAATTTGAGGAAATACCACTACAATTTACACATCCTACATATTATGTAGATGAGGAAATAAGGGCTACATAGTCTCAAGGATGACTAACAATGATATTTTAATTTCCTTGCATCTTAAAAATTTTCTTCATGATCATGAAAGTCATAAATAAAAGAAGCTTACATTTAGTCAATCCTTCAAGACTCCAGAAATCAGGTCTACAAATACCATGCACTCATAAAGTATTTCCCTTGCAGACACTGATATCTGTCCAATGCCACATTTTACAGTAGGTAAAACTCAGTAACACGTATTCAGCCAAAATTATTAACCTTCTAACCAGTGAAACATGTCATAGCAAAAACAAATTAAAAAAAGAAAGCTGCAGAACTCTAACCATCTACTGCATAACAGAATTGCATCTGAACTGAATCAAAAAAAGCCAGCTGTCCTCTGATGGTAAGTGGAACTCTAGAAATGTGAAAGCATGGCACAGGAAAAGACTTTTTGGAGCAGGTACCAGCAAAATGCCATCACTGCTCCATTTTCTGTTATTACTAGTTGCCCTCCCACAGCAGAGCCATCTGCTTCCTCATGTTTCCAATATTGCCAGATGTAGCAGGTAAAAGATATGATATTAGCCTAAAGCCTAATGCAAAAACCCTGCTATAAAATACTACAAAAGTGCTCAGAAAATTAAGAGCGTGGATACAATACTGTATTAAATTCTGTATTTATTTAGAGTTTCCTGTATTTCATTTCTTATTAAATTCTTGAAAGTGTTTCCATAAAAACCAGCTTCCTGGTTATGAGCATTTCTGGGGAAATGCTGAAAGTATTCTCACCAGGGTTTGCTTCCTCTGCTGTCTGAGGAGGCTTAGGTACAGTCTGCAGCCCCTGGTCGTCACACTTCTTCAGGTCACAGTACTCCCACCTCACGCTGGGGTCGGTGGTGTAGCACCAGGGACGGCTGTCGGCATCCGGGTTTCTGCAGTAATTTTGGCTCAGGCCCCTGCAGATGCAAACATATTATCTTCCTACCCATGCCATTGCCCTGGGGAGAGCTCACAAGAACACTTTAGCAAGCAGATCTGCTTCGGAATTAGCATATACCATTTATCATGTACATTCTGTCATGGCCAGTTGAAATCGTCTTTACAGCAGAAAGAAATCAGGACACATACATTAAATATTTAAATATGCAAATACTTATTCAGTGATTAACACTTAAAGTAGAATATAATGTAAAAATCCAGATAAGTAAATACAGACATGTATAGCAAAGATATAATTTATTTTTTTCAAATATGGCAATAGTTTTAAAAAAGGAATAGTTTTTTAGCATTTTCGAAAAAATAAGTGATAAATATTAGGAGTAAGAAAACAATCTATCCCTTCTTCAAAGTTTTAATGACTTGCAGACTAGGAAGCAAAGACTTAAACTCATGAATAAATTAATGCATAGAAACAGTTCATTTCAGCATAAGGGAAAATTTATTATAACTATTAATTGCCTTAGAAGCAATGTAGAAACACACAGTTAATTAGTCTAAAGTATAATAGTGGCACCTGTGGTTTCTTTCAAGATGAAGTTAATAAAAAATGTTTCCATGATAAAAGAAGAAGAAAAGGAAGGGATTATTTTTATCTAGTACAATCCCTTCCCAGCTTTATAATCACAGTTGTGCAATGATGATGCACATCAAAACAAGTTCAATGGAACGACCACTGCCCAAGGAAAGCCGGATGGGAGGCACACGTACGCGTTGGGGTAGTTCTTGGCCGTTTTGTTGTGCCGGTGCGGTGACATCGAGCTCCAGGCCTGGCACTTCTTCCCCGAGCGAGTGAAAGAAGCTGTGCCACGGTAAGTGACCCCATTGCCCTGATAGCACTCCTCAGTAACCTCAGCCTGCTCAGGCACATCCACAGCTGCAGTGAATAACAGAAACCAATCTCTTGCACCTTAACTCTTTGACATTGATGCTTAAGCATAGAAAGACAACAGAAAACAAGGAGCCAGAGTATTTAATTGACCACCACATCATGCTTTCTGTAACAGAATCCTTCTCAGACAGTAGATCAAAAGGAAGATTTCAAAAGATGCTTGCAAAAATTTCATTATATGCTAGATTAAAAGCACTTGTACTTAATTTTACTGTCATGCATGGGGATTTATTTCAGATAACAAGCCAAATATTTAGCATACGAATCAAAATTTTTCAGGATGGGGGCTTCCTGTGTCTTTGCCATACGCCTGTGTGTGGAACAAGACTACCTTGTGTAAGGAGAGTTTTCTTCTCATTGTTTTCTATGGAGTCTTGGTTCAATGCTCCTAAATTATCTTAGATTTTGCTACACATTCAGTTATTAAGGAACTGGCATGTAAAGCTAACTAACTTTTCCATGGAGCATTTAAAAATATATCAGTGGAGGTAACCACCACTGGGCAAAATGAAAAGATTCTTTTACAGCAAAATTTCCTGATCTGAGGCAGCAGCTGACTTAAAACTTTCTGCACTTGGCTGCCAGACTGCACACACCAGTGTGGGTTCCACATCACACCCAGGAGCTCAACTAGACACGGCAATGCCAACAGTGACAGCAGCAATGCAACTGAGCAGAGTCACAGGAGATTTTTCAAAATGAACCATGATGACCCTTCACTTCCACTTGCCTCCTGCTCTTACCAGGGGCCTCTGGCTTGGCACTGTCACAGGAGGGGATGTTGCAATATTCCCACCGGGCAGTTGTGTTGGTGGTGTAACACCATGGCCTCTTCTCACCATCAGGATTTCTGCAGTAGTTTTCATCTAGGCCCCTAGAACAGAAAACTTGGCTGATAAAAGTCTCTCTTGGAAATCTATTAAAAGTTATGAACACATGGAGAATCTCTTGCTGCCTAGTTTAATGTTGTATTTACTGATGCCATTTGTCACATGAATAATTGCAATTCGCTGGTGTTTTGTATGTGCTAAACCAGATACCTGCACAACTGATGAATGAGTTAAGAGACTGTAATACTTCGAAGTCAAGAGTAGCACAGCAGAGAGAATCTAGGGTGAAAGAATCTAGCCCCAAGCAAATATCATAGCTGTACCCTTCTTACTCCACATGGTTTCATCTGAGCAACCATACAGTAAAAGGATGAAATGAGGAGGGAAAGAGTCAGCCAAGAAGAGCTTGAAAGTCACAAGAGGAGACACCTGAATTCAAGAACAAAGAAGTCAATAAGAAGAAATGTATGAAAAAATTGAAAATATGAGATCCAGCAGGTGATGAATGCTGGTGTAACTGAAGGACTTTGCAATACAGATGAAGAAAGCTGAAGTAATTTTGAGACTTGGCATTTCTCATGGACACGGAGTAACAGAGGGGTTTCACTTACTGGCAGGGATAGTTTTCCGGAGTGCGAGCGTGTCTGTGGGGAGACTGAGAGCTCCAGTCCTGGCAGGTATTTCCTGATTCAGTAACAGATATTGTGCCTCGATAGTCTTCTCCTCTCCCTGAGAGACACTGGCGTCCTGGGACAGGAGGTGGTGGGGGTGTTGCTGTGACAGAAAAAGAAACTGAAATTAATCCGTGCCTTCTAGATATAGTAAAAAACTAAAGCAACAAACCACTCTGATCTTTATAATCAAGTGGGCTTTTTAGATTTCTTTGCAGGTAAGTTCTAAATATCAAAATATTTGAAAAGTCCAAAAGGCAGATAATAGATCTAAAGGTATCTTTCTTGACTTTTCTTTCTCCCATTTTGAGTTCTTCACAAGCAGTCAGGCTGCTAGAAGGGCATTTGCATTTGTCTCTTTACAGCAGCCAGGACACAGAAGTCAGGATATGAAAATTCTAGCATCCTCATCATAACAGATCTGGAAAGTGAGCAAGTGGTAATACTGTGAAGAAAACTGTGGTGAAAGTGTCTGGCCCATCAGTGATACAGACAGGTGCACATGTAAAATAGACTTTGGCTGGTGAGAGACAGCAAGGATGAGGTCTAGTGAGAATCCCAAGGAAAAGTATTCTGGCAAGGACAGGCCTTTAGGGGAAAAGAAAACTGAAAAGGTGGAGAATTCATTTGGAAGAGCAAAGCAAAAGCCAAAGTATTTTCAGGAAGAGTGAAATTTCTTGGAATCAAAAGAGGAACAACAGAAGAAACAGCAGAAATGCCTGGTCATAGGAAAACACACCAAGGAAGGGAGATGTGCTCCAGACAAAACCATTAGAAATGCCTAGGACAGAAATGTCTAGCGGCAATAAAGCTATCAGAAGTTCATTTTAAAGTGATTAATTTTTTTCTCTGAGATAAAATTCAGCTGTCTTTTATACTTTTCTTATCTTTGAGACCTCTTCTGTTTGTTTTAGATCCTCACACCACTCTGACTGGAAGAAGCCTAGAAGCCAGACTCACTGCAACGAGGAATGTCACAATATTCCCAGCGTTTAGTTGGACTGGTAGTGAAACACCAGGGCCGAGGTTCTCCATCAGGATTACGACAATAATTATTCTTCAGATCCTTCTCTGGAAAACTGAACCAGAAAAATAAGATTTTTAGGTTTTAAGATACGCTACTAATAGCTGTAACAATTCTCCTGTCTGGTGCAGGGTGGTCTTCAGCCCACCACTGGTGATAAAGAGCCCATCACAGAACCTGACTCACTTTTCTGGGAGGTATCCATGGGAGTGAGGTTCCTGGGAGTCCCAGCGCTGGCACTCAAGCCCAGACGTTGTTGTTGCAACCACACCATGGTAGTTTTCTCCACTGCAGTGCATGCACTCTACTGTAGGAGCAAGGCAGAGTAAGGACAAGAGAAACAGAAAACCTCTGATCAACTGGTCCAGAAACATTACTAGTTGTCTCACACGAAGCACAAGAGCCTGATCAGAGTACAAGGCCGTAGTACAGTCATTTTTCGGCAAAGTAAAAGCTTAGTTTCCTTGGTAAGATTACTTTAACAATCAACTTGTTAAAGTCATTTTAGTTGTTGCATTATTCCATGAAAAAAAAACCAACCCTCAAACCAACACTACAGACTACAGGCTTTAAAATAACCAAATTGAATCTATTAATATATAATTTAAAATCTGTGCTTTGCTACTGTCACATTTTATTGAGTTCTGCACTAGCAACTGTCATTTTGTTCAATTCTAATTTTATGATATATCAATACACCCATATGCCTTTTTTATCTTGGGAAAAAATACTTTGTGTTGATGTTTTCAGGGTCTTTTGATATCTTCCTTGTTGATGTTGAAAATGTTTTGGAAAATTTTGTGTTGAACTAAATTCAAGTTTGAAACAAATGCTCAATTAAAAATAAAAGTGTCTGAATAACTTCACATTCTTCAACACATCTTGAAAAAATTGGAAAGAAGTCAGTATGTGTGTCCTGACCTTCACACTCAGGGATGTTACAGTAGTCAAATCTGGTATCAGGATCTGTTGTGTAACACCAGGGTCCCTTTACATCCTTGTCAGGATTTCTGCAGTAGTTTTCCTCCAGTCCTGCTTTGGGATATTTTTCAGGCGTGTAACTGGAACAGAATTAAATGGGATTACAGAATAAGGAAAGCGTCCCAATTATTCAGCTCAGGGCTCTAAAAACAAAATCTTTATCTGAGGACAATTTTGTAGATGTTGGTGTTTAGAGGGCCCCTATGAGTTAGTGTGTGCAATTGCTGAAGCATGAGAAGTGCTACAATGATAGACTTCAAGAAATACAGTGCCTCTGTGGCCAGTTATGCCCTTAACACTTGCATTTGCTTTAGCTATTGGTTTCCAGCAGTTATTGCTCAGGCAGGGTACCATGTTCCCTGAGAGACACAATGAGAATGTGTTTGCTGAAATGTGAGTCCTCTGTAACCTGAATGCTACAGCATCTGTATAGAAGGTTACTAAATAAACCCAGTTAGGTGTTTTTTATTAAATACAAGAAATACTGCCTTGTTAATTGTGGATTCGCTGAAAAAATGATGCACCTCTATCTCATCTGCCACATGTTATACCTTTGGCCAAGAGAAGAAGTTCTTGCTCGGGTGAGACTACTGAAAAATTCTGATTTCAGCAGAATCAGATGTTTCTCTATCTAGTGTTTTGCTCATGTAAAGCCCATAAAATTTGAATGCAACTGCCAAGACTGACAGTGTCTCTGTTGGTCATGTAGCATCACTTAGAGGTCTTGGAGTAATAACTCAGATTGGAGAATTATCTTATTCTGGATAGGGACAGAAAAATATTTTATAAGGAGATTTCTAACACCAAAATTTGCTTACAAGACAAATTAGCACCTATGTGTGACTTAACAAAATTTCAGAAAAACATATGAACAGATACGAAAAGACCTTACTTTGGTTTATGTGGGGTATTATCAGCCCACTTCTGGCACTTCACACCTTTCTGAGTTTTGGCTTCTGTTCCTCTGTAATCCACTCCATTTCCCTCCTTGCATTCTAGAAGATATACTGAAATGATATGTGATTAATCAGTATCATGACATATCCACTGGATTCTAACATACACAAAATCCATTCTCATGCTAGCACACTTAAATATGTTTGATCATATTTTGAATCTCTTATGTTCTCAAAACAAGACATTTTATATTGTAAAAACCTGCTAGATTTTTACAAACCTGCTAGATAGCTGATGTCTAAGTTGACTTAATTGGGACTGAAAATGTATGTGAAAGCAAAAGAATTTCTACACCAGAATTACAGAGAAAGGAGTGTAACAAAAGCCAGTTATTTTGGGAACACACCATTGTAGATTAAAATAATAAAATACACTTTAAACATTTAAATAGATACTAAAACAAAATAAAATCACATTCTCTTTTTCTTACCTCCTATAAGATTATCATAGTTATGCACAATAATTAAAATCAGATCTTTAAAGATGGTCACCTGAATTCAGCTGAAGAGAAGACAGCTGCAGTTTAGGTACAGTCACTGCCAGGCAATGTGTCCTCTGGCTGAAAAAACTAAGTAGGAAACTCATTTACCATTTCCCTGGGGAGCAATCTGTCTTTTAGGTTGTGACCTGGTTTGTCTCAGGGTCTTTAAGTAGTGTACAAACTGAATATTCGGTAGAGACTGAGTTCTGCAACAGTTTTTCCCAGCATCCAAGTTGTAACAAAGCTGACACACAAGCAGAAGATTAACAGAAATCTGGAGAAATAATGCCATTTTACACAGACCTGTCTTGCCCACAGTGAAAAGAACTAATATTTGAATCCAAAATATGGTTCAGCTTTTCTGAGGGCTGATATTTTACACCTGAATTTACAGATACACCCTTAAGAATGCTTTTATTTCAATGTATACATAGAGGCAAGTTTACTCTAGAAACTTTAGCTGGAAGCCATTTGGATCCCTCAAACAATTTTGCAATAAAATAACATTAAACCCCTCAATCACTGAACATTGAATCAGTCAAGTGCTGACTCTTCTTGTTTGTGTAAACTTTTGACCGTTTATATAACCTTCAGGGCTTTTCCTTTCTGATGACAAATTACTAACTTTGATCCCCAAACTCAACCCGTGTCCCTTGGGTTAACTATTTCCAAACAGATATGTAGGTAACAATTCCAGAATACAGCTTTAATTCTTGTTACTTTTATTGTAAGTCAGAAATTATTAACTTTCTCTTTTATAGCACATACTGTTGAAAAAATAACTTCTGAAACTGTCAGTTTTATAGTAATTGTCATCCTTTTTGTTGAACACAATGATAAATAGCAACTAGGTCTCATCAAGTAATTGCTTAGACTGAAAAAATTACTGCAGATACAAGGATGAGCAACACAGACAGTACCTGATACATGCACAGTAGGTTGTGTATTTGATGTTTATGATAACAAAGGTCCATCTTTTGGTTTCTGCAGGCAGAGGTGCAATTTTTGGAAATTTTGGTTTTGACAAACAAGTTTTTCACACTTTTAGTGGCATGTTTCTGTTATTTCAAGAAACTAAAACACGTGTCTACGGCCCCCAAAACATGTAGTAACCAATTCCCAGTGAGTATTGCAGTACCAGGCTCTAACTTCAGTAAATCCAAGGGATATCTCAAAAATAAACCAAACTTGCAATCTAACTCCTGATCACAGTAAGAAAAACCAAGACGATTATTTACATATAACTTACTCATACAAGCTCTCAGCTTTGTTACTCATTAATTGATTCACTCAGTTTTCCTTCTAAATAAGAACTGCAGAAGATTTCTTTGTGTTACTTATTTGTGATGTATGGAAATTCCCACCTGTTTCTGTGTATAATGCAAGAACTAATGTTCTAAACATTAAATTACCTGCAGAAAAAATGCAGCTGGCCAAAGAACTGAGGGTCCTTTTCAACCTAGTATTTTCTGAGGGCTTCAGAAAATACCAGGTTGAAAAGGACCCTCAGTTGTCTTTGGTCCATAGCCCCAGAAATAGCACATTCAGGTTCCAAGGTGAGTGAGACTGCTCAGGGCTCTGGCCAGCCAATATCTGCAAGGGTGAAGGCTCCACAGCCTCTCTGGGCAATGTGGCCCAGTACTCACACATCTTTCTGTGAAAAATTACCTCCTTATCTTCCTTATCAGGCCCTTATCCACAGTGCCTGAACAAAACCTCATTTGGATGTTCGGCTGCAATCTGGCTAAAATCTCCTTGCAGCAGAGCACAAGCATTGTCTTAGCCCACAGGGAGGGATAAGCCATCAAGGTCAGCAGAGAAGTAAAGATACATTTTTCTGAAGGTCATGGGTGTTCACTATCAAGTTATTGAGATTCTTGCCTTTTGCTTAGAAACTGGCCCATCAAAACCATTCCATGATTTTCAGCAGTTGAGAACCTGGTTCATTTTCTATTACCAAAGTCAAGTATTACTGTATTATTAAAATCAGTGAACAGCACAATGAAATTTATGTTACATCAAAAATAAACCACATTCCTTCTTCCCTGTATACAGCAAGAGCTCCATGCTTGACAATGAAATTGAAAAATAGTCTTAAAACACAATTGTTTCCTTTCATCTGGCATGAGGTGATAATTTTTGAAACAGGATAAAGAATTGGATAGCTACCATTCCTCAGAGACACATTTCCTATGTTCAGAAAGAATTAGAGACCATTTCTGTCAAATAATCCTCATCTTTGACAAAAATATTCATAAAATTCACCACGTCAATTAATGACATAATAAAAATAATAATGGGATAAAAATGTCACCAATTAATTAACTGAAGAGTATGAACATCATACAACAATATACAAATACTATAAAAATAGATCATTTTTATCCGAACCACAGTTTAGTAACACAAAAAAGATATAGACATACTTCTTTTTTCATAAAGAACTGCACTTGCTCTTCTGAATATCATTGCTGTTTTGGTGTTCTCACTCAATGTTAAACACTGCTGGTCTTTACTGGTAAATAAGAAGGCCCTGTCAAATTTAAGAGAAGAGAGCAATGTAAGAAACAATACTGAATATATGCTTATTTTCCTGAAAACATTTTTGAATATTCAGTTGTCATTTTATCAAACACTACAGTTCGACGATATTTAAGACTGGGATTCAAATTTCTATATATTAAGAAAATATCAATATTTAAGACAGATATTTCAAATCACTGAGTATTATAGCTCACATTTTCAGTGATGATTGTCACTTCTAAGTGTTCATATCAAACCTAGGCTGAAAGGGATCTACAAGAAGAAATGATAACCAGGGATTTACCTTGCCAGAGGTTCAAGAGACCATGTTGAAGAGGATATACACACAAGGCACCTTGACCTTATTTTAAAAATGTTAGTGGTCATTCAAGGAGTTAGACTCTCCACAGTATGCAGCAGTTACCAAGGAGCAGGTAAAACACAATCTAGGACCTTAAATTATCTTGTAGTAACTCTTCTGAGAGTAAGCACTCCATAAATCATAGCCTTTCGTAAACTGCAAAACTGGAGCAGATGGTGCAGCCTCTAGAACAGCATGTAAGGAAACCTTCTGACAGGCTAAATAATTCCTACAGCTTGTTTTTTGGGACCAAAAAGAAAAGAGCAATAGCAGCATGACATTTAATGGGTAACAAGAAAGCTGTTATGCCCAGTTAAGCCAATTAAGCCGTCAGTAATGTTAAATTTGTAAGTAGGAAAGTAACTAAGGAGCATGGCCCAATCCACCTCTAAGGTGGGATAATGAATTTGAAGTATTGATCTGAACACATTGGTCTGAAGCATTAATGTGAGGATGCTGCAGTGCTGCCCTGGTCCTAAGCTCTGACTAACATTTATCTTTCTTCCCCCAGATCCTTCCTGCCAGACAGCACCAGTTCTTGCTTGATTGTAATAGATCTCATGTAATTAATTAAGGAGGCATTAACCTGATGTCATTCCAGTGCCAAGTAATGGCAGGCTTAGACCCCAGGGCAGAAGTTAAGGAATGATATTGTGTCTAAATATGCCTCAAAAGAGAACATTAATTCCCTGCCAACTGTAAATATATAATCTGAATATACAGACTTGCCCTCTCTGCCTTCCTCCCTACTCTCCTGAACCACATGCTACTGCAGCTCTGCCCTCTTTGTGGTATTCAGAGTAGAGGTGGATCAAGGGCAACTGGTGGTATTTCATACAGTCAGCAGACCCCTGTCATCCTTCAGGTTTCCACCTTTTTAGGAACAAGTCTCATTTTCTCATTAGAGAAAATCCATTAGAGAAAACTCTGGGTTTTAACTCTCATTAGAGTTAAAGCCCAAAGTTACAAAACACAGCTAAGAAGTCAGGACCATTGTATCCTTGCCTTGAATAAAAGCATTGAGTAGAACCAAGAGCTTGAGACAGCACTGCAGGCAATCACTCTGCTGAGTTCAGAAAGGCGTGCTGCAGAAGGGCTACACTGGAAGAGACAACCCCTCTGCCCCGTATGTGCAGACTGCCTCCCACCACAGCAATGGACATCTCTCCTTACTGCCCCAGTTTCCTGCTACACTGCTGGAGTTCAGTGGGTTGCGAGCTTTGGCACAGGAGATCCAGCAGCCTCAGGCTCAGAGCAATGGGCTCCTGTGGGGCAGAAACCTGAGCAAAGGCCAACAACCCAGGTTCATCAACACCTTTCACGCTTTCTAGCCCCTTGAGCCTGGTTAATGCAAGTGCAGCGAGAGGACTTGGCTAAAAGGGTTTAGAGTCATAAAGATCTAGGTGGTCATCTCCTTGTCAAAGTAAATAGCAGTTAGCTAAGTCCAAATTCTAGTAAAATTCTGAAAAATGGATTTATCTGCAAGATAGGCAATGTGATGAAAATAAGCAATCCTATCCTAAATTTTCAAGAAATTAATTATGACTCTTTATTGCAGAAAGAGTGCAAGAGTCTTGATAAAACCATGCCAAGTTTGTTTGCAGCATGTCAAGTTGTGCATCGAGATATTGTAATGTTTTTCAATAAAAGTTCAACATAACTTTCTTAAGTTCTCTGTTTTTTCTTTCTTCATCTATATGTCCCAGGCATTCTGTTTGTTTACATTTTTTGTTTTTCCAGCAAACCTCAAACCCCCACAAAGTCATAAGAAAACCCTTGAAATTTCAGACTGCAGGTAAAAAAGGCATATTGTTCCATCACTTGCAATGAAAGATGTGTGTGGGAACCAGTGGAAATTACCTGCAAGCAAACTTTTCTTCATTTTCACATTTCTCTGCACATTCTTCATCACTATTTGCTCTATAAACTTGCTTCATTGGGTTGAGCAACCAAGCTCCCTCTGTTCTCACATAGCGGTCTAGAACACTTCCTTGCACTAAAATGAAAAAGAGAGAAAGGAGTGAAAATGGGAATGATGATTAATTTCAAACTCTCACATTAAATTCTTTGTCATCTAGTCATGTGACATCACCATTTAATTACTGGAATAGTTGGTTAATGGTGACAAAATATGGGTAAATCTAAAATGTCTTCCTGGTATGGCAAAAGGCAGCATCACTGAAAACCCAGTGTTAAGGCAGGACAGAGAAATGGCTTGAACAATGATAACGCAAACTTATGGTATAAAGTAATGGCAGCACAAAAGATGACATAAGGAGAAAAAAGAGGGAAGGTGTTTCAGAAAGAAAATATTGGCCATGCATGCTTTGGACACAGCAGAGAAATGGGGCTCAAGAAAGGTGTGGAACAACATTTGTCCCATGCTGTCCATCTATCCTCATGGAATGACTTCAGATTTATCAGTAACTTCCTTACAAAGGCTCCTTTTAAAAGAAACAAACCATCCTCAGTCACTGAGGTTGTCAGATGTTCAGTTTGTCATTTTTGTAATAATCCTGTACTGAACTTACTTAATAATCAAGGTGGCAGTTGTTGCCCTCCATTGCAATGAATTAAGACAAGACACTAAACTGGTAAATAAATTCACCTAACAACCTCTGGGCTACAGCTGCATGTCAAATATATAGGATACTAAAAAGTACAGCTATGTTAAATGGTAAACTCAAAAATTGTTCAAGAACATTTCTTCTTGTAAAGGACTTTGGCATTTAGTATTTTCCTGTTACAGCTCTGCAATATCAGAATTAGTGCATAGCACAGTGATTTTCATGACTTCCAGCTGCAGGGTCATGGAGTTGCACGAGTCCTATGATTTTTACAGTTTCTTTATCAGTGGAGCATATGACTCTTCTGACGAACATCTGGCCCTGGGAGTTACCTATTCTGTAGGGTTTCAACCCCAGACAGGCACCCTGGCCCCCGGTCACTGCAGGACATCTCAGTCCTGCTCTGTGCTTCTGTGCCTAGCCTTACGCAATTGCCGAACAAAAGGCAGACAGGGGATGAACCAGACCATGGCTGGAATCTCAGGAATAACAGCCATGCTGCAGAGAGGAACTTCACTTTCTCTGCCCCCTGTCTGTCTCAGCCATGGCCCAATGCCAGCAGCAGGGACAAAAAGCCTCCTTGTCCCACTCAGACCCGTGAGAGGGGGCTCCACTGGGTTGTTCAGTGATGTCTTTCCAGCTGAGATGGCAACAGCTCCTCCCTTTCCCGAGTAACACTCTTTAGTGTGAAGTGGGCTCAGAAGTATTCTGCTACTAAATTCCTTCACTTGAGAGATAGCTCAGCCTGCAATTGGGCATTTTCTTAAAGATCATTTGGCATCTACAAGTTGAAGCTGGTAAAATAGGGATAAAAGCCAAATTATGCTTCCTCTTATATGATTGCAAGAGCATAGAAGTTCCTGCAGGGGTTTTTCTGCATTTAAAAACCCCTGGGAAGAGTTCGTCCCTAAGAGTTGGCAATTACCTTAACAGTATGCATGGAAAAAAAGGATAGCTGCTGGAAAACAAAAGAATAAGTGGAAAAGAGTCTAATGGCATTTCCACTAGTTATTTCAAAACAAAAACACTGAGAATAAATGAGTTTTGAGACAAAACATTAAACTAGGTTAAGACAATATCATAGGGATACTGCAATGCTCTCCACAAGGAAAAGAAAAACAAGCAAAGAACTCCTATTATGGTACAGCTTCCATGAAAACTTAGTTCTGTTCTGTTTTGACATTTTGCAACAACATTGTCACTATTAATACAACATTTGATTTTAGAAATATTGACAGGGTCATAATTGATTTGGGTCATAAAAGTATTTTCCCCCTTTCCCTGTTATTTACATAGCAGGGAATTACTTGTAGGGAAAATAAAAAGGAAAATATGCAATCAATAAAAAGCAGTAAATTTTCATGCTACCATTTGCATTATATCTATGATGTTTTACAGTCTCAGAAAGATGTATTATTATCTTATTCAGAAATGCAAATATTTACTACCATTTGTTAAAGAATTTGAAGACAAAAGTATAATATTTCAGATAAAAGCCCAAAATGTATATTTTTCTCCCTTATATAAAATTCCTACTTAATTGAGGAAGGTATTTGACTTTACAGAGGCTGTTCTTTTGCAAAAACAGAGCTTAGAAACTAGAATTTAAATCAAGATAAAAATTAAATAAGAGATTTTTTTTTATGCTGGGGCATGTCTCCAATATTTCCAGCTAAAATCTACCGATATATTTTCCTAACTGTTACTTTTTCTTATGCTTTAAAACTGCATATGTAAAATGTTTGTCTATTTTACTGTATCTTTATATAAGCATTAGCACACTCACAACTGTATTTTTTACTACAATCACAACATATTGTACAGTTATATAGATGCTTGCAAGAAGCTGTGTGGTCTGAATCTCACAGTTCATTGGAGTTTAAAGTTTCCAGGACAGAGAATATTCATATGTATGAAACCCATAGAAATATATCTAAAGAGCTCAATTCAGTTCTTGTGCATTCCAAAATTTTTGTACCATCTTCCACAAAAATATCTTTTTGTGCCAAAAATATTGCAGAAACGAACAGTGATCAGATTTGGTCTCCATATCATATGGAATGAAAAATTCACTGTTAAGAATGTAGTTATGAAAAAGACCGAAACTGCAGTGTGTAGAACAAGCTTTCCTTTCCTGTATGATTCTGTTTTACACAAGCATTAACAAATTTTAGAGCAATCAGAATCAGGATCACAGTGGTTGGAAATAACAGAAAAAGCAATCCCCAAACCTAAGACAAAAGGCTGCTGAAACCAGAGGGAGCCATGCCTTCGTGCAAGCCTTTGACAGGCTGCTCCCCAAGGGTGCCCCTGTCCCTGGCCAGGGAACGTTTGCTGGGAGCCATCAGCACCCATGCAGACACCAAGGCTGCTCCTCTTCTGGTGTCTCTAATGGGCACTGGAGCAATGACAGCTCTCACTCTGCTCAGCAGCAGCTCTTGCTGCCCAGCAAGCCCCAAATCCATCATTATCCAGGGGAGCTGTGATGCAGGGATTTGGGGACCTACCTTCATCACACGGAGCCTGCAAGGGTCTGGCCCCAGCCTCACCCAGGCAAGCAGAAGGCAAAGGAGTCTTACCTGAGCTGAGAAAGAACAGGAGGAGAAAGGCAGCTTTGCTAATCCCCATTTTGGGCCAGCTTGCTGGAAGTTGTGTGTGTCGGTGCTCAAAGTTTTATTGACTTGCACTGGAGTGAGGCAGCATCAAACAAACAGGGCAGGAGGATTAAGTTAATCATTCTCCCATGCTGCTCCCCCCTTGCCGTGGTGTGGCTGTTCAAACAACCTTGAATTGGATGGATTACCAAATCAGATTCAATCATTCCTACTGGATGCTATTAAATGCAAAGGCACTTTCTTGTTTTGCAGGATATATTTAGTTCTCAAATGGTTAGGTCTTTCTCTGCTAGAGAAAAGACAAGAATAATGCTGCTGGAAAGCATGGGAAATCATGTGTCCAGGCAGGATCTGAATTTCTCTTTACACTAGAGTCCCAATAGTAAATTCAACCATGCATGCCTGTATTGATTTATAAGGAGCAACTTCTATTTAATCTCATGGTAAGCATGATTATAAGATTCAGATATTAACTCTGTAAAATAGTTTTACTTCTTTATGGAAGAATTCCTTTTCTGCTGTCTCCTTGAATTACAGTTTTCTTTTTTTTTTTCTTCTATTTGGGAGTAGGACTTAATTTTAACTTCCTTTAAACTTTAGATTTAAGAGAATACAATTTTCACTTCCTTTAAACTTTAGATTTAAGAGGATACTCTGAACCTTAAACATTAGGTTTAAGAATCACAGATAGCAATTTAGTGTTCTTCCTTACCAGACATTTCACCTCACACTTCATGCACAAACTCACCCAGCAAGGGTGTCAGACTTTGCTCATCTGTGTGTTATCCTGATTTCAACATCAGCTCACTCTGTATTTCCCAAGCAGCCTTTACCTTGGAAAAGTTGCACTGCAGCACCATTTCATGGCTTCTCTAGCATGTTAACTCTCTGGTGTTGCTTCCAAACAACTTACTGAATCAAATGTGCTAGTGACTCACCAGAGGCAGTCACTTGCACATTTGATGAATGAATGAATAGGATGAATATTGGATGGGGAGAACAGACTTGAATGCACACTGCTGGATCAATCCTCTGCAACTGGAGGCCAAAAGTTTACAGAATCATGAGTTGCTTCTAAAAACTAATGAGGCTGTCCGCTTCTACATCATCCTGCCTGCTTTAAGTAGAAGCTACGCTGTACTGAGGGTATGGGATAAAGCTAGGAGTGAAGGAGCAAATATGTGAGAGAGGCATTCTAGGATGAGAACCACATTAGCTTATATGTTACTGATTGTGTGAAAAAATTAAAGCTGATCCTGCTTGTGGTCCTATGCTGTTTTTCTCCTGGTAGTATAATACCATGCTATTTGGCTGTTTCCTGTGCTTGAATCTGTTTCAATGCAACTTGTGAACAAGAGAAAAGCACGGGATATCTGCAGAGGCTTGGGATACCACTGATGTTAGTGCAGGGAAACAAAGCAGATGGGCCAAGGAGAGGAGCTGATGGGAGCTGGACTCAGCTCAGGGAAACATTTGAAGGGTGACAGGGAGAATGGGTGGGATATAATGCAATTACATGTGGGATCAGGCTTATCAGGTTTTAGGACCAGTTACTCATTGGGAAAGAATGGTAAAACAAAGGAGCAGAACACCAACTAGGCTTTACTAGCAAGCAGGCTTTTGAGAGCTTTTCAAGCCTGGTTTAGCTCTACATTTTTAACAATCTTAACCTCATTTTCAATTCTAGCTCTAGATCCTAGTTTTAATCTCTCCTGCTCTATATCCCCTGACTCCCTGGCTACAAAAAGCATCTGCTCACCAATCCCTGGGCCTCTTTCCCATCAGATATTATCACACAGTGGGTCTTTTCCTTACTCCAATGCAAAATCGGTTTTCTGCTCAGCCCTGCCCTCTCCAGCATCTCTGGCATCTTCCTCAGTGTTCTGTATCGCCCATTTCCACTGAGGTAGTCACTGGGTCACTGTGTTATGCACATCTGGTGGTAAAAGTCTAACAAAAAACCTGCATAAGTGGATGAGTGCAGCTGTTTCTGCTGCATGGGGAGGTTTGAAAGGCTGTGAGTCTTAACTGAGTTTGTAAAATTCATCAATAAACACTATGTGTTAGACATTTTAATCAGATCAGCTTTTCCTACTGGTTTTCAAAACCAAAGAAGCTAATTGTGGTAGCCAAAGGTTTGTTAACACACATCCAGGATAGTTTGGGAAAATTTGCATGCATCAGGTCAGCAGACTCTTTTGCAAGTTTTCCTCATGTTAAAGGTCTATATACACTTCGAAATCTATACTCCTTCCTTATAGTTGTTGCTGGTTTGGCTCTGTTTCTTCTCTCAATATCATTGTCTCAAATCTGATTAAAATGCACCTACATTGGTGTGAATGCTCTGAAGAAAGCAAAGAACACTCATATTGCCATTTCATTCAAAGACGGCAATGCAGATTTGAAGAAATCTTAATAATCTCTACCAAAATGGATCTGATCTTGGAAAACTGGGCTTGAGAATATTGTTAGGAATTGTTCCTGGTAAAAAAACAGTCATTCTGTAAGTTTTCCACAAGAAAATGACAAAACAGAGGTGTCTTTCATCTGCCACACTGGCACTCCTCACTGTTGTCTTGTGACAAGGATGTGACTTGTCAAGGCATTATGTTTGACAGGATCCTTGTAAACTGTTGATTTATCCTTTTGTGCCTTTCCTTCTTTCCTCTTTCCCCTCACTGATGCACACAGTATCTAAATCTCTCTCCAGTTCTAATCTTGTGGTGTTTGTTCTCATTTATTTGATCACTGTGAGGATCACCCATAGGTGGAAGTTTATCAGATCTTATTTCAGAGTCAGGGTACATTGGTTAGCACAGTGGTTAAAATATAAACAACAGTAGGAGGCTTTTTAAATAGAAGTTGACCCTTGAAATTGGATTTACTGTAAGTTCAGAAAAATACCCCCCAAAAGTAATTGCAAATAATGTCAGAGCAAATTTTTTGAATAAATTCCCTTAAACATAAATTCTCTAAATTTCAGAATCAGGAAACATCAGAAAACAGACACTGATCTGATATCACTGATATCACTTACTTGCTAAGAGGAAAGAATCAAAGGAAAGATTTTGTTATCTTTACATGTCTTCAAAGGAAGGGAAAATTTCAAAAGACATGTCTAAGGTATTGCACATGCCCAAGACTGGGATGAGCATGAAGTAAAGGAGTTAATGTAATTGCTCCAAAGAGTAATGCCATGACATAGAGCTATGAGCAGCTGGGAAATAAGGAAGATATTTTTACTTTCTTTTCAAACACCAACAGAAAAAGTAACAAAAGTGAGAGGGAACTTTGGGCAGCAACCCCAGATGGATAATGTGGATGGCTTCTAACAGCAGATGCTGCTGACCGTAAGGTAGGGAGGAGTTCGGGAGGGGGAAAGGTAGCCAAGTTAAAAATAAATTCTGTCCTTGCTCTGCACATGAAAGAACACAGAGGGCAGAAGATCTGGTAGATAAACTCATCTCTGTGACTTCTGGCCACAGATGTTAATGGATCCCAGGTAAGGAAAATGACAATAAGAAGATACAGAGAGGATGTTTTTCCAGCAGAGAAAGCTTCTGTCTCTAAAATGTTCATTTGTTCTGGCTGCTACCAAATGTAAGAAACCAGCAGAATAAAGTCAGACAAATGAGAAGCTCGAAGTGAGAAAACTAAGTGTCACCTTTAGACCAGAAAGATCTAAAGAATTAATTAGTGAGGTTTCTGGATTGCTGAAAAAGTATCTGGAAATACAGATTTGTGGGATTGTGCAATTGCCTTTAACAGGGGTGTGGAGAACATTAAAGCCATAGGGAATCTGACAGCCAGCACTCAGCACACAGTGTGCTACAAGTCTTTGCACTTGAGGGACAACTGCATCATGGTGCTGTGAGACAAGAGGGTAAAATCATTCTTCATTTCCTACTCAGAGAACATCAGACAAACCACAACTAAGCTCAAGAATTACGGACAGCAGAGGAATTGTGCAGCTTTGAGCCCTGCTTGAGTATCCCAGCCTGTAACATCCAGCAACAGCACTGCTTTGGGAATTGGTTCAACAAAACTGCAGCGGTGATCTGCTGTAGCCTGCTCCACGTGTCTGTCAGGGGGAGCACATGTCCTGCACCCAAACTTGTCCTTCCTTGATTTTGTTATTCTCCTGCTGTCCTGCTGTCACCACCCTGCCTAAAGAGTGCTACCCACTCTTTACATGTGGGGCTGCAAAACACAGACAGAGAAGCAGCACATAATAGGGCCTGAAATGCAACCCATATGTCTGATTTTCCTTTTCTGTTCTTCTCGGACGAGTCTGTAAGAAAGTGAGAACCTTTTTGTATTCAGGCTCCTCAAAGACTGGCGCACACCAGGTCATTGCTGCAGCTCTTTGTGTTCAGCAGTTCCTGTCTCTGCTGTTCCAAGTCACAGGACTCAGCTGAGAGCTGTGCTCTGGAGCCCATGCAGGGGCAGGGTTGTTGAACTCTTATCAGTCCTTCCTCTGACACCTAATGGTGCAACTTAACCCTTTCACCACTCTGTTCAAAATGTTTAGTCACTGGGGAGTCCTTGGATGAGGGTAAGAGCAACTTGGCAGCAGAATGTGAAAGAGAAAATGAAGAAAAGAAGCATAACAATTATTCCACTTCTGGTTAGAAAAGCAAAGGACAAACTGCAGGGGAAAATTTTGCATTTTACCCAACAGTTGTTCAAGTGCTTCCAAAGACCCCTGCAAATGCTTGCTATTTGTAAGGTGCTGTTCTGGTCTTTTCTACACACTTAGGCAGTTTTATACAATGATCAGTGCTGCAGTGTTTTGCTAACTGATGGTTCCAGTCAGTGATGAAATCAACTGTCTACAAACATCATTGAGATAAGACAAATGTTTACAGTTCTTTACTTCTCTGACAGTTTCAGAAAAGAGGGACAAGCTACTACCATTTTCCACACAAAGTGTATATTGAAATTTCCAAGTGCATTTTCTGCTTGTCACTTACATATAGGCTTATTTCCATGCTCATTCTTGTGTCATTAACTTGCATAAAAGAGGAATGTTCTAACCAGTTTAATCTTATTGAAAGTAAGTGTTAAAAGGATAAGACAGAAAATGATGTTAATGTTCCATTCAGGGCTGTTTGGAATGGGATCAGTTCAAGACACTTGAGTCACAGAGATTTTCAACAGTGTGTCAGCAAGCTGAGAATCCTACCTCTAGATTAATTTAATATTCTGACAAATTGCATTTGTGTGTGTGGGCATGCATATTGTATGAATGTGTTTATATGCATGAATATAACCTATTATAACATCTTTGTTTACAAAGCTAATAAAATGAATGGCAGTTCCAGTTTAATAGATTTTGTATAAAACTCCTCTATTCTTTAATCATTGTTATGTCCCTATGCAAAAAGACCTTGTCATTGGATTCCACAGCCTGCATTTGCTGAAGACAACATTGGAAAAATTGATTGGCTCTTTTTTCCCTGACTCTCATGTAAACTCCCAAGTTGAGATCAGGAAATTTTGCATTAGAAATCATGGAAAATTTGCTGATCAGCTTTATCATTTGCTCCTATTATATTTTAATTCAAAGTAAATTTCTGAAAGATATGCCATTTACATGTGCTGTGTGTCCCAAAGATTGTAGCATACCATGTTCTATTTTTGGCATAGAAAGTGCAGAAATATGAATCACCACAAACTGTGGGGTGGAAGGTGGATGAAAGTGGGGTAAAAAATTAAACAGATGATGCTGTCAGCAACTGGAATTACCTTAATAACTTTTTCCAAACTTGTTTTTCAAACTCTGCAAAATGTTCCCTAGTTGCAAACTACCCATTAGTCTTCCTGACATCTTGTGTAAGATACCTTCTTGGAAAAAAAATTGCTTTTCTAGAACTCTGGAAGTTTTGAAGTGTTACAGGTGTCTACAGGGTTAAGATACAGGAAAATAAAAAAATCTAGTGGAACTACATTTGAAAATGTGACAGAATAAGGACATACAGATCACCAAAGTAGACCCAGAGAGAGGAAATGAGGACAGTGCTTGTGTGCCAAGGATGCAGAGTCCCATCCAATGATGAAGGGCTGTAGGGTCCAAGTTCTGACATTCTATGACAATATATTGACACAGTCCTAGTAGTAATGACACTCTCCCAGTATTCAACTGTAAATATGAGAAAATATTTATTATTTAGGCACATCAAAGACTGGAAAATGCACGAAATCTTGCCAGAAATATCACCTGAAAAGGTGCCTGAATTAGGACAGATGGCTGATAGTAAATCAAGAATTCCCAGGCTGCTAGAGAACAGATAAAGCTGCAACTCAGCTGGAGAAAATAATGCAAGATATCCAGACTGTATTCTCACAAAAGCCAAAAAACTACCCCAAGTCACAGAACAACAGAGAGAAAAGACTCAAATAACTGTGAAATCAAGTCAGAGAAGATTCACAGAATATTGCAAAGTGAAGGTCTGACAGTCTTTAGCTCCTGAAAACAACCTATAGCAAGAGGATGGGCTATTAATGAGTCACACAGATTTCTGGGCAAGACACCTGGTTTCCAAATGTGATGCTCAATAACATCAACATTGCTACTTTGACAGTCACCCCAAGTCTAACCAAAGAGCACTGAGAGGTACAGTGACAAAAGTATCCAAGAAGGGTAGCCTTTTTTAAACTTTAAAATCAAGAACCTTTGGTTTACATGAATCAGCAGCAGCATTTCAGTGACATGGGGGCTGTTGGGCTCCATGTCTGTCCTGCTGGGATCTGTGCCTTACAGATGGACTGTGCAAAGCCTCTGCAGGCAACAGCATCACCCAGGGGGACAGATCCCCAGCAGGCACAGCTCAGCATCTGCTAGCAAAAGACAGAATCAAATATCAGAAATTTCCATTAGACAGTGCCCACAGGACCTGCAGAATGTGTCACAGGAACCAAAAGAAACAGGAACAATTTTTGGGCCAGGCCATTTATTACAGAGAATTGGTGCCAATGTTTTTCTAAAGAACAGCACTTCTGGCAGAACTTTCAAAGCCAACAGTGCATGGGGGACAGAAAGCAAGTGCCAGATGGCAGCAAGCTTTGTGTGTGCTCAACAGGTTCTGAAAGCATCCAGATTTACTGAGCATGAAGCTCAAGAAAAGCCCTTGGGGCTGTAGTACAACAGGAGAACGAGGCAGAGACATGCTGAGGACTAAACCTGAGCAAGGGGAGCTGGTTTTGAGTTCATATTTCAGGTTTTTCTCTGACCTTGTGCCACTGGTTGATTAGTGAGGGAAATAGCAACAGCAGGCTGCAGAAGTGGCTGTAGGCTGAAGCATGGTGCCCTGTGCCAGCCTGTTCAGATGATCACACAGGGAAAAGTGGAGGAGAGCCACCACCATTTCCAGCATTCCTTGGCGAGAGTACAAGGGTCTGGGGTACTGTGAGAAACTCCACACCAAGGGCCACGTGCTTGGGAAAGGCAGCTGCTCTTATGGCCCTGGTGGGGACAGAGCGAAGGGCAGACTGAAAGGGAGAGCAGGAGCTTGGAGACAGGAACAATATTCAGGACTTGGAAGGAATCCAAGGAAAAGGGGCTGTCAAGACTCTTACAGAAGAGCTATTCGAACAAAACCAATTATGAATGGGTCAGAATGGAAGCCATACATCATTGATGAAGGTTATTAAGGAGTAAGCAGAGAATCTGCAAATATTTCACTGCTTTTTAGCTGTAGCTGTTTTAAAAATCCCAAAATGAGTTTTTGTAGGGTTCTTTATAGCAATGACAAAATACCTAAATACTAGATATAGATACTTTCTATAAGATGCTCAAGAGGAAGACTTAAAAATCTAGATGTTCTTGTTCAGATTTAGAGGTCCATTTCTATTGGGCAGGTATACATTTTTTTCATAGGTAGGTTAACACATATTCTGTTTAGAAGTGGTATGTTTTAAAATAATTCGTAGAAAACTAGAACAACAGCTAAAGATTCTGGAATTAGCTTTGCTTACTGACTGGGAATCTAGGGGTCAGGTGTGTTTCTGCTGTTTTTTGTTGCTGCTGGAACATGCCCCACTCAATTTCCTTTGCTCATTGCAGTACTGCCTGAAGTATCCCAGACTTTCCTGATACTTCCAGTGGCAATCCTTTTCCACCATCCAGGCCTGATTCCATGGCTCTGGGAGGCTTGATTAACCTGTGGGTGCTTCTTTCTCCATTTCCCTGCAGGAGAGTTAGCCTAGTTTTACATCAATTTAAACTCTTTCAAGCTTAAGGTGTTTTCCAGACAAGCAAGATTTTGTGAAACCAAGGCTGAATTTTACAAAATATAGTTTATTTAGATGTGGGATTCTGTCTCTGCTCCCCCTCCATGAACATGTAGAAGGACTACAAACTAGTCTCCAAATGGACTTGATTAAACAACCAAGCCTTTAGAAGAAAGAAAAGATATCTGATGAACCATATCAACAATTACTCTGAAACAAAACAAGTACATTTCAAAGAATAAATATATTTCTGAAAAAAAAAAGATTGTAGGACTTAGTCTACAGATAAAGTATTGTTAGCCACAGGATACGATAGGGATATTGAGGAGTTGGGTTTCTCTCTATTAAAGCTTGTTGTTTAGCTATTAAAAAGCACAAAAGGAAAAAAAAAAAAAGCAAATATGCACTAACAGCACAAAGGGAACAACTGTCTTTTGAAAAGTTAAAAAGCAACAATGCTGCACTGAGTTACAGGCAATTTCTAGCTCCAATATCCAACGCTTCCAGAACACATCACAAAAATTAGATTTATTGACAAGTGCTGTTACACTGCCATCCTGCGGCAAAGTACCTGAAGTTTCCTGACAACACAAATGATAACCTGCTTTCAAAAAGACTTAGCATTCTTATTCTGAGGACAGGAAAACATCAGTAGAAATTTAGCTACACCTTTGGAGATGTTGCTCAAGAAACACTAATATGAAAACACAATAAAATTTGTCTTCAGAGGGCTCATGACATCATTGTTTGGACACACAGTTTGAACCTGTGGCTTCTGAAACCTGGTTTTCTGGCAGTGAAATATAATGTGTTTACTTTCTTTTCCTCGTGTTGCAAAGCAAATAGACATTCTAGTATGTTAAGCATATTGAAATACAAGGGACTGTTCATGTAACTCTCCTAATAACTTAAGTCAATTTAAATAAAAAATATTTATTAAAAATACTTAAAATTACTTATTAAAAATTTAGGAATCTTGCATTCCCTGTAAATACCAGATCCATAAAATTGTGTCAATTCATAATTCCAGTCTTGCTTCAAGTCTCTACATTAATATGAAAAGATTTGATTTCCTTAAAACATTTTAAAGTCCTAAACTGAAAACATGTACAAAAAAGAAAGAAGAAACTAGGTTTCTTTAAATGTTTTGCTGAATTTTAATGTAAGTTTTTTTGCTTTTGGCCCACAAGTAAAAACTGTAGTAGAATGTGAAAAAACTTTTCTGTATTACAGAACTTTAGCTTTGGGAGAACTGCTAACCACAAGAAGTTGGTAATACACAACAAAAATAAAATCTGTCGTCATAACTGGTCTTGTACCTACTCTGGAGAGAACTTTGTGAAGGTAAATGTGGCTCAACAAAGGCAATGAGGATAAAGAACATTCTTTACCTCTCTTCTGAGAAAGGACTGCTTACTTGCCCCCATGAACTAAGGCCACCCACTTCAGGATGAGGAGACAAGTCGAGGACAGAACTAACAGTGAAATCCTTTCAGTTCAAAGACTTTCAGATCTCTGAGAAGTAGTCACAGAAATTTAGATTGCCAAATAAACATGTACAGGCATTTCTACTGCCAATATCCACATATTTGGGGCACACCAGCTTTCTAGCATAGTTAGTCCTTATGACTTGCATTCAAACATTAGAAATTTAGCATGCAAGATGCAATCATCTCAGGATGCAGAACATCTTGCACAATTGTTCCCTTATTATTAAAGAAATTGGTTATTAACTTTAACTTTTTGATCCTTTTTTTTCCTTATCCATACAATATATGTAAATTTCTTCTCTCAGTTGCCCCCACTCAAGGTTCAACTTGTATCAAACAATCAGATCGTTTGGTCAGAATACCAAATACCAGAAACCCGATTATATATTCTATCAAGAGAAAATAACCCACTGATCAGTTAAACAATTAACTTCTGCCAAAATATCCCTACACCTTTAGCACTCTAAGTTATCCAACCCCGATCTTGTTTCTGTTTTGTGCACTCGAGTGACACCTCGAGGCTGTCCCTGCATGGGACAGATTTTACCTTTTGTTGAAAATTAGGTTCTGACAGGAACCTTGATCCATTCTTCATCATCCTGGAATTCTTGTGAGATTTTCAGAATGCATCTGGTATCTACAAACTGTTCACCTGTAACCCACAACATGCCACCTTTGCTCATGTCCCTTTCTACTTCCCACACATCCCAAATGTGAGATAATGGAAAGCTTTCTCTGTATAAGCACCTAAAACTGAAATAGCAGGTGAACACATGCAGCACATGCTTTTGAAGCCATTGAAAAACTCTATACATATGTGTTCCATATTTTTCAAAAGCCTTGCTTTTCTCCTTCCAGCAGAATAGAAATTGCACACTTGTCTCTGCTTACAAACAGGATGTGTTGTGCTTGGAGTATGCTTTCTTTTCTTTAGTTTGTTCCATAGGTCATCAAGTACAGACAAAACTTATCCTGTTATTTTGGGGGCTGTACAGGTTTCCCTGCATTCTTTAGGTGCTGCTCCTGACTGGCATTGCTTTTGCAATAATGAGCAAAGTCCAAATATTTTTTTTTTTTAATTTCACTGTCAGGAAATGGAAAAAAAAATATTTGTGACACTGACACAGGAATACACATTGCAACATCTTTAGCTGTAATGGAAATGTGATTATCAGCCTCAGGAACTGCTTAATATCAGCAGGTCATGTTTTGCACTGTGCAAAGTACATCAGAAGAACTGTAAGACACAGGACCTTGCAAAAAACCAACATGAGGTGAAAAAGTCTTCTTTACATCAGCATGTCAATCCACAGCAGCTTTCTATCTGGAACATTCTTAACTCCAGAGTAGTGATTTTTAATTAGTCCAGGATGAAAGGAACAAATTTAACACAGACTTATTTGTTTCATCTATTATTTATGAGTAAGAACTGGAGTATTGTCATCTCTCTCTATCTCCAAAAACCCAACTAAACAAGTCAGCTAAAGAGGTCAGATTTATTCTCCCCTGACACGGAAAATGGCCCTGACCACTAATTGCTTACAGATCTCAGATGGCACAAATACCTCATGTTTGTCAAAGATGTAATGGTCACAGAAATCTTAAAAGACATTCTTTTGAAACAAGTGTTTCTGGAAACTTGGCACAAGCTTTTGGAAGTGACAGAAAACCTGTTGATGTCTCGTGCCAGGCTTATTTAGAAGGCTTTATAGCCCATCGCTGCTGGCCAAAATAGACAGTATCAAATCTGCTTTCCATGTCAGTGACTAAAAATGACAGGTTTTGAGTTTGCCATAACTGAGCCTCTCAGCTGCCAGGAAGTCAGTCAGGAAGGAACATCTGGATTTCTGGTCCAATCTCTTGTTCAGTGCAAAGCCAACCTGAAAGTGAGACCAGGCTGCTCAAGGCCATTATTTCATGGAGTCTGGGGTACTATGAAGGAGAGAGATAAAAGAATGGAGATGCGATAAGGATAAAGGGAAGCACAGGAATGCTGAGCACTTGGTTTTTGTTGTGTTATGCCAAGGCAACCCAGGACACCTGCCTAACGAAACCAGAAACATCCCCACCTATCAGCTGAGTGCATGCCAGCATATGAGGAAGCAGAGGGCAGCTGAGTACAAAAAGAGTGTAGTAGTGACTGTCACTAACAACACATGAGGAACAGGGAAGCCAGGTCTCAGAAGGTACATTCTTTTGGAGGCCAGTGTAATTCATTGACAGAATTCGAGGGATGCAATGCTTGGGAACTATGTCACAAGCATTTGCTCACCTCTAGTTTCTGCGAATTGCTGCCAACTGAAGGCTAATTTCACCCAACTCTACTTCTTAAACAAACTAACCACGTTCATCAAAAACCTTGCACTGACTTCTCAAACCTTCTAGTGTATGAGAGATCATTGACATCTGCAATTTTAAATAAATTTTACACAAAAGTGAATTTACAAGTTTTCAAATATGACAAATATGCTTAAGTTTATTAGGTAATTATCCCGGGGGGGGGATCCCCCAAAACACTGCTTAAATCAACTACTAAATCAGGCAACAAATGAAATTTTCTCCATAGCTCGCTATTTGTGCTATTTGCAGAAAGCTTGTGTGCATTCCATATACTTGTCACTTGCATTCCAAGCCCTTGTCACTTGCCCTCCCGAGTCCAACAGAGCCTATTACCCACGGACTTCAATTCTTCCGCAAGCAAATTTTGTTCGTCTGAGCTCTGAGAGCTAATATGTACTTTCGACACTTTTCTTTTACAGTGGACCCGTGGGAGGGCTCCCGTTTCTAATGCATTTCACCCGTTTTTGTTTGTTTGTTTGTTTGCTTTGTGTTTATTTCCTTCCCCGGCGCTTCCCCGTGCCCGCCGTTTCCTTGGGAGCCGGGATTGTTTTGGGCGGAACCACCGGCGCGGCGCTGCGGAGGGGGAGCGGGGCCGAGGAAGAGCCCACTGGCGGAGGGAAGGGGGGAGGCGGGGCGGCCGCAGCCGGGCCACGTCGCGGCGGCCACGAGAGCGGACGGGGCCGGGTGAGCGATGGCCGGGCTGAGCGATGCCCCCGGCGGGGAGCGGGACCGCGCCCCGGGCCGGGCCCGCCGGGCGTGTGCCGCCGCTGGTCGCAGTGCGCGGCCCCGGGGGCGGGTAGGGCTGGGTAACGCCTCCCGCCGCTGTTCCCTCCCCCGGCTCCCCTTCCCGCCCGGGGCGGGGGGCTCAGCCTGGGGCTGGGCACGGCCGCAGCCGCTCGGGGGCCCCGCCGGGACCGCCGCCTTTGGCGCGCGCGGGCGGGGAGCAGGATCGGGCTCGGGGCTGGGCTGGAAAGCGGGAGCAGGGGCGGGAGCGCGGTCGGGCTGGGCGGCGGCCAGCGCGGGCCGGGGAGCGCGGGCGGGCTCGGCGCGCCCCGCGGGGAGCGGGGAGCGCGGCCGGAGTGGCCCCGGCGGGATGTGCCAGGCCGGCCCGGCGGAGCGGCGGCCGAGGGCGGCCTGCGCGCTGTGGCTGGCTGGTGCAGGCGCGGCGGCACGGAGCAGTGCCGCGGGAAGCCCTAATCCCAGATCGGCGTTGTTCCGCCCCCTCCTGCGCTTTTCACGGGCTTTGTAGTTTACCGGGGTGAAATGCGTGGGCATTGCAGTGAACACAGTTCTCCGTGCCTCCATGTGCTTCTCCATGCTTGGCACCTTGGCTCCACAGCGGGGATGCCTCCCTGCACGCGGAATGCCCATGTGGATGCGCATCACATCCTACTTCAATAATTGCCTCGGTTCGTCCAGTTGTGGTGTGTGGTGGGAATGTCCCTTTATATCTATTAAATCTACCACTGTTCTTCCGGGCACAGCAGAATGTGACATTGGAAATTAAAATACTTGGCGTGGTGTCTTGCTGAGAACACTTTTTCATAACTAGCATCTAAGATAAAGTAGAAACTTAAAGCTTAATAAAAAATAAATATCTTCTATATTTCCTTACATAGAACTGAAGTCAGTAATTTTGATGTCAAGAGTCTATTCACAACTTTCTCTTGACTAACGGTGCCAAATTTCTAGAGTAAAAGCCCCAACTTGACAGTTCCTATGAAGCAAAAATTTTCTGATGCATTTCTACTAGAAAACCAAGGGTAGCATCAGCTTTTTAAAACACATTTACAAAATTTTATTAGTATGAGTGTAAAGTTTTTACAGGTACATCTTAACTGGTAGAAAACTGCTGCACTTTTATTAGTTTTTACATAGGTTTTCCTCATCTGTCAGTTTTCTGGACTGAAATATTGAATTTTCATTAATAAAACTAGATTTTTTTTAATGTCAGATTTGTCAATAGTGAAGAGGAACAGATTCATCTCGGTGTAATTTTGCTGCATAATTCTGAGCTGAAGTTCATTCACATCTCAGAGTAATGATCTCTACATGTAGCTAAATTAGAAGCCTACTAGTAAAACCCAAGATTTCCCTCTGTGATCCAAAAGATGAGAAATAAACAAGGCCTGGTGTTCTACTTGTTTCCAGCCACTGAAGTTTATGCTCACTTATTGCAAGGAAAGAAAAACGAGGAGTGTAGTTCAGGAAAATCCTAAGTGTGTAATTCTATTTTGTCAGCTCAGTTTCCTGAATGGCCATAATTAGGTAGGAAATTTTTCACTTCCCATTGTGTAGTGCAAATTCTGTATGTTCTGCTCATTGTAGTATGGGTTTGATTTATATCTTTTATTAGCGGTCAGTAAAAGTAGGTTTTGTTTGTAGTGACCCTTGTGGCCCGTTTAGCATAAAATCTCTGTATTACAGATACAGAATATAGCAACTCAATGAATATTGTAAAATACTGTGAAAAGAGGAAGAGTTTAATGTAGAATCACTTTATAAATACAAATAGAATATTGGAGAAGAGCAAACTGGGTTATTTTCAGGAAAGTATAGTAATTGGAAGTTTAGGCTTTATCAATTTGTATTGCTGTTTATTCCTGGTGTCTGGACTATGTCACTTCCCAGGTATGTGTTTTTGTCAGTCTTGGATTGTCTTATATTTACTAACATGGAAGAGATCCAATCTGATCAGACAAAAATGCGTTTTAACAAAATTAATGGTAACTGAGCTTACTCAGACTGGGCCATGGTGGTTGCTGAACTTTGATACACAATTAAATCTCTCCTATTCTAAGGTGAGATTACACTAAGTAAACAGCCTTGTTCTTATCCTTGTTGATTAATGATCTATATTTACACAAGCCTGATAGTTGCTTTAATGCAGCCTGTCAAAGACCATGAAGCTCTCAATTGGAAATGCCTATTAAACAATAGCACTGTCATGAGAAGACTTTATCTCTTAGTTTTATTGCCACAACAGGCTAGACGATGAATAAATAAACAAACAGTGATGCAGTCGTTGGTGGATTTTGCTAGTTCTTCATTTTACACAGAGTGCTTGTAGATGCACGGTGACCCTAGCTTTTGGTAAGATGTTTATTCCATTATAATAAAAAATCTGTAAAATTAATATTTTAACCTATAGGTTGGTTGGGTTTTTTGGTGGACTGATTTATTTAACCTTTGACCAGAAGCTTATTTCTGTACTTAGAATAGGTATGCACTTATTTAGTTTTGCTTTTGTGTGCTATATTGTCTCTCATATTTTTTGCTTTAATTTTAAGAGCCCTTCAGTATTTAATTTCTTGTTTCTAATTAGTTTTTGAGGGCTTGTTGAAATCACTCAGCTAATTATAAGATGCTCTTCCATGTTTCTGTTGCTCTCAGTCAGTGATTAAAGTGATAGAATCTGCTGTATTTTTTTAATTTATTTAGTTTTCTGCTCTTCTAAATTATGTGTTTTCTATCCAATTGTGAATTGACTACTTGGAAAGCAGCACTTAGTAACTAGTACTTTTCAAATGCCCATTAGGTTTAACCAAGTATAAATTGCAAAAGCAGTTTTATTTTTCAATGATGTTTTTTTAATTTATTGTAAGAAGTGTTATTTTTAACAGTTACTGGTTTAATAGTGACAATGAAGCTTTGCTATAGGAGTCAGAAGATGTTGTAGATAGTGAAAATATTGCAACCTCATCAGTGTCATTTCAGGCATAGTTTGGATGAGTGTTAGGTGGCCTGGACCAAAACGGTGTGAGAATAATGCAGCCACACATGCTGGCAGTGTTTAATGCTGTGCCTTGATTTGTTGGGATCAGTGCAGTCTGGCTGTCAGGGAATGTGAGTTACTGATGTCTGACAGGAGGCATTTCCTAGGGAGAACTGTTACCTGCTGGGCTCTGGGGGACACAGGTACCAGAGCTCCTGCATGGAGGGCTCAGGGAACATCCCACCTTCCGAGGAACCTACACTTCATTAGTTCTGCTGTTTACAAAACAGCTCTTTGTATTAAGCTGTTTTGTAGAGCAGTCTGAATTTTCTTGATGAAAAGATAAACCTGTGTGATATTTTTATTTGCCTTCAAGCTTTGTTTGGATTGCATTTGCAGGCTTTTTTTCACAACCAGGAAAGCCTAACAATTTTTTTCTTTAGAGAAATAAGTTTCATGTAGTTACTTGTCTGCTTTATAAAAGTACAAATGCTTATATAAACATAAATATTTAGAGATTTGTAATAAAGTTAGATCTGCTGGCAGATACTAACCTTTGTATTGAAAATTGTCAGCCAGGTTCTTCAATGATACTGTCAGGAGAGGAATCTGATTAGAATGGCTTCAATATAAATGGTTTCATGGGTCATTATTATTTAAATAAACTGTTGGATTTTTTAGAAGGCTGGAGGACAACAGTCCTGAATTATTTGGCTACCACCCAGAAATAGCCAAATAGCTAATTAAATTACTATAATGTTTTTTATTTGCCCACAAATAATAAGTATCAGAGCTGGGATTTGATAGCAGAAAATTTCTAATAATTTAGACAAATAGGGAAATACTTTTTTCTAAATAAAACACAGTCATCCCTAATACTAATTAGTACAGATTTAATTATTAAATTGAAGTCTATGGAGCACTTATGCTAATGACAGTTGTTAAATATTTTAAATAGAATGGTGAATTCAGAGGAAGAAGCAGCTGTTGTGTTGAGCCACTTCTAACTGAGGACTGAAAATGAGAGCAGGTAAGGACACTTCGTGTTTGATTTCCTGTACATATTTTATAGTTAGAACTAGGTGCAAATGATAGAAGTTATTTCTGTCCTATATAAATCCTTAATGCTCCATTGTCACCTTTTAGAGTTTGTGATTATAGCTGGTTTTCAAAGTGGTGTTATTTTCTTATTTCAAATTCAGGGACTTTTGCAAAAAGTTGTAATGACAGTGGTAAATGTGCTGTAGCTGAAGATTCAACAGCCTTTTTCAATGGTGTTTCAGGCTGCATTTTGAATTCTTAGTTACAAATTAAGCATTACCTGAGGGGAGCTAGAACACCTAGTGCTTCAAGGGTTGAAATGCTGCTAATGACAGTGTCATGATCACAGAAAGGCAAGCGTGCCAGCCCCTGGCTCTTACAGGTCTGACTCAGGATGGTGCTGCTCTGGTTTTCAGAGCTGCTGCTTCTCCTGGAAGACAGTGTGTCACCTCTGCTCATAAACAGGCAGGGAGGGCAGAAACCTATCCTGTGCTTTGGCTAGCCCAAGTTTTGTGCTGATCCTGATGTGTGTGCTCTTCAAAATGTGCTTTCTTCAGGAAACAGAGTGGATGGTGCTGACTTCAGCAACAAGTGAAAGACTGGTGTGTGTGAGTCTGTGCAAAGCTGCTGAGTTATCCTTGCATGGATTATGTTGCCAGTGGAAATTCTTAACAAAGTGAATTTCTTGATAAACGTTCCCTGATAAATAATTCTCATCATTTGCAATTTTAGAGCATGACTATTCACCTTTTTCAGCAATGGTGATTAATGAGATAGCAAATCATACTGTTGATTTCTTTTTGCAGTTGAAAGTGAGGCGAAGGCAAAAACCAAAGTCCGCTTTGAGGAGATCTTCAGACGCCATGCTGGCCTAGCAGATGCAAAGAATCCAAAGAAAAAGAAGTTTGACTCTCAAGAGAGTATTGTGGTGAGTTACAACACATGCGGGCTTTTTTTGGTTGCTTTCCTTAACAGAAAAAGATCAGGAAAATATATTGCAGAAAGGAGATGTAATCATTTAAAAAAAAAATGAAGTGTAAAGTATGTTTCTGCACATACCCCTTGTTTTTGGTGTGGCTTTTATTTTCTTGTGTACCAGCAAAGCATCCTGGTAGCTTGGAGATATGGCAAAATACTGTAGACTATAATAGTGGTGAAAAGAAAATGTCACATGCAGGCATGCACTTGTTTAATGTCCATCAGTACTTGCTTTTCCATACCCCTTTTTCATAAAATTTTTTACATTTTTGGTACAATTTTTCATAAATTTTTCATAAAATTTTTCAAATTCAGTACTGACTTTACTGGGAGTTAATTAGATATTTGAGGGCTAGTAAAATTGCATCTGTGAAAGTATTTAATTTTGAGAGTGCTACATCTGTGTAATACAGGTATATCTGTCTAATACAGCTGTGAATTTAGAACTGATGAGAAAACATAATAATATTAGACATAATAATTAATTATTAAATTTTCTGCTTTTTTTAAATCTCAGTAATTAGTGAATTTCTGCGTGTGCTGAGCGTTGTGTCTTGAGTGATTCCTTGTTCACCTGTGAACTTTTTTTTGAAGCTTTTGACCTCAGCTTGTGACTTGCAGCTTAGGAAGGGTTCCATCACGCCGACTTTATAGTTAGATTACATTTTTGTTTGTGGCGTATCTGTCACTAAGGGAGCCTCAGAAATCACTCTGAGTTATGATTCATACTGTAATCTTTTTCCTGAAGAGCAGAATAAAAGTTCAATATGAACTTATTCTTTATATACCTGATTATTGACTTAGAAGATTTGGCATTTGGAAAGAATGTAAATTTTTTATTTTCCTCCTGATAAGTTTTCTATTTTTAGTCTTTTTTCTTACAATTGTGTCCATATCAGACTCTGGAAATGAACGTTCCTTCATTAATACTAATTTAAGACAAATGGATGGTATTTCATGTTGTATCATAAGACAAATGGGTGGTATTTCATATAATATCATAAGTGTTACATGTAGTTATATATATTAAGTATATTCAGAATAGATAAATTAAACTTAGTATTGCTAAATATTTGGTCTTAGGTTGACAATTTGAAGTTGGATTTTGTACGGACTTCTAAAAGATTTATATTCCTTGACCTATATGCTAGTCAATAGTCTATACAAAGAATCAACTTGATGTCTAAAAATAGTAAAGAGAGTTAGAAGGTGGGGGTTTTTTCCTTATTTACATGTATGTGGATTAAAAAAACTAAGTTCTTTCTCATTTAAGTTTACTTTTTAATGAAATGTGAATTTTTAATTCTGTAATGCATATTTTTGAACACATAACTGTATACTCGTATTACTTGTAAGTATTTTAAGCTCACTTTGGTTTTAGAATTGGTTTCCATTCCAGAAGTCTCTGATGTGAAACACTAGTGTTTTGGAGGTATGTAGAAACACTTAAAATCATATTGACCAGAATCAAAACTCAGTGGTATGCAAGCAAATTAAGAAGCATTTTTAGGATCAGTGTGGGAGGTCAAATTTCTGTCTTCATTGAAGCTATAAATATTACAAATTAAATCACTTAAAAATTAAGGATTTGAGGAGAGCTTGTATTGAAACCTATTACTGACCACTTAAAGTATTTCCTTAAAGTGTGTCAAAGTTGCAGGAGCTCAGGTTGGTATTTTCCATGCTGGTTGCATTCAAGTAGAAATTTCTGTAAAAGCTTCAGCAAATAAACAGTCATGTCTATGTAAAAAATAAATGTGTGTGGGAGTGGAAGAGTAGGTGGATGGAGGGGGTTGGCTGGTTTTGTTCCTGTTTTCTTCAGTTTGTATGATTTAACAGTACAGAGTTTCACAAATCTTGAAATAATGTGAAATTTGTCAGTGATGGTTGGCTTCATGTCATGCACTTGCCATAAATGGTCTCCCAGCTTTGACCAAAACCAGATCATGGTTCAGAGCCTATTTCCACTTGAAGTGTTCCAATCTGTTTCCTTTGTCTTAGCCCTTTTTTAAAGATTAATAAGACTTTTTCCCTTATACTCCACTGTTTCTTTGAAACCTGAGTTCTGGAGCTGCAGGAGGTTGCTCTGGTTTTAAATGACAGAAGTGAGGATAAGGAGAATGTCTGCCTACTCTGCTTTGTGTGCCCATTGCCTGGAGAGCCTGCCTGGACTGCAGGAAGAGGAAAGGTTGATGTCTGTAGGGCAGGATGAAGCCCCAACTGATAGGAATGAAGAGCTTCTAATGGAGATGGAAATACCCATCAGCTGTGGCCAGTGAAAGCTCTGCTTTGCTGTTCAGTAAATAGCTACTAGGGCAGTGGGTGTGAAACCTAAAGGCATTGTGGAAAAAACAAGCAATTGAGACACATTTAGAAAGTGAATTGGCTAATGTTCCTTCTAGGGTGGCTACCATATTTATTTTTTACCAATTGTAACTCCTGTTACAACTTGCTAGAGGGGAGGCAAGCCACAGATCAGGGAATGTCCAGGTACATTAATCTGTCTAAAGTCATCATGAGAATTAATGAATTTATTTCATTCAATCTAAATTCTGTTGTTGAAGAGAGGATGTTTAAAAACTTTTTACCAGATGAAAATGTTAGATCACTCTATGGAGGCAAAATTTCTTTTCTTAGACTGTAATCTGATCAGATTACAATATTGGGATGGACAGGCATTGATAACTTGGGTTTTGTGTTCCACGCAGGGCTGCAGCAGGTTTATCTGGCTTATAGGCTGAAAGGCACTGAATAGTTGTTGAGATTTCCACTGGATTTTATCCCTTTGTTTCTTGTGCATAAAAAAGGAGAACTGATAATAGTTGACTATATAATTGATCCGCACATTTTCTCAATGTTTTCTGTTAAAATTTGGTGGAAAAATTCCAAGCTCATAATTTTATCGGTAAATTAAAGTTCTAGCTTTGAGTGTCTATATTTTATAGCCTTACACAAGCAATGGCAGTAAAATTGGTGTCTTAGTACATTAAGATTTTCTTAAACTTCCCACCCAACAAGCCATCATCACAAGTACATTCAGTAACAATCCAGCTGTAGGTTAAGGGTCTTTTATAACCAGTATAAAAGATATATCTGGTGGGGGGATAGAATATAAGAAAATAAAGATAGTGTAGAAAGTAATCTTACCCCTAAGGAGTTGCATCTGGGCCAATCAATCATCAAAAATTAGGAACAGGCCTGACTTTAACAGGTCTGTAAAGGCTGTCTGACTTACACAGCTGTAACCAAAGAGAAGCAGAGTGCTATAAAAGAGTGGGGTGGCTGGTTGAGAAGGGAACTGGAGTTGGTTGGCTGCTTTGTGAAGAAGAAAGAGTCAGTGCTCTGAGGAGTTGTGCATGAGAAACACCAAGAAGGTATGGAACTTCTGTGGTAAGGAGATAACTGTATGGAAGCCCTGTGATATAATGACAGCGCTTCAGTGGGCTGGCAGTGTCCATCCCCAATTTTTCAAGGTGTGGTTAAGGGCAGAAATTCAGGTACCTCTGTAAATCAGGTTGCACAAGTTTCAAACACCCATGACAAACTCACTCTACAATGCCAGCTTTCACTCATGCATGTTTGAGAAGTCCTTGTGGAAAGGTGTAAGTCCTTTGAAAAGGCGTTGTCCCTGCTGACAGCTCTGGGGCATGAATGGCAGTCATGTGATCTCTGATTGACTAATTTTTTAATTGTGGTGTGAGCCTTGAGTGTCAGCCCATGTGTGTGCCCCTTGGCTGGCATCCAAACTTTTAAATTTGCTTTTGTTGTGTTTTAAAGCCCTTTCTAATGTTTCATGTTGAAGCTCTAAGAGAGTTTTCTGTAAGACAACAGCGTAAATGAACCTCAATGACTTTATAGAAGTTATATCAAAGAACAGAGATCTCCATGTTGACCTGACAGAATTAGACCTCAGTTACTTGCTGTGATCTTTGGGATTATCATGGAATCATATTTTGGGTTGAAAGGAACCTTAAAAGTGATCTAACCCAAGTGCCTGCCATGATCAGGAATATCTTGAATTAGATCAGGATGCTCAGAGCTCCTTCCAACCTGACCTTGAACATATCCAGGGAGGCTGGGTAGTGGCACTGTAGCCTTTAGTAACCAGAAATAGAAACTTGAAGAAGAGAGAAAAGTTTACAATGTTTTTTATAAAACCATCAAGAAGTGCTTAAATAAATGCATGAGCTGAAATTTAGTTCTGACAAGTGGCTTTCAGTATAAGAGACTGCAAACAACCAAGCCTGAAATCTGTCTCTAACTTGGATTTGTTAGTGGATGAAAGTATTTGTTTTTGTGGTGCATCAAGTCTTCTCATCCTCCACAGTGTAAAATGCTGGCATCTGTTTATGGAGTGGTCCTTTTGATTTCCTCTTTGTACTGGATATGTGTAAAAGTTATATGAAAACGTAATGTAACATTGAGAATAAGGGGCCCAAATACCAAATGTTTTTTTAGTGTGAATTTTCTGTTGACTTTCAATCTGTTGCTTGTCAAATTGAAACAACAAAATAACTAGATCTTTGATTTAATTTTACTTTAAGTAATGTTGCTGAAGGAATGACATGAAGTGCAGTGTTTATCCTTGCAACATGATTTTTAATAAAAATATGTTTTATGTTCTTTTCATTTGTAGCTTGATACCTTTAGAAATAATATTGATCTGTCTAAGGAAAGTGTGAATGATGAAGCAATTATAAACAATACATATAATCCTGAAGAAGAGAGCCCAAGATTTACAAAAAATAAATTAAGAGAGAAAGCGTCAATTGCAAAGAAAATAAACAATGATGTTGTTAGTGGAGAAGAGAACAAGCAGCCAAAGTCGAACAGGAAGAAAAAGAAATCACTGTTACAAGAACAATTTAATGAGGAGGAAGATTTATATGAAGCTAAATTGAGGAGTTTTGAAGAAAAGACTAATGATTTTCCAAAGAAGAAAACAAAAAGTAAATCACAAACAGATGTACCTGGTCAAGAAGGTGATAGAAAGATCAAAAATTCCTTGACTGAAGTGAGAAATGTAACTGAATTAGAAGAGGAAGAGCAGCTAATTCAAGCCTATCAACTGCATGTGGCTGAGGAAGAGGCAAATGCAATTAAAACGAAAATGAGAAAGAAACTTAAAGAACAGATGTCTGAATCTACCTCTACTGTTCAAAGGCATGAAGTTGCACTGAATAATGAAGTGGGCAAAAAGAAGAAAAAGAAGAAAGAGCGAGCAGTTTTGAGTGAAGCTGAAACAAGGTAACATGACAAACTGTGAATTTTACACAAAAGGTTTCATTTTAACATGGACAGCAGCTTTCTAATAAATTGTTCATATTTTTAAGTGATTACCTGGATGATTCTGTTATGAAAAAAATAGTACTAAATCCTTCCTCAGAAGGCTGTCATGATTAATATTTAGCTCATGGATTCTTTTTAACTTCTTTTTTAAATATTCTTCATTGCTATTTGATGTTTGTTTACTATGGAATTCACTCTTAACTAACGTAAGATAGTTTTGTGCATGATGTTTTTTTAGTGATAAGTGATGGCTGTGATCCAGCAAAAAGGTATTTGTTTAACTCTTCACATAAATGCTTCTGCAATTGTCTGGAAATCAGGGGGAAAGGAAGAAGGGAGAGCACTGAAAAAGGCAAGACTCTAATGGGGCTGGGGGCCATTACATTTTCAAGATACACAGGTGATGAGTTGGAGAATTTCAAATGGATTAACAATGGCAATGAGTAATTGTATCAATATATGCAGTGGACTGCAGTTGCTGACAGTGATCCATTACCTTGCAGTGCAATGTCCCTTTCTGAGCTGCAGCATCATCATCCAGAGGCAGGTGGCAATGAAAGTCAGTCACCTGAAAGATTATTTTCATCAGAAGAACAGAAACTGGAGGGAAGCACAGAAAAGCAGAAACCTAAAGCCAAGAAGGTGAAGAAGAAAAGCAGAAAAGGTCTGCCCACAAAATGTTATAATACGGTACCTATGTAGCTGTGCTTTTTTTTGGTGCTGCTGCAGAAATACTTGTCCATAGTAGTAGCACAGAAGTGATTGGGCTGTTTGAGTTACTTATATTTCTTAAGGTACTCAATTGTACTTCTTTTCTTCCAATTCTGAGGCTCATTTGTGAGGATGTATATTTGATAAATCAGTCTAAAATCTTGAAAATTCATTTACTGTAAGTAGGTTTGAGTTGAGATAGAAGTTACTATGTTCCACTTGTGACAGTTTGTTTACTTTGCTCCAATTTCTAGAAGAGATCACGGAAGTTGCTGCAGAAAACGATGAGGAAATGAAGAACTCAGAAATTTCAACTCAGTCTAAATTTGGTTTTGGCGATGATCTTGTTTTGGGAGTTTATATCCATCGATCGGATCAACTTAAAATTGATCACTTGGTGTCTCATCCTGTGGTCAAAATCCATGTTGTTGATCAGAGAAGTGGCTTATATGTGAAGAAGGATTACAGGTGACATTTAATAAACTGTTTCTATTATCACTGATTACAATAAATAGATATACTCTTCCCTACAAAATTAAATATGAAAATGAAAACAAGGGGATATTTTTATATATATATATATATATATATATATATATATATATACACACACACATACACCATGAAATATCACAAATGAGGGTGATATTTTTCTTTTCCTTTTGGCACATCTAAATGCTCTGCACTGCTGTATTGCTCTTGAGGCTCCCCAGGGCAGTGGTCACAGCACCAAGCCTGACAGAGTTCAAGAAGTGTTTGGACAATGCTCTCAGGGACATGTTGTGACTCTTGGGGATGCTGCTGTGCAGGGCAAGGAGTTGGACTTGATGATCCTTGTGGGTCCTTTCCAACTCAGCATATTCTGTGAATCTGTGATATTTCCAACATAGTTCATTCTGTATTCCTCCCAGAGACAAAATTGCTGAAGTGCCAGAAATATGTAAAAGCCAAGAACATGTAAACAAAATTCTTGTAGTATGTCTGCCTTTTATATTAAGAACTTTTCAAATCCTCAAATCCTTTATTTTCTTAATTACTTCATTTGCTTGTTTCCACTGTCATTATCCATAATTTTCCTGAAACCAAGTTTTAATGGGGCTCAAGCAGTAGACTCCACCATGATCATCATGCATTAATTTGCTAACAGTAACTTAATTGTTAGGATTCCCAACTTCACCCTGTAGTTTTTCTCTATGCATTGCAAATTGTCTTAAATTTTCTCTGGGTTTAGAAAATTATTTCTAGAATCAGACAAATAGTATAGTAATTGAAAATTCTGTTTTGTTAAAGGTTGTTTTTTAAATGCTCTAATAATTGTAATTCTTTGGAAATCTTCAAACAGCAAGAAGGTAGATTCATCTTATGAACAAGGAGAAATAGAGCACATTCTTCCTGTAATGACACAACCATGTGATTTTAGAAAGTCTAAATCAACAGTTCCAGAGTGGGAAGAGCAAGTAATATTTAATGAGCGTTTTACTTATTTTCTTCAAAACACTGAAGAAAACCCTCAGGTTATCCTATTTTTTGAGGTAAGATGAAATATTTTGCATCTGATTTATGCACATTCTGCATTTTGGTTTGTTTTTCAATAGTATCTGTTTGACTCAATTGGGCTTTTATTTCAGTTAAATTGGGTTAATAGCATAGCTCTAAGGTAGAACGTTAAGTGGAGATACCAAAAGTGGGGATTTTTATAGGAAAGGAGCCTATTTTAATGGTAACAAGGAGTACAAAGCTTTTTTTCCAAAATCAGCTCTTAAACTTCTGGGGAAGGCTGATAAGATATGGTGGATATCACTCTTTTTGTGTTCTTGAAATCTGAAAAGAGGTGTAAGAACAAGAAAATCAAAGGTAGAATTTGTCTGTGTGTAGCAGCACCTCATTGTACCAGCGAGCAAACCATTGCATTGTTTTCATTAACATTTTACACATCCACCCCTCCTGTCCCAGTTTTCATAAAGTAATTATTAATTTGTCCTCCAATACAATTATGTTTAAAGGAAAAAATCTAGGTCATATATTCAACATAATTTTTAGCTTAGGTATTTCAATATTTGTACAGAGAGTTTCTGTAGAATTAACATAAAAACAGAAACCTAATAAAATAAATATTTTTAATTCCTTGTTTTTTTCCTATTTCAAATAGATTGAATATAACTTATTGCCATATGTTTCTTAATGTTTTTGATGCTTGTAAATGAACATATTTATAGAATTAAGAACCCTTAATTGCTTAACAAAAAACGAATTACATTTGTATGTAAAGATTCTTCGTGGAAATAATGTTGGAACCAAAAGTATGATTCCACTGAAAAAAAGTTATTTGAGTTCAGTGTGGTTTATGAAATACAAATTTGAAAAAAGTATTATTCTAAGGGTTCTTTGTATATCACATAAACTTCCCGCTGTAGTGAAATACAGGAAAATTCAGGTCCCTGTCAGAAAAATGAAGACTCATTGGCTTCCCTGTAAGTCTTCAAGGCCAGGTTGAACGTGGCTTTGAGCAGCCTCATCTAGTGAAAGATGTCCAAGCCCATGGCTCAGAACTCTGTGGTCTTTGAAGGCTCCTTCTGACCCAAATTGTTCTATGACTGATCCAATGACAAAACTGATAAAGCTAAGAAGAAAAACTAACTTTTTCACTGCCATTTCCCATCTAGATTAATACGCAGCTGGTTTTAGCTGTCAGATTTGTGATCCTAATGATTTCTGAATTATTAAGAAAATGACACATTATTGTTTTTTATCTCTTATTGAGATGTAAGAGGAGAAAGAATAAGTTTTTTTAAGACTAGACTTCTTTTTTAATGGAGCTTATAAATAGTTATCAGGTAAATGCATAAGGACCTGTTATTTCTAATTTCATACTTGTGTGGAAGAAACACTGGTTTTGTAATTTCTTAAAATTTAAATAGGTTTAATTTAATGAATTGACTGCGAATGTTTTCAGTAGTTTATTATTATTTACCATAAAATATACATCCATTAGAAATACATTTATATTCCTGCTGCTACTTCTAGGTCCTTGATTCTCCAAGTATGCAACAAGTGAGAACCAGCTCTGATGTAAAAATTCAGGAAGGTCGTTACCGAAAAATTTGTTGGGCATTTCTAAAGGTACTGTAAATATTTAAATGAAGAAAAAAATTCATACATCTTTTTATCTGAAAATTTCTAATGGTACTAAGGAGGAAAGCATTTTAAAATATTTTCAGCAACAGAGATGGACGAAAAAAAATCCTTGTTTGCTGTTCTCCCATTTTCCTCATCTTCCACTCCATGAAATCAACACAGCAACAGGCTTGACGTTAAAGTATGTGTCTCTTTCAAGAAAGTGTAGAAGGTGTAAGATTTTTTTGTTCATAAAGTACAGAAAGTTGTTTTCTTTGCATTTATGTGAATGCGAAGAAAATGACAAATCCACTAATTTCTGTGCCTCAGCTGTTCTATATTCTAGTGACATTTTCAGTTGTCCAGTCTTTGAAAAGACTCACTAACTTAATTATAGAATGCTTTTCATTTTCAGTTGCAGAGTTTGAAGTGCTGTGGCAATTGAGATACAAATGTGCCGAATGTGAGATATGAGTGATTTAGCCAGCACATGTGTACCTTTCTACCCTTTTGAGAGAAACTTGAATGTGTCAATTAGTTCTTTGAGAGCTGACAAACTTCAGTTTTCCTGAGGATTGTTTATTTACACTCACCCTGTGTGTGATAGCCGTTGACAATCATTGAGCAGTCCACAACGTAGAGGAAATGGGAGAAATACAGGAGAAGATAATGGACTGCCAGTGTAGGTGAAGGGATGGGGGCCTCCGCAGCAATTCAATACAGAGATTCCTCTGAACTCTGACCAAGAGAAATCTACTGGAATCAGGAGTCTGCTAACCTGTGTCTGTTACCAGAGCTGGTAGGAACTGTGCATCCAGGCATTCAGTACAGCCTACTCTTGAACAGAGGGAAGAATAAATTTTCAGCTCATAATTATGAATAAAATAATTGCCTATTCTTCATTCTTACTACATCTGCCTGCATTATCCTTTTATCTGTATCAGCCAGAGTGGAAATGTCTCAATTCCAGGCTGACCAGTGTGAATGGCAGTTATTCAGTTCTGTTATTCTTCAGTTCAGTAGCGATGACTCTGTCTCCTCTGGAGTTGGAGAGGTTACTACACTGCTGTTCTTCTGCTCTGAACCAAAGCCTTACCCAATGCCCTTCATGGCAGCATTCAAAGAGGACAGATTTGGAAGAAGCTGTTTGTGGATTGGTAGTCCTTTGAGATTTGGTTGTTTTTAGCAAGCAGTAGTTAAAAAAAAAAAAAGAAAATAAGTACTGCAGAGGTCTTCCCACTTTCAAGTTATTACTGCTGTGAAGCATCTTTTGAAACTAGGCTGCCATCTAAGATTTAATCCTCATTATTTGATCCTGGGAGGATTAAATACATGCTTAGTTCATTATCACTTTTAGAGTTAGTATATTTCTGCAATGGGAAGTGATTTCGAGAGTTTATACTGTGAGATTAGATATTAGAAATTATCAATTACTTTTGTGTTCATCTTTCTTCCTCTCTTTAATCACCCTTCCAGCTTGTAGGCGCAAATGGAGTTCTAAACGTTGGTGGAAAACTTCGTCTGCAATTGTATTACCCACCTTCAAGGACCAAGTCACATTCAAATGTTGTTGAGGTTTATGACTGGTGGGCAAAATGTCCTAGAAATCGCTACCCATCAACTTTATACATAACTGTAAAAGGCCTGAAACTGCCAGATCATGTAAGTTAAATATATAATATATAAATGCATTTGCAAATATGCAGACTTTTCTGTAGGAGCTAATACCTAGGTAGAGCATGTGAGTCTGTGTTTGTAGGCATGTATACAAAAGCTGTGCTTACATGCAGTATAGAAAATATATAATAAGAATGTTACATCTCAAGATATGTGTTTCAAACTCAGCCCTTTAAAGTTATCTTTCAAAAATAGGCATACTTTTCTACCTATAACTTTGAATTTTTTGCCACTGGCAGTCTGAAAACTTTCAGAGTACTTTCTTGAAGGTTAACATTTCTTCTTCTTAGCAGAAATGCCATTTTTAAGTAACTGAACTCATGCAGGTGTAAAAGTTCTTTGAGGAAAAGATGCAAATTACTTATCTTTGCTTCCCTGCACCCTCTAGCTATAGTGAGCTGTATTTTTTTCATGAATGAAAGCTACTTGTAAAATAGGCTTACACTGGTATGTGCTGAGATGGGCATTCAAGAAAAACATGGTGTTTTCTTTTCTCTGATGCAAGTACAATATTGTTCTGTTATATAATTTCCTGTTTGTATTTAGAGCTGTAATAATACCTTGTGCTCACTTTTGTACTATGAAGGGTGGTCTGTGGAAGCCTGGTGAGATGTGCACCCTATCAGTAGTACAATACAATACAGTAGTGGAGTAATTCTAATTTTCACTGACCTTGATAGTTACTAAAAATAGGACATAATCGATCATTTGAAAAATTGTGGTACCATTGGATTGACACAACTTTGGAAGCTTGGATTGCTTTCTGACTCCTGGTTGCTTTAAATTATATTTTGCAATGCAGTTTTCATGTATTAAGCTTTTCCAGTCTCTGTATTCCAGATATAAAAATGCAAGACATTTAAATGAAAGGTGCCTTTTGGGCTTTTTAGAAATTACATTGTTCACTTTAAAAATATTTTTTCCCTGATACTTATTTTTGTTTGCTTTAAGGTTGGTGCTTCTTTTCACTCTATGGCAGCTGTTCAACAGGAGCAAAGTAATACAGCACTGTCTGAGCTCCAGAGAGAAGGATGTGAACCTTCTTTAGATGAGAAAAAGGAGCCATTTAAATGGTCAAGATTGCCCGGACAGGTGAAGCATTTTTCTTTGAATTTTAAATTAAAAGAATTTAAATATTTTGTAAGTATTATGTAGTAAGTAATTAACTGAAATAATTAACAAAGATATTAAACAAAACATAAAAAATTGTCATAGATAGTAGAGGAGGCTTATGGTTGATTTTAACCATTTTTATACCAGAAGAGTCAGGTATTTTTATCTGCAGAATTCGCTAAAAGTTTGAAAGAATAAGAAGACAGGAAGCCAGTTCTCAGACTTCAGCTTGATTAGAAATGTATTTTCTTGACTTTACTTTTTGTTTGTTGAAGACATTTTTAAAATATGAAAAAAGAAAGAGTTTACATGGAAGAACCATGTAGCTACTATGGATATTGCCCTTCACCTTAAACTTTGAATTTAGTTTTGGAGAAAAAGCCATTGGGTGAAAAAAAGGTAATATGCTGGGAGAAAGGAAAGGGGTCTAAAATACCAGTTGAGTTTTTTGAGATGTTTCGTCTCTGGTTCTGTCTTTAAAAGTCAAATATTTAAATACAGATGAGGAATTTTAAAATTATTGGGTAGAAGACCAAAGGTTTGAGTGCCTGTGGTTGGGTTTCTGAGTTCACACTGCAGTCATTTGGTACTAAAAGATGAGCTTAGGCTCCTTAAACAACCTTGACTTACAGTCTAACTCCACAGCTTACATGACTGATGGTAGACATTTTTAAGCATTTCTTAATATTGAAGAATTTATTTCAGTTTTGGTTTTTTTTGAGGTTTTCTAAACATGCTAGTTGTTTGCAATAATGGGGCAGAAAGAGATGCACATTCATGGGGCCTAGGTTGTGCTGCAAAACTGTCTGTTTATAATACATTGAATTTTACTTTGCAATGCCATTAAGATGTTACTAGCCTTTTAGAGCTTGTGCATGTCAGGAGCTCAGAGTGTGTTCCCTGCATTGGATGGTTAATATTCCTACCAATTGTTCCCTGAAAAGCCAGGCTTGCCGCATACCCAACAAGGCCCTGTTTTCCCTGCGAGCTGGAGATCTGGGCTGCTTCTGTATCCGCTTCTCTCATGACGGGAGAACGCTGGCAGCAGCATGTGCAGGAAGGAACGGCTATCCCATTGCTTGTAAGTTTAAATGCATTTTGGCTTTTTGCTTATAATCCATGCATTTGGAAGTAAAGATTAAGGGAAGCTAATTTTTAAATTGTGCTTTTTTAGAGTTTCTGGTTTGTAGTTGTGATTAGACTATTGTTCTGTGCATTAAAGAGCATTGAGGAAAATGCTCCTTCTGTGATACGGCTGGAATTGGCTTTTCCTACATGGTTACATACACACAGTTTAATAGTATGAAATGACACCATTTCTGCCCAGAGGCCTAATGGAAATAGTCAGTTTGCAGAAAGAACATAGTTTCTGATGATAACGTTTTTTAAGGGAAATAACATTTTAAGCATCCACCTCACACACTTATATTAAAAGTTTTTCTTCTAACCCGTCTGGAAAGTTAGATCCTGAAATGTTACCATTTCCAGACAGACTACTGGAAGCCACTCTCTTCTGTGGTCCAGGTCAGTTAAGTACAAACATTCCTTGTAACTCAAATTTTTGACTGCTTCATCACAGTAGCTTCAACTGCATAAACCTTGCATAAAAGTTTTGAGATTTAGAAAGAGCAGAATTTTAAGTGTACACAAATAAGTGTTTAAATGCAAGGAACAATAAATCTAGATTCCTTTATTACACAGCCCCATAAAATTATCTTAGTGTTAAAATATTTCTAAGATTGGTCAATTAGTTGTCAAAATTTGAAGAAACCCAACATAATCCTAATCTGGTTCTAATAATTTAATGCAAATAAAGTGTTTCTCAAGGGGTAAGACATTTGTGGCACCTGTGAACCACTAGGTGGAAGTAGATGCTTGCTGTCTGTTCATATCTAGCAATTATTTCATCCTGCTGCCTCAAAATGAGAAGATACAGAAAGTGAGTTGATTTATGCTAGCAGAAAATCAGCCTAAAATTAGACTAAACTTTGGCTCTAGTAGGTACATCTGTTTGACTGCAAATACTGAAAAAACTTTTCTTTTTCTATTTCTAATTACCTAGTGTATGAAATTCCTTCTGGACAGTTCCTGAGAGAATTTTATGGTCATCTTAACATAGTGTATGATCTTTGTTGGTCAAAAGACAATCAGTACCTTCTTACTGCTTCCTCTGATGGCACTGTCAGGTCAGTATGATGACATGTTGTGGCAGATACCATCAGAAGTTGAAAAGAAAGTGTCCCAATTCAGTGTTTGATGAGATGTTCTGGCAGATACCATCAGAAATTGAAAACAAAGTGTCCCAATTCAATGTTTTACTACAACCTGTGCTATAATGTTTTAATTAAAGATTTGGTTACCGTGTGACTAAAAAAATATCAAAATCGTAGTTGTGTGAATCACTTATACTGTATTTACTATTTCTAATATATTTGTATTTGAAACCAAAGCTTTTCCTAAAACCCTAGTGTCTAAATCTACAGTGAAGTAAAAAACCAAAAGAGCTGTTATTTTGAGACAGTTGTAATATTCTGTTCCTGGAGAAATTGCCATACTATGAATGCAGTATTAAGTGTGCAAATTTGAACATCAGGCAGGAAATTGAAAGTTTAAGATTCAAGTTGTGTGTAAATTTACCACACTGCATATATGTATGTTGGTGGTGTTCTTTTGGTTTTTTATACTTAGTAAAGTAATTCAGCTTAAATTGCTGTAAATTAATTTTGATACTGTTGTTTCTTAAATCAAATCCCCTACAATTACAGTGTACTTCCCTACAATGTTAATGTTAAAATATTGTTCTGCTCAGATTTAAAAACCAAAACCCTCAAAGCTGTGGATACCCGTGGAAATATCATTGGGACACTGTACAATTTTATTGTGAACAACTTCATGGGTTTTCATAGAGCTTTTTAGGTTTTTTAAGCCCTTCAGACCTATTTATTATTTTGGCTATGCAGCTCAGTAATGGTACAGGCAGTTGCATAAATGAAATGCCAGAAGAATTGTTAAATGATATGTTGTGTGTGTGGAACTGTATGTATGTGGGCATAAAAAGAGTGTGTGGAGAGTTCAGGTTTTTTTTCATTTGGGAGTGGATTATGTAAGAATTTTTTATATTGAGATAAATATCAATTTCAGTCATTTATGTTGCCTATGAAAAGGCTGAGCTGCTCCTCAATTTTTGAATTTGTGGCAGCAAGTTGAAACTGCAGTGGTCTGCCTCCTTTTCTCTATACTTTGTGCAGTCACTGTATGAGTTATTAGTTCCTGTATTTGTTGTGAGTTGCCTTCAGCTCCTTAAAAAGTCTCAGCACCCCACTGCTTTAAAGTAATTATCAGTTTATTATTTGGATTATCTTTAACTGAGTTCTAAGTTAACGTGAAGGCAAATTCATGAACCTCTGTGAGTTCTTCTTTATACAGTGTTCTGTGTTATCCTCAAGCCTTCCCAGGCTTTAGGTCCACATTATTTGTGAGCAATATAGTTTTGTTTTGTTAGATTAAAATAACTCTAAAAGATAGGTAAACTCGTTGTGACCTTTCTGCATCAAATTGCAGATTAATTTCTGTACTCTAAAGGGTTGCAATTTTGTAATTAAGTCACCTGAGTAAGCTTAGAATTCTTCAGCAGCCACCAGATGTGGTTGCCTCACCAGAAGTGGGTGCCACTAAAACCATTCAATAGCATTTTGTAACTGAATACTGTGTGTAATGTGCTGCTCACCTGTATTTAGTGATCTGGGTAGTGATCTGTTTTATTCTTTGTGGACCCATCTTTGGGGGAGGCTCGCTAAGAAAATGCATACCATCAAATAGAAAACAATAACCAAAATCTGATTTTACATCTATGGTTGGCAAAGGATAGGAAGTAGATGAATAGTAAGAAGTGAATTTATGTGATGTAAACATCCTTGAGATCATGATCACTGTGTGGCTGGTAATTATTATTCTAAAATTTTCTGGGATTATATTTATATTTAGTGGCCTATATGCTCCTCTGTGGCTATTCTTGTTATATTATTGTCTTAAATGAATTATACCCCAGAAGGGCTTAATTTGGTTGTAACACCTGGAAGAAGGAAACCAATTCATTTCATGGAATTCTTTGAGTATTTTAAAATGAGAAATATATCCATTGAATGAATAAGTAGTAATTAATTTTCTTTGAGGACCAAATACTGTGTAAAGTAGCAAATTTTTCTTAATTCTTGTTAGAAAGTACCATGTTAAAGGATTAAATAGAGTTGGAATAAATTGGTGGGATAGACAGGTATTGTTAAGTGTTTGCAAGCATTTGCCTCTAGAACCAGTAGCCAAAAATATGGGCATCAGTTATACCTGTGTGTGTGACTGCTTTGTACAGTAGAAAGTCTAACTTTGTTTTCTTTTAGAATGTGGAAAATAGAAATGAAGGCAGCGTCTGCAGTGAGAGTTTTCCCTCATCCTTCATTTGTCTACACTGCCAAGTACCACCCAGTTGCTGACTCGTTGGTTGTGACAGGATGTTACGACTCAGTGATTAGAATCTGGAATGCAAATGTGAAAGAAATCCATGGGCAACTGCTACAGGAGCTTGATGGCCATAAAAGTTTCATCAACACTCTTTGTTTTGATGCAGAAGGTATGTAGTTAATACTGCTTTTACAAATAGTTGTCTTTCCAATTGAAAACCATTTTGAGTGCTACTATTTTACTTCATGGAGGCAGTGTATTCCTCTTCAGAAAAAATTATTTACTGGGAAAATGCTGAGACATTGAGGCAGGTTGCCCAGAGAAATCGTGGATGCCCTGTCCCTGAAAGTGTTCAAGGCCGTGTTGGTCTGGGCTTTGTTCTAGTGGAAGGTGTCCCTCCCTATTTCAGGGAGGGCAGAACTAGATCATTTTTAAGGTCCCTTTCAACCCAAATCAATTGATGAAGAAAACAAGGTGGTAGTAATTAGATTGTGAGAATTTTAGCTCTAAACTGAAGTGGGAAGGTCATGAACTTTTCAATATTGACAGAGAATAGGAAACACGGAGAGAAAGGAACAGAGGTTTGACCATTGTGAGTCATGTAAATTGATAGGTTGACGGCTGAAAGTGAGGGTTGTACTGAGATCTACTAGTGGAGCAAGAGTTGAAGATGGGTGAAAGTTAAAGCTCGACTTTTTCTAGTATTAGTGACATCATTAGTAGTTAGGTGGTTCATTTTAGTCACTGGAGTAGGTACTACAACGAGGAAAGCTGTATTTTTATAAAGAATAAATATTTGTGTTTAAAGAATAAGTGTTGGAAAATATTATTTGTTCTAATTCAAGGTTCTCTTAATGAATGTATAAGTAATCATTGAGCTATTATGTGAAGCTTGTTGAGCTGTAAATGCTCACTTTTTGCTGGTTTTAGAAAATGAATAAAAATGAAAAAAATTAAAGATATGTTCTGCACCTCAGTTATTTAATGTATATACTACATCCAGATTTATGGTATCCGGTTATGTCATACAATATGAGAAAAATGCATTTGCAATGAGTATATTATAGCAAAAGAGATGGAAGAATTGGTATTTGCCTATTCACAAAAATGAGAGAACAAAAGATTGTTTATTTTGTGGTTTTTTTTGTGGGTGGTATTTTACTCATAAGACATTATTTCTCAGGACACCACATGTTCTCAGGAGATAGTTCAGGACTAATAATAGTTTGGGACACACCTGTCAAAGGAAGTTCTCCACACCTTTTTCAACACTGGAAGGTCAATCAGGTAAACAAGTTTCTTAACTAGCATTGTAATTTTTATGTGTACTGTTCCAAATCTAGTAATCTGATTTGAATTAAATTTTTTGATACATTACTTTTTGTTTAACTGCAGAGGTATATTTTCTTTAAAAATTGGTATAGAAGAACTGACAAAATGTTCAGTGATTGACTGACTTAATTTTTTACAATTGTTTTGCAACTTAATTGGGTTGGTCACTGGAACAGGCTCCCAGGCAGGTGATCACAGCACCAAGCCTGAGAAAATTCACAAGTATTTGGACTACCAAGGTACACAGTGTGATTCTTGGGGCTGTCCTGTGTAGGGCTAGGAGTTTGTCTTTGATGTTTATAGCAGGGCCCTTGCAACTAAGGATATTGTAGGATTCTGTGATTCTGTATTTTTTTTATATATGTAAAACGTGAAAATACTTGAGGTTTGATAAAACTTTTTTGACGGATAAATACTTTGTTCTCTAGACACAAAAATAAAATAGACCACAGGCTCTGAAAATCACATTTGTTCATACCTTAGAGCCTTGATGTTCAGTCAGCATTTTTGTCATCAGCTTAGTTTTTTTTAGAAATTCAGAAATTTGAAAATTCAGTCACACCAGAATCTGCCTCATGGTTGTAAAAAGTTGATGTCTAGGATGTAATGCTTTAATATAGGAACAAACTTTTTCCTTAACCATATAAAATGAATTGAGCAGAAAAATAGTAATGCAAGAGAAAAATGGGCAATAATGTATAAAAACATGAGTTTTAAACCACAAAATTATATAATTTTCTGTGTTTTCCATCCTTCTGTAGGAAATAAAAGAAAATGATATTAAAGGAACACCAGTAAATCATTTGGAAGTGCATCCGAATGGAAGGCGTTTATTAATCCATGCCAAAGACAGTACCCTGAGAATTATGGATCTCAGAATGTTGGTATTTTTGGTGACTAACATGTATTTCCTTTATGTTCTAAAATTTTTATGGGGAAATAAAATACCACAAAGGTATTAGTTGTGTAGCTGGGGAGAAAAAAAATATCCTAATAATCAGGGATAGAAATGTTAGGGTTAGGAAATTATTTCAAAACACTGCTGTGTTGCATTTTGGGTGATATTGAGTAAGTCTCTGGGTGATATTGAGTAAGTCTTTTAGAATAGAATATCTAAAATTTCCTAGATTACTTGGGAGACTAAACTGGCATGAAGAATACAATGTTAGTCTTCTAAAGATTGAAATCCTTTTTAAAATGCAATCTGGGCATGAAAAGAACTTGGAAGTGGTAATATTTGTGTCGTAGTTTTGCATTTTTAAGACTCTGGGAAGGATATTTTGATGATGAAATGGAAATGATTATCATCATAAATGCTAAAAAATGCAGTGATGTACCTATTATGGTATATTAAGCAGGCTGTGAGATAGTTTTGCAGTTTATGATGATTTTCTCATTTTTAATTGGTATAAGCATGATTTTTTAATGACAAACGAAAATAATGAGCAGGGAGATTATAGACTCACTTGAGATTGATGTTGGAGAATGACCAGGTCAACCCAACAATTAAATCACAACAGCATGCTAGTCAGAGCTTTATACTATTGGATTTTTAATATCTTGAACGATGAAAATTTTACAGCTTCTGTGAGCAACATGTTCTAGTGTTCATTTACCCTCAAAATGAAGTACTTTTTTCTTATTTTTATAAGCTATACTGTACTTTATAAGCTATACTGTACTTTATAGCTATATTTCAATTGATGTCCATTCCCTCTTGTCCTTTTATTGGGTGGGAGTGAGCAGTCTCTCTCACCAATCACTTACATATGTAGATAAGATGCACTTGAACATTCTGTTCTGGAAAGTCACATTAGAGATATGAACAACTTTTCTAAAATGTTTCATCCTTAATTTCATAGGTTTCTTTCTGCCCCTCAGCACACAGAAAACCCCTGAAGGTATTCAATAGATGTGTAGATGTGGCCCTTAGGTATATGGTTTAGTAGTGGATGGGACAGTGCTGTGTTAACAGTTGAAGTTAATGATCTGGAAGGTCATTTTGAAATTAAGCAGTTCTGTTATTGTCCTGGATTGAATGTTTGAGCTAGCTGAGGACTCTACTGTATTATGGTGCACATTTCTCTTTTTCTGTAACTGATAAAATATTATGACCATGCTAGAAGCTGAACTATCCACTCAGTCAAAGGATGAAATTGCTGGATTAAGAGAGGGAACCTGTCGTTTTTTAGGCCAGGGTTCTTCTGTTGCTCCTCTTTCTAAAACGTGCAGAAAGTTTTATTTTGAGAGGGAAACATGGGCATGCATATTAATCTTTAAGAAAAGATTTAATATGGGCTGCAATTTCACAATTATTTTAAGCAAATTTATCCATTGGATGTACAATCTCCAGCAATCTCCCACACCTTTGGCTGTGTATTCCTAGCATTTCTTTTTTATCATTTCTAGAGGTCTTCTGATGTGGGGTAAGTCAGATCAGTGAGCTGATCTGACTAAAAATTAGCCTACAAATACAAATGATTAATTTTCATTTTATTATTAACTCTTTGATCAAATTTATCTGATAGCTGCCCAAGAGAAGAAATGAGGGAGAGCCTGGGAAAATAAGGGTGGAGAGGACACCACCAGGACTTCTACTTTGACCACAGCCCACAGTTACATTGACTTTTAAGTCTATCAATAAACCACAGGTTCAGATACCCAGCAGTGATAATTTTACACGTCAGCATTAACTGTTCATTCCCTGCATGAGAAAAGAGGGGGTGGAGGTCACAGATGAACACAATTCATTTTGATTGACAGCTGGTTGCTCTTAACTTTCCTCTTTCAACTTGCTTTTTTGATCTTTTTGGATAATACTGCTGTCCTGTCACTTAGGTATGTGATCAGGGATTTGGTTTTAGTTCAGCCCTCTCCTTAGGGTTCCATATGAAGGTTAGTTTTACATCTTGCAGGGCTCTTCTCATGACATCTCAGAGATACTATCTTTCTTATTCCTACAGCTAAAACTCTTATGTGGGCTAATATGGAACTCTTATTTGAGCTAATATTGCTGTTGGATCATCTAGGGTATATTTATTTGGAATATTGTTTGAAATAATTTTCCTGTAATATTAAATGCACTGTACTTCTCCCAGCATAATTTCATTGTTTTTGCAGTAGCAAATGTGAAATAATGCTGTCTTCTGTCCTTGAGGCTATGGTGGCCTATTGCTGTTCTTCTTGCCTTAAATTCTGCATTGTAGTACTGCTGCTGGGTTAGTCTCCATGTTGAACTTCGACATCTTTTTTCCAGGCTATGCCTCTTTCAAGCTGATTTATCTTCTTTCCATCCTTTTTGTGGATTCTCTCTTACTTGATGCAAACAGACTTTGACAGTAGATCATTATTACCATGCTGACCTATAGTGTTTCACTGAAAAAAGAATACCTAAGCTGAAAAATAATATCGAACATTTATAGTAAATCAGCGTTTATGTCTGAAATTTGGTGATTCTACTGCTGGTTTCTGACCAAGGAGACATTAGTCTGAAGAGTGCTGCTGCATAGGTTTAATCATTCAAGCTCAAGAAGCATAATGAAAACTTTTCTAACAGAGCTTGGTGTAATAGTGCTAATTTCCCTGTTTTTTTGCAAAGCCCAGGATCAAGATAGAGATGCAGTAATTTGCACTATCTGTTGTCTAGATCTGAGGGTTTACTTTTTCTACTGAAAGACAAGGATGCACATTTTCATCTATACTGTCAGGTGCAGTGTGAAGGTTAGGGAAAATAAAGGGTAAATAAATACTTCACTCTGCAAGAAGTGTGTGCTTGCATATGTATTTGAGATGCAAAGTTTACTGATTTTTCTGAGAAATAGAGGGGGAACTGAGAATTAAAAAGTTACATTGTCTATTCTGAATAAATCTTCTATATTTGCAAACTTTTTTTAGCTTGGCGACAAAGAAATATGTAGGTGCCACAAATTACAGAGAAAAGATTCACAGCACCTTAACACCATGTGGTACGTTCCTGTTTTCAGGAAGTGAAGATGGAAAGGCTTATGTTTGGAATCCAGAAACAGGTAACTAATTATTTTATGGGCTTAAGCCAAATTGTCAAAGCTGAGGGGGAAAAGATTTTTTTAAGGTTTATCGAAACACTTTTGATATGGAATGAAACTTTGGTGAGATGTTCTTAAATCCTGAAGCTTTAGCTCAACCTTCTAAATAGCTGTTATTAATCTCTGAGATTTAATTCTCTAGAGGAAATTAGTAGGGGTAACATTTGTAATATCCAGCATGACTGGAGCACCTGAGGCTCAGCTTTTTTTGTACTGCAGCTCTTTACATGTGGTGAGGATCTTAAGATGGAATGCACAAAAATGTTTTAGGTCAGGTAAGTTTTTCTGTTGTGTTGTTTAGATTTGAGAATGAGGCTCTTGTGCTGAACCACTTCATCTCTGTGGTGGGTGGTCAGAGACTGAATATTTTTGGTGTGTGGTATATAAGACTTCACTGTGAATTAGTCCCCAAGCCAAGGAGTTTCAAAATAGCTACCAAAATCTTTCTGAAAAAATGTGACAAAAATGTAGGGTAGAGTTTCTTGTACAGGAGGTAAAAGAGATGAAAATAAGAGCAGAAAGTACCAGAATACCATTTTGGATTTGATGACATTATATTCTGTCTGTAATTGTAATTTATATAGTATTTTAAAATTAAAAAAGGTAAATATTTTGAAACTGGCAGGATAACTAACAGTTCTGCTTTGAATTTCTTTCCATGTTTCCAACTATGTTAACTTGAGTCTCTGTCGCTACATAATTTGCCTGAAAACTTTTTAAAAAGTACAAAAATAAAAGGAAGGAGAAACTTTGTTATTCGTATGTTTTTATCGGATTTTGACTTTTGTTTCCACACTGTATTTGCATTTATAGTGCCATCAGCTGAAGAGCTAATTTTATTTATATTTTTAATAATTCTGTCCTCAACTTTCACTCCTGTTATCAGTGTTATATAGCTGAGATCCACAGCTAAGATGCCTATCTTTGTACAATGCAAGCACAAACAAATACTGTGGAACGCCACCTTTCCAGAACATGCTTATCAGAAGGAGAGAACTCATCTAACCTGGTGCATCCTCCTCTGGCATTTCCTGCAGCTATTGCAACAGCACTAACTTTTCTGACGTACTGAATAACTTAAAAGCTTGCAGTATTTCCTTTGTCTTATGCCAAAATACAACTTTTCAATCAGGAAATTGACTGAACAACATTTATTTACAGTGGCAAACATTGTAGTAATACAAGATTTAACCAGCTCTTATTCTGCTGGATTGAATGTTTCAAATATTTTTCCATGGCATTAATAAACTTACTTCACTTCTGTAGGAGATCAGGTGGCCATATATTCTGATCTCTCCTTCACATCTCCACTTCGTGATGTTGCCTTTCATCCACACGAGCACATGGTGTCTTTCTGTGCCTTTGGTCAAAACCATCCAATACTTGTATACATTTATGATTATAAAGGTACAGTACAAATTTTCTTGATACTCACCTGTAAGTATTTTATTTTTAGAAGCAATTTGTTAGTATTTGTACTTCTTTTGAGAGGAAAAGAAAACAGTCATTTGATGATAATGCATATCTTTTTTTCTGGGAGATACCGAAACTGAATTGAACATGATCCTGCACTACTTGTTTTATGTGATGCTGCTTTAAGCAAGGGTTTTGGCCCAGCCAAAATCACTAGAGGTCCCTCAATTTTTTTGTGTTTCCTACTGTGTGATTTTTGCAGCACTTTATCATATATAGGCAGCATTATACAAAAGCCCTTTTTGCAGTATCAAGGTAGAATATGAATCCAGAAAATACAATTATTTGGAAAGCCAATTAGTAGCTTAATTGGAATCTGTGTATTTTGTGCCAGCTATGTTGCAAAATAATGTTGAGGAGCTGTATAGAAATGGATGAGAGTGTATAGACTTCTGATAAGTAGCTGTTATAGCTGTGATGTCATTATGTCAGAGATGTGTTTGTTCCCCATGTTTTATTGAAGAGAAGATAGAAATAAATGCTAACTTAGAATTTTTGGGATACGAAATAAAATTCAGATTGTCCTTCACAGGCTTTTTTGATAGTTGTGTTCATATAAGGACATTTTCATCTAGGGAGTTAATGTGTTAATATGAATTACGCAGTTATTTTTTATATTAATTATGTTTGCAGGGGACATACATCTGTAAAATTGATCCTGTCTTTATGTACTGGCTTTTTAAGTAACATGTAGTAATAGGATTACTCATATAAAATCTCAGTGTAGGTTATCTGTTGAATTGGTTAACTTTTACAGGAACATTAAGTGGAATGATTTTGCAATCAATATTCAGTGCTATATTCAATTAAGAAAGATATTGGTATTGTAAAAAACAATATGATTTTTGGGGGTGAAGGGTTTCTTCAGAATTTTTTGATGAGCAGTGAGTCTAAAAAACTTAACGTAGTAGTTTGAAATATATATATGGGCATACACATTTAGAGACCATGCAGCACAGTCATAGTTATTTGTGTCTTCTGACTGCCCAACTGCTAACAATAAGACTTTTCATAGATTGTAGTCTTTTTTTTTTTTTGTATTATTGGTTACTATCTTTATGTTCCTTTTTTGGCTAAAAGCACTCTTTTTTCTTTCAGAAAATAGTCATACTGCCACAGTGTTGAAAGAGTTAAACATATACTAATACTAATTTTAGTTACTCACACAATTTTTAAGATTCTGGCAGCATGTGTTTTAGATACACCAACAGTTTTATTAATGTCCTGGGCAGAACTTCCATGAAGAATTCTTCTAACCTTTGTTGGCTTGAGACCATAGTACAAAAAAATTGCAAAAGTCAACTTGTCAGTCATTGTGTCCTGTGCCTGGGTAATATGTCTGTCAACTTATGAAGTACTGTTCAGGCATCATAAACTCACTTGAACTAGGCTGGAAAAAATGTGAAATGTCCCCAGCTTGAACTCAGTGCAGGCTTTACAACTTCATTGCCCTTGAAAAATTCCTTTCTCTTCCCACTCTTTCCCCCCCACCAATGCCATATTTCTGTATGAGGAACACTATTGTTTATAAGCAATACAAAAATACCAGTTCTGTATGAGAGATTACTAAACCAAATAACTGAAAGTGTGATATTGTGATCAGAAGAGTTAGGGGGAGAATGGGGTAGTAAGGGGAAATTTTCATGTCACTTTCAGGTTTTCCCTATAGTACTGTTGGTACAGTTTTTGATGGTATTTGACTGAAGACATGGCTGGCAAAATGACTCTGATCCTTCCATTTTTTTTTTCCCATGACAATGTAAGGCTTCACCTGAGACATTAATATTGGTTATTTCTACAGTTGCTCAACAGGAAGCTGAACTTGTAAGAGATCTTAGTTCATCACTTACCACAGCTGCACCAAGGGGGCCACACTTCATTGGCAGTTTTTCTGAAATTCCTGTGCAAAAAAACTCAGTGATGTCTCCAGCAGATCAGTTTGTCAGTGTTGCAAGAGCATCAATGAGAATGCAGAAGGTGAAACAAAAACTTGATTCTGTTATGGTAAGTCAAATTTAATTAATTTTAGAAATATAGTCTTCCCATACTCTGGAACTGATATACTTAAAAAAACACATATGTATTGTCATGGCATCTTTATGGTCTTTAGAAATTAATACGTCTGTCACTTATACTAATGCAGGTGTAAGTAGCTTTTAAGAGCAATCATAAAAAACCTAATTCTGTTTTTTAAGTACTGATGACAAGGGATTTTTTTTTGTGCTAGTGCCCATTGCTGTTTGTCCATTTATGTGAAATCAGGGATCCATAGATCATTATGGTTGAGATTCCTATCCACCTTAAAAACTGTATGTGGCATAAATGCTAGGGGTTTTAAGGAGCTGCAGGGCAGGGAGGAGAGCATGTCCTGTGCTGGGCACAGCTGTTTCAAGCCAGCTTATTGAAGGGCAGTATGGAGCAACTGCACAACTGAAACTGGAACCAGACAGAGTATGGCACCTCTGAGAAAAGAGACTTAACAAAGGTCAGAACCTACTAGAGACAGGAAACACCACAGCAGAGGAGAAATGCAAAGGAAAACGTGTCAGGACGCAAGTGAAGATACAGGAGGAGGGATGCAAGGAGTCATGTGAAATGAGGAGATGTGAAAGAAGACACAGAAGGAGGCAGGGAGGTGATGCAAGAGATTCAAAACAATGCAGAAATGGAAATACTAGGGAAATAACAGAGTAGGCTTGAAGGGAAAGACAGGAGATACACGAGGACATGCAAAAGAAAACACACATGATGGTACATCTCTGACCGTGTTGCAAACAGTGGAAGAATCCATGCTGGACAGGTGCAATCCCCAAGGATGTTGGGTGGTGAAGGATCCATATTAAGCAGTTGAAAAGAGCAAGAAAAAAGAAGAGTCAAAAAGAGCAAGTCACTATGCACTAGTCTCACTCTACTGCCCCACCCTTCCACTGCCTTTCCAAGGGGACTGAGTGTAATGTAATGTCAAAATTAAGGAGACTGGGGATTACAAAGGAGAAAAAAGAGGTGCCTGAAGTGGAGACAGACAAAAACGGATGAAAAGTGCTTTCCTTGGCTGGGTGTTTTTGTCTTGTTTCTCAGTACTCAAATTGGTAATTAAACTTTTGTAATTGGCAATAAATTTAATTAAGTTAAATTCCCCAACTTGAGACAATTTTGCATGCAACAAGGATGCAGAATGTTCCTGAATAGCACTGCGAAGTTATAATTACTTTTCACAATGACATGAACCACATTTGAGTTTGCATTTACTGTTTTTCATTTTGAAGTACTTTTGAGTGCATGTAGATTTATTTTAAATGTAGTTTTAGGTTTTGTCTGCATTAATAAGTAGTGAATCACAAAAGAAGCTGATGAGTAGATGAAAGTTGTTTTTGCTGGGGTTGCTGTAACTACTGTCATCATGCTTTAGGGGTTTGGATTAGATTTATTCTGGTTCCTTGGCTTTGGCATCCCCATTAGGCCTGAACTTTGAAACTGTCTGGAAGAAAGCTATCCTAAAGACCTTCACACAGACCACAGATTTCTAAAGTGTGAACTCCCAGTGAACCCCTTCATTAAGCAGCACACAGTAGCTCTCATGGATAACACTAGTATGCTGCTTCTACCTTTCAATTATGTGTGGCCTGACACAAGGGAGCAAACCTTGTTTCTACTTTCTGCTCATTCTGTTCTGCTCACCTACAGAGTGAGTGCTGGTGCTGTCAAGTTGTTTATCAGAGAAAGGCACAACATGGAGAGAATGGAGCGTGTAGCCTTGTGTCTGGGACAAGTATTCCAGGAAGATACTCCAGGATAAATTTTTACTGTTCTGGATGTCTGGCCATATGAAGAAAATGATGGGGTTAGAGAGTTTATGAGAACCTTTATCATTGCAACTCTTTAGTCCCAGATTAACCAGTAGTTCTGGACTGTGGAAGACAAATCTGGTTTAGCAGAAGCATCTACAAGGTCCATGTTCCTGTGTGACTAGATAAAATAGGTAAGCCTACAACTGTGTTTGAAAGAATAACTTTCAACCACTGGAGTTTTGTAACACTAGATTTCCATTGACTAGTTTGGGCTGAGTAAAGTCCACTGTGAGCAGAGTAATGATCAGTGCTTTTGACAGCATCCTCCAAGCCCTCTAGCCACGTGGGAGAGGTCCAAAAGTTCATCCGAGTCTTCTCCCTGTGTGAGTTTCCAAACAGTACAGGATGGTGGTTTAAAGAATGGACATCCAGTTTGATATCTGTCACATAGCAGCAGTAATTATAAACACTGAGAGTGTTTCCTTGCAGGACTTTATGACCCACTGAGATATGGGGGAGGAGATTTCTTTGAAAGGAGTCTTGATGCTGATCTTTTCAGTGATCCAACATGAGACTCAGATGACAGCGGTAGATACTTTTCAAGCTGGCATGGGATAATTTTTTGCATGTGGCCGCAGTATTGCCTGCCTGATTATCGCATTTTGGACAGCCCCAGAGTAAAATATACAACATAAAAATTCAAATTTCTATTAATTTGTAATTGAGAATTAGTTTTTAATGTGTATGCAATTCTCTTTCCCATATGAGATATGATGCATGTATGTAAGTACTGGCTTTGCTGGAAGGCTTATCAGAGTTGCATGCTCACATGAATGGTTTGCTAAAGTGTTTGTCAAAGTAGAACTCTTAAAAGTGGCCACTCTGCCACATGTGTGAGAATGTGCTAATATTTCTGAGAATGACGAGTGAAAATGGAGAAAAATGAAACCACGTGTAGGATGGCTTGCTGCACTGTGGTCGAGTTGGAACATTAAAAATCCAAATGAGAACACAGGTGTGTTACATTGTATGTATTTCACAGAATCATAGAATATGTTGAATTGGAAGGAACCTCCAGAGATCAAGTCCACCTCCTGGCACTGCACAGAACCAACCCCAAGAGTCACACCATGTGCCCAAGAACATTGTTCAAATACTTCTTGAACTCTGTCAGGCTGGTGATGTGACCACTTCTCCAGGAAGCCTGTTGCAGTGCCCAACCACCCTCTGAGTGAAAAAATTTTTCCTCATATTCAACCTAAACTTTCCCTGACACAACTTGAGGCCATTCCCTTGGGCCCTGTCACTGGTCACCACAGAGAAGAGAGCAGTGTCTGCACCTTCTCTTCCCCTCATGAGGAGGCTGTAACTGCACTGAGGTCTCCCCTTCTCAGGCTCAGACAAAGTGACCTCAGCCACTCCTGGTACAGCCTCTCCTCCTGGCCCTTCACCATCTTTGTTTCTGTCCTTTGGACACTCTCTAATAGTTTAACATCTTTCTTACCTTGCGGCACCTGAAACTGCACAAGGCATTCAAGGTGAGGCCGCCCCAGCGCAGAGTAATCCTGGTCTTTGGGTCATGTTTTCATGCCCTTGTCACAGACATGCCGGCAGTACCATGCTGGGACAAGCATGGTGGCAGCACACCTTGCAGACCTGGCCTAAGGTCACACCTGGAGTCATGTTTTCTGAGACAAATGTGCTGGAACAGACAAATAGCAAATCTGCCAACGTGGGTGTCTCTGGTTTTCACACGTGTGAACTTAACAGCATACTGAATTTAAAACTGAAAAGTTTAAAACTTTAGAACTTTAAAACTTAACAGCTACTGGATTTAAAACTAACTTTAAAGTGTAGAGTTTAGAGTTCTGTGACTTAGATACGGATTGGAAAATGTACTGTCAATACATTACATTTGGGTTAAGCTAGATAGAGAATACTCTGATCCCATATAAGATTGGGTTCTTTGTCTTATGACCCATGCCCCCTTTCCAGGTCCTGTTAGAGCCAATAAATTTTTTTATTTTTGTTTTTCTTCCTTTTACCTAAACTTGAACCTTAACAAATTATAGATAAAGTTTCTTCTCTTCTGCAGCATTGCCATTCTTAGCCCAGAAATTAGAACAAAGAGTTGATTATTGTGCTAAAGCTTTAGCAATTCACAAAAGCTAAGACGTTTTGATACAAATGTAAAAATTAATTTCTGTATGAAACCAGAATGCAGAATTAGCTTCATTTCCAAATAGAGAAATTACAGAGTAGTGAATCTTTGCAGCAGTTATTTGTCTCTACCTCAAGGAACTAATACTAATGCATTATTCTGTTAATGGAGGTTTTTGATAGGAAAACATTTAACTCATCTCTGGCTCTTGGAAGTGCTTATAAGAGTTTTTCATTCAATGTTACTATTTATGTTTTTTTTAGTTTCACTCCATCTAGCAGTAAAAAAAACCAGTTTAACTGTCCATAACAAGGGGATGATATATGTTGTGTAGGTATGGAGAGAAGAGCTTTCTTTGAAGGTGTAGTATTCTAGCTCTGAAATTTGCCTTTTAGATGTCTGACACCTTTGTGGCACTTACAAATAGCATCTGTAAATACTCTGTAGTACTAGTCTTGGAATCAGTTACATGTTGGCTGCTTTATCTCTTGATATATGCTTTTGCCACATTGTCAGGTGTTACAGCATTCGATTTTTTTGTCTCATGCAATTCACTTTTAACGTGAAAGCTAGTTTCAGTGAAAGTGTGTATTTGCATAATTTGCATAGAGCTGCCCTAACCCAGAAAAGAAAATGCAAATCATCTTTCTTTAAGCCTGGCAAAAATTACATCGGTATTTTGATTGTGATGGAAGCAATGAGAGTGTTTTAACTCTTAGTTTTGCACAATTTAGGGTAGTAGTAAACTGTGTCTCTGATAAAGCTGTGGTTCATGCATGAAGAAAGCAGAGCCTGTTGTGAAAAATAAGTAAGTTCATGGTTGGCTATCTTAGCCAGCTTTGCTCATTGTTATGAAGATATTTAGTAATGATTTGCCACAGCCTGTATTTAAAAAAAAAAGTAATTTGGTTCTGTGAATAGTCTTATGTCTGCTTGTTGTAGGATAATTATTTTTCATAGAACAGTGTACTTCACCTGGAAGCAGTTGTGCTTGAATCACAATTCCTCACTTATTAGCTGAGTGCTTCCCATTTCTGTTACAGTGTTGTGACTTTTTTTCCTCCTTGGGCCTCTTAGAGATTTAAATAATACTTAAGAGCTAGTGGCAGAAAGGTCATTAAAACTCTAGTGTTGTCTGTGCTTTGGGTGGGGAGTCTTTTATTGCTCACCTGAATTCAACTTCACTGCCATCAAGGAGAGGTATAAATCACTTCCTGTAAGACTACTTAAAACTTAGTTTTTAATATCTTTTTTATTAAAAAGTTTTTCCTCTTGTTTTTAAGGCCTTGGACAGAAAGGAAGTGCTCTAATGGAACTTAGGCTGCATTTTAGAACAGGTGATTTTCTTAAATCCTCAGGACTGCACATTCAGCCCTCTCTTCAGTGTGTCTTGTTGCATTTTATTTCAAAGCACGCTATTTGGCAGGTACAGTGAGAGTGTTTGCATAATACAGCAGGAAACCAAAGAGAAGTGAATTAAGTGTTGTACAGGAATAATTTACATAGAGTTCCAAATCCCTGGTATAATTTGTTCAAGGATGAGAATCAAGACAATCTTAGCTTTATAATTCTTCCTTCCAGGATGAACTGGGGAGGCATCTATTAAGTGCTAGTTTTCAAAAGTTTGTTCTGTCCTGTTAAACTTGATTTCCAAAGGCCAATATATTCAACCTGTCTTCATTTCCTGGTGTTATCTGAAATCTAATTTTTGATAGTAAATTTGAAAGAGTTCCATTAAAGTATTTGACTGGAAAACCTCTGTTTGTCTTGTGGTGTAGTGTGCACTTAGCAATAAATTCATGCAAAGGGTAGATCTTCTCATTTATCTAGGGAAAAAGGCTCTCCCTAGAGTTTACAGTGGATTAAAGAAGATGAAATACTGGAAGCTGAGATCAAAACATTTGCAGAACAGATTATTTTTTCTGTATTTGAGTAAATATGTACGCTAATGGCTTTCCACCATTCTTTTGTATAAGGGAAAACTTTATATTAATGAAGCTTGCTTGCATATGTAAATGTAAGAAAAGCAGATTGATTTTATTGTTGCAGTTGTTCAGAAAAACAGGCCTCCATTCTGATAAAATTTCCCAGCATTCATTTAAATTTGTATACTGTAGTAAAATCTACTAGGTTTAATGCTTTTTTGAAATAATGTTCAGTGAATTAATCTGATTTTCTACCTTTTCTTTCTGTCAGCTTTGGCGTGTAGTCATTACAGTTGTTCACTTTTGCTGCAAGATTCCTTCCTTGTTAGTCAAAGATAATTTTTGCTATAAACTTTCCACATTATAATGAAATCCATATTCCTGCAGAAAAAACAGACACATTAAGATGGTCAGGTGTAGTGGTGCAGAGGATTTGGTGGCGGATACCTCTGGCCCAGTCAAGTAATTCAACACATTTTTATTGCTAAATTACGTACATTTCAGGTAATTTGCCACTACACAAATACTATGCATTATTGAATTGAATAATAAATATTGAATTAGAGAAAGAATAGTTATATAAAATATGTCATTTTTGAGATAGTTAAACCCAAGTGAATGGTGATTGTCTCCTTTCTTTAAACAGAATTTACAGTGCAGTAGTTTGAAAACTTGCAAGATATCACTGGGCAACCACTTATGTTTAAGGTTCTGATCTAGAGTTTACTGAGGCCAGAGGTAGTACTTTACTAACTGGGAAATTTTAGTTGGATTGAGTAACCATATGCTTTTATTCTATATGATGAAATAGGCTTGACTTTTAAAAGGGCCAAGAATTATGTTATGTAAATAACTCTAATGAATTTTAGCGTATGAATACCTTGCTTGAGAAAAGTTACAAATATTTTATTCAAGGCCTGTTTTTCTTCCGCCTTGGCTTTGGTGTATTAAGGCAGTGAAAATATATTTAACAAACAGTAAAATTCTCATTTGGATCAACCAAAAACTTGAGATAATTAATTTTTTTTTCATAGACTGTATTGGATAATATTACAAGAGTAAAGTTTGGGAAGGGCTTTTGTTTTGTAATAGTTGTGTGTGTGTGTGTGTATATATATATATATATATCTATAAAGTCCATAGGAAAATGGATTTTAACTACATTGTCTTTGTTGCTATGGAGATTAGGACTGGAATTATATTATGTGTGATTTAAATGTAGGAAGTGCCTGGGATTTTGGTGTTTATTGCTTTACAGAAATCACTTCTGTGCTAGGATTGGTTTAAGATTTTTTTTCCTATAGTGGTGAGTATCTATTCATGGATGTAGTGTAGTTTGAGGACTCAAAAATGAGAAATTATTTTACACTTATAAGCTTATGAGCATATATACATCTTGTTATGTTTATACACGAAGATGCAACAAAATGCTGGTTCAGACAATTCTGTTTCATTGTTTGCATTACTTGAGAGTTAGTATTCATATATAAACACACAATTGAGTTTGTTGCTGTGCCAGTAATTTTTCCTAGTCTGTATCTCCAAATACTAAGAAAAAATAAATATTGAAGTTGTTAGTCTTCATCGATTTGAACTTTAATTTTTTTTCCTGGAATTTAATAGTTATTTACAGTAAACACATATTTCTCTTCTAGCTATTGCATCAGTAAGTGACCCAGGAAATTACACTTCACTTTCTGATTTGTCTTCCTATTACAGGCAAACTCAAATCTCTTGCTTCCTGCACCATCATCTCTGTCGCCGCACTCCAAGCTAAGGCTGTCGGGTGCTCTGAGTCTTCCACTGAATCCTCTGTATTCTTTCACTGCTGAAAGTGGTAAGTTTCTTTATTTCTTCACTCTTTGTACAGAAGGGGTGATAACTTCTATGAGAATTTTTTTATTTTCTGCCTTTTAAAATTTTGCTGTGCAGCTCTTCCAGGGACTAACCCAATTTTGTTATATGTGATACAGTCCAATGCTGATGCATGTTTCTTTGTAAAATTTTTCTTTATTTAAGCTGTACACCTATTTATTAGTGCTGTAAATTCATAGAAGAGGATGAGATTGCTAGCTTTTCTTAATTTAATATTTTGATAGTATTTGAATGCTTTCTGAAGTATCTTAAACATGGGCATTCAAAAAGAATAGGATTTAAAAACATATATACTACTACAAAACCTTAGTGCTTGATAGTCTATTTGCAGCTGTTTTTAATCTATCTTTAGATTTTTTTTTTTTCCCTAAAGACGTTTTATATTAAAGATTTGGAGAAAAAGGTAAGCAATGCAATTATGTACATTTGTGATGCTTACTTTGCTAATAATATCTATTTCAGTGATAATCACAGTATTTAATAATAAAATTTATAATTTCATGCCATTTTTTCTGGGCACCTGTAAAATAAGACAGAAAATTGGCACCTTAATTTCAAAGTGTTTTTGTTTTGTATCCTTGAGAGGAGTAAAAAGAATTCCAGAGGGAGGGTGGAATATATAATGAAATAAAAACACATAATAGAGATTTAAAATGTAGATAGTAAAGATAGGAATAATCTCTATAATTATATAGAATTATCTCCTAAAGGCAGACAATTTTTTTCGCAAATGAAGTTATGATTACTTTTACTGAGCAGCTGGGGAAATGGTCCTTAGCATGGTCTAAAAGATAGACCACTGGTCTCAGAATCACTTTTAGTCACTAATTCACAATGCAAATGGCCATACACCAATTAACTAGTATTTTTATTGTCTACCTAAACAAAAGAGCTTGGAGCCATAATAATATTCATCTGTTGCTAATGGATACATGTTATTTCCGCTGTGTGTTAATCTCACAGAGGCAGTAGAACACATATGCTTACAAATTTTGAACACCCAAAGTAAGTGGACCAACCCTTTAAAGAACATTAACATATGCTTTTAAGTCGTTCTACATGGCTATTCCTAGTATTGCTTAAACCAAGTAATTCTGTTTTCTTGAATTTCAGTTTATGCAGAAGCACAGATAAAAATGTTGATGGTGACTTCCTAAGTAGCATGAGTGAACATAGGTGTATGTTACAGCTGTGTATGAACACTCTCAGTGTTTTTGTTTCCAAAGCTGATCTCTACTTCCAGGATGATCCACAGGTACAGGAAAGTATTTATACCAGGGAAGCATAGTAAAATAGGAAACATAGTTAAGAAGAAGCCATGTGAACAGGAATATTTTTAAGGGAAAGCAACAATAAAAATACTAATGGGCAACAATTAAAATAGATTCTTCTATAAGAAAATATTTTAAAATTGTGAAATACTTCTCTGTTGTTTTGTGGGCCTCCAGGTTGTTCTATTGTGGTAGACTTGTTTTCAGTGAAACATGAAAAAGATTTACTTATCTATTTCATCATTCCCCATTGGTTATAAACTGTGAAGATAAGTGCTGGTGTTCATAGGTCCTAACTGCCAGATAAATTTTGCTTTTGAATAATAGATAATCTGTACTTAAATGTTTCTATTGATTTATTGATTGTGCTGTGAGGACAGAACCTTTATTTTCTGTGTTGGTTTTATTTACAAAATAGATTTTCATTTTGTACTTATTTTAATTGGGATGTTGCATTGTTAGCAATGGCCTGTACTAGAGATCCAGCAGATGGTTCCATATTCCTGAAGGTTATGTTGACAGTTCAGTTCTGTCACCTTTTACTGTGCATTTAGTGCTTCTTAAAGCAAAATGCAGAATTCCCATTTACATGTGTAAAGCTCTGTTAGCAGGATTTTTAACCACGTAACTGGTGTATGTGCATGCTCTAATAGTTTGGTAAGGTGGTAGCCGATATCTTGTAGTATGGGGAGTGTAGCAGCCTGAATATATGCAGCCCTTTCTTTTTAAAGGACAGTTTAATTGTCTCAGTCTTGCCTGAGGTAGGAAGCAGTGGAAAAGCAGTGTTTCCATCTATGTGCTGTATGGGCAGTACAGCAGATCTTTCCTGACGTTTAAATCTTTTCATATCCAGATACATTTGCAGAATTAGCTATTTGTGACTTTGTAATATAATACTTCAAATAAAAGTAATGCTCACTGCTATGGCTTTTAAATATGTATGTTCATTTTGACAAATGGGTTCTGTACACCCTGACATATCGTGTGCTTTGGCTTTTCTTCAAGTGCATAATTTCACAGATTTATAGATTTTAACAAAGCCCCAGCCTTATTCTGCTATTTATTCTATTTCCCCACTTCCCTCAAGAATAGTTAGCTCATGGATGCCAAGGCAGGACTGCCTTTGTTTCCAACCAGTTTGCTCTAAATAATGTAATTAATTGTTTAATTATCTGATAGAGAGCTTCAGTATCTTTCTCAATGACAGAATATTCTTTATGTGAGATGAGTAAAGACAGGATCATGATATTATTGACCATGGAGCTCAACCTCCTCCTTATAGTGGATTCACCTAGAGCTCAGGGACTGTATCCATTTGGGTTTTGAATATCTCTAAGGATGGAGACTCTAAAACATCTCTGGACAACCTATTGCAATATTTGATGGTTCTCACATGAAAGAATTATTAACTGTTGAATATGGTTATGGATGGTTCTCACATGAAAGAATTATTATTAAAATTAACATTTTAATTATGTTGAAATTATATTTTGTGTATTTCAGTCTGCTTTGGTACATGGGATTATTTCTCCCCTAGTTCAGGACTTGGCATTTCCCATTGTTGAGCTTCCAGAGGTTCTTGTTGGCTCATTTGTGTGCATTGTCAAGGCGCCTCTGAATGGCAGCATGTTCCTCTGTTGTATCAGCTCCTCCTCCCAGATTTTTCTCATCTGCAAATTCATTGAGGATGCACTCAGTCTTGTCATCCAGGTCATTAATGGAGAGGTTCAAATGTGGACACCAGTACTGACCTGTGGAGTGCACCACTGGTCTAAAGTCTCCAGTTAGGTTTCATGTGAATGGTTACAAGCCTCTAAACTCTTCAACTCAGCCAGCTTCCAGTCCGCTGCACTGTCCGTTTTACACAGTGCCCACCTGAGCTGTTCATTTGTGGAAATGTTATGGGGGACAGTGTTGAAAGTTTTGCCAAATTCAAAGTTAACACCATCTACTGCTTTCCCATTGATTCTGTGCAGCGCTGTGCAAGAGAGAGTTTGGTCAAGAGTGTGGTTAGAATTACTAGAAAAACATAATGAATTTTGTCAAATAGTAATTAGCAAATAAGTGCCACAAAGCAGGTACAACATGGATCCACTTAGTTTTATGTGTTACATATAAAGCATTTCATTAGAGACATTTCATCAGATTTAACAGAATTAGCTAAAGAAAATGTGTGTTGTGTGCCTTCCTCTCACAAAGTTTGTTTAAAATTTGAGGGAAAGGCGTGGAATTTAGATTTTCTTACTGTCTGTCATGACGACCTGTTTGCTGAAATTTTTCATCAGGATTGTGACTCTTTTTATGACATCAGAATAATTTTTGTGTCTGCCTCAGTATAGTTGTACCTGTGCTCATAACAATGTCAGTAATTTTGAAAAGTCTGCTAGATATTTGTCTTTGGAGAAAGTCATCCCCTTTGGGTTTTACATTTGTAGTGTCCCTAGAGGTATGTAATATTTAAGGTTGCTGAACTTATGTTCTTCTTCCTTTGCTTTCCTTTTTTTTTTTTTTTTTTTTTTTTCCTACCTTGGAAATGCAATTTGATTGAGATCTGTCTTTGATAGTCAGAATTGAGGTTTTACCTTGCCTGTGCTGTATGGCCCTGGCTATGCTCATGCTTAAAGCCAGTTTTATCATACCTGGCCTGTAGTGCTGTTCTGCAGCACTGTATTGTAGCATTATCCAGAACTTTGTCTTTAACATTCCTGTCTCTTTCTTCTCATATCCTCCTCTTTCATAACTTCTTCCAGGATGACCCATTTCCTAGTTGTTATTTTTTTAACAAATAGAGAAGTAGCAAAACCTCCAGATTTTCAATTGCTCATTCTAGCTCACAGACATTAAAATCCCCTGTGGAAAATTTTGTTTGCCTTTCCTCCTTAAGACTGTGAGTATCTTTGGACAGTGAAATCACCTTCCTATGAGACACTGTTTTGGAGGTCTGTGGCATGCCATGAGAGAAATATCCGGCATCTTTGGGCTTTATTCAACAATGATTTTTCAGTAGCTACCATAATGTTCAGGACATGCTTTCTAAAATAAGTTTAGGTTTCAAGTCATTGTAATTAACAGTGACCCTAATTGTTAATTATGTGGGAGATTGAAGCTTGACTATAAATACTACACAGATCTGTTCACTGAAATTTGGACTTCAATAGAACCAGTTAATTAAACTTGCTCTTAAAAATTAATTACGTATGTGCTAGAAACGTGATGGTTCTTGTATCTTTAAAGAAAATCTCAAAAACAAAAAACACAACATTTTGGCAGGGTTGAGAACAATTAGAAATTTTCTCTCCATTAACACAACTGACAGTCAAAGGTGTTTTCCACCTATATAAAGGGAAAGCTTCAAAGCACTCTTTATTACTCTCTAAAAAAATTAACAAAACTGACTTCATATTTAAGTCCTCTGTTACATTTGATAGTCTATTTAAAACTGCTTATTTCAGTCCCAAGCAGATGGTGAAATAGATTTCTACATAAAGATATCGGAAATATTAATGCATCAGTTAAGTGTTCTTAAAATACATTTTTTTATTCTTGGGGGGTTTTTTTAGAATCAGAAAAAGGAGGTACAATTTTGCTACACCAAGTAGCAAAATTCACATTGTGGAGAGATGCTGCAGAAATGCATGTCAAAAGTTGCAGTCTCATATGTATGTTAAATCATTTATCCCCCCCCCCCCCCAGTATTTCATACTTTCTCCCCAACTCTGTAACATCTGTCCTTCAGTACTGCAACAGCCCTGAAGGAATTGGATGGACTTGTTTGGGTTTTTTGGTAGCTATATGCCTTTCACATAATTTTGTGCCACTCAAGGAAGAATCTCTACAGAAGGCTTGTTCAGTGTTGCCTTATTCTTTTCATCTTTTACTGAGAAACTCTTAGGGGAAATAAGACTTACACAAGGTGTAATTGAACATGTATCAAATGAACAATTTAGTTCAATTTTGTTAGTGTAATAACTTATTTTTTTTCTAATTTTAGAATAATCATTAACAAAATATTCCAAATAGATACTGAAAAACAACAAGAGTATATATTAATAGAAGAGTGCATGTATGTGAACTATATGGTCCAAGTATAGGATGAAGTACAGTATTTGTAGTACCTCGTGAAAGAGGTGATTGAAAGATGGAAGATGACTAAAAGAAGCCATGTGGTACAGGCGGCAGCATTGCCATCTTCCCTGCACTACTATGCTGGAAATATGTAATTTTAGGGTGGAGGAATGTTTTTGTTTAGAGGGGGTGCCCTTTGATTGGAGAAATCAAGCAAATTGAATGGCACATGGATCACTGAAAACATACTTTTTTTGTTCCTAGCATATTAGTGTTAATATTGTATTTTAACAAATCATATTTTAACATAGGAGTGAAATATCTTCCTATACAGTTTTTAAGAGAAATGTCTTGAGTATGTATAAAAGACTTCTTGCTAAGAATATAAACACAAGAAAATAACTCAATTTTGTTTTGAAAGGATATTGGGTATATCTGTTCCTTGTTGAATTGTAATGTATGCTGCCTCATTAGCTTGCCCAGCAGCTTCATTTAGATTTGCTGTGATGGTGAAAGCAATTAAGCTAGCAGGGCTGCACAGATCAGAGCTATGGAAATGCTGTAGCAATTTGTCATAATGTCTAAGTTCCATTGACATTTTTCTTTTTATCCCCACGTCTTAAAATTAGGGCAGAAACGTTATGGTGAAGAGAACCAAATACACACCTAAAACTGGTTCAGAACCCACACTATTACTTGAAAGTGGTGTGAGTGTAGTACAATCTGCTACAGGTCATGATAGGGAACTAATTTTACTTCATTTTTTATTTATGAAAAAACTTACAAAAGGGAAGTAGGTAATGTATAATGATTTCACAAAGTTTCTCAATTTCATTAACATTGGTGAGTCTGGTCTTTTTTTGTGTTCTTGATTGAGAAAATAATGATGTTATGAGGCCTGTGCAAAATTGTTTAGTAGTCTTTCCATTGTTTGCCTGATCTGTTTATCTTTTCCGTTTATTCTTGCTACTATTACTCCCTCCTCCTTCTACAGAGGAAGAAATGCAAATTCTCCCTTCACTAAGGGATATTCCTAGTGGCCTTGCTCAGACAGTCCAGTGAGCAAAATATGTTTTGATAGCACTCTGCTACCCATGGAGTCTGGGGCTGGCCAGAAATGCAGAACACTTTCAGTGTGTGCTATAGAGGTGCTGCCAACATAGGAAGTGATGCATGAGAATAAATGCTTGTGGAGTGGTTAGCTTCCTGCAAGCTGCAATCTGCTGCTAGTAGATTGTGTCATGTGTTTGAAAAAGGGGAATGTGCATCAAGATGAAAGAAATAAGTGCCTAGTACTTGTCTCTCACTTTGCAGTTATATTTCTATGGTCTTATGCAGTTTGCTGTCTTCCTGCTCTGTCACATATCTGAAGAACTAATTCTTCCTGACACACTTTTCAGAAATTTAAACTTCAAAAAATTCTTAAGAGGACTGTTCTTACATTTTTATGGGGATGGATTTTTTGAAAATGTGATCCTTTTCATTTAATTATTCTAATGGGACACTGATGCCAAAAAACTTAAGAATTTTGCCTAGTAGTTTCTTTTACATTCTTAAATGTAGAAATGTGAGTTGCTTTCTGTTATTGCAATAAATATGTTATTGCTACTTTGAAGAATTCTCACATTTTCTGTAATTTGTAGGATGTAATTGATTTTAACTCTGTGACTGGATCAAGTATGTATGCTTTCTTTCTTCTGGAAACTGAATTACTTAAACATCCCCACCGCCACTTGGTCCTAAATAATAGATGACAATAATGATAGCAATAATGCAGAATACTAGCACGTAGTTTTTGAGTATATTATTCTGTTGTGAGATTTTTTTTCCTTCTATTAATCAAAGATAAACATACCTTTATAGTCATTACAAGCCTTTGTTTTAATTAAACATTACTGCATAGTCACTGAGTATTTATTACAATTAATTAAGTTTTAGATCCAGTTAATGGATTTTCTCTTTATTTTTTAAAAGTTGGTAGGAGAACTCGGTAGAGAGAAATCACCAGCTCAACACCACAGATCAGCTCTCAGCAAGTGTCAACTGATGTAATTACACTGTTTGCTTAAAGTATTTTTACCATAAGCAGAAGAGCATCAAGTCTAAATTACTATTTTTATATATGTCTATTAATTTGAATGGGAACTCCCCTGGGGAAAATGATCATTCATTTTAAGATATTCAGGTCTCTCACTTTGACTTAAGGGAAATGTGTAAGAGAAGGGAGAAAGAAAGAAAATAAAACTTTTTTCATTATTATTTGCTTATAACGCTAGGGAAGAACTGAAAAATACAGCTTACAGATATTTTTCTCAAAGTTAATTTTCTTTTAAAACAATAGGAATATCTATCACAAGATGTTATTGTTATTTTTTATACCTCCTTTTATAACCTCTTTGGCTATACCATTTACATTTTGAAGTAGCTGTGACTCAGTTTCTTCAGTGCAAATAGATTACAAAGGCTCATGATGTTCCAGCTTACAGCTGACTTCGGCAGTAAATAAAAATCAAGAGTATCGGGACACGCCTGTGCCTTCATCATGGCTTACAGGCGGCTCAGGCCATTCTGCAGGAGAAGGAGCTTCCTCAGAGCTCTGTGACCCTGCTGTGCTGCCCACATCATTGGACTCAGTTCTGGCTCAAGGCACAATACAGGACCTTGTCTTATGGTAGAAGAGCTGGGTGTTTACATTTAAAAAATGAATAGTAAAAATGATTTTTAAATTTGAAAACATAAATTTTATAAATTGATTCATCTAACCACAAAGATGTTCCAATAGAATAGTAAAGACAGAGAGACATAACCATTAACATTAATGACAGTCTAGTTCTTCTATTGTAAAAGGTTGCTTATCCAGTTTCTTCTATCTGATTGATAAGATGTTATAAATGTCAGAAGAGTTTGTATTTTCTAGTTAAACTTGCTAGAATTGTTTATACTGAGATCAAAGATACACATGTTCCTTTTTTATATGTTCTTTCTCATATTTCTTCTAGGTAAGTTAATTAAAATATTTCTCTAAAAATTACACTAAATACTGAGCACAATAACAGCAATCTTTGAAGACTCCAAAAACTTTATCTAAAGAACACCATTTATATTTACTTGAAATTGGTGTATGTTAGGGTAATTACTGCTGAGCCTTCAGGCTAAAGGAAGTATTCTCAGCCAAATTATACAAGGGTGTGGATTAAATGAAGCATTACTCTCTGCTTGGCAGCAATGGATATAGATTGCAAAATCAGGGTGTGACGTAGTTCTGTGGTAAGTCTCTGCCAAAAGAGATTTGGCCTAAGTGTGCCCTTACTTTCTCAGTTTTGTGGATCCTAAAACAACTGAATCTAATTAATTCCTAAGTTGAGAGGTCCTGTTAACTGTTTTCACTCTGAACTTGTGTGTAATTTTGGGCTATTGAGCCATGAGACAACATGCTTGAATGAAATTTCAGTTGGTCAGAGAGAGGGAAACAGTCCTTCTGCAAAGGACTGTGCAGTCCTCTTGTCCAGCAGAAAACTCACATCAGCAAGGATGCTGTCTGTACAGCAGTAACAGGAGTGAATAAAATGGGGAAATTGATCCCTGCTTGTATTGCTCCAGTCCTTCTGTTCCTGTAATTTACAGAGGAGCTGGGAGGACAATGCAAAAACCCCAGTAGCAGCCATGGTGCACAGGAGGGAACCAGCTCCATCTCCCAAGAGGAGACCAAAGTACTTTGACTTCATTGCTGGTTTTGACAAATTAGCAAATCCTAAGTGCATTTAAAAAAAAAAAAAATCTATGTTTTAAACATACATTATCCATCCCATTTTGGTACACATGCACACTTTTTCAACTGCTTTAAAAAGCCTTTGCTAATTTTGTTGATAGATATTTATGTGTGAAGCAATTAAACTTCCATGGATTCATATGCACCTTGTCACATTTGTTGTTGAAGCACTGATTTCAGTGAGAACAAACCTCCCTGACACGATTAATTCTATCACCATAACACCTTTTAAGTTAACATTGAGTATATCTGGTCTGTAGTGTGCTCTGCAGCAGATTGTGGTACTGATGCAGTTTGGTCATTGTAGTTTGATATGGATCATGTTGATGCAGTAGAAAGTGATGCTAGAGGATGGTGGCTTGGGAAAGCATTAAGAAGGCAGAAGGCAGGTGCAGAGAAGTGAGGGCTTCTATAGGTGTGTAATTCAGACATTGCTGTTGTCACACAGTAGTTTGCTGTTATATACCTCAATGTGCTGCCTTCATCCAGATGAAATGAGAGCTTCATGAAGCCTGCATGCTCATTGTTAACTTGCTTTCTTGCTCGCTGGAGGCTGTAAGGAACAGTGACTCGTTCCTTGCTGGCCTCAAATGAAGCGTTAGAATTCTCTTAGAACTCTGCCTCTGAAAACCTGTATTTGGGTGTTTTTGGCAATCTTATGGCATGCAGTGAAGGATTGTAGAGGTTCCTTTCTCATGTTTTCCTCTTACAATTAAGGCTCAGTTTCTCCAGTTTTTACTTGCTGGCAAAGAAAAAAGATTCAAGTGACAAATAGGCAAATTCAAAAAAGCTCTGTTAGTGTCTCCCCTGCTCACTTGACCCAGGGCTCTGTTCTGGCTTGCTGGACAGTCTCTTTGCAGAAGGCTTTTACTCGACCATGTAACAGATAATATTTGACACTCTGTATCTCATCTGAAGATTGACTCCAGCATACTGCATCCCCATATGATTCAAGATTGCACATCCCCTTTTCCTGTCCTGTCAATCTCTACTCCAGCTGTCTATCTATGCTAGCTTCTGGTGCCTCATTGATTGGGGCTTTTTACAGATTAGCTGAAGGGTGTTGCAGTGGCATGTGTTGATACAGGTCTTTCTGCAATCCTTCCAGAGCCTGACTGGTCAAAGGAAGCAGTCTGCTGCAGCTAATATGCCAAATAATAACATACAGAAAATTGGAGCTTCTTTCAAAATATGTGTTGAGCATCTCTTGGTGTGACAAATTGCCTAGTGGCAATTTGAAATGGCATGAGAATTCATTCACCAACTTCTGGTTGTCACTATGCACCTACAGAGCATAAGATTCACTTTGTGAGGTGGTGTATTTTTAGGTGAAGACCTTGAATAGGTTTCATTTTCCTACTTCCTGCATCTTTGAGTTTTCATTAATGGATAATCGTATTTAAGCAGAGTTCACCTCTGTAGTGAAAAAGGATGAGCCTATCCCTAAAGTTGGGAGGGGGGCGGGGGTAGTTTGTGACTATCTCTGTACAGAGAAGGTATCCATCAGGTGTGTCACCTCTTCTGCTTGTTCAGGAGAATATAACAGAGTTACGCTTGCTGCTATTTGAAGAACTTCTGTTGTGAGCTGGGCCCTAGCTAAAACCAAGCAGGTGTTTCTTTCCTGTAAGGATTCCAAGCATATTCTTGGAATTTTTCATTTTTGAAATAATTTAAAACACAAGTTCTGAATATATATATTTATTAATTGGTGGTGACTTTTCACCTTTTGTGTCCAGCAGTTCAATCTAATACAATGTATGTTCTGCTAAATTGTATTTGCTTCTGATTTGGCTGCTTCTGCATAAAAAACAGCAACAAGAGGAGGAGAAATATAGTTGTTCTACTGTTACTTGCAAGATTTGGGGTGTAGTGCCCACCTAATGCACATCTATAGCATATCACATCAAGTGTACCTTGATAACAGTACTTCATTGGAAATTTGTTTTCCTTCTGGTACAGAACATAAAGGAAACTTCCATCTTTGTTTACTACACACACATGTAAAGGATCTTCAGCAGTTGAAAATGTGGTTTCAATTAAGACTCTTCCTGCAAATCAGCTTTTCTTACCAAAACAATTTTCAGAGTAAGTTCCAGTAATCACTCAGAGAGAACAAGGTGTGTCCAGGGTTGTCTGTATTACCATTCTTGAGTTAATAATTGGCACGCAAACGTGTGCAAAAACCATCTAGGAAGGTTTACTGAATAAGGATATTAAAGCATGTACTTTGAGATTTCCAAACTTGAGTGTTACTGGACAATTTTCTATGGTTTTCAGTTGTTTGCTCCTTTTGAAGAAGCAAATGTTTGTAACAGTTGATGATGAAGTCAGTTTGAAACAAACTCAGATATTCATAATGCATAGAAATGGGTGATTCCTTTTAGAAAAGGCTATGGAGAAGAATTTCCTGTCCTTGAATATTCAGGCCTTAATCACTTCCCTCTTACTGATGGTTATGAAAACTTGCTGCTTTTGTGTGGGTTTTGGCTTATTGGAGATGCTGTATGAGTATAGTCAGTAGGGATTTTAGTTGAAGCTGGTAGTCAGACTAGAGAGGATGGGTCATATAATTAGGCTTACATGTTAAAGTAGTTTTTAAGAGTTTGCCACTACCTATGTGATGATGTGAAAAAAACTAGTATGGTATTGTATTAGGCACTTGTATTTCATGATACTGTAAAAAATACTTGTCAAATGCTATTTCTTCATTCAGAATTTAATTTTCATTATTGTGTTTGCATCTTTAGATTTACTGTGCAAATAGTCTTGCTTGCAAATTCCTATACAAACAAGGTACTAATTCACTGGATAGGACTGTTACTTCTACTTTCTCGCTGGCCACTGAGAGAAAAGTTTTACTGTTTCTAATCCCAGCTGTAGCATTTTGTGTTCCTGATTGAACCTTGTAGAGAATTCCGTTCCCTCCAGGATAATCCAGAGTTTTAGAAATATGGTCTTAGCCTAAAGCTGGGCACAGCCACTCTTTATGAATCTGCCTATCTTGATTTGCCTTCTTTTACCTCACCTCTGATCAGGTACTGCTGTTGTAAATTAAAGGTAGTATTGCCTCCTAATTATGTTCAATGCAAACATTTTCCGTACTTTTTTTTTTTTTCACGTTCCCCATCTACGACCCAAACATTCTAAAAATCCACTGCTGTAAAAGCAGTAACAGGTTGCTGTTGCATTCTAAAAAACTTTGCAAACCTTGTAGGTAAAGGAAACTGAAAAATCAATGTAATTTAAATCTGTGCCCAGTTGGATCTCTAGTGTGTTGCTTTAATGTTGGACATAACATTTCAGTATATTTTACTCTGTAACATATGATACCAATATTAGTCTTAAGTGCTTTTTCATATGTTATTTACAAGGAACTATATTCAGATTTTTGTTACCAAAGTGGTTGCAGGCCATTATTTTATTTTCCTATACAATTGGATACTAATTAGAAAGGGCTTTCTTATTAATACATGTTCTAATCACTGATACGTAGAAAAACCTTCTAAAAGTAGTTTATTAATAAATTTTCTGAAAACTCAAAAAAGTGTGTGTATGGGAAAATTCTCTTGGAGTAGCTTGGTTTCACCACACACATATTTCCATGAAATATCTGACTAATCTAATTTCTGAACTACAAAATGGAAAGTAAACTTGGGGGTGTATTTTAAAGACATGATCTATTTCTGAATATAGAAGTATGTTTGCTGTGAACTTTTTTCCTTACTCTTGACTTGAGGCAAAATTTAAAATCTTACGTAATGCTTTCCTGATACAGTGTTTGCCAATGGTCTTGCATTTTTTCAGGTTTGATAATGTATGAATTGTTTGGCTATTTCATAGAATTTTCTGGTAGCACTTTGTCAGAATTAATACTCAGTACTGGCTGAAAGTGCTGATGTCATAGAGAAAGTAGTGGCTATTCTGGTCATGATACAGACCTGAAATATCAAGCTGACTTATTTTTTCCAGCATATTGCACATGATGTTGGTGATACTATTTTACCTTGAATGTAAATGTTAGGAAAATGCTACATAAGCATTTACAAGATTTGAAATTTTTTGTAGATTTTTTTCCAGTCAAGATGTGATTTGACGTTGTGAGGCTTACTGGGTAATATAGAAATTCAGTAGTTTATGCAGTAACTGGTTGTTTTTACTTAGCTAACAAGACTTTGCATTGCAAAAATGTGTTAATGGCTAATTTTGAAAGATATTTGTGGTATCCGAAGTATATTTTCTTACAGCTTTCCACTTGTAGAATGGCAAACTAATTTAAGTAACTCTTAGTAACTAGTCATTGCTGAATTCCTGTTGTGGGAAGAGCCATGTGAAAAAATTACTTTGTTTTCCTTCCTTGCATAATTTTCATTCTTTTTCTTTTATCTGTAGTTAAGTGTGTTTTTTTAAGGACACAAGTAGAGTTATGAGGTGATAAGATACTTGATTTTGAGAGTTGCAGATAGAGTTAAATTCTATTTAACTGTATGCAGATAGATTTAAATTCTTTTTAACTGTATTAATAAATAAAATTAAACTGTTCTACATATTTTTAGAAAGCAATAATAATAATAAAGCCTGCTTAAGAGCTCCATTTCCTCTGATTCAGGGAGGGTAATTTAAAGTAATTTAAAGAGGCAAAAATATTATTAAGCCCAAAAGTGAAGGTTGCTACTTCAGTGTTGGGCATCTACAACTCCAAGGGACTGCAGTTTTTATATTTTGTGAAGTATTTTTTGATAGGGAGCACCACAAACTACATGTAATAGAATGCAAAATAAGTTTCTTTTCTATTTAGTTATAGATTGTTTGCTTTTAAATAGTCCAGGTGAGCTTAGCAAAACTAATAATGACTTTCTCAGGGTATCTGCAGCACTAGAAGAAAAATAACTCTTATTAATACAAAGAATGCGTCATAGTCTGCATTTTCCTTACATCTTTTTTATCTGCTATCTAAAGCTTGTAAATTATGCTGCCAATCTGATTTCACAAAGCTGATGTTATCTCTGGAGGCTTATTGATGTTTGCTGTAGAATCACCTTCTGTTCTCCAAGTTGTAGAAAGAAACAACTGGATACTATAACTTATGCTCATTTTCAGTGATATCTACTGCCATTGTGATGTAATGTTAGAAGTTGTCATAAATTAGCACATTCCTGATTAGCATGAATTCAATAAATGTTCTTTACTTCAAAAGAATACTTGGGACACGTGCTACTACTTGCATTGTTTATATATGGTACTGTAGAAACTTAACATTTGCAAGAAAAATGTAAGATGATGGTTTGATAAGATTACTCAGAAATAATTAGGTGGGTGTGTAGGCTGCTAAATGTATTTGATTTTAATCTCTAATTAAAAAGTTGGATTTTTTAATTGTTTTTGTGATGCAATAGTTTTTACTTCGTTATGCCTTTTGTAAATAGGGGCCAAATTCAGCCTTTTCATTGTGCCTAGGTACAGAATAAATGTTTTCCAATGAAACCCAAAGCCAGTGACAGATTATCTCTATAGTCCTCCTCGTGGAGGATTATTCTCAGAGCAAACACATGTATGTGCTCTTGTATACCTTGAACCAGGAATGAAAATGATGGCTAACCTTGAATGAATATCTCTATGCATTCTTTTGGCTGATGGGAGATATAATTATGTTGTGGGATCTGGCACTGCCAGAAGCACAGTGTTTTCATGTGAGTGCTGTCTGATTCTGAGGTCTCTTATATGAGGATTGGAATTGGTTGATGTTACAGCAAAGGTATCTCTCTGTGGATCTACAGGTGTGAATTTAAGCCTTGCTCTGTTCCACTGCTCCAGTGTTTACTTAACTCTGCTGCAAGGACAAACTACCTGGTCACTTGGGCTGTGGAATCAAACAACCAGATGCATTAGCTAGAGATAACTGCCTCAATCCTTAGATAAGGAAGTTACTGTGTTAAGGCGTACTAGAGGAGTTGTGTCTCTCACTTCAGGAAAACTGTGACTTGCTCATGGTTTGGGAATCCAGGGTTCTGCTAGTAGCTGAGGTATCCACTGGGAAATCACATGCTGTGTTTAAAAAAGCTGCAGCACAATATATGGAGCTGAATGGTCCTGAATTGTGCAACTCCCTAGAGGTTTTTTTTCCGAGATAACTCTTTTTCATACCAGTATTTAGTAAACAGTTGATTGAAAAGGTAACCATTACTTACTTTTTCACTGAAAGTGTATCCTTCTGTACAGACTTTTCTATACAGTGTAATATTTTGAATGGCAAACAAAGCTTGATCTATTGAGATAATTTCCCAATATTATTTTGTTTGTTTTCAAGTTTTCATTGTATTAATAGAGATGGGGAAGGGAAACAAAAATAAGTCATGCTTTTCCACCTATCAGCCCAGCTCTTTCAGCTGAGTGTGGAGAGGGTAAGGTGGGGTGGATCTGGGTTTTTTTTATGCCTGCCATCTAGGTCAATCTCCACTAAGTGGAGGAATGACGTCTGACAGCAGTAGAGCTGCCAGAGATTTCTTGTCTCTCTTTTTACTGAAGTGTAATAGCATGTAAACAGCTCTCATATCCATTGGGCAAAATAAATAAGCAGATGTTTCTCTATATAACTTAGAAAAAGTGAGACAGTAAAGAGAGAGGGATTCCATTTGTCCTATAGATTTTGGGTTTTGGTTTTAAGTGAATAGATTTAGTTTAATAAACTGGAACCCCACTTAGAAAATGAGAATGACATTGAGGATATAGTTCAACTTTTTCCAGATGCTTTGATAGAATAAAAAGGTGTAGAAGAGACAAGGAGAGTGGTAGTAATGGCATGGGGTGACGCTGGGTAGACTTCTGTCAGTGCAGAATACTCTGCAAGAATCTTATGAGTGTTCATAGAAGGCCTTTGCATTCAGTAATGTTGCCATCACAAACACCTTTGTATATACAGCACATGAGAGCTGCTTGTTTTAAGCACCTGCATTTTAAGTGGTTTGCAAGATCACAGAATCACAGCATTGTTTAGGTTGGAAAAGGCCTACAACATCACTGAGTTCAAGCTTTACCAAGGGTCACCTTGTTAACTAGACCATGGCACTAAGTGTCACATCCAGTAGTTTCTTGAACACTTCCAGGGATGGTGACTCCACCACCTCCCTGGACAACCCATTCTATAACTTAACAGCCCCTTTCACGAGGAAATTCTTCCTGATGTCTAACTTGAGCCTCCCTTAATGCAGTTTGAGATAATTTCTTCATGTCCTGTCACTATGATGCAGATTAAACCTCACTAAACCAGTTTTCAATACAGTTTGGTCCTATCACTTCTGCTGTTCAGTCTGGAATATCTTCAAAATCATAGGTGCTAGACTAAATTATGGAGAGCAGAGTTGGAAGTGGATTTTCACCTAAAGCAATGGATATTGGTGAAACATCTGCTTTGCTGGTAAAATGAAAAGGTATGCTTGTGTTAAGTAGGTGCTCCTTTCATTTTGTGTGAACTGCATCTGAAAAAGTTTGTGGTGGGTTTTAAATGTAGTTGTGATCATGTGTTTAAATAAAGGAAAAGAGGTTCTTACCCAATATATAAACAATCTTTTTATAGAATGAATTCTATATTATATAATGTTCTATATATTTAATACTATATTTATATTATATTTGATCTATTAGAGTATAATTGGTTTGAGGATAAAGTCTGTGAGGGAAGATTAATATATATTTAGGTCATTACAAAATTATCTTCATTCCCTACATTATACATAGTTTGGAAAATGAAATTTCAGAAATAGCTGAAAGCTTTTACTTTATTAACCTCAAAACTTTCCTTTGAAACCTATGGAACCTAAAGTAGAGGTTATATTGCACACTAAAAGATCCTTTGGTCACAAAGGCCTTACTTTTGGTCATACTACACTAGGTGACTGTGCTGAGAACATAATTCTCGTTACTGGAAACAGTTTTAAAGTCTCAGAAGATGAGTAGGAAGAGGAATGAGCTGATCTACACATATTCATCTCATTTCTGACTTGACCTTTTTCCCATTGTTTGTTATTTAATTTGGTTTATTTTAACTGCACTGAGTTGCAAGAGACCATGATATAATTCATAAAAATGTCTGCAATAAGAAATACCATTTCCTAGAGGCATTGTTTATTTTCATGTCTTCCAGGATTTTTTGTGGGTTTTGAGACATTAGCAATTATTATAAACCTAAATAAACTCAATTAAAAACAGAATAGTGTGTGACTAGAGTAGGTAAGATTTTTTTCTCTCTCTCTGCATGCTTTAGAGGTGTTTGTCACGGAAATGTCTGAATATTAACATAGTTCAGTTTTCTTAGATATATATTTGTCCTTTGCTCTGTGATTTTCTGGGAATTTTCCAGGGTGAACTTTTGAATGATTTCATTAGCTATAGATTCTATGTGACTGGAAGCCTTAGAGGTTTATTATGCTCCCATGCCTTTAGTAATTACAAAATTAATTTCTTAAGAACATTTCCGAAAGTGAGAAAAGGCCTTCTTTTGAAAAGTTCATTAAAATGGGAGTTCTTCTGTAACAAATGTTTTCCTGGCCTTTTTCAAAATAGCATTTTTTCACAAAAACTTTTCACATTGGGTGATTATAGACAGTCCAGTAGGGTAAAAGTGGAATTATGTGACTGCTTAGAAAGACTTTTTCCCTCTTCTGCTTCTCATGCTATTAGTTTAAAACGAAATCACTAAAGATGCTGTTATTTTAAAGGAAGTGTTCTTAATTATTGCAAGTTCTATTCAGAGGCTGCTGTCATATCAATTTCTATATAGGTCAAGTCTATTTGGTAGTGAACTCATCTACTTTGTGCATTTCAGTCCAACTACTTAGAATTTGATCACCTCACACTGATGTGAGGTGATCTAGAGCAGAGAGTAGCTTTTCAGTGAAAGCATGCAATAAGACTGAGACTTGGTATTACAGACACATTTTGGACAGGACAACTTCTGTCTTCTTTCCTCTTAGGCTGCCATCATACTGGCAAATAAATTGCCAGAAGTGACCAAGGGGAACTGAGGATACACTTTCAGTTCTCTGTTCAAATTGTATAGGAAGCTACCGCGGTTTCAGACTCCTCTCAAGGCAGACAGGTACACTGTTTTTCAAACCAGTTCTTTGATAGGCTTGTGCCATAATTGTAACAATAGGGTTATGTGGACCCTAAAGAAGAGATGTCCTGCTGTTAAATTGCATTGATGTGAAAATTCTGATAATTTGAGGTGAAGCATTAGCATCTATTGTTTTGAGATGCCTGATTTGCAGCTAGACATTAGCACTATGTTCTTGTAGAAGTAGTATGATCTTCTCCTGTGAAATTCCATGTAAAGGAAACCACTGAAGAATCAATGCAGAGTAAGATGAAATGCAGTTATTCAGATATTGATACTTTCATTGGGAAGATTATCTTCTCAAGATGTGTATGTTTTAAATGGGAAGACAGCAGATAAGAAAAAAGATTGTTGGAGAGCACAAGTGAAGCATCTGCATCAATAAAAATGCTTCTCCATTAGTGATTCTGAGGCAACCTTAAGATAGGACAGTCCAGATTACCCTGGGTGTTGGGGCTGTTTTGGCCTTGACCTTACAAAGAATTTATTGACCTTTCCATGAGCTCAGACTAAGCGAGAGTCCCAGCAGGTCACAGTGTGCTGTAAACTTAATTTTTAGATCAAGAGGAAATGTCCTTCTGGAATGCAGACCTCAGTGTCAATATAGTAGTTAAAAAGCATGTACTGCCTGGATGGGAGAGAACCAAAGCAAGCACTCTGAGGCTGTTAGTCACACCTGCTTGATGTCATTTACATGCTTCATCAAGCATGGAACCATATCAACCCCATAGCTGTGGAACATTGCTTTAAAATTCTACTGCTTCATTTGGGGAAGAAGGGATGGATATTCCCTTGCTGACTGAATGGAGCTTGTTTTGTGAATGAGGAAGATGTGACCAGGGTTTTTTTGTTGGTTTGGGTTTGTTTTGTTTGCTTGGCAGTTTTTAATATGACCATTTTGAATGTAGGGGCTACAAAAATGGATGCTTGATAATTAAAAAAAAGTAAGAGATAGCCCTAAAGTCTACTTTGGAGTAAGCAATAGGCATGATCATAGAATATTTGTGCCCAGGTGTGCTGTGGTCTGTTTATACCTCAAGCAAAGTAATAAGAATTTTCTATTTGTTTTGTCTCTAGTAATGGAAAACACTGAGTCTGAACCAGTGCCAGCTTCTAGAATTCCATACAGTGCTCCTTATATCTTTGAGTAACACATCTGTCTGTCCTACACTTGCAGCATAGCAGGTCTGTGCTGCCCTTTATTGGGGCTGAATTGGGAATATCAGTCTAACCATACAGTTTTCACCTGATAAACAACCGAATATAGAGGCTGCACAGCAGTACTGACGTGCATAAGCATACAATCCAGGAGCACTTGGAAGTAATGCATGTTTGCCTTAGAAAAATGTGAAGGTCAATGATGTTACAGATAAAAATGCAGATTAATGTTGTTTTTAATTAAAACTTGAGTATTTTTCCAGACAAACAATTGTTTTTATCAAATATTTTATATATCTTTTATCTTAATATGGGTTTGTGTGAGTTGGCACAACACTCCAGTGCTCAGATTGTCTGTCTAAAAAAACATTTATCATGCAGACATTTTATTGATTTTCAGTTTGTTTGTTTTTTGTTCAAAGACTTGATACAACATGTGTATGTGATAGTATATCCATATGTAGTATCAGCTATGGTTTTCTGACTTGGAGAGTGTGCAGATAACAATATTAATAGGAGTAATATCCCCACTGAGTTTTGGTTAGTGCCGAACAAATGTTTTAGCAAACAGCTTGTTTGAAAAAACGTTGCCTTCAGGACTACTGTCATTAAGTATGGGTTAAATTCAGAAAATGGTTTACATTCTCATCTCATTCTTCTCCTTAAAAGAGATGGGAAAAAGTATTAAGAACAAAGTAAGCCTTTCAAAATAAAGTATTTCAGAATTTATACAAGATTTTCCCAAATTATTAAGATAAAGATGTTTTAATTCATGCATGAACCTGAATAATCCATTATTGCACATATTTAGTATTTCTCACAAGTACATTAGTCACATGCAGATTTGCAGGAGCATGGTTTAGCTATCATTATTTGAGCTTGCAGCTTTTATTCTAGTTAGAAATATCTAAATATCTTAATGATTAAACATTTATGAGTAAATCTCCTGTGAAAGTCAAAACCACTAGGCTTTAGAAAATATACTGTAGGTGGAGTTGTGCAAGTTTCCTTGTGGAGCTCTGCCACTACATGGGAATCTGAATCTGAAAAGTCCCCTTTATTCAGACACTAGACTCCTCAAAAGCAGGTTTTTGGTGTGGCAAATGAAAATGAGTTTTCAGAACTTATTTTTCTTTAAAAACAAAATTTGTTTCAAAGCTAGTGTCTCACAGAGAAAATCCAGTGAGCTTAACTCTGTGTTGCCTGGCATTTCTGTACTTGAGAAACTATTCTCCAGTGAAGCGGCAGCATTTTTCACTGTCATGTTCAACGATTTTCCGATTTTTTTGTATCTTTTCTTTTTAAGATGTTTTCTTAAGTATACAGCTGAGGAGACCAATAACAAAAAGATAAATCCATAGATGATGAAAGGATTTTCCTGAGCTTAGTAGTTAACATAATAGTCTGAAAAGAAAAGAATTTACAAGTACTTGTTCAAGTGTGCTATGTAGAGAGTGAATAAAATAAACAGCAAGATGTGTTGTGATAGGAACTCAGATGATCAAAGGGAAACACTGAATAGGAATAGTTATTCTTTCAGATAAAATAAGGAAGTAATTCCTTTGTGAGTTTTTGTGATCATTTCTGTTGGAAAACTTTGTATGCATTACTTGGAATTTCAATGAAGAGAAAAGCAATACAGCCTAGATAATAGTGTCAGCTTTGAGCACGAGGTGGCATGTGGACATAGCTTGAGCTACTTCTCCAAATCATTTGAATGGAAATATTGGATTAGTTAACCTTGTGTCAGGTCTGTTAGTTAAATAAACCCTCCAACTGTTCCTGACTGAAGGATGCATAGTTGTGATTGAAAGATGCTGCTGCTTTTCATTAGAATTTTGTCAAACACACCCTGCTAACATAATGATTTTAAAATAAAATGGTTTATTCGATGGAAAAGGATAACAAGCAGAAAATTCACAGCCTTTTCTTTTCACAGGGTGCTTCAGCCCAGTAGGAAATCCTCTTAGTCGAACACTATTGGGTAGACTACAGAAGGTAAGGAATTCTCTCTTTGCATTTTTTTTAAATTGATGTTTAACTATCAAATGTCACTATTCACAAGTTCTCTCTCTTGTAGAGAGGCTTTTTTTTTTATCCCGTCTTTATCCAAAAGAGGAGTCTTCAAACCAATTGTCTACATGGCCAAATTAGCTTATGCTGTGACCAGCTGGTAGTGAGATCAGATATCTGCAAATCAAAAGCTTTATATTTTTTCATTACTTAAAATTTGTTGTTTAGAAATAAATAAATAAGATCACACTCATATGGTTTTTATTTTTTACTAAAAAACAGGCATTGATGAGTAGCTGAGACAAAAGCAAAGACAATAACTTGGAATTAAATTCTCATTGCAGCACCATGTTTTCATTGTTTACTCATACTTCATCTTTTTGTAACAAGTTAAATCACAGCTATCCTCTGTTTACTCCATTGCTTATCTCTTAAATATTGATTGTAAGCTACTCCTAATTATATTCGTTATTTCATTTATTTCTGGTTTCCTGATCACCATAATAAAAATCCAACAGAATCTGTAAATGCCAATAATTGCAACTATACATTTGATGAACCTGTATTAAACACAAAATGTAGGGAGAAACTAGTGAAGAAAGAAGCAGTGGTGCTTCTGAATACTGAGTGCATTTGTGTCTCCCTGAAGCTGGGTCTGTTGTACTGGAGATGTTAATCCTCCTACTCCCATGGACAGAATGGCATGGTTTAATATTCTGTTGTAATTGCACTAACTTTAATTCTTGAGAGAAATTTAAAAATGGACATAAATTACCTTGGGTTATTTATATCTCTTTTACAATTTCAGTTTGGGGTTTGGTTTGGATTGCTTTAGGATTGTTTGGATGTACCTATTTTGAGAGAATCTGTTGAGATAGTTGTGGAAGGCTTAGATACACAGGATTCACCCAGAAATTTTGAAAGCATGGTTTTACATTGGTGTTATGTTAATTGTTAAATGATTCCTGTTCTCCTGTTTTCAAATATTTAGCCATCATATCTAATTTTTTAGGGAAAAATATATATTGTTCAACCAGTAATGTAGTGTTCTCCATCACAGCAGGCTTGATAAACTTTTGCAGGACCAACTGTTTTGTGAAATGCTAGGTAGCAGCTAATTTAAAATACTTTTATTTGAGAGGGCTTAATTAAGGTTTTGAATATATTTTTTACTTCTTCTATTATAAACACATTAATATATATATAAATGCAGGTTAACTAAGTAATTAAAATAAAAAACTAGCATTTTTAGAAATGGTGAAATAGCTGAGGAGGTTTTGAATAATTTCAGGAGTTGGGGTATTTAACATGTTTTTGAATTGGTCTTTTTCTATTTTTTTCTTTTCTGTCTTTTTTTTTTGTAATCCTTGTAGGTTTTTCTGCAGCAGCGATGTTTGCATTTCTGATTTCTGTTTGTACATTGCAGGTATTTATAAAGTGCAGCCTGATGCAGTTTTGGTCCTTTCTTCCTCTAGGCAAATTATAGATTCCCATGCTTATTAAATATTGAAAGGCTGTAATCAAATCTGGATTGTAGTTATCTGAAGCCTAAGAAAGTAACTTTACAGTGTCTATGGACACATTAGTTATGACTGAAGAAGAATTTATCATTCTTGCCAATTGATAGTTCTAGCATGATTTTAATTTAGCTATTAATACCTAGTATTTGTATTTCTGTTTCCCATAGACTAAATTTGTACTTAGTTGTCCTGAGCTAGGACCAGAGAGTGAGAACAAAATACAAAAGTGCTAGCAGTATCCAGCTGTTTTCTTCTTACTTTCTTCTTTCTTCTTACTTCTTCTTTCTTCTTCATCTTACATAGCATTTAATTTAAAACTTCACTTAGTAAAGAGTAAAGAGATTGCATAGTGTTCTTAGGGGAGGAGACAATTAAGTAAATCTGTGACCTTTAGGATATTAAGGAAAAGGACAATGGAGCAGCGGTAAAATCTCAGATTTATTCTGTAGAATTTTCAAATGTTTTGCATATTAACTTTTAAGCCAACCAAGGGTTTTCAATCAGGCTCTAAAAGTTAATTTCTTATTCTTTCTCCTTTAAAAAAAAACTAATCAAGAAACCACCAAAAACCAAAAGCAGCAACAAAAGAAATGTGCTAAAGGTAACAGCCTCAGAATGTTGGCTATTACACACTGAGGCTCAGATTTACTGGACACACAAGAGAAGCTGTAACACACATTCCTTGTGTTTTTCTGGAGTGTTTGCATGAGTAATATTCCCAGTTTCTCTTGCACTGTGTTGGCAGGTGTGGGGAGGTGGAGTGGAGGGAAGCAGTGCTAGTGGGAAGCATCCAGGCAATAGATGTTTGTCCTTCTTCATTTCCCTGAGTCTGTCACTGATGGGAAAAGGAGGAAGCATGACTTTGGCCATGTGTGCATAGTGGGGTTCAACCCAGTATGTGTCGGGTCTGCCTAAAATTAATCTTAGAAAAGCTTATTTTCCATGTGCTACTATTAAGAGTTAATGGCTAATTAGAGGTTGAATTTAGTCTGTATGTTTATTCTGTTACAGTGAAGAATATGTTTACATATAAGGAAGAAGCATATGAAACTATATGAATAGTTTTTTTCTTTAAATTTTGATATTGTGATAATTGAAGTATATTGGTTCAGTACTGGAAATGAAATCCTGATGTTTTTACAGAAAAGGCAGCAATGAGATATCACTTGTTGTTTCTCAGTGCTCCTTCTCCTAAGGGAATGAGCACTATCTAATGCCCAAATTCTGTATACATGCCACTGTACATCTGCATCAAAAAGCAAAAGCTCCATTTGAGCAATCACTGAAACTGACCCATTAAAAAGTAGTCATAAACATTTTAATTAGGGCTATTATCAGGAATCTATAAAACTTGGTACAACAATGTATCAGGTTACTCTCACATGCAATGGTCTCTTTTGTATCAGCATGTTGAAACATCTTTGTTTAGTTTTGAGTTAGACATGTCAAGGGTGTCTAAGAGGGTTAGTTATGGATAACCAGTGTGATACTCCATGGTGTGGAACTCTGCATCAACTGATGGATCTATTTGTCTTTCTCTGAGAATGTTCCTTAATGCTGAAAGCTCCTAATAGCTTTGTTCAACCACAGTCAGTGTGACATGGCACACTTTTTTAGCAAGCACTTTGTTTCTGTTTCTCACAGATGGTCTGCATCCCAAAAAGACCAACTCCACAGGACAAAGCTATAGCCCCACATCTGTTCCAGTGCAAGAAAAGGATTAGCTAGTTTCCATCCTGCAGGAAAAAAAGGAGACATTAATATTGTATTAAGAATGATGTATTCATACCATTCAATATGCCTGTTGCTTTTTTTCAAAATCCGGAAAATGTGCCCTAATCTTGTGACACAGCATTTAAAAAATGATATTTCTAAGCTGAAAGGGCACTAGCTTTTGTTGGATGTTTCTTGTAGTGTACCTGGTAGTTGGCACTACTGGAGGGATGGCAGGGCCCAGCAGAGGCAGTTGCTGTGTGTGGTAGCAGCCATGGCAATTGCCCTGGACAGCTGGAGGTAGAGGTGTGTGCAGATGGTGGTGTACCCAGAGCACCTCTTCAGGAGGCACCTCTTTGGATTGTTGTTGCCTTAAAAGTTTTAAGGCAGTGTCTGAGAACATTCAGCATAGTCTCAGAGTGACTCATAGATGTTAGCTTGTTATTTCCACACAGCTTGCTCTCTTCAAGCTGTTCTACAGTGTTTGAGAGCCACATAAATACTTTATTAAAAAATGAGAGAGAGACAGATTGAGACACAATAATGGGGCAATATGAGTACCCGAGCTAGATACCTAAATAATACTGCTAATAATTCTGATGAATCATTTTTGAGCAACAGGAGGCACTCCCATCCCACAGGCTAAGCACATTGCCTGCACAGTTCTCTTAACCTTGAAAATGAGAATTAGCTGAAACCTGTACAACGGTGCTGACTACCAATAGACCACTGAACAAGCAGTGTACTCTGAACTGCAGCTCCACCAGTCTTTGTTCAAAATTTGTTTATCAAATCAGGCAGTTACACTTCTTTTTTTTTTTTTTTTTGTTTTTCCTTCTGTGCATGTACATAATTATTCAGAACTCTTTAGGTGGTAGGCTTAGATGTTCTGGTAGATGATAAGAGCTGAGTGCAACTGTTTGCTTTTGTACTGAGTTCATCTGTAACTACTGTGTGTGTCTGTAACTAGAGTGGCAGTACCAAAACAATCTGGAGACGGGATGGAGATCAGGATAGTCAGTGATTTCTTTCCCATATGGGATAAGCCCAGCTAAATTATGGAAACCACATTGAGGGCAAGAATCCATTCTCAAGAATGGCATTTATTCTACTGAGCATTTGCAAGGATTTTCTCTGTAATTTGTGATGATGTTCCTTGGAACACCGTAATAAAAAAATATTAAAAAAACTGCGAACACTGAAAATAAAAGGAACAATACATTATAGATAGATTTTTTAAAAACAGAAGAAGAGAAAGAAGTTCATCCAAAAGATATATATAGGAGTGGTTGTAAAATATGAAAGAGATAAAGTATGTTGGATTAAAATTTTCAGATTTAAATGGTTATAATGCAATATATCTTTTAGAGGTGGAAATGTTTACTTCACAAAGCACACATTTACCACTTCTAAAATATTTTAATTGCTGTGTAGTATTTCTGTACTGTATGGTAGTGTGTATACTGTGATGCACACAAAATGAAGGGGAAATTGGTTTCCCCTTTGTTTAGAAGACCATTGTAAAAAAAATTAAGTAACACCAGCAAAGGATTTCCACCTCTTCCTTTTTTTCCCCTAGTCTGTTTTTCCTCTGCTAATTTTCATAATTTTTCTATTCTAAGTCTTCTTTTAGCTTAAGCATTCAATTATTTTACAGAAATCAAATTATTTTAAGGTACAGGCTTATCCTGATTATTGCAATATATACCTACTATTCTTTTGAATTAATTGAAAGTCTGAAGAGCAAGTGGTGAGGTTAGAAATTAGAAATTTGATTCTAGAATTAGAGTTAAAGTACTGGTTATTAAGACCAACCTAAAATTCTCCATTATATGGAAGTGACATTTTTGCATACTGGTTTAGAGGTAAAGTCCACTGCAACAACTTCTTAAATATGTGCTGTAGTGTTTGCAATGCAAACAAGCTTGGTCTGCACAGTCTTCAGTCCAGTTGTGTCTTTAGTGCAGTGTACATACTTGAAAAATTTAATATATTTTTCTAATTCTTTTTAATATCTACCAGCCAATAGCCAATATTATTCAGTTTTGCTGAACATCACTTCTGCTTTTTCTTTTGTGAAAAAAGCATTTTGTTGCAGATAATTCTTATTGTCTTACAGGGAAAATGAAAATATAATCATAGTTTAGCAAAATGCTTCATTTTAAAATTTAAAACAACTTATTCTTCTAGAATGAGGACAGTCTGACTGCACTGGGAGTGGGAGGAGCAAACAGTTGTCCACCCGGGCAAGAGACAGTAAGTATTATGTAATTTTTTGCAATCTCTTTTGTACCTGTTATATTGTATCTGCTTTTGAAAGCGTGTCTTTCTTTTAGCATGATCCCAAGGACATTTTTTTTCTACTCTAGATTTTTTAATTCTTACAAAGATGTTCATAACTGTATTACTACATTACTTCTGGGTTTATCCATCTTGAAAAAGAATATCATAAAGTTTTGTTGAATATAGATTTTTTTTTTAATTTTTTGCTTGGACATTGACCCCAATAGAACTTCACAAATCTTTAAATTTTACACCAGAAGAAATTCCACTGCTTTAGGTGTAATTGTGTGTGGTATACATTCTTCTTTGGTTCTGAAGTGCATTTCTTACATCCTGTTATGGTCATTTTTCTGATCATATTTTGACAGAGAATATAATGGCAATTCCACATTTTATTTCAATTCCCAGCCTTACTAAACCAGTTGTATTACAGGACACATTGGTATATTAATTTCTTATTTCTGAGAGGCAGACTTGATTGATTTGAACTGTTTGTGGCAGTTTCCATGTGACTGAATTTTTGTAATTAAAAAAAAAATTAAAAATACGACATTTGCACTGGAAGTATAATGCAAAAGACCCGGCAAAAAAAAGTAGTTCTTGATTAGCCTTTCATTGTTTTTCATACTGCCATGTAAATAGTGTTGCATTCCTACATTCCATTTTGGGTTTTGGGTTTTTTTACCTTAAGTGACCTCATGGTTTTCATGAGATTGTCACTTAACTGAAGTGGGCACTGTTAGAGCACCTCTTACTGGACATGGCCATGGTGCTCATTAGTGTGGTTTAGTTTGGTTCTGTTCTACAGTTCATATTTCTGTACTGCCAACATCACCTGTAATTATTGTTAGCTTTCCTAATGCAGGGAGGAGAGTTATGATAAAACACATTTCATGGTTTAGCTCTTTATGTAAATTCAGGACTACTGAATGCATATTTAGGTAAATTTCCAGTCTACTGAAAACTATGCTGATACTAATTCTTTGGTGCTGACCAGCTCACAAATTGCCACATAAAATTTACAATGGTAGAATCACTTCCATCTTTTCCCATTCGTAACTGATTTAATCTCTTTAATTGGTGACATGGAATTATGGAAATACAAGTGACATTGCCTATATTTCTACACATGCAACTTGCAGGTGATCCTGCTCAAAGCAGAAATACAAATGTAAATAGCACTGTGGAATTCAGCAGTCTTAAAATGTAAATGCATGCATGAGTAATAAAAAAATAAGGGTTTTTTCCTATCTGTATCATCATGACTTTGCTGTCTCCTTCAATCCCATTACCCCTCCTATTGCTCCTAATGCTCCCTGTTTCTGACCTCTACTTAAAATTGATTAGAGGAATATGAGGTGAAGATTGTAGGTAGGGAAGCAGCATTCTCTGTGTAAAATAGGTCATAATTTTGCTCTTCACTTACGATGAGGGAAGTGAGCAATTCCGTTATTCTTTCAGTTCATTTGTTTTCCTTTCATGCTTCTTTGCTCAGAGTTCACTAGGACAGATTTTTGTTCATAAGGCATAGGAAATAAATAAGAAATTGTACTTGATATTTTCATATTCAGGGTAGAAAGCAGGCTTCTAGTAGTTTATTATATGTAGTATCCATGGTCCTGATGACTGTTAGTACTTTTTTTCATAAAAGTATAGCTGCACTGAATTTTACTGTCAAATAGATTTATTATGTGAAATGGAATATAAATGTATTTTTGGCAGATATTTATAAAATTGTATATACAAATGCTTATTGCTAAACAAAACAAATGAAAAATAGAAAATAAAAAAGAAAAAATGGACTGATCAAAGCAAAACTTTGTAATGTCTTTTTGTATTAAATTTTTCCTTGGATAAAGCTGTCATACTGTTGAAGTATTTATTCAAACACATATGCTTCATGAGCACACAGAGAATGGGATCTGAAGGTGGTGTAACAATTCTGAGAAAGTGACTGTATGAAGTTTTTTTTTCCCTTTTGCTTCACAAGCAAATTGCTTATAAAACTAACAGCTGCTGTTTTGAAGCTAATCTTAGTGAATTGAATGTTCTTAACCATTTCTGCAATCCCACAGTCCTTTATCTTGCCTCTCCTGCTGCTTTCCCACCACCCCTGATCCCATTAGCAAAACTTGAGGCAGCCTCAGCTTTTACCAAAGTGCAGCTTTGGTTTCAGCTGCTTTTCTGCAAGAGGAAGTGAATGTTGCGCTTTTTTCTCTGTGGCATGGTTGTGATAAAGCTGTGGTGTTCTTATCTCTCTTTTAGGTAGTGGCTCTTTATGACTACACAGCGCATCGATCAGATGAGCTAACCATCCATCGCAGTGACATTATCCAAGTGTTATACAAAGATAATGATAACTGGTGGTTTGGCAGCCTAGCAAATGGACAGCAAGGCTATTTTCCAGCTAATTATGTGGCTGGTGAAAGTAAGTTTACTGCTGTCTTCCTGGTATACCGGTGTGGGTTTAACTGATGCTCCAAGATTTTACTGTGCTGTTCTGCTTATTGTTCCGAAGATAGTAATTTATGTAGTACACACGTGGCATAATGATGACTTATTGTGGTGCAAAAATTGTATTAAGTTAGCTAACCATTGCACTTTCAGCTTATGGAATAAGTCAGCTTATTACTGGCCTTATTACCTGTCAGCTGGATTGATCCCTTGTCTCTTCTAACACAGAGCCACCTAATTCACGCCCCAGCTTGGCAATGTTTTAGGATGCATCAGAGCATTTTGCAAATGTCTTGGGGTTTTTTCTTAGGCAATTTCCATTAAATCTAGCTTTTGTACAAGCTCTTAATTTTCCCCCTGCTCTAATGGAGAATGTTCAGTTCCCAAATATCTGGATTTCAGTATGAAGTTTTAAAACAACGGTATGGGTTAAATCTCACACTTGAGCACTGAAGTTGCTACCAGGTCCTTTTCATTAAAACAGTTTTGATTAAACTGATACAGACTAACCTAGATGAATTTGAACAAATAATATAGGAAGCATCCTACTTAGTCCACTTACTGCTGTAAAGATGCTCAGTGTGCTGGTGTAAATATTCAGCTTGTGGGCGCAGCATGTGGTTGCACACTACAAGAAATTCATTTGCCTTCCTAAACTATCAAACTATCAGTTATACTAGTATTTAGAAATCTTTTAACCCAACATTTCTCAAGATGGTTTTCCCCATTTTTTAGTTCCTCCCTATGTCTTTAAGGTGAAATCTAGTATTTAAGCTTCTTTCCTAAAAAACACTTGCACATAACACTGTACTCACTTGATGGGGTCAATTAAAAGTTAGATTGACTATGCCCTTTCCTATTGTCTTCTCCTTGTACATCCTGTGCACTTTCCCCTGCCTTTCCTCCTTGTAAGATAACACAGAGAGAAGTCTGAAGGAAGAGTCTTCAGTGAGGGCCTTAAAAAAGTGTTCTGAAAAACAAAGAAAGACGAAACCTAAACAAACTTTTTGAAGCAGTTGTACAATTGTGAAAAAAATCTCTGGTAAATAATTTGCTATTGCAGTTGATGATCATCTTATTGATTCAAAAGAAACCTGTAAGATACACTTGTTAAGTATCCACTGCTTCCTAACAGTATGGACTTCGTTCTTAGGTAAATGTTTGAATGGTTTTATACAGTAACCAATACATAAATCACATTTAAATCTAAACTTGCTAGTATAAATAAAGGTTTATGGAATAAATTTTCATAAATTCTCATACATTTGCCTTCAAACATTTTTCACCTGGTTTTGTTCACATCCTGATTTTGGCTCGATTGTAACATCATGGTGGTTCACAAATTCTTTCATAGCTCTAATAATGGTAAATTGTGGTTCCTCTTTTCAGAAGAATATGAAGAAAAACCTTCAGGATTAATACCAGATTCTGCTCCTCTCCTACCAGAAGGACCAACAGAAGCAGAGGAAGGTTTTCTGACACTAGATAAGGTAATAATTTGAGAAGGAAGGATTCTGTAAGTAGAGGTAGGTTGTCTTTTGTGTGCCACGTGGACTGTATTAATTTTTGGTCTTTTATGTAAAAAATTCTTATGTGTAGATCTCATTCCAGGCAAGTAGGTATACTTCCAGTAGAAGTTGATATTTATCTTGTGTGGAATCAGCTGTTTCATCGTGTGGCAGTTAAATATCCTGCTTACTTCCATCATTCCAATGGGTGGCAAATCTCCCATTGACTCCAAGTTTACAGAGGTTATGTGTGCATAAGCATTCCTCTTCCTGTGATTTTTGTTAGTCAGAATATACAATATGTACAGAAGAAGAAGAAACAGGACCCAGGTTTTAGTCCAGGAAAAGAAATGGACATTTGATTTTTATGGACTGGGGTTTTTTTCCCCTGCATTTCAGAGATTTCACTGTATGCAAAGCAGGCTAATTAAATCTCCCTTCTTCAGAGGATTAGAAACTTTGCATGCTTATGTTTCCCTTCTGTGAAATAAAACCAATGATTGTCTTAAAACATGGGATATCTTCTAAGAAAAAAAGTAATTAAAAATTAGTTCAACAATTGTTAGAATTTAAGAAATTTTTATTTCAAAATGTTTGTATCCTTAATAAGAGTACTTTCCACAACTTTCATTTTCATTTACTGAGATGGTACTAACACAACTACTTTAAAAGTATTGCTCAGATTTCTTTCAAATTATTTGAACATGTACTTTCCTAAAATTGAATCTAATATTTTGTATCTGGTTTGCAAGACTCCAAGCATATTCTGTGTTGCTTAGTTACAGCTTTTGGGGACTTCTCAAATGATTCATTTGATCTTTGCTCCATGGTGTATACAATCATAGAATTATTTAGGCTGGAAAAGACATTGCAGTGTTCAAGGTTAAAACCCTCAAGACTATTTCTGTTGCCCTTTTTTGTGCAGCTTCTGTTTTTAGTAGGTGAATATAGAGATAGCATTTAAGAAGTAATTGAGATTACTCACTTGGCAATCTTGTTGAAGCTGGCTGTCTTCTTGAAGCCAACTGCTATAAATTGAATTACTCGGTGTTTTGTTCCTAACTATACTTGAAAAATCACTACTACTAGTAGTAATTAATCTGAAGTATCCTTTACATCTCTGTAGCTGAGAAATTCCTAGGCAAACCGTTGTCCAGAAAATGCAAGGGTGCTCTACTTCCAGATACTTCTGTAAACGTAGACTGGAATAAATATAGGAAAAATCACATTACTAATGATTTCTTTAATTTATTGTGTACATGGCTAGAGGCAAGGAAGGTATCCCAGAGGATGTTTTTGAAACCACCCAGTTTCACTCATACCTGGATTAGAAGAGAGAGAGAAGCGCTACCTATTCTTATTAGACTTTGTCATTATTATCCACATATGTTTTTCTGTTTTAATATAGTAAGAATTTAGTCAATTTACTGTATCACAATATTTTTATGTTCACCAGCTACTGTTACTAACATTTGCAACCCATATTTGTTATTCAGCTTTGTGCAAAGCAACATTTGATTCGTTTTGATTGCTTAGAATTTCTCAAGTGTCTATGGCTGACATATTTTTCTAACACTAGTTTTTTTATTACTGGTCATACTTGTTTTAGTAATGCTGAGTTTTAATATTATGTAATTAAAATGCTCTTAAATTGAATTCTGCCTGTACCTTGAGTTAAATTAACTACATATTTAATAATTAGTTGGAATTTTGTCGTAGTCTATAAGAAAGACATAATGAATCAAATGTACAGTATCAGTCCAAAACCAAGCAAATACATTGCTTTTCATCTTGCACAGCAGCCAAGGGTAGTACAAAATCATACAGAGTCTAGAGGGAAATTGTGAAACAGGTCCTAGAAAAAATTATAACAGGGGATATACATAGGAGATTAAACTAGCAAAGAATGAACACTGGAGAGGTCATACAAAGTAATACCTGATGCGAAGTCAATGCACTCTTCTTTCTTTCACTTTTCTTTCCTTCTGCTGTTAAACAAGATCAGGGAGCATTAAGAGCTGGAATGGAACACATCTACTATTGGTAGAAGGAAATTTTTGTTTATGCCATGCTTTGTTAGCCTGGTGAACTCAACTACTACAAGACACTTAAATGTGTGTGCTTACGAATTAATTGCTTTAATAACATGTTTTAGGCTGAGCTAATGGCTGAGATTTCAGAAGCATTGGAATGACTGGGAAAGACGATTTGGTGGATTTTTTTAAATTTCAAGTCACATCAGCACTGTATAAACCATCAAGAGGATAGTGACTTTAACCAATGATGAATCAAATCTCTGTAGTACTTATGATGCCTTAAAATGTAATAGATTTACAAAAGCTGCAGAGTTCTGCAAAGAAGAAACAACTTTCAACAAACAAAATTCAGCTGTTTGCCAGAATGAATGAAAGTTTTACAGGGCTTTGGCTTTAGGCAATACCAGGGACTTCTGAGACAAAACTGCTAAAATGACCACTGAGGGGGCTCATCGGTTATGGCAGTTCCTGTCTTGCAGCAGTGACACAGCAGCTTTTCTTCCTATTCCTTTCACTTTTTTTCAGTATGAGACCTGATGAAGGGAAATGCCAATTTCCTTTATAGGGGAGATTAGAAAAATTTAGTAAAACCCTGCATTTTGTTGGGGCTTTGTTTGGTTTGTGTTTTTTTCCCCTTGCTTTTGCATAAAAGGTTTTATTTTTTTAATCCAAAAATATTTATTGAGTAATTAGGTTGTTGCTTAAGTTGTTGACACAAGCAGTAAAATATAAATTAATATTTTAGTTAGGATTTTTTTTGGACACAAGAATGTTTTCCCATATACTTACTTATACCTAGTAAGTGATATAAGAACTATTGTTATTTCTGGGTTTTTTTGAGGATTACTCAAATGTTCAGCACTGTTAAGACTGCAAAACAGTTACTGTGAAAATCATCCTAGCAATTACTTGTGAGATTTTGGTACTGTTCAAGACTAAATAAGGCACTTAAAATACTGACTATGTCTATGATTTTAATTACTGGGAATACCTGATAGTCTAATTAAGAATAGTTTTAAAATTGCAGATATTACACATGCATATCTAGCTAATCGTCAGGGCTTTATAAGTGAATAAAATGGAATTATTAACACTAGAAGAGGGTGTAATACTTAAGATCCAATATTAAGCTTTGCAAATAATTTCTAGAAAAGCTTTAGTTCAAAGAACTTTCTTTCAAAATACTTTCTACCATCAGTTTTGCATTCATAACAATAATTTTATGCAAACCTTGTTTTCCTGCCTTAGGAGTTACTTAACTCCTGAGCCACAAAATTAGGTCATAATCATCTTTAATTACAACATGCATGTAAACTGCCAATTGAAATTTCATGGAGTGAAGTTCTCACTGCACTGATGAAGAATTTAAAGAAATAGAGATGGATTTATCAACTGGCTGCTCCAGTTAATGTGTTGTTTTCAGGTTCCTTAAGATGAAGGTGGAAAGGACAGGGATTCAGATAGGGTTCTGTTAGAAACCAGTATGGGTTTTGCAAAATTTTGGCCAATCAGAAACATTTCAAAGTCGATAGAGTGTCTTTTTTTTCCCCAGAAGTTATCTGCTGGCTATAAGATCTTGTGAACACGTTTTATAATTCAATGGCCTGCCACTCACTAAATGAAATACATGTAGCTGGATTTTGAATATTAAATATGCAATGCCATGTTACATGAGAATAGTAGGAAGCAGTAATAGACAAAATAGTAAATTTAAAACTTCCATTAAAAGTGTAAAAAAGTATTCTTTCTGGTATATTTATCTTTGGGAAATGATGTCAAGATGTAAATAGAAAAAAAAAGAAAAGGCTTACTGGCAAGAACCACATTATTATTGCACAATTTGAATAATCTACCCAAAGGTCGTCAAAACTTGATTCCATGTATATTTAAACAAAGTCAGGGATTATCACTGTTCACATAAATAATTCATGGTCTCACTCTTCTTCCCCTGGAGGAGGTCCTTGTCAGACTTTGTGAATACTTAGCCCAGTGTGTCTGAAACCAACCTGCCAAGCAATTGATTCTTTCTCTTGGGCTTGAGCTGTTTACATGAGGGTGATTTTGTGGGCTTAAAATTTATTTATTGAATCTAGAAATTTAAAAAGCATGGAAAGCTTATTCCATATTTCAAAAATAATAGCTAGAAGTTTTCCTACTATTTTCATCAAATACTTTTATTTTATAGTTTGTACTGTTTCTATTTTCTCCATTAGTGTTACCTTTCTTCCGGTTACTGAGGAACACTTCAGAGACTGATTATCTTTTAGGAAGAGGAGGGAGAAATAGGAAGATATGATTATGCTAATGAGGGAAATACTAAGGAATTAATACAGTGAAACTCTTGCAGTGAATAGAGCTAAAGGCTTTTGACATATCATGAAGTCAGTTCATTTTCAAGGTTCAGGGAGATAGCAGAAAAAAGTGATTTTCAATTGAATTAGAATGTATTGTAGTGAAGTTCATAATACTGGGCTTCATTCCCAGCTGATATGATTACAGATCTCTCTTTCTGCAGGTATCGACATCTGGGCTGAAAGAAACTGCTTTTCTAGAATCAATCTGCAAAGCTACTGTGTACTCTTCCACATGTATTGTTTAATAGCATTATAAAATAGATATTTCTTTATGAATCCTGCTTTTGAAGTAGTAATTACTTTGATCATTGTTTAAGAAATCATTCATCTGAAGGAAATGTTATATGGCACTATCTATAAGGAATGGGCCATTTTTCTTCATCTTTACCCAGTATTAACATATTTTAGCTTTTACTTTCTTAGATTTCCTATTTCTTAGTACTCTGGTTTTCCTTTAAAATGCAGTTTGTACTGTTTGAGATAGAATCATAGAATGTGAAGGGGTCGGAATGGACCCTAAGGATCACCCGCTCCCAACCCCCTCTGTCATGGGCAGGGACACCTCCCCTAGACCAAGTTTCTCAAGGCTTTATCTGACCTGGCTTTGAACACTCACAGGGTTGGGGCATCCACAACTTTCTTGGGCAACCTGTTTCAGTGTTTCTCCACCCTCACAGTAAAAAATTTCCTCCTAATATGTAACCTAAACTTCCCCTCTCTCCATGTATATCCATTATTCCTTTTCCTGTCATTACAGGCTGTTATGGGAATAGTACTCCCCAGTTCAGTGCCCCCACTGAGGCTCTCCCAGTCCACACACCACTCTCTTGCTCCTGCTTCCTTCCCCCTTTCCACTGCACCAGAATGAAGTAGAGAATTGGAGGCACAAAAGGTGAAGATTGTGGGTTGCGATAAGAAGAATTTACTGTAAACAGCAATGAGATAAGAAAGTGAACAGTAACATCAGCAATGTTAATAACAAAAGTGTACAAAAGAGAAGGTGATTCACACCCAAAGATGCTCTCTGTGGAGCCTGCTACAATAAATTTGTGCCAGATGGTTTTGGCTTCTCCTCACCAAGTTTTGGACTGGAAGGAACACCCTTCTCCAAGAGAGTCCTTTTTCCCCCACCCCGGCAATGATATGAGGTCCTATCACATCTGGGTCCTGGCTGTGCCCTCTCAGCTATTGCACAGAATTTAACCCTGCCCTGGCTGAAATCAGGACACAGAAAAAGAGTCACTCTCCAGCTTCTCTGTAGGCCTTCTTGAGACACTGAAAGGTTATCAGGTCTCCACACATTCTCCACACAACCTTCTCTTCTCCCAGCTGAACAGCCCAAACTTTCTCAGCCTGTCTTCATAGGGATGGTGCTCCAGTCCTCTGATCAACTTCGTGACCCTCCTCTGGACTTGCTCCACCAGTTCCACGTCCAGAACTGGGCACAGCACTCCAGGTGGGGTCTCACAAGAGCAGGGTAGAGAGGCCAGATCACCTCCTATGACCTGCTGACCACACTTCTTTGGATACAGCCCTTCTGGGCTGTGAGCACACATGGCTAGCTAACGTTGAGTTTGTCATCAGCCGTCGCCCCCAAATCCTTCTCTACAAGGCTGCACTCAATCACTTCTCTGCTCAGCTTGTAGGTGTGTCTGGGATTGCCACAACCCAGGTAGAGGGCTTTGTACTTTGTTTTGTTGAACTTCATGAGGTTTGCATAGACCTAGCTCTCAAGCTTCTCGAGGTGCCTCTGGATGGCATTCCTTCCCTCCGGTGTGTCAGCTGCACGTGCAAGTTGAATTACTCTCTCTTAAGCATGTGTGGTGCTACTTTATTGGTAAGCTGGTAACTACATGTTCTGTCTCAAGAAATATTTACACCTGTGTCTATAGTATTACTTGAATCCTTGATAGAAAAGGTATCTATAAGCAAATTAATACCTGTTGGGGGAAAAAAGAGAAGGGGGAATTTTGTGCGTAGACATTTACTGTAGGTGACCAGTCTGTTTAAAGACAGGAAGAATCAAGCTGAGCCACTGAGTTGGTGACACATATTATCTCAGGAGCAAGCTGACTTTTCCCTTACCCATTTTTCTCCTTGGGTCCTCTTAGCCTCTTTCTGAGGAAAATTGAACTTTTTAATGCAAATGTAAATGCAAAGCTGTGATCCCATATAAATTCCCAGAGGCCAAATTGTTAAGAGTGAAAACAGGTGTTCTAAACCATACTGCTTCAATCTGAAGTATCTTGTCTCCACTCTTCCTCCTCCTCCTTTTGTTATCCCTCAAAAACTCATGTAGTACATTTGATTTCTGAGATGCAGTATTTGCTGGTGTTAAGCCATGACTACAGTTTTCACCCAACAGATTTTTCCTTGTATGCAAAAGAGAGAAATTCACGCCAATGTCTGTCTTGTATACTGAGCCATGGTTCTTCTAGATTCTCACATCTAAGCTAATACTGTTAGATAAAAGGGCCAGAATGTGGTCAGTCTGATTTACACAGACTTGTTCTTTAAAAACACTGGAGGGGAGGGGAAATTAATTGTAAGTTAATTGCATTTTAAATAGGAAGGTCATGGCAAAATAAATATATGTAATTCTGGTAGAAAAGGTCTCTGCCAGTTGTTCATTTAATGGGGAAATGTGTGGACGGATGCAGAATAGCAGGGAAGAAAGTGATGAGTGAGGTGTGGTGTCACATTTCTCCTGAACTTGACTTGTTAGAACAGTTTTGACAGCAGGCATTGGCATAGTTTTGGGTAGTTAAATACGTGGCTGTGAGTCTTTTATCCATGGACTGCACAATAGAAAACAAGATACAGGGTTAGCACTGAGTGTAGTGTCCTAAAGACGAGCATGAAAAGGCACAGAGACATGTTCATTCTTGCCATCTGTGATCCGATGAGTTTTTAATTAGATGAAGTTCTGTAGAAACAGCTTCTATGGGAAAGTTCCTCTGTAGGCTGTAGAGCAAATTCATTTACTGTCATGGCTTGAGTCATCTGAATAGATTCCCTGTGGGATCTCAGCACCTCAGTCCTGAGGTGCCGAGCCACCGAGACCACCCTTGGGGGGCTCGGGAGTCCTGGAATGTTGCCAGAAGTGTCTGGTGGCTGGACTTTGATCCTGCACAGGAGACGACACCTGTATGAGGATAGGAGGACTTCACCGGGGTGAATGGTGAAGGGATTAGTTAATTAGAGGGTGAGACACAGGGTTTAGGATTTATGTACAGGGGGGTTTAGAGAAGTAAGATGGAGGAATTGGGGCGTGTCCTGTCCTTCTTCTTCTTCTTCTTCTCCTCCATCTTCTATGGTGATGGTGGCACTTTAGGATTGGTCATTACTAAAAGTGCACCGGGCAATAAGAATAAATGGTATTGGGGAAAAATGATAAATATTGTACACGTAGCTATGGGTATAAAGATAGGTGACTGTCCGGAGGGCGGACACAGTGTGCTCATGGCTGACTGCTGAGCAGACCTCTGTCGGGCCGAAAGAAAATCTTTTAGATAAACAATTAATAAACATAGAGACCGAAAGAAGAACTGAAGCCTCTTCTCGTTCTTTGATACGCGGGCTGCCCCAAGGCCACCCTGGGCCTTTCCAGGCCCTTCAAACAGACCAGAAAACCAACAATTCCCTGCACCACTCTATTCTGTGCGTTTACCTCCTAGTCTGCCAGAGAATCTCTGCAGACCAATCTTAGGGACAACTCTGCACAGCCTAGAGGAAAGCACCACCAGAAACATGGACTTAGATGGGATTATGTCTTTAGTATTTCCTTTAGATGTCCTCTGCTTCAGGTTCTTTCAGAAAGTGTGTTCTGAAACACCTGATTGCAGAGGAAGGGTTTAGTGCTTGATTTACTACTGTGGATTCTACAGCAGGGATCAGGAACTTGATATGCTTTTGTGTATTTTGCCTTTATTTATATTGCTTTGGTTGCTTCTTATGTGGCAGCAAGAGAGAATGTTAAGTATGAAATGAAAGAGCTGTAAAGCAAGCAAGCCCTTTAGAAAAGGAAAATATGTACTTTATTACAATTTTCACTTCTCTGATCATAAAGCAAAAAAACCCTTTGGAAAAGCCAAGCTTCTACAGTTGACCTGAACTAATGTTCTCTTCTTCTGGTGGGCTATATCTCACAAACAGGGAGAATTAGAACATGGCAAAAAAATTGAACACCCTTAGGGGCACTGTACAAATAAACTCATTTTTTGTACTGTGTTCAGCATTTGTTCTTGTGAACAGAAAAATATTCAGAGTGTCTGAAACATTAGGGTATTTTTCTTTGAAGCAAACACTGCCCTGATAATGCAATATTAATATTTAAGCTCTGTGATCTGGAGGAGTGTCATGGCTCGCACCATGCTTGTTCCAGCACCAGCTTTACTGCATCTTCGTACAGAGGCAGTGATGATAGTGCAGAGCTGTTTGGAGCTTCCTGGGAGATCTGCCCGTGCATAACAAGTGATTGAGAGGTTTAGAAATGAACAATGATGAGATCAACAGCCTCCTCAGCTCCTCCATATTCCAGCCTTCCCTGGCTTGCTCCTGACATTGACATGTCCTTAGTGAGTTCCCAGCGTGTGTTACCACACATCATTTGCCGAAGATCTGCGTGTTTTCCCAGCCTCCACTTCTTCCTCCTGATGCTTCATCCCCTTGTTTCACCAGCTCCTTGCATCTGCCCCTGATCCCCTTGTTTCTTCAGCACTGCTACTTCTTATGTCACTTAGATGGGCAAAAAGGTCAGGGAGTAGACTGAGGGACACAAAGGTGTATGGGACAGACTAAAGGAGGTAGTGGCAGCGAGATCTGATTCATAAAGATCTAGTATCTAGTTCCTCCGTTGTTGCATGCTTGAAAGTTTGTAGGAATGAAGTAAGAAAGCTGTCATAAACAGTACTCTGGAGTGTTTGGAGTCTGTCTCCACAGAGCTAGGAATTCTCATGGGTTGCCATGTGAGATGAACAGCTATCTGAATGCCTCCAGATGTGTGCTCTTCTTTCCTTGGTACTCATAAAGCTGTGCTTTAATATATGAAAGGCTATGTGATGAGTTCTTTTTAAAACAGATCATAAGAATTTTCAGTTAAGCAGATTAATTTAGTGGTTACTTTAAGCTTCTAACTGTAAAACAAGGATAATTTTCTGTGTTTAGGTGTCTGAAAGTATTCAAAATCTTAGTGTATTTTTTATAAGAGGTCAGTCTTCTGTAGCAGCACTTCAGGGAATTCTACAGTTCTTTGGAATGGTTCACATTTGATTATAGTAATTGTATAGTGAGAATATTCTATAATATTTGCTCAAAAATGTGGGTAAAATGGTTCAACATCATTCACACAGGATTTTCTGAAAAATATTTTGTTTTCACTGCGAGCAGAATGAACTAATGGTTGTATGTATGGCAAGGAACCGCAAGGTTATAAATGCTGAAGGAAGTATTAATTACTTGGAGTCATTCCCTTTACAACACTCCCTTGTATTTTTCATATCAGTGGTATTATATTTCCTTCTTTTGTGTTTACTTTTACCATTGACTTAGTCTCAAGTTTATTACTGTATTAAGAAGGATTTTGTGTGTGAAGTAGATGATTTTTCTTCCTAGCCCTGCCAGTGCTGCATTATTGTATTCTAATAGGCTGACTTTTGTCTAAACTAATCCAGCAATCTGTGTTTTTACAGCAGACTAATTCTAATGACTAATGTTTGAACATGGTGGTTGTGTGCAGTGTAAATGTATGAATTCAGTGAGTCAATGGGAGCTTCATCCTGTTTATTGTAAGTCGGCAGAAAAATAATATTGAACTAATAAAATAATCTGTCCCCGAAGACTCAGGAAGGGCATGCATATTTCCTTATGGGAATTCTTCCATTAGGTTTGAGACCTGTTAGAATTAGATTTATTTGTAGTGGGAGCAAGTTGTACAGAGACCCTCTAATTACTTTGGAAGTGAGAGAATCTACTTCTCCAGATTTGGGGAAATTTTAGCCCTGAACTACAAGGTAACCTGGAGTGATTTGAACTGTTTTTGAATGCAACTTGCAGGATTAAAAAATACAGGTTTTTCTTGTGAAAACTATGCGATAAGAAGGCTTTCTAGCATTCTGCTTTTTTACTTGTAGAAGCACAAATAATTCTTTTAAAACAATGTGTGTTTTAAGCTGGCTTCAAGCAGATTCATAACCTCTTGTTTCTACACATACTTGAAAACTGTCTTTCATTTGCAAGCAGCCTTTTTTTTTCTTTATTTTTTTTTTTTTGTTTTGTTTTTTGTAGCAGGGCACTGTTTCCTTGTTTGTAACCACACAGGAGTTAACATTTTATGGCTGATAGACATTCTTTTTCAAACGAGGTATATTCTCTCCTTATTCAGGAAGCTGGTGGGTTTTCTGTGCACATGTTGGCCCTGTTGTCTGTCGTCTTTTTACCTTCCTGCTTTTATTGTCTCTTTACAGATGTCACCAGTCACCAGTAAGTCAGGGGACCTGAAATCTACCTCCAGACGTGACACAGATAGAGACTCAGCTGCAACACAGTAAGCAAGAAATGCTTAAAACGATTTGCAGTGTTATTCCTACAACTGTTGGTTGAAAACTGTGAGAAATGTTGGAAGAGTTTATTGTTTTTTCAAGCAAAACAAGAAGTTAGCTTTCGGGTGATCAGTGGGAGAGTGCTTCACACCCAAAATGTGGAGGAAATAACAGTTCATACACATATGCACATCCCCAGAAGAGCAAGGACTATAATGTGCATGGCAATCAAAACTCAGGGATATGTGGTTGCTCACTGGCTTCCCTTAGCTATATATTAGGATTTATTGCCACAGACACCTTCTAAAAGTTACTTAATGTAAATTCCAAAGGTTTTCACATTCTGAAAAGATGCCAGCAGCACCTTTGATGATGACACTTGCATTTCTTAAAAATTGTAGCTCTCTGTTGCGTGAAAGCTGTAAGCAGTAAGATCTCAGCATTTTGAATAGGAGCTTCCACAGTATCTTTAGCTTTTGCAACCATTTTTGCTTCAAAAATTGATATCTGAAAATACTTCTCATGTTTGCCATTGTATCCGTCACCTAAGCAAAGTTATTTCACTGATCATTTTCCAGACTGGTTCCTTCCTCATATAAATAATTGACATTATGCTGTAAATGCAGATACATACCTCATTTGAACTTGCCTTTTCAGGTATGTATCTGCATTTACAGCATTATGTAGATTATTTAGATTATGTAGATTATTAGTAGATACAAAATCTGAATTTTGTATCTCCAGCTGTCTCTCAATTTGAAAATAAATTGTGAGTGGAAAGTTTAACTCTCAATCATGATGAGGAGTGGGCTGTGCAGCCACACATTGAAAGAATTCAGTGTTGAATTTTGGGCACAACTATTCCAGTGTTATATTCATTAAGGAAGGAAATGCCTTAAAAGCACAGTTATTGTGACAGTTGACACAGTCTGTTAGAAGCTAGTATCAAAAATTTGGGATAACTCTACTCCATTTGTAGGACTTCAGGAAAAAATTATTTTGAGTGACCTTTCCAGAACATCCACTGAAAAATGTGGGTTTAAAATGTGGAATCACAAATGATTTAAGAAGATTCAAGAATTTTGGGTCAAACCAAATACAAATTTTCATTTTAATTGAAGCTAGGGCTATCCTAAAAAGATGTCACACTGAAGGGATAGGGCCCAAAAATTACTTCAGTTACTTTTCAAAAAAGTGAGAGAAGACACCTATGTGCTTGAATCACTGGAATGTGCTCCTTCATTCTGAACCATAGGGAGCTGGAGCATCATGGAGATTCCAGTCTGAATCATGCATGCTCCATGACGTAGCACTTCACAGCAGTGACCACAGGGACCAGGGTTTTTTCAGAAAAGACTACAATCTGTTGCCTTATTTTGAAGCTAGAAAAGAATCCTCTGACACTGCTGATGCCACTAGTGTGAAAAAATGTCACTATTTCTGTTTATAGGTATTTATACCGCACACATCAGAGAATAAAACAGCTCAGAAAGAGGGCTGCCTATTTTTCATGAAAACTCTCACTTTACTTTTACTGAAAACATGACCTGCCAGGACTCTAGTTTTCTTGGTCACTGCAGTCAATGTGTCTTGAAATATCCCTAAAAATTTACATAGATGCAAGTGTTGCCATCCTAACTGGAAAAGCTTTATATTTCAGTATCTAACAGCAATATCAACGTGACTTGAGATCCAGTCCAATCTGTACTTAAATAGTTGCTCCACCTAAAACATGCTGGTTTTTTCCTGTTTTCTATGAAAATACACTTAAGATTCATGTCACATTGATACATATGGTATGAAATTTATTTACTGCATAATTTTGAGAATTTCTGGGTGGAAAATAAGGTTTTACAATAGAAAAACAGATTTTATACAAGATGGTAGTAGACCTTTATCTTAGCCAAGCAGTTCATGTGTCTTCTGCATGAAGAAGACACATGATAGAAGAAATAGTGAAATTATGCTAAGTGATTTTAGTCTAAGTTTTGATACATCTGATGTGCAAATAATAAAAAGATGAGAACTGCTTCTCAAAATTAGAGTACCTTTATATTGGAAATAGTGACCTTACCCTTTGAATAGTAATGGTTAGCTGCTACTTGTCAGCACAGCCAGTACGTCCTTAGGTGTGTTCCCATTGTGTGGTTTCCTTGAGCTGCACTAGGTAGTGCTCTGCATAAATTTACACAAGACCCAGCTGAGCACTGGGTTTGGCACGTTGGCACTTAAAACATGAATAATTATGGCTCTGTACCCTAGTTTCCTCATGCAGCAGTACTCCTCAAATTGTTCTAGGAATCCTGACACAGAGGTTGTTAGACTCTCAAACCTTTTCCTTAGGATGTTCCAGTACTCGAGCTGCAGCAATCCACATATTCATGAGTACACAGTTTAGCTTTAAAAAAAATTCCAACTACAGACAGATATTCATCAGTTCATTAGCAAGGCTGATGTAAACATTTTCATCCATAAAACCCAACTACATTAGGACAGTATCATCAACAGTGCAGCATTTGTTACACCATTTTTGTGGAAAAGACACATATTACATTCTTCAGTTTTGATTCATCCCTTTGCTTATGTGTTTCAGCAGCATTAAACAGTTCAGGTCATAAACCAAGACCCTTTTGTGCTAGGTACAATACAAATTTTGAGTAAAGCCAGTACCTTCCTTTGAAAGTTTAGAGTCGAGATAGTGTTACATACATATTTATAGTTAAAGTTACAACTTCTGCCAAGAGTGGGAATTTGTGATAAAAGTGGTGTAACATCTGCATAATTCCTGCCATCATGTGCAAGACCAGTTAAAGGCACCAACTGGAATACAGGAACTTGACCAATCCTTTTGGCCCTCTATGAAGGCTGATAAGCAGAAATAAATAGACATTGAAGCCATTTCTGACTCTGTCCTTGTTCAGGTATATTAAGCTGGAAAAACTGATCTTAGGCACTTTGACTGCATGTCTTATTCTTGTTACATAAATAAACCAGGAATCTCTACTTAATTGTAAGTATTTTGGTGTCTGAGCTTAGGAAAGTTGAAAAAAACAAGTGCAATTGCTTTTATGAGAGGAGGAAACCGGTAATTTGTATTTTTTAATTGCATCTGTTGTCTGTTGATCAAGACGAGCTGATTTTTAAGATCATGAGCAGTTCTTTTCAAAGCAATGCTATGATAAAAAGTAGACTAGTGGAGTGGTCTCATATTTTGTCTTCATGGTTTTTCTGCCTTTGTTCTGCTGTGGAACAGTAGTTTTTGTAGTTGTTTCAGCATTGTGCTCAAGAGGACAGGCAGACAATTGCTGTAACACATCAGCTGTAGGTGGAAAAAGCTCTAAATTTGGGCTAACTTTGTGTTTCTTTTACTCTTTTTATATCCACCTTCCTCTAGAGGTACAAAGAAAAAGAAGAAAAGGATACAAAGGAATGAGAGAGAAAATCAGCACAACTTAATGAGCGTCGATACTCCTCTGTCATCAGTTACAACTAATGGTGTTGAAAACGAACCTGCATCCCGTGGGGTGGAATTGAAGAAGAAGAAGAAAAAGGCAGCAAGAGGCTCAAACTTAAGCACAAGTGGAAGGACAAATATTGCCTTTGAGCTGGAGCACCATGACGCAGAGGCGTAATTTATTTCTGAATGCTGGGGTGATGTTCATTACACGCGTTGAAGGCTGCAATTATGATCTCTCTTCCAGGATTAACAACAAACAAATTAAAATACTTAAATATGCAAAATGGTACCAGTTGTGACTTAACAATAGTGCAAACCTGTTTTGGATGACTTTTGCCCTGGCTTCCTTGAACTCAACAGAACTTGAAGGTTCAGCTCCTCACTGGACTGGAAAAGAACTGAAACTGTCAAATACAATGTTTCCTAATTTGATATCTGATTAAACTGTCACTTAGGCATTTGTGTAGGCTGTAGATCAATCCATGCCAAGCAAAGAATCAAGTGAAAAAGTGTGATCTAGAGCAAAACCTGCCCAACCACTGCATAAGTTATTAAAGTAGCATTTTAAAATGTGCTGTAAGTTAAATAGAAGAGTGTTCAGGATGGTGAAATACCAAAGGAGTGCTGACATTAAGGTGTACCTGAAAACACAAGCTTTTAAAAAATATTTTCCTGACATCAAATACATGTTTGGACTGCATTTTGCAGCTCTGAAGGGAGTTGTAGAGTAACTACCTATGCAACTACATTGTCTTCAGTAGGACTACTTGTTCTTATAAAAATTAATTAGTGTTGCAAATTCCAGGCAGTTGTATTTTTCAAATGAGGTGTGCTGCACATAGTAAAGATTCATTGCAGTTTTGTCAGAGTTCCTGGCTGCTTTGGCAGCAGTCTTGCCAACTATACTTTCTTTTGTCTGAATGAACTATTTCATATCCAACTCTGCTGTTTGTTTTACTTGTAGTCCTTATTCACTTGTAAGCATCATTACTCTATTTTTTTACTTGAGTATTATTTTGTGAACTTTTACTAATGACTTCACTAATTTACTACGGTGTTAAATAAATTATGTTTTATATTAAACAAAACACTTTCTATCAGTTAGTGTTCGTATTTTTCTGGCTGATGATGTCCAGTTTATTTTTACTCTGCTAGGAAATTCTTTCTCCTCCCCCTCTGAAGCAATAAATAACATAAAATTAGAAAGCCCTTATTTAGTAGACAGGGCACTTGATTCCATTAAAAAAAGAAGTGAAAATAACAATGCTGGGCACTGATGTGTGAAATGCACCCAGATGCAGAGGACTAGTTGCTGTATATTGTAATATCTTCCCTGCACATGTTTTGAAGCCAGAAAAATCTGTAAACTTTTTTCTTTTGAGTAAAGCACAGCAGCAAATCCTCTCTTTTCCCCCCACTGGTAGTTGCTATTTGCCAGCAGTCCTAACTTTGCTCTGCCTGGAGTGTGTGCATGGAGCCTTGCCCTAAATGGGGCTTGCGTGTGTGTACTGGAAACTTAGTAATGTCTCTTTCCCCAGTCAGAGGTGGTGTAAAATTACCTCACTCCTGGGGCTGCCTGATTCTGACCAGGCTCCCCACCTCTTATGTCCCTGCAGTGTGTTCCAGCTCATCATCCTGTGTGACATGTGCCATTTAGAGATTTTATAATGGGGAAAAATCTCCACATCTTACATTTCTTAAAATGTCCTGGGTCACATTTAAAACAAGGGCAGAGCGTGACATCAGGAAGAGCTGAGCAGTAGCCAAGATCTGGGAGCTCATTGGAAAGCGTTGTAAAATGTTAATTTGCCATTGTCGACACTGAAGACAGAAATAACACTTCAGATAAACACCACGGAGAGATGGTAGTTCTAATCAAAGGCACAGCACCTCCTTTCATGCTTGCGAACTAGGGCTCCAATTATGTTCACTGCTCTGAAGCTGAATAGAGCTGCTTTGCCACACTTTCCAAATTGAGAGGAGAGGCAGCAGTAGTGTCTTCCAAGGCACAGTTCCAAATAACAATTAAGCAGAAGGAATCAGATAAGAGCCAAACATGAAAATGCAGGAGTTGAAAATAAACTTTTCATAATGTTTTCTTGTAATTGCAGTAGCTTTTGTTTTGCTTCTATAATTTTTTTTTCTTCCCTACCACATGGTTGGTCAGAGACTGCTTTTCCTTTATACACGGTGTCACTGTGGTGCTAGTTTTCTGCATTCATTTCACAGAAAAGGAACAAAAATATCTGAAATTTAAAAAGGTTTATGATCCTTCAGTATTAAAATTAGAGCCTTCACCCTAAAATCTCTTTAACAAATTATGAGCGTGGCACAATGGCAAAGACAGCTTTTACCTTTTGTTCAAAAATATGGTTGATGCATTCATTTTTAGAAGAATTACTTTTTGGTATCAGTAGAGTTTTTATTCTTCAGATATTGCTGTTGGGATTTTTAATTTTCAAAAAAAGAATAAAACTTTTAAACACTTTAATGGTTTAAAAGGAAGTTTTCTATTAAAAAACTTAATATAATGCTTCTTGTTTCTGTGTTAATGCAATCTACATGTTTTCTAAAATCACTTTACAGTGAATATCATGTATATTTGCTGAATATTGCTTAAGTACTTAGAGGACCTAAATTTCAGTGGAAGGAAAGAATTCCAGAAGGATTCAGATTGCCTACTGAAAATTTTCCATTTTATTAGATGAAGCATTACAGTGTCCTGCAAAATTGTTCCCTGAGCCATGATGTGTGAATTCAAATGCAAGTGTTATAAAATTCTCTGTGACACTTCCTTAGAGGGTGACACGAGTTCATTGCTGGAAGAAACCAGATAAAATGTTGCTTTAAAAAGTGTGAATATTAGACATTCATAGCTGCCTGGCAATAGCAGCATCGTGGGTCTTTCGTTGCTCTGGTGTTTGTAAGTTTTGTGTGTGTGGTTACACCATAGAGTGGCTATTATGTTTTTAAGATAGGGCAGAGATATCGAGAACTGTGTGTAAATCAGCAGCGCAGAAGAAAATGTGCAGCCATGTTTTTCCTGTGTTTCCCAATAGCCATCAAATTGCATTTAGTTTTTTCCTTAAAATAATTTGAGGAGCAGACATCATAAAACATAATAAGTGTATTTGTAGCATCACTTAATTCAGAAGGCAGTAGGGGATGGATCACAGTCAAACAAGGGCTAATGAGAACACAGAGGAACATGACAACCGAAAGTCTCTGTTGACTAGTGAACTAAATCTGCCGGCTGGACGCAATTGTCTGACGGAGAATTGAATGTCAGGATCATTTAGGGTTAACAATGGCCCACTGCAAGCAAAAGCAGACAGCTATGAAAAATAGCCGGCATGGTAGTCATTCTGCAGAGACCGTGGATGCAAACTTGATAATGAGGCACTTCATTCACTACATCCTTCTGCTCTAATTACTCAGGTGAATAGGAAATACTTCGTTGAAGGCGGGAACAGACTAGAGCAAAAACACTTGTTTGGTAAACACAAAGAGTGATGGGGTTTTTTAATGATCCTGTTCCAGCACGTATGAAATTAGTATGTATGCAGTGCAACCTATTTTATGGATGTGGAAATTGGGAGGGGATAGAAATATGTTCTGACTAGTGAAGGGATTCATGTAAAGATTGGTACTCCAGGGTTTTCCCCTTAGCATTGTGTCCAGTACCCATACAGAATATTGCAAACAAATTGACTTATTTTAAGTACACCTGCACTTGTAAAAATATACTGTTAGTTCAGTCAAGGGGGTTTATTGCTTGGAGTTTAGCCTACATGCTTTAGGAACAAAACTGCTGCATGTAGGGAATAGAAACAAGAGGAGATCTGAGAGGGGGAAATAAGCAACTTCAGAAGAAAGCTGCTGCTTGGGGGAGACTTGCAAAAATGTGGCAATTAGAAATTGGAACTTCAGAAGAAGGAACAGAAGATAGCATGTATGTGTGTTATAGCAGAGCTTTGGTTGCTTCAGTCATGTTTTTTAGACTTTAGAAATTCAGATATTTAACCACTTCACTTTTTAAAACATTTGTTTTGTGCCATTTACAGAAACTTTCGGTATGCACTCTCGGGACCCATGAACAACATTCTGTGTCCCCCCAGTAACTCTTAGCTCTCTGGTGTTCTAACTCTGAGCTGCAGCCTACAGAGTTCCACGTAGTCTATAACTTGCAGAGCTGTTAGGAGAGATGAAGCTTTCATTCCCTGATTTCTGGTACAGGTTTTCAGGAGGCACCCTTATAGTTGTCTGTTGTGATAGGCGCCTCTGCCTTGATTCAGTCCTCTCCACCCTCTTCATCTGGTGCAAAACAGCTGCAGCAGAGATTGGAACTTCTAGAATCAAGCTGCTCTTTCAAACATTTAATGTCATAGGATCCCTTTCTTACATGTAGATGTGTTCTGCTCATAGGTTTTGACAAGAGTTTTGTCTTTTGTTCATCTGTTGTGTGCAGGTTGCTTGCTGCCCTTCCCTTCAGAAGAGTTTGTTTGCCAGCACTGGGATGTTTATGTAGGGTGCCAGTCCTGCAAGCTGCTCAGAGTAGATGAACTCCTGTACTCAAAGCTCCGGCAAAAGCAGCAAGGAACAGGCTTTGAGCCACAACGTCATGGCTGCAACTTGTGTATACCAACTTTAGAGGCTGGAAAACATTTTCTCTCTTGCAGTCATACATGAAGATGTCAGCTCTGCATTTCATACAAAACGTCTCCACCTGGTTGTTTGTGAAGACTTTGTCAAGCCAAATGAACTTTCAGTGTCTTTGGCTGTGACAAGCAAGTTTACAAGTCCTGTGTAATGCTCAAATGCAAACAATCAGCAGAAGCTGCAGATGCCACTTTTAGCAGAAAAAATGTTTCCACACCGGTAAAGCAATATCAGTAAAATCTATGCTCTGAGCAGACTTCAAATTTTTCTTGCATTTATATCTCCTGCAAAGGCAGGGAGTATAATAAACTAGTGTGTAGCAGCTGTAAATTTTCTGAGGATTTATCTAACCACAAATACATCGAAATGGGGAAATAGGTCTATATTAAACTGTGCAAGATGCTGCTGGAACTCAGCCACTTCTGCAACATCCTGTAATTAATTTATTATGACAGGTCTGGCAAACTGAAACACCCAATACGCTTGCGACAGACTGTTATGATATAGCTGTTTGAAAACTCTGCAGTCACATAAAATGCAGGTATTAAAGGAAAAAGAAGAAAAGGCAGCCCAGTGTTACCATTATTTTTCTGTGATGTAGAAATTTTTCACCAGATTCACATTCACCAGCATCCTGGAGTGCACATGGCAGACTCGGTACCTCTGCCTGCACTAGCTGGGAAGGAAATTGTTGCAGAATATATTGGCTTAGATCCTACTGTTCTGGGATCAGAAGGAGAGTTAATGAAGTTCTGTGGATGCGTTCAACTGAGGGACCTCTTTTTCACACATTTTCTGAGTCAGCGCAGGCCTAGCCATGCCCTTTGGTGATGAAGTTAATAAGAGGAGCTGAGACACTCAGTGCTGGTTTAACTTTCTTCTTGACCAGTCCATATTTGTTTTACTGCCTGTGTTTAAGATTCTTGGTTTCGTTAAACAATAGTGAAAGAGTTCCAATGAAATTGTCTGTGAGTTGCAAAGAGAAATAGCACAGATCTATCACAAACCAGGTTTTTAATGTCTCTAGTTCCTACAGAGGTGACTAGAGCAGGTTGTCCTTGCATTCAGCTGCTTATCCTAAGTTCATTGCCTCAGTTCTCAAGTAAAAGAAATACTGAATTTCATCTTTTTCTGGATGTTATCTTCAATGTTGAACATCCTGCTATTAATCCACAGCTAAACATAGCTAATTCAGCCCTGTGCAACTGTATAATTTGAAGAAAATCCTCTTTCTCCTCTCCCAAATTTTTGGTAAGTAGAATAGGCTGGTTTGCTCCCTCACTTGCACTGCATGTTTCAAAGAGCACAAGTTAAGCCTTTGCATATCCATTGCTGCAGGTGAGCCATGCAGAGTACATGCAAGTAGTTATCATCACCAAGTGTTACTCACTTGGCTGTGCTGGTTTTTTATGGACCATAATTATTCCTTTAGTTTCACCTCAACGTTTTTATTTAGCCATTGCATCATCAGCCTGCTTTTTTTTTCAGTGTATGTCATCAGGATTTTGACATCTTTGTATAGACACTGTTTAAAGCAGCTTCATGTTATGTTCTGCATTCATTTTAGAGTCTGATGGGGATACACAATCATGGGTGTAATAGTGACATCAGCCTGAGATTCATTAAAATAAATGCCATCCAAAGCCAAGCTCTAGCAGGCTGCATAAGCCTATAATAAGCTTATACGGGGTTGGTTAATCCCCATTGTTGTTTAGTATAATGTCATAATAAAAAAGTGACATCAGGGAAAGGGCAGAAGGGGCAGTAAATGTGCTCTGCAGTGTGGCCAAGTGCTCCTGACATCCCTGCTCCTTAAGCAGCAGCATGAGCAGAGCTGAGCAGGTCCAGGTTGCATTGTGGGTGACTGAAAGTGGCTCTTCTGTGACAGAGCTACAGAGCCACGAGCATCCCAGGGTGGCTTTCCTTGGGGATGCACTGTGGGTGTGCACAGGCACGCAGAAGGTGTGGAGCAACACGTGGCCCTGCACTGGCTTCCTTCCTAAGGACACGCCTTCATTGGACCTTGCAGGTCCTGTTCTCCATGGGAAACATCCCGAAATCAGGACTCCCAGTTTAGACCCTAAAGGTTCTAATTTGTTGCCTGTATCCAAAGGCTTGGATGAGAAGGAGGTGGGCTGCCCTTAGAGTCAGCAAGGGCACCCAGGGCACCCTGCTCAGGGTGAGCAGGGCCAGGGCTGGGGCTGCCTGCTCCCCAGGGATGAGTGCCAGTCACCGAGCCAGCGCTGGGAAGGAGGGTGCTGCTCTAGGCAGCACTTTTGCCTCACACTTGGTTGAGGTGGTAGCTGCAGTTGTCTTTCCTTGCTGTTCTTTCAGTCAGGGTTAGATTTTCTCTGAAAGCAGAAAAAGCCCTCAACTCTTTGAGTTCAGTGTCCCTGGCATTTTGCCCTTTGCACTCTTTGTCACCACAGTAGTGTGGGTTTTCAAGTCATGTTTGGGAACCTGGGCACCTGGCTCTTGCTGAAACTTACTTGAGGCAATGTTTTTGGTATCAGTTTGTGGGACAAGAGTTAGAAACTTGGCTGCCTACAGTTAGATCCCTGAGTAGCCTGAATTGGAAAAAGGAAAAAAATTGTCTGAAAATTCTGAGGTTCTGCTCATTGGTCAGGTTCTGTGTTGGAGGAAGAGACCTGTGTAGACATGGTCCAAGATACATTTTCCTGATGGTTTGTGCTATCATCTAGCAACAGCTGGATTCAGTTGGCTTCATCATTTAACAATGCTTAGCATTGATTGTTTTTTCATGCCAGTGAAACAGAAGGCAACACGGAACAAGTAATTCTGTGAGCCATTACCAACATCACTATCAACAAAGATTTCTCCTGAGCCATGATAACTAGAAGAAGAAAGCTGTAAGACTCAAATGTCTTCCAGCCTAAATGTCCATACAAGGCCTGTCACCAAAGGTGATAAACCTAATATTTAGCTCAGGCTGCTTGTTCTAAGGAGATGTTTTGCAAATGAGAGGAAAGAGTGACTAGTTCAGCACATTGGGGCTGACATTGGTCAAACGCTGTCAAGGTTTGGTCTTTATGGAGGCTGAGGTTTCTTCATTGAGTCGTTTGAACTCCACCAGTTTCCCACACTAAGATCAGTGCTGTAACATCTGTGAATGTTTTGGGTTATCTTTTTTTTTTTAAGTGGTTTTGTTCCTTTTTTCTTTTTTTTTTTTTTTTGAATGTGTGGTAAAACATTGGAAATTTGTATAATTGAAGAAATCTATTCCTAGTTCATTTTAACCAACAAGGTTGGTATGTTTTTCCAGAGCATTGCCATATTTTCCTAGAGCTAGAATTAGCTAAATTTAGATACTTGCTTTCTTAGGACCCAGCAATGGACCACCACAGTTCCCAAATTGAAGATGCATGTGTTTGTGCCTGCAACAGTAGCTGAATGCTGGTTAACCTCACTTGCAGAGTTCTGGTGTGAATTGCAGTTTCTTGTCATGAACACATCTCACAGGGTCAGATTGAATCCTGTAAATTCAGTAAGAACTCAGCCAGAGAGAGGAAAAGAGAATTTGCTGCCATTTGAACCTGTGCAATACCAGCAGAGAAGTGCTTGAGCAGGGCACTGGCAGTCTCTCTGCACAGTGCAGCAGTGTGGAAAACAGGCCCGGCTCTGCGCAGATTTGTGAGCAGTGGCACATGTCACACGGGATTAAGGACTCCTGGAAGGACATGCAATTTGTGGTGCTGCTCCCATTCCCCCTCCCAGCTGCCCTCAGTTCCCTGCTGGCCTCCTGCCTCCTGTGTAAAACTCGGGCTGAAATGGAGAAATGGGATGGGTGGCAGCGTGCCAGCCGCCCGGGCACCCAGCGCCGCTTATCTCCCTGACGGACACGCTGCCGTCCATCCTTGGGTTGACTCACTCCTTGTGCCTCCTGTGGCTCAAAGAACCTACTCACTGCTGGAAAAATCTGTGCAAATATTGATATAGCTGCCTTGTTTTACATCGGCCCTTTTGAAGGTTGGCTTTTTTGTGTAGGCAGGTTGGCTGCCGATTTGCCACTATCGTTACCACTTTTTTGGCTAGAAAGGTGTGAGTGGAAGGAGTTTTTGCTTCTTCTGTCCTAAGGTGTTAAAGTGTCTGCTCTAGGAAGAAAAGCATTTGGAAATACTTTGGAAAGTTAAATTAAAAGCTGTGGTCTGGGTTCTTAGTGCTGTCTGAAAACCAGGGAAACACTCTATCAAAAGATGTTGAAATGATTACTTGTTTCCACCTTGCTGAGTTTAATTTACAGCTGGTTTTGTGAGTTTCAACTGAAATCAGATTAGTTAACTTTAATCTGAAACTTGTGTCTAAATACTCAAAGACATAATTCATTAGCCATATTTTATCAGTATTTACTAAAAAATACCAGCAGTGATTTTACAAATTTAGAAAAGAATAGGATTACATTGTCATAGGAAATATTGAAAATGTTGACAGTTTTTCACAAAAAAATTCTGTGCTTATTTAAAGACCATTTTGGGGAAAAATCTATGAAAAATACTGATGTTGGATATTCAAATCAACTCACTCATTGGGCAGTAAAAGTGGTCTAAGTGAATAAGAGTGCATGATAAGTGACAGGACTTTTGATTTCAGTAAGATTTTTGATAATGTCTTATATGATGTTTTTTATCACAAAAAAAATATGTGGGGGGGAATATATGGTCAACTATCACAAGGAGTTGATGCATAACTAATTAAAAAAGAAAAACTGCATTGAAAAAAGAGTTATCCAAGTTTAGTTATCATACCAGGGAGATATTGCAAGTGAGGTCCCTGAGGTCAGTTCTCTGTCACTTCTATTCACTATTTCCATTAATGAGCTGGATGATGTAGTTGTATTTATAAAATGTGTGCGTGACACCAGCAGTTTGCAGGCTGTTTGTAGGACATGATCAGAATTAAAAATCATGTTGGAAAATGGAAGTAATGGTGCAAATCAGTAAAATTGGAGGCAGTAAGATTTGTGTTAGGGGAAGAAGGAACCAAAGACAAAAATACAAAGTGGCTTTTCAGTTTAATTGCAGAAAAATGTGGAAGGTGACAGTTCAAAGGCAAGCTAAGTGAATCATCAACACACTATGTCTGTTTGGAAAAAAGGGTCACCTGAGTGATATTAGCAGAGGTGAAGTGTGTAAGATCAGATTATTACTTCTTCCCAAGTTATGCTGGTGAATCTTCAGCAGGAATACTTTGCTTTAGTTTTGGGCACTGCATCCTGGAGCTGGCAGACAAGCTGAATATGGTTCAGAGAACACCAGTGGCATAACAAGAGATTTAGAAACCTACAAAAAGGTGCAAGGGATTGGAATTTTTAGTGTAGAAGAGGTAAAGATTGGGAGACATAATAGGGATGCCTAAAGTTTTTACAGAAAGCAAGAAATGAGGTAGCTCTGTTTGGTACAGTCTATGCCCATGTGATTTCATTAAAAAGACCATCTATTATTTTTGCTCTTTCATGGAAAAGTTTAGTTTTATTTTACAGCAGGGTGATGGAGAAAAAAAGTATTTTTGGGTCCATTTAAATTATATGATCATATATTTCCTTTCTTTCTTTTTGTTAGGTGTACTATTATTAGTTGTCTTTTTCTTCCTCTAAAATAGCATCTGTATGACTCACTTAGATCAGTGTTGGTGCATAACAACCATTCTTTGAGAAGAAAATTGCAGTGAAAATTTTTTTATTCATTATCTCTTCTGTCATAAATCTCTAGCTGGAGCAAAAATCCTGACCCTGAGTCTTTCTCCAGAACTCGTGAGCCCATGGCTATTCAGTTTTTATTGTGCTTCTCCAATGATTTATGGCATGACCTTGGGTAAATTGAACCTCCACCTCAATTTCCCTGTCTTTAGCTGAAGACACTAATATTTCTCCCGTGGACAGCCTGAGAGCTAATCTGTGTTAGACTGTCTTGACAATGTCCAGTCCCCAAGCAGAGTCTTAAAAGTTTAGCTGTCACATACCTATGACTCAGTAGTTGAAAAGTAGTCTGTATTTAAGGTGGGACTAAGTTTTGAGCGTTTGGGGATTTTTAAAGTACTTTTGTAAAATCATGTTTTTTCAGTCTCATGGCTTGGAAGGGCAATTTAGATTATTTTATTTTTGGGGCTGGGACTATCAGGCATGACAGCAAAAAGCTCTGGGAAAGGCCTTTGTTTGTAAAGGTGGATTACTCAGCTGTAGTTGGACACTATAATATATTACAATACACTCTGCTGGCAGCTATAATGGTAGAGCAAGCTCCAGTGGAGCTCCAAAAATCTGGGATGGGAGTCTGGCCAGAAAAACTGAAAGCCTTGAAGTAGGTTCTATGGCAAGGAAAGAGAGGTTACCTCTCCCCTCATGTTTCTTGCATTCAAAAGTGATAATTGCCATCAAAACAGAGAGAAAAGATAAATGCTGGATAAGCTGGCAAGGAAAGGACCCAAGATTCTGTCCTCTACAAACAGGAATGCCTGCCCAGCAAATATAATGCCGTCTTGATTTGATAACAAAACAGAAATATATTAAAAAGTAGTTGAGGAGACCCTGCTCATTTACAGAACATGAGATAATAATGTCCTATCCATAGACAGGAGGGTCATGCTGCAAATCCAGTATTTATCTCAATTGTAAGCACTCTCTCATTAAGAAGTGGAAGTATCTTTACTTTGAAATGGGACTAATAAAACCTGTGACCTCTTAGGCTTTTGAAAAATATGCAGACTTATATGACAACAGTAGGTAGAGGTAGTTCTGGTGGGTCCTGACCTCTTCACCTTCATTTTATTAATTCACTGAGCCATATGTTTAAACTAAAATAAATACTGTGGTACAGCTGGAAACGTCCCGCTGTCGAAGAAGTTGGCCTTTTCCCTGTCCATTTCTCTTCTTTTGTGATCTCAGTTGGTGAATGGTCTGTAGTGTCCTCACATTTTTTCTTTCTGGGGTCTCTTTCTCCACAACACAGAATTAACAAGATTGCTGTTCAGGAAACCAGGTAGTCTGGAATGCAACCATGTGGTGGACAGGAGGGAAATAATAGTCAGGAAATTAACTACACCATGTTACCATGTTTTGGTTTTGTTGTTTTCCCTACATTTTTCCAATCCCACAAACTCTCTGAAAGCACCAGATCTACTCAGAGTCTGAGAAATCACTTATTGCTTGCTAGTAAAATGTATTTTCTCCATCAGTGCTTTAGTTTTATGCTACATAGAGTACATGTGGATTTTATGGCACATGCATTGAATAATCCCACCAGCCATTCAAATAATTTGGGGTTTGGTGTCAAATGACGGAAGCAGGACAATTTTTCTAAAGGAGTTGCTGATGCACAGCTGAGTGCACACAACCAGTGCATTTAATTGTCCACAGTGTGCTGCATGCTTGTCCCTGAGAAGGCTCCAAAGTGCTGGAGGGGCACCTTTCATCTCATACCCTTTACCCAGACCAAGCCCCTGACAACTTTAAAATGTAGAAGCTCTGCAAACAGAGATGTTTTTGAGCTTCACTGCTGGGCAAGTCTTGCTGGAGTCCATGGGAGCTGCTGGGCCTCCCTGCTCTGGAATACCCTGACGAGGACTCAGACTCACCTCCTCCTGAGTTCTGGCAGCTGGACTTCAGAGGATCTAAAGCAGAGGGAGCCGCAGGAGCTGGCCTGAGCAGCGCTGGCCCCTTGCCCAGCTCTGTGCAGCACAGCCCTGCCAGGGTGCCCCGGGCGCTGCCAGGCCCAGAGTTAAAGTGCACCTCAGAGCCTGGCTGCTCAGCCGCCGCTGCCTCGTGCAGGTCATGATGGCAGCGCCCATTGTTCTGCAGTATTTGAAGGGCATCCAAGTTTTGGCATCATTAGATTATTGCCATGGTGCCCGGGCTGCAGATCCTGTACAATAAAAGGGGTTTTACTTTATGTTCAATCACTATTAGCTGTTATCTGCAGCTTTCATCTAGTCTCCATTAATGAAAGAACAAATAATTCCAGGGACTAAATAGATGTTTGACCATTCAAATATATGCAAAGTGATACCATTTATAAATGGGAGGAAGTTGTTTTGCAAGCCTGGAATTCCATTTGCTGTGGAATTTCCATTTAACAGTGTGAGTCCAGTTAAATCCTGAAATATTACATTTAAGGTTTTGTCATACTTCATCTCCCTTTCAGCTGAAGGCTCCTAATGGCTGATATTTCTCAATCCCATTCCATTTCATTAGAGGGTAATTATCTGTTGATACTATTAACATTGCTGCAAAGAGGAAAACATCAAGCTATTCTCCATGATCTTGCTGACTGAAAAAGAAGGAATAGGCTTGAACTGCAGCGAGGAAAATTCAGGTAAGACTTTGAGAAAACATTTTGTGAAGAACTGAGAGGTCTGAAGAAACTGGGCATCTCCATCGCCAAACAGTTTCCTATTTTTAAGGCCAACAGAATATGCAAGACTTGCTGCTGCAGTTTCCTGGCAAGGAAAATGTTTTCCCTTTCACTGAGTCTGCACATGGCATTTATTCTCCAAAGCGAGGGGTATAGCAGGCACAGCCAGACAAGTGTTGCTGCAGCGCAGCCGGGGATTGCCAAAGGATTGCATCACATCCCAGCTTTCCAGCAGCTCCAGCCCCGGGGCAGCCCTGGGGCTCTGGGGGCTGCAGGCATCGCTTCCCCGGCGCTGCTCCTCGGGCCAGAGCGGGCGGTGTCGCTGGGGGCCGCGAGTGTGACTGCAGCTCAGATCCCCTGCTCCTGGTGAGCTGTTCTGAGCTGGCCTGCGAGAGGAGAATCAGGGAGGGCTCAGTAGCTCTGACACCGGCGCTGAGCTCCTGCTGTACCAGCACAACTGAGCATTTGTCCCACATTTGCCCCTCTTTCCTCCCAAACCTCTGCATTACCCTCTGTTTACCAAAACTGCCTTATTTACAGCTACAGAGGCTTTGGCAGAGCTAACTCTGGGTTTTGTCACAGCTGAAGAGCAGCTGCAGAGCATCCTTACCAACTCTCCACCCTGAAAACTGAGGCACACAAGACTGAAGGTAAAAACAAGCCCAGATGTTGCCTGAGCGTTTGACTTCTCTGTCCTGCCATCACTCAGCTTTCAGTGGTGGGTAGGCAGCTCTCAGAATTTGTGACAAATCAGAGGGACAGTTAGTTCTAATTCAAGTTGCCATGGAAAAACTGATGGTGGGGGAAAAAATAACCTGGACCAAATAAACCTTCTGCAAGGTGAGAAACTGCACTGCTAGTGAGGTTAGACATGCACTCAGCATGTGATTGTGGAAGGGAGAAAAAAGAAAAGCCCAGTGCATTTTGAGAGGGGCATTTTAAGGTCTCAGGTGATGGAAGCAAGAAACAAGGACCTTTCCCTCTCTGCAGCCACTGCAGTGAGCCTGGTCCAGGAGAGCTGGAGAGACCCTTCACTGCCAGGTGGATTCCCCAGAGTCTGTCAGAGAAGTAAAAACACCCTTGTTAATGACAGCTGCTTAGCCAGAGAGTGAAAAGGAGGCCAATATGTATAATAATGGTAAGGATGGACATTTTCTTTTTAATGGAAGGAGGTATAAATAGCAAGAATGAGATGAAAATGAGAAGCAAAACTTGGGCTACATGTAAATGGAGAAATCTTAACATTGAGATTACGGGACCATCACCTCAGGGTAGCAGTGGAAGCCTGTAGTTTAGGACCTGAACAACCAGCCAGAGAAGGAGCACGAGGCACCACAGTGCAGAGAACAGTCCTGCCTTTTGCACTTGAATTTGCTTACAAGGCTCCTTTGCCACTTCTCCTTGAGGATCTGAAGGAATGTTTAATGTGGACGGCTCAGGCAAACTGCAGCTTTGGGAATTCTTATCTATCCTCAAAGTCTTATCTTTTATTTCAGTTGTTTAGATTTGCTGACTTCCCGTCTACAGTGCTTATCCAAGTTTATTGTTCAGTTTTACTATTCCTTGCTAAACAATTGCTCCTTTACTCTTGACGGTGCTTCTTGAGTGATTTCTCTGTTTATCTTTACCACCAGGCTCAGGTGTTAGAAGTAACATGCTAACCTTGGAGCTGTCTCAGCAATCCAAAGATGCAAATTTTCCCCACAGATTTGCTGGGGTTTTTTACTTGCATATCAGCCTTTTTATTTGTAGCATAGTTCTGAACTAGATATGATTCTTTCATTTCTCTACTCATGTAATTTTGTTCTAGTTCGGATAGCTTTTGGGGTTTTTTTTTGTTGGTTGTTTTTTTTTTCTCTGATCCTTTCTAGGCAAAAAAGGGTTAATTAGCCTCAGTAAAACATTGACAGTCGCTGGGGACTGCTGCAACTGAGATGAAAAACAAGGCTGCACCTGTATGCTGGCAATTTCAGATAGATTCTGGTCAACTATTTTTCTCTCCTGCTTTGTTCTGCCAGCTGCCTCAATGCTTTGGATGCAGGTGGAAGGATGGACTTTGCTATCTATAAAAAAATTAAATGGTGAGGACCAACTTCCGTCTCACCTCCCCAGGGATCAAAGTGATTGCCACAGAACATGGCAAAGCAGGAAGCAGGCTGCACGTGGGCTCCATGCGAAAGAAACAGGCTGAGAAATTTTCCCCTTTTTGCCTCCCTCCTTTCTTTCTCACCCCTTTTTTTTTCTTTTTTATTTTTATTTTTAATTTGGAAGAGACAGTGAAAGCATGGAAGGAATCCTAAACTGATTGACCATAACTGGGGGAACGAGCTGCCACTGTATAGTACACACCCTGCACATCACTGCTGCAGTTCCTCGATAGAGGAGCTATTGCAGCTCCTCCAGTAAGCAAAAGAAAGGCAGAAGATTTCTTGGGAGCTCTGGCTGTGTGTCTTGATGCGTGCCTATGAAAAAAATTCTCACAGAAACCAAGTAGATTTATGTCATAATATGCCCTTGTATGATGAAAATGAGTCGTCCCACCTGCCTGTGAAGGTGCCTTCACTGCAGAGTAACAGAAAACACATGGACTCCTGGAAGGTCCAAGATCTATTCTTACAACAATATTTTACTATTAAATAATTCTCCTAGCAGCAAGTTTTGCTTGACACAATGGGAACTTTCTGAGGTTGTGCCACAAGGTATCTTACAGTCAGGCCCTCTTTGACATTTCTGACTGGTGCTGTGATAGAAACAAACAGGTAAAGAGCAGTAGTAAGATCTGAGATATTTAAATGTGAGTGGAACATAAGACTTGCATGATAGCAGTTCCATGAAAGGGCTTTGTGCAGGGGGAAACCCCCAAAATATCCATTGGAAAAGTTAAAGAGTTACACACTATTTGTGTGGGTTTTGAAAATACTATCAGAAGGAAAAGACATCTCATTTTTCCCCTCTTTTTTCAGTGATATGAACAGATGCGTAATTTAGGTTGTTTTCCTGGGTTGCTGTTTTACATCACTTCTCTACAAGCCCACGCCTTCAAAGTGCCATTAAAAAAAAAAGGGAAAAAACCAGAAGTTGCTAAATGGAGATCAGTGACTTACAGCAGCTGAAATTAACCCACATGCATATTGCAATGAAGTGTATGGGGACTTTGGAGGAGGTAGCTGAGTCGGGTTTGTGTAATTTTATTTTGAGCTGCCTATGACCTTCTAATGCTAATCTGTCTTTAAACAGTGTATATTTATATGTATAACATGGGTAGCTGGTTACAAAATAACATTTGGTATTAAGAAAGATTAACTAAATCTCACATGTCAGGGCATGTAGAACCCCAAAAAGAACGTCTTGGCCTCTCCTCCACCAGTGCAGAAAATACTGACCTGGTTTGCAGGTAGCTCTCTCCTGTCCTACAGCACCAGGAGCCACCACTGTGGTGTGTGTGAGGCACAGGAGGACAGTGGCTGGATAAAGGACCTTACCTGCCTTGGGACAGGCACAGTGTGCTCCTGTGCCCCTGTGCTGTTCGGCCTTTCTGACGTGAGGTGTCAGTGCCACCCTGACTTGGCGTGGCAGCTCCTGCCAGCGCTGGTTGTGCAGCACCACTTCCATAGTCAGTCATGGGACAGCACTTTGTCCCACGTGTGTCCTGCAATTAGGGAATACTCCTGTACCTGAGCTTGCCCAAGGGTGCAAGTGAGGTTATGCCTTCTGCTGCAGAGAAAATCAAAGCCTGTCATATCTTTGCATTAGCTCAGCCATTGATCTAAGAACCTGTATCAGGTAGTCTAATAAAAATATTGCTCTCCTTGTAAACCTTGTCTGACTCTGTAGTAAATGAGTTACTTTTCCTGATAGCTGATGAGAATTTGCTTGGTGCTTGAATGAGTTTCTGAACTTTCTATCCACACTGTGAAGTTTTATCTTATGTGTGGCAGAATATTGGCATCATTAAGATAAATGATTCACTGATTCTCTTTCATAGGGACAGTTACATAAAGCAGTTACAATCCTATTCATATTCCTCATTTTACATCCAGGTGCATTAGTAATAGTTAATTTTGTCTTACAGAGGATGAATTTAAGGTTATGTTTAGAGTCTGCATTTTTTACCAGCAGTGCTACCTGTAAATAGGCAATTTTATGCTGTTGTGAGCTCACATTTGACATAATTTTCAAGTTATTTCAAATTGTTCTCCAATGGTGGAGCTGAAACCTGAAATACTCCAATCTGTCAGCAAATAGTGGTAACAGGAAAGTGAATGCTCATTGCTTGAACAAATAAGCACGTTTTTACCTCAAATGTGAATGAGCCTGAAAGACAAGTGTGATTTCCTGAAGAGAACTTTTTTCTTCCTTTTCGGATGCACAAACTTTGGATGGTCCCAGTCAGTGGAGAAGGCCTGAGTTGGATGCTATGTTGATTTGGTGTTAGCCTTTCCCCTGGCAAAGCTTTGGGTTTAGCCCAAGTTGAACTGGGCTTGCATGTGGGGAGGGGCTAGGAATGGCATCCAAAGGCATGAGTTTTGTAGTGTGAATACAGGTATGTTCTTGGCAGGCAGGTGGTCCTGGACATGTCTGATGATGAGGAGGATTTTGATACTCCACCTACTGAGCACATTAATGGATTCCCTAGTTCAGTCCTTTGTGCTTTACACATTTCAGTCTTTCCTGTGACATTTTGAGATTTTTTTTCTAGGCAGAAATCCCAGAGCTATTAATTCCATCCTTGCCACACTGAGAAATGAAACCTGATCTTGCAGTCTTGGATCCCTGCAGAAACTCACACAAGACTTTTTGTGTAATGAAATGCCTAGTTACCATACTGCAACAAAACTGTGTTCAAGTAATAACCAAATCCATAGGAATTTACGAATGCCACAATGCTGATTTTCAAAAGTGTAAATTACATTATGAATCTTGACATTGACTTAACATAAAGAGACTGCCATAGCTTTTTGAATCCTAAAATAAGATCAAATGAAGGTGTCATATCACTTTCCCTGCCAAAGGTTTGTTTTGACTGTCAGAAGACAGTAGCGCACAACCATTACTTTTTTTCTTTAACAGTATTCACCTCTGAGGCTTTCCTTCGTGTGGCAGAGGTATGTTGTCTAAGTGATATGAAGCTGAATTTTCTTTCTGTCCTAAAGCACTCAAGTTTCTGAAGTGCTGAAACAGCATAGGTGCTTATGAAGAGGTTTCAGAGATCTCATTCCTATCTATGCTCTAGCTGCAGTTCTCTTGCAATGCTATTGAACTATTCCAGTAGCCTTAATATGATCAGATATGAATATGAGGAATAAATGCTGATCTTCATGGTGAAGTAATTGCCTAAAATATAAATAAGTGTGGTTAGTGAAGCTTTGCCTACATTAATATGCTTGTTCACTTTACCTGTGCTTAACACAGAAGGGCATTCTGCATATCTGTTCAGTGAAGGCATTTGCATCTTTTCAATTAGTTTTCTTAAATGTAAACTATTGGTGTCAAATGTTGCCCATCTTCTGAATAATCAAATGGTGAAAATTATCATTTAAAGTATAAATTAAAAGATCATTAAGGCTTGGGAGTGCAGTACTTCAAAGTTAGGGGAGTCAGAACTGAGGTTTGACATGCAATTAATTCACCCTCCCCTCACTCCCCACTTTTCTGTATATTCATTACAATACTAATCTTAATTACACAGTCACATTTATGTGTGTGCACACACTCATGCACATATTTACATCTGGCTCCCAGCCAGTAATTCCCATTGCTCCCAGCTTGCCTTTACACCCACCTTGCCCAGCTCCGCGCTGGTGTTGGGCAGCCTCGTCCTTGCCCTGCAGCACAGAGCAGCAGGAGGGACCAAGGCAGCTCAGCTGAGCCCGGTGTGACATTGCATCTGTCCCTGCAGCACAGAGCAGCGTGGTGGATGGCCAAGGGCAGCCCCGCACCCTCAGAGAGGTGGTGGGACCTGCTCAGGAGGGGAGCTGCCAAAAGGAGGTGAAACCCCAATGCTCCTGTGCTGAATGAAAGGCTCAGAGGGCAAGACTTGGTCAAGTTTATAGGAATCCTCATAGGAATAAGAGTCACAAATTACACTCCTGCGTAAAATTTTGTGTCCCTGATCCACAGTGTAAAGCCAGGAGAGTTTCTTAATTGAAACCAATATATGAATATTTAAACTGGTTATTATGGTTTGAGACCAAATGACAGTGGGGAGCCTAAATGGGTTTTTAATCACAGTATATGCAATGCAAAACAAAAAGTCAGTTAAAGTTCACAGACTCATGCTATGCTAACTAGGCCTACCAGGGCAAGGAAAAACGAGTTTTCCTCAACCTCGTTCTCAGAAAGGGCTGAACTGTTTTTGCTACAACTTTTTTTTTTTCTTCGACATTTCTCTTTATTTGTTTTCCATTCTAGAGTGTGTGCTCTAGTCATTCTCCTACCTGTGGTTAGTGTTATTCAAAGAAGACACACTGCAACTGAAACTCTGAGTTCCCTCCAGCTAGTCCAGTACCACCTCCATTGTCTGAGAATCCTGAAAATAGTTAAAAATAAACATGTTTTTCAAAGTGGACAAGGCTGCCTTTCTAAAATCAGAACAAAAAAATCTTAGCTAAGAAGAGTAGGGGTTTTCATCAGAACCATGTACATGACCAGTTACCCTGAAATGTGGTGATAATGTATGTAAATAATTTTCTACTGAAGAACATTCACCAGGTACATTTTTGGCTGAATACCAGCAATTTTGTGGTGGGGGCTGATTGTGCAAGGTGTATAAAGATGCAAATGGTTCAGTCTTCCCTATGTGTAGAAGAAACATCTGACTGAAGTGTCATGACTGGAGTATAAGTTCTGATTTTTTAACAATCTTAAGCAGCAACTTGCTCAAGCTTAAAATAATCAGGGCTCAGACTATTCATGTTTTGCAATATTTTTAGCAGCCAATAAGTAATCGGTGTGTCTTTTCCCACACAACCTTGGTGAACAATTCTGAAAAATAAAGCTGTATCATAGATTACACCAGACCCAATGAGAATGCAGCAGTTGTGCAGCCCTGAGAGCTGTGGATTCTCTGATACTCAAACCACAGTGGGAGGCCAGACATTCACAGGATGTCCTGGAGCCTCTGATTTTTTCAGTCAAACTTTTTAAGTCCTCCTGAAGAAGATGGCTGCAACACAAGTTGACCAAGCATGTTGTCCGATCAGCATGGACAGCTGTGGCTTTAAACAATGGCAGCCATTGTTAGGTCAATTTTAAAGTAGGTCCTTAAAGTTAATGTGATTATGCAAATGTTGCCCTAACTACCATGGCTGTCTTATATCCTTCACAAATGAGTGCATTGTCACTTTTCATTATGTGCATACAGCCCTGGTGGTTTGGTGGTATCATTGTATCTCTTGGAAATGGACCATGTAAAGGCCATTCACTGTTGGCACTGCATTGTGCTCTTCCCCAAGCAGAACAACCTTCACCCACAAATGAGGGTGGCAGAGATTTTCAGGCCAAAACCTGCGTGTGTTATTCACATGATTACTCCCATTGACTTGGCTGGAAACTCTTGCAGCAGGCATGGAAGAATTAGGTTAAAATACAGTTGTGAAATTAAGTCCAGTCCACTCTAAATCATGATGTATCTGAACTAACTTCTGACAACCTTACTTCTAAGATAAAAGGTTTTGTATTAAATCATTTGCAGCATAAATTGAAAAATTAACTGGGGGGAAAAAACCCCAAACATGTCAGACAACTTCTGAGTATGATTTTTTCCATAGTGTCTGTATGATTACTATTATTAATTTGATTTCAATAATGAAATACCCCTTTACAGAAATCCGCGATCACGAATGAGGAAGCTGAGAAATCTCAGGATCTGTGTGATCTGGAAGGTGGCAGATTTCAGACGACTCATCAGTTGGGGGACATGACTGATTTCAGACTCTTGGTTGCATTGCTTTCAATGAAAACCAGTGACTTGCAGTTTCAGTTCTCATCACAGAAGATGTTCTCACAGCAATCTCTTGTTTGGATGGTTTTCTCTTTTTCTGAGTGTTTAGTCTGATGTTTGTCTGAGTTCCGTCCTTTGTGAGTTTTTCTTCTGGTGAACAAGAGTCTCCTTAAAGCAAGCACATGATACACAGATTCAGACTGCCTGTTGGGATTTGGGCCTGCTCAGTAAAATATCCTTCCTTTACTTCTAACAAAATACACAATATATGTATATAATAGATACAATAGAGGCAGAGATTTGCATGCACTTACCCAGCATGAGTAAAGGTAAGGGAAAATCATCACCTCCCAGGGAAGCTCTTTGCTGACTTGCAGCAGCTGTCTTATGAACACAAACTTCCTCAGCAGATTCAAGGGCATGGAAACTGCAAGGGTGGCACACTCTGTTGCTTGGGTCTCAAAACATCCTCATCACTGCAACACTTCAACATTGCTCCAGAACTTCGGTGGTGTCCTTGGCCAGCCTGTGTGCTCAGTCCAGAGAAATATGGTCAGCCCAAACCCACACATGTAGCAGCTGGGCTCTTCTTTCACAGTGCCTGGTTTTGCTGCAAAGCTTGGATTAGGGTGTGGACACCTGCTTTGGTGGAGCAAGGCTGAAGCTGTAGCACCCTCAGCATGGTCTTCAAGGGAGTACAGGGCTGCCTTTGGGACACTGAGCCTTCTGGAAAAGTTCCTGTGCTCTAGACAAAAGTGGATTTCTGTTATTGGAAATCCTTTGGGAAAAGTTAGTTATGGATGTTAAAGACAAAAGAAGAGCTTGTATCACTAACAGGAAGGCAAAGGAAGGTATCAAATAAATTTGCACATTCACAGTGCTCAATCTGTCACATGAAAACCAAGTTGCTCCATGGATGAACTGCCAGAGAGGATGGTAATAAGTATTTTTTGGATGTCGGACAGACAGCACAGCAAAACTTGGTAGTGACAAAAAGGAGGGGGAACTGCTGGAATAATCACCATCTTATTTTAATCATCATGCTTGCTGCTTTGTGATTTCTGTGGCAAATCATGGTGTAGATGTGTGTCAGGTTCTGTCCCCCCTGACCACACTGAGTCTGGCTCTGAGATTCCACAGTAGCTGCTCCAGCTGGGTGCACTGAAGGTTTGCAGGTTTAGAGAACCCTGGGTTTCAGAGCAGTGATGGAGGAGGCCCTGTCCCATCAGTTCTGTACCTTATCACCATACAAACTGCATTTGAATTTGTTATGGGTTTTCTGTTAAAGGATGTGGCCATAAATCAGAGGTTGGCAAGAAAAGTATTACTGCAACCTCTTTGATTAAAGAAAGTTAAGGGTGTTTCTGTGGTGGTGATAGCTCAGGAGGAGAACCTGTGAGTTGCTGCTCCTGGACTGCCACTGTGGGACCTTCATGGGGCAGCAGGAGAACCCATCCCCTTCCTGGGCAGGTGGGAAGCTGCTGGGAGGGTAACAAAGGTGGGTGTAACATGGTCTGGTGGGCCCTGTTCCTGGTGGGCTTCTAGCCAGGAGCATATCATCTCCAGTGAAAGGCTTTTGTGTACGTCCCTGACTGGAGGATGTAACTTAAGATATAATCAGAGCTTGCTTTTCAGTGAAGGTGATCCTGAACCTGGGGATACCAAGAGAACCACTGTGAGTGTGTGGGGCCTCTGCTCAGTGGGAGTGGCAGAAGCACATCAGCCATGGGCAGGGAAATGATCCATGTCTTTAGTCCTGGCCACGCATGGGCTTGTGTTCCATGCTGTTGTGAAGTTCAGAGACTTTTATCAATCCTTTTGGAGCAGTGTTTGGGCCTGAACCCTATCAGGGGCATGTGCCTTGATGAAACAGAGATGAAGTGGGCAGCAGTGCAGAGGGGATGGCCAGTACGAGCAGAGCAGAAAAGAAAAGCAAAGTATAATCTCTTTTATTTATTATTTAACTGAAAGTATTTTAGGCCTATAACTACAGCAAACCACATTTCTTTGGTGCAAGAAGGCTTAGCTGAGCAGGTAGGAGCTCTAACCTTTTGCAGATTTCCCTTTCCCAGCCAGCAGCACAGGCTAGCAGCACCTTTATCTCTACAGGAAGGCTGAGCCAGCATCTCAGAGGTCTCTGCCTTGAGCTGGTAGGAACACAGATATCAAAAACCCACCACTGAAAAAGTGATAGCCTCCCTGCACCTTCAGATAAGTCCTGTGCTGATGTACACGATGAGAGAGTTACTGAAACACGAGGGAGGCAGCGGGCAGGAAAGCACACCTGCAGGCACCCTTTCAAGGCTCTCTGGGGGCTCTCTGTGCCGGGAGGGCCGCGGCAGGCTTGCAGCTGGGCTGGCAGGAACCGGGAGATGCAGAGGTGGTCACTATGGTTAGTGTAGAAACCTGACTGGGGAGAGCTTCCTGAAACTTTCTTCTTCGCCGTCTTCGCTTCTCTGACAGATGTGTGCACAGAGCGTGTCTTGGAGCTGTGGTGATGGGCAGGGATTGAATCAAGGGGTAAAAGTTGTTTTCTCATGAAATGAAATTTCCTTGGCTGTGAGTCGAGCTAGGCTGTAAATGTGGATTTGCGCAGCCTGAGAAGTGGAGGCTGTTTTACAAAGCAATTAAAAATTCAGCAATCATTCTGATACTCAAATGGATTGGAAAAATGCCTTCCAGAAATGTCATGTATCAAGAGGGATAAAAAACAAAAACAAACTCAACAACTTGATCACCAATAATTTATGGAAAAATAATAGCAGAGTAGATACATTTTGCAGCCCTTAACAATGAGCTGTTTAACCACTGCCAGCTTGCAAACACAGCTGAAGGCAGAATGTGGACCTCTCTGGTATATCTTCATTATCTCACCTCCAGCAGTCACTGAGAGCAAAAAAGTCACAAACAAGTTTGTGCTGGTAGCAGGGTCTTCAGTGAAAACCGCTGAGACATCAAAGTCAAGTTCAAAGAAAAGAGACAAACAAAGGGAACAAGTGCATTTGGTCAGGAAGCATGACTTCCTTTTGAATTAAGACATTAGACTGGAGATTGAAGGATGTGACCAGTGTCTTTCCGTGGCCACCCAGGCAGAACTCCACCATTGCTCCTGAGCAATGTCTGCTCTCATGACTGACTCCACCCATGCTAGGAAACAAGGACACAGGCAAAATGCAGACCAGCGCCTCAAAACCATTCTTTCTCGAACTGAAATATTTTTAAAATGCTCATTAAACACACACACACACACAAAATCAACTACCAAAAAAACCCCACCAAAAAACTCAAAACAAAAAATAACCAAAAAAACCCCAATAAACAAAACCCCAACACATTTTTAATGGATTTCTAGGAACAAGCCTTTTGTTTTGTGCTTTGCCATCACACCTATCTCAGATCAGGGATGAGGTGGAAATACAATTAAGTGTGGCAGGACTAAGAGGAGGTTATGATTATGATGCTCCCATCACAATGTTACAGAAATATCCTTTGCCTGTGTGCCTGCCTGTGTGGGCCTAGGGAGGGCTGATTGTCATTGACTTAGCTGGCATGGATAAGGATCAACATTACAAATACAGAGAAAAAAACCTGACTTTTTTGAAGGATCACTCTATGCTATGTAATATTCAGTTCCTTGCTTGCTTTCTGCTTTACTTTCAGCAGATTTATTTTGGCTCCTAACTACAAAGTCTGGCTCTTTCATTCAAGCTCTAATATTTTTTTCCTAAAACAATTCAAGCTCTGGCCCTTTTTCAGTTTAGGCTTACAGCTGTCACATGGGTCAGACCTGTGGGAGTCAAAGCCCCAGGATTCCCTGCATAGAAGGCTGAAGAATGACAGGGAATTAGCTGGGAAACACCTCACACTCAGATACTATTGTTTTTGCCCTGGCTCCTTTGCCTCTTCATTTTTAATTAATAGCACATGCTGAAATTATAATTTAAATTCTTTTCAGAAATGAAAAGAATTCCCACTGACAACATTATTAAGTTATAATTACAGAGGATGAAAAGGTTAATAGGAATTTGAGCTAAATATCTACTCTCCATTAAATGAGAACTTGACTGAACCTGCTTTCCTTTCACTTAGGCAGGTTACTCTAGGTTTGAGTGCGTCCAGGACGGCCACACACCTGTGCAAAGGGCCACTGCTAGGACAGGCAGCTGAGACCAACACCAAGTCACCAAGACCATTTACACAGATTTGTCTTAGGACAGCTCTTGCCTGACCGGCTCAAGATGGAATTTGCCAGAGGTGGAACTCCTCTTGGGCCTCTGGAAGATGTGTGTTTCGGACAGTGAGACAGGTGTGTAGGAGGTGGCGCTTGGCTGCAAGGGAAATGCAGCCACTATTGATGGAGGGAAAATCATCAGCTTCCTGAGTCTGGCATCCAAAGAAAGCCTCTTCCTTCACCCATGCTGGGCAGCACATCCATGCAGAAACAAACTGGCCTGAACCTACTCACTGTTCTTCATTTTCAGTGAAACGAGAAATGGGGAAAAGAAACATTTTCCTCCATATTAGCTCTAAGTGTGCCCATCAAGAAGACAATTATTGTCATAGTTATACATGTTTAAAGTGGATTTTAAAGCAAGTGAGGGTGTAGGGCAAAAAAAGTCCACTTCTTTTTGTGGGCACCTGCAGGCTGAGTTCCATGGGATAATGAACTGTTTAAACTCATGCAGGATCTGTGCAGTTACCACTGGAGCTGTACAAGGCAGGAGTTTTGCCTTGAAGTCCTGTTGTAAGCCTGGCCTTTCTTTTCCCCTTTTTTCTCTTTAGAAGCTGTAACACATTGCCTAAGCAGTGTGGCCTGCCTCAAGGCAGGCCTGTCCCTGTTCCCGGGTCGCAGGCCGGGTCCCGCAGGCCTCTGGGGCCTTGCACAAGCGGTTTGAGACGGCAGCCCTGGCACAGGCAGGGGCTCCCACAGACTTCCCCTTCCCAGTGATCCCTGCCCGGCCCCGGGGTCCTGCCGGGGGGAACTGCTCAGAAACGGCCTCGGGCCAGCTCTCCTGGCCCCCAAACCACTCAGGAGGGATGGATGTGAGCACACCAAACAATGGGGAGGGGGCTGCTGCAAGCACTGCTCCCTTCTCACGCCAAAAGCACACGAGCAGGGACCTGTGCAGAGGGTGGGAAAGGCCTTTTTGCTCCTCTCCTTTTCTGTGCACTGCATGGTTTGAGAGCCAGCATGTGGCTTCAGCTGGGAGGAGTGGGCTGGTGCTGGGTGAGGAGCTAAAAGGGCTGGAAGGCACCTTTGGGGGTCAGCACACACATGGCTACTCCTTCATTGCGGAGCTGAAGTCTGCTCTCATGAATATCAGTATGACTTTGAAGCACTTGCATCAACTTACGTTTCTGCAATTTATTTTCAAGCTACTCAATAAAATGGTTTTTTTTTCCTGACAGGATGCCTTTTATTTGTTTGTTTGTTTTGTCAGGAATTACTTTTATCTCTAGCCTTCCTAGGGCTGAAAGACCCTCAGGATGTCAGCTGTGTGAGGCTCTTGCAGGTCTGTCCAATTATTTGCTGTGAAGCACAATGCACCAGGGTTTCAAAGTATACTCTCACCTCTGTTTTCTTAAGACAAGCATGGAAAAAAGCCTGTTCTACAGTTACAAGAACTCCAGAATATTTTTCTCTTATTCAATTGGTTTCTGACCTGATTGTCCCTAGATGAAAAAATAAATTAGCCAGCACTGTGGGATAAGGGCAGTTTTGCACAAAAGGTGCAGTGAGTCTCCCACTGACTGAAGCTGACCTGGACTTTGGTGTCAATAGAGATGTGCTCTGAGACCACAACATGCTCAGTACTCAATGTTTTGTGCTGTGTTCCTTCCACTTCCTTAACAATCAATGAGAACCGAGGATTTTGAGGCTATAGTGTACAAAACTCTATTCCTTGCTTATCTAAGTGGGCTGGGAAAAACCTTCTTGGCTTGATTGTTGCCATTAACACCACCGCCAAAAAACTGAAGACAAACAAGATTAGGAGGCCATGCAGGTCTAAGTAAAAAAAGAACACACTTTATTTATCTACAAGGCAGTACATTGTTGTATAAAAAAATTAAGTGCAGATAAAGCTGCACCAAATGCTATTAAGGCAGCAAAGTCAGAGGCTGTTATAAAAACACAAAAAAATAAAAAAATAAAATAAAATCAGTGTTTTGCCATATCAATAAAGATCTGATATGGCAGTACAAAGAACCATGGACTTCTAAGGACCTGATTCAGTACACAAGACCCAAGTTAGGGAACAACCAGCTAACAAAAGAGACAACATGAACAAGACAGTGTTCTCCCAAACATATGAAGGTGCAATGCATGCTGTTACAAACCAATGAGAAACAAAACAACACATCCACACAAATAAAAATCTCCCAAGAACAGTGTTCAAAAATATTGCTTATAAAAAAAGGGGAAAATATAAATGATGTAAAAAAAAATTAAAACAAAAAGGTCTGAAATGCTAGTGCATAGTCAATTAGCTAACATCAACATTTGTTTCTTTCCATATAAAGCTCTACTGCTCCTTTTACACTAGCAGCATGTCTACACGCTAAGGTCTGTAGCAGCAAAACACAGTATTCATTTGGCATTTACAAAATTAAATTACTGAATAAAAATATAATTTTTCTCATAAATCTATGTTTCATACAGTAATATTTTTTAAAGCAAGCTAATTACCCACCCCCCCCCCCAACAGAAACACACAATGTATAATGGCCTAGAACCAAAACAGAAAGGAGTATTTCAAGAGGCATGGATGTTGGAGCATTCACGATCTTGATCAGCTTTCCCCTTTTGCACAGACAAGCGTTTGTAGTAATGCTTTTCACTTCGGTATTTTACACCAATTCATTTTGTTCAGTGATTTAAAATATATCTGTGTGAGTACCTGCTCTTTTATTATTACAAAACAAAATAAAAAATAAAAAAAGAAACAAACTAAACCCCACCCCTGACTAGCACATCACTGAAATAACAATACTGGTGTATTAAGTCTGTTTGATCTCAAAAAGTACAAGAAAAATTATCTTTACTATAAGACTGCACTTAAGATCATTAATTACCGATTCAAACTCAATACCTAATAATTTAGGCAAGTATCATTAAAAAAACACAAACTCTTAAGTTGGGTGAAATCCAACAAGAATATATATGCTGAGTGACTAAATGCACTTTGTGCTGCTCCCAACTGTTGTACCACAACAAAGATAGGCTCTTCTCCCATTCATGAAAAGTTCTCATGCAGAGGAACAGGAATTTCCCAGTGGAGGTGAAGTGTTCTCAGAACCATAATGCTTCTCTGTGCGCCGACCCTTTCACATCACCAGAGTCCGGGTGGGGAAGGTGGCCATGTATTTGCGCGCCTGATCTGGCAGAGCCATCTGATCCTCGATCTTCCCGCAGGACGCCGGCTCCCAGGTGTTGTTCAGATGCTGAATCACAAGAGAGAGAGACACACATTTAGTTTGAATGCTGTGTGATTTATCCATAGTCCCAGCCAAAGCTGGGCACGCTCACAATTAACTGTTCCATGAACAGGCAGTGGGATGTTGTCCTGCCCCCTGAGAAATTGAAATCTCAACACAACAGGCAAAAAAATGTCACCCTGACTTCTCAGTTAGTGACCACAGGGGCAGATAGACCAGATGATCTGCAGAGGAGACACCACAGGAGATCCAAACTTTCCTGCTTCTCTCTCAGCCACTGTCTTTTCTATAAGGCCATAGCTACAGCCTTGCCTTTAATCCTTTAGGAACATCTAAACGAGAACGTACTTGGCAGGCCAACTTTATGGTCAACAGAGCACAGACAGGCTACAGTGCACAGTTAAAATATTCAATGTTATGACCATGCACGAATTCCTGCTGAACCTCCAATCTAAAGATGCAGCTGCTCTGTCCCAGAGCTCCCTAAGGGGAGCTGACAAGCTCCACAGCCTGCGCAGCGCTGCCGAGGATTCCCGCGCTCCAAGCTGCTCTCACCTGTGGGCAGCGATCAGCGCCCGCCCTACTGCTCAGCTCCCCTGCCAAAGGAGGAGGGAGCGGGGCCTGACTCTCAGCAGAAACAGCTTTTTAATTATCGTGCAAGCCATTTCACTTCTTGTGGTATTTATGGAGGTTGCAGACACCATTTAGTATAATGCTAGAATGAGATAAACCTATCTGCAGAGGGCTGTGTGTGCTGTTATTTATTTACTCACTACACATGTGAGACATTTCTCATTGCCTTGAGCTATAAACAGCAATGAAATTTCAAAGCTCCTGGAATTTACCAGGATACACACTTTTATTTTTTTCTATTGAACTCTCTCACTTAGCCAGTGTGTCTGCCTTTCCACACTGAAACTTTCTGTAAGACCTGAATAAAACCTCTATTATCACACAGTTAGCTGTACAAATAGTCTACATTCCAAAAATGCACACAATTGTGCTTATCCTTCCACAAGAGGATCTCAGCACTGCAGAATACTGAGAAGGTGTATGCTCAGGATCCACCAGTAAAGACAAGTCAGGAGAAACCTTTCTCAGTTCTCCATTGCATTTGAAAAGGATCATATTTGCAGCACAATAACTACATTGCTTAAAGAGATGTCCAAAGCCTTGCCAACCTCTAGGACAGTGGATGAATCATAATTAGTGGACTGTAAACCATCTGCTAAGAGCAGAACTGTCCTGGCGTGCCTATGGCTCTTTCTGCCAACTTCTAGTTGCTAACTTTGCAAGAGGATCCTTAAATTATTCTTTGGTCTAAATGTTTACAGAATGTTCTTCTGACTGTAAACAGTGTTATCTGAGACATGGATAATAAAAGGCTGGGCAACTATGAAATACAGGTAATTTCATGTAACATGCCCTAGTCAGGGCACCAGTGCAAACATAGGGACCGAGGTTCCTGCCTTGGAGGGCTTGCAGTCTAAAAGGGACAAACCCAGTGAATAACTAAGCAAGTGTGTTAGTCCTCTGCAAACTTCTGCTGGGCTTCCCTAGACATGGCTTTCTCTTCTCTTTGTACGGAAGCTCCAAATGCTGCCTCTTCTCCTGGATGCCATTTTGCAAGCAAAACTGCTGAACTTCAGTAGGAGTTCCCTTTCTGAAGGAGAACCAGGTCAGGCCTCATATCCTTAAGTTTCTGCAGTTTTTGTGGGAAAGCTGCATTTGTGAAGTGAACAGACAAGCCATACACCTCTTCTCTAGAGCTGTGTACCTTGTGCTGTGGCTCAGGCAAGGGCACATGCCAGAAAGCAGGTGTGACACACTTTCTGTGTGCCACAGACCCCCATGCAACACACCACAGCTCCTTTTATGTTTTGGTTAAACAGCTTCCAGCATCACTTTTTCAAAGGCACCTACACAAGCTGGGAACCTACAACTCCCTATTGATCCTCAGTGGGACTCAGGCACCTGTGCATATTTTCCCCTGCTGTTTTAGAGGCATTTGCATGAGAAACCAAATTAATACCTGGTATAAAGCCATTGGTTTTACTTAGAAGTTGGAGTTGTTCTGTATACCTCAAAAGCACCTGATAGCTGCCATATATCCATAATTTCCAAGGACAGAAATATGTGTCTAATCACTATTTCCCTGTGATCCCCCAAAGCTTCAATTCACCAGTCTAGAAATAAGAGATCAGCAGTCCCTTAAATAACTGAAAATATGTAAGGAAAAGTCCATTTGCCACAGTATGTCTGTCTATGTATTTCTGGAAACTATAAGTAACTTCAGGTAAGGAGTGTCCCTATTTCATAAATTAGGCTTAATTGTTAGTATCTACACTGAGCTCTTTGTATTAACAGCCATGTGCTTAGTAGAAAAAAAAAAAAATCAGTATCCTGATATCACCAACATCTCAGCAGGCTGCTACATGTCACTCATTCCATGGAAAGCCTGGTCTTCATCTTTACCCTGCTGTCAGTGTGGCAGAAGCTGCTCAGGCAGGCAGTAACCCTCTGCCCTCCCACTGGGCTTGGCTGCCCCGGGGAGCACTGGGCAGCAGACACAGCCAGCACAGGAGGACCAGTTCCACCCCTCACTCCAGCCTGCTTGAAACAGCTTCAGCTTTGCTGTAGGGACAGAAAAGTTTTCATCCATGTATTCTTTTCCCCAGAAAATTACACTATTTACACTTTTTTTTCCTCCCTCCCTATTGTGACAAACTTATAAAAAGAGGCTGACTTTGTATCTTATTGATGATGGTGAGAGCTCTGCTCTAGTGCAGAAAGAAGGATTGGACCCAAAGGAGTGTGTTTTCTGATGCAGCATATTTACTAACACAGCTTTCCATTCTGCCCTGGGGGAGCTCAGATAACATTTAAGTGGGTATTTTTATTAAACATTTTCTGTCTGAAGCCCTGACTCTCATCAGCCAACACAAAACAAAGCACAATGCCTGTGCCTTGCCAGCCCTGTAGCGCAGTGCCAGAGGCACGTGTGAAAGTCATCCTGATGGGAGCAGTTTTCCTTCCCTCCCTGGCAGGGAGTGCTGGGTCCTGCAACCCAGGCAGAGTGCCTTGCAGGGCCTAGTCACACACAGCCATGGCATCTCCTTGTAAAAAGGGTAAAAAAGGATCCCACAATGCCCCCTTCCACACCGGCGTTGCAAGTACTGACAGGGCTCTGTTACAGCACAGTGGCAGTGCCCCACAGACAGCAGTGCCCCACAGATCTATCAGAAGGAAAGAGAGCCAAGGCAGAAGGCTACAGGCATGCAGGAAAACAGCACAGAAACCCCAGCCAGAACACTCCTGTTGCAGAATGCTCATTGCATCCTCCTGACCACATTTACAGGTCTAACTCTGCAAACCAATGGATGGAAACAAGATCTTTGTAACCAGAAGCCAGAAGGCCTGACCCATACCTCACCAAAATTAATCCAGTGGATTCATCCAGCCTAAATTCAGTCATCTAAGAGTGAGGTGTTCGTTTTGGCACTTAAATTCCTAGCCAGTGGGAAGTGAAAGTGATTTCCAGAGTAAATTCTTTCCACATACACAATTTTTTCATTGCCTCACAGGGTAGGAGACCAATCTTCATTTTGCTGTCAATTAAAAGAATTTAAACCTTTTCAGCCAATACTTCCACTGTATTTTTCTCTTCCAAACACAGCAGTCTCTCTCTCTTTAAGTTAAATCACGACGTGGAGGGGGAGAAGAAAGTATAGTACTACGAGTTCCCATAGGATTAAATTACAGATCCATGGTACAATTCCAGCTATGTCATTCTCCCTGTCCCTTTTCTTTTTCTCTCTTTTTTTTTTTTTTAACCTCAATAATCCTACCAGTACATCCTTCTCCTGGCAGCAAAACTACATTATTTATCCTGTAATATGCCTTCAACTGCCCTCAGGCAAATGTGAACTGTAAACAAACTGTCAAAGCTGTAACTGGGATATCCAGTTAAAGCACCTTAAATAAAAAACTTGGACCATCTAGAGAAAACAGACCAGAGTAAGGGAAGAAAACAATATGGAAAGGTGCTTTTCTAACAGAACTAGTCCTTCTGCTCTTGTAGCCCAGACTGCCTTTTCATGTGCTGTCTCTACAGCTTAAGAAAGTTCCTGTGTTACAACACCTTTTGTGTTAGAAGCCAATGCCAAAACCAAACACTGCTGCAGTCCTGCAGTGCCGAGCTCCCAACCTGATGAAAGTCTAGTAGGAATCCTTGGGCAAAGAACTGTGTTAGAAGACAGATTTTACATCTCTGCTCTGCTGGCAGGCAGCTTCAGCAACCCCAGCAAAGCTAGTGGTGTTACAAACACCACCACTAATTTAGCCAAGCATTGCTAGTATTTAAAAATAATTTTTAAAAAGCTAGTGTATTTAAAATATTTTAAATGCTCAGACTACTAGGTCTCTTATCATGTTTCCCTGCTGCAAAAAGCTGTATTTCTTGCCAGCTTTCCCTTAGATTACATGGTATAGATTGTCTGCAGAATGTGCCACTGAAAAGGCTTGCAACAAAAATGCAGCACTCCTGAAACAGTAAAACAATGCACTAAACAAAACCATCTCCTAGCAGAATACAATAGACAGCATATGAATAACATGGCTTTCTATTCTGTAAGGATGCAGAACTGGCAGGACAGTAAAGACTAATTAAAAACTAAAGTGACCATAAATTACTTTTTTCTCTCATTCGACAAAGACAGACCACTATTTCTACCCCTGCTGCTGGCTTTCCTCTGGGGCACAGCCAGACTTCTAAACTCTGGGGCTTTCCGAGCTACTTAGAAATACAGCTTGCTAAATGTGAAAGAATAAGATGCTCCAGCTTTTTAGCTTCTTTTAGAAGCACAATACCAGAGCTAGAAAGAGCTATTTGATGGCATTTAATCCTGAAGGTCTTGCTCAGGTAAAACTCCTGCTGAAGACGTATGAGCTTTCCAAGTAAGATGAATGGACAAGATATGGAAGTGGGCTAAACATCTGCAACTCATGGTCTTCTCCTCTCCAGTAATCTTTTCTTTTTTCCCCCCCACAGATCAGAATACATTGCTGCTATGTGCCTAATAGTTAAGTTGTCACTTTTCTTCCTGAGAGACCATCACCAGCTCAGGGCAGCTGTAACTTCCAATCTGTTTGCAACTCAAATTGTGCTGACCCGGGAGGAAAACCTGCAATGACTGGCCTGTAACTTTGAACCTTCTCTGGCTCCCTCAGCTGTGGCAAGCGTATCTCCTTCCTGTGCACATCACTCATGGGGACAGAAGGGGCAGCACCAGTGAGAGAAACCTGTGGGGGTACCTTCCCCTGCTGTGCAAATCTCAAACACGGCGTGCTTCCCCCTCTCCCTTCATTAAACAAAGAAAAATATGAGATTTCAGGACCTTCTTGCCCCAAAAAGCCATGGAGGAAAAACAGAGAAAGCCTGCTGTTGTAGGAGACCATGCTGCCTTCCTGGCCATTTTGTCTCACAACCAGCTGCAAATAAAACAACATTTCACTTTTTTAACTGAGAAAATTAAGCTTCATGACAGCTCCAACACTTGAAAAAAGGTTAACCAAGTAACTGTTTTAAAATCCTTTAAACTTACTCTTTGAAGAAAATGGCTACATAAACCGCTGAAAGTCAGGAAATTCGAGCTGAAATGTGTCAGTCTGTGGTTAAAAAAATGGAAAGTGACAGGAGCTAGGGGTTGAAGAACATTCTCTTTAGCTTGCAGGGCTTCTACCTTGTGTTGTTTCCTTTGTTACTGGGGGAAGAAGATATCAAAGCAGTGCTATTTTCTTAAAAGGCTCCATTTCATGGTGTCTTTTGATAGCCTGCAGGGTTAGGTGGAAGGTCTGTGATTTAGCCTACTTTTCTATCTGTTAAAATGTCTATGTTAGGACAGTTTGATTTATGTACCGCTACTGCTATGGAACATAATGTGAAATAAAATTTAACTTTTACATAGGAAGGGCCAGAAACAGAGAGGTTTTTATGTAACCTCTTACAAGGCAAAATTCAAGCACATGCTCAGTACAGATCATCTTTTTGTCTTGGTATTGGAGGATGTTATCTCAAAGTCTTAACCCTTGGAAAAGTTGCTAGTGAGACCAAAATCTCCCTGACATGCAGCTAAGTGACAAAAATATAGGGTGCAAAAATACAGGTTTTAACTAACCCCATGCATGCAAAGCAGAAATATTTAGGATCCATGCAATGGAGAGCAAGTCTACCTCAAGGCAACATGTGGGTTTGGTGAGATATTCCTGTTCCTGCCAGTCTGATAATAATCAATGCACAACCATGAGATTTGTCACATAGGACAGAAGAGCTGGCTGAACCTCCACACCTTACCAGGAAGGCCTTACACAAAACTGCCTTTACATCCAATGTCTTGGGGAAACTTATCAGGGGATTGAATGAGGATAAAGCCCAAATGCCTCTTGGGTCTACAGAGGGTTCTCCTCCCTTTGCTCTATATAACACTGACAGCACCAAATTCCAGTGAGTTTGGAGCTAACTGACCTCACATGCCGAATGATGCAACATGCTGTTCCTGCTAAGTGATGGTGAATCATATTGTGCTATCTGATATGGTCATCAGCTGCTATTTACTAAATGGCATATGATCAGTCATGTACCCAAATGCAGTAAAAAATATCATTAGAGATGTGTTTGAACATTTTCTCCTCTTGCCTTTGGAGTTTAACAGTAAAGCAATAAGTAATCAAGGATTTTGATCAGTTTATCCCTAGCCAAATATCTTTGTGTAAATGTAGTGCAAATTATTAAAGCAATGGAAAACTGTGGGCTGGTAAATATACTGCCTCCCTCTTTTCCAAGTTCAAATTTAAAAGAAAATGGAATTTTAGGAACCAAACATATTAAAACAAACCCCTAAGTTTAGTGCTGTCTTTGTTTCTCTCTTCCCTTTCCATGCACAGATCCCAAGGCACAGAGATTGCTGTAATTCTTTCTTGGACTGAAGTCAATGAGAATTTGCCTAAGTAAGAATAGTTGGATCAGGCCCAAAATATTAACTGCAGCAATGTCAACATATGCAGACACAATTAAATTTCACCCACATGAATTCCCTCATGCTTAATGTCTGCTTTCATGGGATCAGTGGATTTAGTCCAGTTATTTGTTTGTGTCCATGCATGTGCTCATGTAGGAGGGTGAGACACCAAACTCTGAACCAGGCAGGGCAGAAAGCACAGGACAATAATGTGATAAACTCTGGTCATGGACAGAAAGCAAACAGTAAAAACAACAACAAGCACAAAGGCAAACTTTTTCCATGGCTTTGCACCCTTTAGACATGCCATGCCCAAGGCACATGGGCCCATTTACACTGGGGTGGAGGAGGGGAAGCATCAGGGACAGGGCAGCAGCAGTTTCTGGTGTGAAGCAGAGCCAGACTACACATCCCTTCGGAGCTGCACACAGCCACACTGCTCCCCTCTGACATGAAGCCGAGCAGCTTTACCATTCCTTTTAACCACCACACCAAGTCCCAGCCAGAGAGTGCAGCCATTGGCAGACAATACTGCATTGTTAGAAAAAGTCTGCATTTCATTCTGAAAAAGCTGTCTGTGCCACCATCACAGAAACCCCAAGCCTCATTCTTCATTTAAGATTACATTTCAGCTGAAAAGCTCAATGTTCCACCAGCAGAGAGAACAATTTTACCTTCGTACTAGTACACCAAGAAGCTGCCTACTAACTATTCATTTTGGGGCTTTTTACAACTACTTTTTCTTTCAGTTCAACACACTTTAAACACTGAGAGGAGTTAGGAAGCCCTTTTTAACTCAGTTCCTACTTAAGAAAAGGTCCTCTTTATCCAAACAATGAGCATACCTGACTTTTAACATGGTTTTCCTGAGCAAGGACTGAAGAATTGAATCCAGAATGATCCACAAATTGACTCGTGTAAACTTCCTGAACAAAATCAGCATGAGCGAGGACAGAAGGTTAAACAAGCCCTTTCGGTTATAGCAGCTTGTAAAGAAAATATTTTTAGATAGCAGGAAACATAACACCAGTACACCAAAGATCAAAAGATCCTATTTTACAGACCTCTCAGATCCTTCTCTTTTATTACAGCCAGAGTGCAGGCAACTACCACTAACAGGACAACACACAGCCCATGCTGTTAGCTACCTGAAAATCTTGTCCTAAATATATGAAGGAGCCAGAGTCTGGCTGTTGGGACACAGCAGGGCTGAGCTCTTGGGGACCAGCAGCGTCCTCCCACACACCCACCAGGGAGCTCCAGCAAAGTTGGAGACCCAGGCTCCTTGGCCATGAGGTGGATCTGAGTTCAGCCCCTATATACTGCCCTAGATCAGGGGCAGTGGACCTGCAAACCCTTCTCTTGGCTGTCTACCACAGTGCAGCCAAGAAACACGGCTCATGAGGGACCAGCAGATAAACAATATTGAGTCTTTGGCCCCCACAGACACCCCCACGCCAAGGGGAGTCCTAGTCCCTGCTCTCCAAAGCTGTTTTTCATCAAATGATTCTGCAGCACAAAATACAAGCTTACTCCATGGCAAACTGTGCCAAATGGGGATGTGTAAAATTTTACTATCTCCTTTTTTAATGCCTGGCTAGAAATGCCTAATCAAAACCAGCCTTTACTCATTCCTTCCTACTGTAAATAAGCCCTAATGTAAATTCTGGAAAGAGGGAGGAAAGAAAGGATTAGCCACGTGGACTATCTGTCTGAAAGTCAGGAACTATGGAGTTACAATCTCCTTCCTGACAGTGACTCACCCTGGGGAATGAGACACTTTCCTTTATTTCTTCCATGTGGAGATGGGCTACAAAATCACTTAGTCATCTATCTTGGAAATACAGAAATTATGTTTTGTTTTCTGAATGACTTGCTGTGGGTTTCACCTAAAGTACACAAGAGCTGCCAAACTGGCTGCTAATGACTTTGGTGGGCTTTGGATCAGCCCCTGTGCAGCAGCTCTGTTTTAAGTACAGCAAATGTCTGTGTTTGGTAACACTTGGCAAAAGCACAGACACACAAACCCCAGCCTCACATGTGACTGACATTACAACAATTACACATTTAGCCCTCACTGGGGAAAGGCCATCCTGGTGCTGGGCTGAATGGGCAGCACTGGCCACACCTGCGCCAGCCAGGCAGTGCTGGAGCCTCTCCTCTCACCCCAAGGCCAGTCACAAGCTCTGGCCACCACCAACACACTACTAAAATCTCCAAAACAGCAGTGCCACCAACAAGAAGCCTATAGTCTTTGGTCCTAGGTAGGACCAAAGCCTACATCCTTTGGTCCATGTTAATTCTCAGTCCTACCAATTCCACACTGCACCCAGCTGAGTTACAACACCCCACACACAGGGCTGGGCCCTGTTTGGCTTCCTGGCTCTGCTGCAGCCACTGTGCCCTCCTGCTCCACAGGCAAAGGGAGACCCTCAGCCACATTCATCTGAACATTTCATTCTTCCATACCCAAAATCAGCCTGTGAGAAATCAATATAATATATATATATAATATATATATATATATATATGGATTCATATATGTATTTTTATATACTTTTATCAAAGAATAATTACCTGTAGAGGACTAGCTAGTGGCCTGTTTCTAGGTACTGCAACTGTTTTGTGAAAACTGTCATCATCTTCAGACACAGGCATCTTTAAAATGGAACTGGTAAGAAGATTCTGAACAGAAAAAGAAAAAAGAAAAAGGTTTTCAGCAACTCATGAGAACAACCTGAATTGGAATGCATTGTAAGCAAACTCAGGCTGAGTGCAGAAGTTGCTACACTGGGCACAGCCACAGATGAGGAGCAGACCTCAGCCTGGTGTCCCTGGGACTTGGCTTTGCAGGAGCATTGCCCTGTGCAAAGGTCTTCCATCCAGTGAAAATCCAAGTTCAAGAGTAAGAGTAACACTGAATAGTCCATAAGCCCTGGCAATGCAAAGGGAACTGTGCTCATGCAAGGTCTCCTTTGCAAAAACCAAGAGAGATTGTCTCTCTCTCTTTCACCAGTTTTTAACTCCATGATCTCGTCAGTAATTTCTGCACACAGGTGCAGGCATCCTTCAAGTGCATGCCCTCCAAAGTATGTGGGCTGCAAAATGACTGCAACTTCTGAAACCTTCTATAGGCATCAGAGTGATAATTAAGAGTAGCATTTTGCTTTTTATGCTTAGTACAGGAAAATGACACAGAAATAAGAAATAAAACCTTCTTGTGAAGAAAATCAGAAAAAATATTCTCTTTCACTTGCATTTAAGAATCGAACAGGGATGTAAAACAAAGAATTCCTTTGATGGTGTGAAAACTTACTGGCACATCTTCCATAGCAGACCCAGGTGTAAAGAGCTGAGTGTTCAGGTTTTCTCCTTCCCAGTGATTTGAGCAAAAAAAATTTCCAGCTTTATCTGTTGGGGACTCCACCTGAAAGCAGAAAAGGCATGATTCAACCACCACATAACTGACCAGGAGATTTCTGTCAGTTGCTTAACAAATTGAACAAATATTCTTCACAGAGGTGCATAATGCATGTTTACAGTAACATCTTTTACAGCAGCCTTGCTCTTTGCAGAAGAAAAAAGTTCAAGGTTCTCCAAAAAAATCCCCATCTAATAAAACTTTGAATACTTGCACTCAGTGCTCTGTCAGTATTCAGGAGTTTAATCCCCTAGAAAGGTTTGAGAATAAATGTATTTTTAGAACTTTAGTGACAAAGTAATATAATGCAATGTCCTCAAATGTTCAGGTTTCTAAGTCACTCCATGGAGTTTGGTCCCCATGGGGTTCTTCTATACTTTTCACCAATATTTGAAAGATTCAATCCAAATTCATGTCTAATTTTTCTTTTCTTTTTAAGTTTCAAACGAAAACTGCATTAGAACGGCCCAAGCAAACCCCTGCTGAAAACAGCAGAAAGACTTCTATGGAAATCAATGGGAGATGAATTACACATGCCTAGTGTACTATATGGAACCGACACTAAGATCTTGGGGCTCACATGAAAGAAAAACAGACACAGCTATTTAATAGAAAAGGCATTGCTATAAGTTTCTCAGCAAAGAGTTCTGAATTAAATTGCCTCAGGTAAGTTTGAGATTTACCTCTTGTTTGATTTTCTTCAGCAAAGGGGGTCCACTTTCATGTAGCCCAGCAACTATTGCAGATTCCTCCGACTCCTGCTTGATAACGTCCTGCAGATCTTCTACAAGATGAGTTGGAGTTTGAGGCTGAAAGAAAGAAAGAAACATTATATCCAAGTCCCAGAACATCCCTCTGCACTAATATCAAAGCAACTTTTATCATTGTTTCCTTCTTACCAGCATCTTCAAAGGACCGTATTTGATTTCCTGAGCTGCAAGTGCGTTTTTGAATGGAGTGGGTGTTCTTGGAGAGCTTTCTAATATCGACCTCTTGATTGCTGGAGTCCTGAAACTTTAAAAAGAAGGAGAGGAACTTTAAAGGAAGATGCTTGGAAATACTAGCTCTTTACAGAAATGCATGCATAGAGGCAGTATTGTTGTAAGACTTTGGAAAATATTTCCCTATCATCCTATAATCCCTTTTGCTTTTACAGCAGAACATCTCTTTGACTGTAATAAGGTGTAATGGCTTTATTTTAAAAACTGGTGAACGTATATGCATGGCTTAATAACCTACCCCAATAGTAATAAAATGGAACTTTTACTCCTAACTAAGAAAAATCTGAATGTGTGAGCAAACAACCCTGCAGGAAGCAGAGAATCATAGAATGCTTTAGGCTAGAACAGTCCTTAAAGATCATCTAGTTCCAAACACCCTGCCACAGCCAGGCACACCTTCCATGAGATCAAGTTACCCAGGGCTTCATCCATGGATAGGCCATTCACTTTTCTGGCCAGCCTGCTCCAGTGCCTCACCACCCTCTCAGTGAAGAACTCTTTTCCTGTATGTAACTTAAACCCACCCTCTCACAGCCCAAAGCATACAAAGCTGACCCAGCACGTTGGTTGCATGCAGATGTGAAGACGTGGCCCCTTGGGAGTTCAATAAGACAAGAGACTTACACATGGTTTTCCTTCTGAGCTTTGAAAGCCTGGTCCCTGTGGAACGGGGAGGTAACTGCCATCTTATGGCCACACACCGGCGTGGAGGTAAGTGCAGGGTTCTCCAGGTTCAAGTTTTCGTGAGTGGATGAGGTGTTTAGGAACTGCACGTGTTGAAGAAAGAAAAAATTAACAGAAACATCCAGATTACATGGCTGAACTCTTAAGCTGATGTTATTCAACAAAAGAAAAATAAATTATTTTCTTGTGATTGACACAAGTCACGTTCCTGACCCTATGATACGAGTAGCGGTATGTGGGTTACCTGACTACATTGTGAAAAAATACTCAATGGTTTGGCTCAGGAAGCTTGAGAGGGAAATTCTAAAGGAAATGACACTCAGTTCCAATGAGAAAATCTTTCCACCACTTTCAGAGCCTGATTTGGATTTTCTCCAAATAAATTTTAATTGAGACCTGTGTGCCCAAGAAACTGGGTGAAAATGAGCAAGGCATATTTAAAAACAAACCCACGGGAAACAGAGTTAAATTCCACAAATATTTATACAGGGCATCTAGGAGCTTTTAGGGCAGTGAAAGTGTTGATGACAGGAAAATAAATTTCCTATCATCTCTCTCAAAAGAAAGTACTTCCTTTTCAGAGTATAAAATGAAAGCTGGCACCTGTGACGGATGCGTGGAATACTTTGGAATGGAAACAGCTGACTGAAAAAGAGGTAGCACTATTTGTTTGGAGAAAATTGCTCTTGCATGTGTTCTTATCATACCTAGTAACCTAAAATATTGTTTCTATTTCTAGTCTACAAATCTGTGAGCATAGTGGTATCCTTTATTCTGACAACAATTCAATGTATTCCCTTCGAGATTCTGTCACTTTATAAAAATGTGGCATGTAAGAAAATCTGGCTTTCACTGGAAAAATGACATATGATTAAAATAGCTAATAGGTAATGGGAAATACAGCAAGAAATCATTACATGAAATCTTTTCCTTCATCAAATAGTGTTTCTTTGACATCAAAGACTAAAGCAAACCAACACACACAAACAAAAAATCCAAAACACTTTTAAATAGTGCTACAGCTGTGAAACAAAGCAACCATCATCGGGAATTTGAACCAGGCCATTTTAACAGGCCATTTTCCTCCTCATTCCTATTCCAACTCTCATGGCTTGGGCAGAGGATGGCAAGTGTGATTTGAATTTTCTGGTTGTTGTCAGTTTGTCTCACAACCTGAATGCTATTTAAATGTAGTTTGGGGTTTTCTAGGTCAATGAATCATACTGTAAGTGGACAGAGATGGAAAGTATCACAGATGATCAGAAATGTTAAACTCTAGTAGCTCGAGTTAGCAGCAAGAATAAAGCAAGGGGTCACACTCCCCTACAAAAAAGATTCAAAAAGGAAAAAAACCAAAACAAAAAAAACCATGCCCCACAGCTGAATTTAAAAGTCAAAAATCAACAGTTAGCTTGCTGATTAACTAAACTCAGCAGTGAGCACTAGGAGCAGTGAGAAGATTCAAACACGGAGTGAAATCAACAAGCACAACGGTAATTAGTCATTTGTTCCAAAGGATTAGTTTCTAAATTGTTAAGGCTGGGGTGACTTTTGAGAATTAGTAACATCTGTGCAGAAGTCTTGATCTACCTGCGAGGGAGAGAAGGGCAGGCTTTTGACAGGGGAGCGCTTAGGAGGAGTTGAGCTGCTGGCATCAGCTCGGACCAAGGCGCTACCGTGGCCACTGGCTGAGGGGCCGCAGTGCTCTCTCCTTTTGCGAAGAAGGAGCCACGGAGCCACGCTGCCCTGGGAGGCACATAAGGTCTTTGGTGAGCCAAGAGAGCCCTGACTCGACATGACTTTGCTCAAATTTGTGGTGGGCTGTCCTTGCGGTCTGCAAGCACTGGCCCCTCTCTGCTGAAGCTGTGCGGCTTTGCCTGGGGGAGCTCTGCTAGCCGGAGTGTCTGTGTCTTCACAGAATTCAAAAGTGCTGAGATCACCCCATGATGAAGGATCCTGAAACAACGTGGGAGGCACGGAGCTATAAGACAGTGCATAGTGCCACCTCATGAAAATACAGCGCTAGGATATGTTTGTAACCAACAACAACAACAAAGTCTTCCCCAGTTCAATTCAGCCTGACCCTGCTCATGGGAGCAGCAACACTGTGAACACAATTTGTGTTTTCAATACATACCTTGATCTTATCAAACTGTCTGACATCCTAGTAGTGTTGCTGGCAACAGTCCCTAACAAATGAGTCAAATTATGTCCTTACTATTTGCTTGCACAGTGTTTTCTGCTTGGTATGATGATGGTGACTTTTGTTACAAAAAAATGTGTGCTGTAGACCAAGGCTGGCCTCCTCCTAACATGCAATGCTGCTCTGGATGTGCTGAAAGGGAAATGATACCGAATGAAGCAGACACCTCTGCTTCTGAAGGAGGTTGCCACCAACAAACGTAATTCAATGTGCTACTTTACATGTAGCATCCAAGAGACTACAATGACAACAGGTCCATGTCAATGTCAGTTAGATACTTGACATTTAAATGTGTGCTTACCGTCCTTCACATATACCAGGACAAGTCCCTTAAACTTTGAAAAGCAGCTATTGAGGCTGTAACTAAAAATTCTAGATGATGATGCAGCTACATGAGTGGCCACACCCAAACCTACGGCATGTGTCACTTCAAATACCAGTAAATATGATCGCATTGTTTAAAATTTTTCATGGTATCTCTGACTGTATTTTAAGGAGACTTAAAATTGAGAGATTGTTTCAAGCTCCTACTGTGCACCTTGCTGAAACTCACACTCTCATTTCCAAGATGTAGCAGGAAAGGGAGACACCCAAAAAAAGCATACGCATCCATGCTTGAGGGCTTCATTTACAAGCAGCTGCATTTTGTCATGTCAGAAGATAAGTTTCAGATCCTGAAGCAACTCGAAGTTACTCGGGGAAAAAATCAACAATCACATTTAGGACAATCCCAGCTCCTCACCCCTTACTCCTTGACCACGCACAAATGCACCTGAGGCGGTGAGTCTACTTACGGAGTCTATTAACTGGAGTGTTTCAGCAAATTCTAAGAGATTCTTAACATTGTCCAGGATGTTGCTCTGGTGAACAATCATGCACCGGGCAGGGGATGCACTTTCCTCAGGTAAGCAACCGTGATCCACCGGTGGAGATGGAGTACAGTGGTGATGCTCCCCCAAACAGGAAACAGGTGCACTGTCACCACTGGTCCTGGTACTGTCAGCAATTGTGGTGCTGTGCCAGCCGGGGTAGTTTGATGTGTGGTTCTGTGTCTAAAGGAAGAAGAAGGCAAAAAAAAAAGAAGAAGAGGGAGGGGGGAAAGGCAGAAGGAACTTAGCAATGAAATTGCACAAGGTGTCAGATGCCACTGGAGGAAAGATAAAAGTAGTTGCATCATCATCTAAAAGCTTATGCCTATGAAACAATTGTCAAGATGTTTCCTTTCATCAGTGCAAGATCTTGTTTTAAGTAATACTGGCATTGTATTTGTTATCCCAAAGTTACCTCACAATTTACTTCCAGGATTATAGGCATATGTCATTACTAGCACATAATCAATTCATACTTTGTTACTCCAAGTGCTCAAAAAGTGTCTGCAAGTCCTTTTCTGTAAGAAGCAAGAAATGGCAGGATTTCCCTACTGAGTGCTCAGCACTGTAGGAGGCTAAAAGTTTTTAGAGTTAGAGTTGCTTTTGTCTGCTTATCTCCTTTTCTTCTGCTATCCCTGTCTAATGCTACAGCTTACACCAATGCAATGAAGAGGCTGTCAAATCAACGTGGTTAGGAAAGCAGAAGAACAAATTAACAGAAGTTTCTTTCCAGTGTGATCATGCAACAGAAGAAATTGCAAAACATCAACTAAAGTTAAAAAGTGGCCAAACTAACGTATCATGCATGCAGTTCTTTTGCTAATCATTTAAATATTGCCCAAAAAAAAAAAAAGAAGATTCTGCTGGCTATCACCTATCTTCAAAAATGATTTTGGGATTCTTGGCTTTGGCGACGGTGTTAAGTAGTTACACAAGGGCTTCCACGCATTAACATCCAATGGCATATACAACCAAGTATGAGAATTCAGTAATAGCCAGCACTTGCTCCACACATGCAGTTATGAAGAATCTAACATTATTCAGAGGAGTAAAACAAATTCTCAAACATGCACCAAGTCTGAAGCTTACGAAGTATATAAAACACAGCAGAAGGAAAGAATGCAACAGAGAAGAAAAATCTAATGCACAGGCACTACATTTTCATCACATGAACCATTGCACACTTTCAGAAACACAGATCCTGTTATTGATCAAAGGTCTGTAGGATTTTCAATTTTTGTGCAATCATCACGTTTCCAATATTACATCATGTTACGGAGCCCAATCCTGCTCCCACTTTGCAGAGTAAGATACCTGCAAAATTTTTTGATTTTTTTTCAGCAAAAGAATTTACAAAGCAGATACAGATTACATATGTGCTATGTTTCATCCTTTTAAAACGGAAATATAGAGCCTTGATTAGTACTGAAGGCAGAGGGGGAGTAAAAAGTTAAAAAGACAAGCACTGGGGTAAGGCTGCTATCCCTCCATCCAAGCACACAGTGACAATCTTACTGGTAATGCCTGCTGCCCTTTCAGTTCATTCTCAGTCGACATTAGTAGCAACTCTAATTCCTTTATTCGCTTTTCTTTCTCAGGGTCTTCATCATTATAGTGTCTCTGAAATTAAGAGTTAAGGGAAAAGAAAAGATAAAGGTCTGATAGGATGTAGCAACTAAAATGCTCGTGGTTTGCCGACCTGTGGTTATAACAGCCAAATTAGATTCCAAGATGAAACAAATGTCAATTGTGTTTTCCACCACCAAAGTCTCTGCTGAATTTCAGTATAGACATTTGAAATGGAGAAAGTGAAGGCCATCACACCAGATGTCAACTACTGCATTTAAAATCCACTTCAGAAGGAGCAGTTACTAGCCATGTTAGAACTCCCCGACCTTCCCCATTTTCTCTTTTCACCACATTTAATACATTAAAATGTTTCCTTAATGCATGATGTCTGCATTTTAGTTTATCAAACATTTAAGAAATTGACTCTTGAAATAAGGTTCAAGTTATCTACCTGGATAGCTGCAGCAGCTGGCTGAGGTACATTGACAATATTTACATGCAGTGCGACTGGATACGGGATCTGACCAGGAACCTAGGTCAAAAAGCAAAAATTTATTACTTCCATCATATTATCTGCTTGCATTGCCAATTTGTGTTAAACATACTTTGGTGTTAGGTAGAATATTTGTAGTCTGTTGAGATGAAATAACAAAAAAATAAAAATGTTTACAAGAAAAGTAATCACGTTTTTAGGAATATGACTGCAAGCATTAGAGAGGAAGAAAGAAAATTCATATATGAAATATTTACCCTTCCTGAATGAGAAAAGATGAATAATTTATAGACACATTTGTAAGGATTTTCTAAATTGAAGTGAAAAAGCAAAAGATGCAATTTATTATCATCTAAAACTCTACAATGCAACTGTCTGAAGCAGGAGCCTGTTTCATTATTAATCATTAATAGAAAAGAAATCTGATTAAAAACAATACTTGTTCACTTGGTTCTGACAGGCAACCCACACACAAACAGAATACTACTAAAGAGAATGTGGGAGATTTTGACATGGAACACAGAATTAACCAGATTCAACTGATATTCAAGAAATTTAATATTCCCAACTCTAAGAAATATGTTAACTGCTCCCAAGGCGTTACCCAGTTCCACCACCTGAATGCCACCAGTTTGAAATGTACTTATTTTCACAAAGTCAAAGAAATCCTCATCTGACACCAAACACATCCAAGTCCACCAGGACGAAGGAAACCCTTCGAGCTGAAGGCAGGCCTGGCTGAGCTGCACCCATGTGTCCAAGGAGGCAGCAGCAGCACCCCCTCCCCAGAGCCACGGGCAGGCACTCACGTTCTGAGGCTCGGGGAGGTGGTAGTAGGGGTAGTCGCTGCCCAGCGGGGGCTGGCTGCCCACCGGCAGCTGCGCGGGCGGCGACGCGCTGTGAGCAAAGGCCATCAGGTGGTTGTTCTTCTGAAAGCCAGCAGCTGCTGAGGAGTGGCAGGCTTTGGAGGACTCCTGCAGGTAGCCCTCCTGCTCGACCTTCCGGCGCATGGTGGAGTTCCAGTGGTTCTTGATAGCGTTATCAGTTCTGCAACAGAAATGCAGGCGCTCGAGGAGTTTCAAATAAGAGCATTTCCAATTCAGACAGGTCAAATGGGCAGGGAACTGCTGCCAGCATTTCTGTTTAAACCCTGAGCTCTTCTCTGACCTTCCTCCTATCACTACAGATGCTACTCCCAGCTTCTCAGGAAAGATGCTCAGTATAAAGGTTAGGGAAAAAGAAAAACGGGATACGGTTGTTTACATACTTTTTTACAGCAATCTCTCGTGACTTACATCCTCAAATTGTAAGAAATTACTAATTTCATCTTCACCTCATTCCAATGAAGTGAGGAGACAACAAAGGCTAACTTCCCTTTGAGGCTATCCTAAAGGAATGCCAACATCATCATCTTATCTCTTAATATTTCAGTGGAGTCTTATTGTGTCATTGCTGGAAAGAAAGACTGGAGAACAGCTGTGAACAGACTAACTTCCAAGCAATTTTCCAGCTGGTCACCTAGACAGCAGCAACAACATGCTGTACATACAAACTCAGTAAACAAAACTGCTGGGATTTTTCTTACATGCAGAAAAACTGAGACTGAAATCCTCACATATGTGTGTCAGGAAAAGCAAATTTACCAACTTTGTGAGATTTTTGAGAGTACATTTTAAAACAGCTCTGCTATTTGAAAAACATCACCACTGCATGTTATCATTCAAAGTAGTATCTGTGATGTGTGAAAGCCACAAAAATACTTCCAAGGGCTAATTTCTTTCTTGTTATCTTGTAGAAGGTGAAAGCAGGCCAGGGAATGATTGCTGAAATGGCTATCATGATCTTAGGCTTTATATTTAGGTCTTGAAGATGTTTTATCAAATAGCAGTAAGAAAAGAAGGAAGAGAAACCTCTCCTTTGCTTACATTATTTGCTTGCCCACATTTTGAGTCACTTTTAATCAAGCAAGTAAGACACTGAATCTTTGAGTTCATATACAAGCTATACAAAAGCTTTCAGTGAGACAAGTATTTCCAGGACCAGAGTGTGAGGAAAAAGTTTCTCCTACTTTACACAGGGTTTTTTAACAGGTCAGAATCATCTGGATGATTCAAGAGCAATTACAAAAGTTGAAGAAGCCTTTCTTAAATAATTTTGAATAAACAGACTGGATTTCATGTTGAAGGCATACCCTTAGCTGAATGTAAATTATGTTCCATTTGCAGGCCCTGATCCTTCCCTGTTAAATTGATTTAAATTTTGACAGTCATCACAGGCACAAATAAGACTGCACAGACATTTAGGAAACTCTTATGGTCTTGCTCCACTTACTGGCTTTTTTACCTGTGGCAAACATTAAAAGCCTGAAAAAATAGCACACTGCTGCGTGTACTAACCAACCAGTGAAGTTCCTCACTGAGAAAAAAGCACATTGGTGTGTCACTGGCTTCCCAGGTTTTGATTCCAAATTTTTTTCGATTTATACAGTGCAGCCTGAGGCAACCAAAACAGACTGCTCAGACCTGCAGCTTTTTCCTTTTTTAAGAGCTAAAAGCATATGTCATTACCGTCCAGGCAGCAACTTTGCAATCTCTGCCCATCTGTTTCCCAGCCTCTTGTGTGCCTGGTAAATAATTCTATCTTCCTCTTCTGTCCAGGAGGTTTTCTTCACTTCTGGATTCAAATGGTTGTGCCACCTCTCCCTGCACTGTTTTCCAATCCTTCCCTTCAAATGCTTAGCAATGACAGACCAGCGCTTTGGACCGTATTTCTGCACGAGCTCTATTACCTTCAAAGAAGAACATAAAAACTGCCTGTATTTAATGATGCATGATGAATCAATGACATTTTTTCTGTGGTGAAGCAATATTTTCGACAACATTTCTCAAAACTGCCAAAGTAAAACTAACAGCAATTAAGGTTCCCCACTTCCCATTCATATTTTTACCCGAAAGGAAAAATCTGGTAATAGTTAAGGCATTTCTAGACTGCAACTCCACATTACAGTGTTGTAAAGCAACAGTAATTTATTTTCATAGCAAACTTAGAAAGCACTACACAAATACAATCTGCCTCTGGCCATAATAATGTTGAGACCACCAAAGTTTCCAGTAGTTTTGCCCCAACACTTGAAATCTGCTCGTAAGGCATTAATCAGACAGAAGGAAAAACTGATTACCTACCCTTTGATCCTCCTCTTTAGTCCAGGGACCTTTGATAAGTTCTGGGTTTAGTACCTTCTGCCATCGGTGCTGGCACTGAACATCTGTCCGATTCTAGAGAAATGTGAAATACACAAAGTGGATAATTCTTTAGAAAAGATGATTTAGAGTGAGAATGCTCTTATTCACATACAGTTGTTTTGATGCATTTCACTACCAACTAAGACTACTAAACATCACAGAGTGATACAGTACGCCTGAGAAGAAGGTGGTCAACTATCCATTTGCTCACAGAATAGATAAGGTTTCCATCACTTCTGCATTGAGGACTCCATCACCAAAACTACACAAATTTTATCTTCCCCATCTGCACAATATCTGGCATGCTTTCACATGCAGTATTTCAGCAACAGCCAAACACAAAGAAATTTTCTTCAAAATAATACTTCCAATTTACCAAAGTTATTTTTTTTCAGCTGTGCTGAGACATTTTGTTTCATTGTCACATTGACCATCTACAGTGCAAGTCCCCACCATCCCCCATTTTTGCTTGTTTTTTTCCAACCCTTTCTGAGAAGTGAAAGGAAAAACAAATGCAGAGGTTTCCACAGTAATCTAACTGCATTTCTAAAGTCTCAATTTGTGGAAGTTTTATATCTCCCCTGAAAATGTAACTATAAAGCAACCACTCCCCTTCCCCTTTATTAAGGAAACCCCTTGATAAAGAATTGCTACTAAGCCTGGAAACAGAAACCAATATCCACTTACAGGAAGGAAATTGGCAATGACTTTCCAGTCTTCTGTGCCATTCTGCTCCACAAGCTTCTTCAGCTTCTCATCCTGAATCATAAACCCCCCCAGAGATAATTAATACTGCAATCTTATTATTAAAATTATCCAAATGAATTTTTTTTTTAATTCATTCTTGTAGCTTCTTATGCATCTACTTCTGCTTTCTGAGTGTAAGGGAGGGTATGTAGTCTTTACATGCTTTTAATTCCTAGAGCATAAGATTTTTCTACTCCTTTGGATTTTAGTAGGTTCTTTACTGTGCTGCAGGAGAAATACTGACTTCTGTGCAATTCTTTGACTCACAATATACATTCCCATTTTACTCATCAAAGCACTGTAGCTATTATTCTTGGACTGGATTTACAGGAGGAAATGGGTGATTAGATGCCAAGCATCAGAATAACCTTGAAATTCAGTAACACTCAGGCACTCAGCTACCTGGGCACCTCTGAAAATCACAGCCTTAAGCTTTACATGTCTTGCAAGTAATGGGAGTTCCAGTAACTTGCTCATGGCCTATCCACCTACAATAAATGCACAATAAAACTAACAGCTCCTTTTTGCTCCTGCTCTCTGTGAGGGAGTTTTGCATACCTGTAAATAGCAAAAAATTTGGCCCAATCTTTTTAATGGTAAGGCCAGATATATAGACCCTAAAGACAAAAGAAACCAGTCTTATGTACTGGGAAAGACCAAGATAGAGTAAAACCAACCAGAAATGCCCCAGGAGATAAGAGGAGAAGAGCAGCCCTCTCCTTCCCCAGTTAGCACCTCCCAGTATGCTCCCAGTTCATGCAACAGGACAATGGCCTTTGGACCTCATGGCCATCCTTTCCTCCCTGGCCACATCACAACCACGTCCACCTTTGCAAGGGCAGACTATGATTTAAAATAAATAAATAAAAGCTTGCAAGGGTGACCCGCCACTGTTTTTACATCAATACACATTGTTAGAGAAGAGAAAGTCAAAACATAACTCAAGTACTGTATTAATGTATTCCACAACAAACTCAAACCAGTTAAATAGCAAAAGGAGATCCATCTGGCAGAGGAGTTAGATACCACAATTTCCCCAGAAAGTCAACACAAGGGTGTCACAGCTAATTCTGACCTCGAAAAGCAAAATACATCCTGAACGCTCAGTTTTGGTACTGCTGGATTTCTGTCCCCTCCAGCTTTTACTTTAGTTTCACTTGGAATCATAACAGTTCAATTAAAGTGAAAAATTCCAGTGGTACAGAAGGACTGCAGCAGTTTTTGCCACAGTGGTTTGCTGCTGCAGGACACTGCACACACGCGGGTTCTGGCATAGCAACAGTTTCCAAACAGAAAGAGGAGAGTAGCAACAATGAGGCACTGCTACAGGTGATTTGGAATCTGCTTTGAAACCCCCAACAGGGATTGCACAGAGATTCACACATCACATACTTTAACACACAGCATGGTGGAAATTAAAAAGTTGTGTTTATATGTTTTATTTAAAAGGTAAGAACTATGCTCAAAGTTAAATAAAACACTGAATATAGCTAGTGGGTCAAAAAAGTTGTCCTCAGATATGGGACTGTCACTGAAGTAAGTTTGTATATTAACAATATGGTAAAGAACATGAAGCAATTTGAAGAATGTGATCCATGCTCTCTCTTATCTTTTTACATGCAGGAGAGGAATGAACTTGGATTTACCTCCTCACGGGTCCACCTGGTTTTTCCTAAGTGGCGTTTTCCAGTCTTGGGAAGCAGACCATCATAGTCGTGATCATAGAGCTCAACATCTTCTTCATCATCATCACTACTATATATACTGCAAAAGGAAACACAGCGAGACAGAGTGGAGCATGAGGACTTGAGCTACTTAACTACAAAACACAACCCCCCCCCCCCACTACAATCCTTACAAAGGTTACACAGATAAAAGTTTTAAAACTTGCACAACAAGATTTTGTTCTGCATTCTGTTGTTCTAGTATTCTGAACTGGTTCTGCTGTTTTTGGTATCCACAGATACAGGGAAAGGGCTGGCAACCTTCGTGTTACTGTGCATGTTTAGACCTGCTCCTAATGTTAGATCAGTGGTGAATTACACATTTGGCAAACTTTCAACCAATGAAGGTTTCAAATTAAAATACAATGTTTGGGACAATAAAGACAACTAGAGGCTGTGTCCAGTACACGAGTACATACTTAAGATCTTTAACTCATGCCATACACATTCTGAAAAATATTAGTGTTTTTGTATGTTTAATACAGCAGATTGTTATACTGCTCCAAAATAAAACCGACTGTGTAGCAAAACAAAAAGCTAAACAATAACCTTGTTTGAGAAAATGTTTATGGGCCCTATATGAGAAGGCACAAGGTTTTATAATAAGTAAAGACAGTAAGTGGCAGCATTAACATGCAATAAGCTCTAATATAAAATATGCCCTCCATTTATGGGTTTGGACAGATAAGGACTGAAGACAAGTTTGTTTAATCCTGCAACCAACAAATGAATGACTGAGCCCTTCAGTAGTCTCCATTTCTATAAGTTTATTACCTCTAGTCTATTTCTAAATCCCTCATACTGTTTTTGAAATACCCTGCTCACCTAATTCATGACTAAGGGATTTCCCCAGAGGCTATCTATGGGTATCTACTCCATGACTCTTTTCACAAACAGCACCTTCTCTACCTAGCACCTTCTCTAACTAAATCTAAAAGAGTGTTTTGCAACAAGACATGCCTTTCTGGCGGACAGTATTTTACTTTTAAGGTATGTGCAGCAGTTCTGATACTTCAGCTAAGAGCTGCAAGCCATGAGTGTTAGAAAGGGGTCAGTGTCATTAAGATTAAAAACTGTGATATATCTGATGGTCTGGCATGCTGTGGTATGTTAAAAGTATGACTAAGACATTAAAATAAAGTTATTTTGTAATAAAATTAACAGGAGCTGTTTATGCTGTTAACCAGTTTTCAGGAGATTACTTTCAATTAATTTGCAGTGAGGCACGGTTACTGTTTGTCAAGATGCGAACACCTCCGAAAGGCAAGCTGCTGAACATACATTCTTTAAAAGCACTGGGCTAATCACACCCTACATCTTCCACCCTGTTTTCTAGCCTGTGCCATGAAAGAGCATGCTTACATGCTACATGTAAAAAGTTTTCCACAGCCTGCTGCGGTGCGTGTGTGTGGCCATCCTGCAGCCTCTGCCGGGTGCCCCTGACTCACCCACCCAGCGCATCGCGCCCACGGCGCTGCAGTCCGGCAGCCCCGCCACTCACTCCCTATTCCCCAGACCCCATAAGCACTGGGAGTAAGCCCCGATGGAAGCTCCCGCTCCGCACGCACCCCTCGCTGGCAGCTGGAGCCTCCCGTGCTTGAGCAGAAGCTCCCACGCTCCAGCTGCCACACGCGCGGCTCCGTCCCCAGCCGCCGCTCAGAGCAGATTCACTTTTCTCAGTGACACACAGAGACAGCTGCGTCGCTGCCCATATGCCAAAGGAAGTTTTGTGGCACAGTTTCCAAGTATCATTTTGAAAATGAGTTTTCCGTAGACGGCAAGCAGCAGGTACCCATCCATCGGCGGCGCTTCTTGCGCCGCAGGGAAACGCCGCTCTGCAACAGCAGCACAGCACCAGCGGCCAACACGTTTAAGGACTTCAGTGCGGGGCCAGTTCTGTAACAGGGTTATTTAAATGACTGGGGCCTCGCTGGCACCGCAGAACCGAGCAAACTTCACTGTACTACCTGCGTTCTCCAGCAGGAGAAAAGTGCCCGGGGATTCCGGGACTTTCTTCGGTAGTTTCTTCAGTCAACCTGGCCCTCAGCAATGCTCTAAAACTTTATTTTACACCTCCGGCCGCAGCCCTGAAGCGTCCCCCCAGGCGACTTGGCACGGCACGGCACAGCACGGTGCTCCGCCCGGCCGGGACAGCGGGAGTCTCCCGGCCGCCCATCAGCGCTGCGCTGCTCGCCCAGGCAACCGGCTTGTGCAACGATACACGGGGGAAAAGGCAAAAAAAAAAAAAAGGGAGAGGTAAAAAAAAAAAAAAAAAAGGTAAAAAAAAAAAAAAGGAGGTGTAGAGGAAACGACTCGCTGGTGTTACCGTGATTGAAGGAATTCGGGCACCAGCCCCGCGGGGCAGAGCCCGCGCCCGCTCCGGCCGGCGCCCGCTGGATGAGGCGGACACGGCACCGAGCGGCCCCGGCCTCCAGCCCCGAGCGCGGCCGTGTCCCGGCGGGAGGCGCCCGCGAGGCAGCGGTAGCTGTCCCTCTCTTTCGGGAGACACGGGCCGGGTGATTCACCGCCAGCTCTAGCGACAGCCCCGCTCTGACACTCAGAAGTACAGCCCGGCGCTCGCCCAGCGGCTCTCACCGCCTCCTCCCGCACCGCAAGCCCCCCTTCCTTAGAAAGGGCCCACCAAGCGCCCTGTCCCTCCGGACGGGGCTGGCTCCCGGGAGGCGACAGGCAGCGCTGCGACCTTCTCCCCTGTCACAGCCAGCCAAAGGGGAGGGAGGAGGGGAGGATGCCGGGCTGCAAAGAGAAAAAAGCCTCCACGTGTCCGGCCCGCCGTCCCCAGCTAATTAGACAACAACCCCGTTCTGTGCGCCCGCGCGGCAGCGGGGCCACGAACGCGGCCACGCGGCGCTGCCGCCCCATCCCGTCCGCTCCGCCGCCCCCGGGGCACCGAGGCCCCGGCCCCCGGCGCGGCGTGGCAGGGATCGCCGTGACCCGGGTGCGCGGCAGGCGGGCGGGCGCGGTGACAGCTCCGGCCGAGCGCTCCGTCGGAGCCGCAGCCCCCCGCCCGCGCTGCCGCGCTCCGGCGTGTGCCGAGCGGCTTATACCGGGAAAAAACTAAGCCACTCAGGCCAGAGTCGCGCTTCCAAGGGCGAAAGGGCCGCACGAATAAAGGAAACAAAAAGTCGAGGGAGCGAACCGAGTCCCCGTACCCGCCGCCCACCTGTCGCCTCACCCAGCCGGGAATGAATGAATGAATGGGACGGGACGCGCTACCTGCCGCCGCCGAGCTCGCCAGACATTGTCCCGCCTCGCGGCTGCGGGGCGCGCAGCTCCCTCGGGCTCGGCGCCGGCTCCCGCCGGCGGCGAGCACCGGCCCCCCGCCGGCGTGCAGCGCGGGGCCCGAGCACCCCGGCACCGGCGGCTCCGCGGCGCGTCCCGCCGGGCTGCAGCTCCCCCGGCTCCTCCGGAGGAGGAGAGCGCCCCGGCACCGGGGGCGGAGTACGCCAGGTGCGCGGAGGACGGGGGGCTGAACAACAGAATGCAGAACCGTCCGCCGGGCGAGCCGGCTGCCTGCTGCCGCTTTCCCCCTCTCCCGTCCCGCGCCCCGTGTGACAGGCGCGGAGCGCAGCCGGCCGTCCCCGTCCGCAGACAGCGGGTTACCTGTGCCGGGGTCTCCGGGACATCCTCGTACCGGCCGCTGGGGAAGGAGGACGGGGGAGACCGAGCCCGCGCCCGCCGCCGCGCCCTGCTGCCGGGCTGCGCCTGGGCGCTCCGCCGCCGCGCACGGGAGTGCCGAGGAGCCGCGGGAGGAGGAGGAGGAAACAGGTTGAGATTAAAGAGTAAACTCTGTAAACAGAGATGCCATCAAACAAAGGGCCCTTGGACACTCCCCCTCCCGCCAAATCTGGCGCCCCTGCAGTGCGCAGGCGCCTGGCGGGCCCGTGCCGCGGCGGCGGGGCGCGGGGCGGGCGGACCGGGGCCGCGCGCCCCACGGGGCCCTCGCGCCCCGCCCATCCCGCGCGCCAGCGGCGGGAGCCGCCCGCGCCAGCGCCGCCGCCGCTCCCGCCCCGCGCGCCCCCGACGGCGCGGCCGCAGCCCCCCCCCCCCATGCCCGCACCCCGGGCTGTCGCTCATGGAGCTGTCGGGACGGGGGCAGCCCCTCTCCCCCGGGCACGGCGGGTGGGGAAGGCGAGTCTCCCGCGGGGCGAGAACTCTCGGGCGAGACCCCGCGACCACCCCCGGGCCCCGCAGGTGCCTCCCGCCGACGGGGGGAGGGTGGGCCTTGACGGGTGCACCTGCTCCGCTCCCTGCGTGGCGTGCGGGCTGCAGCCCTGGGGGCGAACGAGCCCCGCTGGCGATAGAAAGGGAACTCGGAGGGGCCCGGGGCTGCCCGGGGCTTGGCTGCGGTTGCCTGGCCGCGGGGGATTTCTGCTATAGTTCCCCTTGCTGCTGCCCGGCGTGGATGCTGCCTGCGCCGCGGCGGCGGGAGGGGCGGCGGGTCTCCGATGAGCTCCAGAGAACACGTTTTTTGATACAGAAATGAGTCAGGACGTGAAAAATGCCGAAACATGCAAAGTTCCCAGGCTGCGCTGCTGCTTGAAAAATCATGGCTTTGCAGCGGTTTCGGCGCACTCGCCCTTTCCTCAAAGGCCCGCGGCTCATCAATGAGCTGCCGACGGGGCGGGCCGGGCCGGGCCGGGGCGGGGCCCGGGGCCGCTCCCGAGCCCGCGGCGCCGCTGCCGGAGGGCCGCGGTGTGCTGCGAGCCGGGCCGGGCACCGGGCACAGCCCGCGGGCAGCCCCGCACCGCCCCGCCGCGGCGCTCCGCTCCCGGGGGCTCCCCGTGACGCGGGACACCGGCTTGGCAGTGCGGGATGGACACGCACCGGGGCTCTCCCTGAGCGCACGCATCCCTTCTTGGGATCAACCCCGGTCTCAATTAGCCGGAGGGTGCGCGTCGTGCCTGTTTTGCCCTGCCCAACCCTCCGGTAGGAGGTGCCGGGCTCTGCACACCTGTACAATGGGTCTGCTGTGCCGGGACCAGCGTGAGTGCCGAGTGAAGGGGCTCTGTACCGTGCCGTGTCTGCAGAGCATTCCTCTGCGAGGAAGTGTGCAGGGGGGGTTAACACTAGTCTGGGAAATTGAAGACTAATTCAGCTCTTATTTCTATAAAATGCATTTTGGCATCAGCTGAGAACAAGGCTACTCATATCCATTGGATTTTTAAGTTGTTTTGTAGTTTGGGTTTTTTCCCCCCAGTAAATATGTATTTGGGCAATGAAGGAAATCAGGAGGCCAGAGAAAATACAGAAAGATGTCTTAGTGTCCACAGTGTTGCCAGGTGTTTGGGATATTACTGTTGCAAAATCAAAACTGATAATAAGCCACGAGAGTATAAATTTTGTGAAAAATGTTCCTGAACCCTTTACTGAAAGTTATTTAGAGTTTTCTGAGTACTGCTCCAACAGTGGGTGTTGCTTACATGCACAGAAGGCCCAGAGCTGGGCCTGTCATCAGTGCAGCTGTAAGGATGTGACAGAATTCACTGGATCTGCTGTTAAGGGTATGTGCTACTGCTCTGTGACTGAAAAGTGCATATTTCACTGAAGCAGTGTGGTCATTTTGCCTCCTGTGTCCCAGAAAGGTACAAACAAAACTGTGCAAGGTTATCTCTTCCTTCTTCAGCAGGAAACACTTTCCCTTATTGATTTTTGCAAATATTTCAGTGTTAACTGAGATAAATCCAACATCTTCCCGATTTGGATGTAAATTTGCTGAATAAATGTAAAGAATGTCTATTATTGCTCTCAAGAGAGTTGTTAATATGCACAATTTTCTTTTGACAGCCTTTTTTTTGCAAGGCTACATTTCTTTTCCAGTGACTCTGAAGAAACACATTTTTTTATCCTAGACTGAAAAAAGAATCCACTACATTTGGTTTATAAGATTACATAAAATTGCAAATAAAACACATCTTACTGTGTTCAAAACAGAGAGGGAAATGACACCTCTGCTCCAGGTTTAAAGGTCAATCTTCCACAACTCACTCTGCATATATAAACCCCACTAAAATCAGTAAGGTGTGTGCATGCACTCCACCGAAGTTGCTTCATACCTAATGTTTAAAATTTAGCTAGAAACAAGCCACAACTCTACTATTTTGCTTTATTTTCTGAGCATCTGTAGCTTGGGGGACTTTGATGTGTGAGGGTTCTTTATAATATATTCTTTGGGCCAAAGCCCAAAAGAAAAATCACCCTTCTGCATCTCAACTTAGATATCATATGCCTTAAATGTGAAATACAGAGTTCTTCTTACATTACCCTTCCAACTTTATTAATTAGTGATGTCTCTGAGCCTATTTATAGTAATTGTATCAACTGACAGAGTAATTGTAAACAGTGTAACTGCATGTTCTGGAGGGTTTTTTTTTTTCCTTACACGAATTATATAGGTAATTTAATAAAAGTAATTATATAAATGGTAAATACAAGCTGAATTACTTGACTTCCTGCACCTCCTCTACAAACATAAACCTCAAGATGAAGTTTAAAAGCATGTGAAGAAAGTTTCCAGAATCCTGGTTAAACATCAAATCTGTTGATGTCAATCAAATCTATGTTGTGTGCTTCCTCACTGTTTTCCTGTTGCGATCTGCTGTTCAGCTGGCATGGCTTGGGCTGAGCATTGCCAGCGTCAGTTAGCCAGGCAGAACCAGGTGGAAAAGCAGTCGTGAAGGAAGTTCAGCTGTGAGAAGAGCAGTGAGCCTGAGCACCAGGATTTTCCAAATGTGCAGGAGATAGTTGCATACTTTTTTTAGACTTTGGAAACCCTCAGCAGCAGTCTCTACCTATGTGTTCCTATTTTTTCAGTGTTTGTCACAGAATCTGCAAGGAATACTGTGAAAACAGTGTCTAACAACTTGTATGATCACACATGTTTTTGCCCTATCAAAAGTTTATAAATTGCCACCTTTCTCTCTGGTACAAATATATTTTAGAATTCAATAAGCATTTTTATAAATGTATGTTTTTGTGTATTTTTTGTTTACTTTCTGCATTTCTTTCAGCCTATGTATCATAAAACAACAAGGAACTTTCACTTTTTTAGTTTCACTTTTAGACTGTAGTTACGGTAAAGTTTCAAATGCAGTTGTGGTATTTTTATAATTCAACATCAGGTGATTTTTGGTATTTTGGCCAGAAATGTTTTTAATAAATATTGTTAAGGCATCTGAAGCAAAATAAAAATGTATGTTTTCCTTTGATGTAGACTTCCTCACAAGTCCCTCATAAAAGGAGATAAGAAGGTTGATTAAAAGTTATGGGGAAGGAGACTGGGGTTTAATGCCTCTTTTATCATGTATCGAATTATGTCCAACAATGTGCATTAACATTTTTGTTCCAGTAACCTGTTCGGTGTGGGAGGGCCAGGCAGGTGTCTTCCTGAGGGATACCTGCCTCAAAGGTGGCTGGATATGTTAGCACCCAGATTTGCATGTGTGCTGGGACTCCAAGAACAGCAAACAGGTGTGAGAGGCAGCCACCTCCCTGCTGAAAATGGGCATAGCCTGGTCCTGGCCAAGGTAAAGAAAAAAAGGCAAGAGATGTGGGCCAGCAGGAGATGCAGCTCCCTCCACGCCATCACACATTTTCTTACAGCCAGGCTGGAAAGCAAGAGAAAGGATAGGAAGCTGACTGGAAACTTTTAGCAGCTGGAAACAAGGTCTCTCCTAGGATATGCATCGCTGTGTTTATGGAACGAAGAAGTGTTTGGCTCCTACTCCAGCAGTGTACATGGTGTAGCCTAGATCTTTAAGTCTGTACCTCTGGTTTCTGCACATGCACGTTTAGAGCCCTCTAGACTGCTGTTACCCTGATTATAGCAGAGCACCTACACTGAACACCCAGTGTGTTCTGGTGTACAACAGAAATGATAGCAAGGGTTCAGACTTACCAGTTGTTTGCGTTATATCTTTTCCTTTATTATTTTGAAAGTATAGTTGACCTTAGGTCAGGCAGCAATAAGAATTCAATGATAAGGTGAAATTGAATCAATTGAAATTTTATAGAACTTGATGAAATTAGGATCTTGAGTGAGGGAGCAAAGGTAAACCTTGCACTCATCAGCAGAGGCTCTTTTTTGTGGCCAACCCTTTCTGTTTGTGTATGGCTTGAAAGGATAGTAATGCCTGAGGCCTTCCAACTGCAAAAATAGCTTGCTATAGGAACTGAACATATGTTGTACAAAAGCTCTTTTTTCATTTGTTCTGAAACAGCACAGTACATTAGGTGCAAAAGGAGGCTTGGGGCAAGTGACACCACATCTTTGGACATCAGCAGAACCCCATGTCCCGTTGGCTGCCCGAGCATGGTGGGCTCAGTGGTGTTCCAAGAGCAGGGCCTCCTCTGAAAACTAGCCTTTCCCTGTACTTCCTTCCCATGTAATTCCTCATCATCACACAGAACAGTCTAATTTCTTTTTAAAACACAGTGCTAACAATGAGAAGCATTCATTGCGCTCATCCTTTTAACCTGCAGTGGAGCACTGACATTCAAAGTAATAGAAAATAGAAAATTTGGTGGGACATTGACATTGTATGTTACCAGAATACCTGGAGCAATACAGCCTTTCCAACTACTTTCATCAGACATGAGACTAAGTGATTCCTTGACTTTATTTTATTGCTAGCAAATACTACTTGAAAGGCCATCATGATGTTTGTTTATTTATTTATTTATATAAAATATGATGTGATAAAAATAATAGACAAATTTGATTAATAACAAAGGAGAGGACAAATAAGTGAAAACATATGCATATAAGCTTATTTCCTTAAATGATTCTTTTAAGCATACTAATATGTCAAAGAAAAGCAATATGCCCTTCCAAATGATAAAGTAAGCCCTATTCACAAAAGAAGTGATTTGCTCTATGTAGATGTTTACCTACAAGGGTGTGGTTACTCTAATGTATGCCTGGCTGGCAAGCAGAGAGGCTTTTGTTCCGTGGTTGCTTTTAAAAGTGTCCTCTGAGGGAGCTGCACCTCTGCACCAGTTCAGCAGAGAATTCTGTCTGTTCCTTCTCTCCCAGTTTTGCTTTTGTAAATGCAAAGCAACTCTGGTGATGTTTCTCAAGGTTCTATAGATACACCTTTCTGTGCCTGAAAGCAGAGCTTAATCCATAGACTGCAGCAGTGCAGTTGAGAGCAAACACATGGAAATGAGTTTAGCCACTTATTTGTGCCATGCACAACACAGCAAGGTCCTACGGACACCAGCAGCTTACATTGAGCCCTTTTTCACTGTCATGCAGCTGGAAAGGCCTGGTTCCCCATTACAGCAGTCTTTCTTCCCTCATGTTCTATTGACTTGATAAACTGGAAGGAAATACAAGGTAATTTACACCAGTTTAAATAAAAGCATGGGCAGACTCCTGTCAAGTCCATTGTCTCTAAAATTCATTAATGTCTCCTATTACTGGAAAATATGTAAAGGAGATTTATCTCCTTCTGTGGTTCTAACTCACTGGTTGCAGTAATTTCTTACCTATTTTCTTTTAGATGTTAACCCATTATTAATCACATTTTTTAGATTTGTCATGGACACTTACGCTTCTAACACAAAACCCTATTTCCTGTGTAGTCTTTTATTATCGTATTAAAATATTTTGTATTTTATATGCTTATAACCTTGATCCCTTCAGACTTTTTCCCATCATTTAACTGACTGAATATTGTGAAGTGGAATCAATCTCTTCTTTTTCCACTCTCCTACACACTTACTCTATTGCTTTGGTAGACTACTGTAGGCTAGCTACTAGAGCTTTTCATTTTCACCATATCTGTTTTACATCCCTAGGCCCTATGTCACTCCTTTCTGTATTAGTCAGTAAGAGGTGCCAAAATATTGGCAAGAAAAGTAATTTTTTCAGGCCAAGACAGAATTAATCACCTCCATTTCTGTGTCTTGCAACCCTTGTTACTCACTGCTGTTTAAGAGGTAGTCAAATTAGGTTTGCACTAAAGCGGTGTGTACAGCAGCGCTCCTTCCTCTCTTCCTTGTGCCCACAAGGAAGGCCGTTCCTTGTGCTGTCATTTAATTCCATGAAGTTACTCCTACATCACACTGTTAGCTTTTAAAGAACTTTGTTGAATCTTAGCAGCAAGACCAAGTGGTTGAATAGGTGATTACTATCACTTAGAAAACTGAAGCAATCACTACGTTATTACTAACTATTTGTGTCCAACAAAGTTTGGGTATGAACTTTGAAAATGTGTTCACCAAATATTTTTTAGCAATAATTCTTCAAATTGCATGTTTGCTTGCACGTTTTTTCAGCGCTGGAAATAACCTCTGTGACCTGCAAAAATATTTCCCAAGATATCTTGTAAATGTCAATTGACAACATCAGCCAACTTGTGGTTTGACAGCTTAACCCAATAGGAAAAGGATAGTCAAAAATATTGAAAAAGCTTGTGCACAAGAGAGGGCACCTCAGCAGTACTGGGTGCCTAATTTTCATTAGGGATTTAGCCTTTATATGGTTTACATGGCAAAATTAGCTGGAAAATTATCCTTGGTGGCTAATTATAAAATGGAGATGGTATAGTGGACCCATAAAGAAAGTGCGTAGAGCACCAGGTCTGTGGTCAGAGTGACATGCTGGCAGAGCTTGGCTTTGGGTCCTCTGCTGTGCAGTAACTACAAAGATAAATTGTGAAAATGAAATCAGCTTTGAAAGACAGGTGTCAAAGTGGAATTTTCTGTGCTTTCCTTTACTTCTCCCTTTAGTGAAGCCTGGTGAGTTATATAGAAAATGATACTTGGAAGACTCTTTCATACATTGAGATACCCTGTTTTTTTTCTGTGCACTCTCTCACACGTGTAAAAGAAGCCATTAACTTTCACATTCACCCTTCCAGTGCTTTCATTGCAGTCATTACTAATGACTGCACTTTCTGGACATGATGGTGTTTGTATCCCTATTCTTTAATGTTTTATTACTTCTGTTTTGTGCTTCCCATATGTTTCCGGGGAGAATTCCCTTCTTTCTTTTACTTGTCTTGTTTCTGCTTGCTCTTTCTGTGTATGCCAATTAATAATGAAGGCTCTGCCTGTGTTTCCCCTCCCTATGGCACAATGTGGTTTTCTCTAGCTCTCACTTTTTGTGAAAAGTAGGCCATCTACTGTTGCTTTCTAGTATGGATTACAGATTCCCCAGCAAATGGCCATGCCATGCATATAGCTCCAAACTGGACTTCACAAGTGCCTATCCTCCTGTTTATTGGAACTTCTTATTTTGCAGGCAGATTGTGATACTGTGTAATACTTTCAATAGCAAGCACCTTTCCTCTTTTCCATCTCCACTGAAGTTAAAGGGCAAGAGATGATCACCTATTGAATTAGGCAGCTATTAGTGACAGTTTTTGTCAGTTTAGCACATCTTTGTTGTGGGAATTTTTTTTGTTTTGTTTTAGTTTGGGGGTTTTTTCTTTTCTTTTCTTTTTTTTTTATTTCAGTGCGGTTTTGAACAGAAAAGTGACTTTAAAAATTGAATCTTGGTAGTACACATTCTCCATATGTCTTCTGAGTCATATCTGGATAGTACACTAATGAAAACAAACTCCAGTGCTGTCAGCACTGTAAAACACAAAGAGCCTTGAAAGGGGAGCTGGCCCATCATCTGCCTGTTGTGCCACCAGGTCTGCATTTTAGTTCTGCATCTGATTCCTCAGCTATTTTTGGAGATACTACAAAAACTGAGCATTGACAGTGCTCAACTTTTTATCAAAGGTGAACTTGGTGTGGGGGCAATTGTCTGGACTTCATTTTGATGGGGATATTTTTTTGCTTGATTAAAATCATATGCAGCCAAATACAGCTTTTCTGGTCTGTACTTTTAGTCAAAGTTGAGTATTTATTCCTTTCCTTCCTTCCTATGAAAACTGACTGAGGGGCTTATCATACAACATCAATTTTGTAAAAAAACTTTCCTTTACTTAGTGACCTATTAGTCTTAGTTCTGCAATAAAATATTTACTGCTTCGTTCATTAAGAATAAAGCATGAGTATAATAATTTTATCATGGTCAGTTAAATTTTTTTTCACTTGCAATTACATATTATTTCTCAGTGCCTTGTCTCTCTTTTCACATTAAACTGTCAATAATTTTTTTATTTCGGTTTTAGGTAAATTGCATTTCTCAGGGATGTTCCCTTTTCTCAATTAGAAATATAAGGGATTGCAGTTCCTCTGGGGAGTGATTTTTTTTTTTTAAATCGACCTACTTCACATAAGCAAAATTACAGAACCATTTCGTCTTCTTGAGTATCTGACTCTTTAAACCCCCTGCCTTCCACTGGGTGCAATTGCTGTGCAAAAGAAAAGGAAAAGTAAAGTTGGTAAAGGCACCTTTAGTAGCTCTGAGAATGATAAATTTAGATAGATCCTCAGTGCTTTGTGGGTAGAAATATAAGACAAGTGAAGACAGCTCACTATTCTGTAACAAGACATTTAGAGAACCAGCTAAATTGCTGAGGGGTTCATATGAATAAATAAAGCATCTGTCCTTACTGATCTGTCACTTGTCAGATGTTGTTTTAATTTGATGAAGGGGCCAATATCTGCTTATGGCCCCTCTATCTGCTCAAATATAACTGCAGAGCAGGACTCAGCTCTTGGGCTGAGGCACTAGAAGTCAACAATGGCAACGCACCAGCTAAGTGCCACCATGAAGCTGTGACAAATGACATTTTGACAGACACGTAGGAGCTATCTGGTTACACTGGAAGGGCCATTAAATTTAACCTCAGATGCCCTAAATCTCAGTGTGGTAAACTAACACACAGGCACAAATTCTCTCCTTCCAGGAGCCAGTGCCTTCTAGAGGTTGAGAATGAGGTTGAAGGCATTTACTCTGGGATAGAGGAAATCTAAGTCCAGAGGAGTTTGGACAGAACTGAGAAACATTTTTAATATTTCCAATATAAATGGTTAAGTATTCAATGACAATGCCCAAATGGTCCATCTCTAGTTTTCAGACTTAGTCAAATGAATGTCATGAGCTTATCAAAGGAGCTGCTTCTTCAGACTACTTTGAGCAGAGGCATAAATCCCATACCAGTTCATGCTGTTCAAATTAAACACATTTCACTGAAGCAAATATGTATGAAACCTATTTTTACTCTATCAGAGGTTGCTTTGGTGTCAAATCATGTGATTTTTTTAACCTCAGATACCTCTTTGCAAGAAATACAGACAATGTTGCTGTTTCTGTTAAATACACAGTTTCAGGTACTCCTGATAATAACAGACTTCAGCATTTTCTGTAGAAAAGCACTCACATGATTTTGCTGAAACATACTGGTTTTTCTCCTCACATAAATTCTCATCTAAATGTTTCAGAAACAGCTGGGCATTGTCAACATGGTCTGTACAGCCTCTATCTTCTGTCAGTAGGTAGGGCAATATATAGAGTTTCTTCTAGTGTCAGTCACTGGGATGGCAAGGGCTTCTCTGTGAAGTGTGTTTTATTTAGCTGACATAACAGGAGCTGATCTGTAGTAACTGTGCCAAGGAAGGATCATCTTGTCTGCACATTTCTTCCAGTCTCTGCCTTTGCTTCAGGACATTGAGGGCTGGTGATAATGCACTAGAAATTATATCTTGCCAAAAAAGCTTTGAAACTTTGCCCTATAAACCCTGGCTTCTTTTTTTTTTTATATTTTTTTTCTTTTCCAGTAATAGTTCCTCTGGAATTCCCCAGTAAGAAAACATACTCTTAACCTTCCTAGTGACATTTTAGTTGCACTTGACAATCACACAGTTCATAAGTGTTTTGGCTAATATTCTAGCCCAGCTGGCTATTTCTCTCCCTCTAGCGCACAAAGATTGATATCCACCCTGCTAGTCTCCCTCAGACAAAGCTGGCATTATCAGAAAATCATCTATTTTTTTTTACTTCCTTGCTAAAGTGTCAGAATTCCGAGATTCTCATGCTTTTTTTACATGCTGTAGGCCACTCTAGAAATAGTGAGGTTTTCAGCAGTTTCCAAAGGCCTCAGGGCCATCCTGTCTTCTATTTTCAGCTTCCTCTCCAGGTTTTAGGGATTACTCTAAACCTACAAAAATATGGGGTTTTTGGTTGTAGCTAGCAATTCACTACTGTTTGAAAAGGCAGGCATGATTATTTACTCTCTAAGGTACTGGTCAGGCAAATGTAATTCTGTTGGTTTTGACTTTCTGAAAGTTCAGTGGCCTGTAGAATTCCCTGACCCTCTTGTGTCTGTGCTTTCTTCCACACCATAAATATATAACATTTTTGTTTGTGTAACTGGGTGACAGGTTGGAATATCCATAGTTATGAAATATTTCTCCAAGAATAGCTTTGGAGTAATTTACCCCAATGCAGTATTAATAGAATTCTTTGTGTAAGGAACAAGTCACAAAAGCTTCACATGATTTCAGGAAGGAAGGAAGGAAGGAAGGAAGGAAGGAAGGAAAGAAAAAGAAAGGAAGAAAGGAAGAAAGGAAGAAAGAGAAAGAAAGGAAGAAAGGGAGAAAGGGAGAAAGAGAGAAAGAGAGAAAGAGAGAAAGAGAGAAAGAAAGAAAGAGAGAAAGAAAGAAAGAAAGAAAGAAAGAAAGAAAGAAAGAAAGAAAGAAAGAAAGAAAGAAAGAAAGAAAGAAAGAAAGAAAGAAAGAAAGAAAGAAAGAAAGAAAGAAAGAAAGAAAGAAAGAAAGAAAGAAAGAAAGAAAGGAAGGAAGGAAAGAAAAAGAAAGGAAGAAAGGAAGAAAGGAAGAAAGAGAAAGAAAGAAAGAAAGAAAGAAAAGAAAAGAAAAGAAAAGAAAAGAAAAGAAAAGAAAAGAAAAGAAAAGAAAAGAAAAGAAAAGAAAAGAAAAGAAAAGAAAAGAAAAGAAAAGAAAAGAAAAGAAAAGAAAAGAAAAGGAAGATGACTATTTTATTTTTGCATGGAAAAGACCAATACCATTCTTTGTGTTACAAGAAACATTTTCAGGCAATTTGCTACACTACACAATTTTTAAAATGGGTGCTGGAAAGGCCCCATCATTCTGTATTCCTTTCCTTTCTGATACAGATGAGCTGACTGTGCAGAATGACCTCAGGGTTACTGTAGTCAGCAGTGAAACTCACAAAAGATTCATTTGTAGAATAAGTGACTTCCACTGGTCTCAAAGCACACAACAGCACAGAGCCCACCAGCTACTTCCCTTTGCAGGAGGAAAAGGCTCTCCACTTGCAGTTATCTTCTCCATGTTGAGAAATGAGATATGATCACTGCACCACTACTGCATCACTCTCCAGTTTTTCATCCTTCTTGACACTTTCAAGAGTTCCACATTCTTCAGATGTTCCCTTTACTTTTGTATCACTACTTTTGTAGTGTCAAAGCATTGCTATGACACTACAGCTTAACAGACTGCAAACCTCTGTCTGTCCTGGTCTCAACCAACAGCCCCAGTGTGTCTCCTCTGTAAACTGCCCTTTCCCTTCCAGCTTTCCTGCTGAGCTTCTGAGGGCAACACTGGCTTATTTTAGCTTGGATTGGCAATGAAGATAATTGTATACTGGCTCTGACAGTAGAAATATCAAGCCTGTTTTAAAGCTCCTGTGCTCGCCATGAAGTAGGAAACTTGCTTTCCAGGGTTCATCACACTTAGAGACACAAGTAATAGAGCCTGAGAAGAATGGCTCTGCATGCTGCTCCTGGGTGCCTTTTGTCAGCACACATCTTAAAAATTACCCCTCCTCTGTCATTTCCTACATTTTGCATTTCTAGCACATCTGTGATCAAGATAATTCTTTAAGTACTGCCTATTGTTTTGATCACGTGTGCTTGCTACACTTTTCTGTGTCCTTTCAGTAGCTGCAGATACTTTTGTAGTGTCTGTCTCAAATACCTTGTTAAATGGCCAGCTTCCTATTTCTTAGGATCATCTCAGTGGTGTTCCTTGAGTGCCAGTGGCATGTGACTAGAAAGCCATCCCCCAATGCTTTTCAGAAATAACAATTACCAGGTTAGTCTAAAATTTAATTACTTTCACAGATACATCTTAGCAAGCACTTTGCACTATCCTTTGTCTGTTTCACCATCTCATAAAGCTTTATTTAGATATCAAATCAAGCTATAGCTAAGTTTCTTGGTACTTTCAAGGCCTTCATATTTTCTTTTATTTTCTCCCCCTCCTTGATTAGGAAAGCTAGGATTGGCAAACCAATATTCTCTTCCTACACTATTGGAAACTGATGGATCTTTCCCCTATATCTAACTCTCAGTATAAAAATTTGGTAGCTGCCTGTGAGAACTCCTTCTATTTTGACTATTCTGTAACTTCATCAGCATTTTAGTACTTCAGAGTACCAAGGCCAGACTCAGATTTTCATCTTTAGCAAAGTTAAGATTATTCATCTTGAAATCACACTGGAAAGCAAGTGAAAACAAGATGAAATGTGGCAAAAAGCCTATTCTTTTTGTTCAGCCTGACTCATATTAATTTATTCATTTGGGATAAAATTTATATGAATGACATATTTCAACTATTTGTACTTCATCAGTTTAACTGAAACTGTTGTTTTTAAACTATGTAGTTTTTCATACAGACAAACCTCACTTGTGATACACAAATAATACTATTTACTTTCATTTAAATTTCCTACATACACTTATTGATGCACTGAGTTAGTAAAACCTACAATCTGAAGCTCTTGGAGAAGTTACTAGGTGATTTTTAGAGATAATACATGGCTGACCTCAGGGTTTATTGATTAGCTGCTTCATTCCTGTTTTGAGGTTTGGGCATACCAACAACAGTTTTTGGCAAGCTGTCTTAGACTGGCAAAGATGGAAGGTGAGGGTAAGAAATCAGTGAGAGGAAGTAAAAGTGTAAAGTAGTCTAAGGAACAGGTTGCTAGATATCGATTGAAAAAGAGGTGTACAAATATAAGTATATTCATCAATTTAGACAGAATTCAGACTTGCTAAGGTGCAACCCTGAATCTTGCTCTTGAACAGGCTCCTTGCATGTCATATTCCTGCTCCTGGAATATGAGTCATAAGGATTTTTCTGTTCATCCACAAGAGGAAAGGACAAAGTCCAGAACACAACACATGAAGGTCAGTCCCAGACGTAATGACTGCAAGAGCAATGGCCAGCAGAAATTCACACAGGTACAACTCCCTCAGGTGCTCGGGTGTAACCTTGGGGCTGCTGAGCTCACTTGCCAGAGCTTCAGAGACCAGGACAGCATGCTGCAATTGATGTGCTGCATGATCCAAAGCATATAAACTAAAGCAGGTCCAGCTTAAGGACTCTTACAAGGGTTAATAACACCTCTATTCTTTAGAGGACATTGCAAAAGTTAATCATTTAAAGTTCATAACAGTGACTGAAATGATTGTGATGTAAATCAAATGAAAAGTTACTGAAGCAAAAGAACTCTGAGTGATATCCCTCTTTTAAAACTGTTTTTTCTGCTCCACTTTTTTTTTTTCCACTCAGTGGAAGTCAACAGAGACATTAATTTTTCTTATATTTACAGATTTTTATTACACAGTATTTGGGCAATTTTCTAAAAGGAAAGCAGTATTTATGCCTTTTTTTAAGGTCTTCCACATCTCTGGCCTGCTTCAGTTCAGTCTGGGCTCTTCTGTCAGATACTGAAGTCTGTTTCATTCTGGAACACAATACAACATGAAGGGTAATGGTACCACTGTCACCCATATACAAGTGAGACCTGATTAAATGCGGTGGGACTTTTTCTTTCATCTGGATCATTCCAAACTATTTTTTTCCTTTAAAGCTTAATCACCACAAATGCCTGAACTATTTGTGAGAAAAATTTCTTTATTGATTTTTAATATTCTTATCTTTCTGTTGAGGCTTGAGAGATTTCAAAACACGGGGAGGACCTCTAACAAGGGCATATCTGATATATAAAAACAGCAAAGAAAACAAAGCAAACAGAAATTTGCATGAAAATAATGTTCTTTTGAAGCAGCAGAGACAAACATGCAGTGCCATAGTTGTCTCCTACTCTTACAAAACATCAGAGCCTCCGTTAGAAATGATAATGGCAATATTAATGTGGCTCCTTATCTGAGACCTGCTGAAGTCAGTTAAAGGCCTTCCATTGATTGCAGGGAATATTAGATCAGGCCCTTTCAGGACATATTTTGGTCAACTCTTGTCCAACCGTTATTTCACATAGGAGAAACGGGGTTTATCTCTATTGTGCACTCTGGGCTTCTATCAGCAGAGTGACATCCAAGTGAGGGATCCAAGCACCAGAAAAGTCCAGGCTGTCCCAATGGTGAAGTACACAGGGTGTGGAAGTTTTTAAAGTCTCAGCATGATGACACAAAAGAGAGAAAGGGAGAGTGAAAATAAATCATAGAGCAAGACTGGAAGGCAAAGATGTAGAAAAATATAAAAGCAGTTTTTTCTTCAGTTTTTCTACCAAAAATAGTCCAGTCATGTTAAGACGTGAACAGGTGGGAAAGTACAGCTTTGCAGCTTTAAAATTGTACATTGTTTTTCATCTGTAACACAAAAGGGAGTTTGAAAAAACGTTCCAGCAGGTTTTGGAGCAGGAAGGAAATCATGCCAAATTATTGCTGATGTTCAGTCCTTACAGGTGTGCTTTCTTCTTCACCTTGATGGGAAATCCCCTCTTTTAATCTCATACAATGTAGCAGAATGTCTGTAAGCAACTTCCTACCTGGTGTCCTTTTCTTCTGCTTTTCAAACCACGGTGAGGCAACAGGAATTGAGACCCTGCAGGTTATGGCAGATGGATGAAATCGTATCAGCTTGCACAGCATCTCTGGCAGTGGGGCTCTGCAGGGATGCTGGCAGCCCTGTGCAAGCAAACACTGGGCAGAGCAGGGGCCAGCTTCAGCTGTTTGCTCTGGTTTGGTCTTCTCGCTCCCATATTTTCCAACAAAATTTGCTTTCCTCTTACAGGATGTTGCATTTTGGTAGGGAAGTGTTGGCTGTAGGTGTGATGAGCATTTATTTTATATTATTTCAAAATAAAGATGATTCATGGGGAAAAAGACCTTTGAAACCGAATCCTATCATATCTTGTCACCATTGTGCAAACAGAACTAGGTAATAATACCACTGTTGCACATTCTATTGTTCAAAAACCAAAATGACCAAAAATAAAAGGAAAGGACAAGGATGACCCAAATGTATAATTTCCTTAAGATCTTCATATTCTTTTAAAATGTTAAAAAATCAGAAGACACTGTTAAAATAAAAATATTTCACAAGATTTTATTTAATTTTTAAATAGTTTCAATCTTATGACCATTATCTGCTTCCATGTGTTATTTTTCTCATTATATATAATTTTATTTAATTTTTATTGTTTAATTTAATTTTTTAAATTTAATTTTTATTTTATTTTAAGTTTTTTAAAACTTCTACATTGATGCTACTATGATGTCTGTATTCTGTTAAACATTAGAGAGAAAAAACACTTTTTCCTTCTGACATCATGCAGCAGAACCATTTCCATGTATAGTCTTTTGATACAGTTGCTTTGATGTTTTTTCCAGAAACCTTTTGGAAGTTTGGTTGTTTTTGGTTGTTGTTTTTAATGAAACATGTTGCAATATTTTGACACTTTGCCCTAAATTTGGAAATGCAGTTTCTTCTTACCTGGCACTAAGCTGATCATCAGCACCATTCTCTTCTCAGTTTTCATGGAGTGCATGTGAAATCAGATATTCTTGTCCATGCTCATTCCCCCCCTGACTGTAGAGCCATAAAACCAACACTAGTTCTCCTCCCTGTGCGCTCACCCACCCACCTGGGACTAGAGCTGAGACATTTTTCCCTTCCCGTAGCAGCACAGACTCTGGGACCCTGATAAATCAAGAGAGCCGGGAAATAAAAAGGGGCCACATCTTATTACACATCTCTTTTAGTAAGATACTGTCTTTTTTCTTTTTTTTTTTTGTGATTTATTAGTACAAAGGACAGAATGGGAAATGAATACATCTCGTATTAATTTTGCAAACATACCAGAAGAAAATGTATACCTCAGAATATTTGATAACAATTCACAGGTACATTGCTATTTCTGTATGTGCAGTGAAAACATAAAGAATGGCACTGTAATTTAGAAAATGTGAATTGTTGAAGATATTATTATAAATAGAGAGAAATATTCCATCAATTTCATTTGTGATCATTATTGGTTTTCACTCTTTTTTGCACTCAATAAAGTGTTATAAATTAAATATTTGACTAGAGCAAATTAAGCAACAAGTTAGAACAAGCCCTGAGAAAAGAAGTTTATTCATGACTTTTGATCAATTTCCGTATCTTTAGATATTTAGTGTGATGAGAGATATAATTAAACAATTTTCAACAAAGGCCTCATCCAAAACTTGTGAAAGGTAGTAGGTACCAGCGCAATTTCATTAAAATTAATTGGCAACTCTCCTTCATTAGAAGGAGCAAGACTTTGAGCATGGTAACTTGCCTGAGTTTTGAAAATTCAGGCTTTATGTTTTGAGATTAAAATTCCTGTTCATACAAGTGCAGCCTGTAAAAAGTAATGAACGGAAAGTAGGGTGGAAATCTTGAAGTGCTTGTTCAATTAAACAAGGAAAAAATAATGTGAATTACTGATTTTTGTAATACTTCGGCAAGAAATTACAAAAAGGGTTGATAATTTCAATCTTCACATTCTGTATATTGATATACTAAACTGATGTTCAGATTAAATATTATAAAAATAATTTTTCACTGAAAGAGTGGTCAGACACTGGAATAAATTGCCCAGGGTGGAGTCACTATCTCTGCAAATGTTCAAGAGGTGTCTGGATGTGGCACTTGGGGATGTGGTGATGGGGTGATTATTGTGGTATTGGGTTGATGGTTGAACTAGATAATCTTGAATGTCTCTTCCAACCTTGAGCATTCTGTGACTCTGTAAACTGGCAGGGCATTCTATACTTACTATTGCAGCTTTTTCTATTTGTAGCCAAACCTCAAAGCATAAAATAAATCTTATCACATACTGAAAGCAAAGTATATTTCAGAATATAACAGAATATTTCATTTTGAAAAAAAATCAAATATTTAACTTGTCCTGCTGATTTGTGATGAAACAAAGTGGTGGGATCTCAAAGCTGCCCAGGGAGTGACACTGAGTTGCACTCTGGTGGCTGCTTTCTGCAGTCGCTTGCATGGCTCGCCAGTCTTTTGTCTCAAAGTTAGTAGAAATTTTGCCATTGACTAAATAGACTTTTATTTTCTTTGGGATAAATATCTTTCCCAGCATTTCTCTTCACCTCAACACCACTTTTTTCCTCTTGCATCCCCACATCTATCTCTTATTTTATATGGCTGCCGCCATTTCATCTCTGACAGACCACTGTGGGCTCAGTCCAGCTGGTTATGTGCCACGTGGACTTCTTGTGATCAAAGTGTCTCCATTTCAGGGAGAGATGTCTAACTGCAATGCCTCTCACAGCCCCATCTCTCTGTGATCAAAATCTTTGTGATTTCAAGCTGATTGTGACCAGCCAGGAGGAAGGAGAAAAGAGGAAGGACGTTGGTGCGGTTATGGTGTTAGCCAGAGCCTCTGGGGATGAAGGTGTATTTCCCTGTTCTGCCACAAATGGCTGTCGTGGCTTCAGGCAAATGACTTGAACTACTATACAGGTCCCTAAAATGTTGCTTAGGCAGCAGAATAATGCTTTAAAAGGCACAGTCCTAAAACCACAGATGGTCATGGCCTAAGCTTCTGCATCTCTCTGTCTGTATGGGAAATGCCTCAGTGAGAACACAACTGAACATTCCAGGGTCTGGCTCATGTCTGAGCTTGCCTGGCCAAAGAGCTTTGGTGCTTCTCCACCTGCTCCTGCTGCTGGGACAGGGCCTGGCTGGTGGGTGTCCCTGCTCCCATCCCGCCCGAGCGTGCCCCGGGCGAGAGGACACGCGGGGCTTTCACTGCACCTCACAGCCACACCTTCCAAGGGAATGCCCTGCTCATCCCACCCCACCTGCCCTGCACCCGGGGAATGCAGAGGTTGGGTGCTCTCTCAGGTGGAAGCAAGCAGGGATGCCTGGCAGGAGCTTTCAGCAGCTGCTCACAAACTGAAACCTCACGTAACACCCAGCAGGAGGACATTGGGCCGTCAACATCAACGTGCCATGCAGCACATCCACGCCTGTTGGGCTGCCCTGCTTGCTCATGTAGATGCAAGAGTGGGAATTAAGAGCAGAGATGCTCCATGGCATCCTTTTTGTACCTCACCTCCCAGGGCTCTGCAGCACAGATGCTCACCCAGAAGGGAGGATTTCATACTTGCCTGAAGTTGGGTATTATCTTGCTTGAGAAAAAATTTCATTTAAAAAATACATTAATAAATTCTCTCCTGGAACAAAAAATATTAGGTCAAATCCTCTGCTTAGTTAAATACATATAATAACCAAAATCCTGGGAATTTTCTTCTCTATTTTTGTAGAAGAGTCAGAGAACCTCTTATTTTGCCCCAATTTCCTTTACTAAAAGGCAGACAAATATTGTCCTCTATTATTTTAACAAAACAAGTTGGGAAGGATGGGAGTTCAACAACCTGTTTTCAGTGTCTTACAGACTTTTACATTTCCCTATTTTTTCTTAAGTGAACTTTTCCCCACACCTACTTTCTCACAGGTGTGAGAAACTGATGTACATTTGACCTCCTTTCTCCCCTCTGTTTGCACTCCACCACTGTCAGGTGATTAGTCTAACTTCTCCAAAACTGTCTTTCTGTCTATCTTGTTAAAATCTTTTATTTTCATATCCTGACTCTCCTGGTGGTAACTTGAAAAAAAAAAAACTAAAATACAGACTTTCTTTCATTAAGTAAAAGGATTCATTTCAAGCCATGTTAATTAATCTTTGACAAAATCTTAAGGAAGACAAGACAACTGAAGTTTTTAAGCCCCATTAGCCAGTGAGGAGGGGTGAACAATTTTATGAGCTGGAAACACGCACAAAAAAAGGCTAAAATATTTTGAGTTTTTAAATCTTGTGCAATCAGTCTTTGAAGGAGATGAAAACTGGAGTAGAAATCTAGAATACTTCAATGGCTGGTATCCAAGGGACAATGATTTTTCAGAAAGTTTGAGAAAATTAAAAAAACTAGGTACAGTTTCAACGTATTAATCAAAATAACTACATTATGTTCCTTGGGCACTCCTTGACTAGATGAGAAAGATTAAAGATTGGGTTTTTCCCTTGGTTTCAGGATTGTATCATGATGTATTGGATCAGGAATGAAACAGATCAAAACCAACTCAGTTTGTTTTTCCCTTCTTCACTTTAGAGAAGACAAGGTCTGTATATGGAGCACGTACCCGGTGCATACAGAAGCAATATATAGTTTCAGTATGAAAACTATCACCTCTGTGCTTCAGAATCCTGTAACACATGCATGACTTAATCTGATGTATGCTGTGATTGCCACTCTCAGGAGCATGGCAGCACGAGAGTGATGCAAGCTCACTGTTCCTTCAGTCAGTTTTGGGTTGGGCCCTGGGTTGTCCTTTCTGAATTGGGCACTGGCTCACTCCAAATCCTTGTACAAGCCACTTGGGGAAATCTTTTCTAAAAAGTCCCCCACATTTTGAGTTCTTCTTCTTTTTTTAAATGTAGCTTAAATTAGACACCTGCTGGTAAGTCTTTAAAGCCAGACAACCGTAAACAGAGGCATGCAAAGTCAGTGAATACTTTTGAGTCTCTTCAGCCTTACCTCTGTATGGCTGAATAGTTTCTGGTGTGATTTGGGAGGCCCAGATGAGTTATATCAGGGCTAAATTGTGAAGTTTATGTTTATATGTATAAAATTTGTTAAGTTTTTTTGTTGGGGTCTTTGGGGGGTTTGTTTGGGTTGGTTTTTTTTTGGTTTTTTTTTCCCCCTAAAAGCTGATCAAGATCTTCATACTGTAAAGACTAAAGGTAAGTCCTCAGTCTACTTGTATACCTGTCTATGCAATATGTCCTGCTTGATGAAATGTATCTCTCCACCAAAGATGAAAGCAATGTATATTCCTTAACTTTGGGCACTTAAGACTGAGCTGAACCTCTCACTCCAGTGTTATTGCCAACAAGAAGACATGATTTGCAACTCAGTTCGAAAATGCAAAGGAAGGTATGAGGAGAAAGCACATCTGGTGGTGACCTTTTTACTGCTAAACTTACCTCTGTCACAAGGAATTAAAAGGATAATCAATAAACAAAACATTGAAAACTGAGAAATCCACAGTAAAAAAGAACATTACTCATGAAAGGCATGATCTTACTTTCCCTTATTGGTAAAAATGAATCACAGCTGTATGTGAGAGCTAAGTGAAAAGAAAATCAACTGTAAATACTGCTTTCGTTTTCCTATCTTTTATCCTGTTCTTGTACCTATGAAAAAGGTTGCTATGAAAAAGAAGTTACATTTTCTGAAGCAGTATTCACAGAGGCAGAGTCTTCACAACACTCAGCCAGCCAACTTGGAAGTTAACCTAGGTTCACTCATTTTCTTCAGTTGCCCAAGCTTTTGGTCAAAGTGAATGAGACCAGTTTTTAAGGTTCAGCTCATCTGCCATTGGACTTAAAGACAGAATTTTTGCTTTTTTTGGGAAACTCCTGTACTCAGCTAAGATGGAGAGGTGCTGTTTTGTCTGAGCAGGCTTTTGAATCTTTGATTCTGAAACCTCGTGCTTAAAATTTTCGTTTGCAATGTTTGCATAATTTTTACGTTTGGTCAAGCCTTCTTGTGTCTTAGTGCCTGTGAATAAGCTTGGCCTTTTTTATGGGCAGTTTGTGATTGAAAAATAAAGAGAAGAAGTAGGGATGATTTCACTTAGAAGTTAACAAAAAGTATAAGTATGACTCAGTAGATAAAAGAAGTCCTGCCCCTAAACTTGACTTAGTGGTTATTGGCCTTTGATATAAAATCCTGCATGTATGATATATACCAATGTTCAGTAAAAACAAAAGTAAACCCAATTCTATTGAATGATTGATTTTTTTACAATAAAAGATGCCTTATAAACCAGAAATTTTTATATATATGTTTTTTTAAATTCTTATAATTCTCCCATAATACTCCCAGGTAAAATAGTCACACAAAACGGATGGATATATTAATATTTGAACAGGTAGAGCCAGATCCATGACCTCTTATAAATCAGACAAACTTACTTTTCCCAAGTAGTGCTGCAGCCAGTTTTCCCTCACTGAGGATCAGTGCAACTGTAAATTATTGGTAAAAGTGTGGAGCTACTTCCAGAAGACTACTGCCACTAAAGTAAAAACAGTAGCAGTTGTGAGATTTTAATTCAAACTGATCTTTAAATACTTCAATCATTCTTCTAGGGAAGTGAGTAAAGTCTTCCAGAATCTCTCCAAAAGGCTTTTATCACCCATCTGCATAACCACTACCACTTGTATTTATCTAAGTGGTCTTTGAGTCTGATCCATAGGTCCATTTATCAACTTCACAATACCATATGCCTCTTCAAAACTACCCAGCACAAGCAATAACCTTCCACCTCTGATTTCACAGGAGAACCAGAATGGATCCCAGGCTTAGCAAGAGGGTTTAGAAGCAGAATAAATCTAAAAAGCAATATAAATGTGACTAGAATGCTTTCAGGGACCCATAGTGGTGAAGGGGGCCTATAGTGGTGAAGGGGCACAGGTGGTGAAGGCACCATCAGAAATGTCCCCTGCTCAGAATAAATCAGTATTTCCTTTTTTTCCCTAGCCATGTAATATGTCATCTCTCTGCTGTACTGGGCAATTTCTACTGTACTGTCCTAGTCACTATGGAAACATGAAATAGAGCTGGATTCAGTAAACCCAGGGCAGAATCACATCCACTTGAGATACTGTTTTTGTTTGGTGGGAAGTCACTGATAAGCAGATTTGAAACTAATTCAGCCAACTTATCTACCTGACGGTGACCACATCAAGATTCTGCTTCTCTCCAGGAACACCATGCGGACAATGACAAACATTTACTGTGGTAGAGATACAGCCTTCTGCTTCTTTCTTCTGTGCTTCTTATGTCTATTACCTGTCAAAGAAATGAGTTAGTTTGGTGTGAAGTGAGCTGTTCTTGACACACCCGTGTTGCTTTTTTTTTATCACTTTATTATCTTTAAGGCTGTTGACGTGGATTGTTCAGTAATTCATTACAGTACTTTTATAGACTGATTAGTTTATGATGCTCGGCATCTTCACATCTTTCCTTCTCCCTTTGCAAAGACTTCTGCCTTTTCTCATTTAATAGAGCTTTCCTTGTCTTTGTTCCTGCATTCAATCACTAATATTTGGAAAAGTATCTTGGTTAGTTCCAAAATCAGCTAGTTTGGCAACATCAAACTTTTTCTCGTTTTGTCTAGGGTAAATTTCATCTACCTCTGCAGGCTAATACATTAAAGTAAATTTGTTCTTTAACTTGCTTTTTCTGTATTCTGTCTGGTACCATTCTGTCCTTCTTCAAATATATTTTTTTCCATGTGTCTGACTGCAATGTATCTTTTATGTTTGTGTGTATGTGAAGCCATGCTTGCTCGTTTGCTGCATTATGTAATGGATTTATACATTGTTTTCCTCCTCCTTCTAATATATTAATAGCTACTTTTTTCCTTGCATTTTATGCCTCATGATAATTAAGATATGTTTTCCATCTGAGATTTTTCTGATTTTTCCCCACTTGATCAAACTTGGAAATAACGCTTATAAAATAATATGCCTTTAAAGAGTGCTTGTTGTGGAAACAGAAATCCTAATGTAAAGGCCAGGAAATACAAGTTTAAGTTCTTAGCTTGCAAAATAAAGTTCCCAAAGAATGAGAATTTAAGCAACTGGGAAACAGGCAGCAGTTGTACAAAAAGGAAATTGCTCCTTCCTTTCACTCAAAGCTTAAAACAAGCAGCTGCATATTATATGACACTATGAACTAACTCAAATATGTTGGAAAAAATATTTGTAATATCAAGAAAATATGGAAAAACATGACTGATGTTATCGGGAAAATACTGTCACGATTATGTAAATATTCTATTTTTAACATAATAAGCAATATTAAAATTATATTTTTTTCCTATAGAAGATTATATTTTGTTTGACGTACAGGTGCTGTAGCTGTATCATGAGATGTGTTGTGCTTATCATGTAACTGACCTAAAATATTTGAAAAGTGTCATATGTACTTCTCAAATAGCTTCTGTGAATACACATTGTCCCTTGTCTAGTCATGTATCTTTCTCTCTTCTGTTTAGAAGCCTGGGCCTTTGTAAAGAGTCTGTGTTTTCTTTTAAAAGCTGCTGTGATATGCCTTTGAGCATGTTTCATTTGCTGTTTTGACTGGCTTGACTTTTCACTTCAACAATTCAGCTGAATTACAAGTCTTGCATTAATTTTAATTAATCCTTTTGATAACATTAATAGCAAAGAAGTCAGTCTTATCAAGGGTAAGAATCAAGACGGATTAAGAAGCTGAAGCATGAGGGACAGAATAGAACATGAATCAGGTCTGCCAGATGGAAAATGAAATGATGAAGAGAGAAGAGTAGGGGGTAGCTCATGGAATAGAGAAGAATGAAATTGGTGAGTTGGGAGTTCACAAACTATCAGACTTGCCTTCAGACAGCCCAGCCTTTTCTGAGAGGCACAGTGAGTACAGTCACTGCAGTTCTGGTATTGGTGACACAGAGAAAGGTGGCTGTCCATGTTCCTGTACTGTGTGAAACTGGGAGCAGGTCACAAGTGGTGGCTGTGGAGAGACCCCATGCCATGAGCCTGTGCTGGGCTGGGATGCCAAGTGTTCAGGGATGCCTACAGTGAAGGGAGGGGAGGTGCATGACCTAGCCCCAAGCCTTTCCCACCCATTCCATGGGGCAGTTGTGCTTCGGATGAAGGAAGATATGCTCCACCTCCCACCTGTCACCACATCCTCTGCTTGTTCTCTGGAGAAACATGCTGACCTTCTTGCCTTGGCCACATGGAAATTTTTTTAAGTGGCCTGGAAGAAATAAAAGAGTGGGCTGAAGTACATGGGTATCATACAACTGAGGGCAAAGATTAGCTATGAATTTCTGGGTGCTGTTCTGGCTCCATTAACTTGAAATAGAGACTGAGTTTTTAGCATGTTATTATTCATAACAGAATTTTCAAAACACTGCAGGACAGTTAGTGACTGGTTCCCAGTGAACATCAGTGAGGACTAGATGCTCAACTCTCAGCTGCACCTCCCTTCTGCATCACTTACAGGGCTGGCAGAAGGCTAAGTCAGGGAAGAGGTAGACTAAGGAGTGTTGGTGAGGTGAGCAGGAATAAGAAAGGGAGAACAGCAACAGCAAAACATACCCAGGTCTTTAAAGGACTATTAAATTGACAGAGATTGGCAATCATCAATGGAAGTAAGGATGCAGGAAAACACTTCTTGTGGTTCTGAGAATAGAAGTAATTTTTAAACAAAATAGTATTTCATGTAATTGCAGCTTTCATGCGTTGAAATCGGTTGTTGTTGCTTCATTAGAGTGTTTCCAGTGTGGCTAGTCAAATTGCAAATCTATAGGTATATAGCTGTATACATATATACAGGTATATACACATTATCTATCTATCTGTCTATCTATCTATCTATCTATCTGTCTGTCTGTCTATCATCTATCTATCTATCTATCTGTCTGTCTGTCTGTCTGTCTATCTATCTCTCCTTGGGAATCCAAGTAGCTTTTCTCTGACTTGCAGTGTTATGTTTAAAATAGCATGATGGCTGTTACTGTAATGCAGCTTTATCATGTGCACTATTTAGGTCTGCCAAAATAAATGAGAATGTAAAGGAAAGAGAGGGATGGTGGCTGACTGAGTAATGTTCAAACTGTCAAATTTCTCATGAACAAATTAGCTGATCCTAATCTAGTTGACATTGGGAAAGCATCCAGGATTTTTTTTTATTACTATTTAGGGTTTTTGATATGACTTTTTATTGGAACTGAAACCACTGCTTCCTTGGCTTTGATTACATCCTTCCTCACCACAGAGTGCTTGGTCTCATTCCTGACGCCTGTGCATCAAGACAAAGGAGGAATAGGATAAGAGGAATAGGACAAGAAAAACCTCTTTCCTGAAGGTAGCCTAGAGAAGAAAGCCTATGGGAGGCTGATGCAGATGTGAGAATGCTCAAGCTTTGCAAGAAGCTTAGGCTAGAGCTGGGCCATTCCATCATCTAAAAACAGTCACAATTTTGCAATGATCCTACTGAAGCTGGACCTTTCCTTTGCCATCTACTTGGAATAATTATGTACTCTTATTATGTCCTTGAACATCTTGGAATCAAAATCCCGACAACAAATGCAGAGAAGATAAGTTCTGTTGTAAAAGACTTCTGTTGTTATGTGGGTGAGCTGTGCCAGTTTTAAATTGTCATGGGAAACCTCTGGGTGTGCATATGATATGCCTAAATGTGGTGCTTGGGAGAGCTCTTCAGAAGTCTGCTCTTCAAGTTTTGTTTCTATTCCAGTTCCAGCAGGCTGGTTCACCAGCTCGGCTTTCTGATTGAAGAATGAACAATTTGTTACTTAAATACCTTTGGGTTACAGATTAAAAGTGAGGTTTGGCTAAGTATCAGTGTGTGGTTGCTGGATGCTGGGGAACTAAAAGACGACAACCAGAGGGAAAAGAAGGAATCTCATGTCTTCTGTTCAGAAACAAAGACAGAGAAAAAAGAAAACCCTTAAAAGGGGAAAATTAAGAGTTACAGCAACCACATATTAGAGCTAATTGCCCGGACACTTTACGAAATTTGATTTCAGTGTGGGGGAACTTAATTTGCTCTTGGCAACAGGGTAGAATGCTTAATTCAACTTAGCAAAAATACGTTTTTTGAAAGAGGAAACAAGACTGACAGAATTTTGGCATGTCAACAAAAAGTAAGAATACAAAAAGAAAAGGATTAGTGAAAAGAAGATCAAGAAAGGATCAAAAATATATTGGCTAGAGTCCAGGAAACATTTGTTACATTTTATAAGCAAAGCTATTCTTCCAAAGTGTGTAGAACAGAGGAACTAGCTGATCTTTACCTAAAGCAATATTGGCCACCCTGTGTGCTAATGAACAGATGTCCCCATAGGAATCAGAAAAGCGTTGATCTCCCTACAGTAACCAAAATGGCATAAACTGCCAGGTCTACCTGCGTCTGCCGAAATGGAAAATTCAGTAGGGACTTGGACATTTAGACTGATCTGTGAGTAAACAACACTGCCCAAATATTTAATACAATACAACTAAATTATTTTGCCTTTAGTAAAAGCTTTCTTGTTTTTTAACTTCTTGCAACATAAGGACCTGAGCCACTCCATAAAATGGTCAGCCTAATAGAAGGAGAATATTTTTCCATGTGATGTTCAAGTGTACTGTGGCAAAACCAGTGCTGCAGGACAGCAAGAAAGTCAAAATATAGATTAATAGATAATCTAGTTAAATAAACACAGGATGTATTCATCAGAAGGTTTCAAATTGAGAGATCCTTCATTTGCTGGTGGCCAATCGTTGAATACTGAGCTAGATTAGTCTTAGGTCTAACCCAGGAGAAATATTTTTACAGTCTACTCTTGCACTCCTGAAACCTGATTTTGTATCTGCCATTTTTCTAACAAATTTGGGAAAAAATTACTTTTAGCTGCTATTTCCAGGTGAGGGTTGTTAACTAAATAAATAAGCATTCTGTTATGAAGTCAAACATTAGCTCAAGACAGGCTCAGATTGGTTCAGTTAGTAGTTAGCCTCTTCAGTATTACACTGAAAGGGACTAGGAGTGTTCACAGGGTCAGCAATAATACAAGCCACAAATAATCCCAAACTTGATGGGTTTTTTTCAGGTGGCTGCAATCACTGACGTATGCCTTGAAGTAGAATAAAAATTCAGAGCAGAATTACTGGAAGAATTATCTGACTGTTGGTGCTGCCTACCCAAAATTTTTGTTACCTGTACGTAACAAGATACAGAATGAACAGAGTAAAAAAATTCTTCCTGCCGTATAAACTAGGAAGTGTATAATTTATTTTATTCAAACAATTTCTCTTCAATTCAGATTAAACTTGAATGGCTCTCTAAAACTATTCAAAGCTATTACAAAACTGTATTTTGTCAATTTTCAAAAGTGTTGCCTGCAAAATTTGTCTGAATACCTTGATACTGCTAGGATACATTTTTACCTAAATTCAGATCAGCTGGGGAAAAAAACATTTAGGACAGAAGACTGTGGGAGCTGTCAAGAGGACTAGTAATTGTAGGCCAGAGTCTTTCACTGCTAAACTGTGTCCACATGGACACTGTTAAATGTGTCAAATTACTTCGATTTAGCTAAACTCAAATGACCCACAACTGTCTCTTTCTGATATGGAAAAACTTTTCTTTTGTTTTCAGTTTGTACTACCTCATTTGGAAAGGGATTCATGCTTGACTGGGAAGAACCTTCTCATACCTGACAGAAAGTTCAAGCTATTTTTATCTGAGCAGTGATACTGGTGTAAGCGACCGACTCAACCTTCCCATGCAAGTAAGGCAGGAATCACAACTCAAAGGCCATGGAAGTAATCAAGAGTCATAATTTGGTGGCATTCTGGTGATCTACTAGCATGGGTTCTGTTCCCTTGGTCCAGTTCCTGGGAGATGACCATTACCACCAGAATTCCAAGTAATTTACTTGGATCAAGTGGAGAGTTTGAGATAGAGCAGTCAAGATCAATTCTCTGCACTAGAAATGGCCTTCCAAGATACTAGGAGCAAGTAATGTAAGCAATCTTACCCACTAGAGCCCACTGGTATGGCTGTTTAGAGGCTTAAAAAGAAGAAGAAAACTAAATCACACAGTTTTGATATGAAAAGTTACTCAAACTATTTATTCACAAGAGAAAAAAAAAGTTTTTGAAACAACTAGAGATTGTTATGATTGATATCAGAGTTTTTAAAATGGCAGTGAATCATCAGAAGTCACTTGCAGTGACTCATACTGTGGTCAAAACTTTCATATGTCAAACAGGTATTTTTCTCAAAGAATACCTTTTCATGTTTCTTTGTTTATATTCAGTTATTCAGGGTATGTCTTTGTCTTTAGTCTTCCCCATGAGTCCATACTGTGAGCCAGTCTGCCAGGCTAGCTAATTGTGCAACAATATGTTCTGTACCTCTTCTGGTTCAGCCATGGTGAGCTTTGGGTAGGCAAAGACAGCTCCACTCACCTTTGGACTACAGTGTGGAGGTACACAAGAGGAGCTCCCTTGCTGATTGCTACGGGATGGGTTGTGTGGGCTTCTGCCCAAATGCTGAGAGCAGATTCTCTCCCTCCTGCAATCTGGCCCTACATCCCGTGCCCACTGAAGCCCACTCATGGTTAACTTCACTGAGCTTTGCCCCTGGATACTCCTCCAGAGTGTAGCAGCCATATTGTCATTGGACAGTGCCCTCAATAACATCATCAGGATGATCTGAGTTGTCTGAAGTCATGCTAAGACACTTTTAGGAAGAAGGATGTAGTTGTGCTCCAGGCTTCCTTCTTAGCTCCTGCCCTTACTAATCACCTGTGCCATGGCAGTTCTTAGAGGTTCCACAGCAACTAGGTGAGTAGGATTTCATTTTCCTGTAATGCACTATTTACCATGGTACCATGCTACCTTCAGGATGTACAAACCTAAAACCACTTCACCCATTTTCAATAACACCTGTTAATTATTCAGTACATTTTTCTATTTTGACTCTACTCAGTCTCCGGGGAAGAGTTTTGCTGCTGATTTTAAACATAACTTTCCATTTGGCTTGAGTTTTAATATTCTTTTCTGTATTGTATACAATATGCCTGTCTTTAGAATTTTTCATTATTTTTAGTATTAGTGAAGAATTGTACCAAATAAATGTGATATATCAATGTTATTCCTTACAGACACATTTGGAAGATGTGATCATATATAATGAAAGGACCACAGTTTCTCTGAATACTTCCATAGAAATTAAAACCTTTTAAAAAAGCAATTTTTAAAGTTTTTGTATAAATTTTTAAAGACATTCATTACTGGTTTACTTTAATGGTGTTCATAGTATGAACTCATGGAAAAGAATAAAGACAAAGAAATATCCTGAATAACTGAGTATAAACAAAGAAACACAAGGAAGTATTCTCTGAGAAAAATACCTGTTAACATAGGAAAACTCCGACCACAGGTAATAACTTCTTTAGAGGAATTTATTGCTGGTTTGGTGATTTGGGGAGGCATATTCCTTACCAGTACAATACAGTCTTTTACATAGGAAACCTGATCCTTTATAAAGGTTCAATTCAAAATCAAAAAAGTTAAAGCTGTAATGCAGTTTTGCCAGCAGTTGCCCTCACATCTCTCCCTCCTGGCATTTTTGGAGAAATCAAGGATTTGCCAGAGGTGGAGTAAGCGTGTCTTGGAAATGGTTCCTGGGGCACCCCAGGGTTCCAGCCGGGCAGAGGAGTCAGGAGCACTGGCGAATCTACAGCAGCAACCAGGCTGACTCCCATGGCCCTTGCTAATGCTGGTTTCATTTACAGCTCTGTCTTTGTTCAACTCCCCAAAGCCTGCATAGAGTAGCACTTCAAGGAGTGGCTGGACTTGAGGAAGTAGTGAGTGGAATCTTTGAGACTCCTCTTCTGGTATGGTAGGAAAAAAACTGTGGAGGCTTGTAACACTGTGGTCTATGGATGTGTTATCTCTGCTCTGGTGTTTGACAGGCTTTTGATGCCGTGATGACTCATAAAAAAAAAGAGTTGGCAGAGAAGCCACGATGGGCCATGTGCCCCACTGGTGATAGCAATGAAAAAACAATGTCTTGGACTAAAAGTTTGTCTCAGCCTTTGTTTCAGAAGATACCTTTTGTTATCACTCTTTTCTTTGAAACATATATTTGTACAATTCATTATGCTCAATTTTGGTCTTTTACTAATATATTACAGAACTTCTGTTACAGTTATTATTTTTTAATTGGACTTGAGATTTTTGTCAGTAATCTAGAAAAAATTAATAATGCTAATCAAACTGAAATGAGAATCAAATTTTCTGTGTGCCTGTATTACAAGTGCTGTATTTGTACATGGTATTTGTTTATGCAAGCAAGCATTTGAATGTTTAGAAATTATGCATATACATATCAACATATTCCTTAGCTATTTTGTACACATACTTAATTACATTTAAAGATGCATTTGGGGTATTTATTCATGCATATGCTTATTGAATAGCTTACTGCATGCTGAATATTTCTGATTGCAGGGTGGTTTTGTATGTGTAATTAATAGGTTGTTCCATAAGCAAAGGAATTGATGGCTTCCTACAGATTTGAATCTTTTGTACCTTAGCAATTTCGACCTTTCTCAACAATAATATTTGCATGGCTGACCTGGCAGGATTAATGTGCTCTGTGGTCAGCCAGTATGTGTAGGTTCATTGGGCAGCAAGGCAAATATTTATTGGAACTGCTGAGTTCTTCTTCCTTTTGCTCTTCTGCAGTATTAATGTATGATGGTATTCCACTAAGGAGTTCAATTCCAAGAAGCACTTAGGATCATAATTATCCTTAAGATACTTGCCACATTTTGAAATGTCTAGAAACTGGCTAGTGAAGTCAGAAGGTATGGGGCAGGAGACATGCAAAGGAAGAGATAGACCTCTGGACACAATCAAATGCTTATCACCTTAGGAATTCAAGTTGAAAAGAGTAAAATTCATGACATTTCACTTACAGTATCTACTGTAACTTTTCAACAGCTCCAGGACAGAGTCTGCCCCAGATCTATGGTTACCCTGGAATCCATGGCCTGAAACTAGGTTCAACTGAAAAAGCAACAACTAAAAAAACAAAGTGTTGTATGGTTTTACTGTTGCAAACAAAACCTTCCAAACAAAGAGCAGTAAATCAAAGATTTTTTCCTTCTTGGCCCTAGAGAAAGCCTGATGTAACATAGCAGGTAAATCTTACAGTCACATGATGACATGGCTATAAATACATTACTCTCACACAGTAATTCCTCTGATCTAGCCAGAATGACCTGTAATGCTCTTTGTTTGCGTTGTTTTTACCTTAAAATTTTTTTCAAAATTTCTGGTACTTTTGTATCTCCTTGGCCTAACTTTAGTCTTTTTTTCACTTTTTTCTTGTTTCTAGTATTCATGGTCTCTTAGCACCTGTTGACTGTCTCATTTCCCACAGTTTGTGTTATCATGTGATAACACCAGCTGAAGGGTGCTTCTGAAACAACAACCACAAAGGCAGACTGTGGTTTTGAGAAAGGCACATTCTGCAAAGGGTGACATCCAACACTTATCATGATGCCACCTGCATCTATATTTGAAGTAGTCTCAAAAGTAAAATGAATCATGTCTGACTTTGTGTGTCAGAAGTCCAGTGTAGAAATTTGAAAAGAAAATTAGCTGCTTTTATAAAGAAGTTGAAGCACTGAAGTCAATTACCTTCACTTGGATAATTTGAGGCCCTAACCATATCATCACATACCATGACTCCTGCTCTTTAGCTCTTTCCTAAATAAAACATCCCCAAACTCAAACTCATTCCCATCCTACCTTGTGATCCCAGTAGCAGCTGTACCCACAGAAGGTCTTTTTGCTTGGAGTTGCCCCTTATTCGAGTAGAGTGAACATCTTCTTTCCTAAGACTTCATTCCCTGCCTTCAGAGATATTGAGTGAAGCAGGAAGTGACACCTGCTACCTACCTGAGAAGGAAACTCACCACCCTTAGGGAAGACTTATGATTGGGCAGCAACAGTCAAAACTCCCTCTTTCCTCCCCATACAGCCAGACAAAACTAGGATGGTATCAGTAGGTGTCTTTCAATGTTCAAATACTTCAGCTAGAAGGGCTGGGTCTTTCACATCACTGCTTTCTCCTAGAGGATATGATACCTTTTGAAAGAAAGGTACTGCCAGAAAGGCCCCCAAGCCGTGAGAAATACTAAAAAACCAAACCCAACCAAAAGATGCATGATGACTATTTAAAAAATACTTTCTATTATCCCCTCACATTAATGAGAACAATGAATGGCCTCCTCTGCCTACCTGAACCTGTGAAGAAATTCAATGCCATAAAAATTAACACTATACTTGAATCCATACTGAACAGGCACCTACATGGTAGGCTTTGATATGCCACCCTCCCACCTCAGAAACTAGTTCAGAAACAAGTTTGATTCTAAGACAGCTTCAGAAAACAACTGTATAGAGTTGTGACCAGAATAATTCAGATCAGAATAAGTCATTCTCCTGTAAATGCTCAGGATTTTCAATTCTCAAAATGCTGTTTTGTCATTACAATTACAGTGATCCCATGCTCAATTGCACCAGTTGTGAATGTTTCCTCAAATGTTACTTTCCCTGGGATGGACAACACCTGTCCTTTTCCTCAGCAAGGACAGTCAGCCCAGCTAGCTGCTAGCCTGCTTTTAAGGACAGCTACCACACCCCATATTCACTTGGGAGAATAAACAGGAAACAAAACACGAGATAACTAGGATGCAGGTTGAAAACACGAGAGTACACATCTTGTAGATCCTGAGGCTGTGGTATATGTGCTATGTTTATTAGATACTCAGTAGTCAAGACAAATAGATGGGAGGAGTGGAGTATGTGGAGAGAGGGTGTTGCACACATGGCAGAGAAGCAAACTGTAGATGAAGAACCTAAGAGTGTGGCTGCAAGCTTAGATAAAGGTCACAGAGTTTTTCTTACACATGCAAGTCAAACAAGGTCAGAGCTCACACTCATGCATCCTTCTGCAGTTTTTGGTACTTCTACAGTTTTAGCACACTTTGATCCTTGACAACTAGCCCTACTATCCAGAAAATGTGTGGGTATCATTAAGTGGACAGCATGTTAAAAAAACCTTTCCCATTAATTCTGGATAAAATAAATGTGGTTGGGATGGGGCAGTGGGGATTTTTGGATCTCAGTCTAAGCCATGTCATGTGTTTTCCAGGTCAGTGCAGAGTTTCCAGTCTGGTTTACCTAAATAAATGTAGTCCAAAAGACCTGCTGTAGAAAGGGAACCAGAATAGAGTGGTCAGGGGCTGTTGGCTGCATGCTTTGACCTCCTTTTCTGTTTTTCAAGCATTTACTCAAGAGATCAGGGTAAAACAGTACATCTAAAAGCCATGAATCAATTAAAATAAGAACTTCAGATAGTTTATGTAGGAAGCCAGGTTATGTGATAACATTAGACACTTCTTGATTTATAATCTTTAAAATGATCTGTATTCCTGGACAAGACAGAAAAAAATGTTTGTCAGAAAGGAACAACAAACTCACACAGAAACCAGGTAAATAATTTGTGTGAAGATGAAACATGTCTCAAGGTTAAAGGTAGTTAGTTCCATTATTACTGAATGCTGGAACTAAGTTGTAAATCAACAGAAACTTGTGTGTGGGTAATAAATGAACATAAAGTATTGTCTTCCAGCTCTCACTGCTGATACCAGGAAAAGCATTACAGTCTTCTCTGGCTGTTGAAAGAAGCATAATGAAGTGCAGTATTTCTAATTAAACAAATCACATGGTTTTTTTGGTAATTACTTGCTGTCTTTTGCAGACAGGCCAGAGGTTTCATTCACCTTCTTGTATATGTTTTCTTGTCTTTGCAGAGATCAGTGTTTCATTTTGGGATTTTTTAAGGGGAGACATTTTGATTTTTCAGAACCAGGTGGGATTTTGAGAGCAGAGATGGATACACTGAAATGAACTCATTTTTGTTTCTTAGTGGGAGGCCCACAGGAAAGAGAAAAACAAGTTTCCTCAGCCCAGACAAGTTTAGCAAGATAGTGTGAGCTGAGAGCTCAGACATAGACACTGATCATCTGCAGGCCATGCATTTGATGAGCATAGAGCCCTTATTGTTGATGGTGTACAAATCCCCCCAGGAATTGTCACACTAATATTGCATAACCAACCACTTTGTGCTCAGTAGAAAAAATTTACACTGATGAATGGGGGCACTCTTTGAGAAATATCCTCATGTGAATTCTCATGTCCATGAATCAAACAATGAAAAAAAAAATATTTCATATAGCTATAAAAAATACAAAAAGTTTATTTACTGATGGTAGTTTAGCTATAATCCTTTATCAGAAGGGACTGTCCTAAGCCATGATTGCACTGTTAAGGTGATGGTGTTACACAGCTGCCTGCAGATCACCCACATTTGTGTGTGTGTGTCCCTGACAAGCAGATCCCTGAAGGCCACACTTGCTTCTTCCCATGATCCCATCTGCCTCTCGTGTCACTGAGTCATGTCAACACTGTTCTACCTCCAACCACTTTGCCACTTGAAAGGTTAAGTTTGGGCTTCACTTCTTGCTTTTCTGGGCTAAGTTTAGTTCATGAGAGGCTGCTGAAGTACAAACAGGTACCATGGAACTGGAGCTCACTGCAGTTGTTAAGGGTGAAGCCAAGGTCACTGACAAACAGCAGGAAATCGACAGCTGAAGTCACAAACACCATTAATGGAAGAGCTTTGCAACATATCGGAATGAACCTGTTATACTCACAGAGGATGGATGGATGGATGGATGGATGGATGGATGGATGGATGGATGGACAATATAATCCCAGAATAAGCATGGCAGTACAGCTTCCCTTGATGCTCATGCCTTCCCAGATCATGCCTTCCCTAACTCCTACCATCAGAAAGCCTAATAAAAACTAGTTATAATCTACAATGTGCACACTCTGGCAACTGAGATCTACATTTTTAAGCACAAGCATACTTTTCTTCACTCATCTGCTGACCTGTGGTTATACAAGTCTCTCCATACTTTGTTTTTCATTAGACGTTTATCCCTCAAGTAAAGAAGAGAAACAGAGTAAGGAACTATGTTTGTGCTGCATAGAACTGGTAGAAATGATTGATTTTTAAAGTAATGATTTAATCAATTTGCTTTTAAAAGGTTTTTAAAGATTTGGATTCTTTATTATTACAATTGCCCCTTTTCCTTGAAGATCTGGTTGTGGAGAAAATGTGTATAGAAGAATCCATTATTCCCTTCTTGCCTGGGGCTGCAATTATAATGCTAGGCCAGATAGTACCTATTACCTGCCTGCTTCCTGTTATTTTTGGAATGATCTTAAACAAGGTGAAAGTGCTTATTCAGGGTGCAGGAATAGGAAGGTTTTATTTCACTTATCCAAATATAAACTCTGTATTTAGCCAGTATTTTACATGACAAGCTAAGGACCAAAATCAATTCATCTTTATGTGAATCTTACAATAATGTCAAATAAATTGGATGAGACCCTGAAATAACAAGAATTACACATCCTGTGGGAATCTGCAGATGTTGCACTGTCGTTCTCAGCTGTACACCATGTGGCAGTTCTTTTTTCACTTTCTAACCCTCACAAAGTATTTACTGTTCACAGTCAAGTGTGTTATGTCTGTATTAGGCTCAGACTATAAATAGTCACACTGCTTATAACTAGAACAGATTGTTTGAGCATACTTGTGAAATAAAACTTTTTACACAAAAGCAACACATTCACCTTTTCACCAGCTAAAACTTTCTCATCAATACTGCTGATGCAGAGGTCACATTTAAACTGTATTGATGGTCTGTCTGTGTTTTGCTTTTTGTTGCTGGTGCAAAGTACTATAAGAGACAAATTTAGCTTCCAGAGACAGGATAGCATAAAGATTAGCAATCTGGGTAAAACTGAATGTAGACCTAGTTTTACAGATTTTGCCCATACTGAAAGAATTATATGCAATCATTTTGACTTTCCTCAATTATTATTTTCTATTCTTTGTGTATATATCTTTATTATGGCTAAATTTTTGTCCTCCATTCTCAATTGATTGATTTCTCCATTGCTATTTACAATAGGGAAACATCTCAACAAGATTTCAATCGCTCACTTTGTGCCTTGGAAGCTTGGAACCAGTGTGACTAACCGTGGGTTCTTTAATTTACATTGGTAAGTAATACAGTTTTCTACTATTTCACACATAGCTTAGGATTCTTTTCAGAATGAGAGCATGACATAAAAGACAGAAAAATCAGTTCCTCTGGGTCTATACCTGAACAGTATTTTTTTTAGAAATATATGGTAGTTGAATACAGGTTATAAAGCGAAAGTTTTAAATCTGGTCATAAATACATGTGTGTGCGTTTATTTTCATCTTTGAGATACCAATGTTTTACTGCTATTGCTCTTGTGTGTCATTTCTGGAGAAGAATCATGCTGTTCTCAGTAGGGTAAAAATACAGGAAAAAATACAGATAATCCAAACAGCCTACAGCCTGAGACAAACATGTTTTCTTCGTTGAATAGTGACTTTTCAACAAACAAGAAGTTTTCTTAAAATTTTCAAACCAATTGATTGCAAAACACTTCTTTTTTCCTCTTTGTTTTGAGAAGTGATATGTTTTCTTGATGTGCACTCAAATATAATATGTCAAGTCTGCTTTAAAATACTGGAAATGGTTATGCCTTTATTGCAAGGTGAAGTGCTCATACAAGCACATAGTAGTGGCTAAGTGCCTGTAATTTTGTAAACTGGCAGGTTTCCTCACCTGCCTAGGAAACAAACCCAGTACCATGCCCAGGCCTCTTTAATGCCCTTCCCTCAGGAAGGGTCCTGAAATGCAAACCCGACCGAGCAGCAAAACACAAGATATTTCCCCTGACTAAGGCCCCTACAATCAGGAGTCCATGGACCCAGTTGAGTTTCTTGGTCCTTAGCAGAACTCACTTGATGCTTTCTCCTTTGGTCAAATAAAGGCTCAGGACTGGCTGGTTCCAGTGCTCCTCTCCTACCTCCTCAGGCTCAAAGGGGCCCTTGGTTATTTGCCTCCTCTTTGCTGTATTTCACTTTTTTTAAAAATATGATCTTGTATTTCCATAGATAACATCCATTGACATTTTCCATAGATAACATCCATTGATATTTTCTCTAAGAAAATATCTTACAGAGATAAGAAATTTGCTATACCTATTATTATTATCTTTTGTTGCTCAGCGCATGGTTTCTCTAGCAGTAATAGGGTATCTAATATAATTTACTCCACTGGAACCCAATGTAAAATTTTGTGCTTTTGTTCTATCAAAATTCCCTTATTTGTATATTTTGTTGGCCTGGCTAGGATCAATTTGATTCATGAAAGCAAATCAAATTATCTCTATTGACTTCCTGAAGGTTTGGACCAGGGCTCAAATGAATTTTTATAAAAAGATGACCAGTTTCTTGTAGTTAGACAGTATTAGTTGCATTCTGCTGTAGCTTTTCTTGGGAATGAAATGGGGATTTCCTCAGGACCACAGCTGAACTGAAGTGAAGTAGGAATACTTTTCTGTTACTATTGCAAAGACTGCACTTACTCATTGTGAAAATAACATCTCCAATCATTCTAAACTTTCCTTTAACAGAATTATGTGATCAATACAGGGGGCTGGCATTCCTTCATAGCTGTAAATTATAACCTCAAATTTTTGAAATCCAGCAAATTACTGATGCATCAATCTAATGCTTCACCAGAATCAGGATTCTGAGCACCAAGTAGACATTTGGTTACTAAATTTATTGCTACAGGATTAAAATATATTCTTGATTACATTTCACTTAATACGCTTTTATACCTTGTAAAGTATATGACAGTGACTTAATTCTAATTCTGCAGAGTGTCAATTATTAAGCACTGAATAGAAGAATTTCAGCAAGTCCTGAATGTCCTAGCATCAGTTGAATCACTGTAGATTGCCTTTGACGATTTCTGTTGAATACTTCAGACTGCAGGAATAGTTTATGTCAAATAAGAGAGCTATTCCACAAGCTTTAAAGGGATGAAACGTGGATTCTTTTTCACTGTATCTGTTGTCCCCTAACTAATCTTCACAGCTGTAACCAGAATTGTCTCTATATCTCTGACCCATCACTGGGCCCACACTATGGCTGATGTGAAACTCTGTGTACACACAGAGCATGTAACATTAACTTTTTTACATGTTTTTTCATCTGAGGGAGCACTAATTTGAGTCCCCCTCTTGCATCTTGCCACTGAATTTATGATGATTAAATATATGAAAATTATTTTTTCATAAACTTTGCTTTCATAAAGTTTGCAAACCTCTTCCCCCACAAAAGCCTCCACAAAATTTACTAATGTAGAAGGGAAATTAAGTTTCAACTTTTTTCCATGAGTGCAGGGCAAAGGGAGACTCTGTTGCTGCAGGGATCTCCTCCATTCCAAGATGATGTAGTTGATATTGTAAGAGGTGTTAGCCTCTAGTGTTAGACAGGTGTTGTCTGCAGGAATGATTGCTACAAGGTACCAGGATGAAGTATTGTGGGAAAATATTTTATCCATAGCAGAGAGACAGAAAGAACCATTGTGTCCTTGCATGGTTTGGGGGAAAAAAAATTAATGATAACTGAATTTGGCTTACACTGCAATGCTATTGTGTCTTTCAGGGAATTCATTCAGTGGATACAAACATAAAACACGTGGAGTTCAATACAAAGTCCACCATATCTGCAATCAGCAACAAAATAATATCAAACAATTATAATTTTAAGCACGCTAAGCAAACATTTATATAGTTAGCCTGTCCTCAGAGCTTAAAAACCGAGACAATATTCTTTTCTGTTGAGTTTTTTGGAGGTAGCATGATGTTTAATTAGAACAGCCACATCAGTTCAGCATTAGACACCAGTATTAAAATATTGATTCATAAGGTCTAAGCGATGTTTGCTTTTATAAAGCACAGATATGAAAACTGGGGAGATGAGTAAGGTATCTCCAGTTAAACCAAAATCATGCTGTCTGTCACTCATGAGGTAGCTGCTGCAGCTCCCTAAGACCAAATGCTTACATACTGCTGATCATAAGATACGATGTACAAACTTGGAAACTTTGGACTGGTAATTTTATTTTTTAATTGGTGTTTCTCCTTTACACTTTGTGGCTAATGTTTTCCTATTATCGAGGTCTTGCATATTTTAAGCACCCACCCAATTCTGTGGTATTATGTTTTTTTTTAAGGTCTGAGTGACAAGTACATTGATATAAGTGAATCATCATTTTGCAGGCATAAATTTTTATCAGATCGGTTTTCTCATAGATTTATACATTTAAGACAGGGCATCTGCCATTAAAGATTAGCTCCTGGAAGATAGGATGTTGTTCTAGTACCAAATGATAGAATTTCATACTTTAAACATGTGAAGCGAACTAGATAGTAAATGAGTATCTTGTTAAGTAATTTCTGGTTATCAGATAAGAAAAATGGAACTAAAAGGATATTATTGTGCAAGATTTCTGCTAGAGTCACTGCTTTGTGCTGCAGGATTGCATTTGACTCTAGGATACACCAAATATGATGATAAAGCCAAAAAAAAAGCAATAAAAAAAAGCATCTGAAGTGCATTATATCCTGTGATTGCAAGATAAATTAGCATTACCTTCTATGGGATTCTTCAGTGTGCAGTACATGAGAATCATTTGAGAGATAAAGAGGGACTTGATATTTTCTTGAAGAATCACCCTTTGAAAGTGAAATTTTTGGGGGGAGAGGAAACAAAAGACTTTAGTCAAAGACTGACATATAGTATCAGTCTGAACGAAGCCACGTTTCTTATTCATCAAATTATGCTCCCTGACACACTTAATAACACCACATAAATCTCTTCAACCCGATGCATCCCAGTTTTACAGATTCAATACTGAGTCTCATGTGGGAAGAAATGGGACTCAGAATAACCATGGAGGTAGTGGATTTCTGAGAGAGGCAAGTACAGGGAGTTTCCTTGACTCAGTGGCCCAAAATATACAGCTGGGTTTGTCAAAGGCAGGTCCCAAAAATGAAAAGTGCAGAACACAGAAAACAAAATCAAAGTCATTCCAACGTAATTCTTAGACTTTAACAAGCTGTCTTCCCAACAAGCTAAGTATTACTGTGCCTCCCAGAAGCACACGTGTCAGCATTTGTTTTTTATTTAAAGTGTATAAGAAGAGATCAGTAGTGGAATGTCCCAGTCAGATCTGCCTCATGAATTATACAGGAAAGCTGTGGATTTCTCAAACTGTATTTACCCTGCTTTGATTTGCAGAATTGTGCAATGTCTCTCAAAAGACATTTTCTAGGATCTAAGTTCACTTTGGTGTTTTTTTTTCCTACAGATGCAGTAGAAAAAGGTCTCACTGCTGTTACTGAAAGCTTGATTGCGTCTCTATGTCCAGTCATTACAGACAAATTGATGAAGTCACAGTTTACAGTAGTAGCCAGGATTCATGACAAACTTTTTAAAGTGCTTGATAAATTGATGTATATAATCATACACAACAGAATGCTGCCTATATGCACTATAAATATGTGTATGTGTCATTATAAATTGCATTAGTGTGGACACGTGCATCATATACAACCAAGTCATAATGACAGCCTTCTGTTTTGCCTCTTCCTTAGGTCTGCATTTCCCTTAATTTATCCTGTCACTTGTAACAAGAAAAGCAGATGGAATCTCTAACATGAAAATTTTAATACCTCGCAGAATATATATAGACTTTAAATATTTACTGTGATCATGTTTAAGTATTCTTATCATCTACACAAGGATGTAAACTATTTGAATCTTGCCAATTTTTTAAACCATGATAATTTATCTTGCTCATGAACTTTATAGTCTATTTCTGTGCTGAATGAAAATTGTCTACTTTTATCAGTTTAAAATTTGCCTTCTTTCAATTTCAAGGAAATTGAGAAAAGCTGTTGCTATGACAAAAAACCCCTGATGGTTATTTCTGAGCCACTCCTAGTATAAACTTTGGTCATGTTCCATTTTATACATCTTCTCTGTAACACAAACTTAATCCTTTTCATCTTTCTTCATGTAAGATATTTCCCATACCCCCAATGATTTTCATCACTTATCTCTCTCTGTACCAAGAATAAACTTCACAGACCAACTGTGAATGCTATTCTGTTGTAATAAAATATTGTTTTTATTCAGAGGTAAAACCAATAGATAATAGGCTTTCACTGAGTGCTTCACAGTGGCTTTAGCTACCATGCTCTTGGCAACCATGCTCAAATTTGAACACCTCCTGTCCCAGCTGTGTGGTTCAAGGCAGTTCCCCTCCTTGCAGAGACAGAACTTCCTTTTCTGGCCCTGTATTTGGGTCACTGCAGATGTGAAGCAGTCTGAGAGTCAGCAGGGAGGCAGCAGGGTGACAGGAGAATTTGGGATTGAAACCAAAGTGTTACAGAAAGTATAGATTCACCTAAAGCCACTGAAATATTTTATTTCTTATTGTAACAGGAAGTTTACATACTTGTGAGGAACACAAATGTGGTCGACTTGGCTGTGTTAGGTTTATGGTTGGATTGGACTCAATAATTGTAAAGGTCTTTTCAAGTTTTAATGATTCTATGTTAAACTATACAAATAGGTCACTTTTAAAGACTGAATTGCCAATGCATTACCATTTGCCATCAGCTGCCATCTAACTTAGCTGTTAATAGATCCTGTTGAAACTGTGTAAGGTCTTGACTTAACATAAATCACTCATACGTGAAACTTGTTGTTCTGCACTGATCCATTCCAAAGAAATAATAAATATATTTAACAAGCTCATTCATAGTGTGGAAAATTGGAGACACTTGCTACTTACCATATGTACAAAATGATAATTTATTAATACTCTTTGTTTTCTAACTTTTAAATCAGCTTCTGACTACATGGCATCATTTTAGACAAAAACAGACATGTATTTACTGGCTGCAGTTCTTTTGAGCTAGTCAGATCATTTAGCAGCTGGAAATGTGTTTACTGACCTTGATAATCTATGTTTTAGAACATAACAGCCACACCTGGCAACGTGGTAAAATATCTGGAATTATGCTCTTTTTTTCTTGGACCAGGCCTTGCTTGACTGTGGTTTAAAAGGACAATATGATACTGAAATAGACTGAATGTTTTGTAACTAAGACTACTAAACTACTAAAAAGCTTGGCTTCACTTTAAGAAGAAATAATATCATATGAAAGACTTTCTACTTAGCTAAAATGAAATTATTAAGCATTTTATTAACTGATTCTTACAGTTAAAAAAAAAAAAAACATAGTGCTGGGGCTGGGAGCGCCCAGCAGATTGCTGAATAAAAGAGAATTACCAGAAATGCTGCCACCCAGATTGAGACCAGTGATCTTAGTTCACTTCTTAAGGCACACACCTTAAAGTAATATATAATCTCAGTGGGCAGGAAGGAAATGAATGCCAGAAGTGACCTGGTTAGTCATTCCTCAGTCAGAGCTGCTGGAGCCAGACTGACAAGGTTCACTGATGGTGCTTTAATTGCTGCTGAAGGAATAATATTTAGTTATAGAAGACTGCTTTGCTATCAGACGAATCCTTTTCATGAACCTTGCATTCATGCACAAGTAGCACTAACTGAGGTATAGCTAGGGCTTGAGAACAAAAGCTTATTATTTCTTGGATATCTTTCCCTAGAACATTTACATATGTCTCAGAATTAAGAAAAGGCAAGGAACAATCACAGTGTATTTATGACTCTTTGAAGATACTATGTATAAAATATGAAATAATATGAAGAAATTGTGCTCCTGTAAGAAATTGTTGGTTTTGGGTTCTTTTTTCCTTACGTCTTGTATTATATAACCTATTACACTTTAAATGAAGAAAAATAGCAACATTTCAAGTTCACTGTTAATGCCATGGAAAGACTACATAGTATACCATCTCCTCCATTTGGCTTACCCTTATATTCACCTTTATATTTTACAACTGTTATTTATTTTCCTGTTTTGAACTAATTTTGAAATCTTGAAAACAATGTTACATTTGACTATCAAGAAAATGAAATGAGCATCGTATCTGTGGAGGTCACAGATATGATGCTCATTCACTGAAAATCAAGAGAAGTAATGAAAAAATTCAAACATGAAAAATTTATTATTTGATAAGCAGCTGGTGATTTCTGTAAAAAGCATCAATAAGAAGGATAAAAGAAATATCTTTGCAACACAATGGTTGGGTGTGAGAAACGGGAACTGTCTCTACCTGAAAAAAAAAAAAGCTAAATGTACATGATTAATATTTACTGGAGTTTTTATCATTTGAAGAAGGGGATTGAAGTAATTTCAGAGGCTGGAAAGTGTGTCTTTTCCAAAGTAAAGCTGTTGGAGGCAGACTGGCAGGATGCTCTATAGTTGTAGTGATATAGTGTCTCAAGTTACTGAAGGCTCAGAAAGCAGATGCTGGAATCAGGTTTTGAATTTAGAAGTGTGCTACCCTGGCTGTAGTAATAATGGATGATAGCAAGTCTCCACTTTTGTGTCTTTGACTCATGACAAGAGATTAGGACAGATAAGGATTAGCACAACTACTGTGAAACCTCTGCTGGAGAGAACTTGGGCCACTAAAGGTCAACAGGACACCAGTATTAAGCAGAAATCTTTGTTTCCAATTCTGTTTTAATCCTAGCACCATAAGGAAGTCATTATATAGAGCCTAAACCTGCTCAGCCACATGTGCTTCTCTGTAGAAATTAGTTAGAAATATGCAAATAATATAAGGAAACAATCTGCAACTTTGCATACTATTTGTATATGAACACAAACTTTTGGCTTATGGTTAATACTCCCTGGCAGTGACCAGGAAGGATGTGGCGTGGCAGATAGTGACAATCTTGGCATGTGGGCAAGGACAAGACAATAGTTAGGTGGCAGGTACAGAAGCAGGGCATGTGTATTCGTAGGGATGTGTGGCTGTGTGCTGGGGTGTCAGAGGATACCTGGAGCATGCAGGTGGCTGGAGGGGGACTCGATTCCTGGTATTCTCAAGACTGGGTGAAAAGATGGTAAATAAATTATTGAAGGTCTTAAAGACGAAGACACCTGACTTTAGAAATATTAATGACGTCATCTGCCTAGCAGCTCCCAAGCCCACAGATGAATGCAGGTATCTGGGAAACAACTGGGCTGGCAGATACAGAAACAGATTCTGTCAGAGCTGGAGCTCATGAACTGGGATCTCTATCCCAACCCCCTTTCTCACTAGAGCTTAAGGTCTTGTCTGCTTGTCCTTCCCTGTCTGCCCCAGCAAGAGGAGCAGCTGCAGGGACATTCCTTGGTCATCCAAACCCTTGGCAGTGCAATGCCCCTGCAAGCTGAAACTCGGCATTAGGAAGTGTCACAGCAATGTGCCAGGGTAGTCAGACCCCATCGAGGCTCCACGGGGCCTAATGCTTTGACATTTTGCTTCTTAACACTGCCAACAGCAATGCTAATTATTACAGCTTGCATTTGCCCACAGCAGCTCATTTAAGCCTGGCCACTAGTCAGTGCCTGGATTGCAATGGCTGCTCGTCACCAGAAAGCCAGGTCACCTGGAGCTGTTTCAGATCCAGGACTGAGAAAGGCCTTGTACTTAAAACCTTGCTCCTGTGGTGCTACACAGATCACAGACACTTCAAGTGCGTTAAATAAGTGAATTTAGGCCTATACAGAATGCTCCCTTTTCATCAATGATGCAACTGTTTTTGAACAAGCTTTAAAACACTTGCTACATGAGTGCATGTAAAACTTCCCATTTTTGTCTTGAATCAAACACTGACGGAAAATGGGCCATCTCCTATCTCGATTTTCCTTATAACTCACATTACTAAGCAGACAGCTACTACAGACAGACTCAATGCTGCTAGACCCTGCAGAATCACAGCGATCTTTATTCAGGCTGGAAGAGGCACCAAACTGGGGCAGGTCTCCCCCAGGGCACCCCCGCTCAGCCCCAGGTGCCCCCCGTCCCAGCCGTCACTCGCGGTTGCCCCGCCGGGCCCGGCGCCCCCTCCCGCTCCCCCCGGGCCGCCTCAGCCGGGCCCGCCGCGAGGGCGGGGAGCGAGCGCCTCCGGGAGCCGCCCCCGGCCCCGCACGGCCCGAGCCAGGCGGGCCGGGCAGTGCGCACGCGCACCAGCGCACGAGGGAGGAAGCGGCGCCCTGCGCGCCTGCGCAAGAGGGGATTCCGCCAGGCTCCGCCGTACTTCAACATGGCGACCTAGGCCGGCCGCGCCAGCGTCACCGCGGGCGGGCGAGCGAGGCCGCCGCCGCCGCTGTCGCCGTCATGTCCCGCCACAGGAACGTCCGAGGATATAACTACGACGAAGGTAGCGGTGACAGCGAGCAGGTGCTAGTGGCAGAGCTGCGGAGCCCGCCGCAGCTGCCGGTCCCTCCGCGCTCCCCGGCCCGTGCCCCTGCCATGGGCCGGCCGGTGACCGCGGGCAGGAGGGTGTGGCGGGGCTCGCCCGGCGGTAGGGGAGGGCCTGGGGGGCTGTCTGGGGCGGTGGGAGGGGAAAAGCCGCCCCCTCACCTCCCCTCGGCGGGGGTTGGACGGGGCTCCGGGCGAGGCCTCTCCCCGCCCCGTTCCCGGCCCGTTTCCCGCCCGGGTGGGGAGGGTCGGGCACACGTGGCCGCTCTGCCGTGCGGGACCTCTCGCTGCTGCTGCCGGGGGCTCCCGGGAGCTTCCACACGGGGAGAGCGTGCCCTTGGAACGGGGTTCCAGCCACAGCTGCATTGCCTTAGCTGCCCAAATTGACTCCGCTTTGTAGTAGTGGCGCTGACTTGAAAAAAGCCTCAGTATGGTTGAATCCGTCCATCTTTAGTCTTGAAAAACTTAAAAATTTGTATTCACGGCCCAACTCTAGCAAAGTGTTGCTGATGTTAATAGGTAGGAGTTAGCAGCTGTTACTTGAGGAAGAAATGTAATTCTTAACGATGGAGTTGTGCATTTAGGGATTTATCTCTTTTTCAGGCACCTGTCTCATTTTACTTACGCTTCTTGAGTGGAATGAAGGAGTTCTTCCATAAGAACTTGGCTTGTGCCTGCAGTACTGCAGCTTTCTTTGTGCTCTGGGCCCATTAACTTACACAAACCATAAATCAGAGTAATTTTTTTTTTCCTTGAAAGTCTTTATTTTTGTTGGCTTGGGTTATGGAGAAATGGACACACTTCCTATTCATATTAAAGAGCCCTTTTGTGAGAGCAGCAATTTTGTTGCTTCACTTTGTCAGATTATTAAAAAAATGGAAGAAATGCTTCAGCCTGCCCCTGGTCTTCTGTTGAGTAAACAGACTACACGGTTTTTATGTATTATAGTACCACAAATTGGGTCTTGCACTCTGATACTGGAATTTCTTGGAAGTTGTAATTTCATGTGAGCTGTGCTGGCTGTGTGTTCCCACCTTGAAGTTTCTGCTAGTGTAAATTTATCTAATATAGGCAAAATCCAGAACTAGATTGGGAATTTTATTGCTTGATTTTTTTCATCCTCTAGAGACCGTTTTTCATAACAGATTGGTTGAAATGGTGATTTCAGCTGAGTCGCTGGCTTTTGAGAAGTTGAGTGTGCACTGCATAGTTAATTTCAGTGTTGATACACTCATCAGACTCTTGTAATAAGTTTGCTGAGATAGTCAGTAATTTGCTGTAGCTATTAAGTTCCTTTTTGCTATTGGAAGCATGACTGTGAGGTTATGTATCAGGTCTTTACCCTTGTACCACGTTTATTCTCTAGTGACACAGAATCATTTATGGCCCAAATGAAATAGACTTTGTGTCTTCTTCTCTATTAAATGCAGTATGGTTTTTTTTTATGCTGCATGTGGTTCTGTAATCCCAAATATGAGTCGCATTTCTAAGCTAAATATTTAGCTTAGTATTTTTTGGTTTCCTTTCATTGGCAGACTTCTGATGCCTTAGGTCTTCTGGCCTTTATTTGACCATGTCCATTTTTCCCCCCTCTCCTTTCTGAGATATTGTGATCATGACCAAATGTGATATTCCATCTGCAAATATCTTGACAATACAGCTGGAATACTTCTAGAGAGTAGCTTCTACTGTGTTCTCTGTAATTTATGTAAATTTTAAATTCTAATTTTTATGGTCAGTGCATGCTGTGATCTGTCTTTTACAGCAATAAAGAGTAGATGTTACATGTGAAGCTGCCAAGTGCAGTAGTGTCTTTAATAATAGTTTGTTACTTTTTTCATGTATTTCATTATTACTTAGTGAAAATTACACTATTTTTTAATATTGGCATAATACTGGGATTCGTTTTTGGAGACAAAGGTGCATAACTTACTCTTTGTATTTCTTGATGCCTTTTTTTTTTTCTGAGGAAAGAATATTTTTATCGTTAAGTAACTGTTTAAGATACTTGTGTTTTACCTGAAACAATGTTGTATATTCAAAGGGAATTGTGAATTGATTTTTTTTGCCTTGCTGAACTTCATTTGAAAGGTGGATGGGTGTGAGCATAAAATAGAGAAGAAAGGTGAGAAATGCATAGGAATGCAGTAGAAATGCTGGTCCTGAGTTATTGAAATAGAAATTGTAATTGAACTGCCTGTCTGGGGTGAAGACTGAGAGGTCAAGCAAAAATATCAGGAGAAATGCCATAGGCAAAGATTTGTGGAATGTAGAAAGTTAGACTTAGTCTTTGAGGGCCAAGGAGCGGCTGAAGGAGGAGGTGTGAAGTATGGTAGCTCTTGGAAATTTTCAGCCTAATGAATAGACTATTAAATGTTAAATTGTATTATTGTAAGAAAATGCTGTTATTGGCACTTGGAAGGTTATTTCTCTCCTAGGTAAGTAGACAGAACCTCAGTCAAATACAGGAAATGCATTATTTCATAAAACCTTGTGCAAAATGTATGCTTTGAATTGTAGTATTATTTAGAAATTGTGCAGATTAATCTTGTTGTTTTTGCTTCATAGACTTTGAAGATGATGATGTGTACGGCCAATCAGTAGAAGATGATTATTGCATTTCTCCTTCAACAGGTTAGTTCAAATAATTATCAAGTATTGTTCATTGATACCTGTTCTGATATATATTTCTGAATGAAAACAAAGTTTAAAAGCTAGTGACACTTTTGAAAAGTGCCAAGTGGCCATAATCCTGTTACAGTCAGTTATGCAGTGTTAGGCATTGGACATTTGAAAGTCTCATTAGACAACTGGCCACATCTTGAGTCCTACATATGTGTTATCCTAGATGGTTGGAATGTAGTTGTCAATGTAAAAATCTGCTCTGTGGGAATGTGTTGATCATCTTGAAACACTTGGTGAGTTTTCCTGTGGTTAGTAGGATCTACCTGGGCTTAACAGTTGTTATTGTGCACCTGGTAGTTGGTGTCTTGTACACACCTTTGAGTACATGTGGGACAGACAGGGAGTCCCATTGTGGGTTGCAGTGCTGTTCATCCCATGCAAGATCACGTGGAGCTAATCAGCCTTCCAGCATTTGCAGGGTTGCAAAGTAGGTTTAAAAGCAGCAAAGGCTGTGTGCTCAGGTGAGGCATAATTGGAGTGGCTCAGCCCGGCTCAGCCTGGCTGAATGAGCCTGGCTGTAGAACCATCAAGTTGTATTCTCCAGTCAAGTCTCTGGCAAGATCATCAGTTTAGGATTTCCCCAGATTTGGTGGCAGTGCTTCTAGAGCTGAATGGGCCTGGAAATAGTACAGCGGGTGTTGACATGAAGCTGTGCTGCTGCAGGTGACTGGTTTGGATCTAATCCACCGTGACTGTGATGTAGTGTGTGACCTCTGGCCGCAGGAACTTAAGATAATTCGGTCTTCTTGAGATAAACTCTGGTCCTCTCCCATGCTGTTGATTTCAGTGATGAAAATGTGCAATGTGTACCTTTTGCTCAAGTAGAGACTGATAAATGGCAGAATCAATTCCTGGCTGTGCACAGTAATTTTCCTAAGAACTCTTTGTGTGGAAGCTTCAACTATAAGATAATCTGATGTAGATTGTGTAGCAGTCTTAATAGTTGCTTCAGTTTTGGCAATTGAATATGAAGTGGTATGTATGCATTTGGGAATCAGCTGCTAGAAGTTGCTACTTCTGGATATACACCTGCTTTCTGTGTGGATTTCAGAGCTGGGGAGAATATTACATGGCTTATGGCAATTTGTTTACATTATGCTTTGCACATTTCTGAGAAAGTATAATGACTGGGGCTCTTGTTCAGCAAGGAGTTTTAGCTGTATATGGCTTAATGTTGCTAAATCAGAGTTGAAACCATGCACTTGTTTAAAGTTTTTTGTGAATATGTGTTTTTACTCATGGGCTGTATTTTTAATGAAATTCCAAGAAAGAAAGAATGTGTTCAACTCCATTCAATTCTTATCAGCAATTTAACAGTCACATATTATAATCACATACTTTAAAAGCCATGCTCATTTCATGCTAACTTTTTAAAATTCAAACTGAAAGTGGTTGAAAATTCAAATCAAAAATGGTGTAAGGTTCTGAAGACATTAGGGCATAGATTTGTATAGAAAATACTGTTTCTCAAACCTGGAGTATAATCTTTTTTGTAATGCTGAACCTTGCAGAATTACTTCATTCCATTCATACACGGATATTGTCCAGCCTGTAGTTTCACTGTGATGGCAACTTGTTTATATTCTAGCATGAGCTGTTGTATGCTCTGTGCAGTCCTCAGTTAGTAGTTATTACACAGTAGTGTCTCACCACCCCCTTGAAACCACTGCAACAGTCCAACATCCTAACTTATTTTACCTTTAGTTATGTTTTGCTTTTAAAGGAGGAAAAAAATTAACTTCTTTTTTTATTACTTTGTTTTTTACCTAATGCAGCAGCTCAGTTTATTTACTCCAGACGAGACAAACCAGCCACATTTGCTGAGCCATTAGATGAAGAATATGGCTGTGAAGGTACTGATGCTGCTGCTGATGGTTTTACACCCACTCATCAGTTGACTGAAGTTGATAGAGGTAATTATAGAAAACAGCTATCAGAATAATCTCTTACAAGAGTTAAAGATTTACTAGAGTAGCCTTAAATTAATGTTTCTTACTTGACTGACATTGCTCAAAATTTTGGAATCTTGTTATAAAACAGTACCCTTCAGGGAGCTACCTTCAGTGATCGTTCTTCAAGTTCATAACTACCTTTTGTGTACTACTTGTAACTTGGTTGCATACACTGAAATGTGTTCTTAGTTTCTTACTAGAAATAATGAGATTTTATGTGGAGACATTAGAACAGCTGTACTGACCACTCAAATCTTCACTCTTGAATATTATAAACTGAGTATTAGTAGTAAAATGATTTCTTTTTGCTTTGTATTTCAAATTATAGCGATTAGCAGTATTTAAGGGGTTTTCGAAGTCTCTAATTTCCTTGAAAGAATAGCCAGTATTCTGGTACAATCTTTTCTTACTCTTACCTTTTGAGTTTGTGAGACTTTTGTTTCCATTCAGTCTTGCAGCCATGAGTTCCAGGTTACAAGCTGAGTTCTGAACTGAGTGGCTGGGGAAAAAATACTTGCTTGTGTTTTTTAAACTTGCTGCCTGATTGCCTAATTACTTGCTTTATGAAAAAGATTCACAAGTCTCTTTCCTAAGTATTAATAGTTAGTACAGTTTTTAATGTTTTTAAAATAATCAGGATTGTTTTTTAAATGTTCAAAAGATCAGACTAAAGTGTGTTGAAATTTGGTACTTTAAAAAGTTGCAGAAAATTCAGAACAGTGAATTAGAACGAATTTGGATTCCATGTCAAGTAAATTCATAGAAGTTAAGCTAATGCTTAGAGATATGGTTAAATATCATTGGGGAGTTATACATGTTTTTACAGCAGGAAATAAAGCTGTGGAGGGCAGTTTGAAAGGATGAGCCAGTACAGTGATACATGTGATCTAGACAATGCAGTCCTCTGGCTTTGCAGAATGCTCTTGACAGACTCAGTTAAGACCTGGTATTGGAGCAGGAAGGAAAGTAACATTTTGGACTAAAAAAAGAGAGAAAAGAAACCTCAAAATATCCACTTTACTGTGAAAACAGCAGCGGTCTCACTAGACCTGTTATGTTTGATACAGTACGTAGTGTTGGCCATTAATACAAAATTGTTGATGTAGCCAGGGTGGCTGCAAAGACTTTCACAAGGTTGTTCTTGTTGGGTATTAGATAGTAGAATGGCAACCAGCGCATTATGCAGGGCTCTACCCACACTTGTTTTGCAGGGCAAATGTCTGGGGAAGATTCACTTGCTATGTGAATTACAGGTAAAGGGTGATAATATAAATAACCTCATGGAGGTAGGAATTCTGCAGCATTGAATTCCCAAACTTCTTTAAACATCTTCCAGGAAGTGTTCAAATAAAAATATGTGCCTGTCTTCCTGTTCTTCAGTTCCTGTTTTCTAAAATCTGAACTGGCAGAAACCAGGATTTCAGGAAGATTTTCTTCTGCTCTTTAGTGTTTGTATGTCTTCCAGTGAGTGGCAAACTGGTTGAATTTTCAGTCTCTTATTGTGCAGCAAGTATCTTAGTAAAGGCTTGTAGTAGTTGCAGAAATATACTCCAAAGAAAATTGATTTTATCAGCCAAAAATATATTACAGTTTCAGGAAAGGTAAAGGTTACCGGTAGTTTGAAACCTGGCGTGTTGATCCAGGTTTTCAGTTGTTAAGGCCTGAGGACCCTGAAAATGCTGTTTTACTTTGGGTGTTAATTGTAGCATCTGTAAGCACTTAAAATGTGCTGTTCGGTGGGATTATATGTTGATTTACTGTATTGCTTTGGATGATTTTAAGGTGATTATTTGTATTTCTTCCCTGCAATTAAGATAGTTATTTTACAACATCAACATATTTCAGTACTGCGACTTTCTAGATTAATAAATAGTCAATAATATATTATTTATTAAAATATCTGAAGTAGGTCAAATATTCTGCAGGGTGTGGAAACAAAGTCTATCAGGGCAGTAAATGAGATTGAAATTAATTTCTGAAGGTTTTAAGCCTTATTGTAATATTTTTCCTTCTGTTTGCTAATCAGAAGTGTGGTGCTAGTGGTTAGGTCACTGGAGACATATTTTTGGGCAGCTTATAACAGTAATGTGTTTCTTTCAGCCCGTCTTAATTCATGCCTTGATCAAATGAGAGAAGTTTTGGCAGAGTCCATACCAGAACAAACAATGGTGCAAGCAGTCCTGGATGCTAAATTTGATGTACAGAAGGCTTTGGATCTTGTGCTTTCACAAGGCAGTAAGCAAAATGTGAAGACCAAGAATAAGGATGCTGTGATTTTAGCAAAGACTACAAAAGGTATACTTATATTTAATTGCTTATATTCAAGGTGATTCATTTCTATCTACAGTTTAATTTGGACTTTACAAACTGTGAAGACACTTACCATTGCAATAGTCATTTCTTGGAAAATGAAAGAAGACTGACTTACTATATGTGTGTTCTAAAACGTTTCAAGGAAAGAGCTTTTCTTGAGTGAGAAGTCAAAGTAACACTTCAGTGTCAGTTTAAATTCAAGCTGGGACCATCTGCAGTTCATGATAGATTTCTCATTTATAATATATGACTTAACTGAAATAATGCATGTCTTTAAATTTGGAAAGCATCTTTAAATTTCTAGTGCTTCTGTTACTTATTCGGTAAACTGACATCTCCCATCCCTAGTATCTCCCTTTTTGGGTAGTGTCTATTAAGTAGCTTTTTTATTCTGATTTGTACTTAAATATTTGTAGTCTTTACTGGCATTCTCTGCTGATTCTTAAAGTTCTTTATGTATTTCAGTAGATACCTGTGATTTACATGTAGAACGTTCCTTACCTTTGGATGACACTTAGTAATTAAATGCCTTTTCATGTTTCTTGATTTTTTTTTTTTTGTTGCTGCTGTCAACTTTTAAAAAATGGGATATTTCCTTGTGACTGGACTTCCATCTGAAAATTATTGGCTATTGTAAGGTAAGGAGACTTACATTGTTGTCCAGAAATGTGTGTTGATACAGACAGTTTCTCTTGTGCAGTAGACAGTTTTGCTGACAACACCAACAAACTTGGGTTTGGAAACTTGGCAGACAAAAGTGATTCGGTTCTTTATTCTTTAACTACAAATTTTGAAAAATCCAATATACCTTCATGTGGAAGGAAAGGATTGAAATCCTCTTCACCTGTTCTGTCATCTGTTTTCAGTGATGATTTGTGTAAAGGATCATTTTGTGCCCCTGTGAATAAACAAGCAGAGAAGCAACTAGCAGAAACTGCTAATGCAGTAAGTTTGGTTCCTGACAGTCAAGATGTTTACTCTAGGATAGGAAATAACCCATTGAAGTACAAGGAAACACAGGACTTGAAATCCTTGCTGATGCAGAATGTGGTTTGTGATCCTCTGAGTCCTGAACACAGCATTCCTCTTTTTTCCTCAAAAACTTCTGATTGTAACAGTAGTGCAAGTTTTTATTGTCCTCCGTGTTTAGGAAGTGCTTTAGGAAACTTGACTCTTGATAATGAAGTCAGTCATACTATAAATAAAAAGAATGAACTTCTTGAAAATTTTTCTTCACTTGCACAAAGTAGAAAGCAAGAAAGCCTCTCTTCAGACATGGCTGCTTTGCCAGTGTTAAGATCTGGAAGTACATCATTGGCTGACTTGCTTCAGGAGCACCAGGAAAGCAGTGCTAGCCACTGTTACTCTTTGGCTGATCTTTTCACCCAGTCAACAGCGAGTCTCACTGATAGGAAGTTGGGAACTTCATCATTATCACAACTAGTAAGTCAACCCCAAACTTCAGGTGGGATGCCAGAGCTAACAGGATCTTTGTCTTCTCTAGCCCTTTCTGAAGTTTGTCCAGTAAAGGAGATTGAGAATTTATCACTCTCGGATTTAATAGCAGAGACTATTGAAATAGATAAAACTCAGCAAAGGACGGACTTGCCCATGCACAATGTAATTGAGTCGAGGCCCTCCCAAGGAACCAACATTGATTTAAGTGTCCTTGTAAAAAGTGCAGGTGTATCTACAGAGAAAAGTGTGGCAGGGCAGTCAAATACCTTAAGTCCTGAAATGAAACTTGTAAAAGAAAAACAAGGAAAAGGTTCTGGTTTTGCCAAAGCAAACAGAAAACCCAAGAAAGGGCATGGTGGTCTTAAGAGGCAGGATTTGTCCCTTTCATGGATCAAGGCGCTGCGTGCAAGACCTTCAGCTTTTGCTTTAACCCTGTGCCTCCGTTATCCTCCCAAAGGGTATAAGCGGCGCACAGTTGGGCTGCACAAAACTTTCCTATACAGTAGACAAGTACAAGATGTAAAACCCAAGGAAACTGCTCCTACAATAGCCATAACACCGTTTGACTTCAAAACAGCATCTCCTGATGATATTGTGAAAGCTAACCAAAGAAAAGCTTTTACAAGACAGTAATGAGAAAAAAAAGGCATCAGTGTTATTGAATTGTATTTAAAGAATCAATATAGGACCTATTTATGATCCAGAGTTGATTTTTTTTATTTTTTTAATGGACATATTACAGTTCTTGCTGATAGGTAGAAATTTGTATGCGAACTTTTAAAGTGCTGCACTGAATATCCTAATTTTTGCATAATTTTCACTGACAGTTTAACATTTTTAACTTTTAGAAAGTCTTGAACTCTACTATACAGATGCATATACAAAATTCTGTAAACACCATTAGTCTTCTTGAAATACCACTTTAGGTGTTGAAGATACAGTTCGTTGGGAAGAACAGTGAATTATTATTTTGTAAAGTAATTTACTTTTGCTATATGGTGTATAGTTTGGGGAGCAGAAACCTCAGTTTATATTACTACTGTTTTATTAAATGTTCTTAAAGTTAGATTTTCTGATAAAGGTATGTTGTTAAAGTGCCAGTCTTGTAATGGATGTTTCCAGTTAATGTCATTATTCTATCTTTATACTGATCACACTATTACAACAGAAATGCCTTTAGTTTTTAAAAGCCTCAAGGACCTCAGGTTTTGACAGTTCTGGTTGTGGTAGTACATGTGTAGTTTTTGATAGGACCAAATTTGTAGGGGAGCAAGCAATTAAATTGTTGCGCCCCGTGACTCCAGTTAGCTATCAAAATGTGATATCCAGCATTTTAAACCAGCAATTTTATAGATATGTACATGCTGCATGTATTTTGTAAGAAGGTTCCCTAGGATTCTATTGTTTATTCTCAAGCCTTTTAGAGAGGTGCTGAAGTTTCAGTACTTTCAACTGTAGCATGAGAGTCTTTGCTTAATGGAAAAAAAAATAAGGCAAAGCCTAAGTGCTGTTTGTGTCTGCCTCTTGTCTTTCTTGATGAAAACTTCCTTCAGAAATGGAAATGCATTCTCTTCTGCTGTTTGTACACACTGCTGTTACTTTGAATCTTTAGATGAAAGATCCAAATCAGAACATTCTGGAATTGCTATGGTGCCCTATTATTCAAATTAGTAGCTGCATGTATGTTTTAACTTTGCTTTTAGCACACATTATGACATCTGATATATTTCCAGTGTCATTGCCAGTATTTTAAATTCAGAACAGCAATAAGTTCAATAGAGATACTGCTGCAACTCGAAAAATGTGTGTTCATAAACTTATGCTAAACTTGGCAGCTAGTATGAAACAGTAGATATGACTTTCATCTAGTTTTAACCTAATTTTTTTGAGCATGTTCGGTCAAAAAAAAGGACAAAACTTTAAGGTTTATTCCTGACTTCAGATTGCACTATGATTTTGTTTCTAAATAAAATAAAACAACATGTTCCAGTTCTCTCAGGTACAAATTTAATGGTCTGTATATTTTGCCTGTTTGTCTAGTTGCTGCATCTGTCACTTAGGACTAAGACCAGTGTGATCTTTGACCTTGTGAATGAAATTAATGTTTCTTACCCTAATTAATAAAAGTTTTATATAATGACAGTGCTGCAGTGTTTATGTTCCAATTGATGTGTTAATATATCCGAACCTATTTGGAGTTCCTTTAAAGGATTAAATAATACAATCCAGTGTATATACTATGATCTGATAAGTTCATTAACAGGAGCATAATTGATTTCCTGAGAAGACTTTCTATAGAATCTGGTGGATACTGATTGTACTACTGATTGTTTTCTTGATTAGTCATAATAGCAAATTCTACTGTGTCAAAAATATGAAGTGCTTTTCAGTGAGCTCTTTCTCTGCAGTTAATCCAAGCTTTAACTTCCCCATGCTTAAAAATCCAAGTCTGTTTTTCCTACTGACCAAAGGGTCCTGTTAGCAGAGTTTGTAGTTAAAGCTCACTTTTCCCAAAATTGTGTGTATTTTTCTAGCAGAGTAATTCTAATTTTTCAACATAAAATATGAGTGCAAAGTTTGGCATTGTCATGCCTGTTATATTTGTAGGTGGTTTTACTTTACTGTGTTTCAAATGCTCCAGAAGACTTCATTAATGTCAATAGAGATTTCTAATATATGTGGGTCTTTTAAAGTTGAACAGCTTTGCTTTCCCTTTTAAATATTTTCTTATTTTCTCTGTCTACCTCTGGTGCTGGTCTGTTTTCTCATTCCCCTGGCTGCCCTTATTTGCATAAAACTCCTTAGCATTTGTTATCATTTTAGAGCATGAACTGGACATACAACTAAGTGTAAGTTCTGTGGATACCATTGGAACAAGTGGTGGGGGGCAAAAAGAACATCAGCATTGTATATTTATCATGGATCTTACTGTGGGATTGTTACCTTAGTAAACAACTTTGGATCTTGTTAGGCACCTAGATTTTAATATATAATTATTTTTTCATTGGCATTTGACTCTGGTGTTAGTAGTCATGAAGTAGCAGTATGTGCTATTCAGTGTGTAAACAGTAGGGGAGGGATTTTTCCTCAGTTTGCAATCCTGAATCCTGAAGTGAACCTTGAATTGATACAGACCTGCAGGCTAAACATTGGAGAAGGTACTTAAGTGGTGGATTAACCTGAATTCCAATTCATTTTCAGCAGAGATTTATTTTCATGCCTAGACAATTTTATAGTTTTGTTTTTCTAAGCAAAAAGTATTGTGTCACTATATTTATTTTTTAAATTAAACAGGTATTTTAATAATTTCCTTAATTATTCCTTTAATTATTTACTGAGAATGAGGTATATGGTATCAAGGACAAGTTTGTGTTGGAATACTGCATGATATGGTATGGGGCATTTTTGTGTAACAGCTGTGTTTGGCCTTTGCACTGAAGGGTTTGTGCCTAATGAATATTAGAATTCTAGTACAGTAATTTTGCTGTTTTATGCTTGACATGGTGAGTTTATTTTCTTAATTTATGTATATAATTCCCCTCCCTCATTTTGCAGCTACTGTCTTGGCTAATATGGGTTAATTGTGTTACTTGTTTTGGAATTCACATATTAACATTGCAAAATACTTGTCTGTGTTTGCATATAAACAGAAAAAGGTAATATTAAACTGCATAGAGGTACTCCTAAGGCATTTAGTACATCAAATCTACTTTGTGCATAATTTTTAAATGGCTACTGACTATTTTTAATACAAAATTGACTTCTGGATGTTGCTTTATGTATGTAAATAAAATGCATATTATTAAAGGACTGAGATAATTATGATTTCTTGTTAACTTACCTGATAGAAATAGAATTGAATGTTCTGTAATGTTTATGTCTGTTGTGGAAACAGGCTTCAGTTCTTGTCCGGGTTTGCATGGGCATTCTTTGCACAGAAGATTCCTTTGGAGAAAATAAGGCAAAATCTATTTGGACAGTTCTCAAGATCTTAAGTTTCACGTGCAGCAAACTGCTTGAATTTCTAGAACTGCTGAACAACAGTATTTCAAAGTGTTATTTTTAAGACACTAATTGGTGCAGGGGCAATTGCAGTCTTCTGTTTTCTCCTGTTTCCTTACTGTGCCATACAGAAACATTTTTCTGTAATCAACAGTTTGTGAAAATCTGCACTTAGGCAAACTAGTACTGCAAAAATGACTATCTGGACAATAGATCTGTATGAATATTGGATACAGCTTGTCTTTTTATGAAGCATATGTACTTTATTACAGTGCCATTGTACAAGGACAGTAGTTCATTCACGAGCTAGGGTTGTACAGACACTCAGTCACATATTTTTCAAATCTGAAGTACCTAACTTCTCAGATTTTTAGAATGCTTTTGTATTAGGTTTGATTACGGATCAGTATTTCAAGAAAATATTTAACCCTGTTGTAATTCATGTAGTAAGCTTCCTAAAGTGCTGAAAAGGGATGAATTGAGTTTTTGAGGTTATCTTACTTTTTTTTTTCTTTCATTTTGTTGAAATGTAGACAGCTAATGAACTTAGATTTGATGTTCAAGTTCCTGCATCCAGACTTTTAATTAGATGATAGAAATGACATTAGTCCAAGTCACCTATCTGGACTGGAGAACAATGTGAGGAAACAAAAAGCCAATGGTTATTTATTTATTTATTTAATCATACTTGCCTTCCCAAATTGCTCTTTCAATGCAGTTCAACGGGAATGGGTCTCTCTTTCATTATCGCTGTATTATGCAGCAATTGCTCCTTTTGTGGTCTGTTCAAGTACACCATATTACCAAAAAGTAAAAGCTAGTTGCAGTTTGTGATTTTAGGTAATTCTTAAGATGAACCATCTGTATGAAGCTGCTCATCAACTTCTAGTGTCATCATGGAAAGGTTCTTTATCTGGTTTGTGGATTCGTTAGGTTGCATGCTTAAAAATGGCCCATTAGAAACAATTGTCAGTGACTTCTGAGGTATGTCAGTAGTTTGTTGCTCAAATAATTGATCAGTATGCTTAGTGTTGGTAGGATTCCTTTAGTAAATAACCCATTGCCCTAAGCTTCTGGTACTAATAAGGCCAGAAGATGACTATAACCTGTATAATGGTTGTAGTCTGTAGAGATTAAAGTGATATTTGAAAGAGAATCTTTAAACCATTTCTTAAGACTTATGAGAACATAATGAAAATTATTTTACTCTTTTGTAAATGAGATTATGGAGATTTTAGAGAAGAGTTGCTCATGAAGTATTTACTCATCATCAGTGAGGTCCCAGCTGACTGGAAGCTGGTGAGCATTGTCCTGATTTTCAAGATAGGTATTAAGGAAGACTCCAGAAACTACAAACCCATCAATCTCACTTCAGTGTCTGATAAAGTTATGGAAGAGATTTTTCTGGGAGGTATTGAAAAACATCTGAAAGATAGCACAGTCAGTGATCACAGCCAGTATGGCTGTATGAAAGTCCTGTCCAATTTTGTTTTATTATAAGGTAACCTGCCTAGTTAGCCAAGGGAATCCAGTTGATGTAATCTTTCTGGATTTCAGTAAAGCTTTAGGGACTGTCTCACAGGATCCTTCTGGACAAAAAGCCCAGCATGCAGCTGAATAAACACATTATGAGATGGGTGAGCAGCTGGCTCATGGATCAGGCACAAAGGTTTATAGTGAGTGAGGTGATATCAGACATCTCTAGTGAGGCTCCATCCTTGGCCCTGTGCTCTTCAACATCTTTGTAAATGTCTTGGACACAGGACTGGAAGGGATAACGAGCAAGTTCACAGATAATGGAAAACTGGGAGGAGCTGCGGACTCCCTTGAGGGCAGGGAGGCCCTGTAGAGAGACCTCAATAAATTGGAGAGTTGGGCAGTCAGCATGAATGAAGGTCAGCAAGGGCAAGTGTCAGATTCTGCACCTGGGGGTAGTACATACAGGCTGGGGAATGAGATGCTGGAGAGTAGCGCCATGTAAAGGGGCCTGGAGGTGCTGGTCCATGGCAAGCTGAACCTGAGCCAGCAGTGCCCTGGCAGCCAGGAGGGCCAACCCTGTCCTGGGGGGCATCAGGCACAGCATGGCCAGCCAGGCAAGGGAGGGGATTGTCCTGCTCTGCTCTGGGCTGGGGCAGCCTCACCTCCGGTGCTGGGGGCAGCTCTGGTGCCACAACATAACGTTAAACCACCAGAGAGCATGCAAAGGAGGCCGTGAGGATGGTGAAGGGCCAAGAGGAGAAGCTGCATGAGGAGCAGCTGAGGTCACTTGGTCAGTTCAGCCTGGAGGAGACTGAGGACAGACCTCATCCCAGTCTCCAGCTTCCTCATGAGGGGAAGAGGAGGGGCAGACACTGATCTCTGTGATGACCAGTGACAGGACTCGAGTGAAGGGCCTGAAGTTGTGTTAAGGGAGGTTTAAGCTGGATATAAGAAAAAGGTTCTTCACCCAGAGGGTGGTTGGGCACTGGAACAGGCTGCCCAGGGAAGTGGTCACAGCACCAGCCTGACAAAGCTCAGGAGGTGTTTAGATGATGCTCTTGGGCGCATGGTGTGACTCTTGGGGTTGGTGCTCTGCAGGGGCAGGAGCTGGACTTGATCCTTGTGGTTCCCTTCCAACTCAGAATATACTGTCACTTTGTGATTTTTGTCAATGTGTGGGCATAATAGCTGATGAAGATGGATATTATTTTGATAATTTGAATCTTTTTATCCATAACATGAAAAATATACAGATTTCCCTTTTTTGACTGGTGACATATGTTCTTGACATGTGTAGCATTTCTCAGGTGTCCTTTGTTCTGGTATTAGATATTCAGAGATTTCAGTTTGAAACACAATCTTGTAGTAAGTTGTTCTCACTATAGTCAAGACAAGCAAAGATTTTTGTTTCAGGAAATGTAGCTGGTATTTATGGGTTCTCTGAAAAATCTTTCTTAAAATTCAAATTTCTGACAATTATTTTTGTGAAAATTGTTCCCTCAGTGAATAACATCTACATTTTCGTTTAATTTCTGCATGTTTTTTTTTCTAGCTAAACTATATTTTCATTTCTTTTTGCTTGTGTTAGTGTTACAGAACAAACAGATACTAGTAATTGAGCAAGGTTCTATTCCATTTTAGGCACCATTTTAGTTTAACGGAATTGTTAACCACTTTATGACATTAAGATTTTTGATTTTAGTGATGCTTGAGCCAGAAAGAGGTCAGGTGTCTGTAAATGTGCAGTCCTTGCAGGAAATAAGCTCTGCGAACTGATTCTGTTTGGTTTGGTTGTTGGGGAAGCAAGGAATCTAGAGTTGAGCTGTCTTTGTGGTGGCACTGGCTATTTTGTTTTATGGTAGTTTCTCAAGAATAGCACCAAGAAAAGGTTTATTTTTTATAAATATTTAATAAGAAATAAACTTCACAGTAGAGTCAAAGTTGAAAGTAAGGCACAGGAAGCTGAAAAGCCTTACTCATGACATGCCAGATAATCTAGGAATAGAGCACACGTCTCAAGTCTAGGTTTGTAGATACTGGGCTTTCCTACTTTCTTTTGCTTACAGAGAAGCAGTTAATAGATATTAATAGAGAAACAGATATTTCTTCACTGAAATGTATCCTTGGTTTATGCTTTTATTAATTCTGAATTTATTCAGAATTTTAACATAACTGGTAATACAGTGCGGGCAGTTTCAAGAAAAGAACAAATAAAATTGGCAGGTGCTTACCTTGCATTTTGTTAATTTTTCTTTTAATTTTCTAATTTTTTTTTGCCTCTCCTGTATGAGTATCTTCCTTTATTTTTGCTTTACATCAGTAGCAGTTAAAAATGAAAAAATCACACCAACATCATCACAATGTGACTTGATGTAATTAGCTCTTTCTTTTTACTCAGTTGAATGCAGAAAGCTTTGGTTTTGGTTCAGAATGATACGTGTTTCTCTTTCCATGGACAAATACTTTTTTGTTTTCTGTCTTTATGTTGTGATAGTGGTTACTTCTTAGTGCAAAGTGTCAGAATGCATTTATTGTGCTTTAACAGATAACATTTATCACTTCTGGTTGTGGTTAATGGACAAATAAGTTGGGAGCCTTCAATGACCAAAACAACCCAAGCAAAACCAGACAAACTGATACTTTTGGGTTTTATTTATAGGGAGAATTCCAAAGAAGAGCAAACTTTCTGTAGATTAACGGTGATGTACAATATATTTTCATTAGCTTTATATTTCCTCATGTTTTACTGCCATTTATCACATAAGGCTCTGATGCTTTGATTTTGCTCAATTGAAAATTCATTGTTTATACATTGGTAGCTGAGAAGAGATTTTTGTTCCCATCTTCAGTTGGATGTGGTAACTTTTCTGTACCATTACAATTCTCAAATGCCTGCTATAGAGATGAGGACCTGTTGTACTTAATTATACTCAGATATGCTATGCATTCTGTCTGTGACAAAGAAAATGCGTTCTTTTCTCAATGGAAATGTTTGAAATCTGACATGATATATCTTAAATCATGGAAAGTAGATGTGAATTTAAGACTTCCGTGTTTTGGGTAAGAAAAATATATACACAGACTTCGCGAAGTTACTGAATCTTGACACAGAGGTGCTGTGTGGGTTTTAGAGAGGAAGTGGCTTATTTCAGGGAAAAATGTGTCACCAGCAATGAAAAGCTTTTTAAAATCCTTTGAAATACATTTTTGAGATTCTCCTCATACATACTGTACACCTACACTGGAAAAAGTGACACTCCAGGCTTTTTCTGAGTTTTCCTTCATGGTCCTGTAACACTAGTTTGGTTTACTTTTGTTAGGATGAAGTGTAAACCAATACAAAGTCATTTCCATAGTTGACTGTATCATGTATAAAAATTGGGTGTTTTGCTTGGAAGCTAAGAGAACTTGGATGAAACTAAAAATGATTGTGTCCTTTTTAGAACTTTGGGATTCCGGAAGAACCAGAGATCCTGGGGAAACCGTAGCTCTACTTGTTCTTACAGTGTCCTGTCTCAGTCCATTTAGGTCACAGTAAAGATCAACTAGCAACCAAGAAAACTTGGTTTTCTCAGTGTCTTTAGAAGGTAAAGTGAAGAATTTATTAAATTCTCAGATGGGATTGCTGGAGTGTTGGGAATGTATGATTGGAGTCAGATTTTTTAAAAAATCCTGTTTTAAGGATGAATGAATCACTGCTGCTGTAGTGGTATCATGTATCAATTTAAAGATTGTAAATCCTCTCTGAAGCTGTACTTCAGGTTGTACCAGAAGAGTACTCAAAGCGAGGGAATGCCATTGGGAATGCTGACATGGGAATGTTTCGCAGTAGAAAACTAGTGCATTTCAGTTCTAGAAACTAGAAAGACATCTAAACATTAGAAGTGGCATATCCAGTCCAAAATAGTGGGAGCAAAAGAAGCAGACTAAAATACATTACCTACTGGTAGAAGGAAGCTTGAGTGCTAGCAGGAAACCTGGGAAAATTCAGAAAATAAGTTAAAAAGTTAAAGCCAGAATGGTGTAAAACTGCAGGCTTTAAACAGAAAATTACTTCACAATGTCTGTCTATGCTAAGGGTCTTTCACTACAAATACTGTTCCTTCCCTAGAAAATTTGTGTCAACAATGCAAACTTCATGTCTGTACAGTCTTCTGGATGTGTTTCTTCAGTTTTGTGGATAATTCAGAATTGTTACAGAACACATTGGTTCCATAGCCTAGTGTATTAGGGCACATATATATCAGACATAACAGAAATACCACCACTTGTGTGCCTCTATTTACACCTGAACTGTTTTCTTCTTGGGTGACAAGATATCACCCATTTTTCATCTCCTCAGCTTCTGTGTTCACAGCCTTTCAGTCTTCAGCGAGGACACTTAAAAATATGTGAAGTGCCAGTTTCCTGCCTTCTGTTATACTTGTGATGGTTAAAATGGCCATTAAAATTAAAACTCATGAGTCCACTGTCAGAAACTAATGCTTAAAATACTAAAAGCTTGGAAAACTAGGTGACTTAATTGTGGAAAATACTTGTGTCTGCAGAAGTTGTAATGCTATATTGTCAAAGACATGCAAGAGCTTTGACTGGTTGTTGCTTCAGTTCTTTTTCTATGTTTTTTACTGCCTATACAAGCTCACCCGAAGTGGAAATTTTGTATCTAATTAATTCCAAAATATGAGTTGAAGTTATTTTGGGTACTCCTTGTTGGAGTCCCTGCTGCAACTTTTTGTGGTTTTACAATCACATTTTCCTATTTTTAATGTTTTCCTCTTCCCTATTGCTGACCCACATAAACAGGAAAATGACTAACTTTGCTTGTCCACTAGGCAAGATAATGTAACTGTGGTTGAGTTGAAAAAAAAAAAAAGGAAAAAAGTGCTACCCAAAGGTCTTCGATAAACACTTTTCAAGGCAGAAATGTGCTTTAAATTTTATGCTTTTGGTGCCATTTTTATGATAATATGTATGCAGACAAACTATTGCAAGATTGTAGGTGCTATCTGTGTGTTTACAGGTGCTACTGTAAATGTGAAGTGTAGAGAAAAACATGAAGCAATGAAGTTGAGTCCATGCGAGTTCCCTTCTAAAGTCATGACAGAGTGAAATGCACTGCATCAGGCTGGCAAATGAAATTTTTCTCATGTTGATCTGCATCTGATAAGTCTTCCAAAGCTTGTCTAAAACTATAGGTTGTACTTTACTGTATTCAATTTTGCTTCTAAACTCAGATATGAAGCTTTTTATGAATCAGTTTGTGTCTCTGAACTATTTTGGCAATGGAGAATAGAACCTCCAGTGTTATGTTTCACACTACATCTATATATAAGTTATTTTCTAAATATGAATGTCTCTTTTTCAGATTATAGTAATATTAGGTTTTAATTTTTTCTAGTCTTGATTAAACAAATTAATCTTTGATGGTGCTGGAAATCAGATAAGTTTGGCTGACACCATGTGAGTTCATAGGAAAATGTGGAATAAATAAATTTTCAGAGTAAAAATATATATAAGTATTCCAAGTATAGATAAGTAATGCAGATAATGTAAAACATGCTGCAGTTAAAAAGAGAAAAACTTTTCTTATGATGAAGTGTGGTGCAATTTTTATGATTTTTTCCTAAATTTTAACACAGAACAGGTAGGACTTTTAAAGTTGTTTTTCGTGTTTCTCAAATGTGTGCTGCTGTGCATGTCAAGTAGCTTTTTTGTACCTTGTTCACTCCAGTTTGGCCAGAATCTGTGCTCTTCCTTGCAGTGGTTTCCGTGATAAATACAATTAGAGCTTAATTCTGAAATTTTGTATCAGTTAGCCACTCAAAGGCTGTACTGTCAACTAAATCACCAAATTAATGGTAGGTTCTCTAAATCCTTAGCAATGTTCAGTGTTGCATATATGATATATTCCTCAGGGAAATATGTCTTTCTGGTATATAATCTGTTGTAACTAGGTGTTTGTACAAACTGCACAGCAATGGTCCAGGAAAACTTCCTGGCCTTTCAGATAGCTTAAGATTAGTCTCTGAATTTGTAGTAGTAGTTGTGTGAACTTTTTTCAGTTATATGTTTTCTGCTAGTATGTTGGTTTTGATACTGTGGAGGTTCTGGACTGCAGATAAATTAGGTACCTTTGATCAGCCTACTGCATTGATGCAACTTAAGTTTGTCTTGCAAGTTAAATTCAGAGATCTTTAACAGTTTCATACCTAGCATTCGAATATTTGGTTTTTTTTTTTCTTTGTATTTTTATTAGCCATTGCTTCCTTTTCATTTCTGTCCTTCCTCAAATGTACTCTATTTATGAACAGGACAAGATGACAGTGTGGTGAGCTATTTATGTTCATTTAGGGAATGAGTAGGGTGCTTTCCATTAGAATTAAAGGAAGCAGCAAAAGTAGCTGTTGAATGAAGCCTGTTGATTTTACAGTGAAGACATACAGAAAATTTCACAAAAACGAACTAGAAGAAAATGACGTGATAGTAAAGTATGACTTAGTAGTATCAAACTTCTTTTTTTGAGAGTTTCTAACTCAAACTTTGAGAATGTGGTCATCCTCTCCTGCAGACATATTTGGTTATTGCTTGTCTTTTGTTAAAGATAGCTGCTGTTGAGTAGGCTTGTGTGTGTGATAATTGAACTTTGATCTGTGTAGCGCTGAGGACAAAACTGAGATTGCACCCTTTCTTTCCAAAAGGCTGGAGTTGCTCGAGTTTAGGAGGTACGTGCAAAATAAAAAGTGTCCTTTACAGCACAGGAATATCTGCCAAGTCTACCAACAAGAGATATTAGTGGTGGTATAGCTAGTTAGATCAGAAAAGCTGAGCTTTGAGTGCCAGTAGTAAGATAGAATAAAATACTGGTTCACCAGCATCGTTACGGGCAGTCATGGTCTCTTCCAGTTGTGAGCAGTCACATGTGGAATAGCACAACTTCACATACCCCATTATGTTGTGGACAAATTACCAAGAACTAGCAGGTATGAGTGTGACTGGACTTGAAACCTCATTTCCCTTTGTTTCTCTTCTGATGTTCCACCATGAGTGGCAAATAGTATTGAGAGGGGAAGATGTTTGAAGTGGTATCTAATAAAAAATAGGGGAAGCATTCTGCTAAATAATAGCACATGGGGAAATGTAATCTCTAGTAGTGAATTGTAGATTTTGAGCATATTGTAACATATTGATGGTGCACCTACAACCTTTGGTTTCATGATGTAAGAACACTGAAAATAAAATTAAGCTGGAAGGAGGAAATCTTAAGTGTTAACTCCTGGTATTATGTTTCTAAAATTGAATGCCTCTAGAGTACTTAAGCTGTCCCATCTACATATAAATAATTTGTAAATCTAATATTAAAAAAAATATTTTAGGCTGAATCTGATATAAGAAAAAGTATTAAACTTTACTTTGCTTTTCTGAAATTTCTAGGGAAGAATTGTGATCCTGCCGTTATTTTTTTAACCACTCCGCTTAATATATTGATGTTGAGTAATAATGCAAAGTTGAACCAATAGCATGACACCTCATCCCTTAATTGGAAATCTTGGAACAGTTAAGGTGGGGAAGAGTAGGTTGATCAATATTAGTCTTATTTGGAGAAAAAATGCGAAGGAGAAACAGCACCTTGTTAATTATTTTTCTTGGTTCTCTTAAGTGTTTTTGCTTCATTATTTTACATTTAATCCTATTACAAGAAGCACTGTTGAAGGCTGTATGTTCACTGAGAATGTTTCCTTTGAACAGATTGTGTGAAATGTTTAACTTGACCTAATTTGCATGTGCAAAAATCAATGTATTTTAGTTCCTTTTGTGTCTGATTTGTTCTTTCTTAACATTTACTGTTTCTGAATGGTATAAATTTGAACATTTTACATTTTTAGCTTCAGAGTGACTATTCAAGTGACTTTTAGATGTACGCATTTAACTGAGATTCAAGATTAGATTAACTAAGATTAAAGATTCAATTTTTAAAAATAAACTCTGTTAATCTATTATTTAACTTTTTACAAGGTTATACATTTTCATTAGCTGCCTAAATTTTGGATATTAACAGATCAGTTGGAATAAGAGATTTTGGGTAAGAGATTAGTTGCAATAGCAAAAGAGGTAGGATTTTCAAGTTACGGTACCTTTGAGCTGTTCTGTTTTGTAAAACTGTAAATAGCATCTCTCCTACTCTGTTGTGTTTGATTACATCTCTGGTGATTAGAAACCTATCAGCTCCTAGGTCTGGGAGTTGTGTGTTGGCACCTGTCACCAATCAGAGGTACCTTTTCCACCATTCATGTGTATCATTAGTTAATGTAAGCTATTTATAGTACTTAGATATTTACCTTATGTAGATTTCCATTGAAAGTGAAAATTCCATTCATTGAAAATGAAAATTCCCATTTTCTTGGGGACATAGGGGCAGGCCCTGTTCTGCTAGATTGCTTTAAAAAGTAAGAGCAAATATTAGGTGTAAGATCTTAGCTCCTATTTCACTTTTTATTCTTGGGTTCACTGAGCTAGCTGCCTTGCATAGAACACAGCTGCTTCTGAAGACAAGCTTAGAATGTCAGTCTTGTGTTTTACTGGATTTATCTTCACTGGAGCCTGCCTTCCAGCATCATTACTTCCATTCTGGTTAATACTGTCAGCTTTTTCCTTGTCAGTTTCCTCAATTTATTAAAATTGCTCCTGATCAAGAAACCCAAACACTGAACATTGTCTTTTGGCAGTTTAGAAAATTACTGTGTCTAATTTACTTGGTCAAAGTAATACCTTTTAATGATTTTTATTTTGAGATTTAAAATAACACACTTGTTTTCACTGTATTAGATAGAGGTATTTTGTTGATCATGATTTCTTTTTTGTGTTATGTATCTAATTGTAGTTTTTAATATAGAGAACCATAATACTCTTTTCTACATAGTCATAATATAAAAAAATGTACTATATTATTTATGTTTCTCAAGAAAAAAAGTTCTGGAACTTTATTAATCTTTGCTCCTTAGTATCTCTTTCCACTCTAGCAGTTTTCTCTCTTAGTGAAAGCAGCACAATGCCCTGAAGCAATTCTTCTTGAGTTCAGATCTCTGCTATGGCTATGGACTGTGGAATTCAGGAGGAATTTAAGTATTTGTAGCAAAAATGCAATTTAGGTTTGCTTTGAGTTCTGTATATGAACAAATACTGAACACAAAGATGATTTTGAACTGAGGCTCACACCCAAAGCTGGTTAGTAGTTATAGTGAGATGCTTTTTAGTGGGAAGGTTGTCTCTTGCTTAAGTAGAAGAAGAAAGCCCCCCAAAACATCAAGAGTCTGAACATGTACTGTGGTGTGGGTGATACCCATATCATCCACAGTTTCTGTCAGGTATAGTAAAGACTTTGTACTTCGTTTTGTCACATCCCTGAAACGAACCCTAACTACTGGCTTGGGAAGATGTCTCCATCTATGTTAACTAGGAGGTGATGGGCATGAAAAGGATGATCAAGAAGTCAGTTTTGTCAAACCAAAGCAAAACTCCTTGAAATACAAACTGCTCCATATAATGTCCTTCCATCTATTCAGTTCCATTTCTGCTGGCAATCCTCTACCTCCACTCCTACTCTCTTTACCTGTAATGAAATTCTAGTAAGTACTATTTTTCCCTTTATCTTCATTATAGGTAAAGCGTTCAAAATGGGAGTATTTGGCTGACATTTTGACATTTTGTAAAATATGTAAGTAGAATATGTCTATGTCTTTTTGTGTTTTTAAGGGGAAAAAACTCACAAACTGAAAAGGGACATTTCTAAGGATTTGCTGTTTGATTGCCATAATCTTGCAAGCAGAAATGTGAAAGTCAATGTCAGTCAGTGAGTTTCTCCCTTGTACTCATGAACAACTCCTAGTTTTTTTGATTAAATACATTTGTATTTGAATTTACAGTAGGGGATGGGTGTTGGTGTGCACACAGTATTATGAGTAATTGCTGTACTGCTGGGTCTTGTTTGTTTTTTTTTTTTTCTTTTAAAAGACTTATACTCACTCAACCTGTTGAACACTTGCTTCTTTAAAATCACATCTTACATAAAAAGCCCCTGAACTGTTTTTTTCATTATCAAAAATTTTTGATATGTGATTAGGCTTTTGGTCTTCTGAACCCACCCCCTCTGAAATGTGCCTTGTGCTGTGGCATTGCCTTATGCTGGATGCATTGCCAGCCCCAAAGTCATGGAGAGGATCTGGTGTGATTGTAATGTCACCAGCAGAGTGAGAGGGTTGAGAATTCACAGAACCTAAATTTAAATAAGGTTTTAGCTACTCCTGCCTACAAGTTCTCAACACACAAAATTTTTGCATTTTTCTGGACCTTAAAACTGCTAGAAATATTTACAGCTTAAACAATTGTGTAGGGCTAGTAAATACATTTTCTTCTGCAACTTTAAGAGGCTATCTCATTAAGTTTCTGTAGAAAATTTGCAGAGTGGTTGTGGAAGAGCTGAACAAATGTAAGATGACTTTACTCTTTAAATACTGTCAGATTGCTGCTATGCTTTTTGTGTTCACTGTTCTTAAATTTCTGTTTCATACTGAAGTAGTTTTTGTGCATATATAAAAGTTGTGGATCAGGAAAGCTTTCTTTTTGTAAAATGCCTTCAATACAATCAACAGGAATGTACTTGCATAAATAATGTCAACATGTAAAGGGTATGATGTTTCTGCATTATCTGAATGATGTGCAAATAGCACCATCCTCTGGCATTATAACATTAGTTATGAATTAAACCTGAAATTGCTATTTGTTATTTTTGGAAATTTGATATAATTGTAATAGAATGTACATACTGTACTTTCAGTTTTACATACTCATTTTGGGCCAAGGTTTAACAGAAATTCTGGTAATTTGCATGGACTCTGTGTTCTGTTCAATTAAGTGACTGGCTAAAGGGGATATCTTTTTAGGGTTATCCTGCCCATAGTGCTGACTCTGCTCTTTACATGACCATTTATGGCAGGAAGTTGCACTTCAGAAATATCAGACTGAGCTTTTTGTAAATCTCACTGAAAGACAGTTCACAGTCATTTAAGAAAAATTCGTTGAGTTAGAAAACACCACCAACGACTTATGGTTGTGTATTGGGGGGAGAGTAAAGGTGCTGTTACAGAACAACTGCAAATATCTAATAAATTATTTTTGCAGGAGATCGTAGCTTCAGTTACGGATTGAGAATGGGTATCGTTGGCATTGCTAGAATGCAGAGCAATACACCTCCCACAAATTGGGTTTCAGTAGTTACAGGATGAGTTGTGCTGAGTTACGGTCGTGTGAAGGACTGAATTTTAGTCCATTGAACTATAAGCGGTAGGTATGAGAAATATCACAGGGACATCCTTTTAAAAAACTTGGTGGATGAGAAAGTTGCTGTTTTGATAGTTGAGTTCCTATTGGACCTTTACATGTCGGAAACATCAAAAGGAGACAGCTGATGTTTGGGTTCTCTCGAAAGGAAAACACGCACCACCCCCCAGTCTGCCCTTCTGCGCAGGAGAGCTCCGTTCTTTTACAGGGGAGGTGTTGGCTTAGTGAAACTGGAAATCTTTAGAGTTTTGCTATAGCATCAGTGCCTGTCTTTCTCCTAACAGATGAACCATGAATGCAAACCAGACTAATTATCCATATTTCTGGAAAGACTGCACCAATGGTCTACTTATAGAACTGGTCTGTGCATTTCTTTGCCATCATGTGTTGCTTAAACATAATTTCATAAAAATTGCAATGTTGATTTAAGTGTCCAAATATTAAGACATACAAGTTTAAGTTGTGAAAGTGCTGAAAGCTCCTAGTAGTAATAGACATGAGTAAAATCTTGTATATAAAAATATACACTGTTCTCTGAGGTGTGTTTCTGGCAACATTAGATATTCTAAATTATATGTACACCATTTGATGGAATAATTGCAGTAAAGAGTCACTTGGAAAAAATAGTTTTAATAGGTAACATTAATTTTGTGCTGCTTGCAGGCTTGACTGTCTGTAAATTAAATAAGTCCTGATGGCCAGAAAATTCTCACAGAGAGATGTTTCAGGTGAGAAGAGCAAGAGAAGGCAGCTGTAATTGACTGGTGGATTCTGTATCATCTGGCTTCATTTGGGGAGGTAGTATTGATGGCAAGAGACGTGGTGAAACTCCAGAAATTTTGGCTGTGTTTCAAACAGGAAAGAAAATATGTTGTTGCCACTTCAACCTGATCTAACATACGTCTGTGTCCTTCTAATCCTCTAACTTATTCAGTTGTGTTCGGTTTTTTTGTTGAATTTGTCTTTATGCCCTAAACACAGTATTTTATTTATTTCCTAATGTCATTCCACATTTTTTATTGCAGTTCCATTTTTTTCTACTTCATAATTTCAATCTCCTTATCTAGCAGTTCCCAGTTTCCTACCTATTTTTCCAATAATTGGCCATTATTTTCCATGTTTGCTGTTTTCTGGACATACTTTGCATTTGCTTTTAGTTCTGCTCAATTTCTGCTTCCTTTGTTCGTGTTTAGCTTTGCATGTAACTTATCACTGCGTATATGGCCTCTTACTTTCTCCTTATACACAGTTTTTCCTCAAGGAAGGTTGTTCACTAATACTGTTGTTTTGTTTTTTTCATGCTCACTCTATCACTCTGTTTCATCTTCTCTGCTTGACTGATTTTCATTCTTCTAGTCTTCATCTGTTCTTGATAATCTGTGTGTTTTACTGCTTGCCAGTTCTCACTACATGATTTTCTTCTCTTACCCGCCAGTTTTGTTTGTTTTTATGATGTATCCAGGACAGATTTATGCCTCCAGTTTATTGTTGTGGTAGGAAACTATGGAGACCACAGGAGGGGTAGAATTTGAATTCAGGTGACACGGTTGTGTCCTGCCTGGACAAAAACAGTTTTAGCAGCTACGTACTGAATGTTGATGAAGTGTTTCAGGGATTTAGTTTTTAAAACTTAATCCATAAGAGCATGTGCAAACTGTTTGCTAAGGCAAAATCAAGTGGATTTTCAGAATGTGGAAAGATCACTTGGTGGATTTAGTTTATGCAAATAATACCTTCCTTAGGTGCCATTTTTTAAAAAACCTTCTGTTCTATCTTTTATCTTCCAGTTTGTTCTCCCTGTTTGGAAGTTAAAAAAAAAAAAAAAAGTCAGCTCCAGGCAGGAGCCTCACTTGAACAAATTAATTTTTGGACTACTGATGTCAACTTGCTGAAAACTGCAAACATTGAAAGTAAAGCCAGAGAGGTGAGGAGTGCCAGCTGGCTGTAGCAAGCTGCCAGCCCTTCTGACTGTGGCTGCTGCACACACAGTTATTGCAGCTGCATGTAGTGAAGCAAACTTTTCTGGAACTTCAGTCTTGGGATAGCAAGTTGTGGATCCCAGAAAACTGGTCCATAATGGACAGACTCAGGAATATCACCACTCAAGAACCTGCTGTATCTCTCTTCCCTCTTCTTGTATCAAACCTTAAGAACAAACCAAAACAATTCTTGTAGTTAGGTGCAAGTGAACATTTTTATTTTCAACATTTTTCAGAGAAAATGCCTTCTCTGAGTTACATGAAAAAAAATTCATATTCACCCTTTGAAATTTTGCAGAGAAGGTAATAGTTATAACAATGAGACCAGGTTACCTGGAAAGCCCCTGACTGTGGTTTCTATTAGGAAATAACCTTTCTTTTAAAAAGAAAAAGTTCAGGGTTCTTGTTTGGAGAATTGTTTTCAGTACTGGGTGGTGACTTAGCAAGTTGTATTTTCTATTATTTTGGACTGTTCCATTGTTTTTGGAAGTACTGTGGATGTTCAGTAGCATCCACTTGTATGTTGTAGTTTATGGTAGCATAATGTCATATGGTTTTCTAAAAGTGGCTGTTTTGAACCGGTTTAATTTAAGTACTAAAGTTTGCATATGGAAGGAATTCTGTAAGTTGAAGTTCTCACATCATGCAGACTTTTTTATGTACTGGTGGTACATTGTTAAGAATCTTGGACTTCTGACAATGTTCTCAGAGTGGTGATATGTTGGTTGTACTAATACACAGTACCAGTGCCACTGGTGATAGTGTACTGCATCCCAGTATGAGCTTAACTAACTGCAAGTTACCACTGTAACCTACAGCATTTTGTAGAGTTCATGAGTGTCAAATAATTAACTTTAATTATGAAACCAAAACAAATTATTTTCAGTAGCATATCTCTAATTTGACAAGTTTTGATATTTCTTTGTTATTTTTTCCATGCGCTTTGACATTTGAAGAGATAAAAAATAAAATTTTACTGTTTTTAAGGCAAATTTAAAAAAAATTCACGTCTTAAAACTCATGAGGTTTGTGACAAAAATAGAAAAATGTGAACAATTTGAAGTTTTTCAGGTGGGTTGTGTGACAAGATGAATTTATTAGATATTAATATAAACCCAGATATATGTGGTCAAACAGGTGATACATGGTTCTGAGCATTAAATTTTGTGTGATTGTGTGGGTGTCTACATCTGGTTGACTCACTCATGTGTAGTCTGTATTTGAAATATTTTCACAATTACAGGGTCTTAAAATTAGTTTAAAATCATAGCAGAGCATATAGGAAGGGAAGTGTGTTATCTTGAGAGGAGCCTTGGTTATTAATTCTGCTTTTCAGACAGAACTGTTTCTCATGACATGTGCACCAAGCTCATGACATGGTGCACAAAACCAGTGCCCTGTTTTCTTTTATGTAATTGGTGGCTATTGCTGTACAATGAGCAGACAGAGGTGTAAGTGACTTGTTTGTGGTTATATAGAAAGTCTGTAGCAGAGGAAAGGATGCAAACCATATCTTGTAGATTAAAAGGCATGGTGTTGCATGTGTGTTTTTTCTCATGGCAGTGCTGGTTTAGACAGCATTAGGAGGACCTGCTTAAGTAACTTTATTCTGTCTGTCAAGTGTCAGTTAAATGTAAGATTCTCATCCCCATTCAAAATTGAAATAGTATGCAGCTGCCTTCAAGTGCACATTCAATTTTGAAAAGAGAAGAATCAGTATAGCCATTAAAAATGTCAAAAGCATGCAAGTGAACAACTAACAGCAAGCTGCCTACAGTTAATTGGAACATAATTCCCTTGAAGGTGTGATCCTTTGCCAGTGCTTATATACCACTAGTAGTTGGTTTGTGAGTAGACAAGGATTTATTTAAATGGAATTGCCATCTGAAAAAGCATAAGCTCAAGACATGCCTGTCTTGACATTTGTTTTTCAAGCTGAATTCAGGCACTTGAAATGTTATGGTTCATTGTATCAGAAACAGGCTTCTCTATGCAGTGGGCTAGTTGAGTGTAGAGTTTTAGTGCCAATTTACTGTTGAGTAAGAAAGACTGCTTGGGAGGAGAAGCTTCTGTGTATAGCAATTGAGAGCAGTGGCGTTTTGTTACAGCTATTGGAAAGATGTGGTCACCTGGACAAAGTGTGGATTTAAATACCCAGTGCTAGTGTGTGTTTCTCTAAATATGCCAATATCCATTTGGTATCAATGTGTCTTTCTTGAGAGAGTGGCTGTTTAACAGATTCCTCTTTTCATTCACCTCTAAACTACCTGGGAGCAGACTACACTGTCAATCAACTCTTCCATTTACTGAAACCTTCCATACCTCCAACAGAATTAGAGAAAAGATTAATTTTTATCTTCCTGTTATTTTCAGTGTTAAGTATCAAAATTGAAAAAAGGACTTACCAAGCCTGTTATGTTTGATAATGTAGCCAGAGTAATCTTTTGATTTGTTTGTACAGATCTTCTATGGGTACTGCTTACAACCAGTTTTAGAAAAGGAATCCAGAGAGAGTTGGTGGGAGGGAGGTGGTTGACTAAATCTATGCACTTCTACTATTTCATCTTGAACATCTAGAGAGACTGTTAATTTTAAAAAACTATCCCAGTGTTTTACTTCCTTCTCACATATGTATTTGTCTATGTCATCATCATATTTATCAGCCTGCAGGTAATTTATTGTGCCTTCAGATTTTGGGGTTGTATTGCTAATGATTTTGAAGTTATATCAGGTGTCATTAGTAATACTTTTTGAGTAAGTCTTTAAAGACTTTTGGGTTAAGTCAGAAGACCAACTGGCAGTCACAGGAAAGTAAAAACACAGCCAAGAATAATAGAAGAGAACTTTGTCAAGCTGTCATACATTCCAGTTGTATTGGAGTAATGGCAGTACAGTCTGTCTGTTCCCTTTGGAGTTAGGCTGATCCCAGTTTAATACTGAGACAAGGTTGATCAGTACACTTTTACTTTTGTAGTAGTGTTTGACTTGTAGCTACAGTGTGCTTTAGCCTTGGTACTCTGATGTCAGTGCAGTCTAAGTACCAAATACCTCTCTGGAAGCTACTTTGCTTAAAATAGGGAAGAAGTTTGGGGTTCTGAACATTCTGAATTGTGAGAACTATCATGCTGATGAGCTTTTAAGATTTTACTTTTTTATTTTCAGTTTTAATTTTTATGATTTATAAATGTATACTATGTGTTTCTGTGGAAGGAAAATTATTAAATTTTCCTAGTGTTATGCCAATCAATGCATTTACTTTTAGGGATACACTTAGATTTATTTCTTGCAATGCTTATAACAGTTGAATGTAATGAAGTATTGGGACTTCTTTTGGAGTTTGTGAAAGATATATCTCTTTTTATTTTATCTGTACTCTTGACTTAGGAAATGTATTGCCATTGAATTATCTAGGTATGTGTTTGAGAATGTCCAAGTGGCAGTAGGTATGAAGAACTTTATGAAGGCCTTCTTGGTAAAAATCTCTATATCCTTGTAATCCTTTCCCTTCAAAGTTGATTTTCCACAGCTGCTCTTGTCCTAATCAGATTGGGATTACTGTTTCTATGTTTTTTCTGGGTTTGTAGTACACTTCAGCTGCCATAGGGTTCAGCTGCTTGTAGATTAAGAAGTGTTTTAAGAATTGTATCAGCTTTGTGCATTGACTTCCTTTTAGTTCCAAGGTGCAATTTAAGGATTTGCATGCAATCTGTTAAGTGCCGAATAGCTTTTGCTTTGCCTGCTAGAGCAGATAAGAATTTATCATGCAGTTTTCTCCGGTTCCCTATAGATTAGATAGTGAGGTATACTCCTTTCCCAGCCTTCTGTCCTTTGTAATGAAGCCATAATTATTAATCTTTAATGGCGCCTGCAATGCATAAAAGACAGACTTGGTCCTTATCTCAAATGTTCTGCTTGATTTTATTGTACTTGGTTATAAAAACATTGAAGGCTGAAAATTGTATTTGATGCTTCTATCAGTAGTGTTACTAATAATTCTTGCCTTGCCTTTTCATCTGTATGAATGTCGCCATTCTTGGATTATTTCTATGGTTTGATTTGTCTTTATATGATCCCAGTCTGCTTCCTTGCTCCACCTCTGCTTCAGTATTTATTTGTATAATTATTTATTATTGTTATTGTTAGTTATAAAACTAAAGTTTATATATAAATAAAGAGCTACCCAGACTGTCAGCTTTAATGGACTATTATTTTACTTTCTCTTGTTCTTTGTGATTTTAGTTTTGTATCTTCTTTTAACTTGTAGTGTTTCCTAAGTTCTAGTTTTAAGGTTTTTTTCTTCTGTCTCAAATAATCCATTTGTTGAATATGCTAAGTCTCCTTGTACAATTTAACTTTGAGTCTGTGTCAAACACTACAGCATTTTTTGTACAGAGTAAAGCTTAATTTTGGAATTGATTAGAGAAGATATGTTTTGTAAGACCTTTGACTTTTGGACTAATAGATTGCAAGTTATTTTCAAGTTTTATAATACTAATGATCGTCTTTTCTTTCAACTAGTCTCATTTCAATTTAATTGTGTTATTTGTAATTATTAGTTCCTTGTAGCCAGATTTCAAACATGGTATTTTCTGAGAATTATTTCTCCTAATTTTATTTCTTATTTGTATGCAACTATTCATGAACCACATACTGATGACTTCTTGCAGAGAGATCGGCAGGTACAATATAAATAAATAAGTATCAGCAGGTAAGACAAATGAGGGAGATGAAGACTAAGTCATCAGATAAATAAGAATGTTTCCATCTGTATTGTGATTGTTTGCTTTTTTGGTTTGCTGTTGTAGACATGTCTGTGGTATTCTGCTTCCTTGCCTGAAATCTTCAGCAGCCTTGACCTCAGCCATTTATGTAACCTACAAACCAATTTGCTCTTGTGGTTTAAAGGTGTAGCCATTGTGCTTTAGAAGGAAGTGCAGCATTAACATAAATGAGTAAGGGCAAATGGCTCTAATAGTTCATCCTGATGTAGTGTATCTAAAATACTTGGAAGAGTAACTTGGTATTCACTTGACTCGTGATTGTCCAAATTGGTCCAATACTGAAAGATTAGTGGCGTTTTGCTAGTTCTCAGATACACTTGTAGGTAAAGCGTGTTTAGAAATTGCAGCTTAATTCTGAATTTGGATTATTTTTTTGCTTTGTCATGTGTGTAACATCCTTCAGAACACAATGTGCAGAAGCTGTCACAAATGCTGTAATAATGGAAGTTTTTTTCCTTGAAGGAAGAAGGGATCCTAAAATAATAACAAGGGAACTGTGCAAATAAAATGTCTAATTTACTTCTTTTATATAAACCCCTCCTCTGCAACGTAAATAATTTATCTTTTTTTTACAGCTTGATAAGAAACTAATAGTGCTATTAGTTATGCAACTAGTTTCACAAAACTAAGAATGAACTTTAATTGTGTTTTCATTTAAGTTATGGTAAAAGTTAATACCTGTAAGTAATTAAGTTACTCAATTCTGGTAATTGCTTCTAAATAACCTTGAAATTAGCTAGCTTTGGAGTATTGCTTGGCTTCTTGAGTGTAATTCAGTACGAGACAACTCTGCTTTCGAGTTTCGGGGAAGGCCTTGCAGCCCACACATAGCTGGTGCTGCTGCTAGCATTCTCTGAGTTGGGCATATTTTTTTGCTTTACAGTGTTAGCAATATTAAGGCAAAAGAAAAACTCTAAAGAAGAATTAATCCAATCATCTAGTGAGCAGCTGCAAACTCTTTCTTTATCTCGTGTTGCATGAAATGCTTCTGGCACCCTGCAGAGCTGTTTCTAGTAAAGCTCTTGCATAGTGTAGGTGTCATGTGAATGCTTGGAGATAGAGGTGAGATTTTCACAATAGATCTAACTGTAGATTACATGATTAATTATGTAATATATATGCACATAAGACGCTGAAAAGTGAGTGTTGGTCACAAAGGACTGGTATTGTTGGGTTGGAGAGAAGTAATGGAACTTGTTGAACTTTAATACCTGTTAGTCACAACCTTAAGTTCAAACTTACTTTTTGTCTATTACTAGGAAAAACAAGGGATTCCCAGTCACCCAGAATGGAATCTGAAATTGTGCCAAAAATTGCCAAAATGACAGTGTCTGGAAAGAAACAATCTATGGGATTTGAAGTTCCATGGTAAGCCAAGCCCTCATACATCAAGGTACATCAGCAGCTCTTCTTTCAGACTGATGCACCTGTAGCAAGTTTTCTTATTATTTTTCACAGCAGTTTTAGTGTCACTCTTCAGAACTAACCATCTCAGCTTCTTGTTTGACTCAGAATTACTTTCAGAAGATGGTACCTCACGTTTTGAGTTTAACAAATCCTTTCACTATGAATAGTGCGTAGAGATATCAGGTAGTCAGATTATTTAAACATCCGCTTCATAGAATACTGAACTTTCTTGGTGTTCGTTTATTTTAAATTTAGTTCTCTAAGTGGAATTATGAAATCAATAAATCTTAACTGTAATTGCTTGTTCTTCAAAGGAAGTAATGTATTTAAGAATAGTTGATGGGGAAAACAATCACTTATGGCTAAACCATGCCTTCCTCTGCAGCTTTTATTAACTTTAACAGGTGTCCAGGGTACAACTGTTGTAGAGTTTGGTCCTACTTGTGCTCTAGCTAAATTAGTGCTTCTAATTTTATCCTGACTTGGAACTGTTAAGGGGGATGTCTCATGAGAGCAAGAAGACAGACATCTGAATCAGAGTCTACCTACAGTAATAGCCAGCAGTGAATAGTTAAAGAAATATACTAGAACAGGGCATGTATGTTGGGAATATGGTGCATGACATATCATGGTGTAGTGTTCAGTGGTTCCCCACAATTTTTACTTTTATTTGGTTTTGTCTATTTCTATTAAGAATGGTTAATGTATTTTTCTTACTTAGGTACCCTTATTCTGTTTTGAGCCCATCTTAAAATAGCTATCTAATCTGTGGCAAGAAATTCCACAGTTCATCCTGAGGTCAAAAAATTCTCAAGTGTAAGTGTCAACATTGCAACCTCATCCTGTAGTGTTTGTAATTCTGATCTGGAAAGCATTCTTGGAAGTAAGAGGGCAGCATAGTCTTTATCTTACAGCATCTTGTGCATGTTTGATAACAGAGTGGAAAGCAAGCAATTTCATCTGCTTAAGCACATTTAATACAAGGTGTGAACCTGATGTCATTATTTCTTTATGCTACCAAATATCATTGCTAAAAGACATCACCTTCATTTAATCTCCTTAGATGCAATAAGCTCCAAATGAAAAATTTCTGGGACTTGCAAAATATTTTGTCTGTACTGTTTGAGAATTGCAATATATAAAGGAAGCATAATTTTTTTTTTCACTTGCTGTCTACTAATCAGTGGCTCTGGGTTTGACAACTGGACTCATGAAGTTCCAGGTACCTTCATCTCTTTTGTTCTTACTAAATTTCTTAGAAGTTGAAGTTTTTCATGGGGACTTCTATGTAGTAATTTAATTTGGATAGAAGTTTAGAAAAATAAAGGAATATTAAGTGAGTGAAGAAGTTCTGCTAGCTAATTCTATGTAGTTGTGATTGATTTTTTTTTCTTTTAATCTCTAATAATGGCTGTTTAAAATGTTTCTTTCTAAAAAAGAGCAAGTACAGAATTCTGTATCTCTGATACTTAACATCTATGTCTGTTCCATAGGGAAGGAGGAGATAAGAAGAATGCTTCCTCATCTGAGACTTGAATAATCCTTGGATAGGCTAGTGATGACTCAGTCTCTGATGAAAGGTGGTTGTCTCCAACATGGTTCTCAGCCACTCTGCTTCTTTTCAGGGCCGCTGACATAGTTTGTATCATGCTTCCTTACAGTTCAGTGCCAGAAAAAAGATTAAGCCTTCAGGACTTGTGGGTAAATCCTCTAGAAGCATCTTTAATAATGCCCTTGTGAGACCCCATCTGGAGTGCTGCATTCAGTTCTGGGGTTTTCAGCACAGGGAAGACATGGACCTGTTGGAGTGCACCCTGAGGAGGCCACCAAGATTATTAGAGGGATGAAGCACGTCTCCTGTGAAGACAGCCTGAGAAAGCTGGGGTTGTTCATCCTGAAGAAGGGAATGCTTTGGGGTGACCTCAGTGCAGCTTTCCAGTAGCTAAAAGACGTGTATAAGAAAAATGGGGACAGACACTTCAGGAGGGCTTGTTCTGTCAGGGCAAAGGATGTAATGGTTCTAGACTGCAAGAGAGTCTAGATCGTATGTAAGGAAGTTTTTTACAGTGAGGATGTTAAAACACTGGAACTGATTTCCCAAAGATGTGGTGGATGCTCCACTATGGAAACTTTCAAAATCACACTGGACCAGGCTCTGAGCAACCTGATCTAGTTGAAGATATCCCTGCTCATTGCAGGGGGGTTGAACTAGATAACCTTAAAAGGCCTGGTCTAACCTAAACTATTCTGTCATTCTGTGATTGTGAAGATGGTTTTTAATTCATCTCAGTGGTACTGCTGAAATACTAATTGAAAACAAACTTCTATTTACTGTTGAGATTGGATATACTTAAGGTGTTTAGCTTTAAGTGGGAGGAATAAGTAAGAAGTGGAATGATTTGTAAAAGAGCAAGAGATTTGGAGCACAGACAATCAATGAATATGGAAGAGGATACAATTTAAATGGTAAAGTTGCCTGCATGTCTTAAAGACCCCTTCTTCAAGGAGTCTGATGAGAGCCTCATTTCTTCTTTTGTCTAACAGACTGCTGTGGAGGCACTGCCAAGGCCTATGACATTGACTTTATAGAAGCAGACAATCATCTATTTCTGAACATGAAAAACAAAACATGAACTTCCACCTCAGTGTATTAGGATTAGTTTTTTTCTTCTGCAGTTACCTTCTGGATTAATGGCAGGATAAGGATAACCTGTTGAGGAACAGAAAGAGTCTGTGTTTATTAACACCTAAGAAAGACTTGTTCCTTTGACCCTTTTTATAAATTCTTTATGTTCTTGTCTCATTGTTAATTTACTGCAGAGTGTTTATAATAATACAGCTTTTTTAAAGTATATAGTTTGTCACTGACCAAAAGCACCAATATGAATTATTCAAAGCATTCTAAATGGATCCTAAAACATCTGTAACTCTGCCCCCTACTTTTACTCCAAAATATTTGTATGGTGCTGGTGCAGATACCATTAGAAGGAAATTGTATTGTACATATGAACAAGTTTTTGTTGTTACCTATATGGGATCTTAAAGGTAATTTTGGGACCATGTTTTTAAAAGCAGCAGCCTTGCATTAGCAAAAAAACCCCATTCTTTGACTAACTATTCAGACTATGATTCAGTCTTGCTTTGAGGTATAACCTCATATTGATCAGTTAATCTTATTTGGAATGGATGGGTTATTAGATGCCATTCATTGCTTTGAGCATTGATTGCCTTTGTTGCTGGACATTCTTAGTGGAATTGTCTGCAGAAAATGGAGTTTGCTGGTAAACTGATGCTCTAGCAAAGCTGTTTACTGGGCTTTTTCTTCCTGTTAAGTAATAAAGGAAGCCAGAAGAAGTTGTGACCAAAAAAGGGTTGATTATTTTAACTAGTCTGACCAATATTTTGTAATTAATAATTTTGAAAGGGGAAATAAATGTAGACATTTCTGTAATGACTGTAAATACTCCAAAAGAGTCGGTTGTGTAAAAATAATTCACTCAGCATCGAGACTAGAAGATTGAAAATAATGTTTAAAAGCTAAATTCTGAAGAGTTAATATTAAGCAGATGAGCTTTCAAGTTCCTCTTTGAGTGCATGGTGGTGTGAACCTTTCAATAATTGTGGGAGATTGAATGCCTTCTAATATGTCTTATAACAACATATGCTGTATTGATTAATATTCCCCAGAAAACAGTAATGTAACCGTAACATTTTATTCAGTTTACTGTTATGATCCTTGTTGGCAAGATAGCATAGGGAATTTCTGGCCTCGCAGTTTTAATTTTGACTAAATGTTGGTCCCTGCCACCTTTGGTTTCTCTGTTGATTTCCAAAAGAGCTGTGATAGGCCGTTTTGAGATTTATTCCTGAATTGCTGATGGTCAGGCTTTCTTGAGTGCATCATCTCGGTGCATATGTGAGATTCATAATAGTTCTGTCCTTTCAAAGAAGTTGAGTTACATAATCAGTCAATGTCTCCATGCTACCAGATAGCAGTGGTTGGCAAACTGAGACTGCTTTGGAGAGTTCCATCAACTCCTCAAACAACGATGCAAGCAACGGTTTAGGAAGTGGTCTTCCTCCAATATAAATTTTTTTTCATATGGTAGGTTGTCATGGCTCAGACCAAGCTTGAACTTTACTACCAAAGATGCTTTCTAGTGCAGTTGACTTGGTTATATTCTTGACTGCCTGCACTAGTGACACACTAGTACTGCCTTCTGACAGGAGTTTTCAATTCAGTAATTTTGTAAAACCTTGTGGGAAGAGTCTAGCTGATGAGCATTTCCAATGTCATTCATTTTTGTTTATTGACTGTCAGAAGTGGAGATCCTTAGCATTTTTCTGAGCCTTTATCAGGCTTTCAATAAACTACTCATCTGGTTGCCATGAAGCATAAGTAACTGTCAGGGTCTTACTATTGCTTTTCTCCTCATGTACTTCCATGAGACTGGAATTTAACCTGCCTGCTTTCCTGCCTAGGTACCTAGCAATAAACTTGCTCTCCCTTTCCCTGACACTGGTCAGCAAAAAGCTGAATTGTGTTATTAGGGATATTCTGTAAGTAGATCGTATGCCCTCTCCATTCTGAAGTTTCTTCTCTGAAATGGCAAGTCTAGTTCACTGTGGCACAAGTTGTTTCCAGGTTTCTAAAACATAATATCTGAAACTTTTAAACTATAGCAGTGTACTGACTCTTCAAATACTGTACCCTTGAAAACGTTGCAAGGCCTAATGATTGCTGGAGCTTTGTTTCACTAATTTCATTTGTATCTAGCACTTTTTCTTTGCACCACCCAAAATAAAAGCTACTTGATGTCCTTCAGCAGGGGTGGTTGCAATAAAAGCTACATAGAAATGAGAGAGTACTTGGTTTCTGGCAATAACCATGGTTCTTTCAGATGCTGTAATTAGTTTCAATTCTACCACACAAAATCCATCTTGTTTTGGGGAATCCTTACTGACATATGCTTTGGCCTGCAGGAAGATCTTAGCATCTGGGATTAGAAAAGGAATCATTACCTAGTTTATTGAAATAAAATTTACAGGCTTGCAAATAACCTCTTTATGAAAATACATTCTTGTCTGTTAATAGGCTGATGTGACAATGCTTGAATATATTTTGGAAAGCTATAGAAAAATATGAGAGTTATGTTTGTGGATCACATTACCTTCAGCTTCATCTAAATAACTGCCTTTTAATTTTTTTTTCACTTTTGAAAAATTGGTTTGGGAAGAAATGCGTACACTGAGAAGGAGAGAAAACTATTTCCAGCTGTAAAGGCTGTTTTGATATGACTTCTTATACAAATAGTTTTCTCCAGAACTTCAAATATTAGACTTTCAAGGAAGAAAACTTGATACCAATGTCAAATACCATATTTGCATTTCTGTGTGACCTTTGCATATTGGCACTAATCCTGGTACTTCAGTGTGAACATGCTAGGTATTATGCTGCTAGATATTGTGCTGAGACTAAAGTTTGCCTGAAGAAAAGAAAAAAGATGGAAGAGTCTTAATCTTGATGAAGGTTTTCTAATGCGAATTAATTGTAAATATATGAGGCTCTCTTAAATGATGGAGACAAAAATTGTTATACTTTACATCATTCAGATGATTTTTAATACCTTATTACAATATGTAGAAAACTTAGTTACCACAATTCTCTGTATATTTACCCTCTATCAACTTGATTGTTTCCAGTCTGTTTTCATGAAGTAAAATTTCCCTGCAGAGACATTGGAATGGCAAAACAATTATTTTCTCCAAAGTATGTTTTCAGCTAAAACTTAATGTACTATTTAAGGAATTTTAAAGGCAGAGTCTTCTGTTCAGCCTTACCGAAATGCACTTCCCTTTTCCAGTAAAAAAAAGCATAAATAGTTGTAGTGACTTTTTTCCCTGTGGAATAACTTGTGTGTAATCAACTTTCTTCATTGCTACATGTAAAGCAATGATGACCAACTATTGTTTTGGTTTAGAAAATCAATTGTTATCAAGGTTATTCAGTTTGTCAAGCTACAATGTTCTCTGTAACATGGTGATAGTTGGTGGTGATACAGAACAGTTAGCTTTGTAGTGGGAATTCTAAAATGTCAAAAGATTGTGTGACCCAAGGCGGTAGTTTGATAAAAACTTGTCCTTCTCCTAGAAGTGGTTTGCAATATTCTGATAGAGTAACTTCTTTTTGGAACAGACTTTAATACAAAAATATGAATAGACTTTGTACATCTATATTTTATTTAATATCAAATAGATTTTATACAGAATAGTTTATCTGTTATGCAGAAGTACAGTTGCCGTATGCACCCCTGCAGCCATCATGGCTGGCATAGAACAGGTTGTTTGCTTAGCTAATTTGGGAAGCCTGCCTGGGTATCCAGCCTTGAGGCAAGAACCTGACCTTGGGTTTTAGAAAAAAAACCTGGATATTTAGCCTTGAGACAAGAACCTGACCTTGGGTTGTGTAGCCAAAAATGAGTGTTGGAATTTTTTCTTTGGTCTCACAATCAAGAGAAAAACTTGGCTTTGGGCCTTATGAAAAAGTGTCAAAATCAATCAGTTGGCTGCAGTACTGATAACACAGGTGGGTTCTGAAAATGTGGGGAAGAAGAGGGAGCTGTAAAATGTCCCATGGTACTTATTGCTGTAATGAGAGGCTAAGTTTGCATTTGATCTGAACATTTATAATGTTTAATTTTTTAGATAATAACTCTTCAACAGCTTCTTTAGTAGACTAACATGTTGAGGCTGTATTGTTCCATGAGATCTACGTAATGGAAAGGGGCTAACACAATGCAAATACTCCTACGCAGACAGAAAATGAGAAGTAATGTCAAATAAAAGCTGACATGTCACAATGTGGGATTCTAAAACACCAAAATAACTAGTTTTGTTTGTAGAAGTTGAAAAGATTAAAACAGGGTAGTTTATTGTGGCATGCAAGCAGAAAGTGAAGAGTGAAAATTTCTTTGTGGATGTGGAAACATTTGACTGAGAGCCTGCATGAAACTGTTCCAGAGAAAGCAATCTGCAGCATGATGGTACAGAACTTGAAAGGATTTCCAGTTTTCCAGGGGAAGAAGCTTCTTCTCCTTGGATAAAATTTTGAGAATAGTGTGTTGTTGGGATTTTCATTTTCTGTATAATCAGTGGTTTGTATGTTGACATTTGCTGTGACAGAATGTTGGCAGACCCGTAATAACTGCCTCTGTTCCAGCCTTGTTCCTACATTAATGCCTCACCATGCAACTCTATCAGGCAGTAAGAAAGCTTTTGCTGTCTTTAAAAGTTTACCTAATGTTTGTTGTTAGTGATCATCTTTGCTATGACAGATAAAGAATAATATTGTATGTTCTCAGAAAGCTTTTGTCAATCAGGAAAATATGTTCATTTATGAAATGGAGATAAAAAGAGACCATGTAAGAAAATATATTTGAGATTATTTACCATTAGGATTAGTATGGTGATTTGTAGAACAGGGTGTTATAAAAATGGACTTTGAGAATCCAAATCTCTTTAGTCCTGAGTGTCTTGTTTGATGCTTGAAGCAATTTTTTTTCAACATTGATAAATCTTAACTCATCTGTTACAGTTCTGTATAAGCATTGCACTTTAAATTGCAGCTTACATGTGCTTAATATCAACTCTTTATGTTATATTGCTGTTCTCAGAATAAAACAGTACTATGATGAACTGTAGTAATGGTACTGTACGTGGAAACTGTTTCAGGATCTGTGCTTCAAAGTTGACTTGGACTCTTAGTTCAGAGGAAACCTGCTCTGTGGTTGTTCTGCATAATTGTCCTTTCCCTTCCTGTTAAGGGAAGGGTCTATGGAAAGCTTGTTTATCCTTGTTTATCTGTTTGATATATTTTGCAAGATTTTATCTTATCTTGCTTTTGTAAACAGTGCTGCTTTTCAGACAAGATGTTCAGAGATGGTATCTGTGCAGTTTTTATCCAGCTGCTTATCAGTTCCACCTTAATGGGCTTATCACATACTCCTTGAGGCTTACATGATAGTGAATGGAAAACTCAATTTCTCTCCCTTTTTTCTATGTTTTCTTTGCCATTTGCATTCTTTGTGTTTTCTTTTTCCCCCTAGTGCGATTGCTGAGGAAAATGGCCACACTAATACACCTCAGAAAGGACTGTTAGCTGAAGATGCCAGTGTAGCTTCTGGAGTGCTTGAGGCTGTCTCAAAATCTACACCTTCACCCCAGGTAGTGCAGGTTTCAGAAGAGCAGAATATGGTGCCTACTCCAGGAAAAAAGTCAAGCAAGGCAAAACCACAAATAGATGTGAAAGCAGAGTTGGAGAAGAGACAAGGAGGAAAGCAGCTGCTGAATTTGGTGGTAATAGGTAACACTGTTAAATTGTATTTCTGACAAACATAAAGTTTAAAAACTGTGTTGATTGAATCTTGAAGTAATATGGAAGCAATTCCCTTCCCTCACTCCAGGGAAGGGAATCTCATACTGTTTTCAGTTGCATCTGCATTTTTTGGAAGGAGTACATTCACATGTCTTTGACTTGGACAGTGAGGTTGATTTAGAGTCCCTTTGAGCATACAGAACATGTTTGGTTTGGTTTCATTGTTGCAGCGTGTTCTTTTTAGCATGAATTTGGAGGTACTCTATGGCTGTCATGCTAACTGGCTGTTGTTATAACCTGTCTTCTTCCTGTGTCTCTGTCTCACAGGATTATGAAGTTCTATGGGTTACAGAAGAACTATCAGTGCATGTGATGTTTATATGTTTAGTATATTTCTTGTGCTATACCTAAATTGCATGAATAAAATTGCTGTAATATTTATTTTCTTCCACAGGACATGTTGATGCAGGCAAAAGTACTTTAATGGGTCATTTGCTCTACCTTTTGGGAAATGTGAACAAAAGAACTATGCACAAATATGAACAGGAATCTAAAAAGGCTGGTAAAGCTTCATTTGCCTATGCATGGGTCTTGGATGAAACTGGTGAAGAAAGAGAAAGGTAGAAACGCATTTTGACGGGAGTTACCTTTTTTTCTGTGAAAGAACAGCTTTGTCAGAAAATATTAGTCTGATAAACTAAGCATTGAAATGTCAGTTCATCTCATGTGACTTACCTTACTTTTAAAACGAAACCTACAAATTAATAAAATTAACAATATTTGTATGCTTTATAAAAGGCCTTTATTAATTTGAACTATGAAAGTTAAAATTGCATTTTTATATTGAAGAAGTGGGTTTTCTGAATTGGTATTTTTGATTGATTGATTTTTGATTATATTTGCTCTTTGCTCTGAGGTTTTTATTTAAAAAAAAAATCTGGAGTCATCTGTAAATGTTTGGGATTTTGGGGGTCTTATTTTGTTGTTGGGATTTTTTGGTGATTGGGAGCAGCATACTGAAAGTATCTTCTACTACAAGATGTTTTGTCCCTTGAAAGTTCCTGTCTGTCTTGATTGTCTGTAAAGGGAGATGCAGGTGACTATCCCAGATGCAGACATGTGCATGGTAGGTGTTTGCATTTCATGAGATGGATCCTATCCTGTGTGTCATGCAGAACATGAGGGTAGCGAGATCTGGAACTGAGTCCAAGTGTGTTGTGATCCTTCCTTGGCAATCAGGAGTTCTGCCTGTGCCTCTTTGCAAATGTGTAACTGTATCTCTATTGTCCTATACCACCTATTTTTTTTAATTTTTTTTAGCTCAGCTATGTTTCTTTTACATTTTTCTGAGGAACTAAATATCAAAAGTATAATTAGTAGTGACTTAAATATGCAGTTCAATTTTCATATTTTCGCTGTCCTTGTTAGGACACAGTCTAAGGGTGCATGGGAGTACTGGGAATTCTGGGTATTTTTCTTCACACCTGGATTTACTAAAAGGCAGCTCTAGAGGTCTGCTCTTCCAACACACAGGTATCCCTATGGTGAAGGCTAAATCAGTGAAAGATATGAAGGGTATAATTTCATAGTTGTGTTTTTAATAGCTTACTTTATTTCTCTGTGAAGTTTTAAAGCAGTTTTAATGGTGCATTGCATGTATGCTTTATTTAAGGGGAGTGACAATGGATGTGGGTATGACCAAATTTGAGACACCAACTAAAGTAATTACATTGATGGATGCTCCAGGCCACAAAGACTTCATTCCAAATATGATCACAGGAGCTGCGCAGGTAAAGATGGTCTAAAAGGCTTTTTCCAGTATCAGTATTTTTTGTAACTTCTTCTTAAATTGGTTTTTTTTCTTTTAAAATCTAAGGTGGAATGAAATGGAATCATTGAAGGTGTTAGCCTGTCTTTGCATTTTCTAAACTTAAAAAAGAATGTGTTTGTTAAACATTAAAGGCAGTTGCTTTTTATTGATGCTAATGTTTGGGAGGAAGGTTTTATTATGCAAGTAATTTAATAGTAAGTTGCAGTTTGATAAAACCACATTTGAGCTTTGAAAGCTATTCAGATGTGATATATAGCTACTCAGTGAGTAGTTCTGTGAAAGTCACATTGTAGGGGAAGATTTTAAGTGATTTTGAGCTTAAAGAAAAAGGATTTATAGATCAAGCAAAACACATTTTTCTGTTTTACAGTGTATTTTGTAGGGGTTGGAAAAACAGATAACAAAGTTTATGCAGCATGCATTTGTCTTGTCAAGAAGATATTTGCAGAGACTGCATGCCACTTGTTTTAGGAACAGTAGGTGAAGTCAATAGCATTGGACACTACCCATTGAAATCAGTATGGCACTTACCAGTTTCCTATAGATTATTATTTGTGGAAATAATACCTCAGAGATGGGGGAAAAAACACATGGTTACATTATATAAAAGGAGTGTTGGTTTTTTTTTTTTCACTTAAAGGTACCCTTTTTAAAATTGATTCTCCAGAGTAGACGTGTAATTTTTTTTTCCTAAAGCTAAGCTGCATATAGGTTTTTGCTTTGTCTGTGCCAGAACTGTCTGAAATATGGGTTGTATCTGAAGATCTTTGTTGAGTACTTGGATGAGTACTGCTGGTATGATCTTAGATAGAGAACTGCACTGTGGGAAGACTGGTTTGTCCCAAGTTCTGCTTTAGCTCTGAAGCAGAGCCTGGGTGAGAATTCGTACCTTGTGACCCTTGTGTACTTAGGCTGCAGAGTAGTCAGAAGTTTGCAAATTTTACTGTATTTCTTATAAAACCATCTATATGGCAGAGTACGTGTTGTGGCAGTTTTATGAGTTTGAAAATTAGAAGTGAATCTTTGGTTTCAGAGCAGTGGAAAATACTGACTCAGATGTGCTATTTTTTACAATTGTTGTTTAAATAGGTTTTTTTTTTTCTTTTTGGGAAAAATAACACAGGCAGAAGTATTAAGAGAAGAGCTACAATTCCCCAGCAATTTTATCAGTTCAGCAGAAGACACGTCTGACTGAATAAAGCTTGGTATCTCTGTGTTCCAGCTCTCAGGGTGATGAGGGGCTGGTCTGTTCTGGAGCCTGTTAAGGAATCACTGAAACTGTGCAACTTTCTCAACTTTCTGTTGCCTGTTAGAGTAGGCTCAGTGCTGAAGCAATGGCTGAAAATGGCTTTAGTATCTTTTTATTGTGGAGAATGCTGTTAGGAGGTGAGCCCCCAGCTACTCTTATGCAAAATGCAAAACCAGCATCTGGCCTTTGATACACATTCAATAAGTCCTTGAGGTACTGTTTTTATAATTTAGAAAATGCAGAATGTCTTTTTTTTTTTTTTTTTTTTTTTTTTTTTTTTTTTTTGGAGAAGTTCACTGCAATGCACTTCTGAGGCTGGGAGCTCTGAGGAAATTCATCAGTTATCCTTTTCCTGTTCTCACACTCCTGCTGTCTCTGAGCTCTGGGGATTTCATGCCTAGAATGAGGCCAGGGAAGTTCAGAATCAGGAGTCTTTCTTTTCCTGGAATTATGAAGCATAAACATTTAAGGAAAGGGAAAATGTAACAGTTTTTCTTCTCTCTTTCCATGATGTCCATCTCCTCAGTCCTCTGACATTGTCTTACACCTACCTGTTGACACCAGTACCTTTGTTGTTCACATCTGTTGCTGTTGCTTTGTACATGATGATGATCTGACTGGCAATTGCTTACCAAAGCAGGAAAAGTACAAAAAATATTAGCAGCATTTTAGGCTAACAGCAAGATCTGTGCTTTTCCCAGTGCTTACATGCTGACTTTTGTGCAGCGCTGTAGACTGTTTGCTCTTAATGCTTTGGCAGAGGGTTTGTCTAGGTGATAAAATAGGCTACTTCATTTTTGCCACCTTGTGATTTTGCCATGCTCCAGTGTGTTGAGTGGACTCTGAAGCATTCACATCCAGCGTACAGTCAACAGTACAGTACAACTGGTTGTCCCAGTTGTATAATGTAGTGATTTGTTTGTAATTTTTGCAGCTTCTCACTAAGACAACAGTGTACAGACTGAGGCAGAGAGAATTGGACATAGTGCTCATACATTGTTCTAAAGCTTCTGGTCATAGGCTGTTTTTGTTCAGACCTGTGCAGCATCCACAGTGGGTAGATTGAAGGGGACAGGTTCCCCAAACCAGCAATTGTCCTGTGTTTAACCAGGAGGTGCTGGTTTGTGACATAAGATGACATAATGCCATAATCTCACCAAAGTGGGTATGATACAGATGGGACTGAGCAGTTTCAATTACATTTGGAGCACATCAGAATTCCATCTGTGTAAAGGACATTTTTTGTGAAATGTTACTGATTTAGGTATTTACCCAGATTATTTCCATCTCTTAACCACTTTTTTTTTTCTTTCTTTCTTTATATTGTAGGCTGATGTGGCAATTCTGGTTGTGGATGCCAGCAGAGGAGAGTTTGAGGCAGGGTTTGAGACAGGTGGACAGACTCGAGAACATGGATTATTAGTGCGCTCTCTTGGAGTGACACAGTTGGCTGTTGCAGTCAATAAAATGGACCAGGTACACATTTAGTTTCTTCATTTAAGTGAAGGGCATCTGTCTAGATTTCTAGATATTAAGAATCAGTATTGTGAAACTCATAATAAAACATTGTTTCTTTCCTTTCCAGCTCTGTCCCTTATGTTTAGACTTTACAATGGCATTCTTTTTATTTATGGGTGTATTTTCAAAGTACGCAGAAGATTAAGTTTGGTGCTAAAATGAGCAGCCGTCCCTTTTGTACTTGTGGAAATCTCACAACAATTAATCTCAGTGGAATCTGTAAGATCATCTTGGGGTCATTTAGGTCAAGACCTCAGTAGTTTTATTTAAATGTGTAAAGTATATTAAAGATTACTATTTACATTTTAAGTTACTCCTGTAATGAATATATCTTACTGAACCTGAATTTTGTGTAAACATAAAAAAAAAGTAGCTGTTGAAATTAAAAGGGCTTGCAATTTTAGTGGTGTTTGTGATCAGTAATTGCTAATGTGTATGCTCTTATATATTCAAGTATGAATGCACCTGGAAATCTCATGTTTATAAATCCACATCTGTTTCTACTACAGAATTGATGACATGCAGCTGTATGTTCAAGTCATGGTTAAAAATCTATAATTTCATATTATAATCTGTGCTTTATTTTAGGTCAATTGGCAACAGGAAAGATTTCAGGAAATTACAAGTAAGCTTGGCCAATTTCTTAAGCAAGCTGGCTTTAAGGTAATATATTTGTGAGGCCTTTGTTGCTTTGTTCAAACATTTGGGTGGGATGAACTTTTCCTACAGTCAGGTTATTTTGTGTCACTTTCCTGCCACTGCTACATGTACATAATGTAGCAGATGCCTTTTCTTCCTGGTAGAGTGATACTGAGTTTTGCATAAGGGTAGTCAGTTCCTTAATACTCTTTGTGTCATCTTTGTTTAGGTCTATTGAATCTTTGGGGTACTCAGATCACTTGTAGTTTCTTGGGATTGTTGGCTACAAAGCAGAAGAGACCAAGAATTGTCTATCTTAATGTTCAGGATTACATGAATGACATTAGAGAGTTTTATACTGGAGCAGGTATCAGTGTGGATTATGAGCTCATGAGAACCGTCCTCTCGTGTTTTCTGAGTTCCAGCTACTATTCATTTGGACTGGCTGGTTTTCCTGCAATCCCTATGCATAAAGCAGCAATTCAAACCAAAGTTTTCCTGTCAAACATGGAGGAGTTTATTACCTGAACTCAGTTTCTAGTTGTCAGCATTGATATACTATCATATTTAATTATCTCCAACTCTTTGTTGGAGCAGAGTGATCAGGCAAAAGGTAACCAAAAGGGAAATGGATCCATGAGTAACCTGCCTTCTCCAGGGGAAATACAAATGTGACAACTATTCTTTTAAAGTTTAGATGCATAACATTGAAAAAATGCACCTCTCACTTCTGCTAGGAGATCCTATTGTTAATGTATGCTTCACATCTGTTTGTTTTCTTTATTAGGAATCAGATGTGGCTTATATCCCAACAAGTGGCCTTGGTGGAGAAAATCTAGTCACAAGGGGTCAGTCAAGTGACCTCACACAATGGTATAAAGGAAAGTGTTTGTTGGAGCAAATTGGTAAGTGCAACTTTCCTCATTTAAAATAATACCTCTTAGTCCTGTGTGTGTTAAAACTTGTATTTTGGGTAAAATGTGAGACAAACTCAGTGAAATGCAACATAATTAATTTCTCTAATGGAGAAGTTGCTGAGAGTTATTACATACTGACATTTTAAAATATCTTATCAATTTATTTGCAGATTCTTTCAAGCCACCACAGAGATCAGTGGATAAACCATTTAGACTGTGTGTTGCTGATGTTTTTAAAGGTTGGTTGTTTTTATAGTGTTTTTACCATAATTTTCCCAATATTTAACACAAGTGTTAAAAATGCTGTCAAAATAAGACTTAAAGTTGGAACTTCATGTGTAGTCCTAGACCAGAGTAGGACATTTCAAGTTCTATTCCTTGCCAAATTTTAAATAGTACTGCTGAAGGTGAAACACCCTGGAAATGAAATTAAAGAAGTTAATCTGTATGACCAATTATTTGTCTGTGAAATGAGTTCATGGTTCTGTGGGACAGAATGTGGGACTTTCCCAAACTGGTTCTGCTGGACTAAATCAATATTTCTTGAACTTTGTTTGAATGTGGCTTTGGGCTCTTTTGCTTTCCAGTCCTAGATTTTAAACAAGTTTGTCTTGTTCCTTTTCCATTCATTGTTGTAGTTGTGAATAATGATATATTCCTAATCTTTTTACAAAAATTTGGGCAGGTGAGGTGGAAAAAGATAGTGATGGTGGTGAGACTGTTACAACCAGCCAAGGATTTAAGGCAGTGAGCTATTCTCTAGCATTAATAAAGATAGGAACAGCAAGAACTATAACCAGTTCTTACTTTGATTGTCTGGTGGAAATAGAGTGTCTTGAGCCTGTAAGGTTTTCATGGTAAACTTGATTTTTTTTCCATTTAGTCATTTACAATTGCAGATAACTTAGAAATAAGACTTCTAGACTCAGCCCATTTGAAACATTCTGTAGGTCCCTTGAGAAATGTTGCAAACCAAATTGACAGCATGATTTGAACTGTTGTAAATATTTGTAATAAAATATTATTATTGAAATTCATATTTTAAGAAATTTTGCTTTCTATTTAGGATGTTTATAGGGGAAGTACAAAAAAAATCAGATTGAAATACTGATTGTAAGTAGTACAAACCTGGAAATACCAGGTTTGTGCAATTTTCATGTGGGTCTTTGAGAAAACACTAGATATTGTGCATAGCCTTAATTAGCTGATTTAACTGAAGCCATAATACTAAATATTGAAGAGTTGCATGGGAAATTACCCTAGTGTGATATCATTGGTTTTGTCATCTATGCCATCTCTGTGTTTATTTTTTCCTCTTTAATTTCATGAGCTGTGGGAAAGCGTGTTAGGATTATTGATATCTTTCAAAATAATATATCACAGCTTTTCAGCTGCAATAATCATTTTTGGATTGAGAAAAGTTTTCCAAAATGAGCAATTTTGACTACATCTACTTTGCTAAAGTGCGCAAAAAATATGACTTTGGAAGGGACACAATTTACATATAGAGGGCTTATCACTAAATGTGGTCTTTTAGGTGTTTTTTAGACTATTTTTTCTTATGTTATGATCTCAAAACTTAATCAGCTTTGATGCCACCAGAGGAAGTAGCTGCAGATACAAGTACATGAAGCAGCAGTTGCTCTCAGCTCAGTTCCAGTACCAGTGCGTGCTCAGGAGGAGCTGTCCATAGAAGTGTGTAAAAAGTGAGAGTGCTGAGTGTACTCCTACATAGTTTGGAAAACCCCTTTCTCTGTTAAGGCTGCTCACATATGTTTCACCTGCCTCAGCCAGCTTTTAGATGTTATCCTCCACAGTCCTCCTAATATTCATTCTCTCCAGGCCGTCTCTTGATCTGAGAGATCCCTGAGTGAATAAATCCCTTTGGTGCTGCATCAGTCCCCACTTACCATATTATAATTCTGTCTAGGGTATGACTGATCTGACCCTAAAATGCCTTGTCCACCAACCAAATCCTGAGTACAAAGAGCATGTCCTGGCAGAACCCAAATACCATGACGCACAGAAATTGGGCCGTTTTTTATGCCCTGGTTCTGTCTCCCACTGTCCATTTTGCACTTGCACTGATATCAGGGGGAACTGAAGGAACTTGACACTTTTCAGGAAGCAGTCAGCATGGGAGTTGGTGAAGCTTCAAAGACCACATTGGTTTACCAAGGCAAACGTGGTGATGATGTGAACAAAAGATAAATGGTTCTCAATTGTGCTTGGAAGTGGCTGAGAACCTGGAATCAGGTCACATTTCTGGTTGCCACAAGTGCTTGCAAAGCCAGCTTCAGGTTGTTTTGTGTCCTGTACTGAGGTGGTGTCTGTAAGGTGACTTGGGTATTCTTTTTCTAGCCAATATCAGCTTTGACAGTTTTCAGTTTGACATTTGATGTCATCTGTTAATTGTCCGTGTTTCATCTCATTTGCTGGAATGAATAGAGGAAAACCAGCGTGCAGTCATACTGGTAATATTTTTCCAGACAGAAAGTTGGAAGCGTTCACTAAACAGAAGCATTCATCAGTATCTGTGGTGAACGCAAAGAGCAAGTTACTACTAAGTGACCTCAAGATTGGAGATCAGCTTGTTCTTTTAAATTCAGCTCTACGTTCAGCTTTTAATTTAATGTGAGACACAAAATACTAAGATGCTTGCTTATATCACTGAATTCTGATGTTCAGCAAAAGATTATTTGTTGTTTGTGTGGATACTTAAAATGTCATTGTAGAATCAGTTCAGAGAGTTGTTTTTTAAACACACCTGCATACACATGCTAAGAAGATGAGGCATTTGTTAAGGTGTATGTGCATAAATGTCCATGTGTAGCATATCTTTGGAAAGTAACTGGCATATCATTCAAATGATGAACAGGCTCTTAGGACATTGATGATGAAAACTTTGCACATCTTTTATTCAGAAATACTTAGTCATCTCCAGTTATAATAGTTTCTCATATTAAATAGTACTGAATCATTCTTTCACTTTTCCAGGAGTAAAAGTAATATGCAGACAGAGTATGTAGGATTCTGACTCAGTTAAACAGTAAAATGGCATAGGAATTTGCGCCTGTATGCATGAGAATTATTATGAGAGGTCTGTCATATTCCTTTTATCTGTAATTATAGTGAGAAAGTGCTGAATTAAATAATATTGCTAGAAACTAAGGGACTTGGTCTAATACTGAAAAAACTAAAAAATATTTCTTTATGGTCTAATACTGAAAAAACTAAAAAATATTTCTTTATGTACCTACATTTGCTTAAAGAAGACTATTTCTTCCTTAGTTCTGAAAAACATAAGATCTAGAGGTTTTGAATTTAATGTTTCATTTTCATTATGATGCACAGCTGGCTAACTTGCAAGTACTGAACACTGCTGAGAAGGGAAAAAATCTTCATTATATTGAAAACTTGTCTATGCATTGGTGAAGGACTAATTTCTGATAGGAAACTGACTGTATTATGAAGTTTTTTGAAATTGTTACTGTGTTTATTACAGACCAAGGTTCAGGATTTTGTGTGACTGGTAAAATAGAAGCAGGCTATATTCAGGTTGGAGAGCGACTTCTGGCAATGCCTCCCAATGAAACTTGCACTGCAAAAGGTACAGTCTTCAGAAGCGTGTTTACTTTCAGGTCAATACTGGGCTAGAAACAGTTACTGAAATGGTAACAGACTGTCAAACTGATACTAACTGTCAAACATAAATTGTGAAAGCATAAAACGAATTTCTTTAGATGTGACTGTGTCTGTATAAATATGTCCGTGAAGAGTATGTGAAATCTTGCTTTTTTTTTTTTTTACTGTATCAGATAATCCAAATGTTGTAGCCCTGTGGCTTTTGACATGGTTTTATGAAGAGCCTGTAAAAGCATTTGAGTTTCAGCAATGTCTGTAAAGATATTCAGTACAGGAATCATTAGTATTCTGCTTTACTGTGGAGTGTTTCTTCTGTTAGGAAGTGTGAGGATGTTGAACAACCTTTAGAATTTAATCTTATGAATTAGTTGTGAAAAAGCTTGAGAATAAAGTCATCCCTCCTGTTTGATGTTGTAAGATTTGTCACTGATCCTTTCATAGTATCAAATTTTCAGGATATAGTTGTCTTGAACAACTAGCAAATAGAAGAAAATTGGATTTAAATTTCAATGTATTTGATTTCTGGAAAGAAATAGCTAGACATTAAGTGCTTAGCTGTTTCCTGATAAAGCTTGCTGTCTTTGTACTGCAGAGTTGGTTTTGCTTCATATGCAAATAGAAAGATAAAATTATGATTTTCCTACATTGGCTAGTGAATAAAAAATTGAGTCCTTGAGATATGAATAGGTTTATGTATCTAAGTATTTAGCCTGAATACAGCAATGTGTTGGTTTAGTTGTCTGTCAAACCCAGCTTGTTCAGTGCTAATTTGGGAAGCTCTTCAGTCTATCAACTTACACAGTTCTATGCACATTAGTCACATGCACAGGAATGTTACAATAATGTGGATGAATTTAGGTAGCAGACCACTGTAGTCACTCCTCTGTGTGGAGAGTGGAGGAAGTACCATGGAAACAGATGTATTTTGTCTGAGTATCTCCTGCAGCACGATTCTATGGTTTTTCTTTTGTGCTGCCTCTCCTATGACTGAAATGCAAATGAAGGTTGGGCATATAAGTTCATTAAGTATTTACTATTTATATTCAATGTAAAGAAGTAATAATTTAATTTAGCATACAGTATTTACTTACGGCAATGTGCGCATTAGGATTCAAGTTGTTCATTTCAAGAGGCTGAACTTCTTTCATTCTGTGGTGATGACAGATATATCAATAATTATCAGCACTGCTTAAAAAATGGTACTTAACATGATTATAGTTGAATCATGCTTTTTGGCATGTTTTTGGCAAGTGGTTTTGGGAACAAATCTGCAAGTCAAGAGGTACAATCTGCAGCAAAATAGAACTAGATCCTATAAATATATGTAGTATTTCTAAAAATCCAGGTTTTTTTCTTTCTCTCTTGGTGCCCACCAGAAACCTCAGGATGTTCAGTCAGAGCTAATTAGTCTTGCCCTCACCCATCAGGCAGGTTGTGTTTTAAAGAAATTAAAATACATAAAACCAGAATTAAATTGCTTGTAAAGGTGCTTTCTGACAGACACGATGTCGCGAACGGAAGGCTTCAGTTACACTTTTTTATGAAAGAGTCAGCAAACCCACTCAAGGTAAATGAAAGTTGACACAGTACCATTAAAGTATATGAAAGATGCGGTCTAGGGTGTGCGTGTGCCTCAAAGGATGGGTGGGGCAGATATGGAGATATTAGTAGTGCAGCATTTTCAGGATTGCGTCATCTGTGCTGCTGACAAGGGCCAGGTCCCCTCCTCTGGCTCGAATAAGGCCATGTTATGGTGCAGGGTGCGGTGAGAGAGAATAGTGAATCCTCACCAAGGGGAAGGAAAGGCTTCCTCAGGCTTCTCAGTTAAAAAGCTTTTACTCTCAACCCATTCATACTGAAAATTGATGAGTAATGGTTGATGAAGCACAAATGGCCCAAACAGAGCTGTTTGTTTGTAGCTCAGAACCTAGGTACTTCACTGTGAGGTTCTGTTCTTACTCATTTCCAGGAATCACACTGCACGATGAACCAGTTGATTGGGCTGCAGCAGGAGATCACGTTAGTCTCACTTTGACCGGCATGGATATCATCAAAATCAAGTGAGCAAAGCTGGGTTTCAGTCTAAGTAACGGTTTGTTTTTAATGAAAAGCTGTATAACTATTACACTGGCCTATAGTACAGCGGTTTACTTGAAGAATGATGTGGCTACCAGGATATTTAAAACCAAAGTGATGCATATCACCTGGCTTGCATGTACAAACGTTGGAAACATCTGCTGCATGTGCAACGGCAGCCTCAGAAGGATACTGTCAGTTTTCATCCTTTGCCCTAGTGCTGACACCAGTAACCTTCTGAGCCCCTTTCTTTTAGACTACCCCTTGGACATTTTAATTGCCAGATAAATTCAACCCGTAATAAACCAGAAAATTTTGGTAAACCTGGTAAATAAACCAGAAAATTTTTCAAGAACTTCTCAAATTATCAATCATTCTGGCAGTACGCATGCAAACAACTGTCATTTTGTACTAAAAAGTAAATCTGTACAAGTGGAATTGATGGAACCTGTTTATTCAACACATTTAGCTACTTGTAAGATTTGTTTTCCTAAATGTTTTGCTAAGGGGTGCTCTAATAGTGAGGTGCAGCAAATCTCTTTGTGTCTTCTCCAGTCTGTGGGATTCATCCTAAGCATTAGCCTCAAGCTTTTTTAAGTGTCAGTTGTTGTTCAGGCCAGGTAATTGGATCTACAATTTGTTCACGTTTTTTACATTTCAGTTGGACTTCAGACAGCAAACTTTCAAGCTACTCTTGGAAAATCTCCTTGCATTGATAGTTTTTCAAATCTAACCTCTGATTTAAGGGAAAAGTACAGGTATTCTGTGTTGCCATTTCATAGTGGGTTGGGATTCTCAGTGGTGAAAGGTTGAGGGAAGTCTTGTTCTAGTTGTTGAATGAAGTCTTGAGTCAATTTGTTAGGTTGATGTCTTCATCTTTTGGAGACATGTTAGGGCTGTCAAAAAAGCTATGAATTTTGAAGTCCTCTTGATATTGATGAAATTTGATGTATATGTTTAATCATGCTGTTTTTTCTCTTCCGTCATGTTTTCCTGTGTGGGATTAATTTTCCTTTCATTTCAGATGGCTAAAACTAGGCCCTGTGAAAAAGCTGTGTCTAGGCTACTTACCAACTTGTAAGAAGCACCAGCTTTCTTGTGACTCCAAGTAGAATTTTTTGGAAATAAGTGTTGCTGAAAGCTCAGGTTTTGAATCCTGATCATGATGTCCCCTTATTATCCAGAAAATACTTGAGCCACAGGCAGCAGTACTGCAATTTTGGGCACCCTGCAGTATTTTGTGCTGTTGAACGGAAACCCTGAATCTCTGAATGAAAGTCTAATTCTTAAAAATATCTACGCACAGGAAACAATGACATTTTCAGAAACTGATTAGCACTGGAGGTAATTGTTCACTGAACTAGACAGAGCCCTTCATGCATACACACAAAATAAGGTAGACATTGTCTAGGAACGCATTTTGTTACAGCTTTCGATACAGTGTTCCTGGAGGTCCACGCACCTACACCCCCCCCCCACCACCCTGCTTGTATTAAAGTGGTGCTGCTTTTCCTTTGCTTGTCTTAATCACTGCCCTGGAAAAGGATAATTATTTAACACTTCTATGTCAAGAGATATCTGTTTGTTTGATTTTTTTGTTTTTTGTTCTCTCTTCTAGTGTGGGCTGTGTATTTTGTGATCCCAAGGAGCCCATTAAAGTTTGCACTCGGTTCAGAGCTCGGGTTCTCATCTTCAATATTGAGGTTCCAATCACTAAAGGATTTCCTGTAAGTCCCTTTGAAAACTGTGTTCATGGCAGGTTGTTCAGGGCTTTTCCTCTCTCTGTTTGACCTCCTGAATATGAGATACAGTCAGAGTCTAGAAGTGGTTCTGTGTCTCCAGAGGAAACAGATTCTTGTGTAATTTGACATGGATAGAAGGGGCCACTGGCTGTTTATGCATATTCTTACTAGCTTTTAATACATAGCCATTAATACATGAGCCATTTCAGAGAATGTGAGTTCCACCACAGCTAGGCTTTAGAAGCTCACATCTTGTGGAAATACAATGATGCACTTAAGTGTAAGATAGCTTTTAATTTTAAAGAAATAAAACACCAGTTCATGCTACAGAACTGCACTGAGGTGGCAGAAGCAAAACACTTAAGGATGAAAAATGTGTTACGATGACATAAATTATGGCCTTTGTGTCATATCGGTTGTGATCACAAAGTTTAGGAGCTAGGAACAGTTACTGGATGTGAGGCACACACTCCTGTGAGAAGTTTTATAAGTATTTCTTTAAAAATATCAGTCTTAAAGCAAGCTGCTGTTTTCAGCTATTAACACCTAGGATCACTGATTATTGTAGGATGTTTAATAACTGCAAAAAATATTTTCAGGTGCTTTTACACTATCAAACAGTAAGTGAACCTGCTACTATTACAAGACTGTTGAGTGTCCTGCACAAAAGTACTGGTGAAGTGACAAAGAAAAAACCTAAGTAAGTGTTATGAATAGTTAATAATTACTCAAGAAATGGGTTGATGTTTAATACACAGTACATCAAACAGGTTCTTCTATGAATCAATTATATGTTATAAGAATATGCTTTTATTGTTTTAGTTGGTTTCATGTTTGGATTTCATTGTGCTTTGCAAACTGCAAAACCTCCTGCCCTCTTGATAACTGCAGGGCACCTGAGAAGTGCAGTGATTTAGGCCCAAGGTCACTTGCATAACTGGGAATGAATCCTAGATTAGCAGGCTTAATTTAAAGGAATTTTTTTTCTCCCTGTCTCTTTTTTTTTTAACAGTATTTCTTCTTTTACTGTTAAAGCCTTTTATAATTCTGCAGATGGCTAACTGCCTAAAACATGCTTGACTAGACAAGGTGTCCGTGCGAAAGAAATTTAGGGAATCTTCCCATACAACTACAGTAACAGGCCTCTAGTTATTTGAAATAAGATTTTAAAAATAATATAGAAATGCTTTTTGAGACATACAACATTTTCCAAATAATCCTTTTCTAGAAATTTTATGGCTGAAACTGTTGCAAACTTCTACAAAGTAATGAATAAGCTCTTTAGCTGTGGGGTTGAAACAAGACTTGATTTCCACTTGACATGAAAAAACAGGTGTTAATGGGATAATTAGCTTCAAAACAATTTGTTAAGTGCTGTGGTGAGTGCCAAGAGGTTTTTGAAGAAAACTTAGTTGCCTTATTGAAATGTATACTCCAGGCAAATGAGTTTTCAGTCTCATGGCTTGGGTTATAATTGTAATCGAGTTTGATAATTGTACTCTGGGCTTTCTAAAATGATTTTTCCTGTTTATTCATTGTTCTTTTCTTCATTTATCTGTGCATACATTTCTAATAGAGTTTTCTGCTATTTTACCTGCAGGTTCTTGGCTAAAGGCCAGAATGCTCTAATAGAACTACAGACTCAAAGACCTGTTGCTCTAGAGTTATACAAAGATTTTAAAGAGCTGGGGAGATTTATGTTACGCTACAGTGGTTCCACTATTGCTGCAGGAGTTGTTACAGAGGTATGGCATTTTTGTAATAGACTTTCTGTACTGCAGAGGAATGGTGTTATGGGTTAAAACAGTGTTAATGGTGTTATGGGTAAAACAGGTTAAGACCTGTTTTACACCCTCTAGCCCAAAGAGTGAATATTTTTCTGCTAAAAAAGAGACAATGCTTCAGCAAGATGTGAGGAAAACTTGTCATGATTCTGTCTAATTTAGCAGAAGTACAATTTACTGTGTTTAGAATTTCCCCTCTTTTTCCTTGAGTTGAAATACATCAGTCTTTTTGACATCTGCCTATATGAATATTCTGGAAACAGTTTGTAAATAAGAGGTGTTGGCCATTTTAACTGTGTCTAGGTTGGGTCCATTGTCTTTTTCTGTTAAAATTAAAGACAATTGTACATTTGATTCTTACTGATGCCAAAAAACATTTTCTGATCCTATGCGAGAGGAAGCAAAGACTGTAGGGCTAAACATTACTGCTTTATCTTCTACTAAAAGCAAAAAATGTGAATTTCCTTCTATCTGTCCCTTTAAAAATCTTGCACATTAACCAAGTTCTGGTACTGAGAACTTAAGGCTGAGTCACTTAATGTCAAAACTTAGAATTAGAGCATGAGCTTTGCTAGTTTCTCCATGTACGCATAGGAATGATGTACTAGGTCAGTCAGAGGCCTTATGGATGTATAATGCTCCTAAACATGTCTGGTCTTAAATAAGATCCAGAAGCAGGATGGATTGAACCCATTTTTTCATTAAATTTAAGTTGAGGCAAGTGGTATTCTATTTAGATATGCAATGTTTAGGGCTAGATTAATGTTTGTAGAATTGGGACTAAAAAACCTCTTCGATATGTTATTTGGGAATTGCTATTTTAGTACTTGTTTTCTTGTTTCGAGAATTTAAGTGGAAAAGGAATTATTTTTTCCACAACTGTATAATACTGAAAAACACTGAGATCCTTTTACACTTAGTACTTAATTTTTCACCATAGGTTATTTTCTGTTTGCATATATTTTTAGATTAAAGAATGACAGTGGTGACAGAATTTCCACCGTCCAAGCAAAACTCAATCAGATATCCAAACTTCTGTGTAAGAATCCAGTTATTTCAGTTGAAGGAACAAGTGCAATTAACTGGGGAGAAGATGGTGGTGACAAAAGTCAAATTGTTTGAGACATCTGGGGATCCCTTCATCAGTTTCTCCTGCTGCAGAACAAGATGCCAACTGACAAGGAACTGCAAGTGTTGCACTTCTTGATCTCAAGAATCTTATGAATTTCTCCATGTGGAACTTAGCCCTTAGAGAAGTTGATGGAAAAATATTAGAAAGCTGAATTAGAGAAAAAGATGATGAATTATCATGAAACAAACTTCTTACTTCCAGACATAAATTGTTTACATATTTTCTTTGATTGCTTTTTTGCTGCACATTAATTCAGTAAAGTAACTTTATTGGTCTAAAATATTTTTAGGTTTGAGTTGAATGCATATTCAGGGGAAAAAAAAACCTATTTACCTTGTTTTCAAGAGAATGGCATGTAATATTATCATGGGATTGTTTTCCCTGTCCCAAAATTTATTTAAGAAAAAAGAAACTTTCTTTTGCTGTGTAGTGGAAGCTGTGCCAACTTTGGCTAATTTTATTTTTTAAACAGTGAGAATAATAAAATAAATTTGTCTGAGCATTTTTGTCTCCCTCATTTTTTGTTATTTAAACACTCCTAAATTGTGTTAAATCATTCTTTACTTACCATAACTGAGAAGTTTCAGAGTAAACTTATGAGTTAAAATGCGAAACTGGCATCCAGTTTGGCTTTCTGAAGAAATAATTTCAGTTTTTCTCATGTTACTCAGTGCAGCCACTGTGCATACACATCTCTTTCATCCAGACTTAGTGCTCTTTTGAACAAAGGCTGACAGTTTAATCTTGTGGTGTCTGCTAAAGCCAAATTGTGCTGACTTACGCCTGTAGCTCCTTCCTGCTTTTCAGTAATGGGCCTGATGAAACCTTCCAGCAGAAAGGAGGGTCCTTCTGCCACCTCCAGCTCAGGACAGGCACACTTTACTACAACTTGCAAGTTATGTTGGTAGGAATTTTGAGAGGACCTCAGGTATTTGGGGACCTGTAAGTGAGTGCAGAGTGGAGAAAATTGGCTTTGCCCAGAGTTAGTAGTGGGAGGCAGGAGCTGAAGCGCTCCCTCCAGAGCAATGGTCCAGGGGGTTAACTGAAGTAAAGCTCTGTCCAGAGTAGTAAAGAACACAAAAATGCTATAGCTGTTATTTAGGTCACAGTCCTGTATGGTCTGTACCTACTCTTCCCACATTAGTGTTTTGGTAGGTAATTTTTTTGTACTTAGGTGCTTTAGCCCCCATTCAGCAGCTACCTGCACTTGACCACATTGATGAATTGTACTGTTGACTGCATAGATATTTGTAGAGTATCAGCAATTCTTTGTATGGGAATTACTTTTGTAAAAGCTTATGAATCTGAAATACCTGAAAATTGTTACTGCCGAGTTTATGAATTACCACTATTTGTTATGTCTTTTTATAGACCAAAAATTACACTTAAATATTTACCAGTTTCAACATGCAACTGTGAAGGTTTAGGTGCCCTTGTTGGATTCCAGAGATTTATACTGCCAAGCTCCTACATTGAACCGGTTCCACTTGAGCTTGCCTTCAAACTTTGAAATGTTTAGGTTGCCCTGAAGTCAGGGGGCAGTTACAGTCTTCACTTCTAAGACTTGCATAAGTTTCTTATTGTTTATGGACAAGGAAGTGCAATACAGGGTGAACCTCTGATAATTCTTCTCACATATGTTTGCATTAAATTTTGAGGCTCACTTTTCTGTGCTGACTGAAAAGCTACTGCATGCTTTCCCAGTTTGCATCTTGGGAGAAGCAGAGGTATTACATAATCCAGTTTCAACGTGACTGCACTACCTTTCAACACAGACTTGAACTCTGCCCAGAGGTGCCACTTGGTTGAAGCATAAATGATCTGTTGTTGTGCAATAGAATCACATCACCTTTGTTCAATCAAAATGTGATTGCATGTTGATCCATGTGAAACTTGGTGGCTTGCCAGTTGTCTAGGATGCAAAACCTTCCTAAACTCCTGACTGAGATAGTCACAATCTCCTGGTGAGACCATACTGCTCTCTGGGTGTAGTGTTTTGAATATCTGTGGAGAACAAGGAGGTGGCATGCAATCTTAAAACAATTTGATAATCCTTAGCATTGTCTTGGAGAAAATGTCTTTTACACAGTGCTTACTGAGCAGTTTAGGTTCTTGGGAAGTTAATTATAAAAAAATGGAAAAAACTAATTATATGTAAAAGGCTTCTCTGTAGTAAGGATGGAGTACTCTCTGGAGTACCTATGGAAGAGAAAGCATGACAGCCAGTGTCTTGTTTTTCCTGGGAGAAAAAACCTGATGAATTTCTGACAACATATAAGAGTGTACCAGGTAGGATTGTGCCTCTCAGCTGTTTGAATTGAGGGGTCACTCAGCTGTTTGTATTGTTTGATGTTTGGCAATATTGGTGAAAAAGAGTTTCTTAGTGCTTAAAATCTTTTGGTTTGATAGGTGCATTGGTTTTGGGGATACAGGGAAAAGTATTGATAGAACAATGAACATGAGCTGCAGACATGCTGGTCTGAAGTGTCTTTTGTCTGCTGACACTTAGAAGCAGGTTCCTGGCCAGATGTTTGAGTGTTGAATTATTTTGTTTAGTTGTTGCAAAATAATGTCTTCAAACTGTAACTTCAAAAACTGTAACAGGTAGAAATTCCCTGTCAAACCATCCTTTTTCTCTCTTTTTTTCAGTCCTTCACTTCCTACAGACAAGAGAAAAGCTGGTTGCCAGCAAGTGTGCTGTTCTTCCCTCCTTGCTTCAGCTCCTAGAAAAGAACCAAGTGTCACAGTAATACTAATTTTTTCCCCTTTGCTCTTTCCTGCTGTTGTTGCCAGGGTTTGTTCCCACTTGTAAACAAGTGGTGCAGGGAGCACGGAGAGATGGGGGAGGAGTTCGGACTCACTGTGCAAATACATACAGACATACTAATCTAAATTGATGCCTCGTTGAAAAAAATCACAGGTGAAGCAAACAGCCAACAATGGCTCACTCAAAGGCTCTCTTAGTGCTTGAAAACTTCATAGGTGGCAGATTTGTTCCTTGTTCCTCCTACATAGACTCCTATAATCCGTCCACCGGAGATGTCTATTGCAGGGTTCCAGACAGTGGCAAAGAAGAGGTGAGTACTATCCACATGGACAAAAAAGGGAAAAATGTTAAATGCATGTAACAATAACCTTTTGAGTGAGAGAGGCTGGAGGTGAGAGAACAGAAAAATGATGACTTCAATGCTTAAACAAGTAAATTCTTGGTTATATTATAGTATTGCATAATCCACTGCTGTGGCAGCAACTGCTGTCTTTTCTTTTTACATTTTACTATTAGAAAGTTATGGTCTGGATTCTAAGCTGGTGTGAATCAACAATGCTTCAGTAACTTGAATGGAGCTGCTTCAGCTCACATGGGGGGAGATGCCTTGTGCATAAGTTCACAATAACACCCAGACAGACTGTAAATATAAACAATCTGTGAGAACAGTGTTTATTGATCTCTTCTGTAAATAAATTTAGAGGCACCATATGCAACTGTGTTCTCCCTTAGTGTCTTGATGATTTGCAGTTTTCATTTTAAAGGGTTTTTGGCTTGCTGTCTCTTCTCTGAAGATGGTAAAAAGCTTTCAGACCTCTCTGGTTTTGATATTAGCAGTTGGATATTCAGTGCCTGTGATGAGTGTGTTTCCTTATAATATACCCTGTCCTCTGCATCCATAGGGTTTCCAGGCCTTGTGCTCTCTACTGGGGAGAATGTTTCCTGGAACACTGTACTTATGGTGGATGGGGTGTATGGATCAGGTGTGGATGGGCAGTGATGTTCATCAGGGGAGCTGCAGTTTCATTGATGCTGCTTTATAAGGGGCCTACAAGTCCAAAATAGTGTTTCAGACTTAGTGAAGAGGAAAGTGACTGCACAAGCTTGGATGGCACAGAGGGCTTGTCCACTATATTGTCAAATGTGGACAGCATTTTGAAAATGTTTTTTAAAACAGACTACTACAGTGTGTAGGTGTTCCCTTTGCTTGCATTTCAGCCTTATTGACAGCTTCTCTCAGCAGAAACCTTTGCACTGCAGTTTCAACTGGGTAAATATTTGTTAGATGCTGATGACCAAGGGTTAAAGAGTAACAGGTTGAGTTTGTTGGAATATATCTGTGTAAGTTCATTCCATTCCTAATTATGCCTGAGAAGTTTACTCTTCAATGTGCAGATGCAAATCTTCCTGTCCATTCATTTGCAAAATCATTAAACCAGAGAGATCTGAGAATGCCAGAGGCTGCTGGTCACTCTAGAGATATAGTTCAAGCATCCTAAGAGCAATGCTTTTCTCTTTCAGCTTTCTGAGTCAGTGTTTGTGTGTAGCAATGGGAACCCAGTTTAAAGACCTGTAAATTTGGTGAGTGCTTTAGTCCTGCCTTTAGACAGCTGTACAAGAAGATTGTGCTCTGCAGAGCTGGCATCCGCTGGGGACTGAAGAAAATGCAATCACACACTACTTGAGCTTATCTAGAGATACCAAATAAGCATCTAGACCAGAGTTCAGCAAAGGACTCAGAGTGCTTGTTTCTAGCAAGGCTCAATGTCCAGTTGCATATTATCTTGGTAAATTTTCCTGGGAAATTAGGTGAAACAAGGAGAGACAGTGAGTTTGTTGCTGACCCTTGAGTTTAACACCAGGTCAGCTGCTGTGGCCATTTAAGCCACTTTCTGCCAAAAACATTGAATGCATTTTTTTTTAGGGGTTAGTTTGTTCCCCAGCTAGATACCTTAAATTCTACATAGCAGCACCACAGCAAGACTGGCAGGTGCCCTGTATATCCAAAAAACAGGCTGATGGGGACTAATTAGTGCTGGCAAATATCTGCTTTAAAAACAGTTATCTTTAAAGAACCTGGCTCCTGCACATCATCCCTTGCAAATATCTTGTCCTGAGGGCAGTTCAGCATGGGATATTTTGATAGCAACCTTTTATGATGGGTCTGGATTGTGTGTTGTTTCTCTGTGTCTGTCTTATGCAGAAGAGGAAAGCAGAAGGAAGTGTTTCAGACACAGGAGTTCATAGTTGAATTCTTATGTGTGCTTTCTTTGTGGCTTTACTTTCTTTGCTGGTTTTTGCTAGTCAAACTAAGTAATTGTTTAACCTTTGTATGCTTAGTTCTTTTCTACAAATCCCCTTTTTTCCTCTTATATTTTCTTAGATTAATCTACTGCCACTTAATTCCTTCCTTTGCTAGTTTTCACTTCTGCTGTTTGTGAAAAAGCAGTATTTTTGTCCTTCTTCTAAACCCACTGAAGGGTTAAAAATGCAGACAGTATTGACTATCTCCTCTCCTGGCAGTACCTGGTGGAAAAGGCCACAGATGAGCAGCACAGGATGGGAGGGTGGAAGAACAAGTTAATTAGTGAAGGTGCTATGGTTTCACAGAGGGTGAACGTTTTCAGGCTAGCATGGCATCTGCACTGGACTCTCTCAGGAAGCTGCAGTTCCCCTTTCCCAGGCCTGGTTTGGTCCTGCTTCAGCTGTTCAGTGGCTGGCAGCCTGCTGCCATGGGCATTTGAGCAGGAGGTTGTTGAACTACAGTCGAAAGAGAAGAGTCTGGGTTTCTGAGCTTGGCCAGTGATCCATGCGACTCTCTGCATATTCGTTTAATTTCCCACCTTCCCCCCTGCACTGGTGGTGTTCTGGCTTTCAAACTCTGGGTGTTATTTTTACACGGCCCATAAATTCTGGTGTGTGTTGGAGGGGGAAGGAGAAGGGGTAGATAGAGTTTATTTTTTTGCTTGCTTGAAATTTCGTGCCCTCATTAGTAAAAAGTCTTTGGAGTACCTGTAAATTATTTTGTGATGGTTTTTATAAGACCTGTCACAATCTGAAGGAACAAATTCAGAACTCATTTTTGTGGAATTTGTGGAAAGGAGCTTCACTGACTTCATGGGAGCTATCAATATGGCAACATTCAGAGAGGTGATAATGGTCTGATCAATATTGCATCAGCATCCTCCTAGTTATTGATTTTGGCAGATTTCCAAAACTGAAGAAATTGTATGAGCAAAATTTTAGGAACACAGCTTTGACTAAACCACCACTTTGATGCATGCATTAGATTTTGGAAGTATGGCATAAGTGATACACAGGAAGCAAAAGCTGGGAAATTGGGCAGTTAATTAAAATATGGAAAGATATTGATGACCATCTTTAGTTAGTGTGAAACTGATAAACATGAAGAAGGAACTGCTTATAAATCAACAGATGAATGATGCAGGTAACTTCCACTTAAGAGTCCAGAGGAAATGACTGATGGGACAGAAAGCCTTCTGCTGAATTTTAATCCTTTGAAGATGGGTCTGCTTCAGAAAAGTGCTGGTAATCTACCACTACTAGGAAATGTCAGGCTGAAGGACTGTGCAGCTGTCATGTACATCTCTAGCAAAATACTGATGGGAGTGGTGTGTATCTGTATAAATGCATATCATGATTCTTACCTCTAGGCTTTGTTAGGTGTCTGGTAAGAGAACTGACTAAACTCCCAGTGTTGAAAAAGGAACTTTATTTTTTTCTGTGAGGGCATTAATGGCTTTCTGGCTGTGATCAGGTAAGATAAAATTTTCCTCTGAGTGTCCATCCCTAAATATATTCTTAGTCCTTACTTGAACCAAATGGTGGAAATCAAGAGCTAGCAGAGCATCCAGCTTTTCATCATTGCCTGCTGTGGCTGAGGTCTTGTGTTGCAAGGATTGTGCATGTTTAGACTGAAGCTGCATTTGCTCTGGGGAGATTCTTGCTCTTTCCTCCATGAGAAAAAAGATTCTTTTTGTTTTGGCCAGTGGCACCTGCTGGTGCCAGTTGACCATTCCAGCATTTCTTCCAGGCTTGGAGCGTGGCCCACAAGTTGCTGTAATTTGGAGAAAAACAAGAATCCCAGTGGAAGTTTCTTTTCTAGATATTCTGTTTCAGTGACACTTCTTGAGTTATGAGGTAGTGTCTTGTAAACAATGGAGAAGCTCTAAGGCATTGTCATCTCCCCAGCAATGTGGTCTGGATTATAAGTCTCTGAAATATGAATTTATCTGCTGAGTGTTTAATATTTTCTTAAGCCTTTCATTAGCATTCACGATTGCTCTTTTGCTTTTTTAGGTGGAAGCTGCTGTCAAAGCTGCTAAAGATGCCTTCCCAATTTGGTCCTCAAAAAGTCCATTGGAAAGATCTCAGATCCTGAACAAATTGGCAGATCTGATTGAACATGACCTGGAAGCGTTTGCACAAGCAGAGTCAAAGGATCAGGGTAGGAACTGGAACTGTTGATCTCAAATAAGTGTGCCTTGTTGGATATTGAAATGGAGGATTTGGATGAAATTTTTTTTTTTATGGTATGAACTGTTGGAGCAAATTGGAGTAGATGTGCATGAACCTTGAGGAGGTACTGGATTTGGGATTCTTGGGTGATTCTTGCTTTTTGGAATTACCGACTTTGACTTCATTTGTCAGATATTTGGAATTACTAGAGGGAGCTGTTGTCATTGACTATGTTTGTACTGTGCTGGTGGTTACTCGGGCACAGGACAAAAGACATTCCCCAAAAGACACACAAATCAACTTTGAGAGACTATAAAGCAATTTGTAGTTAACTTTAAAAAGTTAACTTAAAAGGTTTCTGTCCATAATGACAGTAGCATGTTTTTTTTTGTTTCAGGAAAAACGATAACATTTGCCAGAACAGTGGACATCCCTCGGGCCGTGCACAACTTCCGATTCTTCGCCTCCTCCATCCTTCATCACGTCACAGAGTGCACCGAAATGCCAGCCATGGGCTGTATGCACTACACCTCCAGGGCACCTGTGGGAGTTGGTATGATGATCCTCACATGCTGAGAAGCTTGGCAGAATATCTGCCTCCGTAGGGGCTCAGAAAAGAGATTTTTGAAAGCATTTATTATCCCTGAGTCATGTGCTAAACATGGGCTTGTCTGCTAAAGCATCAGCAACTCCATGTAAAATCAGTTACGTGACTTCATGGCAAAAAAAAAGAAAAAAAGACTGCATACCTAAAAAGCTTCATCTACTGCTCTCACCTTCACAGTCTCTCTTGTGTTTTGTCCATGTGTGTCTGTGGGTGAGCATTACAGCTGTGGGTCAGTGTGATGTGCAGAGCACTGAGCTCCTGCTCCAGCGGGGAGAGTGGGATCCCCCTCTCTTTTGGGAAAGCTGTAGTAGTCTGTGACCTGAGTGCACTTGGGTGAAGAAACTACTCTAGCTGGGGAATTGCTGAACTCAGCCACTAGTTGATGCTGCTGCTTCAAGAAATTAAGTGGTTGGCTTAGCTGAAAAGTAACAGTGTTGTAATGCTTTCATTATTAGGTTATGTTATACATAATAGTATAATTAACATCTAACATTAAATATATGTGAGTTCTCCACATTTACACTTGCAGTACTTAAAATGTGAAATTGGCTAATTTAGAGGACCCTGTTAAAACTTTTCTTGAGCAGTGGAGAACGTGACTTTTTCTGGTAAAATTATTCTCATAAGGAAAAGTCCTTCACTCAATCTACTCCATCAAACAGAAAGAAATCCTGTGACTTTTGTAAGGAGTCACACATGACAATTACAGATTTTTTTTCATAATTTCTTATTAATATGTAAAGTGAAAATATTCCTAAAGGAAATTACTGAAAATAATTCTGGTCATTCAGCAATTCATGGGAACAACAGTTCATATAGTGATAAATGTTGGCACTCATAAATTAGACTAAAAGTTCTCTGGAAAATGTGTACTGTATGTTATACAGAGTTTGGTTAATATTAAAATTGAAAAATAAAAAACAGCTTTAAAGAGCAAGAGAAAGCAGGAATCTGATCTGAGCTGGCACATTCAGCCTGGAGAAGACAATGCTTTTGGCAGACCTGCCAGAGAGCTTAAGAGAGAGGGACTTTTTACAAGGACATGTAGTGATAGGACAAGGGGCTTCAAACTGAACGAATGTAGGTTTAGATGTTAGGAGGAAATTCTTTACTGTGAGGGTGATAAGGCACTGGTGCAGGTTGCCTGAAGAAATGGACAATGGCCCGACCCTGGCAGTGTTCAAGGCCAGGTTGGATGGGGCTTTGGGCGACATGGTCTAGTGAAAGATGTCTCAGGGGGGTTGGAACCAGATCATCTTTAAGGACCCTCTCAACCCAAACCATTCTATAATTACTTTCACTTGCTCTTTGCTAACACAAAGTATTGCCTACAGACAAGTTGTTGCAAATTATTGTTATGGCTAACCTTGCATTAATGTTCCTGAAAAATACTAAAAAACTTCCTGAGAATATAAGATTCTGCCCTGAAGAAGCAGCAAAACTTATTCAGAGAGTTCAGCTGATCCCTTTTAGAATCATTTGCACAGGTTCTTTAAGAAATTATCTCCCTGCCAGAAATGCTGCAAATTTATTGTACATATTGCCTGGAAAAAAAAGCTATGACCAAATTCCCTTCGTAGATCTGAATTGGTGTATATAATTCTTGAGGTCAGAGAAATGAGTTTTGTATCCCCGCAGACTGACCTCCTGTCTTTGTGGTTTTGTTTTGTAGCTGGCTTAATCAGTCCTTGGAATTTGCCACTGTATTTGTTGACTTGGAAAATAGCTCCTGCCATTGCATGTGGAAATACTGTGGTTGCCAAGCCAAGTGAGATGACATCTGTCACAGCCTGGATGATGTGCAAACTCCTGGAAAAAGCAGGTAAGTCCTGTAGCATGCTAAGAAACAGGAATAGAATGGAAATGCTTGTCTGTGCACCAGGTTTTTTTTTAGTTGCAGAAATCAGAAGGTGTTTAAAGGCTCTGGGAAAGACTGCTGTAGCTGAATGTTGCACTGGAGAACAAAAGGCTTTTTCTGTGCTCACACTATCCTGTCTCCCCAATCCAGCTGTTGCTCATTTTTTCCACTATCTTCTGATGGAAAGTTTTGCCCCTCCTGCACTCCATTTACAGATGTCATAAGTCTGTGGTGCAAGCAAAGGAGCCATGAGAGAATAAAGGAGTGAGAATCAGCTCTTAGTGAACTCTTTACTTATTAGTGTCACTCTGTCATGGCTGTATTGGGTGCATTATTAATTAAAACTGGGATAACAATTCCTTGTTCCCTGAATGACTGTACACTGCATCTCTGGTGATCCATGTCAGACAAGCTGGATTAGTGGGACTGCTTTTGTCATTTAACCCATGAGCCATGGAGCTGTCTAACACGTGCATTTCAGCTGCTACTGAAGTTAAGGGTTAGTGTTTTTCACCCTCGAGCTGCTGGTGACTTTCTAACTTCAGGGACAAAACAAAGTGAGGTGACACCCTCGGAGGGACAGGAGGGTACAATGACTGTGTGTCACTTTGGTTTTTTAAGATTTTCTAAGCCTTCTGATGTTGACATTCTTGTAGCGAGCTTTCTCACACACTTTCTGTAAATAACTCATTGTTTTGTATTCCTTTATGGAGGAGGAGAAAGTTGATAGACTGTTGGTTTGTCCAGTGTCACTGGAGAGGTGGCACTGTCACCCTTCAATCCACTGTCACTCTTAGGAAACTATAAATGTTAGAGTCAGAAAATAAACTTCCCTTTTTCTTCACCTTAAGAGCAGCGGTGTGCGCTTGTGTTCTTTCGTGTCCTATTGCAACAACCGTGCACCTTTGTTCCCATCAGGGGTGCCTCCTGGCGTGGTGAATGTCGTGTTTGGGACAGGGCCCAGGGCAGGAGAGGCCCTGGTGTGCCACCCCGACGTGCCCCTGATCTCCTTCACGGGCAGCACACGGACGGCGCAGCGCATCACGGAGAGAAGCGCCCCGCACTGCAAGCGGCTCTCGCTGGAGCTGGGAGGCAAGAACCCCGCCATCATCTTCGACGATGCCGACTTGAGCCAGTGCATCCCCACCACCGTCAGGTCCAGCTTTGCCAACCAGGTGCCTCCCGCCCCTGTAACACACAAACCCCGCTGGCAGCAGGAGGGGTGTGTGTCTGAGGGCTTGTGTGCATGCTGCACCCGCCTTTGGATCTGGATCTCAAATTGTCAAGGTCTATTTCAAGATCGTGCTGGAGAAAATCCTAAGTAGGAAAATATGAAAAGGGTTTCATTATTCCACAAGGAAGGACACAGAGTAATAAAAGGCTCTTCTTTGTGCTCGCCATCAGAAGATAACAAGGTGTTATTACTCCTCTCAAAGCACATACATTTCTTATCTCTCAGGGAAGCAGCTGCTGTAAGTTCCACTGTGTAAGAAAGTGGGAAGCTTGTTGATTTGTTAGAATTAAATTAGGGGACTTCCCCCGAAATTTTACCAACATTATTCTTCCCTCATCACCACCTTCAGGAGAGAGCACCAAAGCCAGGAAATTGTATCTGGGCAAATGTTAGAAAAATAGCTTGGTATCAGAGATTATCGGAAATGGAGAGCGATCATTCAGAGTTGGAAATCATGTTACCTATAAAAATGCTGGAGAAGAAAACATGTAATTTATAAAATTAAATTTACTTATGGTAGTGATTGCATGATACTGATACAGTTTTGCCTTTTCCTTCTCCTTTTTTTTTTAATCTGGAAAAAAAATTCCCATTTTGCAGTGCTGGTTAATGTAGTTTGCACTCCTGAGGATGCAGGGACACGAGTGAACTGGCTAGTAATTCCTAATACATAGAAATTATGTAATTCCTAATACATAGGATTTATGTCAATAGTACAATGTAATATGAACCAATATTGTTGATTTCTGGTTTGTTTCTTTCTTTTTGATAGGGTGAGATCTGTCTCTGCACCTCCAGGATCTTTGTTCAGAGGGGAATATACAGTGAGTTTTTGAAGAGGTTTGTGGCAGAGGCCAAGAAGTGGAAGACTGGGAATCCCTCAGATCCTACAATCGATGTGGGAGCACTAATAAGTAAAGAGCATCTAGAAAAGGTGATGCTACATGGAGTTTATTTGATTTCATCTCATCTTTTAGAGGGCTAAAAGGTAGTTTTAGAACTATGTGGGAGAGGATCTTGTCATCTCCAAGATCAGCTCTGAGGGATGATAACTCAAAGCCATTATAAGGTATCTTTTTAATGAGGTTTCTGTTGCTTGTGGTTTGGGATCATGTGATTACTCTGAAAAAAAATCAGACTCCCTGGGGAAAATAATTTAAAATGGCAAAAGAATATTTACTCCTGTTTGAGTGGGATAATTATAATGTCTTCTAAGTCCTGAATTTATATTCACAAATCTTGGCGTTCAACAACATTTTCTTGGATTTTAATAGTGCATTTGATAATAAGTTAGTTAACAAGGTAAAAATTTTATTTTTATATCACTCTGGCAAATTCTGGCTTGTACAGAACAGTTTCCTAGAACTGTTTGCAGTAATTTTTAATGGTCTGTGTGTGGAGAGCAGCTGAGATGGTGCACAGTTAAACACAGTTTGCTTCAGTGGCTTATATGAAATGAAAGGTGTCAGAGTTCAGGGAGAGCAGATACTTATATCCCAGAAATCTCTGACGCAAGAAGCAGACCAAAAAACCACAGAGTGAGAGAAAGCCAGATCTTTAATATGCTTCCCTGATGCCTCAGAAGGTTCTCCAGGTTCTCTTGTTCTGAAGAAGAGACCACTTCCTGAGGTCTTTGTAGCACCACAGAGAACTTCCAAGTTTCACCTACCAAGGTGCCTAAAAGAAGAAAAAGATAAGGAAGTCCTGTGGTATCTCTGTGGTCTTTCTGTAAGGAGGGAAACCAGGCAATGACTGCAGCACAGCAGAAGCAGATCAACAGTACAAGAACATGTGTTCAGGGTAGCAAGCTTATGGTAGCAGCAACCACAGAAACATCTTTAATCATTTATTGATGAGATTTTCTGTAGCATTCATGGCTTCATCATCCTAGTGGCATGCAAACATTCAAAAGCCCTGCCTTGAAGCAGGAAAATGCCACTGATTCCTTGGAGTAAATGAGTGAACCATGGCATGGGGTACATGGCAAACTGCTCCTGAGGAAATGGAGGGAGGCTCTAGAACCACTTGTATTTTCTCCAAGGGTCCTGCCCTTTTGACAGTACTTAGTGGGAAGGGCCAGCAGTGTTGTCTACTAGGATAGTAAGTGTTAGGAAAGAGCAAACAATTGCTTTTTTCAGCAAGAAATACACAGCTTTGCATGCAAAGAAGCAAAACAACAAAATTGAGGGAATGCTGCCCTCTATTGCAAGAGGGCAGCATGTTCCAGCTGGAGTTGTTCAGGGGCTCCTTCTGATGTGTGAACCCTTGGGATTTGGTGTCCTTTAGCAGTGATGTTTTTCTGCTGCTTCCCCAGGTAAGGACCTATGTGAAGAAAGCCCAGGCTGAAGGAGCCAGAGTCCTCTGCGGAGAGGGAGTGGATCCTTTGGCCCTCCCACCTGGCAACCAGAAAGGCTATTTCATGTTGCCCACAGTTATTGCTGAAGTCAAGGACGAATCTTGTTGCATGCAAGAAGAGATCTTTGGTCCTGTGACATGTGTGGTACCATTTGATACAGAAGAGGAGGTGATCAGAAGAGCCAATGGTGTGAAGTACGGCTTGGCAGCCACGGTGTGGTCCGGCAACGTGGGGCGCGTTCACAGGGTGGCACACAGGCTGCAGTCTGGGCTGGTGTGGACCAACTGCTGGCTTGTGAGAGACCTGAACTTGCCATTTGGTGGGATGAAAGCCTCAGGCATAGGCAGGGAGGGAGCAAAGGATTCCTACGAGTTCTTCACTGAGGTCAAAACCATCACAATAAAGCACTGACATATATCAACAGAAGTATTTTAGAGTGAAATAAATGACAGCAATTTAAGTTACCTAAAATGGCTCCTTAGAATACAGGCTGCTATTGTGGCCATTCCTTTCTTGAACTTTGGTCAAGTAATATCAATGATAGCTGAGAATTATCATCCCAAATGCTAATGTTAAAGTCAGTTTTTCATGTTGAATGAGAAGGTCAGTGTGCACTCCACAATCAACCCATCTCAAGCCAGATGACTTGCCTGTCTTACAGATCTGAAATCTTTTTGATATTTTTGATATTCATGCCTCAAAAATCTATCCCTTTAAGGCAGATTGGAGAAAGAGTATATGACAGTAGCTCTGGTTTGTGAATTACCTTGAGGGACAAAGTAGCAAGCACATGGTAAGACTGATATGGTAAAGGGGAATCAGCTCATTTTCGCTCTAAACAACGGGGTCCACACATCCACCCATGTTACATTTCACTGATATCAGACAAGGATTGATACTACACTACACTGAAAGCCTGAGGAACTACCTTTAACCAAGTGCTTGAAACCGTGGGGTCATGGCATTCTCTTGATATTCATGGAAACAATAAATGTTTTAATTATAACCTTCTTTATGGTAGGGAGCTGAATCATTCTAATACTTGTTCTCTGTTTTGAAATTAAAGCCTTTTGTCACTTCAGGACCTCAGTGATGGTGGTTTTTACATCCCAGCACAAAAATATGCTGCATCACAAACAGCATCACTCTTCATTAAGAGAACCCAGAATTTACTCCTGAGAGAATGAACTGTTGGAAATGTTTATCACCAAAATATAAAGCCACTTCCAACTCTTCCTCATTTGTTTGCAGAGATTTTTTAATCAGGTATCTCACTAACTTGTTTGCTTTCAACAAAAAGAGAGACTTGGATACACCTCCACATCTCTGGATGCCACCTGGTTGCAGGGCACCCCTAGCAGCGAGGTTGAAATTGTGGGCATTTGATGGATTTGGTACAAGAACCCCCAGTTGAAGGCATGCTAAGGAAATACGTAAAAATTATAGGCTTATTGAATTGATGTATTCTGAAGAAACATAAACATTTTATTTTGAAAATGCCTAGGTCTATTCATGACCATGTGGTGGCAGCAGAACACCTGCTTTGGTGTTTTTAATCACTCAGCTGGGAGGGGAATAAACAGCTATAGAAGTACATGCTTCATTCTGCTGATTTCTTTTCTATTTACACATCCTGTTTGGAAGAGCACAAGAAACAAAAATTGTGGAACAGTTCCTTAGTTGGGGGGTGATGGGGACACGTGCGGAACAGACATTTTCAGCAACAGCAGATGGGATATTGCACAATTAGTAGAAATGGATGAATACCTTCCCCCATCTGGATCTGGTCTAGGTTCAGGTTTAATGAGATAAATTTGCTTTCAGGGGTTGATTTTATCTTTACATTAAATGTGATGGGAGATTTCCAGATGTATTTCACCTGCTGCAGACAAAGGTCTGTGTGTCATCTACGTGATTCTGGCCCAAGACATCAGAGGTGGAGTAGTGGATGGGGTGGGGACAGAGCTCTGCAGGACCCCCAGGTGTGGGGTATGGAGGTGGTGGCCCTCTGTCCAGCATGACTGTGAAGATTTCTCAGAGGTGAACTTCTGGGAAGCCCCATTCCATCATCCCTGTGTCCAGCACCTCAGAGAGGTAAGGGACGTCTGCTGGTGCTAATGATGCTGCTGACTTTTGGGCAGGAGGGAGAGCTCATGTGAAGATACAAAATATTGTCCCTTTCTACATTTTCCATCTCTAATGGGTGGACTCCTTCCTTCTACAGCTAATGTGCCGTTCAAGTACCTTGCTCATTCTGCTATTTCTTGCCCTTTTGGATTACTATACTTTTGCGCATGTGCAGATGTGAGGGTGTTACCCAGTGGGGACATTTCCTGCCAGCAGTAATGGGTGATTGTTGCCTTTCCCATGCCTACCTCCAGCCTTAGGCCCCAGCCCCAAAGGGACATGCTGCTGCTGCTTGTGGCAGTGAAGCAGGTACCATGGCACAGGTTACCTACTTGTGCCAGGAGCTCTCTGTGGGTGCAGAATTTTCCTATATACCAAGAGCTATGAGCTTTCCCATGTCTTTTATTCAGACCAACTTCCAGTGTAGCAACATGTATGGATAACTGTCTCATCTTACAGATGGAGCAGTCCAGGGACTTCTTCCTACAGCTAATGAAGGTGTCTATTACAGCTGCTTTGTTTCAGAGTTTTCTGCTCTCACTCTAAGTGGACTGTGAAGAGGATATCCTGGAGGATGAGGCAGGCTGATCCAAGTTATGAGGCTGACAGCTCTTGCAGAGTTCTTCAGCCTTCATTCCCCCATGTTATGGAATTTTCCAACATGACCGTAAAGCTTATTTTTTCTGTAGACTGCCCTGGCTTGAGCATGAAATCATGTGGCCATTGTGAGGATTTGTTTAATTACTGTTATGTAATTCTCAGAGAGTTGCTCCATCTGTTAATTCTTACTGATGGAGTGAGTACAGTTCAGTTTAATACTAGAAGATTATCTCACTGGTGTGAGATGATTACTTTACATGGGAGGTATTAATATATTTGCCGTCCTTTACAGCTCTCAATTAGCATAGAGTTATTTCTCTTCTATTTCAGATCATTTCTCAGCCTATTTATGTCTGTACCCAGTTATTGTATAATGCCTGAAAGCAGCTTTGCTTGGGGAGACTCTGCATGAAGTTTGGAGAGGGGACACATCAGCTCTAATGTTTATATTCAAATCACGCTATGTCCATGTTCCCACAGTGTTTCTAACTTAGGTAAAGCAAGACATTTTAAAACTCTCAGGGATGAAAACAGACTTGACTTTTTGGGTCAGAGAAAGTTTCATGTGTAACTTAAATGTGCAGAACAAGAATGTAAACCAGTCCAGTAAGCTAGACTGGTTTTAAAACCCAAGCTTTGAATTTCTGAACTTCAGAAAGCTATACCTTAAGATTCACCTTCACAGGTAGAGTCAGATACTTAAGACTTTCCTCTTATGAATATCAACAAATAAAGGAAAAAGGGGGAGAAAAAAGACAGTGGGATTGTGAGGGAACAGTGAGGACTTTCTTTCCAGACTTGTCTCCAGGGCTTAGGTTTAAGTTTTTGCTCAGACTTGAAGCTTAAGCTCAACACCTGTCTCGGCTCTAGAAAGAATACTGGCTGAAGTGTCCAAATACTTGTACTCAAACTTCATATTAAATTAGAGGATTTTCTGTGTGGTGGGAGAATGAAAAATGAAAATGGAATGAAATTTTCTTAGAGTAAGACTAGGGTCTCACTTTCCATCCTAGATGGTAATTAAATATGCTATAGAAAGCTGAATATAATGAATAAAGGAAACCAACAACAGTTGCAGGAAATTCTGGGACGTTTTCTTCATTGAATTCTGTTCCCCTCCTTCCCAAGCATTTGTTTTTGCGCTTGGAGGGCGATGTTTGTACTTAAGGGACAACAATGAGCAAGGTGTTTTCTAGAATACATCAAATCTCTGCTGGTAATAGTTGTAATTTAGGTGAAGATTGGGGTATAATGAGAAAAAGAGGAAAGCCCTGCAATATTATAACTGGTTAGACAGAATGCATCCTAATGCAGCTGAAGGCTGGTTATGCAGCCAAAACCTATGTGTATGGCGTTGCCTCCTGAAAAGGAGCAGCTGAAATGGATTTGGAGATTATGAGGGAAAGTGCAATCAGTGTGAGAATGCCAGTTCAGCCAAAGCAGCCCAACAGGGTAGAACTCAGCCTGAGCTTTGCCACATCATTGCAATTAACAGGAGAGCCAGCATGATGCTGGAGAGAATAAGAAGAACTGTGCTAAATCTGCAAACAATCTTTACCTTTGTATATAATCTTACTGTCATGTTGTGCATCTATTTCTGTTCTCTTTAACAAATAGATTTGGAGGGAGGAAAATTACTCCAAATTCTGAAAAAAGTCTTTCTAGTGTGGGACCTGGATGATGTATTGCAACACCTTTTGGCTTCACAAACACCTGTTTTACCAAGACAACTGGTGTGTGTGTTCATATGCAAGGAAGAAATTGCAGGGGTCAGTGATGAGTCTAGAGGGGCAGATGCACACTCCTGGGCTTCTGTGCTGAATGCAAGTTTTCTCTCTTAAAACACAGAAGGTGGTGGAGTACACCTGACTGGTGTGTTCTCTGCTGGGTGACGAGTTAAGCACTGCACAGCCTGCCTTGGCATTTCTCTCTGGCACCAGGTGTCCTTAATAACATCCTAGAAAATGCAGATGCTCCCACAGAAGAGAGCACGAGGATCCTGGATGGGCAGTTGTTTAAGGTGGAAAGAGGAAGATGGAAGTTGTCACTGTCAGGTGGGTCAGGCCAAGGTTTCTCACCTGGATGCTACCACTGTGTTTTTGTCCTGTGCTTTGGGAAGGACCAGTGTGCTGGACCTTGCAGCTTGGCAAGGAGTGCCTGGTCCAAGGAGCCCACTGGGACATGAGGAGGTGACAGACAGATGCTGGGCTACAGTGGAGGCTGAGGCAAAACCACTTGTGCAGCTTCCCCATAGGCACGTGGGGCCTTTGTGCAGTTACATGAAGGGTGAAATAACATTTCTCTGTGTGTAAGAGCTTCTGTGGGGTGCCCAGATATGATAGTGATGGGGTTTGTAATATTACTCAAACCCACAAAAGGCTTCTTCCAGGGTATTGCTAATGAGAGCTATCTCCTGGTTTCAGAGAATGGGAAGTAATTACAGACTATTTATTGTGAAATGAGGACACACATTCATTCACAGGGTGCTAAACTTGTCCAATTAACTCTGAGCTCCTGAAATAATAATGAGAAGATTATGCTACCATTTTAGTAATTGGATTTTCTCTTCCTTTGGGAGCAGTGCCTATTAAAGTAGCAGCATATCCTTGGTTACAGAGAGATTTCATGTTTTTCTTCAATTTTGGCTGACCCAACAAAAAAGTCAGGCAAAGTCACATTTTCTGCAGCTGTAATATGGCATTTTCAAAGGTTGACTTATTAAAAAAAAAAAAAAAGGAAAAAAAAGGAACATTTCCTAATGTTGCCTTAATTTTTTAAAACTGATTTGTTTACACTTGGCTGCAGTGAATTGACTGTATTTCACTGATGAAAATGTGAGCTCTTGTCCTCAGGATAAAGGCCAAAATGTCTGTTGGTGGAAACAGCAGAATGTCTGTCTGGGATTCTCTTTGGGATTCTTTGGTGAAATATCCATGTTTTCGCATGAGTACTTATTAGCTGAAAGTAGGTAATTTCAGTCCTGCTGAATGGCTGTATTTCAGTCACTCTTTTCCAAGGAGACACTGGAGCCAGTTTTCCAAGTAGAGGACATCGAGTAGGTTTGATAAGATAACCTTAGAAGTTTGATTAGGAAATTACCTCCTTCCTGTGCTGGTTTGAATCCAGAACTGCACTAAGCTTTTTGAGGATGGAAAGGATACTTTTGTAACCCATAATTATATTCCTACAGTTAATAATTTTTTTCTCAAGTTGTCAGCTTTGCCTATTCAAATGCGTAGTGTGGAGAAGTTTTTTGGATGGTCAGATGTATCTCTGGCTTTTGTGGCTTTGAGTCATATGGGACAGGGGTGAAAACCAAGATTCTACAAGAGCCACATGCTCCAGAGTTTGTTGATGATTCAGAGAGAAATCTGCTGTTGCAGTGCTGTGAGATTCTTCTAATCAGTTGACCCCTGCAAGGAGCTTCAGGCTGCTTCCTCTGTTGGTGATATATTTTGAAACCTTTCCTTTATGTTTAAAAAATAAGTATGTGTATGTGCATAACTGTTTAGATATGCAGTTTCCACAGCGTGGTGCTTCAGTTTGAAGGGCAAGATGAGGTATTGATCCAAGCGCTTCCAAAGAAACTCTCACTCTTCCCTTACTTCAGTTTCTTTCCATGAGCAGCCTGAAAGAAAACAAGTATTTTAGATTCCTGAGCTCTCTTTAGCACAACATGCTATGTATTTGTTTTACTTAACACCATCCACTCATCTAAATAATTAAACAGCCTTATTTTGAGAACAGGGGTTCAGGGGAGGTCACATTCCTCTCAGCTGATACAAATCAATGTCTACCTTTGATAGTCAGTTGGTGGTTTGGTTCTGGTTTTGCTGCCCTCCTGCCTAAGACTCACTTTTCCTCCCAGGGTCTGACTGATACTTCTTTTTTCCACAGTGGAATTAGAGCATTTTTTACCAAAGCAAATTGTGCTTCTTTGCCTGAGAGATGTAACTGTTCACCATTGGGGAGGAAAGTAATTCCTCCCATTATTCTTCCTGAGTTTTGGCTAAGCTATTGCAGTTCATGCAGTTTGGATGTAAGGATGATAATATTCTGTCTAAGGACAAAATACAGCAAGAGGTACATTTCAGTTGGATTTTTAAATATGCTCATTCTTTCCTTCCTAATTAATATTTAGAAATGTACTGCCATGTACTCAGATTCACTTGTTGTTTTGCTACTACATACCACTTCTCACCAGTCTTAGTCAGTGATATGAATTATTTAATGGGCATACTGTGCAACAGAAACAGCATTTTTAGCTGGGCTGTTATGTATTTGGACAGACACAGAAAAAATTATTTTTTGAGGGAGCTGTCAGAAATCCGCTTTTTAAAACTATGACCCCTGAATGCTGAAGAAAATGTTGTAATGTTCCAGTCATATTGACTCCAATGTCCCATTTGGGTTACCTGTCAAAAGTAGGTAGTGAAAACAGAGCTCTGACTGAGATACAGCTGGGAAACATCAGTTTCTAAGAAAGCCCTTAGGCTCTAAGTAAAACTTAGATTAATAATCCTACAACTGGACAATTTCTCTGTTGTACGCATTCTATGCAGCACTGATCTGCTTTTTTTGAGGTTGGAAAAGATGGATTCAGGTTATCTGCTCTTAACACCTCCTTTGAAGGTCTTTCCACCTTCAAAGCAGGATATGAACTTTAGTTAATTAACCTTCTTTGCACATTTTACACCTGGAAATGTGAACCATTTTTCTTCTTGCTGCTGAGGCTATTTAAGGACAGACTATACTGTAATGCCTGCAAGACATTTCTTCAAAGTGAGTTGAGGGTAGTGTTTTCCCTCGTGTAGTCATGTTCTGAATGGTTTGACTAATCTCAGCAGAGAAGAAAGTTGCTTTGTATAGAAGAGGCAGAATATTCCTGGCTGAAATGTTCTTGCTTAGTCCTTTCTTTGGTAGTAATATGATTTATGTTGTCTTCAGGCATCCTGGAAAAATAACTGCTGGAACTCCAGGAAAAAGGTGTCAGCTGGTGTCTACTCTGGCTGCTGGGTGTCTGATAGGGATGAGTTAGAGCAGAGCTGAGGTAGAAAGAGTGAAAGATTTCAGTGTCCATCAGAGGAGGGCAGACACTAATTCAGGAAGGTTGGTTAGTTCTTGTTTCACTGTAGATGAATATTGTAAATCAATTTATATACCTCTAAATAATAAAGACACTTGAAGTAACAGCAGATGTAAAGAAGCAGAATAGGTGAGGACTGGACTCGGATGAAGCTCAGAAAAGAAAAAAATTAAATAACTTTTATAGGGGGGTATTGGCTTTTGCCTTTGAGATCATTCAAATCATGTAGAGAGAGAAAAAGCAACTGCTGACACTCATCTGTGCACAGGAAAATAATAAATCTATGGCAACATTCTGAACAATATAAAATTTTCTTTTGGATCTCACTGCCATGAAATAATATAAGAGCTTAACTTATTTTGGTTTTAGGAAACAGCTGTCAAGGGCTGGAGTTGTACTCCATGGAGTTGTCACTGGGTTGCTGTCAGATTTTGAGTGCTCTTGAAAGAGCTCTTTTCCTTGCAGCTAAGTCAGGTAATTTTTATGATTAATTCACAGCATTCTCTCTTTCCACATGTGGCTACTTAGCTATCCTCTGAGTTAAATTTAAGAAATGTGAACACTCAAAGTAATGATGGTGCATGGACTAAGCCCTGCATGATCAGAGCAGCAGGTGCATTAGGTGTGCCAAATTAGAGTTGTTTAGTTCTTAACTAAGCTGGAAGTTTCCTGGGGTTTCACAAATGAAATTCATGTGAATTTTGGTCTGGTTTTATTCTATGAGGCCCTGAACAATTTATCATGCTTTGAATAGAAATGATTTGTGGTCCTGTAGTTCTCCATGCAGAACACTTGGTATCTGAAACATCAGAATGGTAATAACTCTTATTTCTCTGTAGGGGAGACTGATGCATTTTTGATGGAAAAATGTGAATGAGGAAAGGGCTCTCTAGTACTAGGAAAGAAGCTGAATGCAGCATTTTGTTCTTCCAGCATCAGTGGATGCCTTTTTCCCATCAGGGACAGTTTTGCTCTGGATGGGTAAGTGTGGGGGTGAGCCCAGACCAGCCCGGCAGCGCTGGGAGGACTCAGCCTGTTCTCAACTTGGCTTCTGGTCATCACAGTAGGAAGTTTGGCCAAGCACAGCTCCAGCTCTTAACTTTCCACTTAGAGCAGCAATTCTCCCTGGAGTGGGAGGGAGCAACAGTAAAGAGATGGTCAGACTGTGTGACCAAAGTATTGTTTAAAGGTGACTGTATATCTCAGATCAAGGGCAGTGTCCTTTCCCCCCTTTCCCTCCAAAAGGTTAATACAGCTCATGGTCTCAGGCAGCAGTCATGCAGAGTGGCACTGCACCCTTTCCTCAGGATGCATCCCGTGCAATCCAATCTTTGTAAAGACCATATCCTGAACTGAGAGGTGAGGGTCATGTTGCCACACCTGGAAATGAGAAACCTTTTCTTACAGTTCTTGTAAACGCCAAGACTAAGTGATGAGCCCTGGGAAAAGGTGAGGGGAATCTCCCCACCCTATCCATGGACCTTTTGGCACGGCATTGTGCATTGTGAAACCCTGGGTGATAAACAGAGTGCTGCTATTTCTGTCCTTTGGCACTGCTGGTTCCCCGCTGCAGGTTCACAGTGATAAACTGGCTGTGAGCTGCTTCTGTGGAGTAGTTATGGTGGTGGCTGTGCTTTGTCCCTTGGTGGCAAGGCAGAGCTTGCCATGTGGGAATGAGGAGTGGCTGGGGTTTGTAACAGTGATTTGTGACACATCCCCACCTATTTGGGAGGATGAATATGGGCAGGGTCACACAGTCTTTCCTCAACATCCTCATTACCTTGAAATTACACTTTGCAAAGGGGCATTGCTCTTGCCCTGTGTAATTTAAAATGATGGCTCTGTGCCATTTTTAGGGTGGTGCATTTTCTACTGTAAAGTGTTTGCATTGTGGATATTTAGAGTTGTTTCCTCCACCACCCCTAATTCTGAGAAAACCATAGGTAAAAATAGGGAAAAATGCTGGTAGAATTTACAGCCCAAGAGACTGACATTCACTCCTCCCCAAATGGAGGCAGACCAAGCAATGTCTTCTGCAGTAGTGCCTCACCTCTACCCTGCTGGGACTAAGAAAAATTCTGTGTGCCCAGAAACAACCAGCAGAGGTGCTGGCAGGTGTATTGATGCCAAGGCTGGGATCAAACCCATTCACTTTGTGCTGCTCCTCAGAGAGGCACTGGGCAGCACAGGCTTTGAGCCACAGCACTAACTTGAATCTGCAGTGATAGCTCAGCTAACAAAAAGCTCTGCAATTTATAGCTGTTCTAGGGACCCTGGGAACATTCAAGGCCAGGTTGAAAGGGGTTCTGAGCAACTCTGATCTAATGCAGGTATTCCTGCTCATGACAGGGGGTTGGATTAGATGACCTTTAAAGGTCCTTTCCAATAGAAACTGCTCCATGATTCTTTGATTCTGTTATCTGGGAAAGTGAATAAAAATATTGTTGTTGCGAGCAGAAGGAGATGTGTGTGCACACTCACCACCCTTCTCCTTGTCCTGCACAGCAGAATTGCACCAGAGTCTTGTAGTTTTCCTTCTAATTATGAATCTGTTTTAACCCTTTGAGTGGCTGCATGTCTTTTGCTCGATACAGCGGTTAACTGCTGAGGGATGTGCATAAACATGTTTACTCTTCCATAAATCCCATTATCTGGCAATTCTTCACAGTAGCTAGGGCCTCATTTCATGCTGCTTTTGCTCCTATTAGTGGTCAGAGAGAGTGACTGAGCATGTAAATAAACTTCCCAACAGTTTTACACCCTGCTGTGGACCACCCTGAGAGCACAAGTCTGTCATTCGAGCCCCCTTTTCTTGTAAGGCAGCTGGAAAGCAGTAAAAATCCTAGCTACTTTCCTGTAAGCCCATCACATTTTTTTGCTCTTCTTTCACTGTACACCTCCAGTCATGAGTCTGCAAGTTCTCATGAAGCTGAGTAGACTGACAGAGCCAGCTTTGGATGGCCAAGACAAGACATTGAGTGCTTTGCATTGCAATTTCCCAGGCCTCTGCTTAGCCACCATACAAGCTTGCCATCCTCTCTGCATTTAGCATCTGAATGTTCCAGGCTTCTCAGTCCTTTCATTTGAGTGTCTAGAAGCATTATGACTCCTGCCTCATGCCAACCTCACTTGCAGCTGGCAGGGAGGGGGCATGGAAGTCCCCAATGAAGATTTATTTTTCATACATTCCGTAAAGGTAAACTGTCTCACAGCTGGAGAGCTAGGAACACAAACTCCTGTTTTCTTGATCTCAGAACAGCATGTCAAACTTATTTAATGATAAAGCCAGTTTTTAATAGAAATGCCTGTAATTGGTGGAGTGATAACCCAGAATGGCTCTTCCCTGGAGCTGTTGGTCACGTTCACCTTCTTTGGCCTAATATCTATATCCAGCACTATGGATTTTCTCTGGCATCTAAACATTTTGAGTTGTTATGTCTAGATTGCATGGAGGTTGCGAGTTTTCACGTGGCTTCTTGAATGTTTTTAAAAGGTTAAACCTTTTTAGGGTTAAAGCTTTTAAAGGGAGAAAATGGTGTGATTACAGAGGGAAAGGAAGGTCACACTTTTCCTATCACTCTGTATCTGACTGCCTGCTCTCTCCTTCCTCTGCCCTTGCCAGACTCTGAATGGGGAGCTCGGGGGTGTTTCCTGCAGGCCAGCTGCGGTATCGCTGCTGGAAAGGCTCAGCTGCAAGGGAAGAGCACGGGCTGGATGAGAAGCGATGATGAGTTACTGGTGACTGATCTCAGCTGATGGGGGAAAAAATGACTCCTCAGTGAACTGGGCTTGTTCCCAAAAAAAGAAATCCATCACTTAGAGGAAGGGATTGATGGAATGCATCCAGCAGCTCTGCTGGCCCTGGACAGCGGCTTGCACTGAAGGCACCGGACGAGGCGTTTTGTTGTGTCATCGAGCGGTTATTTATATCTTCCCTTGACTAGCACATTTGTTTCCCCAAAGCAGAGTGGGTGTATGATTTGCTATTTTTTATCTTTTATTAATTTCTAAATATAAACCAGCCCTGAAGGGTGTGTAGAGCTGTCCTGCTGATTGATTTGGATGGGATGGGAGGAGGCTGAGGAACTACCCCTGCCCGCAGAGGTCTTCTCTCCTTCTCAGCATTCACAAACTTCTGAGCCAAGACAGGAATTTTCCTTTTTGCCTGATGGCTCTTTACTGGAGGAATGGTTTGGCTTAGTCTGCAGGATTAAGGTGGTTTTATATCTCTTACCTTAAGCAAAACAAAAATTTTATGAAAACAGTAATTTTCAGGGAGTGGTGGTGCTGTATGTGTTTTCGTGATTTTTTGCTTGAGCAAGACTAAATTCTGACAGTTGTAATACATAGCAAGGAGGAGTAAGTTTAGGGGCATTTTAATAGTGATAAACTGCAAATGAAATGTTCTTGAAGCAAATTTGTTGCTAGCTGTAGAAAACTTATCTGACTGATCATATATATTAAGAAAGTGTTCTCAATTCTTTCTCTCTTGCTTTTATTATGTTTTTTTTCAAGTATTGTATGAAGTTACACTTCAGGTTTGTAGCAATTTAAATTTTAGAAGTGCAGAGTGTTTTTTAATGTATTTACAAATCTAGTATTTATATGAATTGAAAAGAGAATGAATGAAAGTGCTCTGCTATTTCTGCAAAAACTGACTAATGTTTAAACAAAAGGAACCCCAAGTTCTCGTACTGGGTCACATATACTAATTTCAAACTGTGGAAGATGTATGGCTGGAGGGCCTCCCTACTTTTGAGTTTGTGAAGAACATTTTCACAAGGCTTTCCAATGTGCCTGTCACAGATGATTTCCCAGCTAATAGTTCTCAGGCATTTTTCTGGACAAGAAGAAGATATTGGTTTCCATCTCAAAGCTTATTTGTCTTTATCACTGGGGTCAGTGTCCCGTATTAAAGGCAGTGAAAGACTTCAAAAGTAAGATTTTTTCAAAATTAGTTACCGAATTAGTTGAAATTAAAATTAGTTACCGAAGCTCACTAATTTCTAAAATTTAACTTTTATTCTGATTATTAAAAACCCCCTCTGTTCTCATATTTTGACAGTTTTTCTTGTCTGCTTTACCTTTGCCTCTGCAAGTTTAAAGTACAACACAGCAAAAAGACAAAGCAGTAAAAAGGTAGCAGGAAAGTTTTTCCTGTGAGGAACCTGTGTACCTAAGGCTTCAGGTTCAGGTACTAGACCAGATCCAGATGTGATATACTTTGAAATAACAAATCTTTGGATATTTGCCTGAAATTGATGTCAATATATGCCTGTGAAAAGGTCCAACTTTCACAAACTGCCACTTCTAGTTGGGTTTTTTTTCAGCTTCCACTTTCTATGCTGAGACTTTAGGTTAGTGTAATGTGTAAATGGAAGGGTGTTGGACATTTACAGTTGTGTAAGACCCGACTCTAACATTATGAAATGGACCACAGACATCAGGCTTTATGAAACAGGGTTTAACTGAGGTAAGGCAAGCTCAGTTACTGTGTATGAAAAATCTTAACAGTATGAAAGTATATAGGGGAAAGCAACAAGCATTTTATCAGCTGAAAACTGGAAAAATCTAGGTGATATATTTTTGACAAGTCCAAAAACAGGTAGCAGAAGCAAAAAATTTTCCACTGGTGTGTTCCCATTTCAGAGCCAGCTGAGTTAGGAGAGATAAAGTGACTTTTCAGATCCACTGTGAAGTAGCTCTTACTAACACTGTTCTTTTTACTTATTCACTTTCCTGTATTAACACGTGACCATTCTTTAACACGAAAACTGTCAGAATAAATACAGATTCCCTAGAAACATGCTATGGAAGGTCCCTACATTTTTTTTCCCAGCTATAATCTCAAAGGCTTCATGTATGTTTCTTGCTATCAGAGAAGTATTTGCATTGAATTTCAGGGATGTTGTGTGTGATTTGCTTTTGAAACAGAGCATCAGAGCCTGCTTAATCCCAGGACACCCCTGGGACCTCACTGTTTGTGGGGATGTTGTCTTTTGTAGAAGCTTGTATTCAGATTGCATATAAAGGCCATGAGCCTTTCTGGCAGGTGGTAGCAAGACACTGACCTCAAGAAAGGACATCTGACTTTTTCATACTGGGCATGGACACTGAAAGGATGGAGGGAATATCTGAAAGCTGCAGAAGTCCAACTGTGCTTCAACTGAGTCATGAGGACACTGCTGGGGAACTGAATTTTCCTCCTAAAATTCCCAAGTAGTAGCTCAGGGCCAGCCTTGAGAGCACCTTATAAAAGCAGGTAGTTTAGGAGGTCTCAGGTTTTTCAACATAGCAAATAGTTTCAGAAATTGTTATGAACTTGCCTGTGACCTTAAGGCTAAACAGCAACTTCTGTCTTGCCGTTCTGTCTGCTTTGATACTTTTCCATTTATTCTTTCCCACATATCTATTTTTCCATCTGACTAGCTGGGAATGTTTTTCTGTTCTTGGTGAACAAATTGGTACTATATTTGTTCTTTGGTCCATAAAACTCTGATAAAAATGGAATACATATGTGCACACACAAGAAGACTACAGATTCGTGATCAGGGATTGGATATCCCTTCTTATAACTGCTTTGATAGTGATTAGCATTTGCATAATATTGAGTCCATCAGGTGTTCTTAATAGAGGAAATGAATTAAAAGCTTTCCTTACCTATGAAAAGGAAGTTTCTTTGTAGATTAAATACCTGTGGTGTCATCTTTGGGGTGTTTGTGCAGGGAGTGAATGCCTTGTTAATTCCTCAGTGCTCAGTGGCCCTCAGAGCAAGCTGGACAATCATTGTCTTGGTGCTGCTTGTCAGAGCTAATAAAGACTCTCTGCAGTCTGTTGAGCCAGCAGGAGGAACAGCAGCAGCTAGTAAAAGAATTGAATTCTGAAGGTGTGAATCTTCACATGACAATCAAAACATTCTGCCTTTCACCACAAGTGCTCTGCTTCTGATTATTGCCATAGCAACTGTGCTGGATTGAGAAAACAAAGTCTTTAGTGATTTATTTTTAAACAGAATTCTGACTGACGTCAGAGGACAACTTGCATGATTAAATTTAAATATATGTTTAAATACTTATTAGAGCTGAGCAGCTCCCAGAGATATTATTATGCCTGAAGACAAAATTTTGCATTTAGCTGGGTGGAGATGCCTCTTTAATAGTCTGTTGTGGCAATAAATAACGGAAGTCATAATCTGGCATTCAAAGTTGATAACTCAAAGTTAAGGCTTCATTTTTTTTCAGAATTATATTTTGAAACAGTAGAATCTAAGGAGCTTTGCTGCAGCAGATCTATAGGACACAATTATCAAATAATGTGAGAAATAGCAAAGGTATTGCACTGCTCAAGCAAAAGCATTGCTGCAGTGTGCAGTGGAAGCTGTCCTTGCCTGGTACCCTCTCAGCTATGGGGAAGTGAACACCCATGACAAATAAAGCTGTCTGGGGTCAATAGCATCAAGAGTTGAAAGTGAGGACACTTTGTCCCAGATACCCTTGGCAAGGTAGTGGCCATTGCCTCACTCTTCCAAATCCCTGTTTCCAGGTTTGCAGGCTACTCGTGTGTGGTCAAATGCTTTAAGGTGATTTGTTCATGCCTGGAACCTCAGCTTTGATATCCACAGCTTCAGGTGTGTCTTGCTTTGTCTTTGGGCTAAGTCTGATAAACTCTGCTTTATCAGCTCCTGGCACTTGAGTGTCTTCTCCCTGCTTGGTTTACTCGCACTCAAAAGTGGATTAAATATGAAAATGCACTTGTTACTGCTAGGATAAAAGTGTCCACACATGGGCAGTTAAATATTATCACAACTACAAGGGATGATGCTCTTCATGCAGCCAGGCAGACTGTGCATCCCCTTTACCCCAAAGAGAACTTATTTCCACCCTGCAATAGGTGATATTAGGCTGATCCTTGTCAATGAGTAAATTACCTCAAAACCAAAGTTGTACTGACTGCTTGCCCTCCATGCTAAATAGAAAGGAAATTTAAATACTTCTCTGTGCAATAAAAGCTGTCTATCCATGTACAAAGGGGCAGTTCAGCTTTTTGGGAGGTGCTAGTGAGGGAGATCCACTGGGAGAGGATGCAAAGGCAGAAGTAGAGGTACTTCTTGTAGGGTGCTCATTGTGTGGGCAAGGTGTCAGGCTTCCTGTAGAAAAAATGGGGAAATTATGAGCTGATCCCATTCCCACTGAGGCTGCTGAGAGATTTATTTGTTGGGCTCAGCATGGGCAGTCACGCTGGCTGACTGTATAGCTTGGAAGAAAAACCACAGATCTTCCAGTAATTTTCTGCATTCTGTTAAAAGTCCAGTAAAGGGAAACTAATTCCTAATGTAGTGTTTGGATTATCTGCTGTGATCTATTTTAATAACTTGGGAATGTGCAAACCACCCTACAAATCTTAATGAATCATACAGCAGATGTCTGGGGTGAGGAAACTATGATCTCTCTGTTACAATTGAGCAACTGGGGCACAGAGAAAATCAAAGATTTAGCTAAGCCCTTTGGTTTAATTTTTAATTAACATTTTTCCTGTACAAAATTAGCCAGTTCAAAAAAAGAAGGAGGTGTGAAAACTTTAGCCACAGAAGGCAGAGAAACTGGGTTACTAAGTAGAGTTTAATAAAAAGAATGTATTCATCCCCATTCTTCTATTGGTGGATTTAAAATATGGTGCAGGGGCATCAAATCAACTTATCTTTCTCCTGGCTAATATTTTTTCCACCTGTTACACTTCTTAGATACCAGGGCAATGAGGTGATCATATCAGTACTGCTATAAAACCCAGAATAGAACATAACAAAGAAACTAGAATATGTACAAAAATATCTGGAAATTGCCTTTTGTTACAGTAAAACCCACTAGCTTAATGATCTTAAAGGCCATCTTTTTGGGCTTTATAGCAGTGTAATTCCACTGCCCCTCATTTTGTACCTCCTGATTTACACCAGTATGTGTGAAATCAGGCTGTTTTCGTATTTTGGCCCTGCATTAGTGGTTGGAAGGAGGCTCATTTTTTCCCTAGGCTAGAATTTTAACATCAGAGGTTCATGGAGCAAGGAGGGTTTGAAGAACTTCATGAACTTGTTTCAGGCTTTGCTTCTAGCCAGAGTAATTGTACCTGTATTTCTATTAAATTTTTTAGTAAGAACCTTTGGTTGAAGGAGTCTACACCCTATTCCACTACCTCTACCTCTGCTGCTGAAATGCTTTTTGCTAGCATGCAACCTAAATCCTCCTGACTGTGAATGAAGGCCCTTACATCTTCCTCCTATCTGTGATGGACAGGAAAATATTGTTACTTCTTTATTCAGTAGCTTTTAAAGCTATTTTAAGGTGATATTGTCTCATGCAAGTCTTTCTTGCATGCCATGCTTTCCAGATCTCTCATTGTTCACTGCTTTCCACTGGATCTCTTCACACACATTGTGAAGGTGGCACCAAATCCTGGGTGTGGTATCCAAGAGAGAGCTGTCCAGGACAGAACAAGGCAAAAGGACTATTTCCTACATGCCATGTAAATTGAAAGTTATGTGTTAGAGGTGAATATAGATCAGCTTTGAACTACTAAACCTCTCAGGATCTGCCCTTCTACTATTCCAGAACCTTGCTCACCATTGTTTTTAATACACCATCTCAGACTCTATATGTTCATGGTGTTGTTATGGCCCAATATGCAAACAATAGTTTTCAAAAAAGTATTTCAAGTTGAAGAAAAAAAATATGTTATCTTTAGGAAAAGGTAAATGCTGCACCAGTGCACAAAAACTTGTTCAATCAAAAATGTGCAAAAACTTCTCTTTGGTTTTGCTTTAGGAATTGCTCTTTCTCACTGAAAGAAATGGAAAAAAACCCCATCTGTGGGAAGCTATGAGGTGTATTTGGCACTTCTAAATCCCAGCTTGTTGTCTGGTCTTCCTCTCACTCATCTTCCTCTCAGTTAGGAATAAAGAAGATAGAACATAGATTTGCTGGTGAGGGATAGCAGTCCCATATAGCACTGCTGGTGCAGTGGACACACATGGTGATCAGCTATCAAAGTCAGGACCATGCAGCTGCATCCCACTTCCCACCTTTTTGCGCAGCCTGCAGCTGTCTCCTGGCCAAGGGCAGCTACACAGCAATACAAAGGGATGGGTGTCTTCAGGCCAAATGGGAGCAGAAATGAAATATGTGGAATTTCCCGGCATGTAGCCCAGCACTTAGCTCATGGGAATGTGTGGCTTCTGGAAGGCACCTGCACTTGAACCTCAACTCACAGGATGGGGATAAATCAGATTTAGAGTAACTGCCAGCATCCAAAGATCACTGTATGTCAAGAAGTCTTCTGTGATGAGAAATTCTGAGTTTATTTTCTTTTAAAAAAAACTGTTTCCTTCCCATTTTTGTGGTTTTTCACACCTGCGAAATAAATAGTTTGGGTTTAGCTGTAGTTAACTATGGGTAGTTGAGACAGGTAAGCTGCAGTGCTGCAGAGCTCACAGTAAGAATCAGGACAGCTGTCATTTGATGCTGCAGCCACTGACTACACCTGCCCTACCACGAAGGGTAATTTAGCCTGTTTGGGTTTTTTTTCCCCTTTTTTTCCCTTTTATTCCTTAAAGAAAGGAATCAGCAGATGGCACTGCGTTACCGCAGGACAAGCCGCCTCCCTCTGTCTCTAAGATGGATGAAAGATATTTCCTACCTCTGAGTTTTCAGCTGTCTGCTTTAATCTTTACCAGGAAACAAAATGCAAAAAAATACCAAACCCCAACCCTCACAAACCCACAGCCTGGGTCTGTGTCACTCAAATGTGCTTTAGCACAATTTCCCCTCCTCCATCTTCAGGGTTGCTGGCCCTGAATCATTTCCCTGTGGGACACTCTGGTTAGAATAAATTATATGCCTTGATTTTTGTACTCTGTTCTTTTAACTTGTTTGTCTCTCCCTGCTATCACAAATGTAAAATAACCAGAAGGCTCAGTGAAAAAAAAAGTGGGATCAGATCTCTAGTATAAGACTAAGCTCCTCCAAATGGAGGATGATGTTTGGGAATGCTGATCCCCAGCTAGGCTTCTAAGTTCTTTAAACAAATGAAAGTAAAAACTAATGAATGCGCCTGGAACATGGATATAAATGGCTAATCAAGGGCCATGTGACGTGAGGGTTGATAGCATTGTTCACTGAGCCATAGTTTCAATAAACTATTGCTGTTAAGTGCTGTAAATATCCTTAATTGAAGGCTTGACCAAAATTACCTTCAGCCACCAAGCTTGCAAAATTGAGCTGTCTCATGATTGCAGAGTTGCTTGCAATAGCTTAACATTTTTATACGTCCTTGAAATTAATAAATTCACAGTTTAGCAGAAAAAGAGAATAAACTAATGAAAAAATCATTAAGATGTATAAAATGTTCACTGAAGCCTAAGTGAAACATTTTTGGTCATTGCTTATCAACTCAATGACCCTTTACATAGTAGTGTTTCTTTCTTTAAGAAACCTTGCTGAGTAGTAGCACTTGGAAGGAGCTCTTCTTTGCAATCTCAGAGAATCAGTCTCACTGTGCTGTTCTCTGTAGTAGCTGCTGTAGCTGCAACACAATTACAGAGGGAAGAAATCTAATTGTTAGGAGGGGGACCAAACTATTCACAAAATTTGCAAGAAATTATACTGCACATAATCTGATTTCTGGCTTAATGCTGCTTTAATCCATTTTTGTGTTACAAGACCATTAAAATGAAAGGTATTTGAGTTTTGAATGTGAAAGTCTTGAAAGGAATGGTGCCACCACTGTGCCCAATTTCCTCTCTTTTCTCTAAGAGGTTGATTCAGGTAGAGCTGCAGCCTGCTGATAACAAAGGATGACAGATTAGCTTTGTCAAATAATGCATGTTTGTCAGCAGTCACTGGACATAGATTTTCATAATTATTTTATTGTATTTCCCCTTTAAATTCACAAATAGATATTTATTTCCATGAGCTCTCATTGCAGTTGGAGGAGTGATAATTCCATACACTTCATTCTCTCCATGGCAACTATAAATGGGTCAAGCACGGGTGCAGCCTGGCACACAGCAGCTGTGGGAAGGCAGCTGCAGTAATCTGCCCCCACAATGCCCTGCATTATCCTCACCTGCAGCTCCCATGGATGATACTTTCTAGGGCTGCAGCCAAGAATTATCATGGAAGAGGCTTTTTCAGTGGTCACTAAACCTTTGCTTTGCTCAGTTGCAAAGTATAGTCATATTCACCACACTGGGATGCCCGGAGAACTCAGGATGGTGAGCACAGGGAAGCAGCAGCAAGGAGGGGTGTCCTAGTACTTTGGTGCTGGGGTAGCTTGGCATTAGGCAACCCCGTTTGGATCTTGCATTATGTGCTTTGTGAGGCTGCTTACCTTGCATGTGGATAGCCAGTTACATGGTCTGAAGGTGGCATGATTCAGTGCTGCAGCTGAAATGGACAAGAGGAAACAAGAATCAGAATGACCCAACTTTACAATATTGTGAGAGTAATTCTAGACTGATTGTTGAGGGAGAAAACCCAAATATGTTTAGCTATAAAATTATAGTAGCACTAGGCAGATGAGATGGAGACATCCATTAGAGTTTTGTAATAGGAACACTGAGAATTATTCCCAAAGCCGAAATGCAACCTACATTTCTGAACATCTGCCTATGCAAACTGGGATGGGTAACTCAAACCTGGTCTCTAGTCCCTGCAAGTTTTGATACCATATCTTTTAATTTTCACAACAGTCTTGATCATTCAGTAGTTTGAGGCTGTCTGAAGGACAAGTCATCGATTTAGCCACTTATTTTCTCCATTACAGACTGGGGTAAATATGGTGCATGGTTGGATGGAGGAGAGCTCTTGGATGGGTTTCTTGCTCAGACAATCTAGTTTGAATATGCTAAAACCACACTGCAAATCCAAGTGACAGATAGTGAATTAGGACAGTCAAGGTTTCACTTCAACACTGAACCAGAAGGGCACAATCTAGTGAACACAGCAAAAGTGGGTTGTGAGGGTCAAATGCTTCTGGTGTCTAAATGGAGATGCTTTTGTTCTCAAGTCATTAAAAACTCAGCAGGGCAGTGGTTCTTTTGTCTGCAAATGTTTAAATGATCACTTAGTTCACCATGGCAGTTAATATTTTTTCTTACTAAAATACATGTCATGACACAATTGTTAGATCATTTGCCCTCAGGATGTTCTTCATACTGTTTTCCAAACCTGTTAATTCAAAACCTCTTCTGAGTCTCAAAATACACACACGAACTTATTTGAGTCATACACACTCTTGTTTTTCAGCAACATAAAGTGGTTAGAACTGTTTATTGATTTAAGGACCATTATTTCAAATGCTTACAATTCCCTTCAAGTGCAGAACCTGAGACACATAGAAGCTGATTTTGGAGGAGAGAGGAGCAGTCAGAATTGCATCTACACCAGGGCAGTTGGCATGGGTAACAAACAGGAGGAACCAGAGGCCATCCTGCAGCAGGAAAGCCATGACATAGTTGCCGTCAGGGAAAATTGGCCTGGTTGAACAGGGAGTTTTCACAGGAGCTCAGGGGGAAAAAAAGAGAGTTTTTTGCCTTTAGAAGAAAGAGCAGGCAACTCAGGAAGAGTACAAAGATGTTGTTAGATCACAGAGAGAGAAAATGAGAAAGGCTAAATCTCAGCTAGAAGACAATGTGGCCACTCAATGAAAGACAATAAAAATGTTTCTATACATACATTAACAACAAAAGGAGGGCCAAGGAAAATTTCCATCCTTTATTGGATGCATGTGGGACATTGTCACCATGGATGAGGAAAAGGCTGAAGTACTTAATACCTTCTTTGCCTCAGTCTTTAATAGAAAGACCAGCTATTCTCAGGGCAACTGGCAACCCTGAGTGGGTAGGCAGAGACGGAGAGCAGAACGGACCTCCTGTGATCCAGGAGGAGGTAGTCAGTGACCTGCTGGGCCACTTAGACTCTCAAAAGTCTATGGGGCTGGATGAGATCCATGTGAAGGTATTGAGGGAAGTGGTGGAAGACCTTGCCAAGTCACTGTCCATCATTTATCATCAGTTCTGGATAACCAGGGAGGTCCCAGAGGACTGGAATCTGGCCAGTGTGACACCCATCCACAAGAAGGGCCAGAAGGAGCATCCAGGGAACTACAGGGCTGTCAGGCTGACCTTGGTGCTGGGGAAGGTTATGGGACAGATTGAGTGCTCTCATGTAGGACGTACAGGACAACCAGGGGATCAAACACAGCCAGGATGAGTTTAAGAAAGCGGGTCCTTCTTGACCAACCTTCTTGATCTTCTTTTATGACCAGGTGACCCATGCGGTGGATGAAAGAAAGGCTGTGGATGTTGTCTGCCTGGAATTCAGTGCTGTCACCCACAGCACTCTCCTGGAGAAGCTGGCAGCCCTTGGCTTGGACAGGGGCACTGTTTGCTGGGTTAACAAGTGGTTGGATGGCCAAGCCCAGAGTGGTGACAAATGGGGCTGCATCCAGCTGGCAGCCGATCATGAGTGTGGGTTCCCCGAGGGTCATATTGGGCCCAGCCTTGTTTAATATCTTTATTGAAGATCTGGATCGGATTGAGTGCAGCCTCAGTAAGTTCACAGAGAAAAATTATCAAATTAGTCTAGTTGGTATGATAGTTGCCAAAGGCAAGTTGCATTTCATTCAGGCTTGGTTTCTCTCCTCCATCTTTTGGAGACAGATTCCAGAACCTATACCTTGGTAAGATAAATGTGGTGAGGTTCATAGGATTGTTAGAGGAAGAAAGTTGTATTTATGGGCAGGAGTGAATTCAAGGATGATATTGTTTCATCAGGTCTGTGGAATATAGGTTCAGCTTAAACTTTTTGTTTTTGCCCCGCATTATGAGCAATACTATAATATCAAAAGTTTTTTAAGCCTGAAACTTAGCTTCCTAATTTTTTACCTTTGGAAATGGTATTGTTTCCAAGAAGAAGGAGTGTAGTTTCCATCTAGAAGGAGTTTGCAGTGTATAATATGTGTAATTGGGGAGTGCATGAAAACACAAAACCTTCCTGTAGCTTCTCTACACTTATTTTCATTCCACATAAAATGCTTTGAAATAGATATCAAGAAAACACAATATCTATTGTCTGCTTGGGGAAATTTAACATAAAAGCATCTGTAAGAAGGAAATTACATAAAAGTGAGATGGCAGAAGTAATGGAGATTTAAATGAGAAGAAATCATTATGAGATAAGAAGATTGCTATCTGGCTGTGTATTAGAATAGAGTTCACCTATGAGATTTCTGTTGGTGAATCTAGATAATGGAATGAACATCATTTTCTTGCCTTTGTAGCTGGTAATTTCTATCATTACTGAGTGTATTGTTCACGTGTTTCTAAATATTATGCATACCACAAATAATACAAATATGGAATTCAGTCAACATGATTGATGTAAACATTTAAAAAATCCAAGCACATTTAAATCAATTTAATGAATCACATCTTGACAAAAGAAGAAAGCACATTATCAGGGCAACTGGGAGTCAGAAAAGCAAATCTTCAACAATATTTTGTGGAAATTGTCTATTCTGAGATGCACAACTTACCAGCTACATAGATTGGATGTACTAAGATACAGTCTTAAATATGATTCTCTGGCAGTGCTGTAAACTGTACTGGAAAAGCTGACTATAGGGACACAGTCTCTGATCCTGCAGATGCTTATGGATGGGTCTAATTTTAATCACTGATTTCTGTTGAAGTCAGGGCTAAGAACCACCTGCTTAACTAGGCCAAATTACATTGGCATTTGAGAGAGAGCTTTTCTTCAGTAATATAAAATTTTTGTAGTGTGCATTAGTGGTCAATGGAAAAAAAAGAAAAAAATTGATGACTGCAATTCCCTGACATTATTTCCAGTGGACATGCATTATGAGTTTAGGTTTTTTACTGCAAATGTTATCTCTGCTTTCATGGACCTGGAAGCTGCTCCACAGTATTCTCTTAGTAGTCCAGTCTCAATGGAAAAGCATCATGTCAGTAGGCAGCATACCTGAGAGGGAATATGGGATGGATACCCTGCCCTCAGAGCTGTTGTGGTTCCCTGTAGTCCTGTGGGTGCACTTTGGGGTGCTGGTTCTGACACTAGCTGGGCTGGGAGTGGAGCCATATTTCCAAATCTGAGCCTTTCTCTTGATTTCTCTTCCTATAAAAGAAAAGGGATGGGAGAATGGGCAGAAGGTTCTCTGCCATAAACCCTTTGTTCTGAAATTCACTTTCTACTCAAGGCAGCAGCAGTTGCTAACTTTCAGGGCAAGTTGCATGTCCCTGCTTGCTTTCCAAAACAGGACTTCACTCCCAGCCATCCTCCCTTCCCAGTTTTAAGCTCCTTGCTTGCTTTTACACACCCTTAAGCAGCAGTTCACTCTCTGGCTTCTTCTTTCCCTTCTTTTTCTGTCTGCCAAAATTAGGAATCCAATCCTATCCTATTCTTCTTCTTTCTTAATTGCTCTTCTTCTTTCACCTCAGGGGTAAATATGATCTAGCCTTCCTTCTATCCTAATCCAATGATCCCTATCTTATTCTGCCAAGTTCTTGACATTTGCATCATCATTAAAGACACAGTTGTGTTGGTTGCTAATTGTTTCAACTCCCAGTTGCTCTGTGAGAAACATGGGGGATTTATCCAGCAGCTCCTGGGGAAACATCTGTGCAGCCAGTGTCAAGAGCTGCTGCTGCCACCCATCCCATATTCACCATGGAAGAGTTTCAACCCCACTTGTGGCAGGCAGACCATGGATGTCAAACCTCAGATCTTGACATCTGTTATGTGGGACTGCCAGGAATACTGAAGGACTGGAGCTTTAGGTGGGACAGGTACACGCAGTGGAGTGTTTGCATGTGCTGAAAAAGAATATATGCTTGGTTAGAGAGATGGAAAGGAGGGTTTGTGCATAAGCTGCAGGAATGTGAGCTGGGCATCCATAATACTGTAGCTGTGCCTCACAATTTCCAGCATTATATTAACTTAATTCTATGAAGTACAATTCTCCATTTAAAACTACCTGTCTGGCACCACAAAAACAAAAAACCAACCAGCCAAAAACCAGCTATTGTAGCCTTTTATAGGTACATGAATCTGTAGCTTGAAATGATCACTTTCAGCATCAAGATTTACAACAGCTACCTTCAAGCTTCATAATGCCCTTTTTTCTCTTTCCCTTTCTGACATATTTGAAGAAGAACATTGTTTCTAAAAGATACTACGTACCTGTCTCCTCTTTCCAGCGGCAGCTGCACCTTTAACTTACTGGTTTGAGAAAGTAAAATGCACTGGAGAAAAACACCCCTAAGAAGAAAGTGTCTACATGTTTAGTAGAGTCTCATTCACATTTGAAAAACTCCATGTGCCTTGTGTTTAGGCCATGCTTAGAATGGCTGGAGTAAACAGTCAGAGGACATTTACACAATCAGTCCATGGATTGTGAGATCCCTGTTGACTCTGTTCCATTAGCCTGCTGTTTACAGCCATGGAAAGTTTACTGCTAATGTGCTTCTCTGGTTCAGGAGGCACACTTGGCTTATCAGTCAAGCTTTTATAAAGAAAGCAGTGTGTGCTGTGTAGGAACCTGATTGAAACCTGGGACCCATTGTGGGGTGTATGATGAGCTGTATTCAATGCAAAAGCTTTCTGATGCAATAGTAAAAACTGTCCAAATAGCAGGGAAACAAGATTTTTTCAGATCAATCTCTGTAAAAACTCCATCAGTAGGTGCTCACAGAACTATTCATAAAAATGTTGTGTCTGTGACTTGAATTTTTGTTTACAGCAATATTTCATAGGTAAGCAGTATTATTTTTAACAGCTTTGAAAGAAAGGTATTTTGGGAAAGGCTGGATGACCAGTTTTTCAAACTGGATGATCCAGGCACCTCGGGTCAAGGTACAAGGCATTGAACTAGGTGCAAGTTAGTTGAAACTCATCTGTGCCATTGTTCTCTTGAAAGATGGAAGAGACATCTCTTTCTACTCTTGGCTCTCCTTTTTCATGTTCATTAGCTTTGTTTACACTGTAACATCTTGGGACAGAGATTCAGGTCCAACCCATCAATAATACCTAAAATCTCAAATAACTTTCAGAGGGGCAGGTCTTCTGTTCATCCACTGTATCTTTTAAGACTGAACATGAAGGGAATGACTTAGGTGACAGTAACAGTCAATATCCAAGTTTGCTGTAGGTGCATAGTCAGTTGCTCTCTAAGGTCATCTGTAACTTAAATGATTGCTATGCCTAGAAGCACAAAACATTTACTTCCTAGAATATATGCTAGCTCTAATTTGTTTTAGACTTTACTGCTGATTAAAGATCTTAGACAATATAAATATATTTATTCAAAAGACATCTAGGTGTAGACTTAGGCAAACAACTCTAGATGACCCTGTTTGACCAGAGGGTTTGGACAAGATCACTTCCAGAGCTCCCATTCAACTTTGATCAGCCTGTGAGTCTGTGAAATACAAAAGAATTAGAGAATAGAATGCAGAAGGAGAAAAGGAAAACCTGTACTATTGTGGTGGGACAGACAGAAGCGTTTGCTGCTTTCTCCTGAAGTGTTGGCTTCAATGTAAATGAAAAAAACCTTTGAGGTTTATGCTGACTGAGCTGTGAAATGTGGCAAAGTAGCAAATAGGGATGACTGCAGCCCATTTTGCCTTTGGGTGGAAAAGATGCAGGCAGCAATTTGAGCCTTTAATATATTGCACCTTGTGTATACTGGTCTAGAAGTTGAATCCCTTCATCTCTGCCATATACTCATCCTTTATTTATGCCTTTTTTGAGTCTGATACTGAAACCCAGACAAGCTTATTTTACACTAGCAATATTTGTCTTATTGGGAGCTGTAAGACAAAACAGGGCATTTTTCAAGTTTTAGTCTCTGCATTAGTCTAGTATAAAAAATGATAAAACTTAACCATCACCATATAGAACAATTTCCACTCCTTTGGATTAATCTAGCCAGGTAATTTCCTTACTTAATTTTTATGCCTTACAAATGCTTACACCTACCTCAGTCCTAGAAGTTTTTTGGCCAAGTCAACCATGCTTAATGACTTTATTCTTTCTACATTAGCTCTATACTCTAAGAACCAGTTGGAGGAGGTGAAGGAGCACAATGTCATGGATTAACATTCCCAGCCCATGTGTGCTCATCTTGTTGACAGATGGTTGAGAGAAGAAATTTTTAATATATTCCTGGATAAAAACACTCCTGGTTGGTTAGGGCAGGAATGCTTCTTATCTCCTTTCAAAAATCCATATGGTCCAACAGTGAGGATAGTCCAGGGGCTGGAACACCAGAATTAACAAGCAAAGTCAGGAATGCCTAGATTTATATCTCTGCTTCATTTTCAACCACCTTTTTCCTATTACTGTTGGCAGACCACTCAGATGGGCTGTACTCAGGTTTGCTCCTCAGTGCTGCAAGATCTGACTCCTTCAGGGCCACTCCAAGCACTGCGTTGAAAGTTGAGGTTTCCTATGCTGTGTGCCAGAAGCAGCCTCCTGTGTAGAGGCAACCATGAGCAAAATACACAGGAAGGTTTTTTGGCACCAACATAGAGGGTCTTGTCAGAAGTGGACACCTTACAGAATTCCTATCTGTTCCCACCTTTTCCTGAAGCTGTCTTGTTGCTCAAATGTGGTACCAAACAATGTGCATGAGTAGCTGCTGGACTACAGTGAATATATCCAAAATCACAAAGAGGAGAATTCAGTTCTTTGCATAACTGGGAGCAAAGGCTCAAAGTCTTCCTTGTCTGGTGGGGTATCTTACCATGGATAAAGTCTCCTGCCCCTTTCCTGGAAGGATATTGCTCTGCCCTTGTTTGTTCTGAGCATGGTGAGTTCATGAGGGACTGGCTTCCCCTCATCAGATCACCTGGCAGATGGAGATAACACTGCTCTGCTGCCTCTTAGGGGTGCCATAAGGATAAATAGATTAAAAGATTTTGCAGTGCTCAGAGATGTGTAATGGGGGCTGTGGAAGAAGTAAACTGGCAGCAGAACAATAAAAGGTCTCCTCCTGTTTAAGAACTGCAGTATTGATGCTGTCTTGAAAGGAGTATCTACCTCTTCTTAACAGAAATATCAAAATAACTTTCATTTTTGGAAAAGAAGCATTTCTGCCTAGCTGAAACTGCATCTCTTTTTCTTTTTTTTTTAATGGCAAACTAGTGTTGAAAGGCTGGGATTTTGAAGCTTTAATTTTCCTCTTTTTGGGGACACACACACAATGAGACATCTGAACTGGACAGTATTTGAAAAAAAAAATCTGATGTTGTGTTTTTCCACACTGACATCCCCTAAGAATATGGGGAATTAATCTGAAGTGTTGATTGTTTATTTGATGCCACCTGACAAATTAGTAGGAGCCTGCTTAAGAGCTTTGGCTTGTGTGTTTCAGTTTCACATCTTAACAACTTATGTGAGGGGAACTACAATCCTCAGGAGATTTCCCAAGAGGCTTGTAGTCAGTTTTATGCAGTGCTGCTATTAACAAGCAGTCAATTTTCACTGTGTCATAGTTGTATGTGTGGTAAAATGTGGTAACAGTTTAAATCCTTTCTTGACTCCAGGATAGTAACTTTGATTTCCTATTATTCTCTTTCAATTTTGTATCCACACCTGAGAACAAGAATTAAACAAATAATAAAATAACAATAACAGTGCAAAGTACATAGTTGGGTAAACTTGTCAATTTTTCCATAAGATCAAAACCTGGATTTCTTTTTTTCCCTGTTGTAACCTAAAATCAATGAAGAATGATGAAGCCCTCCTTGTTTTTCCCCTGTGCCCTTGATTTATTCTCATTCTCAGGGCATCAAACACCTGTGCTTGTCCTCTGTCACTCACTGGAATGGGTTGGATTAGAATCTGCAGGCTTTCTCTGAGAACACAATGTTTTCTTCCCCAAATTTGTCAAGCTTATGAAAGTATTGATTTATTTTGATGTCATATGTTGAAGTAGAGGAATGATGAACATCACTTCTCTCTTTTCAGATTAATGAGCAATTACACGGACATAACTAACGTGCTGTACATTTGTTCTGTTTCTCCTGTAGTACCCAAGCATAGCATGGCTTTCATTTACTGACTTTCTGCTGCTAGGGCTCTAGGCAGTGTACTTTTCATGGTACAAGTCAAATTCAATTCAGCTTGTTCTTTTTAGCCCCGAGGGGATATCTTCAAACACTTCTAATTCTCATTCTGGTTCTTCCAACAGCATGCTTAACAAGCAGAGCTCGTTTGCCTTAAGAGTGCTTAATACGGCTGTGTGGTTTTATTTTGGCCAGCATATTGCCCATCAGCTTTTAATGTTCACCTTGAGAAGAAGAAACTGTCTCTTCAGATGTTTGCAACAGGTATTACACTGGCATATGGCCTGAAGAGTGCCAGTGCTGTATTTAAAGACTTGCTCTTTCCATCACACCGCAACATCCATCAAATACAGATGAACAATTTTGCCTGAATATCTTCACAGTCCTTCCTGATGCTTTTTGTTTCTTTTCATTTACACTGATTTTGCCAGACAGAATAGGTTTTGCCCATGAATTCACCTGTTTCTCTGTTTGGTCACTGCCTGAACTCATCCTCTGTGACAGCACTGTATTCCTCATTTCTGTTGTCACATAACTGGGATTACAGGATCTTTTATTTGTCCTCTCTGGATCACACAGGTGGAAGAACACTACAGTCCCCTTGCAGAGCCTGCCTTCTAACTGAAGTGGCATTTTCTCTTCTGGATAGCTCTGGAGCCCATGAAAATAAATCCCAGCTGGGATACCAGTCACATCAGTGGCTGTAGTCATTGTTACTAATCCTGTCAGTTAATAATGTGAGGGGCTAAACAAATCTCACCTGTCTGTGCACAAATGTCCTTCACAATATGGTGAGCCAAGCAGGGAGAAATCAAACAGGCAGGCAGGACTAACCTTGAAAGAAATGCCCTGAAATTTAGGGCAGCAGGGGTATAAAGGTAAAGGGGAGTCCTCAGGATCAGGAATGGAAGGAGAGGATATGTTTTTTCTGACAAAGTTGAAAGGAATTTAATTACATGAAATGAGTTTGACTTTCATGCTCCTACATATAGGTATTATATATAAAATATGGATATGTAGGTAGGAGAGGCTCCTGTTCAAACATTACAGGTACTGTGTATTCTATCTGTTAAAAAGAGGGAGATTCAAAGGATTTAATATGTAGTTTATTTATTTCTAGTTCCTTCCTTCCCTGATAAGCGGGAAATAAGAAACGTTGTTTTAAGAATTACAATGATAATATAAGCAGTCTTTCTCATAATATTTTAATTTTTGTAGTAAAGCCCCAGGGACTTGCAGAGTTCTGTAAGACATGCTAAGAAGCTCCTTAGCTCCCATGTGGCAGTGGCCTAAGGAACTCTCCAGCAAGCTAGCTGTGTAAAAAACCTCAGAGAAGAATATAATACAGGAAAAGTCAGTCTTACGACAGTTTGTTTTTCCCTCCTGATATCTCTTCTGGGACCACAAGGGATTGGCAAGAAAGCCAATCTTGAACTTAAACCCTGATTAGATCTGTATCTTTCCAAGGAGCATATGGACATGGCTTTGCCTCCTCTCTCCCTAGCACCAAATGGATTTGGAGTTAGAGAAATGGTTGGGGATGCTGCAGTTTAGAACAAAAGACTCTCTTATTTCAGACCTATAATGTGATTTTCAGTTTTGTAACTCTGAAAGAGGAGAGATTTTAGGGTATTTCACAAGGCAGGAGCTGTGTTACCACATCTGTAGAGCAATGGGTGATTTAGAAGTCACTAGTATGAAGGAACCTAGAGTTTTTAAAACTCACCTCTTGAATCACACAGCATATGGTACTCAGAAGAGCTGAAGAGATTAAGAGCTGCCCAAATCAAATATTCACTGCTCAGTAGCACTGGAGTGCACTACCTGTAAATACTTTGGGGTTTATAGGCGTGCCAAGAGGGCGAAGGGGATGAAATGTACTTCTACCTCCGGAAGGGGAATTCATGTAATAGCATTCATTCCTTTTATAGATAATACTGCTATTTAGGAAGTCCTAAAGTACATGATGTCTTTGCTGATTAAATTTCCTGTGTAAGCAAAGTGTTCATAAAGTTACATAAATGAGTTTTTCTTACCTCTTTGCTGGCAGCAGCTGTCCTGGTTCCTGGAGTATTGTGACCCTTGCTTTGCTTCGTTTCTTGGTGAGAAAAGAGTGGAGGCAGAGCAGAGAAACTGAGAGAAGTGATGCTGTTACACTAAATCCTTCCTTCTGCCTGTCTGTCTATTTAACTCAAATCCATTATTCCATCTATGTAATTCATACATACTTCCCACATCTTTTAATTGGTCTAGGCTCCCTATGGCTTGATAGTTCCCACCTGAGGTTGTTAAATACAGTCTTGATGAACTAAGTGGCTGAAGTAATTTCCCTTTTTATCCCTTGTGAACTGAGCTGAAAAATCAAGACCACCTGTTCTAGTGGGCTTGAGCTTGCTAGAGAGCTCCTTCCCTCCCTCTTATGCCACAAATTCTCTTTTTCCACACTCTGGGACTGCTTTCCCATAATGTACCTTTCACTGTATTGATGAGTCACCTGTCAAGTTGTGAGACAGATGTTCGCCAGAGGATGTCAGACAGTCATCCTCTGCATCACCTTCTGCAAGCAGTTCAACAGAAACAATTCTGGTGGAGGGCGTTGTGGGCATGTCCTTTAAGGGAAAAATTAGGGGTTAGTTTTGCTACCCTTGGACTGGCTTATCTGACTTTTGTATCCCTTTGTTGGAGTGCAGACCCTTGCCCTGAGTTTTCTGGCAATTTAAAGAGTGAGTCAAGGCAAGAGGAGAATATTTCAAGGGTTCCATATTAACTAGTATGAGTCATAGTAAAAATGAATTTAAGAGTACTTGTTTTGCCTAAGTAATGATGTCCAGTATGATCAGTAGATACCCTCTTGCTGACCTTCTAAAGGTAAAACTTCTTCAAGATTAGAACGAAAAAAATGCACCAAGACACTTCTGCTGTTCTTGTATTTGTTTATTGTAGTTCTTCTCAAGTTTCCTTTTCTACCAACAGCCTTTAAGTGCAAAGGAGCAAATTGTGAATCAAATTAAAGGAAAGAAACAAAAGATTTTTAAAGAAAATGGTGTCAGCTCAGCTGTGGAATGTATAAAAAAATCAAAGTTTTGCTGTGTATGGTTTTGCAGTACAATTCCCTCTTAACAGATGGATCATTTTCCTGCTGTTTATAGAGAGTCAATGTCCTCAGGGCTAAAGCCCTTAAAGGATCTAGTGCACTTAGATATGAGAGCTTAAAACATCCTGTGCAGGGTTTAAAAAGTCAAGACCAAAGGGCATTAGTGCCAGGGAACTTTCTATCTAGAAATTAAGATAGAGGAAAAAAGATATGCAAGGAGAGGAGACACTTAAAAGACTCTAAAAGTCTCACCGTTTTTACCAGTACCCTGTAATTATTATATTGCTTTTTTGAGTCACATAACTGAGGCTAAACTGAATCTGCTCCATGGCTCGAGGGGCAGCCGGGAATAACAAGCTCAGGACACTCTGGCTTTTTATTCTGAGTGAGGGGTAGAGATACAAACTGTGCTGCAAGCCCTTTGGCCCAAGAATCAGAAAAACCTGTTCCTTTGTTTTGCCTCTTCACAAATCAGCAGCAGTGCCCTTTCAGACAGTGCATGATGGAAGGGTCAATCACCTCGTCTTCAGTCTAAGATTTTCTCTGTAGTGCCATTTGTCTCATTTTTGACAGCCATCAGCAGTTTTGCTCAGTGTATGTGGGACATTGCTGCAGACAATTTACAAACATCAGGGGAAAGAAGGGAGTCGGTGGTGGTTTTGAATTCACAAAAGTTCTTCATTTTTTGCTGTTTATAACGAGTAGCTGAAAAACAAAATGAGTGTTTTGTTTCCTGATGTGCACAAATATTTGTTCAAAATAACTTAAATTGTTTACTGAAGTTACTCCATTTGAGCATTTCTTTTTTAGGCATCATGTGAAAGCTCTTATTTCTTCCATGATGGATATTTGTCATCAACTCATGTGAATGTTTGGACAAATCAAAGGATGGATTGTTCTGTTTTACTTGCTTGGATTGTGAAATAGGAATATCCATAACATGACAGGGCATGAAAGAGCCTGAAATGAATTAAAGCTGTACTTTAATGAATGGGCTTTTAATTTAGTGGATTTCTTGGAAACAAGTGTGGTAAATCCACTTTTGGTAAATCCAAAGGATGGTTGACACATACGTTTTGTATGGGTGGGTACTGGCAGACAAGAGCTGATGATTCACCATTCCAGATGGACTGTTTTTTCAGCAGATGAGTGTTCTAGCTATCATATTTCAATTGGGAGAACTGCTCTGGTGTAGAGCCAATAAAATGTGATTATCTCAGCTCAAAACCTGGACAGATGAAAACATTCTCAAGCTGGATACTTGAAATCATCCAACCAACAAGTATCTCTCAGCCTTCACTGTAAAGTAGGCATGTTTCTACCTGCTACATTTTTTGCTCAGTTGCGCTGAATGAAATTAAGCCAATGGATATCCCATGATGAGCATGGAAGAACTGAGCAGGCATATACAAGTGAAACATGGGATAATAGTGCTTCATTCAAAGATGTGTGTTAATTCAGATGCCCCTCTTGGTTTATGCTGAACCTGAGTGTTTTTTAAATATTAAACCATAAACAAATATAACACCTACCATCCATTCTTAAGAGAAAAATAGAGAGATCTGTATCCAAATGTGTGTATGATGAAAAATGTGACTGTGCATCTGTAGTAAGTATTTAAAACCATTGAATTTTGCCAAGACAACTGTGCCAAAAAATATGGGTCTTTAGAAAACAAGACCTGTAAGGGAGCACAGGAAATAAATTGGATTATTTTGCTTTCGTGATCTTTTCAGGAAGTACAAGTTAAATGTACTATTTGTTCCTTAAGGGTTTAGTAACCCACTAACAGAACCTGATGTACCTCTAACCATCTGATGTCTCATTATGATGCAGGCTTGCATCACTTTTTGTTTTCAGATGTATCTCAGAGAGTGCCACCATGTCCATGTGCCAATCTGCATGGGAAGAGTTCAGGGCAACAGACATTCTTTGTGTGCTCCCATTCAGAGAGCACTTCAGAGAATACTGGAGCTGAGCCCTGTAATCACAACCCTAAATAAACACCTGGGAGTCCTGATTGCCAACAGCTCCCTCAGAAAGCCATCCAGGGCTAGTCTGGAGAAATGCTTTTGTGGGATATGTGACAAGAGCATACATAAGGATATTTGTGCCCTTTTCCTGCAACAACTTTTTGGTGTTGAAGGTGCTAGCATGGTTTTTAGCCCTTGGTGATCCCCTTGTGTTTGATTTTGTATTAACCTGCTGTTAGGCTTCTAGTTCCAGCTACGGACATTGACTCATCACTGTAGAAATGCCTCCTACTGCTCAGCGAGGCAATGTACTGTGAACAAACTTACCGTCATCAATCAAAACTATTTCACAAACTTGTTCCTGGCTTTTGTTGACCCTGTGTTTTCAGAGCTAAGAATGCAAAATGCAAACTCTGTAGCTCAGGACTGAAAGTTTGAATAGGGTAAGAGACACTGTTTCTCTGCACTCAAGTGTGAGATTGTGATTGCAACCAAGTCTCTGGTGTGACAACTTTGTGAGGTAAAAATGTAAAACCCTTGCCCACATGTGTAAGCATAAGCTCCATCTCTCCAGATGTTGTAGCCTAATTTAATAGCTGGCTGACTGCTTCCGGTAAAAATGCACAAGAAAATGTGAACACAGCAGTAAACAACTTTTCATATATTTTTTTACGAGGAACTAAGATTTGTTACCCTAACTTATTGGCAGAGCTCTTGCTGGCCATAATAACAGCAATACCTAATGCTACTGTAGGTTTACCATTGAAAGACACCAGCCAGTGCATCACATACTGACTCAATGACTGCTACTGACTCAATGACATGGTTAGTGTGCAGTAAATAAATGCCTGGAACTGGTAACTCTACCATAGGGACATTCCCAGCTATGTTAAGTCAAGTCATGATGACATTTAAGGCATGCAGGATACAAAACTCAGCAAGGGGTTAACCTGGAAATTAGACGCCAGGCCAGATACGATAAGGCACTTTATCCCATTTAACAAGACTGTCCATTCTAGTCTGACCATGATGTACACTGGCACCAAACTGGAGGTTATTGACCTGACCTTGTTTGCATCTGACGTTGCTGCTTTTGAAAGCAAATGAGTTCTGGTGCTACAAGCTCGTAGGGCTGCCAGTTTCTCAGCAGATTAGCATTGGCTGACCTTCTTTTTCAGACTAGCTTGTGCAATCACTCCCCCAAGGATTCCCACAGATCACACAAGTGGAATGAATTGGAGGTAGCAAATATTGAAATCTAGCACTGATCCCTCTGGTTGAGCAGGATGTGATGAGAACTTGCATGTGCGTTAGGCAGGCAAGTGCCTGCTCCTTCTCAGTCTAGGAGAGAGGAAGGCTTATGTAGAAGGGCTCTGTGGCACAGGGCATTGAGGAGCACGTATCTGACTCCCTATGACTTTAAATTCTAGATGCTTGGGTATTGCCAAACAGCCTTTCCCCCTAAGCAATGGCCTGTAGTGATGCTATGAACCGTGCAAAAACAATTTGCTCTGTAACCTCATGTGGGAGTTCCAGTTCCCTTCCCGCCATGTGTCTGTGACTGCTGCAGCCAGTGGTAGGCAGGGAAGGTGAAAACTTGGCTCTTTTCTACAGCCACTGCCAGCCCATTGCATTCTGAGCTGAGCAGTCCTGGAAGCCTGAACTGCAGTGATCTTGAAATACAAGATTTCTGCTTAGAAACAAAGCCAGCTGGGCTTTGGTTTTTCTAAGACCTTGATCTGCTTTACACCTGATGTAATAGGAGTAACTTTACATAAGCAAGGCATCACTGATTGCAATTGGAAGTCTAACAATCATGTTGAAAATGCCCTCTTGTAATCTGTGAAAATCTGGGGTGGTTTACTAGGGGTCACTATGGACTGGCTGCTTTGGTTAAATTGCCAGGTGATCCTAATTGAACCCCAAACTTCCTGAAGTGCTCTAATTCTTCTTAGGCTATGCCTATTTTTCTGAACTGTTTGGGAAGTGCTACATGTGTCTGTTCTCATGTGCTTTTTCTTCCTCCCTTCTTTACTTTTTTCCCCTTCCCCACCCTCTTCCTTCCTTCCTTCCTTCCTATCAAAACAATGACAGCCTCTGTTTTGCAAAAAGGGCAGAATTTTAGCAAAATTTAATATGGTAAAAATTTTTGGCTATCTAAATATGTGCTTTCCTGTGCTGCCTGTTTCAGGGGTATTACCTCCACATTTTTTCTCCCTGCTACCTCTTGCCCATAAACTATTAATACAAGACAATATATTCCTAACAGTTAAAAACCCTCTTTATTTCTCAGATGTACAAGCAGTGCCCTCTCCTCACCCTCCATCCTCCCCTGTACCAAAACAAAGCAGAGGCCAGCAGGACCGGAGTGTGTGAATTCCACTGGCTCCCTCCTCAGCCATTCACCCCCGTCCCTCCCACCAGGAGGTGAACACCATTCACACATCCCTTGAGACAAGAACAATATAAAACAATCTGTTTTCAAATTTTCTAAATATTTCCCAGCTTCCATTGCAGGCTGTTGTCTCCATACCATAAATTTGTGCCAAGAACTCCCCAACAGCATTCTCCTCTGCCTTCCCAAATCACTCAGAGAACAAACAAACTTTCCCCTGAGTCATTGATTTTTGCAAGAGAGCATTTTTATTTATTAAAAATGAAGGGAGAATGGCTAGAATGCACAGTTTACAGCTCACAGCTGTTCAGTGAAAGCCATAAGTATGATCTTTGACAGCACAGAGATGCTTTCATTTCCGTGTACTTCCACCTGTTATCAGGATTTTTCCCTGCCCAGAGCAGTCAGGGTACAGCCATGCTGGAGAGGAAACAACTGTCTGCCAGTTTTCTAGCCTCTCCAAGCCCATGAGGCCCTGTTGTTCCACCTATAACTGTTTTTTATGGCCTGAATTAAAAGCTTTTGAAGTAACAAACAGTGTGCACAGGATAATATTATTATCTGTGCTGCAGGAACCTATACTGAATGGCTCAGCCTAGTTGGGAATGTGTCAAATTAGTACTGGAACAATTTAACAGGCACTAGAATTAATTAGGAAGATTTTTTTCCGTTATTTAGAATTTTAAAAATTAAGTTATCTAGCACCTAATCATTAAGTTGGACCATAGAAATTTTCAGTACACATCATTAGAAATACTTAAATTGATTTCAGTAAGGGCTAATATCTGTCTGTGAGGTCCTAAACTCATGAGCTTGTAGACTTGTGATAGAATCAAAAGTGCGCCTTGCTCTATACGAGTACATTTTTACTGGGACATGACTACATTTTGAGCAGGCATTTTCCTCCATTGCCTTCATTTATTTCCCCACTGTTCTAGTAGTGTAGTACACTTGTATTTCTATTTTATCATCTGGCTCCATTCACCACGGCTTTCTACTTTTTTAAAGCACCATTGGAGGAAAAGTCCAACCATTTGGTGTTTTTGTTTCAGCCCTCCCACTCTTCACTGAGCTCTTCCAACAGAGAAAGCACGATCCAGTGACTAAAGCAAAGAAAGAAGCTTTAAAGAGAGTGGTTCTGTTTCTCAACAGGACATCGGTAGCTGTCACGTAAAATAAGCAAACAACTTTTTCAGCTCCTTGAGCCATGATGTAAAAGAGTACATCTGCACTGTGATGTGACTCAGTCTGCAGGTGCACAGCATCAGGCAAATAGAGTGAGTTTCCTTTCATTCCATTCAAAAGCTTGTGTACCTGAAAGATTGTCTTTTGATCTTTCTGATCTTTTGTCCCTCTCTATATCACCTGGTTTAGAACATAAAGAGGTCATTATCTTTTCTGAGGTGTGGAGAGCTTGTATTTTCTACCGGTCTGAAACCATCTTGCCACTACCTGGTGCCTGAAACATGAAAACCTGTGTCAATATGTCCTAAATTTGGCCCCCAGATTTAAAGGCATCCAAGTCAAGTGGCATCTGATAATTCTGAGAGTTGGTCCAATTGCCTAACAGAAACCGACCACCACAAACCTTAATCTTTTGTCCTTACAAAAATGTGTCAGGGTGCCTGTATAGCTAATGTTTTGATATGAAACATGGTATGAAACATGAAACATAAACATATTGCTGTGGAATAGCTGTTTAGCAAAAATAGCTATTACAAAATTAAATCACTGAGCTTTGCATGTTTGTTTGTTTGTTGGCTGGCTGTTTGCTTGATCCAGCTAGAAGCAGAACAATATTTCTGCCTGCTTTTGATAGAGCTTGGGGGAAAGGCTGATGGAGCCTGAATCTGCATCTGCACCGACAAAATCTGCTTTGAGCTGGAGATATTTCTCCATCCAGAAGTTCTCTGTTGCTGTTATGGCATGTGTTTCACTCCAATAAGGCCTGTTTCTGATGTTCATCAACAAGAAAATTTCACTGTGACTATCTGCAAAGGTGTGAGAAGAGTGATAGGAAATGCTGTCATTTTACCTTAGGGAACTGAAGACCACCAGACAGGCAAGTGAGACAAGACATGGCAGGAGAAGCAGAACATGTTTTTGATAACTCCTGGGTGTGTGATCAAGGACTGGATCTGTTCACCATCTTTGCACAACTTGAAATCTATCCCAGTCTCTGGAGATGCCAAGCATCAAGTATACTGGAGATATGTTGCAGACCCAAGTCTGCTTGTTTAGGCACTCTGGATGGATCAGAGGCAGGTCCAGGACTCACCACAGGTCTCCCAGAAGGCATGGCAGTCATTTCCAGATGTAATTTGCTTTTTTGGGCTCAGGGGTGCTGCCATCTCTTAAGTGTTTGAACTCAGGCTGTGAGTTGTAGGTGCATGACTTGGGAAGATTTGGGTCAAACAAAGCCTGAAATGTGGGCAAAAAGCCACAGACTTTCTCAAGCCTGAGGAGGAAAATCTTTATGTCTGTACTTCAATCTGTTCCCATTTCCACTCACCAGTGTGTGATGGCCTTTCAGCAGCATTCCCTTCAGATTTCTCCCTCACTATGAGCTAAAACAGGGTTGTTGGCTCTCTGGGCCATGAAAGCAACTCCTTTTGAGGCAGTATACAGCTAAACCTGCTCAATAGCTCTCAAGAGGAGTGTGAAGACTGTTTTTACAGCTGAATATGGTCAGCTGTATGCACAGGTTGAAATGCAGGCCTTTCATCTTAGAGGTTCCCTACCACATGTTTTTGTTATGAGGAACAAGGTCAAGTCTTCTGAAACTTAGTGCTACATAGCTAACAGTTTGCATAGGGCTTTAGACAAACAAAGGAATCTACATTACTATAAAAACAGAACCTGTACTTTTATATAATGAGCTAAAGTAAATGTATTGCAGCTTAACAGCTGATTTGGAAAGTCCTTTTCACAGTCTCTGCAGTCTCAAAGCCCAAATCCTGGGAGTATGAAGAGTTTTTGAATAAACTAAACAGCTCTAACTGTGGTGGGCAATTTCATGCAGATGATGAACTGACTGTTTAGAATAGTTCCTGTGTTGCAGGAATGTTTGCTTCTCTGTCTTCTATTTCCTTCAAGCAAACTGCCTGTGCGGAGCTGGGGCAGTCCTGTCAGGGAGTGATCAATATGCTGCCACATACCATCTGCAGTTCTGGAATTTGCTTCTCCCACCCACATCACGGTGGTTTCACAATGTGCTTTCTTATACTGCAGCAGGGACAGCCTCCTCAGGACGTATTTTTCTTAGTCACATGGATTTGTCAGCCTTTTTTCCTAATCAAATGAGCTTTTCATTGTGCAGTCAGCGTTGGATAAGCACAAGGGCTTGCAGATGACTCTTCAAGGAGACTTTCAGTGTATTTAATTTACTGCTTATGATTTATTTCCTTGAAGCATATCTTACTTCCCCACCTAGACTGAGCAGTAGCTCCCTGGCACCTGTCCTGGGTGAAAATGACAGTGTGATCCTTTATCAGCAGTGAGCAGTATTTCATGTGAATATTTGTGCTGCAAAACCATGCTGTCAAAGGAGCTGTGCAGGGGCGGATAGACTGGGAAAATCTGTGGGACAGCTTGAGGAATTAGGGTGTGGGCAATGTGGCCCACTTATTTGTTGTAGAGACCTGACAGGATCTGGTCCTGTCAGACAGAGCCTGAGCTTACATGGACCAGTAGAGCTCTGCTACATTCAGTGGCACTACACCAGTTTATGAATCATTACTTGTTTTTCTTTTTTAGTATCCTGCTCCCTGGTGATCACCCTGACTCGCCAATCCTTTTCCTGAGGGTGCATTTCCTAGCTGTTAAATGTCAAATTGTTGAGATTAAAAAACCTGCCAGTTAGGCTTTGGTTTGCATTGCTGTTGGTAGTTAATGAGCAATGGTATGTGGCTGCACCACCCTCAGGGGCTTCATCTCCTCATCATGTTAATGGTTAGTTATATCACAGAGACCCCCTGAATGGAGAATATTCCCTCTAAAAATTGCTCTCTCCTCTGTAACAGAGGATCTGTCTGAGAAGAGAGGCATTTTCTAAGGCTGGTTGATTTCTTCAAAAGATCCTGAATTTTGGGAGGACTATAACACAGCACATTTACTTTTTTGGTGTCATGTGGGGACAGTACCCCTGTCCTGGGGACAGCCAGACTTGTGGCATCACTGTGGACAGCTTCAGTCTGTGAGCAACCATCTTGCTGCTGGTACTGTGACCCACTGCTGGTGAGCCTGACCTCTCCAGAGAGGGAGCATGAAGTGCAGCAGTCTGTGGGACTTGCTGGGCTGCCTGAGGAAGCTTGTTCAAAGCTGGAGGCATTCACTGCTGCACTGTGCTCTGTATCCGGGGCATGTGCTAAAGCCAGAAGAATACTCAGAAAAGGGAACCTGAGGTAACAAGAAGACAACACTGCTCAGATATGCTGTTTTTAACCAGCTTCAGTTGGTTTTTCCCACTTCTGCGCTAAAATTCTGTCTGGGGGGGAAAAGGCAACACTCCAAACCTTTTTTTAGTTCTCATTCTGGTTTTGTGATTAAAAATAAAAATGTAAGTATGTATGTGGCCCTCTTGAATCACATTTTCTTCTTAGTGCTATTGAATTGGGCTCTTCCAAACACAACAAAGTGTTTTCAGAAATATCTTTTTCCACTAATGTTTCCCATCAGACTGCTGCAGGCATTCAAAGAGTGGCTGTGTAAGTAAAGGAGACAAATGACAATGCCAAACAATGCTGAATTGCTGGAGGTTAAAAAGAGAAGGGTTTGACAGCTAATTGAAATCTAAATGGTATCTTTCTGGTATGCTACTTCCCCATTTGTTCTCTCTTCACTAGCATTTAACAAGCCTTTATTGATTACTGTGGCAGATCTGTACTGCAAATGGAATCTGAAGGTTATTTTTTGGCCCATAATCACTGGCCATATATATTTCATATCTATCTATCTTACATGTTTCACAAATCAGTGCCTGGAAAAATCATGTCCTGATATAGTTGCCTGTAAAGGTGAAATAGTATTACTTGCTTTTTAAATAACAAATTTCAACACCAGAGTAAATTCTTCACTGAGATATACAGAGTCTCTGTTACTGCTTCATGACCAGCATGCCTGAATCTAGAGATGAACTCAGCTTCACAAGTGTTGTAAGTTCCCTCTGAGCCTGCAGTCAGGTCAGCCATCTCTGCCCCTCTAAAGTGGGAGTATACTTCAAGTCTTATCTGTGGAAAGTCTCTTTCAGATTCAGCTGGCAGCTGCAGATCTCTTGTGGCCTAGACTTAGATTCCCATCTCCGGGGAGCCAACCATAATGTCCCATGTGTCCTCTTGCATCCCTGTTCCAGGCTGATTCCCTCTGGGGCTTGGACAACCTGTGCATTGAAAAGCTCATTTCCCAACTGTGCACATGACTCTAAGACTTTAAGGTTGTTAGTCACAAGGGGAGGATTTATGAACCTGATAGAATCTGACAATGTGTGTATCTGCCACACAGTTCATTTCTTATCAACCACAGTTCCTTTCTTATCAACCAAACAATTCCTATAAATAACTGTTAATTTGCAATTTTTGGTATATTTCCCTCCTCCTTTTTCCTTTCTTATGCTGTTGCCAGGTCTTCTTGTGTCAGTCTGAACTTTGGCATCACAGGCCATTTCCATACTCCATGATACTCTTATAACCGTATGAAACATCCATACCATAAGAGTGTCAGGCTCCTGTACTGGTCCTTAGTCTCCAAAGTGAATTTGCAACCCAGCTCCACAGGCTGTGTAAAACCACATCTGTGTCACTCCCTCTCTGACAGCCATGCTGTTGCCTGTGGAGCTGGAGGGCTACAGATGCATTTCCTTCATCACAAGTTTGTACTGCTACTTCTCTTGATTTTACCAGAATTTTCTACACCAGTGCTGGTAACTTTATCAAACAGATGTAAAATCTCACTGGAATGCCACATTCCAGTGGGCTTGTTTTTCCATTGCACTCCAATCTTGTTAGTCATAAACTCCTGGCCTATTTTGCCATAATTCTGCCTGAAACTGATGTCAGGGATAGTTAAAGGAATTACCTCAATTTTTGCTTTAGTAAAAAATAAAACACTAACATGTGTCTGAAATTTTCAGAAACATGAAAATTTCTCAACAGCTAGCACTTCATTCATCACTTTTGGCACTCCTTGGTATGAGTTGCCTTGATCTACTCATCCATTTCTCTCCAATTAAAATTCTATAATATTCTTCCTACTTGGTTGCAAATTAACTGGAAGTATTTCATCACTGTCAGTCAGGTTCTTCTTGATTATCCTCAAATTAGCTATTTGAAAACAGAAGTGTGAACACTACTGACTGGGACTTTCTCTGATTGCCTTTGATTTGGTCATGATTCCTACTTATGAAGCAAGGGTAAGTTGTACAACATGGGAGATGACCTGTTCATTCATATGTGGTACCCAGGAAATGGTTACTCTCTGGATGCAGTACTCATTATACCCATATTACTATAATAAGGTCAATAGCCTGTATTCAGGTTAGAAAGCTGTCATCTAAGGTTTTAGAGAAGTAGATTTATATTTTACTAACGGCTGTATGCTATTCAATAGCACACTGAATTTTCAGGTTAATTTCATTATAGATTGACACATCAGGAGTGACTTCTTGTTTTGGCTTGTCTTAGCACACAGGACCTGTCCTGAGCCCTGTACATCAGGGTGTTGTTAAATACTCGTGGTTTGAGACTCACCTGAAATGGATCTGTGTGTGTGTTGTTTTAGAGTGCTAAGAACAACCAATAATGGTAAAAGTAAGGATTATGGTACCACACGAGGTGATGTTTCTCAGCTGATATTCAGCTCTTCAATTTGCCCCTCATTTCCCAATGTATTTTTCCCAGACTCTGAGCCTCCCTTATACACATTCCCTCTGCTTTTTTCTACTCCATCAGTCTCATACAGTGCTGGGCATTGTAGAGTGGGATCATGGAGCTCACCTCTGCTGGGAGCAATTACTGCCCCTGTCCATGCGAGTGTCCTGAACTCTTAGCAAATACTCTTACTGCCCAGCACCCAGGGCCACAGGTAGGCTACAGTGGGCAACCTGGACACTTAACACCGGGCATCAAGCAACATCTGCAAGTGGGAAATGTAAAACATGTTGGTGCTCATTCCTCAGCTATAAATAATAAAAAAATCCTTCAAAATCTGAGTATATCCTCTCTGTCATTGTTCTTTATTTCCGCTGCAAATAACTTGCAACAATAAAAATGAAGGGATGCCAAATTTGTGTGGCTCTTCAAAGTAAATTCTTTACTTGAAATGAAGTTCAGTTGAAAAGCCTGACCCTTCTCAGCAGTTTTGCAGGCCAGATGGGTTACTGCTGTCCTTCAGCGTGGAGACATCCTTAGGGTGCAATGCTCCTGTTCTCTCAGGAATCTGAAAGAAAGGGATGAGAAACCTTGTCTCCCTCCTGTCTTGCAGAAACTTTCCCTGCTATCTCTGGGTGGAGTCCCTCGAGGCCATATACATAATGATCCATTCAGCGTTGCTGGCTAATATCCTCCTCTCCAGAGCCATTCCGTCATTGCTGGCTTTCCTTACAGTTCTGTCCTCAGGTTCCTCAGGCTTTTCTTCCTTTCTCACTAACAAGCGTTCATTATTTCTCCCTTAAGCTTCCCAGTATTCCACGGCGGATTTTTGCAACTTTTAATTTCCCAGGGGGGATATGAAAGGTCTACAAGTAAAACGCTTTGCTTGCTCTTATCTGGGAGATTACAGAGGGGAATCGGATAAAAGCAGGGGCTGAATACTCAATGCTTTGCCATTGTCAGCAGCAATGCACTTTTGGTAGAAAATGCCATTATCCTTATGCAGGAGGGTTTTAAAAACTTTTAAAAGACATAAAAAATTGAGGAATCAAATTCTTCAGGCATTACTCTCTGCTGCCCTGAAGTTCCTTTTCATTGCACTGGAGGCAGAGGAAGGAAATAGAGTGGCTGGATCCCTCCACTCCCATAAAATATTCAACAAAGAGAGACTGTCCTTACTGCATACCTGTTTCCTCCTCATTGTGAGAGCTGGAGGGAGATGTGGAGGACACGACTCCCCATCAGCAGCATAATGAGGTGAACGGGCTGGGTTGGTCTGCTGCTGTTCCAATGCTGTGCAGCAGGAAGCTGGGATTCACACTGATGTCTCAGTTCCTCTGGACTTTTTGAAACTGATAATTGTGAGCATTATCCACACTAATTATTTTTGAGAAGTTGCAATGAGTGTCCTTGTAAGAATCAAGGACTGTGTGAACAATTAAGGGCTGCCTAGAAGAGAAAGATGGCTTTTTCTTTTTCAACAGCACCGATCAAACTCTTACAAACCACTTTTTTCCTTGTTTCTCTTGATGTTCCCTTATGCTATGACATGAATAAATTACACAGAGGGAAGTAAATGAGAAGATTTCATACTGATAACCATGTCTGTGCTTTAGTTTTGCTTGTTTTGCTTCACCATATTCCCTGCTCTAAATGAATATGTGCAGTTACACAGCTCTATTCTCTCCCAGTATAAAATGGCCCATTTTTTCAGATGAAATTTTCTTGTCTCATAAAGCTCATATTCATTCTTTCTTCTGGAAAGGCCTTGAGAAATGTAGAATTATGCTTAGAAATCTAGAGATGGTAGAAGAAATAATGTTAAATGTCTGTCTCAAATCCCTGTACTCGTACCTGGAGGTAGCAAAGTTAGAACCTAACCTCAGAATTTCACTGCCAGCCCTTTTACAGACTTTCACACTTTCCTCTATTTTATGTTATTGATTTCAGGTTTCATTTCATAATAACCATTATGCCAGGGGCTGAACTGGGTGACTGTGGAAACCAGCTCTGTGCTCCTGCTGGTAACAAGAATGTGCTGGTTGCAGATCCATGAGGATGCTGCACATCCTCCTCATGGGCACGAGGAGGCCAGGCTGTGCCCAGTAATGGTCTGACTCTGTGCCTGGTGTGCCCTTGCTGCCACCATACAGACACAGCTGAGCTTTGCTGTCTGTCTCCCGTTGGTGAGGGGAGAAGCCAGCTTTGGGTGACCCAGAGGAAGGAAGGTATTGCCATCTGGGAGACAGGTAGATCGGTATAAGGTGTAGTCTGTAGTCTTAGGGCATTTTTCATTTTATTTCTGCTCATGTTGGACGGGAAGCAAGACTCAGATTGAGCCTCTGGGTGTAACATGCATGCAAAGGACTCTGGTTACCCTGCTCCTGTTTCCAGCCTGACAATGAGCCTCTCTGATGCTGTTGCAAGGTCCTGTTACCCCTCTGTGCTGGTGTACAGAGCACAACATGGTGTCTTCTGCAGAGAAGGGGCAATAATGACTGCAAAGGCACGGCAAGGCTTCGCTCACCCAGATTTGCAAATGGCTTTGCTTATTTCTCAAGGAAAAAGCAATTACATAAATCTAAACACTGTTAATAGTCAAAACTGGCACTCACCTTTATAACCACCTTTAATAAACAAAGGTTTTAGTTTAATTACTCTATACTGCATGTTAGAGACATATGTGTCTTACTGATAGTTAAATCAGGTTACCCCCCGAACAACATTCTGTGACCATAGTTAATAGCATAAAAATTTAAAATTTACAAAATCAGCTTTTGGGATTAAAAGACAAAACTGTCAGTCATGTCCCTGAGGACTGCCTTTTTTTTTTTCCCATGGCTGTTGCTTGAAGGATTTCAAAAGCTTCTTTTCTTACTTACTTGATTGGTGAACCTAATGGTCATTTTGATTTTTTGTCTTATTGATTATTTCTAAACTCCCAGATGCTTCCAGGAAAAACAAGTTTCCTTGATACAATGTGCCTCAGTAACAATATTTTATCATAGGAAACTGTAGAAAGCTTGTGGGTTTGAAGGAGAACTGATTTTCTTTTCAGTCATCTTACAGCCTAACATTACACATAAAAAATGAATCTGTGAAATTTCAATTGTTCCTGTGGGACTGGAGTTTTAACTAAAGGAAAAACATTTCTATAATACCTGCTCAATCATAACACAGTTCAGTGACCTGCTTACTATCAGGTTAACTGTCCTCATGCTTCCTTATCTCTTTCAAGGACAATCCTGTGTCAAAGTCAGCCCTGCACTGGAAGCTGGCAGCTTTTTCACTCTTGGGAGGGGGAACCAGGGCTCTAACAACCACTGCCTGCTGGCTGCCAGCCAGAGGCACAGCATCCCATATGGCATCACCCACAGAAATGCACATCCGCACCACATATACACGCTCATATATAAAAATATATGCATATATGTATATCTCATAGGATTCCTTTTGTAAGGCTCCTCTCTGGGGCTGTGCCTTTAATGGAAATTCAGCTCCTCTCAGTTTGGTTGCAGGAGTTCCAATCCATGTTAGCAGAGCAGAGTGATGCTGTGGGTGACATTGCTGGTGAGCATCATTTTGCTTTCCCCACCCCTCCAGCACGCCTCTGATGTGATACACTTGTCAGCAAGGGAGGTGTAATGCTTTGGAAGATCCCTTCAATCACAAGCCTGATATGTAGAGGCCTCCCACAGAGAAACTAAAATACCTCTGTTACCTCATTGCTGGGGATTGCACTCGCAATAATAACTTCAAAATGAGAATCAGAAGCAGCCCAGTGAGTGGATTCCTCCTGACAGGGTGTGCTCGGGAAGTGGCAGTGGTAGAGAAATCTGCAGCGTTACACTTTAGTTTGCACCTTTGTTTTACAAGCTTGCTAAGAGAGCTGTTCTATGACACAGTTTTAAAGACTTTCTGCTGTCTGCATTACCACAGATTTGCTGCTTACATCAGTAGGTAAATGAAAATCCCAAAATTTGTCATAGCTGGCATTCACTCTACAATGATGTAGTAGAATCATAAGAAAACTGGCATCTGGACTTACTCTCTTCTCCTCTCATGAAGCACATGCTCATCTTCTAAGGATCTCTGCCATAGTGTTGGTGGATCATGCCTCCTCAAAGGCTAAAGACCAATCACTGCTAGTGCAAAGGCTGAGCACTGAGAGCTGCAGAGTTTTTCTGATGTCAGATGACTTTATGAGAAGCTGTAGATATGGCAGCACTCAGGAGAAGACTCTGACATTTCACAATTATATTTACAATACAGGTGTATTTTGACAGCTAAAGAAGCCCTGGAATTGCTCTGGCTCCCTTCTGCCATGCAGAGGGGCTCTGAGGTGTAAGGGAGAGGGGTCAGAACCATGTCTCCTTTTAGCACTGAGCAAGGACAAAACTGGGGAGAGCACAGGGTTCCATCCTGGGAAGCGCTCATTCATCCCACATGCCATATATAGATTGGCCCTAAAAACTTCCATCTCAGCTGTATAATTTACTTCCATGTTCATGATAAATTATACCTGGAGCACATTCTGATATAGCTTATATTAGGGTGTGTGCAAATATGCTGCCATTCATTCATCGGTCTGGCTGACAGTCCTGGATGTAAGCAAAATAGAGGAGCCTCCATCGTAACTCAGACATAGCCAGCAGCAGCCAAGACTCATCTGTGTACAGTTTAATGCTGTGGCAGAAGACTGTGTGGTAGATGTGGTTTCAGGAAGGTTATCTGCAATCTTATGAGCACTGCTAGCAGTTGGGAACCAAAACTCAGTTCTGCCCCCAGAGTCTGGGAAGTTCTCAAAGTTTTCAACATCTGATTCACATTTTGGTTAACCATCTATTTTTGGATATGTCTCTTCTCACTTGAAATGATGTGGATCAAGTATTTTTCTCTCATTATTGGGAGTACTCTCTCATCAAAACTAGCTCTCATAATTTCCTGATAGCTCTGGGGGCTGCCAGTGTGGTGGGAGTAGCAATAGTCAGGATGGTTATGATGTTCTTCAGAGAATGTGCCTTTGTTAGGCAGGGAGTGCTGTATGGGTGGCAAGACACCTTCTGCTATTGCATTTAGAGGAGTCATGTCACTCTCACACTCCCATGAACATTTAGGGAGGCTCAGCAAGATCATCACAGAACAGCTGAAAATTACCAGTGTGTGGAATTAGAATCAATTGGACTTTGAACCCTGCTTCATCTGCCCTGTGTCTGTCAGATTGTGTAAGGACATGAAAGGCTTTTTGTTCATCTGTAACTGTGGTCATTAACCAAGGGACGGGCAGTTACGGTAAGCAACATAATAATCTTAAATTCCAGAGGTGATTGCATAGGACACCAGAGAAACAGTGGATTGTCCAGGGCTGGTCTAGTAGAAAGCAGACCACTGAGAAATCAGGCAGCAGTGAAACACAAAAAGAAATCCTTCTGCAAAACCAGCTGTTATGTTTCATGCAAACCTAGGCGACAGGGGCCCTCTTACCTGTGTTTCCCATAGCAGCTCTTGGTTTCACTTATTCCACTGACTGCATACAGTGGAATTCCCTTAAGCATGTGTGTCTGCTTTCCATCATTAAAAACTTTGTTTTTAAAAGAAGAGAGCAGAAGCTGTTCTGATTTTTCCTTTGAATTAACATGATTTCATTAAAACTGCTATGTAATAGTCCAGATATCAAGTTAGAAGTGGTTGCCTCTGCAAAGTGCTTTTTTCAAGTGCCTATGCCAGTGCAGCTCTCTGCTAGAAAGGCAGATTTCCAAGGAGAACTGTAACACAGGAGGATCAGAGCAAAAAACAGTGATGTAAGTGTTTCTTAATCGAATTCAGTTTTTCAAGGCACTGCAATCATTTTTTATTTATGAAAGGATGAAATTCACTTGTATGTTATTTGCATATACATTGGGCCATCCTTTCTGCCAGGATAGGAGAATATATATATATATAACCTCTCTCCTTTATTAAAGGGTGACATCTGCTACAATGTCACCTAGAGCCACTAAGCAGGCTGGAAGCTGGCACAGGGAGTGACAGTGCTGGCAGCAGCTGCTGAGAGTGAGACAGGAAGCTGGCTCAGAGTGAAGAGGTTGTGATATGTGAGGATGGTGGTCACAGGGCTCGAGCAAGGGAACATCTGGACCTGGTTTAATGGAACATCACAATTGCTCAGCGCAATTTAAATGAGCCATTTAAGGCAGCACTGAAATAAAAGGTAAATCGCTCTGTGGGAAAATGAAGCTTTTGTGCCACTGCTCAGGTTGGTCTCCAGCAATGCTGCCTAGGTCATTGGAGCAGTTTGTCAGCCAGGGTTGTGCTGCCTGCCAGCCCTGTGAGGTGGCTGCTGGGGAATGGGCAGGTTTGGCAGCACTGAGCTCTCCAATCTGCTGTTCAAGAAGTGAGATTGGTGACTGCAGTGTAGGCATAGCATTGCTGTAATTGGCAAAGATAGGAGATGTTCACAAATGCTCTGAAAAGCCCCCGATTAACTTAGGTACCGAAAATTTTTTTACCATTCACTGTACTTCAGTGAAAATCTTGCTGCCTTAGTTTAAAGTCTAAACTTCTCTGCACCAAATTGCCAGAGTGGCATTTTCTATCTGTAATATATGGACCAGCAGGAGACATCAGAGAAATTTTAGGGCAAGTGAATGTTATGCCAGCTGAAGTAATCTCGCTTTTTTTTTTTTAGAGAGAGGGTTGCATCTTAACAGGATGAATAATATAATGAATCTTTTGGCTTGTTACCAATCAGAACAGCAAAATTGCATAATCTATCACTATTTTGGAAGGTGAATGACAGCACCAGATGTACAACATTAGTGACTCAGCTCTTAGGAAAGTGATTTAGCTGAACAATTAAAAACCTGGTGTTAAGAGATGCTCGAAAGACAATAGCACAATTCTTCACAACAGAGGCTCAAAGAATTGTAATAGCAATTGACAAATGAACTCTGCTCCATGGGCCTCTTGAAAATCTCTGTAACAAATGGTAGGCCCCACAGCAAAACTTTTAGGAAATAGAAGACTATGTTAGATAGATAACATTGTCCAAGACTTTGGCTCAATTACAAGTAGTGGAGCACTACAAATAATACCCAGAGGTCAGATTCATTCCTTTTCTCATGAAGTATGTGGCTCAGGAAGTTCAGCAGTATGAAACTAAAGCATTCTATTGATAGATCTGACTGAACAGAACTTGTAGTTGCTGTGAACTTGTTTCTTCTTTAATGCAGTAAAGCACTGGTTATCGATCACCTAGCACTACCATATATTTGCTCCTTAAAATTACCCTCTAGCTACATCCCCAAACTATGAATATCAACTTTGTACTGTCAGAAGAGAATTAAGAGATCAGACAACTCAGAAATGTCCTATGTCACTCCATAGGACCAGCAGCTGAACAAGTTTGAGCCCAGCTTCAGAAGGAGTGTCTACAACCTCCTGTGTCTAAGACGTACATCCTCAAAGCCAGTGACATTGGCCACCAAGACAAGAAGATGCACTTAAAGAGCTGATACTTTAGGTGAGACAGGTAATGCTGTCAACTTCAAAGTGTAGGTACAAGTTAAGTCAGAAACCATCCCATTGAAGAGATCAGAATTCAGATATATCTGAAATTAAAATTGGTAATTAAATATCCAGAAATTTACATTTCTGGCAGCTTTGCATCTCTAGGAAAAGGAAGTCAGCCTTGGTATTAGGGAGCTGATTATTTTAAAGGACTTTCTGCTGAATGAAGCCTTTATGGACTGGGCCAGTCCGTGTACCCAGGAGCAGAGCTGGGTACACAGAACTGTATCCCCAGAGCAGAATTGAGGCTGAGCACAGATAAAGGATTGATGTAAGTCCTCAGATGAATGCAAGCATGCAGAACTTTCTGAATTAAAACAAGGAAAAAAAAAAAAAGAAGGAAAAAAGAAGAAATTGGGTCAATAAAAAAAAAGTTATCTAGCCTAGGAGAAGGGATAAGCACAGGGAATTAGACAGGCTGGGGAAGCTCTCCATGTGTGACCTAATCATGTATGACAAACTCTGCAGCTGCTATTATTGGAAATGAGCTATCAGCGTAACAAATTCCATGAGTAAGGCAAGGAAGAGAGGTTTCTGAAAAAATTTTTTCAACATCTTGCACAGATTTTTTTTTGGCTGAATTTTTTGATGTGTCCATTTGCAGTTTCTACATTCTGCCCTCCCTTGCATTTAGAATTTCATCAGGAGTCTGAAGGCACCTGCAGTCTGTCACCATACTGTTAAACATGTGTTGAGAGGTGGTGGCATGCAAAGTTTGCGACACTCGGTTGAACAGAGATAAAACCTTAGTAAATTGCTCTAAAATGCAGTTAGAGAAAGATCTATGAGAAACAACATTATGTGAAAAAGTAGAGCATATATAAAACAATCTCCAATATCCATAAAAGAACCTTTCTCTTCTCTACTGCTTACTTATCAGATGTTATCTTGCTTGAAAAGATATTTATAGTGCCATTTAATACATTTAACTGGTGGTCCTATGGCCTATAATTCTTTCTCCTACGAGAAAGTGATTGCACAGGTTTCATAATAGTAGATTAATGTTTGAATTAACACTCTAGTGGTTAGTTTTGTCACTCTAGGTTTTTAGCTGTCTTCTTTATTTGGGGCAGTGGGGGAGAAAGGAGGTGTGAGGTGGGTGTAATCTAATGAGTAATCTAATGAGTGTCTAATATAAAACATGTAATAATTTCTGCTATACTGCCCTCTGGTCTGTAATGGTGCTAATGTGCTGTGATCACTGATCACTATGATTGATTAAGTGTTGCTGTCCACAAGTAATATTTATCAATAAATTCAATATAATAGTGGGTATATAAGAAAAAAAACATGGTAAAATTACAAAAGATTAGAAATCTGTCACCCATTGAGAACACATCACTGCCTTCTGGAAGTTATGCCTTTGGCATATTTATACACACTTACAAGGTCTTGTCACCAGACGATCAGAACATACCCTGCCTGGTTTATCTAAGGAGCAAATATTATTTTCCTCAGCAGGAGTTATTGTTAGAATGTCCTTGCTATTATACCTGTCTGTCATAACTCAGCAGGTATAAGGTAATGCCTCTGGAAAAAATAATGTAAATTCCTTAACCACTTCTGTAAAGCATTCAAAGGAATGTCTTTATGTTAACCTTATATTTGCTTTTTGGCAGACAAATTAATCAGATTTCAAAATGCAAACTCTACATACAAATTCCAAATAACCATAGAGACTGATATAGAAAACTGTTGCCTTATGTACTTAAGGTGGGAATTATCTGGAACTTAGCCAAAAAGATAAGCAAGCCCTTCAACTGAACCTTGAATTTGATCATCTTTCTTTGGAAGAGCACAGCTCCCTTCCTGAGTGAGTGTCTGGGCCCAGGCATGGAGGGTCAGGAGCCCTGATCTGGGAAGCCAGGCATTTTGTACTCACCTCAATATTGCCATGACTCACACCTGAGGCAGGGAATTGCCAACATTCCAAAAGGCCCAGCTGAAAAGCGAGGCCATGAACAGAGAAGGAGATTCAGGTATTGCAACATAAGTTATGCAGGATAACTTACCTGGAAGTGCATGGCCACCAAGTGTGCCTTGAGCACTCTGACAGACGGGATCGACAGCCCCACACTTGCCCTACCTGGAGACCCCACACCCTCCCTGTCCAGAGCCTGCTCCATGCACGATGCTCTCTCACAGAGCAGGGAGTGGGGCTCAAGTTCCCCTCTCAGGCTGCATGTGGTGCAAAGTGAAATAGAAACCATTTCACATCACCCAGAAGCTGAATCACCCTCTTGGCTGTCTGTAAAGACCTGGGTGAGGTGGTGAGTGGGAAGTTGAAAGTCAGTAGGTCAGACAGCACAGGGAGACTTTAAGTCAGCAACAACCTGAATAATGGGGGCACAGAGCTTAAATTTTGTTTCATACCAGTTACAGGAAAGTAGGAAACTGCAGAGAAGGTTTCAAATTAGAGGGTTCAGCAGAGGAAGAGTGTTAGTGATGCTATGGCCCAGCTGAAGTTTGAAGGAGAGGCCATGTAAAAAATTAACAGAACAACTCAAGAACAACACTGGGGACTGTTGAGTTTTGAAAGCTCTTCTGTAATTGGAGTTAGTTGGAAATCTTCTGGCAAAGCACTTTTACCAAAACATGTCTTCTCTCTGAAACGGCAGTATATTTTTTAAAAGGTTTTGGATGCAACAGATTTCCACAGGCCAAAGCTCTGAGTCCTCTTGGGTGCTTCCTGGAGATGTGGCAGGAGAAGGAGTCTGTCCCTGCTCTGTGCAGTGGGACTTGCTCTGAGGCAAGGGGCCAAGAAGAGGTTTCATGCAGCAGGCATCTTCCCTTCCACCTCTCACACCTTTGTGTCCCGTGTCCCTTTCTGGTCTTGCAGTGGGCACCATGGCAGCTTCCACCTCGGCCTGGTGGCACCTCTGAGCTGTGAGCTGCCTCTGCAGCGCTGGCACACCTGCCAGTCCAACTGGGAAGGTGCAGCTATGCTCACACTCTGTCCTTTGGGGGTTTGCCTCAATGCAGGGACATGGTTCCTTTTGCAGAGGAAGCAAAGCAGTACTTCAATGAAGATTTTGAATCAATGAAGATTTTATATGGTTACTTGAAGAGGTAAGTTCACCAAGATCCTTTCCAATCATGCTCACAGCAGCCCTAATTTGTATTCGTCACTTATATTTTTCAGAAAATAAGGTGTGTGCTTCCTTTTATGTCATGCACATATTTAGCAAGAGGAAGAGTGGGAAGTGATGTCCTTGTGTCTAATGGGGCTCAGCCTTCTCTCTTGATGCTTTAGAAACAATCCTCAACAAGTCTAATGCTTACCCTTATTTAAAAAAATAAAAGACCTTTTAAGGGCATTGTCATGATCTTCAGCTGGGTAAGATTTTACTGACACCAAAACCCTTTACTGGAGTACACCCTCAAGCCCTTACACAGAAAACCCATCCCCCATCTTGAGTGTATGCTAAGGAAAAGTTGTGTTCAAAGTCAGCAGGAACTTTTCCATTGCTCTCTGGGACCTCTGGGCAGGGCCCAAGGGTGGGCCTTTCTTCTTGCTCCGCAGCCCCAAGAATACCAGCAACAGCTTTTGAAGTAAGCATGAGATGTGTGCACCCCACAGAAATACCCTGTGTGTTATGTGGAAAGGCAGAGCTGTGTTCCAGTGTCAGGCTACAAGCTACAGGAATGTTCACAGTTTTCCTGTGCACTCCTGAAAGAGCTCTATCCCTGCTGCCTCATTTCTCAGACTCTCTATGCTATGAACATATCCAGTGGTACCAATTAAAAGCTTAGAGATTATTAATTAATGAAGCAGCCTGTGAGGATTTGTGCTGCAAGGCTCCCTCAGCACTAAGATGGCTGTTCCAGCTTCCCTATCTCCTCCGAGGTTTTCGTTCAAAAAGACCCCTTCATGTGTATGCTGAGATGGGTTTAGAATTTGCTTTATAGCTCAAAATAGCAGTGATAAATAAATGAAAATATTTTTAAGAAGTGGATAACTGTAGGATTGACATTTGCAGGAGGAAGTCTGTCTGGTGTTGGGGCAGAGCCACCTCACGTGTCACGGGTGAGCGTTCCACAGGCTGCAGCCAAGGGCTCCTGCCTCACGTGTGTGGGCACAGGAGCAGCCAGCTCCCTTCCATGTGACTGAGCAGGAATGTTGAGCACAGCTCTCAGTGTGCCTTAATGCGTGCCTGCAAAGTAAATTCCTACAGCTGTTGTATAGTCGAGTGGATTTCTTTTATGAAGTGCTTGTAAGATGTCATTTAACAGGGTTGGTATTGAAAAATAACTTGTGTTCTTTCTCTTCTTTTGCGTCAGCAGGGGTTTTGGAGTAGGTAAGTTTTTGCAGGGTACAGCTTGTGGGTTTTCTAAACCCATTTAGAACCTAACCAGGTCTTGAGTGCCTTTATCTCTTGAGAGGTCCAGAGAAAAGTCCAGGCTGCTTTGGAAGTTCGACATTTCCATATTTTCATCAAAGGAGTGTAGGAAAAAGCTGAAATCCTCTAGACAGAAAGTATCCTAAGCGTACACATTTGTCTGACTGCTCCTTGTCACCAGCTGCCTTTATTTCAACTGCAGTTCTCTGAGAAATGCTGGAGCTAGCAAGAGGAAGTAACTGGTTCCACTGCACAGTCTAGGCAGGTAAAGGTTTGAATTTCTTTCCAAGGTCAAGTCTTCAGAAGCAAATTTTCTAGCAATTTAATCTTTATTTAAAAAGAGAGAAAAAAAGCAGCATACCTGAAGAAATGCAAAAGGGATTTCAAATTGCATTTAGAGATACATTTAGAAATGCCAAAGGGACTTCAAATTGCATTTAGAGATACATAGAGATACTGTAATGATCAGAGGTTTCCTTTACCATTGTACATAGTTGTGAGATTTAATGTTGCACTTGGCAGTGCAAAGCTCTTAGAATAGAATAATTACTTTTTGAACTTTTGCAGTGAAAACTTTGCAGAGGGACTGGTGGAGGAGGTCCCACAGCCAGACACAGGCACTGGTGCATGGCAGTCAACTTGGCGTGGGAATCTGGGGACACATGCTCACAGCCTGGGGTGGGTCACCTCTCCATTTCACTGGGACAGGAGCAGGTCAGGTCGCCTAGCCCCAGCTCAGGGCTTCTCCAAATCAAGGCAAAACCTTTGATTTTCTAAAGAAGGAGGAATGGGCTGAGCTGGAGGTGTAGAAGGTGGATTTTAGACAGGAGATGAGAAAAAACATCCCTGGATGAACAGGACGTAGTGTGTGTTGCTGCAGGACAATGGAATGGGGGAGAGGGAACATAGGTCCTGACCCTCTTTACATGTCAGTAGAAGAAAAGCCTCATTTTCTTGGACCCTGGTATAAGAAAACTAGAATACAGTTTCTTGCCCTGACATAACTGTGAGTGAGAGAGCTAATTAGGCCTGGGGATAGTCCTGAAGCTCACCCATGCCATTGTTCTTACATTTTGCATCATTAGCAAATGTCTCACTTGTACCTGACGAGTTTCTTTTCCATCTCCTTTATATTCCTTCTGCCTTTGGAGACTTTCAGTGCAACAAACAAATAAACAAACTAACTATCAAATTTCCTGGTGTGCTAGTGCATTCTGTGTTGTCGCTTCTGGCTGCTGGAAACAGGGCTGAAGCCACTGCCCTGCTTTGCGCGTGTTATTAAACACCAGCTAAAAGAGATTAGTCATTATTATCTCGAGGCTAGTGTTTAATTAGTGACCTAGCAGTAAAACCTTCCTGCCTGCTCATTCCAGCAGCTCTGAGAGCTGGCCCAGAGACTTATTCCAGGCACACTTTGCTGTGTAGGAGCTATTGGCATGCAGACAGTGTGCACACCAACTGGGAAAAATGAAGTGGTGTCAAGAATGCTTTGGCTATATTAACTCTGAGTGTGTCCTTGCTTCTCTGAGGTTTGGGGTTTAAACATAATATTGTTTGAAATTGCTTTGTAGCTTTGAATATCATATTCCAGTAAGAGGAAAGGTTTATATCATGCTGAAAACCCATGGTTGTGCTTTGAAAGAAGTTTGTAAAAAATGTATTTTGTCTGTTTGGTTTGAAGTTGTAATTCAAAGAAATTTGAATTTTATTCTTGAATACTGAAGATCATCAGAAAGACCTTTATAAATGCCCTGACTGATTTATTAGCAAATCCAGTCAGCTGGCTGCCAAATATCAAGATTTTGGTCATGTTTTCTTTTTGCTTCACTTGGTGAAGACAACAGATGCAGAAAAGAGCACAGTCCATTCCAGCTGCTGAATTTTTCCAACCATGACATGGATTGAGCTTTTACATCTGCATTTTAGAGAAATGTTATTTCGGGATACCAAGCTGCTTTGTCTTGTGTGTAGTCTTTGTTGAAGGACAGTCCCACCATCACAGCAACAAATTTAGCACTATTTTATTTACTCAGAGCTAGGTGCCTTGCTTCAGAGATGGAGCTGAAGTCTTCTGAATAGCACTCTCTTCAGAGAAAATATCCTTCAGAGAAAATATCCTTAGATTGGAAGTGTGGACATTCATGATTGGATGAACAGCATGAAACCTTTGTGCAATAAGAGGAGAAATATTTCATTGAAAGGCCTTTTATTTACCTGCTGCTCCTCAGTTGTTTGCATTTATACATATTTGTTTTTCCACATTAAAATTAGAAAGATATTTTTTGACAGAATATTCTTCTGCTTTAGGAAGGTTCTAGTTATATTCTTCCAAATGACAAAGCTGTCTTCAATAAATATGGCTTATAGGTAGCATTGCATGCTCTGATTCTAAAATCCAGGACATGGCTGGTCCAATTAAGTACTCATCTTTTGATGACTAAGATGATTATTCCAGCTTCCAGTTCTTAAGAAACCTCAAGAAAACTCCTTGCCTTGAGCTCTCAGTTGTGTCTTCATTCCTCCTGAGTAAGGAAAAGTGTGAATCTGACTGGAAATACATTTTCCACTTGTTTTGTCAATTCCATTAAGAGTATTATCTCCCTAGAGGGTATCTTTCCACAAATTAACAGATTTATGCATCCCCTAAGGGATAACTTGAGACTGTATCATAGTCCAGTGGATTTTGATTTTCACTGAGAAAATTTGCTCATCTAAATTTCATACTTCATTTACTTTTTAACAAAATATAGAAAATTCAAATGGTTTTCATCCTTTTGCAGAAGGCCTGCCTCTTCCCTTCCCCTTTTCCCCACTTCCTCAAGCTTCCTGCATGGAGTGTAAAGAATATTTTTTTAAAAAACAAATGGATTTGGATTATTTTAATTTAAAATCTGGATTAAATGGGCAATAGATGTTCTGTAATGTCTGGTGTAAAGCCAACAAAACACCTGCTGGTATCAAGAATGAAACTAATGAATAGGACAGGTTCTCATCTAGTGTAAAACAGAACTGCCCTAGAGAGGTAGACTGAGATCAGTAGGGCTGTATTTTTTGCACCAAATAATCCAGCCTATTTCATCTCAGTGCATTTAAAGAAGGCTGAGGAGTGATCATGTAACCTCCAGGCCCAGGAGTCTCTGAGTGGTCAACTTTCTGCCATCCACATCCTCTGGCCAGCTCTTCAGTCCTCTCTTATTTTAATTTCTGTTTCCTTTTAAGAGCATGTTAATCCTGCTGTTATTACTGCCTTTTTGTCCCTGTTGCTTTTCCATTCTTTGGGGACGTTCTTGAGGACACAGTACTTTCATTAACTTTTCTTCATACAATGAACTCCTGCAGAAGCCTTTGTTTATCAATTATTTTGTATTTATTTACCTAATATGATTTTGATCACAAGGAATTTATTTAGAATTTGATGAGACTTCTGCAGCTTATTACTATCACATGTTATAATTCATTCTCAAGTGAATGAGCCTTTCAAATAAAGCAATGCAGAAATAACCATTAGGACCCTACTGGGGCTACTTTTTTTGGCAAAGCTGGAATTCCAAGGCTTGAGAATTGGAAAATACTTTCCATCCAATTAAAACTCTACAAAAGACACTGACCCTTCTTGCATGAGGCTGTTAAGATGAGATGCTCTGCAGGATGACTGTTCCAAAAACAGGAAGCAAGGAGTGGTAAAGCATTGAGGTTTTGTTGCCCTGTGCACTGCTGCCAGTTTTCAGTCTGGAAAAACCTCCCTGAAAATTTCAAGACTGATAATTGTGATCAACTGGACAGAACTGATTACTGTGGTTATTATTACTATTATTTATGAGACATTTTACAGATAGTTAGGAAATTGTGATCTTAGAAACCTGCTGGCAAACACACCGTATTCAAAGAAAGGAGAGTATCAAACCCTTGCTGCTTCTGCTCTGTGCTCTGCTGACCCCAGTCTCACCCCCAAGAGCATCTGTTCTCTCTAATTCATTTGGTCAATCAGCATTTCTCAGGAGAAGAGCTATGGTTTGTAGACATCTTCAGAGAAGTGCATGCTCAAGACTGAATGACAGCGTGCCCATCAGGAAAGAATGTTGGCAGCAATTATGGACAGAGAATAAAAAACACAGGACAAAAGTACTGGGAAATGCAAAGTAGTCTGTTGGGATATATGGCTAGAAAAAAGGGAGCATAACAGATGAAAGCAGGGGATGTGGAGAGGACCACGAAGGTGAGCAGAAAAAAATATGCAATTAAGGAAGCCAGATGAAGGAGGCATCAAGGGAAGAAAATTGTCAAGGACTCCTACAGGATACTGGAATCAGTATGTGAAACATGTTGAAGCTTTGAATCTGGAGATCCCAGTTGAATAGGAGTTTGCAAACAGATTACAGAAGAAAAAAAATCAGAATTTTGGCATGTTGCTGCTTATCATGGGTCTGTTGTGCACTATCAGTATGTAGGGAGTCATGGACTTTATTTTTAGAGATTTATGAAAGCCAATTGAGTCTTTATTGGCATCTGACAAACCTGGATATAACTTGCTTTTAAAATTGTTATGATAGTACTGTTGGAAGCTTTGAGAAATTTTTGGTAACTGTGTGGAAATGAGCACACCAAAATTTAACAGGAAATGCGCAACAAGAGCAAAGATTTAAATGGTCTGTATTTTCCTGTTATGCTGTTGTAGTTACAGCTGCTTGGTTCTTTCAGCTGAAAAGAAGGAAAACAATGGCAAACTGTCAGTTTCTTTTTAACTGCTGGATTAAAGTACAGGGCATATGTTTCCTAAAAGACTTACACGTTGACCTTGATGCCTCCTAACCATATCTGGGCAAATAATCAAGGTTGCCCCCTCACTGACTGGCAGCTCCTTCCACACACAGCAAAGGAAGATCGATTCCTCCAGAGTCTGATTCAGATCTTACTTCAGGGATGTGCTGGATAAAAGCTATTAGTATTCTTTAATTATAATGCTAAGAGTAAGTTGAATGAGGATTTGGTAAGCTAATGAACTGTTGCTGTTTATGAGGACATTAATTTCTGCTTTCCTGAAGAAGAGCTTGTGAAAGTTTGCAGCTCAGGAAAAACTCACTGAAGGTTTAAGCTTCCCTAAAAGCTGTATATGTTTACTTCTAATCCAGAGGAATAAACAGGTGAAGTTTATTCTTCTTGCAGCCATTATAACTTTACCTCTGATAACTGTGCAGGTCACATCCCACAGTGGGGGACCACCACAAAAACTACTTCATGGAGCAACATATCTGACACAGGCAACTTAATGCCAGAAAGGTTAGAGACTCTTCATCCTTGGAGATTTTGAAAACATAGCTTGAGGAGGCCTTCAGTAGACTCACTCTTGCTGTGAGTGAGAGATTGGACCAGATGACCTCTAGAGATTCCCTCCAACCCAAATTTTTCTATGCTTTTAGTAAAAATTTATTTGCTGAATAGCATCAGTAACTTCCACGCCTCTTTCGGATTTTGGAACAAACCTGAAGGGAAATAGCTAAAGCTTTTAATTAAAATTGATTTCATGTTATTTAGTCTAAATTCCCTGGGATAAAATTGTGCTGATTAAAAAAGAAAAATAATCTGTGATTAAAACCAAAGCAAAATGGAAAAAATTAATCAACCTTTTCTGGTTTGATTCAACACAGAATGCTTCAGTTTAAAACTGAATGCATTTTTCTTACTTTCATTTGAAGGATATTGGAATAAATATTGCAATTTTTAAAATATTTTTTAAATTGTTCTTGTTCAAAACAAATCCTGCTTGTTTTTTTGAGCATCAGTCTTGCAGAACATTTCCTGTAAATGCTTCTCTAGAGATAAGATTTTTTGAACTGCTCCCATTCCCAAACCCAGAAACCTGATGTGGGCTGTGAATAAGGCAGCAGATAAATTAGTCATCAGAGCTTGTCCCCACCAGATTTCTGGAACCTTTCAGTAGCAGAAACAAACTAGTATTTTTTCTTGGGAAATAAATCAGATGAGTGCTGGGAGGGATAACCGGCCGAGTGATGTATTTTTTTATTGGTTTATTTTCATCTGCCTGAAAAAAGAGAGGACCGAAGACCCTTCCCCCTCTTTATCATGTGTGTGTTCTAAAGCAGCACCTTTAGGCAGCAGCTCTCAGGGCATCCATACTGCACCACATGAAACTACACCAGGTGAATTGGCAGATGTGACGTGAACACAGCTCCTGTCCCAAGGAGGGTGACACTGGTATGGTTCTGTTTGCCTTCTTCACACTCTCAGTGCTTCACTCAGGTAGGAATGCTCAGTGTTCAAGACAGGTTCCTCAATGGTATCCCTGCTGTGTAATTCCTGCCCACACAGCAGACACCAGTACAGACACTTTCTGTGAACCACCACATAACCACAGAACCATTTAGTAGGGTCATTGAGTCCCACTGTTAACCCAGCACTGCCAAACCCACTGGTAAGCCATGCTCCAAGAACCACATGTGCACTCTTAAATGCCTTCAGAGATAGCAGCAGCCTGTTCCAATGCTCAACAAGCCTTTCAGTGAAGAATTTTTTCCTGATACTCAATATAAACCACTCCTGGAACAACTTGAGGCTGTTTACTCTTGTCCTTTCCTGTGTTACTTGGGAAAAGAGACAAATCCTCACCACCTACCTCCTTTCATGTAGTTGTAGAGTATGATAAGGTCTTCCCTTGAGCCTTCTTTTCTTCCTTGCATTACTGTGGTTATTCTTCCTATGCCATAGAAACTGCTGAGCTAGGCTTATTTGAGTAAATCTCAGATGATTCTTCTTTCTTTGACCTTCAAATACTCATTACAAAATTTTGAAAGCATAGAAATACTGAATATATTCATATGTCAATAGGGACTCTGTTTGGGAGTGTAGGTAACATTTCTAAACCCTTGGCACATGCAGTGTTTCTGGTAGTTGAGTCACGAGGAGAGGTGTCTTTTGGTAATAATAGATGATATTACTAGTCACTGAAGTAGCTGCAGGAAGGTAGCTGCTGCCATAGAAATGGGTTGCCAAAGCAATTACAAGTTGCAAGTTGCAAGTTTTGTGTTGAGTCATTTATACTTGATGGTACAACCCTGTCAAGCAATTGCCTTGGCAGCCTGTCTGGGAGGGAAGCTGTGTGACTGCTGCTGGATTCCCTGTGCACTGCTCAGCACTGACTGCCTCTGGCCTACATAAGTCAATCAAACCAAAGAGACAGGCCTAACACAAAAGTGGGCTGGTTATGAGGTATCTGATGTTCACTATTTGGTATATCTTCTCTCTTGATTTTGGAGTGTTGAACTTATGTCATTTAAACCCAGCATGAACTAAAAGTACCCAGTAATTGGTGTTCTTCTCTCTGAATTGCTCCTCTGGCAGCTCTCATTGCCACAGAGTATCTTTTTTTTTTTATATAGCAAAGCTGTAATATCAAACAAAACGAGAAGAAACCATCCCCAGTGCTTTTTAATAGCCTGTGATAAAATCTCTACTGCAGGTCGCTGCCACACGACACTCTGAGCTGATTTATTCTCCAGGGAGAGGCACAGCATAACCAGGATCTCATTACACTGTCTATACAACACCTTGAACAGTTACTCAGTTTGTCAGTAACTTTTGTTCCTTCCTTTATAAATTAGAGTGTCTGAACAAGAGAATAAAACAGTAATTTGGAGAGGCTTGGGACAGAATGATCAGACTGCATTATTCCTTTGAAGCACAACTAAATGAATTATGACCTCACCTAGGTAAGTTTTATGGCAGAAAGGTCATTAGAATGTTTGTCATCTACAGCTTTTCCAACTGAGCGTGTTGAGCTACCAGGACATATGTACAAATTGTTTTCAAAATATGCTAATTTTCCTCCTCCTATTGCTATAATTTTCACAGATTCTCATAGGGTGTGAGTCAGTCTTTTCTCTTTTGGAGGAAAAGACCACTGGTTGGGATACTAAGGTAGTTTGCCTTTTGATTGCTGTCAGAAATCACAGAGTTCATGTGACTTAATAACAGTTTAGTTTGTTAGCACTGAGGCTTATCTCAGTCACATCTGCCTAAAATAAAAAATTCTCATGAATTCTGCCATGTGCAGCAATACCTTTGAGTGACCCAGACTGAGTGTGTGACAAAGGAGCCCAAAATCAGGTCTGCTCAACTTCTTGATAAGTACCTTTAAAAATCTGTCCACATCAGTGTTGCCTTGCATTGCACAGTGAGGCACTGTTATTGAACTTCAGGGGGATCAGGATCAAAGATTCATCTCTCCTCATTCTCTACATTCCATTTCCTCTGGTTCTTCTCCTTCATTGTTCTGGTCTTCTTAGACTGAGGGGGAGCTCAGAGCTGGGCAGAGGGGAGCCTTGAGTGGAACCACCTGGATTTTGAAATCTGCTCCTTTGAAGAAAGGCATTCATTAGCCACTGACTTCTTAGTGACAGATGGTTTGTACCAAATGCTGGCCCATGACACTGGATTGCTGTCACTAGTAAATCTGGACTGTAGGTCAGTGACAGAGAAATTATATCTTGGAAGCCACTGACGGATTGAAGAAAGCTGGCCAAGACAAAAGTGATCAGCATACAGAGACTGGCTGATAGTGGTGGGGTATTTTTCACCTCCTGCATTCTTTCAAGGTTGTGACACTACCAACTCTGGTGGCATTTTTCACTTGTTTTGTGCTGATGTAAATTACCTCCTGGAGAGTACAGAAACAAGTTCCTATTTCTTCAAAATAAAGCCTTCATTTATTTGAAGATTTTCTTCTCTTGACAAGGACCACCTCACATGCTGGGAAAAAGAAATCTCTTGATTCATGTAGTAGGCTCAAGAAATGTGGTGGATACATGGCTCCTCCTCCCCATCATGCCAGTGCTGCTCAGGACAGGAGCTAGCAGCAAGGGATTTTGCAGGACATGTGTGCTCAGGAACAAGACTCTGGATTCTCTTTTCTTTGTGTTACTTTGTGGCAACACAAATGATTGGCTTTATGGATCTGACTGCCTAGAGTAATGATTTGTTTCATATGAACCATTGAACTCCACTCATCTGGAAACAACTGTGATTGCTGCTGACCTTAAGCTGAGTCAGTGGCTGAGAACGAAATGTTCTGGTTCTCCTTCTCACCCTGGGACCTTTGCATACCTGTCTTCTTTGTGTAATGTGAAACTATGCACAGGAGTAAGCACTTTTACAAATAATAACATTTGCACACCAATTATCAGTGAAAACCGGCCTGCTGAAAGTGTAAATGTATGTGTTTAATATATGAAGCACATTTCACAGCATATAATTAAAATGTTATATCAATATTAGTTCAATATGAGAGCTCACAGGATTTTAAGTAGTTCCTTTCACTGGCAGCTTCTTATACAGTCTCTTGCCTCTCCAGAATAGTTTCTCTTCAGGGGATTTACAGTTTTTGAGGGGGACTCACTTGATCTTGGAAAAATGTCCTGGTTCTTGTTAGCATTATAGTAGGATCTAGTGGCAAATTAACCAGAGCTGTGATGGTTGTATCCATATAGAGGAACGTCTTTTGGTTAACTGGGCTCTGAAATCTAATATAGCACGTGGTGTAGGAACATGACAAAAAAATCCTGGATACACAGAATAGAAATCAGCATGAGAAATTAGTGAATTGTCTGTTCACAAGTCTCTGACTTCTTCACTTCTGTCCACAAATTCTTCTCCCTTCTAGAGTACTCTTATTAAAGAGTATCATGTGCTTGAAAGGGAAGCGAAGGAAGCTCAATCTACAGGAGCAGCATCACCCTGCTGCCTCCCAGTGTGCCATGCCTCCCCTCTCTGAAGGGCATAAACTCTTGACCCGAGGACAGATGATGAGCAACAACCTAAAAATAATTTGCTCCTGCTGGCTACTCAGCATCTGGCACCAATGAGGGGTAGCTGAAATGCTTTTGTTAATATCTCTTCCACATGTTTCCTGAGTATTTTCCCAAAGCAGCTTAGCTCTGTGCAATGAACTCCCATTTCCTAATGCCAGTGACTGAAAGTGTGTACCAGGGGATAATTGCAAATCCATGTTACTTCATCCAGTCACATCATCTGTGCCCACTCCCTGTAAATCCTTGAGAATGACTGGTGCAAAATGGTGACACAGGAGCATTGCATGATTCATAATGCACGTTAAATAAAACACAGGGTTGCAGGGGGAACAGGCAGTGCTTCTTTTAAAACAAGACTTAGCTTTTTAGATAGCGAGTTTACACAAGGCCCTGGTCAGATTAGGCACTTTTAGAAAGCTGAATAAAAGGACAGATTGTAATAAGGCTAGCTGACCCCCTCAGCTTTAATTTAGCAACTGTGGGTAGTGTTGAAAATTACTGGATGGATAAAAAGTGACTTAATCTGCTGGATCTCTGGCACACTGTACAACTTCAAAATTCCTGTTGTCATATCTTATCAGCTACTGTTCACTGGGAATGAGGGGTTGGAGCTACTGGAATGCTGTCTAACTGTACTTCTAACACACCATCATTTGCTATACAGGAGTGATTTTGATTGTTTTTCAGGCATCGAGAGCTAGAGCAGGGATTTTTCTTGTGGATCTACAAAGCACCTGCTTTGGGAAAGAGTTTCTGGGCAGAACTGTAACAGCATAATTCTGGTTAGAGCTGAGACATAAACAGGAAAGTCACATCTGTACAGTCACTTTGGGGTGTGAAATCTCATTACTTTTTCCTCTTTTAACATTGAAGACATTTTGCATTCTGACTTTCCCAGCCTGTCTTTGCTCAAATCCCACAAAAATCAAAGTATGAAAATACACAAGTCCTTTAGGGGAAGAAGTAAAAGAGGAGCCAAAAAAGTCTGTTTTCAGATGAGTCTTGTGATAGTTCTGCTGGAAGGGCTCCTCCTTGGACCACTGTACTAGTTATTTATGAACAATGAAAAGAAAAGTAGACAAGGGGGTACTGTTGCACCTGGCCTTGCTATTCATTTATCTCTTGCTCTCCTAAATGTCAAATCTTTATGTTTGGGATACAGAGCTTTTCATCCTGGTGGGAAAGTATGAGGGAGGGCTGGGAAGATATTAATCATCCTTTTTAAATACTCCATTTCCTGATAATGAAGGCAGGGCTAAACACCAAACAGAATAAAGACAGTTCTTTCATGATTAATCCACTGCTTTCTTCCAAAAGCTTTAAAATTATTGTTATAACTGGATTTGTTTCTGAGTCAAAACTTCACAAACATTTGAGATGAATGGAGAGGTTTGGCAGAGGAAGCTGAAAAGTGGGTGAGACATCCATGCCTTCTATTAGTAGCTTCTGTGTTGTACAGATACATGAGTATGAGACACTGATAAGCTGATAATTGACCTGATAATAGTTTCCAATGTTTACAATATATCCTTCACAACTATCTCCCTATGTCTTTATTTTTTTCTGAGTTGAAATTTGTGAAATATTCTGTGCTTCTTCACTGGATGGATTCACTCTCCCTTGACAGACTGCAATACTTAAAAACTTGCTTGATTGGATGTATTATCTGCACAAGGAGGAAAGTTACTTGTGTCTATTAACTTTATACCGGCCAGGGAATGGGTTGCTTCAATTTGGGTTTTGGATTTCCTTTGGCACATAAGCAAAGGCTTTATTCTGCTGCCTGTGAAATGACTTCTGAGCAGTTAATGATATTCTTCGCCTCAGTTTCACAGTTTATAGATCTTAAAGGTGTTGTGGTGGTTTTTGTTGATTTTTTTTTCCCTTTTGAGGTCTCTTCCTGTGTTAGAGCACTTTGCACAGCCTTGACTAGCGTTGCTTTGTCTTTGGAGGTGCCTGGCTGCAAGGAGAGGGTGCTTAGAGGGGCAAGAAGAAAAGGGAATGCCTTTAGCCTCCTCTCTTACTGTCTTTTGTAGTTCAGGGTGGACCAGCATATTGCAGTTCCAGGAAACTGTGTATGTCATATTCTGAACTAGGAAAGTGAAAATTCATGCAATCATTGAGATTCTTGATTTTGTATCAGAGGTAAGGCTTTGCTAAATCTATGTCAGTGAAAATATGTCCATTGTTTAAGACACTACTACTTTCTGTGTTCTTGGTACAGCCATACAGCTTGCTAACTCTGTGAAGTAGTAGTGAACTAAATAGCCAGAAAGCAAAAGACTTCATTACTCAAATATTAAGTGGAAAAAAATTTATATGTGCATATATATGTATATATATATGCACACACACACAAAAAATTCTACAGAATTATATAGTAATCAAAGAAACGGCAGATTATATAAAAGCAAAAAAAAAATTATTAGGGAAACAAAAGAAAAAATAGAAAAATCGAGTTTCATGAAAACAAAGGATTAAGAGCATAAATACCAGAGCAATAAAGTAAATTTTGAAAATTAGGTGACACCAATTACTAGGTGAATATTTCAAAAGGGAAGAAAAATACCCCATTAAATATAGCTCTGTGTACTTGTAAAAAAGAATAATTCATTTTTCACCTGGTGGAGACTCTTACAGACCTTTGCTATCTGAGAAGGATGATGGCAAATATCTCTGGCAAATCTTTTAAAGGCAGTAGGCATAGTTAACTTGTACTAGTATAACATGGAAAAGTTGGCTAAAGAGATGACTGATGTCACATTGATCATCAGTGTGATCAGTGGCTGTTGAGATGTTCTGTCAACACTGTTGTGTTCTGATTTATATGTTAGTACTGTTTTGTACAGATGTGGTGCTATAGGTCAGAAATAAGGTAAAAGAAAAACCCTACAGCTCTCTGCAAATGAGGAGCCCACACAGATTAAGCGAGATATTGTCAAAATAGTCATAAGACTGAAATTACTGCTTATTTTTAGCAACAGTCTAAGTTCATTACTGAGAAAATGTGGAGATAATACAGGAATCAGCAGACTGTTAAATTGAAGGATAGCAACAATGGGATAAGCAAGGCTGTTCAGCCATTTTCCAATGACAGTATATAATCCAGGACCACAGAAAGATGGACACAGCTGCAGAGCATGGACTTTGGACCTGCAGAGGTGTCTGTGCAGAGATTTCAGCAACAACCCTCTGCAGAGAGTGCCAGCTAAAGCTGTGCTGGGCTCTCCAGAACAACAGGACCAGGGACACAGCTTCTCCCTGTGTGACAGTTCTGCTTGGCTTTGGCAGTCAGCACAGAGGCTGTTCGGAAAACAGGAGGATGAGAAACTGAAGACAGCAGAATAGATGCATGCAAGTGATCCTGAAGGCTGAGGAATACACTCTGCAGGTCGATATAGAAGTGTCTTTGAGGTGGTTTGATTGAAATCTCTCCTCCTAGGAAGCACATGCTAGCTATAAAAAGGCACAGAGGAGGAAGGCAGCAGAGTGAATGCTAGCAGCCAATCCTGCACAAATTTCAAGGAGGAACAACTCATTAGTGAAGTACATAAGCCTTCAGGACAAGCTAGGAAGTGGATTTGCTGCCCTCTAAATTCTTCAAATCAAAATCCAATGCCTTTCTTTCAGTAGGTTCATGAGTTTAGCACAGGGACAATTGGATGAAACTTATTCGCATGCGATGTACTAGAGGGAACAACAAATAACCGAGTAGTCTCTTCAGGCCTTAAATTATGTGAATGGACTATGAGGAATTTTCTCACTAGCTGGCAGCAGTGGAAGAAGAGCAATCATTTCTAATCATGTATTTTGAGAAGTCTTAACTCCTTATTTCATATCACCTGAAATACTAATTTGAATAGTGATGGGTAGTGGAGTCCTGGGGACCTATGCTGCACCTGGTTCCAAGTGTGAATTTTTGCCATCTTATTTTACATTGATTACACTAACAGACTGGTACAGGCAGCTCTCTCTACACATAATTTTTTTTAAGAATTCACAGGTCATGAGGATTTTTCAAGTTTTAGGAAGCTGCTATTGTTTATTCAGTAAATTTGTATTCACTAGAGTAAAAAAATACTTTGTAAACCAGCAACCAACTAGTATTTTATCTTCTAATTTCTGGCCTCAACTAGGAAAGCAGTCAGCAGGATCAGTTCTAAGACAGGCTGTGTCAACTGTGACAGAAAAATATTATTGGAACTTACTGTTTGGTGAGGTACTTTTTATGAATATATTGAGAACTGCAGAGATGTATGGAATTGGAGGCAATTAATCATAATGACATTGTAAGAGGAAAGGAAAGAAACTGAAAAGAAATTATATTTCTGCAGATAGCTGAAACAAAAGGGCACTGAGGCCTATTAAGCAATGCCTCTTCTTGAACACATCAGTCCTGAATTTGACTCTGGGCTTTTTGCATGGTAAAGGTACCCTACTTCCCTACAATTTTTTGGGAAAATTCAACAAAGATTGAAGGATTTAGAAGGGTTTCTTGGTGAATATATTTATAAGGACAGCTGAAGAATCACATTAGTGATGTTAAACATTGACCTAAGTCTGAAAATTTCAGCATCTGATTCCATTTAAGTGCATTACCATAACATTTAATCTATTCAAGACTTGCATGATTTTTTTTAATATATCTGTATGTATGCAATACATATACACATACCTGCAAATAAAGATAAATGTGCTACAGCCAAAGAGGAAAAAAAAAGAATAATGAAGTACCTATCAAAATGTACAGGATAAAATTAGTTTTCAGCATGACAGGGGTGTTCTATAGGTCATTTCTACATGTATGTGGAACTTACCTCCAGTGCTGTTGTGCACATACATAAAGCCTGTAACCATAAGGTGGGGTTTCCCTACATTATTTGGGGTCTGTTTGTGTGAACAGGTATGAAATGGTCTCCTGAAAGATTGACAGCAGCAGTATAAAAACATGTTTTTTCAAAAATGTCAGGAATGTTTTGTGGTCTGATATTCTGACACATTCCATGCTACTGATTCAAAGAAATGCAAACAAACAAGAACCCCATCATGCAATTACTTATCTAGGTAAAGTTAAAGGCTTTCTGACATGTTTCCATGCTAATACAGTGGAATTCATAAGAGTTTTTTTGAAGGTAATTGTCAAAAACAGTAAAATAAATGTACATACATGTGTCTGTTGCATCTTCTATGATGTAGCTTTATGCATCCTATGTGGGCACTTTTCCTCTTTTCTATTTGGTTTTCTATACTAGAAATGTCAGGTCCTGGTTTATCCTTACTGTCCTTGGCAGCTTTCGCAGACAATTTGCAAGATAACATCACCTGTACCCAAACCTTGTGATATATTTTTCTTATCATTCTCAAGGACTGACAGAAGGGAATGAAGAGATAGGTTCCCACTCAGTGAAGCCACATGTGTTTCCCATGCACAGAAAGCACAGCTAACTCAGAGGCTTAGGTCGGGTAGGAATGCAAGGTATGTCTGCAAGCACTCCACAGCACACCAAACAGACACAAAGACAACTTTTGTCTGAGTGATTTTGGTTATTAGCGCCACTGTGACCATGCTTGCATATGCTGCTGTGGAATACACAGAGGGCCTGAAGCAAGTTTTGCCATAATTGTGCCAGTGCAATCCAGGCCTGATTTTTAATGGGTTTCATTAAAATATTGGTGTTTGTAGCAGTATTAGTTGGAGGCTCTAAAAAATAGATTGTATGATCTTTCCAAGCAGTGAGAGGAAAGCAGAATCCTTATTTATGTTTGAGATTGTTTACAACTAAGCAAGCTGCAGTCTTTCTGTTGGGTGCTACCTACAGCATTGTGTTGACAGAGTGCTGCTATTGGGAGACCACAGATCCCCCAAACACCAAACACCCAACATACACTGTCTTCTGGCAGTTTTAGGCACCTGGGAATGTTTGAGGGCATGGCCCATATGCAATAGGCCATTGTTTGCACAGAGACTCGGGCACTGGTCTCTTTAGTGTTGCTATGCTTAACTGAATAAGTCCTCTATTTAGTTTTTGAAATTTACTTATGATTCTATGGCAGAGACTTCAAAGTAATGGGGAGCTTTAAATCAGTGGGTGGTCAGATTTCTGCTTGCTTATCCAATAACTTTCCAATAGAAAATGTAAAATGCTTTCATAGGTACAAGGATTTCCTTCTTCCCAGATGAACATGGAAGAATACCAATTCCAAATTTTTCCTTTGTCATTTCTGCCCCAATGAATCTTGACTCTTTTGTCTCATTGTTGCACGGCCTCTGTACAGAGTTGGAAAGGTTTTCATCTCAGTGCCAGGAGATGTGGGTTTGCAATCTGCTATGCACAAAAAAATGAACTAACCCTTCAAAAGTGAGCCACAGAATGAAGAACTGAGCAGACTCATGTCTCTAGAGACAACTTGAAATAGTTAGAAATAGATAACTCTGTCTCTGAAAACTGCAGACTTTCTTGATTTAGCCTGCATAAATTTTCTCAGTAAGTGGGTAAAATGGTGCCTAGTGGCAGAATAATGAATTCACTATGGATCTTCAAAGTTTCAAGTGAGTGCTGTGAAAACTAGGCTGTTTTCTCTCAATCTGAGACAAGTTTTTAATGTAGGTATTCATGGGCCAAAGTAAAGCTCCTCAGTATCAAAACCTTCATTAGTCTTTGAAATATTAACTTTTGGCTCTACTCTTTTTATATAGTTTCCTAAGATTTATTGAACAATGTTCCAAGCTGAAAAATTTACCTGTGTATTCCTGAATATAATAGCTGTGTAATTAGGTAACTGAAACTTTGTAGCAACTAGCATTTAGGGTAACTCCCTCATCAATTAAGATGAAAGATCTAGAACTCTGTGATGGAAGTAATTATTTCAATTATCCATCTTCATGCTTACCTCAAAAAATATGGAGAACATTGTTTGGGAATTTTTTGTTTGTTTTGATCATGTGGCAGCTTCTCAATTCTACCTGTCTTCCACAAGAGCTTTTAAATTTGAATTATTTCTGGTAATATACTCCAAGAATAACAAAACTCCTCAAGTTGTATACTTAACTCCATGAGAGATGTGAGAGAGTAATTTTAAGCCAACTAACTGCTTGCTGAATCACTGGTTACCACCTTTGTCAAATTTCTTCAAGCACATTTAATTACTATTATTTTACAGTGATGCAGAGAATTTGCAGGGAAGCTTAGGACATCTCTCAGCTAATGGGACCCATACATGAAATATTGCCCAGAAATGGCTCCAAAGAATTTTCAGCATCAATCAACAAGATAGATGAAGAGAAAGAGAGAAGCAGCACAACTTGCCCACATATGAAGTCAAGAGGTGAGTGACAGAAAAGAAAAAAAATTATTTAATTTATTTCAGATTTGTATGATTAATATGCTGTATTTAAAATCAAACTGAATTGCTCTGTGATGATCAACTAAGTAACAGAGGTAGGATGCTGAGTATTATGAGCTTTACATAACAGCCACCTCTCATCACTCTTTTAAAACATGAACCAATCTCTCTCCAGCACATCCCTGGATGAATAACTGCACTGCTGTCTAAAGGGTGGTAAGCTTGAAACACATAAATGTAGGGGAGGAATAAAAGCCCAAGATTCCATAGGAACTGTTTCCTGCCTCTTGTTTCACTGTGGTTGACTACAGATCACATACTATCCCTTGCCTGCAGCCTACAATTAAAGTGTTTTTTTAAAAAACTCTCTATTATTAATTGTCAATAAGATGAAAATGTCTATAGAAAAGCCAGTGTCATAGATGAAGACTGGACTCACCAAAATGCATGAAGCATTATATGATTTAGATTTTATACTGTTCAGCCAGTCACATCTTTCTTCTCCTTTGAGACAGATGCATTTTGAAAGGGCTATATTAAGTAAAAAAAATCTATGTCTTGCCTTAACTCTGAGTTTTATATCCTGTCCTTCCATATGTGTGTGTGTGTGTGAGATTACTTTACTAACTGCCAGGAAAACATCCTTTAGGAGTTACACTAAATCTTTTATTTTGCAATCAGTGAGGGGGCATTTCAGATGATATTCAGTGGTATTTAGAATATGACTTTTGCTGGTCTATCATCTCACCTATTCTGCTCCCAAACAAGAATAATATTCTGGATATTCTGGCAAAAGTAGACCACACTTGTGCCACGAAGCAGAAAATGGAACAAAGGAACTGCCTGGCTAAGATTTGGAACTGATGTGGAAAGCTTTTGTGTGAGCTCTAGGGAGGGGAAATACTTTGCTGATACATGTCTCATTTCTACTAAGGGAGTTTTCCAGGATAGTTTGGCTAGTAAATCTCATCTAGGGTGTGTAAGGACAGTGGTGTGGGCTCTGTACTCTTGTCTGGGCTGAAAGTACACAGCCAGCACTTTGGGCTGCAAAGCGATATTGCTATAGGACTGTGGGGCTGCCTTCGGCCCCATGAAAGCTGTATCTCAAAAGAATTTACTAATGGGTAAGGACTGGATGTACCAAATGTGCTAGAATGATGGAAGGACAGATAGAAGTAGAAAAGTAACTCACTCTGACTATAATTATTTTTTGTTCATATGGAGATCGTGTATGGATTAAGAATCTTTATACCAAAACAAGGTGAACAGAAGAAGTAAAATGAAGGACTATAGGGAGTCTGAAGCCAAAGGTAGAACTGTTGCATGAAAATTCAAGACTACTGTGCAGTTGATTTCAATGGAATTAACTCTGTACCTTTTGTATATGGGTCACAGTAAGTTCAGCTGCCAAGACACTCTGCTTTAAGGATGCATGTTGTCCCATTCACATGGCATATTTGTGCAGCTTAAACTGAACATATTCCTCAGGCTTTGCCAAGCCACAACTTTGCTAGGTGGTCTGTCCACCAAGAAAACCATGGTTTTCCATCTTAGGAATTAAACTCTCACCTAGAAGGCTATTGGATGTCCAAATTCTGCTTAGTTTGGTATGCAATGGCATTGTGTTGGTTTAGGTTACTCACATCCTTTTGTTCTGTCTGCTTGTGTTTGATTTTTGTGTCTTTCCACCACAGTTTGCGGCTGCTTTAGTTGTGCAAGTACAGCTGTTTGTGAAGCTGCCTGGGAAACTGAATCACTGAAGTGAATCCAGTAGAAAAAATAGTGCTCTATAATGAGAGCTTCTTCACACATCTCTTTGGCATTTTGCCCTGTGAAGCCACTGCATTAATGCCCATATAGGTCCTTAAAAGCCACAGAGAAAATGATAAATAATTTAAAAATTTATGTTAAAATTTAATTGGCAATAGAACTGAGACTGCTCAGAGAGCTACACCTACGCTGCAGCAGGAAGTGCAGTAATCGTACTCCAAAGATGACAGCTATATCCTTCTACCTTGAGGATGAGTCTGACCTATTTCCTTTAACAGAGAGAAAGCTCTTCCACCCTTCTTTCTTCGGATTTAAGAATAGAACAGCTTGCACCCAAGAGACATGGGCTTTACTTCTGAAGACTCAAGTTTGCTATGGCTTTTCTGCCGTGCATTTCTTTTGCCTAGGCATAGAAGGCGCTCTTACACCGCTGTCTGCAGCTGGAAAAGCTGCTTCTGGAGCAACACGCTGTTTCAGCTGTTGGTTTTGGCCGAGCCAAGCAGCCAATGGTCCTGTCCCAGGACACAAAGCAGAGCTGATAACAAATAAGCAAACACATTAATCTGTATTTCTGCAAAGGTAAATACCGTTCTGTGAAGGTAAATAAGGTTATTTGCATTTAGGGAAAGAAAAAGTCCATTGAGAAATTCCATTGTAGAAAGCTGTGAGTAGCTCTAAGCCATGATGTCTTATCCATGTATTCAATCCTGCCAATCAATCTGTGTTTATTAATAGGTTTTCAGCTGTTCAAGTTGGCTCCTTTGCACTGGTTTGAATTGCCTGAAATTGTTTTGATAGGCATAAAAGAATGCAATGTAATATGTAGATATAAGTGCACTTGCATATGTGCATGCACATGTATATACATGTGCACAGATATACACGTACATATGCATGTACATGTGTATCTGTGTATCCACTGACAAGTGACTCTTCCTTACATTCGTGGTGAAAGCAGTAAAAAAAATTAAAAGTGAGTTAGAACCAGTTTTGAATCTTGACAGATCTTGATTTGATCTTAACTTATGTGGGTTAGAGAAGCAGGTGATAAGGCACCTCCCCACTCTGCCTCCTGGGAACATGCTGAATATGTCTGCAGAGCAGGACATATCCATGAACCAGATCACAGCAATGGAAGATGTACTTAGGGGTTGAATAAAACCTCCTCTCCTCTCCTCTCCTCTCCTCTCCTCTCCTCTCCTCTCCTCTCCTCTCCTCTCCTCTCCTCTCCTCTCCTCTCCTCTCCTCTCCTCTCCTCTCCTCTCCTCTCCTCTCCTCTCCTCTCCTCTCCTCTCCTCTCCTCTTCCTCTCTCTCTCCTCTCCTCTCCTCTCCTCTCCTCTCTCTCCTCTCCTCTCCTCTCCTCTCCTCTCCTCTCCTCTCCTCTCCTCTCCTCTCCTCTCCTCTCCTCTCCTCTCCTCTCCTCTCCTCTCCTCTCCTCTCCTCTCCTCTCCTCTCCTCTCCTCTCCTCCTCACATTTGACCAATGACTCCTTTCCCATGCTTTCCTTTCATGCAGATCGAACTTACTGTCTTTTACTACTCTTATTTCAATTTTACCTCCTGGGTGTGTAGCACTTATTGGACTCCAGTTTTGCCCTCTCTCACTGAAATGCTCCTTGTACTTGCATGCCCAGAGCTAACTAGACATATTTTGAAATTTATTGGTTTCCTAGATATTTTTCTCCCAAATCACCAAGAGTCTCCCAAAGAGAAAGACAAGCATCCTTATATGTGCAGAAATGGTATGAAAAGATCAGTGAGAAATTATTTTATTCCTGGGCCATCATTCCTGAGGGAGCTCTATGCCCGAGTCTGACTCCCCCTTGGTCCTTCCCCTCTTTAAACAGTTCTTTAAAAAGGAGGGTCCCTTTTTGCTTTGTAGACTTTGCCTCTGGTTTCTCTCAGGACTAGATGTGAAGGTAAGATTGTATCTCATATCTCATCCACATGGGGAAAAATCTGAACATCTGTGGGCCTTGGCACTGAGAGCAGCTACAAACAGAAGAGTGATTCTGCACACTGGTGAGCTGTATCACTGCACGCCATCAGAAGCTGGCAGGGAAGTAATGGAAAATGAGTTAAGTGTCATTCTGCCTTTCTGTAGCTCGTCATTATGCTTTTTCGTCAGAGACATTAGGCAAGTTTAGCATTACTCAGCTGGTGCTTGATAATAACAGGGGCATGCTCAGGTACACTGATCCCTTCTGGTTTGTTGTCCTTATTGTTTAGGAAACTGAATGTGATGCACAGATGAGCATCTTGGAACATATCAAGTATATGCATCTCTTCGGAGCATCAAATCTTTTCACATGTATTTGGAGCCTTTGAAAAGAAAGTGGAGAATAGGACAATGAGCAATTGAATAATAGATTCAGAGAGAAGCTGCTTGTGAAATGAATACAGATCTACATAAATGAAGAGGAGAATAATATGAAAGAACAAAACAAAAGAATCTACCACAGAAAGACAGTGTTGTGATTATGCTAATGAAAAATATTGTAATTAGCTCTTCCACTGCTCTTCTGATAAGATATTAAACCAAATCAAAATGGACCTCTCTCCTTCAGCACTACTCAAGTGAGGCAGATTTTTTGTACAGTGCCATTTTTTTTGTGTCACCAAGTAAGGAAATTATAAACATAGCTATAATCTCTTACACTGTAAAAAGAATATGGAGTAAAACAGGAAGTGAAATCTAAGCATGGGGGTAAAAAAAAAAATTATGTTTTATATGTTTTAAATATTAGGATTTTGAGTGTTTTCTAATTATTTCAGATCTTTCAACTTCATCTTCGCAAAATGTGGGATGAAGATATGCTTTCTTATGAAGCATGAAAGCCAAACAGATTCATACTTGTTCATATGACTCCAGGAGCTGGTGTTATCACAGAGAAAGTGTATCATGGGATTTATAACAGCATTTGCAAAACTTAGTCACACTGGGTCATGTGAAGTTGTGATCTTGTCACAAAACACAGATCGGTGGCTGTTTAGTGCAGAGGAAGCTGCCCGGATGTCTGAATCATCAACTTTTTATTATAGAAAAATGTTTTTAAAAGTTTACAGTGGAATCTAAAGAAACATAATGATTAGAAAAGTCTAAGAATATGCATTTGTACCATGTACTTAACTTAATCTACATTCCAACAATGCTTTGATGGTATATTGATTTTGCTCAACTGTCCAAAAAATATACTTTTAACTTGAAATGTTGAATTTCTTGTGCATCATATTTTTTGACATTAGTGTAAAGATCAGGAAAAGAATTTTTAAAAGACACAAGTGATAGCTAAGATCAATGCTAAACTTTCATTGTCAGGTCACCCTCATTCATTTTTATTTTGATTTGTTGCACTCCATCTTCCAGCCCAAAGAGGAGTTTAAACAGTGTATGTTCTCTGGGTGTCTTTATAAATAGCAAAATGCAGCAAGGTAGCACATGAACAATTGTGAGGCACATCACAACCCCTGCAAAAATTGTTAGCAGGGTGTGTTGTAAAATTGATTGTGTGATCTTGCTGTCAAAGGAGATGTCTGCATACTCCTGCCTGACAGATGCAGATGGACCCTGAATTATAATGCAGTAATATGGAGGAGGTTGTGGGCTGTGTAGACAGACATTATTGTCTTTCAACAACCTAAATATTCTGAATTTACTATTAGTTCTCCACTACTATGTGTTTGTAACTGGAAAAGGTGATCTGTACAAGTGCTACAGTCCTATTCCTATGAATTTAATAAAGCACATTGTTCATCAGAGGTCCTGGATTTATTAATCTTCGTCTGGCTTTCTTGGAGGGAAAATCCTCTCCCGGTGCTGTGGGGATATAGACACTTTTCTTTCTGGCTCCATTTGAGCAACTGGCTCTGTGCTCAACAGCTGATTTTCTTCTTCCTCCAGTGTCTCATGTGTTTTTCATCACATGATGTTGCTGGCTTGTTTTTCTTCCTATGTCTCCTGGTGAAGTAAATGCCTAAAGAACTGTTGTATTAAGGACCATTGACATTACTAGATTAGAAAAATAAAAACTGATATCTAACTAAGAGGTACGTTTTTTTCTCTCCACATTCAGTGGCTGGCAAGGATGCTGCCCATGAGGCTTTATGTGCTTGGAACTGAAAGGGTACAAGAAAATTTTCATTCTTCAGCTGTGTGTCTGTCTACGGTCTTTGCAAGGGACAATGGATAGGACCCAGAGGCATTTCCATGCAAGGAACAGTTGAAAGGTTTGGGCTTCCCAGGAAACAAAAGCTGAGTTTGATTGAGGCAAATGCTGCCTGCATCACTAGCTCAAAGAGGAGACATTTGGCTCCAGGCTGGCGGCACAGGTTGAAGTGACTAAAACATCCTGAAGTGCAATGGGAAGTTCTGCTCAGCAGCGGGGAGGCGATGGAAGCGTCGCTGACCTATAAACAGGATGAGGGAGCAGCAGCAGCAAAGTGCAGAGACAGTCGCTGGCGCTGCGCTGACAGGCAGACACATAAACAAAGGGAGAGAGGAAGCTCTGTTTATATCTGGAAAAGAAACCCCAAACTATAGGATGCAAATGATGGACATACTTGGCTATAAATAGCCACAAAGTATAATGGGACTTAAAAGATTTAGTTGTGACATAAAGACTCCATGCAGAATAGCCTACGTAAACTCACTACTTATTATTTAAGTGATGTGCTTTTTTTTTCCTCCTCACATATTTAATATTCCTGATCATGATTAACTAGGCTTTTTAAACAGGGAGGAGAAAATTCACATAAATCAAATAAAAACATTGTGTTCTTTTGTAGAAATGAAGCAGCTAAAAAAAATTGGGAAGCTGCCAGACTTTTCAGTCAATTGTCTAAGAGATCCAGTCAGCAGTAATTTTGTGTTTGGGTATGTAATAGTGTCTTATTAGATCAGTAATAATACTTTGGTGGCCAAAGGGTAAGGACGACATAGCAATATTTTGTTGAGCTTTTAATTGTGTTCTCAGGGTTTGGGAATATTAATCAGAAGTCAAGTGAGAGTGTCATGCCCCATACATTATTCTGACAGGGAAATGTGGATGGGAAACAATCTGTACGCAACCACTTCAAGATGCAGATGATCATCGTTCTACCTACTACTTAGGTAGTTAGGGAGCCTCACCTGCAGCTTTTGCTGGACTAGCAGGTTCAGTTCAGGGGGGTTTTGTGCCAGTTGTGGTAGTTAAGAAGCTTTTGAACAATAATAGGTAGAGATAATTTTGTTACAAAAAGTTTCTCTGCTGAACTTGAAGTGCTGACAAAGTAGGCATACTTAAAACATTTGTGGAAGTGGTAATTTGTTTCTTAGTGGAATTATTTGTGAGAGAAAAGAAGAATTGCATCTTAAAAACAAACAGTTACTTGGAATAAGATGCCTGCTGGCACTTTTTTACCAGATAACAATTCTGTGACCTTTGAGGAATTTGTCTAGAGGTCTTGCTATGGGCTATTGTGCTTGTAGATTTTAACTTGCCATTTTCATCTGTAACACTCAAACTGCTTTCACAATGGCCTTTCTGGCCTTTCTAAAAAAATGAACAAGTATTACTTTTCATACACACAACATAAAAACTAATAAACATTAAAAATGTTTAATAGTTTCTGGTATTGTGTGCAGACATGAATACACAAAGAACAACTGAAGTTTTTCTCTAAAAGTCAAGGAGAGGCAAACCTTTTTATGCCCTCAAGCCACCTGCCCTAATAGATATTGCATAACAACTTCAGTTTCATTCAGGGTGGCACTGTAATTTCCAACTTGACTGTCAGACTCATTTCTTTCACAGCAGGGCATGCTGTGCTTTCTGCACTGTGCAACTTCCACAACTGAGTTTCTTTACTAAGATTCAGAGGGAAAATGTCAGAACCTCTAGAGCAATGTGCTTGTCCATCCTACAAATGTCCTCAGCCTGTCAATTCTTTCTCTCATTGTTTCAGGGTCAGGCTCGCAAGGCTTTCATTGTTAGATCTCTACAGGATGTGTTTATACCCAAAAAATTAATGTTAAATTAGTGTTCTTTCTTTACCACTGTCATGTCTCTGACTGAAGAGGAGTTTTTTTGCCCTGTCCTATTTGCAGTTCCATGCTCTGCAATGCAGCCACTGTTGTGTAAGCTTGCTGCTTGTTTGTGCTCAAGTGCTGTATTCCTTATGACATTCGAGGGATCAAGCCTTAGTTAGGCTGGGAAGTGGGAGACCACTGCCACAAGCAGCAGAATTCCCTACTGACCAAAGTTTATCAAAGACACAAGTTGGTAGGTGAGTATGAAGTGCTGGAACTTTTCAGAGTGGTGCAGATTTTGGGACTTCTTTACCCAACTCAGTATTAACCAAGTTCTTTTCTGAGGACCTCACTTGCTGCCAAGTGTCTTTGAACAGCTCTGCCATGTGTCTAAGTTTCCTAATTGAATAGGCCCACATTTGGAGGACTAGGCTGACTACTGCCTAAAATTAAAATAATTTCTGTTGTTCTGCTACTGAAAGGAACAATGCCATTGCAATGCACATTTAAGCTGTGGCATCGTACTTAGTACTCATTTAAATTCCCTCTTTGTCATTTCATTTATTGCTGTAAGCAGCCTTAGAAAGTTAAAAATAAGAGAAAAGAGGAAGCGCAATTAGAATGCTCTGAAAATTAATTTAAATTTTCTCTTCTGTTTTTCTCAGATGGAGGAGTTTGTGGTTGCATGCTGCACTGCTTGGTGGATACGTGCCTGGCCTGGCTATAGTAGGTTAAAAGGAAATCAAGGGTGGTGCTGCTAACATTCCACCCTCAGCTCCCTATTCACCTCTCATCATCCACCCTTGCATTTGAACTCAATCGCTTTACCCACCCACCTAGTTTCCATGTGAAATTGTGCTAATGGATGTCTGCCCCACAATATGCCGGGAGACTTGAGCTGGTTTTGTAATTTGCAACTTTCTTTTGAATTTCAAGTGTTTCCAACTTGCGAAATCCTGATTTGGGTCAACATCTGAACTCCGTCCATGTGTGTGTAATTCACGGATCAAGAGGTTGATCATCAGAACTTTTTTGTGGTTCAGGGACATTAGATACTGGAATTTTGGTATAATTCTGTGTCTAGCAGGAAGGAAAGGGCCAGAAAGGGAACTGATAATGATTTGAATGGAGTAGGACCTTGGGCAGCTCTGCTTTGCATGCCCTGCAAGCTCTGCACAGTCATTAACACTGATGAAGCATTAGAGGTGTGTGGTGCCAGATAGAAGTCAGTCCTTCCAGGAACACTTGCCATATTTTTATGTCTTCTCATTTCCTACCTGTGTCTTGGCAGAACTAGAGCAACACAGTGGAACACCAGACTTTACACACCTTATCTACATTACCCTCTTCCAAAGGCCGTTCTCTTTCCCTTCTCAGTCCAAGTTTCCTTTTTTCTTTGTTTTGCTTTCTTCTTTTAGTTTCCCTCCTTTTCTTTCACTCTTTTGCTCCATTGAAAATCTCCCTCATGCCGGGAGAGGCCAAAGCTGAGCTAGTATCAACAGGGTACCTTGGAGGAAAAAAGCACCAGGCTGCATTGTGAAATTTCATGGTACTTGCAGTATGGCCTGTTTTTACAATCAACTGCCAAGAGAAGATGTTCAAGAGGATGTGTTCGGCACCAGATCAGGGAATCTCAGGTGAGATTCCTGGTGCAGAGCTGGCCGAGGCTCCCTGCGTAGGGAGAGAGAAACAAGTTTTATTCTGGGCCATAGAGGAGTCTTCAATTCTGACTGGATGTTTTTGGTGTCAGAGCCTTGCTTAAATGTGTAGGAGAGGAGCTAGGCAGAGGTGACAGCATTGGCACATTTGTACCAGTGGTCAGAGCAAGCCTGGTCCATATGGGGCAGCAGGGACTGGCCTCTGTTTCTTTCCTCTCTCTACCGTGAACTCACATTTTACCTTGTGTGCACTGCCAGAGGCTGTCCCATCTCCTAGGTTGTAGGTTTGTTTTCTCTCTCTTTCTGGTCTAATAATTATTCAACTGGCCTATGCAAAGTGGAATTTCTTCAGGCAGAGCTGCCCTTCTGTGTCTGTTTAGAGAGTTCATCGAATATATGCTGTCTTAGGTATATTCAGGCTGAGAAAAACCCCTAAATTTAAGTGCTTTTCAGATGGATCAGAGATCTGAGATATTGGCAGGGAGTTTAGGACAAGTTCCTTGTGGGGTCACTTTGAAAACTCTTGCCTGTTCGGTTTTTACCCTATTACTACAACTTAGGGAGCCAGAGGATTGTTTAGACACAGGTAGTCTTGGTCTTGCTTTGATTTATATATATTTGGAGATTTAACTTCTAGATGTGTAGCAAGTAGCTGGAAGAAGTACTGGGGACTCAAATGTCTCCAAGTACAGGGATGGGGTCTGGAGGAGACAAGACAATAGACAGACTCTTTTGTATTTTCAGTGCAGGGTGAAAGAAAAGTCACATGCTTCATCCCTTCACATTAACACAGGAAAACCATCTCACTGAACTGCACATCCTCCTATTTCTGAGGCAAAGCAGAAGAATATGAGAGAACAGAAACAATGGAAACAGCAACAAATGAATAAATTTTATTCTGACATAAGGCCTAGACTTCAGAAGTGTTTACTCCATCCTTAAATCCCTCAGTTTTCATCCTGATCCTCTCCCATATTTTACCTAGTAGAGCCCAGCTGTATGGAGTAAAATAGAGCAGCAACCTGCACACATAGAAATTCATCAAGTCCTGTCACACATCAGCACTTTCTGCAGAATTGTCCAGTAATGTTTAATTGTCAAAAAACTCTTAACTGCAAAAGCATTAAGTGCAGTTTTTTATTCTGACACCGAACCTTGGCAAAGTGTTTAATGCTCATAGCCATAGGAGGTGTTTCTGTCACAGGAAGCTTTTGAAAAATGACAAATAATAAACCAAAGAATGGGACAGAAAAAAAACCCAAGAAAACAAAATGAAAGAAGCAAACACATAATTTAGAAACTGTAACACTGTTCTTTAAGTTTTGGTTAAAACTTTAGTCTCTGCATTACAAAGTTATAGTTCAAAATTTGCTTGTCATTTCTTTCTAGCAAAGTGTGAAGCGTTCACGATTCTCTTGGCTCATGTATATTATAAACTTGGCACATGTCCTTTTGAAAGGGTAAGCTTTCCTCAAAAAACTATTTTCCATTGCTTGCTGTAAATATAATGTGGTTATACAGTCTCCTCAGACATAAAAACCTGCTCTTATAATGTATATTGAAACCATTAGGATAGAATAGAAAGAAGAAACCAGATGGGTTTTTTTCTCAGAACAGTTGAAGCTGAATTGAGGTGATTATTATTGCTGTTAGTGTCATTTTGCCATAGACTTTGTGCCTCCTGACTCAAAAAATATGAAAGACATCTAAAAGTCTCTAGCACGTGGCACTTCACAACTTCCAAATCTCCTGAAGTGGGAGATTTTCTGTAGTGACCAGAGTAGTAAATGGACATCACTGACTGCAGCAAATCTAACTGACATCAGTCAGTTTATGCAAACTCTCTTACTTTACATAACTGTGCTAAAAAAGTTCACAACTAATTGGCTGTAACATTCTCTCTCCTTTGGCCACAATGACATGATTTCTTTTTAAATATGCCATGCACGTTTTGCTATGCGACAGCAGAAAATTGTAGTCTGTCATTGTGATTATCTGCTGTCTGGCTTCTTTCTCTCATGTGCAGAAGTTTTTATCCACAGTTTATTGTCTGTTTCCAAAAGCCAAAAACAAAACCACAAGGATTGTGTTAGACATGTCTTGCTGCAAAAAAGCCTGTGGAATCCTGAGCTGTGTTAGGAGGAGTGTTGCCAGCGTGGTGAGGGAGGTGATCCCGCCACTCTCCTCACCACTGGTGGGTCCCTGCTTGGAGTGTTGGATCCAGTTCTGGGGTCCTCTGTACAGAAAAGACGTTGACACACCTGAGAGAGTCCAGTGAAGGGCTACAAAGATAACTGAGGGATGAGAGCATCTCTCCTATGAGGAAAGGCTAGGAGAGTTGGAACTGTTCAATCTAGAGAAGAGCAGGTTCAATGGGTCCTTAATATAATATAGCTCAATATATATTAATATCTGAAGGAGGATGTAAAGAGGATGGAGCCAGGCTCTTTTCAGTGGTGACAGAACAAGAAACAATGGGCAGAAACTCAAATAATGGAGATGCCATCTGAACATCAGGAAACAATTTTCTATTCTGAAGATGACTGAGCACTGGCAGATATTGGCCAGAGAGATTGTAAAGACTCCATCCTTGAAGACATTAAAAAGGAATTTAGACATGGTGTAACTGAATCTAGAAGACCCTGCTTGAGCAGAGGGTTTGGACCAGATTACCTCCAGAGGTCCTTTCCAACCTCAGCCCTTCTCTGTTAAGGAAACATGAAGGAACAGAAACTGCATTTTGTATCTTCAGTGAGATGTGCAAGCATATATTAGGTAAGGATTGAATAAATAACTAAATTTATCAACTGTCTGCATTAATACATGGGTAGCAAGTCTAAAAAAGGTTTTCCTTTCCTTTCCTTTCCTTTCCTTTCCTTTCCTTTCCTTTCCTTTCCTTTCCTTTCCTTTCCTTTCCTTTCCTTTCCTTTCCTTTCCTTTCCTTTCCTTTCCTTTCCTTTCCTTTCCTTTCCTTTTTCCTTTCCTTTTTCCTTTCCTTTCCTTTTCTTTCCTTTCCTTTCCTTTCCTTTCCTTTCCTTTCCTTTCCTTTCCTTTCCTTTCCTTTCCTTTCCTTTCCTTTCCTTTCCTTTCCTTTCCTTTCCTTTCCTTTCCTTTCCTTTCCTTTCCTTTCCTTTCCTTTCTCCTTTCCTTTCCTTTCCTTTCCTTTCTCCTTTCCTTTCTCCTTTCCTTTCCTTTCCTTTCCTTTCCTTTCCTTTCCTTTCCTTTCCTTTCCTTTCCTTTCCTTTCCTTTCCTTTCCTTTCCTTTCCTTTCCTTTCCTTTCCTTTCCCCTCACTCCCTCTCTTGTCTGCCTCTCTGTCTCACTCTCCCTCACTCTATCTTTTCACATAAGCTGAGAAGAAACTTCCTGAAAAGTTTCCTGACACTCCATCAAAACAATCACAGGGGGAATCCACTGGTCTTCTTTTCCCTGTTTCACTGTGCCCTGATATTTATCTCCTGTCAGACTGTTGTACTGTCCCATGGAGACCACAATTAACTTTGGCAGACTGATATCAGTGATTCAGTCTGCCCTGGCCCCAAATCAGACTAGAAACAGGAATTTCAGGCCCCTAAATTAGAAATGATAAAATGATGAAAATAAAGGAAGGAAAAGGGTTAAAATATTTATTTTGGGTAGGAGTCAGAAAAGCCTCTGACCTTGACCTCTTTGCTTACTGGAGAGGACACTGTACTCAACCCAATTATGAGATACAGCTGAAATGCAATGTAAAAGTGATTCCAAATATCTGTTGCCAGGAAGCAGATGACACACTAAATTGCTCAGTAGATTGAGTACTTAATTCAGTGATTTCCTGCTGCAAGAGTTGCCAGTGTACAGCCATTTTGTCTTTTTTGGCAAGGCAGCTGCTTTTGGACGGCTGTCTCCAGTAGTCTTTCCTAGGCTTCCTGTTGTAGGAAGGCCTGTTTCCTGCCACGAGATTCCTGATTAGGCTCTGCACTATTTTTGTCTGCAAAATGCCTGTGTAGCAGGTTGCTTCTCTGCATTTGATACTGATTTGTGGGAAGTGAAGCCAGATCAGAGTCTGGCCACAATAGAGCATCCAAATCCTTTGAGAAATCTAAAAAAAAATGCTGTCTCTCAACTGGAAAGAACTGATGCTTAATGTAGCATTCAGAGGTACAATGGAAATCCAATTATTTGTTTTTGTAGTGAAGTTTCACTCAGTTTGTTTCTTTTGGTATTGGAAACCAGGGCCTATCAGCTTCACATTGTCTTTTTCAAAGCATCTCCCTAGGTTAGTTTCCCTCCTCTAATGTTCAGAGGATCTCCTGGTCCAGGTTCTCTGTACCTCGGTAGGGATAAAGATGTTTTCCATCTCCTGCTCCGTATATTGTAGGCTTAAATTTTTGTTTCTGCTGGTGGGGGGGAGGGGGGAAGAATAAAATCCTGACATAACTGGGAAGATTTTGTAGCTATATGATTAACTTCTTTTGATATGGGAGTGTGTGCTCAGTGTCAGGTATTAAAAAGGAGTAAAAAACCCTTTTTCCCTCTCCTTAAGACACAATACTGAGGTCTGAATAATCTATGAGATAGTATTGCTTGAGTCTCTGAGATATTTCTACTACATGATTAAAAATGGCAAGAAATAAAAAAAGGGTTTGGCCTGACTGCTACTGATAACATGGACATAGGAGGGGAGTTGTAAGAACAAAAATAATTTACTTTGAAATTTACTTTCATTTGCACATTTTGTTAATATTCTTTAGTCCCCTCATGCTGGAAAGTTTAGCACATGGCTGGCCACAGGTACCCAATTGCTGCAGCTGACTGCAGGATAAGGGTCCTTGATATCAAAGGCCAAGAGAAAACAGTTCAAGAGGGCTTTTTGTTTCTTTTGTGAATTGCTCTTCAGTCCAGATCCTTCTTCTCTATGCAGTCATGCATGCCTGCTGCTTGCTCTTAACCTCATGTTTTCCATATTTTGATGTGAGGACATAGATGCTGACTTCATGACACTGGAGTTCATGTTGACTTGGCTTTCCAATGCAGGAAAGCAAGGCACTCTTTGCCCTCAGTTACAGCACAGTGCATTCTTTCTTCCAACCATTCACTTTTGGTTTTTGTTCGTTTTCATAGAATCATAGAATTGTTAAGGTTGGAAAAGACCTTCAAGGTCACAGGGTCCAGCCTTTGACCAAATACCACCATGCCAAATAAAGCAAGGCAATGAGTGCCATGTCCACCCATTTCTTGAACACTGCCAGGGGTGGTGCCTCTCTGGATAGCTTGTTTCAATGCTTAACCAGGCTTTCAGTGAAAAAGTTCTTCCTGATGTCCAGTCTGAAACTCCCCTGGAAGAGCTTAAAGTAATTTCCTCATCTTGTCACTGGTTGCCTGGCAGAAGAGGCCCACCCAACCTGGCTACTACCTTCTTTGAGGCAGAGATTATTATTGTAGACATTATTCAGATCCCTCAGAGCCTCCTTTTTTTCCAGGCTAAACAGTCCCCAGCTCCCTCAGCTGCTGAGGGATGTATTCTCTTCACCCTTCACCAGCTCCATTGCTCTTCTCTGGTTTCACTCCAGCATCCCAATGTGATTCTTGCTGTGAGGGGCCCAGCTGGATGCAGGATTTCAGGTGTGGCCTCACCAGTGTGGAGTATAGGAGGACAATCCCTGTCCTGGTGCTGCTGGCAGTGCTATTACTGATCCAAGCCAAGATGACATTGGCCACCTGGGCACATGCTGGCTCATGTTCAGCTGCTGTTGACCAGCACTCCCAGGTCCTTTTCCAATGGGCAGCTTTCCAGCCACTCTTCCCACAGCCTGTAATGCTGCACTGATCCAAGGGCAGGACCTGGCACTAGGCCTTGGCCCATGGATCCAGCCTGTCCAGGTCCCTCTGAGCAGCCTTCCTGCCCCCCATCAGATCAACACTCCTGAAGAACTTAGTGCTGTCTTCTAACTTACTGAGGATGCCCTCAATCCCCTTGCCCAAATCACTGATTAAGATATCAAACAAGTCTGTCCCCAATACTGTTTGCTCATTATTATTTTTCTTCATCCCCTTATTGAGAATTCCAGCCTCTTTTTGCTTTGCCATACATCATCTCTCTTCACTTCCCATCTCAGATGATGGAAAAATACAATTCTTTTCTGAGTGCAAACCTACACGAAAGATTTTTTAAAATTTTCTTCCAAAACATATGAGGAAATTAACCTTAACAGTCCTTATCTGGTATTTTAATAAATGAGAGGTTTAAGTAGAGACCAGGAAATTTGAAGTTAATTTAAGACTGATCTAGACTGTTGTGGCTGTGGGAAATTGGTGCTGTTCTCTGGCCCTGGTGGAGCCCTGCCTTAATTTTAGCTTTCCTGAAGCCTTTATAATGTTGTCTGCTGCATTGACTTAGACAGTTTTGTTGTTTAAATATAAATATTGGCTCTTGCACACGTTTGTTACTCCAACCTATTATTGCCAAGAAAGGATTAGGTTGTGTTTCAGCAGGGTCTAGTGTTGTCACAGCCTGAGAGTCCCTGTGGTTCTGTCAGGAGCACAGAGACACACACAGAGCACATACACTCAGTGATTTGTACTGACTGCTGGGCTGCAGCCCTGTCGCTTTTCTCCACAAGTCCAAGCCTATTTCTGCTCCTGCCTTTGCAGCTGTTTGAGGGCAGCATGACCTGGACTGCTAACTGCAGATCTTCTTAGCTATACCACAGTCTGTCTTTTAGTAAAAAAATATTGTCTTTGTAATGTAAATAAAATCCTTGTACATTAGAGATTTGAGTGTATATTCTTCTAGGATAAGGGTCCTTGAAAAAAGAGCTAAAAATTATATGCAGTAAATAACTCCAGGGTAAAGGAGTAAAGGTAACTTTTACCAGGATAAAGGTAAACAGTGACCTTTTTTGCCATATGTTGTATGCCATATATGTATTATATATGAAGAATACAATAAGGCCTCTGCATTTTTTCTGGTATTTGGAAGAGCAGACCCCAAAAGGGGGCTCTAAGCTGTAAACTCTCAGATCAGCTGCAGAAGTCGCTGTGCTTCCAATCTGATAAATTAGAAACTACTTTCCTACCTTTTTCTGCTCTGATGTTCTAAAGTTCTGCTTTAATGCCAACATTGCTGGGGCAAAGGAGGTTGAGCATAAAGCATCCTTTTTTGCTATGTTGCTAGTTTCTTGGACAGTCACTATTTGTTACTGACTGGTCACCAAATTCCCACCTGCCTTCTTGTTGTGTCACCTCCTCCCTGTATCATATCCCCTTGCCAGCTGTGCTTTGCTGGTTGGTCAGAAATCCTGTAAAGTCTTTGTCCCTTGTCCCTCATCAACTTCAAATGGACAGTGCTCCATAAGCTTGGGAAACATGGGCATTGGTGTTGGGGGAGAGCAGCTGTCAGGGAATTTAGGGCATGTGCTTTTTTGAGTTACTAATGTGCTGTTAGCACATCCATCAGGGTATATGTTATCCCAGAAAGAGCTGCATGTTGTCCAATTGATGCATCCTATACTGTATGAAGGAGGTCTGGATAAGATTACTGGCAGTAGCACAGACATTTCTCTTTCAAACTGAACAGCTGTCATGGAGGTCAGAGGACTTCAGCAAAATCATTGATACCTAAAACCACAATGAGACAAAACTAGGAGAAACTAAACCAACAAAAGATTGAAGAGCCATGAATACTTATCTGGCTTGGGAAAAGTGCATTATGAAGAAGGCAATTAGTCTTACTTGCCAGAGAGGAAGAAGGTAACAGGGCAAAATCGCTGAAATGACTTACTGAAATTGTGAGAGGAAAAATACAGCCTCCTGAATCAGCTGAGTGCTCTTGCTTGGGAGTACAGTCCTATACTAAGCAGCAATCAATATTTTCTGTTTGCTACCCTCGTATGCCTGTCTAATCTGTTCTGCTATCTTAGGTTTGGCTTCCATCTCCTCTCCTATCCATCTCTATTAACGTCACTGGCATCCACCTGCAGCTATGTCAATGTTAGCTCTAGCAGCAGTGTGCTCGTTAGAGTAAACTACAAACTACCTGCTACACTGCCAAGGCTGGCTCTGCAGAAAATGTTAATCAGAAACACTTCAGGAATCATGGATTTGACTCCCTGGTTCAGGAAAATGGATCAGTGGCTGCCTCCTAAGTGACCCATGACAAGACACTTTGATAAGTGTCCTCTCTTCACCTAAATTTTGACCTTTCATCTGAAGATAGAGTTACACAGTTAAGTAAAGGGAGGTCAGTGTGACAGCGCAACGACAAGTGTTTCCACTTTCTTTTTTAAATGCAAGGCTCAAAGTTTCTGCCTTTTTCTCCACATGCCCTTCAGGACCACCAGTCCTGAATCTCCTGCAGGTTTTTTCTCACTCCTGTTGCCTTCCTCCCTCTGTACCCTGTGTTGCCTGACAACTCAGAGCTACTCTGTCCCTTGAACTTATTATTTTGCCACAGACTAGTCCTGACCTCTTGAAGAACAGAACATGATATTTGTGCTCTGTTTTTGATGTCAGTCACTGCTACAGCCAAAGTAGGTCTCAGTTTGGGTGTGGGCTGATAGCACTGTGGCTACTTGGCACTAATTGTCCTGGTAGAAACTCATGCCGTAGATATGAAATAGTTGATTCTGCTGTCACTTAGGAGACACGTTGTGCACAGCTGTGGTTGGCAAAGAACTTGTGCACATGCTGGTTCTTTGGAGTAGCAAACAGGCAAAGGAATTGCAGCTGGTGCCTTGATTGACAAGGCTAAACAGGTAGGTGTTTCTGTTTTCAATAACAAAATCCTGTGCAATGCAAAGACAGATAAACTGATTTTCTGTGCTTCTGAGAAGAAATGACAACTGTATCTTTTCTGCTTCAGGGAAAATATTTTCTGTGGATCTCCAAACTTGCAGTTATATCCGAATTATGAGACTTCTACTATTTAACAGTGGCTTCTGGACTTGAATTTTATAACTTCTGTGCTGGAACAAAACAAGTTTAAAAAGTTCCAATATTTGTAACAAAATTTAAAAAAACTATAACTCCTTCTGTGAAAAAAAAAATCAAAACCACCCAAACCAAACAACCTTATCAATATTTCAAAGAATAAACACAAAACAAGAACAAATCTTTTGATAAAAAGAACATGCAAACCATGTTGTGTTAATCAGTATTTTCTGCTTGCTGCCTTTGCAGACTTGGTACCTGCCAATATCTCAAGATTTGCTTACATACACACTCTTATTCTTTCTCATTAACGTCACTAATGTCTACTTGAATTCCTTGTAAGCAGAAAGACAAAGTCAGTGTGCACTGAGTGCAAAGAGTACTTGTCACCATGGCTAAGTGTTAACGTAAATCAGGAGAGTTAATATGTAAGCTTATCTGTTGGCTTCAAAGGTGAATGAAGCCCTAGCTGGAAATACTGCTGCAGATCAACTTGCCCAATTCTTGCATATTGCCAAAACACAGAGGAAACAAAGAATTTTCCCACTTGATGCTATTTATTTTTTTTTCAGTGAAAGGTCATATACATCCCACATTGCTTTTTTTCCTCCTAGCCTTCAGAGGCTGAGGAGCTCTGACAGTCACAGCAGAACAGGGAAATGAAAGAGGAATCAGAAAAATTAAAGAGGAATTTTTCCTGGGTTTTAATGGGCTGCCAAAGGACAGCACAGAAACCTGGATTGTCTGCATGCATATTGGTAAATGGTGTGAGAGAGTTGCCCACTGGGCTTTGAGAGTAGGAACATTAGTTCTGAGAACTGACCTTAAGGGAATTGTATCACCCTTGATCACAGTGTGATGTGTTTCCTACTGACCTCAATGTATGACTTTAGAGACCTAAAGGTAAATGTATGTATGTATTTAATGTCATTATAAAGGTGTGAGAACCTCAATTTCACTTTTTCCTCAAGAAAAAGCATTTTTTTACAGCAGAAATCACAGGTCCTTTAAATGTACGCTTCTGTTCTGGGTGCTATAATTCATAGTTAGGAACGCCCGTTATTAATGAACCAGGGGAAGCATCCAGTGCTGGGAGGCAGGGGAGAGAGGAAACAATGCAGGCAGCACTGGAGCAGGGCAGTGAATGCTGAAGGGGCAGCTGCCGTGCCCACTAAGCATTTCATTGTTAATATGGGCCACAACAGAGACCTGGGTACACAGGGCAGGCTAGGAACCAAGGAACACTCTTCAGGTCTGGCTTAAACAGATGGGAAATGGGTTTGAGAAAGCTCATCTTCAGGTGGGAGAGATGTCAGCAGATCCAGGGCTGCTGAGATCAACCTGCCTGCCAGGGATGATGATCAGCAGGGAGCTAGGAGAGGAGATTGCTCCGGTAGCTCTAGAGAGGATGCTGTGACCTCTGGGGCTGCCTGCAGCTGAGAGAGCTGAACGTGAACAAAACCTCAGTGTCTCAGACAGACTGTGGTATGGGAAAGATCCAGCAGAACAGGACCAGGCCTAGGAAATGCGAGATCTTGCTGCCCAGTTCTCTGGTTAGTTGCAACATAAATAATAGTTAGTGTAGGCATGATTAAAAAGTGGCATTTTAAAAAGGAATCCTGATGTGTAGATCAGAAAATGGCATTCAAGTATTTTTGTTTTATACATATACCTACTTTTTCTCCCATGGTACTTATTTATCACAAGTAGGTAACTTATCACAGGCTGGTTGACACTGATATGTGTTTAATCAAGTCAAAGCATAATTTCAATGCATTCTAAACATCCTCTTTTTCTCTCTTTCCTCCTGGCCCTATAAAAAGTTGCACAAAGTTTACGGATCAACATAAGGAAAAGTGCAGGAAGATATTAGGTCCACTGTGAGCTAATGTTGAATGGTAGCTGAGATTTTTTGAAATCAGGAGAGATTATATAGCTATTCACATAATTGATAATCTCCAGCTTTCCCTAGACCTGTGAAAAAAAGACAGGCGCCCAGCATAACTTTTTGCTCTTTAGATGTAAATAAAAATAATGGTCTTAGTGACAAGGAAAGTAAGTCTTCAGTGCGTAAATCTCAACAATGATGTTGTTCTGTTTGAAGCATTAACTTTTGTCCTTCAGAGTTGTGCAACCAGTGCTGAGACTCTGGCATTTGGATCTTGCATTGAAGCACTCATTCTCTTTTGCAAAACTTAGCTCACATTTAAAAGTGAATTAATTTTGTTCTAGTACTGCAATAAATCATCTTTCCCCAAACATCAATAAGTGAATGCTTTTTAAGGAGCAAAAATAAATATTTATGACAGATCATACAAAGAAAATGCTTAAAGATTAGAAAGTGAAACAGCTGATTTAAGAATTTATAGTGACATACTTTTTGTATTTTTCTTGTTGTATCATGAATAATTGCTTATCCCCAAGGTGTGTGTGTGTTATAAAGTTGGACATTTATTTGAGGCCTTAGAGAAAAATACATTCAAAGGTTTCTTGGGAGCTCTCCCAGGCCCGATGGGAGAGGTATCTTCCCAACTCCTTTACACATAGAGAAAAATCAAATACTCTGATCCATGGCTAAATATACATGGACTTTAAACATTGTTTTAAAGCAGTGTGTGATTTGAGACCTCTAGCCGGACTGCACTCTGGAACAGAGTAGGAGTGTGACACAGTCACCTATCTTTCTCATCTCAAGGGGGACACTAAATTCCTCAAAAGCAAAGATGGTGCTACTTTTTCCCAGCTGAAATTCCAGATACCAGTTTAACAGGACCAGTAGAGTCAAACCAGTAGAGTCAAAGGCTTACCAGGACAAAATCTGGGCCATTCATGAAATGCAGATAAAGCCAGTGCCACACAATTATGTTTCTTAGAGAAAGGCACTGCCACAAGATATATTCAGGCGAGTTTTTATTGCCTGTAACTCTGCCTTGGGTTATGTCACCCAGGCTGACAGGGAGCTTGAGCTGTTTTGTTTTTCAAAGGACATCTCTAAGTATTAATTACACATTTTGCAAGCCATACATTATATTTCAAACTCATATGACTTGTGCTCTCTATGCAAATCTTAGACTCTCCTCCCTATGCCATACTTCTCCATCTTTGATCTGCCCAAGTTGCAACTCTCCACTCCCACAAAAAATTGGGTTGGCAGGAGGAAATGAACATTTCTATCTTTTGGTCAGGGAGGTGTTTCTGAGGAATATGGGTGTAATGCAGCAGGAAAGTGGTTGGTTTGGCTTTTATTTCTCTGTCCATGCAGCAGGATTGAGTCAATGTTGTGTTCCATAAGCAGTGTAGTGTTCCGCAGTGTAGTGTAGTTTTTGGGTATGGAATATTGAAAAGAGACAAACATAGGCAGGAAAGTTAATTCTGGTGACATATGGGTCAGACTGCCACAAACACATTGAATTTTACATGTAAGCTGGTCCCATGAAACATATTACACAACACCATAGGTATTATGTCACTCTAAAATTTAGCCAAAACAAGAAAAATTTCCTGCACATCTCCTGAAATCTTAAGAGAACATTTTATTGTACTAATCAAGCTACTAATTTTGTTCTTTAAAAGCTGCTACAGTATTGTTTTTGAGATAAATGTTCCAGCTGCTATTTTATTTCAATGGAATCAGTATGTGACAATGACAAGCATTTCTGGTTTTGCTGCCTCAGGACTGAGTTGACCACTCTCATCACAAAGGTCAGTCTGGATTTCTTCTGTTGCTTGCAGCATTCCTTTTGCTATTTATACAGGTATCAAAAATGAAAGAAGAGGGACAAAGTGTTAATTGCTTTCTGCACAGTCGGTAAGGAAGTACAAACAGCAAAAAGATCTTTTCCAGACATCCTGCTAGGTAATTGGCCACCCACAACTGCAGTCCTGCTTAAGATCTTCCCTCCTACTCCTGTTGAATCAAAGAAATAGGACAGCAGGATGGATATTTCTTGTTACAATCAACACAGTATAATCTTTGCTGCCAGCGAGAGGTAGAAACACATGGAAAACAACTTCTGCTCAGGCAGTGGCTCAGGCTGCAGTGCATGGGGTAAGTTGGAAAAAATATGTCTGTCTAGGACCTAGTTCCACTCCACTTGATGGGAACAGCTTCAGAACTTCATCTTCATTGAGACTGCTTGCCTCATTGCACTCAGCACACCACCATTAAATAAGGGGAGAAGCAGACCTTTAGTGCAATACAACACAGACCTATCAGTACAGGAGGCCAAGGATTCAAAATCCATCTGTGTATTAACAGCTATGCAAGGGGCTGACTGAATGACCTGTCTGTGAAAAGAAGAGGTTTCTGCTTCTAGCTGCTCCTTATTCCCCACTAAATGAAGTCTGAGGCCTTTGTCACTTCATTTATTACAGTTAGTCACCATAGTAACCAATAAACTTCAGACTGAATTCCATGGAACTGGTAAAACTTAAACAAAACAAAGAAACAAAGAAAACAAAGAAATCCTTTGAATTCCAGATGCTTTACAGTTTCTGTGTGTTTATAAAAGCAAAATAATGCCCTAACACTGAAAATAGTAGTTAAGGCCTTTGTTTTAGTTTTGACCCAATCTGGAACATACTGTGATCATTCTGGTGTTGCCCACTTATTTTTTTGTTTTTAATGAGTGTCCAGCAGTCCTGCTTATGTTCAATAAACAGCAGTGGTAGGTGCATTAAAAACCCAGGCATAGTTTCTGTCACAGGTCTTTTACAGCCTGAATTATAAAGGGAGGAGCAGACATGGAAGTACAGTTGAGGAAACAAGTAGACACAGCAACTCTCTACCTCTTGACAAATTCCTTTTATAGGCTGTATAGATGGCAAGAAGGGGTTTTCAGGGGAATCCTGAAGAGGAAAGATTTGCACAAGTTTGTAGGGTGATTTCCAAGACATGGGAACAAGTTTGGAAATATAATTCCTAGGTGTCATAACCTGCTAGGTACAGTTTTTGAAAGGAAGAGTCACCAAGTGAGTAATTAATGAGACATGGCCCTCAAGACGACTGTATCACACAAACACTGAAGTGGGAAGCGTCCTCTTGAGATCATCTAGTCTAAAACCCTGTTCAAGCAGAGTCAGTGAGAGTAGTTTGCTCGGTGATGTCCAGGTGGGTTTTGAACATCTCCAGGAATGCAGCCTCCACAACCTCTCTAGGCAACCTATTCCAGACACAGAATAAGAAAGATTTTTCTAATGCTTGAATGAATTTTCTTGTATTTCATTATGTTTCTATTATCTCTTTTCCACTTGATAGTGCTGAGAAGAGTCTGAGATGAGGTGTGAAATGCTACAAAGATGAAAGAACCTGTCTCTATTTCTGTGTTAGAGGAAAAGAATGGTGAAAAGCATCTCAGATGAGCACAGGTCGTAAGACATGTATGAATAGAAATGAGTGAAACAAGAAATACCTGTCCATGGCAGGATTCTAAAGTGGGATGTGAGAGCTACTGAGATGTGAGAACTCAGAAAAAGACATTGGCTATGTGAATAGACTGAAGGAAGCAGTCTGGACCACTGGCCACAACATGGCAGAAAGGCATGCTAGCTTTTGATCAACCTGACATAAATCAAGTTGTGAATGAACTTGCCTATTATTCTGCTATGAAATCCACTATATAAATTGAACACGGATGTTTGGATCCAGCTCCATGATCTGACATGGCAGAGCTGCAGAATCTCTGATCTTCTATTCACTGACTGCTCACTCTCCAAATCACTTTGGCTTGCTCTTTCCAGCTTGTCAGTGAATTGTTGCACTGCCTCCTGCATCAAAAACAGCCTGTGAGCATACTGTAGCAAGCCAGATGCCTTGAGGTTGCTTCCTTCCTATCCTGGGATATGTGTCAGCTTCACATGGTATACTTTAACATCTTGAACACCTGGGAGAATTAGAATCTGAGATAAATTTAAGATTAAATTAGCATCAAGGCTATTCATATATATGTAGATATATGTGCATGTCTGAGTATTTGTAAATATATGCATACATGTTGATGAGTGTAACAATGTATTACATATTAAAATAACTTTTACATATTAAAATAGATTTTTAAGATATTCTTATCTTGGTATTCATGAAACTCATTAGGCTCTTTTGACATAATTTCTTTATTATCCTCACTCCCAAGTTGCTTTTAAATGCAACCTATTTTCTCTCTATACTGCTATTTAGCTGATTTATTATAACTAATCTTCTTTTCCCTGGAATCTGCTTATCTAGGGCTAAAGCACTAAAAAAGGTGAAGGTAAGAATGTCTCCCCAACACAGGATTTCATTCATTTGCTTTAAGTGATATTTTCACTGTAGACAACTTTCTATGTTTGTATTAACGGGAAGGGAAGGGAAGGGAAGGGAAGGGAAGGGAAGGGAAGGGAAGGGAAGGGAAGGGAAGGGAAGGGAAGGAAGGGAAGGGAAGGAAGGGAAGGGAAGGGAAGGGAAGGGAAGGGAAGGAAGGGAAGGGAAGGGAAGGGAAGGGAAGGGAAGGGAAGGGAAGGGAAGGGAAGGGAAGGGAAGGGAAGGGAAGGGAAGGGAAGGGAAGGGAAGGGAAGGGAAGGGAAGGTGTACTGAAGAGGCCCCTGAATTAGACCGTCTATGTGGATGAGACAGGTTTTTTCCCTAGTTTCCATGAGCAGAATCACTGTTACATTTTCAAACTCTTTGTTAGTTGCTGAGCAGTTGGTGTGCAGACTCAGATGAAATGGCACAGCCCTGTCTGATGAGCTGCTCTGCTCAATCTGATCTGCTCAGAGCCCACATGACCTCTGGCAGGTTATCAAGGTGCTCTTCATGTAGCCAGAATCTGAAGAGAAATGTACCCAGGGCTTCAGATCTTCATAAGCAATTCTTCCAGCAGGAGTTTAAATATCACCAGAGGAACTGTGAAAGAAGTGAACAAACAGATAAAAGCACCTCATATTCAGCATACGCCTGTCAGAGCAGAAAAAAAGTTGGGTCCACAAATCTCTAGTATAATAGGTATGCAAGCTGAGTTATGTTGCATTGAATTAGATTTTTTTTTTGCTACTGCCATTTCATGAAACTCTGTTTTGACTGTTGTGAAAAGTAGTTAAGTGCAGTAGCCTCTTTTTTTTTTCCTTTCCAATAAAATTATTGAAATTTTTATATTGTTCCCTGTACCCACAGAAAATCCTAGTACACAGGAAATATAGAGGCACAGACAGCCTCTGTATTTCATTTTATAAAAGGAAAATTAATTTGTTTTTCATGGTCCTCCACATGCCTTCCCCAAAGATGATGGAATTATGTATATTCATGAAGGGCAAGAAAAATGACTACTTGTTATTGAAAGAAAAGTAAGGGTTTTTTTCTGCTAAGGGAAAAATATCAATCTATTTTTGTTTTTATTCTTCAGTCTTTAAAGAAAGAAAAAATAGCTAAGCTGATTTAAATTAAATTTTACAAAGCATATGCTCCTGGGCAGAAATCTTATAAATCCATTTTCAGCCCAAAGCACATTTCTATGGCTGAGTTATAATAACCACACAGAAGAGGGATTCCACTTGAATTGCTTACAGAATATAGTAGCACGAAAGGTATTATTGTTATAAAGCTTCACAGTAATGTTTGAATTTAGTTGACAGAACCAGCAGGGCTGTTTTTTCTAGTTTGACCTCTCATCATAAGAACTTACTAGAATCTCAGACTACAGAGAATAAAACACAGCCAAAAATTCAAACCAGAAAAATGATTAAAATAATAAAGTAGAGGCTAGATTGTCCCAATGCTATAAAACATTTGATGTATGAAAGCAGCTATTCTGAGTGTTTTGGCACTGGAAAATAATGAAAAAAAATCAAAGCATTTGTGAAGTAAGTTCCCATTCATCAACATTTAAAAGCCAAGGTGATCTGCAATGGACATGGCTTTATTACAGACTTAATTTATCAGCTACATGTTAGCTTACAGTGAAGCTCAGTTTGCAAAATCAGGTAATCTGTCTAGTGGTTATACAACATAATGTTTCATGGCAATGCACACATATAGGTGACAAGGAGTTTTTGAAAAAAAATAAATAGGAGAGAAGTCTGGGCATTATCTGATGGTTATGCAAAGTACATATTAAAGGACTAATTTTAACTGTTCACTATCAGAATGAAATGTTTGCATAAAAATTTCTCCACATAGGAGCTTCTGTACCCTTGGGGTATGTTGCCAGGCTCTTTAATGACCTAACTGCTCTCGTATCAAATTCAAGGTATGGTCTTTATTTCACATAACAGGAATATGAAGGCTACTAAAATTGGAAATTTTTTTTTCTGTGTTATCAAATGGAAGCATCTTAGCCTGGCTCTTGGGAGGGGGCTAGGGTCACAAAGGAAAGGGTGTCAGAGGGAAAATGCAGACCATGTGGCTGCATCCAATAATCCCCTATGCTTGCTATTCTCCAAATTAGAAACAGTGCAACTGGTACAGCTCCAAGTATCAACAGCAGCAGCTTGAACATAAAAGGCTTGTCTTGCATCTCAAATGCAGCAAATCTCTGCTTTGGTCTCCGTAGTAAAGACAAGACTGTGATTACTTTTCTTCTATAATCACTGCTACATGCAAAGCAAAGCACTGAATTTGGGTGAAATTCACCCTGAGCAATGCCTCATACCTGCCACAAGATAAAGCCATTGTAATGGCAATTAATTTTAGTAAAGGAAATATGCTTGGGGTAGCTCACACACAGGGTTGGAAATGAAAGACAAGAAAGAAGGGGATGCTGAGCTGCATGGAGAAGTGTTCTTTTGTGGACACAATAGCAGCTTTTACTAGAAAGACAGATTCTGACTCACTGATGTGATATGAAATAGAAAAGAGACAGCAAGTCTGAAGGTGGAAAGGGAATGATAACTTGATCACAAGGAAAGGAAGGAGTGTTTCCTTGCTTCATGTCTGAAGAACCTTTCAAACTGCCAAGAAAATGAAGAAGGCACAAGAGATGGGCAAATAAGTGTCAGGAGAGATATACCGATGTCATGTCCTTAACTGAGAACCAAAAGGGATCATGGGATCAAAGTGTTCCCAAACCAAAAGTGCATGAAGTGATAAAGGAATGGGCTGTCTGTCATGCATGCCTCTGTGATAAACTCTTTGAACAACTTCTTTCTGTTCTTTGAAATAATTCCGAAGTATCCTGCCGTAGCAAGGGTAAAATAACACAGTGTTTATTCAGGAAGTCCTCTTGACTACAACCCTTCTGCTAATAAGTCAATGAACATGCACAATGAATAATTGTGAAAGAAGAGGATGGTTGCTGCCTGCAGGATGAAATGTTTATCCTTCATTAGGGGAAGAACTAGCCAGTTCTGTTTTGCTGGCTACTGAGACAGAGAAAACTGATGGTGGAGACTTTAACTACTCTGCTCATGGGTGACAATTAAAAACCTACTCCAACCAGCATGATACCTCAGTTCTTGTCATCAGCACTTATTATAAAATCAAAGAATGTTTTGGGTTGAAAGGGGTCTTCCTTAAAGGTGATCTAGTTCCAAACTCCTTGCCATGGCAGGGACACCTTCCACTAGACAAGGTTGCTCAAAGTGCCATCCAGCCTAGCCATGGAATCTTCTAGGAATGGGGTATCCACAACTTCTCTATGCAATCTGTTCCAGTGCTTCACCAAGAAAAAGTCTGTTCTCCTGAAGGCCATGTTGGGGACCTTGCTGTGCAAACTCCTTGCCATCCTAAGGATTTTGGGCCTCACAAATTCATTGTCACTGCAGCCTTGGCTACACTTGAAGTTCACATTGCCCAGCAGCCTCTTGCTGTTGGTGAGTACAAGATCCAGCATAGCACATCTCCTTGCTGGTTCTTCTGCCACTTGGAGAAGGAAGTTATAATCAATGCAGGAAGTCCTGGACTGCTTATGCCCTGTTGTGCTATCCCTCCAACAGATTTTGGGGTGGTTGAAGTCCCCCATGAGCACCAGAGCTTGTGAATGTGAGGCTGCTAATGTCTTCTCTAGAAGCCTGCACTCACTTGGTCTTCCTGGTAAGGTGACCTACAGCAGACCCCTACACATCACCTGCCCCTGCCCTCCCTTTAATCCTGACCCATGAACCCTCAGTCAGATCCTCATCCCTCCCCAGGTGAGCTCCATTCTCTTCAGGTGGCCACTGACATAGAAGACAACCCTGTCTCCACATTTTCCCTGCCTGCTGTTCCTAAAGAGCCTGTGTCCCTTCCAGCAGTCCAGTCAGAGTTGTCCCACTACATCTCTGTGGTGCCACTAAGTCTTAGTCCTGCAGGCATGCACATGTCTCTGATTCCTCCTTCCATCACTATGCTCCAGGCTGCTTGCCTTTGCATAGAGGTGTTTAAATTTGGCCACCAATGAAGTTGACTCACTGGCCAGAGTAGCTGGGACTCTCTGTGCTGCTCTTCAGATGGTGACCTATTTGGCACTTTTTAGGGAATTCTTGGAACTTTGGAGTCATAATTCATATGGAAGGATTTCAGGTCCTTAGCACTTTATTTAAATCTCTTTATTTAATTTATATTTTTTTTCCAGCTCTCAGACAAAGAGAAGCCAAAGTAATGCATTATTTTATTTTTTTTTAGCTAATTAGGTTTCTCTGAAAGTGAATTTGACCACCTCAGAGGTACTGTTGGCTGTGTCAAGTACAAGAATAAATCGAGGGTTTGGCTTAAGTTAATAAAATATGCAGCTACAATGTGAAAACTAAGTTATTCAAGTTATTCAGGCATCCTCAACATGAATGATTATCCTCAGAATCATCAACAGACTTCTTTGATAATTTCTAATACTCTGAATTCTATTTATGGATTGCTAGAAAAATACTACATAGGTAAAAAGATTAATTTTTGGTATGGACAGATAGAGATGAGATTTTTAAACTGTTCTGGGCTTTTAACATGTTTGTTTTATTCACTACATGTATTAAAATTAAAATTAGAATTTATTCTTCCTCCTTCCTACCTTCTTCAGATAGATACCAAATGAATTGGTAAACTCTGGGGAAAATCATACCCCTGTGCATCACATACCTTTCTCTAAGAAGCTTTCCTATGTTTTGGAATGAATGTGGTGGCTGAGATGAAGCACGTGTACAAGAACAAGAAGGTCCCAGTCCCAGTCTAGCTTGTGTTTTCAGCCCTTTCAAAGCTGCTCCCGTGCTGTCCCAGGAGCACGACAGAGAGGCAGCACAGCAGATCAGCTTTCTGAGACGTGGATGTGAGTTGGCAGGTGAAAAGCAATCAGCTTTGTGCTCTTTGCTGGGGCTCTGTGTGGTCAGAGCTGGTTTAGGGAGTACTGCAGGCTGGCAGAAAGCACCGGCTGAATCCAGGAATCCCTGCAAAACCTTGAGAGTGGGTTTCCTTGGCACAGCAGCCTTTTCATATGTGCTCTACAAGCCTGAGTGCAAAACTCTTCTGAATGATCCTAGGGTTCATCCTCTGACTCTAGGGGAAACCTCTGTGATGTATCTGTGCATTCATAAAGGTATTTACAATGCTTTCAAGAAGTACTGGGATAATCTTCTGTGCTTAAAGGCAGAGATTCAGTGAATGGTTGCCTGAAAAACAAGACTTTTAAACACCTGAACTACTACTGCAGATAACTAAAACATACTTACAGCCATTTTTCCTCAATATATGAATACTTTATATATTTATATATTTGAATACTTTGCAGAAGGATATTATTGAGAACATGCCTTGATCTGAGTGCATTTTAATGCAATGAAAAGCTTTAAAAAATCTATAGACTGCTTCAAAATTTTCTTGAATAGAAGTAAAGAAGATCATTATAGTCTCAGAGAGACATAAAGATACACCTGCTTGCTTCACTGATGGTTGTTGGGGTTTTTAACATTTTTAAATTCACTAATTAAAATGAAAAAGCCTTCTGTCTTTCCAGGTATTTCATGTTTTGCATTGTATCCATTTAGGAATAGGAACTCCTTGCACCCACTGACCAACAGGCTGCCTGGGAGTCTTCAAAGCAGAGCACTCAAAAAAGCTGAGCTGACCCATATACAATCTGCTCTGCAAGTGTGATTTAGATTGCAAATATTTCCACCATTCCCAGCACAAGAAACTATGCAGCAAGTATACACAGTCACTGAACCTAATCTTTGCTGTGTCTGTCTCTTCTCTCTGTACATCTCTTTTTGTCTCAGAAAAACATATTCATTGGCACATGGTTTAGCGGGCACGATGGAATCTGGTTGAAGGTCAGACTTGATGATATTGGAGGTCTTTTCCAACTTTAATGATTCTATGGAACAGGGAAGGCCTCTCCTCAACTGTCATTTAATTTCCATAATTTGCAAAGCACTGCAAATTCATGTTACAGCAAATTATTTTCTAAGCTTTTTTTTCAGCACTGGCAAGCCTAAGTGAAATTTTGATAGCAAGGCAATGTTATACCTTGTGCAGGTGTTGGTGATGCAATGTAGGGAATCAATACTGGCCACAAAAACCAGCTGAGTTTAATTTTTCAGCTTGAAAGCCTGATGAATAATGAGTCCTTTCATTGGCAGCAGCAGGCTCAGCGTCCTCTGCAGCTCACATAACGGCCCTGCTCCTCTCCCTCACTGCCTGGCCGCAGGAGGAGGAGCATTGGTAACACTAATCTTTGAATCTCTGTTAATTAGTAACCAGTTCTGTGTCACAGGAATCAAATGTCTTTAAGAAACTCTCGAGAGAAATGAATATGACCCCTGTGTACTTGGAGACCAGTTCTGTACATGACAGGCTCCTGCAGGTGCTGCCAGGCATGTGGGTGCCAGCAGCCAAGGGTCACATTACACCACTCTGAAAAGAAGGAAAGAGAAGAAGACAAAGGAAAAAAAGACACATTACAAATAGACTGTCACAAAAATAATGTTTCCCTGTCTGTAAAAAATGATTGTGGAATGAAACTGGTTTAGAAGGAAGGCCTGGAGGCCTATTCATTAGATGGGTTTTGGCACAGAAATCCTGGCCCAGGTACAAGAATACCCAAACCCTTCTGTGAAAAAGCACCAGCCTGGGGCAGGCACTGCTTCCACATTACTGCTTGTCAGCAATGCCTTCATGGTTTCCTGGGCAAAAGCTCTCCCCTTGACCCTGGGGACAGGGCCTTTTCTCTGCCACACAGAAATGCAGGTACATGAAATCACCTTCCCTCTTGACTACTAGGCAGCCTGGTAACAGTCTGCCCCGTAAGAAACCAGAAATTTGCAAGCTCTGGACACATTTCTGAGACAAATTGCCTGGCTTTTCAGTTTTACAGAACAAATCCTCATCATAATTTTCATCTTGCAGGAAGAGTTCCTTTTAATTGTGATTTGATGTACCTGAAAGAATGTTGGAATTCCCTAGGAGACAGAATTTTTGAGCTTATTCAACTTTGCTGCTCATGCTTCACCTTCAGCTCTGCAGCAACTCAGGCAAAGAAATTGCAGAGAATAACCTTTGACACTGCACATTTCATTCATACCAGAAGAACATTGTTATGTGCAGAGACTGAAAGAAAAACACCTGTAAGTAAAGAGCAGATGACCAAGCAACTAATGACATTACCATGATGCATACAAGAGATGGATCTATATTAAACTTACCATGTTGTCATTTTCTTCTGGCATTGCTTCATCCCTTCTGATTGCTGGTCTTTGCAACTTTAACATTATAACTTGGGCATGCTTTTTGGTTTTTTGAACAGTTCTTCAAAGCACATTCTAAAGGAATTTTAAGCCATCCCATTATGATACAAAGAAAGTGGGAGACAAAAGTAGGGACATAATAATGCATGCCTCTAAAGTAAGGCCTGCATTTGTGTTAAGTACTGCTCAAGAGTTTGTTTTTGAAACTCATGGTTGTGGTTTTTATGGTGGAAAAATGATTGGAAAAAAAAAAAAAAAGTGGTACCTATTAGAGTGGCACCTAAATTGCAAAGGGGAAAAAATTCTCTTGTCATGAAGTTTCAGAAGGCAACAAGAGTGCTGGTGTCTGGATGAAAGGATGGTGTCGTCTCCAGAACGTGAAGAGCTCAGCATATAACTATGCTGAGTCTAAACACAAAGCAGACTGATTTTATAAAGTAATTCTGAAATAAGAGACGTCTTCATTGTTGTGCAAAATCAAGTAAATGTGCAATATATAACTTCATATCCAATATAGTCTGACTAACAGAAAATGTTCTTTTGAGAGATGATGTGAGACTTCTGAGATGTATCATAGATAAATTAGTTTCAACTGCCTGGTATGAGTTTACTGCTGTTTTTGTATTCATCTAAGCATGACTTTTATGTTCAGTGGAAAGGGGAAGTGTTAATTATTTACGCTACTATAAATCTTTAATTGCTCTGGTGTCTGTAGTTGCTTTATCATTCAGAGCAGTGGAATAGCTCTTGCTATGGTAGACAAAAAATGGGATGTGACTGAAATGAAAGCTGTTCATCACTGCCTTGTATGGGAGTAATCTTGCTTTAGTGGGCCTATGATACCTCCAGTGAGAAGCAGTCACTTTGTAAGCAAGCAGGGTGTGTGCTCAGACTATTTGCCATACACTAAAATAATACATCCTGAATATGGATGGCATTGGGTATGACTTACTGTGTAAGTACCTGCAAAGACACATCCCACACCCCATGAAGACCCTGAGACTAGGCAGAGCATCATTCAGATGATCTCTCCTGGTTCAGGGAGACTATCTGTGCGCTTAGTGCCAGGCCCATAAGTAACTGCCTTGTTGCACCAGGGCATGTCTTGGTTTTCGGGGAATTTTCAACCCAATTTTGTATAGGATTCAGATATCATCACCTTCATCATAAGAAATGGCGAATGATATGAAAATAACGAGCAAAAAAGGGTAGCAGGCTTTTTGACTTGGCTTTTATTTTGCAACTGTAAATGCACAGCCTAGCTGGGGGCCTGCATAATTCATGCTGCCTATAGCTAAAGTTAATCAGGGAAGCAAGGACGGAACAGAGCATATTCATACTCTCATTTATACTAAGTTGTTGGCCCTGTTAGTGTGAAATTAGATCTGCCATATCCCAGGCGGTTCTCTCCTGTCCTGTGTTGCCCTTTTTCTCACCACTTCACAATAATTCTTCTGTCTTGCTCTTCCAGTATTTTGCTATTTATTAAGAATAACCTCCTTTTGTTCAGAGTAGGGCCTCTGCTCAGATTAGCCTTATCTTCTTTCATCTTTTTGTGAACAAAAAGGCTGTGTGGAGCTTACTTCATGGGCATAAGCATTTCTCTGACTCAGAACCACTGTGACATGGCTCTGGACAAGAGAGCCATAACTATTACAGAAATTGCTTTTCTTTTCTACAACAGACTTGTGTTGACCCATGAGACAATATTTGCCTATATGCCAGAAACACCTTAGGATCTAGCATTTTTCTTTTCTTTGGAAAGAAAAATATTATGTTTTCTAGCTTGGATTGTGGTACTCTGACAATTTAGACTGTGTTCATGTGATTTATCCTCAGACAGTGAGAATATATGAAACTGTACAAAACTAACAACTGTTCTTTATAGGGACTCAGACATTCTACATTTTTTCCTTTTTTTCTTTTTCTTCAAAATGATAGCAAAGTGCTGGAATAGACTGGTTGGCTGCAAGTACCAGGAGGTCCCTGAGAATACCCCAGGGGAAGGCTCTGAGGAAGCACCTCATGTACCAGATGCCTGCCCTGCCCTAGGAAGCAGGAACAATCAGTGATGTGTTCAGCTTCCTTCCAAATTTTTTTCTGTTAGTTGAATCTGTATGTCGCCTTTCTCTTCTCTGTTCTGGGACTTGGAATTGAAGATGAATTCCCAGATTGGGATGTGAAAGAGACAGCTGTCTGATCAGCAGCTGAACCTTGCAGTTGTACCTCACATGCAGATTGTGGTGGCTTTGAGACATCTATCAAAGTTCATCATCCTCAGGTGCACTTTGCTGTGGCACTGCTGGCTTGGCTTAGTTTAAATACAAAATACTGTAAAAGCAGATTTTTAATGGTAAGTGGAACCATTAACTGAGCTAAAATTTGTGGCAGACACTGGACACTGTTATCTCACTTCACTGAAGTGCATGAATTCTGATAAATTTCAGCTGAGTTTTTATTTAACCACTATCCTGGTGCTGGTCAGGACAGAGTTAATTTTTTGCAAGGATCCAGAGGTCATTCTATACCTCCTCACATCATTGCCTAGGGTAGGGAAAAGGGACTCTCTTCTGGGGAGAAAAGGCTCTGGTCTAGTCAAATGTGGCAGAGGGAGTCATCTGGTTTTGCCTGTTGTTGGGGGACAGAGGGCGGGGGGAATGTTGCATGTGGATTGTTTCTTTCTTGTTCCCTCCGTCATTGGTATTGTTGCTGTTGCTGTTCATTGTCTTATCTCATTTTTGTTTCCAGTAAATTGTTGTTAGCCTAGAGCATGATCTTTGTCTTTTGCACCCCTAATTCTCCTCTCCATCCCACTGCAAAGGAGAGTGGGAGGAGAAAGCAGGGGCACAAGAGAACAGCACAAGGTTTGGAGAGTCTCAGTGGGGACACTAAAGTGAGCAGTACCAGTCCTAAACTGAGACAGCCACTTATTTGTAATGTCGTTATTTATAACACCACTTAAGACTGAAGTGCCATATCACTTTCAGCAGGTCTTTTGGCTGTCATCCTCAGAACATCTTTCTTTATGGTTAGGGAAAGATTTTTAAAATCCTGGACTACATAAATAAGAGTTTGTTTCACAGAGTGTAAGAGAAGAAGTACCTCTGGGGAAGATCTCATATCTTCTTTGATAGTTTCTCTAAACTAGCCCTCTTTTTGCCTTAATTCTCCAGTGATCCTTCATGATTCAATATTGCAGAGAAGTGGTTCCTCATTATTGTTGTAAAATCACACTTGAAATTATAATGGGGAAAGCTTCTTCAAGACCTTGAGAAAGAAAACTGAACATGTTAACTTAGAAAACAGACATGTATTTGAATAGATAATTAGATGAATATTCATATGTTTTCTTCAGCTTTACTCATAAATATGTAATGTTCTATTTGCTAAAGATGTGAAGCCTCTGTTTGCTGTATTATATCAGTTTGCCAAGCAGGAGGAAGCACAGCTTTGCTTCATATTTTCCCATTTCATAACCTGTCTATCACCAGCTTTTGTTTGTACTTTCCTTTCTTTCACTTTATTTTTATTGTCCCCCTCTGAAAAAACCCAATAAATTGAAAAATGATTGATTTATAATTGATTCATGGCATTCTTCATTAAGGCACTAAAATCCAAGTTATGTTACCATCTTTTTCTAACACGACTACTTAGTGCAAGTACTTTGTGAAGGACATATGCTTCAAAGTACAGTCTTACCTTTGTCTTAAAATTTTGCTCTCTAATATTTTTGGTTTTTTTCTTTCAACAGTGTCTGAAGTCTGATTGTTAGAAACCAACTTACTCTGAAGTCACTCCGTTGTTGCTCACACACAGGCCTTCATTCAAAAGGATGACCTCAGCTCAGGGCTCCCTGCTACAGCAGCAGTATGTTCCTTGAGCAGAGCCTACATTTGCTGTCTGGAGTAGCAGGGGTAGCACGCTGAACATGCACAAGAGAGAAAGGAAAAAGGTCAAATTTGGTTACGGATAAAATCATTCTCTGAACCGTCATAAAACAATAGAATACCCTGAAAGGTATTGGAAGGCACTCACAAGGATTATTGAGTCCAGCTCCTGACCCTGCACAGGACAGCCCCAAATATCAAACAGGGAACATTGTGTAGATGCTTGGTAATGGTCCAGTAGTGACCCTTGTCTCTTAAGGAGTATGGCTGGCTTCTTGAACATCCCTTATGTTTCCACAGGAATATAGACAAACAGTAAATTTCAATTTTGACCTTGGTTTTGTGTTTTGTGAGTGAAATAGAAATAGAAGACACACAAATAATCGTCAAACTTACCAACACTGTAATTTTTGAGTGAAAAGGGGACCTCAGTTTTACAGGGCAGGATCCAGTTCCTTTTGCTGGGAGATTAAACAGAACATCTCCTGGTTCATTCCTGGCCAAAGAGAGCGCAGTAGGAACACTGGTCTTACATCTTATCTGAATGAGTTCGGCTGAAAGCCAGATTTGTTCCTCATGGTGTCTCTATTGTTGTGTTCATTCACAGCGCTGAAAGGACCCCTGCTTTTGGGGCTTTTTGTGTGCAGGTTGGAAACATTTGTTCCTTTCAGTAGCTAGACAATGTTATGTAATATCACATCAGCCTATGCAGCGTGGTGCAACATTGTGTAAGGCTATTACATTTGCCCCTTGGCAGGACAGAAAATAAAAATGGGATTTAAATTGTTCCCTTCATACCTGAAATATCCCAAGGCGTATTTTTGAACTAAAATTCTAAATTAGATGAAGAAAGGCTGAGTGGGTATTAGGTAACCAGCAACATCCTGGACACAACAACAGAGTAAAAGGCTTCTACTTTCTTTACAAAAGGAGAATTTGTGGGCCAAGGCAGATCTGTTGTGTTTGAAAGCTCCTCATGGACCTGACAGTACAATTTCCTTGAAGTTTATTAGGCTATTTTTCACTATTACAATGGGAGTCAAAGTTATGGTCAGATATGTGTATTTTTAGATATTTTCAATTCAATATACAACAATTATTTGGATTCTGCTGAAATATTAATGCATTGTGTATATATTACTTTCATAATTTGATATATATTTGAGACCTATGAGTCATTTTTAGATGAAGTTTATTTATAACATCTTAATCATAGGGCATAGTGCAATTATGCCAAGGAAATGAGGTAATAAATAGGAAGACTAAGTACTAACCTGCTCAATAAAGTCAAATTCAGATTTTGAAAGCACAATTCCTATCACCTTTGTCTTCCCAAATATTTCAGAGTAAAATTTCTGCAGTAAGAACTGAGATACATGAGCTATGAAATTTAGCAAATCTTTCCCCCTGTGTTTCTTCTTTATACTTTCTCTGCAGTTTTAGATGAATGCTTAAGTGTTTTCCTGGGGTCTGGGTAACTGGCTCTAAGTGGCCCACCCTGCATGATGGTTGGATAAGATGACCTCCAGAATTCCCTTGCAACCCCGGCCATTCTGTAATTCCAGGAATAATCTGGATGTGTTTATTGTTCTTGCTAATGATTTTCAAAAAACTTCTACCCCATTATTACTTCAGAAATGTTGCTGCAGCTGTCAGCCTTGACTAAAGCTGGTGAGCTGCTTCGAAAGCATTTGTAAGGACTCTCACAGTTAATGGCATTGGAACATTTTTCTCACTTCCTAGAAAGTGGAGTCACAAGAATATATAGCATGAAAACATTACAACTGTTACAAAGAGATAAGACAAATGATCCATCTAGTCCGTTATCTTTTCTGCAACACTGGACATAAGTAAGAACTTCAAGAACAGCAATAACAATATAAACGTCTTTGATAGAGCCTCCAGAATAAAAGGTATCTTTTCTATGTACACAGCCCGTTTCCTGGAGAACTCAGCTGGTCTGTAGTCTGACTTCTTTGGGCAGTGAATTTCATAGTTCTAGCACCTGCTGCACAAAAAACCAGCTCTTGTTTTACCTTGCTTTACTTTGCTCCCACCATCTTCTTGTGATGGGCCTTGATTTTCACTGAGAGTGGCTAAAATCCTGATGCCTCTTCACTCCCTCCAAGGTGTTTGTAACATTGCTCTGTTGGTATTGTCTCTTGTTGCCATGAGTTCTCTCTTCCCCAAGCTGGAGAGGCCCACTCTGCTCAGATATACGTGTGCCAAACCAATCACCTATCTTAGAAAGCACTTGTTGTCCACTTTAAATTTTTTATTATTAAGAAAAAAAAAAGTGACACGAAGAGTGACTGAGAAAAAGAGGGAAATAATAATCAATCTCATCCTCACACCGGCCTGGGCATGTGTTCCTCAGTGACAAAATTAATTACATGTCTTATGCAGTATGTCTTATGCAGACATTCCTTGCACTATTTGAAAATACGGCTGCAAATGTTTTCTGTGGCACAGAAACAATTTAAAGCTCAGCTTTTAAATAAATGGGCTACTGAGTTTGCGAATGCCTTACAAAGCTTCTGAGGCATGGCAATATCTGGGATTTTACACTGAAAATCAATCCAACTTTTCAATATGACATAAATTAAAACTCTGGCTGTGCTACATGAATATAACTGGAGGAATAAAACTAAGATTCTATCAAAAGCTGTCTCAATGCACACAAATTCACAGGACAAACAGTTTATTTCTTCCTTGAACTCATTGGATTAAATACATTGGATTAAATAAAGCATATGTAATCAAGAATAACTTGAATTTTTTGTTTCAGTTTATCCTGGAGTACTACAATAAGTGATTTGAAGGATATGCTCTTCCATAAACTGCATCTGTAGTGATTTGATCAGGATCTCGCTGTGAGTATGCTTTTGCCAGTGAAAGCACAAAGCTTTGTCTTGGATGATGACACATGGAAACTGACCAAGATACTCTGATATTCACTATAGCACTGGTTAACATGAAGAACAGCACTAAATGCAGTCATTAGACACAATTCAGACAGCTGAATGCCCAGTTTTGTTCAATAAAAGTGATGTATTGATAAAAGGAAATTGCTTTTTATGTATGCATGCCCTAACTAATTTTGTACCTATGCTGGTTTGCTTCCAAGTCTTTTGGATGAGCATTATAAGCAATAACATTGCAGTTATTGATGTCCTAGTGCCACCCATTAGTGCCACAGATATTACAGGGACAAGGTCTCTTGGAGTTTATATTGAGACAAATCAAAAACATAATAGGAAAGAAGGAGTGTGAAGGACAAGATAATGGTTATAATAAAAACACAATCTTCCACGGTTCTATAATGCACAAGCATACATAATTCATATGCATTTTTTCCAGGTCCTACAATAATGTCTTGGGTGGTTCTTTTTTCACACTGATGAAATTCCACTGATGAAGCAATGGATGCTTTATAGGAAGGGCACTAATAAGAGAAGCTAAGTCCAGCATATTTCAGGAAGGCAAAGAATTTGGAATTTGAACTATTTCTTTTAGAAATACAGAGCAGAGTTGAAGGCTTTCCTGCATATGAGGTGACTGATATAACTTAGTATGGATTTTTTTTTTTAATTAAGAAGCAATTTTAGTGAAAAATACTGAATTCTTTTCCAGAGTACTTGAGAACATGCCTGTGAAAAGGGGGACAGAGCAAGATTTTAGTAAGCTTCCTTGCTCTGTCTAGTTAAGCTCTTCAAAGATTTCTGAGGAACAAAGAGAGGGGCTAACTTTATATGAAGGAAACATTTGATACAGTTGCCAGAACACTGATTATTGTCATTATAATTGACAGAATGTGTCAATTAAGGATTTTAGTATAATCTGCTGTACTTCTGTGTCACAAAATTATCACCTCTCTCCCTAAAGAGTCCACAGGATTTTATTTACTGGGGCTGATTATTTGTCATGCTGGTTATTTTAGAGTGCTGCTGCACATCCCTGACTCACTGCTTTGGAATGAAAAAATTCATTGTATACAAGAGAGCCACTGTGCAAAGTGATCTGGCAAAAAGGTAATGTGATGTTTCAGTGTAACAAATTGGTGCAAGACTTAATTAATGGAGTGCCTTTATAGCTTTTACCACATGAAGTCCTGAATCATAAGGACAAGAAGATGTACAGATGAGGCCTTTAGAACAGACAGATTCAGTGATGAGCTACAAAACACCTTACAGTTCTTCCTGCCTGAACAGAAAGATCAGTCATATCAAGGCATAGGAGATTAATTTAGTGAATATTATTGTGGTGTGGGGACTTGACTTTGTCTGGATGTCAGACACCTCTCTCTGCACAATTTGTTTTCTCACTTCCTTGTAAGAAGTCAGAGAGAGAAAGTAAGATGGGCAAGACCATGGGTTGGCATAAAGGTAGTTTAATGAGAAAATAAAGAGCTGCACATAGAAGCAAAGCAAAATGAGGAGATGAATTCTCTATTCCCATCAGCAGGCAATGTCCAGCCACTTCCTGCAAGGCAGGACCTCAGCTCATGCAGTGGTTGCTTTGGAAAACAAATGCTTTAACTCCGCCCTCCCCCAGCTCAATGCCCTTTCTCTCAACTTCTGTTGCCAAGCATGGCACCACATAGTGACTTATTTTAATTACCCTTAATGAATATCCCTTTGGTCACTTGGGGTCAGCTGTCCTGACTATTTCCCCTTCCAACCTTTTGCCCACCTCCAGCCTACTGGCCTTTGGTGGGAAAGGCTGGAGTGACAGCCTTGATGCTCCGCAGGCACTGCTGAGCAGCAGCCAAAACACCAGGGTGGTGTCAACACCACTCTAACCAGAGATGCAAGGCACTGCTCTGTGCAAGGAAGGCTAACTCCATCCTGGCCAGATCCTGTACAATCACAAAAATGTAAAATTTTACATCAGTGGGCTTATACCCAGTGATGTACCATGGTTATTCAGAAAGGTATGAATTCAGATCAGACTGGTTTAACAGTTACGATCTCTGTTCCCAACCACAAAAAGAAAAACCCAAACCCAAAAAAACCAAAAAGAACATATATAAATATAAATATAAATATAAATATAAATATAAATATAAATATAAATATAAATATAAATATAAATATAAATATAAATATAAATATAAATAAAATTGGCAGTCAAATTTCTTTGAAAACTAGTTTGCTAAATGAACTCCATCCTGGCTTTGAGGCCCTGGGGCCAATGGACAATATCATGTGTTATATTTAAATGGGTCCAGTCTCAAGATAGTTTGTTAGTGTTCCCCTTGGTACAGAAAAAATGATGAAGCAACCACTCAGCACTGGAAATGTGCCTGCAAGGCCTGAAGGTGAAGGTAGGTTTTTAAAGCACTGTTTACACTGAACCTGACTTGGACAGCGTGAACTCTCCACCTCCTTCAGTGTATCTGACAGCTTCCTCTAACAAATTCATTTCATAAACAGGTTCAACTCTGCATGTGTTCCATTAGGGATATTGCACAACACTTTCTCAAGCTTTAGAAGGGCTGCTAATCTTTAAGCAAAGTAAGCTGGTTAATTAATATTGAACTATCATGGATTACTGTAGTTATGATCTGTGTTATTGCAAAGAGTTTTATAATGAAAGAACATTCTTTAACCTGATATTGGTTTAATCATGTATTCCCAAGAAATACATTTCCCAGCACTAGTAGATTTTTAGATTTATCTGTTGATTTAATTTAAATATTGAAAGCATACTCTTTTCCTTAAGCTAATTCTGATCATGTGGACAGCAATCTGCTGATAGGACATACTGTTAAGAATATCAATGAGAAATGTACTTGATGTTTGGCTTTTCCCACATTAAAAGAACTAAAAAGCTAATGAAAAGGATATACTTATGAAAAATAAAATGCATTTAGCAAAACAAATCATACTAGAAAATACAGAGCACCAACTGTAGAGCATGGAAAACATGGAAAGCATGACAGAGATAAACAAAGAACTACTTATGAGCTGTCATTAGTGCTGGAGAGTGGGAGAGAAGTGCAGCCAAATTCTCCTGGTTTTTACACTCATTTTTATTCAGCAGCTTTATATTTTGGTGACAAAGTTCCTCAACTGTTTTAGTTATTCTGATGTGACTCAGCTAAGGCATGCATTTTAAAGAAGATTTCATAATATAAACTCTTGTCAGCTATGGTGCAGATACACATGGATGCAGTGTCTGACATCTCTTGTCTTGCTGTAATTCCTCCCACAGTGGATGATCTCAGCTGCAGCTTGACTTCTGTCATGAAATGATCCATATATGCCTACTAAGGATGGCAGCTTACTCTTAGCAAGCTGCTAGCTTGATCAGATGACTGCTATGTTGTTACACATCACACACAGACAACAACATTTTTTTAAATCCTACAAATAGTCATTTAGGGAAAGGGCATTTGGGTATATCACAGTTGTGTTTAGGCCCCTTCTTTTCCCCTACAGCCCTAGTAAGACACTTAGTTAATGTGTAGATGGTTTAACTTCATGGATATGGAAAAAATCCAAAGCTGGGGGCTAAACAGACTGAAGGGAAGAGCAGACTGAGCCTACTCACTGCATCAATAAGCTGCAATTGCTTTTTTGGTGGGAATAGAGGAGCTTCTCTCTGATTTCACTGCACTCCACTATGGGCAGCAGCCTCTGAGTCATTGCTTTGAAGAGATAGTGACTTATTTTAATTACCCTTAATGAACCTTACATTTGCAGGAATGAGTCATAGCCTAATGCAATTTCATAATAATTATATAAGAAGTATTTTAAAGTGATGCCTTGTAGCTTTGCCTATTTTATTCATTCTCCAGGGTGACTGGAGAACATGATTCATTTTAGATGAGATAGTATATATTATTTACTAGTAATAATTACTTCTGTTATTTATAGACAGAGAGTGTGCATGGCTCTGTACAGATTGACATTATGATAAGGTTCATGAGCCCAAGGGCATGCAGCACACGGGTGCAGACATCAGAGTGATTAAAAATATGGGGAGTGAGATTGGTGCTAAGATAAGCAGACAGAGCAGCTCTCTGAAGACTGTGTTTCTTACCTTTTACTGAATAATGTGGGGTCAGGTTAAGTGCTTCCAGTCCTGCAAAGGGGTAATGGCCAGGGGAGTGCATGGAGCAGAAGGGGAAACAGTGCTGTTTGAAATAAAATGTGTAAGAATGGGGGGTAAAGAATTTTCACCACCTTTCCTTCTCTTTCACCATTTGCAAACACATTTTCTCACAGTTGCACCATATTGTGGAGCACCATCAGGTTGGGCAAAGCATATTTGCTGGAAAGGATTCCAAGAACTTGCTAATTGGAGAGCAGGCTTGTTTTCCACTTGGTACTGGGAAGGACATCTTTTATTAAGCAACTGATTACTCATTTCTCTGGTAACAATGTGCCATTAGAAGGAGGAGGCATAACAAGGTTTATCCTTTAACACGCTCAAAAGGGACTTTTGCCTTATGCTTTTGAAGGAAAGTGAGGGAATTATCACACAGCACAGCATTATGTATGCTTGGATAAGAGCATGCAATTCCTGTAAAGGACCCTGTTGCCAGGTAGAAAAGTCTGGAAGGTCGGGGTGGGGCTCTTTTGAAGTGCAGGGAGCTAGTTTAGGCGTGTTTGTGTGCTGCCGGGGAGGAGCTCATTTATGTAAAAGGAATTTTCTTTGTTTTCTATCCAGTTGCCCATGGCCTTGGGCTACTTTCCTTGGGTGGTGCCTATCTACTTTCCATAAGAAGGCTTGGTCTGCTCAGCTGGTGTTTGCTTCCCTGACACCCTTAGCACAGATACAGACTTTAGGGAAAGTTTGGTTGGGAAACTTGCTGTAAATTGCTCATATCTGCAACTAAACCTGAGTAATGTCCTTTTCATTATCAAAAGGAAGTAAATACTGACATTGTCCCAGGGTGGTTCAAAAGCCCTGATGCCATAATTGTCTCTTTAGGAGAAGGAGAATCGAGGCAAAAGCTAAGGTAAATAGCACAAGCTCGCACAGAAATCATGGCTCTGCATAAAGATGAGAATCCATAAGTCTACAGTCACAGGAAAGGTAACCACAAGACCATTCTTGGTCCTGTGCAAACAAACAGCTTGTTTTCATTTCTTTCTTGTCAGTAGTTATGATGGACAGCTCATGCACAGTTGTTAGTGGCAGAGGATTTGTTGTAAGAAACATGTTGGGAGCAGAGATGGAAAGATGAGCTAGTCGCTGGGTTCACAGCAAAGAAAAGCTTTTCCATTTATATGCAGTCTATTATTGTCCAGTATGTCAGTTTTATTTCTGAAAGGATTAGCTGGAGACAGGAAGTTTAAACTGTGAATCAAAATGCATGCAGGTATTGTGAGAAACAGGAAAGAACAGACTACTTTTTAAATCATTCTGTCTATCTGCATTTCGTTATGATGAAGTAGTTAATCTTCCTTGGATTTAATCAGGAATATTTCTGAATCTTTATTGCCATGGTGCCTGTGCAATAGACATGGCAGAAGAAAACACTGGCAAGTTTCCAGAAGGGTTTGGTCCAACTGTCAGCAACTGGTTATAGTTGTGGTTCCAGATTTTTCATTTTGTTGTGAATCCTTGAAGACTATGTTGATGAGGAGTGTCACTTCCTATGCTGTGATCAGTGAGCAGAGTAATATTTACAGTTATGTGGCATGATGTATGTTATATCTATGGCAGAAGGATTTCCGCTGAGCATTCACTGAGTGGAATGGTGGGTCATACTGTTTAATTCACATCTGACCTGACTAGTTTGGCCATAAATTTCTTGTCTGCAAAGAGATTTCTCTTCGGGGAAGTGACATTCAAGGATATAGAGAGTGGCAAAGATTAGATTGCCATTGGCAAACACTATTGTTTTTAAATCCCATCTGAAGTTCAGGGAAGATCAATATTACAGCATGCAAAAATGTTTTCTTGCTAAGTTTGCATTGCTGGCCCTGAAAATTGCAGTTTCTGTCAGAGAAAGTTAGAATTGCTGCCCAAATTGTCCTCTGCCCCTCCCCATGTCCTGGCTAGATTTGATACATGTTCTTTTCTGAGTGTTAACAGCAAACATTGCAGGAATGCTTGTAATAAAGATGCTTGACACATCAAATTAAACTGCACAAACCCAGCCCTGCTTTTGAACTGCTTGCTCCCGTAAGGGGGGCTGCGGCCACTGGCGCCTGTGGCCGGATGACAGCTCAGTTATACAACAGCAGAACAACAAAGCTGACTCCTGAGGAGCCTGGTGCTTTGTTCTACAAAGACTGGGGGGAAAGAAGCAGCTGCTCTGCTGCTTCCGTGCAATAGCTCCATTGTTAGGGAGACAATACTTGGACACAAAGCACACATAACATTTGAAGCCTAGGGCTCCAACATCACTCTCTTACTTTCACTGTAGGAAGCATGTGACATGCTTGTAAAAAGAGGCACACGCATCTGGCAAACGCTAATTGTGCAGAAAAGTTGGGCTGATGTGTAAATAGCTTCTCTGACAATGTCTTTGGCTCTGTTCTTAGAACTTTCTACAGGCCCTGAGTCTATGCGTGTGAGAGTGGCTAAACCACAATGCTGAGTAGATGCATCCATTTCTAAAAAAATTACTTTTTCCTTGCTATACACTGGAAAAAAAATCTGCAAAGATGGAGATGAGCTAGAAAAGTTAATGGAGGGAAGACATGTCACTGAGTTTTCTAAGGATATTCTTGAATTATATCTAATGTTCTACTGCAATGATCCAAAAGGAAGCATCTGCCAGAAACAGAGGGTAAAAATGTTTTCAGAAAAGTGAAGCACAGCTAATTTTAAGTGCAGTGAATAAAGTGCTTGAAAACTGAAGCCTGAATATGTTTGTCCACTTGCTTGCCTTGGCTGAAGACAAAAGGTTGGTTGGAATACTTAGGAACAAATTATGAATGAATATTTTTGTTAGCATACGCCATTTCACCACTGCCAAAACAGCATTGCAAAGCAATATTGGCACTGTCAAAGTCAGAGAAAGATGCAAAGAGTTAGACATGTAAAGTAACAGAAAGAAACTTTGCTTCTCCTAATCTAAAGAGACCCAAAAGTAAAGCTTTTCTTTTAATCAGAGCCAATGTTTGTAACAAGCTTACCCACATGTTTCAAATTTCAAACTGGAAATAGGCTTTCTGAAGCAAATGTGATTGTGAAAATGGATGAAGAGGATTGCTTTCAATCTGTGCTTTCATGGAATTGGAGGATTATTTTGGATTAATGTGCTCGTTTCAATAGTATGGATATTTGAAGTGGACCAGACTGCTAAAATGCTGAAATTCTGATATCTCTGAGAGCATCAAACATGCTGGTGAGGCCCAAGTATAGCGTGTCAAGATGGGGAGAAGCTGTGAGAACAGAGAATACATCCTCCAGGGTGACTTGATTCCCTGATTCCATTGCATCTTGCACTACAGCTTGTCCTGTGCACTTGGACTTCTCTGTCACAGCTCTGGGTCACACTTCTCCCAAAGACCCAAGCCTGGCACCACAGGTGCTGCTGCAGGAGACACTGGTGATGTGTGGAGAGTACAAGCAATGACAAGCTTGTCAAAATGGGATGTAAAGAAGATGATGGATGTTGTGTTCAGTCAGTGGGATCTGGCTGGTTTGAATCTAGGGTTTGTTCCTAAAAATTAATTTTCAAAATCTTTGGAGTCTGACATGCTGTTCTGTGTTGGTTCAGCTTTTGCTCTGGCATCCCTTGCTCGAGGTCTGTAATGGCATGTCCTCCCTCGTTGTTTGCCCAGGTGGAACATTTACATTGACCTTGGGCAAGTTACAGAGTGACTTAAACACTTCCAGTTCCCCTAGTAAACTATTTCTGGCACAGAGGTTGCCCCTGAGGTTATTATAAACAGGGCTGGGCTGTGCAAGTGCCTGGACAATTAGAGTATCTTTTTATGAGAACTCAGAGTCTCCTTTAGAAGAGTGTTTGCCTTGTCTGATGACTACCTCAAAAACAGACAGGTTGAAGGAAAAGAAAATGGCACAACGCTTCAAAACATGAGAAATGACATCACTGTAAACATCAAACATCCAAAGAGAACATTGTACTGTAATGTCATGAATCATTTGAGTAAAATCAAAACCTCTCCCTGAACCCAGGAGGATGACTCCTCAACATGGTTCCTTACACAAACAGTTGCAGGAGGAAACCCTCCTGGTTAAATCTCTCCATCTAATGACAGGTTCTTTGTGTTAATACAGGGAACTAAGTCTCTCTAGATATTTTCAGCAGCTGTCATTTAAAAACCTACCTTTTCATTAAAGAAAAGGAAAAGGAAAAAAAAAAAAGCAAAGACATTAATTTTGAGAAGTTTTTTGAGGGTTTTAAATTTTTCTCTGCTTTTTTCTGCTCCCTTGCCCCCTTTAACTTCACTTAGGACATGACCTGTGTGTTAGATTTGCATCATACCCAAGGAGGATAATGAAAGTCTTTTGCTGTAGGGTCTGTTAAGGTGAGAATCAAGCAGCTTGGTTTCTCATCTTTGACAGAAATGCCTAACTAGTAGGCTGTGGCAAACTTCAGTCAAATTTTTAGATGGATCACCTGGTTTGGTTACTTCCTGCTGTTTAAGAAAAATGATGAGGCCTGTTGCCTCAGTCATTATGGTGGGTTATGTTCACTGACTTGATACAGGGAATATGTATATCAATAGAAAATTGAAACTCAGGCCTTATGTTGCTTCAGACAATACTCAGGATGTGAACACAGTTCTTGGAGGTGATAGGAAAATGCTTTATCCTGCCTTTTCAGCTACCCTTCCATGGACTGACAGGAAATCAAAGTACACAACACCCTCCTGCAAAGGGGCCCTTAAGTTTGGAAGGAACAAAGAAATAGAAAATATTATCTATAACATACACTATTGGTTAAGCACACACTAGATTTTCCATGGGATGTTCAGTAAAACCTTAAAATGCATTGCTAAATTCAAAGCTGATTTGCCCCATCCCAGCACTTTTTTCTAATGATACTTCTCAGAAAACAGGCCATTCAGCTGCCCCTTTTTTTTTTTTTCTGCAGAAGCATTGGAAAGTATTAACTGAGTTGAAATCTTTCAGAACCAGCCCAACAAGCAGTTAATTTTGAAAGCTCACCTTCCTGACATTTCAAAACAGCTAAAAAATTGTGCTCAAATATGACTAATCCTGAAATCCATGGAATGATTGGAATATTCCATCGTAGGAGTAAATCTTGTGGGATTATCTCCTTCATGTGAGAGGCAAGTCCTAACAGCTACAAAATAAATCCCTCCTGTTCCCTGGGTAGCTCTGTTAATTTGTGCGCTAGTGGCAAGGGAAAGGATGCACAGTCTAGTTCTTACACGATGATTTTGGCGGAGTTGTTGGGGAAACATTTCGCTGATGGTGCTTCCTCTGGGCAAAAAAGACTAATCTGAGTTGTAGTTCTAATATCCCTGCTAGAAAAGAGCTTGGGACAGAAATTGCATGTTTTAAAGTCAAAGTGGAACTGTTGCAAGTTTTTAAGTTTTCATGAATATTGTAAATTAAGTGGCTTGTAAGAAGATTTTTTTTTGTGATAGCTGCTTATAATTTTGCAGTGGCTTGTACATCTTGTCACATGGTCTTGCCAAACACCAGCTGTGCTTGTCCTGGGGCTGCATGCCATGCTGCTTATAAACTGTGCATAGATAGCCTGGACCTCTGGGTCAAGGGCCAGGTTTGCTGTGCACCACAGAGTTTGAATGGCAACTTGAAGCTGTGTGTGGGGGACCTGAGGCAAATATATCCTTGCACGTCCTTCCTACTCAAACTCACCACATCCTTGGTCAGTACTCACTGCAGCCCTTGCTGGCTCTGCCAAGACCACGGATGACATCTGTGAATTTCACTGTCACCTTATTACCCTTCTGGATGGAAACTGAAAATAGTGTTATAACTACCAGCTTTACACATATTGCTCATTTGGAAGTGACTGGAACACATCCAACTTTTGTCTTCCTTGATGTTCTCCAGATAACAACCTCGCTGTGGCTGTGTCTGGAATATTTTTTTCTCAGAGGCCTGGAGATGAATGGCTCTGTATGTTATTAGTTTTACTCCCAGTAAAAATATCAAAATTCTGCATTGCAGCCTTCATCCCCTTAATTATATTTGCATTTTGTTTAGCCCAAAGAGAACAGGGACTACTTTCTGTAGTAATGTGGGGTTCTTTTCTTGGGAAAACTCAAGGGAAACCTTTCCTACATGCACGTTGTATTTACCCTGGTCTATTTGTTTGCACTCTCTTTTTTTAACCAATGTTGAGACTAATTGAATTTTGTAAGTATTTTGACGGTGTCATCAAATAAATGCTGCCTGTCACCTGATAAATTGTACCTTTTATTGAACATACTGCTAATTGGTAAAGAGTGATGCTTAAGCAGCATCTCAAAACAGGTCTGACACCACAGATCCATGAATCAATGTGAGTCCCTCAACATGCAAAATACTTTATAAGAGGAAGGGTTTAATTTCCACACTATTTATATTTGTGTTGAAAGTCGTTCTCCCAGTGACCTCTGAATTTAGAGATAGACATGACAGATCAAGAATCACTTTTGTGAGAAAAATTTGAACCAGATATACACTGCATCAAACCCCATTGGTTAGTGCCAGCATGCCTCATTAAATCACATAAAGCCGTGGAAAATACATGTCTGGCTTACAAAATCTGTCTCAGGCAGAGGAGTCTGTTTTGGTTTTATATAAGCAGCCGTTCCCACTGGATTAGTTCCTTGCTTAATGGGTTCCAAATGGAAGCAAGGGATTTAGCTCCAGAAACTTTTCCTGAGGAACACTTCCTTACCTTAGAGGTTACAAAATTTCATTAATAGTAAATAATCTTTTTACAGATTGCCCTTAGGTGTGCTGCTGCATTGCCAGCTGCCTGTGGAGGGGTAGCTGATTAGTGAAGAGGGACTGTGCTTTATTCCCTCATTCCTTGCAGTAGCCCAGGATCCTGAATTGCTGCTCTTGATCGATTTGTTCTGACAGTGCATGGAAATTACAGCACAGACTTTTCTAGGGCATTCTCTTGTTTCAAAAAAAAGCATTTTAATAGCTTGATTGGTCTCCGTGAATGTGGATATGTCCTGGTAATTGGCTGCTGTACTCCCAATATTGCATTCTAATGTTCCACTGTATGCAATTGACTGAGAAGTACTGAATAAATTGGAAGGATAATTGGATTAACTGCAAAATGACAGTGATTAAGATCCTAACCGGGGTTCTGGAGCCTCTCTTTTAGCAACAACTTCCTTTATGACTCAAAGGAAATCAATAAAGGTTAGGTGACTGCATACCCTTGAAGACCTGGCTTTCAGTTTCCCAGTGCACCCTGCAAGGAAGGGACCACAGCATGATTTCACTGCACCAGCTCTCTAAAAACGTGTGTTTGGGGGACTGTGTTCACACCCTGAAGTTACAGAGAGTACCTCCATCAATCAGTGGGTGAAACTGGGCTAAGTGGAACACAAATCCTGACTTTTCTTGTCTGTTTCATATGGTTTGGTTATACAAAGGCACAGGTAGGGACAAGAGGACACGGTCCTGAGCTGCCCCAGGGGAGGTTTAGGTTTTTCTAATGCCAGGCTGGACATTAGAAAAAGTTCTTCACAGAAAAAGTGCTTGCACTGGAATGGGCTGCTCAGGGAGGTGCTGGAGCCACTGTCCCTGGAGGTGTCTGGGGAAAGACTGGATGTGGCACTCAGTGCCATGTTCTCCTTGACAAGGTGGTATTAGGTCATAGATTGGACTCAATGATCTCAAAGGTCTTTTCCAATCTGGTTGATTCCATGTGATTCTGGGGCTCTTTGATTGCCCTTTGCCTGCCTGCAACCTCTACCAAAGCCAGCTCTAGAGCAGTCTCTGCCTGTGAGCCCCCCTGTGTCTAAAAGTCTCTTTCCTCTGTGCACCTGCCGGAAGTGATTACTGGCTGCTTTGCAGAGACCTGAAGCTGTCATGGAAATAGCCAAGCATACAAGCTCTGAACAAGTGCTGGGGCAACTATTTCCTAATCCATCTCTTATGCAAGATGTATCTATTTCGTGCGATGTGGTAGGTTAAAAAAACCCAAGTCACCAGTCACCATTCACCAGAAGTCTGTTTCCTTAGAATTGGCTGTTGCTGACTGCACAGCAGCCACCCATGGCCAGAAAGTGATTAACTGTTTGTTTATCTCCTCTCTGAGACATTTAAGACTCAATGCATTTTCTTTTGTACTGCTGTGTGTCTGCACTGTGTCAAGTGGCTGGACAGGAAAGGGCTTGCATAAGGTTATTACAGGATTGGGTAACACTAAGTTACAATTTCTCTTAGGAAGACACAGCCAGGGCCAGCAAGGTGCCATCTATCTTGGTGACTTCTTCCCTAGGCCATGGCCAGGTGTGGCAGGTCAAAAGAATCAGGAATACACTGACAAAGTGGTTTGGGGTTTTCTATATATGTGGGAGGGGGGTTGTATTTGTTTGGTTGATTTTTCCAGTTTGTTTGTTTGTTTTTGTTGGGGTTTTGTTTGTTTGTTTTTGTTTGTTTTTACAGGCTAGTGGGGGAAGTCAATGTAATTGCACGAGGAAATATAATGATGAGAACCTAGCACTGAGTCTGTGAAATTTACCTGGTCTGACAGTGTCTCTGTGAAATTACACCAGTGCTCACAGGAATATGGCCTATGCTGTTTTTGTTTTCTTTCTGCAATCCACCCAGAAAGAGCTGCCAATCATGTGTTACAGTGTTGTGCTTTACAATGTACTGCACAGGTAATGTTTTCAAAGAAATCACCAGTAAATTAGCTTGATTTTAGTAAATCAATGTTACTTTACCATATCCAGATAATTTATACCATGTAAAGATGAGCATTTTCAAATTCAAGACATTTAATTGCTGATTAGTGTTCCTGCCTCGTGTCAATGGATTTATGAGTTAACGGTCAGTGAGAGCTGAGTGCTGCTTTCATTTCCAATCAAGGAGGTTGTGCTTGGCAGGCATCATAGTTCTGTTATGTTCAGCCAATGAATACTTTTGCATAAGCCTGTACAAAGTAGAGTACAATATGGAAATCATGTTTTGAAGTAAAAAGTTCTGTCTAGAACTGTCTAGCATATGAGGGAATGTCAGAAAATAGTTGGTCAAATTTCTTTTTCAATCATGGATGTGTGGATACCTCAGTTTAACATGGTAGCACTTAAGGATTAACACAAAGAACAATAACTTTCCTCAATTCATCCACTATGTTTGGAATTCTAAACTTCTGTGGAAATGACCACACGCGCACGCAGGCTCCTATAACAGCAAGCTTTGAGGTTTATTAAACAGCAGAATTCATCAGTCCTGTGCCAAACCCTTAGTAAGGGCCATGAAAAAGGCTTTTTAGATAATTCAGTCAGCTGTTCCAGTAATGTATGTCTAGGCAACTTTTGCTCTGTCTTGTTTTTCTCATACTTTTGTTGACCTTCACTTATCTAAGAGGCTTGATTTTCTGAAGGTATATTTGAATATCTGCTTCCATTATTTTTTCATCCCATAGGGATTACAGAGATTGGATGTTCTATATCAACATAGAATTTGCAATGTCAGGCTTCTGGAAACTAAATTATGTGATCATTCAAGGTATTTTACTGAACTGATACCACTAGTAAGATGTATCAGGTGCAATCATGTACATGTAGATACTACTATGTAATGTTACTTGGATCTAAGTAATTTGAATTTTAAAATCTCTTGGTCCTCACAAGCTGTTTGTTGTTGTTGATGTTATTAAGGGGGAAGCATTCTCAGAATATTCTGAGTTGAGAGGGACACATAAAGATCATCAGTTTCAAGCTGAAACCTGAAAAAATTAATTTCTACTCCCTGTTGATTTCTTTTGTACCTCTTAGCATATTTTACCTACTCTGGATCACAATTTCTTCATTGATAAAATAAGATAAAGATGAAAGAATATGACAGAAAGTTGACATTGTAATGTTTATTATTGCTGCTAAATTGGTTAGATCTGAGGATTTCTATGTTACTAAGATGGCTGATATGAATGATCATAAGCATTTAGTTTTAAACTTAACACACTGCAGAACACCTTGAAAGTTCCAGATTCACAATTTCCTTCATGCCCACAACAAGCCCCAAAAAACCAACCAAACAAAAAACCCCAACAAAACAAACAAAAAGCCCCCATAACTAACAATTAAATCAGATAAAATAAAAATCCAGTTGAGATAAAATGTTTGGTTTGCCACTAGGGAAAAGCCTGGCAGAAATCTGCCCTGGCTTTTACAGCGCACCTGAGAATGAGTCACTATGTTTTGATAATCTTGTGTTTCCAAGATATTTTCTTTTTAATTGCAACAACAACTAAATATATTTAAAAGAAAGCTACATCTGCTGGGTCTTCTTTTCCTTGGCAGAATTCAGTAACAAGTGTGCTGCATAGCTGGCTCTCAGATCAAATAGCTGCTGCCTGGGTGCTTCATTCTAGTCCCTCCAAAGCCAACAGGGTCCCACTGTAGGACAAATCCCAGGGACGCAAGACCAGAACTCGTCTGGCTTCTTCCTTTCCTGATGATGACCCTCACCTGGTGCTTTTTCCTCACCCAATTTGCCTCACATGGGGCTTTGAGGGAGATTCCCAACTGAATGTCTGCTCTTTTCATAAGCTTGCTGTAGTCTTAACAAAGTATGCCTAAAAATAGTAAAAATAACAATAACAGTCATATTTTGTGTGTGTGCCATCAACCCTAAGGACATGAAAGCCAGGCACCCATTGTGCTGACTTATTGACTGTTATAATGATTGGCATGAGAAAGGAACATCACAGTTCCTTTGATACTTGAGGGAACAAAGGCACACTTTTCATCCCGAGTTTACTTACAAGTCTAAGGGATGAGACTGAGCAGTGCAAAGAGTTGGCAGTGTCAGTGTGGGGGCAGGGTGAAAGGGAGAAACCCACAGCTTTTATTTCCACAGATAAATAAGGCTTGTTTCTATTAGATCTCCTCTATGAGTTGAACCATGTGCTTCAGCACTGCGTCACTTCAGAGTCATGTTGTTTCAACAGAAAAAAAGGTATTTTCCACCTTTAATCCTCTCATAAAAATATTACCACAAAAGCTTCTTCTAATATGCATGCCTCAGGAAACAAACATTTATGATTCCTGATGGTAGAAATGCCCTACTAGTACTGACATGTTCTGCCTTCCCCTGTCTTTGTTTGGATATTTTCCATGTTTTGTTTTGTCCTCCTTGTGGTTATGGGTGTAACCTTATTCCTGCACTGGTCTGCTTCATCATGCCCCTTTGCATGAACTTAGAAGGGAATTTCAAATCTTGGCATGCTTCAGCTCCTGGATTATGCCAACATCCATTTGAATTGAGGCAGACAGGGCCCGGGGGCTTTGGACAGAGTCTAGAACTGAGATGCAGTGATGAACTAGGACAGGGAGATTGTCACAGGCTATGAAACTCCAAAATGGTATAAGATGCAAGTGGAAATAGATGAGGTGTAGGCTGTGGGTCAGCTGTTGCAAAATATGGAACCAGATTGACTGCTCAGCTTATTTCAAAACACTGGGTTCTCCTTTTAGACTTGAAAAATAATTAAGCACAGAAATCTGTTCTGTTTTCTAGAAATGGAAAGGAACTGGCATATCAGCAAGTTTAGTGTCCTTAGTAAAACCAGAATTGCCATTATTTTGAGCAGAAGATATTAGCTATGATATTTGACTTGTTTCCCAAAAGACTAAGAAACAAAAATATCTTCTAATGGCTACAGTTATTTCCATATTTTACTGCATTTTCTTTATTTGGTTGCCTCAAGGTTTTATTCTTTGCCAGCAGTTGTAGAGCATGGGTAAATGGAATTAATCAGCAACTTACAGATCTATTGCTGATTTAGCACCTAAAGAAAAAAAAATTATAGAGTGAAGATGAAGTATATTGTTTAATTACTGCAACATCAAATTGCTTCAGTTAATCACCGAGTGAATATACTCTAAAGCTTTTAAATCAAAGGCATACAGTCATTTTCAATGACCCCACCATGGAAAGAGCTTCCATATCATCATGACCTTAAAGCATACAGCCTGGCTATGACAGACTAGTATCATCTGCAAATTTGGCTTACCCTCATCCAGCTGCTTATTTGGAGTCCAAGTGCATGTCACCAATGCTTAGCCATTAGGCCATGAAGGCAGCAGCTCTTCAGTGCATGTATTGAGACCAAAGCCTCTTTGGCATAGTGACTTGATAAATGAGAAACCCTGGCCAGTCTTCCCAACACCACCCAGGGTCAGCAGGGTGGGACAGAGACATTGCACACTGGGCACGTGTCCTCTCCACCACTACAAGCAGCAGCATAAGTACACCAGCATTTGAGAATTAGTTTCCAAATTAGCTCACATAACTTGAATACTAACTTTCCAATTGCTTGGAACCTTATAAAAAACCAAAAAAAACCCAAAACCCCAAAACAAACAAAAAAACCAAAACCAACCAACCAAACAAACCCCAAAAAAACTCCCCTCACTTAGATGCTATTTATTCTTAATGTTTTAATGGTGAGTTTTAGCAAGGAGAGATTAAGGTATTACCTCTGGTATTTATGGCCATTTTTGGTGACTTTTGGGAGAGACCTATCTTTTGGACAGAAAATAGAATGGAAGAATGCTTTACCAAAATATTTTTCCCACCTTATTTCTTTTTCTAAAATTCCATTTGACCATTTGCTATTACAGTCTTAATATGCTCATTGTCCATTAAAATAATTAAAATTTAATATGAACATTTAAATTATAATCCCTTTAAGCACCTCAAAAGAGGGGAAGGTAGAATTGCAATAGTCTGGTCTGCTCTTAGGTGTTTGTGACTGTCTTCCTGTTTAATGTCTGCATTTCTCTATCTCAGAAAGGGAACACTGCAGAATAATGTTATGGAATACCCAGCCTAAAGACTGAACTTCTTCTAGGGTTTCTTTAGGCCATTTTGAAAAGGAATACAGTGCCATTCTGTGCCAGAGAGTTTCCTGGTCCTGACCACTGAGAACTGCTCATATCACAGTCTTACTGGAATAGGAATTGTGGCAAAAGGCATTGAGGAACTTCTCGGGTAGCAGTGCGTGTTCTGCAACAGTGCTGGACACAGATTCTCGTGGCTTCATGTCCTGTATCCACCTGACCTCAACTTTAGGGCACAAACAAGGCAAATTGCCCCATCATTTTACTGACTTGTGTTTTTTAACTTCACAGGTAGTCTTTGACTTTCATTCTAGATATGCCAAGTAATTTCCACCTTCTTCTTTCCTTCCTTTCCTTTCATTTTTATTTGGGATAGAAAAGATTATTGCATGCATCTTAAATCTCCAGCATTGGAAGGTCACTGACTTGTTGGATTAAGTCCAGAGAAGGGCCACTAATTTGATTAGAGGGATGGAGCAGCTGTCCTATGAGGAAAAGCTGAGAGAACTGGGTTTGTTCAGCCTGGAAAAGAGAAATCTTTGGGATGACCTAATTGTGGCCTTCAAGTACCTGAAGAGCCTAAAAGAAAGGTGAAGAAGGGCTTTTTACAAGGGCATGTAGTGACAAAAGGTAATGGTTTCAAACTGGTAATAGTGACAAGGGCATGAAGGACAAAAGGTAATGGTTTCAAACTGGAAGAGATAAGGTTTAGATCAGATAGTAGAAAAAACTGTTTTACTATGAGGGTGGTAAACCACTGAAATAAGAGTGTCCAGAGAGTTTGTGGATGTGAATGTGAATCCCTGGAAGTGCTTAGGGGTGAATTTGACGGAGCGCTGAGAAAAGTGGTCTAGTGATAGGTGTGGTCTAGTGAAAGGGGGCTGGAACCAGGTGATCCTTCTGGTCCCTTCCAATCCACGCCGTTCCATGACCCTATCATTCTATAATATCTGGAATAAATAATAACATCACAAGAATGCTTGCGCTGCATCCTTGAAAAATCATGCCTGTGCCCGTCCGCAGTCGGAGGAGAAGGCTCGTTCGGGAGCTCCAGCCCTTCCTGGTGACCGGCGCGTCCCTGCGGCCCCGCAGTGCCGGGCGGGATCCCGGGACCGGCACCGGGAGGGGCCGCAGTCCCGGCAGCCGCCGGCAGGGGGCAGCAGCAAAGCGCCCGCAGCCCCGGGGCGCGGTGACAGCGACAGCGACAGTGGCGGCCCAAGCCAGCCGGTCCTGCGGCATCCCCGCGACAAACCCAGCCCAACAAGGCGTCCCCGCACGATGCAGTGCTGCACAGCAAGCCTGACGGAGCACCAGGAGGTGCGATTGCTAAAAGGTCTCCCTGTTTTTGCTGAACGGCCTCCTTTCTGTGACCTTCAGGAAAGCGTCTTGTCAGAATAGACCTAGAAAATGTTGATTTTCCCACCTTCCTTGCAGAAACTGGCGTCCCCTTTTCAGTCCCCACCTTCATCTTCTGCTTGTCATCCCCTCTGTGCAAAGATTGATCTTGGTGGCATGACATGATGCTAAATAGGGCGTAAATGGATTCTCCCAAATGAGGTTTGGCTCTTTATTTTCTCAGTGTGTCATCATGTGCCCACTTCCTAAAAAGCAGCCCACAGCAGTGATGTGGAGTGCTGTCACTGCGATGAGTAAGACCAGGAGAGAAAGCACAGGGCTGAAAATAATTTGCAGAACTGTAAAAATCCAGGCTTACAGTACTAGCTGAGCCAAAATCATGCAGAGTAATAAAAGCCATACCAGATGCTGTAAACAGCCTCCTTTTAACATTTGCAATGAATAATATTAAAAAACCCAACTGATACTCATCAAATGCTACTAAGCGCTTGCAAAGGCTGCGGAGCAGAAAGCTCACCCGAGTGACCTTTTCCACTTTGCATTTTGGGGGTTTGCCTTGTGCCAACACTCGAGCAGCCAGCATCAACTATTTGCAGGGCATGGTGCCAGGCTCCCAGAGATGTCCCCGAGGGTACAGGCAGACTGCCAGCACTGCCTCCAGGGTCAGCCAGGACAATGTGGCACCCGAGCAGAGCTGTCCCAGGGGAGAATCAGCCTCACTGGCTCTGGATGTGCATGGCCTGGGTGACCTCCCAAGCCCACAGTGTCCAGGGGGTTGAAGGGCTGGGGGTTGCTGCAATGTCATGTTTACAGCATTGTGGTAGCCTACCCAAGATTTACTCAGTCAGGCAATAATTGTGGCAGGAACACTCAGGGCAGGTCAGTACTTTGCAAGGCCCTCAATTCAGCTTTTGCTGGGGAAAATAAAAATAGAGAGCTGCTGCCCTGAGTACTACTGAGCAAGACAAAAACCAGTGTCTGGCTAGAGACTGCCTGTGAGCTTTATTTTTAAGAGGGTTAGCAGCACTGTGATGCTGTTCCCATGCTGTGCTGATATTTAGTCCTGGCTGATACAAGAAGTGACAGTTTCAGCAGCTCGGGGGGTGTAGCCTGACCCTCTCTGTTTATGCACTTCCTTATGGAGGACTTTGCCTTTGCTTTGCTACTCTGGAATGCTTCCTCTCAACTGTTTATTTGGATTGGAAATGCTATCCTTATTGCTTTATGTACTGAAATATAAACCCTTATTCTCTGTTCTATTCCTCACTTTCTCTTCACCAAATGGAGGCGAGAGCTACCAATCTGTTTATAGCCACTCACTTCTCAGATTCCCATATTTCCTGTTTATTTACTTTAAGAAAGTCTGTGCAGAAAGTGCATGGCAAGTGACAAGAGCCACAACTTGGAGTGGCATTGCCTGGGTCTGCACCAGTTTATTGGCAGGCCCTTGGCAGGTGAGATTGGGGAACACCCTTAACTTGGAGCCTGCCAGGTGCTCTCTGGGATCTCTGCATTGCCATCACATTGCTCCAGAGGAAATAAAGCCACAGGTCCGATCCTACCCACCCTGCTGTGTACTGGAGGATACGTTGTCCACTCCCAAAAATGCTGAAAGGAAGAAAGTCAGGGGAGCCAGGGCTGAAGATTTTGCTCCTGCTGGTACCCAGAGGCATAGCGGGAAGTTTGGCTGCAGCTTTTGCAGCGGAGAGCCGAGCGGAGCAGCCTCGTGAAATGGAAACCGTCTGGTAGCCTGGGAATTGTCTTTGGCGCACCTCTCCGTAAACTACACCCAGGCGTTCCGGTGTCGCGGGCAGGAAACTGGAGACGGCTCGGTGCGGCCTGTGGCTGGAGCAGCTGGGAGCAGGGCGGGAGGAAGCGGCCTGGGGCTGGAGCCTGCTGGCTGCGGGAGCTGTCTGTGCTGGGCCCGGGGCCTGCATGGGCGGCCCTGCTCGCAAGCTGCAAAAACAACCCGCCGCCTCATCGTGGCTGTTGTTATTGGAGAGGTCGGGAAAATGGGATGCGGCCGCTTCGGCACTTAAAAGCATCGGCAATCTCCATCATTCATCTCGCTGTTCTTGCTGGCGTGATTAATTTTCAAACGTTTGGGCATGATTGTGTTAGATTCTGTAAGTAACGGAAATAATTTCCTAGAAATATTTTTTTCAATCTCCTTGGTTAAAGGTGGCATAAATTACGCTTTTATTGCTTTAATAAACAGGCTATTAACAGACACTGTGATGGAAAAGCAAGGCTTTACACAGATGTTCAATTTAGGATTATGCCATACTGTTTTATAGTGACCTGAAATTCTATATTGGAGAAGAACACACATTGTTCTAATTATCTTGATGATACAACAGCTTTATAGAACTTGCTACAGGGTCATCAGTTCAGATGCAGGTATGATTCATACTAGGCATAACAAAATTACTCAGGAATATGTCACCGTTGATAATAATCATTGTTCATATGCTCTTTAAACACAGTAAAAAGAGCATGCATTGTTTAAGGTTGACAACACCATGGGATTTCCACTTTTCCCAAGAGGATAGAACAGTATTTTACATTTTTCCCATGTTGTGGTAAATGGCTAAGTCCTGGCATAGTGCACATAGGTTAGCTCACAACCAAGAAAGACTGCTGACCCTTCATCTCTGGAAGCTCCATGAACAACTGGGACACCTCAGGAGTGGTGCCAGTTGATTTCTAGATAAATGTGATTTTTTGGAGTCCTTCCTTTCTTTATGTTCCATGATATTATAATGCTTTTTATTGTACTTGAACACCTGCTTGACCAGTAGACATGACCTCTCAGGATTCTTATTGTAGAATATGATTTTTTTCTTTATTATGAGCCAGGTTTAATTAGAAACTGACTGTAATATTCTCTTTATTTGCACCTCTAGTTTCTCTCATCTGAAGCTGTGCCTGTGGAGTGCTTTCCAGGGCCACACCTGCAGACCCTGATTTTTGCAGTCATCCTCTTACTCTGTTGTAAAATCTTTACATGCAGAGGCTGTACGCAAACAGAGAGTACTGGCTGTAATGTAGTTACAGAATTGGATACAAATAAATCAGTTTCAGCTGCACTGCACTGTAGCCAAGAGTTTCCAAATCATATCTGGAACAAAATAATAATATAATTTCAGTAAAATTTAATGAGGCTGTAACTCCAGAGACAGGTAGTGGGCATAACTCTAATCCAGGAGTTTAGTTTCCTGTATCCTGAAACAAATTTATGTCTTCAGTGGATGTTCTCTTGAATGTATCTTAAATAAAAGGCATGCTTGTTTTTACATTGTTTTCTCTGCTGCACTCATCATATCGCTTTCTCATCCTCATCTGTTCTTTGGCTTTTGCCCTGCTTTTATGAGTTCCTCTCATGCTCCCGTATTATACTGGTTCACAGAAGTTCACTCATAAAAATTTCAGTATTTATTTACCTTGTGCTACTTTCTTATTATAGCATCTCAGAATGTACTGTACATTCCTGATTCCAGAGTAGTACATGGTCCTGGGAACGCCTGGGTGACAAACTCAGGATTACACGCACACACACACGCCTTTTTACAGGATTCTTTTCACTTACACACCACTTACACTTACCAAAGTGTTTTAGCTTTTTCTTCTCTTTGTCATAATTCTTTTAAAACTAAAGGAGTGTGATTGTGAATAATGACAGATTATTTCTTGTGTTCATTAGAATAAAGATTCCTTGTGAAATCCTACCTCACATTATTACAATTGCTCATTTAAAGAACCACCTGAAGTTTTACTTCATGTTTCTCACCCTGATCTACAGCTCAAGGTATACCACCTTGTGGCTGGCACTGCAGGAGGACTTGAACTTTAAATGATATTTGACTTTTATTTTACATTGCACCTTTTATGACTTTTACCTTTTGTGACTTTCTGTAGGCAGAGGTCTGCATCAAAATGGGCATAAATCATATATATATATACATATGATTTTTTTTTAGTGTTAGATTCTTCACTTTTCATTTTTCATCTATTATTAATTTTTTGCCTTCAGTTAGATCCACTCTTTCTTGTCCCCTTAAAATTCAAGTGGTTTGAAAAGGTCTCTGATTCACCACTAATGCCAGTGTCATTTGACTTGTATATGAATAGTCAGCTTTCATTGGAAAAAGGAGTGCAGGAGTCAGGAAAGAAATGCGCTATCACCTCTCATGGGCCACCTGCCTGCACTGGAGGAGGTAAGGAATTCCAGGACAAGCTGCTTTTTAAACCTAGCACAGCAAATACATTCAGAAGACATTACTTTATAAGTCATTCCAAATGTTGGATCAGTTTGTCCTCTGAAGCCATAATATGATGCAGCTACTTTCAAAATCCATCTGCCAGCCAGACTAAGTAATTAAACTCCTCTCTCCTGCTCCCTCATGAAATGCCTTGAGGTCTGTCCCTCCTTCCCTTCTGCTGCAAGGCCCAAGAGGTCACCTGGCACTGGGGTGGGGGGTGCAGGTGTCCCTGCAGTTGGACACCAAAGGCTCTGAGCTGGCCAAAATGCTGGCCTGAAATAAACCCATGGGATGCAGAAGCTGCGTGTCCTGACAGGTGCCTTCATCCACGTGCATCAGCACTGGTGCTGTGGTCGCCAGTTATTTTGCACCCAATGCAGTTAATTCCCTGCCAGCCTCCTGAACCCTGTCTCTTCCATATATCTTGGTGAGCCAATGGGGATTTAAACAATATTTGACTTGGAGGTACTATAAGGCAAATGCACAAGCCATCAAAGGCATGTTTTATAATCATGGCTTAACATGATTCTTTTCTTTGGCATGTGACTGAAAGAAAAAAGATAAAAAGGTGATTTTAAAAGCCCTATGATTTTAAGCATTCAGAATGTCCCAGCCTTCTACCATTGTGAATCCATTTTCCCATGTTGAAGGGGGAAAGTTTACTCGGGAGTAATAAACAGGCCCCGTGGGACTGCAGCGTGCTACTGCAGTCATGCACAAAGTGAGTCGGCCAGGAAAGGGATGTCAGCCAAGAGGCTTCAGTCCCACACTTCAAAGGACAACACTCATGGGCAACAGCTTTATTTTCCTTTTCAAAATGCTCTCATGAGCTCTTTGCTGCACTGCTAGTGATACTGTCGAGAGACAATGTCCTGTGCACATGGAAATATAAAAGGATGATTCTTGTCTTATTGACATCTGCTGCGGTGTCCCAGAAAAGTGGGCTGCATCACGTAATAAATTTAAAATAACCGTACACCCAACCTCATTACCAGGCCTAAATAGGCAGTGGATGAGAATCAAGTTAGTGGGATACTATTTCCTGAAAAGAGGTCATTGCTTGTCCCTGTCTCATTGTTTTGACCTATTTATAGTTTTTTTTAAACACTCAAGTACTTAGGGAAAAGCCTTCCTGGAGAAATCTATTTGGAGTGGTTTACCTCCAGATGAGGTAGTTCTCATTTGGCTGGGCAAACATCAAGAGCAACACTGGAGATTAATAGTGGGTGTGAGGGACACCTATGGGGATGGCATGACAAATGTTCCAGGCCAGCCCTGTTGCCACCCCCAAACCAAGGTAACAGTGCACATTTTGATCTGTTTCAGGGCATTGTCTCTGCCTGGATAACCCCTCTGAAATGCTGCTCTGCCTCTTGAGGCTTTTGCTAATCCCCATCCCAAGACAACATATAAAGAGTATTTTCCCTCTGCATGTGTGGTAATATGCAAGTAGATTCAAGAGCCTGAGGGACAGAGCCAGCCCTCCCCTAGTTGGTGCTCAAACTGAGGTGAACTCACTGAGGCTGGGAGGTAGAATAGGATCCTAACACAAAGCCTACATTTCCTAGCGCAGAATAGGATCCTAACACAAAGTCTACATTTCCTAGTGCAAAGCATTTGGTAAAGTCCTCCTGCAGTGGACAGGGCTGGAATGGATTGGATCTTGATTTATAAAGTGTCAGTCTCTTGGGTAGACAGAACCTGGAATTAGCACCCATTGGGCTGTGCAGCCTCATGGGTAATCTCAGCATCTGTTGTTGTAGGTGCCTACTGAAAAAACTTGAGTCTGAGGGCTTATGAGTGATCTTCATCACATTTATGCAGGACTTAGCCATAGAGACATTTTCTTCTTTATATTTTCCCTGCTAGCTGACAGGTGTAAGCTGCTGTTCAAGAAATATATATTTTATCTGTTGCTCTTTATCTTACCACTATGACTGCAAAACTTTGTTCAACTCACCAATACCTGCACTTTTTCATCAGAGACCTTATGATATGCCATCCAATTTTCTACAGTGTTATTTGGAAATCAGATTGTGTTGTTTTCAAGAAAAACAATTTCAAATGGGAGAATTAATTACTATGAACCCATTTCTAACTTAATCAAATATTAAAAAGTTGACAGGCTTCAGAGTGCAATTTTCTTTGCCGAGTAAGGTTCCTGGCTTCCTATTATTGTTGTGGTTTAGAGTTTGTAGCTTCAATTAGTTCAGTGCTGGTGTGTATTCAGCTGCTACTCTCCTGGCAATACCATGACTTGGTGACAGTTCGCTCCTCCAGTCTGAAGTAAAGAAGCCAGTGGGATGACCAGCTGATATATTTATCATAATCTTGGAGCCAGGGTATTGAGACAAGTGGGGACTTGGAAATCTGAAGATTAATGCTGTGTGACATTTCAAAAAAGCACAACTTGGGTAACAGTGGAGTTGCCTAAAACTACATTACTTATTTCTAAAGGTGAACATCTCTGCATTAGATGTTGTATAGATGTTGTATCTTTACATTCTGTATTAAACAGCTCCTGACCTCTGACACTCTCTGAAAGTAGAGAGTTACACAGCTCTTAGGATGGGGCTCTGAGCTAAGAACACTGCCCAGCCCATGCAATGCTCTGCTCCTTCACCCCCTAAATGGCAGCTGACCCCTGGACCTGGCCTTCTCTTCATGCCAGCATTTCATGTGCTGGCAATGAGATGTTCAAAGGGAGAAGTTCAAAGGAATTTTCTTTGGCAGAGGTGGGGTATCTTCCAGCAACTGAAGTACCACTGGCCAGGTGAAAATCCTACACCGGCTTGTTGACCTCCTCATAGACTCCTTGGAGAAGAAGCACATTAATGGTGTTCTGCTTCTCATTACACCGTTTTTGGTTTTTTTTTTTTTGTTTTTGTTAAGATTCTCAAAATTAGTGGGTTTTACATCATCTTTGCTTGCTCAAGGACAGCATTTTCTCAGTTCCTCTGGAGCAATAGCTAGATTTTGTGTTCTTCAGCATTACCTTCTATTTTGATCACCTAGTAGAGCAGAAACCAGGATGCACTCTTCATGCGTATTCCATCTTGTTAGAAAGATATGGGCATTTGAATCAAAAAGGCCTACTGAAGGGTAATTGAGGGCACATTTAAGTGTCTCTGTCAGAAAGGAGACAACACAAAAGGCAAACAGGTATGTTCTGAAGATCTCACTGTTATTCCCTGAATAAAGGGCGAATAAATGCTCCTAAATGTACCCATCCAACATCCTGCTGCAGTCAATTTAGAGTAGGTTGATCTTTAAAAGGGTAATTTTTGGGGGTTTTGCTGAAAGCAAGACAGAAGGCTTTGTGTTGTCACCTGGACTAGACATCTCTAAGCAATGCCTTCTGGGTCCAGTCACTTCAGAATAGATCATTCAAACACAAACAGAGACACTTTTGGCCTGTCCTGGAAAATTCATCATCAAACAGAGAAAATGGAAAGGTTTTATTCTGTAATGTCAGTGGCCTTTGCAAATGTGAATTTTAGCAGGAAAGTTCACAGAGAGTGATTTAAAGTTTTACAAATCCAATTGAAGTAGGCTAATAAAAAGCTTGGGCTAAACTGTTATTCTGGAGGTTTGTTCCTCTGAGACTTCCTAGAGGGCATTATTAGTGCTGTGTGTCACAAACACTTTGATCTGGCAGCAGAAGTCCTTGGAGCTGGCAGCAGCTGCCTCTCATCTTGCCCCAGCATGTCTCATTACTTTGGCCATGGAGAACTTCCTTCTCAGAGTCCAAAAAGGAAATAAAATCAACAGGGGAAGGTTGAGCAGCTAATATAAACCCATCTCCTGACTGTTGCTATGTCCTGACTGTTAAATACCGAGGAAACCTTCCTAGGAACAAATGCACACTGATGTCTCACCTTTTCAGCTGGTCTGTTTGTATCAGCCAGGAAGGTTGCTATATTCCCTGGGAGAAGACTGGCTCTTCCTGGCAAGAGGACAAGTGACTCAGGATGACTCACTGGTGCAGGAGAACCTGCTGGCAGGAAGGCACTGTCCTCAGTAGTGACAAAAGTCCTCTCTGCAGCTTGGTCATGGGGAGCTGCAGGAACCAGCCTGTGCCTGGGTGCTGCAGTCGGATGGCACAGACCTGCTGACGGGAAGGAAGCCCCAAGGACATGCAGCATGGCAACAAATCCTCTCAGAGCTGGCCAGACAAGGTGCCCTCCCTGCTCTTGTTCCAGCTCAGAGGGGCCAACACCTGTGCAAGTGTACTGGCTTTATCCTTGAGGTAATTTTTCTAATTCTGCTTTGTTTGCCACAGCAGACAGTGCCACAGCCCTCACTTCCATCACAGCCAGTGGGAGACAGCTCCTGCCCAGCTTCCCTGAGCAGCCCCACGGCTGGACCATGGAGATGAGGAATGCTGTTCCCTGCAGGCACTGCCACAGCAGTCAGGGTGCCAATTCTCCACCCCTGCCTCTGCTACAAGAGGCACCCAGCACAGTCCCTTCATGAAGTGGATCAAATGGTCCTGGGCTCGTTATCTTGTGACCCAGCCAAATATGTTTACAATGGCTGGTATTTAATTCAACAAGTAACCCAAGGAGCTGTGTACAGTTTAAACTGTAACACTTTAAAGTGTGTACAGTAAAACATTATTCTTCAAAAGACTTTCAGACTTTGGTTGTTCCTAACATGAACTATTCGTGAAAGGTCCTTTTCCTCTGAGGTCAAAGTCTTCCATCTTAACATTCTTCATGGATAGAAGTATACTTTGATACTTCTCTGCTCTCTTTTCTGCCATGTGTAAAATATTCAGTGACAATGGACAATGGATTAGAAACTGACAATAATTTGAGGAGAGCTGAAGGTAAATTCTGCACAAAGATGTAAGACAAGGAGTGATGAATATTCTCACTGCAGATGGGATAACTAGCAATGGCATAAATAAAATTATTTTCCTGATGTCATGTGAAGAAAGGAGTACCTGAGAAACTGCTGGAAAAATAAGAAGTAGTTAAGCAAGTGGCAACTGCAGACGTGCTTTTCTGCTGAGGATCACACTCACATGGCTAAGATATGATCCCAAGGGAGGAAAGATTAAAGATAGCTGCTCTGTTGATCAGAGATGCCATCAGCTGATCTGCGGCCACAGTAGTTCATGTGAGACCCTGTGTTCTGGCTCTGTGATACCAGCACATCCCTCTGTGTGCTACAAGTTGTCCCTTTGGCATGTCATGTGTCTATGTGTTGACTGCTCCCCAGGGCTGGGGTGACACATGGGCCATTCTGTAGCACTGCCTGGGGCAGGCAAGGAGATGTCTCTGGTGCTGCTGTGGTGTGGCAGAGTCACTCTTCACAGAAACCTCTTTGCTTTGCCTCTTAGCACTCCAAGTACTCTGCTTTCTGTCTAGGTTGGATGTGGGGAAAAAATATGTTCTCTCCTGGCAAAGTAAATTCTAATTGCAGGTGTGAAAAAGTAAAATTATTGTGACAAGTTCCTCCTCAGAGGGATGTCACTAACCTTAGTGGTATTTCATAAGAATTGAATGTGGCCTGCTGACTACAGAGAACAAGAGGTCTGGGTCCTGGATTTGAGTCTCTGCCAAACAAGCTTAAAGGTCTTTTTCACTGAAAGATGTGGAGGACATGGGAAATCCAGCATACACAATTTATCTTTATTTTAGGCAAAATGGATGATGGACATAGAAGCACACCAAGATGATGAAAGAGCACTGTTTGTCAATAGCAACAAAAAGTGGGTGACAAAACAGGCTGATGGGAGTGATACAGCAGTGGTGCTAAATCAGAATAGGACTTGGACCAAGCATGGTTGCCCTGAGATTAACACCTTCAAAATCCTTGAGTCCTGTCGTAAACTTAACACTACCAAGTGCACCAAACTTGAAGCTTGTACAAGACACATTAGGGGCAGAAGCATACAAATAAGATATTACTGGGTCACAGTTTTAAAGGAAGAACAAGTATGAAATTATAAGTTTAGGTAAGAAGTGGACAAGAAATCCAAATGGCTGCACTACAGGGCCTTCTACCTCTGTTATGGCTCAGGCAATAGTCTGTGAAAAGCTTCAGGTTAGACCCACAAGAAAACTTAGCTATCAGACAGGCACTGCTGACTGTCAAATCTGAAATAACCTGCAGAATCTGTCTGTTGGCTGCTCCTAGTCTTGGAAATACATGCATGAAGGCCCTAAACATTTACACTTCCATCACTAATACCACTTGTGTCCCCATGCATACTCTACGTGCAACACAGTGGTGGGTTAAAAGGTCTCCAGCCTGCCTTCAGGTGGGTCTGACCTGTCACTGTCACACCACAGGGCTGTGCAGAAATACCAGCCCAGAAACCTGAAGCTGTGAAAGCTTGCTGGGTGATGCTGCCAGCAGGCAGAGGAGTCAGGGCAAACGTCTGCACCAGGATGACTGGCAGGCTGTCTTAGCTGCAGTCTGCTCTGAGAACAGCCACAGGCTGCCCTGAGTGTCTGCTGGAGGGCTGGAAAGAGCTGGAAGGGCTGGTTTTGGCAGGGCTGTGCAGCTGGGTGCCCATCTCAGGCCACACTGAAGGGCTGTCACAAGCAGGATAAATCTTTCTTGCCCCTTCTTGCCTATGAGATCTGAGCTGATAAGAATTCTCTGGAAATGACTGTCAGATTAGGCTGAAAGCTAATCAGGGAAGATGGTGAGTAATTCCACCTGTTGATAAATTGCTTAATGCTGAAAGCATTCACTTATTAGGATGAGCAATCTTTGAGTCCTGACTTGGTGAAAAGGATCCTTGACCTTATCCAGCCTCCCAACAATTTTTTCAGCAGAGACTGACCACATGTTGTGTGGTGAGGCTCACTGGGCCTCTTGTGCAAAGCACCGCAGCCTCCCTGGTGTAATTAAACATGTATTGATCCTGAGAGAGAACTAAAAAAATTATGTTTGTAATAGAAAGTGAATCTAAAGAAGTTCTGGGTCTGCTACTCTTTCAAAGTCTTGATACTGGATGTGCTTATAAAAATGACCCAATTTGATGCGTAAGTCTACTAGCTGATGTAGGCACTCCTGCCCTACATGGGAAGTAGGGAGAACTTCCTTTATCAGACTTCTGTTCCCATGTAGCTCTGAATATCCTGGGCTGGGAGATGGCATGAAGGTTATTTTCAAACCCTTAATTATGGATTTGCCTAACTTAATTCTTTTGCAATTTATTAAATGAAGGAAAGGAAAAATGATCTTGTGACTGAGGCAGAGGGACGGCATTCATGAGTTTGGGACTTTATTAATCTGTTCCCTGGGTTTCCTGCTTGGCCCTGGGCAAACTGCAATCTGCCCATGCCAACATTTCCTTCTCTGTAATGTACAGATAAGGGTGTCTACCTCACAGGTCTTGTTTTAAGCTAAATTCATTATAATACTCTCATGCTTTCAGGATTTTTTTCCCTGAGATTTGCACTTGTATTGGAAGTACAAAGAATTATTGTAATCATTACTGCTAACAATAATGATGAATGCACTTCAGTTTGGAATGTGTGCCTCTCACATGTTTGTTTATAGCTTCAGAGCATAATAAATAATTCTGTGATACAATCTCTCAACCTTGTTCCCCAGCCCTCTGCTCACCCTGCATGAACCTGCAGTTACACTGGCAGTCCTAGACCAGAGATTCAGGGTTTGCTTGGCCTACCACATTCCCTCATGGAGCTTATAATCAGTAGGATCATCCCTAAGTGTAGCCTCCCTCATCACAGTATTACCCTGCTATGGTTCCCCAGGCGATAGCATTTGAGGGGGAAGGCAGGAGCATATCTCTTCTGCAGGTCAGCAATGCTCGGCATAGTTCCACAGGCAATGTCTTTGCTCCAGGGCTCATGAAGATCCTACATGAATTGTGGCAATTTTAATTTCATGCTCCTGTGAGTGTGAATAGTATTGGCCCTACCATATTCTTGTGTCTGCATGTACTGATGGCCCCTTCTTCTCCCATTATATCCCTCCCATAATTTTAGGCTTCTCAGCTGTTGCTGTGGGATCCTTTTTGAACAGTGATGACACCCACACTGCTTCATGCCCTCAGTAAGATGATGGTGGATCTGACGATACTTGTTGAAAGTTTAGCACTGAGACCACAAATCAGGGAGTGTGTCTTGATGTCATCCCAGAGATGACATCCATAAATCAGATCAGCATGTTCTGGCCAGCTCAACACACCAGCTCACCTTTCAAGTTGCTTCATAGAGGGATTGAATTTTCTTCTTCTCTTATATAGCAATAAGGAAGCAAAGAAGACTTCCTTTTAAGAGCTAGTTTCAGAAGATCTGTCCTGCATTAAAGCAGCTGAGTTATCTTGATTGAGTTACCTTGGCCCAGAGCAATGATTTGAGGTGACAGTTTCTTGGAAGAGCTGTACCATGTTTTTCTGTCCTTCAGTTCCGTGTACGCAAAATTTTCAGCTAAGAACAAGCACCTTCCCATCTGGGATTCATGGGGCTCCTTTATAGTCCTGTGAATATTTAGCAGCTCTATTCTGCTTTTCCCTTAATGGTTGTCTTCCTGAGGACACTTAGAGGTGGAATATTCTAAATAATTGTAAATTCAGAGAACAATCCCCGTGTCAAAAAATCTCTCAGGGGTAAAAATAATTACAGAAGTAAAAATTTGGGGGGAAAATGAGATATCAGTCAAAGAAATTATTTATTTGTTTATTGAACATCAAAAAATATCTTGCCTGTTAGCAAGTCGAAATGGCATACTGCCTATGCCATAGGTCTATACCTAGGTGTGTTTAGTTATTTTTTCTCTGCATGAGGACAAATATAGGCACTAGTAGATATATGTAAGCTGCTGACAGGTAAATTTACTTGCTGGCATATCTCTGAAAAAAATTCAAGTGTTGCAAATAAAAGGTATCAATGCCATTTGTTTTTAACTTTAAAAGAAAGTCCACAGAATCACTAGGGTTGGAAAGAGAGATCATCTAGTCCTATCCCTGTCAAGGCAGAGTCACCTAGAGCAGGTGGGTTTTGAGTGTCTCTAGAGAGGGAGACTCCATGACCTGCCGGGACAGCCTGTTCTGGTGCTCTGCCACCCCCAGTGTAAAGAAGTCCTTCTCATGTTGAGATGAAACTTGTTGTGTTTTAGTTTATAGCCATTGTACCTTGTCCTGTTGCTGGGCACCACCGAAAAGAGTCTGGTGCCATCCTCTTGGCACCTGGCTTTGAGATATCTGTATGCATAGATGATATCCCCTCTCAGTCCTCTCTTCTCCAGAATAAACAGGGCCAGTTCCTGCAGTGTTTCTGAAAGAAGCTCCAGATTCCTCATCTTCTTCCTGGCACCCCACGGGACCCTCTCCACATCTTTTCTTTCTTGTACTGAAGTGCCCGGAATTGGACAGAGCTTTCCAGATGTGCCCTCACTAGGGCTGAGGAGAGGGGCACTTCTACTCGGGCAGGTTTTCACCTCCCTCAGCCTGCTGGTCACACTCTTCCTGATTCACCCCAGGATAACACTGGCCCTCCTGGCCACAAGGCACGGCTGGCTCATGGTCAACTGGTCATCCACCAAGACTGCCAGGTCCTTCTCCACAGAGCTGCTCTCTTGGAGGTCAGATCCCAGGCTGTGTAGATATTTGGGGTTATTCCTTCCAAGGCACAGGATTCTACACTTGCCCTTGTTGAACCTCATTAACTTTCTCTCCACCCAGTTTTCCAGCCTACCAAGGTCCAGCTGAATGGCAGCAGAGTTTTCAGGTGTGTTTGCCACTGCCCCAATATCATCATCAAACCTGCTGAGGGTAAATTCCATGCCTTTGTCCAGGTCCTTGTTGAATAGGACAGGTTGAACAGGACAAGTTGAATAAGACTGGACCCGCTGTTGATCCCTGGGAAATGCTACAGACTACAGGCCTCCATCTGGATTCTGCTGTGCTGATCACAGACTTTGAGCTGTGCCATTCAGCCAGTTCTTGTTACAGCCTTAGCGTTCATAGACAATGCTATAATGAGTACAGAGAAGAAATACATCTCTAGAAAATTATCTGGAAAAGGATATCTCTGTATATACACTGCAGGGAGGTTAGCTCAGTCTTAAGGTTTGAGAGTAATACTGGTATGATACCAGATTTTCTACTAGTCTTATGTACTACTACTACTCAGTACTTTATCATGATAGGCAAAATTAGGCATTCAATCTACAAACACAATAAAATTAAATATTTTATGCAAGAAGATAATCTTTGTAATGCCTTCATAGTAAGTTTTTCCTTGTAACTTCTCTAAACAGAATGGGATCTGAAAACTCTTATCTTGATTTTTGGTCTGATTTTAATGCATTTCATCTGCACTAGTGAAAGCTTGAAACGTGTTTCCCTATCTTTCTACTCTTCCATTCAAAGGGAAAAACAACATTGCATGAACATTTTATTCTACTTTTTCAACAGATTTCTCTTTTTGTATTAAATCTTTAGAAGAAAAAATACCTCAAAACAACAAGCTGTTTACTCTGTGTTTCACATCTCAGCTGCTATTATTGTATAAATGATTTTGTTTAGAGACAGCTTGGCAGCATGTGACACTCCATCATCAAAACCCTGCAAGCCTCACTGATGTGTTTAGTGCCATCTCATCTGTTTAGGCATCTTCATCTATAGCAATTTGTCACATCCCTCAAAAAAGCAGAACTCAGATTTTGAGAACTTGCACCTATTAAATGCAGAGCTCTGCAAAGGGGATGAGATTTTATCTTTTTGACCAAAAAACCCACTGTAGAAGATTTTGAGAATGAGCAATGCAAGGAAATCTGGCCAAAATAGCAAAGTTCCAAATGTGGTAACAGGAGCAATAACAATACAATGAACTTCTATTTGTATTTACATAAATTAATTTCTTAATTTAATTATGCTATTATGCCCACAAATTTGTATCAAATCCAACAACATAAACCCAAACTCAGCTTAATGAAGACACAATAACACAGCAAGATCTCACTGTGTAATTACACTAAGGCCTTGATGGGTAGCCAAATGAACTCGCTGTCCTTTCCCTTGTCCTTGGCTGACTGTTGTTTGTTGTTCTGCTTGAACTGAAGCAATTTTTTTTTTCTGCACTGTGAATGCTTACATTAATATTTTTTGGTATATCCCCTGTGGTGTGGGTAGGTTTTACCTAAAACAGATCATGGTGTATGACCTAAGCACTAGAAAAGTCAGGCCTGAACTCTACAGGAACTTAATGTGCACTGCCAGGAGACAGCTTCCTCTGCTGTTGTCATGGAAAGTTTATGGACACTGGAGGTCTAAGGTGGCACTTTGATGTGCTGTTTTTGCAACATATGTTCAACCACCAGCTGATTTTAAAAAATATATAAAGTTCAAGTGGGCTTTGAGCTCACAGTAAGCAAAAGGTCATTGACCTGTGCTTTGATGGATATGGTTGCTGTCTGTTTTTTTGTGGTAGCAGGCCCCTCTGGCAGTCACATGGTTATTCAGACCTCTTTTCATCATTTGAGAGTCAGGATACACATGGGCTAAGCTGAACCCTATTACTTTTTTTCTGGTGGCAGCCTTGATAAAAAATGTTGAAGTAGTGTGTTGCTTTCATGTTTAACACATTGGACTTTTCAGACTTTTCTTGTGCTGAAGAAGAGCTGCATAGATAATACTATCTGTGGTGTGGAGCTGTGGTACATCAGGGACAGAGCTCTCTGCAGCTTTACATTAGGTGTGGGACCATGGGAGGAAGGCCAACACTTAACAACACTTCCTCACTCAGGTCTGCAATCCCTGAGACTGAAACAGAACTGTGGCTCAGGCTTACACTGGGTTTTCATAGGCTTTTAGGATAGTTTGGGTTGGAGGGGGCCTTTAAAGATCATCTAGTACAACCCCCCTTTGTGTGTAGCCTCCTGCCTTTGTTTCTCTTGCCTCATTAGGCTGTGAGCTCTTGCTGGTGGAGGGTACCTGTGCTCAGTGTTGGTACAGCACATCAGGATCCCAGTCCCACTGATTCCTCCAGGTGCTGCTAAAATAGCAGTGAATAGATTCACTGCACGTGCTTTGCATGTGAGCTGTGTTCTTCAGTCTTGCTTAGCTAGGTAAGACATGGTGCTTTTCCTGCTCCCCAAGTGGGTAAACACTCTCAGGCAGCCAGAGTAAATTAATTTCAGATGCAAGTGATATTCAAGGGTCTCCATTGGCCTGTATGTGCTTTTTGTTTTATTCATCTCTGTCCTCTTTAATTTGGTTAGATAGAGATAATGAAAAAAGAAGTGAGAAAAGGTGTTGCTGAGCTGGTAAAACAGGCTTTCCTATGGCAAGCAGGCTCCTCTTATCTGGAAAGCAGGGCTTAAGGACTTGATTCTATGATATTCTTTATCTTGTGACACTGGTAAAACTAAAGCAAATACCTTCCTATAAGCTGGCAATTTTTCCGTCCACTTTGCATTCAGGCAAATACCGATTCAACAAGCCAAGCCAAAATCATGATAAATGAATATTCATAAGAGAAAATAATGAGAGAAATGACAAGATAAAGGAGAAAAATATATTCACCTACATGGCTCTTTCCTATCCCAGCTGAAAGAGTAGCTTTTGTAATAATATTATTTAATGATCCCAGACAATGTTTAGCATTTCTAACCCATGTTTAAGTAGCTGGTCTCCACACATTTTTAACCCATGATGCAAAAGCACTGCATAAAGTCAGCACTGTGTGTAGCAAAAGTGCACTCTTCTATTGAAATCATATCATCAGAAGTGTTGTTTTCATAGAAGGAAAGAATCATTTATGTTGGAAAGGTCTTTAAGATCATCAAGTCCAACTGTAATTTTGCTGGTAACTGATAAAAGGTTTTTTACCTACTTGAAGACTGTGGATGGACACCTTAAAAAGCCTGGAAAAGCTTGAAAATTAGTTATATAAAAAGGTTGTGGTAGAAAGGCAGCCAGCCATTTCACAGTTTGCCTTGTTTTTCTTTTCTGGCCAGAAAAAAGGGCCTGGGAAAACTCTCCTGGGCAGAAATTGCAGCTGTGTCACAGAAATGACACGATCACAGGAAATACTTGCCTTATAGCTGCTCACTGGGATCCCAGATGGCTTCAGTGAAGTTCACTCCAGCTCGTGTGTGTGCATGAGGAGCAGCAGAGTAATGTTCCGAAAACCAGTGCTCCTTGGGCCAGCAATGGGTTTCTCTGCCCCATCCAGGCTTTCTGTGGTGAGGTAATCAGAGAACTGTGTGATGTTACAGGGGATCCCATACCACTGCTTTACTTACTCCACAGAAATGTATCTAACATGAGGGACACTTCTGTTGTTTTTGTCAAAGAGAAATATGAAATACTTGCATCCCTTTCCAGTTAATTAGGAAATAACACAATTTTGTATCAAAGGAGCTTCAAGTGATTAAGCTGTTGAAAGTGGCGACTTCGATTATAGGAAGCCTCCAGGGACAATATTGCAGCCACAGTACTAATAAATAATTGCCATTAAATAACACTGAGGCATGCTACTTCTTAGCTGTCCTGATGGCTGCATAACTTGACAAGAAGAATTCCATTGCTGACAAATAAGAAAACATTTGATATTTTACTAGGTCAAATTTAAATTACTCTTTTAGAAAGGGTTTTGTAAACAAAACAATTCTTTTCTCAAGTATGACATGTTTGTGTGGTTCCTGCTAGGAAAATAAATTACTTGGGAATCATGATGTACAAAGTCGCACAAGACAAAGAAGCAACAGCATTTTAAACAAAAAATTGCAGGTGATCCATGTGCTGAAAACTCCTGTCAGAGCTGGTAGCAGCAAACAAATCAGTGATGTGCAGATTTCATAACTTTATAGTTAGTTGTTAAGACTAAGAGGAAAATAACCACTTAAAAGGCTGTAATAAAATAGGACTAATATCTGTAAAGATCAGAAGATACGCATATCTTCATCTATTTTGCTTTCCTTTGTAATGTAAGATGCAAAGTTAACTTATTTCTATTTAATTGTTATCTAAAATCAAATGCTGGGCTTTTTCCTGTTATCCCTTCTATTTTTGTATTTTGCTGCTGTTGCATTTAAATCGAAATGTCTCCATTTAAACATTTTGCAAATAAGTGGCATAAAATAACCCAGGAATCCTAATGGACAGCTTTATGAATCACTTGGATAAATGTAAAGCAGACATCACTAGCCTTTATTTCGCAAAAGACTGTGATGAAATTTTTTTAAGGATTGTGTAAGTACCAAACTAACTATTGACTTTTTTTTAATAATAGTCCTTTCATTTCTAAATTTTGTGGGTTTTGGTTCTTTTTTTCACAGCTTCAATTTCTGTTTGATAGTATGAATTCATCCTCCTGCCAGCATCCTATCACAGAATCACAGAATCACAGAATCACTGGGTTGGAAGAGACCTTTGAGATCATTGGCTCCGACCCATGCCCTAACACCTCAACTAAACCATAGCACCAAGTGCCACTCCAATCTCTTTTTAAACACATCCAGGGATGATGATTCTACCATCTCCCTGTTCCACCATTCCAGTACTTTATCACTCTTTCCATAAAAAACTTCTTCCCAACATCCAACATAAATTTCCCATGGGGCATCTTAAGACTGTGTCTATAGAGAAGGAGGAACGGAATGAAGATTGGAGAAAACTGCAGGGTTCTCCTATCACTCTGAAATATAGTTACTACCGTCTCTTTTTCTATAGAGATATATAGGAATTCTAATTAAAATTTCTGTCACTGCTTGACAGCAAAATAGTAAACATTTGTAAAGTTCTTTCCTGGTTCTAAACTCTTTTTCACATAATTACTTTTTATTTCAAGGTGTCCTAGACTTAGAGATGAGGAAGATGACAGAGTAACAAATGGTGTCTTGTCAGACACCTCTCCTAGTGTCTGTGAAGATACTTCACAAGCAGCTTTATCTTTGCTTTTTTCTTTCAAAAATTATCTTAATGGAGCTGGTTGTCTGGTAGGAGGGAGGCAGCTAATGATGTGTGGACAGAAAGGAAAATGTAGGTGATATAGCAGGAAATGGAGAAGATGGCAGATCCCTCACTTCTTCAAACACAGAGAAATTCTGCACTTCATAAACACCACATAATTATGGAGAGATAGTTTAACACACAAAAATAAACCCTTTAATTGTGTGTACTGCTGGCTGCAATAAATGATGGGTGTTTGGTTGGGAATGGATTAAAGAGGTGTGTAAGCATATTTTTTTTTCATTCAGGCACTGGTGTTTTTCCTTGACAACCCATTAGGATAATGTAGGAGGCACACGTGGAATGAAGACACCCTTTGCATTCATCTTCACAGTTGGGCAGAGAGAAGCTCTGTGTTCTTGCCTCCATGATTTCTGCAGTGTGAGTACAACCTGGTTTGTGGCTCCTCAAGGAAAACCTTGTCCATGCTCAGAGCAGCACACAAGATCAAATGCTGGCTGTGGCTGAGGCCTTCCTCCTGGTCCAGTGTCTCCACTGGAGATAAAAGATGTGAAGAGGAAAAAAGCCCTGTGCTGGCAGGAGTCAGAAAAGCTGCTGTTGTCTGTCCATAAATGCAGTGGGCAATTGGTTCTGCTGAGCTTGCAGGACAGCTTGTGCAGCAGAGAATGTCATGCATACATTTTTTCAGGACCCAGTTCAAGTCAGCACTGATTCTCCCTCTCCTATTTTTAAAAGAGAATGACACAGTTAATTTCAATGTGCTGGCACAGGTTTACTGCTGAGTTTGGTAACCCAGCTCCGTCAGATATTCCCTTCACCCGAACATATGCTTACAACTGTGGTATGCAGAGGGAAGAACAGCCCTTTCCCTCCATGCATGATGCCAGAGGCAGATTGCCCGCTGGACAACACAATTCAGATACCACACACAAAATACTGTGGGTCAGGCTTAGGCCAGATGCATAGACCTCACTTAGTGACTTATAAAGTAATAAAACAGTAATAAACCTGAAGAGATCCCCTGATGCCTGCTTCCACTGCACCCCAAGCAGGATCATATTCTTTCTTGCCCCAAGCGGGTGGCAGTGTGGTGGGGACTGGATCCCTTTGCTCTGTGGAAGCCTCCTTCTCAAGTACCAGCCTCCTCCCCTGTCTGCCTGGGATTCACTCCACACACATTAGCTAAAAAGAGCCACAGGAAAGCTGGAGAGGGACTCTTAAGAAAAACATTTGGTGAGACAGCAAGGAAGAACAGCCTCAAACTGAAAGATAGTAGGTTTAGATTAGATATTAGGAGAAAGTTCTTCACTGTGAGAGTAGCAAGGCATTGGAACAGGTTGCCCAGAGAAGTTCTGGATGTCTCAATCCTGAAAGCTTTAGGCAACCTGGTCTAGTGGAAGATGTCACTGACCATGGCAGGGGGGTTGGAATGAGATCTTTAAGGTCCCTTCCAACCCGAACCATTCTGTCATTCTATGATTCAGGTGGCCAGCAGCCACCAGAGCTGCTCCTCAGCTGGGAAGAGCGGGGAGTCAGCAAAGGGCCCAGCCCTGTAGCAAAGGGCACCTGGAAAGCAAGGCTGAGAGTGTTTGGGATCTGAGGTTACATTTTGGGAATATGGGAAAGGAATGCCAGAAGGGGCAGGACAATCTAGAGAAGAGGCCACCACTGCCTCCCATGCTGGCACTGGCACCAGCAGCATCAGGTCCCTCCCTGCAGCCCCCAGCTCTAGTGCTGCACAGCTCCTCTTCCCCCTTTCCTGAGGCAGGACCCTCACAGCCCAAGGCTCTGTGTTTCTGCTGCCATCGTCTTCCTCCTGCCACAAAGATCCCTGGAGCAGGCCATGCCCAGGTGTGACACTGCCCCTGTAGGGGTTTGTCTGGGCAGGTACAGTCCATCCCAGAATGTGTCTGCAAGGGTCGTGCGCTGTGTGTGAAACACTCAGCAAATCTTACAAAGGTCTCACAAAGGTCTGCTTTGAGATAGAAATGATGACATTAGTAATGACTGGTCAGCCTTTACTCAGTAATGGTGCAACTGAATTAAATTCACTGCAATTGGATCATCAGTTTTGACTATTTTTTTCTGCCAAAGGAGTAATCTAGAGGTAGTCCACAGTCACCAGAGAGACGACAGCCAGATTAAATGTTCAGGTTGGAGTAAACATGCAAGATAAGCCTGGCTTTGGACATGGGTTGAAAAGTATGGTCAGACACAGTTTATACCCTCAGCTGCTGTGAGCAAGCCTAGCTTTAATGAAGGTGTAACAGACATTTCCATCCATGTATAGTGATAAATCCAGAAAATCTAACTGCTGCCTGATGAACTTAAAATAATACAGCAGTCTCTGCTCTTGCATTGGTTAGAAATACAGTATTGTTTTATACTGCTTTGCCTAATTCCATATGGAAACTGAAAGGAATGTTGAATGGCCATTAATATGGTCATATTTTTATGCCTGTACAGTGGCCTCTACCTGACAGCTTTCACTCCCACGGTAATTCCAGTTAAAAAGAAATTCCATCTCTAATCTAAATAGTCAGACCAGTAAAATATTTAAAGCACAAAGCAGGCCTGGGTGGGTGTGCCTGCCCCTGTAGTCAATGCCGGTAAGATAGGAAGGGTTGGTGCTATTTTAAACACAACCATTGCACTTTTCCTGCAACACCCCTGTGTGTACATCTAGCATGGTGTGCACTTAGCTCCAAAATGGGCAGTGAGGAAGCTGACAAATTTTGTGTGTGTTTGAACTTTCATAACCCCCTCATCTGATGTGCTACAATCTCTGCAACAGCAAAAGACTCCTTTCTTCCTGTACCTGAAATAAATAAGTTCTCATTGCTTTTTCTAGAGTAAAAAATGAGAAAACACTTTTTTACTTTTCACTTTTTCTGGCTGATCCAGTGGACATCAGTAACTCACTAGATCAATTATAATAATTTTTTAATTATTTCTCATTATTTTTCCTTAGTTCTCTCACACTGTCCTCCAATCCTTATTTTCACTCAGATTTGTCAGTCTTCCACTTCAGAGCCTCGTCTTGTTTCAAATCTTCCCTTAGTTTTGAGCTTTTTCAGACATGTCTATCCCTGGGGACCAGATGGAGATTTTTGTCTCCTACTTGTCCCTCACTCTGGGAAAAGACATGTGACAGAACACAGGAGTCATGATTTTTGAATGTTTTCACCCTCTGGGACTGCTTAATCTGTTTTCTCCCCCCAGCACCCACTTTTCCCTTTTTCACACTGTTTTTGTGGAATGAGTCTGACTGCTTCTGCAGGAAAAGCCGTACTGTCACTCACTCTCTTGACACCCCTCTGGGAAGCCAGGCTTCTACAAACCTTGCCTCACCCAGGTGCACATGACTTCAGCCCATGCTTCTTGACTGCAGCAATAAGGAGTAGTTAAGTTATCCTTTCCATCCAGGTGTCTTTGTCTGCTGTCCACACACAAGCAAAGCTTTAAAGCACTTCTGTGGCATGTCAGTATATAGAAAGTGCCCAAGACCATGCAGTGAATAACTAGGAAGAAAAGGCGGAGAATTTACGTCACTGGTTACACCTTTTTTCCCTCTTCTGGACTCCTTCCTCTGTGACCATGTACAAGTCACAATATTTCTGTGACTCAGGTTCCACATGAACAATGAAGTAACAATGCCTGTTTTCTAGGAATGCAGTGAGGATAATGCTTCAACCATTACAGAACACTTGGGATCATCACTCAAAAAAGTCACAACAAGTGACGGCAACAGTCCAGGCCTCTGTCCTCAACTGTTTTAGTTCACAGCATGAAGAACCTCCTGTAGAGGGTTTGCTAGGCTCGGCTCTGGTGGCACACTTGCACTACCCTCATCTCACAAACAGAAAAATTAGGTTTTTTTCTGTGAGCGTCTGTACAAAGCTTGTATGTTCTAACACCTCCCATGTACTATATATGTTGTGCCATTACTTAATGACAAGAGCTTGAAGAAACATGAGAGTTAAAGAAGTGGCTACCAGACAGTAAAAGGGGAATTTCTCAGTCTATATTTGTGCAGGGGAACAAGTGCCCTGCCACAGAGAAATGGTGAGCAATTACCAGTTCCAATTTGTGGTGGGAATTTTATTTGAATGAGGATTTAATCTGTGGTTTATATATCTGACTTCAGAAGAATTGCAATTATGTCTTGTCCTGAGGTGGCTAATGAGCCTTTTCTTCACTGACGGGTCTATGTAGCTCTTGTCATCAAGAACTGTAATAATATTTTGGTACCAACAGGGAAATAACTCCTAGTGCTTAGCAGTATTTCTGAAGTGAAATCAAAAGCAGAAAGCTGTTCTATTTTATTCCTCTTCTCCTTTTGGGAGGGAAGTCACAGCAGCTCACTGAGGCTTAGTCAGTAAATCCCCAGCTGGGATTTGAAACTCATGACATCAGAGAACAAAGCATCTTTGCTGTGCTAATGTAGGCAGCAGTGATGTGTCATCGGCTACCACGCACATGTTAGTGTATCATGAGGGTTCACTTCTGTTTTATCCACAAGGAGCAACCTTATACTTTGGTACTATGTAAACACTACATCTATTCACAGTCTCTCTCCTTGGGTAATGGTTCTCACATACAAAGTAGCAGCATGCAAAAATCATTCTGCTGATGAATGAATTACTTTGATCAGAGCATTTTGTTAGTGTTCTTTATTTTTAGGTAGTATAAAAGAAGATTCTTTTGTACAAGAGTCACAGGCCAAGGGAGAAAAAACTGTGATTTGTATAAAGTGTCAACAGGAACTCATCTAAGCATTGGGGTTCCTGGAAAGCAGAAGGTAAAGAGAAGCATCCAGAATACTCCTCTATGCTATTTTTTGAATGCCAAAAAATAGACAAGGCGCACACCAAAATTGCTGCCTAAAATCACGTCACCAGTAAGCTTAGCTCTATCTTCCTTTCTTAAATAGTGCTCAGTTGCTACAACCTCAGAAACAAAAGCCTTTAGTTAGCAGTATCGAGAAGTCCAGCTACTGCTCGGGACCTCCACACTCTGAATCCTACAATGTGTATCAGGGTTCTATGTGCAACTGCCTGGCTCCAGCTATTCCACAGGACCTGTGTGTTTGCACAGACCTGTCCTGTGCAGCTTCCTGTCACAAGGTGAGGTCCCATCCTCTCTGGCAGTGGGGGGAAACATCTGTGCCCAGTTCCCAGGCGGTGGCGGATGCTGCACAGGAAAGTCCCAGTGCGCTGCAGAGTGCTCGCATCCACCAGGGCTGCCCAGTTCCACATGTGTAGAAAATGCCATCCTGTGCCACAGCCTCAGCTGGGCAGGGACAGCCTGCCTGGAGGGCACCTGCCAGGCTCCCCTGGCACAGCCACCCTCACACACCTGTGACCAGTTCCCACCTTACCCCAGCAGTGTAGGGGTGGTGCCGTGTCTTGGGCTCAGCCAGGGACGGGGAAAGCCCCATGTGCTGGGCCCCAAGTGACCAACTGCTGCTTCCAGGTATCCCTGCTCTCTGTGGAAATGTGCTTACAAGCTTTTTGAAGGTGAAAATGTCAGTGTGTTTTCATAGTCTGGCATTCATATGGTTTGTATTTCCTGCGCTATTTCTTCACGTGAGTTATCTCATTTCTGCTCCCCTTCCCTCTCTCTCTCTCTTGCCTTTGATAATTCAAAACAGACTGTAGTGAAAAAGTGAATTATGCCCTTCTAAAAATCTTCTTACATTTTTATTGCAACTCGGAGTATTCCTGTTATTACTCCAGCTCTCCAGGAATGTAATTAACTACTTGAGGGATTTTTAAAAGTTGTGTCATAGTCATTATTCCAAGATTCTTCACCTCTACCACAGCAATTTTGAGCATGAAAATGTAAGTAACTGGAAGACTTTTAAAAACTAGGAATTGGATCATGGCAGTAAGGAACCATCCACTTCAAAGGTATAAATGAGACCTAGGAAGAGAAGATAAACACACAAAAATATTAGAATATTACCTATTAACCTATTTGGGAAATAGCAACACAGATGCTGCTCCCTCACAGCACAGGTGAGGAAGTAAATCTGTTCATTAATTTCAGAAACGTTATTACAGCATATAATAACATATGAGGGCAAAGAGCAATTTAAGTTCATCTTCTATGTATTCCAAATTATTGATGTTACAGCCTCTTTCCTTGAGTACTTTATACATCTCACTGAAATTTCTCATTTTCTTTCACAATTCTAAAACATTATTTGACAATGCTTTTGTACTACAATATTTGAAGATGTACAGTCACTGTTTCCATTAAGAATCAATGCCAGCCCTTGCTATATGAAACCCTAGGACTGTGTTGTTAACAATCATAATGCTCTGAGCCATTGCTATAGAGGTTGTAGAGAAACTTGTATGAAGTCCCATTGAGGGCAACTGAAGAATGGACAGTTTCTGGAAAACAGCAACAAGTAAACTTTAAGAATGCAGACACCCAGTATTGACAAAGAATATCACACTTAGCAGAAAGGGCTTGGATGTTCTGCTATGGCACTAAATGCAAATATGAAAAATCATCTTTAAGAAAGAAAAGTCTTTTCTAGCTGAATTTTTGTGAGAAATCTGAAAAAAAGGACTTGAATTAAAAGCTGTGTGTAGTAGAAGTACAATCCTACTGACACTTAATATCAGTGACAGTCATCAGAGAAAGGGTAAGAGAGCTTTGTACACTGCCATATGTCAATCTCCGCAGCCTTTTGCACCTAAGTTTCTACCTGTCATTTTGAATCTGTGCTAACAGAAAACTTCCTTTTAATTCAAATAACCTCAAGTAGTAAAAAAATCTATTCACAGAAGCTAAAAAGCTTACAACATTTTTGCTGTCTGTGCACTACACAGGTTTCACATTTAACAGCAACTCAGGATTTTCAAAGTGACACAATTATCAGAAAGGGGTTTTGTGGTATCTTGCCTAATGATAGCATGATCATCTATTCAAGAGCTAGAAATGGCCCCAAAGAAACTATTACAGTGCAATAATGTACTGGAAAAGACATAATCAGAGCCCACAGAACTGGGAAAAAGCCTTCAAACAGAAGTGTTCTAACAGTGATTGTTCCCAGCAGAACTATGAAGCCTGTCTGGCTATACTCTGTTGAAGAGGAGTCTGAGAGGCACAAATATTCATGAACTTGGCTGGCAGCTTAGCAGGAGATTTCTGAGCTCCTGTGGGAACTTGAGAAGCACAAACTACAAAAAATCACCCAGAGAGAAATTAAAGGATGAGTTACAAGCACTAATAGCCTGTGGGTTGAAAGGAGTAGGTATATCCAGGTAAATACCCTCACCCCCAAACCCAGACACAGTGGGGTGCCTGCTGTGGTTTAGACTTGCTTACTTCAGCAAGCAGTAGGGACAACCAAGACCATGCTCATTTGGGAAAAAAAAAAAAGCATATATCAGGAAAAAACATTTTTCATAACTAAATGCAGAGTTTTTGTCTGACTTGGTCTCCATCAATTGTTGCATGTTAAAGCACTGAGTTGTCCTAAATTTTGAGTAAGCCACACACTGAGTAGCACAATTGTTTTATTAGCAGTGACACCAGAGAAGATGTCATGAGACCACAATCACCACTGAACCACCTGAGAAGCCAACATCAGGCGGAGCTCCCACTGTAGGTATGTCAATAAACTGTTTCCATTTGGCATTACTGCACAGCACAGGGTGTGAGCAAATCAGCCTTCCTGAAATCCACCACTTTTCTCTAGTTCTGCTTAGTAAGCTACACATGCCTAGATAAATTTTTAGTCAATTAATCAATGCTTCTAAAAGTTGCAGACTGGACTATATAGTACCAAATTTGCAAAGAGCTAAATTTGCTGTGTCCAATTAATGCCAGCAGCAACAAATAAAAGGCAGTAGTTTTTAAGAAATTGCTTAGCATTGCCCAGGATCAGCTCTGGCTGAATGAAAGGGATTTGGGAGAATTCTGGGAAATCCAACAAACTGCTCAAAATGAGTATTTTTCTAGAGGACTTCTGAATTCTAAAGGGTGTAGAATTTTGTTCGGCAAGTCTCAAAATGAACCAATGCAATGATATCTTGATGGCTTCTTAGGATGAAATATTTCCTTCCACAGGGTTTCCCCTAGGTAGATATAAAAGGGCAAGGGGTTTATGTGTGTAAGGAAATAAACATTTTATAAGGGAACAATATCTAGTAACTTACATGGCCTCATTTCTCACTTGTCTCAGAGGGCAATTTCACACAGGAATTCCTAGAAAAGCAAGCTGGAAAAAATATGTCAGATTTGAATGTGATTTACATCCTCCACAGAACTCAGTGCAGATAAGTATTTTGCTTGAAAACCTTAAAAAATTGTTGAGATAAGAAGCACATTAGGCAGTGTTGATGCAGAGCAAACGAAAGCTCTGAAAAGCCAAGTTCAGGTCAGAGCCAAGTGCTGAACCCCTCCTCAACCACGAGAGGCAGGAGTGAGTTTTCCAAGCTAAAAAAAAAACCCAAACCCAAACCAAAAACCAATAACAACAACAAAAAAACCCCAAACCAAACATGATTATATACATAAAAGAGTACAGGAATTTTCCATGGGGGTGGGGAGCAACAATAGAGAAGTGATGACCTTGGGATGGCGCCTGGAGCCTGAACAGCTTGGCTATTGTATGGAAACAGCTGACTTCTGCACAGGAAGCAATCATTGCTGATTAGGGACTCCAAACCCCTATCTCTATTTTTTTTCTGTCCCTTTTTTTTTTTATTTTGTACGGAAGGCAAAGCTCCTGGGGCTGCTCAGAGTCTCACCGAACCCCCCTGGCCTGCTGCAGCTGGGTGCGTGCGTCACGGGCGGCAGGGACGCTGCAGCCAGGGACCCTGAGGGGCCCTGCTGTTCCTGAGCTCTGGCTGCCAGGGAACACGGCACTCAAGGGCACAGGGTCAGCCTAGAAGGCACTTCTGGGGACACAGTCACTGATATTCTGCAGTGGACCTGGGATGTGGCCTTGTTGGCTCTGTGGGCTTGTTCCCAGGTATCCCAGTTTAAAGAAGAAATTTTCATTATCAGTGCTTTAGTGTGTATTCCCTCTGCAGACTTTTTTGTAACAGGTTTTATCAATGAGTTAAATGTTAAATTAATGCTAGATGAAATGTTGTCAACTTGAGGATGACCTCCTTAAAAGCACACTGTGTTGAAAAGCCAGTTCCTTTATTGGCTCAGGAATAGGGATGCGGGGAACAAAATGAAGCACAAAACCAGCCTCCTGGAGAGCTGAAGAAAAATTGTAGATTTAACTGAACACCATGAGTTTTGTTAAACCTATGTATGCTGAATACACAGAGGAAAAGAGATAACCAGAAACACTGCAGCCAGCTGGGAGGAGGTCAATGGGGAGGTGCTCGCAATTCTTCTTGAGTCAGATAGGAAAGCCATCTCCAAAGATATGGGGAGCACTGAGTGGGGATGTAGGTGGAAGGACAGAAAGGAGGAGGACACTGAAAAGCCCATTAAAGTTCGTCCCCTCATCTTCTTCCAGTGCAGCAACCAGGGACAAAAAGACAGAGGGGACAAAAAGCAGCAGAGCTTAATTAATTGGCTGGAACAGCCACAGAGGAAAGCGAGCCTTGCTCCAAAATCTGCCTCAGTCTCTGCCTCTTCCCAGGAGCTCATCCTGCTGCCACTGTGCTACACACCCCCACACCCCCTCTTATCCCCTCCCTGGTGTTTCAACTCATGCCCCATGAGGAACACAAGTATCATGAAGAATTTAAGCAACTCCAGACATAACCAACAGCAGAGCTAGGTTTTTTCAGATTTTAATGATGGATTTGTGTGTCTGTGGAGGCAGTTAGGAACTTAAGCTGCTTTGGGCTTATAATATTTAGACTGTAGTTATATTGACATACTTTATTTAATGACACCCACATTTGGTATTATGGTGCTTATTCACTGCCTGCCCAGTCCTGGGCAGCCAAGAGATGCTGTGACTAACTTGTCCCACTGCATTGCTTTGCAGATCTCCTGCTGGCTGGTAGGTTCAGATGCTTTGGCAAATTGCTAAAGATGCAACACTGTGAAAAAGCAGTTGAGATCCATGTTTATGAAATGTGTTACTTAGTCACTGAATTTTAGTGATTCAGACATGCTTTCAGCTAAAGGAAAGGAGAGGCCAAGGGATGATAGCCCCTGTGTGATAGGTGATTTTAAGGTATCATTTAGCTAAATCTGTAGGAGATACCAGTGGAACCAGAGGTCACAATATCATGTTTACTCTTTTACTACTCTGACATTCTAGACTTTTGGTTAATAGACTGGTCTCATTTTTGATCATTGTATGGTTTAATTCCCACCATGCTTGAATATCACATTCAGTGAAGGGAAGTAGAAGCAGCTGTTTAGTCTGGCAAGTTTGTGGAAGGATGGCTAAATCTGGAAATGCATAAAGAACAATGCTAAAACTGATATAAGATGTTATATTCCTCTATCACCTCCTTTTAAATCATTGCTAGGAAATCTCACTTTGCTCTGCAGACCTTCTCTGTTTCAGGTGCACTCCTAAGTGTCAGTGCAAGTCTTTTTGGTAGTCACTTCTAGAAGAATGGATTTGGGATTTTGATAGGTGTCTTTTCAGAGATACAGTGAGAATAATGAAAAATACAATAAGCCTAAGTTAATTAATCAAAAGAATTATTACATTAAGTATGTCTGAGATCTTCACCCTTCCAACACAGAGCACTTGTTTTCAACACAGAGCATCTGGGAAACCCCAGAAAATGGTTAGACATGTTTGGAAGTGACATGACTGCTTTCTAAACAGTGCTAATCTTGAAGATACATTTTATTTTAAATACACAGTCACATTAAGACTGTCTTTACCATATGGTATTCTTTACCAGTCTGCTCCTTTGATTTCTGAAGTGAGGGAACAACATACATCAGCAGCGGCTAATTTCTAAAATAAATGTCTTAATCTCATAAATTTGGCAAATTAAAGGTTTGGTTTCTATTATGTTCTATTCATCCCAACACTAATACCATTTCTATCATGGCTGCCTTTCAGGTGAAAGATTTCAAGGCTGGAATTTATTTCACCTAGTTTTAATTGTCTGTAGTTATGGGAATAACTTAGGCCTCAGCTTAAGCCTGGAATCCTCTTCAGTCAACTCAGACCAAGAAGGAAATTCATCCTTTCCCTGTTCAGGGCTACCAATTGACCCCCAACCTCCCTGTGTGAGGCATTAAAGTTCCTAATGGTACCCAAATGTCGGCCATGAAAAATCATGTTGAATAGAAGTCACTGTGGGGATAACCATTTACATATATCGATGGGTAGTGGCCATTGCACTTGTTTGTTCATCAGACACTCAGCTCTTAGGATACTTTCTATATAGTGTTCTTGGATGGGCATTATATGCTTACCTACTATTACTCACAGCAAAGGTCTAACATGACTCAAGTCTTTTGGCATCATTGTAATCCTCCGTATTATCAAAATTCTTACTGGCCATAATTTTTCCTAACATTGAAGCAAAAATTTCCTTTGGTCACTGAACTTAATTGCTTTCTCCTTACTACAGTAATAATTCAATAAGTCTTTTGATTTCTCTAATATGTATCTTGATGCCCTTTGTTTAGCATACCCTGAACTGTCTTGGTAAAAAATTACGAAACTTTATGAAACATTTAATTTTCCCCTTTCCTCATTTTGTTTCTTGTTGTTTTCATTTGTGTGATTTTCCTTTCACTCTGCCCTTGCCTTAGGTTCTGAACCAGTGACTCTTCTCCAGCAGTGCTGTGAGGCAGGCAGGCTGCCCCGCTGCCTCCTTGCCCTGCCTGCTGTGTCCCTGCCCCAGCCTGGCCTCACTCCATGGCTCTGAGCCTGCCCTGGGAGCCTCACGATGTCTGGATTGAGGCTTGAGACAGACAAGGGATCAACAGTAAAAACAGACATCCTTCTCTCTTTCAGACTGGATGGCATGTGGTCATTAGAGGCAGATGGAAGTAAGGACTTTTTTTAGAGTGCCTGAATAATCGGCACTGAGGGGATCTGTCAGTAGTATTTCTGGACATGAAAGTTTTAAAATAGATTTTACAACCAAAGTGGACTGTGAGAGGCTGATACTACTCTTTTTGTAATAATTTCCTCCTCCCACACAACATACCATCCATCTCTACATACCCTCAATGATTTCTTGGTTGGATGTTTTCCTCTCTTTATGAGTCTTTCAAGATGATTGAGAAGTGGAGCTATCTCCAGCTTCTAAAACCTGCAGTTCACAATCCATGCCCTGGGCTCAGGCCTAAGACTCAGTAACTGATTTGTGAGAGAGCAACTATTTCTGTTTCCTTCTTACCAGCTTCATCCCCCTGCCACTTGAGACTTCCTGAAATACTTCTGGTAGAGACATGACAATTAAGTATAGTGCATTTCAATCTCTTTCCACTGAACCTTATAACAGAAAATGGGACATATTCCACAGGATTTTATGAGAACATTTATTCCTCAGAAATAGCTACATTTTGTCCCTATGCTCCCATGTTTAGTTATGCACTTGTCCCCATGACAGACTCACAAGGCACTCATTTGCACTTGCAGCCAACTTAGGCTTAATTACAAGACTCCATGAACAACCAGAAATCCTGCAAAGCCACAGCCTGGAGACTGGTCAGTAGCTATATGACAAGAAAAGTACTGTTGGGTTGAGTTGCTTTCACAGTGACAACTGAAGTGACCCTCTCTTGGTGGCAGTGACCTTCTCAACTGCATTTCTTATTTCTTGTAGCACCCAATCTGCCAACCAGGGTGGAATGCCACTCGGTGTTCCAGTCCTTGCAGTTCACTCCCAGTTACAGTATTGCTCTTCGGGGCTGTTTAGCGTCTTAAGCGTAGGTGGACTTTCCTTTCCAAGAGAGCTCTGAACAACAGAGCACTTCACATCACCACAGCCAGATACAAAGTGCTTTTAAACCCTTCTATAACGAGAGCACTATTATTCTGGAGAGGGAAGGAGAGAGAGGAGGTAATTCCACATGTCATCCACTTCCATCAGAGGCTCCTGAGGATACTGCTATTACTAATGTCTACTGTTTTCTGCAGCCCAGAATAATGCCCACCCTCCAGTACAATTTGTGCCTGCTTTAAGGTGCTGCCATCCGTCCCTCTGGAACAAACACAGGAAATGCATCAGGAGGCCTCAGCTGCAGATGGAAAGCACATCACCGAGCGGCACTTACACTGCGAGATCCCCTAGATGAAAGTCTATTTCAATGAGCATTGTGTTTCAAGGTCCACTTCCTCCAAATCTGGAAAGCTTAAGAAGGAACATCCCACTTGTGTCTGCCGACACAAAGGGCTGCTGTGGCTTGGAGATGTTATCGGCCTTCCCGTGCCACAGCAGCAGCCTTCCAGTGGCGTCTCCCAAGAATTGCTCATTGTTCCCGGGGAGGCCTGACTCCTCTGGGTGGGATCTCATGGCATCCAGTTCAGATGGAAGTAGGTGTTGCTGGGAGGCCAGCCAGACTCATGACAAAGATCTCTGGCTGAGGGGGAGTTACACTGGAGGACTGAGCTAACAAAGTCCATAGCGATGACAGAAGTGGGTACTGATTCATGAAATGCGTCCCTTTTTGTTGGTTATAGCTGGTAAGTACCATTTAGAGCAATCTGATTTGAGCCTTGGCTCCTGGGCTGAGCTTTAGAAACTGAGATGTCTTTGTCCTTTTTTTTTCCCATGCACTCAGGCACTATTGATTTCTATATACGCTTCCCATAGTTGTCAACTTGGAGCTCAGTTATGTCATGGCCCCCTTAAATGAGGAAATAAGCAGCAATCCATGCTTTTAAAGATCATCACTTGAAATTCTGGGCTTCTGTGAGACACACATGACCCTTGAAAGGCTCTAATTGGGTTCAATTTGCAGAAGCCTCTTGCAAGGTGGATGCATGCTCACATTAGCCTAATGTCCTGTCTCTAAAATTAGAGTAAAGGTATAAAAAGCATCTGGAAGACTTCCTAGAACTGGTGCTTCTGGTGCCAGCCAAAGATACTGGGAACAACCACTTTTCTCACAATGATTTGGCTTTGTCTTCCAGACTGCATCTTGAAGCACAAAAGAGGAAAAGGAAAAATGACCTGAACATTTCCGGAATTTAGCAAAGTTTTGATTTGAAGTCTGGCAGGCTCACATTTGAACTGAGGAATTTACTCTTTTTGTTTTCTCATCTTTCTCCTGTCATACCAGTAAATCCATCTCTGGTTTCTCCTCTTTATCTCTTTTATTTTTTTAGGAGGTCAGTAGAAGATAAACTGCAAAGCAAAAATATCTGTTGGCAGTGATTTCTTACATATAAATGAAAAAGATTGAAAACATATGTTTCGGAGAGGTACAGGAGAGGCAGCAGAGAGAAAGAGATACAGCCTTTCCAGAAAGAAAACTTTTAGTCTGCCTTGCAAGCAATGGAAATTCCAATTTTAGAAATTGTGCTACAGGCTAATAATGCACAACATTGTTGGCTATGGCACATGGAAAAAAGAAAAAAAAAGCTTTTGTAATTCTGTCTCTCTGCCAGAGGAATGACATGAAGCCAGTCAAGCACATCAGGGGGAAATGTTAATTTTCCACAGATACAGTCTAAGAACATTCAGCTAATACTGGTCATGCATAACTATGCCTTTTACCCATGCCATAGAGGTGTATCATATTGTTTGGTAAAACGTGAACTTTTGAGTTTTCCATCAATGGCAAACCTGCAAGCTCCAGTTAGTTAGCATCCCAGCCATCAGCATGTAGGGAGCCTGATGGACTAAGGACAGGAGTTCATTGCATAGTTTTCCTAAAATAACGTTGTTATTTTGTGTAGCGTATGCTACAACTCCATGGCAGCAGAGCCAGGGAAAATGGTGACCGAATGGTGACAATGATGTTGAATTACCTCCTGATAACCTCACTCACCCCATTTCTGGACCAAGTGTCATCCTAGTCAGCTGCTGATGGCATATTGCCGCCAGCTTCCTCCAGACTGAAGCCGAGAGAGGTTTTGAAAAAACTGCTGACAAATAAGGCCAAATGTACGCCTGGAATAAGTTTTTAGTTTAGTGTTTACCACAGGAGTGGATTTGGCATGTGGCTGTGTTTAAACCACTTTCTCAAGGGTGCTGTGCTGTTTCTCTGGAGGCAGGAGAGAGCCCATGAGCACAGTACAGGTACAACCTGTGCAGGCACAGTGCAGGTACAACCTCTGTGGCTCCTGGAGTACGCTATACAGCTCATGGAGAGAGAGAATGATAACTCTCAACAGCTGACATGATGGCAGAAGGATGAACAAAAAAGAAATCATTACATATGCATGGAACTATGAAATTCAAGGTATCCCTGCATGAAATCTGCAGTTCATTTACAGCCTGAGCTGTAAATATTTGGCACAGTTTAACAAAAGAGAAAAGAATAAATCCATAACTGTTTTTCCATGTTACAGATCAATTTGTGGTGGGTAATTCCTAATGCATGTCAGACCAGCCTGTAGAATGTCAATGAGCACTGTTTCCTTGGACCATGATGGGTCAGTTCAGGAGTTAGGGTTCTACGGGGCTCAAGGCAAGTCTGTCTGTACCCAGTAGTAGTTGGATACACTGTGAGATAGACATAAAAGTCCAACAACATACTCTGCTCAGCTGTTCAACTATAGAGCTGTTTCTGTGCACCTCAAAGACAGAGACTCCCATTTTACAAGGAGTCATATGGAAAAGACAAGAAGTATTTCATACAAGTTACTTCTGGGGAGATTCCAACTGGACACAAGGTAGAATTTTTCACAACGAGAGCAAACAATCAACCATTGGAATAATCTCCCTAGAGAAGCTGTGAATTGCCCAGAATTGATCACTTTTAGGATTTGGCCGGACAGGGTGCTGGACTATTTAGTATAGATTGTGCTTTTGCCAAGAAAGCTTGGATCAGATGATCCTTGAGGTCCCTTCCAACCTAGTATTCTTTGATATCTCTCAGTGGCGGGAATTCCTGCTCACTACTACAGGTGGTAACTGGCTGGAGACTTACAGAATTGCATTTAAGTGCCCCAAAGCAGAAGATGGATAAAAGTTAAATATCTAAACTTTGCATGCCTGGCACTGCCTAACTCCCACAAATTTGTGAGCTGCAGAGTGATGTGCTCTGGAGACTCTCGATCAGTGCCTATCTATGTGTTCAGGCATTGACACCTTTAGCTGGCAATGGAAAAAACCTTTATCCCTGGTGCCAAACATGAGACTAAAACAAAGGGAGTTAAAAATAAAACCAACATGCTTGGAAGGAGTGTCAGGAAGGGGTCTCCCCAATTAACCAGAATAGAAAGCCCTTCATCTTCTGGAAAAACATGATCTTTATTGTGTAGCACCCAGGCCTCCTGGAAGCACTGCCAGGAGATATTAGCTGCTCACTTTAGACTTACTGATATTGAGGGAGTGACAGCTCTTCTGCACAAAAGCAAAGAGCTCCTTTGGAAGCAGTACAACTCTTCCTGAGTGATAAATACAGATAGCTTCTGGACTCGACTGGGCTAGAGGGCTGCCAGCAAAAGTGACTTGCTGAGAAAATGTATGTTCTTTTGTCACTTTCCTAATCTGCAAGTTGAGAGTGACTTCAAGGCAATTCCAGACTGAGCAGGTCTGACAATAGAAACAGACAGACATGGCACAAATCATTAGCAGAATTGGAGAACAAATACTAAAACCAGTTAGCATGATAGGTACTCTTTTCTTGGCTGTGTAGTCCTTTTCTTCTCCACTCAAAACCATATCACTGACAACATGAATATTTCTTAGACTGTTCTCATTCAGTATTTCTGGTGTTAAATTACAAAGGAAAAAAGAAGTAAAAGTCAGAACTTTTATCTGATTACCTACCTCTTTCCTGGCTGTTCCATTTTTTGGAGATGTATGTTTCAAAGAATACAGTAGCTGTGATATTGCACGCATTGTCGTTGCCTAGATGTCACTTCGGTGACCAGTTGGCATCTACCAATGAGTTGTTTAAACTCACTGAGCACTTGTAATGTTAAAGAGATGCATCAGGTCCAAGGAACTCACTAAGTGCTGGTGACACCCCTTAGTTAATGCTATCCATTTCTGCCTGCAAGCTGCATCTTCACATCATTTCCAGGCAGTCAGGAGAAAAATATTGAAGAACAGTTTGTCATTGATGTTCCCTTATGACAAATACAGCTTCAGGAATGCATGAGCCTGGCTTTTCTGCTCTGATAGAAAGCTATCAACACCAGAAGGAAAAGGAAACTGCTGGCTTCTTTTTGCTGCTTCTCAGCTGATACACCATAGCTGGCTCTGATCTATGACCCTGGCCAATGACTCTCTTGGCCACATGCAATGGACATGCCAGGATCTGTCAGTACAGATGTGCAAGAGATGTGGCACAAAATCATCCTTCTCATTTGATCAATAAGTTTCCCACCAGCTCTATTTGCTCAGCTTTGCTCCCAGATGACTTGCTGCAATCATGACACCATAACTGACCTGAGAGCCAACTTTACAACTTGTTCCAAGAGTCTGAGTGTCTGATGTTTCCCACGTGAACGGTCAAGGTTTTCAGTGGTATTTTTAGAATATTGTGGTGTTGGAAAGTCCAGTAGTCCCAACCACTACAATCAGCCTAAGGTTAATGTGTAAAAAAACCCCCCTCTTGGTGCCAGATTTTACAACAGCAAAGTACTATATATAGCTTTGCAGGAGATAAGGATAATTCAGCCTGATATTTGAAGGCACAAGGTCATCAGCAGTGAGAGCTGGAAAGAAATGCTTCATGCCATGTGTAGGAATGTCTGATTGGGTAAGGACAGCATGCTTTGTCTGTAATTCCATTTCATCACCATGTGCTACTTGTTACTACACAGTCTGAATACCAGATAGGGTTGACTAATAACTTCACCCACTGGGCCAAATTTATGTTCTGAAATGATTTTTTGGCTTATGACTTACTGAATCAAATCTACCCGTTACCTCTGAAAACCTTCTCAATTTTTTTATTTCTATAATAAATTTGCCATAAAGCTCCTATCTTCTTCTTTGTTCAGTATAAAAACTTAAGACCTCATTATCTTGTTTTTCTGTAACACAAACTTGCACCATCTAACACCAGAACTCCCTCTTAGAGCAGATTTCATTCTTCTCTGTAAATTCCCCTTCTAAAGACTATCTTCATTCAAGGTTCTAGGCAACAGAAGAGAGCTGCTTAGCTGAGCATTAAATGCAAAAGTCCTGATTTTGGGTTTAAGCCAGTCCATCACCTAGTTTCTGCCTCATTTCCATAATTTGTAAATGAAACTGGCAATGGTTCTTAGACTTGGTAATGATCAGAGAACAGTAAGAACCACCTACTACAGCATGAGGTCAAGGCTGGGATCACAGAATAACAGAATCACACAGAATCACAGAATTAACTAGGTAGGAAAGGATCTTTGAGATCATCAAGTCTCCAGGGCTGTGACTATGCTACAGCCTGAAAAAGTGGTTCCTGGACACAAAGGCAGCAGAATGTCCTCCATCCACCCACTGTTCCACCCGTGTTTCCAGAGCAGACTGGCTGCATGTGTATTTTGTAGCAGCTGGTCCTGAGTTTGTTTAGGTCACATGAGTTACCTCTCAGGCATTAAGACATAACGGTTCAATTTTTAGTGGGGTAATTTTTTTGATGTCAAAGTGATCTAAATAATGACAGGATTGCTTTGCATCCCACCCAACTGATGTTTTTGTGTTCTGACACTGAGGACATGCATGCTATGGCTTGAGGCTAGAGGCCATGAACAACTGCAGAGAACAAAGCCTACTGCATAACTATGAAAGCCAGGGGAGACAACTCAAGAGCACCCATTAAAACTTTTGACAGTGGCCTTCTGAGTGACCTGTCACTCAAACTACTCCAAGAAATCTTGTTGCAGAGATCCAAACTGGGGGTAACACTTATATGATGCAACTGTGCTGCTTGGCTGGATCTCTTTCATTTAGCTTAGATCTCTCACATACACCAGTGTGCCAAGGATCTAAAGCTAAAGAAAAGGCTTACAGCAGGAGCCTCTCCAGGCTTACAGTCACAGTGAAAAGGCAGGAAAAACCCTCCAAACTGCACTCACCTTGGAAGTATCTCTCTGTTTGCACAAGAAGGTAGACTTTCTCAGAAGAATGTCTGGATAGAACCCTGGCATGTCTCCTTCCCCATTTCTTGCTTGGTACATGCCTTGCACTGCAGAGGGGAAAACCAGAAGCCAGATCCTTGCCTGTGACACAGATTCAGCAGTAGGGTGGGGTTGACCAGGGCAATATTCTGCTCGATTATGCACCCACTGGTGCCAAGCTGCTCCTACCACAGAGTGGCATCAAAAAACTAACTTGATAATAGTGCTCAATACTACTGCTGTTGCCTTCTTTCTCCCTCCCTGCTTATCTCACCTTTGCCTCAGATGTTTCCACAAAGAGCTGCCAGCTCTGAAGCTCAGGTAGGTAGATATGCAGTCCTTTCAGTGGGCCTATAATACATCCCGGCTCTTGCTGAGCTGCAGAAGGATTTGCCCTGCTCTCCTTGGCATTTGTTACTACTTACACCATGGGCTGTTGATTCAAGTCTGGGGATCAAGCGTATAAAATGTTGGAGCAGAGGGTCAAAACCTGAGGGTCCTTTGTCCTTGTTCTGCCTCAGACATCCAATGGAGTGATATGCTGGCTCTGATTTATGTGTAAATCAACAGCAAATACCCACACCACCCCCTCGGGCCTCCTCCACTTCCCCAGCCTTCTCTGCGGAGACTCCGGGTGTATTAATTCCAGCTGGGCACACAAGTTCAGAGAGCCCCCGTGGAACGAAAATAGTGCAACAAAAGGAAGAGACAGACACTTTCAGCGCTGCTTTATTGTGCTGCAGGAAGCTCAGAGACAGCCGCTCAGACGGCAGAAGCTGCAGGTCACCGAGTGGGCGCTTCCTACGAGACGGGAAGCCGCAGCTCGCTGGCTGTGCGCGGGATGCAGGGGCGGGATGTGGGGGTGGGATGCAGGCTCCATCCATCCCCTTCTTTGGAGTTTTTATTGCCGCAGCCGGCGCCGCCGCGGCTCCAAGGCACGGCTGTGAGGGTCAGCACTCTGCTGCCACCGGAGCTGCTCAGAGAGCTCCGTGCCGTGCGCTGCCAGCCTCCAGCACAGGGCTGTGCCTGGCTGTGAAGGGCCACACAACGCCAGGAGCACCGGGAGAACAATCACTGGGTACCACAGGCACGTGGCTGAGTGTGCAGCTCCTATTATGGCGCTCCTATAGCAATTTATTGGAGGAAAAAAAGCAGCTAACAGAAAAAATCTACCCAAAACCTGTCTCCTTTAATGTATTTAATGAGTCACGTCAGACCTTAAATGTCTAGTAAAGATACCAATGTGAAGGGTTATCTGAGCAGAGTATAACTGGTTTTTTGTAATAAAATGGATTTCAAAAGAAACTTCAGCTGTGGCTTCCAGCATTAATTTGTAGGTTATATCCTGTATTTATTATTCTTAGTGTAAAAGTTGGGTTTTTACATTTCACAAATGCAATGGAAGCACTGCATATTTGCTGTAATTGTAGGCCATGTGGAAAGACGACAAACTGAAGGCTTCTTGAAATATTGATGAATTGCAGTCTAAAGAATCACAGAATCACAGTGTATTCTGAGTTGGAAGTGACCCACAAGGATCAACAAGTTCCACTCTTAAGTGAATGGCCCATATGGGGACTGAACCCCTGTGTGTGACAGAGGCAGAGACACACACATACAGAGAGAGAAAGTTAGTTCACAGAGGAGGAAAATCTAGCTCCTGGCAGAAAATATATGCAAATATAAATGTGTACATATACCTACACAAGTTTATATTCTGTTTCTGCCGTTTTTGTTGAAGGGAAAGCATGACAGGGTCATCTGTGATTCTAGTTCAGGAGTCCCAAGACTCAAAAAGAATCTTGAAGACCTTTCTACTCTGGCCAGTAAGGGTCCTTTGCCATCTGCGCATCTCACCAGAAGGGCCCTAACCTTAAGGACTGATAGAGGGTGACATGATATACATACCCGCCCTCCAGAGCTCGTTTTTCTGCCAGTGCAACCATCCATGAGGAATAACTGCCAGAGATTTTATTCTCACAGAAGTGCCAAGATGACAATTTGGTTGCATATATCACAACTCATTTTGATTCAAGTGATATCACCAGTTGCAATAATGTGATTAAAGCCATCAATACACTGACATTCATAAATACAATTAATACCCAGAAACCTGGCCTTAATTTTCTATACCAAAATTATTATTTCAGCTCAGGAGCCAGATGTGATATAATGTTTCTAATTTAGGCTCTTGAATAGTCTTCCCAAGACTAAATATGCTAACCTTTCAAATAGCTAAAAATGTGAAGCTAAAACATGCAAATTATATATGAAAATATATGAAGGGACCAAACTATGGAAAGACCCCAACCTATCTTATCTTTATGAAAAACCAGCAAGTGTGGTGATGCAACACAAAGGGAGAGGTGAATGACCTCCGAAAGCCTCTAGGTTTTCCAATTGTTCCAAAATTGTTGAGTTGTTGCACAGCAGATAGAAGCCTGCTTTGATCTTGTGGTTTGTGCTGGGAAGTGTATAGCTGTCAGCAAGAGGAAATGTGGCCCAGTGGAGTGCTGAGATTCTTGCACACTGGTAAGAACCAGCTACAAATGGGACAGCCATGATTTCCAAGGCAGTGGGAAGAAGATGAAAACAGCAAGGAGAGTTGTGTAGGGAAATCACAGGAAATTTGTTAATTACAGGAGTTATGGCGAGTGATTTTATTTGAGGATTCATTTATTCATTTACCTACTGAACTGTGTTTTCAAATGGATGAATACCTACAAAAACCCCTCACATTTTTTTTCAGTTAAGCTGAGGTGACTGGAGCAGCTGATATTATTTTTCATGTAAGTTCATTCAGTTCTTGTTTAGCCCAAGGGGCTACTTCATTACACAGTAAAAGAACATATAGATTGTTCAGAACAGCCTAAATTTGTTCCTAGTTTGAGTAGGTTCACCTAAAGAAATAAAAAATAGAAAAGTATTTCAGAAGACAATAATTTTAAGAATTGCTAAGAAAAGGTTTCTGCTAAAAAGATTACATATTTTAAGTTGTTAAAAGATTACAAATTGGGAAAAATTCAAGTAAATTCTGAATTATCAGAATTTTTCCTGAGATATTTTTCTTTAAAAAAAAACCAAAACACCAAACCACTCCACTAAATTATTGTATTTGGGAAGGACTACATAAGTACATCACTCTGCTTTCATCTTGCCCATAAGCACTTTATTTATATATTAGTTTTGAATTTTATAGAGTTGCAAAGGAGCTGGGGAAATCCAAGTGAATTATTTCACCTACAGAGCATGAAACACATTGGAAAGATTCCTATGGCATATGCAAGCTGCTGTCCAGTGTCCAGTTCCTTGTTCTCACTGCTGCCCAGAGCAAGGGGCTCACCCATAGAAAAGCTTCGAAGGTCATGACTCTGCCTTAAAACAACTGTGCTGGGTACATCCCTCTACCCTGCCCATTCCCCTTTGCAGCCATTTATACCTGGGTCAAATACATTTCAAATGGTCCCTTAAATTCACAGCTGGTTTGTCCAGCCAGGCTGCCACAGAGCAGCAGCAGCAGATAGATCAATTTGATTCCAGTCTGTTGGACTCCAAGGAGAGTTGGACAGAGTCCATCCACATGAGGATAAGCAGGATATCTGCTTCAATAAACAATGTTCTCTGTTTGCTAAATAGGCTGGATTTCAGCTCAGGTGCCCTGACTGAAGCTTAGTCTGAAATCAGCCCCACCTGGAGTGGGAGGGCTTCAGCTTTGGCTTGAATAGACAATTTCTGCAAGATGAGAACTCTGCTCTCCTGAAGCAGTGGCGGGTCTGATCCAAAGTTCATTGAGGCTGATGGAAGAGCTCCAGATAAATTTAATAGCCCTAGAACAGGCTGTAATTAATACTTTGCTCTCCGTTTTTTTTTTTTGCAAAATTTTTAGATGTTCACTTTTCTGTACACAGTACTACCTTTCCTATTTCTTATTTCTTGTTTGCATTTGCCTATTAAAAGAGCCCTTCACGGACTGAACAAGAGTGAGATAAAGGAAAAGTGGCTAGAGTTTTTAGTCAGTTTGGGGATATTTCTCAAGTCCTATGGTGAAAAGAAAATTCCAATTTGTATTTGTTGTTCCATACTTTTGATCTATTGTCATCCAGCTGAGATATTTGTGTTATATTGCTAAATAAAAAGATATTCAGAAAGCTTTGCAGTTTTTAAGTCACTGTTCCATGAACCACTAGAATACAAAAAAAGCTAGCTTGGTGTTTGCCTCTATTAAAAATGCAGAACATTTTCTTCCTAGGGACTTTTAATGAATGCTGATTAAATGGATATTTCTGTGTTTTCTTCAAATAATTCCAGTGGTTTCTTTGTCATCTAGAATGTCTTTCCTTGTATAAACCTAGTAAATTTCCACAGCCTTTTAATTTGCAGAAATGCTGTTTCTAGGCCTGATAATTGTTCCCTTATTGATAAAATAAATCAAAGAAAACACAAAAAGCATGAGCCATTTTATTAAAACATGATGAAAAACAGATAAAATAGTGTATTATTGAAAGGTTAGTGGTAACATGATGTATACTAATCAATTGTAGTACAAATTTATGACATATTCAGTGAAATATCAAAAACAGTACTCAGTTTTGGGGAATTATATTTTGCCGAGCAAGTGCAGAAGCAGAGGTGTGAGACTGAAGGCATGTGCAGAGATTCTGCCTTCAGCCCTTCTCAGCGAGATTATTTGGAGCGCTGGTTGTAGGGCACAGGAGAGCAGCGGGTAGAACGTTGTGTGGTGTGGGGAGAATGAGACTGACAGGAATGAAAGGCTTCAAGATGCAGATGGATGTTTTTGTTCCCTGCTAGCAGGTCCTGGTTCCAACCAAACAGCGTGACTCGGCTTAGGTAAGATGGACTGTGCTCTCAGTGACTTTGATCTCTCCTATCTCCTGAGGTCTTGCACAACCTCGAGATGAGGAGAAGAAGGGCCTGCTGTTATCAAGGGGAGTTATCCCCTACTAATGATGAAAAAAAGTAGAATTTGTCAAAATGAGGGGTTTTGCTTCGGTTCCTGAAACAATCCTTTCTTTGTGGTGGTCGAAGATATGTGTTGCCAAAAGAAATTGTTTTTCTTTATATATATAAGAAATCTTTCAGTCTCTAGGTCATTTGATACATAACAAAAAGCCAGATGTAGCTTTGATTAGAACAGACTTTCCTCAGATAACATCTAAAACTAAGGAATAATTGCATCTATTTGCACAACTATTTCAATTTCTAAAGGAAATCAGAGTGCTTTCCTAACATAAGGAACCGATCTTGTGGCAAAAGGGCAATCCTTAAAGAGGGGGTTTTGTTTTAAGCTGATTTCTTCAAACAGGTGTAAAAGGCATCAACATTGTGATTGCCTTTTGTCCTTATCTGCTAATATATATGTACTTTTTAGTTAGTTTGAAAAAAAATGGTTTCAAAGAGAAGCAATTTCTAATTATATTTAACATTTGTGTCAGTTTAATGGACAGTAAGTCTCTTATTCTTGTTAAAGTGCCACTAAGTGAATACACACGGGTACCCCTTTCATAGCCAGAACTGCAGTCATCCATCAACAGTTGTTCAATGAGGATGGAATAAATCTTTGAGTGTAGCTATTTAATTTTTAAACTTTTTCTTCCCAATCAAATGAAAACATATTTTGAAATCTATGTCTGTTTTCTTGTTATTCCCACCGGCAGTCTTAGCATTGAATAATTCAGCAGACTGAGTGGCCTATGCCAAGTATAACCTCAAATCCCCAGACTTACTAAACTCAATTTCAAGTTTCTCACTTTAGGCAACACATTTAATAAATTATGTATTTTCCCTTCAAATATGCATTTTCCAATGGATTGCAAGGAGCTGAGACACTTGATACTATTCATTTTCATATTAAAGGAAGAAAAAAAGCTGAATAGGGTGTAAATATTCCCTTAACCAAAAGCCTTACTGTTGGCTTTGTTGTTTTGGTTTGGGGTTTTTTTTTTTCATTGAAATCTAACCCTGGGAAAATGTGACCATACAGAAAAATTATTCTGAGTTCCCGTAATCTGTACTAGATACTATTGCATGAAGAAAATGAGAGGTAAACATCTAATTAAGTGTATAATCATCTCCTTGTGTAATTTGCAAAAGATATAATTTATTCTAAAATTACTGAGAAAAGTACAGAAGGAGGAATAATCAACACAGCCTGGTAATTAGGTATGTGTCCTCTGGCACGTGGCCTGTCATATTTTAGACCAAAAGTGGATCTGAGCTGCACATTTTTGATGCAGATCTTGACTGATTATGATCTCTCCAAAACTCTGGGTGTTTGGCTTATGGTGTTGGCAGAGCCCAGCAGAAAGGGTACAGCTGTGTCCTGCATCGCGATCAGATTCCTACATCTGCAAACACTTATGGGATTTCAGATGGAATTTTAGCCTTATCGTGCTCTCATGGATACATACCACAGAAAGCAATTAAGATGTTGAGAAATCGAAGTGATTGTAAAGCCTCAGGGCTTGTTAAAACTGCTTGTTATCCTCCTCAGGAGAAGGAAACATGGGGGAAAATAAAACCACAAAGAGCTACCATGACCTCTTCTGACCTCTCATCTTTTGCTTCTGAAAGAGCAACGTAAAAAGACATTAAGCTATTAAAGAGCATCCAAAGGAGGGCAACAAAGACAGTAAAGGGCCTTGAGGGGAAGCTGTATGAGGAGCAGCTGAGGTCACTCGGTTTGTTCAGCCAGGAAAAGAGGAGACTGAGGGGAGACCTCATTGCAATTACAACTTCCTTGTGAGGGGAAGAGGAGGGACAGGCACTGATCTCTTCTCTGGAGTGACCAATGACAGGGCCTGAGGGAATGGCCTGAAGCTGAGTCAGGGGAGGTTTAGGTTGGGTATTACGAAAAGGTTTTTCACCCAGAGGGTGGTTGGGCACTGGAACAGGCTCCCCAGGGAAGTGGTCACAGCTCCAGCCTGACAGAGCTCAAGAAGCATTTGGCCAACACTCTTGGGCTCATGGTGTTACTCCTGGGGATGTTCCTGTCGAGGGCTGGGGGTTGGACTCAATGATCCTTGTCAGTCCCTTCCAACTTGCCCTTGTGGGTGATCAATTCATTGCCATCTGCATCACAACTGGAAGCAGAGCAGTGATGTAATCTACAGACGCTTCTATCAAGCATCTTGCCTTAATCTTCACTGAGCTTTCTGCTTTAGTCCCTTGCCAAATTAACTTTGAAGGTATAACATGACATTCTAGACCCTTTGCAGTGTCTGCAAAGGAGTTGTTTTCCATCTTGAAATGCCCTAGCGGTGGGAGTCAAGGGCAGCAACATTTTGACATTGTTAAGTAAATAGCACCTTGCTCTTCCTTAGAATAATCCTCAGATAAACAAAGACCTGATCATTACTCTGAGTGCTTGGTGGTCATATCTGCAGAATGAGTAGAAATGATAACAGCTGGCTTCATGTTCTACGAGAGATGCATTCTCTCGCTTATTCTGAGCACTTCTTACCTATGTGATGTAGCAAGCTCACTGACAAGGCAAAACACTACCCTGCATCTACCCTGAACCTCTGATGAGAAATGAGCCAGAGAGATTACTAGGACCAGCTGTGCAGGAGACACCTTTTGAAGGGACAAGAGATCATTGTCCTGACAAGTGGGAGAAGAGGTTTTGGAATCTGTCTCTTGAGGGAATGTGATTGGAAAGGTGCCTTTGGCAAACGGGATAAAAGGAGTATAGAAACAGTAAAAACTAGAGAAACAGTCAGAAGGCCTCCAACGGGGGAAATATTCTCTAGAAATAGAAAGACCAAAGCTGCCTTATATCAGATTTGACAGATTGGCTGGATGTTGCATCTGGAAAATATTGTAGGAATTTGCACAAAAGCTTTAATTTTTCTTGAAGGCCATTTTTATTTTAGACACTTGCTTTCAGTTTGTTTTACAGCACTAACAATTGCAACTTTGTCCCATCTGAAGAAAAATAAAACAAGAAGAAAACTGTTCATTGTCCTTTGTCTTTATTTACAACTTTCAGGTACATTTGAGAAACACTTTATGTGGTAATGAGAAATAAGTGGCCACTTATCTTTTCTGAGAAGAGTCACTTGAGGTGACTTAGCTGACTCAGTCCTGTGGTGTTTATTGAAATGTGAAAGAAATTTTTCTATCCAGCACAACCATTATAATTTGCTGCTTGTTTGGAAATAGCTACTATCATTCTTAAGCTACTTTGTAATATCATGAGACCTCTACTCTCTTGAGAAATATGTTTCTAAGATCATATAAACTGAAAAACAAAAGATTGCATGAACCCCATTGTGGAAGAGGAAACCCCATGTCTGGAATAACAAATATTTTCATAACATCAAGACAGGCAATATTCAGAAATAGAAAAGGACAATAGAAAAAGTGAAAAAAGGGATCAGAAGCTACTGAAGTTTCTACTGCCTACATATAATGAAATGGGTCTTCATTCCACAAGTTTGCCTCTCTCAGTTTTTTAATCTGTTGGCTGTTAAAGCTCAAACAACTACTAAAGCTTCCAGAAGAAGTGACTGGTACGCAGCTCTGTGGGGGTGTTGCTCTGAACAGATCCTCCCTTAATGGGCCCCTGATACAAGTTGCTACCTCTGCAGGGCAGGATGCCTGGGAGAGTTCTGAAACATAATTTAAAATGTTATCTGCTCCTCCTACTTTTTATCAATATGTGGTCTTTATTGCTTTCAGAACTAGCTGTCACATAAAAGAAAATACAATTTTTTCTCCAGGTTGCTCTACTGTTCAGATAGACTAATAAATACACATTTTAGTTACCATACCTGATGCATGAAACAATATATGAAAAGTGAAGCAGTATTAGAAGGTAAATAAAACCACATGCATCCTCATCTCTGGTTTGTTAGTGCATTGCTCTGGATTGCCTTTGAGATTAAAAAGAGCTCTTTCAGTTAAGCAAACAAACTGCAGGTGAAGAATACACTGCAACTAAGTCAACACTAATTACTTGATCATAATAGTTAAAAAGGAAATAGGCAAGGTGAAAAGGGAAAAAAAGGTAAAGGAAGAATATGCTGATTTGCTGCATTTCTCTTTTGCATACTTCCAGAGCAACACAAAGCCCTCAAGGAAACTGCTGGCATGTGGAGCTGGAGCCTCTGCAGTGCATCCAACCATTTGCTTGAATGGTTACGTTTCAAATTTGGAGAGCAGCCTAGCTAATCAACAGAGATGGCTATATACAATTAGCTCTCGAGACTTGGTGCTGTGAAGTCTGAATGTGTGGGCACAGATGAACTACACCCACATTTAGATTTCCCCAAGGAGAGAGAGGATTTGGGGAAAGCTTTAAAACCCTCTCCATTATCTCTGCTGCGACTCAGCTGAGCACCAGAAGCCAATTTGCATCTCCCTCCTGCACCCCAGGGCAGCACTACGCCTTCTTTCCAGTGGCTTCAGAGCCATTGGGAAATTGCAGCAGCAGGGTAAGCCTCTGTCTTCCCCTGGCTGCAGGATATGAGCCAGGATGCACTCCCTGATCTGGAGGGTCTGCATGGAGGCATGATCTCATTGGGAAGAGGCAGTTCCCTCCTGTCTCCCCTCTATGGGAGCTGTGCCTGTTGCTGCAGCTGCCTGAGCCCCCTGGCAGTCATGCTGGGGTGCTGGCACTGTGTGAGGGCTGCAAGTGTCAGGGTGGGCAAGTGACAGGCTGAGCACATCGAGACTTCCCTGAGGCAATAAAACACACGGCATGAGCAACCATCATCAGACTACAGAGGGTCTCCCTGTCCAGAAAGTCTCTCCCCCTTCCAAACTCTGAGAATGGAAACCCAAGGGCGTGGAAGAAGCTAGAGTGTGCACAACAGCCTGATTGAAGTCACCTTTGAGCATTAGTTAATATGTAAATATATATACATAAGTTTCATATATATAAGTTATTGGTGCAAGAAAGACGTGTAAGCAGTTCAAATCCAGTTGAAAGAGAAAGTAAGAATTATAATCTGACCCTGTTGTCTCCATAGCTTGAATGAAGTAAGGAAAGATGGGGAAAGGTGGCAGAAGTGGGTGGAGAGGTGTTAAACTGCAGAAGCATCACCTAGTGTGAAAACTTACCTAGAAGATACCTAGAAGATACAGGATTGTGTGACAGAAATTATAAATTTCTGTTTTTACTTCACAAACAAGTTGAAAGAAATAATTATAAAGGCAGAGCTAGGTAGGAGAAAAGAAAAGGGCCAGCAGGAGGATTTCAGAAGGAGGCAAGCAAAGGGAGCATGTCCCCAAGCCAGGGATGAGGAGCAGTGTGCCCAGCAGGTGTGGGAAGCAGCACATGCATGGGGGACAGACACTGCAAAGGGAAAATCTGCTCATATCTCCAGCAGGCCAAGTGCTGGAGATATGAGCAGTCCTGTTGACAGGGCATTGAAGGAGAGCCAGTGCTTATCTTCCCCACTTAGACTACTGTGACTTTGTCTGTTACACTTTGACTTCCTTGTTGAATGTTTGCATCTGTTTGTTTTCTCCTTCTGTGTGCCAAGTGTACAGCGACATTTTACACAATGCTCGTCTCCACTGGGAAAATGCCCGAGAAGCATTGCTTGGAGCCCAGGATCAGTCATGGTGTGTCCATAGGGGCTGACACCTGAGTCATGCCTAGTCTGGGACTCTTTCAGACCAGGACAGTCACTTTTCTCCATAGAAGCATAATAATGTCAGGTTTCATGGTGCTATGGGAATAGAAATCCACATATTGCAGGAGTTGCTTGAAATTTTCAGGAGTTTCATAAAACAACTGGATAAAAACCAAGAAAGAGGGCTGCTCAGTTCACTGAAAGTCTGTTACTTTTACTCATTATGCTAGCTGGATGACTCAAAAATTACTTCAAAATTAATGAAAATTGTAGTAATTTTTCAAAATGACTGATTTCACTTGCAACGCATCCAGATGTGCTGAGAATACAAAATTGCATGGGGACCATTTCTGCAATGGTGATCTGTATGAAATATGAATTGTTGCCATAGTCCCTCCTTTTACACAATAAATTAGACTGAAATAATAGCTGAAAACAATGAAAAAACAGACAGCACATCAGTGCCTTCTTTCTCATCTTGGACAGGCTTAACTTTTGACTTCACACTTTGAAGGAATTTTTATACTACTGCTATGATGCAGAAAGCTGTTGCTGGATTGTCCTGAAACTCCCTCTGAACTCTCAGGTCAAACCTCAGAAGGTTTGGAACAGCCAAAAGCTTGGAGTGGGAGCAGGGGGGGAGAAAGAGAATGTTTCTAATGTACAGCATTCTGCTTCAGCAGATACAAAACTGTAAGATTTGGTACAATTTGGAATTGAACAACTCAACAATTTGGTAATTGTTCTTCAATTTCCAGCTTGTGAGGAAGAAGAAAAGCTCACTCTCAGCTGTCTTTCCTGTGGTGGAATGAGCACAAGAGGAGGGTTTTTTGCATCCCCTGCACTTTCTTCAGCCATTTCCCCCTCCATTCTCTACCACTGTTCTGCTCCAGCCCCCTGGCTCAGCAGTGGGAAGAGAGAAAAAGATTTATCTTGCAGTAAGCAGAAGCTTGTCTGCTTACTGACTGTGTCATGAACTTGCATGTTACTGCAACGGACAAATAAGAGCCAAGATATTCAAGAATATGATTGAAAAAGGGACTTACGTAGCAGTCAAGTACACATTAGAAGAGGAAGTACTTGGATAAATATTTAAGTAAAGATCAGAACTCCTGCTTACCTCCTGTCAAATCCTGAAAGTACCTAAGCTCCTGGACAGGCTTGCTAGTCTGTTTTTTTATGGAGAAAGTCAATGAGACTGACTTTTGACTATAATTTCACCTCATCATAACTTTTGAACCTTTGGGAGAATTCACATCATGCTTGGAAGGTTACTGAAGCTTCAAAGATAGTTTTGTTCCTATGAGTTTTGGGAAAAGTTGGAGACAATGTATCACTCAATCCTAATAGGAAGCCAGAGGCAAGAGGCTTAAATATTCAACATATCTGCAATGATCTGGTAGTTATCACCAGTTCATGTGGGAATCCCAACTCTACACTGCAGTCCCTGCTCAGCTAAATCCCACCCTGTATGTTCTTCCATCACATCCTCTGGTGATGATCCAGCCCCCAAATATTTTCAGAGTATACCTTGCACATCAACAGATTAACAAACTCCTTTCTAGGACAGCTGTGATGCTTATCAAGAAGGATGGCCAGATGGGGACTGGTGCCATAGCCCACTTTTAATCAATCACACCAGCTTAGTTTCACCACCTTTGCCCAGCAAGTGATGGACAAGCAGGGATGCATTTTAGGAAGAGGTCTGTCTTCCAGAGTTTCCTATTAGTTGGTTTTAAGTGGCAGTTCATTGAGCAAGGGTCAGTGAAACTAACTGCTAGGAGACTGTAGGAAACTGCTCTCTTCGCTGACTGCCTTGAAGGCCATTTGGAAGCAGCCATTTGTCAGAGACTGAGAGTGATACAAAAAACAGACAGCTAGGTCAAATAACATAAAGCTGAGTCACTATAAGAGAGTGTCAGAAAGCAGCATCTCAGGTGATTATCATAGTCCCACTGTTTCTGTGGCTTAATGTCAGCTGAAGAGAAGGTTCTTGGTGATGTAGAAGTGATCAATGCCCATTTCTTTTAATATTCTTGGTAGAAAGTTCGGGCAGAACTCTCGAAGCCTGGCCTTGAAATTTTTACAGTGATGTTCTGGCAAGTGGCAACCTCATTACTAAGTAATATTATTTTATTAGCTGTTGTGTTATTACACAGACACACAACATACATTATACCATTATATAGACATATATTTAGCATAGAAACAGACAGCTTTAAATATAAACTTTTCTGTGGGATTTTTTTATAAATTGAAACATTAATTACATATCTCCAGACTCTGTCTGTTGCTCTGATGTTGAGGTCACAGACAGCTTCAAAAATGTGCAAAGTACATTAAGAATTTTCCCAGACAGATTAGCTATATGCTTAAGTTTTATAAACCTACTCTTATCCCTCTTTTTCAAATCTCCTTTTCCAGGAACTCAATTACAGCATGAACAATAGTTTGATTATAACTGCTGTAATACAATGACCTGTGTAACACCCTGGAAAGGCCCTCCTGCACACACACTGGTGTTACACTTATGTAAGCAGGTGCCCACCCCAGATACAGTGGAAAAGGATTAAGTATCGCTTCAGACAAATAGCTTATTTGCAAAGGGTGTAATGGAGATAAACGCTGTCTCAACAGAACTGAAACCTGTCAAACATGACTTGAAGTCAGTATTTTTTGGTGCTGTTTTGCTGTTCTTTTACTTCTGAATTCCCTCTGACATAGTAAGCCATGTCTGCATTGCTGGAGAGGGATACATGGAAAGGCTACAGATGCATGGCTAGTCACCTTAGGAGCCTGAACTGAACTCTGTGCTGTCTGAACTCTATGCTACCATGAGTGCTTTTCACTTGTTTTGTAGGTTAAAGAACTTCAGTGCAAAGCTCGCTCCAAAATCTTTTGTCACTATGTCACTATCTGTGCTGTCAGCACTACCCCATGTACAGTCCAGATTTTGGTACTAAATGGAGCAGAACTGAGGCTATGGCTAAGAGATGAAAGCAGATATCATGTCCCAGCAATACATGAAGATTACATTAGATGTGTGCAATTAAATAGTAGAAAACTTGCCACAGGAAAATAAAATTTTAAAATTAACGTTTTATGCATGCTGCCTATCCAGTAGTACATATTTGAATTTTCCAATTTCCCAAGAGGCTGTCATGCATCAGTGAAGCATAGCTCTCCTTACCTTCAAGATCAGATTGTCTCATCTGTATATACTACACAGAAATTTGAACACAACCATCACGCTGTCATTTGATTCAGCCATTCTTATGACCCGGGAAATACAAACAAAGGAGGACATGTAAAATTAGTTGTAGTCTCAGCACAACCTTGTTTCAATAACTCTTAATTGTTCTGGAACCACAATATTATATGGCCTACCTTAGAGAGTGTCTGTCTACATAATCTGGTATCTGATGTGCTGATGTTGTAAAACTGACGGTATTTTTGTTTTGTGCTGTTTCTCGTTGGTTGCTTGACCATATAATCGTGGGTACTCTTTTTGCAGTTGACCAGAGTATCATAGAATAATGCAATGATTTGGCTTGGAAGGGACCTTAATGACCATCTAATTCCAAACCCCCTGCCACTAGACCATGTTGCTCACAGCCCCATCCCTGAACCTTTCCAAGTGCCTCACCAGCCTCATAGTGAAGAAATCTCCCCATTTGCCATGGTAAACTCTGAAAATTTGAAACTCTCTTCACTGCCTCTCTACCTCTGTGAACAATTTTTCAGAAGTCTCTCATGAGTATTTGGGGTGGCAGTGACTGCTAACAAACCAACTCATCTATCTATTAATTTGCAAAGGATTATGTTTATTCTGTGAAAAAACCAAACATTTCTTATTTTATTTTTTAGCCCCACTATGGCAAAATAAGGCCTACGGAAAAGTGCCTTGCAAAATTACTTTGACTATTTCATTTTGTCTTCTTGTTCATACAGAAGTCCATCAGATGCTGCACAAGTATGTTTATGAAATCTTAGAGAAAGGGTCCAAGAGTTATTTACATTCCTGTGGAATGTTTTGATTTCCTTAAATGACTACTTCCTAAAGCAGTAGTTTTCTAACAGAAAGTTTTCAACAACTTTTACTTTTGGTTCCCAAACATTATTTATTCATGTCTGTTGAACTTTTTACTCCTATACTTTGGAAACCGTATTATTTTTTTCTTTAGCTAGTGCTTGTTTATGATTTAGGATGTTTTTCTAGTTGACATGGCTTATCAAAACAAATCAAACCAAATATTGTAAAAAAATGTTATTCAAGGTTGCCTGTACCTTAGGATTTCTAATCCTCTTAGTTAATGAGTGCACTGCACTTTCTTTCTCTAAACCTCTCTCATCCTTTGTTTGGAAGCAAGGCAACAGTGCTGTTTTTTTGAAGAATTAGAAATTCATCTCGTAAGTGCGTGTATTCATCAGTTAATTACCTGCTGATGCCAAAAAGAACCAGTTCTAGCAATATTTGTTCAGAAAGTTGCATATTAGGGCAAAAGAAAGTATACTCCTGCTGTTCTGTGGTCTTTCATTTGTCCAACCTTTGCTTTCAAGTATTTTCCAAAAACAAGTCATGGTTATTATGTAAAAACCAGACTTGGCTCTTTGCTAAATAGTTTGGAGTTTGTTTTTTCGTTTCCTGCTCCTGCGCTGTAATTTATAATTGAATTGGAGGAAGGTTTGCCAAAGAGCAGTCACATGGAGAAGATTTGCATGCTTCAGCTGATCTTTGGGTCTAGCAGGTTCTCAGAGATGTTGAACTGTCTGTGCAAGCGTGACTGAGAGATAAAACTTGCATTGCTGTAACCCCTCCCCCAAAAACGGGCATACAGTGTGGCTCTGGCATTCCCTAGAGGATTTTCCTCCTTACATGTTGCTGAGTTTCAGCCCTGAAGTGGCTCATTGTCCCCTGGCACAGCACCACACAGAGCTGGGAAGTAAGGGGTGGTCTGGAGGGTTCAGGCTCACCTTCCCCAGGGCACTGAGCTTTCCCTGTGACCTGCTGCACTGGCTGCATGGCACCAGTGAGAAGCCCCTGATGCTCTGCTGGCACCACCAAGCTTCATCAGCTGCAGCAGGACACAAGGAGACAGGAGCTAGTCTCTATGGTTGTTGTCACAAATGGAACACATGGGAATTTCTCAATGCCAGAATGCAGCTGTGGCAAGAGCCAGGAGGAAAAACCTCTCTCAGTCCTCAGATAAATAATTTGTTGTCCCACTCATGAAGGCATGTAAGAACCACCCTTCCTAAGTTTTCCAATCTGAATGAATTTAGAATAAAACTAATTCAAGATTCCTTACCACCTCCACAACTTTATGCAGCTTTGTTCCTTCTTTGTGTTTAGCTATCATTTATGTTATGTTCTCACACACTTGGCTTTTGAGAGTGATGACTCTGAAGTGTTTGGAGCTGACAGAGCTGCAAGGAATTGTTTTGCCAGAAAGTGCATTCAGGGAGAATGGAAACTACTAGTGAAGTTGGATCTCATGTAAGCAGTCTGCATTTGAATCAGTCAGCTGAAGTCAAAGAGTTGTGTTACACACAAAAAAAAATTGAAACATGTTTGTGGGTACTTTTTCCAAGAATGTAAGCTTCTGGTTTTGAAGCAGATCTGATTTTACTGGTTAAAGTATCTCCCAAAAAAACCCCTTAAATATTTCATTTTCAAATGATCAGTGTTTTAACTTAGCAGAAAATTAAATTAGGCAGCAATATTATAAAAAAAAAAAAGTCCAGTGTGAACAGCCTGAACCACTTGGATTTTTTCAGCCTTAGCTTGGCTTCCTGGAGAAGTACAAACTTACATGCGTGCTCTGTATAACTGTGTGCCCCTAGACTAAGCACCATCAACTTTTTTTTGTGATCACTGTCTGACTTGAAGCTGTCTTGTCTGGACTGCAGGTATGCTGCAAAGATACTTAACTTTCTGCAAATTTTATAAATAATGGGAAATGAGAAAGAGAGTTAGGCTCATTAGAACATAAGATGGGTCAGAAAGGAGGAGTAAGCATCATGATGCCCTCAAGTGAAACCCCATTTTGGGCAGCTGCACAGATGTAATTAGACAGCAAAGATGAGAGCTCAAAGACCTGCCCTTCATGAGCTGGCATGGCTCCTGATGCAACGGGGCATCCACACATTAATATCAGCCATACCCTTTACATGCTCCTCACCTGCTTCTGGTACAAGATACCAAACAATATGCTTCTCTTCCTCCAGCACAGCCTGTGAATATCACTCCATGGAGTATTGCAGTTTACAGGTGATAGAAAGCATGCCGTTAGGAACAGGAGCTGAGATAGCTCCTTGATTCCCCTGTACCGATGCTCTCAAAATCATTTCCTGTGCTCCCTTGGTTAGATTTTATTATTTCAAGACAATCTGGTTCAGCTACTAGGAGGAAAGAATGATTTGCTTGTATGAGTTGGTGAAAAGACAGAAATGAATAGAATTATTTTAAAATGTCAGTCATCTTCAAGGCAAAATCCAGGGGAAAGCAGACAGCTTTTGATGACTTTCCCAGAACCCCGGTCTTCAAACAGCTCTGGAGTCCACATCATACATAAAATCCTCCATGTCAAGCAAGAGTTGAGAGTATTGTTTTGGCTGCATAAAAAGAAAAAGTAACCATATGGCATACCATACTTGCATGGAAGTGTGGCCACATGTTTGCTTTCGTGATGGAAAACTGCTTTCCTAATCAGCACAACCATTTCCATCATGGAACCATTGTGCTATTTTCCACTCAAAGGAGTCAAGTCACACTGACTCTTTTCTAACAGCTTAAAGATCAGCAGAAACAATGAAGAGAACTGACCTTACGAAATCCTAAACTGATGCCTGGGATTGAACTCTTGCCCAGTGCTCCCCTGCCAACTTTGGCAAAACAAGCCCTTTCAGGAGGCTACACCTCCAAGTGCCTTTTGCAACTTTCAGGTTATTCCTTATTTTATGATTATTCTGTATTTATTCATGGTTTAAACAAAGGGACAAAATACTCTTCCTTTAATTTGGGTAACATTAGGCCGGAAGCATAATTCTTTATATCATGTTCAGTGAAGATATGTTCACAAATAAATTGTTCTCTTTAGTCTTGGGCTGTTACCATGTTTCAAATTGTTTGTTGGCATGGATTAACCAACAGAACTACGCCCATAAGCCCTTCTCAGTCCTAGTGACAGGTAGATTTAGCTTTGTCAATAGGAAAGAATCTTTGCTAAAGCTTTCTGGCTCTCCTGTTTTTGCTAAAAATTATTCTTATGTCCATGCTCCTAACCAGGTATTGAGAATCCTGTGAAGGGGTTGGGTTGAGTTAAATACCAGTGAACTTCTTTATTGTGCAGATGGAGATATCCCCATCCCATTTATTCACCAAAAAAAACGTGAACTGCAACCATGTGCAGTTTGACTGCCACTTGAACAAATTTAATTTGTGAGTAGATCTGGATGCCTTGTGGAAAAAGCATTCTCCACATGCTCTATGAAAATGGAATAATTTCTTGGCTTAATGTGGTCTATCACTATTTTTTTTCCCTACTATCAACATTCCTGCAGAACATCTAAACTTGTATTTTGGATGGAATTGCCATTATTTAGGCTGCAGTTATTGGATCTGCAACTGTGAACATTCGCTGTGTTTGCTGCTGTACAAGCAGAATAGAAGGACAATGAATTTACAGCCTGCTGTGTTGGGTTTGCATGGCCAAACTTTGGTAGCAGGGGGCTACAGGGGTGGCTTCTGTGAGAAGCTGCCAGAAGCTTCCTCCTCCATGTCCAGCAGAGCCTGGGCCAGGCAGCTCCAAGACAGACAAGCTGCTGGCCAAGGCTGGGACAATCAAAAATTGTGGGAATGCCTCTAGGACAACAGATCTAAGAAAAAGAAGCAAAAAAAGGTTGGCAGATGTAGTTGCAGCCAGTGAAGAGCAGTGAGAATATGGGAGAGGAACAGCTATTCAGACTCCAAGGTCAGTGGAGAAGGAGGGGAGCTGAGATTCCTGTGTAGTCTGTAGTGCAGACCATGGTGAGGCAGCTGTGCCCCTGCAGCCCATGGAGGATCACAGCGATGCAGAGATCCACCTGCAGCCTGGGGAGGAGCCCATGCTGGAGCAGGTGAATGCCTGAGAAGAGGTCATGAACCCGTGGGAGGCCTGTGCTGGAGCAGGATTCTGGCAGGGGCCTGCAGGCCCATGGAGAGATGATTCTCAAAAGGATACCTACAGTAAACAATGGTTTCCTTTTTGTGAAATTGGTAGGTAATAAAAAAGTTTAAAGAAATTGAATTTAAAAATTAGATCATCTATATAAGCATTTAGCCATTAGTGGCAGCTTGTAGTTACAATGAAGGTTCTGCCTCTACAGCATCACAGTAATGTGATGAAGATGAAATGCTACTTCTGAATTGCCTCCTCCCTACTCTTGTCACTCAATAAAACCACCCTTTCAACATCATTCATTTCCATGCTAAACCCAGAAAATGGCAAGATCTTTCTTCTTGTTCTGAATTATTTGAATCTAAAATAAGTGTGGACAATATTTCAGAAAACAAGGAGTAACTGCATATGAATGAATTTACACACATGTATATTCACAACTTACTGAACTTTGCTCATTTCCCTTCACTGTCCAGTTGGAGGTGCATATTCAGATGCCTTTATCCCAACTGAGAAAAGAAGTGAATGCACCTTCGCTTTCTTGCTGTTCTTCATCAGGTTTTGCAGCTGATTGATTACATCAATCACGGTGAAACATGAGAAAGAGCAAAAGACAACAAGTGAGACGTGTGGTTCATAAGCACTCTGATAAGTAATGTGGCAGGCAGGAAAAGAGCCAGGGTCTTGGCAGAGCTCAGATGGTCTGAAGGAGAAAAAGCCTGGCTCAGCCAGGAATTCCTGCAAGATCAGCTGGACCCTGCAGAAGAGTGTGGAGAAGTGGCTCTTGCTCCAGGCCAGCTCTCTGTCCTACTCCTTGGAGCAAAGTGCATTGTAGGAGACAGTGTGAGCATGTGAAGCATTTGGAGGGCAGCAGTTAACAACTACTGCACTCTGCAGAGAGGATATCTTCATCACAAACATGGTGTGTGCAATATGAGCCCCTCCTCCGTTCTGCCCCTTGCACAAGACAAATGGGCTGCTGGTGTGTGCTCCAAGATGTCAGCAGACATCAGCATCCTAAAGACACCCCTCTGCCTGCTGCAGGGCATCAGCAGAAGAGAATCTGGTCATGTGCTCTTTTGTCTAAGATTCAACACGTTTCCCTAAATTTCAGAATAAAGAAACTATTCTGGTGGTGACACCTGACTTTCTAGATAACAGGGGCTTAAATCAGGCCAGGGAAAACAGTAACTGATTGAAATGGTTAGCTTCATGGTAAAGCAAAGACACAGATGTCAAGAAAATAAAGATTTAGCATTTTGTTTTCACATGGAGAACAATGGGAAACAAATCTGCCTAGGCTTCCCATATGGTTTTTATTGGAGACATTCTGTGTTTATATATGTGTGTCTGTATGTATATACATGTGTAAGCTATTAGATCAGATTCTGACCTGCTTCATAAAACAAGGATATCTGAAAATATGTCTGTCATTCATTAATTGCCCTTTTCCTTATGTATCTAAAAATTTAGGACTGGCTTGTTCTGAATATTCAGGGATTTCAACTTCAATATTAACAAAAGTAACTTAAAAGATTCAAAATGTTCTGTTTTGTCTATCTTGCATCTCACTTCATAATACAAGCATACACAGCCTCAAGGATAACCTGTCTAACCAAGCTAGATGGCACTTGAATAATGTCAGTTGTCAGGTTACAATTTTCTACTTTGGTGAGTATAATTTCAGGTAATTTTGAAAAAATGTAATTTATTTATTTAAATATCTATTTCTGTTTACTTTTAGTGTGATTTATGGCCATTATGCCTTTTTTTTCTAGTGGAAGCAACCCTTCCTCTCATAATAGATATAAAACCACTGGGAGGTGTGAGTACAGTGTAAGAATATGAGAATCTTAAAAAATGCTGCCATTTACAAACAAACTGATTTGAAAAAATCCCACTTATTTCTGCTGTAAAATCTGTAAGAATAGGTAAATATGTAATTTCTTACATATTGATAGGATTTGGTATTTTTTCTATGTCTATTATTGTTTTGATTTTTAAATTAAAATGGCTGCTAATCTCAGCTGTCAATATATCCATGCCTCCTATGACTAAGCAAAACAACACAGCTGATAAAAAACCATAACACGAGCCATCTGAAAGGAATAACCTTTTTGGGAATGAATCTACTTCCATTCAGTTTAGTAAATCTCAGCATAACTAAAAGCAGAGTCTGTATAACATGTGGCAGAGGGTAGAATATTAATACATTTGTAAGATACTGATAAATGCTGCATCTGTCATGAGTAGAGGCTGTTAAAAATGTCCTCTTCTTTCTATCTGTGCTTGAAATTTCTTACATTTAAAACAGGGAACCCTGTCATCTCCCCAAAGTTTGGCTGCTGCAGCCCTGCAGTGGAACATTTGCCAATACATTTGATACTGTCATGATGAAACTCAGCCTCTAATCTGCCAAGAATAGAGGTTGCCAGGTCAATCTTCTGATAAGTATGGCTGATTTGCCTCAATACAGCAGTGGAAAATATGCAAATTGGCAGGGTGACTAATTACCCCTTGGGAAAACTTAAACAACTGGTCTGAACTCCCTTGTAATTAAAACCATCTAGATAATGTAAACAATTGTCTCGTAAGTATTTCGCACTGGAAACTTTCTGCAACTACTTATTCTGTGGCTGGGCTTTGTAATTGCAAGCTCCTCAATGCATTTTAAGCTCATTAAGTCTTAGCTCCTGCCAAGGACTTTCTGTCTCAAGTGATCCAGTGCTCACAGGTGGCAGTTCTGGTTGGAGGCTGGAATTATAACCCTGTCGAGCATGCATAGCCGAGGGGGCAGCACATCACATGTCTGTGGTCCCCAGCACCAGCAGAAGTGGCAGCAAGAGGGGGGCAGCAGGACTTATCAGAGGCACCTGAAACTCCAGGTGAAATTACTGAGCACTGGAGATGTAGTACTGGGGGAAATCAGCATGTTGGAGACTTGGTACGCATATCCACGAAAGGCAAGGGAACCAGCCGTAATTAAAGTCAGCTGCTTGTTACTTTGTTTTGTTAAAGCTCATGTGTTGTTTTCTTGCCCCATTTTAATCCAACGTGTCATTCCAAAAATGTCAGCAAAACGGTTAATCAAAAGACTCTTAACCTCAGTTAGACTTCTGATCTAGAGTAACAAATTCTCTGATTAGAGGAAACTGCAAACAAGTACTTCTATCACATGAAACAATAGGGGTGGTTTTTTGTCAAGTGGGCTCAATGATTCTGGGGAAATTGCTTTTACTACAGATTGTCTTTGGTCACAGTATTTCTCTATGGGATGTATTCTGAATACATGTTCTAGATATCTGCTACTGGGCGCTGAAACATGAAAGTTCATGTGGTTTCTTTCCAGCTTCCCTGCTCTTCCCCTCCCAGCAGGAGAACAAATCATGCTGTTAACTGTAGAGACTCTGCTATCTACTGATGGTGACTTGCTGAGATTATTTAATAGATCACGAGCTAATAAATAATAGTGCACATGGAAGGGGATTTGGTTTGTGTGGAATAAACACTGCTGGATGAGGAAGGAAAAATGCAACATTTGAGTATCACATATTTCAAGCCCTAAGTAAAGCAAGAGCCAGTGTAGGGGCATGTGTGCTTTCTCCCAGAGACTGGTCACAAGAGAGCAGTGAATCGAAATTGCAATTGCATGGGAGTTCAGCCAGGTCAATACTCAATAATGAATTTGAATCTTTATAGCAGGCAAACAGTTGGACTGAGAGATACTGTGTTGTGTGGTGATTCAGTCCTGAATCTGAATGCAGCTGAGCTGTGGAGCTTCAATTTGCCTGATACGTGAGGTAAATGCAGTTTCCAGAAATCACTGGTTGGTGGTCCAGAAGATTAGTCCTTTGTTTACTCACAGGAAAGGTACAGGAGAGGCCAACACAGAGATTTCTTTGTGCATTATGCTGAGGCATTCCCTTCTCAAAAAAACCCCCACAAACAAACCTGCTGGCTGACTGGGAGTAGACATCTCCCAGAGAAAAAATAAATGGCTGGGGAAGATCAGAATCTGTAATTTGCCTTAGCCCCCAGCTTTCTCAAACAAGATCTCTACAAAGCTGTTCAGAAAATTTAAAATGTTGTGGGCTGGGAGATGCTCTTTTGCTGAGGCTCAGCTGTCAAAATTAATTGCTACTTTCTAGTATCCTCCTACATCCATATCTCCGAAACATTTGATGGAGCTTACTGCTGCTGCAAAATGGGCCAGAGGAGCACTACAGGGACATAATTTTTTTCTGTTCCAACAGTTCATGTTGCTATTTCTTCAGACTCAGTGTTAGGACTAGTTTGTGGTGTATAGGCACAGAAAATAAAGTAGCCTCTTACCACAACCCAAGATGTGACAAAGATCCTCTTACCATATCCTATAAGTGGAAGAACCTCTCAACAGAAGTCCACCGTAGCTTAACTTGGGCTAGCTGCCTCATTTTTTGATGGGTTCCTATTGGAGGTGAGTGGGTGCTGCAAGAGAGCTGGAGAGGGACTTTGTACAAGGGCATGCATGACAGAACGGGAGGAATGGCTACAAACTGAGCAAGAGTACTCTTAGATTTGATGTTAGGAAGAAATTCTTTCCCCAGAGGGTAGTAAACAGGTGGAACAGGTTGTCCAGAGATGATGTGGAGGCTCTGTCTCTGAAAGCATTCAGGGCCAGGTTGGACGGGGCTTTGAGCAACCTGTCTAGACAGGTGTCCTGCCCATGGCAGCAGGGTTGGAACTAGATGGTCTTTAAGGTACCTCCCAACCCAAACTGTTCTGTGATTCTCTGGTATGTACTGGATCTTGATCTTTCTGCATTGCCTGCCTCTCAGGAATTTTCATATATAGATATAGATATTCCTGTTGCATGCATTTTTCAAGGCAAGAGCTAAATATTTGATTTTCAGCTTGATAGAAGCTACTTTTTTGGCAAAATTTGTCAAACAGAGGTAGCTCCAACCCTGAGGCAAAGGACAGAACATAGAGCAGGACTTTACACTGTCAGATGGTGGAGAAACTCATATCCCTCCTGCCTCTTTTAAAATATGTGGGGGACACTAAAGTCCTTTCAATTCCACTTCTATACCTGTTCTTAGTTAAAAACATAAACAGTAAAACTAAATGAAGAGAAATGGTGACAGTTTGGGCTACCAGAAGTAAGTATAAAGGGTGTTTCCTAATCTTAGATGGTTTTCCAGTCCAGAGCATAGAGAAAAGATGCAAATGTCTCAGAAGAAATCAAGTTTCTGTTCCTCTGTGTCTCCTGCTGGTTGCCAAATGTTATGGAAGTCTGCCTGAGGCTCACTAACACTAGAACTATTATCTATCTAAATCTGGGGCAGCTGAAGTTGCATTCATATGTTCAATAAAGCTATTCTGGCAATAGAAAATGAAAGATTCTGAGGCTATATTACATCAGAGACAAGTACTTTTTCATTCTCACACTGCTGCTGTGGCTATACCAACACAGCAGGTTGCCCATCTCATGTTAAATTGAACCAAAAACTGCTGCATACTATGACAGCAAAATAGCTTCCAGAACTCAGGCTCTTCCTTAAAATCACCTGGCTTGTCTTCTCTGCATTCCCTTCCTGTAGAAGGCCATAATGTCAAGAAACAGCAGAATTCCTGTGCTGCAGGAATTCTATTGGATTGCTGGCTATGACCTAGAGAGCTGAACAAAGAACTTGATAAATTTCACCTCAATTCTGGTTTTAGGGGTGGTCACACAACTAGTGCAGAAACAGTTAAATTGCTGCTAAGTTCCCAAAACATAATTCAGTATCATCCTTCAAAAGTGATTTTTCCCATAGCCAGAAAATACATTCATCCTCTCAGATATATTTTCCCAAATAGAAAGGAACAATGTTACTGAATATTTGCAATATGAGGTTGGGTTTTTGTTTTGTTTTGGTTTTGTGGGTTTATTTGTCTTCCTTTTAATTTTATCTATTTGCCACTTGTTGCTATCGTGTTTTGAAATAGATTCTTCATCATTTGCATTGCCATGAAGTTTGAAAACCCAAGAAAAAGATCAAGTCTCCTTAGTGTCAAGTGATATAACTGAGAGGAAAAAAAGTGCCTGTGTGGGCTTACAAAGTAAATGAAAACTGAGAGGCAAAAAATGGCTACAAAATTGGAATCTGAAGTACAGATTTTTGTGATTGGTTATAGAGAATTCCAAGTGCTAAATACTTAATGCAAAGGTTAGCATGAAATAAAAAAAAACGAAAGTTCTCATTTCTACTCCAAGGCAAACCACAGAGGAAGGACCTGGTTAGTCAGTGATGGCAGACATTGAGAAGGGAAGATAAGGAGTCAGACAATGGGGAAAACTGGAGGGAGATGAAATGGAAGAGGAGAGGCTGATTATTACTGCCTGGAAAGTATAGGAGAAGAAAAGAGCAGCAGGAAAGACTATCAGGAGGGCCTAGGTGTGTCACATAGCCAGAAGCTGAAGGTGTCAGGTCACCTTGAGTTCAACAGTGCCAGATCACTGTAGAAGAGAAGCTGGGTCTCAAGAAACAATACAGGAGAGTAACAGGGATGAGATGATGAAGGTGTTAAATGCACCAGATGTACGAGTGTGAGGCTGGAGAGAAGCCAGGGCTGGAGCAAGGTGAGGAAGGGACAGGCCAGGCAAAATCTGGGTGTCAGGGGTATGGAATTTGCATTTAGCTTGATGTGAGACAAGGAGAGATTCAACTGGAAAGGGTAAAACACAATCAGCCACAGAAGCATGATCCCAAAGGGGAAAGGAGAAAGGCAGAGAAAAGAGAGAAATGAGAGAAGAAATAAATGCTGGGAACTGTATTGTGTATAATGAGAAGGGTAAATGGCAGTTAGGAAAGAAAGGGGAACATGCTGAAAATCCTTGAGTGAATGGATCTGAGAAATCTGATAAAACATTCTGCAACTGCAGCAATTTCCTGTGTTTTCCTATTTATAGGAATGACCCAGATAAAATTGCAGTGTTCCTCATCTTATTTTTCTAGTAAAATATTGACATTTATTTTGTGTGTGACGAGGATATGCATGACTAACAAAAATATCTCAGACAAGGAAATGGCATTAGTTTATCCAGTCCTTGCTGCTTCTCCAGATAATTGGTATTTCAGAGGCTGTGTGTATGAAAGAAATAGGCTTTTATTTGGTGCAGGAGTATTGTATTGAATGGTGATGGGAAATATCTTCCCTCACAAATACAGAGGCTCTTCCCTCACAAATACAGAGGCAACTGGCACAATAACTCCTAAGAATTTCATATTTGCGTGTGAATCAAACCTCTGCACCTGACTGATCACTTCACAGCTCCAGTTTTCCTCTGCATGAAATCAACTGGCATAGTAGACTTATCCTACCATGGTACTGCACCAGTGACAGACAGATTCCCACCTCCTAATTGCATGCACCTCCTAAATGCTCCTAGTGGAGCATTTCCCATTGTATGGACTTGTGCCATTTGGAATTTTAAAGAGATTTCTGGGAACAGTAAATTTATATATGGTTTTTGCTTTCTAAAACAAACAAACAGTTCTCCAGGCATCAGAAAAACCAAGCTGGAGAAGAGGAAAAAGTCGAATGGGTAGATTTACATATGCATTTTTTCCAGAGTTTGGTTTTGGCTCTTTCTAGGCAAAATGTAGCCACAAAAATGGAATGCAAATGAACACCATTAATGTGCAGACCTACTCTTATCCAAAAATGACATAGCAAGGAAGAAAACAAAAATCCAAGGTAGATCTCTCAAGTCACTGTGCATTCACGTTTTCAGACAGAGAGTTTAGTCACCAAACGTGCTGTTGGTGGAGCATGCTCAAAACTGCTGCTCTTTTGGGACCCCAGAGAAGTGTGAGAGCATGGCAAGATCTCAGTACAGCTGTGAGCCAATATATCACAAACTTCACCAGAGAGGATCCCTTTGAAGAGCAGCAGACAACTGAATCTTCTGCTGCTCTTATTTAGTCTGACATGTCTTGTCTGAGACTGAGAAAGGAGATGACAGTTTTCTGAGATAAACCATGACCTGAGGCTACCCATTCATTCAGCTGTTTTGGGAAGCCATTTGTTAAAAACCTATGTTCTACCCACATGGAGCTTGCCTTTCATCTCATCTTTTTCCCCCTTCAGAGGTCATTTTATAAGTTTCCTCTTAATACCATCAGGCTTTTGGGTGTTCTGAGCTGGGACAGATGAGCACCACTGAGGAGAGGGGACACTATCCTGTGTTTTTAAATTCTGCCATGACTCCTTTGTGGCTTATTACCATGTCTGAATACTTGATTAATGCTAGACAAAGAGGAATGCAGAATACATTGGTGCCAAATCAAGAATTAACCACACCACCATCATGCACAAAGTTATGTGATTTCAAACCACATCATTTTAAAGAATAGCCATGCCAAGTTTTTCTTACTTTTTATTTTTTAATTAATTGGGGGTTCTTCTGCTTTGGATTTTACAGTGGTGTGTCTAAAATCTCTTAGCTTTGACTTAAATGAAAGTTGAGATTTCTCAGTACTCATTAAACTTCTGAGGAAGCCTTTAGGAATAGTGAATTGTAAGGCTGACTCTGAAGTCAGCAGAACTGGTTACGACACATGAATGCCCTGGAGATCCAGCTTAAATTAGCGCAGAGTTCTGCTCCCAGCTGTAGTGGTATGAGCAGCAGTGGAGTAGCAGACATAAAGATTTGCTCCACAAAAAATTAAAACATACATATACTGAAATGAAAAGATACATATGTCCAGGGTTTTTTCTGTATTGCTAATTAAAATAAAAAACAAGCTAGAGAAACTGGAATTAATAATACTATTTTGTAAAAGCACAGACTATTTTCCAATTAAAAATGGGTCGAGATATTAGCCAATGATGTTGTCTAGACAAACATTATAATCTTAAATGTATCCTTGAGCCAATAGTTGTTACAGCCACCTACTCAGGGTGTGCTCATCCCAGGAAATTTGGTGAAGTCAAGAGACCCAAATCAGTAAGTTCCACACATTGTGCAGCCCAGAATTCATTTGCTGGAGGATATTCTGTTCTAGCACTTGGCTGACGTGACTTTTAAGCTTGTTTTCTGCATAGTAAAGGACCTGGCACTTCTGGCTGTTGACTTGGCAGAGGAGATATGAACTTGGATATTTCTGTATCTCCCATAGTATAAGTGTCTGCTTCACAACTTGCACATCCAAACCAAATACAACTAATAGTTTTTGCTTGCTATCCTTCACTTCTGGTGGCTGGCTCAGCAGTAGCTGTAGGTCATGGGTTCATACTCCTCTTTAACCTCCTTAAAAAATCCAGACACAGTGGGAAGCAACCTTTCCAGTATTTATGAGTAAATGGCATGGATAGCTTCTTTGCAAAGAGTGCGAAAACAAATAAAACATCTGATGCCTTTTGCTCTTACTTTTTATAATCCTGGTTGTATGTTTAATGCAAAATGTGCCGTATATTATATATTATATATTATATATTATATATTATATATTATATATTATATATTATATATTATATATTATATATTATATATTATATATTATATATTATATATTATATATTATATATTATATATTATATATTATATGTGTGTGTGTACAATATTTTGGTTGATTTTTGATTTTATTGCTGTCAAAGGCTTTAAAATTGGATATAATTATGTAATGTGAGGAATATGCTGTATCCTTGTACATGAAAATTATCACTGCCCACCACAACGTTATACTAAATTATAGAATAGAATAGAATAGAATAGGATAGAATATTACAATATAATAAAACAATAATATAATGCAATACAACACAATGCAATACTGACTCACAGCTGACACACTGCTGCTTTTTAACTGAGAAACCTCTCCAGAACAAGTCAGATAGAACAGAAATAAAAGCAGTGGAATATAGCTGTGAGTGAGTAACATGGAAGATGAACAGTCATTAGAGAGTAAGTAGAGCTATAAGTGGTTTTTAAAAGCCCCAAGGATTCCTGGCTGCCAGTTGTCACAACTGAAAACATGGATTGAACAGGACACACAGAGTCAGCTAACACTATCCCCATGCTCCAGGAGACAGGAATTCAAGCACCAGTAGGAATGTAGCTGAAGGGCTGATGAAGTCCATTTGGCTTCTGCTGGCTGCCTCATACCTCACTGATTTTTTCCCTCCATCCAATAATAACTTAATCTCTCTCTGTTTCACTTGTGCATTATCCTATATATATATATATATATATATATATATATATATATATATGTATCTCCTATATATATAACTCTATAACCAGGGCAGTTACAGCATCCAAAGTGGAATATGTGCCCCTTGGTCCCTCCGTTCAGTGTTGCTGTTCTATGGTGAAGGGAGGGCTGGGTACTAATCACTTGCAGAGGGGCTTCCAGCTTCAAAATCTTTCCTCGGTCTTCAAATATGTGCTTCAATCCAGCTGCATAAATCAGACCTCTCTGGGCTTACTGTCTAGCCAGCAGGTGAACTTATTTTCCTTTTCTGTTTACTGAAAGTTGTAATTGGACATATTAGTCAGTCAAAAGGAAAAAGTCTTTTCCTCTTCTCTGTAAATTTCATTTTTAGTTTTCTAAGGAGTAGCCAGACACTTCTAGCTTTGTCAGGGTAGGTGAATTACAGAGGCAATTCATTTTATCCCTTCCTTCTTTTCTCTTCCTGCCCCTCAAAACAAGAAACAAAATTATTCCTGTTAAGGTAAAAGCAGACAAACCAGACCAAATTGCATTACTGCAGTGGTTCAATGTACACTGCTCTGCACAGAAATTGCCTGGTTTATGGTGCTGTTTGCCTTACATTGAGGGAAAGAATATAGACTTCAGAGTAAGGTCTTACAAAACCACAGATTTCTAAGGCAGAGCTAAACTGTAAGCAGCCTGCTACAAGCCATGTATGAACGCCATGACAGTTCATATTACAGTTATAAATATAAAAGGGACAGAAAAGGCCTCACCTGGCACCCTGACTGGTTTTTGCAAATGTTACTTTGCATGCTTGCAAGCCAAGTGAAAATTCCCAAATGCTGGCCACCGTCCAGGGATCTTTCCCCAGGCCCTGGCTCAGCACCTTGGCAGTGTTTGAGGCGCAGGGGTGTGCTGTAATTGGTGGTTTTTCTGAGCCCCTGCAGATGCCAGTGTCGTCAGGGAGCATGGCTGGGCATGGCAGCGACTTGGAGCCCTGCTCCAAGGCTCTTGGCAGCACGGAATACACGTGCCTGCTGCGCCCTATGCCTGCAGCCCAGACAGACAGACAGACACCAGCCAGCCAGACATGCACCAGACAAACCGGGCACCAAAGAAATAGTGTCACCCAAGTCTGTGTCACCTCCTCTGGGTGGCAAAATCCTTGGGTTAGGGATAAGAGAGCATTCTGGGAGAGGTTCATTTCTTGTTTCAATGTGACCACCTGAGCCTGCTTCAAAGTTGTCTGCAGCACAGCATCAGGTGCTCTGGCACCTGGAAACTTACAGCAGGGAGTCCACAAGGTCTCTTGCAGTGGCACATACCCGATGGGAATGACACCTCTGTGTCTCTTAGTTCCTCCCTGGTACGGTTGCCATGGACTTTGAGGGACATACTCATCCTTTGAAAATGTCATTGGGGAACTTCTGAGCAAAGATACCTTTGAAGTAATCTGAATATTAACCCCACTGTGACAACTCTCAGAGCAACAGAGGCCAGCAGTGAGGGGTCTGCACAGGCCACTACTTCAACTCAGTGAAGAAAAAAGGGCTGGAGACCATGATCTGAAATATGGCTTTTGTCATCTCTCATTCCCCCCCCCCTCTCTGGAAGTTTCTACTCATTTCAAGATGTAGTGGGAATCCCAGCCTGCTGCAGCTTTGCTCCCTTCTCCTGAGCCTTGGGGACACAGCATGGTCTTTTCTGTAACTTCAGTCTCCCAAATTCAAAGCATGATGGATTTTTTGTGATTTTATTTACTGATTACACCTCACACAGAAGATCAGAAATGCTGTGAGCATGAGGTTGGAAAGCATTCTTCCCTTGGATATATATTGAGAAATGAAAAAACTCCTCAGTGACTCAAGAGTGGCTTCCTTGACCACAGTAAGAGGAGAACACAACTGTTTTGGGCTTTCCTGAGAAACTTCTGCTATCACAGCAGCCAGGACTTCTTGAGAAAGAGCTTGTTTCTGTGTCACAGGAAGAAAGGGCACTAAAATTTGTCATTAAAGTCAGGATAATGATCCAGGCCAGAAGTTCTTAACATCTTGGGGTTCATCACTAGGTAAACAAGAAGAAATGAGTCACCAGTAGCCCAAACTCTATGAAAAGCCTCAAAAATTAATAAAAGCTTTTCCTTATGCTCAGATACAAGTCCTGCGTCAGAGACAAGGCTCTGTAGGACTCCATGTAACTGCAGCTTGTGAGTGACAGAACTAGGAGGACTTGATTAAAACTGCAGCACAGATACAAGCTAAAGGAGGAGGAGAAATGGATAAGGTATTTTGATAGACATGGGGCAACTGTATCTTCTCCTTCTCTTTGGAAAATATTTTAGTTTTCCTGTGAAGCAAACAGGGCAGTAGGTCTGAGACAAAATCCACTTTTCCTGCTTTTTCAAAATCAAAACTTGTTAATGTTTAGGAAAATAGAGGGGAAAAATTAATGTGTACCTAGAATAGCCATTCTTTTTGATGGAAAATAATAAATGAAGCAACATTTTGTTTAGGATTAGGAGTCAAAGTGTGTGTGTGCTGGCATACAGATAATTTCTGAGAACATCAGAGTTGAAAAGAAGCCTTTCCTCACCCTGTGAGCTTTCACAAGGGAGCAGAGAGCACTCAGCTCCCTGCCCTCACTGTCAGGCAGTGGCCAGTGACAGTGCAGTGTTTTACTATCCATTGATGGTAGCAACACCTCAAGACAATTCTTCACCAGGCAGCCAGCAAGAAACACATCTTGATTTTGCTTGGCCGCACAGTTACACACACAGTTAATCCCTGTAACTCCTGTCAAAATTAAAACTCTGATTTAGATCCCAGGAAGAGACTGCTTTGCTATTTTAACGACCCAAATAGCTTTATAGCAGCTGTTACACCAAGATTTGGCTTCCAAACTCTTCCGTGCAGGTCAGACAGATCCCCACAAGGGCAGGGACTGTCACTGCTGGCTGTGCAGGTGCCAGCAGTGGCACCTGCTAGACACCAGTGCCATTTTCTGGCTGCTCCTGCAGGCAGGTGATTGAAATGAGCAGTTCAGCTGGGGACATGCTGCTGCAAGCTGTATCACAGCTTTCCAGACACCAGTTTGCTATAACTCTTATCTGAAAGTGCCCTACATCAGCAGGGTAGTCTAGGTTCAAGTGTGACCACAGAGCCCACATGATGCCTGGGTGCTGGGTACAGCTGCTGTCCCCCTGTCCCTCCCCAGTGGGGTTTGCTCAGGGAACAAGCCTCAGCACGAGCCCAGTCAGCATTTCTGCAGGCAGATGGTCTTGGGACCAGAAAAAACTTTCTCACCTAACTTGCTGACTCAGGGTGCTTCAAGGCAATGATCTCATGTCCCTTTCCTCTAATACTTTCTCCCCTTTCAGGAAGCAACTGTTTATTGCTTGTTTGTTGGCAGCTTGGTTACATTGCTGGTTTTGAAATCAAAGGCATCAGTAGCAGTTATGCTCTGTCATTTCTGTGCTGACCTTCAAAATATTCTCAGCTGAAGGGCCATCTGTGATTGTAGTCCAATGATGCAGTCAGGGGTAACATTTCTATTCCATAAGAATTCACAGCAATTTGACATTGATTTTCATCCTGAACTGGAAGGAAAACTTAACACACTCAGACTTTCCCTGTCATTGAAATTCTTAGTGCTGCCTCAAGGAAAATCTGTTGTTATCCATAACACCCCAGCATTTGATAAGGTAACAGTATTTACCTTCAGTAATGCTAAAAAGTTGAAGTATAATGTTGGAAAAAAATTATGAAATATTAATATGTTTCATTTAGTGATGCATTTACATATATAGACTTCACAATGAAACATGAAAATATATCTAAATGAGGAATTCAAAATATTTTGAGTGCATCAAGCATATTTAGGAAAATAGGGACAGCAGATTTGAATCTGGTTTTGAAAATGTAGTGGTATTTAACATATTTTTGTGGCATTGTATTTCTGACAAGAGATATTTTTCTGTCTTCTGTCCAAAATCTTTGGCTGGTTCCTATAATCATATGGTGTCCTGTCTTACCCTGCTCCTTAATGCAAGAGTTCTAGCTCCCCTTCAGCCATGTGTCTTTCCTTTTCTTGTAGTTTCTGGGACTGTTTGTGGGTGCATGACAGACTTGTGCTCGACTCCTCAGCTGAGCTCTGTGACAGACTTTTACAGCTCCCTGCTGCAATATGCTGCCAAATTCCTGCCCAGAAAGGTCTCCCAAGTTGTCCATGTCCTGGCTGTTTAAAGGATCTGTGTGAGCACTGACCCACTGACTTATCCACATCCCCTTGTCTTAACTAGCAGCAGTTCTGCTGCTTCTCCTTTTCCCTTTTCCCACTGTTGTCAATGCTGGCACTAAAAAAAAGAAAAAAAAGAAAACCAAAACCAAGCTTTAAGCTGCTTTGTCAAGGTGTATATTCAGACACTAAGTGCAGAATATGTCTGACTTCAGACCCTTGCTTCTAGAAAGAACTTATTAGGCCAGCACTCAGCATTAACCTTCACTCCCCTAATTAGATTTTGTTTTGTGCTTCAAATATTATTTCCTTACTCCATGGTCTTTAACAACATGGGCCTCTATCACACCAGAGAGTGCTTGCCTCTCCTTGAGATAGGCAAGATGTTTGCAGTGAGAGGACTTGGACATGCCTTTTACAAGTAAAAACATTCACTGCACTAGTGGTAAGAGAGGAAAATAGAAATGTCATGATGGTTTGTCTCTGATGGCATCCAGACTGGCTGTCTTTCTGGAAATCCCAGTCTGTTTGTCAATTCCATTGAACTTTGGGGAAGAAATGTATAAAGCATGGCTAAAGAAGTTGATTTTGGGAAGTGATTCTGGGGCATTAGCACTGCCTGCTTTCTGGATCATGGCCAAACCTTACGAGAGTGCCCAAAACCTTAGGAGACTGCTCTGACTGCTGAACAGATAGATTTTGAGTAAATTATTTATAAAGGGGGTTTAGGAAACAATTCAGATATGTGAGCTTCCACTCCTTCTGCTGTGGGGTACCAGATTTCATGTCTTCATGCATGATGTCTCATGGTGGGCCTCATGCTGTTTGCGCCTTTGTCTTGACAAATTGTTTTAAAAAGAGAGCAAAGATGCTTGGCCCCATTTTTTGACATGGAGGTACAATTATGGAGTCAAGGAGGATAGACCCCCACACTGATGTCAACAACATTTAAAAGAAGGAAAAACTGAGACTAGTTTGAGGTTGTGGCAGACCTTTCAGATAAACTTATCCAAGCATGAAAGGAGGTGCCTAACATTTTCATTCAAGGTAGGATGTGAAAGTAATAAAAGGTTAAAACCAAATCCAAGAGCAGATTTAGGCAGAGTGAATAAAGTGAGCATCTTTGTATCTGTCTGGTACTTAAAGCCTTTTGGAATGTGCTTGTGTGTTTTGCAATAAAACGTCAATGAACAAAACACATAAAGGTAGGGCATCTCTTTCAAGAGATCTCACTGAGACACAGTTATATTCTTCCAGTTTGCCATCACTCTCCAGACTTGTGATCCTCCTCTTGGCCTGACAGTACCTAATCTTGGCCAGGAGACACCTCACTGTTATCAAGCCTCCTTCCATGAACCATCTTCTGAGGATATGGCAGGTGACACCATGTTCTCCTTAGCCTGAGAGACAAACACCCAGGTCTTTGAATAATAGGTAAGTACTTTAAGCACAAGCATTTAGCACAAACAGCAGTAATTTAGCAAAAATGTCTCATCCAGGATGAGACACAAGTAAGGCCTATGAAAAAAAGAGAGAGATGGCTGTCTGCGCTTGAATGGGTGGCTCAGGTGCCTAAAGTTTTGGAAAGAACAGTTTTCTTTTTCTCCTTGACATGTGTTCAGAGTGAGCTGGAGGGAAGCATCTCAGCCCCTGTGTATGATAGTGCTTCAGACAAATCCCACTCTGATCTCTTCCTCCACCTCTGAACCCTCTGTTTGCAGCACCGGGAAAATAAGTGGTGCTTACAAGGCTGTGAATTCTGCTCTCACAGCCAAGACCTTCCACACTAGAGTGTAACAACGTGTGGTAACATCAATGTATAATCTTTAGTTCATGGAAGTAGAAAAATAGCCTCGGGAAACAAATACTATCATAAAAGAGGTGTGGGAATGGTAACAATTTTTTTGCCTTCTGACCAGTACATCTCAAATTATCATTTCAATTAAGACAAAAATACTACAAATATTTGGGAAGAGTTCTAAATGAAAGTCACCTGTAAACTCACCATAACGCTAGAAATAATCCTGAGACCCTATATCCAGACTATCTACTCCCAAACATAAACTTCTCTCCCAGAACAAGGAATGAAGGAAATTCAAAGGAACAAATGTGCTCTTCATCTTTTCATACCTTCTAAGCTGTAAACTTTTTCTGACATGAGTTATCTCTATTGATACTTTGGTACAAAGCCAGCAGAACAGAATTATAAAATGTAGAGTTTTAATTTCGTATAAATGTTTACTGCTTCTGAAGACAAATTCTGTGTATGAGAGCCAGAATGGACCTTGAACACTTTATCAGCTGGTATCACTACAAATACTGAAGGGTTTTCCTGCAGGTTCTATTTTTCACCCCCTTTCTCTTCTTTCCTTCTCCTTTGAGATGCTCCATTTTGCACGTTTCTCATTGTCAAACATTTTTAAATTGCTTCTGGCAGAAGCATTTTACAAGTGGGGAGGATGCCCCAGGCTTCTTCCCGGAAAATAGGAGACTCTGTGTGTGGGGAGGCTGACGCCAGCTATGCAAACCTTGTAGCTTTGCATTTTAAAAAGTATTTTTTTGAGTAAACAATGGAATCCATTATTTACAGACTGTATTGTAAACATCTGCAGCAGAGAAGCCTTCTTATTGTATGCCTGTAATGACAAGGGCAAACCCAGCACAGGAAGAAGGAAGGACCAACCCACTTAACAGAATGAGACTTATTTGAATTCATTTTAAAGCCACCAACAAACAATCAATGGTTTAGCTGACACAGGACATAAGCAAATAAGAAATATTAGGATACCTACGTGACATTCTGGCTCCATCAAAACCAGCAGGATGTTTGAAATTGGCATTGGAGGTCAAGGCTTAGGTTCTAATCTTTTTTCCTACAAAAACCGAAAAGCAAAACAACTAAAATTGCTCAGCTTATATTATAAAAAGAATGTTAAAACTTTGGCTTTCTGACTGATTGAGGTACTTAACACACTTTTTAGACAGTTTGATAACTACAGAAAAACTGTAGTGAATATTGTGCTGCCTCTAAAAAAGGAAATAAAACGATTCCTTCATGGACCTTGGCAAAGGACATTTCCACATTATTACTGGCTGGCTGAGCTCTTGGCCTTAGGTCATCTGTTGTTTCAACTAGTCATTAGTGCTTTTGACTTCAGTTGTTGTCATTGCCTTGGAACTGCACTGAGGAGAGATTGTCCACCACTCTTTGCCATGTTGTACAAAGGCAGTCTTCCAGGAAAACCCCATAATGTTTCTGCTATTTCTCTCATCCCTGCTCTGCGGCTCCAAAGAATGTTGGGGAAAATGTTTGCTGCCATCTTTTTACAGCAGACTGAATTTGTAGCTTTTTTTTCCTCTCCAAAATACTCCCTACTTCAGCTGTTGAAAGCAGCCAGAATTAGAATTCAGATTTGGTTCTCTCCTTTTTTCACAAATTTTGTTTCTGCATGGTTAATTAGACACAATAATCTGTTTTTACAATCTTATATCATCAAACCTTTTCCTAATTTACATTGCCTGTTAAAGCTAGTCCATTTGCAGTCAAAGCCATAGAGAGCTTCCCTCCTGCCGTAGCCTTCTTGTCTTTGCTCACACTCCCTTGAGGCTGCCCAGATCACCAGACACTTTCCACTTTCCACAGGCATTAGACAACAAAGATCTTGGTGGAACTGGAGTTAGTGTCACCAGCACAAGATGTGAAAACCTGAGCGTGCTTCTGCAAAACTCAATCCCAACTAATGTTTTTCAGCTAGTTTTAGCTAAAAAAGGTTACCTTTCCCCATGCTCTAGAGAAGCAAGTCAAAGAATGTAGAATAAATGCTATTTCTTGCATGTTAATATCTTGCCTGTCTGTAGGAAGCTTGTAGGAGGCAGTGGGAGGTTAGTCTTCAAAAATACTTCAGACTACTCAACTTTGCCTCAGTCAGAAAAAAGTTAGTGATACTCTCCATATCAGCAGTTTATTAAATGGTGCACTATCACTGTCTAAAGTCACTGTTATAAACAGTTGTACTTAAAAAAACTAAGCCAAGAATTTTCCATCTTCTCATTGTCTAAATTTAAAGCTCATCAGTTATAAACTTGCAAACATCAGTGCATATATTTGAACAAGCTAAAAATCATGTTTCTATGTAAGTTTCTTTTTATTTCCATCTTTCAGCCAGTAGGAAGTCTTCTCTGGGACATCAGTCAGAATGTTGCAAAAATGAACAGGATTTTATTACTCACAGTGAGCCCTACTCTGTCTTATGAAGAATTCCTCTGTACAGGACTCCAAAGGTAGGAATAACACAAGAGCCCGTGAGATTTATTTGCCAAACTTCTAATGATTTTTTTCCTTTTCTTGCTGATTGTTAAAGTAAACACGCTTAACAGAGTGGCTTGATTTACTGAACACAAATTATTGCACGGACAACTACGTATGGCACAAGTGAGCACACTTGCTGTATTCATTGGACTGTGACTCTCCTGTCATAACCAGGGGTGGATCTTGCCTGGAGCTGTTAGCCAAGAACAATCTCTTCAACAAAAAGGAATTTCTGGTGGCTAACAGAACAATTATTCTAATTTTACAAGCTAAAAACTGGTCAAGACATAGACTCAGAGAAGCTGGAGATGGTTTGCCCTTCCTGTAACAATGCAAGAGTGTTCCCCACACAGCAGTTTATGCAATGCAGATTTTATACAGTCTACTCTGATTTTAAACATCATAACTTTACAGGTTTCCACACACTTTTCATGGTATGCTGTTCACAGTCTAACAGACTGTAAGAAATAATTGTTGCTTTTCAACCTACAATTTCTTTTTTAGGTGTAAATCATGACTGTCAATACACCCCAATGATTCTGTCTCCTCTCACTTTATAGAACCCTCAATACCTTCTGGGACAACATCATTGGAACCACCACATTCCTGCTAGACAGGCTGTCTGAATGTAGCATTTTCAACTAGACCAGAAATCAGTGTTGGCAAATAAGAAGGAAAACAGGACAGGAAAAGATAAACAGGTTAAAAAATGCAAGCTTATAACCATATTCTTCAATAGATTGAAATGTTGCCTCTGTTGCCCAGGGTAGCATTTGCATGTTTTTAAGCCCAATTCTGGCTGTAGTCAGGTAGACATTGACTGACCTAAAGCTGGGTCAGTACCAGCAGAAAAGGCCCAACAAGTGACCATGGCAAAGTCATCTACTGCTTTCTTTTGCTGAGTTCACAGTTGGTGACCTTTGTTCAGTGCCTAATCCCAAAGGTCACATTTTCCTAAGCATTTACTTCTAAAATATTGACTTAAAGTGATGGGACAAAAAATGTGGACTGGATACCCCTAGGAAGGGAAATGGTTTAGAAACTGGTGTGAATGCCAGCAAATCTGCAACTGAACTTGAAAAGCCCAGTCTGGATTTGTCACATCCTATAAAACCCCTTGTACATTTTCCAACAGAATAAATGTAAAACAAAATTTAGAGGATGATATTTTTTCTTTTTTTTTACCTCAGAGTAGTCCTTTAAAGTATTTAACATAGTCAAATGAAACTCATGTTAATGATGAAATAGTTTAGATTCCTGTGGCAACTTATATTTAACTACCTTAATGAAAAAAGTTTCAAAAAATTATAATTTTTCCAGAGGTATAGTGATTTTTTTCACTCTAATAGCAGGAATCATTTATATGCTAATGGCACATAAATTAGCAAATCTCCTTCAAATATTAACATTAACGTATAATGCTGTGAACTTTATGTGAAAATTGTGGAACATTATGTTCTTTTGGCATTCTATATGTGTGCATTTCTCACCTTAAAATAAAAGCCACTAGTGGTGATGGTTTCAGTCCGGTTTAATCCATAGTCTTCTCCAGCATAACCAAGTGATCTTTTAAGGCAGCCTAGGACACGCACTTGGCTTAGTCAAGCCTAACAGTCCTGGAAAGGGAAGAAATACAACACCAGCATTGTTAGGATATGTAAGAGTAACTTCAGGCTTGTAGTGCAGAAAGGAAAGGAAGATTTTGCTTTAAGTGTTTTGGAATCATTAGAATCTCAGAACCAATAAGGTTGGAAAAGGTCTCTAAGATCATCAAGTCCAGCCATTAACCTCATATTTCCATGTCCATGTTTTAATTATATTTGTGAGGAGCACAAGATTACTGTGCTCTTACATGTTGTACAGTCACTGCAGTGAAGGAAACTTTGACACAGACTACATCTAGCAGATGAACCATAGAATTAGATAAGTCCAGGTCATGCTCATTTGGGAGCTGAAAAGCGGGGTGAGATGCTCATATTTCCTCCTGAAACACAGTTTATACAAACCAGAAACCTGTGTGTGAAGTCCAATGAGGGACATTTAAGGACAGAAGTCCTTATTGTAAAAAAGATGGAGAGGAATGAAATTGGTGTCCTGCCTCACCTCTCACAAAGCTTTCAGCTTGATCTGATGGAAAATGCCATTCCTACAGTGTTTCGTTTCTGCCTAAGGACAGACATTTTTCAGGGCTCTTCTCTGCAGCTGTCTTACATCCTAGCTGCGTGGGTTTCATCCCTTATGTCAGATCCATAATAACATCATTAATAACATTAATTCATTATCCTATGGAAGTAAATTTCAATCCAGTAGAGGCAGCATCGGGAGGCATATGGCAAGTAGCCTGCAGCAAACTAATCTGCTGACAAACCCCTCCTATCTCTCAGTGCTGTGACTTTGCCAAGGCCTTTTGTTTTTTCCAGTGCTTCAGCATATCACTTCGATTACGTGTGTTTAGAGAAGGGTAGGCTTCTGTAACATTTTCTCTGAAATTAAATCCCAGTGCTTTCATTCTAGAAGTGAAAATCCCTCCTAGAAATTCTTTCCAGCCTCTGAGTGCCCTTTATAGGTACCCTGCAGCTACAACGCCGTGGTAACACAGTCCCCGTGCTTTTCGGCTCAGCTGTTCAAACACGAGGGTGACCTGGACAGTTAACACTCAATCCTTTCATCTGTCCCGCTTCAGCTCTTTAGAAACAGCTCTTCATGCTCTGCTCATTTGTATCAGGGCAAGTTTGAATCAATTTCTGTTCATTATGACACATCATCTCCGGGAAATACTTATAAATTATATTTAAAAAAAAACCACCTTATAATTGTTAAGGGAATGAGGCAAACAAGCAAGCAAGTAAATGTTGACCAGTGCATGTAATCCAAAAGTTTAGTATCACTGTGCTGGAACAGAGCTGCCCGAAAGAGAGAGGAAAGAGCAGAATTTTTGTCCTTTAAATTCCAATATTAGAACATCTCAAGGGACAGGCATAGTCTCTTTGGAGCAAATATATGCCTTTTGCATTTTGAGACCATCTGCAAATGATTCAGAATGTGTTTCAAAACTTGAAATTTGCAAAGCTTTCTTCATTCTCCAACTGTACAATATAAAGAATTTTTCAATGGTATCCTATTGAAAAATGTGACACTATGTGCACAGACTGATCATCCATTTCACTTATTAGTCCTTTGCAAAGGCAAAAGAGGATGAAATCAGAAATATGAGTTCAATTAACAGGACAGTTGAAACTGAACTTGCTCAGAAATCAAAGTTAATGAGAGACAAGAAGGAAAAACATCCCAAAGAATTTTTAATAAACTTTTCTATTTGAAACACCAATCTGAGCAAGGAATTCAGATTTCAAAAACACTGTAGATCACACTTTTCACCTGTCTTTGCACTGCATTTCACCACAGCGGTTTTAGTGCATCATCTGCTGCCTGGAGTTTCATGAACTGGAGAGATGTGCTATCATAACAAAGCCCTGCTGTGACCTGTTTCATCACAGTCACATTTCTCCCCACATGTGGTTGTTTTTTGGTGCTTCATAAAAGCAAATCACACATACAGAGGTTAAGACTACATGATGTTGTCTGATAAAAAACATAGCATAAAGTCAATCTATCCATAATATCTGTGTTATTAGAAGCTTTAGGTCACTTTTTCCAGTCAGATGGTGCCTGATCTCATGTCTGTCCAAGATTATGGCAAGATTCCTATTGCATTAGTGGATACTGGATCAGCCCAAAACTCACAACAAAAGGAAGCAAAGAAAGGAGACTGCAGGCACATACACAGTGTGCAGAGTTTACTCTCTGTGATTCACAGAAGTAGAGGTGCTGTGCTTCCTGGAATTAGCATTTTTCCTCAGCCATGAAGGCTGGAGGGGAAGGAGGTGGGTCTATCATCCAGCTCTACCTTGTGTGCCAAGAGGTTGTAACCATTGGGCACAGGTGTGGCTGCACCCAGGCCCTGAGATCCTGCACTCCTGTGTCTCCCATGGCATAGATTCAGGGGGAAGGAGGGGGGGTGTGATCCCCCAACATATGGGAAATCTTGCAGCTAGGCCACCTCCTGTAGATTATGGAAAGGGAATTTCAATTGTAGAGTCCAAGGCTTTGCATATTTGTAGAAGAAAGCATGTGGATGAAATAGATAGCATTACTAGTTCTGGAGTCAGGGAGAGGGAGGCTTTGGACACAATTCACAAGCCACGTCCCAGATGAGGCCTTGGAGCACACATAGACCTGAAGATCTATTCTGAGTGAGGTATCATTTTAGGAAGTTGGTTATTGAGAACAGACACCTACAAAGTAAGTGTAGTCTTGTAAGTAGCAGCATGTCAAGTTTGTAAATCTGAGACTTGTCTGGCAGCTCTCATCCTAGACACGAGCTCCTTCTAAACTCAGTGTTCTTAGGTGGCTTGGTGCTCCAGGGCAAATCTTTGACTGATTCTCAAAAGACAAACTGTAGACAGATCTTACCCAATGTGGATTTATTATGCTCAAGCACATCTCAAATCTCCAAAGCAGCAAGTTTAGCCTTGTGGTTCATCAAACTGTTCATTAGACAGTTTCCCTCTTCAGAACTCGTAGGTGCATTTATGAGATGGAGTACCTTGCACTAAGAGGAGGTGATATTTAATGATAGATCTCAGACCAGCCTTGTCTTAATAATTTATATAGGTTCTCTAATCAAAAATGCTATTTTCCACTGTCTGTGAAACCTCTGCCTATTTTCTAAGCCTACTATTTCACTATCATTCTTTGAATCACCAATTTTCTTTGCATCTTTACTTTGTGAATACATTGCTCAGAGGTAGATTTGGCCAGCAAAATGATTGGTGGGGAAAAAAGGACACCTTTTTTCTCTCTTATCAAAACAGCCAAAATAGCATTTACTGCTGATTGTGATGCTACTAATAGGAATAATGGAAAGGTATGCAAAAGAGCTACATCAGCATAGTCAGGTTGACTACAGATGTAGAGATCCCTCACTTCATCCCATGCAAAACAGACTGAGAGAGCTCTTAACTAAAATCTCTTTAGTCTTGTGCAAACTGCTGTGAATATTGCCCAAGCTCTGCTGAAGATACAATCTGAGCACAGTGACTGCTGCATTCCCAGGAACAAAGACAAAGTTTTAAGATGACAAATTCGCAGGCTTTTATCTGAAGGCAGAATCTGACTTTCAGTATCTTGATAACAGGTAACATATTAAAGAAAAAGCATCAACACAACCTCAATTGCCCATTGTGACTTGGTGTACCTGGCAAGCAGAAGCTTTACCCTTTCACCTGTCACTGAAATGATTTGATATGGAAATTAGGCTGGAATTCCAAAGGGCCATTGTCACAGTTATTCGCACTGACTTCAGTGACTATTGCCATAATAAACATCACTCAAGCACCGAGTGCCCCATCCTGACGGATCACTTCATTAACTAATAATTGCAGGCCATTACCAGTTTGACCCTGTAGGGTGTGTGCTCTCTCCCCTAGCTCTCAAGTAATTACCTGGCTACTAGTGAAGAAACCACCACTACTATTTTTAAAACTTTCTTCAGAAGTTCAGAAAGTTTCTTGCAATGCACATTTTTATTTGCTAAAATGAAAATCCTCCAGTTTTAATAGTAAGCGTTCAGAGTGCATGTGTGTGTTTGTGTGTGTGTGTGTCATACAGCTCTGGGGATGACAGATCTATACTGTGTAATACACTTTAGGATTATCTGAAGATTATTTTATTCCAGTGGTTCATCATAAAGTTGGTTTAGTTGAAATGTAAACCATACTCTAAACATTTGCAAAAATATATACTTCAATAAATGTTTAAGAGAATTAGAAATGTTCTAATTGAAAGCAAAGCATTGGTCCCACAACACCAAAAAAGTTCTTCTGTGACTTGTAATCACAGTAATAGGGTCTGCAGCTCTTTCAGAGCTGGATTAATGGCTGGAAAGCAGCATATCTAGAAAGCAAATCAGTCCACAGGTATTGCCCAGATATTCCAAACTCTCTTGGCTGACATACATGCAGTTCCTGTCCAAGGGCTAGAGAATAATTGAGCACTTACTACCTTGAAGCCAAACCAGGACACAACACTGGACACATTGTACTTCTTTGGAGTTTCCTCAGTACCCTAGAGGGTCCCAGTCTGTCTGTCCCGGCTTTTCCTGTTCCTGAATCATGCAGCTCCTCCAAGTCCCAAACAAAGGATGCTCAATGCAAATAAAAAGATAGGGAGATAATGATGTCTTCTAAATATTTGCTATGGGTGGGATTTTCCTCACCATGTGATATAGGGGAAAACTAGATAAGGCACAGTCACCTAAACCAAATGTCCCTCACAGATAAATGCTAGTCAGCAGACAGGCTCTGATTTAAAGTATCAGAACACAGTAAATCAAAAGGAGATGAGTAAAGGCAAGCTTCTGACAATAGTCACTGGATTTGATATCAGATCATGTGTTTGGGATCCATTTTTGCTGTTGTAGGAGCTTCATGAAAGCACTATAGTGCTTTAAGGATCATTCAAGTGGCATGTGACTGCTAAGGGGACCTGGGAAGGAGAGAGCTGAAGGATGGGGAGATTAATGCAAAAGTGGAATATATGGAAGGCCCATTTACCTGTCTCAGTATAAACACAGCTAGCATGGACCCCTTGACCTTTTGAATTGCCCACAATTGCTAGATGTTAAATACTTCTGGAAGCAGTGCCATGCTGGCTCTGTTTTGCATAATTAAAGGAAGTTTGCATTCTAATTTCTTCATCTGTGGTGGTGTCACAAACTGCTGAAACTCTAAGAGCAAATTATGCCAAGTGGAGGTATGACACAGCTTCCTGATCTGGTCATTTTGTGCTTCTAGGATCCACATACATTTAAGTATGTGTAAGTCTGAGGAATACCTCAGGCTGGAACGTCATCCTTAACTTGCTTAATTAGTCAGTTGAAGTCATTCCATGGGTTTGACCCCACACTTCCTCAAGAGTTCCCACCACTGATGAGAAGGAGGCAGTCACAGACACAGGAAGTAATCACGTTACCAAAACAAACCCAGCTTATAATTTGATTGTTTCAGAGGTTACTTATGCCACACAGCACTGGAAAATAATAACAAAAGCAATTGACGAAGAGATGCAAGCCACAAATATTTTTAATTATCAGTTTAAGATAGATTTATTGTGTCTTCATACTATTTCATGCCTGAGGTTTTCATACACATAACTAACTTCCTGAAGTTGATTATGCTGTCATTTTTTTCTCCCCAGGGCTGAGTTAGAGCAAATCAAAATAACTAGAGAAGTCCTCACAGTATGCAATCCAATGAGTGGTTAACAACTGAAGAGCACCTATTTGTCTGGGTCCTGCTGCACTCTAGGAACTGTATTGAAAACAAGCTCTTAACAAGATGATGTTGAATTTTCCCATGTAATTGTCTAATTTGTCTGGATTGCTACTACAGTCCAAAGCTATAGAAGCTGATGTATAGTCTCACTTCCCCTTATGACTTTCACCCTTTGTAGTCTGCATTTAATATAATTTAAAGGTCAAGCTACACAGCCCCATGGATCTTTCTGTACTGCAGTAATTGCATTGGAGACTCCAAATGTTGTGGGCCCTTTTCAGATTTCCATGGTGAGTGTAGTTATGTGAGAGGCACATGAGCTGAGGACATCCAGATGGAGACACTCAGTTGCAGGTAGAACAGATCAGGAGTAAAAAACACCTCTAAAAATAGTGTCTACATTTATAGTCAACCTAACAAATAATGAGCTTTTTTCTTGTTTTCTCCCTTATTAGGACTGTGCCTTCTTGGAAGTGGCTTCTGCTTTTAACATTTAGACTTCCTTTGTGCACTATAGGGTTAAACATAGAGTTGGTGGCAAATATGATTTTAGGTTTGATGTGACCACAGCCCTGCAAACAACTCAATTAGCAGGCACTATCTAAACAATAAAGCGTGAGTAAAAAGAGCTTTTGCTTGCTTGGCTTTGTACTAATTACTTTTCTGCCAAGAGCAGGTAACAACCTGCACTTGAACATGGCTGGCAATTCAGTGCCCTCCAGCCCACAGTGACTGGGAAGCTGTTTTTCTTCAGCAGAGGATGATTCCCTGGAAAAACAGTTTGTGGCTTCACACTCTAGAGCTGCTTCCAAGGGCTGAATGGTCACTGGAGCTACGTCAGTGGGCAGGAAGTGGGGAAGTCAAAACACCCCAGGAGCAATTCAAAGGGCTATGCAGAGGTATCTGAGGTCATCCGTGACCATGCCACTTCACCCTCTGCTGCTGCTTCAGAAGGATCTGCTGTTGGACATGAGTCATAGATACCTACCTCCTTGGTGCTTTCAGGCCTGGACACCTGGATTGCTCTGCTTGTGTTGGGATTGTCCCAAAGGGGCAGAATTATCTTTCTCACTAGCTTTCATCTTGTATCTGTGTTCTTCCAAAATATAAACCTAGCCAGACACAAGGATCATAACCCTGGTCCTTGTACCCTGGCATCTTCATTGCCTACCAGAGACGTTCCAAAGCCTGAGGAGATTATTCTCATCTTCACCACAAAACCCTTTTTACCTATATGGGTATTGCAATGTTGTCTTTATAGTCGCTCTTTATACTCAACAGAGCAGAAACAGCTGTCTCTGCTCTCTGATGATGTACCTAACATATGACTGGAAATTTGAAATGGTGAGCAAGCAAAACTTTTCAGTTCTGTGAAAAGGTTTGCTTGCTTAACATGGAGCACAGCATTTTTGCACAAGAACATTACAATGCCAATGAAAATATTCTATTTCATAGGAAGAAACAAGCAAAAAATGTGGTTGTTTCAAAGTGAAATTCAAAAAGAAAAACATTTTCATTTCAGCTCAAAATGTCAATTTATTATTTAAAGGACATGTTGTAACAGCATTCCTTCAGTCCAGACAAAACAGTTCTCTCTGTTTCTCTTCTAGTTTCTCCACTTTGCATATCTCTATCATTTGTCTAAAACTCAAATACTTAAAGACAACAACAACTGTGTAAAATTTATTAGGTAGCTTAGGGAGCCATTCTGGATTTTGTTCACATTCCACTTTAACAGTGACTGAAACTGATGGGAATTTATCTAGTAATCTCAACAGGAACAAGATCACGTCCTTTTGATGGAAATGCCATGACCTTCTTCCATAAACTTGCTCATGTAGAATTTGTTTTCTTTCAGACTGTGTATGCATATCAAACCTATTCCAAGAAAGAGAGAGGGTAGGAGAGTTTTCTTTTCTCTTCAGTAAAGGATCTAAGGAGTGTCTCTGTAAACTAATGTGGAATGGGATTCACTTGAGTTTCCAGGCTCCTGTAGCCTGAAATCTGGGCCACAGGAGCAATGTTCTCAGCACTAACAAGTTCAGAGAAAATAAAGGTGTCAGTTTTGCAGTCTATGTAGAGAAGCAGAAAACAAGTTTGCATCTAAGGCATTCAATGATTAAAGACATCATTTTTATGTAATGGATTTTTTTACAAGTCCATAAATTCTGATTATTTTAAAAAATAAATTTGCCAGTTTTGATGATGTGACAAGCCTTAATAAGCTATTCTGAGCATTTCTGCAAAACCTGGATCTAGTTGCTGCGTTACAGGTGAAACGTTGAATATCCTGCATGCAAGAAACAGAAAGGCAGCTGCCACTTACCTGCCCTCCTTTCACAGTAGCCAGCCTTGACTGGGAAATATTCCTGTTTGTGCCTGTACCTGCTACATACACACAGCACCACTGGAATTCCAAAGCTTTGACCTCAATATTTGGCTTTCTGGGAGGAGAAGGTGTTCCAGATGTTACACCTGATATTTCTGTGTGTAAACAAGGTAGCTTTAGGCACTTTCTGGAGTTTAAGAGCTGGCTGTGCTTTGCTTTCAGCATGGCAATGGTGTAAAAGTGAAAGAAGAAGGGGATATAAGGTGCTTAAGGTAGGTAGAAGACAACCAGGACCTTAAAGAATACCTGGCTCTGAAGTGGAATAAGTCCAACTAAATGAAAGGTGAATCACACAGAATCATTTAGCTTGGAAAAGACATCTAAGATCCGTAAAGTCCAACCTTTGACTGATGATCACCAGGTCAACTAGACCATAGCACTAAGTACCACATCCTGCCACTTAAACACCTCCAGGGATGGTGAATCCACCACTACCCTGGGCAGCCTGTTCCAGTACTTAACAACCCTTCCTTGCCATGAGGAAATTCTTCCTGATGTCTAACCCAAACCTCCCCTTGCACAGCTTGAGGCTATGGGAGAAGAGGCCAGTCCCCACCTTGCCACACCACTTTTCAGGCAGCTGTAAAGAGTGATAAAGTCTCCCCCAAACCTTCTTTTCTTGAGAATAAACACTCCCTCAGCAGTTCCTCTCTAGATCCATCATCAGCTTTGTTGCCCTTCTCTGGATATGCTCCAGAACCTCAACGTCCTGGAGGAGAGGGGCCCAGAACTGGGCTGAAGGAGAGCAGAATCTGCCATGGGTTTCCATGTGTATGATTCTTCATGACCTCATGTGCTCCAGTTCTTACAGGTGTTACCTGAATGATGACTCACAAATGATGACTCTCTTCACTTCTGACCTTTTGCCTACTGCCCAGTCTCATATTTCTGGTTGTCAAGCAACATTAACTACAGATGTCCAATAACAGAACAAAAATATTCTACTTTTTCCTCCATAGCAGACCTAAAATACATTTTCCTCTCCAACTACATTTCTAAGTACTTTGCATCATGTATTTTCATAGCTCCAGGCAGACTGCTTGTTTGGGATTTTGGTTCTCCTGGCTGGTTCACCTTCATTTTCTCATTGCGGGTGCTTCCCTCCACCTCCTTCTGAAGTAAGTATCTTTTGTTTTTCTGTTCAAATACTTGTAATAATTTTTATTACACATACACACAAGCACACACGCACATACATGGATGCCATGCAACAGTTAACTTATTTGTAGTGAAACTGCTACTCTTGTCTTTGTACTTGGCTGAATTAGATTGCAAGTGCCTTCAGGCAATTTTGAGTGCAAGCACACTGTTGCAAATTCAAAGTTGCACAGTTACAACTCTACTTTCTTGGACTGAGAAAACATATTTTGCTGCTGAAACACAAGACTTTCTTCCCCTTGATTAACTATTTTGTATCTTCCTGTTTTCTCGGACATTTCAGGAGTTCAGAGATAAGAAGTTTTTCCTTGAATCTGGCTCTTACGTGTAAGTTTCAGAAGAAAAAGAACAGATTTCTTTAGTGTACAGAAGTGTTTAGTTCAATGCCTCATTCAGCAGCATGGGCAAGTCTATAACCTGTGTTGTTCTAGGAACAATAATACATTAGTCACAGAAGACATCAGCAGTTTCTTAAGGCAACACATTTCCTTGGACATCTAACATTAGCCCCTCCCTGTGCATTTTGCAACTATTTCCTCTTCCTTTATAGGGTGATTGACCCTTTGTACATTTTAGGTATTCTCATTAAGGGCATTATTGAACCCATATCTTTATAATGTTAGAACAAAAGACTTCCCAAGAGATTCCAACTGTTCTGGCATGGAGCATGTGACACTAAGTAATTCTGCACTCTCTGCTCAGAGACACTGTGCACCATGCAAATGTCCTGCAGGCAGCTTTCAGAATAAGGTACCAAAGTGCCACTTCAAATCAATGTGCATAAAGTCTTCATTAGTTTTTTCACTGAGATTAATTGACATTTTTAAATGCCAAATCCAGAGAACTGTTCCAAGTCCCGGTGCATTCCATGTGCGCTCTGTTCTTGCCAGCATAGGTGGCTCCTGTGCTGACACAGACAGTGCCCACTGCTGCAAGGTGTCTCCCTGCATTATCACAGGGGAAGCTGGGGCTAAGTGGGAGAAGAAAGATTGCAGAACTACTGAAGATCAGCCTGGCATTATGTGAAAGGGGGGCCATGCCTAGAACAGTTTTTATTGACTTGAGGCCCACCCTAAATACCTCTCCTCCAAGGATTTCATCAGCCTGAGCCTGATTCACCATGCACTGTAAGAGCAAAAAGAGCTCCCCTAAACACACCCACAGAACAATAGCCATTTAGGGGTGGGTGTGTGTGTGTCTGTGTGTGTGTGTGCATGGGTGTGTGTGGGTGTGTGGGTGTGTGTGTGTGGAGAGAGTATAAAACAACTTGGAAAAACTGAGTAAGTGAAAATAGCTTTCAGAGACAAAATAATTTACCATCATGCTCTACCTTCTGCCCTGTCTGTTGTACTGGACTCTCTGTAGCTGTTAGATTAGCAAAGACAATGATCTTTGCAATTATATGCCTACTACATCTGGAGAACAAATAAAATTATTTAATTATGGCAGAAACTAAATAAAAATAAATGAGGAATGAATCCGTGCACTGTCCTTCCCACTTCTCATTCTCTTGTCCTGGTTACACCAACAGTAAACAGAGTGTAAATAGTGATAAAATGTATTTATAGCAACAATAACACTGATTAAAATATGGAACAAGATGTTCATGGGTGCCAAATCAGGTCAGACCTACATCCACAGAGAAGTATTTTATTGAAGGTGAAGGAAGAAATTGTCCGGTTTATCTCACCCCGAAAGGTTGTGATGGTTCGTGGTCCGTCCAGGGACGCCAAGTCTGGGTTTATTTCGGCTGTTTGAGGGGCCTGAAAAGGCTCTGGGTGGCCTTGGGACAGCCCGGGTATCGAAAGACGAGATGAGGCTTCAGTTCTTCTTTCTGGTTTTATGTTTATTAATTGTTTATCTAAAAGATGTTCTTTCAGCCGAACAGAGATCTGCACAGCAGTCAGCCATGGGCACACTGCCCCCCTCCGGGGCAGGCACCTATCTTTATACCCTTTGCTACGTATACAATATTTATCATTTTTCCCCAATACCATCTATTGTTATAACTCGGTGTACTCTTAGTAATAACCAATAGAAAGGTGCCACCGTGGCCAAAGAAGATGGAGGAGAGGAGGAAGAAGAAGGAGGACAGGACACACCCCAATTCCTCCATCTTGCTCCTCTAAACCCCCCTGTACATAAATCCTAAATCCTGTTTCTCACCCTCTAATTAACTAATCCCTTCACCATTCACCCGGTGAAGCCCTGTGAAGCCCTCATCCTTGTCGTCTCCTGTGTAGGGTTAAAGTCCAGCTACCAGACACTTCTGGCAGCATTCCAGGAGTCCCGAGACCCCCAAGCTGGTCTCGGAGGCTCAGCATCTCAGGACTGAGATATTGAGATCCGACATCTCCCCCTTCTGTTTGCCCCAAGAAAACCTCTTTTACAATCCAATTCATGGCATCTGGGACGACATGGATGAGGACTAGGAAAGCTATTACAATATAAAATCCTAAACTATTAAAACATAAAATCCTACCCTTAAAATTCTTCTCCAAATGGGAGAAATGTCAAAGAAATCTGCCCTTAAAATTCTTCTCCAAATGGGAGACATGTCAAAGAAATCTACCAGCTGATCAATATATGATCCTTTGTCAGTTTCCCCTATAATAGGTAAATTTACCCCATTGCTTATTGCAATTCAAGACTTTAAGGAGAAAACTTCCCAGTCTTTCGTTCTTATACAGAAATATTCAAGACCCCAAAGAGAAAAAACCCCCCCAGAGTCTTTCGTTCCTCTTGTTTCTCTTCTGAGTTGTCCTTTGCAGTCTGAGTCCCGACTTTTGTCTGAGTATTCGTTGCTTCTTATATCTTGTTGAGGAAAATCGCTGGATAGTTGCAGACTTGTTACGAAATGATGCTGTAGCTCTGCTGAACCGATCTGGCATGTCGTGCACTCAGGGGTTACCTAGTTTTTGATTCAACTGACAATAGGGTTAGAAAACACACAAGCCTCCCCAGGAGGGGAGAGGCTTGGGACCCCGAGGGTTTTTACCAAAGGCACCAAGTCTGGAGAGGGCCCCTCCTCGCCTGAGACGTCACCGGGGGTCTGGCCCGCCCCCGCCCGCGCTCGGCGCATGCGTGCTTTCCGAGCTGCTCTGTGTCTCTCCCGAGGTAATTTTTTTTTCTCTCCCTTTTTCTTCCGCCTCTGAATTTTCCCCCCTCGGTCTGCCCCTGACTGTCTCCTCCTCCTCCGACGCTGTGTGTGTGTGTGGCCTTTCGTCAGTGTGTGCCGCCGTCCCGCCGGCACCCGCGCCCGCCGCGACTCGCTCCGATCTGCGTCCCGCGATTTTTGCGTCACAACCGCGCGCCCCTGCGTCTCCCTGACCGCCTTTCTGGGATTGCGCAATTTTCCCCATGCCGCTGCCCATGTCGGACGCCCCGGCTGCGCTGGCATGTGACTTCTGCCCCGGGTTCTTGCGAGTTTTGCCCGCCGCGCGCGTTTCTGCTGCCTTGCCGGCCCCCGGGGCCGCTGCACCCCCCGGCTCTGAGCTTAGCAAAGCCGTATCTGAACACGCGTCTTTTGTTTTTTCTTCAGCCGCGCTCCCCGCCTGCTCCGCCGCCGCGAGAAAGCGCCTCCCCCGGTCCCCTCTCCCCCCCCTGCTCCCCCCCTTTGGACGCTTTCGGGGTCTTCTGGGGTTTCTGGGTTTTGGGACCGGGTGTTTTAATAATATTTCTTGCTCTTTTTTTTTCCAAGAGCATTTCCCCCTGGCTTCTTAAGGCCAGAGCTAATCTTTTCTTTCCCGGGGCTTTGCCCCCCCCTCTCTTTCAGAGAGTCCCCCCCCGGACGTCTGGTGCGTCTCGGGGGTCTACCTTCCTGGCCTTTTAAGGCCAGAGCTAATTTTTTCCGGAGTCTTGCATTGCTCCCCCCTCTTTTGAGGGCCCCCCCCCGGACGTCTGGTGCGTCTCGGGGGTCTTCCTGGCCTTTTAAGGCCAGAGCTAATTAATTTTTTGTATGTTTGTGTCACACCTTATAAGGTGGACAAAATTTCCCGTTGTTCCTGGGAAGGTGTGCCTCCCATGTTCTTATTTTCAGGCTTTCTTACCAAATCTGTCGCCAGAGCAGTCTGGACGTCTCGATCTGTCCAGCAGATCACGAGAGGTGGACCCAGGGCGCCTTCTGGTTCCAGTCCGGGCTGTTCTGCTACGAATATTCTTCGGCAGAAACTGAGAGGTGGAATTCTCAGTGACTGCTGGTTTTTTTTTTTTTTGCAGTCTCTGCTGGCTTTTTTTCTCTTCTTCTCTTGTCTTTTTCTTCAGGGCTTTGAAGGTGGTGGTGGTGCCCCCCTCCGAAAGGTTCTGGTGGTCAGAGCTCACCCAGTGGAAGCCAAATGTCCGGTTAATCTTCCCCCGAAAGGTTGTGGTGGTTCTGGTCCGCCCGGGGAACGCCAAATGTCCGGTTTATCTCGGCTGTTTGAGGGGCCTGGGAGGCCCGGAGGTGGCCCGGAGGTGGCCTTGGAGCACCCGCGTATCAAAGGACGAGAAGAGGCTTCAGTTCTTCTTTCTGGTTTTACGTTTATTAATTGTTTATCTAAAAGATGTTCTTTCAGCCGAACAGAGATCTGCACAGCAGTCAGCCATGGGCACACTGCCCCCCTCCGGGGCAGGCACCTATCTTTATACCCTTTGCTACGTATACAATATTTATCATTTTTCCCCAATACCATCTATTGTTATAACTCGGTGTACTCTTAGTAATAACCAATAGAAAGGTGCCACCGTGGCCAAAGAAGATGGAGTAGAGGAGGAAGAAGAAGGAGGGCAGGACACACCCCAATTCCTCCATCTTACTCCTCTAAACCCCCCTGTACATAAATCCTAAATCCTGTTTCTCACCCTCTAATTAACTAATCCCTTCACCATTCACCCGGTGAAGCCCTGTGAAGCCCTCATCCTTGTCGTCTCCTGTGTAGGGTTAAAGTCCAGCTACCAGACACTTCTGGCAACATTCCAGGAGTCCCGAGACCCCCAAGCTGGTCTCGGAGGCTCAGCATCTCAGGACTGAGATTTTGAGATCCGACAAGAAATACTCTTTCCTCAAAGACCATTCGTGTCTACTCCTTAAAGCATAAGAGAAATACTTCATCAGTGCATGTGCTAAGCAAGTGGACCACCTACACTTGGCAGTGGAACATAAGGGCCCAGAGAGAACATCCTGTCTGGTACAACCTGTACTTGATGCTTATCCAAAGGCTTGTCTTCTGTAAAGATGAGACTGTGCATGTCTCTATTTCCATCTTTGCCTACTTCAGGAGTGCGTGTTTGGAATGGGTGTCCCACAGACACCCCCACAGTCTGCGTGCTATCATATTGCAAATCACCTTGGGTTGCACAAACTTGTCTCCTGGAGATGTGCCCTGACTGCCTATGGATGGCCCGTCCCTGGGACCATACCAGAGACAGCATCGAGTGAAAAACTTGCAATTGTTTGGTCCTACTTTTGACTGCTATGTGAGTCTAAAATAAGACTGAGTGATTTGCCCTCTGGAAGCTCTTGTTCTCCTCAATTGACTGTGCAGGCAGCTGAAGTTGCTTAGCTCAGATAAAGATGATTGACTTGACAGACATATATAGCTAGGAAAGATAAATCCCACCCTAGGCGTCTGATTCAAGGCAAAATGAAATGCTCCTCATTCTTTTAAACAGAGTCACACTGCAGAGAGGCTTAATATATCTTCCTGTCCCTCATGGTTGTCTGACTCCTGACTCCTCTGGTCCCTCATGGCAAAAAAAAAAAAAAAAGAAAAAAAAAAAAAGAAAAAAACCCCCACCTCTCTAAAAGGTGGGGAATGGCAAGTTTCACATTGAAAACAGCTGGAAATTTTTTGCATCAGGACATGTCAATGAGTAATATTCATACTGCAAGCAGCTGGCATTGCTCTCATGTCAGCAGCCCCAACCTTTGACCAGTTTGCACCATGGCACACATCTGCAGACTCGAGGCTTTGTTATCAGCAGCAGGCCAAAGCACAGCACCGCTGTAAAACACCCTGCCATAAAGAAAACATACAACAGCCCAGGCTTACAATGGTTAAAGACATTCCATGAGAGTGAAAGCAAGGTCACCAAAGAGTGCACTAAAGACACTGCCTGGCTCTGCAGGCTCTTTGGGGCAGTCAAGGCTGGCAGAGGCATGGCCAGTCAGGCACACTGGCTCCTGTCCCCAGTTTTGCCACAGCTTTACTTTGTCAAGCTCTGTGAGCTGTTCACTGTTCTGACTTTTTTACATCTTATTATTTTTAATGTTTTCTGTCACTCATATGCAGAGAGGATTATACCTATCAAAAGGAACAGGCAAGGCCACAGCCATTTTCTGGGGGTTTTTTTGAGCATATACTCCTCAGATCAATCAACTTGTCACTGCAATTGCTCTGTTACTGCAATTTCTCTTCTTTGCCACCTCCCTCGATGCTACTTTTATACTGTTGCTCAGCATTTGTGGTCATAACATCTAACTGTGCACAGAAAAAAAAGGAGGAAAAGGAGAAGTAAGAAAAGCAGCTACAATGCTTAAAATCCAACAACATTATCACATGTGACATTAAAAAATGTGTCATTGCTTGAACCTGCTCTAGTCATGAGAACGTCAGTTCTAAAAAAGGAGTCTTGGTCAAAATGACATTCAAGATTTCCTGCTGTGGTTTACCATGTTAAAGTAATAATATGTGCATCACGTCTACCTCTTGTGTACTCCCCTGCACTTTGGTTCACAGCCTGTGGAACAAACAAGGTGTCAGTCCATTTCCACTGCTGAGTTCAAGGCACTGATAGACTCTAATTTTCTAATTAATCTAAGGAATATTTTCCCTGTGGAACTTGTGGACTTTCCATGTATGGATGAAATCTGTGTCATGGCACAAATGTGTTCAGTGGTTGGAATTGTGTAAATGTCTCACAGGTAACACCTGTGCTGACCTCAGCCACACTAGCAACTAAGTTCAAAAAACATATGGAGGGAAGACAGGGTTCATTTGTCTCACTTATTCATAAGAAAACTACTTATTTCACAGAGCCCAGCAATCCTCCTCCTTTTTGCAGGAGAGTCAGAGAATGAGAACGAGTTAGGCTGTTTTCTAGAAGGGGAGTGGTCATCCATTCTGGTTTTGTGTCAGCTTCCTCACAGGAACAGACAACCTCTTTAATACAGCAGCTTTTTTCTTTGCTGCAGAGATGTCATATGACAGGTGTATTATTGGTCATCTTTCTCTCTTTTTATGTTTTTCCTTCCACTGTGTTTCCTGGCTTTTTTCTCTGTCTTGAAAGATAAATGGGAGTATTGCCCTGCTTTATCCTTGGGAAAACTGAATTGTCCTGTGGTAAAGGCTAATGTTACAACACTGAAGAGGTTTATTATACCTCTGGCATCTGGCAGGGCAAAGACAGAGTGGTAGGGAGTGAGAAGAGATAAAAGAAAACAAGGGAGAAGTGGGAATACCTCCCACTGAAGCACCTACTCTCCTCGAGGACTTCCAGCCACTACAGTCTGGCACTCACTGCAGCCTGGAAATGCCAAAAACCTCTTCTCCTCTGGGACATTGGCTCCTCTTTGGCCAAACACCCTCCGGACTGTAATTCTACATCTTGCAGTGAATTACACTATATAAACTCAGCTATATGTTTTTCTGGGTAAGAGAGTTCCCTATTAATAATGCTCACAAGGTAATGTTACAATTTTTCTCGGCAAACTCAGGGATATGAAGAATGCTTTAGCTTTCAGCTGACCTAAAACTATGAAACATACTATTACTTCACACTGGCACTAAGCACACAGTCTAATCACAGCTGTTCACAAGCAGAAACAGAGCAAATTAAAAGCAAGCAGTTACAGACAAGGCAATTGGTGTTCCATTCTATAAGATTTTCTCTATTACTTGCATACTACCCAGAGTTTGTGGTAAAAGATAATTAAGTCTTTTCATTATTATTATTCCTGGTCACTAAATCTGTGCTTAGCACACAATTTTGATAAAATACTGCACAGCTTTGCTGTAATTAGCCTCTAAGAACTCTGGGCGTTTTGGTTTTTTTTTAAATTTTGCAGTTGTAGGTAAGTATTTGTTTTCTGGCTGCTCATCTGACCATGTAGTAAATTCAGCTGGTATTTTGATGGTTCATCAGTGGTGTAGATTTTTGGCAGTATGAGAATTACATAAGAGGTTGTTTTTCCAGTACTGCAACAAGAATGGCACCTGCTGAGGCATCCATGCCAGGGGGGTGTGCACTGCTCATCAGCAGCAATTTTTGGATAAAAAATGGGTAAGAAAAGCAGCCATGGCTTTTGCGATGACATTTGCTTTAACTGATCAGCAGAATTTGAACCTGTGACCTTCAGTGTCATAACACAGACTACTTATGTAATGTCATTAACTGGCAGAGGGATGGTCTTTAAGGAGACTGGCAAAGTCCACACTTGTTTCATAAACCTGTCAAACCAGAATATTGTGACATCATAAAAAGACACTGACAATCTCATTGAAGTGCTGCTTTATGTTTAGACAATGAGAGTTTTAAGGTAGCTCAGGTTTGAGGAGGAAGGATACTGCTAGGGAATAAAGGATACTTTTTTCCTCAGATGGTCCCATTGCTAAAGAAAAGGAGTGTCTGGCAGGAAGGAATCCTTGACTGAGTCTAAAGGAAAGTCTGCATTATGCAAGACTTGCAGGGAATGTAGAATTCCCACAAGAACAGCACTCAGGCTCCCTCCTATACTGATGACTGGCTGCAATCCTCTGGTCATTATGATGAATAAATGAAAGACAAGCAGGCAAGTGCTCAAGAAAAAAAGCACAAAATTGCACTGATGTTTCGCTCTTTCTCTTAAGCTAGGAGATAAAGACTTTATGCAACTGCAGGCTGTAGACATCAAAGGGGAAAAACCCAACTGAATACTTTTATCAAACTTAGGCAATGTTTATTTAAATCCACTTTAGGAATCAACTTGTAGTGCTGCAAAGTCCCAGGAGATTTTATTCCATGAGGAATTACAGCAGAGGCAATGGAGATGAAAAAGAGGTTGCATTCCATTTCAGTTATCATTAATGAACAACGGTTCTCAAATGTGTTCTCTGATAAAGGCTTTTTTGGCCAGAGCAGGGCTCAGAAGGGAAGCAGAGAACATGTCTCTCTTAGGTACATTGCGGCTCTCTGCACAGTGGGGATTGAATTGAAGGAAATGCATAACCTAGCCAGCTCGTGATAACAGCTTCCACCTAATCCCAACCAGCCATCCCCAGCCTCCAAGCCCTCACTGGGGAGTTTGGAAGCTGACTGATAGGTTTGCAGGAACCGCCTCCTATATCTTTCTGAACATTGTAGAGGGATTCTGGCTGCTGTTTCCCCTGAGAGGCTCTTTAGCTTTTCCTTTAATTGTTTGACTGTTCACTTAAAAAAAAAAAAAAAACAACAACAACAAAAATACAAACCCAAACCAAAAGCAGAACATGTCCAAAAGAGCATTGCACCTGCAGTCAAGGTGAATTAACATCAGAAGCTACAGGCAAATATGTCAATTGAAAGTTCTCAAGAAAACAGTTCATAAACCACAACAGCTGATAACAAATGCAGAACAGCACAGCCATATAAAGAAGAAGGTTGGCTGACATCATTGCCAGAAAACCGTCCTCATTGATGGAGTCTGCCAACAACAGGTGATATAAGAGCTGGCAGTGAATGAAGCTGTGAATGTGATGTCTGGCAGTATTTCTTGAGAGATGTTCACAGCACAGCAGCTGGAGACTTACAGATCACCATTAAAAAGAGGTGGCTGAGAATAAACCTGGGCAGCCTGACTCCTGTGTCCAACAGGATATATTTCCTGTGTGTTTCATGTCTCTGTTCTGTGCATCTGGCTTGGGTTGGATTGAGCATTACAGCTCATGTAAAATGAGCTTTATTTGCTTGCTCTATCCCTCGGTGTCCCCACAGAAAGGTGACATGAAGTAAAGTGGGGATAACAAAATGTCCCAAGTGATTGCAGTGCGTGGTCAGTCACATAAGTGCAAAAGCATGGCCATGAGCACTAAGAACTGGAGCAGCTGCAGGCTGAAAGCTCAGCACTCTCTGCCATCCCTGGTGTGACCTGCAGGTGGGCAGCTGCTCAGGGACAGGGAGGGTGTCACAGCTGCTCATGGTTAAGAGAGCCTCACTTGATGGTCCCCTGACAGCAGTTACCCAGCTGTGCTGCAAAGACACATCCGCAGCCCTGGGCAAACTCCATGCCTTCCTGTTGCCTGGTGTGCCCATCTGCCTGAAACCTTGGAGCTGCAGGTTCTCTGCCAGGACACCGTTCAGACTAACATATCTGCCTCTGACTGGATGAGCCCATTGTCATCCTTTCTGCTTCTTGGCATGTACCCTATCTTGTTCAGTGCTTGGCAGTTTTGCTGGCTTTTCCTGACTGCCCTGTCCCATGAACAGTGCTGGGGAAATTCTGCCCTTTACAGCAGCCCTACACAGCATGGACAGAGCCTGGCTCCAGCCAAATTGCCTGGAGTGCTCCATTAGTAGGGCTGAGAGGATCTGGGAGTGGATGTTTGAATCTTTGTCACACTTGCTGCTCCAGAAGAAGGAATAGGGCACTGAAATGAAATTCAGGCATCGTCAGACTGTTTCTCCTGAAGCAGGGTTTTCATTCTCAACACGGTATGTAATTCTGGCCTTATAGTCCAACAGAACTGAAAAGGAAACAAATATTTAGAAGGCTGCAGGGAAAGTAGAGAATGTCTTGAGAATTAAACGGACTGCAGGATAAGAACTCTCCATCAGTGAGTAGCCAACATATCCTTGAGTTGATGCTTAAAAAATCAGATGGATTTTACGAAATGAGATCATGGCTTCTCTCTTGTTTAAGAAAGCACATTCACATACTGGGAAAACAGCAAAGGCCACAATAATGTGCATTGCTTGGCAAGAAAAGCAGACAAGCCAGGCAGATAACGGGTGTGCTGCAATTCGAATGGCAGCCTGGGTAAAGTTCAGCAGCTGGCAGGAAAAAGAAGACCATGGACAAATACTTGCCAAGCACATGCTCAACAACTGCTGCAGGTCCCCCACAGCAAATCCATGCATTGCCATGTGCCTTCCCTGGTGAGCTGCCATGGCAGCAGGCATGGCTGAAGAAGGGGCTGTCGCTATGAGGCTCCAGTGTGTCGCATGTAATCACATTTTGTATCTGCAAAATGGCCCATTACTCTACAGTGATACAGTTCTAGATTACAAATAATTTAGATAACACATGTAAATATGTAATCTAGGCAGAAGATTAATTCTTTCTAGATGAGAAAGTTCCCTTTGGACTGAGCCACGTTGCCAGTTTGCTGGAGCTGGAACACCTTGTGGGAGCATGTTTGTTCCTCTGCCCTTCTGAAGGACCTTCAGTCCTCTCGTCTGTTGAATTAGCATCTTTCAGTGGCACACAGTTCACTTTGAAATATAGCTGATAAGTAATCAGGGAAAAGCATATTCTGCAGACAGAATATTATCTGAGCAGTTTTTCTGCAGAGAAGAGAATCTTAGGAGGGACCTTCACCTAAAAAGTTTCGAGTCCACACTTTCAAGTAGTACAGGATTTTTATTTTATTTTATTTTTTTGCTTTTGCTTGTCATGCCAAGATCTCATTAGTCTAATCTGTATTTGCAAAATTAGTTTGGGGTACAGCAGTACATTAGTTTGTCAACCGCCTGTAAACACTTCAAACACCATCAAAGATTTCTTTTCTGGGAGGCATTCTCATTGTACCTGGTGTAGGTATGCATGCTCCTGATAAAAGTCCTCCAAAAAACCCATCTACCAGGGAGCAAAATGTTCTACAACATTCTAGCAAGAAATCCACTTTTGCACCAACTTCAGAAATTCCTCTGCATAATTGCAAAAGAACTTGCACACCATTAAGACATTTTAAAGGCAGCTGAAATGAAATGAAGAATAGGGTAGAGAAAAACATGATGTCTGCCTGTAAAGCAATGGTCAGGACTTATCCAGAACCCAGTATATGGTACAGGCCATGTGATCTCTGAGAGGTTATGACAGAACTGAAAGAGCTCCTACTCGGGTGATTGGACTGAGCAAAGACTCGGAAAATCCTTCATATGTCAGAGAAATTGAAAAGATCTGATTAATTTGCCTTAGAACAGTGAATAATAAGAAGGGATATAATACAGATCTATAGAAAAACAAAACACCTAGAGATGGTAGATAGGGAACATCTCTGCTCATGCATTAGCAAGGGAACATTCAATAGGTGGAGAGGCAGCAAACTCAAAACTGGCAAAGGACATATTTTTTCTCACCAAGTATAATTGGGCTGTGGAATGAAAGTAGTCAAGAACCTGCAGAAAATGAAAAAGGAATGCTTATTTTAATGAGTATATTATTTTAATAAATGTCAGGAATATATTTTGCTGGCATTGTGTTGTGCCTACTGCCTAACACAGATTAAAAAAGCCTGCAAAGATGTATTACAAACACTATGCTCTACTTTGCAAGAATGTGTTTACAGTCTTGGGGATTTAATAACTTTATAGTCATTTGCATTGTTATGAGGAAGAAATTTCTTTTGATGAGGATAAGAAAACAAGGCTAAGGGGAGTACTCTTGCATGCTTAGCGGCATAGCACAAGCTCCTCTCTGGATCTGGAGTCAATTCATTTTCATATTCTGTCAACACACTGCAATTCTCTTAGAGAGGTGCTGGTCCTTCAGAAATGGTTTTGTTCCTGACTGCTCACTGAAAAAAATGTGCAGAAAAAGGGGGCATTCACTCTGCAGCAAGAAAAAAAAAAGGAAAGCAAGACAGGCAATGATGACCTTGGAAAACGTTCTCTGTGCCTTTTTTTTTCTTATCTTTTTAATTGAATGCATAACACTAAATTATGATCTTTCCCTTGATCAGTGGACTGTAGCATTCTGATGGCACGTTCAGATAGAAGGGTCTGTCACACAGTATAGGGAAAAAAATATGTTATTATCTGACTTTTCCAGATTAGAAGCTAAGGCACACAGAATTATTGAACAGCTGGAGCCTGTGCTTGAGCCAAGAGCTGAACCTGGATCTCTAGAGCCACATTAACCATAAGAGCAACATTCATAACCTTAAACTGTGTTGTCAAACTGTGTCTGAAACTGTGATGACAAAACAATAGCAGCTAAACAGAAGACTTAATTCCAGGTCTCCAAAGAACAATATTAAAGTATCTTTTTCCATATTACTCCAGTAGGACCCAGAGACCCTGCCTTTGGCTGAGGACTCTGTTCTGTTGGACACTCTTTAAACCTATCAAAAGAGATGCTTGGCCAACCAAATGACAAAATACAAGTGGGGAAAAAGAACTATTTCAGATTAAATCCTATGCATTAATGATTTTTTTTTTCCCTTAGTAGCTATGTGAGCTACTTAGCCAAGTAGCTAAGGATTGCCTACAGCCTGTACACAGAGAAGTTCTTTGGTGCATTATTACTTATTTTGATTTTACACCCTACTTGCAATCCTACTTGTAAGTTTGAAATTCCCTTCCCTGCTCTCTGGCATTTCAAACTTCACACTATGAAAAAAGATTGAATCATGTTGTGCTTGTGTGTGAACAAAAAATCGTCTAGCCTTTTTTCAAGTAGGACTTGTACTCAATTCTCCTTATACAAAGGCATGTAGTGATTGGACAAGAAGCAATGGTTTCAAAAAGGCTTAGATTAGATATTACAAAGAAATTCTTTACTCTGAGGGTGGTGAGGCCCTGGAACACTGTGCCCAGAGAAGTTGTGGATGCCACATCCCTGGAAGTGCTGAAGCCCAGGCTGGGTGGAGTTCTGAGTAATCTGGTCTATTGAAAGGGGTCCCAGTCCATGGCAGGGAGATCAGAACTAGATGATCATTAATGTTGCTTCCAATCCAGCCCAGTCTATGATACCATAATTGCAGGTTTTTTTGCTGTGGGCTAAAGACCAGGGAGTAGTGTAGTCTCTTCTGTAAATTTATTGTGCTTCTCTTAGTAAAAACAAAGTCTGATAGTCGTAAAGGCAGTATATAAGCAAAGCCTGAATAATTTTACTGCGCCAGTGTCAGATCTTGTGTCCTGTTTGGGGGGAGGCGGGGGGTGGAAGAAGATGTTTTAATGAAGATGTAGAAAAGATTGCTGCAGATTTTAGATTGTGTTTTTGCTTTAACAGACAGCCCTTAGGTGAAAATTAGATTAAAGCATTGCATTTGCTTAGTCTGACTGCTTTTGTATACTATAACATACTGTCCTCAGCCTCAGAGCAGCAGGAACTTTCCACCCTCAGCCCCCATGCAGCCTGGCTAATGGAGAAATCGCTCCTGGGTGGATGAAAAATTTAAGTGAGGTCATTGTAGGTTCTTGCAGAGTGATACACTACCAGCAATACATAATGAAAATTCATCTCATGTTGTGAAACATATTGAACTGCTAAAATAAACAAAGTGCTGGCAGGGAATGTTCTTTGAGGTTATCTTTAGATTGAATCTGCTTGGACTTTTGACACCTACTCAGCAATGTCTCTTGGCACACAAGAAACATCTTATCAAAATGCTGAAAATTTTTAGTCAGTAACTAATTTATTCCCTCATAAATGTTTTTATTTCCCAAATCCTCTCCCTCCTTTCTTATTTAATGTTTGGATTCTTAGTCATAATCATGGTGTGAAGGAGATAGAACTTGTGACCTTGAGAAGGACTTACCTCTCTCAGGGTAAAGGTTTTTCATATTAATAATCTATCACTAAGTTTTATACCGTCACTACATTAATTTCACTTGTTACTATGGTAATGGTATGTGCATTTATTTTACACGGGTAGGACCTCTAGTTTTGCCAAGAGGAGGGCAAATTGGTAATTTTTGAGGAACAGTATATTTATGCATGATATGTACATACATGAGTATGGTATTTAAGCACCCAGTGTACTTACCTTACATTAAGTTTGGAAGCTAAAAGTAGTGCAAGAAACAAGCCAAAACTAAAACCAAGCCGAAACAAAGGTGGTACATACAAACAGGTTACACATCCCACGTGTACAAGGGACCTAAATAAAGTCCTCTGTGTGGGAGCAAGTAATTAGCACCCATATGAATGAGGCTGTGTAAACTTTTGCCTACAAATAGAACCATAACCTCAGCTGCAAACCAATGACTTCTTCCAGAACACAGATTTATCTTCTACTTAATCATAAGCACTCTGCATTATTAATTGCAATTCAGCACCCTCACAAAATGCAATCATACATAGAACCATAACCTCAGCTGCAAACCAATGACTTCTTCCAGAACACAGATTTATCTTCTACTTAATCATAAGCACTCTGCATTATTAATTGCAATTCAGCACCCTCACAAAATGCAATCATACATTCTCTGCAAATCTCCTGACTGTCTCACCTTGGGATCTTATTTCTGCAAGCATTTGCTTCATGTATCCTTTAAAGTCTAACACTGACCCTCCCTACCCAGTCTTTGAACTACTGCAAGACAAAACAACAGAAAACTTAATTCTAAACAAAAGATAGTACAACTCAAGTACACAAAATATTTCGAAAGTAAAAAGAAAACAGAGATATATCTTTACTGGCTGTAAAATCCCAGCAGGACAGCTAAGTTAGGGCTTTAACAGAACAGCCAAAATATTTGTACTTCAATCTGAAGGTGTGAACATGCAGATATATTTCCAAGGACGAAAGCAAATCTGTAAATTTTGAGCTTCTGGGATTTGCTAAAAAAAAGGAGAAAACTGAAATGTTTTTTCTTAAATGTTCTTTCTGCTAAACAAGAGTAAAGCAAGGACATTATGAAGGTTATAAAGGAAAGCATTTCTTTTCCATAACTGGTAAGCTTATTGTCATAGAGGAAATCTGCTCCAGAAAAGATTTAACAGCAGTCAAGAGGATACTTGCTCTTGCTGTGAATAATTATGACACTAGACTTCTCCTAAAAAGTAATAATGTTTTACATCTCATTGTACACCACATATGAGTTTTTCGCCTTCCCATGCTGCAGAATTAGCGAAGTACAAACCCCTTTGGTGCAACAGGCTTGAAGCAACAAAGACAAGTCTTAAAAGTAAGTGAGCAGCTTTATGTGAGACTTCATTCTCTAGCCCAGTCAGCTTTATAGCAATCAGGCATTGTACATAAACCTTATTCCCCCCAGACAAGTTTTGTTGCAGTTTGTAGCCAGGAGGAGAGATACTGCACTACAGCAGAGTGGAAGAGGAAATGAAGCAAAATACCACACTTAAAGGAATTTTTATTGAATTCCACTCTATATTCCCTGTCCTTAAAGAGTGTGGCATTATTTCCAGACCTAATCTCATCAGGAGAGACTTTGGCCAAAGAATCCCTTAGGAAAAGTAGATTTTGACCTCTGTCTTCAGAGTAATGGTGCAGCAAACCCTCTTCTGTGTAGAGGGCATTGTCTTTTTTGCCAGGGTTTGGCTCATATAGTTTTCAACATAAGAAAAAAATCTCAGACTTTTTCTCCCATTGTGAGAGAATATGTGGCATTGAGATTTTAAAAACAAAGCCAAAAGTGTTTTCTGTGTAAAAACAATCCTTGCCAGAAGGTGTTTACTGAGCAGCACAAGTGTTTTTATTTTATCGTAATTCCTCTCTCTGCACCTCTCTACTCCACTGTGGTCAGGTTCCCCACAACTGTTCTTATTGTTATATGTTCCTGTTCTTCTACATTTTCTTCTTGCTGTAATAGATTTTTTCCCCCTTCCTGTTTCCTTCCCTAAGAGAGCAGGGACTTGCTGACATTTTACTTTGTATGAAACTTCTGAATACACCCCATTTGCAAAGGTTCCTCTTTAGTAGGGAGACGGAAGTCAACCTTCCTTGTTATAGCTTCCATTAATTGTGCTTCAGCAGGTCACAGGAAAGCTCAAGATGTGGACAAAGCTGATTCTATAAAACACCAATAATGGAGATGAAACCTTCTTCTGGAGTATCCTAGATGGAAGTGATTACAGCAGTAAAATACCTTATTTGCGAGAAAAATCATTTAATAATAACTTGGTGGTGATTCATATTACTGCTGTAACTTAGAGATGAGCACTCAGGTGCATCAAGAGCTTTAATAGTGCATGTGTAGATGGCAAATTATCCATAAGGAACCTACTGATTGTGGATAATGCTCATTTGATATTCTCAAAGATAATGTAAGCCTTTGTGCACGTGTCATCTCATGCCCCATGCTCATGACATCTAGCAGGAATACTGAAAGTACAGCGTGCTGGCCACTTCTCTGAGCATAAGCATTCTTTGTCCTGCAAGCAATATGAACTCCTATGGAGTCAGCAAATAAAGAGTTTAGATTAAACGTACAACACAGAATAAGCTAAATTTCATGTCAAGGGCCTGCACGAGTTTACCATACAACATTTCTTTGCTCCACATTAAACTTCTTACTGGAATCACTTTGGTGTCTGATGAATCAGAACCTTGGAAAGATAGGTTTGTCATCCAGCCTCTCTGCCTGCAAATATTTGGTACAAAGTTATGAGATATCTCTTAACACAGCATCAGGATTCCTGCTCTCCCTGCTCCATCCATACCCAAAATGGTCTCTCTCCTGCTATCTCTGTCCTTAGGAACATTCAATTGTTTCATGTTAAGCAAAAGAACTTTGACATAAAGGGTTAAAAATAATGACAGAAGTAAAAACTTTCATACTTTGTCCAGTGTGGCTGTTTTTCTAGCAGCACTTCTTAAAAGTAATCCATGCAATGGAATATTAGAGCTTTTGCTTTTCATCCTCAGCTTGGTGGTAGTGACTTGTATTTATAGAAAATAAACAGCCATGACCTCACATGGAAGGTAAATTTCCCCCTGCCCTTCTCAAACATCCCCAAGGCTCAGATAAGACTGTATTCATCCCTTCACTGATTTGAGAAGTATAGTGTAAATTCTCAGAACAGGAAGATATTTAGAATTTTTTATAAAATCATTTATCTATTTTTAAGTAGCAGAACTAAAAATCTGTCAACAGTCCACACTTCACAGTACAAAAAAGCTATTTCTAATGCTTAAAAGAAAGACAATTATAAACAGTTTTTGAAAAATTGTAACACGTTGTCTAGTTTTCTAAGCATTTTTTGCTGAACATTTTATACATGAAGAAGCGAATTCATACTTCTGTATAGTCATACAACATTCTGGAAGAAAGCCAAGACATTTTGTTTGGCTTTTTCTATTTCTTTCTTTATGGTGGGGAACCCTGAAATATATTAATCTGATCCATAACCACCATGCCCTTGAAAGCTTTAGAGGATCCTTGGGAAAGAAACTCAATAGTTCAAAATCCTTGTTTGCAACATGCACAGCAAATCCAATATAGTGAGCAACTAAAATATAATGAACTTCAGAGATTTGCCAAGCTCTTTGTGCTAGGTCTTTGGCAGGTCTTATCCTTGATCTGCTTCTAGGCACCTTGGTATGTTTATTGATCTTTGTGACCCAGAGGTCAAATGACACCTACATGGAACGGCACCTTCCAGCCACTCCGAAACTACAGCTGAGGAGACTCAGCAGGACACAGCTCCTCAGCTGTGCTTGCCACCAAGAGCCCGTGAGCTCCAGGCTCCTGGCCACCAGCTGGACAACTCCCAAGTGAAGATTGAGCTGTTCTTCAAATGGGCTGCTGTGGGGAATCTTTTCTTTCCATGCGTGCCTCTATTATAATCAGACAATAGTGCTCGTCCTGGCAGTTGCTTCCTTCTCTGAAGTGCTGGGACTGGCCAAAACCCGAGGTTTTTTCATGTATCACTCCTAGCTGCATGTACTAGCTGCCTGAAAACAGCCCTGAAAGTCCCTCCCAGAGCACCTCCCATTTTCCTGTCATTGTGCCCCTGTCAGAAGTGACCTTCAGAGCTTGACCACAGGAGCCATGCTGGTCAGCCCAAGCAATGGGCACTTCTGGGTGGGGATGGGCTGAGGCAGAGGCCACTTTTCCTCTTCAGAAAAAGTCTTCAATGGTAACTGATCACTTCAGAAGTGGTGTAAAAATGGTGACTTAGGAAGTGAAACAATCTCTTAATGAGAAAGTGAAGGGCATCTGCATGTATTTTTGAACAAGGCTTTAATAACCTATTTTATACTAGTGGGGGTTTTGCTTGTGTATGCAGATATGCAAATCAGGACCAAGTGCTCACATAGACCAAAAATACAAACCAATGCATATATTAATTCACTGCATCATTAATAGTCAAACAGCCATTTGTTAACAGGCTAAATTGCAATCATCATCTTTTGAGCATTATTTTAAAGGAATTCCATAGTTCTGAAATTTCACATCTTCCTAAGCCATTGAGAATCTCTTCAAAATGGAAAAGTAGAAAAAATTACTTTTTTTTTTTTCTTAAAAAGACCTTTTTTAGTTACTTAAATTGCTTTGGCAATTTCACAATGGAAAAGCTTTGGGGTTTTTTTAATTGTTTCCATTTCATTTGCATTTTTATTACACCTCTAGCTGGACTTTATTTGTTAACAGCAATCACTTTTAAAATACCACCTTGGGATGCAAATGTTCTTTCTATTCTCTGCATGGTCAAATGCCTTTTGTATCCTAAACTTTTTGGAGGTAGTCTTATGATTAAATAGATTTAAAGAAAGTGCATGCACCTGGCTGTATATAATAAGGAGATGATTGAATGGTGTTGGTGATGTAAACTCAGAAGGGAAGTGATAATGTGCATTAGAGCATTATATTCCCCACTGACTGGCTGTGTTTTATTTCACCTGCAAACAAGTAAACACAGCAGGAGACACATCTTGCCCAGCCCCTGAGCTGCTCGCCTTGCCAGGCTTAGTTTGCAAAGGATGCAGAGCTCCTGCACTGGCTGTGCTGCTCACACTCTGCCAGCAGTGACATGCCACCTCTCAAAGGACACCGTGTTGGAAGCCCTGGGGCCCCTCCTGCCCTACCTGACCTGCAGAAAAAAAGGCTCTTGAGAAAAGGAGTTGCCTCTTTTGATGTCCCCTGCATCCTTATCCTCTGAGCTGAAGTCACTGAGAAAAGGCAAACCCAGCATCCTCTGCAGGCTCTGATCCAGAGGGCACTGCTGCCCTGCACCGTGGGGGTGGGTTGCGAGGGGCTAAGCAGCAACCACCTGCTCAATAGAGGTGAACACATGAGGTCAGATGTGTGAGAAACCAAACAGCCTTCATCTCAAGGCTGAGCCAAATTTGTTGGAAAATACTTCAAAATATGCCACTTAGGGGGAAAAATAATCTTATGCTGGGCAGTTTCTTTTCCTCTTCCTCAGTGTTTTCTGTACCAAAATGACAAATTGCTTTTGGATTTTCTTTGTTTTGTTTTAAGGAAGAACAGAAAAAAAAAATGCAAAGTGAACATGGCACTGACTTCCCTTGGGAGATTTTTTTTTTTAGTTCTTCAGGTCAGTGTGGTCCTTGTGGTTTGGTGACATTTCACTAAAAATCCAGACTTTAGACTTACATTTATTTGAAATGAAACTGCAAATCCAGCCACTACTGATGAGAACTGTAATGCTGACTATTCTTATTCTAGCTACATGGTCTATGGGAATGACATCACTGAATAACTAAAAGACTTGACATCATCAAAAAATTGCATCCTACTTGTACTGTAAAAATAGATCATAATTATTTCTGTAGTGTCTAAAGAGAAATTGATTTTTTTGTGCCTTCTGTGAATGCTGCAGTGCTATTTTAGTGTAATGCTTTTATGTCTATGGCAGCCAATTGCTTTGACCCTGAAGTCTTTCTTGCAGTAGTGCTGACTTGCTGAATCAGAGTTCATTCATATCCTCTTGCCACAGAATAATATGCTGAATACAAAACTTGCCATAATAGCAATATAAAAAATGCCACGAGATAACACAAAAATAAATATAGAAGAAAAAATGGAAAATACATAAAATAATAATAAAAGACCTGTCAAGTCCAAGTAAATGTGAATGGCAGTGTGACTTTACATGCCACAATTTTAAGTGTTACTCTTTATCCCTGAAGGGTTCATATGAGATCTTTATCTGGCTTCCTCTGGTGTTTCAGTGATGGTAAAAACACTAAAGTCAGAGAATTCAAGTCTGATTCTTGCGTCACCTTTTATTATTCCCATAGTGAGACAGAATATCCATCCTGAACTAGGTAAAGTGTCTAGGAGAGGTAAAGGGTCTGTGGAGCTAAAGCTGAAGGAGAGGCCGCGTTCCAGAGACAGCGAGGAGACAGAGAAAGAAAAACAGAAAAACCACGAGGTCAATCTGCCCCCGACCTAGGAATTCCTCCGATAAAGAAGAATTAGTGCTAAGTGTCATGCAAGATGAATATGTATGAACTTATTGTGAAACTGTATGCATATGCATTTGGAAGGGGGATAAAAGGAGGTCTGAAATCTTCAGGGGTACGCATGCCCTTTTGGGGAGTCTTGCGTCCGGCGCGCGTCGTAATAAAGCATACCGGGCTTTACAACTTTTACAAGTTGTGAGGTTTCTTCTTTTCTCCGCAAAACATTTTGGCGAGCCAAGGCAGGAGTTCTCTGTCCCCGCGGGGGCAGGGGGGATAGACGGACCTCCAAGGCGCGCCCCAGGATTTTTTCCTGGTGGGGCTCCGCTTGTCTCAACTTGCCACCTGCGAGGACAGACAACGACCCGCTGGCCTGCGGAGGAGAATACGGTATGTATGGGGCCCCAGGGGGGGAAGAACAAGGAAAGAACAAGGGAATTAACGACCCAGAGACGTCTGGGATCAGCCGATAGAGCGGCTGTATTAGAGACGGGGTTCGTTCCATCGTCCTGATAGAGCAGGACTGCCAGCGGCTCCGGGGTAAGCTAGCTGCAGCTGATAGAGCGGCTGTATTAGAGACGGGGTTCGTCGCCTCGTCGTCCTGATAGAGCAGGACTGCCAGCGGCTCCGGGGGTAAGCCGGGTGAACCCGTGTATGCGTGTATTAGAATTCAGATTCTGATAGGGCAGAGCTGAATTCGCGTATGTTTCTTCTGTTTGTGCGTGTGTGAGTGGTGTCCGGACACTGTGTTGCTGTATGGTTAATGTGTGTGGCCAGTGCACTGTGTTTGTGATCGTGCAGGTGATATGTGTATGGTGTATAAAAGAGAGTAAATCTACAGTGCCCTACAGTGCGGGGATGGGTCAGTACTCCCCGTGTTTGAAGCAGCCGAGTGAGGCCAGAGGCGCCGGCTGCAGCAGGCTGCGGGGGCAAGGAGAGAAGTGCCTGCGGAGAAGCGAGTGGAGGAATGTCAGTGATGGTATTTATCGTGTTTGAATGTAGTGATTTGTGTAGATTTGGTACATTTTAACCGTGAGTATGAGCTCAGAGAGTTCCTTTGCCTTGGATGTTTGGACTTGATCTCTAGACTGTGTGCTGTTATTTTGATTGTGTCCAGGAAAAATTGATTTGAGTAAATGCCGAATTATGGTGTGCTGTGTTGTGTTGAGAAAAGTGAGCACTTTGAGAAATAAGCCCTTTCCCAGTGATTTTGTGTGGTGATTTTTTTCCGCTGCATTGTGGTAATTTGATTCTCAGATTGTATAGTGGTGTTTGTGGAGATTTTAAGATTTTGTTGCAACAAGAGTAGCATTTTACATAGGAGAACTATAGTACGGTGATTTATGTTTAACTTCGATAAAGCGAGTTAAAGGAATTCCAAGAATTCTCCCCCTCATAGTAATTCAAGCCATGGCTCTAGTGAATTTGAGATAAGGGGAGGGGGGGAAGTGAGTGCGTGTGTCTGTGTCTGCAGGTATATCAGAGTTTTGGCTGTGACTAGCACAGCCTTTTTGCAAAGCAGCAAAACAAGTGTAAGTAGACACAGTGCCTTAATTAGATTGTGCAAGAAGAGAACTAGAAAAGACTGATATTTTGTAAAACAGAGTTTATATAGAAGAGGTGAATGAGATGAATTAGTTAATGAGACTTATGAGATTTATGAGACTTCAGTTGGTACTGCAGTAAGTCTTTACTGGAAACAATCTGCTGTAGGGATTTAAAGTTCTCTGTAACAAACAGAATAGCCTCCCTTTGTGAGCAATTTCGGGGAGCCTTTGGTACATCAAGAGGCTAGCAGGCTGTGTGAGGTGACAGTGGCTGCGCCCTGGGCACAGGGACAGCTCTGGCTGCCCTGTCTCCCCAGGGAACACGGGAATGGCCTGTGGGCAAAAGCTGGATGTGCAGGTATTATTGCAGTGCGGTGTTTATGAGAAACACTGGTATTGCTGTTTTGCTGTTCCAATAAGTGTCAGGGTACACGCCCCGAGTGTAAATTAAAGGTTTCTGGTCAAGCAGATTCAGAACCTAAGGTCTTAGAGCTTGTGTGTGGGAATTACATCTGATACCTGCCACCTGGAGCTGTGTGTATAGGAGGAAAACTGAGAAACTACTGTGAAGGTCTGTAAAAAGGTTTGAATGGAAGCGGGATAGGGCAAGGAGAAATAAATAATAAGAACTGACCAGAGCAAACAGGTTCCTAAATTAGCCCCTTTTGGGAGGGGCTCATTGGGAGGAGGTTGCCAGTAAGAGCAGCTCAGAAAATAAAAAGATTTATAGTGCTTCATTGCTGTTAGTACTGTTTTATAACAGGAAGATAAATGGGATAGTTTTTGTATGCTGAAATGTCTTTTGTTTTAAGAAATCACCCAGAATGACAAAGAGACTGTGAGATCAGACTGCTCTCTGGTCTTGGCCCCTGAAAAGGAAAACAAGGCAAAGAGAAAGCAAATCAAACATGTTGTTCAGCATGCAGCATAAGATAGCAACGTATGAAATCAGGCAAGGATTATCACGCTGAAATGCGAAGCAATCACAGTTCGCAAAATGAGTACATATGATTTGTAAAGGCTTCCTCCCAAGGTAAGGGAGGAGGGGTAAAGGTAACCTTCCCAAAAGGGAAGAATTTTTGTCAGCACAAGGGTCATGTGTTCAGTTTTAAATAAAGCTTTAGTACCTGTGGAGAATGTTTATGTTGTAGTGTGGGGAATGAACAACTGGCCAGTCTGAAAAGGCATACTTTTGAAAACCTTTAAAGTAACATGTGTACTATGTGTACCTAAAAGCTTTTGTACAATTCGCTCAATTTGCTAAATATTCTCAAATGAGAAAGGTTACTCTGGAGGCAAATAATATAAAGATGTTAGGCTTAATATTAACAGACACTGAAATTAAGAAAGACATTAGTAAGGAGATATTAGAATAAGTAAATAAGTGTTTTCAAGGGTATGGGCCTCTGCTGCACCAGGGAGAGTGAAAGATGCTCCCCCATGGGATGCTCCCCCATCAAGCTTAATGAAAGAACACAACCAGTGAGAACTGAGTAGTACCCTCAAAAGGAAGGTAAGGAAGGAATCAGTCCAATAACTGGTAGTACTGGATTAAGAGCTGTCAATAAGATAACACAGAATTTGTACCCTGTGGTAGCAAATCCATAGACCTTACTAACTTGTTTAACACCTGAGCTAACCTGGTACAATAATACTAATCAAAAGAGACGTACAACTGCAAGGGGTGGGCTACCATTGAAAGAGAGCTAGTAATCCCCTCCCATTTTCGTGGTTACTAGTGAAGGAAGGGCACTAGAAAACACACTAGGGCCTAATTACTTAAAGCCTTTTATAGAGTGTGGCTCCTTTCTCAAAATGACCGAGGCTGCGAGTGATACAGAGTGCACTGGAATGAAGTGTTGACTTTGAAGTAGTAATTCCCACAGGCTTTCTAGAACACACATCTGATTGAAAGGACTGTTGTATCATTGTCAGGAATCTATATGCCACTATCACTCAGGTGAGCTGATAATGTGATCCTTGCCTCCAGACTAACCTCAAAATACCCCCGGGCCAAAACTTGGTCAGACTGGGAGAGGCCATGGGCCTGTATAGCAGTGGCAAATCAACTTTTCAGAACTCCCAAGGAAAGGGGGGTATCAGTATTTACTGGTATTAATAGATACATTTTCAGGGTGGCCAGAAACATTCCCCACCAGAACTGTCAAAGCTCAAGAGGTGACCAGATCATTTTTACAAGAGATAATACCACGCTTCAGAGTTCCAGCCACAATATCCTCAGATAAAGAATCACCTTTCATTTCCAAAATAGTGCAACAGATTAGTAGCCATCTGGGCATAGATTAAGAACTTCACACCCATACTGCCCCCAATCAAGCGGCCAGGGGGAGAGAATGAATCATTTGATTAAGCAGCAAATCGTAAGACTGGGGCAAGAAGCTCTTCCACTAGCACTATTGCAAATTCAAACTAAACCTTTTGAGCTAAAGGAATGCTGAATCCTTTTGGAATGCCTTATAGAAGACAATAGAATACAAGGGGAATGTCCAGAATGTCCACTTACATGGTGGCATTAAGCAAACAGCTCAGAGTAATTGAGAAACTTGTGGCTGGAACTCGGAGCAGGGAGTTGGATAGCCTGGGGTTGATGTATATGTTAAGTCTCTTACAGAGAAGACTTCGGAACCACAGTGGGAGAGACCACTGCAAGTACCTCTCACCACCTTCACTGCAATCAAAATCAAGGAGCAGAATGCTGGATCCATCACTCTCGGGTGAAGAAGGCCCAGAAGCCCTTCAGGAGTGACACCAGGAGACAATGAACTGAGACTAAAACTTATTCGGGCAAAATGAGTATATTGCGGTCGGGAGTAGCTCATACTTTAGTGTACAGAATTGTTTTGTATGGAATTATAACTGAAGTTTTAGAACTAGAGAGTACCTCTACCCAAAGCAATGCTGAATGGCCTTGGTCCCTGGCATTTAATCAGTATACTGGATCCATAGGAAAACCTTCTGAGATAAAGAAGGTTTATATTAAACATATCTACTGTAGTAATCCACGAGAATCAAGTATGTGAGCAGTAAAAATAGCAAGAACAGGAGCTGTAAACACTTCAAGGAATCTGAAGAGAAGAAATCAAAGTAAAGTGCTTAGTCATCAATAGGATGGCTTATGAGAGACCAGATGTAATTAGTGTCTGAACCTCCCCTGGTGTATATGAGCACCAGGAAGTCTGTGATGACCTAAGTGAATCAGACTGTTGGTGTAATTTCACCCTGACACAGCCTGTAGAAGTGACCTGCCTTTGAGCTCAAGTTACTGTCAGATTTTCATTTGAATTCAAAGTGGACACTGCACTTTTTACCACAGCGGGGCCTTATAAGGTGATTTTCCTTATTTATAGCTATCCCTTTTCCTACTGAGATTTGGATCAGTGATTGTCCCAGTCTGAGGTGGTTGGATTCTGCTTAAAAGAGGTAGAGAGAGAGAGACCCCCTCAGAGCTCAGCAGCAGGCTGTAGGATTTTGAGCATCACTTTTGTGCTGAGTGTTTCAAATAGCAGAAACCTGATCCCAGTTTCTTCTGAGGCACTGCAATGAATTTAGGCTTTTCTCTCAAGATTTCCCCTCCATTATCTTCTGCCCTGAACACAGTCCACAGCTTGATCTTAGCTAAGGGCAAGGTGGGTGACCAGGAGAGACATTCCTGCTTGCCACACATCTGGGAAATCAGGTGCTTTGGAGGGAGAGAGAGAAGTTAAGATTCCCTGAAGTCTCTACATTTCAGAACAAACATCTGTCTCAAGTATGACCTAAACCTCTGTCAGATACACTTGTGAAGTGTGTCTGAATTTGTAGTAGGAGCCCAGCACATCCCTCTGGCAGGGAGGGATGATCATGGACAGAAAGCAGTTCCTGTTCCCCATAACAAACATCTAACTGGCATATTAGGGACAAGATTAGGAGTTTTAAATAGAATTGATTCAGAAATACTGATGAATAAACTGGCTGCTGCAGCAGGTAGCCTAACAAAATTGAAGCAGCCTTTATAGTAATCTCTACTGGCATTAGGAACTAGCCAGTGACAGGTTTCAAAAGTACTGCCAAAGTAAAGAAGAATGAACAGGCCGGGGACCAAGACCACAAATTGATAGTAGAAGCACTTAGTATAGTTCAAGATAATGTGTCTTTAGCTTTCAGTTGTATACAAGCACAGTTATGGATACAAGCAACAGCAGCTCTGATCATATAGGAAAGGGGTGAAGGTAATTTTCCAGCTGAAATTCAGAAAATTGAATGGGATAATGCAATTGATTTTGAAAGGAAGTTTTAATCCTGGTGGATTATGGTGAATTTCACCTATGATCCTATTTCTAATGTGGCCACTGCCTTTGTGCTTACCATATGTAATGCCACTGTTTATGTTATCCATCCCATCATTGCCCTAAGATTAAACCATGAAGAAACAACACTCTATCCTTCAGAACATAGAGTGTGGGCACAAAAAGATGAATGAAAAGTGGCAGGTAGTAAACTTAGAATCCTGCATTACTAGAGAACAAATGGGATTCATTTGTGAAAGCAATACTGCTAATGCCCAGGATGTGTTTGGACACTGAACAGAGTATTTGTCACTTTGAAATTCATCCAGTCACTGACCAGAAAACTGTGCTCGTATATACTGGAAAAGGGTGTATGTTTGAGAACTGCTTGTACTGCTGTACAAATTAATAGCAATGATGTTATTCTGTCTAGTAGAAACCATTCTAATCTCTGTATTTGTATTTGTAATTTTGTTAAGATTATTGGGTGTGATTTTTTGTATTTGGTACCAGTAACATCCCACCAGCTGATTACAGCCAATTACACAATGTATCACAGACTACCACCTACCCCTATCGGGGTGAACCTTACATTGGTAAAACAATAATTAAGCACCAAGACCTATTAGAAGTCTTGAAAGAAATCCGAGAAAGTGGAAAGAAAACCTTAATTACTGTCCAACATGGTACAAAAGAAATAACCAGAGTTCTACAAAGAATAAAATACGGATAATCACTGGTGAGATGTGATCTTTGGGTGATCACCAACTGCAAATGGAATCTTTGATAAGTTGTGCCACCCTATTCTAGTTTTACTAATATTAGTTGGGATAAGCTTAGGATTATCTATTACATTGTTAATTTGGAACTGGAGAATGCTACAACGAATAGCTGTACTAACCTCTTTGTCAAATGTACATGGTAAAGCGCTAAAAGACACTTATTGTCGTGGAAATTTTCCTTAAGTAAAAGAATTTACTTATTTCCTAGGAAAGGGGGGAATGAGACAGAATATCCATCCTGAACTAGGTAAAGTGTCTAGGAGAGGTAAAGGGTCTGTGGAGCTAAAGCTGAAGGAGAGGCCGCGTTCCAGAGACAGCGAGGAGACAGAGAAAGAAAAACAGAAAAACCACGAGGTCAATCTGCCCCGACCTAGGAATTCCTCCGATAAAGAAGAATTAGTGCTAAGTGTCATGCAAGATGAATATGTATGAACTTATTGTGAAACTGTATGCATATGCATTTGGAAGGGGGATAAAAGGAGGTCTGAAATCTTCAGGGGTACGCATGCCCTTTTGGGGAGTCTTGCGTCCGGCGCGCGTCGTAATAAAGCATACCGGGCTTTACAACTTTTACAAGTTGTGAGGTTTCTTCTTTTCTCCGCAAAACAATAGGATGTTAAAACTTCAGAATGGTATAAAATGGTTAGGGAGTGATGGAGGTGCCTGAATTTCTCCAATTCCACTGTTAAAGGTGTAGTGCTGCATTGTTGCGACTAGATCTCAAAGATATCCAGAGGCACTTTATGTGTTATAACATTAAAGTTCTTGAAGTATCAGAAATTCCATATCCTGAAAGGAAAAAACCTCTAAAAGCCTTGATGCTTCCAATGAAGCAGTTTGGACTTAATGCCTTCTTGGAAGCCCATGCACACCAATGCAGATTAATCTTTCCCCTTTCCCTTTCCCTTTCCCTTTCCCTTTCCCTTTCCCTTTCCCTTTCCCTTCCTTTCCTTTTTCTCACTGCTGTTCCTTCAGCATCCAACACACTTTATATCTGGGGTCACACAACAGGAGAGGAGATTTCTCCTGCTGCAATTTAACACCAAAGGCACCCCCTCAACCATGCCTTGATTTGTGCCTGGGATTCACCTGACCTCTAACCGGGTGGACACTCATTCCTGTTTTGTGTTCAGAGGGACACTGTTGGGAATTCAAGAGATATCCACGTGCTCCCATTCTTGCCTCTGTCAGCTGAGGGAGTCACCCTGACCTGCTTGCTTGGAGAGCATTGAATACAGCACAGACCTGACCGTTTGCTGACCTCCACCCAGGTGGGGATTAATCCTCTCTGAATCAAAGGATACATAATCAGAGCATAGCTCATAATCTGCAGTTAGCTCCTTTAAAAAAGCAGTTCAGAGGAAGGTCCTGCCCTGCCTGTTGAAAGCAGGGTTCTGTGCAGCCAGAGCACTCTGGAGGCAGCACCTTCAGGGCCCAGCTGCCCCTCAAAGAGGCAGGAGGTGAAGTCTCTCCTCCTGGCAGGATGCAGCCCACACCACTCTCTGGTCTGGCAATGAGGGAATGAGGTGGAAGGGCAGCAGGGAAAGAAGGTGGGAACATTGAGGTACACCCTGACTTCCATAGTCCCAAATTCCCACCTTGCATCCCTTCCCTTCTGTGCCTTTTTTTCTGAGTTACTTGACCTTTTCCATACGAAGCAAAGGGAGTCTGAGTACCTAAACAAGGACTTTAAACTTCTGCTAAACCCTCTGGGGCTTGTGACACCAAAATCCTGTTGAGTAACTAGGCACCGGTTTCAGTGCACTTTTCTGCCAATGACAGCCATAAGCAGGCTACTGCACAGCGTGGTCACACCACCCTGCTGTCCACTGGCAGAAAATTCATCATGGACAAAAGAAGACCAGCAAGTGCTTGAATATGCTTGCATATCTCCCTGTCCCAGCAACGAGAATTTTCTTAAGGCCTTGCACTGATCAGGTCTTCAAGCCATGATGGACGTGTCATTCCTTGTATTTCTTCCTGTTGTGTAGTCCATCCAGTAGCAGCGTTTACTAATGATACTGCAATGAATACAACCTGGAAGTAGAGAAGCATGAAACTCAGAGGCAGAAATAAAGAGGTGAGATTTTTTTTCCAGCCACAACTGAAGCAGAGGCTGTTCTGGTTTCCAAAGGATTTTGGTCTTCAAGATCCTAAATGAATCTTTATTGACATGTTATACAGCTGAAAGAAGACTGATGGGTAATAACAGGTAAATTTAAAAGCTCTATTCAAAAAAAACTGAATTCAAAACCTCAATTTCTTTTTTAAGAAACACCATTGAAAGATAAGAAAGGACTTTGTCTGTATACCAGCCAAAAGTATTCTATTTCATTAACTCCATTATCAGCCTCCATTATTTTCTTCACCTGGGTGGACTCCTCCAGCATGCTCAGATTCCTCCGGGCAACATCCACAGTTACATATTTTCCCCAACAGCTTCAGTGACCTGACCACACTGGGGCATGTACTGGGCTTACAGATCCCACAAAACACCTAAAAGCACCTGCCAGGATCATGGGGTGAGACCTCTCCACTGCAGTCCTGAGCAGCTTAACAAGGGAGGAAATTAGGGAGTCACAGCTTATTTACAGATGAACTGGAAAGTGTGAGTGTGAGGTGCAGTCATCTTCCCCTTCATGTTTCCTAGAGTGCAGTTATGATAGAATAACTTTGTGTATGTACCCTGTTGAGTAGGGCTTGGGTACACAGCTAGCTACTTAGGCATGCAATGTCAGATACAAAATTTAAGTCATATTCTTGCCAAAAGCAGCACTTTTACTTGATCATTTGTAAACAGGCAGTTGTAGCCATCCAAATCCTACTATATCCGAAGAAAGTGCCTTACACAGCTCACAAGCTGTGTGACATGGTGTGCACTGCTCCTGCTTTTGAAACTGGTGGACTGGAATGGCAGTCTGCCATGTCTCAATGCTCAGCAATCAAAACAGTACATAAAACTTCCCCAGATGTCTGACACTAGACTGCTTTCAAAAGTGTAGCATAAAACAATTGATTTTGTGATGTTACTCCATCTCAGTTTCTGATGTCCTAAAAAATTAAACCATGTCTAGCTTCAGAACAATTTTTAAAAATCTTACATAGTTTTCAGGCACTGCTCCTATCACCTTCCATGAAATTTAGGATTTTGCCCTTCTCTTGCATGTCCTGTGTTCCAAGATGACAGATACATTTCTGGACAGTTATGTTCCATAACTGAGGACACCTGAGGTGTAGGAGAGTATTTTTGTTTTCATAAGAGAAAGAAATAGAAGGAAAGGTAGAAAGGAGAACAAGACATTAATCCAGGATTTACTGGCACAACAAGTAAGCAGTGTTATTTTAGGAAGCTCTTCAGAAACAGGATTCCCTTAGCCTGTTAAGTCATCAAAAATAAAGCATTAGCCAAGTCCTCTCTCGGTGTGATGGTCACACTGGGCAATCCTCTTCTCTGCACACACATGGGAGCAGTGACCCTGACCTGCAATGAAAGCCATCCCAATGTTTGGGGGCATAAGTGGGTATAAATGACTCACTAATCCTTTAATATTTCCGTTCACAATGAGGATCAAGTCTAAATGACAATGACATGATCCTTTTTCAAAATGAAAGGGATGAGTCTCTCTTGTCTGTGCCTCACTGACCTTGTTACTGTTCTTATATTCTAAATAAGATGGTGACTGTGGCTAAGCACAGCAGGGAATAGTAACTCTTCAATTTGTTCCAGATGTGTCTGATGAGACAATTCCTCTCACCACATGATCTTGCCTCTGTAATAACTAATGTTGGCATATTGATCAGCTGAGGTGGCTGAAGTAAAATCAGGTTTCCAGCACACATGGAAAATCTGAGCCATGAGGTTTACAGAGGAACTGGGCTGGGCCCTGCAGGGCACAGTCAGAGCTGAGTTATCTCTGGAAATGCAGCACTGTCCCCCATCCCAGGCAGGGGGTGTGTGGCTGACATCTGCTCACTGTGGGAGAATCGAAACATGCTAGTTTGGCTGCATTGCTGAGGAAAATAAAACAGATGAAGCTGCGGCTTAGGTCCTGTCAGTAACAATGCTGTGAGAGTCTTAGTCTGCCTGAGCTGCCTAAGTCCCACATAAGTAACAGATGAGTGTGAAGGGAAAAGAGACCCTGGTCATCTAATAAAGATGACCACACAGATGAAATCAAACAGACCCAGACTGGGATTTAGTCATGTTACCAAAGCAACCTGCAGCCTGTAAACATCTGAAAACAAATGTACGTAGGGTTCATGCTGACTCCTGCCAATCTGTCAAGAAACCCTGGAGGAGGAGAGCCTGCCTGGAGGGGACCAGCAGGGTGGCAGGCACCATCTTCCCTTGCAACAATCCACAGGGGAAGGCTCTTTCAGGACATTAAAGGATGTGCTGATTCAGGGATACCCCTCAGCCCCACCATCCTGCCCATTGGTGGGGAGCTGTGTGGCAGAAGTCTCTGAAAAGATCTAACAAAACCACAGTACTACTTCTGTGAGCAGTGAGTATACTTTGACCGCATGAAGGTGAGATTAGCTCTCTCTCTGTACCTTGCTATTAGTCCATGTGACTGCAAGCCTGAGGCATACTGTAGCAATGTGTTAAGACTCCATAAGTACCTCACTGAGTGACTCAAACATAGCTGGTGTGTATTCAGCGCATTTCAGAAGAGGGGCTCATCCCTTCAGAGGTTTATCAGTTGCCATTTTTAGTTTGTGGTGTAGGAATTCAAGGGCAGTCTGTCATGAGATCATGAAAATAATCTCCTTGTGCTTCATAGGTAAAGAGAGGTTGAGGTTTCTCTTTTTAAGTGTAATTTGTTTTATTACCAATTAACATGTTCCTGTTTGTCAGACTTTTGATTGAAGTTCTAGGATATGTTTACACAAAGTCATGCTACCACCCCTAATTTGATGGCCTATTAATACTACTAATAATACTATTATGTGCCAATTCAATATGACTCTGTAGGGCTTGCAACTTGGAGCTGCTTCAGCAGTTCTACCCTTTAGTCATGTCAACAGTACTTGAAAGATCTAAAATACTTAGATTTAGACCAAAGCTCACAGCTGAGATCTTGCTGGACATCACTGGGTTTAGTTTGTGTTCAGAGCCAGAATTAAGAGATATTTGACATTACAAAATATTCCAAAGTATTCATTCCTAATAGGAGTAAATAAACATAAAATAACAAGGTCAATAAAGGATAATACATTTCCATTGCAATCTATATTTATACAGCAATTTTTAATTGAAAGACTAGCCCTAGAATGCAGAGTGCTATGACTTAACAACTAGGAATTGCTCTTCCCACAACCTCAGCAGAGTCACCTGTGCAGAAACAGACCTTTAACAGCATGCCAGAGTGCTCTGTTTGAATGGAAACTACAGTGTCTCTCAAAACGGGGAGGGATACAAAGACAAAAGGAAATTATTAACCCTAAATAGAATTTGGCCAGGAAATGATGCTGACTCACTCATCCACAAATTATATTGTCTTCTTCTAACTTTTCCTGCAAAAGATTAAAATCTAGTGACTTAGAAGACATTGTCTACTTTTAATTGTCATGCCATGCCTTTATTGATCAGGGAAGTTGACATTTGAAAGGACTGTCCAACACAGGGCAAAATAAAAAGCAAAAACAATCCCTGAGATATCCATTTCTGTTGTGTCCATGTCTTCTGTCTCTATGTTCTACTCCCACTCGATGCAGTGGCAAAACCAACTTGGATGTCAGTGCTTTGATGTTGAGCACTGAGATTCCACTTCCCATAGTATTTTGCTGTTGGGAAAAGGGCCTGATGGAATACAGCAGGGATGTGCACAAACTGAAGGTGGCAATGGCAAACACCAGGGAAATTGTATCACAATTCTTCTTTCAAAAGCTATGAACTGCATGGAAATACACCTTATATAAATTTCAAAGCTGTTTTCAATACAGCACTCTTGTTTTCGTGCACCTGTGCAGTTTGGCTTAAATCTCCCAAGCACTGTCATTGCAAGGTGATCTTTATGAACATTAATTCAATAGCTGGATGGCTAATACAGCATTTTGATCTCTGACAGAGTCCATACCAATCCTGAAAATAGCAACCTGAAAACACTTTGTCTTGATGCCTGTCTCTGAATCAATGAAGTGATCCAATTCATTTGTTTCAAGCAGCTTGGCCACTGAGCTGTGAAGCTCTGGCTCGAACACCTGACACACATGAGATGTTTTAAAGGGAAATCCTTTTAATGTGCCAGCCCTTATGCAAGTGAATTCACCTTGCAATATATTCATTTTTTATTTGAAATAATTGTGTGCAAGTAGAAGGAATTGTTTCTTTGAACAAATGAAGAAATCCTAGCACTTTATACAGTGTTTCCTATAAGACTGTCAACAGAATAACTGAAATTCAATTATTTGGATTTGCATTCCCAGGTAGATTCTTATTTTAACATAGAAGATTTTATAGATAGAGACACTAAGATCATTTAAGGCAGGAAGACTGCTAATCTTAGATTTAGTACCCCATTTAGATTACCAGAGAGGAAATAGCTCATCTTTGCTTGTGAGGCTCTAGAAATAGCCCAAACCTGATGTAACTAGTGCTTAAAAAGAAAGGTGTTTGCACTGATAGCAGACAAATCAAATTATTGCAAAGAAAGTGGGAACCCCCAAGGCACATGCTGTAGCTGGTGTGACACAAGAGGCATTCCCTACATGCAGGCTGAAAAGAACTCTATGGGGTGCAGCTTCACTGCTGAAAAACAAGCAATTTAAGAGTAAGAACTAGCTAAATAAAAATTGCATCAATGATGAGAGACCACTTCTGTGAAGAATTTTAGGGGGGAATTATGCTGAAATAGATGAGTTCTTTGCACGTTCACTGCAGGGAGGCTGTTTGCTATTACACACCTCTCTCCCAAGGCATCTTCCCCATTACCAGAAAAGTCAGGTATTCACATCATGTCCTCTCACGTCATTTTTAATCGATGATTTAGTTAAGCCAAATATTTAATTAGAGATTTCAATATAAAAGCAATTAGCAAGCTTCCTATGTATAAACCATAATTATGATGCAGCTTAGTAACAGAAGAATGACTAATAAACAACATTTTGTTGAAATTCTGTTTAGATAATTTTGTGATATGTTTTAAACTGCTGATTTATTTTTGACTCACCAGTCTTGGCTAAGAACATTAAATCCTCCCATATCTTGTATTTTTTGTTGTAATTTTTATTGCTTTGCAAATGCCAGTGTGTCACTTTGCTACGCTGTGACATCACAACAGAGCAGCTTGTGGCAATGGCATCACATGCCTACACCATAACAATGCAAATAAAAGTCTTGTTAGCAAGAAAAGAGTTTCCAGAGTTAAATTAAAATATAATTGCAGGTTTCAGGACATGGACCTGCCCCAGTAAAATCAGGCTGATCCTATGAAAGCTGATGCTTCAGCTAAGGCACTTATTTGTAGCAGGATCCTTCATAAAACCAGAACAAGATAAACAGGAAACACTCTCTATGTCATCTAAATAATAAGCTTCTTCAGCAGACTTCTATTCATGTAGGGGTCATCCTGCAATTATTGATTTATGATTATGGGGTTCAGGGGAGAGGTAAGAACCACTTTGTTGACAGCTGAGAGGAAAGAGTTTATGAAGCAAAATGAGGCAGGAGGGACTGAGCTGCTGGAGGATGGGATAGAAGGAGGGAGAAGCAGGCGAGTGCCCAGGGAGTGGCATCTGAGGGGCAGGAGCTATGAGCTGTGCATGCCTGTGGCTTCCTGTGTCACTGAAATGCTGCAGTGAAGAAGCAGGCAAGGAATTCAGCTCTGCGTCATTTACTTCATATCTGGTAACATCTCAGAAAACTCTCCCCTTGGAAGCAATTTCAAAAAATGCTCACAGCAATATCTTAAGGCAATTACAAATACCAGCTTATGAAGGAGTTAGCATGCACACAATAATATTTCAAAAATCAGAGATAAGAAATGTTGGCTACTTAATTTCTGCCCCCAGAAATCAGCTTCTCCAACCACTGCCCATCTGTCCAGTCTGCTGTGTCCTATCCCCATTTCCGTATTCACTTTTGCTAAAGGATAGGAAAGACACGGATCAGCAATTTTGTTCCCTTCCCTTCCTAAAGCAGGAAAGTTTCACTTGATTCAGGAATTATTCAATGGCATCCATGCAAGCAGAGAGACTGGACACTGATGGAAGCCGGACATTCCAAGCTTCTCCCATGCTTCTTCCCTCCACCCCTACCTCCCCCTCTCCCAAAACCCAGGCATCCCCAGCAGAGTGGGAGAAATGCTCTCCAACAAGTTCGTGAAGTACAGAAGATCATCACTCTGCCTTTATCTTCATAGACTTCACCACCTATGGATATATAGCCTGGTTAGGGTAGACCACGGTCATCTTTTCATACCTAGTTTTCCACACATAATACCTAGTGTCCCAGCTGCCATTATAATGTGGATTTCTAGAGAAGTTATGGACTAAGCCTGGCCTTATGTCTGGTACTAATGCTGTAAAATAAGAAACTGCCAGCTTTTTTCCTTCTCAGATGCTCTTTTTCACCACCTTCACAGAAGGGAGCTATTCAAAACTGGAGATAAAATTATCAGGTATGGGCAGAAGAGTCATTTGTACAATAAATCCCTTGCACATAAGGCTTCCTGCATGTGCATGGTGTTCTTGGATGGAGGCTCTGCCTGCTGCAGCAGAAAGCAGCCATTTCTTTGGAAAAGGTATGCTTGAACAGAGTAGTGGGTCATTTTATTGCCATAACATTATTTTCACTTCACTGCTTTGAGTAATCTGTAAGACTGCTAGGAATTTAAAATAAATAACAAAAATTACCCTGCACGGAAGTAGATAGAGTATGTCCATGCCTGGTAGTAGACTCAAGTAATCTTCATTTTGTTTGGAAGCAAGACCAAATATCCTGGAAAAGACAGCCCATATTTGCTTTGTGGAACAGGGTTCCTTTCGCAGTTTGAGCCAAATCTCACTGGATTTGGTTGTGCCCAGGAACCTTTGCAATTGGTTTAAATGGGCTCTGTGTCAGGGAAAATTGGCATCATTTTCTACTAAAATACCTAGCTTACTTAGAAATCCCTCTTAAGTTTACTGGGGAGAGGATAAGTCATAGAGTCTGGATGTGTCCTGCAGAACAAATCAGCCTTTCCACCTTCAAAGCTAAATACAATTCTCTTGATTTGCTGTTTCATAAAGAGTTATAGAAATACAAACTAGAAACAAAGACTCCAAATGAGAAAAATAGGATTAGTTTGAAAACTCTTAGCTTGTGGAAAAGTTAAATAAACTAGTGTATTAAGCAGTGGCAGACTGTTAGTTAGCCAGGAAACATTTCCACTTTGGAAGTGTGTACCCAAATTAAAGTGAACAGGACATATGGGGACTATGACAGACTGAGTATTGTCAACTGAGACAGCACACTCAATTGAAAACTCCAGGAACTAGGAACTAGGAAAATCTACACACCTTAATGTTGTGTTTCATGAAGAATGATCTAATGGTCAAATCACTAATTTTGGGAAAGCCCACAACCTCTTCAGGTAAACAGGAGTACTGATGTGTGGCCACAAACTGCTTCCACTGATACTAATGGCAAGATATTTAGTTATTTCAGTATGAATTTAATTATTTCAGAGGAAAGGCTCAGGATCTTAGATTAAGGCATGAAAATGTATCTACATACAAATGAAGCAGCATCAGCAGGAGAGAAACCCTGTAGTGTGGAAACAGCTAATTGTAAATGCAAGTCCATGAGAGATTCTGAATTTATGTTTGCAAGAGACAGACAAGACATGAAAAACAAGCCTTTTAGCCAAGGAAAATGGATATTAATTCAGTTCCTCAGCTAGGGCACCTGTGCAAACAATACCATCCCCAGGCAATTACAACAGAGAGCTCCATAGTTAATAGGGTAATGCTGATTAACACCTGACCACTTCATGGGGATAGAAGAATAGGTTTGGCAGATCTGCAAAATAAAATTATGTCACCTAAAAAGCCATTATTTCACACTCTACAAGAGTGCTTCTACAAGAACATTCTAGATTTGAATAACTTTGCTCAGAGAAAAGTTGAATATGTAACTATTTTTGTGAGGTTTGAAAAAAGTTTTGATTTGGTAAATCTAAATATTCCATGAATGCAATTTTAAAACAAACTTTATTTCTAACCATTTTTAAAGACCAAGTATTTTTGTTGTAAACCAAGCTAATTTTTTAACCAGAAAAATATTTTGCCACAAGTGGTACTTGAGTAGTTTAAAAACATTCTTCTAATGCTTTCCTAAAGTAGAAGTTTAATTAAATCAACTGATGCTCCTAAGTAATTTTGATATCTACTTTTTTTATAATGTTCAGTAAAAGGCATCATCAGAACATGCCTGCTCCAACAAATCCTATGACAATAAGTTTTGACAAAGTTTTGAGAAAATCAGTTATATCACAGTCCTCACTGTAGCAGTTTACTTCACCCAAAATCTTGCAGGTGGTTTTGGCTTTTCTGTAAAAGTGGACCTTAGAAACATGTATGACAGTCAGACAATCTCCTTTATTCCCTTCTCTCCTTTTTTGTATCTTTTCTGTAAGGCCGGAAAGTTTCCTTGTCCAGGAGCATTTAGTCTTCAGCAAACATGCTTCATTGATGTTTGCATTCAGCTCTCGTTTTTCCGCTTTAGGAGGGAAATGAACACCATGCGTTGATCACTAATACTAAAAAAAAAAAAAAAATCCAGGATCTAAAAAAATAGCCAAGAGGCCTATTCTTATCCTATTGCTAGGAAGACTAGAGATTTGTGGGACCAGAATACTTTCTATCTTATATTAAGGTCTGTAATTAAACTGACAGGAGTTAAAGTAATCAGAACCCTTTAGATACTTTTAGCATCAAGCACATATATATCATCCACCTATCCTCAGACTAGACCTCAGTTTAAGGTTAACTTGAATTTTATGACAAGCTGATTTAAATAAGAAGAAACCAAAGCCAAACCATGATGTAGCTGCCAACAGCAGAGCAGGGCAGCAGCCTGTCACAGAGAGCCAGCTCAGGGCATTCCTCAAAGCAGCCTATTCACAGGAAGGCAAAACACAGACAGGTTTTATTTACAGCTTCCCACCACCATCCACACCAGCAGCTAATTGAGAATGTACTATTTTCGTGCTTGATCTTTGCTGAGCTATAAATGATGGGCACTGGAGAAGTATTTTCCCTCACACACTTAAGCAGTGCAACTTGCACTCAGGAAATTTCTGAGCAGACACTGACAACTGCCAAAAGCTCATTAAAGATTATGGAGTCATCATGAAATGATTTTTGAGTGACCTAAGAAAACATTTTATGTAAGAGACTTTGTGGATTGAGGAGGAAGGATGTAAGCAATCCCTTTAAGTGCAGGTTTGGAACTAGGTGTAGGACATTAGGCATAAAGTTTGGAAACTGTGCTCCTTTTATTTTGTTCCAATCCCAGCTTTGCTGGGTGAGTCAGAAAAAGGCTGGCAAGCAGCTGTGTGAGAAACTACCTCACAAGAGATAAGGGAACACTGAATGCCTCTATTACCTTGGTTTCCTCACTACTTAGAATGAAATTACAGTGCAGGAGTCTACCCCAGCTTTTCCATGTGCTGACCTCTTGCAGGACTCAGCTGCTAATTAGGTTTGCAGAGCAGGATAGAAAAGAGAATTTATAGAAGGCTCTGGGTATAGAGATTGAAGAATTTGAATTTGGACTGCAGAAGAAAGGAAAGAAAAATATGAGTGAGAAATTATTTTGCTAGAAAGATTGCTGTGCAGAGCCACATAAGACTGCCAGTTGAAGATAAAAAGACAAAACACAAAGTAAAGTTGGCATGTAAGCAACTCAATATAGGAAGAGAGAATTATTTTGCTTCATATTAGGAGAAATTTTGGGGCAAGGATCGTGTTTTTTACAATTTCCTATCTAGGTGGGTAAAACTCTGCTGTCGGTTCTATTGACATAGTTATTTTTCATGTTGTTAAGATTAAACTGGAAGTGGAAGTCTACTGTCCTAGGAATCGTGTGGGTGAGGAGAAGAGGACAGTCTCACCCTGAATTGCTTATAGTCAAAACAGACAAGACAAACAAAAACTAGAAAATGGTGACAAAACAGAGACCCACTTCAGCAAACAAGATGTTACCTGAGGTTTCACTGGGGCAGGGACAGGAGTGTGATAAGTGAAAGAAGACAAAGCATAGGAAGGTGACAGAGGAGGGCAGGCAGGACAGACAGACACACGATCATCAGAGGCAAGTCCAGGGGAGACTAGAGATGAAGAGCCTTGGATAAGGCTTGTGCATCTCAGCAAACAGCTGCTTGGCACCAGCTAGTCAAAGCTGTACAAAATATTATCAGTGTCTGTGAGGCTCATCTCACGTTTTCTGTGGCTCTTGGCACAAATGACCAGCTATGTCCCTGAAGGCCACTCTACTGGAAGGACAAGAATTCCCGGACCTACTGACAGATATAATTTTTCGCTTGAGCGTTTCTAAATATGGAAAGAACTGGAAACATTTCAGTCTGTGTATCTTATTCTGCAAAAAAAGGGGGCATTGGATCAGGAAGAATTGCGTGGAAGTCCCTAGCAAGTTCTTGAAATTGTTTCAGCAAGGGAAAAAGTAAAGGAATGTGCTTATTTAAGTTCAAATGTTTGGCTTTGAAATTTTTCAACAAATATTATGTGGATTTGTTTTTAAATTAATTGGATTAAACTGTACCTTCATTTTATTGGGCCTTAATTTTTTTTTCTTAATACTGACTAAGCCAGAAAAGTCACTAAATAATGTTCTAAATGCAACACAAGCCTAGTGGTATTGGACATCAAATTTTAGAATGCAGTGAAAAGTTTGTGGCTGTACTAGGTAAAGTAGTCAGAATTTATCATTAATGCTATCATGAACAAATGTTTTATATACTACACTGTTCTTTCTTTCTTTGTTTTTCAGGGTGATCTGGACAAATGTACACCTGATTAGTTGATCCAGAAAATTCTGCTTGCTCATCACCAGCAATGTTTACTTACCCTGCTCTCCAAACAAAACAGAACTTACTTTCAGCTTTTCAGAGGCTAGACCTTTCCACTCAAACACTGGAGAAAACAGAACTGGCTGCATGTTATTCTGCAGGTTAGCCATTTCAAGGCAAAAGGAAAAGGAGCTTTGGAGTTCATCTCTATTTGTGGAAATTAACTCTCCAGAAGAGTTTTTGCATAGAAAATGAGAGGTTCCTCATTAAATACCTCAGAGTCCTCCACTTCCATGGTCTCCCACAAACAAAGGTACAGTCTTTAAGAAGCCATTTCCAGATTTGGTGTGAGTTTAACAGTGAAAGATAACACCCTAATTAGCCCCCAGGAATGAAATGGAAGCAGAGCTTAGCACAGAGTGCATCCTTTAAGAAAGCCTGGCCAGCAAGCCAGCAGCAGCATGCCACTCCAGCTGTAAGCCATCCCAACCCACAGCCAAACTATGCAGGGCCTAAACTGTGCTCTGCACTGGGCACAGCAAATAAGCAATCTGGCAGGCAAAGAATCTGCACACTAAATTTAGATGTGTTGCCACTGTGAGGACAACCATCATGGTCACTATGGACCAAGGGAATATGAAAATCACAGCCTTCACCTCAAAAGGTAATTGCTTGGGTATGATGTAAGTAATGTTCTGTTGGCTCTTCCATTCATTTTAAATGTATTGTTGAATAAACTTGGGCTTCATCACAATAGAAGCAAACTGTACTGACTCGTGGAAAGAGCACCTCTGTGAGTAAGTCTTCAGGAACCCTTCCACTATGGACAGAGATCACCCAGGCCCAGGTGAGGAATGTGTCATGAGGTTGAACAAGCACAAGAGGCACTTAGAGTTGCAGTCTGGAGAGCTACAGGAAGTCTTTCATGCCAGTAGAAAGAGTGCGAATATGACATGTAGTTCATCAGGAAACCAATGAAGGGTTTAAAGGGAGGAGAGGTTGAATTAAAAAGGCTTTTTTTCTTTTGGCAAACCAAGAGGAAACAATGGAGAAGACCATAATGAAAACCACTGCAGTAGTCATCCACCCACCCATGCATTCCTGCATCACATCCAGTGTGTGTTCCTTGTGGGTTCCTTCCTCTCCTTCCAGAGAGGCTCCTTGGTGAATGCTCTTTTTCAAATATGGGCCTGGAGAAGAGGCTTGGTTCTGGCTGTGCTTGCCACAGAAAGAGGGCAAACAGAACTAAAAAAACCTACTTTGCCTTCTGCAGGAATTTTAACTGATTTTGCCAATATTTTTTGCATGAGAGGAATCCAATAAAGTGACAAAAAGAGATTGATGTTGCCCAAGCTATGAACATAACTTCCCTCATGACTTTTCATAATTGCTGCTTGAGGTGTGTATATAACACTCTAACTTATCAGAGGTATGCACACAATTCTGCCCATCTACTTTCAGAATACTGAAGCCTTTAGTATAAAATGCACATGAAGGAGAAAATGAACAATTTATGTACAGATTCATTCAAGGTCATCTACAAATGCAAATGTCTTCTGCGTCTGGTTCTGCTGCTTTAACTCTACTTGGAATTGATGGTGAGGAATGGCAATGCCAAGATCTGTATCCCTTCATCCATACCTAGATTTCCAAAAGAAGCCAGAAGACTGTCTCAAGAACAGGAAAGGAAAGGGCTCCTGGCTTGCACTGACTGAAAAGGGAAAGACAGGGAGACCAGTCAAGAAACAAGAGAGGATACAATAGCTAGGATACTAGAACACTTAAATTTTAAACACAAGAGAGAGGCATGGTGTCTGGAAAAAAGCCAATTTTCTTCCATGTTTCAGAAACAGAAATATTTTATCCCTGACACTGTGCTGCTATTCTTTTTTCTCTTTTTCCTCTGTTGTATCCCTACAGTTTTAAAAATTAATCTTCTTTCTTTTTCTCCTGGAGAAAAACTTCTAATTTTTTGCAAAATAGAGATGAAAAGGTATCCAAAATGAAAAAATCTGGAATAAACAGGAGTTCTAATAATATAACTAGGCTCATTAGAGGAATAACATGATCTAAAGAACATCTAATGACACTCAAAACCACATCTGCAGCTTTTTATTCATGTATCTGCTAGGCTGAGAGAGGAAACACAATTAGTGCAGAATCTGAGCCCCATGAAAAACAAAAAGAATTTTTTTCATTGCCTTTTGTGAAAATTGGATTAGATTCTTTGTGCTCATAACAAAACATCCAGTTTGTTAGAATACCAGCCAGGCAAAAGCCCTGCAATAGGAACATATGTACATTTGCTAAAACTGAAAGGCCCTTCCCATTTCTTTACAGGACTGGGGGCTTCATTCTAAATAATCTTATCTACAAGGAATTATAATTCTCCAGGCAACCACCATGTTCATGGCAAGCAATGGCCATGAACTAAAGTCTTAGAGGACAGAAGAGAGGTAAAAGGAGACAACCCGAGTGAATGATAGACTCACTCATTTATCAGGAATCAGAGGGAACATTTCTTTGAGCATCTACAGACTGGACTTTGTGTCTGTGTCACCAATTATCTTAGTGCAGTTACCAGGTACAAGGTCGTGACAGTATTGAATAAGAGGCGCTATGGTACCACACCCAGATGATATCCCTGGCATCTAAAGGTCTGGAAATAATCTGCTGCTTATCAGAGCTTTGAGCTGAGCAGGACACTGACCTGAAGGAGGGGGTGGGGACCAGCACAACGACTCCTCTGACCCCAGGAGAGACACATTTGCTGCCCCAGGCAGGGCCACTTGGAATTGAGCCACCATTTCAGTTGTCTCTTAGCCTTCCTTGTAAATCTACGAAATTTGTCATTCTAGGCAGGATAAAAAGGATTTTCTATTTTGCTTTTCTCAAACCTGAGCTTTGCTACCCTGTGACAACCAGCATTTTTGCAAAACTCAGTTTGCAGACAAATAGAATGGGCAGTATCATGACAATGTGCATTTTCCCAGGTTATCTCAGCAAAGGAAGGGGTGGGATTCACTTCTTTAAAGCTGGAAATGTTTGGGTTGAACATACAAAGTGTCTACATCTGGAGGAGCATCTCGGTGACACACTGAAGTACAGCCCAAAAATCTGTAGTGTGGTGGTGGTTTCTAAGCATTATTGAATGCAGTAATATTCCAGTAAAGTTCTCGTTTTGTGTGTGAATTTTAAGATTTTGGAAAGTAATGCCCTACTCTGTGGTAGCAGGCCTTTCCAAAAGGACATCTGCTTCCACTTATTCACAGTCTCTGCTTCCAACCTGAGTATTATAAACCAGTTATGGAAAGAGGGGATGCTCAGATCACTGTTCTTAACTGGCCTCCTTTCAGGATATGATACAGAATTCCATATTAATTAAGACTGAATCAGGATTAATTTATATAGTGTTTTGTATGGTTTTGTGGCATTCATAGGGATCATTTATTCTTATTTCCAGTCTGATAAGAAAAGTAGTTTAATGAGATCGTGTCCTCAGATGAGCCAAGTGTAGTCATGTACCTTTCATGGTCTGAATAATACATACCACTAAAGACATGGGGACAAGTTCTTAGTGTAGTAATGGTTTATATTGCTGAGCACTACTGTCTTGGCACGTTGAGATCTACAGCACCAAAAATGAGAAGGTTCTGTCTTTCATATACTGATTATTACTTAAAAACTCTGCAGCATAATCAAGCAAGTGTGAGCAAAAATTGGTCAGGTGAAAGACTTACTTACTTTTTCTTTTAAATTTGTTTTCCTGAATGGTCTATCTCTAGAGCAATATCTCTGTAAGTAAATACTTGTTGGAGAAGTGAGGATTGTTTGAGAGAGTTTCAGAAGTTTTGCAGATTTTCTGCATATTTTTGTGGTTGAGAACACACAAATCTGCAGTTCTGACTCATGTCAGGTTTGCAGGAGGTTTGAAAGGCTATCTGTAGTAAATGCACTGCTTTCTGTCATGCATTTTCCCTTCCAGTGCTCTATGAGGAGGCACTGAATGCCTTGTGAGAATTTTTCTAAATTTCTGATATTCATATCCTTTATGGTTTTTCCAGATTAAATAAAACTAGTGCTCATTTTGACCTTATGACTGGATTTCCCAAGTGCTGACAAAGTTGTATGTGCTCATCTCAATGCATCTCATTAAGGAGAAATCATTGAAGTAATTTTAGTGGCACTCCTGTATGATGAGCAGATGCTCTATTTGGAAGTGCACCTTCCAAGTTCCTGCTGAAGCCCAGACCCCCAGCCCAGAGCAATGATGTGCTTCCCTTCATGAAACTGAGGATTAGGGTCTAGGGGCTTATCCTGGCAAGCCTTTTAGCCATAAGCCAGAGAAGTGGATGAAAACAGAGAGTGACTTTCTTTTCCACTTTTAGAAATAAGTATTTGAGTTGAGGAGAGAAGCATACTGGAAGCTTCTAAGACATTCCTCTGCATAACTTAAGGATTTATCTCACTTTCATGCATTTCATTACGTTCTCAGGAAAGCGTGGCATTGGTTCTTGCCTTGTACTCCTTGGGAGCCCATGGCTTCATTTTTTTCAAGCCCAGTGATCTGTCTATTTCTACCTGAGGCTTCTGATGTGCTTCTGATAAGCTACAATTCTGATAAGCTACAATTACAGATGAACAGGTAAAACACGAATTCAAGGGCATTGCTGAAATGCTGGGCTCAGCAACCCTTACTATCTCTACCTTTGTTTTTCTACATTAAGAACATAACAGCTGAAAAATAAAATTCGCAGATCCATGCTATTCTCTGTCTACTTATCTGGAACTCATAAGCAAACCTGACATGAGTATGAGAAAAAGAATCCTGTCCACTCTTGCATTCAATTTCTTGTTACCACATTCGTTCCCTTTTACTGCACCTGCCCACCTGCAGCATGCACTAAACCAGGTCCAGGGATGATGTGGACTAAAGCTTACTTGCAGAATAAGAAAGGGAGCCAATCTCTCCCTCCCCACTCCATCTTTCTATCTAGTTGGGCATGGATTCATTGGGATTTTGTTGGCATATAGTGGGAGCTTTAGTACGCAATCAAAGGGCAGAGGTGGGGATAGGGAAGAATGATTCCTGGGAGGGTCCAGTCACAACTCCCACACCTCTGGGGCCTCATTCCTGCTCACCAAACCTCTACAATTCTTTTTCTCACAAAACGGAAACACTGCATGGTTTCTGCATGCAGCTATGTAGCTATGTGTGTATGTGTCTATGTATTGAATAAGCACGTGTAGGAGACCCAGTATTTCAACAAGAAGGCAAACATTTGTGACCTCTACCTGGAGAGAAGCTCATTCCAGTAGCTCAAAAGGGTTGTTTGAAATGCAGTCATTGCTGGAATATGAGGGACACTGCCAACTGCTTTGAAGGAGGGGCTTTCCCCAAGAAAGCCGGGGTCATTGTGATACTGAACAGTACAGTGGTGCAGATCTGTAACACAAACATGAGGGCTCTTGCCCTTTCCTGCCACCACCCTCCCTGCTTTGCACACACATTCCCTGTCATATGATGCTGCAGTCTTGTGACTGCAGAGCCTTTCTTCTCCCCCACATCCTCCACACTCAGGTTTCACCCGTCGCTGTAACCTCTACCTCCACCCAGTCATGAAGGCTTGAAAAAATGCAAGTGAAGCTACAGTGGTAGTCACAAACCAGCTCACTTATATAATGACATAAAATGGGAGCCCTGCAGAGCTCAGGTCAATCTGTGTCCCAAGAGAATAGGGCAGTCATCTGGTTACATATCATTGTCACCTTTGGTGACCTTTCATACAAGCTCAGCGTTTAGCTGATTTCTGCTAACTCCAGCGGTAGTCCGTGGGCAGGCAGTTCCTTCTAGGTGTAGATACCAACATGGTTGTGAAGGGCTGCCTGATGAGCCTGGCTTCTCACAGCCTGAGAGCAAAGCACGCCTGCATGCAACAACAGGGCTGAAAAAGTTCAGATGATGCTGGCTGATTGCTTTCAGCTAAGTGATCCCAAGCAGGTGTCCTGGCAGCACTTACTCTTGCCCTTCTAAGTCAGCAAAAGAAGATAGGAAGTACCTGAAGTACTTAGACCTCTGAAATGTGTCTCTGCTACAGGCAGGAATTAGCAAGAGATCAAGTGTGCCCAAAGATATTTGTTCAGTGACATGAAATTCATGCAATATTCTTGCTGCTACTCTCTGGACAGACTGAGAACCATGTGAACAGACACCTCTTCAGACCTTGTTGTTGATATACACACATATGTGCATATACATCTAAACATTTATATAAGCTCTGCAAACAGAGCTTACCAAATCACTTGCACTAAGTGCTTTTCAGTGAGTATTACTGTCATCTTTTGTACACTGCTTACCCATTAACACCTTTGCCATGTTTCCCAGATTCTTCAGTATTTCAACAAATGATGTGTAATCAACAATGAAATTGTGCTACTATCTTGGAGCTACTTGGACAAGCTATCTAATCCTCATCCTCTGAATAAAATAAAATAAAAAGAGGCTGACAAATCACCAAGACTCCAGAGAGTAAGGTTGCCTGCAGAAGGAGAAAATGCTTTAACGGGGAAGGTAGAGAGTGGTTTAAACTGTTGCTCATTAAAGCCATTTTCCTATACAATCTTCTGCTTTCTTGCTCAAATCCAGAATCAGACAGGGAAGACATCCTCTACCTTGAGACATGAAGAATCAAATAGTAACTCTCATTCCTTGCTGACAGGAATGAGAGCTGGGCTGGGGGAAAACTGAAGTGTGAGAAACTGACAATTGTAAGAAAGAGGAAATGCCATTTATTCATTCAAAAAAAATCAAACAATGACTACTTAGGACAAAATGTGTATTAGTTCCTCAGGTCTGTTTTCAAGTGCAGTTTCACTGAGGGACTTGTTTACAGCACAAGCCACTCCCTGTACCCTTTAAGAGCATTTAGGTCATTGCCTCATCTGAAGTGCAAGAGCTTCTTGACGCAGTTTCTACAACAATCTCATTCTCTGATCATGATGTTGGCTACATTTACAAAACTCAAATGGCTGTAGAAACTACCTGCATGTACAGTGGGATTGTGCATTATTAATCCATGCTACTGAAATGACCTAGGTCAGTTTGTAATATGTACAGAATCTCACCTTGCAGAGAACAGAAAGAAAAACTGGTAGTGTTTATGGAAAGAGAAACAATCCCCAGATGTTTCTCTACAGCTGTCACTGCTAGCTGGGGAATTTTCTGAACAGTCCTCAGTTTAATTCCCCAAAGCTTGCCATGGACTTTCATATTTGTGTAGCACCATAGACTTTCATCCAGCCTTACACCACCTTTCTCCTGACCCCAAGCATAGTCCACAGCCCACCTCTGATGAATTCACCCCTTTTTCACACAGATCTACAGCCCCTCTTGTCCCAGTCCCATGAACAACCCTACAGGTCAGCTCTCTTACTTATGGAATTCATCCTTAGCATATTTTCCATTCAATGTGTGCTCAACTCTCTACAGAGCTCTGCTCCCCAAGTCCCACCTCCTTCACAGCCCACTTGCCAGTCATGTCATTGCTGGAGCAAGAGCTCGGTGCTGGGTTCTGGGATCTGTGTACTGATGGCACATTTTTGAAGATCATGGTTCCTAGGTGTTTGGTTTGTGTGTTGCCAATTAAACTCACCTCCAGTGATTGTTCTGGGCCTCTTTGAACAAAGGATTGAGGAGTTAGGAGAAGTGATGACATTAAAGGCAACAGAGCTGTTCACACTGTCATAAATAAACATTTGTGCCACTGCTTGGCCAGAATGGGGCTGATTTCATTCAAAAATCAGCCTTACAGATTAAGCCCTTGGTGTCTGAACTTTTCTCCTGCTGTTTTTAATAGAAAATGTCCTCATTTAGAAACAGATCTTTCCCATGCACACCACAGGGGAGAGTAATTATATGTGATAGAAGTCATGACATCTAAGAGGAGATATAAGGTATCAGAATTCCCTGCCTTCCTTATAGACTTATTCTTAGATCATTGCTGGTTTAATTAACTTTTAAAGTTTAATTATCCTGTGGACTATAGTTCTGATTAAATGATCTGATGAACAAAACCTAGCCTTTAAGTCAGCATAGAAAAACTGTTTTTAATACAAGAGGGAGAAATTGCTCAATTTAACTACACATTTCTAAATCCCTGTAGTCTGCTTTCACTGCCTGATTTCATTAAATGCCAAAGCTACTCCCAGTAAAACAGGTCACATGCACAGAGTGAAGGGAGATTCATGACCCTCTTGGTTCTTCCTGCAGTACCTCTATCATCATATCAGTCCCTATGTAGTCATGCTGACACCAGTCAGGTGTCAAAGGCTGACCATAAGACCAGGGAAGTAGATGATGGATGTCTTGCTTTTTCTCCCCCTTCCCCTCTCCTCCCTTCTCCCAAATGCCCAGTATCACCAACACCTGCAGAGCCACACTCTGCTGCTGAGATCCCTCTCTCCAGCTGCAGCTGCTCAGTGGGTCACAGATCAGGTTGACCAGCCGCCTGGAGTTTAGGGAGCTGGGTTAAACAGGAGAGGCTTGAACACCTGGGAATTTGACATTGCTGTGCCTTGCTTCAGATTTGGTGTGCAAACCAGGACAGCTTGTGCAGACACGGACAGACGGGTCAAGGAAAAAGAATATGGCACAACAAAGAAGCAGGCTGCTACATGCACCTGAGCCTTCTGTTTGCCCTGTCCGTCGTTCCTGATGACAGCTTCACAGATTAAGCATACACAAAGGGGTGGTGCTGTGTCCTGTAAAGCCTGGCCCAGGGCCATGGCCATCATGCCCACCCAGAGCAGCTGTGCCTGTGGAGGTGACCTACACACAGGACAGTGTTTTCTGACACGATGCTGACAGTCAGGCAACTCTTTATAAGCCACCTGTTTCCAGGAGTGTTGCATTTGGTCGAGAATTGATGAGTTAATTGGAAGCTGGGAGTGCTCCCTACTAAAGCAAATCATTCCCCTTGGGGGAACCAATTTTTAGATTCTATAAATCATTTTGCTGGGGAGACTCAGCTAAGCTAAAAGATATGAAAATTATAGCCTGGATCCCTGCAGCTTTGCACTCTGGCTTTGCATGCCTCTGCATCCAAGATAGCCCCTCAGAGTTGCTGTAACTCATCTGTAAGGCCAAGGGACAGGTGCTCCCAGGATGTGACCTCGCTTAGCCCCAAGCCAAAGGCTGCAGTGGGATGAGGAGTTGACAGCAGCTGCTCAGTTATCCCTATCTCACCCTTGCAGAGGCCCTGGCAGGGCAGCAGGAGCACATGAGCTCAGCCCCTTGACAAATTCTAGCCACTAACTGTCCCTGTATTATAGTAGCAGCCGAGATCAGGTTTTTAAGATGGGCACCAGTTCCCAAACTGGTTCATGGGGCAGTACTCATTTGCCTCCCTGTTACTTCCCACCACCACCCATCACTGGCTGATCCCAGGCTCCCCCTGTCCCTGCCATGAGGATGCTGGGGATACCAGAATGCCATCACCAGGGCAGCTGGCACTGGCACTGGAAGGGGCCAGACACCCAGCTGGGCTTCCTGCCATGTGCCCATGTGGAATGCAGCCCTGTGGCCTATCTGGGAGCCCAGCAGAGCCTCCCAGACCCCTTGGGAGGTAGGGAACCCTAACAGCCTCGAGCCACTGCTCACACCCCTCACCCAAACACTTCCTTTTGACAGCTGATGAAGTGGAATTCCAGCTAAAATCGAGGTGGCCAGAGGCAGGGATAAACTCATGAGCAAGTGACCAAGTGACTGAGAGCAGAAAACACAGCCAGGGCAGCACTCCAGGACAAGTCATCCTACAAGGAGCTCTTTGTGCTCAGCCAGGCAGCACCATCATCAGCCCTGCCATGTGCCACACTCTCTGAAAAACAAATCTCTGCCCAGGCATCACAGCTCAGGGTTTTACCCCCAACTGCCATGGGGGTTTTCCCTCTCCCCTCCCATTTCTCTGTGTCTGTCCCTCCCCAGCACTGCACAATCTGGATCAGCACAGCAGCCCCAGAAACCCCACCAGCCAGTCCAATTGACTTCCCAGGCTGTTTGCAGCTGATCAGCAGCATGGCTCCTCACTTCTGATAATTTCCAGCCTTTCAGCATTGCAACATTACAAGCTGAGTCTGCCAGAGAGGCTGGTGATCACCAAAACGGACAGCTTTTATTGCATTTCTTTGTCCTTTACTCATAAAAATACTGCCATCATCTTCTTGATGCACTGCTTGTCAAGTTGCTGGTCAGGGAGCAAAGGAAATGCCTCCTTAGATGTCAGAGAAGGTGACATGGCTGTCAAACATGCAGTCAATTCAACATCACTGGGAATGCAGCCTGGCTGCAAAAACAGAGGGAAGTGTGGATATGTTGTGCCAAAGGTAATATTTCATCAGTTTGGAGGGAAATATTAAATTGATTTAAATTATAGTGAGTTGTGAAGGTGCCATACTGCTACTTATACTCACCTTTCCTCATACTTGGTCCCAGTCCTTACCTCTTGCTGCAACACTGAGGATGTCTGGTGAGGTCAGTGATTTCCCAGACAGGAATACAGCTTTGCAAAGCATCTATCTGTGCAGAGCCTGATCCACCTGCTGGGTTTGCTAACTTGCTCTGTGTAGAATCATAGAATGGTTTGGTTGGAAGGGAACTTAAAGATCACCTAGTCCCAAACCCCTTCTACTAGACCTGGTTGCTCTGAGCTCCAGTTCTCCAGCCTGGTCTTCAACATTTCCAGGCATGGGCCATCTGCAATTTTGCTGGGAAACCTGCTCTAGTGCCACATCATCACCTTAACTGTAAAGTATTATTTCCTAATATCTAATCTAAACCTACTCTCTTGTAGTTTGAATCCACTTCCCCTCATCCTGTAACTACATGCTGCTCTTGTAAAAAGGTCCCTGTATCCTTCCTTGTAGGCTCCCTTATATCCAGATCAGTAGGCTATAATAATCCATAGCCCATAAAGTATGGAGGGAGCCAGGGGAGGAAATATGAGAAAACTGTACGTGGTTTAAGGCTCCTTTTCTCTTCTTTGACAGTGTACAAAGTCATTAATGTAAACACAAACCAGGCCAGCAGAAATTTCCTCAGCAGAAGTCTAATAGAACACTTCAATCAGACACAGAGCTACTCCTGAGCAGTGGCTTCATGCCTTACTGACATGTGGCACTGAGCTAATGCAAGGCGTGCAATTACCCTCCAAATGGCTGTCACTGAACTGAGGGATTGTACAGTGGTAGCTTTCATGGCTAATAACTGAAAATAGAATCAAACCTCACATGAGCTGTGTAAATGTGCACTGTTTAAAATTAACTTCTATTACATGGTAGGATGGGTTATATTTATACCACAGAAGCAGACACCAAACATAATTATTACTATAATTATTTAGATTGCATTGCCTGGAAAACGATGTTTTAATTCTTTCTTCATCTAAGTCTTTTTTAAATACATAAGGGCACAGAAAAAATGAATAAAAACAAGAAATGTGCCTTTTAAAATGAATGCACGTTGACCATCATGAATGCTCAGTAAGATTCTCATCCTGTAATGTTGGACATGAAAGTTAGTTATCAATTTGCAGCCTCTTAAATAAGTCTGTAATATTGAGACAGCCAGGATACAGTGATCTCTATGGGTGATAGCACAGTGCAGATGATCCTCTCCCATGTCTCTCCACATGCTGATCAAATGATGTTCTCTGTCCTGGAACTAGATTTCATCCACATGTTCCCTGCATCCTTACCCACTCTTTCCAAGAAAAACAACAGAGAGCTCTGCATGGCTATATTAACAGTGAGAAAGTGATGATGACTGGCTCCATGAGTCTGGACTTGCTCTGGCTCGCAGCTGGCCAAACAAACCTCCCTGCATGCTGTAGCCTGCTCTTCTATTGATGAATCACAAGCAGAAGCTGAAGCACTTGAAACCAATAAACCAGTTTCTACTAGCCTGCATTTCAAGCTGCCATTTTAAGGGGAGTATGTCGGAGTGGGTAAAGTAGCTTGAGCCCTCCTTCTCCTTTCATTAACTCTGGCTGGTATCAGGTGGTTTGTTCATGGCTTCAGGGCTGACAAGCTTTCCTATTTCTGCCTGAACTGCACCCTGAATATATTTTCCCCTTCAGTAGTCACAGAACTCGTTGGCTGATTGGAATGAAATTTGACAACCTTTGAATACATTGTACCTGCGAAGTTCCTGCAAGGGTCAGAAGAACAGACAGCTACTGGAGGGGCCTATGAGTGAGGCTCAGACCTTCAGAAACTCTGAGTATTAGCTGCAGAAGGGAAGAGAAAGTCAGATAAGAGCAATGAGTACAGAACATCAAGTCAGTCTTCTTACAGAGATGAATCTCTTGGCTGATTTAACAGAACAATATTAAGATTTTCTGCCCCCTTTTCTTGTACTTTTCACATTTCAGTTCCCCTCCAGAATAATGTTGTACCAGTAAAAACCTTTGAGGGTTTCATCCATGTCTTGAATTCACTTCAAATCAAGGAGTAGGTTCAAAAGCTAAGCAGAAACAGAGTATATGCATACAGCTCACTTAGATACAGCCCATTAAAAAAAAAAAAAGGCTAAAAATATGACTGACAGAAACATGCCAGTAATTCTTGCATAACTCCTAAGGTTTTGGTTTTTTTTTTTTCCTTCTCACTGAATAACTTCATTTGCAATTTTGTCTAAACCTAGGTATTTCTCATGGGCAGCTTAAAGAAGTGACCATATACCAAACATAATTTTAGGTTTCTTCTTCTGGCATGGCCTTTCTCCGTTCTTTCTTATCCAGATGTAAATTTCTGAAAACTTTAATCTCCAGGTTCAAAGAAGGGCCACCATGCACAAACTCATAGCTGTTTGCTACTCCTGGGATAGGCTCCTCACAGGGTGCAGTGGGGAGCCCTGCAAGCAGCAGTGGACAACAGCAGAAGGGAAGACAAACTGGTGGAGGGCTATTACAAACAGGCCAGAACTCCTGTATTCCAAAACTTCTTACAGACAGGTATCTGAGTACTTTCACTTAGTATTCCCAGGCTTTCATTTACATTAGAAAGGCTGTGTCAGTGCTCTTCCTTCAAACACACTGAGTGGACATTAAACTTTTCTTCAGTACCATGACTGATGCTGGCATTTTTGTGGTTGTAAAATGTTCTTTTAACTAGTGCTCAGAGGACTGCCTGAAGCAAAGATTTCTTCCTCTGAAGTTTAAATTCCCCCAGGCAAAGAAAGGACAATTGAACCTGTGTCAACTGACCACAACTCAGTTGGACATTTTACCCTTTACCAGAAACATAAAGATGTTTTTCTCGTCCAGCTGTTTTAAATTACATTTTGAATGCAGTGTGGTCACATTGGGATATTCTTGGAATTCCAGCTGGATTAAGTTATTAAAGGGAGATGAGCAGAAAGAGTTCTATTTTCTTGATTCTGATTGGGAACAGAAATAAGATGGGCTTCAAGTTGCTCATCTCTGCCAGGGAGCTAGCATGAGGAGTTTGGACATTGTCAGGTGGGCTGATGGCTGAGGACTTTGTGTGACTTTGTTTTAAAAGTTTACTTGGTTAGTGATGTTCTCTTAATGGCCAAGAGAATTGTTTGAATTCCTGCATGACCCAAAGACGACAGTTATACTAAGTGTTGGTTATAATAAGTGTTTCAGATTTTTGGAGAAAAGACTTTGTACCAGGTACAAAAAAGAAACAACCTAGTACTGAACCCTGAAGACCCCTGACAATGAGGAATTCCAGCCTGCAAACTACAATCCTTGCTGAAGATAAAGGAAAAAAATAAAAAACCAAACCTCAAGATACTGTTTGACTATCTTTGGGAGAAAATCAATTTTCCCACCTCGAATCTGGTTATTGCTGTGACCCTGAGCATCAGGGGAAGATACACAAAGCAGATTGCTGAGAATATCTAGCATCTTCTGCCAGTGGTCTACCCTGTCATTGTCCTGCTTCTAAGTGGTGACCAGGTTCTGACACTTCAGAAAGTGGTAGGTGTATAGGGAATTAATCAAAATATATCTTGGAGACAGGGAGAAGGAATCCTTTCATAGCCTGAAGGCAATCATGAGAGGTACTCATTACTGATTGCAGGCTGTGATTTAGAGTTCCTTCCACCAAAGGACATTTATCAATGATTGGATCTTGTCACGTCTTTGTCAGTAAAAGTTTAAAAACTCTCTACTCTCAGATATTCATCCTGTGTGCTAACACTTGTACGAAACACCCACGCACTTTGTGTTTCTTTTTTGGGAATAAATTGCGGTCTTTATGTCTCCCCTCCTACAGTCTGCTTGGCAGCCCACAATCCAGCTTTGTGGCTCCCCTTTGAAACCTCTGCCGTCTTTCCCCAGCCTCCCTTGACAGCAGGGACCAGAAGGGCAACCCACAGTGGAAGGGCACACAGCAGTGGCTCACTAATGCCATACTCCTCTGCTTCTGCTTTCTAAATAGCTGTCAAACACTTCTGACAGAGCACTTAAAGCACTCACTAAAGGTAGCAGCAATAGTGTTCCCGAAGGTAAAACTGCACTGCACTCCAAGTTACTCACTGAGAATTCAGGAGGCACCGGGGTTCAAACACTGTGTTTGGCACAGGTCCTTTGGGCTATCTTAAGAAATTAATTTGACCTTCCTATGCTGCCGTCATTGTTACCTCATTCCCATTTCTGTGGGACATGTGCAATTCTTGCACTGCACCTTTACCACCTGGTGTATCTGCAGGCACATCTGCTCAGACCTTCCCTGCTCTGCCTTCCCTCTGAGTCAGACGAGTGAAAGCCTTCCCCGGGCTGGAAGCTGTTAGGACCTGTTACTGAGGGCTCTGCCCATGCTAGTTTTTCCTGCTTCCCCATGGAGAAAAGAGGCATGCCAAGGAGTTGAATTTACTGTTGTGAATACGGTGTCTTGGTGCTGAAGCAGTCTCAAGTCTCACTTTTCTCCTGTCCAGCATCTGATTCTGTCCCAGCTACAGTGAAACACCAAACCTCTCATAACCCTCCCTTGCCCTGCATTGCAAGCTTTTAGCTTGCAGTGAGTTTAGTCTGGGGTACCGTGTACACTGAGACTTTAAACTTACTATTAATTGTATGATCCATTGGTAGTGTTGTGGATATTTTACAGCTGGGTAATAAAATTATTATCGCCAGATGGAAAATCCTAAAGCCTTTGTCTTTAATAAAAATAATAAATAATTATATAGTGAGCTACAAGTCTCCTTGCTCCCTATCACCATTAATGGTGGAGCAGAGCTAAATGTATGTCTGCAACTTCACAAATGTTACAAGGATAGCTAACCTGCTTGACACGTGATATAAATTAGCCATATGAGATTCACAATATTCTTTCAAAGCATGGGCATATCCAGGCACTTCTACTGCACAGAAGCAGGAATCATGTAATGCTTCTTATGGCTTGCTGTGACTTCCCTACACTCTTGCTGTGTGGGCTTCTGTGGTAATATTACAGCAAGGTTGCATCCCTACAGCAGAGGGGATGATAATTAAAATGGCAAACCGGTGAATGAATGTGTAAACTAGTAAAATTCTAGGGTGAAGGTTTCGGTATTGTTCCTGAAGCAGGACCTAAATTCACTTATTCCTTTGTTTATCATTTTAACCTTTTATTTTTTAAGATTTAAGCCAGGGATTTTCTTGTTGGATTCCTCTGAACAGTCAGCCACCAAACAGTCTCTGTGATGCTTGTTCTTGCAAATATATGTCTAGACATAATTTAGATTAATTCTCCATAATGAAGCCGTCAGTTTGAATATATTACAATGCCAAGTGCATAATGTGCAGTTGAAATGAGAGCTCCAAACAAGATTTGCTCCGGCTTACCTGGTGTGTCTTAATATACTGCAATTATTCTAGCAGGACAAAAAACAGGGAACATGCCTCTTCCTCAGTTAAAAGGGGAAGTTTTACAAAGTTGTGTGGAATTAATGAATTCAGATTACATATATTCAGAGGCTGATCCTGCAGTGTTCCTACAGGCTTCCTCTTTAATGGCTACCCATCCTGTTTGAGCCTTCTTTTTGAAAGGGTTATGGAATTTTTAATGGATTTTTGATGCTTGTGTCAAGCTTATTGTTACAGAACATGACAAGGTATTATAGTCTATTAAGTATGGGCAAATTCCCCTCTGAAGACAATTTCGTTGCCATGCAGCTAGAGACTGTGTTCCTCCCTGCCACATGTGCAACACACATTTATGGAAGAGACAATGACAGCCCTTTGTAGGAAGACAAAATGGGACTTTCTAGAACTTGCTGCCCCAGGCAATTCATCACATGGCAAACACTGTCCACAACAAAGGTTCACGGTCCTTGCACCTCTTCAAAGCTGTGAAAGAAGTAAACAGACAGTATGAAGAGCATAGTCACCTTCAACTGGGGTGGAAAGTCAGACTTTCTTATTACAAGAGCCCTGGAAATGCTGTCCTGGAAATGGAGGACAGGGAAAGGCCTGGCTGGAAATGGAGGGAGGGAAAGGCTGGCTGGAAATGGAGGGCAGGAAAGGCCTGGCTGGAAATGGAGGGCAGGGAAAGGCTGACTGCTCTTTACTCCTACTGTACTTAAGAGGATAAACTCCATATACCTTCTCTGACAGTGGAAGGAGTTGCAAAGGGAAGTGTCTGATTTGCATAGCAATTTTAACCCATAGCTAAAACCATCCTGCCCTAATTTTATATTATAGAATCACAGAATGATTTGAGTTTATCAGGCTAATTGACTGATATCTATGCATAGATATCCATATATGTATGTATTCATGTGGATTTACACTGACTCTGCTCTAATATATGATTTAATTCTCTGGGCTTTCATAGGAGATTTTCAGTTCTCTCTATTGGCACCACAGCTACTGGAATATGTGGCATGGCAGCTCCCAGAGCTGCGTCCATCTCAAGCTACACCTTAGGAACTGATAATTTGAAAGTGTGATAGAAGCAGAGATGAAGTGAAACTCCCAGCCACCTCTTGTCCATACTATATGTCATGTCCTAGAGTAAAAATAAGTTTTAATATCAGCTACCTATTTGGGAGATGGACAAATTTCACAATTTCAGAGAAAATTAATTCAAGGCACATAAAAAATGAGATTACAAGTTCCAGGCCCCACAGATGTCTGTACTGTTTACAAAGAATCTAGGACTTACGAATCTGGTCTTACACTTTGACCAAAGTCCTTCAATGTCCTTATATCATCCACTTCAGAAGAATATGGTTCAAAAGGTGTGAAGGTCAAAGAAAGAACAAGTACAACCTGCACCATGAGGGCTTCTCAAAAATTATTTTTCTTGGAAAAAGCAATGAATTCTGTTCCAGATTCATTCTGATGGCATGAAATCACTACCGGCTTTGCAGGTATGAATCTAAATAAGCAGTGCATGCCAAACCTGCAGTACTGCAGACTTGTCACCTGCCTGCCTACCTAAAACCCTGCAGCTAAAAGAGCTACAGTACCCAGAACATTTTGTAAACCATTAATCTAACTTATCCTTGCGAGAGAGGTTAGTCTTACAAATGCTCTTCCCCTCAGCTTCCAACAATGAACAAATCACCCTGTAGAGTAGCTGCTTTCAGGTTTTCATAGCCCCTTAAACATTTTAGTTTAACGTCTCAAAAATAATGCCTGGTGTTTGATCAGTTGTCTCCAACTTTTTGCTCCCAGTATTCCAGTAATTGTGGAACCACAGTATCATGAGTGCATTAGAAATTCTACAGGAAATTAAAGAGCTGTGTTATATTACACATAAAGTGAAGGTCTAATCAGATTACCACAGAGACATTTAGTTGTAAGTTTTTTGCTCTGTTTTTTTTTTTTTTCGAGACATAGAGCACTATCACTGTCTAAATCAAACAGAATACTCCTGAGCAGTCTAAATTCTAGTCTTAAAGATCACTTCTGAGAAATTATTTTAGTTAAATACATTTTAACATGAAATGTCATAAAAGTCTTCTCTGGTTCAAAATGAGAAATAGGGAATTTTTTAGGGGTGCTTACTGACATGAGGAGGTACAGAGATCCTTGGGGTCCAGGGATGGATCTGTAATCAACTAATGCATATGTAAATGTGCAACCCTCTCTTATTAAATTCAAGTTTGCAGAGAGGAAAAAAATAAAGGGAATAAATGGCATTAAAATAGTTTGGGGATTTTTTTAGTCTATTCTTTTTAAGTTCTCAGATACCTGGCAAGCAGCATCAGAAGTAAAATTTTTGCCCAATTTATTTTCTAGACATTTCCTTCACCAGGCCAATTCTATACTCAAAATGAAATATGTCACATCAGCTCTGGTCCTTTCTACAGCTATGCAATTACTGAACAACAAGCCCAAAGATATTTGCAAGAACAACAGTCCTTGCCTGGTTTTCCACAGCTGTTTCTGCTCTCGCCTCCCGTAAGACACTTGACAGAATAATTACCAAGCATGACAGTATATCAGCTTGATATTCAGACATGACTTTTACATCTCTTGGCATGCCAATCCAACACAAGATGCAGTGGCAGCCAGAGTGGGAGCTCCCACTGACAGAGTTTGTCCCAGGACACTGAAAGAGTTAAAAACCACATGGCAATCTTTCCACACTATCACAGGCAGTTAATCTCACTTGAAGGAACACATTTTGCCTGCAGACACCATAGCCGCGGGGTGTGAGCAGGAAGGGGTGAGCGGGCAGAACGGGAGTGGCCCAAGGGCACAGGGGAAGCGGCTGGGACAGAGCCGCCAGCTGCCTCCCAGGGACCCAGCCCAGGGGTGCCCTTCTCATCCAGGGACGCCAAGGAGCACCTGACTGTCCCTACATACCTGTCCCCACCCCTGCACACTGCAAATGTGCATTCCCCGAGCTGCATTGCTGCGGGAGCAGCTGTCACAATGCCCAGCGGCTTCAGTGAGAGCCGTACTCACCAGTGTTTCTCAAAGAGGAGAGATATGCCTGCTGCAGGGAAACCGAGTTGGTGCCTCCTGGCAACGCTGTAAAGCCCCCTGCCCCGGTTCTGCCCTGCAGCCTTTCTTCTGCTGATACAAGACCCATGTATGCTTCGATGCCTTCAAAGCACACGCAGAGAGTGTTACCGAAAGATTTAATTCTCTGGAAGGTGATTGTGAAGTACTCCCTAATTATAGGAACTGCATTAAAATGTTCCCAAAGAATACATCAGCCTGAGGGCAGAAAGAACTATTCCCAAGAAATAACATATTAGGCTACTGGGCTTTTTTTTTTTTTTTTTTTTTTTGTCTGCTTGGTGAATATCCTCCAGCAATGTGCATTTGCTTTAAAATTATTTATCTGAATGCATTTGAATTGATTATTGTCACTACCCTTCTATCGCAGGGAATTATGCTGCATAATTGTAACTGAAGCTGTGCTGGCTGGTTGGAAGCAGTCACACAAGATGCAGATTTTATTCCCTGAGTGAAGAATGCAAGTATTTCCATAGCAAAGTATTCATGTTTAAAGTGAAGTCTCCTTGAGTGTGGATGTTTATAATTCCAGATTCCTTCAGAGCAAATATTTGTGTCTATAAAATCCATTTGCAAAAGATTTGACAGGATGTGTGGATGTATACAGAAAATAAAGGTCAAAACCATAAAAGTGTACTGAAAAGGATAAAAGTAAAGTCCTTGAAGTATGGTGTGTGTTGGCATGCATGTGCTACAGGTAAGAGCTATTTTAAACAAAATATTTGTACCTGTGTAGATGTAAATGTGCAGTTTTCTGTACCCCACAGAGAGATATTGTGTGTGTGTGTGTGGATGTGCACGCGTGCACAAAGGAGAGGGAGAAAGAAAATGAGGGGGAGAGTGGGAGGAAGATAGCTACAGAGCCAGAATTCTTTTTTTTTTTTTTATCTCCCATCAAGATGATTATAGTGTCCTTAGAAATGAGAGGGCTCTACCAAAGATTTTCAACTTCAAAGAAAAGTTCTCGGTGAAAGCTCATCCTCTCCATCTCTCATTAGTAGGCAGAAAAGCCTTTAACATAATCTAGCATAGAAAAGCAGAAGAGTGTATTTCCTTCCCAAGTCAAGCAAAACATTTCACAGGCATGTGATGGTTTAAAGAAGAAAAAGAAGCAGCAAGACTTTTAGGTGACTATGAATACAAATTTGAAAATATGAATGCAGCTTGGAGCTATTTAGGGGTAACCTTTGATATAAAACTCCTGTGGTAGCTTCATTTCTGGTGTCAGTGTCCTATTTTTTCTATAAATTTGGGTTGGATTTTTTTTAATATCTCCTTTTATTTCCCCAAATAGACTCTGTGCGTGTGCAGGAGGGAAAGATTTCTCTTGCTTGCCTGTGTCTAGACGTGGACAATGGCTCCATGTGTTCTGTCATGCCCTAGAAGCTCCCAGCCATCTGCTGAGCATGCCTGCAGCTTTGGCACAGAGTCTGCAGTTGCAGGTGTGCACTGAGGCAGATCTCAGGGCTGCCCACTGTTATCTGTGCAATCTGGTTGAATCCATCCTGCACACCCGGTGTGCAGCAAGGAGGAGGATGAACGTCTGAGCAGATGAAAAGAAACACAAAAATCACTGAGATCTAACTTATCAAATCACATCCAGCAGCTCTCACTTCACAGTATGAATGGGTCCTGTTTCAAATTAAATTAATTATGTTGAATAATATTATCATAGTTTAAAAAATCCTATGCATTTAGGGCCAAACCACAACTTAAGAAGTTTACGTTGTTCAGTACATCAGATCCTAGAGAATTTCCATGGCATCTTGAATCATAGACGAGCTTGGGTTGGTAGAGACTTTTAAAGGCTACGTAGTTCCAACCCCCCTGCAATGTGCAGGGACATCTTCAGCTGGATCAGGTTGTTCCATGCCTGATCCAGTCTGGCTTTGAACCAGGGGTGAGTCATGCACATCTTCTCTCCATATCACATGTTCCAATGTGCCACCACCCTCTCCTAATGAAGAATTTGTTCCTACTCTCTAACCTAAACTTGTCCTCTTGGAGTTTAAAGCCATTTCCCCTAGTTCTGTCACTCCATGTCCTTGTGAAAAGTCCCTCTCCAGCCCTCTTATAGGCCCTCTTTAGGTACCAGAAAGCCACAATGAGGTCTTGTTGGAGCTGTCTCTTCTCCAGGCTGAACAAATCCACCTCTCTCCATTCCTCAAAGGAGAGGAGAGCTCCATCCCCCAATCATCTTCATGGCCCTCCTCTGGTCCTGCTTCAACAAATCCACGTTCTTCTTGTATTGGCAGCTCCAATTGGTGTGGGCTCCAATTGTGGGGTCTCACCAGAGTGGAGCAGAGGTGCAGAATCCCCTCCCTCACCCTGCTGGCCAGGCTGCTCTCAAAGCAGCCCAGGACAGGGCTCTTATTCTGGGCTGAAAGTGCACATTGCCAGCTCATGTGTAACTTTTCCACCACCAGTACTCCTAATCCTTTTCATCAGGGCTGCTCTCAATCTCTTCACCCCCAGCCTGACCCATTTTCAGGGCCCTTACTTGGCTTTGTTGAGCTTCATGAGGTCCATGTGGACCCACTTCTCAAGAGTCTTCTCTAAGAGATTCCAGTGGTCAAGTTTTATTAATTTCTCCAGTTGTATTTTTTTGTTTTCTTTCCGTATGCTGTGCGAGTGGATTTTGTGGCAGCTTTCTTTTTGGTACTGAATATTTTACAATCCTTTGATTTAATTACCTGCCTTTCCATGTCATTATCTGGAGGTAGAAGCTACTATTTAGTGACAACAAAAATAAAGACTAAAAGAAGTAAGAAAAAAAACCTCCTTCCATTTTCTTCTCTTCCTTCAAGGAAGACTCTTCTAGCACAAATGGAAGTTGCAGGTCCATTTGCCGCCAGAGCCAAAAGCACAAATCAGACACTGATGCTGACATAATGAGCAATTCTCTATGCCTGGGAAACTATCATCCAGCTAGTTTTCATTGCAGAAGATTCAAAGATATTTAATGGACAAATATGTGTCTAGAGATGCTAGGTCTAAGGCACTACTAATCTGTGTCAAGTATGAAATCAACTGTCTAATATTAGATGGCAAGTCTCCTGGCTTAAAGCAGTGTGCATATGAAAAGGTTCTTTTTCCTGTTTTTTAGTATCATCCCTGTGATTGCCAAAATATATAGGAGCTGTAGGAATTTTATGTGCCAGAAAAAAAGAATGAGGAGTGGCAGGCTGATATACTGTTTGTAGTAAGTTAGCAGATCTATAGAATAAATTTTTATGAAATATAACCAGAAAACACATACATAATGTTTACAAAGACATGTGCCTTGTAAACATGCTGGGACTTCCAGCCTATGCTGCCCCAGCTTTTGCAGCACTTTTGCCAATTGCCTCACAAATATAAGCTGCATAATTTTAGTAGTTAGTATCTGGAATGTGAGAGCAGAACAGTAGCAATTTACATCTCTGTTAGCTCAAAACCAAAACCATAAGGACTCAAAAAAACCAAAACAAGCCCTATGAACTGAACATATAAGACCTTTACTGCATTTACAATTTGTATAAAAATGCAACTTTATGTTGTAAGGCCATAAAGAAACAATATTTTCTTTGATTTCACTGTGGTACATGAGAGCTCAGTGTCAGTGATACCCAGAGTGAGCTTGTCCATAGGCAAACTGCTGAGTATTCTGTCACTCACCATTAGCAATTATCTCAGTATGTTTACAGTGTAGTAATACAGCAATTCTGCTGTAGGCTAGAAGAGATAAATGATACCTCTGCTCAGCCAACAGCTCTTTCTTGTAATAAATTACAGGCACTTATCAGTTCCCAAAATATTCCTTAAAGACTTAAGAAATAAAATTTAAAAAAATATAAGTAACCCTAATTCTTCAGAAGTCGCTCCAGACTGATAGAACACTATACATCTATTTAATTTCAAGTCTACAAATTGAATAGTGGGGCTGGCAGAATGAAAAAGGATTTCTTTGAAAAACATTCCATCACAAAGGTATTCATTTGAAATGAATCAATTACTGCAGCACTGCAATGTCCTCTTTCATTTGTGACCATTAGGCAACTTTTCAAAAAACAGTGGAAAAATTTAAAGTTATGGTGTAGAAAGCCAAAAAGAAAATGCAATATAATACAAACAAGTTTTTTTTTTTTAATCTGTACTTTTTTATTTCACTTGGTGTTAAATGATGATAACATACAATAGAAGGAGGAGAGACATTAAGTCCTTTCCTGCCAACATAATTCAATATGACATAAGCACTGAAATTGGGATTTTTTAAATTGCAACCTAAGATCCCTCAGAAAATGTAACCTAGCCCAAACCTTTCAAAAGCTGGGCAGTGGTGAGGGGAGGGGATCCTGGAGGTAAGCACCTTCATTCACTCTTGTGAGTGTGACCTTCTCAGGGCTCAGCTCAGGATTGCTCACATTGAATTTCCATAAAGATGGGCAATGATGAAGAACTTTATTTTGCATGTAGCTCCAGGGACAGCACCTAAAATTGACATTGAAGCTAAGTACACTAGATTAAAAGAAACAGCTGTATGTAATAGGTCCCGAGTCACATTGTTGTATCATCAGAAGAACATTCTGAAAACAAGAAATCACTTCTGAATTCTGAAGAGGTTTATGGTTCAGTATTTATCATCATTAAATGGAATTTCCGTGCATAATGACAGGAAGCAGTCAAACTTCTGCATATTTCACCCAGTCACAGATAGAATTTGGATTCTACTAAACATAATGCAGCATAACATAATTTCTGTTTTGGATGAAGCTTGAAGAGATGCTGACATTTTCCGCTATTACTTTTGTGATCTTTATGGTTTCTGCTTGTCCTCACATCTAGATCTGTATCAGGTGGAAAACTCCTTTTTAATTTCAAAGTTGATCTGGCTTTAATTGATCCAAAATTTGCATGCATGGTCCTGAGGCTGATGTAATTAAGGTTTCACCTTTTAACAGTGAGCACTGTCTAATGCTAGAGGGTCATACAGTATTAACCTCAAATACACCAAACCTTCTTACCTCTTGACTCTGTATCTCAGAGGAGGCAGTACTGAGAAAAGGTCAGACCAATCTGTGTCAAAATTGAGGGGTAAAAGGTGAATGACAACTTCCAGTCAGAATTCACTGTCTCTGCTTTAACATGTTGCAAATGGGCAATCTTGGATGTGATGCACAAATGTGCATTCTGAGCCTCTAACATGCTATGCCTCCAGTCATGCTGCATGTTTGATACAACTTTCTCATATTTAACATAACCTCAAGGGCATGGCAAAACCTATGTAAGAGAGGCATCTGTGCTGAGAGCAACTTGAGTGTAAGGGTGCAAAATCTCATCTCCTGTAATAGCAGGGTGGCTGGCTGCAGGTGAGCCATGGTGTATGCTAAGGCTACAAAGCTGAAGACATCTGCCTTTGGATTTGGCTGTTAACGTGTTGCTGCTGACTGAGCTGCTAAATTATTGTTGTCTTTAACTCTGTCATGGAGATGCCTTTGTGACTGTGTGTTCTTCTTTGCATGCAGTTCCATATATTAAGATGTTCCAATAAGGTAAATATCAATGTATTTTGATTTTATTTTTTGCCTGATTTCCCAGCTGGTCAGACAGGGAACATTAAAAGCAGCAATTGTGGAGATGAAGAGGGCATTAGAATGTTTTTAGCCACAGAGTTGATGCTTGCAGTCTGAAGGAGGCTGTTATGGTGTCCCTCTCTAGCAAACAGTAAACTGAAATCATGAGTCTTTTTAGATAGAGCCTTTCCTTTTCTAAGAAATTAAGAATATGGTGCATTAGGAGTCCAGGTGATATTCAGGACACTTCAGGGTCCCTCTACAGGCTATCAGATAATGAAGTGGATAGTTGCTCTTTTAATGACAGGTTAAGCAGCTGTTCAATTTCCTTTTTGCATATGCTACACAATATATGGGTTGTAGCTGACTAATTTCTAGTTTATTTCTCAGAAAAATGAAGCAAGATAGGGACTGACTGGGTTTTGGTTTATCCTGTGTGCCAGCTGCCAGAGTCTGAGCACCTACATTAACTTGGACATGAACATCCCCCACAATTACACCTCATCCCATGTCCTCCCTGCCCTTCACTCGTCCATCTGCACTCAGAAGAGACGAAGGTCACCAGTAACTGATTTTGCTAATAGTTCTCATCATCTCTCACAGTGCCCAGAGAGCATTTCTCTACCTCAGAAGAGCCTTGCAGGGAGATTTGAAAGGCCATTTAGTATAGAGGAATATTTTCTATGTAGCCCCAAGTCAAGCCTGCCCAGATCCTGCAGAAAACTCTATCAATTTGCTTGCTTGGAGATAAAGTCCAAGGTTTCCTATATGGGCCATAGACACAGAGACCTTGGTCCATGTCAAAATTAGGTTAATTCAGCTAAGTGCAGAAATCAGCAGAATTTGTCAGCAACAGACAAGGTGACCCTAATTGGTTCTTTGATGATTTGAAGCTATTGTTCCTTTCCTTGCTGGATGCCTGAGAGGATCAGAGTTTGCCCTAAAAGCATTATTGTGTGGCATTGTGACCTCTTAGCCCTCCTGTTGAACATGCATAAGACTCTTGCTCCATTAATTAGTGATAGATATGTATCAGTATGTAAATCTGATGTCCATCTGCTACGAGCCTTGCCACTCACCAAAACAAGTGACATGGTGCCTGCACAGATTCATTGACTGTCCTGCCAGCAGTAATTAAATGGTGAACAGACAAAGAATGAGTTACATTACAACAACTGACAAGAGTTTCACTGTGCCACTGGCCCAGAGGCACCAGCCACTTGCATTTGGATCCCTTGTACTTGTGAGGACCTTTCCATCTGCAGCTGGTGAAGGAGGTACAAGCCTTCCTTGCAGTCACTTGGATAGGTCTGCATGGCATACAGGGAGACTGCTTTGTCAGCTTTGAGTGACACAAATGTGGAACAGCCATCACTCATGGAGCTCAAAGCCAAGATGCAGCACTGGATAGCAGTGCTGGTTCAGGGCCTCCAGCATCTGCCAGCCAGGAGCCCTGGCCATGGTTGTGTCTTGCCTCAACACCAGCACAGGTGTTGTCTCACTCTTGACCAAAAGCCTTAGTCACTTTGGGAACAGACAGCTCTGCCGCTCATGACAAAATCCTGCAAAATTGAAGCTGATACAGCAGAGGATTCAAGTCTCAGCTGTGCATTGAGCTCCTGCTTTTATGCTTAGGTTTGGTTCATGATAAGGATCTGTGTGAAGGTCAAAGTTTTGCTTTCATCATGTAGTCCCTGCACTGATTTCAGAGCTGTTACTGAAGAGGCAGTTTCTACTGTAGTCTAAACTAAAAACATCCAGTTAAGCAGTGAGTAGAAGAGAAGCCGATATTTGCTTTTCTGCTAAACGTGATATGAATTTTAATGTTCCTCTTAGCATGTGAGAGAGAAGAGGTCAAAAAGTAATATATTAAATGCTTTTTTTTGTAGGAAAATCAGTCAATTACTTGTGGTTCCAAATTAATTTATTTCAGATCAAAGGAACAACATTTAAAAAAATCATGGAACCAGCAACGGAATTGTGTAACAGAAAATCAAAGGATTTGCACATGAAATACACGCTGATGGATCAACTGTCTATTGCTGGATGATAGAGAGAGGCCTAGCATCACATAATAACTGGTTTTGTAATGTAATAAGGTCTAGGGCCGAAAAAAAAGTTCAAAATATTAACCATTTTAAACTCACATCTGTCTGAAAAGAAATGCTAAAATATTATGCCCTCAAATAAAGAATTTGTAAGTTTCGATAGGTTTGACAACACTGACATTGCCTCAGGACTCCTAACTAAAACCAGTGGTACATTATGCTGGGATAATCAAATGTTGACATCTGTGCAAGAGCTGAATGCAAAGCAGGTCTCTGATCCACAGGAATTCTTGAGATTTCTAAGCTCACTCAGGACAAAAAGAAAAGGAAAAGAAATTCTGTGTGATGTTATAACAATAAAAAAAATTACCTTTTTTTCCTGAGAACTGACTTTTAGTTTTTAAACCTTTTCATGATACAGTAATGAAAATTGCTGCAGAAAAAAAAAATTATCTTGTGTCAGAAAAGAAGACTTTTGCTTTAAAGAACCAAAAAGAGGTATTTTGACAATTTCAATTTAAATTATCATGGGACTTACTAAAACCAACTGCCTTTTGTGAATATCTTCTGTTTTGACATATGGAACTTTGTAATGAAAAGTGCTTTTTCCTGGAAATGCTCTAATTAGTTTTACCTTTCTTTCTTTTCATGGCACTGTCTGACATATGACACTGTAATATAATAGGAATTCTCTTTATGTTCCTAAAGTATTATCTGAATCATTTTCCATATGTTATTTTTGTTTATGATATATTAAAATCAAATTTGCTAATTATATTTTTCCAAGCATCATCAGATGTCTCCATGTTTGATCAGGAATACAGTTGGACATAATCCATTAGGGTATGTATCTCGGCACTAATGTTATTTGTTAATGGATATTTTTGACATTATCTGAACCAAGACATTTATTATAAATGATCAAAGGATTTCCTTAGCCTACCTGGTACTTGGAGGTGTACTGAAGGATGCAGACGTATTTACTCTGAATTCAGCCTCTGCGTATGCTGAATTACTGAAATTTGAAGGAGGTAAATATAAGACTAACAAAGGACCTTCAGAATAAAACACAAATCACAAGAAATTTGAAGACAGATTTTTAATGGCATCAGACTTCCATCAATGAGATTTTCAGAAGATTGCAAATCCTGCATACGGATGAACAGACTTTTAGAAGTACCAGTTTCTCTAGTTGAGAGCACTGAGATCTAAAACAGTGACAAATTTTGTTCAGCGCAGAACTCAAATATTTAGAAATGAATGCCTGTGTCGGACAATTTATAACAGGAGTAGTAGAACGTGTCATTAGTATCTATAAAATGGAAGCATAGGAAAAGCCTCTACATAATCCAGGTTAAAATGGTTCCACTTTTCAATGGTTCATACAGTAGCTTTCCCACCCAGAGGTATGTCACACATAGAAATTCATTAGTAATGCCAGCTAAGTGCTAAAGGACATTACTGCTGAGGCCCACAACTGCCACTCAGAAGAACTCAAGTCTTGTTGTGGAAGAGTGTTTAATATGAAAAGGCTGAAGTCATCTGGCAAAACAGCTTTATCCAGGGTGTTAATTTTCTCATATCTTGAAAACCTGTTTCATTTTCAGAAAAGGATGCCCAGAAAGTGGCCTGACACATTTTCTTCACACTTTCAGACTACAGAGAGTTTATCTTCAGGAAATTGAATACTTCTCACTCTAGTGATGTGAATATTCACTTCACAGTTCAGTCCTGATATCAGTGACACAGAAATAACACCCTTGGTCTCAGCTGCAAGTCCCCCTGCTTTGGCCCAAAATTGCACATTTTCATCAGTCACTTCATGCCCATATCTGTTGACATCAATTACAAATACTTCTTCCTTCACTGTAAAATGTGTAATTACTCTAGGGTTTCTAAGGAACTAAAGGGGTTCCCTCCTATGCCATCTGATAGCTATAATGTTCCTTTGTAATAGGAAAGGACATTGGAAAGGCTGTAAAGGAAACAGAAGTGATAAACATCAGCTTATTACTATGTTTTATTCTATGAAGCTCTCAGACTTGTAGTCACTGGACATAGAAATCCAAGAAAATTGGATCCCTTCTACAAGCAGTTCAGAGTTCTAAATTGCCATTTCAGCAGTACAAACATATAGGAGAAATACCAACAACTGAGTTCAGAGTTAGGCCAATAACTTTCACCTGGAGGTGATCTTCATGGATGAGCTTGAAGCAGAACATATCACAGTGGGGAGAAGGTCACGAGGAATGTCATTCCTGTATTTAATTACCTTGGGAACAAGCTTGTGAAGGTCTTTTCAATGATGCCTTCTCATTCCAGATGTTCAGTGCAGGCACGCTCACATTTTGTAGGCAATTACTAAATAAACTCTGGTAGGAAGTCAAGGAAGCACCTTCTGGAAGGGAAGAGCGGCTTTCTGTTACAGGAAAAGCACTGGAGGACTTGTCAAGTGCAAAATACTTTCGAGTAAAGTAAAAACCATGAGTTAGTATTTCCTCTGGGATTCTGCACAGAAAGTTCAGGACTTACCAGGCTATCCAAAACACTGCATTTCTGTTCATTTTTCCCACTAAATAAGAGTGTTTCCATTGAGTTTGTCTAGAATTTCAAAATCAGGCAATATGAACCACAGTTCTGGGGAAGCCTAAAGATGTGTGATTACACAATGTTAGTCAAGAAATGTAAAAATTACTGCAGACACAGACAGAGTCTGAAAACACAGCAGAAGCCTCAGAAAATGGAAAATTTTTTTCTGCTAGAACAATTACAGTGTAATCAAAGTTTCATTATAAATGAAACTGCAATTCCCACATTGAACATATGAAACAATTAGTGACTTTAATTTGCCTTGCTATAAAGGGAGCTTTGCTATAGCAGAGCTTACTGTGAAGATAGAATTGAGTGATTCAGTTGTAACATTACCTGACTGTTTTCAAATGGCCTGTACGCAAATATTTTCTGATACAAGCCTCTTTTGTCTTCTAACCACCAAAAGCACAGTCTTCTGGACTGGCAACTCACCCCCCTTTCCTCCTGAGAATGTGTCATATGCTCTTTTTTGACCCCACCACTTCTTAGCCCAGGCCTTACAAGCAGGCAGAGAGTGTTTGGCAGCTCTGGAGCTAAAATGCAAAAATCAGCTATCCTCAGTTGCCCTTTTGCAGGGATGGATGATGATGTGGCTTATCAGAATGTGTCAGTGTTACACTGCCTTGGAGAAATACCACTTGCAAACACTCCTACACAGACAGCTCATACCTTGGCTCTGACTGTGATGGGAAATGGTGGAGCTGCAAGTTTGGGAGAGAAGCAAGGGAGACTGAGTGGATCTTGGCTCTGTCTCCCCTGCATGACAGCTACTGTAACTGTACTGCACGTGGGTTGTTGAAATTGTTAGGTATTATGAGCCAGCATTAATAAGCTATTTCTCTGAGTCCCTCTCCCCAACCAGCTGAAGGAGAGAATGAGTAATTGTGACTCATCTGATACTTTTGAGAGATCAGGTTTCTTCAGAATATTTCTAAGTTGATGTTGGTAACATCAGAATCTTTTTCTCAGCCCTGTGCCGGAGAGTCATAAGCCAGCCCGTTTTAGATGGACTACATACTATTGTCTACAAAATGTTGATTTTGTATCATCATGTCTTTCTTCTGTTTCTACATGGCAAGACAGAGTGAAACAAAGGAATTTCAGGTGCCAAATTAAATGTATTTATTTACTTGACTGAAGTAGCTGGAAAACTTCCATTCTACTGAATTGCTTTTTTAAAGAAACAGAGGGAAATTGCTATAGTTCAGGGAGCGTGGAGGCCCTGACCTAGAATAGGGGAAGAGGAATCAAAAAGGGGGCATCTAGAGGTACTCCCACAAGGGCCAGCTGGCTAGGGAGAGGGAGCTAAGGCTGAGGGTGGCAATCACTGGGTTTGGGTAGGCAATCCAGTACCATTTGTGTCTAATGGCTCTGTGATATGACTGAAAAAGGCAGCTGAGATAAAACAACACCCTGGAAAGTAAGTAGATGGTAATAGTAGCTGATCTGCAGACAAAAAGAATTCCTCCAAAAGTGAAGGACAATGAGAGCTCACACCTAACTGCTGTGACAGCCAATAGATTTATTTTTTTTTTTTGCCTGGAGGGATGGTAGCTGTAATTCATTTCCCCACCTGCTAGTCAGAGTGAGCAGATTTCCACAGCATGAGAACTCAAGCATGCATGCTGAGCCTGCTGAGGAAAATGAACAGTATCTCCACCCTGACAGCAGTGGCAAATGTCCTAGAGAAGTGTGTGTCCTAGATGCGATTGTTTTTTCTTTTTTAAACAAAACGCACATATTTTTAAACAAAATGCACAAAAGGAGAAAGCTTAGACTACCAAATCCTTACAAAATGACAACATCCTCCACAAAGCATGCTTATTTGTAGTGTACCCAGTAACAATTCCACATTTCAGTTTCAGTGGTGGAGGATTGAGTCGAAGTCTTCTGTGGGTAGCTAGGTATTATTAGTGATTTTCAGTCCTGGATTTCCAGGTCCAGGGCAGTTGCTAACTCACTCTCAAAACACCATGGATTTGTTTAAATCTGTCCCAGCTTGGACCTTTACCAATTTCTGTCCATGCAGAAGCTGAAAGTTTCATAAATCCCTATCCCTGTAAATGTTATGACACAGCCCTATCCTGGTGGATAGCAAGACCAGTAAGATATTCTCATGGTAAGGCCTTTATTTCAGTTTTAACGATTTTTTTCTTTGTCATTTGTGAAGGTATTTTGCAGGGGCTTTTCTTCACTGCAGGTTTCCTTCTACCTGACAAGCTCTATCTGTTGCCTGGGATAACACACCCAGCAGCAGCTTGCAGGCAGCTGGGAAAATCCCAGTGCTGCTGGGCTGTGGCACAGGAGTGCTGGGCCAGGGCCAGGGCCAGCAGTGGTGCCCTGGTGCCGTGGGTGAAGCAGAGACAGCTCAGGGACAGAGGCACAGAGAGCTCATTCAGCCCTGGCTCCAGCTCTGGCAGGTGCTGCTGTGAAGGCACTGCTGGGCTTGGAGGAAAGTTTTGCTTTGGGAATGGCTGCAAGGAGTGGAAAAAGAAGCCAGGGAGAATTATTGACTCAGTAGGGTTTCCATAAAATTTGATTTTTCTCCCTAATGTTTTTTTGGCTCCCTATCTCTAAAAACCTTACAGATCAATCAAGATACAGTTAGGAAATCTAATTAAGGGCCTACAGTAATAATGATGACCTTCCTCTATCCTGTTTTCTTTTTTTTTTTTTTATGTTGAGCTTCTCTGGGAAAAAGAGAGTCCTGGCACAAACAAAGCATTACTGTCTATTACAGTGAAATCTTGCTTGCTTTAGAACCAGATCTCCTCTCTCTCTTTTTTGTGAATGTCAGTTTTATTTCATTTCATGGTTTCATGTATCATTTTATTTTCATTCCTCCTCTAAGTAATACTCGAGGAAATGAGATGCCTGAAATAATCAAACAGTGAAAGTCAAGTATGCAAAAATTAAACTCACTTAGGCACTTTAGCTAAGCTGACTGATCTTGGACATGGAAATTTCCGCAGTTTGAATTCTGCTCAGGTCAGCAGCAAGCAAAGTTCATTATTTTCTGGTGATTGTTTCGTGGCCTATAGGATATAGATTGATGTTTTCTTCCTGTGGAATAGGTTTTATATCCCCTGCTCTCTGTAGGCTAGAAATGGGAACTACGTACAGCTGGACAGAAGGGGATTTCAGCTCCCCTATGAAATATGGAACAATTGCTTCCAGGCCTGGAAGGATTTCAGACCATCAGACCTTCAAATTGCTTCTGATATTGTGTATGAATAGAAAGTGTTGTAAGCCATTTTTAAGAAGTTTGAAGTGCTAGTGGAGGAGCTAGATTTCCTTTTCTATTCAACCAGCACAAGCTGTGAAAGACTGGGTATAATCAAGTGGGTCAGGTGAAGGAAAGACTGGAGTGCTCTGGCAGGGCCCAGCTCTAGCTGTGCCATATTTCTGGACAGCACTGTGCAGAAGGATCTTCATCCTTCTTTTCTCCCAGCTGAGGAAACACCCCTACCCACTTTCTTCTGTCTTCCTACAATACAGTGTTATCTTACTGCAGGAAAGTACCATAATTTCCCTAGGATCCTAACCTTAATTTTTCCCTAAAAAAACTAGTGCTAGTTTTGAGCAATCTTCCAAAGTGCTAAATGCTTTTCTTTCTTCCCTACAATTTTATTAATGTCAGGATTTTATTGCTAGGCATTGTATCTCCAGCTTTAACTTCTGGTGTGTGTATGTGGTGGCTGTTTGTTGGGGTTGTTACGGTGTCATTCAGTGCCCCCCATTCCTCACAGTGACTGGGAGTGCACACAGCAGGCACAGAGGAAGAACTGTGGGGAAATTTGGCTGACAAGCTGCACCATGCAGTCCATGAGGTCCTGAGCTGCATTTGATCAGGGGCAGGGTTGGCAAATACAAGTAGAAGCTGAGGAACAAGTGATGCTTGTGAGCAATACAAGATGAAGAACAAGTGAGAGCTGGCCCAAGGATGGCGTCCACACAACAGGATTCCAAGGTAGATGTTGACAAGGCCAAAGCTAGAGGAGCAACCACAGAAGTGACAAGAACTGCTCTAAGGCAGTGCTGAGATGAAAGTCATATGGACACTCAACTAGACATTTCTGGACATAGAAAATGTTCAAACACCCATTCTGCTCTCTTCAGTTATTGTTCTTACTTTCTGAGCTGGTCCTGGGGTACTCTGGCAAACGAGCTGTGCCTTTCCTCATCATTGGACACCAGGGTAAAATACCAGTCATGGGTGTTGGAAGCTATCCACCTTTCCTGCCCACAAAGGAAGTGGGGGAAGCAGCACCCACAGACTGAGCAGCTGTGTAAGAACCCGTAACATTCTAGAAATGATTTGTCACATGTGGTTTTGGCCCCTGCCAGAGATGTAAGCACAGCAGAGGGAACCACAAAAAAGGGCTGTGATACTAAAAACTGTGACTGTGATACTAAAAACTGTGACTTCATACTGAGCATTCGTCTTAGTCAGTGGGAGAAAAAGCTTTAGTCTGTTAAGGTCGCAGCTAATTAAACTCGTCAATGTAATCTACTTGTTCCATGATAAACCCTGGATTGATTTACCACCTGTTATCTGTGACATTACACTTGTAAGCATTCAAAAGCAAGGCAAATTATTGGTATGCTGTGTTCATAAGAGGCACAACAAGAGAATGAGAATTCTGTTCCAGGCTTAGTGTCCTTTGCATATTATGTCAGTCAAAGGTTATATTATTTATTCAAGAGCTTCAAGAAAACCACCTTCATGCTCTCCCTGTGGGGCTGCCTCACAGGGATTCAAATGCTACCATGTGTTTTGCAGCTCTCCAAAATTCTGTAGCTGGAATATATGTGTATTTCTCTCCTGACTGCCCTAATAAAAAAACTTATTTTATCACTGGGGGAGTATATGACAATTTAATGGGAACAGCTAAAGGCTGTTAAAGCATGAAGTACCTGCAGGACTTGTTTAAAGTGTTTGGTATATTTGGCAGTCCACCAAGCTGATGAAAGCCCTTGATGTTTCGTGACAATCACAATAAAGCACAGCTGAGTGGGTTGTCTTGGCTGAAATTCTTATTTTCCTACTCAATTTTTATGCCTTTTTATTGAAGTTTAATGCAGTGAACATGGAGTTTTATGTTCATTTAAGGTTTAGTTATGAAGCCATGCTTTTTGCATCATAAAAAAAGTCAAACACTTTTTCTTGTAAAAATATCTCTGTCTTTAAATCTTTGGATTCTGGTGTAAAAACAAATATGTGGCATTCCCCTTTTCCTCCTCTTTCAGATTTTTGATCTTCTATGCTAGACACAAGGTCTGCAGACACTGAGTTGCACTCTGATACCTGTAGTAAAAAGAAAAATGTTTGCAAATAAACTCCTTGGAGGCCACAGAGCCAACGTGATTTCCACTGAGAAGAATTCTAATCAAAATATGAATATCCTGAAGAGACCAAGGAGGGCTCTCTGTGATTCAGGGATAGTGTCCTAGGTCATTCCCCTTGGAGCAATACACCTGCATTGAAAAATAACTCCTACAGTACTTTAAAACTATCAGGCTGCTTTAAAACCAGCTGGAGTTTTTCCTCTCTAATGGAAATTAACATAAGTGCATAGTTTGTTCAGCTGAAAAGAGGCAAACACCCAAAGAAAATAAAGAGCAGAAAAGGTCTGGAGGTCAAGGCCCTGGCACCAGGACTCAGGAGATATCCCCACAGGGCAGTCACCACCCCCAGCAGCCTGCAGGGTGCCGGGTTATGAGGCTGGAAGGAGAATGGCATTTCAGTCAGCAGCCTGGAAATCTTATGGAGGAGGTAGAGACAACACAAATGCTTTTGTGAAAAAGAAGGCAGTGCCTGCAGGAGAAATATCTGAGGCTGAGAGACAGATCAAAGCTGTGGCTGAATAGATCAAAGATCTCAAAAATAAATGTACATGCATAGCAAGCTTCCTGGTTTGCCTGAATGAAAGTCATTCTTTTGACAACCATTTTCTTGCATTTCAGATTAGCCAACAAAGCACATGGTGCTCAGGATAGTGAGAGACACCACCAGTAGAAATTGGGCACTCGCCATTGTCTACATCTCTCTGTGTAAGCACCAGAATATAGCTCTGGCAGCTCTAAAGCACAGCAGAGATTAACGAGAGAGCAGTGAGACTGCGGGATTGGCTGCAAGGTGAAGGAGGGTGGTGCTCACTTCGGGAAGCCTGGCAGAGGCATATTGAGAATTCCATATTTTCTAAAAATCTCCTCCATGTCCCTCTAGCTGGGCACTCTGAATTGCTGATTGGTTTTCAAGGGCTGGGCTGAATTGCATCTTGGCAAAATCCATTAGCCCCAGACAGAGGAGCAGAGTGGAAAATTCCCTCTGTCCTTGCTCCAGTGACAATTACTTATATAAAGTGAAACAATTCTGATGAGATATTGGCTTTTCAGCCCCTTGCTTCAGACAGTCCTGTAAGAACATCCAAAATCAAGATTATGTCTTTTGGACTGCTTGGACAAAAACTGTATCTTCCCAATGAGTGTCTTCATTTGTGACCTGGGATCAGGCTGTACTTTCCCCTCATAATTTTAACCAGAATTTTTAACCTGAGCCCAAGAAATATTTCTCAGACTATTATTGGGACTGCTGTGACTACTGCAATTAAAGACAAAGGGGAAAGACAGAAAAGGACAGGAAAGGTCAGAAAAAGGATGGAAAAGGATGGGGAGAAAAAGGGAAAAAATGGGGAAATAGGTATGAGGAAAAGAGGTTTTGGATGAATGCTGTCATACTATGTCCTTAAGAAATTCCAAGTCTAAGATGAGTGCAGCCAAATTGTTTATAAACTGTGATGGAGAGCTAAAGGTACAGAGTTGGGAAATACATGTTGTTGACTTGTAAAAAGGTCATAGCCCACAATCTGCTCTGGCTGGGGCCTCCAATGAGTTGCACAGGTCCAAAGATCTGTGGGATTCTCTGGGGAACAGCCATGGTAGTAGATGTATGTTCATAGTTTCACCTCTCTACAGGCAATAAGGGGAACCTTGCACTGGGATAGGATATACAGCTCTTATTATTAAAGAATCTTCAAAAGAGGAGATAAAAGGGACAGGGAAGAGTGACACAATATCTTCAAAGACTACTGAAAATGGCTTCCACTGAAAAATGTGAAATGCTCAGTCCATTTACCTACACATAGAGATGATTTACCAGTATCCTCATATATATATATATATATATATATATATACACACACACATACATATAAAAATATTCTTTATATTACTGGGCTGACCAATCTTGGAAGTTATGGCTCGAATGAGAAGCCAGATCAATATTAGAAATTAGGGGCTTTCTTGAAACTGATTTTTATTAACCTGGAACATAGGCTGATAGGAGGTCATGAAAATCCCATTTTATTTTCCAAACCTTTCTGGAAAATGTAGCTTAATTAAAATATACTTAATATACTTTACAGTTTAGTTAAACACATATTATTGGATTCACTGGACTTGGTGACATTTAACTCAATTGAATTTAATAAAAAGGAAGCTAAAAAAGGCACCTTTTCAAGATTCTTTCAGTCCTATTTCTAATGAAAAAACCCTTTGGGTTTTAAAAGCTACACAGAAATATCTGGACAAATGTGTCTGTGTCTGCTTGGTTCACATTTATCTGCACTATATATAAAAAATGTACTTTATAGGAACTGTGGGTTTCCTTTAAGCTCATTGAAGTCTCTACAGCATGTCCTGTCACATAACCCAGTATGGCATTGATCACCGGATGGGCATTTTTCCAAACTACCACTGTTTAAATCAGAACAACACAGGAAAAAGAATTTTTTTTAAATTGACCTGTGTTTCTTTTCATCTTACTCAAAGACTGTTCACATATAAAATGACAGCCACCCCTGTCACTCTCCCAGGGGAAAGATATTGCCTTTCAGCACTTCTTTCCCTGAGCCTTCCTACTATCCTTTGTATGGTTATTTGTGTTCGGCTGCTCTGCCTGTGCATCTCTCCCTCCCTCTCTCTCTCTCTCTCCTTCCCCCCCTTCCCCTCCCTCCCTCCCTCCCTCCCTCTCTCTCTGCTGTTGCTGAACTGCAGCTCCCACTGAAATTTGCACAATCAAAACCAGCTCTCATCTCAAGCAGCAGTGAGTCGCACCACCTGAAGAAGGAGAATAGCAAACTGAGCACGGTGTCCTCTGTGCTCGTGCAGCATGTGGCACCAGTGACTCTCACAGGATGGACGGACCCACTTTGTGTGAGCCCCACTTTGCCTGAGCTCTGCTGCCTCTGATCTGAGAGCTGTCACGGGATTTTACAGGAGTGTATGTATTTAGGGGATGGTTCTAAGAAGCTAATAGAGAGCTGCATCGAAAGCTGGGAAAGGCTGCTGCTGCCAGTGCTGTGCTGCTGCTGCAGTAGCTGGTGCAGGAGGATGAGTGTGTAAAGGACAGCTGCCTGAGCCGTGCCGGTGAGCCTGCTGCCCTGCTCTGCCTTCATCAGCTGGAAGAATACAGAGGAAAACAGATGCACTGAGCAAGTGCCACACTGGCACACTGGATCTATCACTGTGTACCCTTCACTGTGGAAAATGGTCAACAAAGACATGAATGGATTTCCGGTCAAGAAGTGCTCAGCCTTTCAGTTTTTTAAAAAGAGGGTAAGATTTTCCTTTAATCCTTTCCTGTTTTTTTTTTTGTTTTTTTTTTTCTATTTCTTTTATTATTGCTGCATTTCTTACTTAGTCAGAGCAGAGAGAAAGTCATTGAAAAAGGAAAGTGCTTTACATTGGTCTACTTTACGGAGCCCATGGGCAGTTCTACTGAAGAGCAAGGGCAGTAGCAGTGCAGGTGAAGAGGAGCAGGGCTGGGGGACGAGTCTGGGGGCTCCAAAGGCATTACATCAGCACTCTTTGCCGTGGAATGTGTGTCTCTGTCACCGCTGACCCCAGGGCTTGACGCAATACAGGCAGCTATTCAGGCTGGGATGATGCACTCCAAAGCAGAGTGCAGGGGTGTTGCAGCTTGCCTCTGACTCGCTCCTCTACATCCACCTAGGGTTATGACTCCCTCCACACCTTCCATTTACTTTCCTGAAGTGTAGCATTACCCTCATCCATTCATCATCTCACAAAGTAGGGAGAAATAGAGAACAAAGAAGCATCTGTGAGCTCAGGAAAATACTTCACAGCTTGTAATTTGCCTGTAATCATAACTCATGCAGGAGAAAAGAGTAAGGCTGAGCTACACCTGAATTTGATTTTCTTCTATAATTTTTAACTTAGATATGTCAGGATTTAGAAAATATTTGCTATGCCATTTATTTGATGATTTCCTCAAAGAAATGCAGGTGTAACTCTATCTCATCACTTTAGCTAAGTCTTTTCTGTTTCTTTGACTCTTTTCTAGTGATAATTCTGCACACTCTTTATTTAACTTGAGAAACAAAGTCATTTCCATGTGGCAGCAGGACAGGTATTCTGGATAAGTCTGGGTAGACCCAGACAGCAGAAGCAAAGCATCAGAAAGAGATTGTTAGCAGGGACTACACTGTGGAAAGGATTTCCTGAGTGATTAAAAGGACAACCCTCTCTTTAAACAGACTGGAGTAGGAGCAGATAAGCTGCTCCATTCACTCATTAGTTCATTCATTCATTCATTCATCCCCATTCATTCTCTCTCTCTCCATTATGCCAAGAATATGGTCAGTCCTTTTAACCCTTCAGGCAAAAAAACAATGAAGCCTACACCAGTAACTAATTTGTAAGCTGAGGTCAAGCCCTTTCAGGCACCAAGCTGCCACATTTAAGGGCAAATGTAGAAAATACTAGCTGGGTCACTCAGAGGAAAAAGGTGCAGTGTTAGACAACAAATGTTGTTTCCAGGGTGGTTTGTAGAAGCCTCAGAATGACAACTCAAACAGCACATAAATTCAGCCCATAAAAATGGTTCTCATCCCAACATGCTTCTCATTTAAATACATTACTATTGGCACATGTATGTCTGATACTCAGCTTACCAGCAAGGTTATCTGTTTGGTTTTTTTTATATCTGCTTGAAGGTTTTACTATAATTGTATTATTAAAGAGGAAAATAACTGGCTTACAATTCCTGTGTAAGGTTCCTATATTGGTAACTGTCTTCTATCTGTTTGGAGCCACTGAGAAGTTATCACTGGAAACCTCTACCTAATTTTGTTCTAGAAGAAGGGAAAATTGTGATTTGTGGGTTTTTTTCCAGACCTACACTGATAATCAGTGAATTTTCTGTCGAAAGAGATTGTTAATTGAAGTTGTCATTGAAGAAACTGGCATGCTGAAACAGTCCTGGACAGTGGAACAGGACAAATAGCTGCCTTTGGTTTCTGAGGGTTTTCATATTAACAGATGTTGCCTTTTTGCTGCTGTGATGAAGATAGACAAAATCAGTAAAACCAATTTAGATACACAAAGAAGGGATTTCTCTCCCTATGCTTTTCTGATAAGAGATATATGTGTTCATTGATGTTTCCCTTACCCCTCTTACCTTCCTCACAGAAAATCTCCATTGTCCAAAGCCAGTGTTTGAAACATACACAAACAAAAAAAAGCTACATGCTCATGACGTGTTGCTGGCTCCCAGAAATATTTCTTGCATTTGCTGGACTGGTGACATGTCACATGTTAACTGCTGGGAGAACAGGGAGAGATGGTTCAAGAGTTGATTTGGTCCCCTGACAGTGATCTGGACACTCTGGCTGAACAACACCAGAATCCTGCATGTACAGAAGCACACTTGCAAGGTTTCTTGGTCTGAGTGTGCTGTGTGGTGGAGCTGTTTGATGGTTTGCATCCCCATAGCACCAGTGCTCCATAATCAGCACCCCAGTGGATGCATCCTCCATCCATCCATCGGGAGCGGGAGGCAGCCCTTGCACTGCGGAGCCCAGCAGTCCTGGCTGCTGGGTGAGGTGCTGCTGTCCCTCCTTACTGACACATGCCTGAAGCCCAGAGAAGGAGAATTTTTATCTGGGTACTGCGCAGGCTTCTCCCAGACCACCAGATCACAGGGTCTGTGATGAAACAAGGGATGGGGCTCTGGTCTCTCCAGTTTGAAATCACTGTGTCTGTATCCTCAAAAGCACACATTCCTAGTAGAGGTGCTTTCCAAGTCTAATTCTAAAAAATCCAAATCAATGTAGAGTAAAACACACTAAATTTTGGAAAGTGCTGCTGTTTTTTCAACTCAGTTAGATTTGTTTTGGAAGAAAGCGCCAGATGTATCTTCATTGGTGTCATTTCCCATTGAGCCTTATGCTGTCATTAAATTGCAATACTGTTTGTTGCTGTGTCCAAGAGTGTAGAAAGGACTGGCAGAGCTGTGTGGATTTAGACTAGGCTGAAAGTGCATTCTAACGTTGACTTGAATTTGAGGAACAGATTTTTTTTAAGCCTGGCTTATTCTCTGATGACAAAGTCCTGCCCCTCTGGGATGCTGCCTGCTGTGTCAGATGATTCAGGGTATGGACTAATCATGTCCAGAGGTCAGAGAACAGGAAGGAAAGGCTGAAATTAAAGGGCAGCACACTTAATTAAAATTAAAAGGGAAATAGAAACTACTTGTTTTGCAGAATAGCCTGTAGCACTCACTTCTGGTGGGGTTGGAACAACAAAATAGGGGCTTCAACCACTTAAATGGGTGCAGATTGGAGAAAACCAATGGATTTACAAGGCCTGTCTTTTATTCATTGCAAGAGGTGTAACAAGTAATTGTGCCTAGAATCAGAAGTTTTAATGGTTAAATATTGGGTTTTAATTAAAGATGACGCAAATCTAGAAAGAGAAGGGGAGAAAAGAAGATGGGCCATATACAGGTACAAAGAGGAAATCTGAAGTTAATCCAATGAAGATAAATTGTAAACACCATTGTTCAAATAATATTTGGCCATGGCATAAAAGGATTGCCTTCTGACAAGGTTGGGATATTAAAAGACATTGTCATCCGATGGCACACAATTACCTTCATTTTTACAACCATTGTTTTCCTTGTCCACTGACATTGCATACTGGATATGGATATAAATAACCCTTAAACAGCTTTGGCTATAAATGGCTGGGAAATATCTTTTTTTTGTATACCAGCAGCAGCTTAACTTCCCCAAAGTTAAATAAAAATGGTTTGTTAATTGGCAGAAGTCACATCCTTCTGTTGTGAGGGGCTTGCAGGTCTCATCCTTCAGAGCTGTGCAGGATTGCCCACACAGCAGGATGCTCCCAATTCAAAAGATCATTGAATGAGGTAAACCTACAAATGTGTTATTCCTTGTCAGCCAATGGGACATCCCAGGGCAGAAGGGCCTTTCATTTTCACCTACTGCCATCCCTGCCCAATGTTTTTTGGCAAGTGGGTGTTTGTGGTATTTGCACTGCCTCTTCTGTTGCATTGGCCTACCTTATGAAGATTTTGGATAGTATTTTACAATATGCGACCTCCTTCATATCAAAACAACATGCCATGTCATATATCACAACACAAACCAACATGGTTAAAACAGAGTGGGTGATGAGGAACCGTCCCTGCCACTTAAATACTGCATTTATGATATGGTAACCTCAGTGAATATGGAAATTCGTTATCCTCTTAGGTATGGACCAAGACCAAATACAAATTTATTCAGAATGTGAAGAAGATAAATGACTGATAAATGGGAAAAGAAATAGCTGTCTTCCATAAAAGGGGAAAAAAAAAAAAGAAACAGGGCATGTCTTAGAGAAGAAGTTTATTGCAGGGATTAAGGATTTGCTAGTCTGAAACCTGATAAGGGAAAGAATATCCATAATCCTTTTTCACTGAGAAAATTTACATTAATTAGCAATTTAGGTCAAGCCAAAGCGAACGCGCAAGAATGAAGAGAAAATAGCAACCTTTGTTTCTATGCAGCTTTTCCAAACAAGCAGTTTGTGGAAGCCATGTCCTTCTCCTCTCTATGTTGATATTTTATGGCACTACATACCAGCAGCTTTCCCCATACACGAGCTGAAAAGACTAACCTGTAAACATCATTGTGCACCAAGATGACAGCCCGGGCTGCACTGGAGCCCAAGGCAACACATGGCTGAGGGGAGAGCAGAATTACCTGAGTTCCATTTTTAGGGCTACAGTAATTTAGTGGTACAGAAAGCCCTTGAATGCAGTACTTCCAGCTGAGTTCCTACAGATTATGGTCCCTCTGGTAGATTGTGCTGGGGGGGGTTGCTCTCTGCTCTGCCACTCTTACAAATCTAGAAATTCATTTAAGGGCTGGAGATACATTTTATTTAGGCTAATTGGAAGCTTACCTAGAAGAAAATGAGAGACAAAATGTCTATACCATGGAAAAATCTCAGCTCTATAGGGCATGACTGATTATACTGCTGCTTTTCTTAGCTGCTTGGGCCAATGTCACAAAAATACATAAATTTTAAAGCTGATTTCCAGAGACAAGGATCCTGGGTGACTGCAAGTAAGGCAAAGACTTGCAGCAGAGAATTTTTTCGCCATCTCACTTGTTCTGTGTGAGGAGGTGCTGAGCATCCATGGCTTTTTTCAGCACCAGTCAGAGCTGTAAGCTGCCAGCCTTGCCCACCACAGCCCAAATGCCTTCATCAGTCTATAACCTGAGCATTGCAGACCACAACTACCATGGGGCTTTTAGGTATCTGAGATGAAGGTGGCCTTGTATCTCTATCAAGCTTCAAACCTGCTGCAAAAGGTCATTGAGCTGACCAGAAGTTTTCTCATCTTCTGCCTATCGACTCCTTCCTGATAAAGCCTATTAAGTGAACACTTACTAAGGATAAGTATGGGATAAGTATGAGAATGGGTGAGAAACAGTGTAAGGCCCCAGTACTAGTTTTCCATTAAAAAAAATTTGTTCTGTCTTCCCATAAACCAAGACGAGCTTTGGGTTGGGATCACTGCTAATATTTTGGTTTTCAGCTAGCATACATGAAAATATTTATGAGACAAAACTGACAACATTTAGACAAGAAAATATCTGTGAGTCCCTTGTTCAAAACTAAAATATGAAAGTGCTGTTAAAACTAAAGTATAATAGCTTGGAATAAAATGAATAAAAGGAAAAAGAAATAGGGAAGAATAGAGGAAGGACAGCAGAATGAGAGAAAAGGAACGAAAGAAAAAGCTCAAGAGAGAGGAAAAAGTTATTTCTTATTCATTTCTCCTTCCTCTAACCTCTTCCATTCTCTTTCATAAAAAATATACTAGAAAGCACATCCATACTCCTTAAACTTAAGCTTGATCTTCTTTCCTAAACACATCTCATAATTCCTATCACAAATTTGTCAAGCTAATGCTTGAAGTTGCCCTGTCCTCTTCCAGTTTTGGAAAAATCCCTCTGCTTGAAAATTAAGAAATCCTCCTTTCATTTTCAGCCTGGTTTTACACATGACCAATTTATTCCCATTTGCTCTTTTACTAACACAAAGCAATAACTTATATAGATCGTGCCCTTCCCTCATCTATACAACCAGTGGTGTATTTATAGAGAGCAGTCATTTCTTCTTCCAGCTGTATTTATCTAGGCTAAAGACAAACCCTTTAGACACTTCCTTTAGGGTAGACTTTCCCTTGCCCAGTAACTCTAGCAGACAGAGACAGCTGTCATATCTGTTGGCCAGGAGATCTCTTTGGGCTTACCAAAGCATCCATACAGTCCTCTTTCAAAGCTCTTTCTCATGGGGTCTCAACCTCCCTCCCACTCTTTTCCCCTGCTCTAGTCCCGTTTTGCTATGCAGATCTATGTGTCACTGCCAAATTTTCTGAGCACAAGCTTAGGTTCTATATCAAACCCATCTCCAGTAGTAATGTTCCTCTTGACAATACACTTTTTGTTTGCTCCTTTATCCCATGATTATGTTTGTAAGACTATTCTTATTCTCCATTTTAATTTATTTGCCCTGGGTTATCACTTGTGTTACTGTGTTGCCAAAGACCATATGGATTAGATTATCCACATTTGCCTCATCAAAGGAAGACATCAGGCAAGTTTGGCATACTGGTAAATTCATGTTGCATGTTATCTCATTTTCTACTGAACTTTTTAAAATTTGCTCTCCCTTCAGATGTGATAGTTTTGTTTCTGTTCACATAGTCCCATAAGTTTTTTTCTTCCATGCTGTACATCATTGTCCTCCTGGAAAACTCGGAGCACAGAATTCACTTAAAGATTTACTCTTTATCTTACCCCATTCTTTCTGAGAAATGGACTTCTCAATTTTTTTTTAAATTTCAGATTCTGACTGGATTTTTCCAAACATGCTCTCAGCTCTTTTACCACTTTCAGGTCCTCATTATCCACCATCACTAAAATCAAATAGCGATGAGGGGAGGTTCCTTTGAGAGCCTGCTCTGGCTCATTCCTTTCAAGATCAGATTAGATATTGCTTGAGCCTGAAGAGTGCTTTGGTCTGCCTTCATTACATGCCTTCAGAGCTGAGCATGGCTTCTTTTTGGGGAAGGGCCAGCTGTGAGATATCCCAGTCTTCTGCCAAGCGCATATTGACAGTGTTTTAAATGCCACAGAGTGTGGAGTCAAATTCTTAGACCAATTCTACCCCAGACACAATGTTGTCACTGCTCTCATAACTCAGCTCAGCAGCCTCAGTATCATTTACCCTTAGTCTAAACATCCAAATTGTCTGAAAAACATTGTGATGCAAGAAAATGTCAGCAAGAAGAACAGCACAGAGGGTTTTGGACACCCTTAGCTGTGTGGTAACTGGTGATGCAAACTGAGATACTAAGAAAGGAGGCAGCTGTGTCTGATGAAAAATCAATGTAATTCCTCTGCCAAATGGGGAGATTGATAAATATGAGCTGCAGGGACTGGGAAGGACTATGAGTTTGGAGCAACTCTGTGTATATGTTATTCTATCTGCTAATTAAAGACATGGCTTTGATGAGGGTTACAAGCTCAGGGGAGGTCAAGGGTTGTGTCCACAGAGAAAGTAATCAGAGAATCGAAAGCAAGGGAAAGCTTATATCTTTCCAACAAATTGGCTGATGTAAAGAAGAAAACAGGAGGACAGGAACCATCTCTGCAGAAAAACATGTAAATGGAGATGCTAAGGCAGTGGAAAGCCTAAGCCAGAGCAAAACCTAAAACAGCAAAACTGTGTTGCAAAATCAAATCAATAACACAGAATGTTTTGGGTTTTTTTCTAAATAGCATGTTATCACAAAATAATTGCTTGTGGTTGTTATTTACAACAGTTGCTTTTATAGCAAGACTATTAAATATAGGGAGTAAGAAAACAATAGCTCCAAAAGCAATAAATCTTAATGTTTATTGAAGACTGTACTGAGAGATTTCCAGATCAGCTCACAAGCAATTAACCAAGACACAAAATGTCCTTACAAGGTAGAATAATCATACCCATTTCACAGATAGGTGCACAAACAGAAAATGGGTAACTCAGTCAGTTAGACAAACTCATACACAAGACAACAGTTATTCTTTCTTTCTTGAACCTTACTCTTAGTTTTCACCACTAAAATAAAAATTTCCTTTCCTTGAAAGAGCAGCAGCAAACATCTGCTTGGGTTTGTGTGGCTGAAATTTGTGCAAGCATTTTAAGCAGCTTAACAGCAGCAGCACCAAAATAATTTTTTTCAAGTGGTCAGAAGTGTTTAATACAGTCTTGCTGACATGGCAGTGGCATCAGAAGATGCTAGATACTGTGTTAAGTTGACAAGCTATTATTTCCAGTCTACTCAGCTCGTTAAAAGATTGCAAAAGGAAAAAGCGTCACAAATTGAGATTCTGCCTGCCCTGCAAAGTCAAGAGTGCCAAGGGGCACGTTTGTCTTTTAACTGTCTTGCAGCATGACCAAGCCTGTTCTCATACTGTGGCCCATCAGGAAATGGCTGGAGAGGGGACAGCCTGAGACTGGAGCCTGCTGTGCTCCATAATCCAGCACTTATTTCACTGCTTTTGTGCCTCCCACAAGTAAACCCCAATAACCAAGCTTCTGCATAACATCAGTAGCATGGATGGTGAGCTGTGCGAGGCATGGGGACAGCCTCTTTTTGCTGTTGGTGTGCACTGATGCTGGTTTGGTGTCCACCACCAACAGCAGCAAGCCATTTAATGTCCCAGCTCCAGTGAAGGAGGAGATACGTGTACAGGCAGATGCTGCAGCTCAGTAGTCAAGGAGCTGCTCTTTCAGATGTCAATTACCTGTCTGCTTGTGCTCTTCAGGGCCACACACATATTTGTACACTGTGCAAACCATGCTATGGGCGTTCAGTTGTCTTCTGAAAAGATCCAGAGGACTACACAAGGTAAAAATCCCTGTCAGTCAGGCAGTGCACATTAGGACATTTCTGAAAACACTCAATATTCAAAAGGAGGAAGGGGAACCCTGCATCCACTGCCCCACTTCCAGCTGACTATTGGTGTGATACAGAGATGGAACACGACTCTGGAGCTCCTGTTCTGGAGAGGCTCAATTTGCACCTACCCAGATCAGCACTCTTTCAGCATCCCTGTGGGCTGGGACCTTTCCAGGAGGTATTTTTAAGGAGATACCTCGCACCAGTACTGGGTGCTAAAAGAGTACACAGGAAAACAAACTCATTGCAACTCAGACTCCTGTGTAACATTTGACCCTGGGAATCCACCTCAACTAGATCAAGAAGCATCATTTGGCCAGCTGTCTAGATTGCAAGCCCTTCAGGGCAGAGAAAAAGACACTGACAGCACCTAAACAGTTCGGGTTCAAATCTCAATTGAGACTTCATGGACACAAATAAGATAGTCAAAATCACTGACTACTGTTGCCATCAAAATTATTTTTATATGACTGATTGGTGAGGAGCTGGGGGCTTTTGTACTTCTAATGGGAAAGACATCTTTTATTTTATTTTGTGCTCTGTTTTTATTAGATATTTGTCTTGCTTCAGTCTGTTCACATGCATGTTTTTAACTGGGGCTGTTAAAAATTTGCAAGTGTGTAGTACAAATAAGTGAAAAAGGTTATTAAGAAAAATGCTTGAACTGCAGGTCAACAATACAATTTTAGATGTATTGCAAAAATTTGCCAAAGAATAGGTCCATAAAATAGCTTGAAATTCTTTCCAAGCTAATTAATTAAGATTCATGAAAAAAAAATATACAGTTCTTTCAGTATCTTTTGTTTTCTGAAAAGATCCCTGCATTATTCTAATGAAAGACTGTTAAGCTTTAATGGCCTAAACTGTAGGTAGGTTGGAATTTGAATAATGATAATTTATTTCTAGCTTTAAAATTAATGACATTTTGAAGCACATCGACATTGTTTGACACACTCTGATTCATGCAAAACTTTGGATCCTGCATCCCTTAAGGGTCAACTCACAGGAGGGCTCCTTGCAAGGACAGCCATTGTAACATCAATTTTTCTGGTTGGAGTGCTGGACTAAACCTCTATGCTGGAAACAAAGAGACTGTGGGAATCCTCTGTGTAAAACCTTTCTGACTGTTAGGCTGTGATATAAAGAAAACTCATATGAAGACAAGATAATGGAAGGTAATGTTGGAGGAGGACAGCCCGTGAAATACAAACCAAAGCAACCTTTAGCTCTGTAGTGTGACCTTTTCTTCTTATGCCAGCAGACTGGAGGTGTGATTAAAACCACAGCTGCTGTGCCTCCAGGTTTTGTGCTCAGTTTGCATTCTGGCTCCATGTCATCTTCTCTCCAGCTCCATGGACACCCTAACCCTTTACACAGAGATATCACTGACTTCACACTGATTTCTTGTTCATCTCAGACACTGGCATACAAAGTTAACTAATTGCCAAGCCTTTTTATTCAGCACTACTACTCAGGGATGGTCTTGAACTCCCAAAAAACAGATGAACTTGAATGCTGCTCAATGCTTAGCAGCTCTGTAGATGGGCATCCTAAAGATCCAGCCACCATCCAAAGATATCTTTAACACTACCAAGACCTTTAGAGAGGTGGAGAGACAAGAAGAAACACAGTCATCAGGATGGAATCTGGAGTCTCTCTTCATAATCTTGGCCCTGAAACTTCTCTTTTAGCTCCTGCATTTCAGTTTGACAGCATCTCCCCAATGCGTAACATTGGGAGTAACAATGCACGTGGTGGAGATGGGAGATGTATCTTTTTGATAAGGAGATCGTGAGATTTGATTCATCCTGTCAGAAAGAAGCATTCATTAGTGTCCATTCTCTCCTAAGCCTATGGTGCCCATGCATGCACCTTCCATCAGCTCCCTGTGAGTGGAAGAGGTCTCATTTCAGATTCAAAAGTTCCTTTATTTTTTTATGTCTCTTCTTCTGTACTGCATTTTTTTCTTTTGTACAGTGATAAGAGAGCAAAGGTCTGGGATATCTTGCTTGGACTAAATAAATTATTTCCTTCTCTATTTAAGATTAATTAAGAACTGTTGAAGGGAAAAAAGGTCAGAGCTACTCTGAGACTGTTCATTCCATTCCCCAATTACTCCATATATACTAAGCCTGAAAGAGCTGTAATTAGATATGAGACAAGCCTCATGAGGTTCTCTTTCTGTGCAGTTCCAAGCAGGCTGGCAGTTGTCCAGAAGTTAAATATGTAAATAAATCATCTTCTTTTCAACAAATTTCTTCTGTTCATCATACTTCTCCCTTTTTTCTCTCCAAGGGCTCACCAACCTGGACCTTTCCCATATAGTAGCCTGTGTGCTGAATAGGCCCATACAGAGCTGAAGGGAGAGATTGCTGCTTCTCCATTGCAAGCTGCTGGAGAGCCCAGCCTAGCAGTGTGCTTTATGAAGCCCTTGGAGTAACCTGTGTGAGCCTTGCAAAACCCCAGCAGCTTCTGCACCTAAATATCTTTGCACATTTGTGTGTTTATATGGGATCCAGACAACCACACTGGGTTTCTTCGTTGTAGGTATGCCACCTAAAAATTGGTTCACCTGCCCTACCAGGTGAATCAAGAGCAGGTGTGCCACATGCCCAGGTGCTCTGCCAATGAGAGAAATGATTTGCAAGGATAGAAAGGAGCTGAGATTGGTGCGTTTGCTGCTTTTCAAAAAAACTGTCTTTAGTGAAGAAGTTACCAGCCAAGTCCACAATGCTAGGCTGACATCTGATTTCCTTTATTTCATGGTCACAATACTAGGAAAACTATTCAGTCCATTTAAAAACCTATCTGTCTCAGGTATTATCTCCTTCTACTTGCCTTCTTCAATTTCTGTTTGCTTTCTCCATTTCACTTATTCTTTGTCACAGTAATTTATATTGGTGACTAGCCGTCCTGTAAAAGGATTTGCACACCAAATTGAAACCATGTAAATTATCCTACCTGCAGGATACTTTTAATATTTTCTCTGATGTCATAATTATTGTTTAACCTGCTTGGCATTGAACCCTCAAAAAATGTTGGCATTCTCAGAGGAAAAATGTGCTAGCTTTCAATACTTTTGCCCAAAATGACTTCAGAATATTTATTTTTTATTTGCAAGAGTTAAGCAAAAGAAAATCTACACATAACAAAGCATATGGAATAAGAGACTCAAAACAATCTGCTTCAGTCGCAATCTTCCCAAAACCAACAACCTACACATGTGGAAGACTCCGACCCACAAGCTGATAAGTCAGCATTGGTGACTTACACTTCAGCTCGTGTTTCTAAAACAAAGCTCTTTATTGCCTTCATCGTGTAAATAAAGTGAAGACCACAAGGAATAAATGCTGGATAATATGTTTCTTGTGTGTGTGAATGTGCCCCTGGAAAAATACTAAACTAAGAAAGGAAATAATGTAAAGGGCAGAAAGAAAGCCTCCCTTGTTTCATTTTTTGAGTATGTCTGGTTTGCATCTGTTACTATGTTTTTCACTTAAGAACACTTATTTCTTTAATACATATGAATGACTGGTTTTGACTGGCAGTTTGAAAATGTGGTTTTACTCTGATTAACTGTACTTTTTGTCTGTACTTAGCCCTTCTTAAAACCATATTTCTCCAGCTATTTTAAAGCAGGAGCAAAAACAACACATGGAACAATTTATTGAAATGCCAGGCAGGTTTGACAGGTGCAGGAGAAACTGCTTAGCTTCACAAATTGAAACAGCTGCAGTTTTATAGGTGATGAAATTGCATTGGGATGGGGTTTCAGATTTGTTAGTTCATCTTGTGTTTGCTGTTTTGTTTTTGAAGCACTGAGTCATTGCCCCCTCTCCGAGGAGGACTTGTAAGACCTATTTCTCAAATGGAGGAGGCATCTAGTCACCACAGAATGATGGGAAGCTTGGTGAAATTCAAGCAGATTTCAGAGCAGATTGAAATGCAACTAGAAAATAATAGTTTTCTCCTCGTGGGATTATAAATAAATGTTGCTGGCAGCTTTTGGAGCAAGAAAGGCTATAAACATTTGGTCCATCTTTCAGATAGCCTGAGCTAAGATTTTATTACATATATCGAAAGAATATCATGCACAGAAAATTTTGAATCATTAACCAACAAATTTTAACCTCAAAAGAGTCTCTTGTATGAAGGAGGTTTACTTTCAGTCTGTGCAATTGCTAGACGACGATGTATGTTTTATTTTCAAATTATTCAGGACCATATGTTCTCCTACAGTGACAGAGTATGTATCAAGTGGTCTGCTTTCCATAAGTTCAATTTATCATCCTAGTGGGGAAAAAATCAGTGATGAAAATCAGTGAATTTTCTTATAAGAATTGGTCACATTTGGCAATGAATTAATTCATCAAAACACTTGAACTATAAATCCTCCTCCTAGCTTAAGTCCCTGCTGATAATGATTTTTTAAGTCATAAATTCTTGTATGGTTTGGAATAAAACAATCTTTTAGATCCTGATAGAAATTTATTGGTGTTTTACACACTGCATCTCAGCGGGGATGCCATTTAGAAGTGGCTGATTTGAGTGGCATGGGACATTTTAAGCAACCCAGTAAAGTGTAAGGTGTCCCTGCCCATGGCAGAGGGCTGAGAACTGGAGGATCATTAAGGTTTGTTCCAACCCAAACCTATTCTGTGATTCTATTACTCAGTATCTCCTGACTTGGAAAAGAAAAGCAAGGACATTTGCCTGTCTGTGTTACCCAGTCTGATAGATGACAGGACAGCCCCAGAGTGCTCCAGTGGGGCTCGACCAAGGCTGTGGCAAGTCCCCCATGGCACTGCCATGCCACTATACACACGGGCCTGCACAGCACAAGTCCCTGCTGCCAGGTCCCAGGGACCTGTCAAAGGCTGTTCTGTAAAAAATTACTGGCATCTTTCACTGGGAACCCCTCTGGGAATACTGCAGCTTTCTAAGGTGTATGGTCTGTCTCACAGCTCTGTGAATATTTTGGCATGTCTCTCTCACAGGGCCAGAAGGACCAGGCATCCTAAATCAGCTCATCTAGTGGTCCTGGTTGCTTTAAAGATTGACAAAAATTAGGATGCTGTGCAAAGTTATATAATAAATTAGAAGGGTCACCTTCTGCCAGATCTAAAGGAGATTAGTAAACTGTAGAGTTAGGCTCAAATTTGAAATAGGGAAGTTATTAAATAGAGGCCACACAAAATATGCTTCCCTGCTCTGACAGTATGAACCTTTTGAATAGTTAAGGATGACTACTGAATGGGACTTGGTGCTGTAACCAGTCATCCATAATGTTCTGCCACTGCAGTCATTATTCTTGCTCTGCAGTTAAACTTTATAATGCTGGGCTATTTCAGCCCAGATTACTGAAGGATGCAAAATAACCATTGCATCAGGAAACTGAGATGGAGAAAATGTACACTGAGGTATCTTTGTTTTGCCTGGAATTTTTTCATTCACCCACCTTTGCTGCCATTCACATCCAACCATGCATTCCCTAGCTCCTGTGCCTGGAGCAGATGCTCACAGTACCCTGCAGACTGATTTGAGCCTTTGACTAATAGATGTGGGATGTGGTGTTTATGAAAGCAGGAGCTAAAATAAGTGTTTCCTACTTACTGACAATTGGCATTACTCACATAAAACACAGAGTAGAGAAGAGAAGGTACCAGAGAGCAGCCTCAGACTGTTTGGACAGGATTTCGGGTTGTATTGTTCGTGTTGTTTTTACTTGATCTAGATGAAAAGCATTTTAACTTGTAGCCTGGAAAGATTACATTTGCACATACACAATAAAGCCCATTTTGTTTTGTTTTGCTCTTTGACATAATACGCAGAGGGTGTTTATACACCAGAAGGGACAATGAATCTATTGTCCCATCTCGTGTAGTAACAAGTGCCATCAGTGCTTGCAATTGATCCAAGAGCTCTTACCTGATTCCAACACATCAGCTATTTATTTATTCACAGAGAGAAGAATCCCATGACACTAACAATTGTTATAAGGTTATGAGAGGGAGCAAAAGAGGAAAATTCTAAGTGGTGCCTATTCAGTTGTTTATAATTTTTTGGTGCCACATTACAAAAAAACAGTGTGAGGGCACTGCAAAAGTTAATTTAGCTATTAATGTGAGATGTGGGTTTTGCAAACTTTCTCCTGCACAACTGGAGCAGGCAAGAGCTTTCCCATTTACTGGAACAGGAAAATCAACCAGGCAGTTTGCACTGTGCCCATTAACAGTAGTTATTTACAATACTGATGTGCCTAACTTTTCTGCTGCTCTTCATGCCTTGAACTACATGATTTACCACTTGTTCAGCAGAAATATTTAAAACCATACTTAGAGGACTCCAGATTCCTGGAGTCGTTTTGGTACCCATCAACTTTTGGGATTAGTGCCTGAATGCAGTCACATGTTGACATATATTTTTTTAAGAATCTTGCCTTTGCCGACTTTCTTCTGTGGCCCGGAGACATGTCATTCACACTTAAGATCATAAAAATCTGCCTTATTTACTTGATGTGTTAACATTGCAAGTGATGACAACAACAAGTACTGAAATATTTGCTGTGCCTTCCCTTGGATAGATGTGATTTCTGCCAGATGCTGTATATTCCCTTGCAATACCAAAGTGTGCTGGGGCTCCTGTGAAGAACATTCCCTGCACTTCTCCACCCCGAGCTGTGGCAAATCTGTCCTTCCCCAGATCCCCCTCACATGCAGGTAACCTTTTTCCTGGCACAGCTGGAGGACTAAACTCTCCTTGAATCCAAGGCATGTACACCCAGCCTCGGACAGAAACAAAGTGCTCTGCTCTTTGGCCTGCTTTTTAGCGAGCGGCTTCTCGGCTTTGCAGGGAAAGCAGCAAATGATGACTATGCAGCGAGTTGCCCTTCACTTTCCCTTTTAAAATAAAATGTGATTATTAATCAACAAAGTGGTGTGTTTCAGGGATCTGCAGGGAAAAAAAAATAGCTCGAGGTGATTTGACAAAGTGATTCTTTTGCTGTGCCGCATTTCCCATGGGACATGACAAATTAAATGTCAGAGTCAGCTAGAGAGTAGCGCTGGATCTCAGTCGGGGCATTAATCAGCCTGCCTCTCGTTTACCACTTTCCACTCAAGTAGATGACTGTATACAGTTTGAACAATGGAGCTTTTCATTCCCTAATCTACCTAATTGTAATTTAAATAGGTTTCCTGACAGTCGCCCTCGAGACTTCGGGGGAGATGATTCCAAGAGCTCTGTGTCCACCTCGGGTTTACATAATGGATGAAAATTCAAATCCTTGTCCAGGGTGCAATTAGATAACGTCAGGAAAAGGAAAGAAGGGATCAGATGAACAGCAACTGGAGAAGGGGGAATGTACATTTGATATCAGAGGGAGGCAGAGCTCAAACACAGGCGCATACACTGACCTAGATCACACTCGAGGCGTTTGGTTTTGTCCGGCAGGGAAAAGAATATCCAGAGACTTTGAAATTCAACATGCAGAGCAAAGGAGCTGACTAAGAGCCAAAATAACCCATAACTGATGCAAACAAACTTTCACGAAGAATGGCATTTAAGTACAGAAAAATTCAAGGGCACAGAGTGGTTTATTCCAATTTCCCACAAAAATATGAAAAAAAGCCCGTCCAAAGTTTCAGAGTGAGAAAATGCTGCTGCACAGAGCACAGGGTTGCACAGGCTGTCAGATTACATTTGATACTATTGTGTTGATGGGTGTGATGTTTCATTGAGAACTGTCTGATAGTACTGGTCCTCCAAGCAGTTTTTCCCACAGTTCTCCTCAAGCCATTCCAGCATCCAGTTTATGCTCAGTCCTCAGCAAATGTCTTCATTTTTAAACATCTAATGGCCTATCAAATTTGTCTACAATCTTATGCTGTTTTTCTTTCACACAAATATTACTCCAGGATATGTATCTTCCCACCTTATGCCCAAATCCTTCTAAAATCCACAGTCCATATCAGACACAGGGGCTTAGTGCAGTGGAGTGACGGCCACAATTACAAAGGGCCTAATCTTGCAAGACATTATGTCCCTGCATAACCTGCCTTTTCTTTTCTTGTGTATTCATCAGTTCTGAAGGTCGAGTGTTCAGATGAGAAGCCAGCAAAGAAGGTCATCTTGTCCTGTGAAGCACCAGTTTTTCAGATCCTCCAGTGATAGGGAGGATGCTCCAAGATGGTCACTGGTGCCACTGGCATCTTTTGTCCTCTGAGCAAGAGCCACATCTGCATTGGTAGAGGCTCCGGGGAACAGGCTGGTGCTTCTCTCACGGAAAACATTCCTCATAATTGCAGTGATGGGGACTGGCTTATGGATAACCGATTAAAGTGCAGAATGTGCTGAGTCGACTGATGCCATTGACAACTGAGCCATATGAAATTAAAAGCTTTATCTGTTTGCTATTACATAACAGGACAAACCAGGAGTGAAAAAAAAAACCCCTGGAACTTGGCAAATCTTATTTAATCACATCTGGTAATTTTCAAGTCTAAGATTATCACTGTTGGATATCATGTTTTTAGAAAGTAAAGCAAACAAAGAAACTTGAGAAAACAAGGCTCAGAAAATAAAGAGCCTTTAAAAAATACTTGTGAACCTTTCAACAATGCTTCAGGCCATGGCTGGGAAAAGGGTATTTAGAGCTGCTCTCTAGCAACAGTCACATTTCAATTTAGTTTGGGATTAGTGAAACATGGCTACAGATTAGAAGGGTGCAGAACATTCCTTTGAACTCACTTTTCTTGAAAGAACTCACTGTTCTTGAAAATTTTCATCAATTTTATTTGTTATCATTGCAAGAAATGCCAGAAATACCAAACAATTTTGACTACTTCCAGAGCTCCTTTGATGGTCCAACAGAACCACCAATAGAAAAAAAAATTAAAATGTGGCAGGGTGGAGAAGTGTTTACTCCCAGTCATGAAAGTCTGTGAGTGTGAAGTTGACTGCATTTCTTCCAAATAATTTGTTCTGTATCAATAAAAACCAATAATAAAAAGAAAGAAAATAAAAAGAAATTTAAAAATGGTAATTTGACTTGAAAATGTGAAAGTTTTGATTTTGGAAAAGTTAAAATTATTTGCTTTGACAACCTCAAAACTCTTCATTTTAAGAAATTATTCAAATAAGTAGTTATATTAAAGCTGATTACCTCAGACACGTTTAGAATCTGCTGCTTATACTCTATAATGGTGGATGAAATTGCTGGGCCTTGTTTTGGAAACAAAAGTACAGAACTTGTCAGAGGAAGTTCAGAGGAGGATTACTTCCTGCAGGTAGGAGCAGGCTCTAGTTTATTTAGTGGTAGTGGGTATCTTGATAAGAATTAAAAAAAATAATGTATTTGAATAATAACATATTCCTTACAGTGCCACGAAGAATTATGCACTTAGCACATTGCTATTTGAGCTCTGAGGAGACCTTACAGCATCTTCAAGTACCTGAAGGGGCCCTACAGGAAGTGTAAAGAAAGGCTTTTTACAAGGGCATGTAGTGACAGGAGAAGGACCAAATTCACACAGAAAGAGGTTTAAATTAGGTATTAGCAAGACAATTTTCATGATAACAGTGGTGAAGCTCTGGAAGAGATTGCCCAGAGAAGTTATGAATGCCCCATCCCTGGAAGTGTTCAAGGCCAGGCTGGATGGGGCCAGGAGCAACCTTGTCATAAGGAAGGTGTCCCTGCTCTCAGCAGGGAGATTGGAACTAGATGATCTTTGAGGTCCCTTCCAACCCAAATCATTCCATGATTCTGTGATCACATGATGCCCTAAATAGCAAATTATCATCTGCTACTTGTTAACCTTAATTTGTCAAATCAGGGAAGAAACTCTGAGAAATTTCTTTAAAATTCTTTTACATTTTGTGCAATCCAGTGTAGGATTTTTTTGGGGGGAAGTGAATTAAAAAGAAATGAACCTTTGCACTTTGAATCCCTTAGTGACATTTAAGATAGCCCAAGTCAAACAGAGCTATAGATCTAAGGCACTTGTCTAATGTAAATGTAAATATTAAAACTTCAAATAATCTTTGAAGTCTATTAAGGTTAAAGCTAGACAAAAGCCTATAGTGTAGACTTACAATTCAGTGACTAATACATATACATAACACTTCAATAAACTTAACTGAGGCCCTCTGAAAAGTAATATATAATCTACAAGTATCAATAGAAGCCCAAGACCTGCATAGCCATGGCCAGGGAAATTGGTTTTCTTCCAAAGTCTGATCTTGACCTTGCTGCTATGAAGTTGCTGCCAGTTCCTACTTTCAAATCAGTGTTTTCAATGACTTTGGATATGGATGTATGTTGAAAGTCAGTGGTGAATCATTGAGTTTTCTACACTCTTCTGTGCATTTTACTCAATCTTATTTCAAAATCAAATGTAGGGTTTGTCTGCAAAGGGATACTGAGGGGCATTAGTCTGAATTAGCTAAAGAAGTGAAATTAGAGTAGTTGAATGTCATTAAAGTCCTCCTGAACCTCCCAATTCGGAAGAAAACCTGAAATTTTAACTCAGATAAGTGGAGTAAATGGCTGCAGAACTAATTAAACCCACCACAACTCTGACCCAAGCTGCCCACACAAGGGCTGGATGCGCATTTACGTGGCTCGTGACTGCAGAGCAGACTTTAGCCCATCCATGTAGGCGAGCCCTGGGAGCAGCCTGGCACGCCGGTCGTTGGCAGAGCCCCTTGGCACCGCCGCTCCTTGGCAGAGCCCAGCCCCAGCGCAGCAGGTCCGGGCGCGTGGGCGGGCACCAGGAGCGCCTCACTCGGGGGCAAAGGCTGCACGGGAAAGGAAAACAACTTCCCTGGGCTCAGCTGTGCAGGCCCTGGGTTCCTATTGGTGTTTGTTGATTGTACATTGCTTTTCAGAGTGACTCAGTTAAGTTTATTGAAATGTTATGCGTGTCTTGCTGAGTCAGCGCGGCGTCCTGGACTGGATGTACGTGAACCTGGACTTTGTCCGACCTGATGAAGATAAACTACTTTTAAAGCTCTCCTCTGACAGCGCATTTGTGGGTGTGCTAACCTATTGGAACTTCTTCCAACCATTAAAAAAAAAAAAAAACCAACAATCATGCTGGTTCATTCAATCTCAAAGCTGGATTCTCCTGAAATTTTTTCTCCTTAGTTTCCCCAGAGCTCTGCTTCATTCAACAGAACAACAATATGACCAGAGTTCATATTGTTGAGCAGCGTTCATGATCATGCTTATTTTTCATCTCTCAGTACAGGCCATAATATATAAATAGTATGGACCTATCATGTGAAAACTTTGGTTTAGCTCAACATTTTTAAACAGCAATATGTAATGCATAAAAAAAAGATGTGTATCTGGCTTAAAATCAGGAGTCAGCTTGGAATAAATAATAAATAAAGAAAAATTATTCAGAATTCAGTGTGAGCTCAGGAACCACTTGCTGATGCTAGAGAGAGAAATGTCATCTACATTCTGGTGTGTGCAGCTTCATAAAATGCACTCTGTGTTACTTTCCCTCATCATTAAAGCACCAGTGGTTAATTTTTAATTTATGATAATTATACTGCAGAATGTATATTTCATTGCCATTAAAAGGTACAGCTACAAGATCATTCAATACCAACACATTTTGGTGTATCAGGAGCACCAAGGTCACATATTGAATGCTTTTTCATACACAGGAAGGCTAGAGATATGTAAATGGAAACACAAGAGAGTGAAAAAACAGGTGAGGTTACAATAGGAATGATTGTTTAACTGTATCACTGCAAATGTCATTAATTTGATATCACAAAACCAAATATCATAGGTCTTAATGAAACCTTAGATTCACATTTACATGTGAATTCCATATGCAATTGAGTCTCAAGCAAAAGACTGGCCTATGTTTCCTGAATTTTAAGGAAGACTGAACCTGCAGCTCATTGCAGCCCCAGTCCTTTTCTGCTGTCAGTTTGGTTCTTTAATCATGCACATTTCTGCACACTGTGTGCACCAATAGTGAAATGACTGAAGTTGCAGGATATTGAGGAAAAAAGGCAGAACCAGGTCAGAAAATACTTAACTGACCACCAGGTATATATTGAAAAGAACAAATTCAACATTTACTTATTTCAGAATCATTAAATATATTGAATGTTTCCTGTAATAAAACTACACTGGGAAATCAAGCTTTTTTTTTTTTTGTTTTGTTTTTACCATAAATACAATAATTATTTTCAACACACCAAAATCTGAAAGTAGATCAAGACACATAACTGTGTATTTATTTGGGGAGAATAATACATTTAATTATATGCTTAACAATCACAGAATCAATTATGCTTGGCAAAAATACATTAAAAAAAACCCCAAAAAACTGCCTGGGTTAAAAGATCAGTTTCTATATATTTGTTGAAATTAAATCTGAAAAAAAATAATCCCTCCCCCCTACAACTTCAACCCATCATTCTGAAGCTAAAGCAGTCTGGATATTTTGTGGGGATGTTCCGGAGCATGGATGTAGAGGGTAATATTATCCACATGAACTGACACTAAAAAATGCAAATGGAGAATGCACTGGAAAGTGGCTCATTTGCCCACAGAAGGAAATCTATTTGCTTGGTTTCCATAGAGAGGAAAGAGAAATTTTCCTAATGTTAGAGATTTCCGGCAGGTCAGCAGAGCGGGCGCTTTGCTCATGGAGGAGTCACCAGCAGAAGGCCAGTCAGAGATGTCTCATTCTGTTTGTTTATCATGCATGATCCTGGTTACCAGTTGCTGTGATATAGATTTCCACTGTTAATCAAGAACTTGCCATCCTGCTCGTGACTAATGTAAGATAAAATGGTTTTTTTTCCTGATGTAAAGCATCCTCTAATGGCAAATATCATCTCTTAATGAAGAATGGAGCTGCTGAGGCCAGGGATCCCAGAGGAAAGAGATTACATCCTTTCAATAGGACAGTTGGGCTGCCAGCCCTGGCTGTCTCAGCCTTCCCCCTCCAAGATGGGACAGTCTGTCCTGAGACATCCCTGTCCATCCTTTGCACTCTAACTACAGAGTTCTGATCAGATTCATTGCAAATATACCACAGCTCACATAGTGGTCTTATTGCTTTCACAGCGCAAAATAACTTGTAAAAAAGAGCTCAGAGAGGTCTCTCCTCACTTAATGTCTCAGAAAGCCCAATACTGTTGATTCACATCAAAGAGACAGTCACAGAAGTGAAAGCAAAAGCAAACAAAGTGCACAAGGCTGACACCGTGCCCTGCCAGCACAGTGTATTATGCTCGTAGCCAGTGTCCTTCCTACTGCAGTGCACTGGGTCCTGGCTGGGAAGCTGCAGAGATGAGGAGAAGGCAGGGGATGCCAGGTTAGAGGAGTCAGGGTCAAAATTTGGGGCAGGTCAGCAAGAGAAACTGACTCTTGAATGGAGTGATAGGAGGCACAGAAAAGGCTGAGGTGGTTTATGAAGTCAGAGATGATACAGGAGATATTGCTGTTGAAAGAAAGGACTGCAGAGATGATACAGGAGATATTGCTGTTGAAAGAAAGGACTGCAGAAAGCAAGTCTTACAGTTCTATTCCTGCAAAACCAGTCTGCTTTTTCTCATGGGGAAACTGAGCTGTTTAGGCTGGAAATACTTGCTTTGGCTAGTTATCACTCTCTTTTAGCAGTCTACTGCATATTTCAATATATTTATAAGCCTTTATGTTGTAGATAAACTTATGGCAGAGTTGCACAAATCAGCTAAAAATTCTCAGCATTAAGAGCCTGGCAATGATGATGTATGCTCACCTTGACTTCCCCTGGTACTTTTTCCTACAGAAAATTGATCCTGATCCTCATACCTGATTATTTACCCCAATCTGTGCTACTGTCCTCACTGGAAACCCTGTTGTGCCCTCCCAACAGCTGTAGAGCAAAGAGAGTCCATAATCTCTTTCTGTGTTGGCAGGTACGAAGGTGGATTAAGAGCCCGATGGTCAATGCTGAGAAGCATCCACATGCCAGCCTCAAATACCCGGGGCCCACTGTGATGAATTTACCTGCAGGGGATGCAGAGCTGGAGCCCCCCTTCTGCCAAACCTGTCTGAGTGACCACCCTTTCCAGCGAGGGATTGCTCCTCAGGAGGCCGAGTCCTGCTCCTGGGAGAGCCAGAGAAACAGCAAAGTAAGCCACTCTTTCCTCCCCTCAAACTCTGTTTACATGTTTTGTGCTGACAACAGGTCTGTACTTGAAATGGTCCCGTATTTAAGAGACTCTGTGCCCCTGGAAGAGAGAGGATGTTCCAAAACCTGAAACTCTGCTGACCAAGGCTGTTGTGCACATCTGGGCTCTGCTTTCTACCTTGAAATTTGGTGTCCATGGAAAAGAAAAGACTCTTCACTAAAGTGCTGTGATGTCCTCTCATAATATTTGAACAGATTAGCAATAATAATAAATATTACTTCCCTGTTTTACAGAAACTGGGGTGAGAATAGGTGATATTATCTTTCCAAGATAGTGAAAAGGACCCAGACTTGCTAATTTTTTCCCTGCTGTCCAACAAGTATAAGAACACCTTCATCCCCTCTACCCCCCAAACCACATCTAGCTTTCTTTTTAGAAATTAAAATTTGGCTCAGGGAGTTTTCCCAAACAGGAGGTAAACTATTCAGGGGGTCTTTTAGGAGAAGGGAAACCCTGTTTTGCCTCGTCATGTTAGTATGTAATAGATGACACTATTCCTCATCTAGTGCAGGACAATTACACACAGATGTGAAGATGGCAAAATTGTGAGGGCTGAGATTAAATGGTCGAGAAGGGGCTTTTCTGAGGCAGACTTTGCACCTTTTTTTCATTCTTCAGCTCCACATAATCCCTGTGGAGAAAAGCCAAATGCAGAACAGAAAGTTTTCAGCAGAGTCTGTCATCCCTGACAGAATTATCCCTTGCCTGGAAATGGTGTGCAAAAAAAGGAGAGAGTTGTAGAAACATAAAAGCAAACAAATAAGAATCTTTCCAAGTACAAAGCAGAGCAAATGTGACAAGGCATTTATCAGAGCCTTAGCATACAGCTCACAGCAGAAACATTTTTTTCAAGCTACATTTGCTGCATTTTTAAACAGGGATATCCAAGCAGCAGGTAAAAATGGAAGTCCTGTGCACTTCTGAAACCCAGCAAAGGCATTGTGGTTAAACATGTGCAAGTGAAGGAGCTAATTAATCCTGCATTTTACTTCATTAAGAAGATTAATTTTGCTCAGGCTGAAGCATTAAAAAATGAAAGCACCAAAGACAGCAGGATTCTGCAAATTCTTTGCCCTGCTGTAAATCACATGTACTCCTGCAGAGCTGTAGGGCCTCACAACTGATTTCCATTAGGTTTCACATGCATGTGAGGTAGATTTGGCTGAATGCAGATTCCCCTGGACCTCTCTTGCTGTCTCCTTTCTGCAGGCAGTGGAGAGGTTGCTTACTCAGCAGCTGGAGTTTGCAGCAAGGGAGGTATTTTGCACGCTGCTTTAAAAACATCATTATCTGGCACAAGACTTCTTGGATAAAGCTTTCCTGCATAAGGAATCTTTTAAGTAAGTTAAAGCACAGAGTCCTTGATGTGATTAAATGTAAGGTCACTGCCTTTTTCTCTACAGTAGAACCAGGAGGAAGCTTTCAATAATAAAGGCTGAAGGAGTTCTGTGTGTGACCTTTCCAGAGTTTAAAGAGAGTTTCTGGGTGAGATTCTGTTCAAGGGTTACAAGTGGCACAAGCTGCATCAAGTGTGAAATAACTCCCCTCACTTTAAGCCAATGAACTTCAACAGACAGTTCTATATTTCAAGGAGAAGAGAACGAGAACGTGATCTCTGTTAAATCAGCAGGGAGCTTGGATTGTGCCAGTCATCTCTCCTGGATAACTCTTGTTTCTTTTTCTCCACTTCTCTTCCTTCTCTGTTTTTTAGTACTGCAACCAGGTACTGGTATCATGATTATAGTTCCTTTGTGCTGTGCTCAACACCAACCCATACAAGGGTCCTCCTGACCCCGTTCTTTTGCTCAAGGGCAAATTAACTCAAAAACAAATCATCTGTGAAATATTATTAAAGGCTTATTCTAGGCAACATGTTTTTTCTGACAGGCTTCAGGCTATTCTGATCAGTTTGAAAAAGGCCTTATAAAAACCAACCTGATTAAAACAAATCACCCAAGGGGACACGTGTCTGTATTCCTATTCTTATTTCCAGTACAGAACAAGGGAAAAAATCATTACTGCTTGTTTACTGTGATTGTAATTAGGTAGTGGAGTCTTTAAAAATTGACATAGTGTAAATAAGATTATTTTGAAACTAAAAGTATTTTAAATAATGATTTTTTTCTTTATATATACTCTCATTTCCACTTCCCCAGGCTTTTCTATTAACGCATGTGCCAGCTGGAATTTATAAAAATTATTACTGATGCAACCTCTATTAAGTCTCCTCTGTTATTTGTACGATAGTGTATAATCTCTGCATTTTTATGATTTTATTTTTCTGCTTTGCTTACAGTGGACTAGATAATTACCAAGCATTGCCAGAAAATCATGCTAATTTTCACATGACTGGCTTACATAGGTATATTATTGTTTTTTGTAACCGATGTGGATTAGTTATATGGGAGCTTATATCTGCTCTACTAGTGTAACAGCTGAAGCCCTAAGAGCTTGGACCACTGCCAGGGTAGTGATTTACAATAACCAAACCTCACTTTTCCACGTCTATCTGCATAGTTCAGGTTGCACATAACTCACTGGCTTGATGAAGAGGGTAAATTTGCTTTCAAAATAAATTACCATGCTGTGTAATGAATACCTCGTGTGAGTAAGCTGGTTTTGAAAGTGCAGGCAACCCATCTCTTAGAGTTGCATTGCAGTCTGCTAAATAGGGAGAGGCAAATATGGTGAAAAATGGGTGTGATTTCAATCTCTCAGGTGAGGGTTTACCAAGCTGGATTATAAGAAGCAAATCATACTCACATGCACACACACACACATATAAAATTCTTTTTTGTTCTGCATGACCTGTGTATTCCACTTGCACTGTATTGTTATGCCCTTGTTTCAGACCTTTCTCTAAATAAGCAAAATATAGGACCTTGTTAGTGAGCTCAAAATATCTTTCTTCCTTTTTTTTTTTTTTTTCTCAGAGCCAAGAGCTAGGTTCAAGGCTTGTTCTGTTCTTTCCTCTTTGTTTAAAAAATCTCCTGCTGCCCTATCCATCAGCTAGCGTCTGTCCTGAAGCACCACAGACACATCTCTGTCTAGGAGACCAAAGCCTTGAATGTCTAGAGCTGTCTTTTCTTTCCACAGCCAGACAAAAGCCCTGTGCAGCCCCTAGCTAAGAGGTGGGAGGAGGGAAAGGGCGAGCTCAGTAAGCCTTTACTCCATTTAGGCAACGTGACTTCAGCTGGCCGGGAGCGTGTCCAGCACGGCCGTGGCTGTGTGACAGACGGGGCACTCGGGGGTGCTGAGCAGGGTGAGCACCCAGCAGCCCCAGGAGGGGCCATCCCCACATCAGGGACCACGTTTGGATCTCTTCATCCCCTCCTATCATGTCCGTGGGGCAGGCGATGGGGAAGAGATGGAGGCTCCTGAGGCAGTTGCCTTGTCTTCTTCCACCCACGGCAGTCCATCCATGCCCACTGTCTTCTGTGAAGGAGCACCAGGAGAATCTTAATTAGGGCTGCAGGGAATTCAGTGCTGCCACCTTTTTGGATAAGTCCTTTGCAGCTTAGTGGGAGTTATACTCTCATGGACACTTTTGGACCGTGTTATTAGATCCATAGCAGGAATTAATTTTACTACTGAAAGTCTCTCAAGGATCCTGTGAATAGAAGAACCCTTGAATTCAGTCAGATTTCAGCACTGAACCATATTTCAAGTCTTGCTTCAGAGATGAGGAATACCGAAAGAAATATACCCAAGCCAAAGGCTGGACAGCTATTTGAGATAGTTCTAATTACAAATCTCTCCCACAAGTAACACACAGCTCCTAGAAACTTTCCTTTGAGATGGGGTAAGAATATGTTTCAGATGAAACATTTTGCATAAAGGGGCATCATAAAAATTAATGCCTTTTAATGGACTAGAAAAAAGTGGAGATGAAAAAATCTGACTAGCTCTCCATAAAGAAAGAGTTTGGTGACAAGTCTGAGTGGGATTTTTAGGGAAATATGGTTTTCTCACACATTTTAGATAAATAACCCTCCTACATTTAATGATCCGCCTTGGTAATGAGGCACCCTGTGATTTACACCCTGGTAAGTGCTAGTTAATACACTAACATATGCACATACACAACAGAGGAAATGAAAATCCTGAAAGCCCAGTACGGGACAAAAATACTCCTGGAACCAATACATGTGAGAAGTGCCACAATAAAAGACAATTTGGAAAAGAAAAGTAGATTTTAAAAAGGAAGCTTGGGTAGCAGAAATACAGAATTGTTCAGTGAAATCAAGTCTGGAGAGGACTGTGAGAGGCTCCAGCAAACCTGGGCAAATTAATAACCTGATGGCAGATTACACTTGATAGAGGCAGAAACACAGTAATGCACTTTGATGGAATAATTATAACTACTCAGTACACCCTGCAGGGTCTTGAGTTAAGTGTGATTATTCTAGAAGGCAGCCTGGATGCCACAGAAAGTAGCTTGGCTCAGGTCAGTCCCATGCTCAGCAAAGCAGACACTCTGTGCTTGCATTTAGGAGTACAGCCCTCCATCCACGGAGTCTGCTTCTGTCCCATATGGAGAGACATGGGGAGGATGTGGAATACATACATCTACTGTGGGTGACAGCAGCAGTACCAGGGCAACACATGCCTCTGAAAGGCCTTGCAGAGCAGGCTATCTCCTTCTTTTCTTCATTTATAGAATGAAATCCACTTTGGAGTGTCTGTCAGAGACCCTGGTAAGTAGGATCCTTTGGAAAGACGTTTTCAAGGAGCAAAGGACAGACAAAGAAGCAAATGGTCTCTAAGCCTATAGCTCAGACTGACATTGATGTGAGCTTTGTTGTCTTGATGGGATGCCTCATGCAGTGATTTAGGAAAGACTTATGAAGATTATCTTGATGAGTTTAGGCTTCTCTTTTGTCCCTTCTTGTTCTTCTTCCAGGACAAGGACCTGGCAGAAAAAAAATATTAACATCATTCCAGAAAAATTATGGTGTTTTATTTGCCAGCTCCATGGTAATATTGAAAAGTAGAAATAGGTCTGGAAAGGGAAAATTAAAAACAACTGGAAAATTCCCATTTAAGCAGAGAAACAACAAGAAAACCTTGTATAAAATACTTCATATTATAAGCAAACTTTAAATATAAAGAGCTACAGGGATATGCAACTGTCTTCCAAAACAGAAGAGTTAAACTTAGTGGCATCTAGCTGAAGTCTAATATATTCATGCATAGAATATTCCTGCCCTTACAGAGGGTTACTCCAGATTCCAGGGTATGTTTTGCTATGGCCCCTAAGACTGGAAGATGGGGGCTTATCTCACTGAGCTGGGAAACTGCCCCTTGTGTTCATAAAAGTGACACACAGAGAGCCAATCAATCAGACAACCTTTTTCAGAGCTCCATGTTATACTGAGAAGGACACTTGCAACATAATCCTAAGGAAGAAAATGTTAAAACCAGTAAAGGAAATAGTTCTATACTACATGTGATTTAACTTCAGAATCCACAACCACTGGAACTCCACAGCTTCTCTCACCATTTTTCACTTACAAGTGAATCCAGACTTGATACGCTGCTCCAGTAATGTATTGTAGCACCGTCTGAAGATTAAAGAGAGTTTTAGAGAATAAAGTGGTTCAAGATGAGCAATTAGAACAGTAAAGAAGGTATTTTGTACTTCTATTCATTCTGCAGTTTCTGCTTGTAGAAAGTGTGTCTTTTCTGAATCATCACAACTCAAAGTTGCAGCTTAATCCTGAGAATTGAGTCTCTAATGAAAAAGCCATTTTTCACCAGCAGAGCTTATAGCTATTTCCTAAATAGTTGTTTCTAGCTGACTACACTAAAGCTCTTTCAGCTAATGATATAAATGTGTCACTAATGAGGTTTTGATGGAATTTGGAATTGAGCTCATTTGAATACTTACCTCCCCCCATAACTACAGGTTTATTTACCTGCCAATAGGTCTCTGTGCTTTTGGAATTTGATCATCTGTATATATGAAGACCAGGCACTCAAACATTATTTTATTGCAGATCCTATAGCTTTAGCAAAATGAAACAATCACAGATTTCTCTGTAGCTCAGATTTCTCTGCAGCTGTGAGTATCAGCTGTGAAAGCATCACACGAGTGAGGTGGGAACAGGCTTTGTTTCAGGGATTCAATCTCAATGCAGTACGTAGTTACATGGGTTTGTAATGGATTGATATAGGGTTATTATGGATAATATTTATTTAGACAAGTCAAAAATGTTTAGCACAAAGGCATTTTCAAATGGAAATGGCAAAGCATAGTTTATAAATGCACAGGCTAAAATTATGTGTAATTTCAGTGAATGGGAAAGACTGAATAGCAGACAATTGCCTGTGGGGGGTTTTACACAGTCCCAACTGACAAAGAGAATGTCTATACAGCACAGAGCATATAAATCATCTCCATGGCTCAAAGAAATTATGGGATACATCAATCATCTGCTTTACAAAAACGCAGTGAGGCACTCAGTCATTTGTACATCCATCACAGGTCTGTTCAAGTGCCACAGACTTAGTAAATTAATTGGACAAGTCAATATGAAAATCTAAAAACATGTTCTCCTTCTTTCTGAATGCTGGTTCAACACTACTGAAGATAATTAAAGTATTTCTTATTTTAAAGAAGCTGTCAAGTGTTTTCCCTGGGGATAGCTATAGCTGGAAAATGATTTATTATTCTTTCCATGGGGTTTCCATAATACCTGAACTGGAAATGACATTTCTCTCTCTTTCTTAAGTTATTTTTTCTTTTAATATGGTTTTTATCTAGCACTCTTTTTGAGTCAGAGATTCAAAAGACTTTGCTGACAGTCAGCAAGATGAGAGAAAAGTATTCCTTTCTCCACTGGTGGTAGTAACCCAAAAATACACAGCAGAGTGGGTATGAGGAATCTGGGCCAAACAGTCGACCAAATTTCTGTTTAATTTTGTTCTGTCACGCAAGACAGACAAAGCTCATTTCTGATTATCAACTCGTCAGCCTCATGAGGCCAAGAGATTTTTCTCACTAGAATTGAAGAATGTTCTGCATTTCTCCAGAATCCAGCTTCTGGTAATACTTAGTATCTGATATCAAAGAATACAGTGGACAAGACCAGTAAAAAAAGCAGTTAGTTTGAAAGAATTTTTTTCCCCAGTCAGTCAAATGCTGTGCTAGATTCCTTTGGTCTACAAAGGTTCTATTTAGCAGGAACAACTGGAGTTGCTGTTCTCAACTAGAGTTTGATTTTAATCTGTTTATTGCCCATCTTGTAATCATTGCTTCAGCTCATTTTGAAGATAATCCCGTGCTTCACAGTAGATAAACAAAGGAGTCTGTTGCGTTGTGTGACAAGGTCATAAAAACAATCTGACAGGCAATTGATACTTCTCTCCTAAAGAGTAACAGCACTACAGATAAAACAAACTCTTTCATATATGTGTTGTTAAGACCACGTACAGATAGCTAAAGATTAGATCTGCAAAGTAGCTGAGGGCATCCCCTGGGCAGTTTGCGTGCACCCCTCCCCACCAAAAGACATCCCATGGCCTGCCTAGATTGTGCTTTTGAGCATTGACAAGGGCTGGTCTTGTGTGCCCTTTCTCTCTGAAGAAATTAATCCCTGACCCCGAAACAAGTTTCTTAAAGAAAACTTAGTTTCTTCCTCTGGCTCCTCTGTGTGCCCCAGTGTGTCTACCCCTGGAAGTCTCAGACCAAACAAGACACCCCAAGTGCCTTGGTCAGTGCCAGTAACACAGTGAACAATTTTTTCCTCATCTTAGCACTGGAGAGGTTGCATTCCTTTGCATTTTATCAACAGGTATCACTATTTTTCTGTCTAGAAGTTCCAGATAACCTCTTATGTACAATTTTCCTCTTTGCACAAAGAGGTTATAATTGGCAAAGAACTCCATATTGTAAACTCCTGTATTCTGTAAATCCTATTAAATTAGTCAATACAGTGCCTACAATGCTGCTCATTTAAGGTAATTTAATGGAATCCACACCCCAGGACTCCTCAGTGTCTCTTCTCTTAATACAGTGTGCTTGCTCTATGTCTAATTATAGAGTTTGCATTTTGTGAAATCTTTTCATCCTTCTGAATAGTTAGCTCAGGATGTTCTAATAGAGTTTCTGTAATGCACTCTCTGGATTTGACAGATGCATGATAAATCAACTTTTTTGGCCATTTGCATTAATGGAAATATAATTATTTCCAAAGCAGCAGTGCAGCTGCACAAAGACTTTGTTTGGCCTATACTGTATGACACCATATTAACATTTACCTTTAAACCAAATAGAAACTCTGCTCAGGCTCAAAACTGTCACACTCTCTCAAAATTATTTTGGAGCCCTCCTAGAAAAGACATTATTGTTTTTAAAATCCCATGATAGTCTTGCATAAGTTGGAGAATTCATTTCATAGGGGGAAAAAAAATATCAAATGTTCCTGAGACAGAGCTTAGGGGAATTGTGGGTAGGTGTCACCTCATCTGATGTCTATAGAAGTCATATGAATCTGGAAGGAATCAGGCCCATGGGAATTCAAGAAATTAGAAATGCCAGTTTAAAGGAACTTAAAAAGAATTTAACCCTTTTAATTAGGAAATCCTAAAGTGTGAGCTGTCATGTGAAACCATGTGGGTTTTGCTTTCCTGTGAAACTAAGAAATTTTTTGCAGATAAGTGGACTTACAGACAGAAGTAAAACCAAAACAACATACAAATGTGTTTATTCCAATCAACATTTGACAAGTGGTGTGGTAGCACTTGATAACATCTTTCTTTGTTCTGGAGTAGAATCCATTCCCTACAGTTACATGATTAAATTTTGCACACACCTAAGTGCTTTAGAATAGGCTAAGCAAGCAAATAGAAAAGACAAAAATGTTGGATTTATTCCTCTAAGCCACGAAGAAGGATTAAGAATGGTCTTGAAGAGGATGTGGTAGGATCCACTCTTGCCCTTGAAGATAAGCTGATGGAGTGAGGGTTCCTCCCACATATTATTACTGAGAGTGTGAAGTGGAAATCTGAGGACTACGATTTAGGTAACTCAAATCTGTTAGGGGAAGACAAACACCTTTTCTACTCCCAAAGCATCTTCTAACTACTAGCTGGTAACACCTTGTCCAGGTGAAACTGGAGGATGCTGTGAATGCCACCCTTTGCAGCTGCGTCACTGTTAGAGCACACACAAAACCCTGTAGCTTGTTGAACCCTGGGCTGCCTTCCTGAAACCCCTTATTTGAGTATTAAGGGGTTGTGGGATGAAGTGCAGGTGGGAAGGAAAGCTCCAGTTCCTCCCTGCCTCCTAAAGATCTCATTCTTGAGAGTGGCCAAGTTTTGCCATCAGCCCTATTCCAAGGAGACTCATGGAAGGCAGGAGAAACAGATCTGATTTCTATAAGATAGAAGGACCTGTCAAAACTGGAGCATTTGTTGACAGGCTTGGTCTATTAGATAGAAATAGGGATTGGTGCTCTTGAGAAGCTTTTCAAAAGCCAGTCTTAAAAGGCAGAAGTTAGATAGCTGATATTTCTCCCTCGATTGTCAAGATATTGGCTGTTGTTAACTGTGAAGCACCTAGTGCTGCTGAAGAGGTACCTGCAGAGGTTCCTATACACCCAGAGTTACAGATTATACCCTAGAAGGTTAATGTCTAAAAGCTAGCTTTCATTAAGATGATGATGTTTGGTTTCTTAAGGATTTTTTTTTAATCTAGCCCGCAGCAATTGAAGCTCTTTGAGAGATAAAGATATTTTGGCTTAAAAAGCTGTCCTTTCATCAAAACAATTCCCCAAGCCCCAAGATACATTTACTGAAAGAAAAATATAGCTACATGCAAAGCCAAATGCATACAGAAATGCAATACAATCCTTTTTTCTACATAATAAATGACAGCTACTGAGGGAATGGCTACAGATGAAAAGAACAAACTAGCTTTCTTTTCAAAGCACCAAAGGGAAACACATGGAACAATGAAGCTGTTGAGTAAACTCTGTCAAGATAAATATCATATATCTGAAAAGAAAAGTACTTTTACAATCCGATTACTAAAACTGGAAGAATTTCAGACATCTGTGTACTTCAATCACCAGGGTTTTTTTGTCAAAATTGGAGTCCAGGGCTTTTCTGTTTAGTTTTGCTTTCATATGCATCACTGAGACGTTATAAAGTTTTTAGTTTCAGCTGTCTCTGAGGGTGGCTTTTGTTTTTCAAATTCAGCATGTCAGGTAACTATGCTTATTATATTTCTAATGTGTCAAAACCACCATTTAATATCAATAGTTGCATTGATTATGAACATTGATACTGCCGAAGTTCCACCCTGATAAAGTACTGCTTTTTTTTTTCCACACTATAGTTTTGGGGTGGACTCTGAAGGTCAGGATCTGGGAATTCATCCCTAGAAGGCACAGATACACCGTAAAAGATTTTTATGCTCAGGTGGTGGTTCCTCCATCAAAACATGCCTCTTCCAGGGTCCTGTGCATTATTGGCACAACTGGAAGAAAAAACTCAGCAGCAAATCTGCCATTTCCTGCACTAGGTACAGCCACTGCCACGGTTTCAGTCCAAGGCTTTGTCTGCATTTGGTGGGGCATTTCACACCCAATTGAGAAGACAATCTAATCACAGATCTGGCTCCTCCTTGCCCTCTTAGGCTTGCCTGTGGTGGCAATGTTTGCAATCTTTGGCCCCTTTGTCCTCTTAGAGCTATGGAATTGCTGCAGTGGTCTGTGAATCTGTGTTTTTACTACATTAGCACATGCTGAAATCTCTACTGAACCTACCCTTGCCCCAGTCTATGACTGCAGGAGCACAGGAAAAAGGCAATTTGGACACTCTCCAAGCCTCTTGCTGCAAAACTCAGATTGTATCACTGCCATGGATGCCATTAGCAGCCTGATTCTTCCTTACATTTCATTCCAGCAATACTGAGAAGAGTGGAAATAAGACCTGTAGGAATATTTACGGATATATAGGCCTATACAGCTTCCTTTATGAACTGTCAGCAGATCTTCAGAGGACGTTGTTCCTTTAAGTTTTGCAAAGAGTTTTCGTGGGGGAAAAAAGGTCTGGTGCCTTCATACAACATTTGTCAATATTATTTTTCTTTCAGTGAAACTGCTGTGTATGCTTAGTTTTGAATTTTCAGTGTCTTGGCAGCAGTCTTGTGGTGAGGTTGATAGTAACAGACTTGCTCAGTTCTGTCACAACCTCAAAATCTGTTTGGCTGTAACATGATTGTTGCCAGTTTTGGATGGGTTGGGATCGTATGCTATCATTTCACTAAGAATGCTGCTTCAATTTCTTTGAGGGAGAACCATAGGCTCTTCTTGGACCAAAGCCACAATTAATAAGTCAATTAATCCTGCTGATGGTCTTAGAGATAAAGATAGACCACTGCTTATGTTACATCTGCTTTAAAGTTTTGTGTACAGCTGGAAAGGAAAAGACCTACATGCTGAATAAATCTTTTGGAGGAGTGGAAAAACTGAATCTCTGACTCTAACCACAAGTGGGAACTTTCTTCAGAGAGATGTGTAGTTATCCCACAGCATTCCCACATCTGATTAGGTAACTGAGTGCAAGCAAATACTTGTACTTTGAAAGCAGGAGCAACTGTTTTTCAGAGTTGCAGTGATTGTTGACACTTATAGGTGTGTTAAGTATTTTCCTATTTAACAAATCCCATTTTTCTTGATGCTATGACCAGAGATAAAGTGAATTGGAAGAGAAATTATTAACACATCCAGCAGTCCTGTTTTGGTGCTTTTATAATTTGAAATAAGCAGTGAAATATACCTTGTTCTTTCCTTACCTCTCAAAACACATGGCTAAGGACAGCTCACAGCAGCAGAGGCTAAGGACCAACAACAGGCTCGGTGGACATGCAAGCAGTTGGATGTTTAACATTTAACTTTTGGCCAGCCCTTTTGTTCAACTTCAAGTCTTGTTAACCATGACAGCATCAAATATCAAGCTGTCAAATGTTCAGAACTAACACTGTTTGCAATTGCAAAGCCAGACTGCAAGGACCATGCAGGCCCTATTAATTCCTTCCTTAGAACCTGCATTATGGATTGCAAAATTTGGTTTAAATCTGATTGAAACCAAGTTTCAGCCAAACTGGATATTGCTGCATGGCTGACCAGTGCAAAAAACATCCATCCAGATAAGAATGATGTTCATACAGAACTTTATGGCTTAAGTCCCTCATTTTATTTTTTGGGTAGAATGAAGTTTTAGAGTTTCATTTTACCTAATGAGCTGCATGAGTTATTCAGCCACTTTTGTCTCCTGTCAGGAGAGCCAGAAGAAACCCACTGATAAGAGCTAATCATACCCTTCACATAGCAGTAGCCTATTCATTTAAGTAATTTCAGTGTCTCTACCTGAAATGGTGAATAACATAACAATCACTGCCCTCATTATCAGGCCAGCATCACTCCACCTCCACCACCTCTTGCAAAATATGGGTGTAGAATAACATGGGCTTGTCATAGTTGCATATGATTCCATTTCAAGCTTTGCACTCACACAGCATACAAGAGTGGCACTATTTAGACATCCATTTACATCTCCTGTACAGCTTTGCTTCATTTCTTCCTCTGAGCATTTATGCAACAACCATTGCAACTATAAATGAACATAAGTAAAAAGGTACAGTTTTTGCTAATTTACTTTATTTCTCTGCACGTATTTGTAACAGAGTTTTCACTCCTGAAGACAGAGTGAATTTTTTCATTGTTTTAAACAGAGAACAAGACTATTTATTCACTGTGTCACTGAGTTGTCAGAAATTAATGGAAATATGATTTCAAGTATAGCACAGGTAGACAATGACTCTCCAAAACCATTTTGCTTCTAACCAGCCTCATTTCCTTTCCATTTTCAGGTCAAATGATTCCTTAGCAGAGAATAAGAAAGGGAGAATGATCAGGCACTTTAAAAAGAAAGGGCCAAACCCAAGTACAGTAGACAATCTTTTCTGGTAATAATATGTTCTTGACCTTGGTGTCACAGGACTGAACTGCAGTATTATGAAAATATCAACAGTTCCCAGTCAGTAGGATATTGAAGCTGTCCCTCGAGCAAGTGACATTTGGCTTCCTCGGGTCATGTACATCCCAGGCAATGGGAATGCAGCAGGGCAGATGGTGAGTGCACCATGCACTTGCTGCTGGTGGGTGCAGGTACATTTCAGCTCCTCCTGCAGCCTCACCTTCTGTTCTTCAGTCAAGCATATCTGCCCTGTATGAAGAAGTTTATGTTCCAGACAAGATTAAAGGATGTGCCAGCCAGCATCCTTGTACACGGGGACAGGGATGACTGTAGGGAGCTCCCCACCACTGCCAGCACAGACACTGCACAGGGCTAGGGGACATAAAAGTGATTAGGCTATGGTGGCATTCGGGGTGGAAAAAGAAACCTGGTGAATACCAGGAAGATTTATAGGTCTTACAGAATCCCTCAGGTAAATTGGTTCTGATTTTCTCAATGGCTATAAATCTCAGCTGACTCAGTGTGGACCCTGCACACACCAGGGCCATTATCCTTTACCTCCTCTCACCAAGCTGCAAAGACCTGGAGCTGTGCTACAACAAAACTAATTATCCAGGAACAAATTTAGCCCTTTTCCTGAGTAATTCACCCCTGTTTCTGAGCAAATCCTATATACATGAAGTTTTGAGGTCTTGATAATCCTATTGGCAGGATTTCAGATCCACTGTCTCACTTAACTGAGTTTCAGTCCCTTTGTATCTGAGTACATAGCAGAGCTACAAGCCTTGGAAAAAGGGTCCCCAAGTGCTTGATGAACATCAAGAAAATACACAGGAAAAAAAGGGCTTCTCTGTTGGTATAAACACCACTGTATGTGTAAACTGATTGTCATACTTATGTAAGAATATATTAGAGGATATCACTTCATCATGAAAATGAATTGGAGGATTGGAAAATAAAGCCTATTCCAGATTCTTTGAACTGAGATTTGAGTTTGAACAAATCTTCAAACTCTTTGTTATTTAGATTTTTCATCTGTAAAATTGAGATAATTATCCAATTAATCCTCAGGCTCAGTATTTCAAGATGCCACATATGATCAATTTTCCCTGCCTCATGGAAGGCATACATCACTGCATGAGTGGTCACTGGTTTTATTTCTTCTCACATACAGAAAAATACAGAACAAAACAATACTGCAACTAGTTTTCTATACTAGTGCCTAGGACAGAGTGAGAATATAGTCTAGAAGGTCTGCAAACTGCCTACACAAAAAACACAATTAGTATCTGAAGCGAAATCCAGTCATATCTTCTCCCTGGCAGTAGATGCTATGTGGCTGAACAGCCAGAGAACAATTATCACTGTGGGCAGATGTGATTGCTGCTGAGACATCTCACTTGCTCATCCATGGAAAAATGCTCCCTGCTCAGGCCAGAAGCAATTGAAAGCAAGCTGGGAGCATGCAAGGTTCATTGATTATTTCTGAGGGTTTACAACCCATGGCAGAGAACTACTTTAGGCAAAGTGGGAACTGACTCCAACATTTGCCCAAATCTTTAACCAAACCTTCAGTGAATTCAGTTAACATTCACTTTCCTGCATTAACTGTTTGTAAATGAGAGTGGGATAATGTGCAAGTGAATGACTGCTCTGGTTAGAGATGGCAAGGACCAGAAAATACAGTCTTATGACACTTTCAGTCTGATTCCTGGGAAACAAGGAAGTATAGCCTTGGAAGGCATCCACAGCTCTGAGGGACCCTGTGAACATGTGGGAGCTCTGCCCACTCAACATACCTTGTTCATTGTGAGTGCTGTGTCAGCTCCACATACAGATACATTTTCATGCCACGGTTTACTTAACAGTTAAATTCCATGCGCCAAATTATTTCAGACACATTTTATAATTTTTATTATAGCATACAAAGCATTAGTTTCTTTGTGATAGTTAAATTGTAGTCTTTAGTTTGACCTCCTTAAGTCTACGTAAAAAGAGAAATATGGCAATAAGTCCCAGTTTTGGATAGTCTAGACATGATCTCTGTTTCTATTACTCCTTCTCTTATTTTGGAAAATACAGACAATGTTAATTAAATGGGAGGTTTCCTTTCTGAACTTGATTTAGCATATAGGTACATATTATTGTGAGTCAACTGGAAGGGCTCAAATTTATAGCTCTGTTTGCTACTTTGTAGGAACTGTAATGTTCTGTGTGTTTCTCCCTTGTGTCAAACAAAAGATTGTTTAACCCTGGATGAGAGGGCCACGATGACTTCATCAAAAACTAATTTGAGAGGCAACTTGACCGTGGTCTACAAATATCTCCCTGATGGAGCAGCCACTTGTAACACAAAGCTCTTCAAAGAAAAGATATAAAAGCACCCTGTGACTGGAAGATCAAGCAAAAGCAATCAATAAGAAAAAAGTGAAAAAAAGGTTGAACAAATAACTCATATATAGAAAAAGGTGGATTTTACATCACTGGAAATCCTGAAGTTCAAACCAGGCATAAAATGCCAAAGGTGAGGGGGGTGAGGTAGCAATAAACCTTTGACAAGATTCTGTAGCCACATTATGCAAAATATTGGACAAGATCATTGTACCATCTACTTCTGACTCTACAGTTAGGTACCTGAATTTCCACTCCATTAAGCATTGTCTGGTCTCAAGATTCCTATTCAGTCCCATGGAACAAAACACAGATACAAATCTGAACCCAAAGTCAAACTTTAAAAATCTGAGGCTAGAAAGCATGGACCTCATATCTTGACTTTTACGAATTTTTAAACTAAGAAAGAAAAATGTAGCTTCTAAAAAATGTTCTATTCAATGCTTTTATTTCCACCATCTGACATAAATAAAGATGTTAGTTGTTTTATAATGATCAGTCTAAATAACATTTATATGCATTATTTGGACTAGTGTAGTTCTACTGTAGAAAAAGTACTGATGAATTTCATGTAAGTATAGGTAAGAAAAGTGCTGATTTTCACTGCTGCTTGTCCCTTGACTTTGTTTTCTCAAGAGGAAGGATTCTTTCACTGTCTGAACAGGTGATATAGCTACAGCATGCTGTACATTCATAATGAATTGCTGTCTGATGCAGCATTTGCACTGCACTGCAGGTTTGCAGTTTCATTGTTCCCGGGGCCCTGTCCTGTGAACCACAACACAGTCCTTCCTCCTGTTACATCAACCAGTCCCATTCACACTGATCTGGCTCCCAACATCATCAAATTCAGCTCTGGGTTGCACTGTTGAAGGCAATGAATCACAAAAGCTCTGATTCACAGAATGTTCAGTTATGACCCTGAGCTTGGCTTTAGGCTGGGATAAGGTCCTTGGTTCAAAAACACAGTTAACCCAGTGCCAAATTCAGTTAGCCCAGTCTGCCCTTCTGCAGAAAAATGCATCTTCTCTCCCCTGGCAATGGTCAAGAAACATCTGGAAGAGGGCTATGTGGTTATGTTTTTGCAGGTTAGATGTGAGCTACTCCAAATAGCTTGAGCTTGTACAGATTAGCTGAAAGTTTTACAATATCTTATGTATCTACTAATGCCATTAGATGTTTGTACTCTGCTTTGAGTTTTTAGTCCACCAATAATATAATTTTCTCCCTTCCTTGATAATCTTAATTGAACAAAACATTGCCACAAATAATAAGGTTTCTCACAATTTGCCAACTGTCAAGGCAAAAGCATGATATTTATTGAAAATAAAAGTTGGAGTCTGAATAAAATATTGCTTTAATGAAATGAGGATGCTTTTCCCAATAACTAAAGCCATGCACAATGCTTTTTTGCTACACAGTAAAGATATGATAGGAATTTATTTGAATAAATCAGTAACACAGATGAACATTATTGTTTTCAGTCTTGGTGATTCTTCATGGAAGACCATCCTTCAGATCCCACTGGGGTATCTATAATGTAGCTGTCCCACAAAAAAAAAAAAAAAGAAAAGTATTTTTCACAACTAGAAAACTTTCTTTCCCCTCAGAGAAAAAGTATTTTGCACAACTAGAAAACTTTCTTCCCCTTCTTCCTGCCTTTGCTGCTCTGTGCTGTGTGTTTATGGCAGCAATAGCCCAGGGAGCCGTGCTGGCAGCTAAGGGCACCTTCAGCTTGCTGTTCCCAGGACTGGCACCCTTTGCAGAGATGCTGTGCAAGGATGCATCACTGTGTGGAGAAGCACAGAGCTTGGAGAAACAGCATTGCAGCACATGAACTGCCTTTCTCTCAACTTTGCAGCTCACTTGACTATGGGCCTGTGATGCAGCACCATCAAACCCAGTCCAAGTCATGGCTGGTTTATGGAAATCTTACTCACTGCCTCACTGCTTTTTCCACCGCGGGGAAGAACTTAGACTTCTCGCATTTTTTCAAGCAGCTATGCAAACATCTGAATATTCTTTAGGCAGTCTAGGACAACTTGCCAGTAAGAAGCAGCACCTGTAGCCATGTTCTGGCCCAGGCAACTTCAGATTCCAGACTCACCGGGGGTTCTTGCTTTGCACACCAGCATGGGGACATCTGGTCTGTTCTCATTTCAGAAGCTGCAGATGACTGTGGCCCCCAGCAGTGGTGACAGCCCTTCCTAGGCACTAGGCCCAGGGGTGGTGGCCTTGCCAGATGTTTTGGACTTTTACTCAGACAACACCCCTGAGACTTCAGCAGCACTGAAGCAGCCATGCCAAGAGAAGTGTGGATGACTGCCATTAATTTCAATGGACAGCTGGCTGTTATGACTGACTGCAGAAGTTTTAGCCACCGACTTTATGACTCTTTTAAGTTTAGGTGAGCATTTCACAAACACAATCCACAGAGCTAATGCACGCTTGGCCCTATTACATTCTGATGTTGTCCTCATTGGAAGAGATTGTCTACAGGAATAAAGATGTAAATCCAAACACATTAACTGTCATAATGAATTCAGTGACTTATTTGTGTAATTGGGAACCTCAAGCAAAACCAGGATATTCATTGTCAGCCGAGTGGCAAAAATATGCTGGATCCTGAGGCTGTGTCTTGCTGAATAAGGTAGATCCTCTACAGGACTCCAGCAAACAGCAATGAAAGCAGACAGTTTAATAAATAAGTATCATTTTGTATCAATAAGCAACATCTTCTCTTTCTAATACAAAGTGTTTGTGGTATTTAGCCTAGATAATATATTCTGCTTCCACTGTTGGTATTGATGTCCTTTCAAGTGAACAGAATATGAAGCGGATAATGAGCTCTTGCTGTTAAGATGTTCAGCAATGAAATAATTAACAATGTTGATGTGTAAATTAGGTTTCAGAGTTTAAATTGCCTTTGCAAACCATATTTCTCTGGCTCTTGGTTCAGCAGAGCAGGTGAGGACTGGGTGAAAGCTAAACAGCAACAATCTTTCTACAAGCACATGCGGTAGACTCACAGGTCACTTTTAGACCAGAAGTGCTACCTGCCGTGCTAACATTGTTATTCAAAGAGTAACTTGTCTTCTTTAAACTGTCTTCTTTCTTCCTTTTTTGGGGCTCTCCACCCCTGGCACCTCGCTGTGTGCAGTGAAGAAACGTGGACTCCACATCACAGCAAAGGAGGAAGCAATTTCCCCAGGTCTCAGCTCCTTTGGGGCTCCCACAATCACAGAATCATAGGATGGTTTGGGCTTGAATGGACCTTAAAAGATCATTTAGTTCCAATTCCCCTGGGATGGGCAGGGACAATTTACACTAGACCAGGTTGCTTGGAGCCCCAGCCAACCCGGCCTTGAACTCTTCCAGGGATGAGAAACCCACAATATCTCCAACAACTTGTTCCCATGTCACAATACCCCCACAGTAAAGAATTTCTTGATAATAACCAATTGAACCTATCCTCTTTCAGTATAAAGCCATTCCCTCTTGTCTTGTTACTACACACCCTTGCAAAAAGTCCCTCTCCAGCCTTCCTGCTAGGCTCCTTTATGTACTGAAAGCTGATACAAGGTTTGCTCAGGGCTTTCTCTTCTCCACACTGAACAACCCAACTGCGCCTACCCACAGTGATGCTTGTATGAATGTCTGGATGCCTTTAATCTTTCCCATACTGGCTGCCATGAAAAAGATGAGCTTTTTCAGAGTATTTCATGAAGTATTTGAATTTCAACAGCCTTTCCCATTCCTTTTCCTACATGAAGAATGGGTAGCCAGTCTGCCTACTCTCTCTTTCCCAGTCTTTATTTTAGGGGTCTCCAGGCTGAGGACACACCAGGAAGCATCACAGCTGAAAAGAACTGTGTGCCTAGGTCAAAAGGTTCAGAGAAAGAAGTGATGCAGTTGCTATTTTATTAAGCACTTATAAAGACTGACATCCTTTACTTTCTAAAACAAGAAAAAGCTGGATCATGCAATTTTTTTACATATTTGCCAAAAATATATAAAGCACTGAACATTAGCCAAAATCAGTACTTCAAGTTAAGTGTTGCTTGCACTGACATATGAACTTCTGACTTCTACTTCCCTTTATCTTCTTCCAATGACAGTGAGATTGGGGGAAACTCAAAACATAGTCTGGTGCTGTTAAACTCTGCTTCCGAGAAAGAGCTCTTGCAAACCAAAGGATGTAGTTTTCCACAGCTGATTCCTAGGACAAGGCTTAGTGGGAGGAATCCCTCTCACCTGGGCTGTTGGTCTTTCAGGGTCCCATTGTTGGAGTACAAGAAATGAGGGAAGGGAGAAGTTGTGCTTTGTGGTAGGAAAAAACTTGCTGGTTTACACACTGCATTGTATGGATATTGTTTTATAGAACTGAACTACTGAATTGGGAGTATGTGAACATAATCCAGGAAAGCATACAAAAGAAACATTCTGCATACCATAACAAAGGGGCTCTTCTCAAGGCAGCCACAGGTTTTAAGAACCTCAACTGAAATGGAAGCATAGACATAAAAATAGAAGGTGTGATTAAAGTGTCACTGTACATACAGATAATTCTGAGGAAATTAAAAGAGAAGAAAAGTAAATTAACAAAATTATTGAAATGGATGCATTTGTTAGCAATATCATACCCAAGTAAAGTGGGCACACTTAGTGCTAAAGGAGTTCCACTAGCTATTTCAAACTAGGTTTCCTACCCATTCATGTCACTTCTGTACCTGTTGCTCTCTGTGTTTCACAAGATGTAATGACCTTCCATCCCTGCCGTGGAACACAGAAATGTTTCTGGCTCTGGCCCTGCAGACTGGTGTGCTCTGGAGTGCAGTCAGGTTGTTGTCAGCTCTGTGACTTCCTGGCATTGGCCCATGACGACCACACAAGGGTGATGCTGCTGCAGTGTCAGTGTCTGCTGTGAACCCTCCCTCTGTCAGCAGGAACAGACTTCACTCCCACCCAGGGCTGCTCCTGGTTGATGGATACACTGGTGATTCAGGTCCCTTGATAAAAGCCCCAACTGCCTTTGCTTGGACATGCAGGACATTGTGTTGCATAAGGTGAGAGAGAGACCTGGTGATGCTCCAGGGGGTCATTGCTTTAAGTGCACTGTTCCCCTTCTCCTCTTTAGTATCAGTTTAGCATGAGTTTGCTTGCATGGGAGTCTTTCCATGTGCCCATCTATACAACTTTACAGACTTTTACTTTTGCAAAATTTGATAGTGATGCCTCTTGTTTCATGGCAGAGTAGCCAAGTGTTTCCTCTTTTACCAGACTCCATTAAGTAACTGAGTTCAGAATTTGCAGCTTTCAGCATCCAAAGTCTGAATAGTATTGCTCATGGACATTGTGGACTCAACACTTCTGTCTTTGACATAGTGGCTCTGCCCTTATGTACTGGTTTGTACATACAAAAAGATGTACTTTTCTGTAAGGGTAGATCCAAATCTAGAATTTGCTTTTCCTTAAATGCTCTTCTCTGTGTTTTCTGAGCTTGTTTTTCTGGGAATTATCACAGTTCTGCCTGGAATGCAACAAACTTTCTCTCCTTCTCTCTCTTCATCTTGCACCTACTTTCTCATTCCTTCTTTCCCACAGTCCCTCTGGCTCTTTAATCAAGGAGTTCTACAGTAGCCAGAACAGTGGCTGTCCTGGATGTCTATTTCTTCCATACTATTTGTCATGTGTTTATATGAATAAAGATAATGAGAAATATGCAATCAGAAGAGCAAGTCACCTTTTCAATGTTTTGCAATCCTGTGCATCCTCCAGACAGCTTCACACCTGTTTAGAGTGTGTGTAATGGGAGTGAAGTGCCATTTGAGTTGGGACTCTTTTGGATGAAAGTATTTCTAAAACTAACAACATAAACAGCACCACTAAAAACTCTCCATACCCACCAGAGCTCCAGACCCACGCTAACAAACTACTCAATCTGTCAGGACTGCAGACTTGGAGAAAAGTGCATTTGTATGAAGAAGTATTTAGGTTTGATGCTAGCAGGAAAACTTCTGTCTTTGGACGCCAGAGCTCTTTACCAAAAGCCAAAATTCCAGTGGGAATTCTTTAACTTGTTCTTCTGCAGCACCTTATTTGCTGTTTGACTGCTGCTTCCCATTCTAATGCTGGATGCAGTGTTTCAGTAGGATGGAGAGCCTGGGAAGTACTTTGGGGCAGATAGGCTTAGCAATGGTGTAATCCTGTTGACTGGCTTCACACTCACACTCTGGTTATCACCCAGAAACAGCACCACTGAGGTCAGAGTTTTTATCAAAGTGGTGGCAGAGGATGGTCACACTCCTGGTTCTCAGAATTTTTCCACAGCTGTGACTGAAATCTCATGTGCGAGTAAGAGAGGTCTAGAGGGCAAGCAGTTAGAGGCATTGCAATAGCAGGGATGAGGATGAAGTGTTAATCAGGAAGGGGAACAGGTGTCTGCAGATCCCACACTGGTGATATCCCAAGGATATGTGAAGGGATTGCATCTGTGCATCCCCTACACCAAATTCCTCCCCTGTTAAGGTTGTCCCTGCTGTGAAAGAAAGTGGGCAAAGTAGCTCTGTGCAAACAGTTCCATGCCAGGAGACAGACCCTCTGGGGCCCTGCCCACCATTTCCTTTCCCTTTACCTCTGCAGGGCCGAGGCAGGAGAATGGGGCTGGACCATCTGGTCCACAGTGTAAAATCAACACACACACTTTGAATGGAAAAATGCAATTCAAAATACAGTGACTCACAGGGCCCTTTTCTTTTCTGAAAGATCACAGTACCTCACACTTCATAACTTTACCCCTGATTATAGAAACAGCTGGAGAGGGGCTTGGAAAATGCACTTTAGATGGAAAACAATTTTGGTCTTAAGTGTTGTAAAGCAAAACCCACCTCAAAAGAAAGCTCTCATGACCTGATGTATTCCCTCTGTGTTTTTCAGATGAAGGAGCCCCAGAGCAAAGGAGATTCGCTGCCCAAGGTGGAGCCCAGGAGCCTCTGGGGTGGTGAGGACACAGGTATGTGTGGTGAGGACACAGGTATGGGTGGTGAGGACACAGGTATGTGTGGTGAGGACACAGGTACGGGTGGTGAGGACACAGGTATGGGTGGTGAGGACACAGGTACGGGTGGTGAGCTGCAGGGCGGGCGGCGGGGCTGAGTGGGCAGGGTGCTCTGTGTCTGATGTGCCTTCGCTCTGGGCTGCAGTGCTTTGTCTCCAGGCCAAGCCTGACTGAAGGATGTTTTTCATGTCAAAATGAGACACAGGCTCTCACCCACTGAGCGTTTGCTGGGCAAAAACAACAACTGCCTCACTTGTGGGCATGGGCACAGCACACAATGTGCAGCACGCAGGCTCCAGAGGAGCTATGCCATGACACAGTGAGGAGAAACAACAGGATTCCAGCAGATCTGTTTAATGAGCTGTCAGACACGTTTCAGCATTGAGCCGTGGTGTGAGCAGAGCTCTTGTTAGCTGCAGCAAGAGTCCTGTGAATGCATCTGAGGGCAAAAGTGGCCACCCAATGACCCCTGGACTGTATGCAGGAGAACTGAGCTGTGCACAAAGAGAAGCCTCAGTAGTTTTGGCATAGATAGAATAAATTATGTTGAGCTCACATGCATTCTTATTACTCTATCGCCTTAATGTCTTGGAGTTCTGCTTTTTTGGAGGGATGAGGAATTTTTTTAGTGTACTTTGTTTGTCTTTCCCTTTGCTTAATCATAATCTTAGATATTATTTACAAATGGAAAGTATACCAGATTAACTTGGATTGTTGGTGCTATGGCTAGATTATGTCAGAACTGCATTTAAGCCAAGAAAAAAATTACCCCTAAAAATGCTGCGACTACACAGGGCAAATGCCCCAGCAAACATAAACTGCTCCTAACATGACAGTAGATGTCTGATCCTGAGGCAGATTTCCCTTGGATTTTTAGGGATTTTCTTCCTGCTTCCTTTGCCATTTTTGCAACTGTTCCCCTGGGAAAAATCCCAGAAGCCTCTGTCCCCATTAGGAGGAAATCTTTCACTTCCTTGCTTTGATTCTGAATACTTAATGCTCTTGGTTAATTCCCCTGACCTATAACCAGTCTTGGCTTCTATGCGTACACATTAAATCCTGATCTAGATGATAAACTTTTATGAAACACATTTAGAAATAAATATAATTAGCTAAACACACTCAGTCAGTCATGAGATCTCACAGTAGTGTGTGAATGTTGCAAATTACACTGATTCCTAAGCAGTGGTAGCTATAGCTATAATATTTTTTTCCCCAAAAATATAGGAGTCCACACAGGGAAGCTGATTTAACTAATTTGAGTGGTGTTTTCTTTTGCCTGAAGTGCACTAAACCAGTGATTACCCCACTTTGAGCTACATGTGCAATAGGAGAGCTCTTAATGTCCTTTTTCTCGCCCCTGCTCTCTCTTCTCTACCATGTTGTTGTCTTCTCAGTTAAGTCCACAGCTGCCTACACGTGAAACCACATCTGGGGAATGACCCAGTTAAAAATACAGTATTTAGGCACCACTTCTTGGCAGTGGTGATGAGATGGGGGATGCTGACTGCTCTTTTACCCATGTTAATTGGGTATCCAGGCTAATTTCAGTTAAAGCAGAAAAAGTGCTCAGGGCTCTGGGACCTCGTTCCAGAGTAGTTGAAGTTTAAGGGCTCTTCTGCCAGGACAACTGCCAATTGTAAAGATTAGAATTTCATGCCCATGGCATTTCTCAGTTTAATGAAACATCAGCCTTTTTTCTACTTTTCCCTCATCTTTTCCAATAAAGCCCTATTTCTTGACACAAAAGCTAGCTCAATTAAAAATGTGATGAAAGTGCTCTAAAGGCACAGCTTGAAATTCAGCTTTGCAACTTAGAGAATTATTTTACATTTGATTTTTCTTTTAATGCATTAATTTATACACTACAACATGGTAGCAGATCAAAGGTCTAATAAAACCTAATTGCAGTTAATATACCTGGCTCTCTATGTGTCATACTGAACTTGCACTAAAAAAGAAATGTAACAGTCTGGATTGAAGACATGGGAAGTCCTTCCAGATTTACCTGCAGGACAACCTTGAGCTGATGCTTCAGCCACTGGTGTCAGGCAGGAAACAGAGCTCCATGGAGACTCAGTTGCTGCAATATGGAAGATCTGTGATGACTTCGCATTCTAAATTTTTTTGTGAAAAACTGTGCTTCCAGCACTTGTAGCTCTGAATAGTTTTTCTCAAATAAAAACCAAAACCATGATTTCCCCTGAGTTCAGACCCCTGCAAAGGGGGTGGTGCTGTCACAGTTGTCACTGTTTCTTGTGACGAAGAACAGACAACGCTCTTCTGACTTACAGAAGAGCTGGCTGAGGACGAGAATCAGTGCCCATCTGTGTCCTGTTCCCTCTCTTGAGTATGAAGGAAGGCTGGACAAGCTGGGTTTAACTTATTCCTGGAAATACTCAGTAGTGGGGAATCCTCCATGTCCATTTCATTGGACAACCCATGCAGATATAACATAGAACTAAGTATTTGTGGGGTTTAACAATTTATTTGTTTTTAATTGGTATCTTTTCTTGTTGATTTATAAATCTGATACCTGACTTACCAGACCATATAGTAAAGGAGGTCAGCCCCAAATTGGCCAAACCAGAGCCCTGGATGATTACTTCCAGAGTGTGGCATTAGGTGAAGTTTCCAGAGGATCTGCTACATTGCTGCAGTTGTGAGGGATGAAGGCAAGGGAAGGCAAGAGGATGAAAAAGACATCACTGGAGAAAATAGCAGGGTGATGAGGAGATACCATATCCAGATCTGACCTTTTCTCTTGCCCTAACATTTCCTTCACAGTATCCCTTCCAGACAGTATGCAAACTGTCTTTATTATGTTTGATGTCCTGTTATGGAACATGAAGATTCCAGCAGGAATCTACATTTTGGCAAGACCTTCAGGGCTTATAGGAGAGTAAAAAACGTTTGAAAAGCAGTACAGGGGTCATCATGTACAAGGTTTTTGTGCGTTATGAATACAGCTAAACAATAAATCACACAAATGCATGGGTTGTTGCATGATTAATAGGGTAAAGCTCTAGGAAAATGTGGCACAGAACAGAAGCCGAGTGTCAGGGGTATCCTGGTTGTTCATTTCTAGTGATTGGCTCCTGCCCAAGGAGAACTATTGCTTTGAATTTTACAGACATTGAAATAAGCTAATTAAAAAGGTCATATTGAATGAAGATCCCACAGGAAAAGATGCTATAATTTTCTGTATTTTCTTATGTTGCTTGTAGAAGTGACCTTGTCAGTGGGTATGTGCTTATGTTGCTTCCTTACAGGGAAAAAATACAATTTTTTTCTTCAGTAGTGGTAGCCCAAAGTTTCTCTGTTTTATATTTTTCTGCAATACATTTTGCAAGAGAAATCAGTGTGGCTGGACTTCTCAAAGGGTGAGTGAGGTTTGTCCAGGACAGGTTTGTCCCTAACCAAGGCAGAATACAGTGCAGCAGCGCGCTGGAATTCATCAGCCCTTAGCAGCACACAGCACAAAGAGATCAAGCAACAGAACAGCCTGACTGAGGGGACTTTTCTTCCTCTTCACACCAATGCAAACACCCTGAGATAAATGTGTTTCAGAAGAGAGAAGGGCTAACTAAGGCTTGCTAAGCACCAGCCCCTGATTCCCTTCCAAGGCCCTAGGACAGAGCAGGCTGTTCCCAGATTGCCTCAGGAAAGGGTCGAAAGCCTCTTCTAGGACACCTTCTGCTTCTTGGGTTCCTGCTCAGGACATGAGAGACTTCTGTTCATGCGGAGAAGAAACTATCTTTTAAACTTTCCCATGAAAACTGTGGTGATGACTGATGTCGAAGACTGTTGGAAAACCTCAGAAATCTTCCCACTTCTCAGGAATTTGTGGACCAAGGGGTGTGATCTCAGTCACATTATAAATTGTTTTAACAATCACAGTGCTCTTTGATACCCTCTGTAGTCTCAAGCAGATTCTTTTATATGTTTTGTCACTGTACTTCTCAGAAGGTGATTTGTAAATCTGTTCAGTGGTGAGGGAAACGAATTAAAAGCCTTTTATTGTAATCAGAATTTAATATGGTCTAGCAAAATTGCTTAGTTTACCTGAGATATGCTATCATTTTCATTTAGTCTCTCACATAATTTCAACAGCATTGTCTTGAAATAATTACTGAAGAAGACAAGCTCTCATCTGTGTAAAGCACAGCAGCATAAACTCATTTACTGCAAATTAAAACAGATGGAAAATTGCTGTTGCTTTTAATATGGCTGGACAAAAAATAAGATTGCAAATCTGTTAAAAGAAAATGCAAAACTGAGGCTTACAATCTTTCCTAAACAAAGTATTTATAGCACCCCAGTAAAAATAAGTGAATTTATTCATACTAAGGAATTAGAAACTTTAAAAGAAACACCTCTCTATAAAAAAAACATTTGGATGCCTGTAGACAGCCCCAGGGGAAAAAATAATTGAACAAAGATTTCATTAGAATCACTCAGAGAAAAGACACAAATATTGAAACAACAAATAAAGAAGGTTCATTCTAGAAGCACACCTATATATCACTATGTGGATGTGAATCATCCCACTAAAACTAAGAAGGCTGCTTGTCTACAAATAAAAACCAGTGTCTGCACTGGTTTGTAGAACTGAGAGTATACATTCTAACACAGAGTGACCTGCCATGGCCTGGGCTCTATGGATGCCCTTAAGCTCAAGACCAGCCTGGCTGGGGAAACAGAGATATTTCTTCATGCACACAAATTTTTTCCTCCTAGGTCTGTTAGTACATAACAGATGTATCAGAATCCCAACACAGTTTTAACAACAGAAAGTACAGGTTCTGCACATGTCCTGGGCCCTCAGCATCGTGCTCTGCCTGCACATCTTCCAGCACTTGCACAAATGTAGATTTGAAGGGGAGTAAAAATTGAAGGCACGCTATCTGCATGAGATGTATTTCATTTAAAGCAAGAGTTAGAGGTATTCTCCTTATTACCAGAATTACCTTAGCTGTTCTACTTGGTTTATATGATCCTTCACTCAAAAAAAGAAAAATGTATTCTTCCTCTTCCCATTCAGGAGGGATTGGCTAAATGAGGGACAACATGAAGAACTCTACATTAAGTGTTTTGACGGAACAAATACATGGCTTTGGTGTCATAGTGTTTTTTAGAGGGCCCCTGTGGATCACCCATCCCACTCCAAGGCCAGACTATGATCAGTGCTGGAGCAGGTCAATGTGGATTTAGTCTGGTCAAGGCTTGGAAACCTCCAGGGATAGGGTTTCCTCCAGCCCTCAAAGCAACCTGTATCCAGGCTACTCTATGCTCCAGGTGGGCATTTTGTCTCCTAATGGCCAAGCTGAACACTCATCTTGCTGCCATTGCCCCCTCTTGCACCTTCTGTCATCACTGGGAAGAGTTTGGTTCTGATGTCATTGTAGCTCTTGATCATGAAATCATAGGCTGCTGCTCAACTGCCTTTGACCTCCTCTTCATCAGATGCTCAGATGCATGCTCAGATGCATGCTCAGATGCTCCTCTTCATCAGATGCATCAAGCTCAGCTCTTCAGCCTCTCCTCAGTGCTCCTGTGCACTAGAGCCTTGACAGCCTTTCACTCTGGCTCCCTCCAGTTTCTTAACATCTTTCATGAGGTGGGTGGCCAAAATTGTCCCGGTTTCCAAATCCTACTTGACTTCACCCTATGAAATAATAACATGAGAAATGATCTCAAATGATTTTGAAGCTGACTTTGTCTCATGATGTAACACTGAAGGTGACTGTAGCTGATGATGCTGCTTTCAGAGAGCTGGCTTCAACTTGAAGCAGCCAGGAAGAAAGAAAGGCCTGAGAGAGACAAGAATGTGAAATGAAGAAACAGATTAAGCCAAAAATGTCACTCCAGGGAGTAGTGGAAATACTGGAAAGAAGACAGAGGACAAAAACAAAGCTGAAAAAGAAGACCAAGGGAGCAGTATAGGAAATTACACCGTAACACTTTTGTTACACTGTGATCCAGACAAATGTACATTAATATGATCTACTTAGCAAATGGGGATAGGTCAAGTTTGAAATCATTTAAGCTAAGAAGTTTCATTCTCCAGAGAGGGAAAAGCCAATGGCAAAAACAGTCCTCCAAATAATTGTCTTGCTCTATATCATTGAGCATGCTGCTCAGGACCTTCATGATGACAGCCCTTGAAATACATCTTTCATTTATTTCAGTCCCTTTATAAGTCTGCAGGAGAATTACATTCCTGTTTTGGAGCGAAAGGTCCAAAATATCCTCTGTTAGGGATTTTGTCTTAGCTTTCTGTGCTGCTCACTTGTACCAGCATACCCAAACTTGCCTGCCAGCTGACTGAGGAATGACTTAATAAGGGGAATCAATCTGGGATTTGAATTGGCCCTCCTGGAAATGCTATTTGAAGTCTTCCAAAACAATGAACAAATTGTCCATACAAGGACTTCCTCTACAAATTACTTCATTGCATTGAGGGCAGTACACTACCCTTCCCACAACTCTGCAAACATCTGACTAACATCAACTTGCTCAAGAGAAAATGAATAAGCAGAACTTCACTTTACACAAGAAGAACCGTCACATTTTTGGACTTTTTCCTGGGTTCTGGAAAAACCAATCACATGACAAAACCAAAGGAGTGAACAGCCCTGACATCACAAGGGCTGTCAGTGTACTCCAGACTAGATAATGTTTACAGAAAGATGATGAGGACTAAATTTCTATCCTGTCAAAGCTGTGTATGGTAAATAAATGCTTTGGCATGCAGGATCAGAAAGGGCCTTCATCATGTTTGCACCTTGTTGCTGTGCATATTTCCCCAGAGTTTTTGTAGCACAGATGTAGCCCAAAGTTTTTGGAGGTAAGAGAGAATCAATTCCTCTCAGAAAATGCAGCCTGGAAATAGCTTTCTCTTTTTATAGAAGCCAGAGCATTGTTTATTGATTCTTGCAGCCCAGAATGGCTCTCCAACACTGCTATTTCCGTGGGATGTTGTGTTTGTGTGACCTGCCTTCAGCTGTTGTGCCGTGTTGCTATGTGCAAAGGCTGACAGCTGGTGTGTTTCGCTCCCAATTAGTGCCTGCCTTTCACTCCAGAGTGAAGTAATACCTAAACACACGGCCAGATTCCAGTTCTCTATGGAAATGCCCCCAAAACAAGTGAAAATACTACCAAAACACATGCTTTGTACCCATTTCCTGATCAGTCACACGATACTTCCTCTTTCTATATGGAGTTCCCCACACACTCCCACATAAGTTCCTTTTTTTTTTTTTTTTTTCCTTTCTTAGCAGTCTAAACATTTCATATTGTGAAAAGAATTCAGCATCTCAGCAGTTCCACATTTCTTGTAAGCTGGGCCCACAGCAGTGACACGATGCTGAGCCATGCTCTGGATGATGGCATATAGCCTGGAAGCCTGCATTTCTTCCTGTGGAGCCAATTCAGAGTAAAATGGGATTTTGAAATATATTTCACGATCTCCTGTGAAAAGGACGGTGTCTCACAAAACAGGACTTTTTACAAGTTGATAGCTGTAATATATTGATAAAATAGTTTTTAATCAGTTTAGCATTTTTAAATTGCTTAAAGAGCATTTTAATTGCCTCTTTGCTCCAAGCAAAGGTTCTCACGGTCCAGTACCTCATCTCCACTAATGGTTCATGTTAGATACCATTCAGAGATGTTTCACAGTCTTTGACAGTGCTAGAACATCAGTTGGTGACCTAAAACAATAGCTGCATTTTTTTTTCTAAGTAATCAGTAAAGCAAAAGAAACATGGAAATAAATGAAATAATATTCTCAAAATAAAGGCAAGTTAGTGGACGCCCAAGGCTTAGCTTCATTATATCTTTTTTGTGAATTTGAATCTTATAGCTGTGCTGCACAAGGTGATTCATTGATAGTTTTGCAAAAAAATAAATAATCCCTAAATTAACAGGGATTAGGACTTGAGAGACACTGTTAAAGGCACAAGATACTGAGAAATGCCCTGAGAAGTTTATGCCCTTTCCTGGCAGCCACAAATAGGCTTATACAACAAAGTGGGACCTGATGTATCAGTCTAATAATATTCTTCAATATTTAAAACCACCACATCTGAGAATAAAAATGCATATAAAGAGAAAACACTCATTACATTAATGAAATAATGTTGGTTCTCAGTTTCTAACCTTATAATAGACTTTCCTCCACTCTGAGAACAAAACACATCTTCTTCTTAAGCTGTTTTTAACAAATATGTTCACTAGTTCATTAGTCATTACTGTACATGCAAATATCTTTCAGTGAGCACAAATGCTTGAATAGGAGTCATTTTATATTATTCTATGATTCAACTCACACAGCCAAAGTGGCTTGGAAGTTCACTAGTTGTGGTTGCAGCATGTAAAGACAAACATACTTGAAATAATCAAGGCGAATGCTCTGGGGTTTCAGTACTTACAGACCTTTCATCAGTGTGACCTGAGACTACATAAAAGAGTTGAAAGTTCTGTGTATGCTGCTCAACAGAGTTAAACAATCTAGAATAAATATGTATTAAATTAAATGCACAATCATACCTATATACATGTATATGCACATAATACTAAATATGAGAAAACTGTGGTCTGTAAAAAGGACTTCACAATGCTATCTCCAGACAAAGCTGAGCATACTTTACTACTCTGTACTATCCATTTTGAAACAGATCTAGTGAAATTAAAATAGGATTAGGCAGATATAGAGTTACTAGTCAGCTGAACCTGGCATATGCAGATCACTGAGTCTTTCATACTTTCATATCTCCAACACCAGCACTAACACTTTTTCTTCCTTTCTGAGAAATGTCTTTCCTTTCTGTGGCCCGTGTCTGCCACTAAGCACTAAGGAACTCAAAACTGTGGATCAGGTAAAAAACAGAGTGCTACTTTCAAACCTCATCAAACCTGGGAGAAGACAGCATTTGACTTTGATCCCAAGTACAATAGTTGTGATTTAAACCACTCATTTGAGTCAGTCAGTCTGGGTCAGTCACCAAAGGAGCAAAACTGCTGTCTGGTTTTGCTTTGTAGGAGGTGGGCTATATGTCCAATGAGTTGAGCATGGGATTGAAAGTCACAAGCCTCACAAACTGTTTACTCTATTTCAAGCTCATCATATGACAGTGACCCAAGTCATCCAACTTCCCCATCTTCTCATTCTTTAAAATGTCGCTGCTAATATTTGCCTGTTTGAAGGTTTAAAGGGCTCAGGATAAAAGCATGCATAAGTGAAAATCTTTGCTGAGTGAAAGTCATGAATAACAGCACTGGTCAGAGAGTTCCCTATAACTATAGAGAAATCCACAACGCTATGCTTTGCAAGTGACTAAATGCTGCCATTGGCAGCTAAATTATGCTCAGCCTTTCTGCATTCAAGCTTTAAATTTGCCCTCAGTGGCTCATCTGTCTACACTAGTGCTGAACATCAAAGGCAGAAAGTCTTGTTTTCAACCTCCTATCTCATTGGACAGTACTTTGCTTAATCTCTTATGTCTTAATTTCTTCACCTGCCACTTTATCTGTTTTTCTAAAGAACTCCACTGTCAACAAAATACAACCTGCTTAGTAATGTTTCCTATATTGTAGCAAGCTAAGGCATGTTCACAAGTCAGAGTTCCAGGACTTAATTTTTCTGCTGCTCTAGTAAAAATATATAGAGATTGTTGTGTCTCTTTCTCATATACTTTCTTTTATAAAAAATCCCTAGAATAAAATTCTATAGTGTTATTAAGCTTGTCTTGTGTGAAAGATCAAGGCATTATATTCAGCTAGGCAGTGACCCTCATCTCATGTTCTAATCTCTATCTCATGTTCACTAATCTCTATACCCTCAGTGAGATGACCACCCTCAGTGGTCATCTCACTGAGGGTATAGAGATTAGTGTCACACTGAGAACTGAGTACCAGCCACACTGCATTCACCAGCAATCCAATAAGATAAACCTGCTCTTCCCCTTTCCTGCATGCAAGAATTTTCTGAAAAAAATTTCATATGATAAAGTTCTGATGGGAGCACTACAGAAGTATCACAACTGCTTGGAGCAAGGCACACTTGCAAATCTGTATTCCTTTTTTTAAAAAAAAGTTTAAAATAACACTGCAGTGAAGGCATGTAAGATCAATAACACCATGCCTTGCCCACTAAGTGGGCTGGGACATGTCTGCCTCCAGCTTCAGCTGTGCCAGCTGAAGAGGCTGTGCCAGCCCAGCTGCTCATCACCTGGCTGACTAATGCAAGTCAGTGGGAGCTCCCACATGGAGATCTGCCAGCTGATCCAAGGGTTGGTAACACCCACCATGTGGGTGCTGATGAGCAGATGCAGATGCATGGGGGTGCAGATGCCTTTGCTGAAGGCTGGAAAGGTCATATATATACTCACAGCCTGTGGTCCACTGCATGACTGTGCATGGGTGGGTCTCTGTGCTTGTCAAACCTCCTGATTCTTATTCTTGCACTGGATGAAAATTTGGAGATAGTTAAATATGAGTTAAGAGGAAGAGACAAGAAATGTCAGAGGAAAGGTTGTTGGACATGATATACATAGCAGCAAATGCAAGAGTTGTTACACAGACAGCCAGGTTATACATTCCAGCATCTTCTCTTGGTCTTGAAGCCTAGTAAATCTATGGACCAAACACCTGAGCTTTTCTTTGCAGAGTCACACAAAGCAATTACAAAAAACTAAAGGCAATTTCTAGCAAAGTAAATAAAACTCGTATCAAAGGTTTCCAATTTACTTTGGTAAAGGTGTTAAAAAAATGGGCTAACTGGAACACTACAAAGAGATTCATGGTGCAGTGAATAACTGAACGGGTTTGAAAATGGCATCGCGAAATGAAAAGAGAAAGTAATGCTGGGAATGTTTGTGGCTTTTTCCTTCTGTGTCTGCCTATGAAACAGCTGTGGGATTTCTTTGTCTTACTGTAATATTCTTTGTGATGATCATGTGCTGTGGGAAAAGCACTTTCCTGGCATTTCCAACATGTTGGATTGTGGCAGGCCATGCTACCAGTTGCCAGTTCTCACTGAGGGTATAGAGATTAGTGTCACACTGAGAACTGAGTACCAGCCACACTGCATTCACACTGCATTCATAATCAATATGATTATACTTCCTTCCTCCCCCACAAATCTAGATTCAGGTCCTTCCTGGAACAACAGCCTTTTAGGTGCCAGTGCTCCAAAGTCCCCCACTTTTCACTGTGATGGGTGGCTCCTGCTGGGAAGGGAACCAGGGCTATAGTAATATCAGATATCTCAGTGGAATTCCTCCAAGGTACAGCAAATGCCTCCACTGCCTGCTCTGGCTCTTGCCATCCAAAACTGTCTGTTTACAATGCATGTAAACCTTACAAATAAGGTTGGCACATAGGGAATATATATTGCTGTACAGTAATCTTAATTCAGATACTAGCATGGGAGAAAGTTAGCTCTGCATTTAATTTTTGGTGCTGCCCCAGATCTCCCTCAGATGAGACACATTGTCTACCCTGTGGTTCAATTCCCACCTTTGTAAAATAGAACTAATATTTTCACATCTCTCTGAGATTATATCAGGCACAGTGCAAGGCAAGATAATGTCAATTAATTTCAAGAAAACTGGTATGTCTAGTATATCCACTCAACACACAACCACACAGGGCTGCTAGCTGGAAGACATGTATAATCCAACCTTGAGGAGTACTATGGAGAGTTATAACAATGTTACCAGTATTCTTTCAGGTCCATAACTAGACTGGACTAAGGTTGGGAATCTCTGGCTCTGGCTAACATATATGGTGTTTACACTTGCCACAGGACTTCTTCTTTTATGTAAATATATATAGGCCAGGAATAAAATGACCAGCTCTCTCAGCATACATTGACAAAATTACTTTCTAAAGTGATTCCACATCTTTTACATGTAAAACTTCAGAAATAAGAAAAAAAAAAACCCCATCCATAATTCAAATCAGCCTCTACTTATCTGTGGGTTTCAAGACCAAACTCATTCAAATAAACAGCAGACACTGCCTTATTCAGGCCACAGATGCAGAGCTGCCTTCAGGGTGCTTATCTGTCTTATCTGTCTCCTCTGACCAAGGAGGGTACATTTGGTGACTATATGTGCCTAACTTGAGTATCAAAACCTAAGGGAAGTAAATATATTGTGAATGAATATATAAATATTTTTACTCCATTTTGGACCAGTTACCTAGGGCAAAATTAACACTTCTTCCCTTACTCTCTACCTTAGACTAATTTGTCTACATTCAGAAATGCTGTAACAACCCTACATTTATCTGGGTTCTGCAAGAGACCCAATATCTTCTAAAATTATAAATCACTAAGCACAAATCACTATAGATAACCCCCTATTCATCATGCATATTTTGCACCTTCTGCCCAGGACACCTTTTAACACTTCTTGAAAGAAAATGTCCTACAAATAATAAGGAATATCGAAACTCAGCGTGATGGCAAGAGACATGATGGTATCACCAAGAGGAAAAGCATTGACACCTGGCAGTGTGTGTCTTCCTTTATCAGACCTCTGTTTTCACATTGCCAAAAATCAAACTTGTTTTGAGTTAAGACCCAACTGAACAACTCTCTGTCAAAAACTCCTCTCTTTGACAAATTCTCTCACTATTTACATCATTTAGTACCTTATCTCCAGTGTTGCTGGAGGACTTACAGGCTTAAAAAGATCTTTTCTTTCAAGATAATGAACTGATGATGATGACAATCATGATCATGGGGGTTTTGTACACACATAAAGGACATTGAGATATCATGATAGCCAACACCTAGTGGAACACTAGATGAAGAGATAAGAGAAAAAGAGATGACCCCACAGCTAGGTTAGTTCAACTGACATTTGTATTTCAGCACATCTATTTCATGCAAGACGTGCAAGGAAACTTGTTCAGATTATGCCCTTGTCAGAAAATGCATAAATGCCCTTCTGCTATTATCCTGTAAAAACTAGTTTTGGAAGAAAACGTCTGAGTGCAGGAGTCAGCTGACAGTGTAGGCTTACACTGTTCATTCTGGAGCTCCTCACATAAGGCTGCCTTGTGACCAAAGGAAACCAGCAGACTGAACTCATAGCATCACTAAGAATGTTCATTTTTCTCATGACTTGTTTTTCATCACTTTTCCATCATATGTTTTCACCTCCTTTTCCATATTGCACTATTCAGTTCTGCTAAGACTAGATCCTGTGCAGTCACAGCACATGAAATTTCATAATATCAATAATGAATTCAAGTATCTGTCATCCAGTGCAGTTTTATGAGGACTCTAAGCTAGACAGACTACACAATACTGCAAAGACTTTTACTAACCTTGGGGTGGCACACTCCCAGGAAGACACGCTCAGGGGAAGGTATACAAACACGGTTTTCCTGCAGTCATCCCTCTCTGACTGCTACAGGCTGAAATACCTGCAACATTTACTCATAAAGTCACAGCGACAACAACTGTGTTAGACTCTAATCCATGTGCTGGGACTAAAATGGAGCTCAGGGCACTGTTTATCAGCTGTTTTAACTAGAGGTCAGTTCATCTAAAGAATACTGTAATTTTCCACTGGTTTCTACAAGCATGGGAATTACTTTTTTTTCACAGCACAGCCCTGCATCACTCTGTGATCCTGTGAGCATAATCCCTTGGCACTAAAGCCTCTTACTGACAATGCAGTAAACCTGCTCTGTAAGCATCAGAAAAGGGAAATAAAAGATGTTCAAATTTGTATTTCACAAAATATGACACTGAAATCAATTAGATGTTTCCAGATCAATAGGGGCTTCAGTCAATAAACCTCCTGTCAACACAATGTCTAGAAGACCTGTTGACAGCATTTGAAAGCTCCTGATTTAAAATCTCTGTTGGGGTTGTTATTAAAGCTGTTACTCAGTTACTTTATCTGTTCGCAGACACCATTTATGGGGTCAGCATGAAGGTCTCAACTGAAAGTTTTGGCTGTTGCACATAAAACTTAATTACAAGGTCAGAGACTTTTGCTCAGTATTTACAGGAGGAAAATAAAAGCTTCTGAAATTTTGCTTCAGAGGACAGATGCTGTTAAGGAGTGCCATTGTCTTCTATAGTTGGGGACCGTGTCATTCCTGCAGTTCAAACTGAACTGAACTTCATCTTCATTTAATTAACCCAAAGCCAAATACTGCTGAAAATATTTGCAGAATTTGAAGAACTTTCCTTCCAGAGTCAGCCAAGTAATTCTAGGAACCTGCTGTATCCTAAGGTCTTGATTCAGTAAGATAAGTAAGCAGGAATTCATTTATTCAGCATTGAATTCATTGCCAAACTGAAGTTCAGAAGTTATCAGAGAATTGAATTCCTGAAGGATTGAGGCACTGAGTTCCAAATCAGACAATGAGGACCAGTACAGAATCAGAAAGGAGCTCACAGGTTCATGAAGGCTGCTGAAGCCTCTGACCTTCCTGAAGGGCAAGAGGGAGAAGTTTCTGTGTGCCCTGAGAGCAGTGTCAGGCAGGACTAACACCTGCCTGCCCAGCACAGAGGAATAAGCCCTCCAAACAGCAGTTGAGCTGTACAAATTTACACAGCTCAACTGCTGCTGAATGTGCTTTGAAGTGCTTTGAGCAATACAGGCCCACGCTAGTGATGAGCTGCTGCTTGTTCTTTAAGATAAATCAATTCACATCCCTCCTGGCTTTACTTCAGGTATGTCCCAATCTCTGAGTCAGCAGGACCCTGGGGTGACCCATACCAGCATGTTTGTGTCTGCTCTGCCCTCTGCCTAAGTGTTCCATGCTTCCAGCAGAGTCTGTGTCTTTCTGCATCTCTCGCAGCCTGGATGCGGGGCTGTTTTGAACGCTGTCATGGTGAAGAGCTTGATGAGCAAGTGTTTACCTAGCGCTACTTTTGCATGGAATACATGTACTTGGCAGAGCCAAATGCTTCACATTAGGTTACAAATCAAATCAGTTCTTTTCCTTCTTGCCAGTGAGCAGCAGTTCCTGGAGTTTTCTGGTACAAATAAAACAGTGTCATGCCACTCAGATGTGCAGTGTAAGATTGTCAGAAGGTGAGGATGTGTCCAAAGTCCATGCAGGTCAGTCGGGGTTACTGGGTTAGCCGGTCACTTATCATTATCTAATATTGCAATATGACATGAGAAGGAAAAAACAGGCAACTATTCAGGGATATGCTTCAACCCATCCCTGGCTTACAGGGATTTGTGGTACGGGAACATTTCAGGTCAGACATGCTGCCTGTGTAGTTAAATCTTGGGTGTTTTTTTCCTACTGATTTGTCCACCCATTCTTTAACACATCCACTCTTTTGGAGTTGTGTACATCCTGGGCCAAAGAGTTTTATAAACTTTTAGTATTCTGTTTTTGGAGTCTCCCTTTCCCTTTTATTTTCAGCATCTACCCTCTTCCTTATTATTATTCATTTTGCTTTGAAAAACTCTTAATTTATAATTTCAGGACAGTTTGTCAATTTTTTAGGCTGAGATAACAAGTAACATGAGTGTGGAACATCACTGTGATTCTTTGATTGTTTTCCTGTATTTACTTTTTAGCTGTACAGCCCTAAGCCATTGTCTATACAAATTTTTGATGTGATTTATTGAGATATTCTGAGGCTCTCATGTGCAAGACTTGGCATCTGAGAAATGGGATCTTTGATTACTTGTTCCTTTCTTGCACTCTCTCCTGCCTTTTAACTCTTGAGGCTTGCTGCCGTCATTGTAAGGAAGTTTAAAAATGCAACTTTAGGACACCCCGGGATTTGGAGAACCCAGTTATGAACTGCTTAAAACGCTACATTAACTAAAAAAATAATAATAATTCGTCCCTTGGGTGGCATTCCTCCCTTCCACGTTAAGAACATCGCGCTACGAGGCACGGCGGGCACGGGGAGGGGGCGAGGGCCGTGCCGGGTGCGGGGGCCGGCAGGTGGGTGCCGCACGGAGGGACAGCACAGCGGCTTCCCGCGGCGGGGCGCGGCCGGGGTGCGCGGCGCCGGCGCGGGCGGTGGCGGGCGGCGGGGAGCGGTGCCGCACGGGCGGACGGGGGGCGCCGCCGGGGCGCTGCCGGCGGAAGGCGCAGGGTGCCAGGTCGGAGCGGGGCGCCGGTCCCGCCCCGGCATTATCCGGCCGCCGGGGAAGCCCGGCCGGGAGCCGCAGCCCCGAGACCCCGCGGGCAGCAGCGGCAGCAGCCCCCGCCCCGCCGCTGCCCGTGCCGGACGGGACGGGAGGGGAGGGGGCGCGGGAGCCGCGCCGTGGGTGCGCGGCCGCTCGCACCGCGCCCTGGCCGGGGAGCGTGGGCAGCGCCAGCTTCCGTGGGGCAGGGCCGGCCGTGGCCGGCAGGTCAGGGAGGGCCGGAGCGGCCCCCCCGCCCCGCTCCGCCCGTGCGTGTGTTTGTGTGCGCGCTGATTACAGTAATTTTGAGGGTGATGTTGCAACGGGGCAGAGTGTGCGGGGCGGCCCGTGCTGAACTTTATAACGCGCCCGCATGTCAGCCGCCCTCGATAGCGCGTCCATAAAGGGGTCAGCGGGAGCGCCGGCCGGCCTCGCCGCCCTCGCCGCCTCCCTCCTGCCTGCGGGCCGCCCGGCCAGGAAGGGGAGTTATTCGGGATTGCAGCAGCGGCCGGGAGCGGGAGCCCAGGCACAGCCTCCGCGCCGCCGCGCCGCGCCCGGGGTCCCGACAGGCAGCAAGATGAGGGGCAAAGAGGAGAAGTCGTCCCTGAAAGGTGGGTTCACCGCTCCGCCCTGGCAGGAGAACTGTTCTCCACGGGGAAAAGAACCTTCTCCCAGCAGCGGGGTCCCCGCGCAGCGATGCATCGGGGGATACAGGCGGGTGCGTGCGGGGGGCAGCCGAGGCAGCGCTTGGCACGAACAGAGGCCAGGTGACTTGGCGAGAGCAGCGGAATCCTTGCAAAGAGACCGACGCACAGCGGGGGCGAGGGCACTGGTGTCGCCGGCTGGAGCGGGGGCGCTTGCGGGCGGCGTGGGGGGCCGCGGCTGAGCCGGCAGGACGGCAGTGGGTGTCAGCCTCTGGCAAGCTGTGCAGAACTGCGGGCGGGTTGTGCCCGAGACTGGGAGCCGCTTGCCTCTGTGCACAGCCGGCAGCAACGTGCCGGGGGTCATCGCCTTGTAGCCTGGAGATGCCAGCAGGGATAGGGGCAGGGGACGGGGACTCTGGTGACCCTCCCAACTGTGGATCTCGAGTGGTTTTTAACAGCAGTACTCTGAAAACAGCATGAAGATACAGAGACAACTGTCTGCTTCCCTTTCAATCTATCAAGCGGGATTTTTTGAGGATAGTTTTAAATCCCAAACTTTATTGTGGAATTTGTTTTTCTTTTTTTAAAATTTTTTGTTCTCCACTTACATTAATGACAGTGGCAATCTCTGTGTGCAACAGAGTAAGGAAAGCCACAAGTGAGAGAATTTAGAGCCCGTCAGCTGCAGTCCACATTTCCTTGCTTCTCCCGTCGCCGCTTCCTTCCCTGGCGCCGGCTCCCTTCCACTTCCCCGAACCGGGACGGCGGGGCCGGCCAAGAGCCCCTTGCTCCGGGAAGGCCACCAGAGGCGCGGAGCCGGCAATCCTCCCTCTTTGCTTTTTCCCTATAACACCATTGTAGCGCTTTTGAAAGCAACTCGCAGGGCTCTGTCTCTCTCTTCTCTGGGTCATCCATGTTGCCGTTCAAGGTGAGCAGCTGCCTGTGACGGCTGCCGTGCTGCGCTGCTTGCCCGCTCTCTCTCCCCTCCGAGGCGCAGGCTGCAGGCAGCTGCCAAGGGATGCCACCCAGCGGCCGGCATTGGTTCTGGGGGGAGGCAGCAGCAGCGGGTACCGAGGGAAAAAATAAAGAGTAAAAAGACCGACTCCGGGTGGGGGGAGGACGGGGGCAGGTTGCAGCTGGAGCGGCTGGCCGCAACCCAGCGCCCTTCGTTCAGACAGAGAGGCGAAACACGCGCATGAATAACACCCCGTCGGGTGGAAACTTCCAGCCGCCTGCAGGGCGCAGGAGCTCGGCTCCCCCCGACCCGTGCCAGGGCTGGGACGGGGATGCGCCCCGGCGGGGGAGCCTGGCGGCAGGCCGTGGTCCTTGCCGCGACCCCCGGGAGGAGGGCTCCGGCTGCATCCTTTCACCTTGGGCGCCGTGCATGCACCAGCGCTCCTGGTGTGCCCCCGGCGCGCCCTTGGGGAAACGACTGAGCCATTAAATCCCGGGTACACGGTGTTCCCAAATGACCGTGTACAGTAAAAACAAAATCTGCAGAGCGGGGCTGTTTCCCTTTCTCCCCCCCTCCCCCGTTATTGCACTTGTCCAGCCCTTGGTAATCTCCCCAGCTTTTCTAGAAGTAGATTTCTGCTCTCTTCCCAAGTTCAGGGAACGGATTTTTTTTCCCCTGTTGTTTCCCTTCTTGGCATTAATTTTTTTTTTTCCTTTTCCTTTTAGTTATGTCCCAGCCAGGATCAGGGCAGTGCACAGAAGGGACATTTGTTTGTTTTATTGAAAACCGGGCAGGAAATTTTGTTCTTCTGAGTCACTGCGGCTCCTTCAGGGAGACGTCAGCGTCCCTTATCGCCGCTCAGCCGGTGCGGCGGGACCGGGAGCGGACGCAGACTGCGGGCTGGTGGGGGGACACCCATGCTTTCGGGAAGAGGTGGTCGTCCTAAAAACACAGCCAGATTTCAACTTTATATAACCGTAAAATAAGTAGGGCCGGATAACAAAAGGGGGGGAGTGGGAGAGAAAAAGTCAGGGTTACGGGAGTTTGCTGTCAAGGGAAAAAAAAAGGATTTGACTCGTTTGCCTGTGGATGCTCGGCATCCTGAGGCAAGGTCCTGCGGGGGTACTGTGTGGGGGCTCCCCTGAGGGCAGCGCCCAAGGTAGGGCGGTGGTGAGGCAGCGACGATTGCCTTCCCCTCCCACCCTCGACATCCCCCGAGGCAGCCACTGGCCGTCCCCCACAGGACGTCGGGGGCGCGCTATCGTCGCCGCCCCGCCCCGGTCCCGCCCAGCGCCGCCGCCACTTAAACGCCGCCGGGTGCTTCGCCAAGTCAGTGCGGTGCTGGGAGCTGGTGGTACTGTGCTCTTGCTGTGTATCCCGCTCTCGCTTCAAAATGACCGTGAAAGCAGCTGAGGCGTCTGGTCCTACCTTGACTTACTCGAAGATGAGAGGGATGGTGGCCATCCTCATCGGTGAGCGGCGTGCGGACTTCTTCGAAGAGACTCAAGGGGCTGTGATTTTCTGTCACGGTGGCTTAACGATTTTGTTTCTCCTTTCCTTTTACTCTATAGCTTTCATGAAGCAGAGAAGAATGGGACTAAACGATTTCATTCAGAAGATAGCCACCAACTCCTATGCATGCAAGCAGTAAGTGTCAGAAATCTTGTGGGGAGGGGATTTCAGTCACAAATATCCCTAGATATTGCGAGGTCTAGTTTAAAAATAATGTTTGCTTACCGCAATTCCTGCGGCATTACTGTTACGGAAGAATTTATTTGTCTTGTTGAGGTATTAGTCACTTCGCAACCATCCCCGTGAGCTGGGTTTGGAACAAATAAGTCAGAGATTTCTAGGGACCCGTCCCTATTTTGTGCCGTACTTAGTGTGTATGTAAATTTCTTTGTATGATGGAACTTACTGTCGCTAGAAAAATTTTACTCTTTAAATCGAATGGGTTGTTTTGGTTGCCTTCTGTAGTAGACTCAACCAAAACTCTTTCGCGATACGTGCTTGCCCTCTGGTGGAAAGATCTGCCTGTGCTGGTCCCGGTAATTCCTGATCATGTGTGCTCTTGTCCTTGCAGCCCTGAAGTTCAGTCTATCTTGAAAATCTCTCAGCCTCAAGAGCCTGAACTTATGAATGCTAATCCTTCTCCTCCGGTAAGTAGATTTTACTCAGTGTGACGTTTTTAGAACATCAATTCGGCCACTAATAGAAGTGTAGCGAAATTAGCATCATGAGTATTGCATTAGTGCAATCTCATAGCACACTAATGTAAACAAGGAGGAATAGTTGGGTTAGACACAAACTTTGTTTCAAACATAAAAATGTTTAAGAAGAGTTATGAGTTGTTATTTCATTATGGAATGTGTCGAGGACTTCAACATGCACTTTTGAGTAAGCTATGGTTGTTAGACTCTTCTTAGGCAGTGCCTGTTAGTTAAAGATATCTGTTAGAGATCAAGTTTTAGTGGTAATAAGAGTGTTAATCTTTATTTTCAAGGTCACTTTATTTATATTTTTAGAAATGATAAATTGTTTGGACTCTCACTGCTGAGCTGTTTTAAGGAACGTGGTTTCTGTTTTTTTTTTTTAGCCCAGTCCTTCACAGCAGATCAATCTCGGCCCATCATCCAACCCACATGCCAAACCATCAGACTTTCATTTCTTAAAAGTGATTGGAAAAGGCAGTTTTGGGAAGGTAAGCATAACTTTTATTTTCATTCTAATTTATTTATTCTTGAGCTCTTCTGTGAAATACCGACGAGTGGGGTTTGTACTGCTATTGGTGAATGGTGATCGCTCAAACCAAACCTGAGCACATCCAGTGCAGGAGCAGGGACTCTGCATTTGAATGAGTCAGAAGAGCCAGGGAACTCAGTCCTCTAATGCTGTGAAGAATAGATGTACTTGGCTTTTGGAAGAGAAAGAAGCTAGATGTAGTATCTTTGGGCTAGATAGTTCTGCCAGAATGGTTAACAGTGTCAGGCATTTCCAGCAAAGGGCTTGCACATTCAACCAGAGGGATGTGGCAGTGCTCAGAAGCTAATGTAAAGGCTTATTGCTGGCTGTGTTTACAAGTTGTTCCATATTTCAGTATTACTCAGGTCTGCGATTTTATGCACTTTCAGGTCCTCCTTGCACGGCATAAGGCAGAAGAGCAGTTCTATGCTGTTAAAGTCCTGCAGAAAAAGGCAATCCTGAAGAAGAAGGAGGTAAGCTGCTCTTCTCAATGCCATTGCAATGTCCATCAAAAACATTTTTACTGCTACCGCTAAGCAAGTGTACTAAATGTTAATGGGTTTCTGATGTTTTCAGGAGAAGCACATTATGTCAGAACGTAATGTCTTGCTGAAAAATGTGAAACACCCCTTCCTGGTCGGGCTTCATTTCTCCTTCCAGACTGCAGACAAATTGTATTTTGTCCTGGATTACATCAATGGTGGAGAGGTAAGCAGTAAGAAAATTATTAGTATTTCCTATCATGTGCATGGTTGTAGGGTAGACATTTTCACCCTTCCTTTTAAATACAAAAAAAGTTGCAAGGGGAAAAGTCATGGGGGAGAAGTTACTAGATTCAATGTTTCTGCCTGCCAACTTTTGAACTACCAAAGGATCCTTAGGCCATTTCCTGCTATTGTTCTCCTGTGCTATATATGTTGAGTCTAATTAAGTGCATTGTTAACAGGCTTTGGCGCCGTTTACACAACTTTGTTCTCTCTGTCTCCTGTAGTTGTTCTACCATCTCCAGAGGGAGCGTTGCTTCCTGGAGCCGAGAGCCCGATTTTATGCTGCTGAAATTGCCAGTGCACTGGGCTATCTGCACTCCCTGAACATCGTTTATCGGTGAGCAGCCTTGTTCAATTTGTTGTACAGAAAAAAAAACATGTGCTTTGTTTAAATAAGCATTGAAAAGTTCAGCTCCATAGGAGCTTGGAATTGCTTTTAATATTTTGTGGTGGCTTAATGAAACAGCTGCACCTAAAATATTCTCGCTGCACCTCCTCTAACATTTATCTCTTTCATCTCTTCCTGCAGAGACTTGAAGCCAGAGAACATCCTGCTTGATTCACAGGGGCACATTGTCTTGACTGACTTTGGACTCTGCAAAGAAAACATAGAGCACAACGGCACAACCTCCACCTTCTGTGGCACACCAGAGGTACGGCCAGCCCTCAGCCCCCACTCCCACTCTCAGCACGACAGCAAGAGCTGTTCTTAGCAGTGAAAACTGACTTGTCCCAGGTGTATGTAAGGCTGGTTACATGAGCAGGGGGCATTATGGGCCTTCTAATAATAGGGCTGCCAGTGAAGACATGTAGGATGCATGGAGCTTGCTGAGCACGAGAGAGCAGCTCTTAAGCCATCTGCTTGTCTGTAAAAATACTGTAGCTTTCCTTTAGCTTAGATGTTGCTGGGATTCAGTAAGCTGCTTTCATTCATGAATGGGGAGGCGTTCTTGGTTAAGATCCCTATGGCTCACATGGCTCTTTCCCTTCTCTTACACAGTATCTTGCTCCTGAAGTTCTCCATAAGCAGCCCTATGACCGGACTGTGGACTGGTGGTGCCTTGGAGCAGTCCTGTACGAGATGCTTTATGGCTTGGTAAGCAGCAAATCCTTCATGACAGATCAAACTAGCTTACTCAACCTTTTCCCACAAGAAACCCCATGCCTGCTCGTCAGCCTCATTAACTCCTCCTTTTCTGATTCCCGCAGCCGCCCTTCTACAGCCGGAACACCGCAGAAATGTACGACAATATCTTGAACAAACCCTTGCAGCTGAAGCCAAATATCACTAACTCAGCTAGACATCTCCTGGAAGGCCTCTTGCAGAAGGACAGGACAAAGAGACTCGGTGCCAAGGAGGACTTTGTAAGTGAGAACTGGCCAGCGCCCTCATGCAGTGTTGGGAGGATGACTGGGCCATACTGTTTACATTAGCTTGGTTCTGAATTAATCTATTTTTCTCTCTCTTAACAGATGGAGATTAAGAATCACATCTTCTTCTCCCCAATTAACTGGGATGATCTCATTAATAAGAAGATTACACCCCCTTTTAACCCAAATGTGGTACGTATCACTTCTAATTATAGAGTGCATGGAGAGTGTTTTTACCCCTTGTCTTTGTGGGGTGCCCAGGAGCCAGGGGCAAGTGGCCAGATGGGTGTGTTTGGGGAATGGAACTTTCCTTCCCCTGTATCGGTGTCCAAACACAGTAAAAAACACGTGGTAATTGACTTTTTGGTGATGATCCATCTAAATTTGGCTGGTTTTTTTTGTTGTCTCACATGCTTCATTTGCATGGGAATTTTAAAATAATGCCCAGCCTCCCCATTTTACCAAAGGAGAAGTTAAGGTGTAGGGAGCAAGTAGCTTACCTATGGCAGAATTAAAATTGGCTTGTCAGATACTAACACGTGAAGTGAAAGATCAGGTTGTGGAGGTTGCTCTCCATAATTTTCTGAGCATTTTATAACTTCCTTTAATAACTAGGAGACCAAAGTCCTGCACTGCAAACTGCTGTGTGGCAGAGTGGCATGTTTGCATTTAGCTTCTGTTGCATGAGCTTAGTGGGAGTGCAGCCATACTAAGTTGAATCATCTTGTTTTAGGTGAGTCAGTGTGCTACAGTATACAAAAAAGGTTAAAGTAAACTGTTAAAGGCTGCTAAATAGGAGGCCTGAGGTGATAACATTGAGTCTCTGTACCAGGGTGCTTGTCTCCATAGTGAATTGAATTGTGCACTCACAGAATCTTAAGGTCTAAATTCGTTTTCTGTCCTTTCCACAGAGCGGCCCCAGTGACCTGCGGCACTTTGATCCGGAGTTTACAGATGAGCCAGTCCCTAACTCCATTGGCCAGTCCCCAGACAGCATCCTCATCACTGCCAGCGTCAAAGAAGCCGCTGAGGCTTTTTTGGGCTTCTCATATGCCCCACCCGTGGACTCTTTCTTGTGAACGTTTTTATTTTATTCTTTTTTAATAATAATAACTATTATTTTTATTTTTTGTTTGGCCTTCTGGTGGAACTGCCAGTTGACCAGTCACCTTGAAAGAGAATTTGCACATTTCCACCATGGCAGCTTTGCAGCCTTAATTTCAACTACACTGTTTGCTGGAAGCTTTTTTGAAGAGCACATCACTCTCTAAATGAGCTTTACAGGCTTTTCATTTCCATTTGTTCTTCCCCCAAAGTGGTGCTGTCTCCTTGGGAAAGAAAAAATAAAATGACTGCTGCCATAGACTGCTACAGCAGATCGTAGGAGTAAGAACAAGCTGTTTTGTAATCGTGCTTGAAAAGCCTTGCCTGGAGATCTATCTGAAGGTGATAAGGATTTTATGAAATGTGCCTTTTTTCTGATGAGATCTTGTGAGCTCCAAAGCTTTCCCTGTTGCAGAGTGTGTTTCTCAGTTCATTTATGTGGGTTTACTATGTGAACAAATGGTATGCGTGTGGTCTGCGTACTACAGATGGACTTAGTTTAAAGCATCAGTGTGACACTTGCAGGATACCACAATGTGGGGCATTGTTTGTTTCTTCCATATTTGGAAGATAAATTAAGTGTAATTTTGAAATTTCTTTTGTAAATCTATACTGTCAACTAAAATTATTGAAATGGGCTCACAATTACTTGTATCCAAATGCTTGAAGAAAGCATTGCTGCTATGAAAAAAGATTTCTATTTTTAGAAAGGGTTTTTATGGACCAAAATGCCCCAGCTGTGCAGTCGGTCAAAGATGTTGGTTTCTTTTTTTTAATTTTTTTCTTCTTTAGTTTAAAAGATACCATCTGTAAAACGGGCATTATTTATGGTCTTGGGATTTGAGGGATTTTCATTCCTGATTGTATGTATTGTAAAAAAGATCTGTACATTCAGTTGTAACTCTAGATGTATATTTAAACTTACAGACTTACTTGTAATGTATACCATCATTGTAATGTAATATAATTAACATGGTTATATGTATCATATTTTTTTGTGACCAGACCCATAGGTTTGCAGTAAAATCCTGAAAAATACTTCCATGAACTTTGTCTTATTTTAAAACAATTTAAAATAAGTCCAAGCTGCCCATCAGCTAAGATAATTTTGTTTAGGTGTGTGATGGTTATTCCATCAGACTGCACCCATAGAAGTCTTGCCATGGATAAAACTTGGCAAAGTACGCGGATATGACTTGGTCTTCCAACTATGGGTGTTGGGAGTAGTTGTGTAGCATGGGTGTTCTTTGAGGTACAAATGCTCCCATTCCCCCAAAATCAGTTTCTCTGCCTCAAGCAAAGTGAAGGTGCTGCTCTCTGGTGTGGGCAAGGCACAGCTACACTTGAATGATGTCCTTAGGTAACCAAGACATGAGATGTTTTAACACAGCATTGCAGACATACACTACAAACAGACTATCATGGTACTTTGGAAACAGCTCCTGTTGGGGAGTCCATCTTGGAGCTTCTAATCTTGCTGCTGTGATGTGAGGCAGTGCACTGTACCCTGAGTTTACCAGTATTTCAACTCCAATAGATACTCAGGAGTTGGATTTCACTCACTGTTCATATGCTTGCAGCTGGGGTAAAACTGACTGTTTACCTAAAACTGTTAGTTTTTTATTACTGAGTACTGCTACCAGATGGCCTGCAAGAGGGACTTCTGGCCAAGAAGCAAGATCACCTACTTGCTTCTTGGGTGATCCTGTTCAGTTTCCTTTGTGTGATGATGGATGGCTTTTTTTCTCTGGGGAACTGAGCCTCTGCACCTTCTTTACAGTTCCCGTTATCCACTGGGTATTTCAGTTGTTGGTCTTAGCAATTCTGAGAATCCAGAGGAACAGTTGCTGAGAAAAGTTGGACAGTCGAATGTTGCTCAGGCTGCTGTGATAACAGCAGTCTAAGCAATTCGCTAATAGGGCTGGTATTTCTATTCATTACATTTCTGAGATAAAAGCCTGCAGTAATTTTCCAGCTTTTATTATCCATTCGATGTAGGAACAGAAAAATGTGTATGGCTTTAGCCATAAACTGTTTCTGGGAGACAACACTCAGGGCTGAAAATGCTAGTTCATAGCAGCCAAGAAACCTTTGAGGTCCAGTTATTATCTGAAAGAGATGCAGTCACCTCCCTCTCAAACTCCCAACAAACTTAAATTCATGCATTCAAAAACTCCTTGAATAGTGCACTAACAGGCTCTGCAAAGTCTTCCACTGCTATAATGTTCCTGAAACATCTTTTGTGCCCGTGACTTTGTAGGCTAGAGATGTTAAAATACATAGTGCTAATTTGTCTCTACAGAAAATGAAGCTGTACTTGCCAAGCAACGAAGCTGTGCATACACATTATCTTTGCCTCACATTTCCCAGCCATGAGCAAGGTGCTGTGTGCAGATACGCGAGCAGAGAGCTGCAGCTCCAGGGTAACAGAACGTTAAATGCTGCCTATCATTTTCAAGGAAAAAAACCTGCTGGAGCAATTAATAATAAAGAAGTATAAAACTTCAGTGACTCAAAGGTGTACATCATGTGCTTTTCATCTCTGCCAAGATGTAGGGTATTTAATGGATTCCTTTTAAAAAACAATGTCTGATTGTAATTCTAAATGTTCTACCATGCGTAGGCTTATTATGTTGCTGCTGTTTTCTGCAAAAGTCTGCAACTGCTAGCAATGAATATTCAACACATGCCACCTCAATTGTTTGGTGTTGAAAAGGGGAAAAAGTTGTCCATGATTTTAATCTTGCTGATCTTGATGTATTACAGTCATGCCTGTAGGAAGAATCTGTGGAAGTCACCTGGGTTTTGGGTTTGTTTTTTGTTTGTTTTATGGAATTCTGTGTCTATAAGACCTCTATTTCCTGTAGAGAAAAGTCTCTGCACTGAGAGGCAAAGTGCTAGCATTCCTGAAATCAGAGGTGGCATAGGTGTTATGAGCTGTTTTGACTAAGACCTGAATCTGTACCTAAATTTCACTCATTTTAAAATGGAAGTAGTCATCCTCACTTTCTGCTGGTGGCAGTGTGGTAACTGCCACCAGCTTGGATAGCTTTATTTAGCAGAATGGTCAATGCAAGTAAACTTCAAACACTTATATTGTACTCTGCATAGCAAGCATAGCATGCTTGGGCTTTCATATGCTCTTTGGGTGGATTGTATTGATAATACATGCAAAAAAATTGAAATACATAAATGCAGACATCTCACGTGGTTTAGTATGTGCTACTTATCTCCATGTACCAAAAGCCATGAACCGTTTCATGAGCCTTAGGGAGATAAGAGAAACTTCTTAGTGACTATTTTTCTTCTGCTCCATATACTCAGCAGGCTGGAGGACAGACTGGATAATAAGCAAATTGAGCAGGAGGTTTCTGTCTCTCCCCCAAAAAATTCTTAAAAAGTAGTTTATGCCTACCCTCTGTAGACTTATAATGAGCCTGGAGAAATTAATGAAAAAAAAACAAGACTGTAGTACAGCCTTGCATCTCTAGTGAAACATTTCTACAGATAGGTGCTTGAAATGAGGGATGCTGCTCAGAAAAAAGCTTTGGCTAGTAGCCCTAATTCAGCATCTCACCTGGAGTACCTGAGGGTAGGTGGGATGAATCTGGGCCCATCTGGACTCTTGTAAGAAGGGAAATGAAATATTGCACAAAATTATGCTCCTATTTAGCTGCAGTACCAGATCTACAGATGTTTATGTGATACCACGTGGCTGTAGTTACCCTGGTGGGGCTGCTATGACAGTTTACAGTAAAGATGTTTTCTGATGCTCCCCACAGTTGCAGTTCCTGCTATGAAGGCCTACATTTCAAGGTTGGGATAAAATTTTCCATGCTGGCTAGGCCTGGTTATGGAAAATTTCTGCAAAAATGCTTACAAAACATTCGAAAGATATGGCGGGGGGGGGGACGGACACCCCCTATCTGAAATAGCAATCTTCAAACAATTAGTACAGATTTGTACAATTTGTTCAGCGATTGCTGAGAGTCAAGCCAGGCTCTGGGAGGTCGGTCTCTTCTGTGAGAGACTGAAATGCGGCAGCTGCTGGCTCTCCTGCACAGGTCCGGGGGGCACGGCAGTGCCAGCGTTTGGTCCCCACGCGTGTCCCTGTGGTCACCTGCGGCTGTGCGCGGTCAGTCCTGCAGCTCCGCGTGTCCCCGAGCCCGGGCAGAGCGGGGCCGCGCTGTGGGCCCGGGCCGAGGCTGACACCCTGTGGTGCCGCCGGGCAGCGCTCGGCTCCCGCCGGGAGAGGGAGCGAGGCGCTGGCGGGGTGGGAGCTTGTTGGAGCTCAGGGACAGGAGGGGAGGGAGACGGCGCCTCCGGGAAATGGTGCTCTCCTCCTGCCCCTCGTGAGCCATTGGTTCAAGCTGGTGCTGAGAGAGGGGCAGGAGCCATGGCACAGCTCCGGTTCCTCTTGCAGACGGGCATCCACCCGTGATGATAGAGGGGCTGCGTTCCTGGAGCTGTGAAGGCCTTACTAAGCCCAGATTTCCTTGTCAGATTCAGTCTTCCCTGTAACATCCCCATCGGGACTCATCTGCCTCTGAGACGCACCAGGCTAGCACAAGAATTCCCTCCCGAGTATTTTTTGGTGCCCAGATTCTAGCTGCTACAATGGGTGCTGCCCCTCTCCTTCTCCTCCAGCAGGAGGGATAAGCAGCACCAGGCCAGAACAGCATTGCACTGTGCCCATGGCTCCTTCAGCAGCTCCTTATCTGGAAAGGCTGGACTATTTAGGAAGGGATCTACAGCCTTGGCCTGTTTATTTGGTAGGGATCTGCTCACTGAATTGTCTCTCCCCAAGAGTGAGGATGTGAAGAACTCGGTACTCTGTGGAGGGTCTCTCACATGTTGATGAGGAGGAGAGATCCCACAGTTCAGGCCATCTTTTATGAATGTAGTATATGAAGCACACAAATAAGTGGTTTATAGGATAAGGCCTAAGCCTTCTTAGACTTTATCCTGCTTTCTCAGTTCTCCTAAACATCCTTCCCTCTGCACATTAGAGTCTATAGTTATGATTGGTCTCTAGTGGTTTGGTATTAAGATTTTCTACACTGGTGTAGAAAATCCATATACTTACTTTTGAAATCTATAGAAACATATCTTTACTTTTGTAAAGAGGCAATATTTTTTGTAGTCTACCAGAGAGTAGAAATCTAGCACACAGTCCTATATATATATATTTTAAAAAATGTAAGTCAATCAGTTACCATTTTTGCTTTTCTTAGGGAAATAAATTTATTAGTTCAGGTAAATGCACATACTGCTCTGAAGGCAGCTGGACAGCTAATATCTCCCCAAGTACAAAGTATATGCCATACAGAGTAGTTTCCTGCTGAGAACTGCTCTGTATCAGTTCAATTATAGATGCAAAAAATAGCCTGTGTATGGATTTGAACATACGTAATATAGACCATACAACCACAGTTAATGACTGATTGTGCTGAAGTGAACACTGAAATAAAAATTAAGAATGATATGTGGGTGTACAGGGACCTAGCTTTTCTGAAAGAACAAAATAATCCATATACTTTTTTTTAGTAATGATCATGAGACTATGGGACATGCTTAATTGGCTACTGTAAAAGAGGATCGCAAATGTGACTTATGTTTCCAGATTTGGGTCCAAAGTTTCCCTGTATTCCAGGATCACTTTGGCTTCCAGACATCAGGTTGGTACTAAAATATAACTAAGGTTATATTTTACTGTTGTTCTGTGAATGATAAATTTGCAGACTTGTAAGAACCATTCCTGCTTAATAAGAGATTATCCAGTTATTAATTTTTCAACTCTGAATATAGAATATAATCTTGCTGAGAAACACTGGGCCCCATGCCAGTTAACAGTCTATGGCTAAGTTAATTAAATCATACCTCTTGATCAGTATGGGTCAGACCTGAGCATGCAACATAGTCTGTCCTTACAGCGACTATTCAGGTACCCAGAGAGAGAAAGTGATCTCACTTGTCTTAAACAGACATGTTGGGTGCTCTGGTAGGGATGGTTTCTTTCCATTGCCTATAAATGGAGTTTTCACTGACTTGTAAATGCACTTGCTTAAAACAGATTCCTCCTCCCTCTCAGATGATCATTCAGCATGTGCATATTTTGCTTACCGTCTATGTGTGTTTAGCAGATCACATCCTAGGCACATGGGATTGATATCAAAAGACATGGAACTAACTGGAAATGATGCAGCTCACTAGGGAGTTGAAGAATTTTACCTCTGCAGATGCTGATAAGCCCTGCAAGTAATTAAGAACATTTAGCAGAGAAAAACGGTATTTGTTTAAAACATGACTGCAAGCCAGAAGAAGGCTTAACAGATTTGACAATCAGCTTCCAAAGCATGGATTTTTAACTTAAGGTTTACAGATGACTACAGATAAACTGCTCCTTATTTTGTGGCTACTACAAAGAAGTATTTCAGCTACTGACAACAAGGACATGAGAATTAGAACAAGCAGTCTATAAAATGGAAAGTGCTGGAGCACAAATATGAAAAGCAAAAAAAAAAATTTTATTATTTCTAAAATACTTATCGCTTTGGATATCTGCCCTGTTATATATTAACAATTATTAATGTGACATTGCATCCCTTGCCATGTTCCCATCATGCACAGTATTATGACAGGTAATGGTGAAGAACTGAAAATAGATAAGACACTGAGACACTCCATTAAAATATATAAAAGGAGAGTGGTTCTTGTGTGAAACACTGCCAAGATCTACAGGGAGTTGTACTAAATCATGTAAACCTGTAAACCATTTTTTTATGTAACATGAGAGCATCATAGCAGAGCCATTCAGCTGGCATGAGTCAAACAAAACATTTGATGGGGGCCTGTTACCATCTGGGTCAAAAATAATTCACCAACTGTTCATGCTCAAATACTGCAGTTAGTCACTCTGAGCTAGATTTTAGAGCCTTACAACAAGCAAAGCCCACAGCATATTCACTCCACTGGAGTGAATTTTATTTATTTACATAAATAAAAGTTAATGTTAGTAACTACCTGCTCTACTGCTGTGTGTACTATAGCTCTTGCTGATACATTCTGATGTGTATTTTTTTGTATAATCATAGAATCACAGAATGCTTTGAGTTGGAAGGGAACTTAAAGATCATCTAGTTCCAGCCCTCCTGCCATGGGCTAGAAGATCATCTAGTTCCAACCCTCCTTCCACTAGACCAGGTTGCTCTGAGCCCTATCCAACACGGCTGTGAACGCTTTCAGGGAAGGGACATCCACAGCTTCTCTGGGCAACTTCCTCCAGTGCCTCACCACCCTCATAGTAAAGAGTTATGTATTTCTTTTTTTTTCCTTCACTGCAAATGTGAAGCTTCTGTTGCAGCGGACAGGCCAGATGTACAATGTTTATTGGTTTCCACATCACCTTGAGTGGAGCAGCCTGGTAAGAAAATCTGCTGACAGTGCTCGGGAATTCCCTCCCTTGCCTTATGGAGCCACTGCTGAGGTGGCTTTTGTCCCTGCTGGAGGCTATAAAGTAAAACAGGGTCAAGCTGCTCAGATGCTGTTTTATTCACATCTGGCTTAGACCGACAGCTCTGATGTGTTTCCACAGACCACTGGGCCAAAATAGCAGTTCATTTAAACAAAAGAGAAGGGTCCCATAACACCCCTCATTTTCCTTATTACGACACAAAATAATGGTCCAGCACAGGGCTGGAGTTGTAAAGGGGAGTAGAACAACAATATTCTGGTAAAAGTGAGACTTGTCTCAGCACTCTCACATATGCGTTAAGGCCACTGGTGTCACCCAGCTGGGCTATGGAAAATCAATCCCTTTGAGTCACATGATTGCAACTGGAGGTTAGAGATGCTGACCTGAGGCTGCAGGCTTTTGGCTGTTGGCAGCAGGAGCTTTGTTGTTGTTTTGTCTCTGTACAGCCCTATGTGTCAGGGCCTGAGGCTGTGGACCACAACAGCCATGCTCCAACATGCACTCAGAATTTCCATGGATTGTGCAACCTTTTGAATAGTTCCTATGTTTCAACTATAATGTCCATATGAAGGCTTTGAGAGAAACAGTGTCGTCTTCCGCATAAGCATAGATTGAAGATAATCTTCTCCTAAAGATGTTCATGCATCCAAGTTTTTCTTCTTCCCATTATGTAGTCAGGTCTGCAGTCATTTCAGGAATGCTCATCTTGATTGTCTAAATGCCCCTCACATCTTTTAACTTGATAAGTTTGATAAGTATAAATTGCTAAAATTATTTTGGGAATATCACTGATTGTGAAGTAAGAAAAAACAGAGCAAGTTTGGTTTTCACCTCTTCTTCTGTCAGTTTGGTTCTGGCACAAGATTGACTTTATGGAAATTAGTCAGAGCTTGCTGTGCAATTAAAAAAATTGGTCCCACAACCACTTGAAAATTGCAAGCAGGTTTTTATAATGAAAATATTTTTTGATGATATGTACTTACCATTTTCTGTTAGGGACAGTTTTTTGAGACAGTTCTAAATTAGACAAACCACAAATATCTACCAAGTGTGAGAAATTGCAAACAGATTACTTGCATCTATCCTCTAGCACTTTATGGATGCACGTGAACCAAGCAGTGATTATTTTTCCCACGTGTAGCCAAGTATATGGTCTCTATTCAGTATTTGCATTTCAGCTAAGCTCTTTCATCTGTTTGCAGCAAATCTACCTTAATGTTATCATATCATCCTGAGAGTCCTTTTCAAGTAAAGAAAAAAAAAAAAAGTGCTGCTTCAGTTCCAGAATTGCCTTTTTGAATAGACTATTTAAAAAAAGATATCAATACCCTTCCCTGAATGAGAATTCAAGAACTCAGTCTTCAGTGCACTTGTTCTCCTGTCTCAGTGTTCACTGCTGATGGATGACACTTGGGTATGCTCTATTAGTCACACAGGCATGTGCAGTACCCAAACCCATGACACGAGGAGATAAGATACACATTGCTTACAGTTTGGAATCCAGCAGCTACTCGTGTAACCTCATAATAAAGGTAGGATCCATTATATCTCTCTATTTATCCAACACTGAGTAGCAAATTGTAATTAGAATTTGATTTCACAAAGATGACACCTGAGAACCCATCACCCCAGTTGCCTGTGACCCACTCTATTTGTCTGCCCTTTGTCACACCCTCATCTCCGAGTCCTTGTCAGATTCAGACACATTTTCTCTGCAACAGAGAAATCTCATACCTTCTATTTTCCCTCCATAGATAGTAGCTTAATGATCTGTAGTGCACATTTGATAGCTTTCTTTCTGATTCTTTTGATTCAGGCTCTGCCCTGATCATGGCATAGCAAGTAAAAGTTATAAACATCTCTAACAATATCCTGTCGGATCTAAAAAGTAAGGCCTTTGCACATCTCAGCTTTTCCTGACTTTATTGCCCATTTTTTATTACCAGGAAAACTTTTATTCTAACTGAGATTTTTACTAACTTGTTGCAGAATAATTATTCTGCAAAAATGTTCCAAATTAGTCTAAATTCAAATAGAAATGTATTTCTATCTGAAAACTGAAAATGTTGTTTAAATCTTTTTTGAACAGGGCAGTTTTCAAAGAAGGTAGGATTTTAAATAATAAAGAGAGAAATAAAGAGAAAAAAGCTGCTGTTATTTATGTCAACATAAGTTACAGTAAGGCTGAAGAGTCCTATGGGTTTTCACAGTTAAAACTGAAAGCAGAATTTTGCCACCATGGTTGTTATCATCACAAAATAGGGGAGTTCTGCTTAAGAACTGGAACACCTGACAGTACCCTGTTCCCTCAGTGCTATTAGCTCTGAGTACAATGCTTTGTTACCTTTCCTAAATTTAGGCTGTCAGTCTTTACAATTTTGGATTCTCCCCGTATGTTCACCATAAATCAGGAGTCTTTTTCAACCGACCTAAATAAGGTGAAGTGCTAATGCCAAATTACTTGCTGTCTAAAGACAAAAATACACTGATTAAATCTTCAGGATATAAAAAGGATGTTAAGAAGCTTGTGAATTCAATTGTGGTATTTCCAGGAAGCTTAGTCCTCTATAAATATGGCTTTTTTTTTTTTAATTATTGAAATCTGCACTTTGAAAAGGCAGCTGGAAAAGCGCCGTTACTAAAATGGAGAATCAATTCAGAACCTAGTTGATCACATGAAGTGCAAAATCTAATCCCCTTCCTTCTTTGAATATAATGTCAGTTTGCCAGTATGTCTTTCAGAGCTAGGATTATAGAACTTTTCTAAACTCTTCATCAAAGAATATTTTAATTGCATTTATTTTAAATATTCTGTACTGATTTTCCACAAATACACTTATCAATGACATATCCTTAAGGACTTGTATGGCAAGTTAATTTTTACCCCAAATTTAACAAAGGAGAAGGTGTAGAAGCACAAGCGCAAACACTGATGGCAGCTGCATCTTGAAATCAGCAGAGGCATACTCTGATATTTTCTTGCTCCATGTACACTACTTCTATCGTAATCCTTTTTACCTCAATAGCATGAAGAGCACAATAGGTCAGGTTTTCTACCCTCCAGGTATATAAGAAGCTTTTCCCATTTGGGTTAATCCAGAACCACATGACAAAAGCACCATTTTGCCATGCTGAGGAGGAGGCATGGTATTGCATGTCAGCAGTAGGAAATCCTCTTTCCCAAACTGTGGGTCGAACCCTCCCCTGGGAGTGTGTACACCCTGTAACCAGAGCATGCCTGCATGAATGCAGGCAGCCTTGAACTAAATTTAAGGTACCTGTGAGCTGCTCTGCCGAAGAAGATGATGTGAACATCCCCAACCCTAGGCAGGGGGCTGCTAGCAGGGAGCTTGACAGGTACTTGCTGTGCTTCTTAGCTGGTTTTGACAGCCTGCACTCAATTCTGCTGCAGGGACATCATTAGCTTGATGGATGTTTACCCTGGTCAACTCTGACAGCAACAGTGAGCAAGGTGAGACAGCCAGGCTTTCAGTCCCGGCTCTGCAGGCCCACGGGGGACATACGGTGCTCGCTTCAGCAGTGAGCTTGTGCAGAAACCACAGAAAGGGTTCTTCACTACCACCTGTGCTCCAGCTCAACGGATTAAGCTTCAACAAAGTGCATTTTCCTGTTCTGTCATCACACCTTCTCATGGCAACATTTCCTGATATGAGGGAAAAGTGTCCAGTTGAACACCACAGGTCATGTTTTGCCTGTCAGTTTCTACTGTGGAAGGACAGCCGTGGTGCTTGACTGTGGCTGTGAACTGTATCTTCTCCCAGATCTCTCTTCTACCTCTCTTTTCCCTGATAAGCTAGAATTACTGTGTTAAGACAACAGTGAAATGATCAATCCCTGTTCACCCTGTCCATTCCACTTGTGGTTTATAAATGAGCTCAAGGTGAGCAAAAGTATATCCATCCAAAAAGGTAAATATCCATGATTTAGTGAAAGGCTAATTTTATTCCATCCAGGAGCCTTACTTAAGCTGTGCACATTGGTTCTTTGACCCTGAAGAAGAAAGGGCAAAGGTGATGCTAGCAATGACCAAGAGGAGAACTAGAGAAACACCATGTTCTTCCTAAACCACACAGACTTCATTGCAGTGACAATGCTATGAGACACACTAGCTGCCATGAAACAAAGACAACTGATATTTAAGTGTGGAATAAAAGTGGTCACATATACAGTGATCTAGTGGTTCCTTCAAAAAATCGTAGTTCACAGTGGAGCACTAAAGGATCTGCTTCAGTTCCTGCTCCAGCCATCCCAAACATGAGTGGGTGAGCTAAGCAGGTAAGGGTTTTGCTGTCTCTGATACCTCTAAACCACTTCTTGCTGCCAGAAACACTAGGAGGTTGCAGCTACCTTCTCTATCTGTGCCATGCTCCTCCCTCAGCTGGGTGTTGCAAGGAATAGCATTTTGGTAAGCACTCAAAAAGCCCAGAAACAGTACAGCAAACACATTTAGTGCTCTGTCATGAATTGCTCCTGCCTGACACCTGCTGCTCTCTCACAAGCAGAATTGGAACTGCTCTGTTGCTGATGGGGATTGTGGGGGCTCTGAGTTTCATGTAGGAGGATGGGTCTTTGTCTCCTGGCCTCCTTTGGTGGAGTGCAAACAAGGTGATGTCCATGGAGGGGTGAGCTTAGGAGTGTGGGTAGACCCAAAAGTGGACAAGAGAACCAGGAGGTAATCAGGGTAAGGCTTTGAAAAATGGGGGCAGAACATAGAAAGGAAAGATTTCTGCAAAGGTACATATGAACTCATTCAATGGTTTATATGTAAGCCATTCCTCATGGAGCTGCGCAGTGTTTGGCAGCCATATTTGCCATTGATATCTGTTGATTCATGAGCAAGGCACAGCTTTCTGGGAAGAGACTCTTTTAGTTTCCTGTTGCCTGGCCCCTGACCTGGTCTGTCAGCAAAGGTGAAGTTCTTTTGGTGTGCCATGGGCTGTGCATCATGAATTGGGCTATTGTGCACCCTTATCTCCTGGAGCAGCAGATGTGTGATGGCCCTGCTCCCCTCTGGAAAAGCATGCTGAGGCCTGTGATTGCATTATCCATGGAAAAATACAACCTGGACCAATACAGATAGGCTGTGGCTCTGCTGTAGGACCTGATCCTTTCCAAAGGATGAGGTGTCAAGGCAAGGCCAGGCTAAGGCCTTAGGGTAACAGATTAACAGGGCTTCAACTTGACACTGCTGCAGTGACATGGAGAGAGAAAACTGCACAGAGCAGCTCAGGGGGAAGAAAAGTGGATGCAACATTGCTGCAGGGAAACAAGGCGGGAGCTGTGAGAAGCCTCAGATCCCTGCGGTTGAAGGCCAGTTTTGGTGCTCCCTTTGGGATATTCCTATCTCCAGATATGTTTACAACCAGTTTAATAATTTTTGCTGCCACCCTTGGCTCTGATGAGGGTGTTGTGTAACTTATCACAACAAATTTGATATTAGTCAGCTGTGATTCCACTCACAATGGAGATGTGACAACCACTTGCTGAGCTCTGCTCCAAGCCCACAGGAAGAGGCAAGGTAGCTGAGAGCACAGCACTGCAGCAAAATCAGTGCCTGACCTGAGTGTGTCCCTCAGGAGTTAAATTGTTGCAGTGACCCCAGACCAGGTCCCCAGATGGCTGCAGTGAGGAGGCAGCAGAAGTGCCGCAGGTAGGGGTATCAGCCAGCCTACTGCAAATTGTTACAGACTCTGGATAACCACAGGGTTAGTCTCAAGTCTGGATTAATGTATCTTGACATAAAGTATCCTCTCTGGTCTTTATTTACTGAGCTGGCTAAGGAGGAGCACAGAATCTCATTTTAAATCCGTGTTTTAATTTACACTGCTGTTAGTGAGTATTCCCCTTTTTAGCTGGGGTCTCAGCACTTTGAAATAACTGCTCAGTGCACTTATTTTGGTATGATCTAACTTTTCTAAGCTATCCTTTATGGTGTGAATAAGCTAGTACAAAGTTAAAGTACTGGGGTTTTGTTGGTTGGTTGAGGGGTCTTTGTTTTTTGTGGGTTTTTTTTTGTTTAGTTTTTTGTGGTTTTGTTTTTTTGTTTTTTTTTTTTTTTTTTTGTTTGTTTGTTTTTTGTGGTTTGTTTTCATTTGCTTTGTTTTTTTTTTTTTTTTTTTTCCTAGAAAAATTATCAGCTACCAAAGCAGAAATTTGTGTGAGATGGTTCTCAAAAGTAGTTTGGTACAGCTATTCTGGAATGATTAGCTGGTCAAACACATCACATTGTTAAGTCCCAAGTGAAGTTCTTGAAATTAGTTTGTTCTTTCCTGTAGTATTCTTTGAAAAATATAGTGCTGGTGACCTCTAGTGGAGTAAAAATAGACCTGTTTTTTCTTTTAAGTTTGTTCAAAAAAATCCCCATTAAAAGCAGTGGATTTTCTCCCCTCCAAACTGTATTAAACTGAGACCCATGAAACAAAAGCTTATTTTTCTTGTCTATGTTCAAGAAGCTGAAAGCAACCATACAAAACCTGCTTCTGAGAGCTCACAGTTCTGATGGATTTATGCAATGCAAAGATTATGATATGATTCTGAGAAAGAAGGCACATGACATTGGTGTAATGCATTTAGCTGTGGATTTTGAGAAAAGGCAAAGAATCTGTAATGGATAATTCCCTCCAAACCTCTTACAAATTCTGTGTCAGCTCTCCTGTTGTTCTTTTTCCTCCAGAGGGTGAAGAATATAAAAGGCAATTGGCTTCTTAAAAGTAGGCCCTCAGTGGACACCCAATGAGCTTGACAGTTAGTCTTTGTACCAAGAATGCTTTCCTCTTCCTGAAAAAAGTCCTAATTTTTGTTAAGTCAGGAGTTAGGGCATGTACAGGCTTGCTAGAGCTTAAAAGCTGAAGTCTCTGAAGGTGCTATCTTCAGGGAGTGTGTCATGTCCTTTCTTCCCAGCTCTTGATGCCCAAGAAGCTGCACCTTGCCCTTCAGTCTCCTCAGGAAGAAAGAGTTGTCCCCATCCAGCCACTCCAGGGAGTTTTGAACTGAACAGCATGAAAAAAATTGCCCCATGGTGGAGGTGGATGAAAGTAGAGCTCCAACCTCTGCCTATTTGGCACCTGATTCTAGGGAAGTCACAACAGACTTTCCAGGTCAGTTTGTTCATTGGTAGATGCCTTGTTTCTTAAATGCATGGAAAATAATTGCAGTAGGGACATTACAATTATTTATTAGTAATTCTTAATAAATATGAAGAATTATTAACAAATAATTGTCGAGTTGAAGAAAAATCTGTGGTTGCTTCCACAGTGGTCTCTCTTGGGTTTACTTCTTTTCTCTTGGTTCCCCTTCCACCACTCATGTCATCAGCAGATGTGTGCATTAACTTTGTGTGGGAGACCACAAACAACACCCAGCTGGGAGGGGAGCTCCACTGACAAATTAGTATAGAGAGTTGTAAAAGTGTGACTAATAAGTCAGTTAGACCACAAAATTATACATGTAAGAAAGAGTAATTTACTACAGAATTATGAAATGGGATGTGGCAGGCTGGCTACTAGCTCTTCAGAAAGGGAATTGAGGTTGTAGCATACCCCATCTTATTAATGAGCAATAATGTTGACACTGTTGGGCAGAAATGTGAAGATCCTGTCTGTGATATATAAGCAGAAAAAGTAACATGTAAGAGTCACAAAGAAATTTTTCTGCCTTACTCAGCAGCCCTGAGGCATCCACTGGTGCTTCATGTCCCATTCTGAGCAACATTCCCCAAAGAGGGTGTGATTCAGTGAGGAGTCTTGTCAAAATCAGCAGCAGATATCCAGTGTCTTCAAACAGCAGAGAAATACACAGTTCTTCATGTCCTCTGGGAACAAAGCAAGGAAAGATGGACTAGCACTTGTACAGAGGGTCTGAGATAAACATGAGTCTAACAACGAGCATAATTAGGCACTGGAAGAGACCTGCCTCAGAAGACAGTGAAATCTCTGTGTTTAGGCATTTTTGAAGAGCAGGTTAGACAGGAAAAATTTAGCACTAAACCAGCAAAGACTGAGATAGCTGACCTTTTGTTAGGGCAGGAAGATGGACTATATGGCCTACAGGGGACGCTGTCAGACTTATTTTTCCCTCGGCTTGATCTGAAATGCTTAAGCTTTATTTTCATCTGTGTTCCAGACTCCCAAGTGTGAACAAAGTGAACGGTAACTGCCTTTATATGTTTTAAGGCTTGGTTAATACTAAATCACAAGGACAGAGTCTAGGTTTCCCAGACTGGGTGTCCAAATATAAAGGATGTTTTGGGCTTTAAAATGACACATCTTTGTTCCTGAACTCCAATGCAGAGTTAATGCTATCCATTCATCTTTTTGTCATGTTGTGAAGGTGGATTAATTCAGTCTTATGAAATTTTTATCTGTTACTGTACCATATAGCATTTTATGGGGAAACTGTTAACTATATTTCCATGACAGATTATCTCCATTTCCAAGGTTAATACCACAGGCTGGAAAAAACAAACATCATAATGCTCACTATCACTGTAGGTTATAAAGGAAGCAGCAATGGCTGTGGTTTTGCAGATTGAGTTCTGATGTACCACAGACCTCCACAATATTATTAGCTAATAATTGTCTTCTTTGTGTACTGAACAAGGTGAGGGTGTGTGAAAAAACCCACATGCAGTAGAGACTTTAAACAATCTGTTGTGCATGTGCACAAAAGTGCAGAGTACCAGAGGCACGGATACCCTCTGCTTCTGGGATTTACCGGCTTGCACACAGCTGCCTTTTGTAATAGTGTTTCCAGGTGCCCCATGCATGAAATCAACCTATGCAGTACTCAAACACTAAGAACAAATTAATAGGATCCTGAGATTGGCTCAGCTGGTCAGAGTATGGTGTTAATGACACCAAAGTGATGGGTTGGATCCCCATACCAGCCATTTACTTTAGAGCTGGACTTGCTGATCCTTGTGGATCTTTAACTCAGAATATCTGTAATTATCTGTGATATGACTCTTTGACACAAACCTGCATTGTCTTCAAGAAGAAGCTGTTTGGTTCCTCTCCCTGCTCAGTTAAGCAGGGAGGCACAACACAAGCTGTTGCTGAGATAGTTGTGAGTTGCTCCCTAGCTTCCCCTTTCCCAGAGTGGCACAGTCCAGGCAGGAGCCCCATCTACAGGGAGCCAAGCAGCCCCTGGCCTGTTGGGCTGCCCAGAAATCTCTCCTGTCCAAACTCACAGCAACCTACAGAGATCAAACCTCAATTTGACCTGGCAGTCACTTGGAAATGAAGCTGGAGGAATGGAATGATGTGGGAAGTCTCTGAAAGCTGTCTGAAAGCAGACTTGCCAAATCTGAGAGCAGCGTGTGCAGCTCCTGCAGGCTGCAGGGTCCATGCAGGAGAAGCAAACCCATCTGTTGGCTGCAAGCACCTGGCCATCTGCAGTTACCATGCAGAGCAGTAACACTTCTGCTTTTTCTCCAAAATGTTCCTTCCAAATCCCACTTGCTCCATGACACTCATTATCTCTGAGGAACCAATAAAAAGGTGAAGACTTTCATAAGTTCCTCTGCTCCTGCCCTGACCTCCCAACACCTGCAAAAAGACATAGGCAAATAGTGAAGGGGAAATCCACTGCAGCTGTGTTGCCCAGCCCTCACTGCTCTAGCTTGCCACTGGCACAGGTGTTTCCCTTGGCAGGGAGGATTTCAGGTGAATGAAGCATTTGTAGGGTGTGCTCAGGCCCTCCCTTTTAAGTGGCAAATTGAAAACTTGCATTTTAGGGGTGTTGTGGTTTAACCCCAGACAATAATTGTGTACCATGCAGCCTCCCATTCACTCCTCTAGCTTGTCCCAGTGTGATGAAGACAAGAATAAGGTAAAAAAGTAAAACTGGTGGGTTGAGATATGAGTAGTCTAATGACTAAACAAAGCAAATAATAATCATCATCATCATCAGATGAGAGAGGAAGAGGTAAAACCTAAAAAGCCCCACGTGATGCACAATACTACTGCTCTCCTCCCACTGACTGATGCCCAGCCCATTCCTGAGAGCGAGCAGTGCCTCCCAGCCAACTCTATCCCAGCCAAAACTGGGACCAGGAGTGTGTTGCTGCACATCTGAGCACTGTCCCTAGGGTACCTGCCCATTACTGCCTCGTTCATATCAAGGATTCTCATAAATGGTGCAAGGACTGAACTGTTCCAACTATCCTGCAGTCATAAACCTGAAGGATTAAATGTCTTCTACCCATAAAACTGATTCTTCTCTTCAATTTTAATGTCATGTATGTTCAAGCTGAAGATAAAATTTAAAACACATAAATGTTAAACCTTTCAGAACATAATCAAAATACTGGCTTAGAAAACATGGCTTTTAGAAACAAAAAGTGCTGAATTATTTTATTCATGTTCTCACTCTTGAGTTTCTATGAATGAAGCTTAATTAACTCAGACTTTAAAGTTTTTACAGCTAAGAGGGTGGGTTGTGTAGATGTGATAATCATAAGACTCAAGGAATTAGGCACTTTAATATGTTGCCTCTGATTTCCATGGCATGTGTCCAAGAGATTGAGAGCTGGCACAAGAGTATTAGCTTCTAGAATTGGCAAGGGATCCAAACCCCACAGCGGTAAACATGGATATATATGTCTGAACATGTTAGTCAGGGGAAAAATCTCTAAATCACACAGTAAGCCACTTTGAAGTCAGATGTCTTGCAGTGAACTGGGACCTTTCTCAAAAGGGTACTGAAGGCCTGAATTTCTTTTCTTGCTCCTTTGCCCCTTTGAGTGGGTTTAGGTGGAGGAGAGGACATGGTCAAAGAGCTTGGAGTAAGAAACAATGAGTGTGTATGTGGTAGGCAGTGTGATATTCACTGAGTATAACTGAAATTTCAGAGCTGCTATCAGGAAGGAGCAGATATCCACTGCAAAAAGCCAAGGTGCAGCTCAGGCAAGCCACAGACCAGGAAGGAGAGAGTTTTCTTTGAGAAGTGGAGTGCATATTGATAACTGCCTAGGAAAGGGTAAGATTTAGAGAAGAAGGTGAAGTGTGAGAGATGTGTTCAAAGCTCCCAATCTGAAGGGGGAGAAGTTGAAGGCAGTACCAAAACTCACCAGTTTCCCCAAAAATCAGTGGAGAAGGCAAAAGGGTCTTTCACTTTCCCAGAGGAGCCAGGAAGAAACTTGCAAGTTTCCTTGCTCTCATAAGAGTAGCTGCAAGTAAGCAACAATTCTAAGTGCTGCTCTGGAGCTTCTGGTTACTTTTTGTGGTGTGAAATTAGCCTTCAGCCAAGTCAGCAGCTTTCTGCCTATTGACTCCATGTACCCAAAAATCTTCCTTGTGCACTATGTCCATGGTAGGAAAGTCCTTTCCAAGAGCTAAACTTTATCAGAGCTAACTAAAAAACTATGCTGTGTCCTCTCTTGTTTGACAAGACCTGCTGAAGTTAGAAGCTGTGTTGGAAGGCAAAGCATTGTGCGCACCCTGTTTGCTGTAAACCCAATGTCAGACATTCTTTCCTTGGGGCATTCCTGCTCAGAGGCAGGCTCCTCAGGACACTGCGAGTGCCCAGCACAGGACATGCTGTACCACTGAAAGTCCCTTGGGCTTTGCCAGCACCTATTTCATCAGTGTGAATTTAAACAACTAATGCCTCAGTGATTAGTCTGCAAGAGAGAGGTTTAAGCCAAGCTGAGCAGCAGAGTCTGAATCTGAATGAGAAGGGAGGGAGGAGGGTGTCTGCTGAGGGGAGTCGCTCATAGGCTGGCAGGCCCTGCTGTGTAGGAGGCAAATGAGTGCCCCTGGACTTCTGTAGTCTTCAGAGAGGCCCAAGCCCTGATGCTAAAGGCTCTTGCACAGAAGTAAATCAGCCAAGCAGCCGTGTTGGGATGACAGGGACCTTGGTGACAGGTGGCAGCTGCCTTCTTGTGAGGCTGCCTGCCTTTACCAGGGGCATGGAGGGAGGCAGCAGCAGGCCCTGCAGGCTGCAGCTCTCAGCTGCTCAGGGAGCTCCTTCAATACAAATCATGCTGCTAAACTAAACAGAAAATTACAAGACAGGGTTTGCTTCACAAAATCAGCTTTGCCAGGGTGATATGTATCTTGGCCTTTAAAAATAAACAAATAAAAACTCAAATGCCAGAAGTGCAAATGCCAGCCCCTGAATTGCAGCAGGCTGCAATCCCCACCAAGTGCTTTTGGAGGGTGTGTGGATGTGTGTCAGGGATCCTCTCTGAGGCCACAGCCCAACTGAGGGTTTCTTTCTTGATGAGGTTCCCCGGGCTCCCGTGGTTGCCCACCCAACTGATCTATGTTGGATAACCAGGCAGCTCCTGCCCACACAGGCACAGCCTGCCTCCAGGAGCTACACAACATGAGGGGCCAGAGACCTGGTGCCTAAAGGGCACCCACTCCCTTCTCATGGTGATCAGGAGAAAGTGTCATTTACTCACGTAAATATGCAAATATGCTGTTTTCTGCCAGGCCTCTCTCTGCCAGCAAAGTGCCCACCTGTGCCTCCAGGACGTACAGTGGAGAAAGGAATCTGTCTCCTCCCTGACAATGTGCTGCCAGCATAGCATTTCCCCTACCTGTGTTTCAAAAGATGGGATTTTGGTGTGTGCAGAGGAAAGGATTCTGGGGCAGAAGCCCTCCAGTTTTCCCAAAGAGCCTCTCCTGTATTGTCCTGGGTTCTAATAGATCTGTCACTCCACCTACTGAGCTTTCAGTATGTCCAGATCTGAAGGGGAATGGTAATCTCAAAATAAATTTGAGACACCTCCAGATGCACAGTGTCCACTGAGGACTGTCTTTGCTACCTGTTAACGGACTCAGGGGACAGAGGCTCTGGGGAACAGGTGACCTGAAGCATTTATTGCATTGTGGGAGTGCCCACTGCTCATTTCTTCAGGACTGCTGGGTGAACACAAACTGACCTGTGCTTTGAAAGCTGGCTTCATTTCCTGCTTGCCTGCAATGACTTGAAAATTTGGATGCACTTTGGAAAGCTTTACCCAGACATTTGGTTTTAATGAGTGCATGTAAAACTGCTTTCAGATTGCCAGCTGCGGTCAAAAACCAGCAAGAAGCCGAAGCACAGCATTAATGACATTTAGTTGTTTATTTTTGCAACAATAAGATCTTCAGGAGAAAACAAAACACTTTGTCAGTGGAAATAATTAAAACCATGAAAATGACTGCATTTCCTGTGTGACTGACATATTCCATGTGGGAGAAAATGTTTCCCAGCAACAAAAAAAATACATTTCAGCAACTCAAACTTTTCTTAGTGATGTACACCTCTTTCCTTAACTGAAACAGGCAAAGGGAATTTCAGCTTACACATTTTTAACAATTCATCACATGAGTAAAGAACAAACTCCCCTTTCCACTGTACAATGATCTTAAAAGATTCAAATTTTGGCACCTTTTTGGTAATTCCTAGAAACCACCTGATTTCAAGCTGTGGGTGACATTACTAACTGGCTTCTTTGGGCTCAGTCCTTGCATTGGGAATGTGCACTCCCTCCCAGTTTTATTTCAGATGGACAATTTTCTTTCCAATGTGAAGGCTGCTGTTTCTATTATTTGTTTAAAAAGAAAAGGTAAATATAAAATATCGGAAGCAAACAGGAAAGAACAGTGTGTGATGACAGTGGACATGTTATTCAGCAAGAAAGTACAAGTGGCCCCTTTGGATGACTCAGAAGCTAAAAGATATTTCTTTTTACTTGTTGGAAAGGCTACTCAGCCATGAATGTGAAAACCTGAGCTAAAATTTATATTTTATTTTGTTTTCTCATCCCAATTCTATTTGTATTGTATTTTCCAGTCTTCGGTTCTTACCTTCAGTTTGATTTCAAATTTCTGCCAAAACATAACTCTCAGAGTTGCTGACCAAGGCCACACTGTACTTCTAAAGAAGTACTAACAGAAGACCAAAAGATTAAATATTTGTGCCATGAGTCAGTGGGACTCTGGAGGGAGTCGTGAAGTGTGATGAGCTCTGGACTATGTCTATGTTTGAGTTTTTTAAGGCCAGATAAAAATATATTGCTATAAATCATTACCTCTGAGTGTGAGTAAGAACCTAACAGAAAGAGTATGGCTTAGTAAGAAACCACAGGACTTAGAGTGAAAAAATCTGTTTCATCAGGCTATATTATTTATTTACTACTAAGTGTTGTCCATTTATTGATGTGTCTGTACTTTATTCAGTTGCAAAATCACACAAATGGCATAGCCTAAACATTTTGTTAATGGAAGATACCTTACATTTATAAAAAGCATCTTTGCAAAACTGACTGATGAATTGTAATTATTTTGCTGCACAACAGTAATAACAACTATCTTTATATTCAAAGTTCCTGAAGGATGGATCTTTTCTCTTTCTTGAAACAATTCTCGGTTTTTGTAATCCAGCTCTCATTGCTCAGTAACTGGGATTTTGGCATATTTTCCTCCTTGTGTATGGGTATCAAAGTGTCAACACTAATGGTAAAGGTTACTCATGTTTTCTAGATTGGTACTCTTTTTTTTTTTTTTTTTCTAATTAGCAGTATGGTTTTCTTTTGGTTTTTCTCTATTTCTTCCTTGTCTCCTCTCCATGTCACTTCCATTCTTTCATCTTCCCAGCCTTCCTCCTGCTGTTCCAAGCCAGTCATCTCATGAACATGTTCTGTAAATGGCAAACTATTTGTTCTGAGAACAAATCTCAACAATCAAAGATGAAGGCAAAGTAACTTCAGCTGATATGTCAAGAAAATGCTCTCCATAGTTTGCTGAAAAGCTTTGTTTCTACATTTTAAAATAAATTATTTTGGAGACTTCCACAATCTTCTTTTTAAGAATCATGAAATCTGCAGAGAAATAAGATGACCTTCTTTACCCCAATTTTGATAAAAGTGGTCTATGAAAACTGATTCAGTAAACTCTTCAACTCTTAATTAATTTCTATTGGCTTATCACCAACTTCCCTGTCTCTCCACAGTCCCAAATTTGAGTTATTAAATCACCAAAATACAAATACAAACCACGACCGGAGATTTTAGAAGAAATCCCTACATCAACCTCACAGATTTTCTAGACAGAGTATTCAGCAATTGAATGTGACTATCTTATCTTCTTTTTCTAGCCTAATCATGTTTCTAGTGCTAAAGTGTTTGTCTGTTTTGAAAGCAAGGAACTGAGAAGATGGCAGTAAAAGTGATTTTTTGCCAACTGCATGTGGATAAAACCAACAGGGGAATCTTTGCACTCATACCCCTTGCCTGTCTCCTAACCCTGTCCTGCTTTTGGCTTTTAAATCTTTCCCACTCTTGTTTCCCACTCCTGAAGGCTGTGACCTTCTGCCCTCACAGCACAGCTGTGAAGCCAGGGCTCCCACTCTTCAGAGCATCATTCATCTGTTGCCCATCTGAGCATTTTGGATGGGCTGCCTTCTGGCAGCATTTCTCCCTGCTCTCTGGTTCCCTTCCTGGGTAGCCATGAGAGGGGCAGAGCAGGTGCAGTCCTGTCCTAGCCTGCCCCTGCTCCGAGGGACACCTTGCTCCTGGCACAGAGCCCAGCCAAGCCATTGTTTGGAGCACTGTGCACAGGCAAGGCAGTAACAGGAAAACAAGAAAACAGGAGAACTGAAAAGCATCAGAGCACACTTCTTTTTCTTCCTCCTTATCTCAGTCCTGTCTGCTGCACCAGAGTTTTTCTTGCTTGCTTGACTGTTTATTTCTGGTAGGAAGCAGAGGGGGCTGTGGGACCAGGAGCCTGTGGCCACCAGCAAGGGCTTCAGTGGCTGCATTTCGCACTACCCCCCTACAGCTGGCTTGGCTGCAGAACCAGCATGGGCTGTTTCTCTCTGTTTGCTTTCATTGGCTGCAATCAGCTTTTTTACAGTTCCTTCATTTTCTGGGTTCCCAGTTAGCACCAGTAAACACCAGTAACATCAGTGCCTCAGATTTTTGCCACAGTTGTGATAAGACATCCTCACACCGGCTGAGCTGTGGCTTTTCACTATCAGCTGAAACTGATGACACTGCAGCCCATCCCTCATAACAACACCATGCAAACAGCAGATCTCAGGCTAAAATATTTCATATTTCCACTTACTGGGAACATTTTTTTCCAAAGACCATATTACACTGACACAGTATTTTCAGGCATAGGGTATACCTGAGGGAGCAAGTCAAAACCCAGGGACCTTCCTGGAACTTCAGCAGCACCCACAGCTCAGCATGGCAAGGGTGCACTGTCCTTTGGGCAGCCCAAACACATGCCCTCAGAATAAGAATGTGTTCCTTCATATTTTCTTTGGCCATTACAGTTTGTACTGTGTCTACTGGCTGCTTTATCCTCTGTGCCAGCTAGGTACATACCTTCTGAGATTACCCCAGGGGGCAAAGTTAAACCATTGCTGTGTTGCAGCTGCCATAAGTACCTTAACATAAAGGCAGAACTAGAAAGGAAAAATTGATTATTTGACTGGATTTCTTAGTAAACAAGGAGGTAAATATTTAAGATAATTGTAGGCTCTGGCTTTTGAGGGGACTGAACACTAGGTGCAAACACAGTTAAAAGAAATCCTACTGTTTCTTTAAAACATCTTTTTGTTGCTTTTAAACAAAAAAAGAAATTCACTATTGTATGCACTTAACATTCCTTTCGTAAAATCTATTCATCCTAAGATTTGAGAAGTCAATGTAATGCAGTGTTTTTGTTACTTATTCCTGGGGGTAACATGCTTCTTGTTCAGGGGAAGGTGCAGTTCCTGACAAGTTTTTAAATCCTCCTAAATTTTGTACGTGCCAGCAGCTGTGTATAATCAACATTTTTAGTAGGAGGACAGCATTTAGTTTAGGGGTTTTGAACAGTTGCGTTACATCTCTTCTTTCCTCCCTGTCAAGCTGCCACAGGCACCTCTGGCATTCTCTGGCACCTCCAGGACCATTACGTGTGAAGGCACTTGGGATGTGGGAACAGCTGGGCACCTGTGGAGTCAGCGGAGTTTCCAGAGAGCTTGGACTGACCTGAGCTGTGGGTTGTATGAGGTGTGGGCTGTTAGAGGAGGTTGATTACACACCGCGTTATCACAGAGGAATCTTATCACAGCTGAGTTTGATCTATGAAAACATTTCCTTTCCTTCCCCAGCCTAAACAGCTTCTCTTTTTTCTTAAATTTTTTTCCCAAAACATACAAATAATTTCTTTAAAAGTTAACATTACTTTTTGCACATAAACCATGAAGAAACAACACCTCTATGGATGTGTTAAGAAATGTTAACAGCACCACCAGCGTCCTGTAAGGACTGACAGGTGGGCATTTTACAAGGAAAGTATGTAACAGGTGAGAGCAGAGTTAGGCTGCCTCGTGTAACTCCATGTAAAAGGCACTGCCAAAGCCCAAACTCCCTGATGGAAGCAATGCCCCTGTGGCATCCCTGGCAGTCCAGTTTCTGAAGCTGACAGTGAGGCAGCTGTCAGATGGAGCAGTTAAAATGCCTTTTGTCACATTTTTCTTGTTAAGCAAACATCGATAAAAGGCTTATTATGCCTGCTCTACATAAGAAAAAAATGTTTAGGAATTCTCCTGTCTGGAAATACTGCAAAACTACTGAGTTTCTATGTCTACCTTTCCCTCTCATGCTATCTGCAGGCATTAATGTATTACAACAAAAACAAACAAGCAAGCAAGCAATCGGAGAGCTTGTTGAAAACAAACAAGAAGCCTGCAGCACTGCCAGATTATACAACAGTGATTCCCACTGGGGGTGACTTGGACAACTTGCCTGATGGAGGCAGTGGGTCTGCTGAGAGCACTTGGAGGCTCTCCCAGGGCTGGGAGAGAGCAGGACAGGCAGCCTCTACAGGCAGCTCACCTGCACCCATGCACCAACTTTCCCTCCTGCTGCCATCCAGCCCCTGGCCACTGCTGCTACAGAAGCAAGTTAGGATGGAGTGACTCCCAGCAGCGATCAAAATCAAGTCTTTGACTCAAATAATTGTCATGGAAAAGAGGGTGGCTTGCTCTGCATTTGCTTGTAAAATACCACGTGTGTCTTTGCCATGTAAAGTCCTGGTTTCTACTCTCACAGACTGCAAAGAGCTGCCATGGTTGTTTTCCTTTCCACTACTTCTCACTATAATTTGCTCAGAAGTTACAAGAATGCAGCAGTGCTCTGTGTGTGTGCTCCGTGCCTTAACTTTAGCTAACAGAGCAAACACTTCAAACCCCCCCCCCCTTCAGTGTGCCTTCTCTGCTAAAAACCTGAGCGTATGAACATAGGGAGAGGAGGAAAAGAGAGGGAAAAAGAGAGAGAGACCCTGTAAGTGAATGGGTAAGGAATGTGCATGGAGCTGTGCATGGATAGATGTCTGATGTCCCAACTATTTGTTAAAGGCAAAAGCAATACTTCCGACAGACGGCCCTCCCCTCGCCTGCAATAGGCTCCCCAGAATAGCAACAGCCTGTGTCACCGCAAAGGGCAAAGCCTTCTGAAATAGCAACAAAGTTGTTCACGAACCACTTTGTGGTTTGCGTTTGGTTTCAGCCGGCTTCGGAAACTTGTTGCCATGAGGAAAACAAGCTGCCCTTTGCTGGCCGGCCTGGCAGGGAGCGCGGCGCTGTGAAGCGCTCCCGCCCCAGCAAGGTGCGAAGGGGCAGCGATGGCACCTGGGCAGAGCCCGGAGGACCTGAGGCAGCAGAGCCGGGCCATGGGAGCGGGGCAGGATGAGGAGCGCGGCCGGGGCTGCAGGCGCTGCCGGCTGCCGGCTGCTGCAGGTAAGGGGGCAGGAGCTGGTGCCAGCTGTGGCTGCTGCCCGCATCGCTAGTGCTCGGCCCCACAAAGCGCAGGCACTCCGGGACGGGCCGTCTCAGCTTCTAAAAGTGCAAGAGGGGAACATGTGAGCAAGGACGGGGACTGCCAGCTTGACTTTTGAATGACTTTTGAATGTGTGATACTTTCCCTAAAAGGCCTTGGTCCTACTGCTCGTGTAGGTGCTGTCTGTTGTGTAAATAATCTTCCTTTATGAAGATCAGCCAAATGAAAGATAGGAGAAGCTGCTGCCCTCTAACAACAGTGATCGATCTGGTCCTTGCACACTCGGGGCAGTTCAGCCCTTTCACCGGAGTCAGTGGAGGAGTCCAGGCAAGCACTGCACCTGTCCATGCAGGGAACAGCTCAGGCTGAGGGGACAGGGTCTCCCTCCTGTTTTTACTTCCCTAGCATTTCAGCAAGAAGCAGGGTTTCTTTGCTGACATCCTCAAAAATTAGCTGTAACATTTATTCTGCAGTAAGTTTTAAGTGCAGAAACTGCATTTCATATCTCTTCATCTTTGCTGTCCTACCCAGCCAGTTTTTCTCAGTTGCAGTGTGGTTTTGCATTTTCAAACACTTTCCTAGATGATAAGATGAAGGGGATAATGCCCCACAATCATGATATTTCTCAGCCACAAGGCTTATTATGCCTTATAATAGGCTGTACCTAAATAGGGCAGCATGGTCATAAGCCAGAAATGACAAGGTCCCAAGGAGATTTTGTTCACTTCGAGCTGAATGAACTGATTAACGCAGGAATAATCAGAAACTATAGGCACAAATGCTTTGTTGGAGTGTAATAGTGATCTGTCAAGCAATGTCTCCTGATACTGGAATCAGAGGTTAGGCAAGAACAGAAAGTCAGTAGGTGTGCAGACACATTTAACATTGCCTTTGGGACTGAGAAGAGCGGTGCAGATGGTTATAGGATAGCAATAAACAGGTAGCGAAGTTTCTGCAGCACATGGGTTAAGGTTAGAAGAGTATGTGTAAATTGCATATCTGTCCTTACCCTCAAAAATTAAAGCAGTAACCTGAGGAATATGTAATTACATAGTTCGAAATTAAAAGAACTTGTTGATTCTTACTAGAAACGAACAAAACAAAACCCAAATGTCATTTCATGTAATGAGGGGATAGGCTGCCTGCTGAAATAATGAAATTACATAGCAGAGCAGTAAGAGAGGACATGACCATGGTGAGTCTGTCTGGCATCTGCATTCCCTGTCTTTCCATCACTGTCAGGGAGCTTTTGTTCATGAAATTTGAATATTGTTTACAAAGTACATTATGGCTTATACTGTACAAAGTATTCAGTGCTTCCCACCACTGGAGGAGTTTAGATTAGTGGAACATTTGTTTCCTTCGACCTTCTCTTTTAGTTCAATTTACAAAGTGTTTGTTTTGGGTTTGCCTTTCACACTTGGGTGGGAAGATTCCCATTTGTCAAATGATTGTGATCCCACATGGCCCTGACATTATTTTTGATAGGTCAGATGTATTCTAGGTAATAGGAGAAATGCACCTACTGAGCAGCTACTGGATCTAAAGAAACCTCAGGTGCTGGAATAGAGCAACAGAGTAACATATATCTCTTTATACCAAACAACTGGATGAGATAGAGAAAGTGACTGTGGCAGCACAGGAAAGATCATGATAACATGAAAATGGGAAAATTCCCTTTTTTGAGAAGTAAAACCATGATTTAATTATGCAGCAATTCCCAATACATGCCATCAAACATTTATCCTAAAAAAAAAAGATCCTCATGTTATACACTTCAGCAAAATATTGTTTAATTCAATTTGGGAAATTTAAATACTATATCCCTTGAAATTTTGTATGTCAGACAGCACTCAGGTGGAAAACAATTCTGTTATTAGAGACAGCTTATTTTCAAATACAGATGCTGTAGTTTTAAAATTTATTGTAGATAAAAGTAGATATCATTCTATTGAAAAAAAAAGATACTCCATGCTGTGGATTTATATCTAGGAAATGCATTCAACTCATTAGGGTTTTCTAAACTGTGCTTATTAACCAATGGTTGACAGAACTTGAATTCACTTTCCAAAGGTCTAAATAGATCAAAGAAATTGCAAGGATTTAAAGAACTTTCCTGACAGGAAAATACTTTCCTTCCCCTCTAAAAGGAAATGTTTCTCATCTCAGATTAAATCAAAGTAAACAGAAGAAAGTACCATGGTGGAAGAGATTGTCTAGTCTCCTCCTATCAAAATCGACATATTTGCACAGGTTACATAAAGTAATCTCCCTACCCCCCCAGTAATTTTCTATATGCACCCTGAATGATCTCTTGGGAGATAGCAAAGAAAACTACATCACAGAAATCTCGGAGTCTGGACTAACATGGGGCTTGGTATTGCCAAACCGAGAGGAAAAGGGCTCCTTTCCCATATTTCTCCTTCCCATTCAGTAGCTGAAGTGTGCTGTTTCCCAAATCAGCCTGCTTGCAGATCTTCCCTGGCACTGATCATTTATCCATAATGCCCATAAGATACATGTGTATCCTGTGCCTTTGGAAGGAATGTATTTTCCCAAATATGTGCTTGAAAGTGAGTAAAGGGGCACACCCTTTGTACTTGGCCCCGTCCAGCCTCATGGCCGGTACACTGTGCTGCTGTACTACAACTGCAGTTGGTCTCCTTTTCAGGAACCAAGCACAAACACTTCCAACAAATGTTCTTAAAGATAGGTTTGTTTGCCAAGTTGGGCTGCTTTTTGACTTGAACAACAGTTGTGAGAAACCACTTTGTTTACATGGGAAACTAGAGAATAGACTTTCCAATCACTTGTCACATACCAGCCACACACTCATTAGCCATGGTGTTAGTGGCAGACAGAAGGAGAAAATTCTCTGGTAGCTATCATTAAAATATTTTATTCCCCTGGACTGTACACTGCCATATGCTCTGTTTGCATCCCATAAAAATAAGAGAAATATATGTATAAATATATAAAGAAGCTTTTTGTAAAAAAAAAGGAATGCCTAAGAACTGCCAGCAGCATCATTCAAAGTGACACTTAAAAGGATTGTGAGTACAACTACTGCAACATTTTTTATCTGGAAATGTTAAAGCAAAACATATGCTGAAGTCAGAGGGAATTTTGCCTAGAGGAAGGTCATGAAGGGAAACTGAGCAGAGATTTCAAGGTTTAACTCAGCAGGCAGTGGTGAGCAGGCAAATTTTGGGTACACCAGTTAAAACAAAAGCTCGTGGTGATATAACAATGTTTTTCAGTGGAATACTGCCTGTGAGGGATGAGAGACACCAAGTTAACTACTGACTTTGTTGCTGCTAATGCAGGAGGACAATGTGTCTCCCTGTGCATCACGTCAGGATCTGCTTCTCATTCGGGGGTGCTCTAGTTACAGCTCTCCACTATTTCTGTACAACTGTGGCTATGTGTCACTGGACACATGAAGAAGGATACCAGCTGACCCAGTAAAAACAAAAAAAAATAAACATGAAGACATTGATCAAGTTGCTCTACTTGGAGAAGCAGTAAATATATGGGCTTGAATGCTTCCCTATCAATTCCCAGGTGTCCAAGCTCTACATCCAGCTTGTACAGACTCTCAGATGAAAAATAAATAACCATCTCAATTTCTCTGATCTATGGACCACAGGCTGATGTGAGCACAGTTTGGATTGTAAAGAACAGTGCTGGTGGTGGACTTTATCAAGATATTTGACATGACACTCTCATTCAGAAACTGAAACCATACAAAAATGACGCTCCCAACATTTTAAGAATTAAGAACCATGCAGGACACAGACTTCAAAGTATCAACAGAGTACACTGTCCATGCTGCTGTGTTTTGGCTGGAGAGCCTTAAACTCAGTTTTTGCCCCTCTGTTACTTACTGTTGTTAGTTTTTTGGAAGAAAATAATAACAGATTATTTAACAGGGTGATAAAGGTGATGGGTGATTAATAAATGGGACATGTCACTGACTGAATGCAATTTGGATGGTTTGGCCTGCTGACTGCAAGTGAATGTGCTGTCCGGGCTGCCTTTCTGCTAACTTTAGACGTCTGCATCTGAGCAAGCCACACAGTTTCCTTTTATAGGCAGTGGAGGGAAGTAGGCATCCACCCTAATTCAGATGTCTAGAAGCGGCTATTTTTCTCAAGTGGTTAAAAGAGAAATCTAGAGATGATGTAGCCATTTCACAGTTAGGTAAGTTGACCCCTAATACAGACAAATATAAAGTGATTTGCATTCCTCATTAGCATAAAACAAGGCAGGCTGTATTTAAAGACAAGGCAGTGCCTTGGAAAGAATCCAGTCAGAAAAGAAGTAGGTTTTCCTGAATGATAACCAGAAGATAAGCTTCTGCATGTGTCTGTGAGAATCCTTGGACAAGCAGAGAGGGAAGTGTCCACCAGGACTGGAAAAATTATGTCAAGTTTCTCTTTGGCACTGTGTAATCACTGCAGGAATACTGGGTCCAGATCACAATTTACTGAAGAAGTTGGTGGTCTGTAAAAGTTCAGAGAACAGAGGTTTGAATACTTAAGGATTTGGTGAACTTGTAAAGCCTCACAGGGTAAGTAGCTAAAAAAGGAGATGTCTGTGAGATGAACCCAATGGCAGGCTATAAGTTTGTACTCAGTGAACACAGTTAAGTGTGGGGACATGGAGAATGGGATCTGATGGCTGAAAGCCAAAGTTGCAGAAATTAGGTCTAGAAATAATTTACAGATAGCTTACAGTGAAAGCAGTTAACCATTGGGATGACCTATGACTTAAAGTCCTTGGTTATCAATCACTAGCCATTTTTAAATCAAAGCTGAATGTTTGAAAGCACCCGGTTCAGATAAAACATAATTGAAGTGTGTCTGAAGGATCATGTTGTGCTGTTTGTGAGTGTCAGACTGGATGAACACAATGCTCTCTAGTCCATTATATATAAATTGAGGTAAAATCCTACATAAAATATATTTGGCTTAATGATGTAAAATATTCAAGAGATATTCAAGAAAACATAAACATCAGCACTGAACAGTAGTTTGGGCAGAGCACTGTGATTAGATAAGCAGTTTAGTTTCTTATATGCTCATTCCTTCAGCACAACACTCACTGTGCTGTTATCAGCCGAGATTTCCAGCCAGGATTCACTGGAAGGGTATATTCTCCAGATACAATAATATGCAGCAAGCAAGCAACTCCAAAGTATAAAAGGGAAGGAGAAATTATGTTTTGCAATGATAAAACAAATACTGCATGTGTGCATTGCAGGATGCAGCACAAAGCAGCTTAGCTGTAGTCAGCAGTATTTCCACTGAAATACTGTTCAATGGGTGAAGGAAGTACGGCAGGACCTAATCCATGCTTCTATTTCAAATCAGTGAAATGGTCTCAGATACTGCAGATATAAAAGAAGAAAAAGCTTTAGAATTACTAACAGATCTGGACAACAACAATATAAAAAAGTTTGTTCTATCACTGGAGCATTTTGCATATTTGTTTCTGTTATTTCTTCAAGGTGTCTCATCTCCATTCCCAATAAATCTACCACCCACCTCCCCCTTCTGAAAGACTTTTCACAACAATCCCATTCCCCCTGTGTCCTTTTAGCCCATCAAGACAAAACCGTGTCTTCTCCCCTATTCTTACCTATCTCTGGTTTGCCAGCCACACCAGCTCAGCAGCTGAGTGAGTTGAGGTGCATTTGGTGCACGCAGTATCTCAGGGCTGCTGCTGTTTGGCTCAAAGTTAGGAGAGCTAATAGGTGATACTTATCTTAATAAACTTAATGGGCTTACTCACCTCCCCTGGCCCTCAAGGCATTCCTTATATTCACAGTTGTGCTGTGCTACCTTCCATAATAACCCATCTGCCTATGGAGCGGCTGCAGGGTGGGGTGGTGGAATTGTTTGCTTGTGGGAGTTGTTAGAACACAAGGTGGCTTGGGCTGCAAATGTGCCAGGGATTCTGCCAGCAATTTAGTAGGGTATGTGGCCACATGTCAGGATCTGGGCCTGGGCTCTGGCACTGTTTACTTTAGCAGTGCAGATGTACTGCTAGGGCTGCTCTCCTTCTCTCTATTCAAGATTTGCTTTTGAAATGTAATATCTTCTATCAAATAGGGCTGATCCTCACCAATGTGCTCAAAATTATTGGCAACGAACTCTGAGCAGTCAGTGTGATCAAAGAGCCTTAATGCCTTAGAAAAATGAACTAAAAATAAACAAACTCTGTGTATCATTTCCAATTAGACTATACACCACTTGTTCCAGGAGAATTAACTAAATACGGACTCTGTTATGCTGCAAAAGCCACCTCTCCTCTGACACGTCCCATCTCTCTAACTAATTGCAAAATCAGAAGTTGATTTACTCTTTTCCTAGTTGTGTGGCAGCCAACATCATGATTCGAGGAAAATCATGCTGGGAGGAAGAACGAGACCAACAATAACAAATTGATATATTCCTCAAGGTTTAGGGTGCAAAAGGCTTCACAGTTAGTAGAATATGATCAGTCAAATCTATCTTGTAACAATAAACAATGAATCACAATTGTATAAGATGAGTTTGTTTTAAAGTGGGGATTCAAAGGCATATGATCTGCATTGTTTTCATCATCTGTTTCTTGTTCCTGACATTATGGCCATCAAAAGCGATGCAAAATATTTGATCAAGATATTTCAAAGAATCTGAGTTTAGATGTGAGCAAAGCCCAGAAAGTTCATGTGTTTATCTCAAAGATCAGTTTCCTTAGAATATCCCAGATACCTGCATCAGCCTGATGCTCACTGAATAAGTCTCCAATTTGGCAAAATAAAAACTACGGTACCAGCAGCCTTCATGTCATCCTCAGGAGAAACAAAGGAAATAATAAGTGGTGAGGGAAAACTTGTTACTTATTTAAGTCAAGGTTGAAACAATTTGGCCAAGAAATTTATGCTTTCCTTGCTCACAGTACTCTAGTTGGGTGGATGAGACTTTCTCAGTTTAGGAAAAACACGGAAAAATCTCAAGGCAAAAATTGCTTTCTCACCATTTCTTTTTGCAATAATATTCTGAAGCAAAAGGTTTAATTATTTAGGACCTGATCAAAACCTTATTGACTTTTGATCAGAAAGATAAGGGACACAAAGGCATTAAAACTAAAGATTTTATATTCATTACTTTGTTTTTTCTTTTCAGAAATAGCTTTTTATGAAAATAGCTTTAATGTCACCACTGCTGCTGGATGCGTATTGTACCTAACTGCTTTGCCTAAAAGTTACAGAGAGATTTTTTTAAACTGGTAGATCAAACAAAGTTTTTATTATTTGTCAGAATGTTGCAGAAATCACTCTTTCAAGGTTTTTTGATTTATCCTTTTATTTCAGGTTGTGGAACATTCACTTTTCTGTCTTCTGCCATTGCTGCCATAAGTGGACTTCTGATGGGCTATGAGCTGGGCCTTATCTCCGGAGCTCTTCTTCAGATGAGCAGCATTTTAACACTCTCTTGCAAAGAGCAGGAAGTCATTGTAAGTTCCCTGCTTTTTGGGGCCTTGTTTGCATCCCTTACTGGTGGATTTCTTATCGACAGATTTGGAAGGAGACTTGCTATTATTATTGCATCATCTTTACTTGTGCTGGGGAGTCTGATTCTGCTGCCCTATGAATCATACGAGGTACTCATTGTGGGCCGGATCGCCATAGGTATTTCCATCTCACTGTCATCAATTGCCACGTGTGTGTATATCGCTGAGATCGCCCCACAGCACAGAAGAGGCCTCCTTGTGTCATTAAATGAACTCATGATTGTGATAGGCATTCTCTTTGCCTATATTTCAAATTATGCATTTGCCAGCATATCTCACGGCTGGAAGTACATGTTTGGCCTGGTGATTCCATTGGGTGCTTTGCAGGCTGTTGCCATGTATTTCCTTCCTCCAAGCCCTCGGTTTCTTGTGATGAAAAATGACGATGAAGCGGCGAGAAAAGTACTGGAGAGGCTACGGGAAACATCAGATGCTACTAATGAGCTCACTGTGATTAAGTCTTCCCTGAAAGATGAACATCAGTATAGTTTCTTGGACCTGTTTCGTTCAAAAAACAACATGAGGGCCCGAATGCTGGTAGGACTCACTCTAGTTTTTTTTGTGCAAACAACTGGGCAACCCAACATTTTATTTTATGCATCGACTGTTTTGAAGTCAGTTGGGTTCCAGAGCAATGAAGCTGCCAGTTTGGCTTCCACTGGAGTTGGAGTAGTTAAAGTGGTCAGCACAGTCCCAGCCACGTTTTTTGTGGATCAAGTTGGAAGTAAAACTTTTCTGTGTATTGGCTCTTCTGTTATGGCAATATCGTTGGTCACTATGGGCTTAGTGAATCGTAACATACATGTGAATTTAACCAAGGTCTGCAGAAGCCAGTCTCCAGAGGATTTCTCTCTCCAGAGACCAGGAAACTTCACTGTCACCAATGGGAGTCTCAAGGACCTCTTTGCTAGCAGGGCTTCAACAGAAAGATTGTCATTTGATGTACAAAGCCCAGATGTTGCCAGGACAGGAGAACTGAACAGGACTGCCCTGGCAGGAGGCAAAAGCACAACAGGGTCTCACGTGGAAAGTGGGGAGGTCCCTGTTGTCCTGAAATGGCTCTCACTGGCCAGCCTACTTGTCTACGTTGCTGCATTTTCCATAGGTCTTGGACCAAGTAAGTGTTTGATATTTTCTAACTGTTTGTAACTTACATTATTAAGTGCCGGGATGAGGCAGTTCCTAAGTTGGGCAAAGCAGTGTTGTCTGTCAGTATGCACTGCTATTGTCACACACCATCCTGGTAGGCCTGGTATGTACTTTATAGCAGGAGGTCCTGTCCCTTAAGGCAAATGACCTGATCTCCCTTCAGTTCACCGTAATTAACTGTTCCCTCTTCAGTCAAGAACTGCTGTTAGCTTTGTACAGCAAAATTATGGAGCCTCCAGCTATCTTTCCTCTTTCTAATCTATTGTGTCCTTACACTGGGAAGGTTAGGATGCAGGCATTTGCTGCTGCTAGCTCCTAAACCCAAGATAATGATAAGCTCTGGACCTCTGTATGGTATGACATTGTCAAATCCACAAAATACCAACCCGAGTCCTGCTGAGGATCTGTCCCTCTGACTGTGTAATAGTCTTCAGATATGGAAAACACATTCAAGGTACCATAATTCATGAGCGAGCCGTAGTACCATTGCCTCTGCTTGGGTGGAGCAGCACAAGTGGGAGGACACAAAGGTGTGCTCCTGTACAGCTGACACTGTACTGCTGCACCTGCCATCACACTTGCATGAGTCTCACTCACTCCTGAGGGAGAGCATGTCTGTCATTCCAAGGGACTAGAAATTAAATCTCGCTGTTTTCTTTTGTTTAGTTTCAATAGCACTTGCACAATGTTGTACTTTGAAGGCGTTGACTTTTTAAGTCACTCTGCAAAATCCACATGCCCAGCCCGTTATTTATTAACAGACTTTATGTGCTCTTGCACTCTGGCTCAAACTTGCATTGCAAACAAACTGTACTATTGTGATAAAAAGCTTGCCACAAGGATACAACCCAACAATTGTGCTAACAACAACTCCCCTGCAGTATTTATTTATTTTAAACATTGCTCACAGGGAGAGCAGTGTGAGATAAGCATTCATTGCCAGGGTTGCAAGCTTGACTGTTATTACAGGATTATTCCTTCCCTTGAAGATTGTCTTGGGGCTGGATTCTGTTTTCTGTGACATAGGTTCAAAAACAGGGATGAAACCCTGAAAAGAAAATGTTACTTGAACTTTTATTTATTTCAAACATATATTTAATGACCCTCAGAGTGGGGTCACATGTTCAGTCTTGGCCTCCTGCTGAAATCTGCTTTCCTGGTGACCTGGCTGTAAATGGGTTCTTAGTCATTTGAGTTGGCCTAATGTACAGTTAATGAGAACAGTGTCTATTTTTTTGAGGGCTACAAAAACTGATGCGTTTTCCAGGCTGATCTGAGACGTCTCTGAGGCCAGTGCTTGTTTTTTGACCTCTTTCTTGACTTGAGAGCTCAAATGCTTTCAAAGAGAAAATGGGAAAGAACAGACACCCTCTCAGCTCCATCATGGAGAAATCATGTATAAAGCCACTGTGAGGCAATTTGTACTGACAGATGTGTTTGCCTAGCAAGTAAAGGCCAGATCTATCAGAGATACAGGCAGTTCAAATTGCAGCTAAGTCCTTTCAAGGCATTTTCCTGCCTTTGAAAGCACACTGTTCAGTTAAAATTTCAGTTAAAAAGTATAGAAAATGCAGTTAGAGTTAGAGAACCAAGAGATTGCTGTAATCTTCAAAGGATCTATCATGCTTGAATAGTCTGGATTGGGATGCAAGGTTATAATTAGTGTCTCATGTACAGCCTACAACATCTCCTGTTTGGAGCCCTAATCCCTGAATGTGTTTGCAAAGCCTAGCTTTCTTAGCCCCAGTGAACCTTTCTTAGTGTAAAGAAAATAAATGAGGCCCTCTGCTTATGTAAAGTAAATAGTTTTAACAAGTTTATGTTACTCATCTCTAAATCTGGCCTGTGCTCTGGACCAGACTGTTCTCCATTGCCTGCTGGTCAGTGGGAAGGAGGCATCGAGGCTGCACTGGCTGGCTGCTGTGTCCAGGCTGTGCCTGGGGCTCCTGGGGACAAAAGCACTGTGACACTGTGCCCCACTGTGTTTTCAGTGGGGAACTCTCCTGCTCCATGCAGTGCCTGCCCCCATGCAATGGCTGGCTAAGGTGAAGGTGGTGTTGAGAATGCCTCTCTTTGTAGATCCAATGGACTTCTTTTGGATGAAGAGCAGAGAAGATCTTGCTCCTTTCTTTCCACACCACAAGGCCATTTCCGAAAATTCACCCACTTTATTTTGATTCCATGCTGTATTATGTTCTGTGGGGATAAAGGAGACTTTATGTATGACCATTAGGAGATGCCACACTCTTCACAGGACAGATCACACAATCTGAGCTCTATCATCTTCTTTTTAAGTGCTTTGTACATTTTCTCCCCTTTTTATTTTTTTATGCTCATCAAAGAGAGTTACAATCCAGATTAATGTAGCAGACATATATAAGTTATTTCTCTTTTGTTGCCAAATTACATAAAGTAGATTGATTTTTTAAATGAACTAAGCATATGCTAAATATATTTATTGCCCTTTATCAAAACACCCAGGCATCACAGTGATGAGCATTCAAAAATAGACAGTGAGAGATAAAAGTAATTTTTGCATTACAAAAGAATTCACAGACTAGCAAGCATCTGCTTAGTCAATTTTTTGATTCTGGGGTGCTCTGTATTTATGTTATCAGCCCTTACACAAGATAAAAGGGGCATTTCTGCTGCTGTGTTTCAGTTTAATTATGTTTGATGAACTGCAATTCAAGTGCTTGTTCACACTCAATTTCACACAATTATGAGGACGTTTTGTAGATGCAACAAATCAGTGTTGCATCACACCACAGAACAGCACATGCCATTTCTCTAGGGGTGTTTGCAGAGGTGTTTCAAGGCATTCAGTCATTAGCTAAGGGGGCTTGCTTGACACCCCTGTTTGCCTTGGGTTACCCTTTGTCTGTGTGTCAGAAAGGACAAACAAGGATCAGCCATTCTCAGGAGGGAATGATGCCTGCAGAGCCCTAAAGAAACCACTCCCAGCTCCCATGGGGAGGATGAGGGGTGTGAGAGGGCTCCTGGTTGTTTGCAGCACATGTTTGAGAAGAGAAGCGTTGGAACCTGCTGTATGTGGGCAAGGGAGGGACAGGAGAGGTCTGAGCCTGGCAGAAGCACTGCTGTGCCTTTCTCAGGGTCCAGCGAGTGCAGGCTGATGAGACAAGTGTGGGGTGGAGGTAGATCACCAGTTCGTCACCCAAGCTAAAATGGGATCACTCAATGTGACCTTGGAAATTAATTTAACATAAAGAACACACAGAAATAAACTAGTCAGGGCTATGACCATGCATGAACACTTACTAAATGGCACAGAATTAACTGAAATAGTTTCAGGGCATCTAATTTGCCAATTGCTTTGTTCAAACCATTTGAGGGGCAAAAACTAGAGGTCATTTCTCATAAAGAGGTGTCACTTCCTTCATTCACCACTGTGTGTGGTGCAGCATGCTGGGATGCTGGAACGAGGAAAGCCATGCTTCTGGGATGTCAGACTTATTTTCCAAAATAAGGCTGTAAGTATAGCATTCCTGTGCTTGGATAGAGTATGTGCAAGAGAGTTCTCTTGGTTAGCAACTGTAGGGCAGCTACAGCCTCTCTGAAACAGAGAGGGTGTCCAGAACTCTGCTGCCCTCTTCACAGACCCAGTGAACAAAAGTCAGATATCAGATTGCACCCATTACCAAAGATCTGCTTTTCTGCCTTGACCATCTCCTTTTGCACCATTTATGATCAAGTACTAACTAGGGACAGCTTCCCCCCATATTTCCTGCATATCCCCCTGAGTGAGATCAGTAAATAGCTGGAAGAAATGTAGTAGCACCACACACAGGTATGCAGGATGCAATGGGGTCTAGAGACAATGCTCTTTATCAAAAAGAAGTCAGAGTGGCTCCAAGAAGTCCTAGGCTGAGAAGCAAGTAATGCAGACTGATTCTGGACCAAACAAAGTCTGTTTTCCCAGCCTGAATTTGTTCTTGCAAATTAAAGGCAAGTGAGCAAAACAGGACTTGGGCAGTGCCTCTTTGCACATACTGTGGGAGTGAAGTTCAATGGAATCCATGAACATCTCAAGGATTTTTTGGTGTGGAATGAGGAACACTAATGAGAGAGGGATGTCAAATGTATGCATTTGGACTACATGTATGGCATTGGTGCTTTGCACAAGAGCTCTTCCTCTGTGAGTCCTTTAAACACATTTCTGTGTAACTGCAAAAGCATTTATGCACTTAGCCAGTGAACTTTGGGATAATCTGGTGGAGCAAATCACATCAGCTCTGCTGGCTTCATGGCATTTCATGCTGAGCATACAGATGAAAATCCACAAAAACACCTACAAGTGAGACTGACGGGCAATTTCATGACATGAATCATCCTCAAAACTCCAACACTTTGCTGTAAAAAGTCCAAAGGTACTTATGTCTCTGCCAACCTGGGACAAAGTTCTATTACTTCATGTCCTAGAGCAGCTGCCAGTTTTGTGTGGCTCTTCAGAGCCAAGGGATAAACTCTGGTGCTCTTCTCTTGGATACAAACTCCTCTTTCAGGCAACAACTTGGAGCTACAGACCCAAGCACTTAGAGCCTTCTTTACACTCAGATTGCTGTGGCCACAATACACCCAAGGGAAGTCAGAGTCTGCAGATGGAGAAGTGTTTCCTGGATTTCACGGTTTGGCACAAAGAAATACATTTATCTATCCATATGTATTTAACATACTTATGGTCAACAAGTGTATAACCAGGTCTTGGAAGAGGGTTTAGAATTTACTGCAAACCCTGATTTTCCATGTCACTGTTGCAGTCCTGTTGAATCATAGCTCCCATGAGTGGGTGCTTGTAGGGTTGGCAGTACTTTGGTATTGCTAAATACCTGTTAAAGAGTGACATTAAATATCCACAGGAAGCCTTCTCAGGCTGGGATATGCAGCCATCTGCTAGCCTCAGCCATCGGGTGAATATTTCTGATTGGAAAACTGGAAAAAATCACGTGCTCATCACTCTTTCTTCTTAGCTCCTGAAGTGAGCACATTACCTACAAAACAGGAGACCCAGCTGACTGCTGGGAGCAGCACACCAGTGCCCAGGGCTGTGAGGTCCAGGCTCTCAGTGGATACAAAGCCTGTCTGCAGAACTTGTATGAGGGGAGGGCGAGCACAGGACCCACAAAATTAGGACATTGCAGTTTTGAGAACAGCACTTCCTCCCAGGATGGCTCTCTGATGGACTCTCAGCCACTCATAGCCACCTCAGACTGATGCTCCTCCTGCATTTGGGGATCCCTAACATCTCCCTTCTCTCCTCGTGTGGGTGCAGAGGCACTCAGAGCAGGCAGATTCAAAGTTGTTGGAGCAGGCACAAGAGAGGATAAACACAGGTGAGCAAAACAGGGGCTTGTAGTCACTACAGTCACTATCTTTATTCTAATGCAGGAAAGGCTAGCAGGCCAACAAGCCTGCCTTCATGTTTTACTAGTTTCACGCTGGTTAAATTCCTCCCACATGAAAGACCCAGGATTGTGGCTTTGTGCCCGCCAGGCTGAGTTCCCCCAAGAAGGTGCAGGGACTGTGGTCTCCAGCAAGCCTTACTGTGATGCACCATCTTGCTGCTGTGGGAGCTCTCTGTGTGGATCATCAGCCCTGGGAGGAGCAAAATCTGTGCAGAGAGGTTGGTAAAGACAAGCCCCTAGAGAGGGCACACCTTAAGAGCAAATTTTTACTGATGAAAGTTCAGTTTAGGATGATAGATGTCCATTTCTAGTTTAAACCTAGGCAGATTTACCATATTGAGTATATCTGAGTTAAATTTATATCAGCTTGAATGAATACTTTAGAACTGAGATAATTTGTACCTAAAATGGAACAGATGTTTCAATGTGTTTGGGAATCCAACTGATGCAGGAGCCAGATTCCTCAAATTATCAACAAAAGCTGATATTTTCTCAACCAATGTGGGACTTTCAGACCCCTGTTCTCTTACTCAGGGCATGATGTGAATAAAACCAAGGTTGTGGGTTCAACCCTTGTTCAATCCCTGTACAGGCAACTCACTTAAAAGTTGGACTCAATCATCCTTGTGGGTCCTTCTAACTCAGCATATTCTGTGAAACCTGTGAAATCTGTGACCTTTCCTTTGGCACAATGCTCCCTTCCTTACTGGCTGTTAAAGGAACTTCAGGATAACTGGGAAACTAAATTAGACAGCATTCCACATGTAGCATGCTTTAACTTTTGGTAAGCCCTGAAGAGGTCATGCAGTTGGACTAGATGACCACTGTATGTCCCTTTGTACTGAACGATTCTATTCTATTCTATTCTATTCTATTCTATTCTATTCTATTCTATTCTATTCTATTCTATTCCCATGTAAAAACCCACTTGTTTTCTCTACGTCTTATTGTGAGCTGTTGGAGTAATTTAAATGCAGCTTTAAACCAGTATTGGAGAAAACTGGGAAGAAGGATCAGGCAAGAAAGATGAAAGAGGCTGGAAGAAAGCTGAAGAGTTCACAAGAAAAGTGAAGTCTGTAGAGGTGAGGAAGGAAGTAAATCCATCCTCAATCCATCACTGTCTTTCTTATACAATCTTGAGTGGTTTGTGGTGGTCTCTCTCTATGTGTTTTATTGGGTTAATCAAGGCAAGACCCAGAGCTGGAGCACTACCATAAAGCCCGGAGAACTATACTGGAAGCAAATATAGTCCCTTTGACTTTGGTCCTGTGATTGTTAGGTTAACTGGCTACCTGAGTAGATTCACTACCACAGTTAAAGGCTGAACCTTTTATGTGTCTTTCACCTGAGTCACTAAATGCATTGTGACAAAGCCCAGACCAGCTGGTTTCACACATGACACTGCACAGCCCAGGGCCTCGATGACAGAGGTCAGACCTGCAGCCATCCTGGCAATCCAGATTGCATAGGAAGCTGTTTCCCTCTCCCTTAATGCTCTTGGGCTTCATTTTGGCCACCAAATGCTTGACCTGAAGCTGGAAAATCTTGTGGGAATGAGAGCTGTCAGTGTGGAAATTCTGAACCTTCTATGGATTTAGTTGGCTGTTCCTGTGTTTTGAAATACTGTGAGCGTAATGGTTTTGCACTGTCTTGGAAAGCACTGGTAAAAAAGTCAGATTAAAACCTAGAATTCACCTCACTATCTCCTACATTAAAGCAGTATTTCAGGCTTCTAAAAGCATGTCATATTAATTTGTAGTGCACAGGAATCTGATCTTAACAGACATTCATGCTCAACATTGCCTTGCCTGACATTTGTTTACAATGTTTTATTTTTGAGTTTCTACATTTTCCCAGCAGCTGTGGCCTGACCTTAAAATTCACAGAAATTAGAAGCATAAATTTTATGATTTTTTGTGGTTTACTCTGGAAAATGGGAGAGTGGCGGAGACTAAATCGAGTATTCAAAACCAATCCAGTGCTTAAATGCTGTGCTGGAATTTAATGAAGATAATAAACCTTGGGAATATGCGTGTTTCACTGAGAAACAGTACAGAAAGTCCTATTTCAGATAATAAAAAAAAATTATCTTGGATTCTTTGTTTTATGACAAGATTCCTAGCACTGTTTATTTGTACTGAATAGTCTTTTAATGCATGCATCCATGTGGTTTGAATATGACACTCCACGTGCTTATCTAGTTCATCATTCCTGTGCTATTCAAATGCTGCCTCTCATGGCCTCTATTTCACACTGTGTCCGTACTACCAAGCTGCAGTAGAAAAACAAAGCATACCAAAATGGAAAATAAAGCAAGGATGGTAAATTGCCCACTTCTCCCTATTTCCCTGTCCCAGATAAAGTTTATCTGAAACCTCTTGTTAACACATTGAGCAATCCCATGAATAGGTTTGCCTTTTCAAAGGCTGATTAGTAGTAGTGAAGTGCAAGCCAATTTAAGATATTTTTGGATAGCTGGATATTAATTCTAGGATTTCAAATTGCAGAGAGTGCTTTCTGAAATAGAAGATGAATAGGTTTGTCTTATCTCACTTGCTAAAACCTACAAATCTGGGGGGCTTTTGTAAGTGTCAAAAGGTCACAAGAAGGAAAAATTACTTTTATGATAATGAGGCATGGGAATGTCAGTGGGAGCTTCTTAATTGTTTTATTATGTTGTTATATTTCAACCCCAAGACTGAATTTAAATTGTATATTGAAATGCACCTGTAATCAGAAACATGACTTTCACTGACATTCATGTTCCTGTTTGTGACTCTAATATGTTAATGAGGGAAAGTCTTGGTGGATCAGGCCCAAGGCTTTGCCTTCTGAGAGACAGAGCCCTGGGTACTGTGAAAAGAGGGAGAGACCACACCATGCCCCAGCCACTCTTCCTGTGTCTCTGCAGTGACAGTAGTTCAGTCTGCTGTTGGAAAAGTAGGTGACTTCCTGTGGTTTGGCATATTATCCTCCACTTAAAGAGGGATTTGAGTTGAGGGATTTGGTGCTCTGCATAGTGTAAATACCTCTTTACTAATAGTTCTATGTTAGTCAACCCATTGATGCAAAGGCATAAGAGAAATGTAGCCTGTGCTTAAAATTATGCACAGTTTTAAAGTTTAGTTCGTATTCGTTTCCTTAACCATGTTCTAGGAGACAAGATCATTGTGATACTGAAATCTGTAAAATGTTTGCAGGTCATCTGTCAATCTTCATAAAATCCAGTTTCCTTTAGGAAAGAGGGTTGGGAAGAATTTTTTAGAGGCAAGCTAATCTTGGGCCAGCTTTGTGCAGAAACTAAAACTGTCAGTAGGACTTCATGTGCAAAGTCGGTATTTTATCTCACCTGTAAAGTTCATGAAACTAAAAACAGGTATTATAAAGTATGAGAAATTAGTTATGCCGAAAGGTAGAAATGTGTAATCAATGACATGGCTTACTGGCTCTGCTGAGGAAGGTGAGGCTGTCAGCCAAAGCACAGAGAGCAGGGTAAGTCAGTGCATGGAGGCAGGAGACTGTTTCTCCCATGGCATCCAAGTTCCTGTGCCACACTGAGCTCTGGGAGGAAAGCCAGGAAGATTTTCTCAAAGGGAAAGGTCATGCAGGAGGGCACCCAGCTCCTGCTGCCTTGGAAAATCAACCCTAAGTGCAGAAAACTCTTATGGAAGAAACAGAACTAAAAGACACCTTGTGGTGGTTAAACCCAGGGCCTTCACACCTTCCTCCTCACTGCCTTCCTCCAGCAGCAACCAAAGCAAAGCATGGGCAGCCATTTCCAGTGAGGAGCTTAAAGAAAGCCTGGATCACTACAGGCTGCTCACTAAATAAGTCACTGTTGAAAAATGTTGCTTATCCTTTCTACTGAGAGTTTTGTGAGGCATGTGCACAAATAATATCTCTGTTTTTCAAGAGCAAAGGCCTAAATTGCCCCCAGTTTCTGTGTCACAACAGGTTTTTTCTGCTGTGCAACCTCTCAAGGACCACCAGTAGCCCTTAGGTACTAGAAAAACAGGTTCACTTATCCCACCCAACTGGGTAATTTCTCCTCTGCATACTTTGTAGAAGAGAAATATGTGATAAGCTGAACTAATTCACACAGAACTTCCTCATGAATTAGGGCTTCTGGCTTCTGCAGTCATTCCTCTGCAAATGCCTCGAAGGATTATCCTGGATTTAATATTCTGGACAAATAAACACCCACAAACAGGAATACATATTTCAGATTTTAATTAAAAGACATTTTTTTGGATGGCAGTATGTGTTTTATTACAGTAAGCATATTTTCCCTTGAAAGCTTTTAAAAATTTTTCCTTTTTCTCTCTTTTTTGTTTTTCTTTTCTGCCACTCGGCGCGTTGTTCTGTCTTGATGGGAGAATTTGAGTGTCTACATAACAAAGGATGAGAGGAATAGTGACTGTGGTACCCAGTTGCAAAGAGAATTGTCATCTCACACATCTGTTCAAAACAACTTTTCTTAGGGTACCTGAAAAGAGGTACACACTATTACCATGTCTGTCAATAGCAAGGCTATGATGAATTCTTCTTTTTTAACTCCAGCTGATAACTAAGTATCCCACAGCTGATGGCTCAATCTTTTCTCTGCCCCTTGCCCACTAGGGAGGAAAACTGGAGGAAAAAAAAGTTAAACCTCATTAGTTAAGAGCAGTTTAATAATTGAAATGAACAAACAAAAAGAATAATTCTAATTATAATAATGTTTATAACAATAACATCAATAACTGTGATGAAAAGGGAAGAGGCAGAGAGGGAGAGGAATAAAAACCAAGAGAAACAAGTGATGCACAACACAATTGCTCACCTCCCACTGACTGATGGCCAGACTTTTCTGAGCAGTGATCAGTGGTTCCCAGCCAGCTCTTTGCAGTTTACAATCTGGGTGTGATGCTCTAGAATAGAAAATATATTCTATATATAGTATACTATATATACTATATATATATATTCTATATATAGTATATATAGTAGAATATTCCTTTGGCCAGTTCCTTTCAACTGTCCTGGCCATGCTCCCTCCCACTTTCTTGGGCGCCTGCTCATTGGGAATGGAAAACTGGGCATAGGAAATGGAAAAGTCTGATTTATGGTAAGCACTATTTAGCTGCAACTCAAACATCAGTGTGTTATCAGCATTGTTCTCATACTAAATCCAAAACACAGCACTGCACCAGCTACTCAGAAGAAAATGGACTCTACCAGCTGAATAGCTGGTGTTGTCCTGAATACCAGGACAATTCTACTGATAGATTTTCTGCTGAGCACTTTTCTTGGGCAAGAAAGTCTACAAATCACATTAACTAAGAGAATTTTACCATTTCTATATCCTTATATATCTATCACTTCTTGTCCAGTAATCACCTCTAAAATCTCATTTGTGACTATTTTTTCCAGATGACAATGGACAGTAATTGAAGACCACTGAAAGCATATTTAAGAATATATTGAACACCTTGCATTTAAAAGGAAGGCCCATATGATCCATAGCATTTCTTTCAAGTTCATGGAGATGAAAATTTGAATAGTAAAACAACAACAAAAATTTAAAATGCAGCCCTGCAGTGTTGAGAAGGTTAAGGGAGGAAGGATCTCTAGGAAAATCAGATGTGAATTGCATCTCACTGCCCTCCTTCTCAAGTGGCCCAGGGCACAGATGATGGAGTTAATGCTTTGGAATCACTATCTTCCCTCAAACCCTTCCCACTGCTCTATCATAAACTGGAGGAGGCATGAGTGATTTCAGTGGTCCACCACAAGGCTCCTTAAAAAACCACATGGGAGTGCTCAGCCTGTCTATTAGACAGTGATGCAAATAGCACAGACAGTGGGCAACAATTTTTATGTACTCTGATACAGCCTCAGGGAATAAAAGGATTAAATCCCACTTGTCCTCCAAGGAGTCAGTCTAAAGAGTTAACCATTAGAAACAGAGTTGTGGTGTACCAGAAGAAAACAAAAAGAATTTAGATTTGCCACGCACCACGTCAGCTCCTTCTGGATCATCAGTGGCATTAGGTATCTTGTAACCAGTAGTCAGGCTTGGAGAGAAGCACCTTGGCAGCCATGGAATTAAAGTACATATTTATATTTATAGCCTTCATCTGCAGAGATTAGGATGCAGCCAGAGGCATAAGATTAGCTGAAGCTTCTCCTGACTCCCCCATCTCTCAGCAATACAGTAATTCCACTCCTTTTGATGGGCACACACAGGGCAGGACTTGACCCTGTCAGGCTGGCTCTCTGCTGGCTGCTTACATGTTCTCCAAAGCAATACAGCTGCACATTTGCTCTGTTTGCCAGTCGTTAATTTTGAGCAGCCATTTCAGTTTCATATTATGGGGCAGAGCCAGAGAGAAAGATGTCTCCTTTAAGCAAAGTCAGAGATTTTTAATGCCAGTCACAATGGCCAGTCTACTTTGTCCTCTTGCACAAAACTGTGGGGCAGAGTGTAAGTCCACTTTTTGTGTGTCACATCTCCTTTATCTGCTTTGGAAAAGGACCAACTCCCTCCCACACTCTCCTTTTTCCAGGTTAAGCATCCTTCACTTTTGCTAGCCCCCCAGATGACTTCCACTGGATCTTCTGTGAAAGCCTTTGCCAGAGTTACATTCTGTGGGTGCTTGGAGCCATGCTGGGACAGTGCTGGTGTGTGACAGCAGCACGTGTGTCCCCCAAGCCCACTCTGTCCCAGTGTCCTCACAGGCACACTCCTCACCACCAGCACCCACTCTGAAGTCTCCTGCCATACCCCTTGATGGCACAACGTGCCCTTTGAAATCAAGATCAGCTGAACCTGGCCTTTAGTGGGAAGTGGTTGGCCACCTGGCTCTTTCTGGTAATAGCCAGCAAAGCCAGAAGCCAGGAAAATTAAAAACCTGTTGGGTTTAAGCCTGGAATAAAAATCTGGTCTAGGCAAAGTCAGTCATTAGCCAAGCCCTGCCATCTCATGGCAGCTTTGCAGTGACTTGTTTGCATCCTTCCCTAGCTCTGATCGTTTGTTACACACTCTTGGATGGTCTGTCTGTGTTACCTCATGGGGTAATCTCTTCCTTATCTTTGCTTGGACCTTGTTTTGTTAACAACCCAGTGCTCCTTTTCAAAATCTAAAGTACTTCTGCCCACTTCCCTACTAAGCTATAAGTCCAATTAATCACTTTCCAGAGTTTATACCTCAGAAACCTAAATTCTTTCAGATATTGCAATGGCCATTTTCTGAATCTCACCATAAAGAATTTGATCTCACACAATGCAGGTACAGGAAAAAAAATGCCAAGCAACAAATGAATACCAAGGGAATCTAATATTTCACTAATAAGAGCTGCTGAGCAGCTTCCAATTTACTTCTACCTCCTGGCAGGAAAAGGTCAAAACAAGGACGTTTTTCATTCATGTACCTCACTTGAATGTTGAGCACCCTCAAGCTCACAGTATTTCTCAGTTATTCTCAGATTTTTCTGCTTCTTTGATGTATGTTAATTTTTCTTTTAAAAATGTATTTACTTCATAGCAGTAAAGTAAGGAAATAAGGAATAAGGAAGGAGGACATCACATGAAGTTTGAGATGTTTCTTTGCTTACAGCCCAAGTGTAAAGTTCATTAGTTTGGCCATGTTGGCTCAAACAAAAAGTCCTCTTAATCAGTGTGTAACCCTGCCTCCAACCATAAAACCTCCAGCCAATAACAAGTGCTGAGAGACAATGCAGAAGAAGAGGCCCATACAGCATGCACAGTTGGTCCTCTGCCTATCTGTAGTTTAGAAAACTTCAAGAAAAATATTGAAGAATTCTTTTTACTATTGTGAACAATAGTTCTGCATGGATCTTTTTTTCACACGTATGGAGAAATAATGTTTGACACCCAGCATTTAATGATTTAACTGACCAATACTTTTCCACATTGGAAGTATCTTGTGATAGTGAGTTCCAGGGCTGAAATACACATTGTGTGAAGAACCATATCCTTCTTCCTCACCTAACTGCTGTATCTGGTAATTTCACTTGGATTCTCTTAGTTTGTATCTTTTAGGATGTGACTAAGCTTACTGCTTTTCTATCCCAAACACTTCACCAAAGCTCTTTGAGATTGAAAAGCACAGTGTCTCATTTGTGTCTAACCCCGTGTTCCTTAACTCTTTCAAAATGACATGGTTTTCCTTAGGACTCTTTTTACAAGACACTGTACCCATGCCCTTTCCAGCTGATATTAGTCAGCTTTATCCTAGTCCAGCTAGGAGCTCGGAACAGTCCAGCAGGGTGATCCCTTCCTGCATCCCAGAGGAGTGTTTCTTTAATCCTGGGATGTCACTGGCTCTGTCCCTGGCCTCTCATCCTCTCAGCCAGCACACTCAAAACACTTGGCTGCCTGATGATGATACTGCAAGTAACATTTCCACAGTCATACTGTGTTTTCTTTGTCTAGGCACAATGTATGCCTTTTGTAAAGGCACTTCCCTATTTCTAACAGTTTTCTTCATTCAGTAGTTTATCTGTACTATTTCTCATTCATTTGTTTGTATGTATATTTTAAGCCTTCAACCATGTAGTTTAAACATCCTCCAGAGCACCACTGGAGCCCTTACCCTGATCTTTACAGAAAGGAGGCTTATGGTAATATTGTTCTCCTTTCAAAACAAAATGTGGTAGGCTCCTGGCTTTTGCCTTTCTACAAGAATATTGAATGTTAAATGTTATAACCAGTGTAACAGAGCGTCTTGCTCATGGTTGCATCTTGAACTACCCAGGCTCAGCACTGAAGCACAATTTGCCTTTTATTCTCTCATTAAATATCCAACAAAGTGCTTAAAGGAGCCATCACATCCGGTATGTAAAATGTACTCCCAGCACTGTGCTCAATTATGCATGATTTATTCAGTCTTAGTGGGACTAGCTGAAATCTTCCATTACTATTCTGCTTCCTGCTGGCACAGCCCCTGTGACTTTGTTTAGAGGTGGATGTCACCATCCTGGTCATGGGGCTGTATATTATATCTGAATCCTCTTCTCTTTCCACTTGGGCAAGGAATATCAGGCCATCTAGTTTCTGTGATATTTAATGAAACAGTTAAGCTTCCTGAGCCAATGCAATATTTCCGTCTGCATTTGCAGTGTGTGTTGTTTCCTCTATATTGTACCATAATAAAGGACCATTAAACTGCACAATTTTTCTTAACTGCTGTCAACACACAACACACTGCGGGTCAGCAAAGGTGAGTTACTGCCTGCAGCAACAAACTCTGCAGTTGTTGAATCGAGCACAGAGAATCATGCTGCCCAGCCCTTAGCCTCATCTCTTACCCACCTCTCACCCGGGGATCACCAGCTCTTTTACCATCCATTCCCACCAGCTGGGGGTGGCCAGAGTGGACACTGAAACCTCCAGAGTGTGTGCAGTGTAATTGCTGTTGCAGCATCCTTTGGGAATACTGCTGGATTGCACAGCAGATGGAGGGTGGAATTTGGATCCTCTTTTGAAGGACAGGCTGATTTCCCCTGTAGAATGCCGCTGTTCAGGCTGGTGAAGGCAGAGCACAGGGGTGGCTTGGAGTGACTTTGGGAGCGTGAAGGTTAAATGTCTGCAGTGTTGTGTGCACAGCACAGGAGGCAGCAGCAGTCAGTATGAATGGGAGCCTGAGCCTAGCTGCTGGCTTCCCCAGAGCAAGTCACATCCCTGCCATACCTACATCAGCTGCTGCTTTCTGGCAAAGGTACAAATAGTAAACACAATCCCAGAGAGGTGCTAAAAGCAAAGAATCGATGGCTATTGCTGCTTCAGCTTGGGGAGAGGAGTAAACAGACTGTAGTGTCAGATTTCTACAACTGCTCTTTCTCCCTGGGGCGTGAACCTATCTGCTCCTTGCCAGCTGAGCAGAGGTCAGGGCCATGCCAGAGGGTGTAGCTACTACCATCAGCAGACTCAAAGAACAGTCCTGGTGTTTTGGTGGCATCTGTCTAAACTAAATAAGTGGTTGCAATACAAGCAGCTAACCACTATTACAGCTGATGCAGATCCTCAAGTGTTTTGGTTTCTTAACAGGAAAACAACACGATTCAAACCTCCAGACAAATTATCAGTTAGGCTGAAAGGGCCAGTCTGTCATTGGAAAACTGCATGGCATTGGAGTTTCTGCAGTGCCACACATTTCAGCTGCACCATGAGCTGTCTTTCAGTGCCCAGAGCACTGCTTTGTTCCTGGAGGGTGGTTTATGCCCAGCAGAAAGTGGGTTTAGATTCCTTCATTCTTCATTTTAGTTCTAATGTGACAGTAAATATCCCTTTTGCCAGTTTTTGATGTGTAACTCTTTTTGCAGCCGAGCTTGTGTGCTGGCTGGCAGGCCATCCTGTGGAGATGAACTGCAGGAGCTGTGAATGCACACCTCAGAATGGCTCCATTGCCTTTTGCTTACTTGCTGCTTTGCTTTTCAGGTCCTCAAGTGGGCCACTTGACTATGCCCAGCAGGGTTAGGCCATTATGAAGTGTGGTCTTGAGACTCTGCTAAAAAATTATCACTCTTTTGGGTCACTTCCATGGTGGAAGTGAAGCTTTTTAAAAATTTTTCTTCAAAAATATAAAAAAAAAAAAAAAAAAAAGAAAATTAATTCAAGTCTATGGTACTAAGAAATCTAGAATTTGCTCAAATCTGCTCTGTTGACTCTAAACTCAGGGGGTTTTTCCCCATTTCAGCTTTTTTAGTTTCTTCCAGGAGCACCTTTTTTTCCTACCTTTACCAGTGAAACACACTTGGACATACAGGAGCTTGGTTTTGGAATGAGTCTTTTAGACTGCCCAGTGCAAGTGTTCTGGGTAAGCTCCTATCTGTCATTTTGCAGAAATAACAGCACAGATGAGTGATTTATAATGGCCAAGGGCCTGAAGACACAGCTCTTGTGTCAGTCACCTGCTAACCCACAGCCTCTCCAAGCAGCAACCTCTTGCTAATGCATCTTGCTTGTCATCAAAAGGAGAGAGTGGAGCAGGTTTTTGGCTGGGCTTTGGGTTTGTTTGTGTATGGGTTCTTGTTCATTTGTTTTCTGATAATCAGGAACAGTACAAAAATGTGTCTTTTTTTTTTTTTTTTTTCCCTCTTGCTATCAAGGTGATTACACAGCCAGCTCTTCATGTCTGAATTTGCTTTGGGAGCTAGCAGCACCAGCATTTAGATCACCTGTGGTGTGGTGTGACGTGATATGAAGGAGTCAAAAATCAGTCCCTCTCTCTTCATTTGTACCTCAGCAATCTCATTTATGTGCAGCAGAGAGCTGGAATAGCAAGCATAGTTCAGTGTGGCAGGTTGATTTATAAGGTGGCATAAACACACAGTGCCCCTCTGAGGCTGAAGATTGCTTTGGTTTGCTGCCCCACTTCCATTAGTGTTCTGTCACTCGAGAGTTATTTGGTCAGAGCTTGCTTTCATACCCAGATGTGCAGTCAGAGCTCACCTCCCCAGTGCAGTGCCACCTGTCACTGCCTCAGGCACCCACTGGGCAGGGATGAAGGGATGGTGACCCCAGGTGATGCTGATTGCTGCACATGCTGCCTGCAGAGTTTGGGTCCTCACAAACCTAAACCCCTGAAAACCAACTTATTCTTTCAGACGGCCTCGCCTGAATCCATGGACTACATACACTTATAGCAAGGAGAGTCATCCTTCCAAAGAAACATTTTTTTTTTCCTTGTATTTCAGTGTCCTGGTTGGTCCTGAGTGAAATTTTCCCTGGCGGGATCAGAGGACGGGCCATGGCTTTGACATCTAGCATGAACTGGGGTATAAACCTCCTCATCTCCTTGACGTTTTTGACTGTAACTGGTAAGATTTCTCTGTGTCCTTCCAAGTTGATATTCTCCTAGTGGGCAAAATAAATCTCTCTTATACAAAAGCCTTGCCAGAATTGCAGCTGTGAAGGCCCAGAAGACAAGGTCTCTGTTTAGGTGTTGGTGTAACTTCAGCATTCCCACCATATCTTTCTTTGTGCCAGTAACTTCAGCCCCACAGTGCTGCTGTCAGACCTTGCACATCCACTCCACAGGCTGGAAAGCTCAGGTCTTAAAAACACCATTGCCTTGGTAGGCTGAAAATACATAATGTTTAGGATTAAGTCCTGCATCTTCTGAAATCAATGCAAGTTCTGTTCTAGATCAGACTAAGCTTTTCTGATCAGACATTTTTAAACACAATCCTTAATTAATTCCTTTTCACAGGAATGTTTCAGCTTTCAGAAAATTGTCTTTAAAAAAAATGTCTTTCTGAGGTTAAAATTTGAATTTGAATGTAAGAATGTGGAAGACTACCATGTATGACTTCTAATTTGATGATAATCAAATGGGAAGGTTAAATGCTGAAATTTATTGATTAGCAAATTTATTTTTCTAATTTTATATTATATGAGGCTTTGCAAATTTTAGTTTACAGTCCTATTGTGACAAAAATACATGCTGAAAATCAAAATATATAACAGAGTAGAAATTCCAGGTTTCCCTTAAGTCTACATTGCTCTCTGCCAGAGGCAATCAACTCACAAGAAATCAAGGTAGTTTTCACACTGTTAGATGTTTTTCAGGACAGATTTGAAAATGAGTGTGATCTGTTACTATACTGAGTTTCACGTTTGGATTTTCTTTCCAAAAAAAAAAAAAAAAAAAAGCAAGAGAGAGAGAAAGAAAAAACCCACATCCTCCATCCTGAGTACTATCTTGATTAAAACTAGTAAAACTAGGAAAAATATGACAGGTAAAGTTCTCTGTGTTCACACTCTCACTTTAATTGGATCAACGGTCTTCTTCAAAAGGAAACCATCCTGTTACTCCCACTCACTGCCCATCAGTTTGCATCACAGAACTGCAGTCCTGAACTGCACAAGCTTTTGGACAAAACCAAACAAGAAAATGCATATTGTAGTCAGTCCAGCTGCCAGCACTTGCTCAGTCCTTGGACCAGACCTGATTTAATTTTAAGGAAATGTCTCCAAAACCACCTGGTAGACCTCAGGTGCTCCGTGGCAGCTGTTTCACCTGGACGTCCCCTCTTGCCATGCAGCATTACTTGTTAATGTACATCTCTCTGTTATCCTGGTCTCAGTTTCACAGACTGTAAAGCCTCAGTAACTCCCTTGGCTTAACTGGGTCTAATCTGGATTTATGAAACTGTAAGTACAGGAAAACATGCATTCCTCGTCTATGGCAGAAAGGCAGGATTGGGAATTCTATTGTCAGATGAACACACATGGAGGGCACAGTGGCCAGCAGCATCTGCACATGGCTGCTGATGCAGAGGTACCAGCTGGATCAGAAGCTTCAGCTGCAATTTTCAGCTCATGACACAACTGACAGATGTCTCAATGCCCAGGTTTATCTGGCAAATGTCTCAACTGCCCAGGGGGCTGCAGCACACTGTTGGGTTTGTACACACTTTACTTTCCAGGGGCTGCAGAGTGCATCCCTAGGCCCGAGGATCTACCTGGCCCTGGACTGTAGGCTCAGAAAACCACCAGATCTTGGATGGCCCCACTAAGAGTTCACTCTTGGATCACTTTCTGGCACAGCACCCATGACTCTCAGTGGAAATGCTGGGCACTGACAGGTGGGGAGGATTAGCTGGAGACAACTGTAATAGTGTGAAAAATGCTTGGAATTACTCCAAGAAAGAATGTGCACCAAAACCAGACCCAGGCAAAAATCCAAGGCACTCATGATCCTCATGGCCTTCCCACAAACCAGTAACAATGGCTCCTCACTGTTTTCATGCAGATTGCAAATAAAATAAACCAATAGGTTCATGCTAAGTCGACCAATATGAACACATTAATTTTCTTTCATAAGGAGTATTAGAAAAAGCAAAGCCACTCTTCTTTTTCAATATATCTGAGCTGAGAATAGCGGCCTGGCGTCTTTCTAACTTCTCCTGTGTATTAGGGCCTGTATCCTCTAAAACACAGCAACAGGAAGAAAAATTGCAGTATTTGAAAATTAAAAAAGATATGTTTTCTTCCTTTGTAGAGCTCATTGGCTTGTCCTGGGTGTGCTTCATTTACACAATAATGAGTCTAGCATCACTGGCTTTTGTCATCATGTTTATACCAGAGACAAAAGGATGCTCTTTGGAGCAAATATCCATGGAACTAGCTAAACAGTAAGTACCAAGCACGTGACTGCATCCCCCAAGTGTCAGAGGGACAAAGCGCCACATATTGCAAAAAAAATTAAACTATTGAAAAAAAGGAAACTATTGGGGAAAAAATTGAAACTAAAGTAAAATTCTGATTCTCTCAAGGCTTGAGCTTGCACATGTTGATCTCAGCTGCCAACCAAACATTTTGTTGGTGCTGAAGGACTGTCCCTAAAGGCAAGGTGGGTTTTGAGCACCCCTTGAGGACCTGCAGCCAAGCCTGGCTCACCAGCACGTTTGCTGTCTGGCATTCCTGGATGGGAGGGTGACTCTGATCTTGCATTTTGGACTGTGTGTTTTGGGTTGTATGCAGAAAATGGGAGGGAGAGATCAGATTGGCTTGTTCTGATGTCGCTTCAAGGCTCTACGTGGATTTTGATAGCTGTTGTAGATGAGCTTTTCTTGCGTCTTTACTAAATGCTGTAGACAGGTGAGGGTCAGTCTCTTCTCCCAAGCAACAAGGGGCAGAACAAGAAGAAACAGTTTCAAATTGCATCAGGGGAGGCTTAAATTGGATGTTAGGAAAAAACTCTTTACTGAGAGGGTGGGTAAGGTGTTGGAAGAGGCTTCCCTGGGAAGTGGTGGAATCACCACCCCTGGAGATGTTCAAAAATTATCTAGACTGGTATTTGGAGACACGGTGCCATGGTGAAGATAGCAATGTTCAGTTAACAGCTGGACTTGATGATTTCAGAGGCCTTTTTTTGACCTAAACTAACCTACGAGTCTAGATACTTCATTATATGTTAACAACTTAGTATCATCCGGTATTTGTACTTTTTAGCTTACGGGAGGATATTTGCAACTCAGCTGGGCATGAAGGAGCTTGTTTATAGACTAATTAGCTGACGGACTAACCACTGTGCTGCCGCTGCGCTCGGGCTGTCCCTTCCCCTCCCCTTAGGGAAAGGCACCCATCCCTGCCGGAGCGGGAGCGGGAGCGGGAGCGGGAGCGGGCGCTGCGGGGAGAGCGTGCGGCGGGGCCGCCCCCGTGCGGGCAGCCGCCGCAGCATCCCGGGACATCCCAGGGCATCCATCCCGGGGCATCCATCCCGGGGCACCCCGGGGTATCCATCCCAGGGCATCCATCCCGGGGTATCCATCCCGGGGCACCCATCCCGGGGCATCCATCCCAGGGCATCCATCCCAGGGCATCCATGCCGGGGCATCCATCCCAGGGCATCCATCCCGGGGCATCCATCCCGGGGCACCCCGGGGTATCCATCCCAGGACATCCATCCCGGGGTATCCATCCCGGGGCATCCATCCCAGGGCATCCATCCTGGGGCACCCATCCCGGGGCATCCCGGGCATCCATCCCAGGGCATCCCAGGGCATCCATCCTGGGGCACCCATCCCGGGGCATCCCGGGCATCCATCCTGGGGCATCCCGGAGTGACCATCCTGGGGCATCCATCCCAGCGTATCCATCCCAGGGCATCCATCCTGGGATATCCATCCCAGGGCATCCATCCCGGGGGATCCATCCTGGGGCATCCATCCCAGGGTATCCATCCCAGGGTATCCTTCCCGGGGTATCCCAGGCATCCATCCTGGGGCACCCTGAGCACTGGGGTGACTCTCCGGGGTGCGCTGTGCCATCGGCTGCCCGCAGTGTCCAACACGTGCGGGGTTTTGTCCTTCTGCAGGAAATACGTGAGGACGCCCTTGTGCGGGGTGAGCCAGCGCAGAGAGAAACTGGTGCCCGTGGAACTTGCCAAGAGAGAGAAGGAGCAGCTCTACTAGACACAGGGCAAGCAAAGCAGCCTCCACCAAAAGACTGATTAAATAAAAGGAAAATGCTCTGTGATGCTCACATTCTTATGGGACATGTGGTATTGTTATTATATACAAGATATTCTCTCTTTTATTTCTTGGTAGAACTTCTTTCAGTGGCAGTTTACAGCCAACATTAAAGGTTATTATAGTTTACAAGTAACTGGAAATCTGGACTCTGTTTCAAACCAGGATCCCTCAGATCCCCTGAGATTACCTCTTTCAAATGGGAGGTGAATGGAAATTGGAATATTGCACACAATTCTCCTATTCATGTTCAATGACAGTTCAGTCTGGAAGAAGTGCAAAGAAGAATCAGAGTGCCAGGGAGAAGAAAGAGTCTCAACAGGAGGAGCCTACCAAAGACAGGTTGGTTTTGGCTAGCAAAAATGGATCTGAAAAGAGTGAACAATTCTCTGTCGGTAAGTCAGGGAAAACAATGCTATGGAAAAAATACTATGTCAAAAAAAATGGACAACTATGGAATCCAAACGGTGACATTAGTGCAGAACTACTGGTATAAACTTCTTATAAATTAATTTAAGATTCAACTTAACAAGATTTGAAAAATGATCTTGTTCAACTGAACTTAATTATTTGCAAAGCAGAGTACAGTCACCTTGTAAGAGGGATTTTAGATAAATTTTCTCAGTAGGACCAGGATTCAGTGACCTAGGAAATACTCCTCAGAAAACATTATCAGATTGTTTAATGTGGGACATTAAATGCATCACTCCTACAACTATCTGAAAAGACATTGTAGCCAGGTGGGGGTAGGCCTGTTCTCCCAGGCAGTAAGTGACAGGTTGAGAGGAAATGGCCTCAAGTTGCACCAGAGAAGGCTCAGGCTGGCTATCTGGAAGAATTTTTTCACTGAAAGGGCAGTTAAGCATTGGAATGGGCTGCCCAGGGAAGTGGTGGAGTCATCATATCTGGAAGTGTTCAAGAAATTACTGGATGTGGCACTTAGTGCTGTAGTTTAGTCAAAGACTGAACTTGATGATATTGGAGCTCATTTCTACCCTTATTGATTCTATGATTTGCACAATAAATTAATCTAAACTGACAATGGTCTTACAGAAGAGGAGAGAGGATTTCTATGGCCTCATTTCCAGGAAAGTTGGAAACTCTGGAAGGTACCAGAGTTGATGCCAAAATAATTTTATTTCTTAACACAGGTCACACTTCATCTTTTGGACTCAGAAAGAGAGAATTGTATGGTACATGGCAGCTCACAGGGAGTTCAGGAAGGAACCATAATCACTGCAGATCACAAATTACGTCCAATTCTTGGTTACTGCTTAGCAAGTGTATCCTGAAGTACTCAACAAGTCTCTACAAAGGGTTGTCCAGATGGTTCCCATAAAAGAACTTTGGTATTTTTTATTTAGTGGGTTAATAGATGTTGTTAGAGTGATCAGTAGATAAATATATATTAGCAGATAAATAAATGATTCTTTGTTTAAAGAAAAAAAAACCAAAACATGCTTTAAAAGCATGTTGGCTGTCTCTGCGGCCACTAAGCGGCATTTCTTCCAGCACTTCATTGAGGCAGCTGGAAGACTGACAGAGTCAGCTGGAGTGCAGATACTAGTTTGAACTAAGCACATGATCCCACTTTATTTGCTGTCTCATAGCATTAAAACCACCTGACTGTGTTCTGCACTGAAGGAAAAGTGACTTACTAACACAAATAAAGTTTTACTTCTGAGCAAAGCAGATCAGTTCTGATCAGATTCTCACATGGTCACACTTCTAGATACTGACATCACAAATTTATATGCACAAGTCTAGTCAAGACAGTGAGCTCATGTTCAAAACCTGAAAAAAAACTATTGAAGCCAAGGCCATTATTTGCCTGAAGCCACTGAAAATCTAGCTACCTCAGGATGAGAGCCTTAACTTTATAGCACTGATGTCTATGAAAATCTCTTTACCTGCTTCATGTTTATGCTGGAGGATGGTTATCAGTATCATGCATTCTAGTGAGTCAGCTTCAGAATGAGAAATATTAAGATGACTCTGGATGGTCTTCCAGATATGCTGCCAACATAATACTTATCCTAACAACTACCTGGGATTAAATCCAGTAATATTTAGTATTACTGTATTTTAAGACTATATTGCTGGAAATTAATCTATCTCCTGATCCTGGACTTTACCAGGTAGTCGACTATTTGCATTTCCTTTTGCATCCCTATTTGCTCTGGCTAGTACTGTTTTCTGATAGCTGCCTCCAGATAGCAGATGTTTGCACACACAGTCCAAGCCTGTACTGGCTTTAAATTCTATTACATTGTATTTAGTGAAAGGGGCTTCTGCAAAATCTTTCTCAGCATTGCAGCTTCCCAGACAAACCTCTGCTGTAATAAATTTTCTGAATGTTCTTACAAAACCAAATTTAACTCAGAACATACCATAGAAATTGTCTCCCCAGTTTACAGGCTTTGGGATCATTGCAAATTCTTCTAAACTTTTCCTATCCACATCTAGTTAGTGCAAAAACAAATAAGTAAAAATGCCATATTTCTGAAGAAGGGATAGCTTCAATAATGCTTTTACTGATGAGACAGTGATAGACCTTCAGATAACTCCTACAAGTGATGATGCTGTAGTCAAGGGTTTTTAAAATCATTATAGCTACAGTCTCAATTGTAGTCCTACAGACTTAGCCTTATATAACCTATAAATGAAGCCATAATTGTACAGTCTTTTATAACAAAGCCTGCACATCTGATGACACAGAGCTGGCACTCACCATCTCATCAACTATGAAAATACAAGGAGAAAAAAAGGATACATTTCAAAAATCACATCCCTGGATCTCTGAAGCACTCCACAAAGAAATTTGTCCCAGATCTAAAATTGTTCAGCATCTTCACCAATAGACTGGGTTACAGAACAGAATATGCTTATCAAATATGCAGGCAACACTAAGCTGGGAAAGACTGGGTTGGAATTCAAAATTTTGCAAATCCGTGAAAAAAGCAGCATATAATTCTGAAAATGAAAGCACAAATTTCTCTGGTAATGCTAACTGCAAGTCAGAGAATGACAAAATGGTGCTAGAAATGGCAGGAAAAGTGCCAGTAGCTGTGACAACCCACAAACCAGCAATGAGTCAGAGTTATCAATCTACTGCCCTTAGTGGGGTGTATAAATAGAACCAACCCTTCTCTCTAAAGGATGTGAAATGAACTTTTTATGGCACTGCCAGTGCTACAGCTGAGCACTCTGGGGAGTTTTGCATGGCACCCACATGGAGAAACCAGGGATAGATGATCAGTGCTCTAGGAAACATGGTCACTGAGGAAGAGGTGGTTGATTGACAGGTAAGTGCATCCAAAGCACTGCTCCCCACACTGGAGGTGAGAGCCATCCCACTGGGACACACTGCCTGGCCTGGATCTCCTATTGAGCATGCAGGAATTGGTAGCCAGAGCCTGGGGGGAGGCACCACAACACAGCAAGGGAGCAAATGCCAACTGGTGCTGATGGGCAAGGGGGGCTGTGTGCACACACAGGAGAAAGCATCAGCAGCAAGGCCTGTTCCAAACTGAGGTGGGGACCTACCTACCCAGAGCAGTAGGAAAAGGAGTGATATCCCCGAAAATAAGCATTCACCAGCAGATGCCCTTCATCATCAGAGGTTTTAAAATGTAGTTTTCACAGCTGGAGGCTCCCTTAGAACTAGAAGGATAGGTGGGCACACATTTCAAGGGATCTTTTATTTGCTATTATTCTCTTCAATACTACCCTGCAAGTTTGGTAGTCTGCTTTTTGGCTCTTATGAATTGTTACAAAGGCTTCAAACTGCTAGCATGGATCTAGGCAGCACTTCAAAAGAACCTGTGCTCATTTTAATACATTGAAGCTCATTATTAGCTTTCATTTTTGTTCTAAGAGACAGATTTCACACTACGTGACAGTACTAACAAAGCAAAATGTTCCTCTTTCTCCACAGATAAATTTAGGAGACACATATGCTTCATAAAAGCTCCAGATATTCACTGGTAGCACTCAAGAGCTTTGTAATTTGATTTGAAGAGGCAAGCCTAATCTACAACAGCTATTGTAGTTGTAATGGCCAAATCTTCATTCATCAATTTGGGACTACGCTTTGTCCCTCAAAACCCATTACAATTTTGTTCATTGTTCAAATATCTTCTGCTTTTTCCTTTTAAAAATTGTAATAATAATAACTAGTGTTCCCTAATGGTGGTTTGTTCATTGCTCTTTGACTATGCACAAAACCCTTATTTATGTCAGGAGTGCCAAGGTACACATTATTTGATGCAAACTGGAAAACTTAGGTGTAGCAAGCTTCGCTACACATAGCATGCTAGATTGAATTCCCTGACTGTTGAACTCAACCTCATAATTTCATGGTTATAAGCCCTCTAAGAAGCTCAAGAAGTGGGCCCATGCAAATCTCATGTGGTTTAGCAAGGGGGTTTAACAGGGGGCTGCGCCTGGGTCCAGGCAACCCCTGGGATCTGCACAGGCTGGGAATTAACAGACCGGGAGCAGCCCTGCCCAGAGGGACTTTGGGGGTTCTGGTGGGTGAGAGGCTGGACATGACCCAGCAATGTGCACTTGGATCCCAGAGAGCCCATTGTATCCTGGGCTGCATCCAAAGCAGCGTGGGCAGCAGGGCCAGGGAGGGGATTCTGTCCCTCTGCTCTGGTGAGAGCCCACCTGCAGGGCTGCATCCAGCTCTGGGGTCCCAGCACAGGAAGGCCATGGACCTGCTGGAATGAGTCCAGAGGAGGCCACCAAGATGATGAGAGGGATAGAATATAGGTCCTATGAGAAAAGGCTGAGAGAATTGGAATTGTTCACCTGGAAAAGAGAAGACCTAACTGGAACTTGCCACTACCCAAAGGTAACCTCTAAGAAAGATGGAGAGGGACTTTTACAAGGCCATGTGGTGACAGGACAAGGAGGAGCAGCTTTAAACCAAAAGAGGGTAAGTTTAGATTAGGTATAAGGAAGAAATTCTTTACTGTGAGGATGGTGAGGCACTGGAACAGATTGTCCGGAGTTGTGGATGCCCCATCCTTGGATGTGTTCAAGGCGAGATTGGATGGGGCTTTGAGCAACCGGGTCTAGTGGAAGGAGTCCCTGCCCCATGGCAGGGGGCTGGAACAAGATGATCTTGAAGGTGCCTTCTAACTCAAACTATTCTCTGACACCTACACAGAGTTCCAAAAGGCCTTTATGAACATACAACTTATGGCAAAGTTTTGTTTCTTTTTGCTCTGAGGGGATTTGGTGAAGCATCTCCCATACTACTCCTTCCTTTACATACTTTCTGCATGAAGTCACTATGGACAGCCCCAAGTTCTACATCACCCCATCAGGCAGATGAAATCCGTCATGCCAGGCATTTGCTTCCTGCGGCTGTTCTTCCACCTTTTCTTCGAAAGCTGTGATTTCTGGTACAGCAACAGCTCAGTTTACTATTTTTAGCACCCCCTAGGATGGAACATTACCTGCAGCATGCAAGAGCAGTGTTACATTTCTCTTTGGTGAGATAGGGAAAAAAGACATAAGTACATTTATACATATTTATTGTATCTTTTTAAAAGTAGCATTTGCAGTTACTTTTAGGCATTCACCTCTCTTCTGCTTCAAATGTGCACTTACTGAGAGAAACATCTACTGGCTTTCAAGTCCAAGATTAATACTAATAACAATACATGCCAGAATCAAGCTTCACTGCTTGTTGGCAGCTCCTGTCATCAAAACAGTATACAGTAAGAAGAGTGTAGAAAAGGTCTGTGTTAATCATTCAGCAATAGGCTGGGGCTGGATTAGAGTGACCACATCATCTTCTCCAGTTGAAGCACAACAATTTTCCTGAAGTTCACATTTAAAATTTTTCTTTTGCATTGAGTAGGTGGACAAGGCAGTTGTTTTTTCTACAGTAGCTTCATAAGTTGATAACGTAATTAAGCTATCAGACAGCGTCCAAGGGTGGGCCACAAGGATGGTGAAGGGTCTGGAGGGGAAGCCTTATGAGGGGCTGAGGTCACTTGGTTTGTTCAGCTTGGAGAAGAGGAGACTGAGGAGAGACCTCATTGTGGTCTTCAGCATCCTCACGAGGGGAAGCAGAAGGGCACGTACCGATCTCTTCACTCTCGTGGCCAGTGAGAGGACTTGAGGAAACAGCGTGAAGCTGAGTCGGAGGAGGGTTAGGACAGGTATCAGGAAAAAGTTTTTCACCCAGAGTGTGCTTGGGCACTGGCACAGGCTCCCCAGGGAAGTGGTGACAGCTCCAGCCTGACAGAGTTCAAGAAGCATTTGGACACTGCTCTCAGGCACAGGCTGTGACTGCTGGGGTGTCATGCACAGGGCCAGGAGTTGGACTCGGTGATCCTGATGGCTCCCTCCCAACTCAGCATATTCTACGGTTCATCTACAGGAAAACACTTGCTGTAGACCTTTATATTTAGAAATGTCTTCTCTTCATGTAACAACAAGAAAATACTTAAAGTCTGGCATGTAGTTAAGAGAACTGGGAACAAACCAAATTTCATCCTCAGATAAACATACGTCACTACTATAGATTTCAATCTAGCCCAAGCACAAAGTTTTACACATACTACAAACAGAAACAGAAGGTATCAGCAAAAGACTATTCTTACATTGTTTCAAATTAATTTGCAACTATACAATTTTAATTGTAATATAAAAAGGGAAGGAATATAACAGAACAGGTATGAAGAGAAATATTTTCCAAACTTTTATTTGTGCACATTCATCAGGTGAAAAAGATAACTTTTACAGCTTCTTTGGTGCCCAATATTCAGCATACAAAAATGTAAAAGACTATTCACAAATAAAACACAAGCTCAAGCTAAAAAAAAAATGTCTTAAAGGTAGTGCACATCGTGACAGCTTTGCTTATGAATACACAGAAATTACTGCAAAAATAAATAGAATGTCTTTTTAAAAGCAGCAATTTCATATCTTGTAAACTTCCGTTTTTACAATACAGCACTGTTAAGAGTAAAATCCAAAAGAACTGGAGTCTATACTGTGGCCATGAGCAAGTAAAAGAGTCTGTATTCCTCTGCTATGGTTGGTCCAGTTTTCCTTTTTGCTTTTAGTCCAATGTGCAGCAGTCTTTGAAGGTGCTTGGTTAGGGAACCTAACCATCAAGTGGTGAATTACAAAATTTATTTCCTGCTTTCAAACACGAATGGATAAATCTGTTCCACAGCACTGGCAACAGCCTTTACGTTTGGCCCTAAGACACAGTTTAAAAAAAAAGAAAAAAGGCAGTAGGAAGAGAAAATTCAGGGAATCAGAAATTAAAATAACAACAGTACCTTTAAAAAAACCTTAATATTATTAGCAATCGCAACTTCATACCACAGACAATAACAAGTTCTCCCCCATTTCTCCTAACTTAACAGATTTTCTCTGATCTGTTAAGAAAACTTAACAGATTTTCTTTTCATGTGAAAGTCTTCTTGTAAATCTGCAAGATGTTCTACATTTGTCAATGGATAATTACAATTAAATAATACTGTCATTTAATTTCATAACAACATGGCTGATTTTCAATTTACTGGCTTAAACAGCCCAGAGAAAAGGCTGAGTGGCAGAGGTAAATTAGTTCTTTTACTTATGTCAATCTTCTAAGAATTTGTACTTCTTCAAGCCTAGCCACTTTTCGCTCTTGCTTTAAAAACCTACCAACAAGAGATACTGTTAAATAATGCTGGATTTAACTGAAGTACATTTCAAGCAAGGTTTTTATAGGTTTGAAAATTATAAACTATTACTTTCTATCCCAGGTTTTGCAAATAGCTTCATCACTGATCTCACGACAAAACCTGCAAGCCAGGGAATGGTTTTATCATCTCAGGACGAAGCATATGAAGGTTATCTAACACGATCTGTGAGTATCCAGGCAAAGAAAATGAAAAATGACCTAGCAATGCTTGCTAGTAGTACCAGACCACTTTAGCCAATGAAAAACTAAGATTTCAAATAAGTGAGCAGTAACATCATGGAAGATATTAATTCTGAATAGAAGCTTGGTGATGCAGGTAAAGGAGAACAGCAACTTCTCATATGCTTTGATGAGTAGGAATGCAGGGTTTCTGTAACCCCACTTTAGACTTCAAAAGTTTCTTCCAAGTATAGAGAACTGTTCAAAATTACTCCCACAAACAACAACTTAAGGATAAGTTACTTAAGTAATTATTGTTTTACATGCTCAGTCAGAAAGCAAATGGAAAAGAATAGGCTTCTTCCTATATTTTCATACTGGTTGAGTGAAGCATCCAGATAAAACAAGCCTAGTGAAAGATACCTGTCTTCTGGATAGATACTGTACCCTCCTTAAATTTGTCTGCTATTAGAAAAGAGAATTCTCAGGAAAGGAGAAGCCTTCAAAAAGTGAGAATATGAGTAGGCAAATAGTTCCAGCAAAAAAAATACTACTCTCTCTAAGGCTGAAGAGGTATAAAAAATGGATCATCATTCTAGGGCATATAAGAGAAGGAAAGAACAAACCAAAACAACACAATCCCCATAAACAACCCCTCATTTATCATTTTGGAGTCAAAGAAACAATACTTCTTTTTGTTACTTTCATGAAAGATGGTAAAAATCACATGCTAGTGATTTTTACTATCTTTCATGAAAGTAACAAAATCTTTTTAATTCTTGTCTCAGGAAAAGAACTCACCTGCCTGGGTTTTTTGTAACATTTCTAATTATCTCAAAATTCTCTGAGGCAGAGGTATTACAAGTACTAGTACTACAGAAACATGAATCTTTAGAGGAAACTTCATCTGAGCACACTTGAGAAAGTGTGTACTATGGCTGAAAAATAATTTAAATCTTTCTTAGAATAAGAAACATAAGACTCAGAACATTTTTTTCCTCTAGAAGAGGCAAAGCAGAAGCCTAGAAAATCAACAGAGGTCTGAGTTAATTTTTCAAACTCACTGCAACAACTAAGCTAGAAGGATGCAAAACTTCTATGTTTACCATATTTACCTTCCTATTTGAAAAGAAAATTTCTCAAAATATGGAAGTGATTCTGTAAGCAATGAAGTAATAAGAATCCTACAGAGAAGCCGAATCTCATTAGGAGGCTGACAAGACATGCTGAGAGCTTTTTATTACTGCAGTGATACTGCTTCTTCTTTATTTTAAATTTAGTTTCTAGTTTTGGCTAGAACAATTGCACTGTTCCCAACATATACTACAATCTTGAAGTACTTTTTAGTCCTTCATTTTTAGATTACTGAATCTGATGGAAGTTTGTCTTCTTCAGAAAACACTGCTTCCAATATTTTGTGGGAAATGTTCTGCATAGACATAGGCATTTGAATTAAGATGTGAAAATAAAAGAAATCCTTACTCAGCTTCTGAACCAGCAGCTGAGCGCTAACAACTTCAAGACATAATTCCTGCAAATGTGATACGAAATGTTTTTTTTGTTTTGGATCATTTTAACATGTATTGTCTGAAAAAATGACTTCTTGTACCTGGACACTGGTGGTGGATATCTCACAAGCAAACAGAAAAGAGAATGAAAAATGAAAATGATGAAGAAAGAAGAAAATATTGCTAGCCTCTCCAAGACCCAGAACAACCATGTCTCGATTACATGGGAAAAATCACTGATGCCTGTGATTCAGCGGTTGTTCTCTTAGCTGAGCTTTAAAAGAAGAGAGCACAAGTCTGAAGAACTGTAAATTATTGGTCAGCCTCATTTATGCTATGCTATACAAAGTGCTATACTATCCTATGAGTTTCCATAAATCTGCAGTTTGGAAATATGTATTTATGAAAGGGATGTTAATGCTAAATGCAGTGTAGTTAACATCTCTACAAACAGAAGAAAAAAGGAAGAAAATTCAAATATTTAAATAAACAATAATTACCTGCATTCTTAAGTGCTACCTTACTTTTGGTTTCATTAAAAAAAAACATTCGGTCTAACTAATTTTTTGAGCCTACCAATAATAATACTTTCTCTACAACTCTTCTGGCACTTTCACTCAAAAACAAACAAGGTGCTAGCACAGGGAAACTAAATTCTTTCAACACAATTGTTTGACTGTTTTAAAAATCTTGTTTTCCCAAACCTACTGGCTCTAAAGTTAAATATTCCCAACAAGTTAAATATTTATTTTTTTACATTAAAATACCTGTAACTGTGATACTGCCTGTGGAAAAAATCTGTAAGGTAGCTCTGAGAGATTTTATTCTGTAACACACGGCAGGATGAAGTTCTGGTTCATAACTAGAAAACAAAATGAAAAGTAAAAAAGAGAGATCTAGAACTGAAAAATAAAAGATTAAGAAGTAGTCCAGGACTAAAATTCTTTAAAATCCTACATACCTCGCATGAGGTCTGTTATTCTTCGTAAATTCTGGCAATCTTATCTCAAAGGGCATGTTGCACACTGCTAAAACATTCACAACTTTAAAATCTGTGAAAATTACCTTTTCAAAAGAGACAGGAAAAAAAGACATTAGAATTTACAGCAAGTCAGATGCATGGGTTGCAAAAAAAAAAAAAAAAAAAGACAAGGCTACTACTGAGAATATTTTGATGGGTCAAAATTAGAATCTTCAGACTGATGCTTTTCTAATATGCATCTAAAGAGCACTTAATGGACTCAGAACATTTACATTATCCTTCTGTGGTGGAGTAACTGCTGAACTAGATACCTCACAGTTGTACCATGGTCACTACAACAGTATGGTTAGAACAGTTTAAGGATGAGACACAGAAAGAACTCAAACTGATGTACTAAACACCTCCCCACTGAAAATAAACTAAATTTAGCAGCTCATGGAACATCAAAGTAAGCAGAGGAAAAGCTTAAATATTATTGCAAACTTCTTTAATGCCTTGTTGCTATATACCATTTGTATTAAAGCAAGAATAAGAAAAAAGGCAACAACTTTTGCTTTAATGTCCAGGGGCGAGTAGAGCAAACTGGTTTTCTACTCAGTAACTTTCTGAAACCCAACCCAAACTATTTGAATAACTTTCAGTTATTCTCTACCACAGACCCTTTAGATGACAACAAAATAGCCAACAGACAACTGCTATACAAAAAACTGCACTGCTGACAGGTCAGTGTTGGCAATGTCACTGGGGAAACTTTTGCTCATTTTCTGAGGTTGCCTAAACATTAAATGGCCGTTCTTCTTCAATCTACACTTAGAAATATAGTTGGAAAGATAGTTAGAAAGAAGCAACTTAGCCTTAAATCAACTTAATCTTTAAAATACAAACTGCTCACTTTATGACAAAACTTGGTGTATCCACCCTGGAAGTACTTACTGTGCACCTCACTGACTTAACATTCCATTCCAACTTTAAAGGGCTGGGCTCAAAGTACACATTTGTGACAGCAGGAATGTCACACTTTTGCTGGGTCTGATGCAGCATTACCAGCATAGGCTGCCACCACTGCCTTTATGTACTATAATCAAAAGTAGTCTTTCCCTGAAAATGACAGCTGCTGTGTCTATTTAATTGTCTGTCCCTAAACTGAATCTGTGTTTAAACAGCACAACAGAGTTTCAGGAAGTTTTAGAGCACCAAGTCATGTAATTTTAAGTGGTTCATGTTGCTGTTTTTCAACCCTTACTATGAAATGCAAGTGGTGTTTCTGACTGGCAATGTTAACCCAAACCCAGATAAATGAGGGTGTTTCCTGTCCTAAGTATTTTATTTGGCATATTTCCAGCTGTGCAACATGACAGTGCAGGAGCACTTTTCTCCCTTCCTCTTTAATTTAAGAAGCTCAAACTTGCCCTTATTCAGATGGGAATGTATCTGCTATTCCATTAGAAATGAGTGAAAATTATGTTCAAATTACAGTAAAGTTTCAGCATTTTCCAAATAAATCTTTTGAGACATTGTAAATTCTATCTAAGACACATCTGTTCATATATTAAACAAATTTTGTAGTTCATTATCCAGTGAAGAAGCACCGCTGTGAGCTGCCAAACAAAACTCAAATCCACAAAACAAAACAGCTTCTCTTTAACCACCATCTGGAAAATGTATTCCTACACAAAAGGGCCATTTGAGTGAAAACACGTTAACTGCTAAATCATTATGCTCCCTCCTCTTTGTTTCTTTCTTTAAAAAAAACTACCAGCATTGCTTGAGTCATGCAAGTCCTTTTTCATCAGAATTACCTGAAAACCTAGTTTCTGTAGACTACGAGCTAGTCGTCTGGCACCAAATTTAGCTTCTTCTTCACTATAAAGGAGAAAGAAAAGGATCTAGCATTAGCAGAAACAGAGTATATAGTTGTGCACACACACACACACCACAATAGCTACTCAGATTACAAGATGAGCCATTATATAATGTAGCACATCAACTGTGATCTCATGGACAGCCTTCACTTCATCCTACTGTAAGTATTACATTTTAACTAGATAGACATTCCAATGGAGTCCTTCATGCCCTATTTGCAGAGTATCTTGGCACTTGGCTCAAGCTGAAGTGAGAGACATGTTTTAATCACACATGGTTTTAAGTACCCTTAACAGATAAATAAGATCATGGGTAGTCTGGAGTTAACAGCCGGAACAATCCTCTAATTTTGGAATGGAGATCATACACAGAAAGTATGCAAATTTACTCTTTTACCTCAACTAATCCTCACTTTGAAATGCAGACATATATTAAAGGAATTCAGCTCTTAAGAGTTTAGTGAGTGTCAGATGTCTCTGAACTGAGAATCTGCTTTTGCTTCTTTTCAGTCCCTCAACATAGTAAAACTTGATTAAATTCAGGTGGGTTTTTAAAAAAAATAAAGAGATATCCTTGGGAAAGGTCATCCCTTCCCAAGTCTCAACTTCTAGCTAAACACACAGAATTCTTAAAGGCTTCTCAAATCTCCTTAGGATTTTCTTAACAAGGCAGTTTTCCCTGCTGTTCTCCCAAAGCAGCTAAACTGATGTTGTTTAAGATTTCAACACTATCTGACACAAACACTTCACATAGAATACTTCCTCCCAAATCTAGGATCTACATGTGATGCAGTGTGAGCCAATTTAAGCAGCAGTTAGTACCACCTCTTCTTCAATTATAATGTTGTATTTTAAAATACACTAGGATTTAGGGGTAGGGAAAGAATCTTCATGAACTCACCTTGTGGCTCCTGTGCAAATAACTTTTCCTGAGGACCAAATTGTGGCCGTAATCCTAGGTTTCCTAAGCTTCATTAAAACCTTCTAAAAAAGAAAAGTAGAAAAATTGGAAATTAGCAGCAATTAAATTTCATACCAGAAAAAAAAACCACTGTTACCCAAATCAACTAAAGTTACACTAAAACTCCTTTTAGTTTTGATAGGCTTGAACTGCTCCTTCATCTCTTTCAGTACTTAAAAAGCCTAGCTTTGTAAGTTTTTTACCCTACTGAGAAGAGCAAAATAAGCATGAAATAGCCAATGATTCAGTGTACACAGAATAGATTAAATGAAGGCATTTTTCACTGAATAAAAAGCTGAAAACTACAAGCACCATGCTGATCTTTTTCTAATTACAATGATTTGACATTGCTGACTCTGTATCAAGATATATTTTCTTGACACAGCCATCAAATTTTGGGAGGCAAAACAGACCCTGATGTCTAAGAGGTCTCATCACATACCTTGTACCCAATATTCACCTCACCAAGTGCTGTCTCCTGAGACAGCATTTCATCACTCCCATTTCTTTACAAGTAACTAAATACCTACAGCAAGCAAAATAGAGAAAGAAAATTCTGCTTTTCTCTATCCACCATACACAGGTATTAGGCAGAGAATGTTTAGCTTAAGAAACATTTCTAAAACCAGATAATTAAGGTATGCTGAATCTCTTACCCCAACATCACGCTTGTATATCACATTTGCTCCCTCTAATGCAATCTTCCTCAAGTTTAAATGACATCTTGTTCTAAAAACACACACTACATTTGTGATTAAAATGTCCAGTGCAACATCACTGTCTGCATCCATTGGGGTGATTTACAACTCAATTTTCCCACCAGCTCACCACGAAGATCACATCCTGAGAAGGAAAAATGATAAAATTAAACATACCAATAGAAAATTGCCTGTTAATGCCATTGTATACATTTGCCCCTTAAAAGAGACAAGAAGCAGAAGACATGATATTCTGACTCATTTAACTATGTGAGGGGAGGGGGAGGTCTGCATCCTTTGTGCTCGAAAATAGGAGGTAACTTGTTCAAAGCCATGTTGCCAGACTTAACAGAAATGAAGTGCATAGACACACATTTATATAAGAGTATTTTCAATTGCCAGTTAAATATGCTGCAATTCTAACTAAGTATATTAAGACACTGTAAAGATTACTGAAACTTCTTCCATAGCTCCAGTGGATAATCTTTCCTCAGCTCATTTGAGGATGTCATTAGACACCTCAGGAAAATACACTTCTCTGACTGCTGAAGTTGATAATTCTGAACAGTTTGACATTTGTGTTGGAATGGATGAGCCTATGAATAACTTTGAACTAACACCAGTTACACAAACTGCAGTCTGTAGACAGCCTGCTACCACAGCTTTCCCATCTTCACCCAGCACTCCTGGCCTATCTCTCCCAATAACAGCTCAAAAAAATTACACAAAATGTCCTGGTGGCAGCAGCAGCCTGGGCTGACTGTCTGCACTGCCCACAGGAAGGCACTGTACAGGCAGAGTGAGATGGAATGCTCCTGAGGAAAAGCACAGGTAACTGTGAAGGCATGGGATGGCCACCCAGTGCATGCACTGCAAACCTAAGGCACCCAGGAAGCATCCATGCTCAAAGACAACACTCCTCACACACACCTCGCTGGGAAAGAGAATCCTAACCCCAGCAGCTGGGCTACCACTCATCCCAGCCCAAGAACACCCGACATCTCTTCTGGAACCATACAAAGCCAAGACAGCAAGCATCTCAAATAGATCTCAGGTGAAGAAATGAGAGGGGACAAGAGCAAGATCATTGGTATACAGTGAAAAGGACCCACATAAATATTTTACCATTATTTCATCCAAAATAAATAAAAAGGAAAGCAAAGGAAAAAAACCCAAAAACCTGACACATATGTGAAATGCTCCACATGGTCACTGCCATGGAAGAAGCAGGACACTGTACATCAAGAACAATAACATACCTAACAGACTGTAATGTATTTATATCACTTTGTATGTTTTGGCCTTATATATTGGTTCTATATTAAAAATCGTCAAGATACAACATTAATGCTACTATCAGTATTTTCATCTGACTTTGCCTTCCTGAACATCATGACATAAGTCTGTAATGGAGAACTCAAGGTGCACCTTCAACTAGCACTCACTGACAACACAGAAGTAACAAACTACACAGCAGATGTGCACAGCGAACTGCGTCAGCTGCTGTGGTGGTTCCTGCTTACACTCTGCAGCTTGTTCCCTGCTGAAAGAATTATTCTGTAATTGTTGGCTTGTCCAATATAAGAAAAGACAAGATGGATGATAATACAGAAAAGAGATGAAGAAACAGCAAGAGGAAAACATAAAAACCAAAGGTTATGTGTGGGGGCGGAGGGAATGCAGGCAAAGAAGAGAACAGTAACTAATTAGTACTCCCAGATCCCTTTATTAATCTTTTTTATTGAACCAAAAATTACATGAATCCTCAAAGTTAGAAATTACTTATCCCATCTGGTTTTGATGGACGACTACAGATTGGGAAAGTAATTTACGGCACCAGATCCAAAGATAGCACATGTGCAGATTTTGAATGGCATGCAGGCAGGGCCAGCACGGAGCTGGAACCCGTGGCATCTTCAGAGCCGCATTTGTTTTCCACCCTGGCTCCAACTCCTGGCTCTTACTGGAACCCAGGAAAGATTGTCAACAAGATACCTCCAATCAGCAGCATCTCCCAATTATCAGCAAGGATCTGCTGGCACACTCAGCCTCCATCTACATTCTGAAAGAACATCAGAGTTGTGCATAACACCACCAAAAGGTCGCTAATATCTAAGCAAACCATAGTATTGTAAGATAATGTCCCCATAAAACATGGCTTGTCTTAAAAAGATCCAGGGAGAAAAGTCACATGCTCATTCAGAACAAAGGAAAAAGTGGTTGCAAAGAGAGGAAAATTACAATTTAAAAGAAAAAGATCTATTATTAAGGCAAAAAGGCGGCTGTGGAGCTGTCAGTAAGGATGTTTTCAGCAATTACAATGTATCTTGGTTAGAAGTACAATCTACTTGCATAGATATTAAGACGAGAAAAATTACACAGATTGCAGTGGTGTGCCTCCATTTTAATTAGCCATGTTCTGAAAGCTTGAGACAACAGATACTAGGGGAAGGGCTTTTTAATTTCAACTTCTATATATTATGTCAATGATTTTGAACACACCCATTCCTAGTAAGCATACAAATGCAATGTTAAAACTCTTCCAAGGCATGGTTTGGAAAGATTGGGTAAATCAAAATGTTTCTAGGCTTGGATACTTGTGATCAAGCAGTAAGTAAGCATTAACATATCACAGTCTTTGATTTAAGCATTCATTTTAATGCCTCACACCTTACTTACAAAAAGGGAAAAGAAATCTACGGAGAAGATCTCCTGTTACCTTTCTTTCGTAAGCCTTAAATAACTTTAAATTCAGAGGAAGCATCAGAACAAAAGCAACTTAAACTTTCCTAAAAAATACAAATACATGGACTACATTAAAAAAGCAAACAACTGAAGAACGTATTTGTTAAAAAGGTCTAACAACATCCAAGAAAGAAATATCTTGCTCTTATTACGCATATCTCCAGCAAGCATGACCAGCTGGAACATTCTGATCTTTCTCCTTCCCAGCTGTCTCTTGTATTCTCTGCTATTCATACACACCACCATAGCACTGACTGTTATTTCCCAAAACCTGAATTTCTGCATTTCCATATCTTTTTTGCAAAATGGGGAAAATAGTGTTCCTTACTTATAAGCCTATTTATATCCCATACTTATGCAGTTACACTTGCAGAACAGAGAGGCTGAGTAGAAACCAAACATCAGGTTCTTTCCAGTTCTGGATTTGTAAGGGCTTAAGTTGAGCTCAGCTTAGATTTTATTGATTAATTTTGCCCTTTGAAGGTTCTCTCATCTGAACTGTAGAATTATGGGAGTCTAAATCTCATTTCTAAAATTATGTTTTGCCAGCTAATGCTAATTTAATAACAGGCTAAATTTAAAAATAATTTGTCTACATGTACAGCATTTCTTTTAGATTATGTACTTCATTTGACTTTCTCCAACACAAGAAACTAGCTGACTTTGATTTCAAATTGTTTTGCACCAGTTTAACACAATCTATCCCGACAGAGGAAACAAGCTGAAATACCTCTCTGCAGAAGGTTGCATTATTTTGTTTTATCAGAGAAATTTTAGAGGATTGTTCTTTCTTTTCAACATAGATTTCAGGGATATATCTGAAAAATTACCTTAAGAGGAAAAAAAAAAAGAAAGGAAAAAAAAAGCAGCTAGATTAATAATGATAACACATCAATAAAAACAACAACAGAAGCTAATGCAAGGATATTTGACACTGTAATGTATCCTACTCTGAAACTAGAGAAACTCCACAGAATAAGAAATACTTTGGAGGGAGCAATGAACACTCAAGTTCTTAAAGCATTACCTCTACATCCACTGTTAGGATCATAGACATACTATTTTAGATACTCTATAAACACACGTGAAGACAAAATACCCTGCACGGAAATCTTACAATCTTAAAAAAGCCAGCAGTCTGTCTTCAGAAAGTTCCAAACCAACCACAGCACCATCATCACAGAAAAAGGAAAGGCACTTGGGATGGGGTATATAAACAAAGTATTATTTTAAGCTCTTGACTACCTTTGATCCAAGAAACTCAGAGCTATAAAGGTAGATGGGGGATATCTAACAATGGTTATGTTAATGTCAGAACAGTTTAATAAACACCTTTTTCACCATCAGCCTAAGTATAAGCAACTTTTACTGGTTATTTTTAACCTTTCTCCAAAGCAGCTCACAAACTGACCAACTCCACAAAGAATTTCAACAGCCCAGCTGAAGGGATATTGGTCACTACTGTGTCAGTAGACATTTGTCAAACTAATGCCTGGAAGGCATCTTTGAAGAAGTTAACATGAACCTCTGCAGGACGTTTCCATATGAGAATGGAGAATAAATAAAGCCTGCCAGGAGTGGAGAGAGATGATTACATCCTTCCACTGAAGATGTCGTTTTAAAGATTTGTGTTCAGCCCCTCAGGAAACAAGTCCATATGGAATGCTGGAGGTGACACAACTCTGAAATCTGCTGGAATTCTTAGGCACACTAAGATCACAGCGGCTGGTGAATGACTCCCTGAAAACAAGAGCAACATAGTTACTATTGTCTGTGCAGAACATCCTCTGCTCCAAACAACTTTCTTAGTTCCAGCCACTGAAGCTAGTGGTGCATGCTTTTACTTTCTGCTACAATGGCAAGTTAAACTGTGCCTAAAGCAAAAGGCCATCTTGAAGCTACTATTCTCACCTTTCAGGATCTGCAGAGTCATGACTATTTATATTTTGAAGGAGAAAATTTTCAAATACGTGCAAAGCCAGGATTTGTTCAATTAGATCCACGCACAGAGTGATAATACCAGCTATATCAAAAGCAAGTAGGACATCAATCCTGCTCTTGGATAAGCCCACTGCATCTCCATAGGGTTGTCCAACAGAAATCCATTTGCAAGAATAAAACCAAAGAGTATATAGAGCAAGACAAGAAAGAGTATTTTAAATATTTCATTACACGCCATTTTCCTCAAATCTTTCTCTCATCAAAAGAGAGATGATTTGACTCATATTCAAACCAAGATGCATTTGAACTCAAGTTTGTGCCATCTTTCCCTTAAAACATCCAGGCGTACTTGACTGCTAAGCATCAAGAAGAATCCTTTTGGTCTTTATAATATGTGGAAAATCATCCTAAGTACGACAAAAGTCCGAACAAATAAGTTCGGTGGCCATTCCAACGTGATTAAATGTCGTAAGAAAAGTAAAAATGTTTAGCTGTAACGAAATATTTTAAGGCAACGGGTAAGTCTCTCACCCCCTCCCAGTCAAACATTTTTACCATTTGCGCGTCCCAGCTGAAGAAGCACGAGTACCCTTCCTATTCCCGCAGCTGGGAATCCCACTCAAAGCCCTATACGCGCCAGCGTCACAACGCTCTGGTCAACAACTATTCCTTCTCCCCCCTCAACCCCAGCCCGAAACTTCAGCGGCCGGCACGGCACAAACAAAGCGCAGGCAGCAGGGCGGCCTGGCCACGCCGAGCTCCGCCGCTCGGCAGCGCCGGCTGTGCGGGCATCGACCGCCGCGGGGCACGGGGCCGCCACAAAGCCCTCGGGGCCGGGCGGGCCGGCCGGGAACGGGCCGTTCCCCCGCTGGATGCCCTGCCCCTTCCTCCTCTCCCTGCCCCGGCGGCCCTGGCCACGCACGCCCCGCTGCCCCGGGCGCGATCGGCACCGCGGCGGGAGGCACCGGCAGGGCCGCGGAGAGGCGGGGGAGGCCCCGCGCCGCCTCCCTCACCTCGGCCGGGCAGGGGCGGCGGCGGAGAGAGACGCGACGCGGGGGCTCAACGGCGGCGTCGGCTGCGGCCGGGCCCGCGGACCCGAGACGGCGGCGAGGGGGAGGAGGAGGAGGAGGAGGAGCGCGGCCCGTCGGCGGGCGGCGGCCGTTACCGTGCGGGCGGGCGGCGGTCGGGGCGGGGCGGGGCAGGGCAGGGCGCAGCGCGGTGCCGGTCAGTGGGTGCCGGTCGCCCGGCGGCGTTCCGGGTGCTGGGCCGACTCCCCGCGACAATAAACATCCCCCAGCGCCGCGGGCATAGACGCGGCGCGGCTAGAGCGGCCGCCGGAAGTGGCGGCGGCGGGAGGGAGGGAGGGAGGAGGGGACAGAGGGGGCCGCGCTTGCAGCGCTTCCGCTGTCGTCCGCCGCCCCCGGAGCTGCCGTGCGCCCCCGGACGTGCCCGCCGTGCGCGCTCCGCACGGAACCGCAGAGCGGGGCACGAATGAAGGGACCACAGCGGGTCTTCTGGTCCGAACTCCCTGCTCAAGCAGGATCGTTCAGAGCACATGGCGCAGAATTGGGTCCGCACGGTTCTTGAGTATCTCCGGTGAGGGAGACTCCACAACGTCTCTGGACGGCCTGTTCCAGTGCGCGGTCAGCCGCACAGTAAAGAAGTTCTTCCTCGTGTTCAGCTGGAACTTCCTGTGCATCAGTTTCTGCCTTTGTCTCGTGTCCTAAAGCTTGTAGAACTGATAACAGGCTTCGGCTCGGCCACGTCCGAGGCAGCGCCTTTGCCGGCGGAGCCGCTGGAGAGCTGGTGCCCATTCCAGCTCACACGCTGTGAACACTCGTGGCACGCACCCGGCCTGTCTGTGGGGCGCAGGCACTGGCACCCTTCAGCTTGCTGCAGCCCCCTTGCTCTCTGGCCTGGCCGCTGCACACACACTCTCCGACTGAAACTAGCGGTCAGCCCTGCTCTGACAGGAGCCAGCAGGCAGCAGGGCTCCTGCAACAGCCCGCTGCCAGTGTTGCTGCTCCACACGTGCATGTGGCACTGCAGCAGCACTGGGATCACTGCATGGTGCATGCTCAGAGGGCAGGCAGAATGGGACATGTGGGCACAATGTGGGTGCCTGCATGGCACTGGTTCTCCATGTCCAGGACGGTCCTCTAAATCTGTCACTGAGCTGTCTGTAGGGAGTAGAGCGTGTCATGAACTATCTTTCAGCTACACTTATATTTTCTCCTGGAAAAGCTGTTGTGCTTCACATGGGAACCCAGGAATGTGCCTGCCATGTGGCCCATTAAGGACTCACCACCCAGACTGAATGAAACAGATGTCAAGCTGACTTTCAAATTTAGAAAGAATATTGGTCTCTATAGGAAAATTATATAATTGTATATTTATATGGGTGTACTGCAGAGTATTCACTGAATTGGAAATTTTCTGAAACTGAGGTTCTGTAATTATGTACTTTGGTTATGTGATGTGGTAGCAAAATAGCTTTAATTAGGATAGAAGGAAATTTATGTATGAAATTTAAATTTTGAATTCTTTAGAGTTGGCGTGCTTTCTTCTGCTAGATTCAGTTTAATCCTTGAAATGCATGACTAAGTTCGCTTGTCAAAAATAAGTCTTTCAAATTCTCTCTTCAAATGAGCTGCGAGGACCTGGTTTGGCTCTCGTGTTCCCAGGCTGGTCGCACTCCGGCATGGGGCAGCGCTGCCACCATGTGGCTTCCTACAGACACGGATCCCCTGCCTGCGGGTGAACACAGGCAAGCGAGGCATGGTTTTGGGAGCCAGGGCTCTGAATTTACCATAGTTCAGTAACTCTGCACGGTATCTCCAGCATTTTTACAGAGTGCCTTAAGGCTGGTTTTGTACTTTATGGGCTTCAGGCTCTGAGTCATTGCAATTACACAGCCAAAGTGGGGTAGAGTGCTGTGATGTCTTCATTCTCACAGTTCTTGCAGGTTCTGGATGGTTGTATCACAACAGATGCTGATTTATTTTTTTCTGAATAGCTGATCACATCGGCAAGTTCTGAAGAAAATCTTTATAACTCCCTGATTTTGCTTGAATTTTGATTAAGCATGTTTTTTTCAGCATAACCTTAAAGGTCTACAGAAATTCAAAACAAAGTGTCTGCAAGCACACACTACCACTATCTGTCTCCACATGCTTGCTCTCTTCAGATCTAACTTTTTCTAGCATGTATTCCTCAGAATAGTGCAGTCGTTCCTGGATGTTAGGAATATTATTTTTGCTGATGAAGAAATGAACCCTTATCATTTCATAGTTTTGACTGCTTTGTCAGCCTGAGCTTTTCCTGTTTAGACTAGGACATGTTTTGAAGATTGCATCTTTAGATATATATTTGGAAAATGTTCAAATATAAGCAAGTAGCTATGATCACATAAATGTGGAATGCAAATAAGGTGATTTGGCACCTACCTAATTTGACTTATAAGTTTATTAGTTGTGCTGCAATTTTATTCTATACCTATATAGTTTACAAAACTGGTTGTCTTGCCTTCTCTTCCTGGTCTCCATTCCTCCATGCAACTCTAACTTGGCTGCACGGCTTCCTCCACTAGCATGACTGAAATGCCAGGGATCTGGATCTTCATGAGGCTCTAACTTACCAGAAGCTGTACGACATCAGACAGAGAAGGCACAGAGGCCATTTCTGATACTGTCACTTCCTTACTACATGATTTCATTCCCCTATGCCTTTATTTTGCAATCCCTTTTTTGGGAAATAAAGAGGAGATGGAGATGTGGGGAGAGTGTTTTCCTGTGCTTGGACATTCTGCAGCATGGAATCGTGGGCTGCTTGGGACTGTCAGTAAGAGTGCAGTAAAAACAAGGTAACTGAACTTCAGGACACTGCACATGTTTTTTGTTCAGTAATTACAGCAGTGAGACTGAATGAAGATGCAATTTCATTATGTTGTTATTCAGCTGTAGCTTCAGGTTTCTATAGAAGGAAATCACTCTTCAGACTGAAGCAAATGCTTTGCTATCTGAATTTTTCTATTTTTACAGGATTAACTTTCAATCAGATAAGATCCTGTGCAAGGTAGATTATGGGAAAGTGTACGGAGGAGAGAAGAAAGCTGGATGGCTCCCTGAGGCAGCCCTAGAGAGTTTTATGCAGGTGTGTTGGAAATACTGTGGTGTCTGAGTGGAAGACTGCATTAAAGTGTCCGTGTTTGAAGAGGAAGTAACCAGGAGCAACCAGTGTCATGGATGTTCCATGGAAATGACTTTGCATGAAATGGTCCTCAGCTGCCAACGTGACACTGCAGGTTAATTATGAGACATCTCCCAGGCTGGCAGCCATCAGGGAATGAGCAAGAAGTCAGTCAGGGAGGGAATCCCTTGCTCCAGGGCTTAGTTTATCAGGTGAAACAGTAAACTCAGCTGTGCCTTCTCATACTTCTCTGATGATGTGCAGTATGATGATAACTCATGCCAGTTCTGTTGAACAGTTACCTCCCTGCTGTAAGTGGCACTTACAATAGTAGTAGTGGCACCACTACAATATTCAAACATTGTTTAATTTTACAATATGTATTATTTTATATGTTTGTTTATAGAAGAGATAAATATAGTTACTATATAGTATGTAAATATTTATATCACATTTTTATATAGTGTATATATATATATTGCATAGTGTGTATATCTGTATATTGCATAATTGCATATTGCTAGGCATGCTTTTAAATATAAAATAAGCATATTAAGAAAATGGCAGTGAAGTACCTCAACATAAAAGTCAAACGTTCAAAATGAGAGTTCCCTTTAGTAAACTTTGCAATAATTTAATGCATATCTGTAGTTTCAGCCTCTATGACTGAGATTATGCATGCTGACTTCTGTTGGCAGTAAGAGAGAAGCATGGCCAAAGCAGAATCAGAAGACTGAGTGTGAGGGAAATGAGGAAGAAAAATGTGTGGGAAGATAGTAACATTGGTTCCTCAGCAGCTTCCCTGCAGTGCTGTGTCGGTCTGTAGCCAAACTGAGGGTGCTGGCCTCTGCTCCCCCTGTCCAGCTCGCTTCCTACCCCAGCAGAATGATGTAAAGCATGTGCAGACAGCACCTACTACTGTCTGAATTCTTCCCATGGATTTAAGTAAAGGAATATCTCAATTCCAGATCTTGGAATGAGGTTAACTTGATGCTAATTGGGAGTGGTGAGAAGTAGATACTATGAGGGCATATATTCAAATGTTGATGTCAGGCAACTCCCAACTCAGGTAGAAAAGGTACTGCAGTTAGGTAACAAATGAACAGAAGTTTTCGATGTCATAATTTAGGGTATAATATTGTTTAAATCTCATGTTATGTTTGTTCTTGAACTTGGCCTCTAGTGACCTTTAGTCTTGATATATATATTAGTTTTGAGATTCAAATAGCAAAGAGGGTCCCCACAAAGAATTTTTGGCTCATAAAAGAAAGCAGTTTGATCTAGAAAACAAGTGAGAAGAGCATGAGACTGAGGTGAGGCAAAGGCATCAAGTATCTCAATTACTGTAGTTTCTAAGACTGCAGTGACACTGATAAATAAAACAAGGCTGAGGCTTATCTTTCTTTGTGCTTGGGTTTTAGCAAGGTCCTTGCTATACCTTTGGCCTGGCTGACTTTTTTCCAGAAAGTATCCAAGCATGGTATTAGGGTAGCATATGCCAGAGACTGTTCTTAACCTTTGGTGAGTAGAATAAAACTCAGGTTTGTGTGAATGTGTCCCCAGGCGCAGCACTGACTGTTGGAGGCAGAGCATGGTCCATTGCCTGGTTTATCTGTTCTAGTAAGTGATATAGATATAAGTATCCAGCCTGAGAAGATCACTCCCCGCGCCTTACTGATTCCTATCTTTCTACTGAGTTCAAAGAGCAAACATTCCCGCTGATTTCAGTGTGCCTAGGAGAACAGCCCACAGGTCTGTGCACCAGAAAAGCTGGTGCAAGCCTATTCCAAACTTCAGTGTGAGCCTTCAGCCAGTCATTTGTCATCTCTTTTTCTTCCCATCTCTATAACGATAGCAGCAGCCTCCTGTAGAAAATCAATTGGTCATAAGGGGACAGCCAAATGTTGCAAGATGACTCTTGTCTTCTCTGTACTTTGTGTATGCACTCTGAGATGCCAGGAGTGTAAAAGTCCCTATGTAAGAAAAAAACAACATGTTATCAGCGAGGAAGAACTGTTCCCATTCTGGTCACCTCGGCCATCAAAAAGCATCACAGGAAACAGGATGCTGCAGCAAGAGGCCGTGCTGACACTTCGATTGCTTGTCCCACACCATGGTCTTTGCCTCTTCCCTGACAGGGGAGGGAAGTGCTGCTGCAGCAGCCTGGGAAACCATCCAGGGACAGTTATCTGTGTGAGCACATCCCTGGGAACGCTCTCTGCCTGTGCCCACTCCTCCTCCCCTGCTGCTGCCGTGCAGGCTTTCACAGATGTTCCTCCCAAGAAAAGGCAGCTGCAGCTCTCAGCCTCCTGGTTTCCATCTCCCCGGTGGTCTGGCTCCACCCGTCTGTGATGGAGCTGCTGATAGTTCCTCCCTTCCTGAACCCATCGTGCTGCAAGGACTGAGCTGTAGTGATCAGGGGAAGAGGAATTATTCTGTGCATTTTTCTCCCTTTCTTCGTGTTTCCTGGCTGTGTAGCTATACCCTTGCTTTCTTTCCCTAGTGTTTCTGATCCTTGTTTCTTAAACAATTTGTAAACAACCACGAGAAAACCCAAGACTGTAGATAATCTATATTTACAGTTGCTTATGGTCTAATAGTTTACACAACAGCCTGAGGTCTAAATAAGGATTGGGGTTTTTTCTTTGCTCAAAGAGAAGGACCTCTTAAAATTTAAAGTGAAGGAAGGATTTGCACTGGTTTTTATTTTCTTGCTTTTGTTATGATCTTTTTTTTTCCTTGCAAGGAGGCTTTGAGGATGGTGTAACTGAGTGCACGCATGCGCGTTGGCTTAAAAACGCATTTCATCTGTTTACAAGTTTCGGTTTAAGGGCAAAACCCTAAGGCAAGAAAATGCGTCATCCCTGGACTGTTGTGACCCTAGGGTATGTCCGTGCTGCACTTGGGAATTGGGACGACTTTCCTGCCTGGACCTACTCACAGTCAGTTTTACACTCAGAGACATCAGTGTCTGAAGTGAAACTGGTTACTTGCAGAACTTTGCTGGTTTCGCAGTCTGCTGGCAACAGTCCTTCCAAAGGTAACACATGGATTTTCCCCATCCTTCTTGGAGCATAACTTTTAATCAGACCTATGGCATCTCAGAATTGTAGAAATTCCCCAAGCCCCCAGTAGTAGCTCTGTAGCACTAGTGACGGAAAAGCGCCATTATTACTGGTTGTGCCACTTCCCTTCCATTGAGCTATGCTGGCCTGAAGAGCATGTAACAATCTGTGGCTGAATAGTGAGCACAAGATGGTATTTACCCTATGGGCCTGCATTTGGTAGTGCAGCCTTAATATGGGAATAGTCAGCACTACATGGGCCAGAAATGAACACAAACAATTTGAATCTGACTGTTGGGAGAAATTCTATGTATGGAGGATTTTCCAGGTGTATATATATATGGCAATTACAGAATGCTTGCTTGTTTGCTGCTACAAATTTCAATTTAATTGAAATAAAAATGTGTGGCTATGTAATTGAATTTTCCTTGTAATCCTGTCCCTTTTGGGAGACTGTGAGTGCTAATCTGCATTCAGATATCCAGACAAAAATTAAAATATCCATCAATTTTATCAGATTGTACCCCACTTGTACACCAGATATGTGTAAGTTTTGTTCTCTTTTAGAAAGTTTATAACCTGCAATTAGCAAATATATTTTGAATATTTAAATTTTTTTTTACTACAAATTATAATGAAAGTAAATGACAAGAGGGTTTTGGCAAAAATTGCCTTTTGAAAAATATATGTGATTTTTTAAAAGGGGGCAAGTTTTTTTCAGGCAGACGCAACTGAGAGGTTACAAATATGTCAAGTAAAACTGTGCTTGTGATCTTATCATTATGTCCAGGATTCGAACCAACTTTCCTACAGAAGAAACCACAAAGATTTTCTGTGCCTTTTATTTTCTGAGGCAGGCTGGGAATTTTGACCTCACAGTCCCTTTAAAGAATAGGCTATCTCGCACACGTTCTGCTTGTGCACCTTGACGTTTGAGCGCATGACCAGCACCGTGGCCTCGCTGCCCCATCAGAGCCCAGAGCAGCACGGCATTTTGCAGGTGTCTGCAGAGTGAGTTTCTTGCTATGCCGATGCTTCAGGCTGGCAGATTTCCATCCCAGTGAGAGAATAAGATAAGCCTAAAAGGTATTTTCTGTAAGACTTTACAGACTGTGAAAGTTTCTGCAAAGGAACACAATATCAGTACCAAACCCAGGATCCTGAGCACTGAGCCAGCACTACAAATAAAGGATTTGCTAGTCTCTAGATGAATTGAAAAATGTAGCTGGGTTGAAACTGGGTTCTTTACAAAGAAACAAACAAACAAACAAATACTAGTATTAAAATAAAATGGAACTAAGCGGCTTTTATAGAGTTCTTACCTTAAAACCTGTAGGTCCATAAGCAAGTTTTCTATGAACTTGTATCCTGTGACTGAAGCGGCATTTGGAGCTTCTTCTACAGCTGATACTCTGCTCTATATGCTCTTGTATCGAATAAAGGCTGAGCTCATGTTGAAACCCTTCCTGCAGTTGCAAAATTTATAGACTTTTTCTTTACTCAGCTGTCTGTTTTCACACACACACAGAAATATTAAAAATTATAGTAACTTAGTTATCTTTGAGACCTCTGTCAAATCTAGCTGAAATCAGGCAATGAGTTCAAACATTACTAGGAGGGAATGTATACAGACACTCACACAGCTGCATCTACATCCCTGTAGATACAAAAAGATAAACCAAGTCAACTTTTTTTCCACATGAAAAAGGGGTATATTTCAGTAAATAATAAAATGCATCACTTTGTACAGAAAAGCAAGAAAGCAAACAAAATATTTTCTTTAAAGTCATTGACATCGATATTTAAACCAGTTCCCTCTTTTCCTTAGCACATTTGCGAGTTCCTTTCAAAAGTGTAAATTGCTTCAGTCAGACTAAACATACATTTTCTGTTTGCAAATATTTTGCGGTAAAATTGCACTCAGCAGCAGGGTAGAATAATTTCATTCATTGTTCTCTTGAAGTGCATAGTAGAACTCTTAATTCATCTAAGAAACTTGGGCTGTTGAAGCCAGCTGCCAGCACTGTGCCATTACTGTTGTGTCTGTGCCCTTAACACAAGAGGTCAGCAGACCAGGAGTTCCCAGCCACCTAAATGCCTCTGGAAAATATGTTCATTGTCTTCAAAATAAAGATAAAGAGATAAAGCCACTAATTATTTTACAGTCAGAGTAAAGTCATTATTTACCTTTTTGTGTACCGCTGGTTGCTTTTGTTCATTTCTTGTTGCTTTTTGTTTCCTTGTTGCTGAACTGTTGCTCAGAGGCAAGGGCTGAGGAAGGTGCAGGATGCTCGAGGAATAGTTTAGTCCCCAAGACACTTGCAGTGTAGACTGCTAGATAAAGCGAACAGCAGTACGAGAAGCAGCGGTGTCTGCTGCTGGTACAGTGTATACAGTAAGCATCTTCAACACTTACTGTTCCTGCAGCTTTTGGCACATGGTTGCAGCTGTGTTCCTCACTTTTCACGGGGTGCCATTGTATTCCTCCCTTCCCTTTCTTCAGTGTTGTATTTCAGGTGGCGAATGAACACTGCACATGGTTATTTAGCTGGGAAGGTGCTGAGTGCAGTTAGCAAGAATTGCAAGACAGGGTGGTAAAGAAGCATGTGTTAGAATATTCAGAATTCAACTCAATTTTATGCATATCTCAGATGCATATCAATTTCTGCTTTTTAGAAGGAAATCTACACCTTGCTATGAGTCTTGACCAGGCATTAGTCAGTATGGATTTAAGTTGAGATTTTGAGTGGTTAAATCCAATGGTTAGTGTCAATTCAGTGAGTAAATTTTGAGGTTAAAATGTGTGTTTGTTGCATCAGTCATCTGCACTCAGCGTGAGGCCGGGGGCTCTATTCTGTCTCCCTTTAATAGACCAGCAATTCCCAGTGGATTTCCCAGTCCCTGTGGCAAAGAAATCAGCAAATCAGCCTGTTCAGCCATGGTTACCAGCGTTGCTCATCTCTTGAGCAGGAGCTGTGGCTGTTCAGGGTCTGTGTGTGGCCACAAATTCGATCAAGGCCCTGTGTGTAAGTGCTCATCTCACCTGGCTCAGTCTTGTCCACAACAGCGAGGCTGTGCACGGTTAGGCCTGGCACTAAGAGAGGTCTGCTCTTAATTGTGTGGCAAGGGGATAAAGCTGCACAAAAGTGAAATTAAACAGCTCTCCCTTCCACAACCATTAGGATGATACAGCATGTCCTGGCCCTTTTCATAATGAGGGCTGAGATGTTTGCACAGCCCTCGGTTCACAGCGAGTTGCTTTAATTAAAGCTAACCTAGCCCACGCATGAACCCGACTGGTGAATTTGGGTCGCCTGGAGGACGCGCCACCTCGTCCAGTTATCTCGGGGGAAAGTGGGGGATGAGAATTAACACAATCCAGGCTGCACGGGGGCCCGAGGCAGCTCAACACCGGCCTGCGGGGGATTCCCAGGGGAGGGAGCCCCCGGGAGGGTCTGCGGCCCCCTCGCTGCCTGTGACCGCTCCCCGGGCCCTGCCGCTCCCCGCAACCAGCGGGGACGGAGGGCTTGGTCCGGGAGACGGCCCTGCAGCCCCTGCCGCCCCTCTCCTGCTTTCGGCAAGAAAGTACCCAGGTATCAAACGGAACCGAGGGTTGGTATTGAAAGAGCAAGTGAGGCGGAAATTTAAAGCCCCTGTGCTAATAATAACAGTATAAATAACCGAAGACATCTTGTAAACAGTGCGGTCATAACCCTGAAACATTAAACAGCGCGGTGGGATCTGGCGCATCAGCTGCCGGCGGCCGCTGCCGGTGCAGGGGGAGCGCCCCGCACTCCTGTTTATCTCAGCCTCATCTCCCACGGGTGCGCTGATCGATAGAGAGGAGATGTTTAAGTTAAAAATTCCCGGCGCTGAGGACCGACTGTACTTCATCAATAGCTCCCGGTTCCTGTCCCCGCCGAGCGGAGCGGCGGGGGCGGCTCCCGCAGCGCCCGGGCGCCGGGCTGCGGAGCCGGGCCGGGCTCCCGCGGCGAGCTGCGGACCCACTCTCCCCCTCCCCCAGGGTGTGCTCCAGGTCCTTATCTCCGGGAAAGCAGACCTCCTGTGGCCCGGGGCGGAGAGGCGGGATCCCCGCAGCGCGGCCGCTTCGTGAAGCGGCGGAGCCGGCGGAGGCTCAGTCCTTCCCCCGCCGAACCCGAGAGTCTCAAACGAACACTTAACACCGCTCCGTGTTCAGTAGAAAGGAAGGTTTATTCACAGAAATAGAGCAGAATCTGCTTGAAGAAAATATATCTATATATCTTTAGGGTGAATTAGTTCATAGAGATGACTGTCAAAGTCAGTTTTTCTAGGCATCTACATATTTTCACAGGTCTCAGACAAAAGATACACGCGGGGTAGGTTTTGTTTGATCTCTGTCTTTTCTCTAGTAGCTCTTGAACCAGCAAGGCTGTGGTTGCAGGACACTCGACTGTACACGCATTTAATAAAGTTAAATAGAGTCAGGATCTCTCGGGGTGGATGGAGTCTTTGCTAAGGCATGTTTGGTCTCCTCTGCGCCGGGAGAGCGCCTCTCCCCGTGGCTCTGCCCGGGGCCCGGGACAGCGGCGGGTCCCTGCCCGCCCCGCCGCCCGCTGCACGGCCACGCCGGGACGGGCGCTGCTGGCCCGGCCGCGGGGCTCAGGATGCCGTCGGGCCGCACAAGCGGTTTGTGTTCACCACTTCTTTCAGGTCACTCTCGGGTTTGCCGGCTACCATAAAAGGCCAAGTCTGTAGCCAGGAAAAGACACGAGTGGGAAGGGGGTTACACATGGAGAAATGCACATCGCAACGCTCATATTGCCAGCGGGTCCGGCTCGGGAGCGTCCGGGGGGACCGAGCCCGGCGTTCCCCACCTGAGTCCACTTCGGGCAGCGCTCAGCGGGCCTCAGGCCGGGGCAGTAGCCGCTGGCTTCGCAAGGACCCTTTTGCCTTTCCCCGGCGGCTGATGGATGCCGCTTTGCCTCACAGCCCCGGCGGTCCCCACCGGGCGTCCTCGGGGCGGTGAAGCCCGTCTGATACGCGGCAGAAGGGAGAGAGAAAGGAGCCGCCTGGCTCCCGCACATTCGCATGTCCCCGGCATTCACATCGCCGCAGGCACCCTCGCCTTTGGTCGAGAGCGGCGCGGGGGCTCCGGCCCGCGGGAGCCTCCTCACGCCCCGCCGCGCTACCCCGGGGGCAGGAGCTCTTGGGGCCCCGGCCACTCTCCCTGGCCTCCCACGTCTCGGGGAGCATGTTTTGGTGTGCCTCTGTGGGGTGCGGAAGTGAAGGGAGGTTATATCTATACTGGGTGCTGGTTTGGTTTTATTTTTTTTTTCCTATGTTGTTGCGTTGAGGATTTTGTTTTTAATCAAAAATTATCTCCCAGGCCCTTAGCAGCTGACACAGCGGGTAACGTACTTTCCCCCAGAGTCCAGAGCTCAAAAGGCAGAGCCTGACCTCAGTGAAACGTCCCCAGCTCCCCACTGTGATCCATTTATGGGTCAGGGTCTGCACGTGTGGGCAGTGTAAAGACTGTATGTCTAAAAAGAGCCCAGGCAGATCTTGCTTACCCCTGGTTTACATAATTTGTATATATTTTTAGAGCTGGACACTGGATATTTCTGGAGGCTGGGTATGGTCGGGAGATCCAGGGCTGTTCAGGAAAACTTTATGTGGTGGGAGCAGCAGGAGGGACACCACACAGCCCAGGGAGAGGCATTGTGGAGTGTGCCTGGGGCAGACACCTCCTCTGGGGAGTCTGCCTTGGTATTTCTTCCTCCTGTGCCAGTTTACAGGTATAGGAGAAATTTCCTGAACGCAGCAAACCTGAGCCGTTGAGCACAGAACCCCAAGAATCCTGTCTTTAAAAAGCTAGGGCTTGGGGACAGTATTGTGTCAGGAAACACTGGCGTAGAGACACAGGATATGAATAAATTCTTGAGGGTCCTTCCTCAAGCACACCCTTTTCTACCCAAATTCCTGTACCTGCCCACTTGCAGGTAGAAAGCCTCTGTGGTTTCTCAATCGTTTCTGGGGCAGTAAAGTGTAAAGCCTGCTCCTGCTTATTTGTGGTCAGCGTGGCTGCCTGTCTCCTGGAAGGGATTGCTAGGAGCAGCAGAGGGGGCCTGGGAAGCTTGGTGCTCAGGGCACAGGGCAGCAGGGAGCCTGTCCCCCTGTACAGTACCGCTTTCCACCCCAGCAGCACCAGGCTCTCTGTGAGAAGCGCAGCAAAGTTTTGTCCCGCACATGCCCCATGCCAGCTGCTTGCCCACCTCTCCCCATGCACATGCACGGACTGCCCGTCCTCGGCGGTCTCTGACTTACCAAGTTGACTGGGTGGATGTAGCCGTTCTCATACTTGTCATTGGCCAGGATCTGCCTCAGGTGAGCAATGTAGCTGGAGGCCAGCCTCAAGGTGTCCAGTTTGGAAAGTTTGGTGTCGGGGGGCACCCAGGGTAGGGTGGTCTTAAGCCTGGAGAAGGCTTTGCTAAGGACCCTCATCCTTGCCCTCTCCCTGGCGTTGGCAGCATTTCTCTGTACCTGCTTTCCCTCCTGGCTCACTCCATTTAAAGGGCTCTTCTTGGGGGGAGCTTTTTTCCTCTTGCCCGAGGCCCCTCTCCCCTTCTGAGGGGAGCCATTCTCGCCATTGGATCCCTCCTCGTTGCTCTCGGTGGACGCCCCAAACTCTTTGTTAGTATCCATTTTCAGGCCATCGCACTCCAGCATCTCCACCTCCTGCAGATCTTCCACATCACTGAGGGACCCAGTGGACATGGTCTGGAAGATGCCAAACGACCAGCAGGAAAGGGGGGAGGGGGGGAAGAAGGGCAGCTCCTCAAATCTATTTCAAGGCGGCGTAGGAGAGAAGGGGCTCCAGTATTTTCCTCCCCTTCCCTCCCCGCCCAGGACTAAGGCACAATACCAGTCCAGAGAGGATCCCCGCCCTCCCGCCCCCCAACCCTGCTTTGCCTGTGTTTGAGGGAGGGAGTGAGTTTGTGTGAGAGAGGGAGAGAAAGAGGGAGAGAGAAAGCCGAGGAATTTAGTGAGGACACTAGTAATTTATCTGGGGGATAGGAGAGGCGGATCCAGCCCAGGGGAGGGGCCCTGCCCACTGAGCACACCACATCCCCAATCACAGACCTTTGCACAGGACAGGGAATGAAGTATCCCAGCAAGCTTTTGCTGAGAGCTCAGAACTGGGATTCAAATCTTCACAACTGGACTAAAACAATTTACTCTCTCTCCCCGTGCTCTGTCTTTCTATCCTCCCCCTTCCTCCTCCTCCTTCTCCTTCTCCTCCTTCCCTTTTCCTTCCCCACTTCCCTTTACAGCTCTCCCCCTCTCTGCCTCCTAGATGACCCAGGCAGCTGGTGTCATGATTCTTGATGAAAGCCAAAATGGGTCATGAGCAGAGAGAGCAGCAGATCCACCAGCCAAGCCTTCCAGGGAGCTTTGTAATGCGTGCCGTCGAAACGCTGTCCTGTAACCTAATCTGGGGGAGATTTGTGGATGATTATATTTGCGAACGCATCCTGTCCAGCTAGTTGCATATTCCAGGAAGGGAGTGCTCCGCTGCCTGGCCAGCAGCATGGACCTTGCCGTCACAGCCCAGGGGCTGGCGGCAGGAGGATCTGACTTCTTCCAGCCTTCCGGGGTGACGTCCGACAAGTCCTGGTCCCTGTCGGTCTGTGAGTCCTCCCACCTGTGAATGTTGCGGAGGCTTCCTGGCCCACAGGTGTGCCAAGTGGCCAAGATCCCAGCACTGTGTGAGCCGCACTGAGCCGAGCGAGCGTGTTGTTCTGCTGGGGAGGGTCTTTGTGGCTGTGGCTAGGGTGGCAAGGGCATGCATGAAATGAAGGAAACGGGGCGAGGGGGGGTTTATTGGATGGTAGAGTTCCCACAGAACAGAAACCTTTACTTGGCGTGCAGAGCAATGTCAGTGGTTCATTCCTCCGTACCCGGGGAGTGTTTTGTCTGCTGATTCATGCATGCTCCAAAGTGAGGGGTGTTGCCTGAATGAAGAAGCAAGATAAGGGATAAGGCCCCTCCTGTGGGACTGAGGGCATTAGGCCGGGCTCTGCAACCCCTGAAGCCAAACATTCCCAGTGATTTTGCCACACGTGTGAGCGAGTGGGTTGCTGTATAGTTTGAATAAACACACTTATGCTGCCGTTACAAACTTATGCACTGTGTGTTCAGCCTCAGCAGAGCAGGCTTTTGAAAGCAATTAACTTTGTGCTATCACTTCTTCCCCTCCATGTAAACTAGTCTCCTAAATCCACATTTGGAGCCCAAAGAGGCCAGTGAATCAGGAACTTGCTCCTGTTGCTTCTTCCCTGCTCACACACTTTCTGAAACCCCACAGGTTGCCCTGCAGTCTGGGTGTTGAACACAAGGGGCTAAAGAACTGCGCACAGGGACTGCTCTTATTGCAGGAGAAATTCCACTTATTCAGCTGCTTATCTGAGGATTCACATAACTCCAGAAAAAATGTGCAGCCTCAGTTGTCACCAGTGGCTTCACAGTTAATCCAAAGTCACTGGAGCCAAGGAAAAGTTTCTTGCTGATCTGTGTAAGCATCACATAGGGTTTTCTGAATGCACTAAAAAACCCAACAAAAACTGTGGAGGGCCAAGCTGGTATGTCTGCCCAGTGCTGTGTACTGTCTACAGATTACATTTTCAGTAGGAGGCAGAGTGTCATTTTTGATAGCCAGCAAGGAAGTCTTGCCTATCTCTTGATCCATCTTTCTTCCTTGGCCCATGAAAGCCAGAAGAAAAAACACCTTTTTATCGTTTGTCTGGAAGATAACACCTTCCCCCTCACAATAGGATAAGTACATTAAGATATCATATCTCCAAGCACCAGGCTCTTGGGAATTCAGTAAATTCAGTAATTTCTAAACTCATGTTGTGTTAACTGTGCCTTGTTTGTGTTTTCTCTGTATATAAACTAAACTAAATAGATTGTCAGCATATCAGTCCTAATTAATGGATTACTTTTTTTTTTTTTAATAACATTGCTGTTGCAAATCCAAAATATCAATAATCACCAGTGTGGAGATTTATGAGTCTCCTTATTTTCTAGGCCTGATTGTTGTTTGTGCAGGTGGAGATTTAAATGGCCATATCCATTGCAGAGATTTATAGTCCAAGTGATTGATGTCACAACTGAGCTAAGACTCTTACTGGAGCAAGGATGACAGAAAACCAAGTTGAAGTTGCCTGTGTCTCTAAGCATGAGTGACCAGAGAGGGAAAATTTCCAGCATCAGAAATTCCCAGAAGACAAAACAACTAAAACAATATATACTTATAGCCTTTCCAGTTTTATTTTAGCACTTTCTAAACTGTTGTTGTAAAAAGCAGAAGAAATGAACTGGCTCTTTAAAAATGCCTTTAGTATGCTGCTACATATGCATTCAGAATATCAAGATATGCATACATGAGTGCCATGAGCCTTTAGAATATCCACACATTTGTAGTTTTTACTTCTTTACATTTTAAAATAATCAGGGTCATTAAAATTGACTTAATAAAGGCCACACACATTTGGAGAGACACAGGGCGCATTTTTTGTGTTCAGTTTGTGGAGATTACTGCATGTATGTGATGTATACTCACATACATGTTGTACATATAAGTGTATGTTATACATATAGTGTAATACACTTTGAGTTCTTTATGCATACAAACTATTATACACTCTTAACACATTTACCCATTATTCTCTCTCCAAGGGGGGCAGCATGGGCAGGGTTAAAAAAACAACATATCTTCTAATCTGCTTCCTTATTTGTTTGTTACATGACTTGAACCTGTGCTTTTCCAGCCCTCCTGCTTCTTATGTCTCACCTGGCAAGCCCGGGCCTTGTACCCCTAATCCGACTCCATTTCAATCCTTTTCCCTCACCTTTAGCCCAGTCCTCCTGACTTCCTGAATATCACCTGATCTGGAATAGGGGCTGGCAGGGTAGAAACCAACCCAGCCCTGTGGGAAGGGTAAAGCTGGGGTGGCTGCAGCCACCCCGATAATGGTGGAAGCCCTTGCTTCTCCAGTTAGATGGCTGCGACTACAGACTGGCCACTGGGTTAGTAACTGGCTGGGAAAGACAGATGGAGCTAAAGTCCTTTTGGCCTTTCCAGTGCATTTGTGTCTTCATTCATGTTTGAAAAAGGAAGTTGAAATGCTGGCATGAGGAACATCAGTGCAAATCTGTGGATTTACGCTGTAGATTACTTTATCCTCTGCAGTGCTCTGGTTATGCAGGACCATGCATCCCTCTTACTCCTAAGTACTAGACTCACTCAGACAGGCCATTTAGAAGATGCTGGGGATGGTGGGGACAAAGATTCAGGATGCCTGGTCTGATGGGTGTCAGATGAGGGACACATCTCACACAGGCTTATGCTGGTCTATGGCAGGTTACAAATTTCCCTCTAGAAAGGAAGTCCCACTTTTTATGCCTCCAGTCTTCCCTTTCTTGTACAGGAGTAACATGGTAATTTAAGAACAGCTTTGGGACTTGAGGCCAAGCTTTCTGCAAGTATTTAATGGTTTTGCATGACACAGCTAGGTTTATTTTCTGATTTTCTGTGTCATTTATCAAGGCAGCATAATTTCACTACCTATTAAGCAGTCACCCAAGAACAAACTCAGTTCACCCGGAGCTGAGGAAAACATAATCAGTTGCTGGTTTTGAAATTATTTGCCCAAGTACAATACAGAGTTATTATTTGGAGAACAACCAAGGAAGTCACCCACAGGCAGCCCGCTGATCATGAATTGTGTTCAGTCAGGTTTGAAAATAATCAGTAAGAAAAGTACTACTTCATTAGTGTTTTCAAGTTGCTGCTTTAAAAAGAAAACCAGATTGCACTGAGATTTCTCCTGGTTACTCTTGATCTCACCCAGAAACCAAGTGAAATGGTAAAAGGACTTTAGAAGCATACTTTAACATACCTTAAGTGAAATAATGCCATAATATAATATATGCAAATAATTAACACTAATAGTATTAATAATATAAGATATTGTAGAGTATGGACTGTGGGAAATTGGTCAAAATTGTTTGTAACAGTGGAATAGCTTGTGGGAAGGGTTTGAAATCCTTTCACATCTCATTTTTAGTGCTGTGTATATGTTTCTGGTCAGAATTTTAGTCTGAAAGGTAAAAGACATTGTGAAAAATAACATAAAGCAATAAACAAGGAAAAAAAGTAATGTTGTTGCCAAGAGAATAAAAAGTATGTCCAGGAGAACTGGCCCTAGGTGATGTCACATATTTGTATGGGACATTAGCATCACTGTCCCTCCCCAAGAAATCCAAGTATCTTCCTTCAGAGCCCTGAAAAATTAGAGCTTCTTGAGAAAGTCTTTTCTGGAATAGTTTATTGTGAAGAAAAAAAAAAACAACCCAACAATATCTCCTTCTATGTTCATTTTAAACGGAAGGTTTTATGGATACCTAAAGCGAAAATATTTCAATCTTATTGATTAGAAAATTTAAAAGGAAATAAGCTGTAGTTCCAAGAAAATTTATGTAGAAAATTATGCTGGAGCCATAGTTCCATTTCATGTGATTTTTTTAAACTTTGAAATACCACAAACCCATTAAAACTCTGGGAAGTGGAGTTAAGGCAAAATTTCTTCAGTGGATATTGAAAAAAACACTTTGCAAAACTCAGAATACCTAATTCCAGATTGAATACTTTATTTTTTTTTTTTTGTCACATTGATGACAAAATCTGTGACAAATGTAAGCAGTGCCTTTTTTTTTCACAGGGAGTACCTGTATATGTAATAACCGGATGACTTTTATCTCCCAGCCTAATGCCACCCAGTATCTTTCCCTTGAGTGGCTCCACAAAAATCAGCAGGATTGCTCACAGGGTAGACCAGCATCTATGAACAGGAATAGCAAAAACTGCCTCTACAGAAGCAAAGTCATGATTAAATACCCTAACACCTAAGAGAGATACCTACAACAAGGTCAGTGTCTTAATCAGGAGTTAAGACAAATCTTAATCATCAGTTCATCAAATCCTGGTGTGATTCACATCCCCCTCCTATTCCAGATCTGTGGTGAGAGCTTTGGGTCTGCTGCTGTGTGAAGCAATGTCTTGCTGTGATTTAGAACCTGTGTACACCAGAAATATATAAGATATAGAAGATAAAGAAGTTACTGAAGCAGAAACAAGACAGCTAATCCTTGACATGAGAGCTCAGCCCAGGCTTTCAATGAACGATTCAAGGATGTGCTAGTGAATCTCCTTTGGCAGGATGCTTGTATGTAGCAAACCTAGGAGAAAGTAACTCAGCTGGTCAGAGGATGGGACTAATAATGCCAAGGTCATGGGTTTGATCTCTGTGTGGGCCATTCACTGAAGAGCTGGACTTGGTGATCTTTGGGAGTCCCTTCCAACTCAGAATATTCTGTGAAACCTAAGTGGCTGTGTCATGTTTGTTTTATTATTTATTCCTCTACAAATTTATTCCTATATTATCGTTCTTCACAGACAATGAGGAGAGGTATCCTCTTCCATCTCTGCTGCAGAGACTATTACTAGATATTGCTTCCAGAATGCATCTCAGAGATATTTTTACATTGTAAACTGCAGACTCTTTTATGAAGTGGTCAAAAGAGAAATATGCAAAAAAGCCAATATATCTTATGTAAAATAGTCATGGAAGGATTAAAATGCAGGCATAACTGTTTTGTTTTGAATATCTCTTTCTGTGATGTTTCTTTATTGCCTAATCCTTTGCATTTTTGTGACTTTAGAACATGAAACTTGTTGATAAGAAATAAGTTCTCTATGCCTTCCAGTTATTAGCACATTGGATCAAGTTTTGGAAAACAAAAGACCTTTTTCAGAGGGAAGTTTGGAAAAGAAGAACAGTTTGTAGGGGAGTGGCAGGAAGAATGTCAGCTATTCTGGTAAGATTTTATTACTCGCATGGTTTATGGCATGATGTGTGTGCGCAGACACAGATTTTCTGAAATTCCTATTCACTTAAAGTGCTCGCAATTTCTGAAAGTCGGATTCCCACAGCATCCATCATTAAACACAGTAGGCTGGGCTATATTCTCTCTTCCCATCCAAGTGAAACATCACATTCTGGAGCCCACTCTTTGTGCGCTGCTTTACTCTATTAGAGACTGAGTTAGCCACAATTTGTGCTGCTGGACTCCCCTGAGTTCCATTTGTCACAGGGGCTTTGCATTTTACCATAGGTGGCCGCATTATGCCTTTAAAAACACATGCTGGACTGCAGTGACATAGCTGCAAAACTATTTTGGCTAAAAATACCGATATAACAAACCAGCAGACTGGTGATACTCAGCTATCCACGTGTGGGATCATACACAGGGGTTCAACCAACTCAGCAGTCAGCTGAAGAGTGTGTGCATTGTGGATGAGTCTGGAACAGGAGTGTTAGCTGGAAAGACAAAGGAGAAAGCAGATTACACATCCGACTCAAGTGACACAGAAAGACCACAGTCACTGTGCATTTCTTCTTACTCTGACAGGCCTTATACATGCCTCACAAACTGTGACTCTTGGAGCTCCTGGAACATCCCCAAAGTGGGGTCATGGCACTTTGCCACAGTGCAGTCCTCTGATTTTATGGTGCGTATCGTAGTCCATAATACATATAGAAAATGGTGTTGTTTTAGAAAGCGGTATTGCAAAAGCACATCATAAAAGTCTATTTAAGTAACTTGGAGGGGAAAAAATAGTTTTGACAATGAACCAGGGATAGCCTACAAAGAAGACCATAAACATGTGTTGCAGTGGAGTCCCGCAAGGCTGAGAAGGGACCAGAGAACTGAAAGCAGAGAAGTGAGGGAGGAAAAACCTTCAAGAACAAATTGTGAAGGTAGGCTGGCTCTCTTTCTCCTCCCTGCTTTTCTTTTTTTCTTTTGTGTGTACAAGGTCTAGGGTGATGCTCAGACTCCCTAGTATGAAGTTCTTAACTGGGGAGCGACTAACCCAGAAGGAAAACTGGTTAAAGGAGGAAAACAGAGAGATGAGTCATCAGACCTTCTGTTGGCCAGGTCCAGTACTCTTGTGCAGTTCAGTAAGGGGAAATACAAAACAACGTCTATGAGCTTCTCTGAGTCTATCCAAAGCAGAAAATGCAAATTTTTTAAAACTGCCAGGAAGTTAAGGCATCTGCTCCAAGGGATTAAAGTGGCCCTGTTTTTTTTTTTTTTTTTTTTCAGAAAGGACAGAATGGGACTCAGATATGTATTTGCGAATTTTTAAAAATCAGATGGGATGATGGCTGAGGCTAGTGTGGAGAGGTATGTCAGCCAGAATCTCCTGATTTTAATCAGTAAGGAAGGATTTTGATACCTTATTTCAATGTCTGTGTCATTTCAGTTAGGTCTATTTCAACAATAGACCTCTGCCAAATTTTGCACCAAAATATTAAAGGCAGTTCTCTCATTCTCATGCAGGATTACATAGCAAATTTATGTTTGGATGACATAGCAAATTTACCAGATATTACATATAATCCCATTTAACACATACCAAAATTTGTTGGCAAATATCTTGATATGCATTCTGTAAGGCCTGAACAAATTTGTACATCACTAGGAGCTGGATTGGCTGAAATTTCCAGAGAGTGGAGAAGATGTGTAACATTGCACCCACAAGTTTTCTCTTAACACTGAGAATGAATTCCTCTAAAGGGTTTTCCATGTATGCAAAACCCTCACTGGGAAGCTGCTCAGCCAGTCTGAGCACAGGGCCTTTAAGGGGAGTCAGTGCAACCTTCCATGGGATGCCCGTGCACACTGGATGTCTGGGGCCAGCTTGGGCTCTCCAGGCTGAGAGCTGTGTTTTGTCCTGAAGACCTGGCAGTTCCAGGGAAAGCTCCTGTCAAGTGCCTGGTGCAGCACCCACAGCAATACAACACATCATCTTTCTCTTCCTCCCACGCCCTGGCTCACTGCAGTCTTTCATCTCTCCTTGGTAGTGTGTAGCCAGAGCCCTTCTTAAGGTGCAAGCCCTGGATTGTTCCTGCATTTCTAAATGTTGGTGGAATTAGACTTATAGCTAATGGCTCAGGGACATGTCTAACACAACCTTGCTTCTACAATTTATGGGGCAAATTAACCAGGTGCAAACTCAGTCTAATTTAAAAGAGACAAATTCTTCTTTGATTAAGACTCTGGCCAGAGAGCTGGCATATATGCATTGATTTTCTCCTATGTTACAGACTTTCTAAGTGTCCACAAAAGTGGGATCCTTTCTGCTCCAATCTCTCAGTGGTAAAACAGGGATGAGAACACTTCCCTGCCCTACAAAAACATTACAAGGGGCTTAGGCACTATGGTAATGGATACAGAGGGTAGCTAAGATAAATAACCTGATAGATGCAAGAAAATGATTGATGTTAGAATACTACAAATATGTTGAAAGCCTAAAATATCTTTGTGATGTCTCCTCATTTCTTGAAATGCCAATTAACATTTTTCACTCAGATACCTGGTGTTTACATTGGCACATTTTTATGCTCACATGTCTTACAAAATGGATACATGCCTGACTTTGATTTTAGATGAAAGCACTCATCTCTCAACCTCATAGTAATTCTGAAAGATAGAAAAGTTGCTTTCATAGGAAGAAAAACAATGAGTTTTGATCCTGCTAGTGGTGAGTGACAAGCCAGAAGTTTAATAAACAGACCAGGAGTACCATCATTGGTAACACTATAGCACAAGTAGCAAATCACCATTGGCTAAATTACTCCACAGTCCCCAAGCTCTCCGTGAAGAAAAATAAAGTGTTACTTTGGTTTCCTGTAATCCTTCCCCAGTAAAAACACAGAATTCCCTTAGGAGAGTTAAAATCCATTACTAGGCTTCTTTATGCCTTTTTGTAACTAATTGTCTCTTCCATGAAGGGTCTTACTTCCTTGAACCAGGAGCTAATGCAGACTCTCGGGGTGCAGTGAGGCTCTAGAGAACTCAGCTTTCATGCCCATCTTCTTCCTGAGTGATTTTTTTAGTTTCCCCACTCTACCTCACAGCTTGCTAAGACTCTCCTGGTACTTACCTGTGCAGTGGCCATGTCGTGTGCAGGATGATGTGCTCTGAAGCATCTCTTTGCAGGGCTGTGGGAAGCAGCCAGGCAGGCATGGCACCCAGAGCAGAGCACTCTGTGCCACAAGCAGAATGAAGCTGGCTTTGTTACAAGGAGGAGTAGAGTTTCCTTTTCTTCCCTGACTGCTGAGCATGCACTCAGCCCATCAGAGCAAGCCTAGATGTTTCTTCTCACCCAAGTTACTGCTTTTTCCTACAATAATATATCATGACTACTTTTGTTTCCCATCATTGTATGCCACCCTTCCCCTTTTCAGACTGCTTGTGTCAGAGCAAATTTATAAATTTTGCAGCTTGTTCTGTCCAGGTTTGTTTCTCAGCAACTTAAATCACTCATATATCTAAAGCTGCTAAAGAAACTTCTCAAATAATATTCTCCAATTTCCCCATTTGGATGGTCAAAGCACACATTTGTAACCCCGTAAGCTACATCTGAGCTGAGTTTGAGCTCCTCAGTATACAAAAATAAATGCAAATTTTTATGAATAGGTAAATGTGTTTATGAGCACAGTTGTAGAGGCTAGGCCCTGTAATATATCATGAGGCCCTTTGATACTAAACTTACTTGTACATATGGCATGTAATGATGCAAGTGACATGATGTGCAAGCAATTATAATATCAAGTAATTTCTTTATTGATCTGTTCTTTTCAATTCTGAACTATTGTTATTATAGGAAAGTTGTAAAATACATTTCTTGTTACTTAATTTTTTGTTTCCTTTTGAAGAAATGGATGAGGAAAGCTAAACAGCTCCAGAATCTACAACTTTATACAAGGTGTTGGAGAGGGGGCAGGGTGGCTCAGTGATGAATGACCAGTCGTTCAATTGTTTTCTTTCTTGCAGAAATCAGAGACAGAGTACAGTTTATCTTACCCTGACTTTTAGCAAGACAGATTGCCAGGCAAAACCTCTGGGTTGAAGTCATCCAACCACCAAGTAGAGTAAAGAGACCATTGCTGTTACCTTTACAAGACTGACCCCCACCCTCAGTGCCTTTTAAAAATGGTGTTTCTTTCTGAGGTTCTAATATGAACTTTAGCTACTTTGACACCATTTTTTATGCTGAACAGAATGGTTATGGAATGGTTTATTTGGGGCCCAGATACTCCACTGTTTTATACAGGCTGAGACTAACTCATCTGTGTGTATCCCTTGCAAATGACAGTTCCTGGTGCAGAATTCCCCATCACACTGTGTTTAATCCCCCCCCCCCCCCATACTTTATTTCTGCTGCCACTGAACTTGTTTAGCTCAAGTTTGGATGTTTCAGGCCTGTGCTACTGCACTGATATCAGCCAAACTTCTCTTTCAACTCATGGGTGTGAATGGGGAGGAGACCTATTTCCTGGGAGGTGAAAATCCCCAAGTAATGGCAAGCTAGCTCCAAGACAGGCTGTCATTGTCACAGATTTTCCCTATCTTTCTCTTTAGTTATGCTTTTCATACCAACTACTTTCTAGTAATTTGGAACAATAATTCTGGATGTGGCATCCTGAATTTATTTTGCCCATATCTGAGAGGGAACACAGATCTTAAGTGGCCTTAGTCATGTCCTGAAGTTGCATAATTCCCTGTGCCAACTATAAATAAATCAGTAGCTTAAGTGAGCCAAAAAGAAACTGGGCCAATATGCACTTTATCTAACAGTATAATGAAATTCAGAGGAGCACAAAAGGCAGAACAGACAGAAAGAGTTAAAAGGGAAAGATGGTTGCACTTGCAGTATCTGTTTCTTACAAGAGACCATAATGTGTTTATACAGCTCTCAGCCAGGCTAGCAGATAATTAAAGGGAAGGACTGACACTAGACACTACTCCACCTTATACACTGTGGTGTGGGGAAAGTCACACAAGTGGGACTGTAAAAAAACAGCAGCAAATTCCCTTCTTTTTGACAAGCTCAATCTCTTCTTTTTGCCATTAGAAGGATGCCTGGCTTAGTCCACCCTGGTGGGAGAGTGTTAAAATATAGTGGTAAAGTTGGGGTCCAAGTTGATCTTTCAGCATTACAATCAAGCATTTTATAAGTTCTGACCGCAGCAGGACAAACACCCTTCCTATGGTGCAGTTCAGCAGGATGTCCCCTCAACAGCATAAATCCATCCCATTATCTGCCTGTCCCTACAGCTACAGACCATACTTTCATCTCAGACATGTCCTCCAGTGAGATCAAGTATAGAGCTGAGTCCTTGTCTAAGCTCAGATCACCATATTCTGGGTGGGGAGAGAAGTCTTGGTAACGAAGTGATTTTGGTGCATGTTTGTGATTGGGGGAGTAATTACCTGTTCTCTGGCCATGTGAGGGGTCAAAGAGGACCACTCTCCTTCTGGACTGCCCAGACCACTTGGCCAATTTGTCAAGAATCCCACAGGATAAATATCTGTCTCCAGAGACCTTTATAGTGACAAATCCAAATAAATCAGAGTCACTTTTACTGAGCACTTCAGCAGACAGCTCAGATTTAATGAATCAGCCTTCAGACCCCCAAGGAAGATTTTCTTTCCCAAGACCAAACAGAACAAATATTTGACAAAATTTGCCTGCGGGATAAAATTCTATCAGTCCATTTAGTAACATTTTGTGATTGCAGTTAGCAATACCTCTAACATTGTTTTGAAAAGTTACTGGGAGTGCTGCACTGGGAGTGCTGCGCTGGGAGTGCAGCAAAGAGCTCTCAGGATCAGTTTTATGATCAGTGTGTCCTCTGCAGAGAAAAGGAGGCTGTGATGGATCAGATGATTTTCCCTATCACTGATTGAAGGTGGACTTTGCATTCTTTTACTGCTTCCCTTCTGCAGTCCTGGCTGGAATTCCCCACCAGCAAGAAAAAGAAATTATGGAAAAAAAAGAAAAAAGAAATCAACCACAACCCCCCATGTCACCAAAAGTCATAATGCAGATAAAACCTTGCAGGTTAGTTGTTGTGGGTCATTCAAACAGTTTGAAGGCTTAACATCTTGATCCCCTCTAAAAACTTCCATCTCCATTTCCTTCCCCCCTTTGGGATCCATCCAGATGCCTGCTCAAATACCTGCTGGCGCCAGAGGAAATTCTCCTGTAACGGATACCCTGAGATGTAAAACCAATATTTTGTTTCCAGGGTCATCCCTTTCACACCCTCACAGATCCTCTTGCTTCACCAACCTGCCTCTTGGTCAAGCCAAAACATGAGAAGTTGCAAATCCAAAGGGTGGGATTTTGAAGCAGTTTAATAGGCTTGGTGATTGCTAACCCACACATTTCCTCGGCTTCCTCCTCCTGTTGTGGTAGCCTTGTCTGATAATTTATGTCAGGTTAACAGTCTGCTGGGCAGATACCTCTGCTCACAGTTCAGCAAAGAGAGACAAAGAGAGCAATTAACCTGACCCAAAGTGCTCATGATGATCAGAATGGTAACACCTATTCAGACAGGCTTGTTCATAATACAGAGGCCTAATTAGAGTCATCCTTCAGTGTTTGGATTTGAGTGGGTGCGTCAGGATCCAGTGCCAGGTAAAGCAGTTAAACAAAAACCATTTTCCAGTGTCATTTGTATGCAAACAAAAAAGCAGAAACGTTTCATTTGTAATGGTTCCCCATCTCCTGTTTAGGGAATCAGGCTGGCAATAAGTAGTGGGTCTGTGGAATTTGGCATTTGGTTAGGAACTTCTTGGTTTGACACTATCCCATTCTACTTGTGGTTTTTATTTGTGCTGTCTGGATTTTTACAGATTTACATGATAATCATCAAATTGCTTTATACTAATGTGTATCAATATAATGAGCTTTGTTAATAGTCATATGGGACACTGAGAAGGAGTTATTCAGAAGGGACCAGAAACAAGCACTTTTAAAGTGACATTTCAGGTGCTTATTTCCTCATTTAGTCTTATAATAAATAATATGGATTTATTACCTCCAGGATCATAATTGAAGAAAACATTTAAAGTTATTTAGTTATATAAAATAGATAATCCTACTTTTTATGTAGCTTTAATGAAGCAAAAGTACAAGGACACAATAACAAGGATTCATTTCAGGCCGTATAATTGGATTGCAAATTAATTTTATTTAAAAACTTTGTATTTTTAATTTTTTCTCATGAAGGAAACAAGCATAATACATTACTTTTTTTTCTAATTTCCAACTTTTAAATGAACAATAATATAGAGAGAATGTCAGGAAACAAATATTCTTTTGCCCATGCATAAAAAACCAGAATCCATAAAATAAACTTTTGCAAAGTGAATGCATGTAAGAATTTGCCATGGAGTGGACAATTTATTACACTAGAAATTTGTTGCCCAGAATTGTGTGGAATATACCAGAATGCTTGTTCATTCCTTAAAAGAAGTCTCTTCCATTCTGATATAATATATTGTATAAAGTGCAGAAGAACAAGAGTAAAAGTGTGTTTTTTTAATGATTAAGGACTGATCTTGTTCCAATTTGAGTCAGTGGCAAAACTCCATGGAATTGAGCTGAATATATGGGTGTAGATAAGACGTTGTTTACTGTGCTTTTGCTTTTTCTAAGAGCAAAATGTAAATTAAATATATTTCTTGCACAAATTAGATTATCCTTAGTCATCTGCTGACTCCTACTTAAAACAGAGTGCAGGGATCTCTCCATGTTCTCCAGGAGCTGCAAACCCGACTATCTATGCAGCCTTGAAGACACTCCTGCCACTGTGTGAATTGGCTGCTGCATCAAAAATGGAATGAACACAGTCATGGAACAAGAGTTCATGAGATCTGGCTCGTATATGTAAAAGAATGTAACATTAATAAATTCTCCCTGCCTCTTTCAGCTGCAGTTACAATTTTTTTTAAAAGCATCACACATCTTTGTGCAGAGTCTTGCCTGGGTTTTGTACAGCCATGAACAGGGAGAGAGTAAGTTGTTCCTCCATGTGCCACGTTTGAACAGAGCAGAGGGAGCAAAAAATGCATCACTGGTGCTGCAGCAACTGCGTGGGCAGTGGCCAAAAAAAAGAGGGAGAAGTAAAACCAACCTTAAGTTGTGTTCTGCCAACATCAGCCAGGTGACATATGATACAAATGAAGGGAGATTATGCCAGTGGTGGAAATTATTCCTTACAAGAAAGGAAACAGGAACAGAGAAATCACTCTGCTAGTCCCAATTTTCCTGAAACACTTATTTGGGATGTAAAACTGCCAGTTTGCACACCTTTAAGTTGGGACTCAACCATTCCCTTGTAAGATGAAAAAGATCTATTTGTCAAGAGTGCTCTCATTTTTGTTAACAAAATCTTTAGAAGACAAACAGTCTGACAAACTCTACCTAATTTCTTCAGTGGCACAAATCACTGGTCAGCTCGTGTAATACCTTATCAGCAAAGATGAAGCTGCATGAAAAAACCAATTCCCTCTGAAACAGGAGGTAGAGAAGAGTGCTGGAAATGTTACAGAGTAATTAGGAAGTGTGAAGGAGGAGTAGGGAGTTGTTTACAATAAACTGACCAAATGATTCCTAAGTCATTGGCTGTAAAATTCATCTGTCCTCAGGTAAATGCTGCAAGGCAAAATGGATCAATACGGTTACCCCCTTCCTTCTCTGGCCCATCCTGGTGGGTGATAGAGCATAACAGTGCTGGTTTTGACATTATTAGGTTATCCTGGAAATAAATCACTTTTGAAAAGGTGAATAATTGGACAGACCTTAGTGCTGACAAGCCAAAGGTTGGAGGCTGGGAGGAACGCAGTGGTGAGGGGGAGAGGGAAGGGGGGCTGTGGTGTCGTATATGCAAACCCATTACAGGAGACCACCAGCATGTGAGGAGCTGCAAACCTCATTCCAGTTTGCACTTTGGCAAATGAGTGCAGTTTTTCATCTGATAAATATCATATTGTATTTACAGCTTCTGAAACTATTTTTGATGCAGCAGAGAAATGAGACATACCTTTTCATGTAATAGAAACTCTGAGAGGTATGCCCCTGCTCAGTAAAATTAAAAAGTAGGAAATTTTGTCCCTATGAAAAGAAATTCCCAATTTTCCGAACATTTAGCTAATCTGTGGAGTTCCCACTGCCATAAATAGTCATCAAGATTATATATTGGGGCTGGACTCTGAAAGAGCTAGATAAGTTTATCACCATCAGCAATATCTGTAACTATGCAAGTGAAGATCACGATAATGGCAGTCCAAACTCATATTTTACACCATAAAATAAACTCCCTTGGGGACATAGGAAAGACTGGATAATTGTCTGTTTATCCAACAGGCTGTTTTAATCCTTATTCTGACACCTAAGGGACAGAGCACCATTAGGCACAGGGTACCAGATTACTTTCTTGTGTCTACTCCCACCAAAGATTGTGGCAATATTTCAAGTGCTTGCTGTGAACTCAGTCTTCATGTAGAGGTGTCTGAAAGTTTGGTGCCAATAGTGGGCTGTAGTTCTTCATTGAGATGAAAATTTAATGAGGCCATTCTACCATTCCTAGAAAGTTTTCTGAGTGTGAGTGCTGTGGTTCTGGAACAGTGTTGGCATTTAGGGAATATAGGTTCACACTATGCTCAAACATTTGCAATATGAACACAAGTGTATCATGCATACCTGCACTACACATTAGCTTACCCACTCCAAATAAGTGATTTTCTTTCATTCAGTGTATTTCTGTCTCATCTGTCCTATCTTAGGTTGTCTCGATGAGGACTCTTACATCAATTTTATGCAGTAGCTGACATAAAGATACAGTTTGCATCCTGAATGGAGTTTACTGAGGCAAAACCATCTCTTTAATCCAATTAAATGTGGATTTAATTTTGATCTTTACAAAACTTTCAGAGGTACACTCAGCTTTTTTTGTGGCAACAGTCTATTAAACCTTGCCATTGCTTGAGGAATAGACTCTTTTGGGATTGAAATAATGAAAAGGATCCTGAAAATGGAGTTCCAAGTGGCATAAAATTGCATCTCTTTCTGCCTTCTTCTTACCTCCTAGCAGGCATTCAGAAATCTGACTTCCAAGAACTTCCTTTCCCAAACATCCCTGTAAATGTTACAGATCCTTGCAGTGCATGCTGGTGATATGGAGATACAAACACAGGGAGCAGAATAACAGGAGTTGTCGGGGAGCTGGGTGAAATTTTGCATGTCTTCCCCCAGACTTTTTATTATTTTTGAGAAACTCCCTTTCATTCAGAAAATGCATATTGAGAAATTTATGATAGGAAAACACCAACACATGCAATGGGCCACAGCTTTTAGGGGTCCATGAAAGTCCAAAATGAGCCCCAATCTGAGGGAACCTTTATAAAGCAGTGCATTTTGCAGTCTTAGACATGGTTTTTCTACAGGCCAAACCCTGTGGTCGCAGACCCACTTGAAGAGGTTCTCATCACCCTCTTTGCCTTTGCTGCTGCTTCCTGTCCTCCTCCCAGAGGTGATGGAGTTCACAGTCTGCTCTGCTGTGATGAGTCAACTGTTTGGCTGGCTCTGCTCCCAAGCAGATTTGTCACAGTGCCTGCTTTCGAAACAGATATCTATTTTCTTCCTTTTTCTTTTAAAACCAGACCATTCCCCAGGTCTGGTTTGGAGTTCAGCCATCAAATTGTCACATCCAAGAGGAGGTAACTCCTATCAAGCAAGGAAGGAATCTCTTAACACCTCTGCTTTTAAAGAATTTGTGCCCTGGAAAAACACCCTGTTGTTAGATAAGAGGCAAGGCAGAAAAGTCCCCATCCATGAAAAGGGGAGGGATATTTCAGGCCACACTGCTCTTCTAATAGAGCTATTCAAATTCATTATCACTACATGATACGATCAGTCCTATACAGTTATCAGGTTCTGGGGCTATTTTCTTTTTCTGCCACTGACAAATAGGCCAAAGTAAAGCAGGTCACTGATAAGACAGACCCCTGGGAAGATGCTCTGCCAGGCTTGATGCATGGATAGGGATTTTTGCTCATCACTCACATGACTTTGTCTTGCAGCATCTGTTTGTTTTTCTTCTCCTTTCATTGCCCAAGTTTGAAAGCAGCCTGAAATAGAATAGGATTTATGCTACAATCTGCAAACCCTGAACTTTTTATTTACGAGATTCAAAGACTATAAGGCCGAGAGAGGCCTTTAGTATCCTCTTGTCTGACCTCTGCTACAACTGAGGCCATTAGCTTTCTTTGACTTAATTCTTGTTTGGTCTGTCTACTGGAAAAACATCCAGTCCTGATTTAGGAATTGCAAGTGGTGGAGAGAATTCATCACAATTCTCCACAAACTGTTCTTATGGTCAATTACCCCATCTGTTAAAAAATTTCCATCTTACTTCAGTTTAGATTTACTGAACTTTAATTCCCAGACGTTGGCTCTTGTTCTTGCTGTGTCTCTGTAACCCTAGTTTTCCATCCAGAGTCAGCTCAGAGAAAGGGATGGTAATTAGGCACACACACACACATATATATATATATATATATATATATATATATATATATATATATATGTGTCACTTAGAGATATGTTCAGTAATTATTTCCTCCTGAGCAGAAATGGAGTCTGAACTGAGTCAGGAAGTTTTCTGAGGAACAGATTAAAATTTGTTATCATTCTAAATATTTATATTTGTGGGATATGATTTTCCAGTACCTGTGGATGTTTGCACTAAGTGCTTTCAATGGAGAAATGGCCCCTTACCCAGAATTGCAGAGGATCCACTTTTGTCATTGTTGTCAGCTGAATCAAATCAATGCATTCTATTTGCAAAGCTAATTCAGCACATATAAGAGGTCAAAGTGAAGTCAGATATGGTTTTGATGCTACACACTTATGAATTAGAACAGATAAATGGACTTGAGATCTGTTTCTGAAAGGTGCTGTCATGTTATTGCAAATGTTTCTATTATGTGATGACCCCTTCCCTTCCCTGATGATGCTCTGACAAATGCTGTCCAGACCAAGGTGGCAGAGTTAGACTGGAATGATAAGACACAGCCAAGGCCTTACAATTTGCCTTTTTAATTGTTCTTTCTGACAGTATTATGTAACTCCACCCTTTTTAGGGCAACATCCACTGACCCACATTTACTTCAGATGATGCCTCCTGATCTGGTTACATGCAGCATTTTCCTGAGAGCTGTCAGGGATCAGTTGCCTCACCCCGAGTGCTGGACTCTGGTGGTCCTGGGGTGCAGGGCAGAGTGGATGTTTCCTAATAAATGCAAGAGTAGGCATTTGGACCTCTCTAATTCTGTGCATCATTGTCCCCAGGCAGGAGCAGCTGCCTTTGCTGCCTCTTTGCTCTCTTGTTAGTTCTACAAGCTCATAAGGCCAGGACAGATTGCGAATTGCATCAGGGGTGTTTTCCCCAGGGAATTATGCCACCAGCCAGTGAGGAACTGGCAAAGGCATGAGGAAATGCCCTGTGCCGTGTGTCCACACCCACAGAGAGGAAGGAGAGTAGCTGGCCCAGGAGAAGGCTGTGGTGGGCTGATGCCAGCTGTGAGTTTTCCTTTGCAGATGAGGACTCTCAGGAGCTGTTTAAGGTTAGCCCACACAGGGGGCAGTCAGGGGGGAACCTGGCTCACAGGTGGATCATGCTGATGCTTCCATGAGGCTGAACTGGCTGCACCAGAGCCAACTCACCAGCACAGATCAGCAGACAGGCTGGTGAAAAGAACTAATTCCACATTTAAGAGAGGACAGCAGTAAAAGTCTGTTGTCACTTTTGCTACTCAGGTGTGATCCCCCTACTCTAACTGCTATAATGGTTTTTTTCTTTCAATGCCATTTGACAACAGTCTGGTACTGGGAAGGAGCATATTTGAATAACAAGAAAATTGAAATTTAGTTAATTTGCAGTGAAACTCTCTAGTTGTTCCAATAAATGAGGCTAGATTGTTCATTAAGAGAAGGTCTCAATGCCATACATGTGATGAGTATGCAGGAACAGCTTACCTCTTGAAGCAGCAATTGGTTGGTTTGTGGGGCTTTTTGTCAGTAGTAGGAATTAATACTGCATGTGAATGAACAAGAATAATAATTATGCTCTGCAGTTAGAAGTTCCAGTGTTTTTTGTTTATTTAATAGTTTTCTGGAATAGCTCACAGACGTTGGCACCCATTGTTCAAATACTTCATTTAGATTCCACTTTATAGCTGTCCTGAAATGTAACTGGTCATCTGGCCGAAACCAGAAGGCAGCCAATTAAATTCACAGGAAAACATTAATCTGAGCTGAAGAATTCATAGCACATGTGTACAATCATTCCTCCTTTTACGTATGCCTTCTGTTCTTCCTCTGCTCCCGCTCCCCCAGCTGCCACCCCCCCGCTTCTTATTTCACCGGTGGAAGGAGAGCGTGCCAACTCTAACAGCACTGTCTGAGGGAAAGGGAAATTAACACCAGTTCTGCTTTTATGTGCTCAGGACTCGGGCCAAGAGGGCCACTAGAGTGAATGCTGGGTTTTCCCCCTGCTTTTACCAAGCCTGGGATCTGGCCCAAGCTCTGTGTTGCCAGCATGTACAGCACAGGGTGTGAGGACAGAGGAGGCGGCAGCCAGGGCGTGGGTGGCAATGAATGAGCCACGGGCTGGAAGGCAAGAATGAGATGGAGAGTGAGGGCTTGCAGGAGCTGAGGAGGAGCAAGGGGAAAGTTGTGTGTGCTGGGAGCAGGAACAGAGGTCTGGGATCATGAGGACATGCTTTCCCTGAGCCTGGGAGCTGAGCCTGGTCTCCCTACTTCTCTCCTGTCAGTGAACATCTGTGAACAAATGCTGGATATGTGTGTTTATTGTCTCCTTCTCCTTTCTGTGTCATTTTGCAGGAAGTGACCCAGCTCTGCTGTGAATTTCAGCAGGGGAGAGGTGTGCTGTGGCTGCAGGGAGGTCACACTCCTCCAGCCAGCTAGGCTGGAGTCACCTTGATTCCACCACCATCTCAGGACAAAAAGGAAGGTGGTGTTTTTCCAAGGAAAGGATTGCATCACAAAACAAACAGTTAAGCATTTACCATCTGGGAAATAAGGGCAAGGCTAGTATTTGTACTCTCTCACCCAAGGGTAGTTTTATAGCACAAGGGGGAAATAATCTTCCCTAGTTGTAGTGAAAGGTGGTAAATGGATGGTAAATAAAGTGGAAGAAGATTGGAGTTAAGGTGCCTAGTTAATGTTCATGGCTAAAATTATTCTACCCATTGTCTATGCCACAATGCTCCTTAACAATGTTAAGTCCTGGGTTTCCAAAATTAAGAATCTAACAGTTAAATAGATAATTATGTATTCTACCATTAGCTCGGGTGCCTCGCATGGTTCCTGGGCTGGACTTTCACAAGTGCGCAGGTGTTATCAATAGACATGATTTGAGCTTGAGAGGCCTTGCAAAAATGCTGCACACATTGGAGAATCAGATCCTGGCTGTTGTGGGGCCTGCTGTTCTCTGGGCATTCAGATTCTGCTGTTTAGCTGTGGAGAGTTACTCTGCTTACAGACAGCGAGTCTCACAGTACGGCATGGCAGTAGTCTCTCAGGTGAGAAGTGATCTGTACATGCATGGAAAGCTGTTGGAGTGTAGGAAAGTGCACAGATATCTAGATACATCTATATCTATATCTATATCTATATCTATATCTATATCTATATCTATATCTATATCTATATCTATATCTATATCTATATCTATATCTATATCTATATCTATATCTATATCTATATCTATGCCTCATATATTATTCATGAACACTGGATGAGAGATAGTGGAAAAGCTATTCTATTCTATACCATCCACAAGGGTCTATGTGAATAAGGAACTCTGCCATAATAAAGCCATGATTGCATTTAGCACTTTTTAAGACCCTCATTGATGGACATAAAGAAATAGGGTTGAATGGGGAAATACATTATTTTCTCAACACCAGAGGGAGCCCACCTGGAATATAATCCATTTATTGGCAAAGGGAGTGTGTTCTTTTCTGAATGTAGCTCCAAATATTTTTTTTGTCCCTGACTTGCATTGGAGTACACACACACGCACACACAAGAACACCAAGGTTGTATCCATTCACAATAGATCCATGCCACTTTCATGCATGTGTATATGTGTGTGTACAACCAAGATACACGATGTAGTGTGATGTATGCTTTTTGTTTTGATTTGGTTATTTAATTCATAATTCAGTTGAGATCTGAGATACAAATGCTAAGTAGTTTTTTGGCTTGATGTCATACAAAGTTTTAACACAATGCTTTTGCTCATGGCCTCTGGCCAATGTGTATGCCTTGCACGTCATTTGTGGATGCTCTCAGGAAAGAATGTGCAGAATTGCATTTATTTTTTGGCATTATGAGTTGCATGAAAGCCACTTTAATGCTTATTCTCGTCCGGCTATTCAAAAAAAATGTAATACTACTTGAATTCTATAAACAAGAGTTTAAACAGGGCTGGTTTATGTTATTGTTACATTTTACAATGAAGAGGCAAACATACTGATTATCAGAAGTCAAACTCTTTGTTTGCTTCCTAACAAATGTATAAGTTACAGGTATGTTGAAAACTTTTCTTGCTGTTGTGCCCAATTGTTTCTGACAGAACACACACAGACTGCAAACAGATTTCAACCCTCATTTAGTTAGAAGTTTTGATGCTGGTTTCAAAGGAGGCAGGAGGAAATGCGAATGTAAAGGACTGTTCATAGGGCAAAATCTATGTAGATTGTGAGAAGATATTCTGCAGGCATGGACTTCATTTTCACTCGATAGATGTGAAACGCCTGTCAGTAAAAACACTTTCTGACTGGTACTCTCTGCAATATTCTATGAAAAAAAATGGTCTTAGCCATTGTTCTTTCTACATACAAAATTCAATGTTACAGCAGTTCCAAAGGGAGATGGCTGGAGATGTAAATGCCTTGGCTGCCTGCTTTGTAAAGCAAATTTGAACCATGGTCAACCCCTGAAACTAGTGTTTAGAAGGTGAGATGTGAACCTCAGTCTGGACACACCTCCTCCATTTCAGCACCTTTCCCAAATTACATGTCAGCTGCTGACCTGTTCCTGCAGTTCTAGGTCCTGTCACAACTGATGACATTATGATTGCAAGAATTTCCAGAAAATGTCACAGCAGATGCTAGAAATAGAGGGAATTACCAGGTGAAATGTGTATATTTATTGATTTGCTCCTCACAGCTTTGTCCTGGATTTTTTTTTTGCGTAGAATGAAGGGAAAAAATCATTGCTGAGGATCTTTGGGTTTAAGGTCTGTGATGCCATTCTACTCAGCCCAAAGTGAGCTGCACTTTTGGCTTGCTCAGAGGAATATTTCTGTAAAATGTAACAGAGGCTGCTCTAATTTACAGCTGTCTGCACACTTCTTAGCAACCACCAGGCAGGACTGCTAGCTTTCCCATATGTTTTTCTTCCTCCTTGCAGTCCAGGCCTTGGCAGAAACAAAGGCTTAAAGGAAAGAAAGGGAATGGCTTGGAGCGGTCCTATTCAGAGTCCGTTTTCTTCCCCTCAAGCCAGCCTAGAAAGCTCAAAGCAGAAAGGAAGGCTAATAACAGTAACAACTTGGTCTGGTGACATTGGTGTGATAAATACCTGCAAAATTGCAGTAAATACTGAGAGCCAAGAAATATAGAGCTGATGTTGTGCAAAATAAGGAATCCATTGGACATAGGGAGTGATGGAAGCACAGGAGACCATGGACCATTTTGTTTGGAGAGGAACAAATCATGTACTAAAGAATCTACTACACATAAGCTCTAGCAACAGTTTTAAAATGCTAGCTATTCAATGATTTTGTAGTGACTTTCAAGGGTAAGTATAATTAGTTCATTAAGAAGAAAAAATTAAGTAAAGAAACATTATGCTGAAGTACAACCTTCAGTGACTGGGGCTGGATACCTCTGCTAACTCAAGGTTATTGGTTTAGGGACGAATGCATAATTAGATTTTCCTCTGAACAGGTGAAAAAAAACCAGCTAGAAATGATTGGAATATATTTTGTGTAGAGTGAAAAGGACAAAGAACTTATTTTTTCACTTTAAATCATCCCTGACTTCTGGAACTTTTGTCTTGATTACTTCAGGTGAAGTTTATTTTATTATAGTTGAATGTGAAGATTGCTGAAAGAAATCTTATGGGAATTCTTATTATTGTCCAACCATCTAAGTACTTTTACCCCAAGCAGTCTGGAGTCAAATGAACAGCTAAAAATTCATGTGCTTCCTCTGACTTTTCAAGTTGAGTATGCCTGATATTTTGTAGAATAATATTATATTGATTTTCTTTTTAATATTTAGTGGTTTTACAGTTCCCTAACTTCCTGTACTTCAGACTTTTTTTCTAAGCAACTATTGCTGCTGTCTACTTCAACACAAAATTCTAGGAGCAAACAAGTTAAAATCTCTCGATCAAATGCAAAGCTAAACACTGCAATCTATTTCAAGAAAAGGAGAGAATTCCATCAGGGTATCCTCATCAGTGATGGTTTTTAAGGACCTTGTTAAACAAGCAAGTGTAGAATGAAAAAGATGAAAATTAACCTGTACTTAGGGATTGTTGCAGATGATCTCTGGAGAGCCCTTTGGTTCTTTAAATAATTTTTATCATTCTAGAATATAAATGGAGAATTAAATTGTAGCTTTTTTTAAAGTATCATAAATTCTAGGGTTTGGTAGCATAGCTAAAAATCTGTTTGGAGACACATATTGGATGTGGTTTTTGACTTTTTGGAATAGCTGCTGAAAAGAACTTTTCACTTGATGTTTTATATAATGACCCTGTTGCCACATTCATGAAGTCCTCTGGCACTTCTCCAAAGGTGGTAATGTGATTTTGATTAACCGATGGTAATCAAACACAAAAGTTGCTGTCACTCAGGCTTTGCTGCACCTCACCAGGTGCTTGCAAGATGAACAGTGTTGCAACACAGTCTGAGAAGGTCCGAAAGCCACTCAATTTTGGATACAGCAGCTGTGCTAAAACACGGCTTTAGGGAATTTTATATGCCATAACAGCAAGTGAACAGCCCTCAGCATTTTTTGTGTGAGAGTTCAAGTCATATCAAATCAGAGGAGCCATCGAGAGAGGATGCACTGGCTATTAGCAGAAGGGAGTTAACAAGTGATGAAGTCAGGAATGTGCTGATGTCTTTAAGCCGAATGAGGGGGATAAAGTGTGGGAAGTCACAGCTTTCCAGAGACAAAGCCACTGTTGGGTTAATTAATTGGGGTGGGATGCTGGCACATTGCAGGGAGGAAAGGAGCTTCATTTGGTACATGCTCCACGTTTTGAGCAGCAGTTACAAAGGACTGTGGAGCAAGGGGAAGGAGAGAAGTGTTTGGTACAGCTCAAACTGGCAGGAAGCCAAAAAACTTGTCAGATATTTGGAAAATAAGTTGCAGCTGCTAGGGCTAGGAGTGCTTCCCGGTGTAAGCAGCACTCTGGGACTTAGTGAGAGGCCACACTGACTGTCCCCACGGTTTCTGACAATGCTCTGTCTGCCACACGTCAGATTTCACAAGTGGGGAGCGGGTTTGATAAAATGAAATGCCACACAGCAGGCTTCCCACAGTGTGGCATCTCCTTCTGGCCTGACAGTGCCAGGTGAAGGACTCAGATTTCTTTTGTAGACAAAGTGTATGTGCCTGTTCCTCTGTGCTTGCAAAATATGAATCTTCTCCCTGATATTTGAGTCTACAGCAACATCCAAGCAAGCAATTTCCTATTAATGGCAAATCAAAAGAGTTAATGTCACTGCAAGCAATTTGCCCTGATACCAAGAAGTAGTGGCCATTCAACTGACACTCAAGAAGTTTTAAAAGCTTGGTGCTTGTTTTTCTTTCAGTACCATACTCTTTCTTATTCCTCCTCTTCCCTTGTTCCTTTGTAAACTTTACACTGATAAACTTTATCTCAGAGCTTAGTTCTCCTGCTAACTTTGAGGGAGGAAAAGATAGTATTTCCAAAACTAATTTCTCAAACTGCCTAAATACAGATTTAAAAACTTACCTGTCTGCAGGATTGATCAGATTAACCATTCTAAATATATTATGTACTCTCCACCTCCAGAAAGAATACTCTTGTGTTTTGGGGAAAAGGATAATTTTGGGAGACAAGACAAAAAATCACCAAGATTTTGAGGGGAGTGTGTGTGTGTTCCGCTTGCATAATATCTGTTAAGCAAAAGACTTACTAATGGCATGACTTTGAATTTTAACAATTTTATATAATAGTACTTATAGCTTTTACTGTACTCTTTTTTAAATATATTTTTAGGTGCTTTTAGATGAAAATATTGTTTTGTGGAAGTTTCAGTGTGTTGTCCTGGCCTCAGGTAAGCACCACTATAGCACAGGTTTTAGCCTTTCTCCTCTCAAAAATGCCTGTTTGTTTTTAAGAGGAAGAAGGAAAAGAAAGGAAGAGTGATGGTTTGCTTCTGTTGTTTTACCCTCATCTTAGTCCACAACATTAAAGTAAAGCAGTATCATGCTTATAGAAATGTTGGTATCTGTATGCATCTTCCATAGGTTTTGCAATACTGGAGACAGTGTTTATTATAATGGCTATGTCCATCCTAAGGTTTTCCATCATCCTGTGAAATTGGAACAAAGTGTGCTGAAGGTAAAGGATCCTCTTTTCCTGCTTTAAAATACAGAACAAGCACAAATGAACCAAACTGAACTGTTTTTCAGTGCTCACATATTGCAACTATTTATTAACATTTTGTAATATCCCAAATATAAATCAGGAACTTTGCAGGCTGTGGAGATGAATCCTCATACTGCTGCCTCAGCTGGAATGTATCACAATACCTGATTTACACCAGCTGAAGGTCCCTAGTTTTGGATGAGGCTCAGATGTTTCACCTCAACCCTGTGTTTGGCCCTGGGAGCTACTTTGTACATTTATAAACTTATCTAACTGTGACTAATGACATTTCCACATGCCCATCAATGCATGTTTTCCCTCTCTCTTTCAAACCTGCTTAAAGTGAGAGACACAAATCCAGGAGAAGGACTGCCTGCCTTTTTTATCTAGCCTGCCAAGGGGCACAGACAGGAGAATGCAGATGCAGCTCCTCCTCCCACTTTCAGGACAGAAAATTAAGGCAGAGCTAGATGTAGAGGTAGAAGAAGGTGAAAAGCTTTTTTCCCTTCCCTCCTTTCCTTATTCCCCTTCCCTTTTTTAAACATATAGTCTCCTTGTACTGAAGGACTGATGTTTTTATCTCCATTTTTCCCTCCACTCCATCATGCAAAGAGTTATTCCAAAATCACTTGGCAGCTGTAAGACAAGCTATTTCCTAACCCTCAAAATAACTTTTGTTTTGAATAGTTCCCAACTCCTAAAAAATGCATCCACATGTATGAGTAATTTGCATGGGAAAGAAAACTTATAGAAGTAAATATTCATGGTTAATGACTGTCAAAATCCTGCTACAATCATTATTAAATTTGGGCTCATTCTGTGTGGAAAGTTCTAGGTATTAATCAGTATGAATTTGTGATGTACACTGTGCAAGCACCAAGAAAAGAGGCAGTTCCAGTCCCAAATTTCTACCATCTGGACAGAAAGGGTGAGTCTGTTAGACCCCCAAGTTCAAAATGGGAATGGAAATTTTTTCCTTGCTACAGTCTGAAAAGGCCTTTTAAATAATTTTTGGCTACCAGCCACATAAACAGAAACACCAAGGCTGGCATACACAATACAAAATAAAACCATGGGGGTGCAGTTTGCCCAGTTTTGTTTGACAGCTTCACTTCACTGACTAGCTGAGGGTCAGTGCATGTTGTTGAACACTTCTGTTACCTTTCATCTGCTCACAGGCTGCTTGAGCACAGATTTGCCAGGAGTTTTCTTCCTAGCAGTGGTCCATAGTAAGCTCAGTAACTTCCTTTACACTGTGGTTGTAACCACTCCTTGCTACTTTCATAAAAACAGAGAAAACTTTGGTATTCCTCTCTGAAAATTCACTAGAGGCATTACAGCAGGAGAAATGTTACCAGTAAAATAGACTTTGGATAAGAAAAGACATCCATACTTGGAGAAAATCAGGGAGTGGCAAATAAGGCTGGTGGTTTTTTGCATCTAGACATAGCATTTCTTGTCTTTTCCAAAGCACAAAAAAGTATGGATAACCCTACCAACATTTCCACAGTAAAAACTATCTTTCTTCTTCAGGGCATTAAGTGGAGAGATTTCTTGTGGGAGAATGAATGATGCAATGATAAAAAAAAATTGGATGTTGCTTATTTCTCAACAGTTATCATATTTTTCTTCTTAGACTAACTCCTCCTGCCTAAAGAGACCCTGGGGATTCCCAGCCTTCCTTCCCCTTCAAAATGGAGCTGTGTAGAGCTGTTGTTTCTCTCCTTCCCCTGGGTTTGTTAATGTCTGAGGCCTATCACCCTCTTCCCCTTCGTGAAAGCTGAAGAATTTGAAAAACTCCACACTACACAAGGAAAGAGAGAGGCTTCCATGTGTATCAGGGTCCTCTTCACAAGCATATTTTAAAAATTGCCTTTGTTGCTGATTTTAGCAGATCTCCAGCCTACAGATCATTTGTTTCTAATTAGCTCTTCCCAATTCATTAATAAATAAAACATACTCCTGTTATGCATATGCTAATGACTTGATAAGGCAAATTCAAAATAAAAAGCAATAGAAAGTAGAGTTCACTAAGAAAATACAAGGCCAGGAAAAGGAGTAAAGAGGTGAGCAAGTATTTGACTGTGATGCATCATTAGACTGGAAAAGTTGAGCCACTTAACCTCTGGAGGACTTTTCCAACATGAGTTTATCCCATGATCCTAAAAATATTGGACTTTCTCATCCTGCAGGATTGCCTCCAAAATAAAATGCCCATTTGATGTCTTTTTTCTCCTGTAGTTCTCAGAAGTCAGCACCTCCTCTTGTTCTTTTCTTGTCTTTCCAGCACTGGAATTACAGCAGTAAAACCATTCCCCTCTCTGCACATAACTTGGGCAAGGACTGGATACTTAAGGAAGATAACAGATTTGATGAAGAAATTCAGAAACACAAAACTGACAAATGAAATAAACAAGTTTATCGTATTTCCTGTATGAAAGCATAAAGGGGAAAGTTTCAAAGGAAACAACTTTCAAGTGACAGAACATGTAAGAACATGTGATTTAAATGAGTTCACGAAGTAAGATTTAAATACAGGCTTTTAAGTTGGCTGGATGAGCTCTACTCAGTTCTTTAAAGATTCTGAACTGTTTTGTTCAATGACAGAAATTATTTAACTTTATTAATAAACTTTATTATGTTAAACAAACTGAAACATAAGGAAATAGATAAAAAGATCAAAAAGAAAACCTCAACAACTTAAATCCATCAACACCCAGCAAAGAAGCCCCAGACTATCACTCGGTCTCGGTCATTAAAACTAACATCAAAATAAATTAGGAATTAAGCAATGCAGCTATCAAATTAAGACTGGGCCTATTATCAGTCTCCCTTCTTTCAACTCCCTTTTGGTTATGATGATTTTGCCTCCTGGAACTGCATCAAGCAGTGGGATCACACAAGAGACACCAGGAGAGCACCCTTGACAAGCCAGTTGTGGTAACTTGCCTTCTGCAGAAGCTGTCTTTCCAGGGCTTCATGGACTACTAACACAAACCATTAAACTGCTCCTATTTCAGCACTTCTTAATTTGTTACATGTATCTTACCGAAGAGAAAGGACCAAAAGAAGGCCAAGAGATGAGGCATGAGAAGGCAGCAGCACATTGTGAGGGACAGGCTGACCTCTCGCTCTCTAGTGCATGTTTAGGATTATTTCAAACAGGGGGATGTTTTGGCTCTGGTGATAGGTCCTTTCCAGTTAAGACAGGTGGGATCTGCCCTTGCTGTTCCCCAGCTGCTGGTCACCATTCTTCTTCTGGTAGGTAGACTTCTTTCAGGTGTTCTGGTGGCTCATTGTGTGTGAGCACTTGCCATGAAATGGGCTAAATAAGCAGTCACACAGATGTGAAGCTACCCATTTTATTTTGGCTGCCCAAAGTACCTCTCGGTGAGGACAGGGCCCTGGACTGTTTGCCATTCCTTGTGTAGGACTGAGCACTGGTAGCAGCGGGGTGATGGCCAGGATTTGGGACTAGGCTGGAACAGGCATCTGTGCAGGGAACAGCTGAAGCTGTTCTGAAGCTGAAGGAGGAGTGTCTGCAGTATTATCTGTTGTGATGGGGAATTTGACTGACCCTCATACAGACCTGTATCAATTCCAAAACAAAAATGTAAGTATTTCAAAAGACTGGGAGATTTCCCAGCTAGAGATAAATCAACGGCTAAAAAGAAATCCAGAAGACAAAACAAAAAAGAAGGAAAAATATGCAGTTCATGAACTCCAGCTTTCACAGCCATTGAAATTCTCTTAGAATACATCTTGGAATTCTATTCAAAAAAAGAGCTAGTGCTGGCAAATTCTTTCTACTAGTGGACCCACCACAAGCTAAGAAAGCTTTGCTAGATGTAGGCACAGTCGCTTTAGTGACATCTTAAACTTTGCCTCAGGAGGTTCATGGAGAGATAGAGGGACAGCAAAACTCCTGATTAAGGGGGTCCTTGGTCACTCCTTAATCTCTTGCAAAGAGCTCTCAGTGTGCTTGGTCACATCTGCCTCCAGGCCTATGAACAATGTGCACGCTTTGCAACTTTCTCTACTTGGCTTCAAATGTGGTTCCCTTGGTTATTGCCTATTTTGGGCAAATTTCTACTCAACCAAAACTTTGGAAGATATCCTGTTTTCTGCAGTAGAGCATATATGTCTGGGATCTTCTCCTCCAAACATCAGAAATGTCGACAGAGAACACTCGCGTTTCTGTAGAAGCCAAGATGGCTTTATCTGAGTGACGAGGTCCAGGGATGATAGTATGCTGCCAGGTTATGTAAGGTCCAGTTCACATATCCAATTAAAAAGAGGGCTTTTGTCAACAACTGACCACTTAGTGTTCATTTATCAGTGGAGATAAAAATTAACGAACCAGAGAGCTGACAATCATCTTTCCATTTGGAAGGCACATTGCACTGGACAGCCACTCTTCCGGAATCTGTCTCAGTGCAGAAATGCTACTTTAGAATTTCTGAGATGAAATGCAGTTAAGCAGTAAATTTATCTCACCCTAGTGTATCATTGCTCTCACCATGTGTAATGTTCATTTCCTCTCCTGGAACCCTGAAGTGCAGCAGCAGGTTACACAGCCCTGGCTTCTGTGAACCCACTGGCTTCGCTTAGGATACATGTCTTCATTTTCAACAATGTTGTCATGTTTCTTCCTAATCCAGGCCACTGTGTCTGCTTATTAACTAATAGGAGGTATTTCCTCAGGACAGTTCTTGTCTTCATTAGTATGTTTGCTGGTTTATCTCAGACCTGCCAAAATAAAGAATGCATAATAAATTTCAGAATAAAAGCCCTGGACTTTTTAAAACTTCATTGCTACAATGAAGAAGTAATATCCAAGTTTTTGACCTCTTCAGTTCCCTTTTGGAGGCACAGTTTGAACATGCCAAGAACTGGAACCAAAACAGCCATTAACTAATTAAGATTTATTAACTGCTGTCCATGAATGAACTCAGAATACACACCTCCTGTATCTATCTTCCCCTCCAGGTGACACACTTCTGTTGTGAGCCCAAAAACTGAATGGGTCAGGACAAAATTTAGCCCTCAGCAGTCTCAGTAAAGGGGCAAGTCCCAAGACCCATGTGAATAGCATGATAGCCAGCATTCAGTCTTTCAAATGCTAAAGCTGTTACAGTCACATCATGTCATAAAAAAAGCTCTTCTAAAACAAGCTAAAAACCCTCAATGGGAAAGCACAGGAACTGGGACATAGTGGGTTTTAAGGAGAAATTTTTTCAAATGAGTTGTGGCAGCTCAGTACTGTAGTCCTTTTCTGAAAGCCACTCATCTCATAGCCAAGGGAAATGTCACCTGAGGGAGGACTGTACACTCCAGTCTGACTTCAGCAGCATTCTTGATATTTATAGTCCTGTAAATTATGGATATGCAGCCATTTATCTTTCCTGGAGTAGATTCAAACCTGGTGTGAGCTCACTGGGATTACAGCTGGGCAGACTTGGCCCTTTTTCTCTTACACCGATCTTACTCCAGAAAAGCACTTAACTCTTAGGGCAAGAACAACCTGATTATTTGTGCTGGAACCTTAATGTTTGAATTTAGGCAAGTATTAGACTTGAAGGGACCTCAGCAAGGATGTGATTTGTCAGCTTACTCTCACTGATGAATAAAAATATATTTTTTCCTATTTGCATCTGAAACTTTCAGCTTTGTGTGCAATAATTTTCTTTCTGCTTTATACTGATACTAGCATGCAAGGGCAGCTAGATGTCTCACTAGAACAAACTTTTCCTTTCCCAACCAAGATCAACTAGAGTCTCTTTGTTATTAACTGTATTCTCCCCTCAATTTACATCTTAAAGCTTCAGAACATATTAAAAATGTCAGAGAGACATCTTCTTAAATAGCATCACAAATATGTGACACTGCTCCTCCTCTGTGTAACTTGTTCTGAAAAAAAATATACAGAGGGAATACCCACCTATTATCATTTGCACTGTTTGATTGTTTCAGTCCATTTTGTAAAGCATTTACCACAAGAAAATTAAAATCTCTTGGAGCAGAGAGCAGTCACTATTTTATGTGAAGTTCCACGAACTCATAATTTTTATCAGAATATCTTCACTGAAAAAGGGCTGGCATTTCCCATCTTTCTATTGACTATAATCAGTCTTGCATCAGGTTTTAGTAGTGGGTGCAATTATGTTACCTCTTTACAAGCCAGCCAGCATGATCTTATTGACCTTTTAGAAATATATATGTGAGCATTAAACAGCCTAACAACCCTGAGAAGTGGTTTCACTCCCAGAGAGTCACGCTTTAGGATGGATAATGAATAAAGAGCTTATCAGAATCTTTGTAACATATTAGAAACATTCTCCAGATTACCCATAAAATTCATTAGTGACTAGTGACCCGTGCTGAGGTCTGATAAGACAGAAGCTCAGGAAAGAGCTGAGAAAAACATGATCCATCAGAGTCATGGAAATCAAGGGTTTGGAGTAGAAGTATATAAGTCTAAGTATATAGATAGGGAACATTGCTATTTGGAAAAGATACTGAAAGGGCAAAAAAAGGAACAGGAAAAAGGTCTTAGTTCCTAATGCTGCAAATATCCAAGGTGAGAGCTTCAGCACTGAACTGTATAGTTTGCTGGCCATATCTTTGTTGATAAGTAAAAGAGGGTCAGGAATCCAAGCATTATGTACAGACTTGTGTCTGCCCTGCTCGGGGCTCGCTTGCTGTGGGGTGATGGGCACACAGTGCAACAGTTCTGTGAATCCCCTAAGCCCTAAAATACAAATGTCCTTTTCTAAATGCTTTTTCATTTCAGGCATCCAAAATATTTTCATGGACACATAGCTAGTGCTTTAGAGTGTGAAATGGAAGGCAAGCATGATGTAACCTGAGGTGTTTGGGGGCAGAGTGAAGAGATGGCAATATGTACCAGTGCACAGCCCAGGAGAAAGACCTCTGGGGCAGTTTAAAACCAAAATGAGGAATGAGAAGACAATTAGTCAGCATGCATGATCAAGGGCCTGTCTTGGCCTTGTGTCCAGCTGTTGCTAGTTCATAAACTGGTCATTCAGAGACCTCTCATATCTGAGTGGTCTGCAATAAGCTGTAGTTTAGACCCCTGACCAAGAAAGAAGCCAAGAGGGGTTTTGTTTCTATAGAGTAACTCTGCCACCACAGAAGGGGGAATGTTTGCATTCATCAGCCAGTGTGTACATGAGTGGGACTGCCCTGGGATCAACGGGAATACAGCAATTTTTGCATGGAATATTAGGTATGGACTTGAACGTTAGGCAGATGGTCAAGGCAGAGGGCAAGACTGCCCTCTTAAAATAAAGAAAGAGAGGGAGTTCATAGGTCTTGGGCAGGAGCTCTTAAAGAAGTTCAGTATCTCTCCATGATGTCAATGCGAGATGAAAAATTTATTAGCGCTAGTTATAGAAGTGTATGTCTGGAAGCAGATGTAAATGCCAAGAAAGAAAGCTTGTAATTGTAAAATGCATGGAAATGTAGGAGCTGCAAAGAGATCATTAAAAGCAAAAAATGATACTGTTTATATATAACTGTGAAATGAACATAAAAGTGGCTAATTATAGTATTTTAAATTATCAACTGCAAAAGAAAGAGTCATTTTCCTGCTTTGCATTTAAGTTAGGAAGAAAATCCATCTTGGAATCATTAGTGGTGGTTAGAATTGCTGTATTTCATAGGAAATTATCAACTGTGATAACTAGATGGCATTGCCTTATATGCTTGGAGGCCTCTGAGCCTCAAAAATACATTTGGCTTACGAATTAATCTTTGTCACTGTAAGAATCATTTTGGTTAGCAATAATGAAAGCTGTCCTTATTACAAGCTGCCTCTAGAACTGGGATTTTGATAATAATGCCAAACTTCACAATACAGGTAGTGAAAACAGATTCTTGGCATCTGTTAAGAAGCAACAAAATTACATAGAACTGAGATCCAGATGCAATTTCAAAACCAAGTGCAGTCATACTTGTGGAAAACTAAACTAAAAGAACCCCTCATCTAATCAAAGTTCTAGTTACAGACAGTTCCTCCTGCTTTTTTCTATGTTTCTACCAGTGGTTCTGACTAGAGATAGGGGCGCAGTGACTTTCCTCTGAAATTCATGTCCTTCAGCAATGTTGCTAGTGTCAGTCCACATGACAAAATTTTATTTCTGTTTCCCACTTTCCATCCAGAGAATGAATGAGCCTTTAAGGTATTAATGAATTTCTTAATCTCTAGAGTAAATTTTGTTTCTGCTCTAAGTAGAACTTCTTCCTTAGAAAGTATGATTTTTGAAAGGCAGACATAGAGTCATAGATTAATTTGGGTTGGAAAGGACCTAAAAGATAATCTAGTTCCAACCCTGTTGCCATGGACAGGGACACTTTCCACTAGATCAGGTTGCTCAAAGCCCCATCCAACCTGGCCTTGAACATTTCCAGGAATGGAGTACCCACAGCTTCTCTAGGCAACCTATGCCAGTGTCTCACTAGCCTCACAATAAAGGATTTCTTCCCAATATCTAATCTAAACCTCTAAACTCTTACAGTTCAAAGTCGTCCTCTCTTGTACTGTCACCATATGTCTTTGTAAAAAGTCTTTCTTCATCTTTCTTGTAGGTATGGAAAGGCTGCAATTAGGTCACCTCAAAACCCTCTCCTCTCCTCTCCTCTCCTCTCCTCTCCTCTCCTCTCCTCTCCTCTCCTCTCCTCTCCTCTCCTCCCTCCTCTCCTCTCCTCTCCTCTCCTCTCCTCTCCTCTCCTCTCCTCTCCTCTCCTCTCCTCTCCTCTCCTCTCTCCTCTCCTCTCCTCTCCTCTCCTCTCTCTCCTCTCCTCTCCTCTCCTCTCCTCTCCTCTCCTCTCCTCTCCTCTCCTCTCCTCTCCTCTCCTCTCCTCTCCTCTCTCTCTCCTCCTCTCCTCTCCTCTCCTCTCCTCTCCTCTCCTCTCCTCTCCTCTCCTCTCCTCTCCTCTCCTCTCCTCTCCCCTCGTGAACTGTGGAACTGCAGGAACTGTGACATCAGGAGATTTTGGGTTGGTATAACCCGAAAGAGTTATAAGAGTTTCTAACTGCATGTGCACCAAACCAAAATAAACCAGAGCTATCACAGAAACCATCAGTCCTAAATTGTCCTGTCCCTGCTGCTTGATTAAATTTTTTTTTTATTAGTTTTCTGTTGCATCTTTGGAACAAAAGGTGGAGATATTCCTGGGGCATGAAAGAGTAGAAACGGACTTCCTGTTTTATTTTCAGCTGTGACCTCAGCTAATGTTGGCTCAAAATGTTTAAGTGAATATAAAATAAAGGTTGTGTTTTTAGCCTGCTCTGTCAAAAACTAAATCCATATCTGCCTGAGTATATGGAAGTTTAAAACATTCACTTGAGGCAGCTTGACCCTGTTTTTTCCTCCTTCCTTATCACAAAAACATTTTCTAAATGCAAGGGCACGCTTTTGCTGCCAGTTTTCACAGTTATGATTCAATTTTCACGCAGCTTCCAGTGGAAATCCAGGACCCATCTCTATGGATGTGCAGAAAACAATGTTTGCCTCAATGTGTTGCAAAGCTAAGTGGTTAATGCATTTGAGCAATGGCTTTGGGGTTTGAATTAATTCTCACCTTCTCCACAAACAGATATCTGTAATACAGCAGAGGCACTGCCACTAAGTGTACGGAAGCTTTTGATGAGTTCTGTGATGTCATAGCAATTTTTAAGGGGAAAAAAAATAAAATAATAGGAATTATTGACAAGCAACGTGACAACTATTTCAGTGCTATTTCATTTATTTTATAGAATCATAGAATCATAGAATCATAGAATGTTAAGGGTTGTAAGGGACCTTAAAGGTCATCTAGTCCCACTCCCCCTATCATGGGCAGGGACACTTCCACTAGACCAATTTGCTCAAAGCTTTATCCAATCTGGCTTTGAACCCTGCCAGGCTTGGGGCATCCACAACCTCCCCAGACAGCCTGTCCCAGTGTCTCACCACCCTCAAATAAAGAATTTCTTCCTAATACCTAACTTAAACTTTCCCTCTTTCAATTTGTACCTGTCACTCCTTGTCCTATCACTCCAGTTCCTGATGAAGAGTGCCTCTCTGGCTTTCCTGTGGGACCCTTCGGATACTGCAAGACTGCTGTCAGGTTTCCAGGCTGCCTCTTCTCCTTCAGGCTGAACAGCCCCAACTTTCTCAGCCTGTCTTTCTAGAAGAGTTGCTCCAGTCCTTTTACCAATTTATGTCCCTTCTCTGGACTTGCTCCAAGAGTTCCATGACCTTCTTATGCTGGGGACATCAGAACTGTATACAGTACTCCAGGTATTTCAGCTTGAGGTTTATCAAAGAGAAATTTATCAGCTTGAGAGAGAAACCAGGGATATTGATCAGCTTAAGAAAAGCTATTTGGCTAAATTAATATCCCTAAGCTAAATTCAGGCCGTGATATAAGGAAAGATATTGGCTCATTGATTTTATATTTCTTACACTGCTCAGGTTTTGGTTTACAAAATATGGTTTTCTGATGTTGAAAAAAACAAAGTACATAATTTTCAGTTCATAATTGTCTTATTCTGGTTTTGGCATAAACATTAGTAATAAAAAGTATTATATAACACAATGTAATATAAATATACTAGCCAAGTCATGTGTGGCTTTCTTAAATTGAAGTTCCTTATGTGAATCCCTATCCACTTACAGAAATGGGAGGAATCTTTTGACTAGAAGAGAGACAGAACTTATTCCTGATGTTCTTAAATTATTATTCCTATGAGCAGATGAAATGTGACCTTTAAAGTGTTTTAATTATCAGGATATTGATACTGCAGTTTTTGAGTCTGCTTTGTGTCCAGATTTCTGAGTCTGAATCCTGTTAAAATTTCATGGCACGCAGATAGCAAACAGCCAGGACCCAGCCCCTGGGTTCAATCTGTATAGCAGGTTATCCCACACACATCTGCACTGACACAGCAGTAAGAGTTCCAAAACCTAATCCAAATGAGATTTCTGGACATTTTATGGGCATTAACTAATTTGATCCTCCCATTTCTTTCATTGTTTCCAAATATAAATTATTATATTTGTGCTCATTTCACTCTTAAAAATCTGTGTTCTGGGAATTGTGTTTTTTGAACTCTTGCAGAGTTTTTTAAGTCTTTCAAAAAACTGCCAGAACCCTAAGTCCAAGTTCCCCCATGCCACAGGTGTGTGCCGTGACTTCATGGCAATCCAGCCAGTTTCCAGGCTGGGAGCATAACGCTGACAGACATTTTGCTAGGAGTTAACCTCTCTTTCCCCAGTACCTCTGGCATTCGTTCCAGATGACAGAAGGATGCAAAATGGCTTCAAACTTGTTTTATTCTCACTCATTGGAGGACAATTCTCAGGATTTGCACAGATGATCTGTCTTGGGTTGAGAACATCTGAGGTCCAAACCCACTTCAATAGCCAAGGACAGGCTTTTGGCCATTGCTGAAGACTACTGAGTACTCTTCAGAGTACCTTTTTACACCAGGTGCTGTAGACCCTCCATCTGGCTACAAAAGAACTGTTACATTAGCCACAGCAGTTCAGGTGCTGTACAGGAACCACAGCAGGTGAGGTCCATGAGGAGTATGTTCAACTCCAATGGCACAATCTCTTTAGATTCTAAAAGATGCAGCTGTACAGCGTGCAGTTCTGGAATTAATACAAGTAAACTCTAGGGCATCTTTGTATTGACTGCATGAGGAGTAGAGATCCTTAACTTTTTTATTTTAATAAGTATAAAGCAAATTATATACAGTAAAAGGATATTGAGGTACTTTCATAAGTGAGAAACTCAAGAGTCTCAGGAGTCACTGAATCCTGATACAAATGTACATCACTGCCTGCAATCTGCTGCCCCTGCAGCACAGCTGCTTCATCCAGCCCACCACAAACACGTGCTTAACAAAGAGAAACTGTGAAGTTTGCATATTGTTTTTGTGCCTGTTACAGGAGTTGCAAGATAATGATTTAATACAATAACTGATATTCATTTGTGGCCTCTAAAAGGCCATTTCTTATCCTCTGTCCCTTGAAGGGCACGACCACTCCTGAGCCTAATGTCATGCATGCCCTGTCATGTGAGAGCATACTGGTGAACTCAGTTCAAAATTCAGATAATGTGTCATTCTTTTTGAAAAATTTACCTATATTCTGGTCTAGAGATTTTCTAGTAACCTGTTTTTTTGGGGACAATAGTAAGCATGAGATTGGTAGCAGAGATTTGACTGAGGTCCCAGCCACTTGTAAAGTTTTCTGGCAGTTCTCTCCAATATGCCATGAACTATCCTTTTTTTTTCTGTCACATATACTCAGCCACATTTACATTTGGGTACAGCACAGGCCAGTATACTAACACAACTAATTTCAAATTAAGTCTCTTTGCCTTTTCTGGCTCTATAGTATAAGTTCCAATGCAAAATGTACAGAACACCCACGTAACCCATGGCTTTTAGATCTCAAAGTAAATGTTTTCACATAATCATGGATTGCATCCAAGCAAATGTCTGTAAGATGACATTTCTGGAAGCTTTTGCATCTTTACATTATATTTAGTTTACACAATATACTGTACAACTGGAAAAAGTGGCCATATGAGCCAGACCAACATTTGACCTCTTGTAGAGTGCCTTTGAGAACAGGCTATTTCTCTACCCTCCTCTACGCTAACACCTTTTACATCAGACAATTTCCAAATCAGGAATTTCTTTGAAGTTTCTGGTCTTTCTTCCATAGTTTACTTTTCAAAACATCACAAGGCTAGTGGAATTCATGCATTCATATGCTGGGGGCCCCCATGCAACCCAGCCTGGATCTGAGTTACCCTCTCTTCTTTATATCCACCTTCTTTTCCTCTCTCTGTGAAGCAGTCCTGTTCCAGTCTGATTCACTGGAAGTCCTCAGAATTTGTGGGTGGAGCTGAAATTTGGATCTCCTGGCCCTACCGTGATGCAGCCCTTGTCCTTCAGGCACCATCCACTGTTTTTCAGCAGAGCTTAGCAGAGCCATTGTGCTGGAGCACCTTTGGTGTTAAGGGAGTGGGGAAGCTTGTCCCTGTAAAGGCCCACAAATCTTCAAAAAAATTGATCTGAAAACATTTAGGGGAAGGGAACCAACACACTTTAACTGGAAATGTATCAAAGAAGAAAATTCAGCACTTTCTATCATCTGGCTTTCTAATACTATATATGCTGTTTCCAGGGCTTCTGTGAAAATAGTCAGTGAGCTGTGCTCTCTGTGGGAATGGCTGCAAGGAGGGCATAACAGGGGAAAATAGTTTCCTTGGGAGTGCTTTTGAGTATCCCATGGAGCCTGATCCAAGCCCCACTGCAGGCATTGGCAGGCCTGCCAGAGAGACTTTAATACTCTGCATCAGGCTTCAGCCTATTCACACATCAGCAAAATTTTTTTTCATGTTGCTACAACAGTTAGGGAAACTGCTGTGGTGCCATCTGGGTACAAGCAAAAGAAATGTTTTCATTTCCTGAGCATAGGTACAGGGACTTTTTTTGCTTGTTTATTTTAAGGTGCAGTGAAATACAAAGATGCAAGAACCACTTTTCTCTCTGCACAGATAACTGAAACCACAGCTTAAGTTTTAAACTTTTATCTTTTGTTTTTCATTTTCCCCATATTTCTCAAATATATCATTTAGTGAGAAGAATCAAAGAGATGGGGCAGAGATCTCTGTCATTTTCAGTTGTTTGGGTTTTTTCAGTGCAGTACTCCCTGGCTTGCAGAAAACAAAATGTCTGTCTGATTGGAACGGTGACTTCTTTAGATTAAAGTAAGGAGAAACATAAAAGATGGATGAGACAGCAAATTGCAGATATGAGAAGGTGAGTGACAAGCAAAGAAGTTAGCTTTCTAAGGAATAAATTCACTGTAGTGCTTCTCCGAAGATTATGAGGGCAGCATGCAAAATATTTTTTCTTATATTTTCTATATAAGATATTCATGCATGTAGCATTTTTTTATGCTTGCAAACTGATTCTTCTTAAAACAAAAATTTGCCTTCCATTGTCAGCCCTTATGTTGTCCTCTGTCTTTTCAGTGCCAGACTTAGCTATGCCCTACAGAGTGCCCTGTGGGACAAGGTCCCAGGTAGCAGAGTGTCTGTCAGTTGTCCCAGGAATGGCTCACAGCAGGAAGAGTTGTGTTATGAAGCAGGTTCTTTGATGTCCCATAAAGATAAGACATCGGCCTCCTCCTTAGAAACTGCATAATACAATTTATTTTCTCAACCCAATCAACTATTTCCATGAAAGATGAATTTGTGTGTGAGGCTGCTGCTTGTTCTGTGTTTGTTACAGTTGGTTAAGGGGTTCAGCAGCTAAGGGCATGGGCAGAGACACTCACGTGCATCTCCAGAGATGCTTAAGGCCAGGCTGGACACAGCTTTGAGCAACCCAGGCTGGTAGAAGGAGTCCTTATCCATGGCAGAAGGGTTGGAACTGGATAATTTTTAATGTCCCTTCCAACCCAAACCGTTCTATGATACTATGATTCACAGAAAAGCAATATGCGGTGTGACGTCATAAGCATTTTTATTAGAAAAACTGGCAAAAAAGACTTTTTTTCCCACAGCTAGAGATCTAGTACAGCTTACATCAAATAACTTCACTCTAGCAAGAAGGGTAGATTCAGACAAAAATTATGCTGTGTTTCTTCTTCAGTAAACATGCAAATTTAAAAATTGTACAAAAATTTTATGTGCACAAACCAGAAAATATTTCAAAGAGAACACCAACTAAGCAATGCCTTAGTCAGGAGAGGGGCTTTTAAGAAGATGATGTATTCATAAACTGTCCTATATACTGATAAAGTTGTATGATTTCATGCACAATAACTGCTCTATGCTATATCACAATTACCAGAGTGGGAGATGTGGAGCTTCTCATCAAATAATTTTGTGTAAGTAAGTGTGCATTTAACAGGAAAATAAGATAGTTAACAGCCTTTAAAAGAGGCTTAAGTATGTTAAAGTAATGCATGTCTTTAAAAACTTCAGGAGTGGGTTCTTTATGGGGAACCTCAGAATTAAAAAAAATATTTGGAGTAAAGTCAAAATATTATGAGCAGTGCTCTGCACTAATGACACATATCAGCAGTATTTGTAACCAGAAGAACAATGTGATAAATTTTAATCGCTAGGGACCAGGCTTTGTGGGAAGTGCCTAATACACAGGCATCCTTTATAGGTTTCCAGTTATGACCTATGTCTGAAAGACATTTTAATGATAACTACGGAAAGTAGATGGATTGTCTTCCCGGAGTGTTGAAGGTCCTGTTTGTTGTCATCCGCAGCTTCTATAAAGACCAGAGATTTTCAAAGGTACTCTTCTGTCCTGCTATCAGCACGCAATACCACAAGGATGGGACTATCTGAGATAAAACATGCCAGAGACATGTAGTCCTCAGGATTTCCTGTGGGAGTCTGACCAAATGAAGGCAATATTAATAAATATAAATTCTGGAACATTATTATCACCAGAGCCGTGTCATGCAGTTTACCCTTGAATTCTTATAATCCCTTTAGTTTTCTCAGGCAGTTCAAGTATTTAACTGCAACTGGTCAGAGTGTTAGACCTCCCCACTGGGACAATTGTTTTCAATTACATTAAAGGCTCAAAGCCTTTGATAGACATGCCAAAGCAAGGAGTTTAGCTTGCTGAACATTTTAACTCTTTGAACTAATGTGGGATCTGGGAGTCCCCATACTCTTGGACCTTGAAAATAGATGCTTAAAAAATAGATGTGATCTGGAAGAAGATTAGTGCCAAAAATCTGTAACAGTCCTCCCTTTGAGGATGCTGCTGCCTCTTTTTATTTTCATTTTCTTGGAAATGTTAGTTAGAGGGAGTATAACAAACAAATAGTTTTTCTTGAGGAGGATGAATTACACCAGTGAAGTCCCAGTCAACCAAAACCTTCTGTAAATATCTAAAGTGATTTCACCTATTTTTTAAAATCTTCAGAACTGTTGCTTGTTTCTGTGCTCCTCGCCAGGGTATTTCTTAACAGAGAAGTAAGAATACCAGTGCTTGGTTGTTAGCCTCCTGCTCCTGGAAGGAAAAAAAAATTAAAGAGAAGGAAAACAAAGCTTAAAATACACCTATCTTGTGGGATATATATATATATATAAAAAGAACCTCTGGAACACTTTCTTTTCAAATTTTACTTTTCGGAAATTCTTCTCATTCAGATTACACAAACCTTTGGCCATCTCTGCCTCTATAGATTAACACTCAGATTTTTCTAAAGAGATAGTTGTTTCAGAAACTCAGGCAAACATCAGCTCTGCTACAGTCCTGCCTTATATATTGAATTCTTATTAACATATGGCAGCGGCAGTACCGTGACCTTGAATGCTTCGGGATGGTTTCCACTCCCACTCTCTCTACTTCCCTTCTAATGCAGAACAAATCAGGAAAGGCAAGAAACAAAAGGGAGTCCACATCAAGTCATGCTTCCTCAGAGGAACAGTAGCTTCTGAACAGAAAACATGGTTTAAAAGACAGCTGTGAGTGGGTGGATCACACTCTATCTCAGCTTTGATGAGAATAGCTTTCTTCATAATGTACTAGAAAAGAGCTGATTAAATCTGCACAAGTATATTTGCAACAGACTTTGTCCTACTCATTACAAATGGGAAGCTGGATCCTTCCTTTCAGACAGTGTGATATGTTGGCTGTTCAAATCAGAATATGCTATTCTTTTTGATGAAAAGAGCAGTGGAAAGCAACTAAAAACATAGCTCTAAAATAAATACAATACACATCAATGCTTTCAGAAACAAGCTTTCATGCTTTTTGCTTTGACAAAGATCCTATGAACTCTACCAAGCATAAACAATACCTCATCATGAAACACTGTTATTTCAAAGTTGACATCACATCTGACTCAAAGTGTGATTTTTTTGATTGGGATTAAATTCAGTTTATTTAAAAGTTTTAGAGTAACTCCATAGTTATCTAGAGCACAAGATAAACATAACAGACCTAACATTTATCTTACAAATAAAAATGCTGATAAATATAAATTAGATAGTTAAGAAATTTCTTTCTTTCTTTCTTTCTTTCTTTCTTTCTTTCTTTCTTGAGCATTCTTTGCATGGAGTTTTCACTATTATGCACATTATGATGATCGAGCCTCACCTGTTTATATGAGGTTTTTTACATTTCAGAGAGGGAAAAATGACGTGGAAGAATATAATCATACCCACATGCCTAAAAAATCAAGTGATGACCTCTACATGAGAAACATTTGACTGCCTTTCAGAATAGCTCAGGAAGGTTCATTTTAGATTGCTTAGAGCAGCACTGGAGTCTCATGAAATTACCACTGGTCTTTAGGTACCCTGATGGTTAAAAATGTGCAAATCACCAAACGGCAATCATTGGTTAGAACTCAGTCCAGCCAGTAGCTCTGGCTATCTTATTAGAGTCCTGCTTATATTCATGCATGGATTTACCCTGCAAATTAGGCGAACTGTTGTGGTGGGCAAAAATAACTCCTCATAACCCACACATTAGGCAAATGTGTGAGTCTTTATACAACGAGGAGCAAAAGCTACCACCTCTGGGGCTAGCTCTGTATTTCTGGATTTGTTCAAGGTTTCTTAATCTGTGCTATGGAATCCTAGCACTATCAAAAATTAACATACAATCTGAGATAATAAGATGCAGAAAATTTGCTCCCTGAATTGGGATAACATAAACACTGCACCCAAAAATTAATCACTTTCAGGTATGGTATGACATGATGGTAAAGATCTCCAAATTACATAACTATCATATCCCAGGAATCCTCACCCCTCACCTCATCTAATTAGATAAATGCTATGTTAATAAACTACCAGTGTGTGTTTGCTGTAGTCTCTGAGTTGCTAATAAAATCCTTGGAATAAAGCAAGAATGATGTGAGAAGAAATCAATGCTTTACAGCCATGCATGAAATGTTTGCTTCACTGTTAGTATGGGCAATTAAAAGTTGTTAAATCCCAGGTTGCCTCAAAGAACCATTCAAATGGTTCCTCCCAGGAAAGAGTCTAACTGGACCTAAATTGCCTAGTGAATCCTCAAAAGACATCTATATTCTAATGACTACTTATTTTCTGCTTGGTAAATCTGTAGCTAAGAGAAAGAAGGGAAGAAATTTTAAAGCATGTAGGCAGCATATAGAGACAAAGAAACTGAATTAATGATAATCTCAAGAAGTCAAATCTGTGGTTAAGTCCCCCTGGTTTTGAGAGCATCACCAGTCTGTGAGTAAACATTGGCTAATTTAGCACCCAGTTCTCATGCTCTTGATTCAGATTGAAGTTGGTTTTTTTATCCCAAAATATACTGGTTGTTTTTTCTTTCTATAAATACTAAAAATTGAGAAAAAAAAAAGAGCCCATATGTTCAGGGTGTTTAAAAAAGACTATAATTCGGATAAGACTATTCATGGCAGTCCATAGACCTTTACCTTTCTCCTCTTTGCTGTACATACTGAGTTACAGAACTAGACAATGAGGGGTTAAATAATAGTGGTGCAGATGCAGCTGGACCATGTTACACTAAAAGGACCAGCTAATGGGCATAAAGGAGGATTAGAAAAAGGAAATAGATGAAACTGCAATGAGTGCTAGCAGGGAGAGTCTGGATTTTTGTTTAGGGGCAAGGAGTCTTGTTTAGGCTTTTTTATGAACCTCAGATAATAAAGGGAGCTTGCATTTGTTTGTTGGCTGCCCCCTGTGCTTATTTTTTTTTCAAATATTTTTAAATTCCAGAAGACTATAAGAGATAGAATTGTGAAAGTTTATTGACAAATGGGTACTGAAGTGTTTAAATATGAAGATGCATCTTTGTATGTAGTGTTTCCTGGGTCAAAGGGGTTAGTTTTGATGGAGTATTATACTAGCCTGTGGTTGACATATCTTTCACCAGAAAAAAATTGTGGAGAAAGAAAATGGAAGATATTAAGAGTAGAATTATGCTTGTAGGAGGTTCAAGCTCCTGCTCTCTCTTTTCTGTGTGCTTTCTTGTACATGGCAGGGTTTTGACAGCGTGTAGGTAACCACCTACCTTCTCAGATGCTGATCTGCCCTTGAACTTCCATGGGGAAAACTCAGCAAGGAGTTGAATGAAAGAATCTCTGCATCATGTTCTTCCTTTCCATGGGAAAGTAGAAGCCTGATGGGAACATGTATCTTTGTTCGTTTACAGAGTCACATAATCCTAGAATTGTCTGAGTTGGAAGTGACCCAGAAGGATCATTGGGTCCAACTCTTAAATGAATTCAGTTTTTGTTTGGATGGGGGGAGAAATGGGGAGAAAGCTAACATGTGGATACATAAACATTACTTCAGTAGTCTGGTCATCCAAAGTGTGCCTATAATCATTCTTACAGGTATCAACTGGTTTGAAGAAACCCAGAGCTGTTGAAGCATATCAGTACTACAGTGGAATGGAGATGCTCTTAACCTATTTTGATCCAGGCTAGCTCAGGCCATGTATGCTGCTCACAAGGGGAATAGCCAAAGCTTCTGTGTACGTGCTTCTACTCAGCTTTGCAGCTCATTTTTTTGTGGATCTGACTACACTTTACTGGCTGGAGGAAGCCAGACTTGCTGTCCACCTGAAAGTGGTACCTGATTATGGTGTTCTTGCTCATCCTGCTATTCCTAAGATTTAAAGTAATGCTGTGTTGCTGGCTTTTTTTGTTTTTTTTCAAAGATAGTTCTGTATCAGATTTACCAGCATGAAAAATTTGCAGATGTTTCAGCATCCTCAACAAAACAAAGAAACCACACCAAACCCTCAAACTCCAGGTGGAATCTATGTCTTTCATCACAAAGAGGAATAATCTCTCCATTCTTGTTGAGGTTAACACCACTTTCAGACCTGGATTCATAATGCCTTATCTCCTAGAGAGTTTCTGACTGTGTATGAACAGGTAGATAGTAAATGTGTAAATCCAGTCCTTGGGAATGGGCCCTACAAGGAGTTGAACTTCATCCACCACCACCATCCCCTCCAGGGTGGCTGGGAGTGCTCTCCAACATAATGGCTTCCAAGTAATACCCCAAATGAGAGAAAAGTGGTAACATCTGTGTCAGGGCTCTGCAAATGGCCAGGGACAGACAACAGACCAGACTGCGTCTGCAGGAAGGGTGCCTAGCATTGATTTACTGACTCAGATCTGGCCACAAAACCGGGGACACAGACGCAGAGTCCTCATGCCCTTTGTCTGTATAGCTCTGGTATTCCATACCCTGCACAGGGGTGTAACTTGGGACAAGCAAATTCAGTGTAAATGAGACTGACTTGCCTTAGCCTCTTCCTTGCAGCAGAAACAGCATCTGCCATTGCTGTATGCTTTAAAATTCTGGATTTATGGATGCTGTCTTTGGCAAGGTCACCGAGATTGGAGGGACTGAGACAGACCAAGCATCTGCAGGCAACTACCTGCTTGTGGCAGGCCAACATGAACAGTTACAGCTGACTGAAGTCCTGGACTCACACACATTGGCTTATTGCACAGTTTGTGAGAGGTGAGAGTAATGAGCCTACGCTTTAAATCCATCTGGAGTTTATATCCAAATTCCCTCTTACCCTGATAACTCAGTATTTATTACAGTCCTAACAGACCTCCTGTTCTGTGGCTTCTTCCTGGAAGATATGAGTCTACATAATGTTGCTGTCAGGGGGATGTTCTCCTCCTCTACCTCTGTTACTCTCAGCCCTTTTCTAGCTCACTCTTTGGGACTGCACTTACCATTTTCCCACAGGACAGCATTTAATTGCTCCTTGATTGACCTTATGCCTTGTCCCAACAACTTTGCCCCGAGGTCATTTTACCAATTCATTATTCTTGTTGGAGGAGGAAAAAAAGTCCTTCTTAATGTCTAAGCTTCTCTCCCTATTATTGCAGAGTTAATTACAAGAGAATGATTTAGAGTTATTTATGACCACCTTTTAAATATCAGGTAGCAAAGTATTCCCTGAAAATAATTACTTGAGGACCCCTCCACTGCTTTCTGCATAGAAACTCAATCTTTCATATCCAGAAATAGGTTAAACGTGGTTTTTGGACAGACATTTGAATATTGGGCTGGATCAGTCAGACTTTCCATCATCCCTATTGCACCATTTGCTGTAAAAGCAATAGGTTAGTAGAGCCAATTCAAATCTGTGATCTTTGCATTAAAGATAATTGTGTTTTGTGGGACAACACATCTTAAAAGGTTCAGAAAACCTGCTAATCAATCACACAGATGACTCATGCTTATAAGTACTCCCTGAAATCAGGTGATGCTGATAAACATACTCTACGAATGTTTATTAACAAGCCATTAAGGAAAAAAAATAGTCCTGGCTATAGAAATCATTTAATCATTTCCACATGAGTTGCTCTCCATAAAGCCAGAGTCACCTATCTTCCCTTTTCCTACACTCCAATTCTGTCCCCTAGCTTGGGAGTCTGGAGGGGAATTAAAAAAATCTGATTTGCTGTTCCAGTAGTCCATTAGCCCTTCATAAGACATCCATATAAGAAGCACGGAACATTAAGTATGGTCAGAGCAAACCACCTGCAGTGTTTATATATTTTATGTGCAGTTTGTTTCATCCAGTGCTAATGTTCATTTGTCTGGTGAGTTGGCACCCCTCTTTCATTTGAGGGAGTTCCTTCTTACTTGGCTCGTTTGTGCAGCTTTCCTTTTACAAACAGTCACTTGTCGGAAGTTTCAAGGCAGTATTTGTAAAAGATCTTCAAAATAATGATGAATGGTTAAAATGAGCATTAAAAAATAAATAAGTTCAGTAACTATTTATCAAGATTACAAACTAGAAGTGCATTTCCTCCAGCTAATATGTGGAACACTTCACCCTGGCATAGATAAATCATGAATCAGCCAAGGGGTTAGTTAGGGCTTCCAGTTTCTATTAGGTCAGCTTACTAAGGGCTGGCTTTCTGAAGAAGTAAGGACTTATTTATTTTCTGAGTTGTACTAATTAACCCTGGGGTTGCATAAAGCAGTAGAATAAAAACTGTATTTTAACTTGTGTCCCAGTAAAACAGGATCTGAATCTGTTCTTACAGAGTATTTTCTCTCTGTTGGTGAGAAAAATAGAAGACCCACCAAAAGAAAGGAAGAAGGTTTTCTCTCAAGCGAAGGGCTGTGATCTGTAAGAAAAACCCTTTCCTGTGAGCAAGTGAAGGGGGAGGAGATTTGCACTAAAATAAACAACAAAGTCGGGTCTTGTGTTGAATGTACTGACAAGGTTGCAGGCACTGGCTTTAAAATGTTTCATCCCAAGTATCCAGTGTCTCCCAGAAGGACGTGCAGTAGGAGGAAGTGTGAGGTTAAGAATTCAGGGAGATTGGATAGATAGTCAAAAGACTTGGGTAGACAGTCTGAAATTCATTACGAGAGTGTATCCCGGGGGTCACCACAAACATCCTATAAACATCAGTGAACTTTTCTGCAGTCCAGAGCTCCAGCAGCAAGTGTGGTGAGTCATGAGATGTCTCCTGCTCGGGACACATGTGCCCAGGGGGACAAAGAAGGAGATAGTGACGGGTGCTCTCTGAAGGGATTACAACTATAGGTTTCTAATCTGTTTTTAAACGCCTCCAAACTGACCAGCAAATATGATCTGACTTTCCAAATGTTGAGAGCGCTCTTTAAGTCATGCCTCTGCCAAGTCAGGCTGATGAATGCCTCTCAAGATGAATAATCAGCACTGAAATTTCTACACATGTCTTGGTAATCTGGCAGAAATGCACATGTACACTGATACCCTTTTTATGGTTAGGAGTGAGAGGGAAACACATGAATTCAAAGAAATAGAAAAACCTGGAGTAAAAGAAGGGTCATAGTAAAAAGTCAAAGTGAAAGGATTTTGCTCTTCAGTACATGCTTTAATTACCATGTCCTATCCCATTCAGAAGGATTTGCAGAATGTCTCAGTGAAAAAGGAATTAAGTGCCTTAAGATCTTACAGTGAGGCCATGCAGTGGTGTAAGCCGACATCCTCTCGAGTAACAGAGTTTATGTGCAAATCCTGGATTGAGCATACGTGACATCTTTGATTCTGAACACCTGCTTCAGCTTCCCTTCAAAGAGCTTTGGGTGGTTCAACTTTCTCTTGCTATTCTTTGTAACATTTTTCATTTGCATAAGCGTGTTACAAGTTTAAAAAAAACAGTTATGGCTCAGTGCTGTAGCAGCAAAAGAAATATAAATGGAAGAAATATATTCTGAAAATGTTCTGTAGTCCATGTTGCGCATAAGCTTCAAACCACTGAGCTTTAACCTTGAAGAACATTGCATAAAATTAATTCTGCTGAGTGCAGTGGGACAACTTAGTCTCTGAAAATAGTGTAAAATGTTTAGCATGTGAGCAAGTGATTGTAGGGCTTGGGTCTAATATCAGAAACTTCTTCTGCACCAACAAACCTGAAAAACTCTAAGGGAAGATCAGATCATATTTATTGCATTTGCTCAGGTCTGAATTTCATGCCACTTAGATTATTCCTCTTGCGATGGTCTGCCAATTTGTTGTAATCTTGTACAGACTTTTCATCTGAAAGTTCATTTTTGCAAGTACAAGATGTGGGAGCTAAGATGATATACTGAGGCATATAAGTAATCAGGAAAAAATGCAGTTCAGCCCATGTATTCTTTGGAAATATGTATAAATATTTACAAATTACGGAGTTAAATCCAACTCATTTTGTAAATGAAGGGATATTCTGCTTTTTTATGGGAAACATCAAAATCCAGGAAGCATGGGAGCATAAGACATAAAGTCTTTTCCAAGGGACATTCATAAACTCTCATAAAATCAAACATCATGCAGACTGCAACCTTTCTCCTATTTTCATTGTGTGCACGCCTACGCATCCGTGCATTTGTGAAAGCAACTTTCATACAAGAACTATTTTTTTCTTTTTTGCATGTACCAATTACTTTGTAAACAGCTGAAGAGATTGGTGAGGGACTGCTCTGTAAAAATGATAGCACATCTGCAGCACAGGCAGTTAAAGTCAACAATTAATTAATTGTTAAGGGCTCTGTTCATCCAAACGTTTGGCTCTGTATTTACTGGATGATTCATGGCTTGTGATCCCTAGTTTCCAGAGAACTCAGTCTGGTCCTCCATTTCAACCCTTCCCCTGCTCCCCGTTTCACCCTTCCCTGCCCACAGCCAGCTGCAGAGAGGCACAAACACGATTCCTTGCAGAGTTAACAGGGATTTGTGGCAAACAGCTCCCCCAGAACTCCACCCACTGAGTGTGTTCAGCAGCCAGGAGCACTGCTCTGCTGAGGCCTACCGTCAGAGAGCCCTCCTTTCCTGCTGTCAGTAATCCACTGGTGGTCAAGTATTTACAAAACAAGACACACATGCACAGAAGCACATGGAATCATCTTTTGTGTAGCTGGTTTTTGGTAGGTTAGACTTCAATCCCTCAGGGTAAAGCAATGTCTGCCGGTTGCAGCAAACAGATTTTATACCAACCTGTCTGAAGTTGTGCTGTGGTCAAGAGAGGCCCTGGCAGTCTGGGAGGTGCTTTGTGTCCCGGCTTGGTTCTGAGCCTCCAGATAAGGGATGTCATAGTGATTTGCTTGAGTTACCTCCCAGGGAAAGATGTGCTATCTTCCCGTGCATAAAGGACAAAGAGAGACCATGCTGTTTACAGTGAACCAAATCTATACTATCCAAAATCTGGAGTTCTTAGGTAAATTCTTAAGGGAAGCTATTCTTTAAATAAGGAGTGCCAAAAAAATTGCAGCAAGAATAAACAGAGTTAAAACGTTATTTGCTCATTAATATTTTTATTATTACTAACTTGCAAAGCTCCCCTGGAGTATAATAGCAGAGCATTAAATGTGTCTAGCAAAATAACAAGTACCTATCACTGAATAATTAAAGTTGTCACTGAAGAAACAAAACGTAAAACCATAAACAAGCCTTGAACAAACAAGAAATAATCAATGCATGATGATAAAGGGAATCAAAACATCTGGCATCTTTTCCAGAAAGCATCTACAGATGTGTTCTGATGTATGATAAGAAGAAATAACATTTTGGAGTCACAGGCCCTCAGTGAGGCTCCTGCCTTCCAGTGTGGTTAAGTCACAGGGAGGTGCAGCCAGCTTTGCTCCCGCTGTGGGTCTCAGCAGACCTCCTGGTGAATTGTTCAGATTTTTGAGGGTTATTTCTGGTGTATGGGACAGAATCTGATTCAGCTTCACAAATGAAGTGACAAAAGGAAAGCTGTGCTATTTGCTGCTTCCTTGAAGCAGTCCCTTCATTCTCAGATCCAGGCTGCTTCTGAAAGCAGCCCTATCACAGAGCCCAAACTTTGCCTGAGTAACCCAGTTTAGACATCACTGATGGGCAGAGAATCCTTATTTTGGTATCTTTTCATCTTGAATTTCCCAAAGGGACAGAGAGTCAAGTGAAAAGATGGATTAGTACTATTTTGTAGATGGAAAAGTTATTCTCACCCTTTCTTCAGATATAGTCTTTCTGGCTCATCTTGCAATTTACAGCTAGTTTAAAGAGAACTTGAGCATCCACAGGTGACAGCCAGCTGCCATTAATCCAGGCATTTTACTGAAAGTTTCCATAACTTAGCAATAATCACTTCATAAAGCATTACCTAAATTCAAAATCTAATTGCTTCAGAATCAGATGACAGGTAAGTGAGGATTCACTGCAATTATATAAAAAAAAAAATAAATAGAAAATCAGAAAAAAAAGGGTAAGACATTTTGTTTGATTCATGAGACACTGATAGAGCTGACTGTGGTTGTTCTACCTTTTTCACTGTATCTGCAGTGTATCACTGTATAGTTTTCCTTATGGCAGGACACACAAGAAGTCACTTTAAAATAAAAAAATACCTGGCTGACTGCTGAAAAGATCATTTGTCAAGAGAAGAATGCTGTGGAGGGAAACTCTGACCTCTAAACCTGCAACAACAACAAAAGCCAGCATTTTAAAAAGTTATTTTGAAGCCTAAATAAACCTTGACAGACTCCCCTTAAACTTCTTTTACAGTGATTAATTTCCAGCTAGGGAAATATTGACTCTGAGAGAAAATGAAAATATTTCCATCTTCTTTCTAACACTGCATTATAAGATCATTTGACCTACTAGATAGAGTGGAAAATCACTATCTGTCTTGATGTTATTAGATGGATCAGGTTTCACATGTCTCTCCCTCTGTTTTCCTTTGCTTCCCCTGTATCAGCATGTTGTCTTCCCCTCTCTCTCCCCTTCAGTCTGGCTTGAGGAGGCAGAGCCCTTGGTGCTCACAGGCAGGGTGGCTGCCTTTTTTGTGGGATGATTGGGAAGATACAAGGGGCAGTCAGAGGCTCATGGAATGCCATGAGGAAAAAAAAATCCACCTTGCCCAAAATATTAAATGTACATAGTGACTTACTTTTGTTCTGATTACATTTCCTCTCCCTGTGTGGAGGAGTTGTCCTTTTCAAGAATCAGAGCCATTTGTCACATCACCCACACATCCTCCCCATTTCCACACAGAACTCCTATTATGGGTTTAGCTAGATGCTGTAAATGCCTTAGGAATCTTCCAGAGGGCTTTTGATCATAATGCCTATGCATGTAGGTATAGTGCAGCCTCAGATTTATTAAGAGGGCAAATAAATTTTAGTTACCAGCCCCAAAAATTCCTTTTTAACTGCCACTGATACCCTGAGATGTGACACGTACCCAATTAATTGCATGGCAATACTGCCTCCATCATACTCAGTTGGGCTCTAAAGTGCTTTTGCTGTCCTCTAAAAAGTGAAGGAAGGAGGAGCAGGGTGCACCAACTGGACATAGAGAGAGAAACAGGAGCTGTGGCAGAAAAGCTCTGTTGTTTGTTGTATGTCCCACTGAAAGTTTTCTTCATGAGGGAGCTTAAAATCATTTCTAAAGTGACTAAAGCCATTGCTCCAAAAACTTTGGCTGCCTCTGTGCATATCCTATTACTTGCTTGGCTTCAGAGACAGCAGGACATAGAGCATCTTCTAGAGAAAAAATATATGTTTGATCCTAGCTGTTTCTAACAGAATTAGCCAATTCAAACAAGATGAATAATAATAATAATAAAAAATCTAGCTCAGATCTCTGTGTCAAAAGAGACACAGAGAAAACATCAGTCAACCCCTTGGAATATCCTTCAAAGTGTCCTTGGAAGGATGTGAAATGTAAGTTGCCCATAGTTCATTCCTTAAGTGAAAGTGGCTGTAAACAACTGTGTGCCACTGCCCTGAGGATTTGCCTTGCCATGCCTCCTTCCTTCGCCAAACCTCTGATGGAAAGAGTTATTTGATTTTTCATGAATCTGGAGAAAGACTGAACTTATTCTTGTTAAGGCAGCAGACTCAGTACAGAGTACTTGCATAATACACTCAGCCCTCCACAGCACCCAAAAATAGCACCCAACTGAATTTGTGTGTAGGTAATTACACAGAAAAATAAATATTCTTCTGTTAGAGAATCCTTACACAGGGTGAGGCGCTGAGTTATTCTCACAGCAAAGCTTCTTGATGCACACTTCTTCACTGATTAAGATAGGCCCTAGTCTATGAAATCTTTTCTTTGCAGGGCTTCTTTATTGGAGACCAATGTAACATCTGTTCCTAGGCACTCTCACCCAAAATATGTGATAAAATTGCATGGTTATGGCTCCCTTAAAATATTTTCCTGTAATTTGCTATAGATTATAATGGCACATTTTCTGTATTTTGTCATGACTTACAATGCTTAGCCAAAGGAACAATCTTTGCAATCTGAAGTATTTGAGTTGAAAGTTGTAACTGTCAGCCAAAAGGTGAAGAGCCAAAGCCTGCATTACTGAGAACTTCTTAGTCCATTGATTGCAGTACTCCTGTGCCAATTCAGAGACCATAGTCTGTAGATGCCAAATCAGTTAAGTAAAACCTGAATGAAATTAAAAGTTTGCACTTTCCTGACATATAAATATATGTTAAAAATCAACCAACAACTTCTGAAGATTTGGTTGTACTCTGCATAAGGATATGCTCATGAAGAGTTAATGAACTTGTCAAGACTGAGTAAATATTTGTTTATAATTGCAAGTAGGCCCCAAGCCAAGTATTTTTTAGGTCTATTAGGCAGACTAAGTCCACAGCAGAAATGTTCAGTAGGACCGTTCTTCTCATCCCACCACTTGCGCTGTGTTCACACTTCTCACTTTGGGGTTCTCCAAAGGTTGTTTCAGGAGAAGATTCTCTTTTCACTTTTGAATTCTTATTAGTTGCAGGTAGCAGCTGTCATAATTTTCCTTTGAAGACAGTAGTCAAGCCTCAAAGAAAACACTGTCAGTGCTAGGATCTGCTGTGACTATGATAAAAAAATCCATAAAATCTCTTTTGCCACCAGCTGTCACTCCACCAGCTTTTGTGTTTGAAGCCTTGTATGAATGTGGACTTCTAATGTCTTTCATGAACCAGACACTGCAAGAGCCTTCAAATCTCATCTTGATTCACTTCAAAGATTTCCCATTCACTTTTACAAGGATAAATAGGGGTGGGGGGGTTTAGAGAGTTTTCCATTTTTCTCTGGAGGAGACCAGAGACTTCTGTAGGAGTTTAGGCTCGCACCTACTGCTCTGCAGTGGATCGTCTCAGTGCACCTCCTGTTTGCCCTGACATGGATTAGCCAAGGGAAGAAATGTTTTACCCAAAACCAACTACCACGGAGTCATCTGTTTTCTGGGACAGGCTTTCCCCATAAATATAAAAGCTGCCTGGCAATACTGCCCTTAGTAGTACTTTCAGGATGAGACAGAGATGAATAAGGGCAGGGAGGTCTTGCCAAACTGTATGGGGAATCTGGAAGGAAAAGGAGTTTCATTTGTGATAAGGAAATTAGGGCATGTCTGCTACAATTTACCCCCTTGCCTCATTAGAGAGAGGAGCAAGGACTGGCTAAACCAGAAGGAACAATGAGGATGAGGAAATACTCGAAGCCGGATGCTGAGCTGGCAGAAACCAGCTGAGGTCCACTGGAAGAAATGAATTGATTTATATCAAGCTTGGATGCACAATTAGGATGGAGTTTTCAGAGCTGAGATTTACTATTGAAAATTGTCAGTTTTGTGGGGGCAGGGGGAAGAAGGCCTGCCAAATAATTCACAGAAGAAGATGGGATAACTTGTGCTCTGAGCAGAGCCAAACTACGCACATGTTCAGCAGTTTCAGATGAGCCAAATTCTGGAACTCTACATCTCCCACTTGCAAATATCAGAATGCAGTAATGATGCTTTTCATTATCTTTCCGCCTCAAAATCTGACTTTTTGGTAAAGAAGCGAATTACCTGATAGGACCACTCAGCAAGACAGATATTCTGGTTTGGCAGCAGGATGCTGCTGCTTCTGGCCCCCTCGTAAGACCCAGACTATTTCTTTAATGAAGATGTCACACTCCTTCATAAGCCTGGCTGTGTTCATGTGTTGTTAACACAGCTGTACAGCTGCAGTAAGCACTTGTTGAAGAAAAGTAAGAGTAGACATCTCTCATGCATGTGAATTGCCACTATATGAATATTGAAGTAATCTTTCTTGTTCATTTTTATTCATCTTTTGCTGGAAGTAGTAATAAGTGGTTTTCATTTGGTTGTTAGAAAAGGAGCTCCTATAGCTGAAGAAAAGAAGATTTTCTTCAGCAGCACTGAAGGTATATTTCAAAGGCAGACACAGAAATCTCCAAGCCACATACTGGCCAGGATTTACTGCCCTGTCTTAAAAACTTGCTGCCTTCTTTCCCTTTTCTTTCCATATCTTCCTTCCATTCTTCTTCTGTCTTTACATATTTTCCACTTCCTATTCTTCACAGCCAGCTGTCCTTCGTAGGCCACCTTCATTTCATGTACATAGATCTGTCACACTAAAAAAAGTGTGGCTTCCCTTAAGGTACCTAAAAGCCGCACTCCAATGTTTGCAGCCTACAGAATATTTTCTTTCCAAGAGCAGAGTGTAGTTTTGATTCCTTCCTCTTTCATAGGCAGCTTGGCTTTCAGAGAGAAACCTCACAGCACCTTCAGATCTGCACCTGTAGAAGATGCTGTCAGAAGGTCTGATTCCTTTTGCCAGCCCGTTCATCACGAACTCCTTACAAGCCCATGTGCCTTCTGTGCACTGTGTTTTTTGGAAAACTTCTCTATGTTTTGTTGTATTAATACTCGTATTGGCACTATTGCAGGTATTATACAGTGCAGCCAAGGGCCCCAAACAGAAATACAGTAATAAGAGCTTTTTTTTCAGTAGACACTGCATAGATAAAAATCAGAATGCAAAATACTGTAACTCTTCATCTGCGCAATAACAAGAGGAATAGCATGAAGTGGTAACAAAGCAAATAGGTTTTTCATAAATTATATTAATAGTCCTTCTTTTCTGATCACTCCTGTTGGGATATGTAAGCATTCTGGCATGAGTGAGAGTGCAAAAGGATTTAATGAAGAAAACCTCAAGCTGTTAAAAGTGATGCTGGATATATAGCAGGAAAGGTGAGAAACAGTGCAGCCAACTTCATATGTCTCTGGTGCTACTAAAGTTGCTTAAAGAGACTGTGTTGACAGTAAATAATAATAATAATATTATTAATAATAGTAATAATAATAATCTTCTTCTTCTTCTTCTTCTTCTTCTTCTTCTTCTTTTCTCCCATTTCCTTATAGTTTAAACTGAAACCTAATAGTGATGGAAGCGTTGAAGTCCCAATAGTGACATCATGTTCTATCAAGGGCACATTTATTTCCATTCTGGATTTGAGGATGTCCATTGGTACAGCAGCAGGTCCTCCCAGGCAGGGCAGCAAGAGGCATGAGCAACAAGACAAAGCAGAAGGAGAAAGTGTAGCATTGTGGTGCTCCCTGACAACCCACTCTGCTTAGGAAAGGAGGATGCATGCCAAGGGAGAAGACAAAGGGGGGCTGAGTAAAGAAGAGGAAGATGAGATTTTCTGCCTCTCATTGGTAGGGGTAGAACAGGGGAAAGTAGAAGGGGCAGATGTAGATGAGGAAGAAGAACAAGCCAGGGAATGTAACAGAGGAGGCATAAAATTAAGAACTGGACAGATTTTACAAAAAGGGAAAATGTGACCTTGGAAGACAGGCTGAAGAAGACCATTACCCTGGCTGCTCTCTCATGCCCACAGGCATGAGCCCACACTCATCAGCATTTTCTACTCCTCTGAAGCAGGTCCTCTGGCAAGGCCTCTATTTACTACCTTCTAAACCCATAAAGAACCTGAACTATGTCATTTCTACTCGCTAATTTAACCACACTAAGTTCACAGAAAGCATTTTGTAAGAGGGACATGACCTGGCTTGTTAGCACCACATGTTGTAAGATAGAGAAAAGGATCTTTCATACTTCAGAAGTCTTGTTTCTCAATTGCTGGTCTCTTACTTTTTAACTTCTTTGCCGTTTTGAATGGATTTCAAAACAAATCAACAGACACATAGAGTCTTTGGTTATTTTTGGCCAGAGTTGGATAAATGAATAGTCCAGAAAGTTTCTGACATCGTGCCAAATGTCTATGTGCCTAAAGTTTAAGAGTCATGTTTTCCAGGAAACCTTGAAGTTTGCCGAGATTTATGCTTTTGATATTGTCATCCATTACTGTATTCAAAGGAGTTGTCTGCATAAAGGTTGATAGAGGGCAGTCAAACCTTTTGCACTGAACAAATTATATCATTAGGTGTCTGCTTGTGGGTCAACTTGTTCTCAAGCCCCAAAAACTAAACACAGCTGAGTTCTAAATCCCCTGACAAATGAAGGCTGTGAGCAAGGATCATGAATAACATATGGCAAATGGAATTTCCAAACACCACACTGCCATACAATATACACCTGATAAATGGTTGTCTACAGTGATGCTGTTGAAAAAGGCACTTGATGCAAGCCTCATGCATGGCAGAGAAACATTAACAGAATTTTGCAAGATATGTCAAAGCTGGCAAGGCACTTTTATGAATGTGTTGTCTCTTCCTCCCTTCCTCAAGTAAGGATAATATCCTTGTTTTCTTGTACATAGGAACAAAGAGAGGTAGTAATTTAACTTGTCATGTCTGAAGCTTGTGGGACAAGAAGTGTTTAAACAAGAACAAAGACAGGATTATGATAGGGAGAAGAAAGAAAAAGAGAAGATGAAAAAAAGGACAGCAAAATATTACTCAAGAGTAACTTTTAGGTGCATTTGTAGCCACAAAATTTAAAAGATTGCATGACATTTTCCTAGATGTACTGCAAATAATTTTGTCCAACTAAATAAAAATGTGAACACAAAAACCACTTTCCCATATCATCTAAAATGCAGCCAAATCTTGGGCAGACATGAAGTTAGATAGCACACAAAAATCACTGGTTTTATAAACAAAGTGTGGAATGCTGCATCTAGACCCACCTGGGCACATCACAGCCCCAAAATCAAAATGTGCCACAAGAATTTGGCCAGGACCACAGCTCTGTGTGCAGAAAGGGATAAGGCAGGCTATTGACTACAGGCAGGCAGTTAAAATGGATAGTTTGTTGTTTGGGGTTTTTTTAGTGGGAGGGAGAGAATTTGCTTTCAGGTTTCTTTCTTTGATTTTGTTTTGGTAATAATTTCTGGAGTTGTTAATAACACTGGTATCCTTTGAAAATTTATCTTTATGTATTTTTATGTGTGCATGTATTCAAAAATATATTTGTTTGTTACTGCTGACTAGCCTCTTGAGGTGCTACTTACCATTAATGAGATTTAGAAAATAGCAGTTATAATAATAATATGAATGTTTGAAAGATGTTATTTTCAGAAGAGGTGTGAAAAAAAAAAGATAATTTTTCATTGAATTAGACTGATTTTTTTGTTTTTTAGCTAAGAAAATAAATAGAAGGACTTTGAGATGTTCCATTTTCAAGTTTTCTCAGCACTTTCTTTGGAGTTTCATTTCAAATGTGAACAAAATTTAATAATTAGAAAGTGATGAAATAGTACCAGGAACAGAAAGTAGTGGATGCATGCATTCAAATTATTTTTAGATGCATATAATTTTCAATTTTTCATTAGAGTGATAAAATCAGAAAACAGAAATTCATTTGCATTAACTCTAAATTATCTTTTTAAAAAAATCTGTCTGTGTCTTTAGAAGGAAATCTCTCACCTTATTAATAGCATAGGGAAATATGTGCATTTACTTCTAAGCTGCATCCAGTTTTTTCATATAAACATTTGCATGAGCACAAATGAGAAAGTTGCACCAGGCAAAAGTGGTAGGAGAGGGGAAGAGAATAGATTTTCCTTTAGCCAAAATTGCCACCAAGAAAGCAGGAAAAGGCCATGCACCCATGGATCGCCAGTGTCAATTATGACTGGCCACTTAACTGATGTTAATGGGTTAAACCAGCGGTCAGATAGCAAGAATCACCATCACTGTGAGACCAAAGTAACCACTGCACTGGCTGTTAGGTGTCAAGTTCAACTCTCACAGATTGCCCAGTGTGGTCTCAGAGCCAAACTTTCAGATGTTCATCCATGCACAGAATAATGCACGTGTCACTCAGGGCCTGTGCTTGCTCAGACAACACCTCCATTAAGACTTCAGAAGAGAGATTTTCCTGCCCAGAGGTCATGTGGAGTCTGTTGGCAGACTGGTGTGCACTTCAGGGCATGGCTAAGTGCAGCACCATTCACAAAAGGCAATGTGTTAAGGTAACAGTTTAAGAATCACTAATTCATGAATCTAAGTCTGATAATTATTTTTATTGCCACTGCTTTTACAGTTTCAACTAAAATGTATGGATGTGCAAGTCAGAATTGCTTGGGGAAATCATACATTAGTCTAGATTATGTAGGAAGTCAGATTAGATGATTGCAACACTTCCTTCATGACAGAAAAATTCATGACACTATTAGATGTTTTGTTAAATTGGAGTCTAAGTGATAAGCAAAATTAATACATTTCTGTATTTCCCTGGGTGGAATGTCCGTAACATGGGAATATTTGTGTTTCTGTGCTCTGATCTGCTTGTACATGCAATATATATGTGTGTGTATGGACCTAATGCTAATAAATAAATAACCTGATTCTCAGACTGATTACTTAAAAGCCCCATAGAAGATTGAGGAAATGTGCTTTACCCACCGATTTTGTGCTCAAAGTAACTCTTAATCAAATTAGCCATTCTAGAGAACAAAACAGTCCCTTGCATTTCAGTGGGACCGTCTGCATGGGTAAACCTTTGCAGAATTGATCTCTAGATGTTGCTTGGAGTTGCAAAGAAGCTTAAGTGCTGAACATGTCTTCTGTGGATGTTTCTTTTTAGCCTGCTTCTGGCCCCGTACCATCATGATTTTGTTGCAGGAAACATCTATGCTAAACATCACTGTCAATTCTGAGACAAGAGACACATTCAAAAGCACATGGAAGCTTTTTTTGTTACCATAAGTTGCCCGCAGAGGGTCCATTCATTCTGTTTGCTTGTTCCACTGTGTAATAGCTCAACTCAAGTATCAACAAGATAAGCTTTTAAAAGCAGAATATTCCCAGCTGTTGTGGTCAGGCAGCAGCAGCAGGTTCCTGTCTGAGGACAGCAGAGCAGCAGTGTGCTCGCAGGGACGGCAGTGTCGAAGGGAAGCATGTGTTCTCTGTACACAGTAGCGAAGGGCCCAATAGACAGCAATTAGCACCAGCAGAATGAAGATGAACGGTCATATACATAACCTTAATAAAAATGTCACAGAAGAGAAATCTCACACCATATGGATCCATGCTGAACTTTTTTTTTCCCCTTTTTTTTTTTAGGAGCAAGGCAGCTCCATTTCTTTATAGTCTTTTTGCATTACTTTCTCTCTGTAGTTTTTTGCCGCCTTCTTCCACCCTAAGCATTATGCAGATGCCAATTCATGCAATAAAAAAGAAAAAATAGATTTTTATTCCTGTATTTTTAAATGTAAACTCAGCTTGAGATTTTCATCAAAAGTATCTTCTGCTCAACCTTAACAACCTGAGTAGGTTACTTGAATATCATTAGATCCCGCTTCACTCACTTTTGGAAAGAAATTTGCAAGGTTGTATTCCTGCTGAATTATTGTAGCTTGACAGCGGGTATTGCTTGTTTTCAGGTCTTCTACTTGTGTTTTGGACATAGCAAGGACTATAAGTTTTGTCATTATAATCATCAATGTTACAAATAATAGTTTGTAAAAGATTTGGCAAAAGTCTTTGAAGTACGAAGCTGCCTTTATGCCATCCTGGGGGTGTCATTTCCATTTTCCACCTTGAGATAAAAATCCAAAGGCCAGGAGGAAAAATGATCAAGGAGTGCTAGAATAGGAAGAAAATATTTTCCCAGAAAGTAAAATTAGAGTTTTGTGCTTATTCTTTTCAAGTCATGTCTTTGTCTTTCCCTGATCAAGACAGAATATTACTGACATTTTACAAGCTCCATTTGAGGTCTGACAGCAATATTTTGATGCTTTCTTCCTTTTCTCTACCCTCAGTAATAAGAATCCCGCCTTTAGTATGTAGCTGTGAATTTTTTTGATCATTTTAACAGAAGATAGGGATGGATGGGACCTTCTGAGGTCTTCTAACCACCCCCTTGCAGTACATGGGATTGACTATTCATAGCTGGAAATGTTTGTTTGAAGGTCTGTGAAGAAGATTCCTCTATCTCCATCTTTCTTCTCCAGGGAAAAAAAAGCTGACCACTATCCTCTTTCTAAAAGGAAAAAATTACAAAAATACTGAGGGGGTATCAATCTTCCATTTTGGAAGTGAGCCTCACCTCTTTTTGCTATGTCTGCATGAAAATCAGCCTAAGTCATTCCTCTTGATGACATCCCCTTGCATGCTTATGGACTGTTGTCATGTTTCCCTTGTCATGTTTCCCTCTGTTTTCTCTAGATTAAGCAAATTCCTTTAATGCCACACCCTTTGCATCCACAGTAATGTCTTTTAGGCTTCTGATTATTTGATTTGCCCATCTCTAGATTCTCTCTTTATTTGGTTTGTAATCTTTTTGAAGCATGATGCCCAAAATTATGGGCCCCAACTGAAACACAGTGCTGATGTGTGACAGGAGAGTTATTTTACAAGACTTGCAGACTACATTTCTTCAGAAACATAACATAATTTTTCAATAGACAAGAAGAAACTTGTGGTCTCCTAGTTCCATTGGTTCGCCAAGGAAAATCTTGACATGGCAATAGAATGACTGATCATGACTTGGAAGTATTTGGAAGACAGAATTTGTGGGAAATACCTCCATTTTACACAAGATTCAGTCCTTCCAATACTTAAGTTATATGAACTATTTTACCGATGGGAGTATTTCCATTGAAATGAATGGCCATGGTCATTTATAAAAAATTTGATTGCATGATAGTGATTGAAGGATTGGGACCAAGATATTTCAGAGAAAACACAATGGAAAACTCCAAATGGGAGTCTGGATTTCCCTTGCCTCTTGTGCCGCTGTTTTTTCTGTTAATCTGGCATATTATTTCTAAGGACAGGAAAGCCCTCATCCAGCCCTTGGAAGATTTCTTGCAGAAAAGCAAACCTAGCAAATCTTTATTTAGAGAATGAAAACATTATTACCTCAAGGAACAAAGCAAAACTCAGAAATACCTAAGGGACAACAAGCGTAGAAAAATGCTAGTATGAAATCTCCTCTTCCCCCTAGTCCCCCTAGTTTAGTCTTAGTGATGACAGCAATCCACTTACAGCACCCACTAAGACGTGTCTATCTTCATTTAACTGTGCTCACTTGTGGTCACACTGCCATACTCTCTATGCAGATGGGAAATGGATGCATGCTTACAAAAAAAAAGTCTTTAACAATTTTAAACGGAGTGAATAATTAATCATTTTGGGCTCAAAATCCATAGAAGTTTCTCTCCCTTCTCCAACCCCTTTCTACACATTCCCTCTATGATCTGAACATTAATGCTTAGGGACTATTGACTTGACATGATTCAGAGGTGGCTGGTTTGCATCAATATTTCTAAAATCCCTCTTATTATCTTGCATATGTCAAAGTGTGATAAGAAGAAAGAAGGATGAAGCTATTTATAATTCAGAATGACTGATACCAAAAGGTATTTAAAATCAAATCACAGTATGTCAAAGTTTACTTTTAAATAACCTTAAACAAAAGACACAGTTTGAAAACAATTAGTAAATCTGACAAAATTAACTTTGACCTTACAATCTTATAAATGCCAGCACAGCTTTTCTTCCAGTGTCAGTATGCCTGTGTGTGTCTGTGAGTGTATTTTCAGCAGTGCAGTAATTTCACAGCAAAGAGCAATGCCGAGACTTAGCTCTCAGGCAAGAATTATGCTTCCCTGCTCAGGAGCTCTCCTTGGGGAAATGTGCTATTTCACGGCTCCCTTATGCTGGAAATCCATCTGTACAGACAAGTCAGATTAGTGCTTAATTTTTTTCATTATTTCTGGTAAGAAGACATTTTCTCCCAGCCCAGCCTTTCAGCCATTTCCATTCCTCAGTTCACAGGGGGTGTTTTTTTTTAGGTTTTTTCCTAATTTCCCTTAGTCTTCCTCAACAAAACCCCAAAACAATGAGGTGAAAATATAGTCTCTGCCTTCCATCCAGCCTGGGAATGGAGATTGTAAAGACACAAAAAAACGTGCTGGTGAACTTGTAAGAATGCTAAGCCAGAAGGCAATTCCCTTTTACCCTGAATTTATCAGTCCAGCCATCAGAGCCCCAATGCCAGCTGGTGCCTGTGTTTTCTTCTTTTTGTCCAGACTGTCTGCAGAATTCCCTGGACAGAACAGTTTGCCTATGTTCCCTCTAGAAGGAGACAGCCCTTTCTGTAGTTTGAGAATATCTAGAAGCTGGTTCTGTATCTCGGCTGACCTTCACAGCTTTTTCTTATTGAGTTAATTCCTTGTCCAGCTACCAGGCAGCAAAACCCAGTACCTTCCTGGCATTTTAGGGGTCTCAGTTATTTGGGATCTGGTCTATTGGATGATGCACATTTTTGCTTTCTGTGGTTCTATGCAGCTGTTTGTGTGTTCTTGAGTCATTTCTAATCCCAAGGAAAGAGTTCATGCACCTGACAGTTTGTTTCAGTCCTGTCTTCCATCTGCATGCCACCTACACAAAGAAGATGTGGGGTGCCAACCCAGAGGGTCACCTGAGTGAACTCCTCAGTGAGGGGATGGAGCCCAGATCCCTGCCCCTACAGTGGCACATTCCAGTACCCAGGGCTTGACAGAGCCCCAGAGCTATAGGGGAAATTTCTAGATGATCTATAGAGCATCGTGGCTTAACTGGTGGTAAATAATGCCCATGGAGTGACTGCAAGGGAGTCACTTGATAAGGGAAGACCAAGTGATGTTATTTACCTGGTCTTCCATATAAGGCCTTTTGACACAATAAGTCAACAACTATATCCAAATTGGAGAGACATGGATCTGAAGGATGAACTGAAGGATCTGAAGGATTCAGCATCTAAGAAATTGTCTAGATGGATGCAACCAGTTAGTTGTGGTCAATGGCTTTATTTCCAGATGGGGGCTGGTGAGAAGCAGTGCTGCTCAGAGATCTGCATTGGAACTGATGCTTTTTAATATGTTTAATATCTATGACACAGACGGTGAGACTGAGAGCACCCTCAGCAAGTTTGCAGATGACACAAAGCTGACAGTGCAGCTGACATAGCAGAAGAATGGGATGGCATCCAGAGGGACCTGGACGAGCTTGAGAAGTGGGCCCATGAGCGTCTCATGAAGTTCAGCAAATCCAAGTGCAAGGTGCAGCACTTAGGTCAGGGCAATCCCAGATGCAAGCACAGAATGGGAAAAGAAACCACTGAGAGAAGCCCTGTAGAGAAGGAATTTGGAGTTCTAGTAGATGAAAAATTGCACAGGGAGCTTTCCTTAACCTCAGAAGAAATTCTTGGAGATGAAGGTGGTAAGACACTGGAGCAGGTTGTCCAGAGAAGTTGTGGGTGCCTCGTTCCGTCAAGACTGGTTTGGATGAGGCCCTGAGCAACCTGATCTAGCAGGTGGAATCCTGCTAGGTCATGGCAGGGGGATTGGAATTAGATGATCTTTAAGGTCCCTTCCAAGCCAAACTGTTCTATGATTCCATGATTGTATTCCCCTTATGTTCTTTCAGCCTGAACCAAAAGACATGAGATTCTTTCAGTAGATTTTTACTGAGCTAGCACAGACTTAAAATAACTTTTTCCCTATGCAGAGGAATCTACCACCCATCTTTCTTGACTCTTACACATATTCCCTCTTTCCACACTGGGGGATACCAAGCATGTGCTGTTGAGCTGTCTGTTGTCTGTCCACAGATGTCTTTTACAGCATCCTCCTAAGATTTTGAAGTGTATTCCTTGATTGTCACCCCTCCTTGGACACGCTGGTGGGATTACAGAAGATGTCTGGACATAATTTGTCCATTGCTGGCAAGCAATATTTTAATGCTCCCACTTCAGTAGTCTAAGAACTCAGTTTTTGAATATGACATGCAATTTATACAATCCATGAGAACAAACTGCCAATTTTGATTTGCATTTACTTAAAAACCTACCCTTTTATAAATTTTCCTTTACTCCTGCTGGCACTTATATTCCTGATCTATTTGGAAAGTAGACTTCTGTGCAAGTTTTAGAAAAAAATCAATGTACAGACTGTTTTTAAAATTTTATGAATCAAATTAAGGATTGACCTATTAATTTAAAATTATTTATACTTTGCTTTCAGTCCAAAACTACACTTGTACATGTAGTGACAGTCACTTATTAATGCTTTTGTTGAAAGTGCTATACCTTCTGGCTCTATTTATTTTCAGAAGACAGTTCCAAAATATGGGCTTTCATTTACCAAAAAAAACCCAAAAAAAATCCACAAACCCACCCTTTATGGCACTAAAAATGATTTTGAGAACCTAAACCAAAGTCTAATGGGTTGCCTTCCATAGCCTGGAGACAATGTAGAATTGCAGCCACACTGTGTGAATCACTTCATTAATCTCTATCTTTGCTTTGACTTGCTCATTGTTATTTATTTACACACTATGGGCCAGACTCTCGCCTATGCCAGAGCTCCACTCAGCACAGTTTGGAGATGGGTCATAAGGAAGTCATTAGAGCTCTCCCCAGTTTTGTGAGCACTCCTGGTCTCTGCATCATTTCCCCTGTTTGCCAGGCAGTCCTCTGTCACATCTTAAGTGAGGCTCTCAATGGTGCATTAATTTCAATGTGGACACGCCAAATCCATGGCACATGCTTTGGGTCCTGGCATATACAGTTATGTGGACACGCCAAATCCATGGCACATGCTTTGGGTCCTGGCATATACAGTTGTAAATAAAATTCATGTGATTTTTTGGTCTTTACAGGTAAGTTTTCTGAACCTTCATGGTGCTTATGTGTGACCAAAAATGGCTGCATGACTATTTTTGATGAAGATACTTAATCAAAATAAATATAGAATTATAGGCAGCCACAAGTGATGGAAAATAAGTCACAGCTCGGTTTGTATAATACTTGGGGCAATTGATCTGAAGGCTTTCAGAAACTTCTGTATAATACAAAAATCACTTGGAATGAGGAGACTTTGGAAGGTCCTTCCCAAGTGAAAAGATTAAAAATTATGGCAAGATGGATATCATTTCTGGAAAGCATTTTGTTTCCCTCTCACTTGGCATCAAGCACCACTGCCCAGATTTTCCCATCTGTGAGATGTTTGAAGAAGAGCCTGGAGAGCTGCTGCTGCATTCTGAGCTCATCCCACCCACTTCAGGCACTCCGGAGAGGTGTCTGGTCACCATAGACTCTCTCTGTAATTAGAGGAGAAACATATCTCCAGAGGGTGTCTGGCCACTTGAGATCATCATCTACTTTAAAGAGAGCTGAAAACAGCTTGGATCCTAACACGTGGATTTCTGTGAAGTGTCTAAGGTTAAGTGAACAGGCTTTTAAACTATTTATCTTCACATATGAATAGTCTTATGGAAAGATAATAATGATTTTCCCTCTATGAATTCCTTTGTGAATTAACTTGAAAGTTTATTGACTTGATTGCATATTGTCCCACAAATACTAAATTATTCTTGCAACACTCGTGTTCAGTGACAGGACCTAATGGACAGATAGGGAACTGAGGCCCCAGGGGTGGAAACAGAGGTTTCCATGCACCTTCAGGGCCTAGTGTGAAATTAGTGAGTCCAAATTTTTCTTACAATTTTTTTCTTTTCTCCTTTCTGTCACAGTAGAGTCCCCTCTGACTGGAAGTTTTCAGTGCACCTGTAGGTAGACCTGCAGTGTCTCCTCAAACATCCCTGTGCCAGAGGCTAGGGCAGAAGCCATACACTTCCAGCAACTGTGTGTGAAGCTGGTATCTCAGGGGTGCAGTCCCTCAGTCAAATACAGCTCAAATAAACCAAGGGACTGCTTGCCAGGTGATGGGGTTAGTGACTTGCATAAAGATAGAGAGATGCACATGTACAACATATGGACCATGCACTTGCCCAGCTGTCTCATTTACTCAGAAAGTCTTGCTAAGACACTACCATGTATTTAGCAACCTGTTACAAGCACAGGATACCCTACTTGGAGTTTCCTGGACCATTCTATCACTAGCATTTTTTACTTTATGTCTGCTTGATACAGGCACAGTTTTAAAAGTCCATTTATGAAGTTCAGTTATAGAAGTGTTCCTACGTCAGATTTCAAGACCTCTGAAATACCACAATGTAGTTTGATGTGTATCTGATTTTTGAAGACTTCTTTTATGGAATATACTTACTTATTTGTGTTAGCAGAGAGATAGAACTTCTTGCTTTATATTTTCCTTGTGGACTACAATTAGCAGAAGATAAGACAAGTGCTTTGCTGGTGGGATCTAAGGCATTATGATGGCAAGCTTAGATTCTACTCCACCTGCTGAAGTCTTCACCTCTTCTCTGTTGCTCTCCTTCCTCCAGGTGCTTTTCTTTCTCCTGCACATCTTGCATCCATGTACATCCAGATGTACAGAATAAAACCATTCAGTTTTATTCTGTACATCTGCCCAATCAAGAACCCTCAGACCTTCCTATATCTCCCCAGTTTCTTTTCTTAAATAGTCCTTGTGCACTGTGCCAACCCCTGACTTCCCCCCCACATTCCTAGCCAATTTTCTGTTCATTGGATCTCTGGCTACCCTTCCAAGTCTTCCTGTGACAATGAGAGCCCAGGGGACTGAGTGCCACCCTACAAATCTGGATCCTGCCTGATGCTCAGGTCATACCAGTCATGGAGCAGCACTGCTGGGCAAGGTCCTGATGTTACTGGGTAAGGTGCAGGCACCAGCTGCTCTGTACCAGACCATTTCTTCTGTGAAGAGGTCATAGAATCACAGAAACATAGAATCACTTATGTTGGAGGAGACTCCCAAGATCATCAAGTCCTACCTTCAACCAGACATAATTAGTGAGAAAATTTTGGCTGCTAAAATTCAACTCTATATTCAGTACACTTAGTCTGATTTTTCAAGGCAGTAGAATCTTGTTAGAAAATGGTTCACATTTGATCAGCACAAAGGACCCCTTCCCTACCAAGCCTGAATGCCTCCTTGGAGAAGTAACCCTCTAAGAAAAATGGATTCAATCCTAGGATGAAACTGGAAACCATGTCAGGCAATGTCCATGAACGTGGAATTTCATATTAGATCAGTAATGCAGAATTCATGCTCAGGTGCTTCACCTTATTTTAACCATCTCACCTAGATGCCCATTCCTATGGCCAAAGGAGAGAAGTTGACTCCTCCAGAGAGTCATTAATCCCAACTCTGGCAAGCAAATAGTTAATCCCCTAGCCCAGCACAGGCCAGCCACAGAAGCCCGAGCCAGGTATATTTATTTTTGTGGTAACACTTGTCCTAGAAACTTCAGTAGAGAGAGATGAATGTGAAAGTGCTTCTCAGGCTTACTCTTCCTGAAGGAAGCAATTGCACCGAGCAGAGCTGCTGCCGCAGAAGCTCTGTCAGTCTCCACCAGCCCGGCTCTGCAGCTCATGCAAATCACACATGACTGGGTGATCCTGCAGGTATCATTAATATTTTTGAAGAACTGTTTCCTAAGCCGGGAAAGAAACATATCTGTTGCCTGGGGTGCCTCCTAGACTGTAAATCATATGGTAACCCCACGTAAATGCTTTACAGAGCTTTTAATGAACTGCATCACATAGGTGAAAGCCAACAGCAATATTAGAAATGGTGTTTATTTTATAGCCTAGAAACTGCATTTTAAATGGTAGTCTAGGTTTATATGACAGTTCTATTAAATATAAAATAGACCAAAGGAAACCCTTTACATCTGCTTTTATCTGTGTCTAAATGGCATGCCCAGCTCTGCAATTCCTCAAATGAGACATTTTTAGAACTTTATTTATGTTACAGCCATAACAAACTAGCAACTAGAAAACTATAATGGGCACAAACGGCTAATAAAAATGAGATTGCTGAAAAATACTTCTTAATAGCAATTTACAAAGGATCCTGATAGACCTGAGGCTGCCTTTCCCTGGAAGTTTGCCACCGCTGTAATCACAGCCATTTGGCAACAGGTACTCCCCCTCTTCCATCTTCTGTGACCATTTCCTTCTGAGAATGCTGAAAGCCAAGTACCCTGAGGCTATTACCCCGCCCTGCCTTTTGGCAGTCAGTGCCTAGGAATCCAGAAACACCCTCAGGGAATTCCCTTTTCTCCCCTCCCACCGTGCGGAGGCTCACCTGGAGGATGAGACATCTTAAGGGCTTTGTCACTTGCTCAGTGGGGAGCAGCAAGGCACAATCTGCCCCAGGGGTGCAGAGAGTGCCCTGTTTCCTCCTGGAACCTGCATCACTTCTCTGCTGAACTGATCTGTTTATACAGGCTGGCTAAGATGAGCAGGTCAAACTTCTTGTTTACAGACTGAAAACTGTTTTGCCCCAAGCTCAGTAACAGGTCCCCGGTCAAAGGATTGGGAGTTGAACTCATCTCTTCTGCAGGGCAAGTTTTGTGGGATTTTGACAATATCCATGTGCCCTTTTGTGTGATGTTAGGAGGAAACTTCCTACCACCCAAGAAAAAGAGCCCTTCTTCCAGATGTGCACTTGTCTGCAGCAGACCTTCTCACGAGGTAAGGGAGGCAAGGGCAAGACAGAATGTTCAAGTAAAGGTCAAAGTCCTTGGTCTGATCTAATTGCAGGTAGTGATGAATATCCTTGAATATAAATTGATGTCTTGACCAGTTCAGCATTGTATCTATGTAAGGAGCAAAAGTCCCTCCTAATGAAATTTTATAACACACAGGCAAGAGCAAAATTTGGAAAAAAAATTAAAAGGTTTTGAATCAGCAGGGGCTGAAAACACTATACAGTGCATTGGAAAGAGAATGGTGATAAAGGTAAAACAAATGCATGTAGGTAAAGAAACAAGCATCTTGTCACCTAAGACATACACTGAAAATTGGGTGTTCATGACATTACCTCATGCTTACAGAGTGAGAGATTATTCAAACTCCAGGCAAAGCAAGATTTAAAACAGTGTGGGAAGCCACTTACCCAACCTCTTCAGTCTTCCTACCAGAAGCGCTAGAAATAACACCCATGTACCAGGAATCTCAGCCCAGCTCCGCCCCAGCCAGACTCACATCTTTCTGCAGTCTTGCACTCTTAACTCATCCATCATGCTCGCTCCTAGTTTACTTTGCAATGACGGCTATACATTATGTCCTTACAAATTCTTTTTTTTTTTGCCCAAACAGATTCAGCAGGACAGCCTGAACTATCTGAGACTGGTGTTATGAGCAAAAGAGAGTGTACAGAAGTACAAAAGGAGTTTTGAAAATACAGATACAGATAGACATGCAGTATGCACACAGGTTTAGGTATAAATGCAAGTGATAGATATTTGGTACACTGTGAGGCTTTATCATTGCTGGGATGTGCAAAAGCCTAATTTATTACAGCTCTGGGGCTGTCAACATACAGAGCTAGCCTTCACATAGACCACCTTTGGATTTTGCACTAAAAATGAAAAATTTGACCAAAGACTAAACTAAGAGAGAAAAATAGCTATTAAACTCCAAACAAAATTGTAGCAGCAAAAGTGGCAGCATCTGTTTAGGGCTGGGCTAGATGCAGCATGTGGATAAGCCTCAACTGTGGGTAGCAGAGCTTCCACTCTAAATGCAGGCAAAGTTTTTCTTCTTTTCTTGTTGTTTTTGTTTGGTTGTTGTTGATGATGTTGTTTTATTTTGTTTTGTTTTGCTTTGTTTTGTTCTGAGAACCAAGGAAATTAACACACATATTTTCCCTAAAAAATTTAACTAATGTGAGCACTAGTATAGTTTCATAGTCTGTTGACTGATCCAGCAACATAGATCCCGGTTTATTTGAACTGATCCTAAGAGAATTAGCAAAAAAAAAAAAAAAAAGAATAAGCAAAATTTGGGTTTCTTTATTCTGCAGGGTAGCTGATAGGAATACTTCTGTGAGCAAAATAAGTAAGATCTGACCCAAAGAAACATATTTGGCAAATTCACGAAAACTGGAAAGTCAGTAGTAGTTATTGAGAAATCATAGTCATATTTTTAAGTTTTCCTGCTGAGGATTGCCTTTAACCACATCTGCCCTCCCCTTTCTGTCTCCCCCTTCTCCCAGACTTTTGTCCCAAGTACTTAATTGTGAGTAAAATGTTTGTACTGGGAAGACATCAAAGGCGCTGATTTCAGAAATTTGATTTTATATAACACAAGACCCCTGAACTTCAGAAAAAGTTCATTTCGTCAACTATCACTAATCATCTGTGAACCTGGTGCTCTACCAACTAAAACACAGTATTATGAATAATGGATTTTCCCCACATCTGAAGTGTAAGAGTAATTGCAAATATGAATACAGGCAATGATCATGCTTTGCGTGATTCTCTTTTCTGCTTTGGCAAAAAAGGGCATAAATGAACTGATACCTCTGCTCTGGAAAATGAGTAGCCTGCAAAGTCGAAAAGTGTAAAGAAAATACTCAGTGAAAGTTCGGGGATTGGGGGGTTTTTTTGGACATCTGTTCTAGCTGTTATTTTTTTTTTAAATCTTCCTCTCCCGCTGTTCTTAATCTTCAAAGCCTCACTCACATTATAACATTCAAAGGTGCCAAGTCCCTGCTAGCAGAGAAGAAAGCCATTCTCTTGTGTTTCTGTGGCAAAAAGGGTGCTAACACTTTAGGAAATGAGCCTGTGGTATGATTAGAATATTTTCCTCTTTACTTGCATTGGTGTGATTAGAAGATGGGAGGTGTGACCTTGAGCTGGGAACTGCTGCATTCCTGCTGCCCTCAGCAATGCAGAGCACCCGCTTGGTGACAGGTAAAAGAGATGCATTTGGAAACATCCACCCCTGTCTGAGGAGAGCTGTCCTCCTCCTTGTTCAGCAGAAGAAACATTTTCTTCAAATGCCGTGGATACGTACAGACCATGAGTTTTCACCGTCTTATAAAATTGTGTTTAGGACAAGATTAGCCAGACCAAACAACTCAAAAGCATTAGAATGGGGACCCAGAAAGGCAATTTAAAATTAATAGGGCCATACCCATTAATTAGTGAAAGGTTAGTTGTACAAGACTTCTGAAAAAGGAGCAGTAGTGATTTAAAATAAAAATTTAATTAGATATTGGAGTCATATTTTCTGCATTTAAAGAGTTATCTCTTTCTTGGATGACAGAAATAAGAAAAATCAGTAGTGCAGGAAGGAAAAATAAGTCAGTACTGCAGAAAGGAACATAATGCTCAGTTCTTATCTGTGAAAAACTGGTTTTCAAATGAAATCCAAACAAAAACTGGTCCCAGAGACATAAAGGCATATTTCACAGTAAAACCAAAGCAAAATTCATGTATCTCCTGTAGAGATACCCCATGCCTATCAGAAATGAATGGCAAAATTAGATACTTGCCATGCCATGTGAAGATGGCAAACTTCTCTCTGCAAGAATGGGAATTTTATTGATGACAAATTGCATTTATTGTCATATGCTGTTGTGAATCTCTTTAATTGCATATCTATCATTACCATTAATATCAGCCAGAACACATCTCCTGAGAATGTGTATCTATGAAGAAAATTAAACCCTTCATTAATTTCCCAAGTGACAATTTTGTTTATATTGTTTTCCTGATCAGCTCTGGAGTGTGTGCTTGGTTATTTTTTACAAATTCTGACATCTACATAACATTCCAGTTCAAAGCAAGAGACTGGAGTGAGAGGTTTTTGATTAATATTTGTCACTTTTGTTCTGTGATGTTTTTCCATTCTGAAAGTATTCACCAAGAATGTACATCAATATTTTCAAACTGGGGTCCAATTTCTGGATCCCAAAAACTTCTCTCATAGAAATATGGATGCTTGCATAGACAGCTTAAGCTGCTCCTGTTTGGCTGTAGGTTTGGTTTTCATATCTACAGTAACTTTGTTCCCTACAATTCTTCAAGAATTTTCTCATTTCATGTAAAGACCCAGCCTTACACTGGTAATAAACAAACCTCAAAGGATTCAGATTGCATTTGTTTATGTATGAATTTGAATATATACCAGAACCTTTTGTGTCAAAAGTTCTTGAGGAAATAATAGGTTGTCTCTTATTCATTGGTTAAGAAACATTAAGGGAAATTGCATCAGTCTTCTTTTTCTTTACTACAAAATGCAGTAAAAAATATTTCTCTGTCACTTGAGGGTCATGAAAGGTTGCAGAGACTGGGTTATCCCACCCTGCATTTTGGAATTGCTTCCAGTCATCTTATTTTTAGAAGCTAGAATTAGAATAAGAAGAGTATTTTCATGTGTAGGCAACAATTTAGAAAAACTCCCTTCACCAATTCAAGGTTTTTGAAAAGAGTTAGACATGTAGATCTTAGGTTGACCATTAAAAGCATTAGGGATTAATCCAAGCCATTCTCTGACCACATTACCAACAAAAGAGAATAAGCACATTGGTATGAATTTTATTCTAAACTCCTAAAGAGGATACAAGCTGTAACTACTTCAAGTGATACAGAATGAAGATGGTCTCTAAGTTCTTCCTTCTTCTGAATCTGCACTTATACTGAAAATGTATAAACATGTATTTTGTTTATAATATATGCAAGTCAACCAACTTCTCTCCTAGGAGATCATGGCTTCTTTAAGGTCAGGAAGAAGTTATTAGGGAAAATAAAAAATGCAGCCTAAAAACAGCAATTTTCTCCATCTGCATTTATGCAGTTGAAATTAGATTTCATCTCTTCTGATTCAAAGCACTGTTTCTAACCCCTAGGTTGAAACTAGTGGATGCATTGGTCACAGTGAGGCACCATAATGTGATGCAGTCACAAAACCTGTCCTGTGAGCTTGGTCCCGCTGTGCACTTCAGGGCAGGGCCTTTAGGGCTACATATTAAATCCTAAACACAACTTTTTTTAAAGATTTGTGCTTTTTCACACAAGTGCAAATAAGCTTTCTCAGAGGTGCCTGGTCACAGTTGTCCTTTCTTGGATGCCCAAATGATGTTCTTTCAAATTCCAGCTTAGTTTTCAACTGGCTTACAGCTGAACCCCATAGGATTGTTTGGCTGATATGATTTGAGCTCCAGCAGAATGCTTGTTGGCTCTTGTTTCCACACACCTTACCTCTGTCATATTTGTCTTCTGTGCAATCCAGCCAGGGACTGCATGGCCATCCATGCAGGGCACCTGTGTCACCAGCTGGGGCTCACAGCCTGACTGACTGCATGGGCATTGTCAGATTGTCAGCATCTCCTGCTTCTCACCACTTCACTCTTTCACTAAAGGTAAAGAAAAAAAAAAGGTCTTGGTGACTGGCTGGATAGCTGGGGAAGATAATAAAGATATGAACTCTTACTGCTCCTCCCAAAAGATGCAAACTAAAGCACCCATTGATCTGGGAGGAACTCATTAGAAAGCCAAAACCAAGTGTTTGCACATCATGTAAAACATCTGCAAGTGACTTCAGCTATAATACATGATGGGAGGGTTTTCTGTGTCCCAGATAGCCCTGAGTTCAACTTTCACCAAAAGCCAAGGATTGCTCCAGGGTGAGAACCACCATCTCCACTTGAGTAACTGGAGGCATCAGGGGTTCAAGGCTCATGCACTGAGGTGTTCTTCTCAGTTTATGTAAAAAGACCCTGCTGTCCTCTGCATCACTGGGCAATATTCTCTCAAAAAGTGGCTTTCCATATTTTCAGAGTTTCAAAAAGTAGTGTTGAAGGTAAGATGGCTGTGTACAGAGAAAGATTATATTCCAATAATCACTTCAAAGAGAATGGGGGGGAGGAAGGCATGTTTCTAATTTCTGTACAAAAACAAAGGAAGTAATTTCTTTCAAGGTTTTTTATTTGTTTTTTCAAATTGCACAGTGCTCAACTTTTAAAATAATAATCATTCTTGACAGCCATTTAATAATTGTTAGTGATCTATAGCTTTATTATAAAGTACTCATCTAATGATGTATTTCCTTTACCCTAAGGGCCAAGTACAAAGCAGGGAAATTATCTCGGTGATACTTTTAATAACTTCCTGTGGGATTGCAAACTCTGGCTGAAGCTGTCTCTGCAAAAGAGTTAATCATGTAATTTCACAGATTAGACAACACAGGGTTACTAATGAGAAACTTCAGTTCAGTGATAAACTCTTTTTTTTTTCCAAGAATATTTTGAGAGGCCTGTAACCTTTGGCTGACACCCAACGAGGCTATTAGTTTAACCATGGGATGCACTACCAAATGTACAAGAGTCAGCAGAACTTTTCCTTCTGAAAATTGCTTGTAACTTTCTGTGAAGAAGCCTTCGAAAGCCCAGAAAGAATAGATGGGAGGGAAAAATCAGGCAACAAGGGGCTGACTTATTGGCTTCCGATAACTGGCATGGCTTCAGCTTCCAGTTTCTTTTCAACAATGTCCGCTCACTATAGCAACCCCAGATCCCATTTAAATGTCATGCTGCCCTCTGTTCTATAAACATGTATCATCCATCACTAAATATTTAGATCTGAATTGTTGGAGCTGAGTTCTGTGCCAGGGGTAAGGGGATTAATTCCTTTCAAGGCCCTCACATGATGGATTTTTCACTGAAGTAAACATCCGAGAAGAGCTCACACTACGGCCATAAAATATATAAATAAAGTTTAAAGTTTAATTAAGTCAACATTATTTAAAGTGGTTGTCATATTTTATGGTGAACTCTCTGTGTTTATTTTGTATGACTCCTCATAAATAGTCTCTCCCTTTCAGACAAAAGGCACGGCTGGGTTAAAGTTAAGGGTCCCATGCATGGTACGGGAAGGAGGATCTACCGGGCTGGGGAGATCCAAAACGCTCCCTATCGGGTCCTCTGCTATCTCGTGTCTCCCTAATGAGCTGAGATGTTGTGCAGACACAGGAAAAGCATGGTGGAGTTTACGGCAGACGTGACACAGGGAAGTCCTTGAGTGGCTATCGGGGCTTGGCGGAGGAAGAGCCTCAGCCAGCCCAGTCCAAGTGCAGGCAGCAGGGAAGGAACTGGGGCTCAGAGGGGGCACGTCAAGAGGGGCAAACCCCAACACCTCCACCAGCAAGGAGGCTGTTCCATGTGCTGGGAGAAAGCTGGCATTGCTCGCCTCCCTAAACAAGTCCCTCAACCCAACAAAGTGTAGGTCCAAGAGGAAAATTTTATTATGCCATTATGTGGCCAAATCCTTGGAACAGAAAAAGTAATTTTAAAGATAAAAGAAAATACATGGAAAAATTCATCAAAGTGATTGTTAGTCAGTGCTGTCCTATAGGGAGGTATTGTAATGCCCTGATAAGGATTCTTAGATAATTTGATAAGCCACCCAGTGAGAAAGGCTGAACCAAATGCCTGAGCTCCAGGTCAAACCTGGGGAAAACCTACATTCAGCTTCTGCATTTCCTCAACTGCCATGGGCTGCTCCTGCCCTTGAGCTGTGCCTCTGCTGCCCTTCTTTATGTTAGCCATGCCTTACATCCCAGTTAAGGGGCTTGTTATTAGAACAAACACAGAACCGTTGTGAGATGCTCATATTTATGAGGGACATGTGCTGTGTAAGTTTGAAGCCTCTTTTTTGCTCTTTTTCTCAGGATTTTCTCTGTCTGTAAAAGGGACTGCATCTATCTCTGAAAGGGGTCTACAAACATTGCCAGGACAGATGACTTCAAGGACAGAACTAGTAGCAGATGTATTAGCTGTGGCAGGAGTTTGTCACTTCTTTTATGAGACTGAGAACAAGACATTTGGTATTTCTTATTCTCACTAATGAAACTAGAATAAACAGCATTTTATGTTGTTTAACCTGCTTCAACTGTAGAGTTCTTGTGACAGGGCTTGTCTTTTACACTGTGTATGCAGTGCTCACCCCAAAAAATGGCCAGTCTGGAAATAGTCATCCATGGCTGCTACTATGCTGCAAACATGCAGGAGAAGAGCATATTCCTCTTTTTGATTCCAGTTATTTCTCTCTAAACTAATTTTTTTTTGCAAATGTGTGAGAAGAGACAGAAAAAAAATGTTGGTGAATGTTATTCCTGTCTCCATGTATGTTCATTTGTCTGGTACCTATTTATCAAGTAAATATGTGCATGGGTATGCATGTCTGCATATGTATATGCACACATACACCTTATTAATTCTGAAATACCCATGTTTTACCTATCAACATGGACAGAGTCACTCAAAGTCAGAAGCACAGGTCATGCCATGTTTGTGAGGGGAAATTCAAGGCATGTTTTGTCCAGACAGAACACATGCAGGAACACAGACTAAACTGTACTGAATTTACCAGACAGTAAATTCTCTTTCTAGCAAATGAAGCCGCATGATGAAAGATCCCTCTGCTTTCATTCTGTATCAGTACTCATTATGTTGCCCCAAAATCTTTAGCATTAGGTAACATGATCATGCTGGAGGTAGTAAGAAATTTAATGAGGTCTTAATCTGCATGACAGGTTAAAAGCTATGAGAGTTTCTAAGGCTCTATGTGGTATAAATGGAGTGCAAACTAATATTATTTGATAAGATAGGAAGAGGCCCAGCTGAAGGGAAAGCACTTCCCTGCAGGCTTTGGACTTTGGTAAGAAGTGAAATTGTTAAAACTGAAAAGATGCAAAGAGAAAAGAAAGAAAGAAAGAAAGAAAGAAAGAAAGAAAGAAAGAAAGAAAGAAAGAAAGAAAGAAAGAAAGAAAGAAAGAAAGAAAGAAAGAAAGAAAGAAAAAGAAAGAAAGAAAGAAAGAAAGAAAGAAAGAAAGAAAGAAAGAAAGAAAGAAAGAAAGAAAGAAAGAAAGAAAGAAAGAAAGAAAGAAAGAAAGAAAGAAAGAAAGAGAAAGAAAGAAAGAAAGAAAGAAAGAAAGAAAGAAAGAAAGAAAGAAAGAAAGAAAGAAAGAAAGAAAGAAAGAAAGAAAGAAAGAAAGAAAGAAAGAAAGAAAGAAAGAAAGAAAGAAAGAAAGAAAGAAAGAAAGAAAGAAAGAAAGATGAATCTTCAAAGTACTAAAAAGAAATGTCATCCTTCCAGAGCAAGCAAACAGTTTTGAAAAAAATATAGAGATGGAAAAAATATTTGAAAAAATTTGATCTTCATTTACAAGTCACTATTTCTACTTTTAATGGCATGGAGGGAAATTCAGCATGTGCAAAGAACTAGCACTAAACTTGTTCATTTTGTAAGGTCTGTCCCCTGTGTTTGTCAGCCACAAAAGTGCTTCACAGGGCCTGAGACTTTCTGAGCTGCCAGAATTGGGAAATGGGAGGCATATATGATTGCGCCAGCATTTGTCACACAAAATATTTATTGCTATGTGCAATGATATTCATGTCTCATAATGTCTGCTGCACTTCCCCTGAGGAGGTTCCCTTTTGTGGGGGCATGAAATCACCACCCTGGGGCTCACACACGGGAAAAGTCCTGCAGAAAGGACTAAGCAGGACTGGCATGCAGGCATTGTTTTGGCCTCACTCCCTGACGTCGGGATGGATTTAGATCCTAACCTGCTGGCTGCACTCCTGACAAGCTGTGTTTTAATACATCACTCTGCCTTCCAAAGGTCAACCAGATAAGCCATCCATAAAATGCACTATTAGTGTTAAATTCCTCTCTTCCCAACTTGTCCCTCCACCTATGGTGTCAGCTGCTTTGGCAAACAGCGCAGCAAAGGCATGGTGTCTCTCCTGCTGTTGGTCTTGCAAGTATGAATGTAAAAAGTCTGTCCCTTAGTGTCTCCCCAAGCTCCTTGAAAGCTGAGAGCACAGTGAAGTAATAACTCAATTTCTGAAATACTAGAGGTGAGAAGAAAATATATTTGTTATTGATATAGACAAATATATACACTTTCAAAGTAAAACCAAAACCAAGCACTATTTTGCCAGTATTTTTAAAATGGAATTTACAGGAAAAAACCATTTCTGATAAGTCAAAGAACCTTTTTTCCCCTTTTGTGGCAGATAGTAGATATGCCAATGCCTTGTTAAGGGCAAATGTCTGCTAAGAGAACAATCCTCTGGAAGGGAGGAAGAGTTCAAGTAATTGTTTTTAATAACAGGAGCATAAAGCTATGAGATGGGGAAGTGGTGATTAGGCAGACTCTTTGTCCAATTAATATTGCATTTATAAATCTGTGTGAAATAGCTCCAGCAAGGAAGACTGATGACAACTTTTCCTGGTTAAGGGATTCATCATGGACTGGAAGAGAAAGGAATATGTCTGGGAAAGCTTATATATGGACATTAGCTCTTAGTTTGGCATAAGTGCTTGTTGGCTGTGCTGTGGATATTAGCTTTCTCTTTTTCCTTGACCACAAATGTGCTCATTGTCAAACAGGCTATATATATTTGTGCAGAAATGTTTATTTTTGACAAATCAACAGTTTTTGACAACAAAATAAAACAAAAAAGCATTTTCACTGGTGATTTCTTGGGCAGCCCTCACAGTCAATGCTCCCAGAATTGGCTTTACACCACCAAATCATTCCCACAAGCAAAATGCGCAGTTCCAGCTACTTAATGGAATTTGCATGTGTATGTCAAGGGGCAGAATTTGGCTCTTGGTCTAAAACACGTGGAACACTTTTTAAAGAGAAAGTAATTCAGCAGTGATGTAAGTCTTTGCAGTTTCCCTGTTTTGTCTCTGCAATATTCCAGTTTTATAAAATGGTATGAATACATGAAATGTATTTGTATTTGGCTTTTATAGCAGTGTGTGACCGTCTAACAAGCTAGGTGACAATATCTCAGCTGACATTTACCAAAACTGCCGTCCCTCAATTATAATCCCTTCATTCCAGTAAAAATTATTGTGATTCTCTGCACTCAGATTGTTTCTTATTTCACTGCTTTCATGCCAAGGGAATTCCAGCAATTTCAGCAAAGCTACCCTGGCATACAACTCATGCAGAGAACTAGTAATCAGACTCTGGAAAGAATCTTGGTCTACTGAATTCAGCAGGAATTTTGCCATTGATTTCCAGGAAACAACATTTCCTATAGAATAAGAGTATCTCTTTGTGTAGATGTAAAATAATAATATCAGATATGCGCAATATAAGTAGTACTTTATATTTCTCTATACTGAAACAACAGAGAACTTTTAATCTTGATTTTTGTTTTAATTCTCACCAGGAAGTATACTTTGGGCTACAAATATATCTGGAGAATTCATCCAAAAAGGTATAAACAAGATAGCTTAAGTCTTATACAAGGCATGCTGAAGTCAAATCTTGGTGTAGCTGACCTAGATATTTCTTCAAGAGGAGTGTGAAAATAAACAGTGAAATGAAGTGTTTAAGTTTTACTTGTTTTTTGGCAAAAAACCTAGTCCTGATTCACCTCTCACTTAATTGTATAAGTGCTATAAACTATAAAGTTAGATCTCATCATCTGGAAATAATAGAAGAATGAAAAAAATACTGTGGAAATTGTAAAGAATTCTTGACCATGAGAAGGCAAACTTGCAGCTTATCAGTTTCTGGTAGGGACTGGCCTTCTCCAAGGTAGAGAGAGGAGATCCTCTGGTGTACTTTGAATGTATTTTCTTTTTTTACTATCTGTGAGTAGACCCACATGTGGGGAGTAAGAGCAAAGAAGAGCTCATGGAGTGATTAAGAGCTCATTGACAAAGCCCTACCAAAGGGCCCACTGGGTTGTCCTAGAAGAAGAGACCAGAAGAGCTTGGCAAGGGGCAGCAACCCAACGAAACCTAAGGGAGGACAAGGTTATTTTATACAAATACACTAAGAAGAAGGAGGAGAAATACTAGGAAGAGGAGAAGTTTAAAGAGTTGAAAAATATTGTCACAAGAAGAAATAGTTATAAACAGTCCAGGAATTAGTTTAGGCTTCAAAGAAGAAGGTGGTTTCTGGGTCAGGTTTACATTAAGGCAGCAGATAAAATGGGAAGGTTCAAGGTGAAGCTGGTAAGTGTGTGCTCTGACTGTAGAAGAAGGGGCTTGTGAGAATCAAGAGTCACTCTGTGGTACAGGGCAAACCTTTTAGTCTCAAGTTTCTTCTCTAAATCAGGACTACTTTTCCTGTTTCAAAAAGCTGGCAATAAGGAAGCCTTATCATCTCCTCCCCTATGAAAAATTACTTTAGCGGCTTTGCTCTGATATCTGTGTAGCCTCAGAAAACCTATCTGCCACCAGAGGGGTGAGGAATTCTGAGGGAAACAGGTATGTCCCACACACATACATGCTCCACTCCTCTCTGTGTCTGGGATGCCTCATATAAAAAGTGTTGACAGCTGCAGTAGGGATTTTACAAGAGCTTGCCATTCATATTCCACAAGGACCAAAAGATCCACATGGGAATATTTAATATAAACAGTAATAGTTTCCCACATCTTTGTTTAGAAAATAGCCTGAGGATTTCTAAACTTTAGAATCGTATTTATTCCAGAAGAATGGTTTCACTTATAGCTGCATAAATCTTTCCTTTGCTTAAATGTAAAGGAAAGATTTTTGCTTGTGTCTGAATATTTAAATACAATATTACAATACCTAATCATACTGCCATACTACTGCCAGATAGTACAGGTAACTCTCACCTTGTATAGTTTTACTTTACAGGGCAAGACCTGATCTGCAGGAACATTATCTGTCTACAATTACAGTGTGAGTCCTGCCAGACTTCCAGGAAACACAGGAGGATTGTTTAATTTTCTTAATAAAACAAGTAATTGGAAAATATTTCCCTGAGATTTCAATGTTGGACTTGCAAAGAAATCTAGGGCTGAAAAATGAAAATCCTGCTTCTGGCTGGGCAGGGCTCCTAATCCCACGATCAGGCTGTGGAGCATAGTACTCTGGAAAGCCCAGCCTTGCCATTAAGTGCCTAAGAAGGAGCTGTTGGATACTGAGCTCTCTGGAGAATCTGCTCTAAAGTGTCCAAAAGGCCATTTCTCTTAGCTTGCCTTTGGAAAATTGTAAATGTGTTTTTGGCCTACTTAGCACTTTTAAACATTCCTAACGTCCTTAAAAAAGCCTACTGCTTTATCACTCTTGTCACTGCTAGCCACAATCTGATATAGCACATGCAACCTCTCCTGGAATTACCAAATGTAGGGGAGGGGAGCAAAAGCTATCTTTATGTTAAGAGATAGCAGTACAGTGCTGCTGGCTTCTAGCACTTGTATGTCAGGCTGGGGAATAGCTATGAGACTGGAGTACCTTTATGTACTTCTTTTTGCCTGCTGATTTCTGACATTTAGCTGGTTGTATGTGTCAGCTCTTCTCCACAGCCATGTGGGCTAAGAGTGCACCAGATATCAACAATTACTGGATAATGGAATGCTATGCATTAGGTATTCTTGAATCACATCCCCCCCCAACATATCTGCATTTTGACTTTCTATTTTCATGTCTGTACTCTCTGAATAAGTTTAAAAATGCTGAAGCTCTTTCCTGTTACATTGGTTGAACAGGAAAGAGCATTTGTGTCCTGTTTTGTTCCTGGAAACAAAAAAAGAATGGATGAAAAACAGAGGTCATAAACTGCTGCAAAAAGCAGTGCCTGTTCTTTCACACTATTCATCTTCAGGAAGTAACTGGTACCTGAATTAACATTCACATGCTAAAATTTCCAGCATGTGAATTCTGAACAGTGTAAGAATTAATGGAAAATTTCAAACAAAATTAATACACCATAACCCTAACAGCTGTATGGACCTGGCAGGTTTTTGTTGTTTTGTTTTGTTTTTAAACTCATAGTGTTTCTCATATTCATTTATTACTGTTTCAAGAAATGACTGATGACATAGATTGTCAAGCGTGTGTCACAGATAACATGGAGTGGCCAGTGTGCATGGTATCATCCAGTTTAAGGGAGAAATACAGAAGCAGAAGAGCCAAGCACTCTTCTGTTTGTAGTTGATGAGACCATTACAAAAATAGAGGGATCACATGTTTGAAGTCTGAGAGAAAAGGCTCTTTTGCAAGCTTGCTGACTTATGGATTTTCTTTCTGAGAGTTCTGAGAAGTGTATTGCTCTGGGCTCTATTCCTTGATGTCAGGAGGGAGGGAACAGAGGTATTAAGACATAAAGAACCTCTTCCACTCTAGAGAGCCCAGAGCTACTTTCTTCCTTTCTACACCAAAGGTAGGTATGTTATGTTCCCTTCAGACAGACACATTAAGGGAAAGCAGCGGATGATGGGCGTCTTCCCTCACCCATCATCCTGAAGAGAACTAAATTTAAGTAGGTTACCTCTACTTAAAATTAAACAGTACTTCATTCTTTACAAACAAAGCCTCGGTTTTTGTACAAACAATGTTTTATATGAAGAGGATCAGAAATTCTTTCTTGAGCTTTCATTCAAAGGATGCATTGTTCTTATTTATCCATTTCCTGGAATACATGAAAGACAGAATAATGCAGCTTTGTGGTACTTTTTAGGAGCTAGGAAAAAACCCCAACCCAAATCAATAAATAATCTAAGTCTATTCTGTTAGATGTTTAGATTCATTACCTAATGTCAGAGTTTGGAGAAAAGAGTTAATTTCCAATTCATTAATATTTACTTTTTCAGTAATCAAATGTGTTATTGGTGCCAAAAGAAAAATCCAAAAATATAAGAAAACATTCACTGAAGGGGCTACTTTGTAAAACTTGGTCAGCATTGAAAATAACTGGTTTCAAACTTCCTTTGTGAAGTGAATCATAGCAAATATATTCTCTTGTTCTAGTGGTTTCGTCTTCTGAAATTGTGGTATAACTGCAGTTTGCAGTAGATAAAGTATCTGTGTGTTCAATACAACTTTTTCTTGATCATGTACTTGACAAAAGTTTTCATAACTGGGCTTAGCTGCTTTGATTGGTTTTATGCTTCCCTTTTGCAGCCTCTCCCCTTATTCTGCACTCTGGACCCTTAACAACTTTTCTTCCAAGCACACCAATATTTATGGTGTGCCCTAAAGGACAATGTCCCTTAAAAACATATTCATAAAAGTTAGTACAATCCTAAAGTACAATGAGTTCAAAAGAAAAACAATCTGGAAATGAGCTTTAAGATGAATACTTTAGAGTCGTTATCTGAGGTACACTGGCAGTCTCTAATGAGACATTTGTAATTTAATTGTGTCATGGAGAAACTATAAATTCCCCCAGAGCCCACATCCAAGTTGTTTTTCTAATGAAGATAAAGTAACTCACATACCAAAAATCTTTTGAATACACTATAACTTCTTCCAAAAAGATAAAGAGAGCCTATATCCTATTTATGTCACTGTACTCAATTGCATAACAGAGCTTACAACAAGTAGGATAGAGGGCAGGAGTCAGTCTATAATAATTCAATACTCTATGATTCTTTACATTTCTCTTTTAATCACATAATAATCTGGGGGAGACCAGTTCATATCAATACTGGAAAAGAAGAAGGAAATAACAGAATTGCAAATGATCATTCTAAAGAATCTTTATGTGTGATTATATAGATATTTCCTCCAGGGAAGAAATTGTTCTAATATTGCATGACTAAGCCATTCCTACATCAGACTTCTATGGCATCTGTATAGATTGTTATACCTAAATTAATAAAAAAATGCTGCCTACGCACTCCAAGTTCTTAAATAAATTAGAGCAAGGTCAACTTTTAGATATGGAAATAACTTGTGCAATTCACCCACTTGATCATAACAATGAGCCCTCTGGGTCCCTCAGCTGGAATGGTGTATTTACTTCTCTTGCAGATTTAAGCAACTTCTTTATGCCATGGCTTTGTTTATTAAATGGTGCAGGAGATAATCTCCAAAGTTCCAACTTATTGGGAGAACTTCCTCAAGCATTGAAAATTATTTGAAATTAAAGCAGCTTGTAAAATCAAACCTAGAATTTAGCAGCTATCTAAGCTTTCAAGTTTTAGGCAAAGTAGGAAATAAAAAGGAGTGGTAAATAGAGGAAGAAGAATAATATTTTATGCTCTAATTCTACAGCAAATATTGCAAAAATACCAAATCCTACAAGAATCTGCTTTTGACCATTTACCTCATTTCTCACATTCAAGCAAGGTACCTTGAAAACTGTGATCAAAAATACAGGACAGGGAGTGATCATTCTTGTATTTCTGTTGTTGTCAACATAAACTCTCTACTCTTTAGGAAAAGGTATCTCACAGTGAAATAGCCTTTCAAAAGCCAATCTGAAATTTCTCACTAAGTCTGTAACATCAGCCTGAGCATCTGAGGCTGCCACCCCTGTAGTTACTGTCTGCAGTGCATGGTCTCAGATTAAAGATATAAAACTCCTCTTAAAAAGCAACTCCAATATATCTTTTTCACATTTTTGAGAACATTTTAGAATTTTTTTCACTCCCAATAAGTGAATCTTTTACTATGCTTTCTCCCATCTGATGATGAGTAATTTTATCAATAAACAGCAATAACAATCAAATAATTAAAAACCCCAAAACCCTCCATCTACAAGATTTTTTAATTGAAAATGAGTTTAGCAAGATCCCTTCCAAACTCCATAAAGAGTATGATAATAATATTTTCCATGAATCAATTTAATTTTCTATTCCAAAGGGTACATACAGATTGAAGTGAACTCCACTGAAACCTGAAACAAGAGAAAATTAAACCATTATGTATAGAATCACAGAACCTTAAAGTAATTTAGGTTGGAAAAGACCTTTAAGATCATCAAGCCCAACCATTTACACAGCACTGCCAAGCCCATCGCTATACTATGTCCTGGTGAGCCACATCTGCAAGTCTCTTAAATTCTCTCAACGCTGGTGACTCAACCACTTCCCTGGGCAACCTGCTCCAATTCTTTCAGTGAATGATTTTGTCCTTGTATCTGATCTAAACCTCCCTTTGTGCAGCTTGAGGCCATTTCTTCTTGTCCTGCGGCTCATTACTTGGGAGAACAGACTGACCCCCACATCACTACAACCTCCTGTCAGGCAATTCTAGAGAGCAATAAGGTCTCCCCTGAGCCTTCTTTCTCTAAGCTAAACACTCCAGACCCCTCAGCCACTCCTGATTTGCAAGATTTGTGCTCCAGATCCTTCACCAGCTCTTTTGCCCTTGTCTGGACGTGGTCTGTCACCTCGTGTCTTTCTTGACGTGAGGGGCACAAAACTGAGCACAGGATTCAAGGTGTGGTCTCAGCAGTGCCAAGTGCAGGGGACAATCATGGCCATGGTCCAGCTGGCCACACTCTTGCTGATACAGGCCAAGGTGGCATTGTCCTTCTTGGCCACCTGGGCACACTGATGGCTCATGTTCAGCCAGCTGTTGACCAGCACCCCCAGGTCCCCTCCTGCCAGGCAGCTTTCCAGACACTCTGTCCCACACTGTAGCATTGCAATGGGTTGTTGTGATCCTCTAGGGTTATGTGAGAACTGGTCAGGAAAGATTACAACTCTTGGACAATTCTGATGTGATTCTTCAATGCCTAATACCTTGTGGAGTCTTGTACAGGCCTGTCTAAGGAATATGGAAGCTGAGGAATGCAATAATGACTGTATTTCATATTAGCTTTTAGTGAAAACAGAAGAATATGCTTTCTAGTCAGTGCAATGTGTTAGGGCTCACATTGCAAATAGCTAAATGAAATTTTAACACCTTAATTTTACAGGAAGCTAGGTTGGACAATACAGTTGCTTTTCAGGCTTTAAAAATCTAGGATTCGTGGAGTAAATATCTGAATTGGGTTCAAGTGAATGGAAACAAGTTCTAATGCAGCTGGAATGGATAGGAATTTGCAGGAAATACAGTCCAGTATACACCAGAAAAGGAATGGGTTGTTTCAAATAAAAGTTTGTGTGACTTGTTGCTAATTCCAAAGAAAGAGGTTACAGCTTGCAGATGAGGCATGGGCTGTAAACTATTCAGGATGACTTTCATTGCTCAGAGGGTATAATTAAAACTATGAAGCAAACTGCCAAAATCTACAATAGAAGTGAATAGTATACACCAGGTCAAAAGGGATCTGGAGTCATTTCTGGAAGAAGAGACAGTGCACAGCTGTTAGCTTGAGTTTTTAAGGGTGAAGATGATCAGTTACCATATGAATTGATTGGTATTTCCTGGACATGTTCTGTTAGAATTAAAAGTCTTCTCTTGGAGCTTCATGTGTCATTGTTTGTTTCTGGCAGCTGCACCCACTCAGAAGCAAATGTCTTCCATTGACTGGAAGTGTATATTGATGCGCAAAATTTCTGAAGGTATCAGAGAAAATACCTTTGTGTGAAGGAATTTTCCTGATTTTTCCAGGACATAATTCAGATCAGACAAAAAAAGTATGGGTACCTAACTCCACAGTTGGGAGTTTTACCTAGTGCCTAGATCTGGGAGCATGGATCTAACCAATTGCATAAACATGTCTATGCAAATAATGTCCAAACAACTGCATGCGCCCTTTCAGTCTGACTGGCTGTACAGTCTCTGTAGTGTAATGTACCTGTAAGAGAAGGGATTACCACTTCTGTGACAATTATGAAATCACTAAAACAACTGATGTGACTTTGAAAAGTGTATTTCCATACTGCTGGCACAGAAGAAGACATGCTCTCAAGGAGGAGGTACTAGGGTGAAAAGAAATTTTAAGCATTTGGATTTATTGGAGTAATTCTTGGAGCCCTCTGTATTAACTGAGGACTATGAAGCCCTGCTTGCTCCATATCATGCCTTGGGCTCCCACTTATCTGGAGCTGCAAATCACTGCTGCACCTCTTCAGCAGGGCTTTCTTCAGGAGACATAAGCAGCAGGTCTGGGGGAATTTGTAAGCCTGGGTCACACCCACCCTTTCCACTCTCTTTAACATGGAGCAGCAACTCACTTTCACAGCACCAAGCCAGGGAGACCAAGGGTGGAAGCCGAAGTTTTCTTGAATACTGAACAAGTTACCTGGGACACAACTGCAGTACAACACGAAATCTGCTCACACCAGAGCAGCAGCACAAAGAAGGTCCTAGGCTTCCTCCGCTCTCACTGGCACTGTGTACCCAGCACAAAGAGGAAACATTTACTTCTGGCTTAGTCCCAAATTTGCAGGGCCCTGGGAAAAAGAAGTATCATGCAGAAACAGCTTCTGTGGATAATCCTGGTGCTATGCAGCCACTCTATTTTATACCTCTTTACTCAGAGGAGTTTATAAAATTTACGTCATATTAGTATTCAACCTATATATGGAAAAAGCCCATGGATAACCAATTTTACTCCTAGACTTTTTTTCAGTATAATCTGAGTCATCCTTTTCAGATGTAGGAGAAACAGAAATTCTCATTGGAATAGACCCAGGGAAGTTGCCTCAGTCTTCTCTCCACTCCCTCACAGGTTTTCCTAGGCTCTCCATAAATATAGCAGGACATTGTCCATACTTCAAAGGGGTTTTACGCTAAATATTATCAGAGATTTAACAGAAATCCAAATGTTTCAAAATTTTCCTGCTTCACATACCACATGGATTACTAGTGGCACAGCTCTGTTTGGTGCAACTTGAACTGCACAGGTTAAGACTCCCATGGGGGTGGGTCACATGTAGAACCATTGAATGCTCTCAAGGATTGATTTTTAAAGGACTTTGTGATTTGTGCAAGTGCTTCTGTCCCTATTTTCTATCTACCAACTCTTCAAATATACTGTTACTGACTGGAAGAAGACACCTCAGAGGGGCAAACAACAGAAATTACAAATTGTGTTGTCAATTATCAGCTGGGTGACTGATGCATGACTGTTATGCTGAACTGAGCCCTGGCTTTTAGTCATTGCAGTTGGCTTGAATCAGTAAGCCTTCCCATTCTAGCCCTATTTACAGAATAACTTTTGTAAACAAGACACTACACTGTGTATGTATTTCCCTGATATTCATTTATCATTCCTTATGCCCAGAGATTTAGTTAATTGTCTTTAGTGGTTCATGACTGACCCTTTATGAAGCAGATGAAATCTAAATTTCCTTGGAAACACCTGGCAAACTTACCATTAGCTTGAATAGAGCTGGGATCAGTTTCCCATCACTGGGATTTTGAGGATTTTTTGTTTGTTTGGATGTTATTTGGATTCAATATTTCCTGTTCATGGCATGTCTATGAAACATTTTCTATTAAGAAAATAATTCTTTTAATAAGCTTTGGTACTTACTTTAAACTACAGTTTCTTTTATTTTTTAGAAAAGTATTCAATGGAAAATGTTCAGGTCTTTCTTCTGCACTGAATTCACCAAAAAAAAAAAAAAAACTAAAAAAAAAAAATAGAGAAGACCTGTAGAAGAGACACTAAACTACTGCAAAGAGACTGAGTGTTTCTCTGGTCTTGGTTCCATTTCAGCTCTAAACATTCTGGCAAATCTTGTATCTTAAACACTTGGCCCAGCGCCTTGGCTGAAGAGATGTTTTTGTGTGTTAGGCCTCCATGTTTAAAAATATATTTGTGTCAACACCAGGTGGCTTTGGTTGTTTATTGATCTCACAAAGAAAAGATCCTACCAAGTCTTCTAATACTTAAAAACCTTTGCAATGAGAAAGTTTTCCAGATATGGTTCAAGCTCCTAAATTGTCACAAGGAACATCAGTACTATTTTATGGAGCTGGTATTATATGATGGTAAAACTTTACTTAGAAGGATTAGATTAATCTTCATTTGGAAGTGCTTGATTTTGGTACTCTTGTATCCAAGACTGTTAAGTAGTTTTTGTTTTGTTTTGTTTTTAAATCTTCCTTTGTTAGTTTGTCCATAGAACAGAGAAATTGAACAATTCTGAAAAAGCAGTCTGGAACAGCAGTCCAACTTGATAGGGCATTGAGATTAAAAGATCTACAAGAATACTCTTTTTCTGAAGGGCTGATGTCAATCCTCTTTGATTTACAGTAGTTACTTATTTGTCCATTTTAACCATAATCAGGGCATCTATATTCCTACCTGGGATTTTCTGATCTAGAAACCAAGTACAAAAGAACATGCTTCTTTGTGGAGATGTCTGATCTGAAGGTAGACTGCACACATGCATTAAATCTGATGCTTTCAAAGTACACCAGATTTTGTGCCTAAGTGTAAATGAGCTGTATAGATCAAGTGCAATTAAACTGATACTGCCAGGAGTTGTTGGAGTCACTGGGAGGACTGGTACAGCCAATCTGCTCTTGCATGGCCAAGGAGGCCCAGGGCTCTGAAGAGCGAGACGCCTAGGTAGGAGGGAGATAAGATTCCCCTGGCCTCAGAGATGCCCAGGAATCCTGAGCAAGTCCAAAATTCACTATTATTTTTCCTAGACAACACTTCTGGGTGAGTTTTCATGGTGGCCTTGCTCGCTGCAGTGCTCAGAGTCTCCTTGCTGGGCTGATGTTTCTGGGGACCTGTGAGGCTGTGCCTCATCTCCTGATCTCCTCTTGAGTGAGTGGGGTTCACAGCTTTCTGCTCCTGTGATCTGCTGAGGCTCATGGTGACTCCCCAGTTGCTTCTCTGGGGTGGGGATTAGGCTGGTTGTCTTCAGCATGGGAGTTTGTCTGTTTGTCAAGGGCCCCAGAGTGCTGCAGGAGGAAAACATCGGAGCTAATGCACACTGTTCTTTTTCTATATTTCTTCCACATGATTGCTGGCAGATGTGACCCGTGACAAATCCTTGAAATATAGCTGTGCAGACAGAGATGGGACAGATCCAAGGGTAAAAAGCCTGTGCTTGGGAGATGCTGTGCTGTGACAGAATGCATGAGTTCAGATGTATCTCTCTCCCATCTCATGTTTGCCATTGCTTACTTAGAGGAAAGAAGAACTGCTAAAGAGAGCGGCTGGGCAGGATTCATTTCCTTACTCCCAAAATCTATGGAGAGGGGAAACACATGCTACTCCAAACACTAAAGCTCTCCTAACAATATGGATCATTTGAGACTGAGGAGTGGAGCTGAAATGACAGAGATAGTTTGTGCCAGAAGTGCATTTTTTGTGAATGCTGAAATCCTGACATTCCTGGCTAGCCCAATATAAATATGGCCACCCAAGTGCTGTGCCATTACTTGAGTTCATCTGCAGAGTAGCTGTTATGTGGTTTCTTTGGCAGTCCAGTGATTCCTTGAACTGAAAGAGAACCATGGCCTCGTTCTCTGTGGCTGCTGTGTGGGGGCCAGCGTTATGAAAAAACCCAAACATGCCATGACCCTGTGAGAGCACATGGGCCTGCACATCCCTGTCAGCGTGTGGCAATTCAGTGCTTGAAGATTTCCTGCACTGGAGCTGGCCTCTGTCCTCCCTGCCTGCAGGGCTACAGTGAGACCTGACCTGGGAACTGATTTCCCTGTCCTCCCTCCTAAAAGACAAACAATTTCTCACAAGTGTAACGAGAGGAAGAGGCAGCACATTTATATTAAGATTGCACTTGGCTGGGTGTGTTAATGCTTTCTTTCTAAAGACTGGACTGGGCACATTAGTAACTAGGGCAGGACAAAGTTCAGTTTGTATGATGCCAAGAGGGCTGTGGGGGAAGATGACCTGGAGGCTGATACTGAGGCTCCTCCCTGGGAATTTTATTTTTTTAATATTTGCAGTTTGTCGTAATCTTGTCCCTCCCAAGGGAAATAATTTGCTCCACTCAGGACATTTCATAAGACCCAAAGAGAAGTTCTTACTTTGCTGAGAGACAACAGAGAGGAATAAACACAATATCCCATAACAGCAAAGAAAATGTCATAAATTTCTGTTTGGATCCAAGGCAGGAATTTTTCCAGAGAAAGAGGAAGCCTCCTCTCTATTAAGATCTGGCAAAAGAAAATGCCAACACCCTTCTTTGAAATGAAAAGTGGCAGAAGTGAAGTGGAACTCATGGGCTCTGGCCCTCCTTCAGGTGCTTGCCTAAGCTTTTTACACTACTCGGGAGTATTTTAGTCTCTTCTGCCATAATATAGGAGTCAAATATCAGCCCACACTGTTTTTATGGTTAATGGATTGTACTGCTGCACTGTCAAACCTCAGGGGTTTATTAAACACAAACCAGTGTGGGAACAGGGGAGTGAAGGGAATTTCACTGTCTCAGACTAGTGAAAAGGCAAAATTTAAAGATTATCAAAAGTATTTAGAAATGTATTTAGAATTTTAAAAATTCATTTTTTTAGGCCCAAGTTCATTACATCTTTGACACTAAACCCCAATAGGGATTAAAAAAAAAAAGAATTAACAGTAGTTTAGGTGTCAGGACTGCAGCATGGCATTCAGAGGTACAATTCACTCTTTGTAATTAGGGCTGACACTTCTGAGCTGCTTGGGCACAAATTAAATCTGCTACTCGGCCAGCAAGTATTTGGGGTGGAGGCAGATGACACCTCACCATAAAGCCCCCACAGGCAAGATGAAATGCTAGCAGGGAGCCCGGGCTTCTGTCCATTCTCACAGCTTCCCTGGCTGGAGCAGGGCCAGCCTTTCCAACCTCTGCCTACCTTCTTCAGTCCAATCCCATGGCACTTTCTCTTTGTTCAGTGCTGTGCTGCAGCCTTGAGATAATGGAGAGGTTGCCAGAGAGAACAGGGCCAGCTCAGGGCCTGCTTTGTTGTTCTCCAGCACCAAAATTTCACTGCCCATGGTCCTTCCAACACACTGATGTCCAAGAGGGCCATGTTGTCCAATGGCAGGGTGTCAGGACTTAACTGCAGGTTGCTTTTGGACTTCTGAGGCTCCTGCTCACCACCTGGTCATCAGCAAAGTCTGGCCTAATCTGAGCCCCTCAGTGATGTCCTCACCTCCAAGGTCCCAGTCAATGTAGAAAATGCTCTTGCCCCCAAAAGAGATGAACACGAGCATGTCAAAAATATCACATCTATGCAAGCAGGCATGCAGGTATGTAAGGATATGCATAAGCTTCCTCTTTGAGAGCTGTGCTGGGGATGGAAAAGTTTGCAGGCCCTGCAATGGAGCAGTGCCATCAGGCGAGAGAAAAATAGAAAAGTACAGCAGCTGCAAATCCTCATACAACATCTCACTTAAAATGTCATGTGTGCTACTTGGTTTAAATTGTCACCCCTCCAGCAACCACAAACAATGCAGAAACAGCAGATGTGTTTTCTATTTAGAATTAAACAGTTTATTTCAACCACTGTCATTGTTACAGAGGGAAAATAAATAAATATCCATGTTAATGTAAACTTCAAAAGGTACTTTCTGGCATGAATGGCTATTCTGAATCCAGATTTCACTGAGAAAACTAGGATTTGACCATAGATTTATATTTAATTATTTTTATTATTTTTCTAATAGGGATGCTGGCAGCTCAGCACGTAGTAAAACTTAGACTGGTCAAAAAGATTTTTTGGCCAGATATAGCATCCAATAAGTCATGTCATTTGGACTTAATGGTCCAGAAAATTTAAGTAAACATCATAAATGTCTTTTGTTATTAAACTTTCCATTGAAACATTTTGTTTAACTCTTTCTTAATGGAGAGTAAAGATGACATTTGGGGCATATATTTACCCACATGATAATCTGAGAGTCACCGCATTGAAATGAAAAGATTGGCCATATTCTCAACCTAGTTAAGCACTCAGCAATTAAAATGATAGCTGGTGTGAGCATGTTTTCCAGAGAAGTTAAACTAATGATGAATTTGACCTTTAGAGGTCAAGGTCAATTTAGTGTACAACTCTTAGTTTTATAGTTCTATCCCTACTTTGTAGGGGCAAGAAGCATCTGAAGCAAGAGTGACCATATGAATATTATTACATCCTTTTTTGTTTTTAAGAGGAGACACTCTTTGTAAGGGCTGTTGCTGAGTAATGTGGTTGGGATAGGCGTTAGGAAAATACAGTCGTTTTGTAGAAAAAGTAAAAGTACAGTTTCATTTAATCATCAGTGCCCTCTTACATCAATGCTTACATTTAAGACACAAAAACAAAGCAGAACTCTGTCTAGTTGTGAATATATTTTGTCTAAATGAAGCTTGATTTGTTTCCACAGCCCAAGGAAGGTTCCAAAGCTGAGTATCACTGTGTTCCTCTGTGTGTGACATGGCCTTCACCAATACCTTTCTTGTGTTTGATTTGCAGCCAATATTTTAGGACCTCACCAGCCAGCTTGTTTCCAGATTTTATATTTTCACAAAGAGTTTTTTGTCTTTAGGCAACCAGAACCACAAATGTTGCTGCTACTCCTCCAAACTGAAACGGGCAATAGAGGGGCACGTGTGACCAGCAGTCAGCTGCAAAGCTTTAACTTCCAGTAGTAGATTCGCTTCTCACTTCTCTGAGCAATTGCCCCTAAAATTGAGATTAAATTGCCTCCCTTTATTACTTGAATATACTGGTCAATAGAATTTCTGTGTATGAGGTACAAACACTTTATTTTCTCATCTGCCTCTGTTAGCTATCCTGAGGAGAGGTAACATGCATGTAGGCAAGGGCAGAGCTGATTTCAAGGAAGCACTCTTCTGATCTCATCACTGCTCACTGAAGTTAAATCTGCAAAAATTAGTGAAATCTCTTGGAATTAAAGCATCAAGGCTTGGCTGTGCTTTGGGCATCTCTGTTAGTGATTTTCTGTCAACCAGCCAATTTGTCTGTCTTAACTCCTTTTCTGGTTTATGTGACCTGAATATAGATCAGAAAGAGTTTTCTGAACATGATATTGCACCTGAACAGTTCTACTGAAGCAAAAGATCTGGATCAAGATTCCTGAATAATCCATGGGCAGACAATTTCAATGTGCAATAACAATATCTACGGGAGGAATTACACAGAAAAACGTAATATTTAGTTTCTGCCTTGCATTTCTACCAAGCTAATTTTCAAGTGTAAATGATCCCACAGAGATTACATATTTACCCAGAGGACGAAATACACGCCTTTATTTTAAGACTGAACAGCACAATTGAAGAAACGTAATAAAAATGGAATGGACACAAATCTGTTACTAAATGGAACTGAGGAGCTTAATTAAGTGCATCACTGAACAACAAAGGCCTTTGGTTCTTAACACCACCTTAACTGTTCATACTCATAAACATCCATAAAATCTTCTAGCAGTTGGATTGTATGTTTGCACAGATATCCGTTTGTTTCTATATTAATATTATTCTGCCTTCCAGCATTTACTGGGCTAAAGTTTGAGTGAAGGCTTGTGGGGAAAATTACAGTTAAAGAGACAATGTATTTTTTTTATGCTTCTGCACAATTTAAAATTGATTTGCAGCAGTCCAGACACTTGAGCAGATAAATCTGAAGCCAGTATAATTTTCTTATTGTTTGCTTTTCTTTTCATTAATCCTTATATGAGATCATTTTAGCTCTTCACTCTTTAGGGATCTTGAGGTCAGACCAAGGAAGCTTCCAAAGCAATATGAAGTTCATACTAAAACAATTCTATCAGACAGAAAAGCCAAATGCTAATGTTATCTACATGTCAGAGAATATGGATAAGTTCTTACAGCATTTCTTTGGCAAAATGGATTTGCTTCCTTACTGCGGAAGTCATGCTATTGCTATTAGTCTCAACAGAAACAAAACCAGATTCTGACTCAACTGTTTCTCTTTCATAAAGGGAAAAAAAAGACTTTTAAGAGCTAGAGAATAAGGAAATGCAAATATCTGATTTGGTTCTTTTCCTCTTTGTGAGCTGCCTGGGAAAACAGATTATTTGCTGAGACTATTTTATTTTCTTAGCTTGTTTGCTACATTGAATTATGCAATTATTTATGCCTTTTCTAGAGATACTTTGGCATATTTAACTGTGCAACAACATTTATTCTAATAGAGATCATGCCAAAGTTTGGCTGTCTTGATTCAATGAATAATTCTGAGACTCCTGTTTCCAAGATCAGCACAATTCATTATGCTGTACTTGACTATTCTGCGATATCAAATAAAACATTTAATATTGCTTTTACATCCTTTTCTCAGTTAACATGGATGGTGGCAAATTTGTTCAGCAGAAAAAAAATCATGACTGTAAAATTGGCCAGTCTCAAGTTTATTCAGTTTTTTTTTTGGTGTGTGTAATAAAGCAAACTAATTGGTAGTAGATCTGTAGCTTCAGACTTACTGAGCTTCTGTCTCAATACAGGGTGCTTGCCTTCATGCAGGTCAATCATACTTTGTTGAAATCATGCCAAATAGATAAAGGTATCTGTGAGGCAGACTTAAGGGGTAAGACAACTTTATTCAATGTAATCTTTTTTTTTCATTTTATTTTAATAACTTTATCAATATTTTAAGACAGATATAAGTATTAGGATTCCCCAAGCGCCTTCTTCAAAGTGTTTTTCTCTGCGGTGAGTGACTGTCTTAAAATAAGGGCAAGAACTGCTTTCACCACTGCAGTGTTTTTTCTCAGGAAACAGAGGATGAAACCTTTGCTTTCCACCTGGGAAGATAGGATCTTCACCCTCACACCAATACTGAAATAACTGCTTAAAATTCTGGTTTCCTCAGAATCCTGAACTTGGAATCTTGACTCATCTTGCAGCCTCTTTCCTAATTTCAGCCTTCTGTATCTTCCTTTTAGGGACTGTAAGCATCCCTTCCTGGCAGGGCTGACAACAGCCATCACACCCCTCACTTGCTTCTCATATCAAGAGGAACTCTGCTCAAGAATAGAAATTTCCCTTACATTGAAATGGGTGCCCAGACAAGGCAGAGAGAGCAGAGCCCTATCCACCTCCTAGGAATGAGGCAGGATAGCAAGTCACAACTTATACTGAATATCTACTACCTCCTCTTAAAAAAAAACAAAGAACATGATTTGGTTCTGATTTCTTTTATAGACAATTTTAAGTCAATTTAACCAGACATCTTAAGATATCTTTTTCTTCAGCTGATGAGGGGAAACAAAAGTTTCATGATCATTTCTGTCTAACCACATGCACCTGTCACAATAAAATATCGGCTTTGCAATGGAGGAAAATGCCCCTTGTGAGACAAGAGAAGACAAAGTTAAAGGAGATGAAAGTAGGAATAAGGAAGAAAGAATGAAAAGACTTCAGTGGTTAACATTTTAAAAATATTCAGTGTAGGAGGTGAAAACAAGGGACGATGCCTATGATGATGGCACTTGTCATCCTATAAATAAGGTTATGAAATGGTTTTGTTATCAAATGATCAAGTTAATTAGACCCTAGTGTAACACAGTGATACTTTTGGGATGGTTGTATCCTGTGATTATGGCAGGTCAGGGTCATTAAGAACCCCAAGGCAACACCTATATTTTCCTGAGTTTCTTTCACTAATGGGCAAACTCTATTAAGACTGCTTAAATTGAAAATAAAAGAATTTTTGTCAAGACTGAACCTTATTTTGCATCTTTCAAAATAAGGCTTAGCAATGCTCCAATGTCTTTCAAAATATGAATGGAAAGGGAAGGAAGTTCTCGGTGTGAACAGTATAAAAAAAGCTGCCTCAGACAGATCTCAGTCAAGAAAGAAGAATTGCCCTCTCAGTCTGGCTTTCTGGTGGCTGCTGTGGGTAATTGGCATTTTTTTTGACATTAACTTCTTGTAGTTTGCTCTAGGCCTTTGTCATTGATTTGTTGTACCCAAGCTTTTCAGTTATATATATATATATGTAAGTACTGCAGCAGGAGAATTCTGTTTTACTCAGCTTACTCCATGGTCTGACTGAGCTTTGTTTCTCAGCATCTGGCAAGCCATCATCACTCCATGAAACATTAGCAACACCCACATCAGTCATGACAGATTAGGCACAGTGTTAGGATGGTGTTCATTGTGTCTCGTTTTTCAGGAAGGTTGGCCTCAAAATGAGCTTAGAAATACATGCAATTAATGGGTATGGCAACATAGTGAAACATTTAGACTGGCTGGCCTGACTGGATTCTTTTCCTTAATGAAATTAATATTTTGGTTTTTGTTGCCATTTTCACCCATTCCATTCAGACTATGACCATGTCACTTATTGTATTTTTGATTGGCATTGTGCAACATGTTAACTGTGGGGTCACAGGTATCTCTGAACCAAGTCAAAGTAGGCAGTGACTTCTTTTGGACATTATCCTGGTATAAAAAATGCTATCCTTGCTATTAGCATAAAGATGCTCCCATCAGAGCTAGTAAAATCTTGAAAGAGTGAAAGAAGTGTTAATTCCCAACTTGATACCTCTTCAGCTTTAAGATAGAGCGCTCTATCTGGGGTGAAAGGCCTGCTCAATGTCATGGCTTCAGAGCTTACTGGAACCTGTTTAGCTTTTTAAAAGCTCAGGGAAAAATACTGTTTCATTGCTAAGTAGACCACTGAGGGACACAAAAATGATAAGATGAACCTCTGACTTGGAAGACTGATCTTCCACACATCAATTAATTTCCATATGTTATTTTTCATTTCACTGTTTCTTTATATATATAATGTTGAACACTAAGTAGAATCATTATTTAAAAACGAAGTAAACCAATTACATTTTGTACTTTGCACAGAGTTATTTGTGCAAGAAAGACTTCTTATTTCTTTGTGCATATGAAATACAAATAACCTTTCCATCTGGGTAAAACAGTCAGGGACAAGAGATCCTTGAGTTGGCATGTAAAACGAAAAGGAAGGGGAGAGAAGCCAGAGGAAGTAGTCCGGTATTGTTTAGTCACAGCAGCAGCAGCCATCCCACAGGAAGCATCTCTAGCCAAATGGGAGAGGGGTGGTCCCCTTTCCAATGCTCTGACCCTTGCAGTGCTGCAGACCTGTCTGCAAGGTGTTGGAGCCAAGGAATATGCTGCTCAGGAAAGCCTGAGACATTGGAGCAAAGGAGTGAATGGCAAAATGCGACTGCATTTGCACGGGGCAGCGAAATCTGGCAGGCTTGGTGCTGTCTTGGAGGGGACTGACACGATGCAGATGGGCAGTAAGCAAACAGCTTCCAAATGCCTGATCTCAGCCAGCACTGCAAATTTCACTGCTCCTTTAGTTCACGAGGACTTCTTCATTGCAGCCTTCCTTCTGATTCACTCAGGTACCATATGCCAATCAAACAAAGAATCTCTGCTTGTCGCTTACTAACACAGCCCATGTTAGACAAAACAGTCAGCCAGATACAGATGTGTGCTCCCAACAAAACTAGACCATGGGCTTTGCCCCACACTCAGGAGGAGGATTCTTCAGTAATGTAATAGGGACAAACTAAATCTGTGTTTGGTTTTTAAAAAGAAAGCAAAATTATGCAGATGTAGAATTTTGTGAGACCAGATGGATTATATCTGGAAGTGTTTATCATTTTCAATGTTCTGTAGCCAGATGTTGATGCACAGGCATTGCTGGTTGCAGCCATAGGAAGCTGTGTTAGAAGGACACTCTCTAACCTTTGTTAAGAAATTACAATGTTTTGATCCGGTTAAGATCAACTATTAGTACAACCGCTGCTGTAAACTGTTAAAAAAATAGGAAACAGATGCACAATAGAAAGAAAGCTATCAGCCAGAGCATTCCTGATCTTTTCATAAAATGTAAACTTAAATACTTTGTGTCCTTTAATGAACTGCTATAGAACAACTTTAGTAGTCAAAACATTTCACAGGATTACACAAATGCAATTTGTCATTTATTAATATTTCCACATAAGTGATATCCCCGGGGAAAAGGGCACAGAGGTGGCACATGCCAGGTGATAAATGTAAAGTGTTTCTGTGGCTAGAACTCTACACAGATCTGATATTGGTAAGACTGATGACATTTTGATTGTAGGAAAGCAGCAGCTTTTATCCCTCAAATAGACTGTGCCTGTGTTTGCGGGGCAAGGAGCATCCATATCTACATTATGTGGCAACATCTACAAATGATAACAAGTGTATGTTAATTGATCATGTTTGCAGGAAGGATGACTGAAGTAGTGCTCAGAAATTGCAAATAGAGTAGAGATTTTTCTGTGGAAGCCCACACTGCTGCTGCATTGAAGAATTAACTCTGCTTTTCAATTATTTTTTTTTCACTTGTTGCACAACTGAGTGATCTGGTCCTGCTTCATTTTCCTAGCTGAGAATGGTGATGAGTGGCGGGCCTATGCTATTGCAATGTCTGCTGTCCTCCTCAGAGCTGTGACTTCTGTGTCAGAGGAAGAATAGAGATGGATGAAGATCCTGAAGTAAGAAAATCATCTGAGTTCCCCAGGTCTTCCATTCTTTCTGTAAAACAAGGATTATAAAGCTGTTTATCTCCTGCTTATTTTTCAATTTAATAAAAACAAATAACGATAATTATTTTCTAGATGTTTTGAAATTTAGTCTAGTCAAACCAGAATTCTTTCCTTCAAACCACTTCATGCAGATAGACTTGATACTTTGAGCAAATTGAACAGCTGGGGAAAACACAAGTTAAAAATGGAAAAAATGGAAAAAGAATGGAAGGTATTTCTTAATGTGTTATGGAAACCAAGTCAGAAGGATCCCTACTTACAGCAGGGCTCTTTTGCAAAACATTTCTGCAGAGACATTCAAATTGCTGCCTGTCTTGCCCATTTTCTTGCATAGCTCTTGGAGAAAAGCAGTGAATCGCAAACTGTGATTGCATTTGCACAGGGTAGCAGTCCTGCAGGCTTGGTGCTGTCTTTGAGAGGACTGACGCTGTTCTGCCCATGCTCTTGCAGACTGGGGAACAGCTGCAGACAGGCAATGGGATGGACAAGGCAATCTGATCTACATAGTACCCCTAGGTTTCCTTCATCGTCTGAATGGCTCAGGGAGAAAGGTAAACCCAACAGTCATAGGTATGACTGCACACGGTGTAAAATGATTTCAGATAGATTTAGAATAAATACCAGTAGAGGGAAGTTCAGAATAAGATGATTTTTTCTCTTTCTTGGCACATAGGCTCGGTTACCACACTCCTGGGTAATTTGCATCTTAGGTAAGTAGTCCCAAGGTAATTCAAGCCACCATCCCACAGCATAACCATGGAAGGGACTGACCATCCATGTATCATACACTTAATGGAGGGGGTCTCACAACCACTCCCTTGTTGTGAATTGTCCCAGTTGATTCACATTTTAAAAATGCTGTTCCTCAAACAGAGTAGAAGTAGTTTGTTAAAAACATCAGACTCAATTGCTGCCCAACAAAAATAACACTCTCCAAGCTCTCCTCCCCATTTACCATGGTCTCCAATGTTTATCAAATGAATTCAGCACAACCACAAACTGTTTTTTTTTTCCTTTGTCTTTTTCCCAGATTAAATGTGATTTGCACATGGAGCTAAGGGAGGGGATACCTCCTTTGCATATATTTTAGCAACCAAATAGTTTAGTCTTTTGTTCACAAACAAGCTGCTGCTTCTCTTCTCCCTGTCCTTGCTTTTGGAGGCTATCCCAGATCTCAGCTCATGCTAACCAGAGCTATTACATCTGGCACTGTCCCTGTGATTGCTCAGGCAGCTGGAACAAGTTAGATTGCATTGTTTCCTATGACTTCCCCTTGCATATCAGTTGCCATTACTCCATCCCTGCTGGAGCACTTTTCCATGTATGTTCTCTCCTTCTGTTCTATGCAAACTGCCAGAACTTTTCACAGTTTCTTCATTTCCACTGTGAAGCACAGAGAAGACCAAACACCCAAAAGCAGATGCTAAGGAAAATGTAGCATAGGCTTCTGACCAAAGCAATACAGATTGCAACTAATGCTGCTGTCCTACTGTATTTCCCTGTTCAAGAAGTTCCCTGCACTTCTCTTCCCTGAGGGAGGACAACATGAGATGCTTTTCAATCATTCTTTTTTTTTTTTTTTTAGTTTACAATTCTGGACACTTCCAGTGGCCTAAACCCCAGGTCATGTAAAACAGCAGTGATGTTAGCAGAAAGGTTTTGGCAGGCAATAGTTTGCAAGGGGAAGCTCTGTGAGACTGTTACATACACAAAGTGCTCATTCTCTTGAGAGTGCTGATATGAAGCTGTATCCATGTAACTCCAGCCTGGGTAAGCCATCTTCTCTGTCCTCCTGGAGAGCTGGAATGAATCAGACACGGATTAATTTCCACGATAAGACACAGTCACCAATTCATATTTCTCTTGTGCTGTCATTTACATTTTTCTCCTTTCCAGCCAGGTGTGGCTGCAGGTCAGAGACTGAGCCTGTGCCCGGGTGAGCTTTGCAGCTGGTGCTGCCATAGTTCAAGTTATTGTTTCTCTGTGACAATGCCACTGTCTAAAAGCCATTTCATCACTCCAAATCACATCTCTGGACTATCCTTCATGTCACATGTTGTTTTCTCCTAGTTGCCCCATGAGCTGTGGGTTGGAATTTATATTTTCTAATTGGAATCATGTATGGTTACAAAAGAAAGAAGGCATTGCATTTGACATAGCATGGGTAATGTGGAAGACATATACATTTTTATATAAAGTACAGATACAGTCTAGCCATTAATTTCTGGTCCAGCTCTGGATTACTATTGTTTATTTGTTAAGTGCCAACTATGTGCTCAGAGCTGTGGAAGACTCAAAATGAAGACAATCCCAGCCTTAAAAACTTGGATCTTACATTCTCCAAAAGTCAAAAGAGGGTTTAGATCAGGTGTTCCAGTTCAGGCTCATCCTCATTATGAAGTGGTGCTGAAAAAATCCAGATGCTTAATAAAGAATTGCTGCATTTTCTTGTAAAAATGTAGCATTTATTGTAAATGACTACTTCTTCTAATGAATATTTTGGAAGTGACGTTCATATAGAGAAACTAGAAAGTGCAATAAATTGCATAGGGGTTGCCTGATGTTTCTGGAGACTAAAAAGAATGGAAACTCTTGGCCAAGATGATGAAAAACTTTCAGACAAGCAGGGGAGTGAGTGCCGACATGGTGTAATCTTAGGCATCCATTAAGGACTTTAGGCTGTATTATCTGGGTAAGTGCTGGACAGACATGGAGTGAGGTACCAGAGCCTGTTACAGCAAATGAGTGTTAAAACTGTGAGAACAGCAAAACTCCTATGTTGATATACACTGGTATGAACTGAGGATGCTTCTTTTTCTAGCCATTCTTCCTCGGGGAAATAATATCTATGAGAAGAGTGACCTACCTGTTCTTGAAGTGGGTAGGTGGAGGGCAGAGGAAGGTCAGGAAGGAAGGGGTTAACTTTCTGGTGGGTATGGCTGGGTTAACACTCAGTTCTTTGTCCGAAGCACATCAATCCTGTGTACTGCATTGCTCATGTGTGAGATGAAATACTGAGCCATAGAAAAGTGGCACAAAACGTGTTTGTGTATGTGCGTAGCTTTTACCTTCCCCTAAACCTGCACCTCTGTTCCTGTGGGACTGTGGGCCTCAAACACCTTGCATTTAACATGGAAAACACTCACAGTAGTTGACAGGAGGTACACACTTTTCACATGTGTAACCTTCTTTAACTAGAAGCAAAGCCCTAGGCATTCTAGCCTTAAACTATTTAGTCCTCATTACTACTCCCATGACAAATAAATCCAACTAACACAATCTAAAGCCCAGGGAAAGTTCCAATTGATTATCAGATCTTTCAAATCAAACTATCACCAACTAGAGAAATATTTAAAATTTTAAAAATAATTATTAATTTTAAAAAGCTTTTTTTTTTCCTTATGTCAGGGCAGAAAGCAAACACCTGTTCTTAGTAATTTTATTCCATGTTTGGGTGAACATTTTGTTGATATTATTTTTCCTCCTGTATTCTCTTTTCTCCTCATCTCCACAACTGGTTACCTCTGATGTTGCATTAACATAACTCTGTGTGGAAAAATCACATTCCACTGCAGATGTCTCTAGCCCGAAGCAGGGTGAGTGACACACCTGTGTACTGGACCTACTGCGTTGTTTAGCACGATAATAAATGAGTGGATGTGATTTGTTCAAGGAATGTGTACAATTACAGGCAAATACTGTAAACCATTGCAAAGCCTTTCCACCGGGATAGATCCTCCTGTCTTTACTCAGACAATATTCCCACCATTTTCCTGTCTAAACACAACCTTATTTGCAGTTCAGGTTTATCGTAGGCAGTCGGGAGGGAGAGGAAAAGGAGAGAGGTGTTTGCTCGGGTTTGTACGCTGGGAAGCGGCTCTAAGTGGAGCTAAAGAGTGGAATGACCCCTGGTGCTTTTGCTGGGAATTGCTGCCCTTAGGTTAGGACGGAGCTGCATTTCCAGCGGCGTCCCGCAGACGGTCCCGTGCGCTGGAGCAGCGGCTCAGGGCACAGCGGCTGAACGTGTTTCCTTCCCCAGCTCTGTCTCCAACGCTCGGCTTGCTTCAGGGGGAATGCTATTTGTAATAGCTGAACCTAAAGGTGCATGAATTTCTCCTGATTTCTAGCACATTTTAGTGTCTTTTTGGAGTGTAAAATCACGCTGTTGCTTCCTTCAAGTGCATTCTCCTTCGGGAAGGTGGAACAGGTGCAGTGGGAGGGTGGGCAGGGCACACGCAATTTACTGATTCCTGCCTACCCTGCTGTTAATGACGGTGCCAGGAATGGCCTGTGACAACCGCTCCGTTCCCAGCTCCAGGCACGTCTCCGTGCCTCCCCGGCTCCCGCTGCACTCGGGCTTATCCCGCTGTGCCGCCTCCTTCTCGCTTCCCTCGCTCCAGCACCGCTCCCATGCCGGGGCCCGGAGCGGGGCTCCTGCTGCCGCCTGCGGACGGCTCTGCGAACCCGCCCTGGAACAGAGCATGAGCCAACCCCGGGTCCCCAGGCAGCTCATCCCGCGCAGCTTTCCCCGCAGCATCCCCGGGGAGGCGGGATCGGGACGCTCCATCAGCCGGCCCCGGGAGATGGCAGTGTCTCCCCGCCGGCAGCAGCCGGAGCCGGCACGGCTGCGGCAGCGCGAACCCAGCCACGGCGAGCGATCGTCTGGTTCTGCCCCGGAACACCCTCAGCTCCGCGTTTGCACAACCCCTTCTAGGTAAGGAAGGAGAAACTCGATGTCTGGAGGCTGGGGAGCAGCAGTGGGACCAGCCTGTGGCATCGTGAGTCGTGGCGATCCTCCTGCCCTTTGCCGGGCAATGGAGCATCTCTCCAGCTTCTCCAGCGTCAGACTGCCTGCATACCCCGTGCCGCTCCCTGCTCCTCACACTTCGGGAACGGGACCTACACAGGCCACAAAGCAGGCTGAAATTACTCTGTGCTGGTGACACAGAGGAAAGAAAAGCTGCCTCAAAGCAGCACTATCTGCTTGGGATCCACCCATACGGAAAAAAAAAAAAAATAGACTGCAAACATTCATGGGCTTCACTATTCCAGGCAAGAAAATCACATTGCTGTTTGCCTGCCACCCATGATGGTTCATCTCTGCTACCAGGGGCGGGGTGACAGGAGAAATAATTCATGTTTTTCTGGGGGGGTTCAGTGTGAAGCGGATGGATAAGGGAGGCTGGCATTGTCCATCTCGGCACTAGCCCGTGGCTGGAGAAGACAACTGCTTTCAACATCACACAAGTTCAGATACCAACACGCCTAGTACTCGTCTCATACCCCAAGGGCTGCTACAAAAAAATTACTGTAGGGATGTCAAGCCCTGATCTGTACCAACCCCTAGCCCTGTCCCAACTCCACTCTTTGCTTTTCCCATCCCAGTTTCATCCCCATAGCTCTTTGTGCACCTGATTCAATTTGGCAATAAGAAGGGGCCACATTTCCCAAACTCCTCTCCTCCATTAACTGGTCCCATTCACATCTCCTTCCCTGCACACCCTCAAGGGTGAAAAGTGGGGACTCACCGGGTGAAAATGAGTGGGTCCCTGGTTTATATTTTCTTGAAGAATGATAACAACAACAGGTTTTTGAAAAGATTTTTCCTTCCTTCCTGAAATATGTTTCAAAGGCAAGAAATTAATCTCTGGATTTGTCTTCTTTTATCACGTCCTTTACTCCTCTGAAACATCTCTGGACTCTTAGTTGGTCAGAGCATGGTCCTGATAATGCCAAGGTTGTAGGTTTGATCCTTGTGTGGGCCATCAACTGAAGAGCTTGACTCAGTGATCCTTCTGGGTCCCTCCCCACTCAGAATATTCTGTGATTCCACAGATAGTCCAAGTCACCTCTGAGAAACAGAATTGGCATTTTTCTGACTGATAAGAGTAAAGTTCCTATCTGAGGTTACTAGTCTGCCTAGAAAGTGAGCGTGTGCATTACTCTGTGCTTTCACTATTATTTGTTTGATGTCTGAGCAGGCAAAGCATTTAATAAAATTCTGTGCTGGAGCAACATGATAATAAGATCAATTCTCCTTCCAAAACAAAAAGTTATAATCTGTTTTCCATTTGTGTCAATGTGTTTGTTTCAGAGACTGCACAGTGGTGAGGCCAGACGATCTAGGGACTTATAAAACATTTATCCAAAACTTTTATGGATGTCTTCTGTCAAGACATTTGCTTTATCATTTTATATTATTTGTCAAGAAATTTGCTTTATCCTAGAAGTACAAATTTTATTCACCATTTCAGAACACCTAGGTATCTGCTACTACCAATAATTTTCAGTCAGCTTCCAGAATAAAATGGAAAGTGGAAAGTGGAAAAATGTAGGAACAACTGTGAATTTTGTAAAGTAACCCCAGAAGTGTTGCTATTGAAACACTGCAGCTGACATTGGTTGCAGCGACGTGTATTTGGTTTGCTAGTCTTTCCACCAATTTTACCAAAATGATGAGCTGTAAAGGCTTCAAGAAGTCACTATAGCTAGAAACCTTTGGAGAAGAAGGCATTCAGTACTATCCTATTTTTCAGGAAACACCTCAGTATATCTGTCCTCCCATCTCTCTTCAGCCCAACAGATGCTCTTGATCAACTGAACTGAAGATTGCTGAAAGATGCACTAGCACTGGCAAAATCCTTTGGAGACCATCAACTGCTGTGAATAATGCTATGAATAAGCTTATTTAAATGGCTGAGGTCCAAGGAATTTGAGAATATCAAATACCTATGAGATTGTCCTGCCAGCTCTATTTCACGTGTTTCTTCTAGGATGAATCAATACAGAGAAAATTTGTGACCTCAAACAGGTGCATAAAAACAGGCAGGGCCACAGCTTCTTAAGGTTGCTGAGAATCTGTTTTGCACAAAGTCTCTCTGCAGGAAGAGCATGGGAATGCTTGCTCTTTTTCTTAAGCCAGGGAGAGTGCAGGAACATTTTGCAGATAGCTGAATTACCCGCTCTCAGTATGCTATGACCTCAGTAGAAAGGAAACTCATTCATGGAAAACACTGCGTTTTAATCTTGGCTTCTTGAAAATCCGGTCCTGGCTCCAGGGAGATTATGGAATGTCTCCTGGCATTGTCTCTGTGGCCAACTCATTGCCTTGTTAAGCACAGGGTGCTAAAGTTGCAGAGATCCCAATCTGTCCCTCTATCTCTGCCTGTTCTAACGCTGAGAGCTGGAAAAGCCACAAACACTGCACTGCAAACTCTTTGGAGCACACTCCTGCCATCTCTGAAGGCTCTCCTCTGTAGGCAGCAACAGGTCTGGTCTGGTTTGCTGATAAATTATGCAATTTGTCTGAGACACAAATTTGGCTTACAGTGGAAGCATTTGCCTGGCCGAGAGGCATACTGTATCAACAAATGCATTTACTGGATTGTCTGCCATCCCTGAAGTCATCGTCTTGCAGCCGAGGCCAAATGTTACAGTGCACGTCTTCCTCATCTCTCAAACAAATCACAAGACTGCTTACACAACTCTGAGAAACTTTCACTGCAGACAGCATGCTGTAGAGTTGACACTTGGGTAATGTTACACATGTGTAATCTCAGTTTATTGGATGACCAGCAGCTTTAGAGATAGCAATTCCAGGAGGTTTTCTCAAGTAACTCTCAGACACTTGCTACCTCTCAGTTAATGGGTCAAGCAGCACAATCTTCTTTCCAAATGGCCTCCAAAACATTATTGCCACATTCTAGGGTGATGTCTGAGTAGTCCTAGAGGTGTACTAATCCCGAGACTAAATGGATCTTTACTTGCTTGCCAAGCCCCATGCAGCCACACACTCACTCCCCCCAGCTGGACTGGGAAGAGAATCAGAAGGGTTAAAGCTGGAGAACTCATGGAATCAGACAAAGACTGGATAATAGGATAAGCAAAAGCCATTCACACAAGCAAAGCAGAACAAAGCATCAATTCCCTGCTTCCCATGGGCAGGCAGGTGTTCAGCCATCTCCAGGAGAGCAGGGCCCCATCACCTGCAATGGTTACTTGGGAAGACACACTCCATCACTCCAAATGTCCCTCCTTCCTCCTTCTTCTCCTAACATTATATACTGAGCATGATGTGATATGGTCTGGAATATCCCTGTGGTCAGTTTGGGTCCCCTGTCCTGGCTGTGTCTACTCCCAATTTCCCATATATCCCCAGCCCCCTTGCCAGCTTGGCAGTACAAAAGGAGAAAGAAAAGGCCCTGGCTCTGTGTGGGCCCTGCTCAGCAATAGCAAAGACATCTCTGTATTATCAACCCTGTGTTCAGCACAAATCCAAAACATAGCCCCAACCAAAACCAGCACATCTCTTGACAAGTAAACTTGCTGAATCTTTTTGAAAAGATCATTCTTTGGCATCCCTCAATCTCAGACTGCAAGTGCCATCATAAGAAAGCTGAAAATCTTTCTAAATACCTGGACTCAATGTTCTGTGTTGACTGGAAGCAGCTAGCACACTCATCAATAGAATGAAATGTTTAACATTGGTTTTAAAACAATAATCCTGAAATAATACAAATATTTGATTATAATTAAGATATTTTTTAATGCACAATAGTTACAAAGCAGACTAGCATGTGCATTAGGAACTAGTCTGAAAATTAATTCTAAAAATGCTGCATAAACAGAGATACTCCATCAGGAAATGTTGAGAAAGGGTGAAATATCTAAATGTTTATTTCCTCTATCCTAGGCATCTTTGCTGAATGCACAGCTATACACTACAGAATATTCAAGAAAATTAATCACATGAAAGGTGGGAGTAGGAAGAAGGGACCAGGAAAAATGTACTGCCATTGCCAAGCACAATTACCCTTTTCTGACATGCTGTTTGATACAAGTAGACAGTCTAGATCTCCTGAATGGTTGGTCTAATCAGATCTGACATGGACAATTGCAGGGGAGAGAGGTTTATCTGAAGAAATGATTGCAAGCAGGCAAGTGGAGAGTAACCTTTCCCACAGCTTTGGAACCACTATTTGTGCTCGAAGCATCTGCTTACATCTGTAGAAAATAAGGCAGTTGTCTTTCCTTTGGTCAGCCTTATTACACTGAAGAAAGAAGCCAAACACAAGTGATGGTATGTGGGTTTTCCAAACCAGGCATTAGTGCTACAGAGCACTAAGCTGCTGTGAAAAGGGAAGTAGCTGATCAGCCATGGAATTGTGAGCTGGACCATGAGAAAAGCTCTGCACTGGGGAGTAATCTACATGCTGAAAACCACTGAGGAACTCTGGATTAAGTACAAAGGCGGAGAAACAGGAAAGAAACATATCAGCCAGGATTACATTAGAGAGTCTGCTGTGTTATTCAGCTTGATTTTCCCAACAAAGCAAATATCAACACGTTTGTTTTGTATTTTATTGCTCTAATAAATTCAACATTGTGAAAAGAGTTCTGGCTTCTTCTATTCATTATGCTATCCTGAAATCCACAACGATAAAAACTCTGAAGACACCACCCCTCCGGATGACAGAACATCATGGAGACAGATTGTCACTTTACTGCTGTGAGAGTCAAGAAAGACTTCCAGTTACAAGGCTGGGAGTATAATGTGATGATCTATCAGGACAATATTTTTCTTGTAATGCATCCCAATATTGAAATCCATGGTTACCAGAGATAAAGAGGTTCACCCTCTTTTAATTCAGAAATATGCCAAAACAATGTCATCCACTTCTTTATGCACCTCATCTTATTAAAACCATTTAAAAGGAACTGTTGTCCCAGAGCCCAGTGGCTGCTTTCTATAGCCAGATGTTTTGTTCTGTGGTGTTATTGTATCACCACAGAGGTCACTGCTATTGCATCACTGCAGAGAGCACTACCACAGAGTCTACATAGCAGAGGCAAGATTCCTTTACTAATCCCAGCGGTCAATTTGAGCACTGAGTGTCTGTAGATTCGCATACTTGAATGAAGAACCTGCTGGCTCTGATATCTACAGGTGCAAGAAAATATATTTAAACTCACAACTACCACTGGAATTACAGGGAAGATTGAAAATCAGTGAAGATAGCCAGCTGAAGAAAGTAAGGAACCACATGTTCTCCAGATATTTTCCAGCATAAAACCATACAGTAGTGTCTGATTGTTGTTCAGCAGGGGTGGGGACAAAAGAAAGCTACCATTTAAAGATTTATATGCTCTACCTTCCTCTATGGAAGTGCTTGAAATAGTTAAAAATTCAGTATCTCCTTCTGCTTATATGTAAGGAGTGTTATTTCCTCTTAAAATCCAGAACCCTTTCATTACAGACTTACACCAATCTCTGCACATGGAGCAGAATAGAAAATTTCAACAAGGATTAATGAAGTCTCATGGGCACTGGCCAGAGAATAATAGATACAGGATTTATCAACAGCTAAGGACAAAGAGTTGAGATTAATTTCAGGTGTATGATTCATATCCTGCCATGATGTGTCAACAAAAATCACTTAGTCCCTCAGTTACCTGTATGTTAGAACAAAGTAACAGCATCTTTCCACTCAATAGGGAAGTTGGGAACAGCTCCTGTCTCCCCTAAAGCTCTCAGCTGGGCTTGGTCAGTGCTAGAACATTGCAGCTCCTGGTGGGGTGTAGTGGGACAAGTGGCATGAATGGGATTTACCTGAGAAGCAGAATGGGGATGCAGCAGGATTACCCACCTGCCACTGGGTTTCCTATGCTCCATCCCCACTGCCACATGCCCAGGGAATGACTCTTTCCCTACATGTGCCCCACTGCAGCAGTTGCCAGCAGCCAAGGGGGAGGCTGTGCAATATGTGATTTATGGTGAATTTGCACTTACTCTTGCATGGCACTGAAGCACACAGACTCCACAGCGTTTTGTGAGGAGATTGCTGGGTGATGAATAGGCTGAGAAAGGCCAGGCAAACAGTATTATTGTAACACCACATAAATATGGGGTTTTTTCCTTTAACACTAAAACACCTGATTTCCTTTAGCATTGTAAACACGTCACTTTATTAGGTCTGGGAGAGCTGATGAATTTAAAGTAATTTTCAGCAAACAAGTGGCAGCCTCTCTATTTTTAGATGGAGGTAAAGGAAAGAAATGTTTCTCATGAAAACATTATGAAGCAACAAAAAGGACAGGAGAAAGCTGTTGTCTGCACTGAAGTTTATTATAGACAAGAGCCACCCAGGTGGTATTAGTGGAAAATTGTTAGAAAAAAGGGGAAAGACAGGACATAATCTCCTTTAAACAGTTGGGACAGTCTCAGTGTTTTGTAGATAATAAATTTAGCTTTCAGGAGGAAGTTAAAATATGCTGCATTTACTAGTTTTCAAGAATGAAAATGAATACATTAATTATGTACAATGTTACCATCTGCTAAATGAGGCAATTTTGGTCAGGGCTTGGCAATTTCTTTGCAGACACAAAGTTTAACCCAAGGCTTTTCAACCATAAAATTACTGCCCTGTAAAAGGACAGATAAATGTCTAAGCAAGTGCCTCATTACTGTCAGAGCAATGATTTATTGTTTCATTTTACTGTTGTGTTTTCCTGGTTATTAGAGTGAAGGTTGAGTCAGCCTTTCAATTATAAGTAAACTTCCTCTGAGGAACTGCAGTTGAACCATAGAAGAAAACTCACTTGTAAGCATTTAGGTAAGAGGAAAAACAAAAACACTGGCAAGTGCTTGGATGCCTTTTGGGGTGAGCAGTTCTTGACCTCTTGAGGCCCCATATTAGCTGTTTCTTTTCCTCTGTGAACAGATGCCTCCCAGCTAGGATACCTGCTCCACCAAGAACCATCTTGGTTTAAGGAGGATGTAGAAGCAAATCAGAATCAGCAAAGCCCTGGGAGCTGCACTCTTTGCTCCCTGGGGCCTACACCCAGACGTGAGGCTGCCTCTGGGGCCATTGCCTCTCCCCAGTGGGATGGTGGCAGGCAAGGTTGTGGTGGGCAAGGTGAGGGGCCAGGTGAGTGGAGTGAGTGCCTCCCTGAGAAGGGACCTGTGCAGAACTGGCTGCTTCCTCTTTCAACTGGTTATGGGGGTCAGGTGGCTACAGTGCATCTCTTTTGGCCACCAGGCAGTTCCATGTTGAACATTAATTACTGTGCTCCTCACCAAGACTATCCAGAGCTTGCAATAAATTAATTTTAGCTCCCAGTGAGTAAATGGAGAGGTTGGGCTTTGCTAATTACCCTCTCTCCATCAGCTGTCATGCGCCAGTGGTCTGTGGTGATTATTGAGACTTGGACTGCATTTCATAAATCAGTGTGTATATGCCATTTGACCGGAACAGCCCTCCACACTTGGCTCCATTTTTCTCCCTCTCCCATTTTTTTTCCTCCCTGTTTTGTTTTGCTTTTAAACATGAGTGATCATGAAGCACAGCTCTCATTAAGGGTTTCTGGTTTGCATGAGCTGCAGAGGTATAACACATGCTCCAGTCATGGCTTGTACCATAAAACCAAACCAAACTAAAAACTTTGCATGTGAGAAAGATATTGAGTTTGCTCCATTATCGAGAAGGCTCACAATACTACACATTATCTCCTTATGTTTATTCTTTTTTTTCTTTTTTTCTCTTATCTTTCCTCTTCCCCCCCACACCCTCCCCAATTTTAGAAACATTACTCTTCACAATTGGACCAAATTAGAACCGTTTTGAGTCAAAAAAAGCTAAAACCCAAGACCCTCATCCAGATAAGTTGAAAGCACAGAATAGGGGCTTGATATGTCAGCTGAGAGCCACAGGCACCAGAGTCCTGCAATGGCTCAGACTGTTTTTCTGGCTGATGTGGTGGGCCCTTGATTCACTCTTTCTCTAAATAGGACTAGAAATGTTCCATTCATTGACATTGGTGTGTGCATTCCCAAAACACATTTTGGTTTCAATGAGTCAACAATTTCTAATATTTTCCAAATAGCTCCTGTTGTTTTTGTTTTTTTTTTATGTAGAAAAAGTGTGTGCTTCCTGGTGAAGGGCACAGTAGTGTAGTAGTGTAGGAAACATGAATCACTTTCCATTTGCCTCTCTGCTTCTCTGGGAGAATTATCCATTCTCCCAGACACTATGAGCAAGGCAGAAAAATGGAATCTAATAAAGCTCCAGTCTAGCCTGAGTCCTTCATATAATTCCTATAAATCCTGTCCTTCATACCCCTCTGCTCTCATGCTTCATGTTCACTGAATTATGTGAATTTCTAATAGCCTAATTTCTAATATGTAAATTTCTAAAATGTTTAGATAGATGTCTGATCTCCAAATTATCCACAAAATTTGAGAAACATTTTTTTTGTGTACCAAAGAAATTTCTTTGCTTGCCCACTTAAAAAATTGATTTCTGAAACTTTCTGGTGTTTTCTTCTTTTCTATCATTACTTCCCCACCTGAAAAACAAATTCTTCATTTTTTTATTAGTTATTTCAAGTTAGATATTCAGTCCTTTGAAAATTAGACCTTGAAATTTGTAGAGAAACTAACATGGAAAAACAAACTCGTGATGTTTTGATTTTCTCAGAATTCCTTCTACTCCCTGCACTTTTGGAAAATCAAAAAATGTTCTCCAAAACTTATAAACATTTCCAAAATGGTTCAGAATCCATTATTTGTTTGAAAAAAAAAAAAGAAAATTAATCAAACAAGTCAACCCTAAAGTGCGTTTTTCTGGAGGAGTTTTATAGGTAATAGATAATGATAAAGAATCATTTTTGCACCCAAATGAGGAAGAGTCCACCCATAAATGTTCTCAGTATGATATTTTTGCTTTAGTTCATCACTGTGAACATCATGTGCAGGGCACAATGATAGCCATTTGGAGCACTGAGTTTCTCAGCAATGAGAAATGAAGGTAATGTTGTGCTATCACCCAATTTCTGACTACCTTTTATCTCACTCTTCTCAAATGTTACTGAATGAATGGTTCTTCTCTGGAGTCACATGCAAACCCATTTGGGAGACATTGTGAAACTGTTTACTCTGGGTTTGTCTGCTCAGTAGATGAGATTTCTTTGTATTTTGTCCACTTGATTTTTGACAGATCTTCCTTTTTGTTCCTAAAACTGAGAAGGCAGCAGATGGACAGACGGAACAACTGTGTTTTAAGAGACATGCTTGAATCTAACCCCATGCAAAGAAGTCCACTACTTACAAGCTGCTTCTTGGGGCTGAATCACTGTGGCTGCCAAGGTTCTGCCACTTTCCACATGGTTCCCAAGATTGCAATGTCACATCTAAGTGTGCTGGCAATTCTGTGATCCCACTTTGGCCTCTGCTAGCAGACTGTGGAGGGACTGCCTCAAAATGAAATTCAGCAACTCACTAAAATAATAAAGTACTGCTCTCAGAAATATTTAGAGTTTCACGAGGGTGATCTTCAACTGGACAGGCTACTTGCTCCTCAGTAGCCCAGTCTGTCTCCTGAACAACCCACGACCATAAAGGTATTAGCATAACATTAGTGAGTGAATGACATGGGGATTTGAATGCATACCCTGCGTGTCTACATCATCAAATTGTTTTTTCCTGTGTTTTGTCTCAAGGACACTGCAAGAGCTGCTAATTGTCTCTCAGGCTGCTGTGGGTTGTGCCTGTGGAGCGAGGCACAACCCACAGGTGAGCCAGTGTCTACCAGACCCATACATGGGCTCAGGGCTTCTCCAGGCATGAGCGACAAGGGCAGCGTGGATGTCAGAGTCCCAGCTCACACTGGGCTCCTGTAAGAGACACTGCATCTTTCAACCACAAACCAAACAACTTACAACATTGTATAGTGCAGAAAATGACACTTCCATGTGTATTTATTGAGAAATTGTAAAGATGTACATAATTTTACAAGCTTTTAATTTTAATTTACATTTTTTCTTAAATTAGGTAGGCCCTAATAAACTATAATCTGCTAATACATGACAGAGACCCTTGGCTTCAAATCTCCAAAATGCTGCTATTGCTGGGATTTTGGCTAATGTCACTTCAGCTCCTCTTCAGAGATACTAAATACCATATTCATTTACAGCATATGCCAGGTGTCAATCCTATAAAGCAGAGATGACTTGAACTGAAACCCTGGATCTAGATACAACTTCACTGCTAAAACCTCTTGTGGGTCAAGCCTATATTCTCCACAAACTGTGCAGTTCTGATGGGATGCAAGATTTCATCTGCCCCAAGATGAAGAGTGCTTGTTTAGAGGACTTTGATTTGGCCTCATCTCCCTTGTCAATGCTTACACAGGAACACACTCTGCATCTGCTTCAGATGCAAACACTGCTGCTCACACTGGATTTGGATGGGAACAGATATGGGAGCTAGCTGCTGCCTGTATCTTTGTGCACCATATCCACAGGCATCTAAAAATATGTGTAACTTTTAGGTTTTTCTGCCCTCTTTTACTGAACTGCACAGAGTTATGTCTAAGATACTATCCCACGACTGTAATCACACAATATTTGTATTTTGCAAGCTGACCACTCAAATGCCTAATGAACATTCAGGTTCTGTGTTGAGAACTGCTAGAGGCATTTATTCTGTTTCATTTGCCCAAAATACTTGCAAATGAGGCCTTGTGCACAATCTTGTTGAGGAGAGGCTGAAGGGAAGGTAGTTTCTGATTAATATGCTTCTGAATTAAAATGCACTCAATGTCAAAGTGACCAACCTTCAGTTTAATCTTCTTAGGCCCATCTGGAACAGTCTGGCGTGACTGTTTCTGCCTTGGTTATTTTCTCCTCTGTATTGTTCATGCAGGAAAAGATATCAGACTAATTTCTCTCTACAAGACAGACATGTACTATACAATTTTATTTAAAGATAAATAGCAAATTTTGCTTAGCAAGAGGGTATTAATTCTCTGAAATTTTGTTTTAGGGTTTTGGTATTGCAAAGGCTTATGAGCTACATCCTTGAATTTTCTTTGGATACATGTTTGTGTGGATTACTTGTTTTAACAATTAACTCCTGCTAGGATGGCACACAGAACCTTGTCACACTCTGTAAAATTCCCTCCTTTTGCCTCCATCTCCTCTCTAGATGTCCATATATTAATTGAGCCATATCTGCCACAGAAAGCTAAGCACAACTCCAAAGAAGGCACTGCAAACCTTTAATAAGAACCAACGGCTGTTGCTGGGCTACTTTTTGTTCTTTCATTTGATTAGGAAAAGAACATTGAAAAGCTGAACAAATAACTTGAGAAATAATATTACTTCATGCATTTAAATAACAATATGACATGTCAAAAAAAAAAAAAAGAAGAGAAAAAAGCTAGTTAACCAAACAAATTTTTTTGTTTCATCACATCTTTTACATTGAGATTTTTATGTAATGCTGGAACTTGAGAATGGGTTAAAATTCTTTTGCATTCCAGTAGAAACACTTTTTTTCCCACCTGAAAAACTAAAAAAGCTGTACTACAGATTTTTATGACATGTATTTCCAGGTACTGAAAATATAAAGAAGGTATGCATAATTATTTCTGTTTTGGACACACAAATCTATCACCCAAATATCTACCTAGTCTATAGTGATATGTGGCAAGTCTCATGTGATGGCTTTAAACAGCCCAGTGATAAAAAATTATTGTTAATTTGTTGTGTGGTGACTTGGATATCCAATTCCAACACAGCAAAGAAATCCATTTTTATGAATTTATAGAGGAGTTTCACCTTGGACTTGTAGCAGCTCTGGGTTAAAAACCTCAACAAAGTTTAAATGAGCAAAGTTACTGCCTGGTAGCTATGGCATATGATTGCTTCAGAGCACAAAGACAGAGGATTTTCACCTCAGTGCTGACTACTGTGCTCGTGCAGGCATCCTGGAGTTTGCCTTTAACATCTTCTCTTGCAAATAGCTCTTCACACAGTCAGTGCACATTCAGCCTCAGGTGTCTCCACATACAGTGTTAAAAATTGAAAAAGTAGTTTCCACCTTCTGCTGTGAGAGATGAGCCACTTGCTGCTATTGCAGAGTGCTCAAGCTGCACATGGAACGTTAAGGGCCCTGTGTGCAATATGGATCTTGCTCATTTTCCATATGGCAGCACGTTCAAAACTTGCGAGGTAATTGTTGCTGTACAGACCATAACTTTCAATAGAAATTAGGGAAGTTAAGGTGATATATTTCTCAATGTTTCTTCATGAAAATCACCTCCTTATCCTCTCTTCAGATGCCTGACATGCTATTGAAATTTGTGATACAAAAACATTTAGGGTTGTCCCTGTGTAATTGTGTTGAGCAATCAAAAATGGATGAGAAAAATCATGCTAACTCAAAACAAAATACACAAAAATGTGGAACAGAATGGAAAAGCTACCAAAGTGCTGTTTTCTTTATCAAAGTGGATTATTCTCCTGAAATGGCCAATGCCATCAAGCCAGCAATTTCAGCAGCTTGTGTTGATCCTGAATATGCTACATGTAGCATCATTTCCATATCTGACAAATAAGAGCTTCTTTAGTAATTTTTAATTCCTAATGAACTTGTGTTTTATTCCCCATCTGGGATTAACTCCACATTTTCACCTTCCAATAATGCCACCTGAACATTTTGTCTGCTGGGTGTAAATTTGCTCTGCTATACACAGCAGATGCACTCTCTGTATGGCATTCAGTGGACTTGGTAATTAATAATTATGGCTCTTAGTTCTCTTGCTGGAGAATAAAGAAATGATGCTGAAGGTGTTAAACACTATTTCTCCTTTTACATTTCCAAGTAGCGGTCCCCAGTATCAACCTCCCAATATTTTCTTAAATTTCTCAAAAAATCAGTGGAATTATTCAGAATCCAAATAAAAACACAAACTTTCCTTTATTATTTTTTCTTACTGCAACAAATACTTAAATTCTTTGGTGCAGCCCTGCTCTTTGATTTCTTTGAATTTCAAATTTGGTCATGTCAAAAATTATCACAAAGGTTTTTTGTTTATCTACAGAGTTTTTAACCAAAATTACATTATAACACACAAACACAGTCTTCTCTTTAAGGCACAACACATCATATGCACATTCTGTTTGCCAAACTTATAAAAGAGACAATATTATATAACCCTTTCCCTCCCCTGCCCCCACCCCCCAAAAAAAGAAAGAAAAATTGCATCCACTTCCAAAATCAGCTGCTAATAAAGTCACAGTAAATTATTTTCATCAATAATTTACACAAATTACACGTCTAGACAGGATTGTCATTATACAGTCTGAGTGCATTCCAATTCAGATTTTTTGGGTTAGGTAGGCTAAAGTCTGGTTCAAACCTCAGTGCTGAGAATATATCCCATTTTGAGGAATGTTGTTGAACACCACCTTGTTGGCTGGAAAATGTGTTTTGGTGCTTTGCCAGTTCGAGTCCTTTGTTCACTCCTGTCAGGGCTCACTTGGTGTGTACCAGCAACCTCCACAGTTTCAATTCATTTAAAAACGTTGCATATATAAGACCATAGAGCTTTCTTATGTAGCACTAATGCTTTAACTCCATTCAGCAATCTGAATTCTTCAGTTTGGAATTTTTAATTCCAAATATTTCTTCCCTTCTTAAGACAATTCATATGTGTAAAGCCAGAGGCATTGAATCACACATAAAAATTCAGTGTACTTGAAATATGAATACATATATATATATATATATATGTATGTATATATATATATATGTATATATATAAGGATCACCAGCTTTAGAACACAGTTACAAATACTCTAGTTCCAGTGCTTGATGGAGAGCCAAGAGGTCCGAATGACTGGATATCCTCCAGAAAGGCATGTTGTGCTGTGTTTGTTAGAGGAGGGAAAAGGTCAGGAAAGATGAACACTGTGACACAGGGAGGCACACAAGGATATGACACACAAGGACAGTTAGAGATTATCAGCTCCTATCTGACACCACTGTGTTTCTGGATTGATTTTTGCTGTTCAAGTACTGACAAAAGTCAGACCAAAATAGATTTGAGCTTAGCAGCTCAACTGAAGTTAAAATAATTAGATGATAGCCTTTCTTAATAATTTCTTTGGAAAATGCCTGTTACTCAGTAAGAGCTACTTGCTTGTTGTTAGCACGCAAGCCCGTACAAAGGAGCGTTAACAGGAAATCATTTGATGCTCCACTTATTTGACTGCAAAATACTGAATAATCATTTAAAGGACTATACCACTTCCATGAAAAGATGTTTCTCACTCAACACTTCAAAACAGAGCTGAATTAGATTTTTTTCTCCATCCAGGCAGAAAAAGAAATGTCTTTGGATAAGAAAATAACACATTTCTAGTTTAAGAAAAGATAATTTGTATTGCAGAAAGCATCATTGTCTGTGAGAGATGCAGATATACAATACACAGTATTCTCTTTCAATAGTTATCAAAACAGAAAAAAACCACATACTTCTAAACACATGTTGTGTTTAGATCTATTTGAAATGTGCTATATTCATCCATCTCTCTGAATTCTACATCTATCCATGCAATATAGCCAATGTTAAGGAAAAAGCATGCCCAATCAGAAAGCCCACAATCCAACCACCACTGTTTAGCAAAAATTATAAAGGACCCATCACCAGTACTGTACCTATATTAAGGAACCATTTGGAATGAGCATTTTGGTTATTTCCATTTTGTTTCCACTCCAACTGCAATGCTAAGATAGTGCTTAATTTTGCTACATCTAGCACAACAAGATTTACATAACTGGTCCTGTACAGACATTGTGCGGAAAAAATTCAATTTCTGCACACTTCCATGGGCTATATTGGGAAGCACAGCACAAATCACTAATTTGATGTTTCTGAACATTAAAAGCTTATTTGCTGCAATTAGGCTTGAATCATCATGAGGAAACTAGGAAATAGTTCTTTTTTGGAAACACAGATTTGGTGCACAATCTCTACATTGTGTTCTTTTTCCTTTAGCAGATATGTCTTTCTTGAAGCAAATTATCTTTTTCTCATATTTGCCCCAGTAAACTATGGATCTTTATCTATCTTAGCATAAAAAATTGCACAGTCCTTTAGATATTTTCCACATTCTCTGTAACACTTCTCTTGAAACATTCCCAATTTCAGCATTTTAAGAAAAACACCCCCCAGCCATCATATCATAACTCTTTCTATCTGTTCTGTTTGTCTTTTCATTTGCTTGAAGTTTGTCACACATTTTTTCTGCACTATTTTTCCATATGTTTAAAAAAATTTTTTTTTGTTTTGGTTTGGTTTTTTTTTTCTTTCCAAAGTGAAGCAAAGCAAATGCTAGAATCCAAATGGTTCGTTTTACTCTAAGTGCTGATCTCATCATGCTCTTGTTGGCTTGCATCTCTGGACTGAAATTATTTGTCATTTTGTGCAACACTGACAGAAATGCAAACAGAAAGGCTTGCATTAGTAGCTATGTATCACACCAACATTTCAGAAGACAGGTTACCTTTTTTGCTGCCTGTTCTTCTTCTACACCATCCCCAATTACAACATATACTACTTTTCTGCCAAACCTTTGCATTATTCGTTCAAAGCAACTTTCTTTTCCTGGAAGATAAATGAGATAAGAGTTCAGAGTGAAGTTACCTGATTAGCTGCATGTTCCTCATCTCGGCCATCTCCAATCACAACATAAGTTATGTTAGTGCCAAATCTGGACACTATACGCTCAAAACAGCTCTCTTTGCCTGAAAAACAATGCACTGTTTATTCAAACTATCAAGTGAGTTATGGTGAAGCCTTACAGAGGATTTTTGCAGTGGTAAGACATTGCTACTACTACTTTAACAAAGTTCCCAACCTTGGGATTTAGAGCCTAATCTGGTAAGAAGCAATGGATTCCCTTAATAACACCAAGATGTTTCAGGCAAAACTAGATCACTTAATCATTACAAGAAAGCCACTAAGACAAAGGAATTAGCAGCACTGCAAAAATGAATAGGTTAGCAAATGAATAATTGAATTTAAATATTTCCTTATGATTGTAATAATATTCTTACAAGGAAAGCAGAAATTTTAATTCTAATGTATCTGCAACAATGGGTGATGTAGTAATGAAAAACTTAATTAAATGATGACTGAGGTAATAGTTCTGCCTGACACTGCTAGAATGTGCACTGCTTTTTCCCTAGTGAAAATCATTTATGAAACATATTGCAATGCTTTTGTCAATGAAGTGACACATTCCATGCTATAAAGGTTGTCATGGATATAGATATGAAGCATTCCTGAACTGATGATGGGTAAAATTTGCAAAATTATCAGTCACTGTATGCTGCATCACATTTCACAGGAATGCCTGCTTTTCTTGGTTTACAGTTTTGCATGCAATTTCCAGAAGCCATACATTTCCAAGTCATAATGCACAAAAGGGACACAGCTGTGAACAGAATGGGGTAGAGCCCTTTTGTTATCCAGCAGCACAGGTTCTGTCAGAAACAGCTGCCATTCCCACCACTGACAGACCATGGCTCAGGAAAAGGTTTGTGAAGTTGTGGCCTGGCTTGCATAGAGCTGAAGGTCAGAGCAGGGGCTAATTTAACAGAATTTCTGCCCAGATTTGAATTCACAAAAAACTTATCTTCATTCTTTTCTGCAAGTTGTTTGTTTTCTGGACCATACTGAGGAGCTTCTGAGGCTTTTAATCAGCATCTCTACTCCTTTAGGCATCACTGAAAATAAGGTGAATTTGGAATTCTTTGACATAAACACATCTGAACACATGCAATGCCTAAATCTTATAACTAAAACTGCTAAGTGTCAGTGAAGTGTTTTGGAATACATCCATTACTGGGAAAAAAAAAAAAAAAGGTAATGCATTGTAGTCAGAATGGATGAAAGAATAACTTTCTTACCTATTTTGGTTGCACTGTATATATTTTCAATAGGAAAAGCTCCACCTAAGCTGTATAGTAGAACTTTTGCAAGTGCTGGGATAAGCTGGGTTGTTGTTACCAACACATTTACACAATTACTCCTAAAATGAGAGAAACAGTTTAAGTTTAAATAGTTTTAAAACAGGACCCAAATGTTGATGAGGTGAACCAGCTGTGGAGAGCATATTAAGGATCCCTCAGCATTTACTTCCATTCACACAGTAGAGCAGCTCAGCGCCATCACTTACAGAAAATGTACATAAAACCCCTGGTGAAAGCCTTTAAAAATATGTAGGCGTGATTTGTAGGAAATATTCCATACTGGTTTATAAAAACCAGGTCTTTGAAGACAAGTCTAGTAAAATACAGATATTTAATACAGATAAATATAGATATTTAAGACCATCAACAACCTCCAAAACAAGTTATTTGAATGCTTTGAAAGCATAATTTTCAGGCTGGCAATTAATTGCCAGTTGCCACCAGCAAAATAAAAGAGTTTAGATAATACAGAAACATAATTTTTTACTCTTTTTATCTTTTATCTAGACTTTTTGCCACAATGGCATTGCTTTCTTCAAGTTTCAAGAGTAAGAATAACTCTGAAGAGAGGGAGAGATAAGAATGATCATGTTAATAAGCTAGCACTGAGTGGTGAGGACGAAAACTCGAATGGAGAAGTTGTGCAGGCCAGAGAACTCAGAGCTGAGCTACTTCAGGCACTCACAGGCTGGAACATGAGCCTGACCATGATGTGGACATGGAGCTGAAAGTAAATGCTTGTGAGTTTTGCTCCTGGCATTTCCACAAATTCCAAGCAAGGCCCCAGGCTGTTATTTTCACCTTTATGTATCTCAATTTCCTGTTATAACGTATCAGTAATGTTTAGCTGACTCACAGGTAGCTTCTGAAGGTTTACAGTTGTACAATTACTTGAAGACATGACAAAAGACTATTGTTTAACAATCCTGAGTGAAGGATAACAGTTTTCCAGACTTGTCCACCAATGCTCAACTGCAAAAGTCTCTCTGAAGAGTAACAATTCAGAAAGAAATGCAGAGCTAAACACAACAGCTTACACAAATTTGTTACCTTTTTCCTCCTGAAGTGCTTCACACATTGTTAAATAAACAATTAAGAGATAAGCATACAGTAAAAGTTGTTATGTTGAAATTATTTTTGTGTCTTTCCAAGTTTGTTCTTTCCATTTGACACGGAGTCTTTTTCCAGCCATGATCAGAAAGCAAGATGATTTAATGTTGCTCTTTATTGTGGTTTAAAACTAGTTTTTTTTAGGATTTCTGGTAAGATACATATTGCATGGCTTACTAAGCAGCAGCAAGGTTCACAGTTTTATTGTTCCAGAGGAACAATACGTTAAATGTCTCAATATTGGGAACTCAGACTTTTAGTTAAAAGAGATTTTTGCTCTTGTGAAAACTTAAGATTTATACTAAGATAAACTGGTTTGCTTGGAAGGACAGAAGAAAAATGTCCTTATGTTCTGGTATCTGTACAGTATTTAGGTAGCACTGCAAATAGGCACAAACACTGAAGGACAGAACAGAGAGCTGTGGAGTTCAGAGAATGCTGTCCACAAGGTAATAAATTAAAAGCTGCCTCAGAATTCTACAATACACTTTAAATGTACACACATTTGAGAAGACATTTCATCCTATCTTTAGTAAATGCTGGAATCACGATAAATTAAACTACTTTCCACTTTTCCTGTGTCCTACTCAAAGTCATAGTAGACCTGTTCTGTTCTTTAAAGGCACTAATTTATTGTCATCTAAAATGGAAAAAAAATATCCATTACATGTATAGAAACTTTATTTTACAGCAGAATCAGATACATACCTTGTGCTGATAATTGATAATGATTTAAGTGCATTTGTAAGCCAGGAGTCTGTCAGAGCTTCAATCTCTGCTCTTAATTGCAACCATGCATCTCTTTTAGCGGGACCCAGGAGTCCTTTAATGTAAGAGAAGTGAGAAAAATAGAATTAAATTCTGTATCAGATAGGGTTTATGGTCATTGTTTCTATTTTAAATTCCACTATGACTTGAAAAAAATATCACAGAGAAAATCTATTGTCTTCAATGATCAGGAAATAATAGATTTTATTTGTACTTCACTATATCAAGGAATATCAAATAGTATTTCAGATAATAATAAAGATTAGTTGCATTTCTTTATCTATCAGGCTGCATTTCAAAGTATTCCTTTCAGAAACATATTTTTAAACTAGCTCCTTCCACATACCTTATTCTGAAATTATCAGAGGCAGTGGCAAGGAGATCCATGTCATTGGGATCATAGGTGAAGATGGTCACAAAAGAAGATACTTTAGAATAAACTGTTTAAAACTGCCCTACTTATGACTCTGCAGATAGTACACATACAAAAATACATATGTTTGCTGATGGCATGCTCTTTCTGTCCTGTTGTAATTGGTTCCTTTTACAGCATTTAGAGTCTGAAATGGCTGCACATCTTATGTTCTCATATCTCAGTGGGTCCTTAAAAGATAGTCCTCAAAAATCTCTTTTTGGGTATAAATTGTCACACATTGAAAAATACCCAGCCTATTGAATGTTGAGACATGAATTTGCTGGAACCAACGTATTTTAAAGGTAGATTTGGAAGAGCAGGGAAATAGGCTTCCTGACCTTTAGTATCCCTCTTCTCTTTCACACCCTGCAAGTGATGATGACTGGCTTCAAAAATCAGAAGTGAAATAATCTAAAAATATATGGATTGATCTTGCCTTCTGATAATTTCTAGCAGCTCTTTTGAAATAAACAAGTACAGATAGGCTAAGAAAATCATTAAAAAGGCTAAGATGTGGAGGACGACTGAAGAAACCTGCCCATTAAGGATGGCTTGTATTTCAGATGCAGGATATGTGGGAGACAATAAAAACCTTAATCCAGTGCACCACATTTCTGCACTCTATTTGCAGTGTTTTGTTCCTCTCAGCGTGTTTCCCTGTGCTATGCTCTTGGACTTGTTCTCTAATCACTGTTAAAGGTTTTATGAAATGCAGCAGCTTCAGAATCTTAGATGCATCAGGAGATACAAGAAAACCCAGTAAACTTGTGGCTAACACTGTTTCAAGAATTATTAATATATAACAACACTATTCACAACCCCAGTGAAAGGCAAAGTAGGGCAAGTGAAAGTCAGCCCTCTACTACCACACTTTGGTCCTATTGCTTCACCCTGTGGTGAGGAAAGACTGAACTTCTGAGAGTGAAAATATGTGACTGTAGCAATTATTGAAGACTTTTAAGTATTCTCTGTTCCCACAGTCTATTGTTGAAGGGGTCAGTTGGCACATTTCCCTCCTCAGAAGAAGGCTGGCTGTCTCTGCAAGGCACACAGGACTATCCAGGACAGATTCTTTTGGGTCTGCTGCCTGATTGCCTACAATTTACTGGTGCAGACATATGTGAATCCATGAATTAAAACAGTAACAGCAAAGTTCTTGTCCCAAATGAGATTTGGACTTACTGGAGACAAAACTGTGTAAGCTCAGTCAACAAAAGGGGCTATTGGCATGGTAGTGATATAATTTTCTTGCATCCACTGGTGAAAACAGACTAGCAGGTACCCAGCAGAAAGTTTAGGTTACAGTGTTGTTACCAACCAGATCATGAAGATGTAGGATGGAAATGGCCATCCACAACCAATTCGTGCTGTGAAACTATACAATATCTTAGAACAACAGCAAATATGAGGGAGTGTAAGTGGTTCAACAAATCAGCTGGCTCTGAGGGAGGAAAATGGGCTCTGTGGAAGCTAATTAGGAGCTTGCTTTGCATTTGCCCTGCAGAACAGCATGCGGCTTTGCCTTTACAGGCAGTAGCTTTCAACAGCCATTGGTTCAGTCATATCACTCTCCATTCCCTCTGTGGCTTCCCAGGCTCCTTCCCTGGGTGCAGCTCATCACCATTCAGCTTAGACTGATCAGCATTTAAAGCTGGTTTTGCTAATTGAACTCACCTCCTATGTTGTTCTTGTAAGTATTATACAACTCTTTTACTCTTCTGTAACGGAAAGCCAGCTTCCTCATCCAGTCAACCCCTCCTCTTACACCTGTTGGCAGACAAAGGTTTGCACTACTTGCAGCTGCATGGAAGCCATCAGTTGCAAAACTGTAGGTACTGCAAACACCCAAAATACAGTAAAAATAAATACAATGTATTCCTGGAAATGCTCAAATTATTTCATCTTTAAAAAAAAATTTAAAAAATATTTCTGTATCTTACCTTAGGTCTTGTCCATTATCATCTGAAGAAACATCATCTATATGAACTTGATCGCATTCCTGTTAGAAAGAAAGCAAACCCAAATGACAAATTCATCTTATGAAAGAGTGCAATCACCCTTCCTGGAAGTGTCTAAAGGTTGTGTGGATGTGGCACTTGGGGACACGGTTTAGTGGCGAGCACGGTGGGCTGGGCTAATGGTTGGACGAGGGGATATTAGAGGTATTTTCCAGCCCGAACCACTCTGTGCTCACCGCAGGCTTAGTACAGAAGAAACGAGCAGTGCAGGCCACTGGCTGCACCAGGAGGTGGCAGCCTGTGCACACCCACAGTTTCCTACTGCCATTACATCTTTAAAAGAGTAAACTTCTTCAACTTCTACACAGTGTGAATCACTAAACCGACCATTTAAAAAAAACAATATGCAATTTTGGGGTGATTTTTAGGAGAAAAATTTTCTGAATTGTAAAGCCACCAAAATTGTAAGTCTCATTTACAGCCTTCCTAGTATACCAGTACTTGAAAATCACATAAACTTTATTTTCCCACTCCCTCAAAGCAATTGATGGTGAACCTCAACAGGAGTAAAACTTATGTTAAGTAGTTTGGACACTTATCAGGTTCTTATTTTAATTTATGTGAGTGCCTTTGGCTGGAAAATCACATATAATCAGCAATCCTACAGAACTTGATTATTTCCTGGCATTGGAAGGGATGGAAAGAATTTGAGGGAACTGAGGGACATTGGAAATATGAATTCCCCTCCAAGACAGTTTCACAATTGGACAGCTATCAAATATCCTTATCTGCACAGTGGTTAGAGCACAGATAAGAAATTGTGGTGATAAAAATAGTACATATATAAGCTAAGCTATCATGTATTATATAATTGCTTTCAATAGTTCCTGGAACTAACATCTTAACCCAAAGACACACCTGAAATTCAGTGTCCATTTAAGTCAGCCCTTAATTCAGGCTCTCTGTGACATGCATGGGTATGTCTTTCTAGGTTTCCAGTCTTTGCCTCGTTACAGTGGTAAATTGTACAGATAAAGGATAAATCTGAACAGAGGAATGATTTCCAAATGTGTAAGACACAAGTTCCTAGAGTGTGAATTTAGGGAATTATCATTTCATCTTTCTACTTTCTTTGCTTTGCAATGAGCAAAAGCTTAAGAGACTTCTACTTGCATGAACTAGGCTGTTTCAAGAGGCAATTATGTATAAAATCAATACTTATAATTTAATTTTCAAATACATAATTTCATTGCATCATACAAGCAATCATAATCTAAAATATTGGGCTAAAGCTAAAAGAAAGAGTTACCAAGCTCTCCTTATGTGGCTTATTCCATTAAGATAGGATAATAGAGCTGTGTTCAAGGAACAGGAATGAAGCATTCTTTCCCTCACTGGAGAAATAAATTGTTTTAGGTCAGTGTGGGGAGATTATCTTGAGCTGTAGAATATTTTTAAGAAGCTATTTTTGCATGTAAATAGCAGATGAAGAGAGAAAGTAAAGGGAATGTGGCAGCTGAAATAAAAGATTAATTTCTTTATCTTTATTCATCATTTACACTCCAGAAAAAAAATGGAACTACGCTTCACCCAGTGTAGGATAGGAACTCAAAAATCAGAAAAAAAGCTTGCTGGGAAAAATTCTGACTCTGTATTTTGCAACATCAGGGCAATATCTGGCTTCCTAATCACATTCACAGATTTCCCTGGAACTTGTAAAAGTATTAAGTTTAAAAGTTTAAAATCTTGTGGATATGAAGGTATACTAATTAAATGGAAGGGACACAAAAGCCTTGATGGATAAGGAGTATCTGCTGATGTTTGGGTTTTGTTAAGCCTTTCAGCTACATTGTTCCAGTCTTGAAAATTCTAGGTAAATGTTCTGCTGATAATTTCATTACTAAGTTAAATATGAGTGGGTGGCAAAGGCTCAGCTGTTTAATTTCTTTTTTATCTCACAGTTGGTTCATTGTGGTTCTGTGACTGACTCCAGAAACAGGATGAGGGGACCATGCAGTTTTCTGATTACTCATCCCCTTGTCTCTGCAAGAAGGTTGTTAATATAGGAGTTAACATAAAAGTTATATAGGAAATCAAACCCAACAGCATTCTCCAACTTCCTCTTTATCCTTCTTCCTTTTCTCCTCTGGATCTATGGGTCATCTCCTCTGTACACACTGGCAATACACATTTTCTGACCATCAAACAAGCTCATGTGCCCATCACTCTTTTTTTTTTTTTTTTACTTTGTTTTCTTATTTACTTATCTACTTCAACTAAAATGTTTACCTTTTACAAATTCACTTATATTGTGTGGAAAAATCTTGCTATTAAAAAAAAAAAAAGCAGATCGTTTGAGCAGATTTGAGATAGTTCTCTACTTTTCTCAAAAGAAACAGGAAACTGGTGGCACAAAACTACATTTGAGTTTGCCTTTAAATGACACCAAAGAGTTATGGGGAAAAAAACAAGCTCTTGGTCAACTTAAATATTAAGGTAAATACTTTTCACATCAGCTACAGCACTGGTTAAGTTCAAGTCACAGTGGCTATCAGGGCAATGTCAAAACTAAGAAACAGAAAAACACATTTCCTATTCGAGCAATCCAGGAAAGAAATCTAAGTATAATATCTAGCTTTTGTTTGAAGCAATACTAATTAAAATTATATCTGAATGCAGTCAATTCTTTGCAGCAATTTTTAGAGCCTGAAAATCTGAGAGAAAAGAATCAATACATCATCCATAAAACTTATCATCCTGGACCAGACTGTAATTTCATTATCCAGTAAAAACACTGATTTACCACACTGAACACAAAACTGCACTATGCTTTCTTAGGCTATACCAAAAAGCCCTTTTAATATATATGCTTCAGTCTCTCTTAAAACTAGTCTTACCCGCCTCCCAAATTCTGAGATTTACCTAAATCTTAATTTCTAATTTCTATTTCTAGTGAGAAAAAAAGGACAAAATCTCCTTTAAAATATGATAGGATAATGATAAAAATTGAAATATAATTCAGTTTGTTTGAAATGAATACTCTTTCTAATCATTGACTTGAGAGTGGAGAGAAATAATTGGAAGATTCATGTCTGAATTACTACTTGCAATTTGGAGAAATTTGGGCTTTTTGGTGTGCATAATAGGCCTTACCTATTATATATTTACCTATTATACATTTCTAAATGCTGTCTTAGAATTAATACTGAGATATGAAGAAAACCTCAATTTTATTCCTGGCTGAAAAGAGAATGCCTTGGTTTGGCCATTATTATAAATCTGAGTCCCATCCCCAAGCGCTGTTTAGGCACATGAACTTTCTGGAACACCAGACTCCTATTTTCATGGCAAAACACCAACTGCCCTCCCGAGTGAAACTTCTCAAGCTAACTAAAATTTATACCCTGAGAATGCAGTGGCTGGAGAACAGCCTAGCCTGAAATAAAAGCGCAGCTTGGCTGATTAGAACATGGGTTACTGGGTCAGCAGGGAGTGTCTCAGCAGATCGGAATTCCTGCATCAGCAGTCGCTGCAGCGACACGGATTTGCATAGAGGAAGGAAAACTTTCTTTTTGTATGTGACAACTTCAATAACTTGGTTATTATTCCTAGAACCTGCTATGCAGTGTTTGTAAGCAAGAAAGACAGGAAAAAAAGAAAGTTTGGAGATGTAGGGACTGGAGTAAATATTACAGGTACACAGGTTCAGTAGTACTTCAGTTGTCACATCCAGAGCCACGAGGTTAACTGTGGGCTGAAGATGAAAGCAAGACAGAAGGCGTGGGACCTGAGGGCTCACCACTGAAAAAGTGACAAGGTGAACAGATAAGCAATCTGTCTGCCTAGGAAATAAAGGCCTGTCTCATTTCCTCCAGTGACAACTGAAGGTCTCGTGTCTTGATGGCCATGATCATCAGCAGATCAGCACTCACTTCTGCTCCCTTGGGGGAGGACAGAGAGAGGAAGACAGAGAAAGAGAGATGGGGAGAGGAGGGGAGATGAGGGACAGAACCAAGTCAGACTCTGGGAATCCTTAGAATTCATTACACATTCATCATGCAGATGCACTTAAATATTCAATAATGGCCATGTGCTCTGCAAACAGATTTAAACAGACAGGTTTATCCATCAGCATAATAAACGCTGCCTCTACATGCTTGGGCACTTTATCCTTTTTGCTAAGAAGATACAAAATTCCTGGTCTTCACACACACAGAGAAATGTATGCATACAACTCATTTCAGCATTTGAACTTTGGAATTTTGGTAATTTTGTAAGAGAGTTGGTTTTGAGGCCAAGATGAATTCTGGGCCATAAAGTACAAAATTTCTTGTAGAAATTGTGATTATTAAATATATGTATATAAATTGCTTTTAATCAAATCAAACTGATTGATTTACGAGACTATCTGAGACAGTTCCCAAGTACTATTTTTTTATTTATCTATAGCTGGGAATTGTTCAAGCTCTGGAATGAGCTGGCATATGAGTTTTTGGACAGGGGTATTAAAACCATCCTATGAAGATTAGCCAAAATGTAATGATCTGCCTATGACAGCTGAACTTATGAATCTACAGACAAAATAAATAATGAGAGAAAGAAATGAAGTTTCAGTGGCCATAAGCAAGAATAAAGAAGTATGGAAGGAGGGCAAAGCTCCATTTTGCTGAACTCTTCCACTTGAACTCGGCACAACATTGAAGAACAGATTCTACAGAATGGTTTAAATTTCATTCATGCCACATAAACTCTGAACATGCAGGGGCAAAGATCTACTAAAAAGAAATTTAAGAAATGCTTTGAAAATTTTATTTGGAATCTCTCCCTGGTATAGGGCACCAGAAGGAGACATTCACTGAATGTACTTGCATTGTCAAGAGGTGCCTCTCTAGAACTGCAATAAAGCACACACTGAGAAATGCATGTCCAGGGCTTTACTTGCTTTGGTTTTTGCTGCTGCAAGGAGGAAGTGCAGTTCAGGTGTGGAATGAAGTAGATTCCAGTTTCTTGACTTAAAAAGAGCTAAGAATAAATGAGATCTGCAGGGGATGATGAAGACAACCACAAACTGGCACCTTCTGGTTATCTTACCACCTACTTGATGAAGGGACAAAAGACAAAATCAACATCCCAATGGATGGAAAAATTTCACTTCTCTTTATTTTGTCTATTTATTCACCAGAGACCTTTCTCTAGGACTCAAAATAAAACCTTGAAGTCTTCCAGCTCCCATTCATGGCAAGTATCTGTCCATGGAAGGAAGTCTGGGATCTACTCTCAGTAAGAAAACAACCATTTTAGACCAGCAGAAGGTCTGAAAAACCCCTGGGTTAATTTGAAAACTGTTTTTCACCCTCTGTCTTGACACACATGGTTGTAGGCTGTCACTGTCTATGTTAATAGATCTGGGCTCTTAAGAGTGAAATAAGAAGCCTGTGAAGCTCAGCTACAGGCCTGCTCCCAGACCATTGTCCCTGTGAGAGTCCATCCGTGTCCTTTGACAGGTGAGCTGCCCACCTGTCAGAAGGCACTTCCTAGGAAGAGGTCTCTCCTTCTGACCAAGTGCCAAATTATATTCCCTGTGTATATTGTGACAATACATTGATTGCCTGGTTACCTTGGGAAGAGAAATCACTGATCAGAGCATCTATCACAGTCCCAGCTCTCTGATGCTGCTTTCTTTGAGGTAAATGAAGAATATTCTACATTTCAACAAGTAACACAGGCCTGTAGCCAAAAGGCTGCCCAACAGAAGAACATCTCATCTCTTCTGGTCAGATGAGGGCACCCATTGAAAGCAAATGAATATGGAGAACTTCAAGAGAAGAACGTGAGACATACATGTTGCCATCCTGGAGATGACAGCAGACAGCTTTACACACATGGAAACCAAAAAAGATGGACAAAGAAAGGAATGGGTAGTTTGCAGATTCTCTCTCACTGAGTTTCACAGAAGGACTCTGGTGGCACCAGAAGTCAGTGCCACTGGATAACCTCTCTCTGAGTAGAGTATGACAAACCAAAAACTACACAGGCAGAAATGTCACACACAATAAACACTAATGCACAACAAAGCCACTAAATCAGGAATACTGGTGCTAGCATTCCTTTGATTCTTACCTCTAAATCATTAAAAAATAAATGTGTGTCAGCAAGATTAAAAATCATTTCTTCCATTCGTAGTCCAAGGGTCACTGCCATGGGTGGATCCTTAAAAAATAAAAAACAAGATTAGCTATTACATACCTCTAAATTATATAAGAATTACTTTAAAAAATTATGTATATAAAGTGTTTTGAAAAATTAACACTGTTAGAAATTTCCCTGAAATCCTTTCAGTAATAAGCTATTTTAATATAATGCTGGAATAAGACACTGCTGAACCTCTGTTTGTGAGAAAATTCAGAGAGCTGTGGATATTGAAAAATCAAATTTTTTAAAGTTGAGCAATTTGCAAACTGGCTGAACTGACAGGAAAACATCTGGTGGCCGTAAATGTACACATAAATATAAACATAAACAAGTATAAAGAAGACTGGAAATAGGGATGGCACTTTTCATAAAAGATGTATGCAGGAACATATTTTTCTGGGAAAAGCATATATAAGTTTGTTGTTTGCTACAGATCCCTTCATTGCTGGTGAAACACAGGAATACTGTCCCTGGATAAGATTAATTAGAATGTTGCATTTGTTTGTAGGTCGTCTTTCACACTCTCAAATTGCTCTGCCTCAGCAAGACACCACAAATCTCCTGACCTGCAATAACAGTGTCTGAGAGCATTAAGCATACAGCTAAGGCAAGGTAATGAATTCAGATTTTCTGGGTTTGCTAGGAGAGAGGTAAAGCAGATTTGTGTTACCTTAGAGCTGGTTTAGAGCAACAGTCCCTGGTGCTTTGCTGACACCTAGTAATTAGTTTGATTGTTGCCCTAATCATCTGCCTGAGCTTGTGGGGTGCCGTTAACTTTTTTATGCTTAACACAACTGCAGTGGACTTTTAAAACACATGCGGTCCTCTTCTCATCAAAATATGAAAAAAATATTTCATAATTTAATCTCTGACTGACATAAGCAAATTTTCAGAATCCCTTCTTAAATACTTTGAGATTTAAAGTCTAAATATTTATCAGCATGTAGCAACAAAATCTCACAAAACCTCAAATTATAATTTGTTAGCATTAGGATGAAAGACTTCCCAACCAGGATCAGACACTCACTACTCCAGGGCTTTGCAATGACGGAATAAAAGATGGATTCTGCATTCAAGCACTTAATAACTAATGGTAAAATCTGAAACACTGACATACTTTGACTCTTGCTCATGGAAAAGGCATACTTGAAAGAGAGAATAGTGTTCAAGAAGTTGTAATGATCCAAAGTTATACCCAATTCTCTGGCAGTGAAAGGAAATATTTTTATGTAGACCCTTGAACGGATCTAGAGTACCTTTCAGAAGCCAAAAACAAATGCAGGAACAGAATTTTATCCATTCTGTCTTCTGTAGTAATGATAAATGGATTTGAAAGTCACATGGCTGAAGGCAGCACCAAGTGCAAAGGTCAGATTTCCAAGAGGATGATTAAGGAACACCATTAACAGATTAGCAAAACTCATGTTAGGCAGTGACAACACAAATCACTAAAATACCCAGGACTCATGAGATTCCTCATCAAGCCATAATGCTTTTATCAAAATGTCATCACATATAAACACGTGTTTGTCTCTTTCATTTGCATTTTCTGCGCATTGTAAATATAAATCTTTTCTCTCTAGATACAACATAGCAGAGAGTATTTGCAATACACTTTTTTACTTCAATCCCACGAACACTAAAGTATGTGCAGAGTTTTATGCACAGGTGGAAACTCATTATTATTTATATAAGTTATTCACTGGAGTGCTTCCAAAGCTGGAATCTCAGACATTTAATTCTCAGCCTCTTTTTTACCCCTTCCTGGGCAGAAGCAGACTTGAATGCAGAAATTTCCTATAACGTTTTCAGTTATAATTCAATTTGTTTTTACAGAAACTACCAACTATGTACGACAATTTCCTGCCTTGCCTGGTATAGTTGAAAAATGTAAATGTGACAAAGCTGTTATGATTTTCTTATTAATAGTACTTTTGTAACCAGTTATGCCTGACTATTACTATTAAAATTATGTTTCCTACATTCCTGTTTTGACAAAGGCATGAAAAGGCTATTGCTAGGTATGGTATGTAAAATAAAATAAAGCAAAGCAAAGGGAATTCATTTCAGCTTAGCATAAAATCAGTCTGGGATCTTCCTGTACAACTACTGCTAGGGAGAATTGCTGGAATTGAATTCTCAAGATATGAACAATTCTTCCCTTAATAAATTGCCCAAAATTTTGCACTGCAACTGTTTAACAAGAATTAAAAATTATGTTCCATCCAGCTCTTGCCAGGTTAAGTTCTTTCCTTCACATAAAAAAGCAGACAAGAAAGCAGATTTTTTTAAGGGTCGCGTGGCTTTATAGTGTTTGCACAATATGGAGGAATATGACAATCATCATTTTACTGTCTTTCAGCCTGAAGCAGAAGTTACAGACTGATTCAAGTGGCACAAACCATTGTGTGTTGAAAAGAAAGCAAGCAACTTGCAGTTGGTACAGAACTTAGCACAGCCAACTGAAAAACTAAGTAAGAGGCAAACTGAATTTCTGTCAAAATTGTATTTTGTGCTACTCTGCACAAGCACACACAATAGAGGAAAAAAAGATTAATAAAAAATCTGGAAGTTTTCCCCAGATAATTCACAGAACAAAGAACAAGTCTTTGGCCCGCAGAGGTATGATGTTAGCCAGATATCATTAGTGTGCAGAAGAATCAAGACCAGCTACAAAACTTTTGTACACCTAAATACAAATTACTTTAGTTATGTTAAGATGAAGGCACTAAACTGGAGCCAGACTGTCTGTCTGTGGACTTCTGTACCAGACTGGTCCATCCATTGGAATGCCTCCTGGGAGACTAGATAAAAATATCCTGGGAGGACCAATACGTAAATGTTTTGATCAAGTAGAGAGTAACTGGAATAAAGCCCCAAAAGCTCAGTGTCCATTAGTGGAAGAGATGTATTTAATACTGTTTTGGAATGTCAGGTTTCAGCACATGTTTAAAATAATTTCATTTCTTAGGAAAAAATCTGCAAACACCAAAGTGACTTTAATAAAACCTTGGAAAATGAAGAGATAAACAGACTGCTATAGGCAGATTCATTGTGACAGGAATTTGCATCCATGAAGCTTTAAAAATAAGCAAGAAAATAAGCAAAATTTTAAGAAGTTATTTTCAATGGATGGCTGTCCTGCACAGACTTAAAACAAAATCGACCTTGGGAAAAAGCGGAAGCACTAACATTAAGTACCAATATTTTAGCTTAAAGAGACTTCTCTATGTTATGTAGGTTCTTAGATCTAAGTTCAGCCCTCACTCTCTCATAGGGGACACTTGTCCCAGGAGAAATTCATGTGGGTGGTGATGGAGGAAGAGAACACATCTCTTCTTGGTAACCGTGGCTGGTGGCTGATGAAGGAAAACTCACGTACTCCATAGGGAGTTTCTGTTCCATTCTCTCTAGAAGGCAGTAGGAAAATCAACTCAGAGGTCTCAGACAAGGAGGGAGTGAATGGAGAGGATAACTGGAGGTGATGAGAGATACACTATTAATACAAGTGGACAAGATAATATTTAGGAGTGAATTTGGGAACGCCATTATGGATGTTAATGGTGACAAAGCTTTTGTGTTTAATGAGCAGACAAGCAGACAGTGAGCAGTAAAAAGCTTCTGAGCCCTTTCCAGAGAAGTGCACAAGGTTAATGAGGCTTCCCTGACAACTTTCTGTCATTTGCAAAGTTACAAAAAAATGGCCAAATATGATCATCAAGTGTGGATTTGTTTTGATTTTTGCACTTGGAAATCACATTCTCCATCTTCTAAGATCACAAAGGAATTTTATTCTTCTTCTAAACAGTTGCACTTTGAGTCACAGCATTAATCTGGGAATCCTAGCTCTCTGGATTGACCTGGGAGAAATGAATAAAATATAAATGCTTGGAGCTAGAAAAACTCCAGCTTAATCATCCTTCAATCAGCAAGAATAACTGGAATGCAATGGAACAAAGAATAAACACTGTTCACAGGGAATAAGAATGTACCTCATAAACTTTTAAGAGATGATGACATCTCCTAACAGATGTCCTGTCACATCCATAAATGCTCACTTAAGAGCTCAGCATTGTAGAAAACCTTATCTGTCAACTGGTGCTCAGCTGCAAAAACCATCATCATCCACACAACTCATAATGATACAGCTCCAATGCCAATGTTCACAATTTGCTACTGCAGTAAGTAATTAAAAATAGAAGTGTACTGGTTTAATGAAGTACAATGCAGATGAGCAAATGAGTGGAAAAGTGAGAGGTGATCTTACTGCTGGAAGGCAGCACAGCTTTCCTGAAACCTAACACAGGTGTAGTGTAGTTTTTATTCTCTTTCTATGTTAGCCCAGTAGAATAACCAATATACCAAAAGCCAGAGAGAAACAGCCACAGGTAGACAACAGCAAGGCATGGAATATTCTCCTAGGAAAGCTCTATATTTTAAATGCAGAAGTGATACTCTGGCCAAATTCTGGCCAAATCTCTCCCAGTTCAGTTGAGTTTAAAGCTGTACTCTACTGGCACCCAGATAAGCAGCAGCAATTTGTTCCTTGCTTAAAGAGATGCTTACAGTAGCATCCTTCAGCAAATCACTAATTCTGTTTTAGCATGGTTATTATAAAATTTTGACATCAAATAATTATCCTAGAAATTTTTGACATCATTCCATGCAAAGTGCTGAACAAGTATATACCAAGTAGAGTGTTCATTCTCAGCTTCATAAATCCTTAGGCGTAAGTCAGAAATCTGCTATTCTCTTGACAAATACACAACCTAAAACTTGCCTACTGGATCCAGGCCTTCCAAATAATCTCTGCCAATGAAAGCCCTCCTTGCCTAAGGAGATGCTGGTTTGACTTTCCTTTTTCTCTTCTACTCCAACCACTAGTTAAACTGTAGAAACCTTTTGAAAGTGTTTATTTCCAGATACAACTGCAGCTCTCAAGTGCTCCTGCACTCACATGTGGATCCCTATGCCAGGCCATAATATGCTGCACCTCCTCTCACTGCATCCCTGTGCAGCTGAACTGCAGCAAAACAGAGAGATTAAAAGAGTAATTCCTGTTTGTTTTTTTTTTTTACCTGGTACTCAAAAAACCAGGAATAAGCTGGTGAAAACATGGAATTAATGTTTTTATGTCAATAAGTACATGAGAAAGAACTGAAGGCGAATATCCTTGCCTGTTTGTATATTCCCACTAGCTCTAAACTCAGCATCTCACTCCTTCCAAGGATGAAGTGGAACACTTGGTATAAGAAGTTGCCTTTCCTTAAAGCAATGTTTACTTTAACTACACATTATTCTCATGTAAAAAATTAAAAATGGGAGAAAGGGAAAATTCGGCTTGTCCTGCCAGTTTTTTTTTGGTGTAGTTTCTCTTTTTTTGTGAGTACCTTTACTATTTTATACAAAATGGGCTCATGAAATATATGTGGAAGAAAATGCTATTCACAGCTGAGCATCTGTGTGACTTTAGATGCCTTTACTTTTTAAAATCAGACAGCAAATCATCACAGTTAAATAATTTACTATCTTCACTACTTTACACTACCCTGTTTCTTTTTTCATTGCTAGGCAACAATTTTATACCACCTTTCCAAGACAAACTGTTCTCTAAAAAATTTTGAGAGACTTATGTGATAACAAGACTTCTGCTGACAACCTCACAATTTTTGGAGCATTTACTCTACAGCAACCCAATTATCATAACAATCCAATTTTCAGTCTCGATTAAGCCCTTGTATACAGATGGAAATCATATGCAGAAAAGATAAGGACCATATGTGCTAAAAATGTCAGGTACCAGAGCTTAGTGAAGTCTTTCTGTGGTATCTTTCACTTCTTCCATTTCTAACCTCTTAGGTACTTAGGCTGAGACACATCCCACCTTAAATTTAGGCAACTCTACAAGGACATGCAAAAGCTAAAGCCTATCCATTATAAACTCTTCCTGTATTCCCTTTCCTACTGCTCTAGCTCCCTTGCAGTCAACAATATTTATATTTGACTTGCACTGGTAATAACTCATCACACAAGTTCTATGTAAATATGGCAATGGCAGTCACTGCAGGAAGGAAAAAGTCTACTATTTTCATTTTATAGGGTCTGGAAATAACCTACTTGAGTGGATGTCACCTATCAGTATCAGAAAAAAAAAAGAGAAAGAGAGAAAAAGAGGATTTTACTTAAGAATTCTGTAATTCTGCACCCTTTGCTTCATTGCCATCCATGGCATTTGACATTTGTTTACTGATGTTGATCTCAGCAGTATAACTACATTAATTTCACTAAGCCTTGAGACGCTTTTGGTTTATATAAGACTTTATCTGCTGTCAGTACTACTATCTGTTAATATGCCATTACTAATTTACCCAGAGAAATTACATTTCTGTTGCTGTTTCCAAGACAGTTTTCAAAGTTATCCACAGATGTTTTGTGAACTACAAAATGAGCTCTGATTTTTAAAACTATGTGTTACAGTTGATTACAGAAACATCCAAAGGGCACAATAAAAAAGACTGAAAGGAATAACTTTATCTGGAAAAAACTTTATCACTGTGACAATTTAGCAAGTCCTGTGGTAGTCTATGGGCTACTCTCAAAGTGATACAAAAGTTCATGTTCAGCTAGGTTTCTCTCTTGTTTTGATAACTACTAATTGGAAATGGTTCTGACAAAGTCACTGTTGTTACAATGTCTGAAAAAGAGCAGAAGAGGATTTTTTGACAGAGTACTGAAAAGTGCAGAGACCTGGCACTGGGAAGCTGCAAAGCAAGGAAGACAGACTTTTATAAGACATGAGTACCTATCATTATCTTAGCATTCCAGAAATTCAAATTTTGCACTTGGCCTGTGGCTTTTCCTGTTAACTTTCTTTTTTAATAACCAAAAAATGTTGATTGCATGGAAGACTGGCCCCTCTCTGGTTACAATGCATAGGTTCTGGCTTTGGACATTTCTAACCCACTGATAGGGGAGGGGGTTGTGAAAAGCCTTTCTGTAATGTACTGTTTCTCACATTCTTTTCTCAAACATCTGATTCTGGATGGAATAAAGATGCTGAAAACATGCTAAACAAGCCCCACATCTGAGACAACATGATTTCGTTCTTAAAAAGAAATACCTTTGCATTAATTTCACTTGAACAGCACAGCACAGAGAAAACAATATATGTACATATTGACATCCCCTCTGTCCATTCCTCCTTCCACATTTTTTTTAAATTTTTTTTGTTTTATCCAGGCCCTTAGCTCTACCTCTCCCATTAGTCTGCTCCTGTTGCTACACACCAGACCCTTCTCACCTTGTCCAAGAAGCCATTCCCTGGACTCCCAGAACCAGCTCCAGAGCTCCTGCTGTCTGCCACTGCCTCTCCTTGCCTCCCTCACTCCTCTTCCTGCTCTCCCACTCTGTGACATGAACTCCTTTTGGACTCATTGGAGGGGAGAAGATGCTTAAAACTACTTGGGAGAGGGTTTCACTCCCCAGCATTACTCACCCCAGAAGCAGCCAAGGGAACCAAAATTTCAGTGAAAAAAGTGGGGAGTCAAAGAACAACATCTGCAGCTGGCATTGAAATAAGTCAGACTCCTACTCATCCTATTCATAAATTTCCTGGTAAATTCACCCACCAGCCCAGTTTATTCTTTCTTCCTCTACTGTTCCAGATATTGTCAGTTTTTTCCATTTGTGCACTTAATCTATTATGTCCCTGCAATGTCTCTTCCAGCATATGTCAGGAACCTCATCCTTGTTCCTCTATAAATTCTCCTCTTATTTGCAGCATCTGCTTCAGCCCTGCCTTATGTATTGCACTTAGGGGCTGCATCTTATTCCTCTCCTAGACTTCTTCACATTAACCCTCTGAAAATGGGGTTTACTGTACACTTTAACTTCACCCATAAAGAACACAGAGGTGAAAAACATGTACATAGGCCAGATAGCTGCAGTGAATTGCCACAAAATTCACAGCTCACATACCTTGCCATACTTCTGTGCATAGGATCCTGTAAGCAGCGAATGAAAAACTATGATTGTTTCATCCAAATCCCAAACAAATACACGCTGAAAGCAGAATAGAGGAAAATATTATTGAACAAATAACATCACAGTCCCACCACCGCACCACCCAGGGAGACTAAAAGTCAACTGAGTCTAGAAGTTTAACCAAGTACTTATTAACTGAGCAGGTTGTCTCTGAAAATCAGCAATAACAGTGTATCATGCACTGTAAAAAGTCAAAAGGGAGTAACTTTTTAACTCTTCAACTATGTCTTATTTGTTCTCTAAAAAGCTTTTCACAAAAGCTCTGTAATACAGATTTCAGAAATGTGATTTGGGATCAAACATAATTGTTATGGATAAACAGAACTTTCAGATATTTCTCTGCAAGTCTTACTGATTCAAGATTCTTTTTATTTCTACTGTGTAACTAAAATCTTGGGTAAAAGTGCTATTTGCCACTGCCATATAGAATACTGCCATACTGAAGGATAAACCAGATTATTTTAACTCAGTTTCATTCATACAATTTTGCTTGTTTTGATTCTCACTGGTAAAAATAATGAAGAAAAAAACACAACCAACCAAAAGAAACCCTGAAATGTAAGAAGTTAGTGTTTTCACTGGAAAAATTAAATCCTTTGAAGAAAAAAAAAAAAAAAAGTAAGTTTCTGTAGAAAAGCAACAGCATTTACACTCAGTTCCCAGCCCCGCAGCCCACCCTGCTACCCCAGGAGAGGCCCTTGGTCAGCCAAGTCGCAGCAACAGTTTTGTGTTGTGCTGTATGCAGGGCTGGTCAGTGAGGGCAGGGCAGTGGGGCAGGCCAGGGCTGCTGGCTCCCAGCGCTGCTCTGGTGGCAGTGGTGGCAGCAGGGGACACAGAGCCCTGGCAGGCAGCACAGCCTGGTGTCCCTGGTGCCACAGCTGGAGTGTCACACACACACACACACACAGGCACTCTGCTTCCTCCTGCTGCTCCTGCCACTGCAAGGCACAGCCATGGCTTCACTGAGGTAAGCTGCCTCACTGAGATCTGCTGATAGGACTTACAAACACAAGCACAAACTGGTGCCTAAATATTTAAAAGGCTATGGCCAGGCGATCCTGGCTATTTCCATTGCATCCATAAATACATGTAATGAAGCGGAGAGATACAGTTGAGATTTCCTGTTTCAAAAACCAAAAGAAAATGTGATACTTTTGAGTACAGGCTTGTGGTTCTATTGCACAAGAAAGTGACAGACATGTAATGCAGAAAGTAAAGTCTCACTGTGCATGCAGATTAAAGCAGCTACTACTCTCTGTTACATTCAGTTAGCAAGACTGAGTCCATAATGTCTTCAAAATGCTTTAAGCTATTTTCACAGCTGCAGTATTCAGAATTTACACTTCATCAGAAGAAACTTCCACATTAACATTCATCAATTACCACAGACATACCTCCAAGTCACTGTCCGGAGGGGGTGATGGATTATTCTTCCGCCCTCTACCCCGAGACTTTGACCCAGAACTCCTACATGTTCTCTCATCAAGATCTTTGATTGGCGTGGAGGGGCTCTGCACTGTGTCAAACTCTCCTGTAGAGGCAACCATTCATGCCAAAATTAGTGCTGGATTTTTAAATAATCAACTTTTTTCCCTCAAAGTTCAACATGTCTGTATGCCAATGACAAGAGACATGTAAAAATGTTGTATAAAAAGAACGATAATGTGGCTTCTCTTATGTAGATCGGATCAGCAGATGCCACACACACACTTTTGGCTTTACCAACAAAACACTATAAACCTCAGCAGAACAAGACAAAAATTAAAATGACACATACACATGTGCATATACACAAATACACGAGCCTAGGCAAAATATAAATATATCCAAGACAGGGGTATTTTAGAAGTCATACTAATGGTTTCTCAGAACATGAAATGCTTTTTAATTAAAGCAGTTAATTTCCCATGTTTTCAGTTCAGCTAGACTTATTTCCAAGTCCTGCTTTACTTTTACCAGAACACACTTTGGCACTAATCCATGATCCAGAACAGCCAGGCAGCCTCCAGTTTCATGTCCTCCTTCCATGTCACCTGCTCTTTAGTAAAGTTCACTTTTTTCCTTCATCATACCTCAGCCCATAAATTGTCAGAGGAAAGTCATATTATTAAATGCAATATTCCAGTTAGTACCTGCAAGAGCATGAAGTAGTACTTGCTGTGCTCTGATGGTCTTTCTCTAAGCATGAGGCACTGTGGGCTGTCACAGAGATGTGCTGGGAGGGCCTTTGGCCTGGTACGGCATAGCTCATCTCAACCACACTCAAGCCCATTCATTACTCATTTAATGAAGCTTAGCATCTTCAGCTTTCAAAACTTCTAGCAGTAAATGCAGTTTGGCTAGGTTCCCAAGTGCTAAATGCCAAAAAAACCTCCTTCTTAATTTATCCTATTAATAATGATTTGATTTTTCTCCAGAAGAGGAGGAAAGGGTACATCTTTGATCTGACATCTAGTACAGATTTTGATTCAAGAGCGTCCTTGAGCTGCCTGTAATTGAGCATTCCTGGGCCACAGCTAATATTTGTTAAAAGTGCTCAAGATGGCAACTATGCAGAATAAATTAATACTTGGTACAAATATTTCCCAAAAGTCATCTATGATGCATCTGTTTTTTGAGTTGGAATCATTTTTTTTTTTTCATTTTTACTAAAGAGCATCACCGAGTGTCCAGCAGGTGAAGGAGACTGATTTTTCTTCTCTCTTCTGAACTTGCAAGACCACATTTGGAAAAATGTGCAATTTTGGGTCCCCAGGTAGAAGAGAGATAATGTCAAACTGGGGTTAGTCCAGGTGAGGGTCACCACAACAGTGAAGGGGGCTGAGCATTAGTAAAAGAGGTTAAATGGCTTTTCATAGAGATATGCAGAGAAAGGACAAGACACACAGGCAGAAATCCCTAAAGAATGGGGAGAGTAGACAGTTCTTGTTGACTACTCATTTCTATTCCTGGCATGGTGTTGATGTCAGCAAGGTCACAGCAGGCAGTGAAGCAATCAATAAGGATCACATTATCTTGGCTCTTCCCCATAAGAACAGCAAAATGTACTTGGGTAATTAGAAATGTACAAGAAGCATCCAAATCAGAATCCCTATGCAGCAAAAACCTACAATGGCTCCAAAATAAGTTCTAAGTGTGCAAGAGCTCTGTGCAAAAATAGTTTCCTAGATTTTTCTGATTGAGTGGAAAAAATGTACAAAACCAAACCCCCAGGAAGAAAAAGCAAAAACTAAGAAAGTGAAGATGAATGTTTACATTCTTACCACAAAAATCTTCTTATTTATAACACTTCAACACATTACAACAAAATCAAGACTCATTTCCACAGTAATGTATTCAAACATCTGTTCTCAATGACTGTGTTTATTCTAATCTACCAAAAATAAAATATTAAAAAACCTCCTCTTCTAAATCTTCTCTGAAATTACCCAACAACCGAAGTAAATAAATCAAATTTTCATTTAGCATTAGCCATTACCAGTGGCTCTAGGCTTCTGCTTGGGACAATGCTGTACAGGATTGCATAATTATCTATTAATCAGTACCGTAACTAATCGCTGTTCCTTGTAAAATCTAGATATTTAAAGCCAACTTTATTTCATTACACTAATCTCTAAATCAGAATGAGCAGCTGTCTCTTACTTGAATGCAAGGTATGCATCTATTTTAGAACTGCAGAAGTCTGTGGTGCTTGTTTTTTTAAACAACTGTAGGCTTAATTGCTTGATTTGCTTTTTACCTACAGCAGTCTAAAGGAGAAACTGCACTTTTCTTATCCTCTGTTTACTTTAGAAATGAGGTCAATGTTGACAAAATGAAAACTTATTAAAAATTCAGCTCTGTAACATAAAAGAATGTGAGAAATTCTGGTACCAAAGAGTATTGAGAACATTAACATCACGAAGAGCTCCTACTGCAGCTTATGATAGACAGAAATTTTTATTACAATGCTTGAAATTTTTTAGCTTTCTCAATATTCAACACATGCCTAATAAATATACCTCATAGCCTCTTCCCACTGGGACTGTGAGCAGTGCCAGTGATCCAAGAGAACAGGAGAAAAATGTTAAAACCAGAATATTGAATGACCTCTTTATCACAGATGTTCTTACACATCCAATACACTTGTCCAATATGAAGCTTTTCATGCTGTGGAGACCGTGCAGCAGCTCCCATTAGAGGACAGGGAATTACAGCACCAAGTTACAAAGGGAATTACACATTACAAATGGAGGTGGTCTTTCATATCTAGGAGATTGTTTCCCACCTCCAGTTCAATGATGTGAACATCCCCTCCTCCTTGTTAAAACATGGTTCTATGACTTAAGAAGGAAAAAAAGAGTTTGTGCAGTCTGAATAAAAGCCTAATGCTGTCTCCCAGAGAAGCTGTGAAGGGTGACTTCATTGTGGGTACCAAATTAAGCTTTGCTGCATCCCAGTAATGCAATGGGAGCTAATATCCTGTGGTGATTTGCCTCCCCTAACCCTGGATATATGATAGCAAGGTGACTTCACAGGAAGATTTTATCAAGGCCTATATTATCTGCTAGAGTTTTATTTGCCCCAGATTAAATGTACTCATGTATTCATCAAATACACTCAAGTGTACTTACGTCCTGACACCTCACCTCCCAGTCCATCTGAGCTATCCCTCTTTGAGATGAAGTGCCCTGGGGGACACCTATTTATCTCACAAATACTCTGTGGTAATGAGTGCATTTTGAAAAATCTTAATATAAGGCAAGCTCAATGCAAGCTCAGAAGAGAAGTCCCTGGTTTAAGAAGCTGAGCATTACACAAATGTGGAATGGATGAATTTCTGAGCCCCTTCATACTTTCCTTATGGATTGACTTTTGTTACATATCCTTACCAGACAGAGCAGCCAGAAGACAGGTCCAACATTACAGGCCTGCTTTTTCATTTTTTTCTGAAATGTAGTGTGTTATTACTTGTCATGAATAGCAGAAAGAGTAAAGTCTATTTCAATTTTCATCTCATTTTCTTTACACAGTCAATAAATAAAATCGTAGCTGATATTAACTCTTGATCCGATGGGGATTTATTATGCAAATGAGAAATCCTGTATGTGCAGATAGTACTAGAGGTTTTGATTAGATATTTGAATTAACAACTAGTAGAGATGCCAGAAGACTTAACTGCCTTGCTGTGTTTAGTCTCAGGTTTTTGTTGGAGTAAGTCTTAAGGACTTGTTTGACAGCAAGTGGACATGGTGAGTGCTAAAGAACTGCAGTATGATCTATGATATCTGAAATTATCTCCCAGACACTGCCCCTCACCAATGGAAATTTATTTTTACTGTGACACAGAAGGGCACAGGCATGTCATGCATTCACAAAGTGGGCGTTTCACTCTCAGCAGAGGGACACATGATTGCAGCAACCCTTCACAGAAATAAGGAGCAGATGGGGGTGGATTTGTTAAACTCAGATGCTCAACCTACTTAACAAGAGAACAAGTTCATATGCTTAAACAATCCACAACCAGGAAAAACCTTTACTGATTCACAGATGTGAAGCCTTCAATACTTTTCCAACATGTTCAAACTATTTAAGATTCCTTTTTTTTTGCCAAGTCTATTTAATACTAATGGTACTCATAAAAATACATTATACATTTACATAGCGTTTCTAGGAAACAGATACCTAGGGGAGAAACAACATGGGAAACTGTCTGATTTTTCTCAAAAAAGAATATGAAGGAATAACAAAGCAGCAAGTGAAAGTGCACAGGACATACACAGTCATCAAAACATGCAAATTGTGAGTACACTCCACACTCTTCTAAAAATTCCTTGCATATGATTTGTATCTGTTACAGATATCCTCCACCTGTTGAAATTTCACTTGATTTCATGTTACCTTTAGGTTTTTCCTAGATTTGCATTCTGAGACTAATGAACAACATTGCACTTTTCATCAAAACTCATGGGAATATGTATCTCCAAGTCTTCCATATCCATATCCATATCCATATCCATATCCCACCCCAAACATACACTGACAAACATGTGCACTGTTACATCTTAAAAATCAGCCTGAGGAAAACATCTGGTAGGAAAAATTTCAACTAATTTAGTTAAAATTCCAGTATTTTTAGCAAATTTAAGCAATTCATTTTATGTGTGAGCCCTTGCTTATACTTTTCTATGCAGTGTTACCTTTCCTTTGTACAAATTCATTACAATAATACATTAGTCTTTCTACTGTATTTTCAATAAGTTGTTAGGAAGATCTATGCAATAAGGTGATTTTGTGACTAAAGCAAAAATTCCTCCCCTATTCAGAGCCTAATCCAAAAGCCAGTTTCTTAGACTTTTTAGAAATGGCAGACACGGCCCACACTGGATGAGTGAAGCTGGTGCCCTTGAAAGAGACTGCTCTAAGAGTGCTGAAGAAAAATTAAAAACTGCCACTACCCTCCAGGGATGTCCTAGGAATGCAAGCAGCAGGCTACTGTGCTGTGGTGACTGTGCACAAGAGGGCAGGGTTGGGCAGGCAAAGGGAGCCTCCTCAGGTCTCCTGATAATGCTCTCCTTGCAAATTCAACTATTCCAATACAATTTTTCTTTGTGGTGCTAATAACTAATTTCTCTATTCTTGGTTACTTAAATTAATGAATTAGCAAGCATGCCTTGTACACATTTGAATAAAGCCCATGTGCTCTTAAATGAAAAATGGTATCTTGCTTTAAATTCTTCCCAGCAATAATTCAGAATGTATCGGTGGAAACAGCACTGTTCCACTGCCAGTGACACAGACAACCATCTCAGTCTGCAAAAAGCTTTCTTTAATTAGCAAACAAACTGGACAGGTTTCCTAACTAACCAGTAAAATAGCTTATTTTGGGTGGTTTACATGACAAAGTTTTCTGAGAGGCACGAACATAAAATATCAATATCCATGCAAGCTGAATATGGAAATCTTTATACAAACAGCACATAAAATACAAAAACTGTTTTCACCTGAATGTAGATCTGTACCTGGTTGACTAGTCAAGCCAGGGAGAGAGTCCTGTAATTGGTAGGTTGATGATGATGAAGTGCCATCAGCTGTGTTGTTTGAGGTCATATATGCACCATACGTTGATGCTGAGTAATACTGTGCATACTGATTTTGGCCAAAAGCTGTGTATGAAGAATAATCCTGAAACAGCAGATGCAGCAGAGCACTCCATTAAGTACAGTAATGAGTGAATTCTTTCCCGCTAAATATTTCTAAGCGTACAGTCATATGACTTTTGCTAGTGTTTAGAAGGCTTAATTTAGCATTTTTTTAAAATTCAAAAATATTTAGTGTCTTTTAATTTAAAGATATTTACTAAAAGACTACAGGGAAGCTGCTGAAATATTTAAGTGCTAAAATATGTAACTAGGCTTCCAGTAAGAGTGTGATCATTTTCCACAGAAAATAAACCACAGTGAGTCCCATTGAACATAAGAGATCTAAATTAAAGTAACATGCTATCTCTGGAGTTATAGAAGTAATTTTGTAACTGGCAAAATAAAAATGGGTATATTCATACCTGTTGTGAACTACTGAAGTTTGTAGAATTTGAAACAGAATTGTTTGAATAAATAGTGGACGATGGTGTGAAACTAGAACCTGAAATTAAGAAATATAATTAACTCTGAGAACTTGTTTGTGAATCAAAATAAAACTCTAATTAGAATATTCCATGTTAAGATATAGATTAAACAGAACAAAAAAGTCACTTGTATTTTCCACTAGAAGTATAAAGCATTGTAATGAAAGTTCAAAAGAAATTAAGTACTATTTCCACACACACAGGCATACGTTCCTCTCCACACCATGCAAGGAAGGTATCAGCAGTAAGTCATCTCACCAATTTAGAAAGATTTTTCAGTTTATTGCATTCTCACCTCTCCTCAAATACTGTTTTTCTCTTTTGCCTTCATTTCTAATACTTTAGTGCTATGTTTGCAAAACCAGAACCTTTTCAAAAGACTACATCCGGGTGTTTTTAATCAATCTGTAATGAGGCATGTCCTTGTTTTCAACATAAATCAGATGATTCATATTGCAGTTTGTAATATGCTGAAGATTACCCATTGTATAAAAAGTTTAAAAATTATTCAAACAAAATAGGTTATCAGTGACCAGAGGGTAATCAATGAATTATTGACTGAATAGCAAATGAAAGAATAAATATCAATTAAGGAGAAATTCTAAAAAATTATGTTAATCCAAGGAGAAACAAGTATCAAATTATGTCAGGAACATTATGTATCAAATTATACTCAGGAACATAAAAAACAAGGAAAAGAGATTTTTATATATTAGTAAATATAAAAAGTGCTTCCAGTCCTGCCACTAAAAAAAATTAGTGCATTTCACTCCATTGAAAAATTCAAAAGAAGGCTCAAGTAGGGACTGCATTCCATGCCCAGATCTGAAGTAACAGATGATCAAAATGACAACACATAAGCCTATTAGCACTGGGAAGGAATACTTAGCTTTAAATTTTAGAGGTGGCTACTCACCTGGCATCTGGTAGGAGTAGGGTGTTTGGCCTGGCTGTGGGGTGGAAAACCCTGGGCTGTAACTGAGGCACCCGCTCTGCAGAGGAGACTGGGTCTGCGAGAGCCCACTTTCCGTCTTGATGCCTGGCAACATTACACCCAAATCTGTGTAAGAAATTAATTTTCAACTGATTCTTTAAAATATTTTGTTACGGTTGGGAAAACAAAAAAAGAGAAAGCAAAACTGGCATTGCAGTCAGCACTGCTTTTATTAGTAGGCAAGGTGAATAAGAAGTGGTGAAATACCGTAGGTGGGCAGGCTGTAGGGCTGTCCTGTCTGTGAGTAGGCCGTGTACACCGCGGGCTGCTGCATTCCCGAATACTGCGCTTGGCCGGCATAGGCAGACATTGTTTGAGCTGCTGGTGTAGAAAGAATGTGCGGATAGGGCCTAAATATCAGGAAAAATAGCATTACTGTGGCAACAAATACTTTGTATGTTGATTCAAGCAATAAAGTAAAGAAAAAGGTTTAAAGATGTCCAAAGGCAGTTCATTATTCTGCCAACTGCTCCTCTTCTGGGATTTATTCCATCCCCCACTGGAATAAGCTGAAAGACACTCTGTCCCACATTGCCCAAGGCACAGTGAATATTTTATGCTGTCCCATCACTACAATTTAATTCTTAAACTACTGTGTCCACTTTTAGGTGGGCTGTGCTGCTGCTGCGTGTCTTTGTATGGATTTAACATCTTTCAGCCAAAATCAGAACGCTTCAATTAGAAAACCCACCCCAGGTTTTTAATCCAGTGGAGGGAAACTTGGACTAGAAGAATAGAGGAAACACAGAGGTGAATGTTGAAGCGAGTACATTATGTCATCTGTGTAGGTTCTGCTTCAACAGACATGTAGCCTCTAGCTTCAATGGGAGATGGATCCTACCCATGGAGAGCAGCATAAAAAACACTGAGACCAGTACTTTGGTAACCAGATGGGCTTTAAATGTTCGGAAAATATGGGCTAGGAAAATAGAATGGAAATAAAAATGGTCTTTTATTTGTGAACACTGAGGTTTTATAGAGAGATTGAATAAAATCAAGTTTAAATTTTTTGCCCTCCAGAGTTGCAAAAATATACAGAGAAACATTTTTCTTGGATTGTTTTGTAAGTCAAGTAAGGCTTTATGGACCAAGAGTTGAATAAACACACTCTGCAGAATTACGCTAACTGAAACCTGGCCATTAAAAGCCATGACTAAATTTCAGATTCCAATTTTTAATTTTTTTTCCTTTCTAATTAATTCAGTAGAGTTGGCAGCATTTACTATCAGAAAAGGATTACTCATTAATTTAGATGCCAAAAAATTGTAACAGTAGATTGAAAATTCTATTAAACCTTGTAATGTATTTGGCCAAAAGTACCTAATACAGTTTGCCAAAACCTGTTCAAATTGGAATGATGGTTCTCACTTCAGGCACCTACTTTCTGTATTAATAAATTTTGGCTACTATCATAAGATTGCAAATTTATTTTAAAAAAGCTTGAAAGAGCTTAATTAGCTCTTGAATCTTTAGATTCAATGTTTTCTTTGTACCAAAGTCACACTGATAGCTGTATCAAATAAATGGAAACAAACAGATGGCATACTGGAATCAAGAACCCTTGTGTACCGGACAAGCAAACTAATATACTGCCAATTGCAGCAGTTTCATACATCTTTGGCGCTTCTTCCTAAAGTTCTCACTCCTGGATTTGTGTGATTGCCCAAGAGTCAGTTTCCCCCCATCAAAAAAAAAAAGGCATGAAGAAATTTTTTATTTCTAACAACATCCGTTGGCTTAAAAATAATAAGATTAAAAGCTAATCCAATTTATTTGATTTTTAAATCTTATGATATCGGAGAGGGACAAGGAAAGGGTGGTTCATGATTGTGGAATGTTTGGAAGCGTTTGGCAATGCTGGCCTTGGAAGGGTCAGGGACAGGGTTACCCCCAGTATGCAACTTGTGCGTGCAATTGTGATTTCTATATATAAACTGACTTCTCCAAAATATATCTGTATATATTCCCTGCACATGCTGTTAATATGCTGATGTCTGAGAATGCAACAGTCTGATTATTTTACTTCTGTTGTGTGCTGATATTCAAGGGTGTTTCTTGTGCAGCAACACTGCACGAAGCAGGATCTTACTCTGTAGACACACGAGGAAAAAAAAGTTGGAGAGGGAACCAGTACCGGAGCCAGTACCGTGGCTTAAGAATTTTCCTTTTTCTCTGTTTCTCCTGCTGAACACTTGTTTGCAACAAACCACAAAACTGCCCACAGCCAAGGTCTATGAAAGACTAGAAGAGGTGCAGACACTAACTTGGAGGGATATATCTGTGGAGAGTACTGGTGCGCTGATCTGGGACTGTAGCCACTACTTGTTATTACTGCAAAACAGAAAACAAGAGTACAGCAGTTAGAAACACCATGAGACCCACACAGCCACACAGTGTGAACTAAAGCAGAAACATTAACAGAGAAGCCTATTGAAATGGACAGCTTTTCAAGGAAGCAGATGTCACCAGTACCACAACATTTAAAAAAAAAAAATTAAAAACTTCCAAATCTTTCACTGTTGTGCAGAACTCTTTAGTTAGCATGGGTGTGTCATGCTTTCTCAACTTGACTAACATTTCTGAGTATATTGCAGAGGCATGTATTTCATACATCACCACACACTGTAGATCTTTCAAATTTGCAAGTTGTATTAAAAGGGGTAGTTAAAAAGAATCTTGGGATCTTACATATTTCATGGGATTGAAGTAACATACACATACCTTTATAGTCTCACATTAACAAGAAGTTCAGTTTTGGAAAATCATGTTTTATATGCTTGTGACTAATTTTAGTTAGCTTAGGTGATGGAAGATACTGGATTGGGCACTGGAAAGCAACTACCATTCTTTAAAAAGAGGACAAGTAGAATACAACCCCTAAAAACAGCATTTTTATTTTAAAGTATGTATAAACAGTTCTGTTCAGTAGCCATCCAAATTGTGTGTATCTATACTATTCACAGCTGCATTCTCCAAGAAAGCTAACAGAACAATAGTCATAACCCATTAAAATTTCATCCAGAAGCAGCGCTCACACTGGATTAATTCCAAGTGTTTGGAAGTTTCCCTTTCCTTTAGCCATCTGTCTTGACTAAGACAGATGTATTCCAAATATATGTACTCTAAAGTGTTGAACCAATCCCTTCAGAGCAAATCCATACTGGGCAAACATACAGAGTGTCTTTATTAGGCCATCTGCTGTTCATTCACTTTTCAAAAGATTAAAGTAGTACACAATGAAGCACTGGAATTTCTTTAGTCTAATCAATCATAGTTGTACTTCAAAGTGTACCCTCTTCCTGAGTTATTCATAATGGTAGTAGAAATGAACATTCTGAATTTTATAAGTGACAAATAGGTTTAGGTTCCTAAGTATTTTATGAAACATGATACATTTCTACATCCAGCCCTAATTAATGTCTCTCAGATCTACTGCTTTGAACACACAGCGAACTTCATATTTTTAAAGATAGTTTAAATGCATTTAGAATGTGTAGAACTTAAAAGGAAAGTACAGTAGAAGAAAAACAATTCTTTTTAAAACGTGCAGTAGAGTATGGCTTGAAAGTAAAGAATTGGATAATGACTTTTAAAACATGTGCCATTAGATTTCATAAAAGAGTTGCTGTTTGAAAACATGTTGAGGGTTTGCCTGTAATGAAAATCTGCTAAATTTAATTTTGTGTGGATATTGTTTTTGAGGGTTTTTTTAAGAATCCCTTTCCATGGTTTAGAGCAATCTGCTACATGTGCAGGCAGCTATTCCCAGAGTCAGACAAACCTATAGCTGTTTCTATCAATGTAACTGGTTCATAGAACTCCAAAGAATGCTCTTGGTTATTTCAGGGTTGATGAGTAATTAATCTTCCCTGTTGTAGCTCTGTGACCTTTCTAAAGACAAGCAATAGCAGCAGAGTGACCTTGGTGGTTCTCAGGGCAAGGAACTTTTGTGATCCATTATCGGCTTATTGGATCATTTTAGCCATACTGCTACACTTTTTGTCTCATCATTTGCTGGATGAGAGCTCAATCAATTAATCACTTGGCTTAAACACATTTGCCATGCCACTCCACCTTACGTAAACTACAAAAAAAAATTAATTATTATTAATTTAAATCATTTCAGCTATCAAAACCTAATCATTTTCAGCAAAAACTGTACTGCCTGCCTTTTCATTCTTTCTGCATATACCTTATTTTTAAAATTTAGACAAGAAAATAAAATACTTTTGGAATGTCTCTGGTTTTAAATTTCCTTGTTTTTATCCCCAGTTTTCCCTGATGATCCAGTTGTAAGGAAGAGAAAGAGGCAAGACTAAAAAATCCATTCTTTTCACTGTTTATCTGTAGCTTGTCCCTGCAATTTGTCCACTACAAACTGAGATGTTTGAGAAACATTTCAGGGTGTGAGGCCTATCAGAAAAGAACATTGTGACCGAGTGGAGCTTGCAGACCACACCTGTATCTCACAGATGAAACTGCTAATTCTAAGGGTTATCAAACTTTAACAGCTTTGGCTGCTGGATACCCTCCTGACATCCCTTCTCTGAGGACTGCTGGCAGTGGAGATGATGGAGTCAGGTTCCTCTGGGTTTTGTGGTGCTTTATACAGGCATTATATGAACGGAGCTAAATACTCTTTTGTGGTGCTTATGTTAAAAAACAAAACAAAACAAAATTGTTTCTTCTCTGAAAAACTCAAATATTCTTAGGACTTCAGTACTGGAAATTACCAGAGGAATGCCCTTCAGGGCAGGTACAAGACCCTTGATCTCTCCAGTTCCCATTACTGTTGTTTCACAGAGGGGGCAAGCTGACAGCCAGCTCTTACCAGTCACTCTCTTAGTTCAAATGGCCAAGGTGGTTGTGGAGGACTTAAATGATCATTAGCTGTATTAATAGCATGTGTTGGGTTCAGTATATTAAAATGGGCTGGAGTTTTGTATATTTTCATTACGTATCTGGAAAATTCTCAGCAAAAATGTTAGGTTAAAAAGACCTCATTTAAGTAACATCACAATCTCTATGCACAAGGGAACCAAATGTAGGTCAAACAGCAGTGACATTCCCTAAGTTCATCTTCATAGCCTTCAGAAATTGTTTTCTAGACCTATAAACTGTATTCTGTACCCTGTATGTAATAAATACTAAGTAAAAACAATGAGAGCATCAAATACCTCTCTCTCCACTCCACTAAAATGATAAAACAGTTCTCAAATTAATCCACAGTTGTAAGCAATATATACACAGTATTACAGTACAGCAGCTGCAACAAACTCTCAGTGCATGAAGCTCTCAGTTAAGGGCTGTGCACCTCTCCCAGTCCTGCGAATGCCCACCCCATGGGAGTGTGCTGCAGAATCACAGAGCTGCACACTGAGGACACTAATTACCAGCTGCTGCTCTTTGAAGAACACGGAGGAGGAGGAGGAGGAAGGGGGGTGCACAATGGGTCTCCTCACCTGGCTCACCCATGCCCAGAGGCACGGGATCTCCCAGGGGCAGCTCTCCAGCACAGGGGAACAGAGCCCTGAGCATGAGCTGCAACACATAGGCTGCAGCCCTGAACAGGGGCTTCCCAATCCCAGGAGAGCTGCCACTCTAAATTCAAGAGATCTGTGTGCTTTATCTTTTCAATCAACAGTCCACAGAATCAGTTTTCTATGGAGAATAATCTGTCTCTCCTGTCCTGTACCTGATACAATCGGTTTGACCATCACTTACAGTGGTCATTAGGGACAGAGATGACTGCTTCACACCTCACATGGCTTTTTGAGCCTTCTGCTCAGTTCCAGGACAGGTCACGTGTTTTGACTGCTCTTGGAGCAGGGAAATCAATCTAAATGGGTAGAGTGTTTGAAGGAGAGGATTTCTGCATGGCAGACTCTCAAATGTATCTCAGCACCAGGAGTTCTCTTTTCACCCATGTCTCATTTCATAAAATACAGAGAAGTGCTGGCATCTTGACTTTGTCATGGTTGGGAATAACACATATATGTCCCTCATTTTCAGGAAAAAGACAAACTGTTCAGTGTTGGGCTTTGCTATGCATTCTTTCAGTCACAGGTGGCTCATTTGAAACAACATCTGTCTACTAGTCAGCATTTACTGGTTTTGGCAACCCACTACACTAAACTTCCCAACTAATCAGTTGGGCTGAAAACTCAGAGAAATCCTGGTGTTGCTGAGTTTTTACCACTCTTTAGTACTTCTCCCATAAAATTAGAGGAAAAAAATTGTCTGATTTTGTAGTACAAGTAAAAGGCAAGCACAGAAGTAACACATTCAATCTTTATGAAAGGCTGAGTGCATTATCAGAGCAGCTCTGCGTCTCGCTCTGATGATGAAGACTGCACGTCACCCAGACAGGCAGACTATTGATTTCCCACTGAGAATGACTGTAGTCATTTACTGCTTGAGTTTGTGCACTAAACTGAGAATCAGGTTCGTATTTCTTTTGAGTACGCAGGTGGCTAACAGGCAAAAAAGGATTATGCAAGGCTCAAATTCCTGCCTTTTTTTTAATTTTTTTTTTTTTTGAGGCACCAACTTTCCAAACATGAAAAGTGTAGAGATCTCAAGGCTTCTTTTGAAGTCAGTGGAAGCTGATGGGTGAGTGGCACCTGGGGAAATCAAGCTGTTACTTAGTTATCTAAACCTGAGCTGAAGGCTGCAATTCTTGGCACTCCGCTGTTGCCTTAGCCATAGAATAAAACTCAGCTGCTTTAAATACATGGCAGAACCTGATAAAACTTCACCAACAATGAAAAAATCATATACAGAGTTGGATATTTTATGATTTGTAATCATTACTAATAAAATTTTAGCATTGAGTGAAAACAGAGTGAAAAAGAATAGCTAAATTTTTGCCCAGAGTATTTAATTTTTATGGAACTTTTTAGCCTTTAGGGTGAGGTTTCTCTCAGTACAATTATAATGAAAATAAAAATGAGGACATTTTTCTAATCAGAAATAGTAAATACTTTATATCCCACAAAACTTTTCTTCAGACATTAAATTAGTTATAAATACTTTTCTGAATAATTAACTTTTGGGTTCAACTGATGGCTAAAAGACAATTCCAAAACCTGATTAAAAAAAAATTAATTACACAGAAACATAGTGATTTCCAAAATATTTTAAATACAGCTTGACTACCTAAGTCTACCCAAGTAACAACAGCATCAGTGTGGCGTGTGATTCATGGCTTTGGAGTTTCATTTCAGTCAGGCCATTACTGAACTCATATTTCCAGATGCAAAACTTACCCTCCCTCCTCTCCTCTTTAATATTATTATTAGCAGGGTGCAACTGAATGATTAGAAGGCTGATTATCTGTACCTTTCCACAGTTCATCACATTTTAATAATTTATAGGGATCTACTTAAATCACTGTTGGTTTGAATTTTTTGAGAAGTAATTGAAGCCTATGATTATTTATAGTAAAACCATTTTCTTGGAAAGAAAGTAGCTCATCCCAGTGGAAAGAGACTAACATGGCAATCTGATCAGTGTTTAAAGTAACACACTGCTAATAGGAGTAAAAGGATTAGCACTGAGGCATAAATCTTAAGATTTGAAACTGCTCAAATTAGCAGGGCTGTTACAAATACAATCCCATTTTTTTTCCTAATATCATACGAGACTAATGCTGAGAAAAAGGATCTACAGTACCATAATAACAGTATTATTTTGAGACTTTTGCAAACAGCAGAGGTCTAAGGCATCATTATTAGGCATTCTTTAAGATCACATCTCACATAAATTGCTGAGTTGCATTTACAAAAATGAAAAATCTATTATTATTATTATTATTATTAGGTACAAAATACTATAATATTTTATAGTAGCTTTGTAAAGATTGCTTCCATGCAAATGTTCATTAGTGATGGCTATTAAATGCTGCATTAATGTGCATCTAACAAAAAGTCATTTTATTATGGCTTTACCTGACCCAGTAAAAGTGTCAAGCGATGCATCTCCAGTTGTTGTTGCTGTTTCACTGTTGTTCATGGGTTCTGTTTTGACTGCAAGAAGAGACACTACATAGGAGAATAAGTAGACATGAGATTTTACTTCTAGATTTGTACTGGAGTCCTCATGCCAATCTCACTAGTGGTAGTCCAGCTCAAACAACCCCACGTGCAACAGCTTCAACCTTTGCTCTGGCACCATCCTGAGACAATTGACAGGAATCTTATAGGAATGCCCATTTATCTGCACAGCTCTCTACCCCTGCATTCATCCAGTTATTGGTTTTGGCAACTGGAATATCTCTGGGGGAGATTTCACCATAAATTTGATTGATTCTAACAATATCCTAAGAGTAGCACAGAGAAAGGAAACATTAACTGTCAAGGGATGTAGCACATAACAGAAATAGTTTTGCCTGACAAGTAAAACAATTATAATATGGTTTCATGATAATACAAAAGGAAATTACTTTCACAGTGCCAGCACAGCATGTTGCCTTTCCCCTTCCCCTTTTACAGAGTCTGTGGGGGTCTTTTTGAGCTAGGCCACCAACAAGCAATTTTTTATAACTGAAGAGAGAAGTTTGAAAGAAAAAAAAAGCCAAAGAACTAGAGTAGGACACAAATGACAGCCATGACAAGTAGGCTTCTTAATCAGAGGTTACCAAACAGTTTAGTCTACTCTGAACTCAAATTTATTTCTTGGGGATCATCATGCAGTCTTACCATCCAAGCTGTAACTGAAAGCACAAAAAGCACCACAGAAGCAATACAGATATCTGTAATTAAGTATGTAAGTATGTTACATAGACAGAACATTTGGCATGGATTTTTGTAATGGAATTTGGGAACCACAACCCAATTTGGATTCCCAATGGAATTTGGGAACCATCCATCCAGCTGGTGTGGTAAGAAACAGCAATAGAGAATGTGCTGCAGCTCCTATTAGCCTGTCTGACTGGCAAACGTGGAAGCCTCAACATATTAATGCAATTTCTTCATGAAGGGCTGGGCACGAACACTCATCACACGTTTCTGGATATCACAGGTTGGTGCCCAGGGCCACATAGAGAAGAGGCAATGAAGACCTGCACAGGCAACCACCACAGCTACCTGCCAGGTACCCAAATTCCGAGGGCACAGCCTGGGATTTGTGAAAAAGCCTTTGCTGTGACAGGCAGCCTGGCAGAGCCCCCCAGCAGGTCTAACACAGGCCAAGGAGAGGCGTTCTCTGCCAGCTCGTTACCTGACGCCTCTGAGAGGCCTCAACCAAGCTGACCAAAGCTCTCATCTGTCAACATCACTGCAGCCACGTTTGACTGCACTGGCAACAGCAAAGGAAAGGGGGGAATTTCATGTTTTGAGGTGGCAATGTATTTAGAAACTGTGGCACAGATTCAAGTCACCTAAATCAAGCGTATAAAAAGTGCCCACTAATCTCCCTTTATGTTTAGATGAGACAGAGAGGTACTTCCAGGGGTTGATTCCAAGTATGGCGTGAGCTGCCCTCAAGCTTGCCGTCCTCATACAGGCAGAGGAAAAGGCTGTGCATGAGATAAATAAAGGATTTCATTTCCTCGTGGGAAAAATGTCCAGAACAACACCTACAGACTCACTCTGCTATTCTTCCCTGTGTCTGCGAGCACTGTGAGTTGTTCATTAGAAATTGCACAGCTACCAGTAAAGCTGCCTGTGACAAGCCCTATCTCTCCTACAAATTCACATTCCATTTCCAGTCACACTGCCTAATGGATCGTATTCAGGAAGTCACATGGGATGCTGCTGATGCCTACAAGTGTACAAGTGACCTGGGCTGAAGTCAGAGGGACACCTGTTTGGATCATGCAGGAGAAATTGGGATGCATTTGTCTCTGTGACTGGTGGTGCCCTGCAGCATTACCAGTGCACCAGTGCCAAACAAACCAAGTAGCACCTTCTGGTTTCAGTCATACAGTTGCATCTTTCCATCTACTGTCTCAGATTAAAAACCTTTTGCATGTGTGTCGTTTGAATGTAAACTTTTCATTATTGTTTCTCTTTCATAAAACTACCATAAATAGTAGTTAAAACTACTAAATAGTCTCCCTGCAAGCAGCGGGATATTAATTCAATATGGAATCATTAGGGAAGAATTTCAGCCACATTTTTGCAAGCTGTCATGCACTCCTCATTTTGCTAGCTATTATCTTTTCAATTAAAAAAAAATAAGCTGTGACAAAAACAACCCAAAATGAAAAAAGTAATTCTTAAGAGCAACAGAGTAATGAGTCATTCCCATTTCTATAATTATTTGAGAAGGATGTGATTTTATTTTCATCATATCAATAAAACACATATCAAGAAAAGGTTCAAGGGCCATTTGTCACAAAATGATGATCTCCATTAAACCTCTCAGTCATGTGGAACATGAATGGTTGCTTGAAGTATCAAAAGTATGTAAATTAATTTATTTGCTGATTAGTACATACAGATGTCTCTATGAACTTCTGCAAAGTCTGGATATCTACCTACATGTAAAAAAAGTACTTTTTAGTACCTTTATCTCTTTTTGCTTAAGAAGGTATTTCACTATTGTACATAGTCAGCTACAAATGTTCAGTACTGCATCCAAGAAGACAGTATGTGTTTAACTGTTATATTTAACAAAAATGTCAGTCATGAATTGAAATGTTTACTTTAGAATTGTGTCTAGTTCTGGTTAATGCCAGCTGCACTGCACTGCCATCAGCATGAATAGACACAATCTTTTTTCTTTCCCTGTCAAGAAAATAATCTAATACAAAAGAAACTCTCCTGCACTTAACTTGAGGAAAAACATTATATTGGCACTGAATTTTGCTGGAAAATACCTACAGAAATTGTTTTTATATGTGCTTGACTTTAAACAGTTCTATTTTTTTGCATTCAGATTTCATAACAGTAAGGAATTCATCAAGGTCCTTTCTCAGTGTAGCTGGAAATTTTTACTACTACCTATTTTTCTTTATGTTTTATGTCATTAAATAAAGAAGGAAACTAAGGAAAAAGAAAATATTCTAACATCACTTTAAGAGAACTATCTTTTTTTGTTTGTTTAATGTATTGAAAGAGTGAAAATAAAATTAAAAGCAACCACTAACTGGAAATACATTTGAGTGCTGCTAGCAGTGAAGACTGCCCATGTTCTGCTTTCAGATGGGATAGAGCAAGCAGCTGTGTGCTGCTTAGCTGCCAGCTGGGCTTAGACCATGACAACACAGTGACAGAGCAGAGCTACAAACATCATCAGGTGCGGGGGCACGTGGTGCACAAGGAGCCCCAAGAAGCTGGGCTTGTTCTGTCCTAGGAAGAGGAGGCTGAGGGGAGAGCTAATTGCTGCCTGCAGCTATCTGCTGGGAAGATGCAAAGATGACAAAGAACAAAGGCACAGTCACCTCAAAAGGTGCCTTGGGAAACAACAGGTGGGAACAGATACAAGCTGCACTAAGGGAAAAATCCAATTAGATGTAGGAGGAAAATTCAATGCTGCCTTGAGCGACACAATCTAACAGCGATGTTGGCTCTGCTCTGAGCAGTTCTTGGCCCAAATGGCCTCCAGGGATCTCATCCAAACTTCATTATTTTACGGCTAACTCAGAATACAGCTCCCAACAAGCAACAGCTTCTACAATAGACCTTGATGAAAGATCAAAATGGCTGCTATTCGCTGACCACTTTTTTATTTTCTCTAAAGCATTCCTCTGTGTTAAGGACTGAAAATGAATGCAGAGTTTTAGGGGCAACAGGTGCTAGTACTATGCATGAAGAAGGACAAGCAAGTGCAACAGAAGTTACAGCAAACAAATCTGATTTTAAAAGCTTATGTAGAACTATAAACCACACAGCTTGTCATAGGAATGATTTTCCTCTTTCTTTTAGCAGGGCTTAAGAGTTTTCCTGGGAATATATTCAACCAGAAGCACAATTCTAAATATTCTACTGCCTATGGAAAATCTAACACATTGTATTTCCTCGCTACTAACAATTAGTACTTAAATTGTTACCTTCCACATTTACCTGAACATGCTGAACAGCTAAAAAAGGAGACAGCCCAAGTTATCTCAGTCTTCCTTAAACTTAAAATCTTGTCATTCAGCAGCAGCATTCACGTGGAACAACTTATTCTAGTGCAAATGATCTTTTGTGCTCAAGAAAACTTTTTTTTGGTAATTTTTCTTTGCATATATGTTTTACAAATGGCAAGCTGATTCTGAGGGATTTTTTAAAACAACAAGTTTTTTGAAATCTTCCTAACTTTAGTCCAAACCTGTACAATTTAAGCACTTTTGTAATGACTTGTAGAGAAACTCAGTGATGCATGTTTACATCTATGATTAATCCCATATGTACTGTAATGATGTCACATATAGAGTTATTATTAATCCTTACAACTTCTGACAATTAATAATACATGTCAGGAAACTCATAAGTGAAAACAACAGCTTGGAAAATTTGGCCAAAATTTTGCAAAGTGGCAAGTTACACGTGGCAGCACATTAGACATAAGCTTTGATTAATAATGAAAGCCTTAGTAGGAGTAAGAACAATACTGTCAACCTTGACTTGTGCTCTGGTAATCGTGCAATGTTTTACTTAAAAACAAAAGAAAAGCAAATGGGCATTCTGTGAAAATTCCATCGGTCTGATTTCCACCAATGCTGACTGCTGGCACTTCCCAGCAATGCTGAACACCACAAGACAATCCCAGTCACTCAGAGCATGTAGACAGCTAGGCTAATTATAAGCGAGTTAAATTCTCCTTGCTCATCAAATGACTTTCAGAGCATTGTAAGATAACTGCTTGTAGCAACTTATTAACAGTTTTCTGGCTGTGGGAAAAGCCTTTGAGAAAGTGTAGGAAAAAATGCTTGGGATGAGGGGGAACCCCATGAGAACTGAGTTGAAACTGCATAAGAGAAGACCAGAGAAAATGGAGAGAGATGTCACGCAGCAGCCATGGGGACACACCACACACGCATGCACTGTACCAGGCTCTCTCATACTTGTTGCAGAGGAGGGAGTACTACAACTCAGCAACCAGTCTGCAGTATTTAACACAGTCATGTTGTCTCCTGAGAACAGCAATGGTACAACAGTTCATTCTCCCAATGCCTGTTCAGTGTAAATGAATAGTCTTCAAGGCAAAGCAATGTTTTGGCACTTTAAGTCAAGCCTTTTAACAGAACTGTATTGGTTTTATGGGTATTATTTTAACTGGTTTATTTATGCACATTGTATAATATAGAGGCATCCAGTTACTAGTGTTCTTTAATAGCATGCTGGAAGTTTTCTCTATTCTTTATGCTGGAATAAGGATTCTGTTTAAAAATATGGTTCAGCCCTTCTTTGCAGAGCTCAGTTACCCTCCCAGGCATATCCACTTGTTAGTGACATTGACAGACTTTTATTTAAATAGAGTAAGTGAATAAAATGCTGAACCTTGTGGCCAGAAAGAACAAACCAAAAAAAATTTCTTAGTACCAACTGCTAAAATAGACAGTAATGTATAAACTGTAAAGAAGGAACTCTAGTTTGACTCATATCCATGGTGTCACTTTCATGGACTGCACCTCAGAATGTGACACCCTGCCTGCCACTGCTATGGTAGAATTGGTTATCTGAAACCATTGGAATATCTGTATTGTAGTTGTATGGCAGTGTTACAGCATCACCTACAGCATTAAGGACCAGTTGCTGCTGAGGAAAACAAACAATCCCTTTATTACAAACTTTCATTACCTCCCAAGAAGTGAAATTCATCAGCAAAAAAACCTCCATATTTCCTAAGTCTAATTGTGATGCACTTCTCTTGATAATGATTTTAATTTATTTATAATAATGATTTTAATTTAACATAAATGCATGTAACTCAGGGTATAAGAGTAAATTATTACTCATCAAGGAAATATGACACAGAAAATATAATTCATTTTGTGAGTTACTAACAGGTATAAGCAAACATTTAACACCATGTTCAAATCAACCATCCAAAAATTTTCCTTATTTCATCTTTGCACCTTGTTTTAGTTCTGCCTCTCACTTTAGTTGGTGCAAATCAAAGAATTGATGGTGGAATTAGAAATTTACACTTGTATGACTGCCAATTTTTCATCATTCTTGCTGGATTTATAAACAGGTATACGATAATTCTTAAAATTATGGTAAAAAATGCATATGACTAAAAACTAGCCAAAACTTTCTGTGTGCCAGCTGTGTCTTATACTTACCTCCTGTTCCATTTGTTGTGACTGATGTGCTACTGAGATTAGATTTATCCAATTTGGAACTACCTGGTGCATCACTACTTCCAACAAGATTATGAGGACTGGCTAGATCCTGCATTTCCATAGACCTGTTAAAAAACAAGGTGACAGTATTAATACATTGTGATACTATCCAAAATATTCTGCTTTTTCTATAATAACTTTTTTTTTTTTTTAATATGGAGAGTTTGCAAAGCATCCAGTCTAACAAATCAGTGCAGGTACCTTTGACACCTTTGCTTTTTACCAAACCTAGGAAAGTAGTTAACAGCAACATTGACACTATTTTACATTTTTCCTTTAGATATTATGAAGTGACATGGGCTTATGAAACTTCCCCTGAAATACACCACAGAGTTTGTGCATAAGAAAGCCAAAACAGGAACTTCTGCCTCTCATTATCTGTATTCCAACCACCAGCACTTACTGCATCCACACTGAATTACAGGAACAGCCTATACAAGTGAATGAACAGAACTTTTGCGTACATCTGGAAAATTCTTCACTCCTACAGTTGTGCATATTCTTCTTGGATCTCTTGATACTTGTTTTCTTGTGCATAATTTCTGGGAAGCTTGCAAAATTTCAGGTGGATTTAGGCTGCCATGAATTGCAGCCTCACAGTTACATTGGGGCCTGTAGATGGCTTTCATGCAGTGACAACAGATCTGCCTTTCTCAGACAAAGACAGAGCAGACACGGAACACTTCTTGTTAGACCGGTAATTGCAATCCAATTTGCAGTCTGTACTCGCCCACTCCTTCTTCATTTATATATTAATTACACAGATTTTTTTCCCCCAGAGAAACAATTTTCCTATATATGTGCAAAGTTGCCAGCCCATGTGTAACAAGAGAATGATTTACCATATGTGTACTCCAAAAGCCAACAGAAAGATTGACTTACAGAGGATGTGAAAGCCCTATTACATGGTAGAAGGCTGAGATGGAGAGGAAAGAGATGAACAGTTGGAATGGTTGGGTAACCACAGCTCCCAGGTATTCATATTCTGACCAGGACAATCAATGGCAAATCATTAAGGGCAATACCCAACATCTTATTGAGTATTGACTTTAATTTACTCAAGTAAATTAAAGTCAATACTCAGTAAGATATTGAGTATTGCCCTTAATGATTTGCCTCAAGTAAATTTACTTGAGTATTAACTTGAATTTATTTCAAGTTTCACTTTGAAACTGCCTATCTTCTGTGCTCCACAGATCCTGCTCTGTAGAAAAACAAACAAAACCCCACTACCTTTCCATCAAATATGGTCTGCTGGCTGAAACTGGATTTTTTCCCCTCCAGAAAATGAAATTATCTGGCTTTTATACTCCAAATTCTGCTGATCTCCTGGATGATTTAATCCCTTGCATTACATTAATTTAACCCAAGACAGAGCTTTCATGTCTTGAATATATTTGAGAAAATGTAGGAAATACTATATCTCAACTGAGAAAATAAATGGAAGCTTTACCCAAAGCCACATGAAGCAGAGAATCCCATTTACTCAAGTAAAGGACTAAAAGTCAACAATGAGATGCTCTGGCTAAGTCATTGGTAGGATAGCCTGCCCAGCAGCACTGTGGATGAGCAGGGAAAAACTGGTATTGCTGCTGGCCATGCACCAGCAGGTAAGAATTTTACAGCCATATTCAAGGAAATGAAAAGACACAAGCTGAGATTTGAACTGCATTGAACACAATTTCTTCATCTAATTGTATATACATTTCTACATCTCTGTCAGCAATGCATTTTATTTGTTGTCTACTGGAAATGTGATCAGTGTTAGATAAAATAAAATTAATGCACTTTGTTTACAAGTCTGCCAGGTTTTGTTTAGCGGTTTCTGTACAAGTATAGCAGCTAAAGGTTAAAAAAAGTCTATGGGTTTCCATCTTGTATGTATTTAAGGTAGCAGAAGAATGCTACACAAAATAAACAATGCGTGTTTCATTGCATACACAGCGTAATGCTCCCCACGTGTTCACTCGGCAGTTTTAAACATCATGATTTCCTGTTGAAGTATGATCAGCACACAGATACCTAATGGGCAGGTCCAGCTTAGAAAGTTCACACGTGTTTTTTTCCCCTTGTTTTGCATGTAAGTTACCACAATTTCTTTTCAGATGGGCATACATCATTGCCAAAGATGCAAATACTTCAGGAGCATTTTAGAAGCAAAATCACTGGTTCACCTACCTAGTGTTTTTAAGTATCCATTTTAAGCACTTTTCACAGTCAAATGAATCAGTTTTTCTTAATCAAATCAGATCTTTTTTTCATCAGAAAACTAGGTCCACTAACTCTCATTTTCTTGGCAAAGAATATAAACAATCAAATTTTGTAAAATGAATACTTTTTGTTCCAAACAAGCATGAAAGCTTCTGTGCAGAGAAATATTTTTTTCACCCTAATTTATTTTCTGTAACAAAAATGACATCCCATCCACAGATATGGCAAGTTAATTAACTAAAAGCATTTTTAAATAGTGCCTTCACAAATAGACATTTTTTTCTGCTGGAGTAAAAGACATCTTGTACTTAATGGTAGTCTACTCAGAATAAAAAGGATATCCAAACCAATAAAATTTTCACAAAACCATGTGTATACATTGTATTATCCTGGGTGCTCCATCCTGTGTGAACAAGTACAGGGATTACTTCAATATATCCCTATGTGATTTATTTACAGAAGTGCACATGTTGCCTTCTGTGTAACACATATCATTCAATTCACTTTTCTGGATATATTTAGTTTACCTTTAGCCTAAAGACTTCTGAGGAAGATGTAACAGACGTAGTAAAATCTTATCTTCCAGTGAATGCAGGATTCAGGAAAAATGCTTAGTAAAATGGACAAAATAATTCCAACATCTTGAATTCATTTTGTCAAACTAAATGTTTATCAGAGTTGTGCTTTCACTGACTTAATCAGAAGCAGGTTCAGGTTCAGTATGTGCTTTCCTGCACTAAAAAAAAGTTTAAAAGAAATCTCTGAAGAAGTAATTAATACTTCTGAGTTTATGCAGCTATTTATTAAAGACTGCTTTCTAGTAAATGCAGTGTGTTCCAGTTTAGGTGGAATAAAGTTTATTGTTAAAGGTGCTTAAAAAATTACACTGTACAATTTTATTTTACATATTTTGTTTCTCTGCCACGCACATAACTGAGCTTTAGTTTTATCCCTCCTGCAATATCTCAAACTGTTATTTTTAGAATATTAAGTAAAATTATACATTTTATTAAAAGATGCATTTTTTCAGGGAGTGGATTGGATAAGAATAAGTTTTAATTATCTCTTGACTGTTTGAAGAAGATTTGCATTATTCCCAGCTTCTGAGCAAAAACCTGAAACCTGGCAAGACAGATTTGTCTTTTATTCTGCTTTGGCTGTGCTTAAAGTCTTTGAAAGTTGTTATTTGTACATGCTTAGTGGATCATTTCAGAGGCTTACTGGAAAAGTCTCTAAAACATCCCATTTCACAGAACAGTCTCCCAGATCTCAGTGGGCTTTAACTCCAATCTGTAGACAATCCTACCCAACTGAAGAAGGTTTAAGAATCTGCGTGGGGATTCTGAGCCTTCCCCGTCAGAGCGTATTCTGTTCCCCAGCTTGAGGTTACATCTTTTCAAGGGTTTCAAGCCTATGCTCAGAAGTGGATTAAGGAACAGCATCCAAAGAGACAAATTCCATCCTCTTCTCTCCCATTTTTACAAGCGTGGATGAACAGAACTTGTGCCCACCCCAGACCACCAGAGTGCACAGCCCAGCACCATAACCCGGCTTTGCCCAGAAGGTGTAAGCAGGACTAATTATCATTGGGCCCTGTGACAACTGCATCTCTCTATTTCTGTGCAGCTTTCACTTGTGTTGTTTTAAAGGCAAAAAGCCCAAGCCTTGCTTCTATAGTTGTTTTAAAAATTCCTCTTTTTTCCCTCCCTTCATTACAATCACATAATTATTTGTGCACTGCAGACATAAAATTTATTTTCAGAAAATCTGGGTTGCTATTACTGTGCTATCCATCTGCATTTCCTGTTTAACTGTTATTAAGGTGGACTTAGAGCTGGGTCCCTCCACAGCTTGTAACTCCATTAATTATTTTTTAATCCTACAAGTAGAACATATTTATATAATTTTCTTGAAAGAGGTGATGTTTTAAAATGTAAACTTTTTGCTTCATAATCGAGTTCAAACTTTTTTTACCAAAAAGATCAAAAGTATGAAATAATTTAGCAAAGATTTATAAAAGAATAAATATTCTAACATGAAAACAAAGTACTTCAAATACCAGCCCAACCAGAACATTTTACAAATACCATTTCCTTTGTGTAGAATTTGAAGCAAATCCAAATTAGAGGAGAACCGAAAGAAGGACTAGATGGAGCCTATTTAAAATTGAATAATTTAATTTAGTTTGTAAATAATCATAGCAAAAATTTTTAAAATATTTAAAATTCTTTGCCAGGAAATTCACCACATACATCTCTTTAGTAGAATCTCATGAAACTTCACAGAGGCAAAAATGCATATTATTTTTTTTATTACTACTACTACTATTATTATTATTACTATTATTTTTAGGTTAGCTTCACCCCTGTTTTTCTAGTATGCCTCCTGTTGTAACACAAATTCTTAAATACTCCATAGTTTCTCACAGAAACGTGGAGTCTTGTCCATTTAAGTTATCAGCTACCCTGGAGGTTCTGAAATTAAGCAAACTTTCCCTTTATTCCAAATTAAATTTTAGTGCAATAGGAAAGTTGGATAACAGAACTGTTCAAACTTGGCTTAAATCTGTTTCCTACTGGTATCATCTCAGCTCTCAGACCAACTACACTGTTTTGAAGACAAGTAGATTATTTTTATTTTCCATTTCCTACATAGATTCTTTTAGGCAGAGCTTTCAGCCATGTTCTGAACAGGAAAAGTGAGCTCATCTCTCTTTAATATGCAGTCTGAATTAGATCATACAAGCCTTTATTCTGACAAAAACAATCAAAATGGATGCACATACACAAATGTCATTTGTCCAATCTACATTAAATCCTCAACAAAGTTTAAAACAATCAATAATTTAGATAACACCACAATTATAAAGGCTTTTTTTCCCACTGTTTTAGGATTTTGGTTTTGTTTGTTTGTTTGGTGTGGTTTTTTGGTTTTTATTTTGTTTTTCTTTTAAATTACATTCATAATTAGACCAGATATTTTTCATGTTTAGTTGCAACTACAAGAATTTTAAATAATGCAACTAGAAAGAAGTTACATCAGCCTTTCAAAGGCTACAGAGGGCAATAAGAAGGAAGGTGAAGAGAGAGAGATTCTGGATGATGGACAGGTTTCCAGAGAATATACAGTTGTATACAAATTCACGTACACTGACACACAGACACATCCAACCTTATAATAATTCTTCAGTGCTCAATATAAACAAAAACACACGTTTAAATGTATACACAACAAAAAACTTCCCAACCCCTTTCCACAGAAGATCTCCACCAATAATGCAACAAAACAGAGCCAAAAAAATCTCCTCAAGTGAGTAATATTTCCAATCATTTCATCAACCCCAACATAAAAGTCAATATTTTCTTTTCCAGATGCCTTTGCACTGTTTATGGCAGTATTTTTCAATTTTTTTTGTCAGTGTAAAAGGTAAGGAAGGAAGAGTACAACCAATGAAATAAATCTATTCCATTGAGACAACTACTCCTCTTGTTTTCCCTGGCTCATCAAACCCACCTATAGATCTTAAGCTTAGTAGATGGCCAAAATAGCAGAACTTTTGCTATTCTAGGCACAATATCCCAAAAGCTGCTCCTCCAACACACAAGTTCTGAAAACCTGCCAGATTTAAAAACAAATAATAGCACTGGACACTAGCAAGACCTCCTTCTTGCTCTCCTTGAGTCCTCCTTTCTTAACTTGTAAAACAATACAGTGCTGAGAAGCAGTAAAATAATGTCATGTTATATTGATAAAGCCAGCAAGTGCTCCCCAGAGTTTTATTTTATTACTTTTTTTTTTAGCAATACAGAAAACAAGTGCTTACCTTTTTGCAATTGTTTGGGGATAGGAAGTGGATTACAGCTGTATAATTTCTGTTTCTTATGTGTTTGGAAGTACAGTGTCAACATTCATATTAAAAAATAATGAACAGAGGCAAAAGTAAAGTCACATTCATATTCCAAGAATAAAAATACTTCCATCAATCTACAACCAATGTCAGACAGAGGGTACCAAAGAGAGGGAACCTTAGTGAAACAAAGAATTAAAATGTCCAAATTTTTCTTCTATGTTAAGGAATTCCACATAGGTAATAAAAAAATAAAAATATCACAAGGTTGAGCTTTGCAAAACTGTAAGTACGAAGTAAGAGCTGTACTAGACTCTCTATAGACTACTCATTACAAGTTTGAATATCACCATGCAGCTTCCCAGCACACGAGTTCAAGCTCACAGGAAAAGAACCTATATCCAGATATTGCAATAACTGCACTGTGGAGAGGAACAATAATCTGAGGAAAATTCAAAAGTGCCTGATTTTGTTTAAGAGCTTTTTGGATCTCAAATAAACTGCCTGTCTTACAGAGGATGGGACTCCTTAGGTAATTCTTTGGGGTATAAAAAGGCACAAGTTGTGACTGTATCAGTTTTGCTTTCCTGCCTATTGTTCTTCACCTGGCTATTCAAACCTAATACGAGGAGAAAAAACCCTCTTGCAGACAGTATTACTTTACAGGAGCTGTCTGACAGGCAGACAGGTCAGTGCCTGGGATGCCCTTGATGCAGAGGGCTCAGCTGAGAAAGTGGGTGAGCAGGTTTGGTGACAAAGGCCGGCATTGTCGCTTGCCCCTTGCACCATTCACAGCTAAAGAAAAAGACATTTCTTTTAACAGCACTGCAGCATCTTCCCCATCCCCCATTCCCATTTCCCCAGTTAAGCTTTTGCTATCATCCTCCCTTTTGTGACCCCGTGCCACCTGGGGCTTCTCCGTGCTTCCTAACAATTAGGTGACAGATATTTTTTGTCTTTATTAAATCTAGGCTTCCCTCTTTTCTTACTGCAGGAACAATTGCCAAAGGTTGAAGATTTTGTTAATTTAGCTTATGGCTATTGCTTTAGTAATAAGCTGATAATAATTTTTTTTTGCTGAAAAGGATATATATATTTGTTCTTTCTGACTCTAGTAAGAAGATATGACTAAATACTGTGAAAGATAATTGCTTAAAAATTCAAGCTTATTTTAGTCAGAAAAGAAAAACTGGTATTTTCTTCTTGTGCCTGAAAGTGAGAAGTTTAACTTTTTCTCTTATGATGACTAAACACACCAATTAATTTAGACAGCTTGGATTGTTGTGCTACATAATTGCTGAAACTATTATTTGCTTAAAAGCCAGTAACTGCATGGCTCCCCTTGTTTCTGATTGACTGAGACATTTTATTTCACTTTAATGTCATTTAATGTGGTTTCCAGAAAACCACAGAAAACTGTCTATTCTAGTGCAGTTCAGTCAGCCACAAATCCACATTACAATAATTTTTCACTGCTTTCTGACTTTTATTGGGAATGAATGTCATTTCCCTGTCACAATTAAAAGACAATGCAAAATTAATTTGGATTTCCACATTTTTGGATAAAACATAGTATACCTAGGAGTCATTTCAGGACTCTCCTGTTGGACATGTAGCTGACTTCTCTAAAGCCAACAACGATTAAAATAAATAAATAAAAATCAAGACAAATCAGGGGGAGTGGAACTTACTAAGTTATTTACCTCATCATAAACTTCCAGCTCACATGCTCTATGCTCAGGATATTGTTCAATTACAAAACACAGATTCAGAGTAGGGAAATAGGCAGGCTGACACCGAAAAAGTAACAGGAGGTGCTTTTTTTCCATATGCTCCTATTCCACATCATGTCTCCACTCTAACTTTAAAATAGGTTTGAGTTGATGAAAGCAAATGATAGTTTTATATGGGAAACTGTTCCATTCTGATATAATAGACTAATGTACACACAAAAGGCAAAGCTATGCTGAACAATACCTTCTGGCCAGCTGGATCCCAGCCTTTCTGATATCTTTTCTGAGCTAATGTGACAGCCCCAGTTTTGATGGGATACAATTTTAGCTCAGGGTTTACACTCCAATCACTGGAGGAAGTATCTGGAAAGAGGCAATATGGTATCTGAATAGAAAATTCCCATCTTCTCAAGGAAAAAGGCAGCTGGTTGGAGAAAACCACTCCAGGAGCCAGAGAGAGAACATCTAAACCAGTGAGTGTCAGGGGCCTGAAGGAATAGCAGAATGAGGGGCTGGGTGGTCAATTCTTTGACTCCACATAGAGACCATCCCAAGCCTGAGCATGTGAACAGAAAACACATAAAGATACACAGGCAGCTGCTACTAAACAAAACAAACAAACAAAAAACCACCCCAAACAAACAAAACAAAACATTAAAGTAGGTTTTGAAGTCCTTATATGAGTATTTAAGTAAATCAAAAGTCATAATGACAGCACAGTTCCATGGGGAGCTGTCAAGTCTCCAACTTACATGAAATATAAACTACCAGTTTACAGATACATAAGATCTAAATGCAAGTCTTTGGATCCAGGGCCACATTTTCAAAGATTAATTCACCCAACAGCTTCTGATCCCTTCCAGATGTGATAGGCACTTGCAAACGCTGTGGTTCTGACAACATGATGTGCTGTGTCATAAACAAGTAACAAACACTTCTGTGGAGATGGCTGGAATGCAAACAGCAAGCCTATGGCCTTCCCCCCTGTGCCACTACTTCTGTACAACAAGCGCTCAGAGTCCCATCTGAAAAATCTGCTGGAAATTTCAGACTCCTTTCCACATCTCTGACAGACGGACATAAGGAACAGGTAACAAAGCCAGTGACTGAAGATCTCACAAAGTCCTTTGGTGGTTTTGAGTCTGATTTGAGTCTGTTTCTCATATATACAGAGGAATGTGGAGATGATCAGCTCTGCCATTTACTAGTCTGTTGCTAATGTGTCCTTTGTAAAACACAGCCTCCAAAATGACACTGCTTATTGCAGTCATAATATTATGAATTTAAATATAATAATGTCAACTGTATTCATGTCAGACAATATTTAAGCAAATATAAAATTGGGAAATCAGAGATGAAGGGCTGGGAATTTTGCTGTTGGCTTCAGTGGAGCCTGGACAGCATGATGTAAGTGTGAACTCATATTTTCATTAAAAAAAAGAGCAACGGGTGGGTTGTGTCTGACTCACCCTAAATTGAGATGTCTGTTATATTTCAAACTAGTTATTGTAATATGGTTCTTCTTCACCATGGAATGTCCAAAGAAAAAAAACGTCTTTCAGGTGTGCTGCATGAAGAGTGACCATATCTCACTTGAATGTAATTTCTTTAGCCACCAGTACAAGGGCATGGCAAGAACTTCATCAGCTTCCAGAAAGGATGAGTTATGATGACAGATTAGGCAGAATACAGGAGTTGCCAAAAACTTGTAGTTTTCATGCTCTATTCATATTTTAATGCAAACATTCTGAAACTTCTCTTGGTAAATGCAATATACAGAGAATTACTGGCAAGCAGTCTTAACGTGGGAAACATTAACACATCTCACTTTTAACAGTGAAGTTCCCCTTATAAGTTAAATCTGATCTGAATCTTGGCTCCCAAGACAAATATTCTGTAGTTTACCTCATGTGGAGCACATTATGTTTGGCTCCAAAACAGTTTGTGTCAAAAGCAATTATTTCTGTTCTCTAATCGCAGTCCCAACAATGAGTTTGGTTTAGAATATATGCAACTTGCTGACTGCCTGATGCCTTAACTGCTTCAGCATCTGACCACTGTAAGGGGTAGTTGGGCACAGCCATTCTGGATGGCAAGGTACACTAGGTGTGCTGCACACACATCCCTGTCATTTTGCCCAGAATGACCTTATTGCCTGGAAGAACCTAAAAGAATTTTACATAACTAATTACACTCAAAACAAATTCCATTATCCTAAGCAAGAGAGAGAAAATGATGCTCTGAAAAATGCACTGAGGCTGGCTGTTCTTTACAACTGATATAAAATGACTACACATCATTTTGCTTTGCTGTTTGATTTCCCCAAGTTATTTTATAATTTGAAACTTAAAGCATGCACACCTTTTTCATTTGGGGTGAAGTAGGTGATTTTTCTAAGAGTCAATAAATACGTGTCTCTGAGAACTCTGGGGCACAGTTCCCTTCCCCTGAATTATCCCCCTGGGCCACAAGAAGGGGCAGGTAGCAGCTGCAAATCTGTAACACCTCCATTTCCAGCTCAGCCTGCATGCTGATAAGCCAGCCCCCAGGCCAGGGCATACCTGCCTGCCTGGCCAGAGCCACAGGAGTGGCACAGAGCCACAGGAGTGTCACAGAGCCACAGGAGTGAGTGGGGCACTGGCAGAGGCACCACTGCAGCCCTCGCTCCCCCAGCACACACACAGCAGCCCTGGGAACCAGCCTCTCTGCTGGCTACCCTCCCTTAGAGCTCCCTCTGTTCAAAACATGGCTTACACCAAATGGCTGGACCTCACCAAGACTTCTGACATAATGCTTAGCCTCTTAAAAATCATTGGATGTCCACCTCTGTCCAAGTACTGAGGGAAAAACAAGGTAAAGGAAACAAGCCCCGCAGCGCTGTTGGTTATGTCCACCCACATCCATACTTTGGATGCAAGATTGTAACTAAACTGCATTCAGCACAGGTTCCCTGCTGGTTCCCCAAGAACCTGGTTTGCAACACAGGGCAGAGTGCGAGATGTTCATAATAACAGGACTGCTTTTTATAATACATTTATTCTTGTTTCTCAGCAAATGTTAAAATATTGCTGTTGGGAAACACGGTATAATAATGAAATGCTAAGAGGGATGAAAGTGCTTCTCTGGTACTATTTTGAGAAAGTCATGAAAAGCACTACATCTTTGAGAGCACAGGGGTTTATTTTCTATTTAATTTAATCTACATAATTAGAAGGAAAATAAGACATAAGCCTGAAATAACACAGGAATAAAACATGATCTTATGTCTAGTCACCTGCCAATTACTTCTACACTGAAAAGCAAATAAAATCCCAAAACCCTTAAAAATTAAAGTGACAGAGATTTAGTTGTAAATTGAAACAGAACTTAAACGGAATTCACCAAACAGGATGTCCTCCCTCTCTGCCCTCTTCTGCACTCGCACCACACAATAAATAATTCTGTTAAAAAGTTGATCCGTGGAATTGCTTTATTTATTTGGGCACTGTATGTGCGTTTCTCCACAGCTCTGCCAAACATACCTTCCCACAGACTTGTTGCTTCAGTCCTGGGCCTCTCTTAAATGGCAGACACAAATCCCCAGTGAATTAGATTGAGACCATCATGCTAATTTTCACATTTAACCAAAACCAGATTTATGTTTTCAAAGGTGGATGGCTAGTGGAAGGCAAGTATATTTCATGCTTTTAAGAGGAGGTAAAGTTACTTCTGCACTACAAATGACATTAAGAAATTCCCAAAGAAATTTGACAATGATACGAACTCAGAACACAGTAAATTATATCACTTGGCAGCTATACTGGAGAGCTAAGTCCAGAATTGCCAACAAAACTCAAGACACACATTTGGATATATGGAAAGCTTTGCAATGACTAACAGAAAGGAGCCTGCACAGGCATCTTGTGAGACCTATAAAGAACCTTATCAGTTTGGGGTTTTTTTTAATAAAAATATTCAAAAGGAGAAGATAGAACAGACAGACCATCTGCAATGTAACCACATAAAAGACCCCTGGGCAAATCCAAACCCATTAGCAGAAGTGCTTGACAAATCTGCCAAAGAGCCAGATGCTGCTTATGGAGGAGCCTCTTTCCCTCCTTGTCATCTGGGTCCTCTGACTTCTGTTCCCAGAGGAGAACAACACGACTGGTGCTCAGACTAAGCTGAGTGTGGAGGGAGCTGAGGTGCAGAACTGCTCTCTGATAAGGCTGTCTTAACATAAGGAGAGGAGGCAAAGCCTAAAATATTACTGCAGGCTTAACATGCATTTGTGTAATGTGTGGAAGATGTAGATCGTAGGAAAAAAGAAAGCAAACTTGTAGTTACCTTATTTACATGTGATCTCAATCACCTTATTTGCATGTGGTCTCTCTTTATCTGGATTTTTTTTTTTGTTCATTCTTGTCCTTAGCTGTGATAGAGTTAATTTCTTCTCAGTAGCTGTTGCAGTGCTGTTTTGGATTCAGCATGAGAATGTTTTGGTTTTGGTAAGTTGTGTTTATCCTAAGTCAGCGACCTTTTTCTTTTGTGTCTCATGCTCTGCCAGTGAGGAGGTATGCAAAAAAGGCTGGGAGGGAGCATAGCTGGGACAGGTGACCTGAACGGGCCAAAGGGATATTCCACACATGGAATACCATGGAGGAATTACCCAGAAGTGGGGATTATCTGGGTTCTGGGACAGGGTCTGGCATTAGTCAGCAAACAGTGAGGAACTCTATTGTGCATCATGTGTTTGTACTTTTCCCCATCATCATCATCATCATCATTATTATTATTATTATTACTTACTGTGATTAGGTATTTTACTTTCTTTCAATTAGTACACAGTTTTATCTCAAGCTACAAGTTTTACTTTTGATTCTTCTCCCCATTCCACTGAGGTGGGTGTGTGGAGGGTGAAGTTGCGTAGAGCTTGGTTGCTTGCTGGGCATAAACCATGACAATTCTATTTTTATTTCCTACTTATTTTTTTCTCTAATGACTGGTCAGGGCCTAGTAGGATGGTAAAGAGGTGAATTCTGGTATGGAAAATATGAGCACAGCATATTAACTGAGTGGTGTTAGTTAACTGTTTACTGAGTACGTGGGACTGGCTGACAACATTTAAAATGTGAAACATCTAGCCAAGAAATTACACTTATAAATATCTGAGAAAAAATGTGATTCATGTAAAAAGCAAACCAATCTCAGAACAGGAGATTTGGATCTCAGTGGGCATTTCCTTATTATTGTCTACATTCTTCTCAGAATTTTTTCAGCTATATTTGAAGTGCAAAGTAGGTGGAATCAAATACTTTTACTATTCAGGCTCAACAATGGTAAAATATATTTAGAGTATACAAGAGGTCAAAGAAGTTGGAACAGAGTCTGAATTAGTTCTTCTGTGTACTGTTGTAATGTGATATGACAGAGCAAAAAATAGACCACAGGAGAAAGAAACAGAGCTCCTTCTCATTGTTATTACATGAGCTACACACGTAAGAAGAACAAACACGCCTATTTTACAGCTCGAAATCCAGTTAAAATTTTAGGATAAGGCTCTAAGAGACTACTGGATCAAGCAAAAACATTTGTAGGTGTAATCCTAGGTTATCTTCTTTCACTCAAAACCAGTATTTACCCTAAGATATTCCTGTAGATTCAACAATTGTAAAAGTTTGATGGATACATTAATTAATCCAGAAATCCTGCTCTCTTTAGCAAACTCAAAAATCACAAGGCACTTTGATCTTCAAAATCTCCACATTACTTCCACTAACATTTCTGTTAGAATCTTGTTTATCCATTTTTTCAATGTAGTGATAAAAACAAACAAACAAAATCCCCCAAACCAAACAATACCCCAAAAATAAACACAAACAAATAGACAAAAAAAAATCCCTTAGGTTTTGTAGCTTTCATTCATTCTGAATTCTGACCCATCACTGATTCAGGTTAATGGAGATCTTAACAGTGACATGATCTGGCTTGGGATCACAGGGACAAATTATTATTAATATCACAGAAAACATGTTATGCCCAATATTAACAAAAAACCCCAGGAATTTTTAACACACATTAAATATAAAAAAATACATTACTTTTATTGTTATAAGCCACAGGGATCTGTTAATATAAACCATTAAAATACTTCCCTGTGATGTCATCAGTTACCATGTATTTGCACTCTAAATAGATTGTTGTAATTTCTGTAAACATATCATATACATTTTTAGAACTCTTTGGGGTTTGATCCAGAGCCAACAAAACCTGATGGGCAGACAGTGACCAGCTTCAACAGGCCTTGGGTAATCAGAAGACTGATATTTTTAAATTTAAAGAATGAGAACATCAGTGCTCAGAAGGCAGAGAGACACCACACAGACTGATCTCAAAAAAAAGGAGAGACTTGCGTTGCCTGAAAACTACATGCCTGAAAATTAAACTCATGTAGCAAGGCACTACTCCTTGCAGAAACTGTGGTGCAATTGTCATGGTTGCTGTGTATCGCTCAGTTACACGTATGCGAAGAATCATCTCCCAAACACTTTGATTGATTCCAACTGCCTAAGTGGCATGCAGACTAAATGAGTGCACAAAACTCTAATAAGTACCAGATTTGTATAAAACATTCTCTTCAAGCTAAGTCTGTGTGTCCCAGAATGTAGTCTTTAGGAGAAATCTTATTCCACAATGAAGTTATTTTAAAATTGGAAAATTGTTGTATGTTTTTTGTCAGTCACTGTCTTGACTGAGTAGTTTGGGCTTGATCCTGCCAAACATTTCTCTTAGGTGAAGTGCTTGTAACTGTAGTGGCCTCACTGACATGAATGTTATACTCTGGCATATACCATGCCTCTTGTTGACTAGTTTTTCTTCTAGTCTCCAAAATTACTTGTGACAATCTTTCAATTTAATTAATCTGTCTTTTCATAGAAAATTTGTTTTGCTGTTTCTCCTTATAGCCTGCTCCAATTCTAAGAAATACCAGAAGCCAGTCAAAAAGTCTTTTTTCCTGGCTGAAGATGAATATTATTTTTGCAGGTATTCCCTTCTGGAACTGACCAGTTATGCAGAAATGCTTGATCTGTAAAATTGAAAGAAGGCTTTCATTGCCTTTGGTCAAATTGTGCATCTAGCTGGTCTTGCAGTAAATTAGCAGAGCAACAGGTGATTGCTGGTGGAGTCTCCATGGTTTCCCAGGGGAAGAGGGATGCAGTAAGGTGTCAACAGAAAGAAGTTCAAATAAATGACATTTCATAAGTGCCTACCTTACATGTCTACTTCAGGATGAGAGGAATCTCACCTTCAAAGTCTAATTCAGAGTGGTCTCAATAACTAATTTTCTCAAATTAAGCCCATTTATAATGTCATAATGATCTACAGATTATTCAATATGGGATACAGTGGAGCTACACTTCTGACTCACAAAAGCATTATCCTCTGGTCAAGACAAGCTACATACATATGGTTCACAAGACAACAAACACCTTCTAAAAAACCTTCTAAGACATGGATGAGAAGAAAATTAGAGGCCCTAATGTATTTAAACAGCACATATGAAATCTGGGTAGACTGGTTTGCTCATTTTTACTGCACAACAAATACTATGCATTTTTTAAAATTATAATTGCTGAAACTTCAATCACAATTTCCATACCTATTGCTGGCTTTTATTGCTCAGCAGCTCAACTGCAGCTCCACTTTACTATGTAACAATAATGCTATTCATCTGTTGAATAGCAAGTGAATGGGAAGGTACTGCTGATCCCGCTCTACTAGGAATGTGTATGCAGATGGTCAGCTGCTTTCAAAGTCATGGAAAAGGCATGAAATCTTCATCACAGAAGGTGCCTGTAAAGCTTGGATTTGGGCTCAGGAGTTACAGTGTTAGATCTAGTAAATATGGGCCAGCCAATGCTTGACTGAAAGAATGAACTATCACTGTGATCATTCTGAGATAAGACTGTTAAGGTCTTGTTGAGGGAATTGGTGGAAGAAATTTCAGGTGTATTTTAGTTGAAACCAATGAGAACGAAACATGATGATCTGATCATTTGGAATAAGACACAGAAGATGCATGTTACTTTTATTTTTACGGGTTTTTAAGTGTATGAATGGTCACGGAAACACTGTTTGGTAATGCATACGTGCAGCATTAGTATAGCTCAGATCCAGTGATCATAGTAAATACTGCATCCACAACAGTGAGCCCAAACTGCACAGGAAATAAACTTTGATCAAGAGAAGTGAATGGGAAAACTGTGGTAGCTCTCACTGACATTCAATACCATCTATTTACTGGTGAATGCATTAATAACAATAATTGTCTCTGGATGTGTATGCGCACTCTGTATCCTGAGCAATTAAAAACCATGAGTAGGTATCAAAATGAGACTGGTGAGAAAATGTGAAAGCCTACTTCTCATTCAAAAGTTTTTAAAAAGACTTTTAAGATGAAACAGAAACAGGAATTCATATCTTTTAAATCTTACTTTGTGGTCCACATAGAAGTGTGGGTGTTGAAAAACAGAACAGCAATCATCTGATGAACAGCTGCAATCTATGCTAGCAACCTCACTGAAGCCCATACTGAATTGAAATATTGGAGCCCATTTTAAACACATAAAAAATCCCTGCGGACATTTTTGGATAACTGCTTTATCTGGCAACTTGATCTGTGCATATGATTCAGAATTCACCAGTGATCATCAAAACCCCATCTAACTGGCATCAATGTAGTAACTGTAATGCCCCTGATTTACACTCTTCTTGCAGCATCTGATAAAGTTTTAAATGGGAGGATTTACTTAAGACTGGCTTAATTTCCTTTTACTTTGCTTTTGGATAATTTTTTTAAAGTGTGTAAAGGAAAAGCCAGGAAGAATGGATATTACTGGAAATACTGGATACACAGATTTGTAGTAAAAATCAAACAATAAAGTGGAGGGCTTCCTGCTCTATGGGGCTTAATTTTAACTTACTAATACAAAAATCCATTGCCCTTCTGTACATACACAAGTAATGTATTTTTGACACTATGTATGCTAAGTATTCCTAAGTTGATTTGTCAGCTAACTTTTATCCCTAACTTACAAAACTACTCATCAAAACCTTCAAGTTTTCCCTTTCTTCCTACAGACAGCTTCATCAAAACATAAATATCATAGCTAAAGAAGGAAAGTATGCGAAATATTCAGCCATTTTCCTTTACCCTTCCAGGAAAAAATGAAACTGTGTTTAAATTGTCAGTAAAATATCTTCATTCTGCTGCAGTCTTCCATCCTCCAGATGGTAAAAAACCATTATTTTTTTCCTATAATCAGTGAACTTTGAGGAAGTAATAGAAGACCCTGCTGAATTTCCATTTGCAATGACTTCCACTCCCTCATTTAATTTCTCTCCTCCCTATTCAATTTTATGGCCCAGAAAAAACAATACTTACTCTCATGCCTCAATTCCTGATGTGACTTTCATCTTACAGTGGAATCTCTGTCAGGCCTGGTGGTATGAGAAGGAGGATTTGGGGATAGGAGAGATGCATTCGTCAAGCAGACTGCTATGTCAAAGAAAGATACTGCTGTGGGATATCTGACCAAATAGAATATGCTGTTGCTGAGTGTGAGCAGGAGTCTCAGACTTCATATTTAGCATTTTACCAGACTTCAGAATAACACATATTCTAGTATTTCCACAGGTCATATAGTATGAGGTTTTAAATGTAGCTTACAGGTTTCAGGGCAACAAAATTTTTCCTTATTAGAATTAAAATGGCTTTTTTATTGTTTAAGTAAAAAGGAAGGTTGTTGACAATTACAAAGAAGTTAACTTTCAAGCACTGCACTAGACTTCAGCAATTCTTTTATACCATTGAATTTCACAAAGGAGCTGTTCAGCACACTCAGGATTGATACCATTTTAAAGTCATCTGTCAAAAAAGAAAATTAAGAGCAACGCATGTCTGTAGGCTCTGAAGACAGGAACTTCTCTCCCTAACCTTGCTAGTGAATTTGATACAGGACCAGCATGTCAGAATTGTCCATCATGCTGCTCTTGCCTGATCCAGACTTGTGGTGGAACAGTTGGCAAGTCCCAATTATTCACTGCCTCTGTATCACACACCAAAATCCCTAGAAAGCATTGCATTTTGCATGACTACATAACTGTACAGGGTTGCAGGGTGAATTTGACTTTTACTACTGAATTATAAAGAAAGAATGCCAAAATATTGATACAGTCACAACACCACTACTGTAAGGTATAAAAGGTATATATATATATATATATTTACCACCATCTAGGTATAAAAGGAAGTATTCAGAACCCCTTCATAGGGACTTGATTAAAAAACTCCCAAGAAACTATGACAGAATTTTTAAGACAAAGTTGTTTGTGAATCAAAATATCTGTCAGTGACGACTCATATGTTTCCTTTTGTGTTTACAGTTCACCTATTCACCATAACTTCAATTCTCAACTAAAGATCTCTCTCCTTCAGTGCAATTTACCTGTCTGTTAAGACAAGAAGCATTTTCTGTAATAAATAAATGCCGGGAAGGTTGATTTTTATTGTATGTATAGCTGGTCACTTGTGGAAAGCATTTTTTAACATGCTGCATAGGTTAGTATATCCCTTAAAAATTTAGTAGTCACATCTGCAGTTTGACTGCTTCTTTCTAAAAGACAAACCCAGGCCAAGCAAGACAAAGAATCTGCTGATACACACATGTCACTCCAAGAATTCTCCTGACAAAGTTCCCACACCCAATTTAATTACTTCCCTACTGTAAAAACACTTTCCATCTGCATTTATTGTAATAGTTTCAAATCCAAAACTAACAGACTATAAAGCTAGCTAAATAAATGAATGATATTGGCCTTAGGTCCCAAGCCAGGAGCTATTCTGTAAGGCTGTGTGTCTCCAGCATACATTTTTATGCTGATGTTTCATTTTATGTGCAGTGTTTTCACTTAAGCCTTGTTTAGAGAAGAATTACCTTGCTCCAGGCTCTGAAGTGTGATGTGCCACACAGAGCCCTCTAGTGCTGCTCCAGCCCAAGGTCTGTCAGAGATTCCCCTCTAAGACCAAAAGTCACACTGCAACCAAAAAATCCCACTTCAGGCTGTATACACAGCACTGCGTATGCTCAGGCTTGGAACACTAATTTCAACTCTGTCTGATATAACCTCTAACTGCAGAGCTCAAAATAAAAAGTGTTTCTGTTTGAATACACACTTCAAAAACTGAAACTACCAGATTAACTATTTGTAACATGGGTTCTCTTGCACATTCAGGAGAAAAAAAAGTATCTTGTTCCTCAGACACAGCATGAAGAATTTAACTATAGCTTGCAAGAAATTTCCAGATGTGCAAAGATAGTAACAGTACATTGCATTCAGTGTCCTCAGTTGTTGCAGTTTGTTTTCATCACGCTTTGATGAAATAACATCAGACTGGAATTCATAGATTTTAAAGGCTTGACATACAATAGTCTCATTTGGCAATCACAACACTTAAAACTACACACTTGTATATGAGTGTTGTGCTATGCTGGGATTCTCCATGGTGTCAAAATAGTCAGAAGGAATCTGACCTTTATAATAAATTTTAATCCAAAGCACAGCAGATAAGTTTTTCATTTAGAAGTTGCGAGTACTGAAGGGCAAAGCAGGTTTCCACTGAAGTCCTGGTCAAAACTGCTACTGACTATGCTGAAAGCATACTTGGACATTGAAGTATCTCTTACCTTTTCAGTTCTAATCAAACTAAATGAAAATACATATTAATAACAGACATGAGCAAATCAAAGAAATTGAGATGGTGCACAGTGCAGCTCAAGGCACAGATGTTATAACGGCCTTGGATGCTGCAGGTTACCCCCAGAGGATCCTGCTGCAATAATTAAGGAGCATAGTTAAGATATAGGTAAGGATGTGTTTGGGGTACAAACCTTGAATTATTTAACTTTTCTGAGTTTTAGTGACAATGTTAGTGAAATGTCAGGTTTATTTTGGAGCTCTCCCCTTACAACAAAATCTTCTGAGCTTTCATGACACTGAAATAGTCTTCTATACAGAAGCAAGGCAAAGACACGGAGTACTCACTAAATATTGAAGAAAACTATCCACCAGTTTACTAAACACAAGGAAGATGTACATCTAAAACAGCTACTACTTCACTTGCTCCATACAAGTACATACATGTGTGGAACGTGGAAGTTAAATCCTTTTCCTCATGTACATGATATTGGAAATGACTGTGCTGGAAAGGAATGTAGGGCTTCTTTCCAGCTTATGAACACAGCATGTTTTTCACATGTCAAAACAAAATAAAGTTTTGGTAAGGGCAAATTTTCCCAAATCAATAATTAGTTTTCCACACTGGAAATAAACTATATTTCCAATAAACTTCAAGACTGAGATATGCAGTAAAGGGATAACTGAAGAAAGTGAGATCCAATCACACAGATTTCTCTACACTATTTAATAGCTGGGATTGTTTTTTAATTGAATGTGACCACTCAGCGCTATGCCACCATCTAAATTCAACAACCTAGACTCTAAGCTGCATCTTTGACCGGCAAAAGGGAAAAATCCCTTTTCTAGAGTGAAAACCATTACAACTGATCCAACCACTCGTTCTTTGCAAAACATAATTCCATGGCTCTGGTGTTACAAATCCACAGCCCAGCTCAGCCTCGCTCTCCGCCACCTCACTGCAGTCAGTCGGCGTCGGGCCTCCAGCACCATACCTGGGATTCTGCGGCTCTGAACCATCGGACTCTGGACACGGCTTCTTCACCTGCAGGAGCAAAGCAGTGCTGGTTACTCTCACCTGAAACACAACTTCCTCTTGCCCCCCCGCCCATTCCAGCAGAACTTAAAGCGGATCCTGCTCTGCTCACCGGGATCTCTATAAAATATTTCCCGCACTTTACAGCAGCGGTTTGCTGTACTAAACAGTGTGTTTCATTATTATCCCATGAACAGCTGCCAACTGCACTTCCCCAGGCTCCATTAGTGGGTTAAATGTTCAGCTAAAATAGCTTGGGGAGTAGTCTTAACTAGGAACAAAGAAACCAAAGAACCAGGTTCCCCACTTTGAAATGAGAAAGCCATACTGTTCTCAGCTTGGCCAAGAAATGTTTCCCCAATTGATACTGCTTCTGTTTCCTGCTAAAGCTCAAAATAATAAACACCAGGTTCTGGGGCAAAGCGCACCATTAGTTAAATAATTCATATGGTATTTTTAATTTTGTGAATCTGCTAACTGTGTGTTAACTATATTTTCCTTTTGTATCAATGAATACATGCACTGTTTTCACTCATATTTGCAATACATAAGTACATAAAAGCTTCCAATTTGATCTCCGCAATACACTGCTGTAGGCTGATTGGAGGTGATAAAATCCATCACTGTCAAAAAAAACTAGAATACTGTTCTCCTGCAGACTAGGTATCTCCTTGGGATCTTCATGATTTCCAGCAAAAATTTAATTGTACCTTCTGGTAATCTAAATTACCTGCATTTTCAGCAGAGGAAAAAACATTTTGCTCACTAGCTCGCTAATGTAAAATCCAGGGCTCTGTGGGAGGTTTCGAAGTTCCAGTTTTAAAGCCACCTAGAAATATCGCTCACTGAGGTTCACTTGGTGTGAGAGACACAATAAAGAAACCCACTCCCTTTACAACCAGCAAGTTCAATGACAAGTTTCAGGATACCTTGCATCAAGAAACTCTTCCATGCATTTTGCTACTTCAAAAATATTTCAGAGAAAAAAAAAGTGACTTTGACTCACTTCTATTGAAGTTATTGACAAAGGACAAAATACTCACCAGGCGCAACAGAAAAAAGGTTTTGACTAATGCTAAATATTATATGTATATATAAGTTCCCTCAGCTGAATGCCATAGAACATCACTCACAGAGCATGAGATACAGTCAGGGCTCACACAAACCCAAACCTGACGGGCAGTATTTCATAAACATTCAGGTGCAAACATCATTGCTATAGTTTTATGTTAACCACATTGTTATTAAAGTAGCATAACATCTGAAGTACAGTAAAATACTTCAGATATATAAGTGTATGACCATCTGCCATAAAAAATGCCTTCAGAGTGCATTATATACAAACATGAGAAATAGTTATTCAGATTATTGTGTCTCCTGAGTGTGTCAGTGTCAGAGGGAACTGTTCAAAAAATATATTTAAAATCATTTAAAGACATTGAAATTACAACAGCCTCTCCTTGACAGGATGTGTTTAATTTCAGGAGCAGTTGGTCTCAACTGCTTTACAAAGGATTTGACCAGAAAAATAATATTTTCATTTAACATATAAAATATAATTTAAAATTATTGAAAACAGAATGTATTTAGAGCTATAAAATGAAATAACATAATTAAAATTAATTAGAAAAAGAAGTATATGCCTAGTAGCTACATAGCATAAACCCTAGTAGATCTTCTTTTTCCATGTCCCTTTAGCATACTCACTTCCAGCATATTTTTATTATCTCCTTACTCTTAAATTTACTGGAATTTATACATTCCTTTCCAATTTATTTTCTGTTCTGTGGTTGCCACCGTTAGCACTGTCTCTCACATTTGCACCGGGGCTCAGATCTCACTCCCCAGGAAAGTTCAACCACTGACTTTAACCAGCTGCTGGAGAGTCTGTTACCCAGACATCCCAACACCCTGTGGTGGGGAGTTACCACAGCAGCCCAAAGATAGCTCCAGCACACATTAACATAATCCAAGCATTTTTAATATACAGAATATATTAAAACCTCTGGTTTTCCTGGGCAGGGATAATGCACTAATTCGGTACTCACAGATGAGTTTTCCTACCATAGTTCACACGACTACTGCATTTTGTTTTGAACAACATAACAAAGCAATCTAAATATCTGAAAGATTATGCTTTATCCATATAAATTAACATTAAACATTAAAACAAAAAAGAACCAAAAAATTACCAACAAAAGCCCCAACTGATAAATTTCGATAAAAGTTGAAAGGTCACAGCAGAAAAGCCACTGATCAATTGTATCAAAAAGACTCACTTCCTGTGTGATGCAACAAACTTGGGGAGGAAAAAAAGTGAGTATTTTTTATCTAAGAATATTGCAATGAAAGCAAAATGCTTAAAAAGTGAGAGTATTTCAGATTTGTCACTTGGCATATAGATGATGCAGTTCATCCATGAACACTATCTTAAGAAATGTGCAGAAGCACAGAGATTTGGCTTGTCCTCTGAGACTAAATGTAAACTTCATTGTGTATCTTTAGGTCCCTCCATGAGAAAAAAGATTTAATAAATAAAAATGTTATTTCTTAAAGGACGAACAGGCATGGGATTTTCTTTCAAGTGGCCATATGGAATCAACACTATTTCTGTTCAAGGCTACTCAAGTAGCAAAACAAATTCTGTTATTCATAAAATTATGCCACCCTTGAAGGTGAACAGAAAATCACTGTGAAAATGTCTGATCAAAGGCTAAATATTGTTTCCTTTGTCTTCAGCTGCACTGTTTTACCTCTTAATCTGCCTTGCTGACTGTTTTCAAAATAATTAACTTTCACTAACACCACATTTATTTACATTCTCATGTGTTAAATGCTATAAAAAGAACCTTTTTCTTTACTCTTGCTCTGTTTTCCTTTCCCCCCTCTCTGTTTACACAGGTTTTCTCACCATTTTAGTTAAATGCATGTTGAGAATCATTCACAAGAGTAAGAATCCAGTTTCAGTTTGAATTCTGTTGAACTGCACTGAACTTTCCTACTCTGGTTGCCTGCTACAAAATGTTTGTAAAGTTTCAGCTAAAAACCTTCAAATACAAGTATTTGTGAGAACAGACTGCTGTGTTCATGTTTTGAATGTCACATCATTATGCTGCTGATTGGCTTCAGCACCTGAAAGTTGAAGGCAAAATCCCAAAACTGAAAGGGCAGGGGGAGAGGTACTAATACCCAGAAATGATAATTTCTGTGAAATAGTGTCCACATTTATTTTAGTTTGTAAGATTCTAAAAGGCCTGTTGTCACACTGTTGGTGAACTCCTGCTGCAGTGTGGCTCCTCAATTTCTGAACACCCTATCTGCATTGAATACTCTCCATCTCAAACATGCTGGTGCTGAACAAGCCTTAGGATTACTTCAGAGTGCCAGGAGAACCCCATGCTGTCGGGAAATTTGACATTATCAAAACTCTCCCTCTTTGCTTAGTTCTACCCCCACTGTGCAGTGCCCTGAGTACAGGGTGCCCAGGCAGTACCCTGAAAGAAAAAAAACCCCTGTAGACTCAAATGAAGAGAAAAAAAACAGGGAAAAAAACCCCAGAAAACCAAACAGGGAGAGGGAACAGAAATCAGGGCACAAAAAAAGAATGACAGATGTAGGGGTGTGGTGTGGACAGCAGAAGAACACTGGGATTGGCTGAGATGGAACACCACAGTTTGCTCTCCTCTCTTCTTGATTTGGGCCTAACACTACAAATACAAGCCTAAGCACTCATCAAATACCTGTGAAACTCATTACAAAAGTCATGAGTGACCAGTCTGCCCAGAGCAATGGACTAGTTCTGCTACTCCAGCTGTACAGAAGACCTAATTAATGATCCAAGCTGGGAAAATATACTTTGAACTTAGATGATTGTGTATAAATGTTACTTTTATGTAGAAAAATGAAAGTCTCACTTGGCTTAAACTTTTATTAAAAATCAAAGTTTTATTAAAAACCAAAGTTGTATACAATTTCTAACTTCACCTGATTTGGTTAATCAGAATTCAAATACGAGCACTGTTAAAAGTGTCTGATAATCTGAGGTCACTGTGAAAAAGATATGCATTTATTAGGCAGCAAAAAACTGCAATAAAGGTATATGATAAATATTTATATGATGAAGGATTTTCTATTAATTGGGCTTTGGATGCTTCATGTTTAACAAAGATAGAGTGAGGAACATTAAAAGAAAAATCCAACTATGCATTCACTGGAAAAAAAGACACCCCCTGGAAAGCCTAGGATGTCAGGTAATAAGATCTGCACCATAATGTGCAAGAAGCTGAATTTCCACAGGCCATATTAATTCTGGCATTTCCTTGCTTCTGATGTTTTTCTTTGCAACATTAACATCTTTTAACATGATTTTATTGGACCCCATTATACTAAATGTTAAACCATGAAATGGTCCTGCTCTATGAGGTGTTCTCACACACTCACACACACACACACACACACACACACTGGTGGTATTAAACTCGTAATGCAACACAGGTGAGAAATCCCTTCTAACACTTACAGCTGAAAAATCTTGCCACATCAGCACTAAATTATTCTGGCAATGAATTTGCTGAGTTTCCTCATCTACTGCAGCAGTTATGGCCTTGAGGGTCCCTCCTAAATCAGTAGGGCTGTAACAGGGCTAAGTAGAGCCTGCAATACTTTGGGAGGAAGCAGCTATGCATGGTGGAGCCGTGGAGATTCTAACATCAAGGAGACAAGAATGAAGAAAAGTACTTTTTGCAGACCCAAGGACAACCTCAAATCACATCTTTGTGCTTCCTCAGCCTGTGTGATTGCTCTGGAGTATGGGCAGAGCAAGTGCACTTCGACTGCCTGGATGGTTCCCTACAGCAAATTACTCTGGAGGGAGTTGACCCATCTCTGCTTGCTGTCCAGGGAAGGGGCTATGTCTGTGGAACAACTCCAGGAGAGGACGGAACAGGCAGGGGAACAACTTGATGGAAATACCAGGTAGAAGAACATGACTCAGGATATTGACACTGTTATGAGTATGAACAGTAAAGAAAAGTAATTCTCCTCAAATGTTTTTTAGATGCTGACTTTGATAGTGTTTACATGGAGTTTTATAACCGTCTTGACAACAAAAAAACCTTAATGGAGACTGTCTTTACAATGCCTTTGTACACATCATTTGCCAAAGATTTTTTTTGCTGCCATGATGTCATTGATACCACAAAACAAATAATGTCATTTGCTTGACCAACAAAAAGCAGGGCAAGGTTTTGCTTACAGATACAGCTCTGGGACTGAGTCACAAATTGTAGCCATGCAGAAAATCTATGTGCTTTCAATTTAATTTAAAAAAACCCACAACAGAACAACAAATATTCTTGAAAGTGAAGCAGTTTTTGATGGCTGAATTCAAATAATACTCCAACTATGTACGTCCTGTGAATACAAAATCTCAGTGAAGCTTCTGCAAAATCAAACATATGCTGAGTAGACCTAGAGAAACATATGAAAAGAATTCTAAATAATCCCAAATTCTGAACTGATTTTTTCACAGGAATTCACTATTCTGCCACACTTCCATAAACCTAGTGACAATATTAAAATTATATAAACCTTATATTAAAATACATATTAAATGGAATTAAAATCCATATGAAAATGTAAATGAAAATGTAAGACTACACAGTTGTGCACAAGCAAACTTTAATTACATTTCTGGTGTAGTTAAAAACCCAAACACTGATGCTACTGTTGAATGAAAGAACTTGAAGCAATAGAAAATGTATTTTTCCCCCTATCTTTCACAGTGCAAAGACTGTACATAGCTGTATTTTACTTGAATCACACCCTGAAGTAGGTTTGGCATATTTCAGCAGATCTGACAACAAGAGTTCTGACTGCAATGGAAGAATGAGTAAAAATATGGTACATAAATTGATTTAAAATTCACTGTTCAAGGAGTTTTTCGGTTGTTGGTTTGGTTTTTCTTAATACAAGTCTATATGAGCTAGCTCTCTAGTGGAAACAACATGTCTGCTCACCATAGCTAAACTGTGTTTAGCTATTCAGTGGTCTCATCTCTTTTCTTAGTAATGAAATCATTCATTATGCCATCAACTACAATTGACAACTTTAACCAAAACAAGATTACAGCTTGATTTTTTTAAAAGAAAGTATAGTGCAAATTATTTAGAAGTTTTGAGTATGAAAGCAGACTGCAATGCTGACCTTTGCATTTTATGTAACACAGCAGAGGAGACTTCATATTCAAAGACATCAGATATGTTTCCATGCCTCTAAGGGGTGAGAGCAAGGTATGGGAACCAGAAAAGTCAGTGCTGTTCCACCATCACTTTTGTTTTCCATGCAAAACTTTCCTGAGATAGATTTGTTCTCAATGAAATGCATCATGAAATTACAGTAGTCACTCTGGCCAGAACCACTTGGAGATGTACACCTAACTTCCAAGGAATACTAATCCAGAAGGGATATATTTAGTATTAAATACCTACAGTTCAGGCATCTAATCAGTCTAGGCTTGTCACATAAGGGCTTCCTTTACATTAAACAGAAAGATACAGATGTATTTCACCAGACCTAGAGTAGTCATCCATTTCAGGCAGAGGGGAATTACACCAAATTAACTGTGACTAATGGCTTCTACTCTCCACTTACCTGCTGAAACGCAGGTAGTTGGGAAACACTGAGGAAAATAAATAGAGCTGCAAAAGAGAGAGGAACAAAGCCTGTGTGCCTCATGACATCTTCCATGCAGTCTTCTTTGTTGGCAACACTGATTATAACAATGGAGAGGGATGTCTCCCATGGAAGTTACATGATTTAGAGCCTCAGCTCCTTTGAACCAGTCACTGAACTTAATAATTTTAAGAAGGAGATATGTCTTAAAAAGCGTTCAATAATCTTAAATGCTTCCACTTCTTGAGATGACAATCTTCATGACTCTCACAATGTTTTGGGTTTTCTGTACAAATTGCTGATGAGAACAGTGTGGACAAACCAGGAACCAGTCCATGGACAGCCCAAAGAGCTGCAAAGAGGCACTGCATTTTATTTAGGTCTTATTTTACCAGGCTGGAATGATGAGCAGTGACACACTAGAGCTCTTGCTGGTGTGCACATTACATACATATTGAAGTTAATTGGAATTTAATCCATCCAGGTAAATGCATTTTTCATATTTCCAATGAGACTATAATGCTCTTTTTTTTGGGCACACTGCACAGTCTTACCATTGACACAAACCTTTGTGAAGCATAAATCAGAAAGCTTTATATAAATAAAACATAAAACTCTGTTTCTATTGAGAAGTTTTAGAGAATGAAGGTATCATTAAGGTGACATGATTGATAAAATCTGAGACAACTTCAATTCCTCAATTTTCTTATTCATATGCTATCGTTGGGGACTAAACATTCCTTCCTTGGTAATTTCTTGCTTGTGGAAAGGTTTCCTATGTGTTTGTTTTTGCAATATGACTAATGGGTTCAAACAGTCCAGAGCTCAAAGCGTTTTTAAAATCCTTAATACCTGCAAACATTTTTAAAACACATTTTAAACTGCCTTTGGCACAAGTGCACTAAAAATATCAGAGGGTGTAACAGCGTAACAGTCAAGTCATAATTTAAGCGATTGGAACCTGTAAAGTACTAACTTTTACATTTTGAAAAGCACTTATGCATGCACTGTGGGAGAAACTGGCATTCTCTTTTTCTTTTTGTTTGTTTGTGTACAATGAAAGAAGGAAATACGCCTTCCCTTAAATGGTGGGTCAGGCAGGGCAAATGCCATACTACAATGGCACTTTTTGTTTCAGCCTGAGTTACCTAATAGCTCAGAGCTCACAGAATGCTTTTCCCTGCAGCTGGGAGGGTGGGCCTGGCTCCCTTTGAAAAAGAAAAGAAAAAAAAGAATGAAAAGAGGGAGAGGAGAGGAGAGGAGAGGAGAGGAGAGGAGAGGAGAGGAGAGGAGAGGAGAGGAGAGGAGAGGAGAGGAGAGGAGAGGAGAGGAGAGGAGAGGAGAGGAGAGGAGAGGAGAGGAGAGGAGAGGGGAGGAGAGGAGAGGAGAGGAGAGGAGAGGAGAGGAGAGGAGAGGAGAGGAGAGGAGAGAGGAGAGGAGAGGAGAGGAGAGGAGAGGGAGAGGAGAGGAGAGGAGAGGAGAGGAGAGGAGAGGAGAGGAGGAGAAGAGAAGGAATTAGTTCCCCATTCAGGTCTTCCAAAGGCCAAAAGTTTGGAAACTCCACCAGCCTGGAGCTCATTTATCAACAAATTCAGATTAATGAAAAAATACTAATGCACTAACACTGGTTTCCCTCATTCTCTTTTCTTTCTCTCACATTATTTTCCTAGCTCTCTCCATCTGCCCCACCCCCACCATCTCTTAAAAAATGCCCACACCAACCTAAATACAAACCTTTGGCTTTTTTTTTTGCCTTTTCAAGTCAGCACTATATCTCAGTGAGGCTGAATCTGCAAGTATACCCTTGGTGTCTTCCTGGTATCTCCAAACTGGCAGTAGCTAGAAGATACCATTCTTAATGTAGACATGGAAAATGCTTACTGCTTTTACTTCAGTTATGTTCCCATGATGTCCTCCAGTTTTGTTGCAATCACATCATTTTTATTCAAGTGTTTGCTTTTTAAATATCAGCATTCCCAAAATACCATTGATCTCTTTTCAGGCAAAAAAATCCCAACATACTGAAATGCAGGAAAACAGTTATGCTGTGCAGTGTTTTCTAGATTTCACCTTGTGATTCCTCAGCTCCACAGAAATATTGTAAGCAAATTAGGTGTACTGAAGCTGCTTTGGAGGTATCATTTAATATTCAAAGGAATATCAAGTCATCTCCTGTTATATGCATAAAATTCAGAATCTTCTCAGAAAACCTGAACTTATTTTCTTCCCTCCTGTTTTTCAAAACCAACCAGGGCCAACAAATGCAAAGAAAAAAAAGAGTAAACTTTGAAGCTGAAATTTAAAGCAATGAAAGTCAGGAAGTTCAAAAGTTAATGTTCCTATGGCTGTGTTAACTTGGCCAGGTTGCAAATAGATCATGCAAATACTTCAAGCTATTTTGTTAAAGGTCTATAGTACTGTGCCATAAAGCATAATAAAACATGCTGTTTTCTTTTCAAGTGGAAACCAACTTGTATGAGGAACAGTACAGTGTATTTCTACTGCTAATGCTGGCTTCTCCACCACCAGTCAAGTATCTCTGCCTCAAGGCACATTTCTGTTCTGACAATGCTGGTGTCTCATTGGAATCCAGCTTCCCCTTAGCTCACCCAAGAGCTTACGTACTGACTCCCGCAGGAACAAAGGACAACTTCTCTCCTGACTCGTTTGCCTCATCAGAAAATAATCTGTCTTTCCCCCTGAGATCAAAGAACACTTGTCACAATTTTTCCATCCCTCACTTAGATGAAATTTAAACAAATGGCCTTGTCGATCATCTTCTCCTTTCTGTACTTCACTATCCTGGTTTTTACCAAGGAGCATATTGATACCCCAGTGCAGTAAACAACATTATCTCACATCTCTCAAATACTCATCCCCACTACAGATGACTAAATACATACATGTAAAATATTCTGATTTAGCAATGTTCTTTTACTCTCCTTGTACTCTTTTTTTTGTCTTCTGTGTTTTTAATATACATATTGCAATGTGCTAAGGTTAAAGGAGATCAGCCCCTGGAAATGGTGTCTTATTCTTGGTCAAATATGTTTTGTTTCTTAGCTGCATTGAGAGCCAACCCACCAACGCTGGGTCAGTGTTAAGTAAGCAATGTCTAAAAACCCACCAGTTTCGCTATCCTCTCTGTCTTGGAGAAGCATATTCATCAGCTGCATTCTTCATCCCAGAGCTAAAAGGAGTTCAAAGGATTTAAGGACAAGGATTGTGGTTTTGAACTATATTCAAAAAGCTCAGGAAGAGAAAAACAGCTCTAATGTGTTCACCATACCCTTACTTGATGCGACCTTTGTACTAATTAGTTTTCAAGCACTGAAGTCTTCATAGAAGTACAACCTGTTTAAGAATGAATGAATACCTGACTCAGATCCTGGTCTGACAGAATGGGATGGAATAGTTTGGGCACACTGAAAGCATTGTATATGGATTCAGCTACATGACAACTTGATTTATTGGCAATCCAGAGTTCCTAGGTTGAGGTTTGAATTATTCCAGACAACACGGTAAGCTCTTCCTATGAGCTCTTCCAAGTTTAGCCACTTGTTCAGTGGTGCCAATTTTGCTCAGATACTTTTCAGCCAACTTTTCTTCACTTTTGGTCTTACCCAAGCTGTATGAGCCAGATGTAGTGGTAGGAGACCAGTTATTATCTGCAGTGTCTGCCACCCTGTGTGACCCGTCCATCACACATATGTCATACAGAATTAGAGGTAACGTTGCACAGGTCCTTCAGAGAAGGAGAGAAACCACTGCAGATTTTCAGTACATTTCTCAGTGTGCAGCTAGTAAGAAGGACTCAAGTCTCCTCTGTGTTTTTTGGATCCTTCTTCATCTCTCAGGAGAGACAACCATATTCAATTGACAGTGTTGCAAGAGACACAGAGTACCAAAACGATGAGAAAATGAAACTGAGCATTATCCACAGACAGTTAAGAACATCTGACTTCTTCATTATCTAAACATTGATAATTTTTATCAGTAAAAATACCTGTTATTCACTGTGCTCCTTCACAGCCCTGAAAGGCAAGAGCACGTTTATGCTGGGTGCGTATGCAGAGACCCAAAGATGCAAAGAGGCTCTTCGTGACCAAGTGCAGTGACTGCAGAGTGAGATCCAGTTCTGCCAAATTCTGCACGGCTTCAGCAACAGCTGCCTGAGGTGCTGCTGTATTCACTCCTCCAGCAAAAGGCATTCCCTGAGCAGAGGGGTTATCAACCTTAGGACAAGCCCACAAAGATTTAAGCTTAGGCCTAAATCAGATCGGGCTTGTTTGGCCTGTTACTGTCAGTGCAACAATTCAGAATAATGAAGGGGAGTCTGAATACGCCTTAGTAGCACAGGACGCTCAATTAATGCCAAGAAGCAACAGGTGGACAGAGCAATAAGACAGGTTGGAAGGAGATGAACAAGGTAATATGAGCAGGTAATACGAACATGATTTTAGCCCAGCACCTGTCTACCTATTAACAGCTGGCAGAGTCCTGTAGGCATTGTGGAAGATGGGAATTATGTTAAAACAGTACTAAAATAAAATAAAACTGGAAAAAAGCCTACCACAAAGCCCCAGCAATAAAAAGGGTTCTGCTCTTCTGCAGTAGCTTTTCTCCTGGTAGTAGATCAAAGGTATTCAGCTATAAAGATCTGACTTTTCCACAGATAATATCTATAAATCTGATCATGATCAAATAATTTGGTCTATGAAAACTGCCATGAAAGCTGAAGTCATCATCTAATTATACAACACTAGTATTTTTGCACAATGCACTGAGGCTATTCCAATTAAAACCACCTGCTTTAAATGCATGCAAATGACTGCTACAAATAATTTTAAAAAATGTGTTCAAAGCTTTTGAAAAAAGTGGAAGAAGAAGGTAATAAGTGCACACCATAGCCTAATTAGAGAATTACCAAGTAAATCTGTACACTAACAGTGAACAGCTATGCTTTTTCCTAGCTTCATACATTTCTGAAGCTAATTTGTTTAGAATTTTAGCAACAACTTCTAGCAGCTGTTCTAACAATTATAAACTACATCAGATAACTAAGAATTTCAGTCGCCTATTCCTCTCATAGTAAGGATGCAAAGGATTATTTGTATTCCAAACTACTTGACGGTGAAAATTACATAATCAGGTTTTTGTGGTCCAGATATTATCCAACTGGTGAAAAAATAATTTTTTAGAGATCAGATAAAAGGACACACTGCTGCCGTGTAAAATCTCACAAGCACTGGATATAAACTAAAGACCTATTCACATGCATTTGTATCATCAGGGAACCAAATTTACTCTGTTTTTGGTTACTGTAAGTTTCAGTGCTTCTGGAACATGTCAGTAAAACGGAAGAAAATGCTGCTCTTCTTCTTTTTTGCCCTTTTTTTTTTTTTTTTTGTAAGGGGTATAAGGAAAAGAATAATAATTTAGCAAAGGCAAACTACAGACAAAATACTTTCTACTAAACACAGGAAAATATACTGCACATACTGTGCACTATAGTTACTATTTGCTATTAAGCATCACAGAAGCAAACTCCTATGTAGTGAGACCACTTTTTATACATATGATTTAGATTTGATTATTCAATTATTAATGAACATTTACAATTCAATTTTTACATTACAATTTAAAACCCTGTTAATATTGAAGGGTTAAAATGTCATTCAGAGAAATTAATCATAAAAGGATAAAGGATTAATAGCATCTATACCCAGGAATACAACATGCATTTGGTTGTATACTAGTAACGACAGCCACAATTTGAAATCACAGTAAGAATATTTAATTTTGGTTTTGCCACTTGCATTATGCTGTAGTTCTTAGCACTAGTCAGAATAGCTGTATTTACAGCATAAAGTATGTAAATAAATCTCAAACTATCAGCTAATAATATATTTTTCTTTATTAGCCAAGGGGGACAACATCAGAGGCAATACAGCTCTTAAAATACTGCCACAAGAAGGAACCACTTGACAGATCACATTTCAGCTCACATGTAGGCCAATTTTGTCTCTTTTTTCAGGTTTGAAAATTTCACTGGTAATATCTCACTATAGATCTTTAGTGTATCTAAAGATATTTTCTTTTATTATTATTATTTTTAATACTGCTATATTAAAATTCATAATTAGAAAATATTTGAAAGAATTTTTTAATTTTAAAGGTGTTTTATATACAAAATAGTTGAACTAGTTTTCCAGAAGCAATCAATTAACTTGTCGGGGTTTGTTTTTCCAAATTCATACCATTTTGTTTATATTTGCTGTCCTCCAGTAAATTCTTTAGCCAGCAGGCAATTACTTGGAATAAGGAATTCTTCCAATTTATTTTGGATGGTTTTATATACCCATCTCAAGTATTAAAGAAAAAAGCCTCTTTATTTTAGGAAAATATAACAACCAAGATTCCCTAAACTCTCAAAGCTTTCAAAACAAAGAGACAGTTCATAGTGATGGATGAATTTCACGTACCCAGGGCAATGCCCAGGAGTTACAATAAGGTACAATAAAGTACATTTTTAATGCATCTGCAGCCATTCTTCCCACAAGACTCTGTGCATTCACCCCTGTTCCAGACAAGTGAGCAAGTGTCCTTTGTCTCCGGCTCAACATGCGAAATCTCCTGCATCTTTCGACTCTCCTCCCTTCTCTCCTGTCTCCCCAGCCTGATCCTGGAATGTTTTGGCCACGAGGTTAAGAAAGATTCCCCCATTTATCACAGCCTGCCAAGCACAACAGGGTCACAGTCCCAGCCCCAGTGCTATCACTTTGCTAATCCAGCCCCGGCACAGGCACGAAACTTCAAAGATATTTTGCCACGGGCAAAAGTTAGTCCTTATTTGCTTTAAAATCCAAGTATCAATCAAGTTAAACTGTGCTTCAGTGGAACTAACAGTTTGAATGTTCAGAGCAACATGGACATTTGGTTCTTAGCTGTGGCTCTAATTGAATGCAGAGCTCACCTGGGATAGCAGTATAAATACGTCAAGTACAGCAAAAATCTCATAATGGGACAAATTCATTTTATCCACGAGAACACCCTTGTTGAAAGGAATTGTTCAGTCATTCATGTAAACACACAAAAGCAACTTCTGGTGCATATAATAACTTCTGTGTGCAAATAAATACTGATAATATACACAGAATCTCTGTTTATGTTAAATCACTTCAGATTATTTTGTCTTCCAAAGGTTTTACTATGAGTTATGCCAGATGAGCAGCCAAACTTATGTGATTGTAAGGGTAATTTAATGACTTATAAGTTATGACTTATCCCTGAAATTATTGTGAAGAACAATTACAGATTTACTATGAGAACAAGCAAAGGACTTTTCTTCAATATCTAAGAAGCAAATCATCGATTAAATCAGCCTAGTAAAATAATATGTGAATTTTACTGTCCTGGGATTCTGCCTGGGATATCTGTTCAACCTAATGCAAACAATACAATAATTATACTTTTTAAATCAATCCAGGTTCTTCTTCAATGTGTATTTTCAACTGTATCCTTCTGGGGCTAAAAAGGAATCCATCTTAAAATCAGCTTTTAAAAAAATCTTCACCTTTTCTGCAGATATTTACTTATAATTGAATACTGTTTAATTATGTATTAATTCAGAGCAATGAATGAATATTGCAAAGAGAAATAAACCACACAGATATTATCTTTCCTGTTAAGCTATTCCTGAAATTTATACTATTTATTTTTTCCAGCAATATGATTGAAAATATCTTTAATAAAGTAAAACATAAAAGGAAGCAAGTAGCATATTAGCTACAGCATTAAATTCTGCAAATTGCTTATATACTTTTTGTATATAAATTTAATACAGCCATGTCTCCCTTTATTTAAAAATACTGAAACAACATGTTAGGTTTTTAATCCCTTGCTAATAATATTTACTAAGTAAGTTTTACAATTCAAAGCTTAAAAGTGAACAAAGTGCTAATTATTTCCTCTATTCTCCCAAAGCAAATGCAAATTCAATAAAATTTACAAAAAAAGAAAACAACAGAGAAAAAATATAAAAATGATAGGTAAGCATGTGAACGAGACAGTATGCAGTGTGGGTTTTCATCTGCTTCTTCTATTTAACAGTGTGTTCAGACATTTCACTAACCACATTCTGTTAAAGAAAATAACCTTGACTTCTAATTTCTGTAACAGATGAATTAGCTTCCTTGTGTGCGCACTCTGACACGCATATATATGTGTGTGCGTGATCGCACGAACGTACAAACATACAGATGTTTTCCAAAGCCAAATTCAAGTTCTTTTGCTTGATATTATCCACATTCACACAAGGTTGCTGCTATTTGATTTGTTGTACCATATAACAAGATATACCTTTATAAATCTCAAATTATCTTGGAAAAATGCTTTGGCAAGAACTATTTTTTAAGTCAAGAATTTAAAATATTACTTGGTTTATATACCCTTTTCAAATTTACATTTGATTTACTTTAGAAGAAATTGTAACAGCACAAAAGTTACTGAGACAGTCGAAAGCTGCTTAGCTGGAATGTATTTCAGAAAATAGTGAACAGACCAAGAAAAGAAAGATGTAACTGGATCCTGCTGCTTGCTGCTTACCAGACCACAGGCACAAAAATCGAAGAACTTAGTGGTTGTAAGAATTTACATTTTTCTTCCAGAGAGGTTCCCTACCTACTACAGATCCCTAAGGCTGTAAATGCCTGTTTACAGCTGAACCAAACTGCCTTGCTCTTTCTTTCCTGGTACTTTGCTTGCTGCTCTAGGATAATAAAGCAGCACTCCCAGAGTGAGCCCCGGCTGAGTTTCCCTGAATGAAAGAGACATTTAAGGAGCAGCAATCCCCATGCCAGCTCCCACCGTGGCCTCCGCGCCGCTGCTCTTGCTGCTGCGCAGACCCCACGGCAGGGAACAGCACCTGAGTACAACAGCAGCACATGCACATGGGTTCCCTGAAGAAAGCTTTAATCACAATTTATCCACCAAAAACCCAGTCTGTTCAATCAAAAAGTGCATTAAAAACAATAGATGACATTGCAGAGACAGCAAACTTTGGAGGAGGTAGGACAGATGCTTTAACATATTTACACTTCAGCATTATTTGTTCCAAATGCATGTCTAATCAACTTATAAATTAAACAAATGGATTTTAATTAAGTATTAGGAAAATAAATTTATTTTGTTGTATCCACAGTTCTTGTAGTTTAGAGATAATTAATTTGAAATCAGCTTATATCTAGACACCTGTCTCAGCCAACTGGTCTTTAAGTGTCTCTTATAAATATGTTATCGAATAACACACCAAGGAAGTGTTCACAGATTTGACAAATCGTGTTATTTGCAGCACATTATAGAATGACACTATTTATTTCTTACACTACTTAACAAGTGGTAAACTGTAGTAAACAAAAGCTGCTCCTGAAAGAACCTGATGAAACCAGTCCTATGACCTATCTAAACTCGTGCACTCTGGAGCCATGAATAAATAGCTTGTTCCAAAACCAAGTTTGAAACTGTGACTACAGAAATTAAAATCAAATCTCCTTTTCAGAACAAAATCTGAATGGGAATTAATACTCATTTTATATTTCCCATTTTATCATTAAACAACATTTACATCAATATTGCAAATTAAAATCCATCATAACCTTACCTTAGTAGTCTCTGAAGAAAAGAAATCAAACAGAACCAGATACGCAAAGTCAGTTTCCAGGACAAAAAAAAAAAGGAGAGAATATCTGTTTCGTTTCACACGAATTAACTTCCACTGTAGAGCAGCTAAGGTGTGCAGGCAGGTTTTCAGGACCAAAAAGCTTTTGCATCAGTCAGCTAGGATTTTTTAAACCCGAGAAAACTGAAGACACTTTGTTCTTCCTTGAACTGTCATGCCGAGCCTAGCACAGTCCAGTTACTTAAGTTAACTAGGAGGAGATCTAGATAGTAAACAAGCTTGGCTCTGTCCAATGGCTTTCCACACCCTCCTGTTTATAGTAAGATGACTTGCATTCAGAGGTCACCCCATCAACAGCTCCTGTCTTTCAGTGGGTATCTAATGCGCTGCATTTATCCCAAGGCCCTTTCAATGAAACCACCTTCCTGGTCCCTGCTTGCCTGCTGTCGCTATGACACATCTGCTCCTTATTGTGCAAAGCCCTATTAAGTGTTAAAATATACAGAAAAGTCATACCTGGGCATATATTCTGCAAGTAATTCAGGTATTTATAAGTGCTTACCTTGTCTGCGAATATTAGCAACAGAAAGTCTTATTAAAGATCAAAGAATTTTGCCAGCAACATTCATCTTGCGAATAAAAGAAATTCAAGAGGAAGGAAGATGGATGTCATTGTTTGATCTGGATTTAAAACTTTTACAAATACTCCCCAGAAGGATAATGCATGTGCCTGTGCCAGATAATATTTACTTGAATATGTTAACATGCTGGAAACAAGAGATGAGGAGTGTCCTCGAACTCTGCTGTAAAATGATATAGAGCCAAGAAAAACAAGGGTCAAGTGCCAGGACCCCAGTGAAAACATCAAGTCAGTTCTGGGCTGAAAGAATACATGGAACTGATGGTTCTTACAAAACACAGTACATCTGCAGCAGTGTAGAGCCTCCTAGCTCTCATTTTTTAGGCATACAAGTGCTACTGGTTACAACAGGCTTGTGATCCAACTGGCAATTGTTTTCTTTATAGAGCACAGCAAACCAAAAGAATAAACCACCTGAAAATTGCTTATCATAACAAATAGATCTAAATTAACTGTATCTTAAAATGAGGACAAGGAAATGATGTTTAGTATTTTCCTTCAGAGTCTTACAAAAATAAGAATTCCAAACTTCTACCAGTACTTTTCCTCACTCCATAGCCATCGGGCAGCACTAGGAATTTCAGCCTTGTTTCAGTGAGGATGTGAAACTGAAGATGGCACTCTCTCCCCATGCAAACAAAGTCTGACTGCTGCTCAGAAATGCTCTTGAGTGAAAGTTACACCTGTAGCACATTTTCGGCACCATTTTTTGTCACCACGGCAGCATCAAAATGACAGATAGCAGCTTGGCTCTGCTAAAGCTAATAAACCATGATTTATGAACTGGACTAGAAAGCCATGTCAGTTCAGATCAGGATATTTGTGCCATCATTTGACAGGTTCCATGCTTTATTATTAGAATGGACTGTCAGGACTATAAGGGCCACTAATAAATACATTCATCCAGATTCCCTGATGCCTTTTTTTGGTACTTAAACCTACTAATGAAGTTTAAATATGAAAGATTTTTTCATGTGAAATCTCACTCAATTTTTATAAAATACTTGTGCTTAGAAATACAATATACTTCCTTAAACAGGTGCCTGTCAGCTGCTATAATCTCATGCACTGAAATCCAAGTAATCCTCATTTTACTGCATTGTGTGGTATAATGAAGGCCCACCTCTTTGACAATGAAAACCCACTGAAGCATATTCAAAGTACTGGGGAGAACATAATCAGCTTTCAGATGTTGTTTTTGACATTAGCTTTGGACATAAACTCGTTCTTAACTGCTCAAACAACATATCAGATGTGGAAGGCGGCTAATCAAGATTGGTTGGGGATTTTGGCATCAAAAGAAAGGAAACAAAGGAAAAGGCTATTGCAGAAAATGCTGCCAAAGAAGACTGAAAGCACCAGGATGTACATGAAGAGGGGTCTCCAAGGCTCCAGTCCTACTCAATGAATTGCAGAGAGTCATCAGAGCAGTGGAGAGTCATCACAGTAGCAGAAAAGGAATAAAATTTGTCTCTTCCTCTCCCAGGCATCAGGCAGACAAAAACCAGCCTGGGCTTGGACTCCACTGACAGTTAAGGAGCACACCACAACTCCCTCTGCCCACCTCAGTGTGCAGGAAGTCCTCACTCAGCAGCTTCAAACCAAAGCAGATTGTTTGCCACTCCCTGTCACCATTTCACCTCTGTGTTCCTGTCCTCTGTCACACACAAACACCAAGAATGAAAGGACCAAAGAAACAACCACCAGCCTTCCTCCTTTTTCCTTGGTGCACAAGACAATTTTATTGTTTCTCAGGTCTGGATGCCTGGAGGCAAGGGACAGTCCCACACACTTCTAAAGGTGTTTATCACATAGCAGCAATAAAAAATTTCTATGCCAGAATTTGGTGCACAAACTAGTAGTGTCAAGAGATGACCAGAGAAAATCCACAGCATGTACTCCTTTGTCAGACTGACTGACAGGGAAACCACTGTCCCAACATCGCTGTGATGGATTAACTTCTCAGCAAACTGAGATTACTAAGAGGGAGATATTTTTTATTGACACGTAAATCAGAAGCCTCTTCATGCTCTTTATTTACAACATCATTCTAAGGACACAAATGTGGCATTTCTTACAAAACAAATGTAAGAAGGGAAAAGAGCACACATTAGCAAAGAAAAATTGCAGTCATTTCAGAAAATATGAAAGCATGAAATGTTAAGTATTTTGAATTTCTCAATTAGTTCTGCAACCAAAACTGCTTGGTTCAGAGCCACAGTAGTGAAAATTACTTCTGGTATTATTTTTTTCCTGTTCTAAACTTTGTATTAGACGCTGTTTTTTACTGTTTGCCTGCAAAACAGAAAATACCAAACCAAAAAGAAAACCACATCAGCAAGCTTTTACATTTTAAGAAATGTCATGGACTGACATTGCCAAGTTGCAAGTAAGTTGCTTTTTTACTATTCCTTCAGATTTCATCATAGGATGTGAAGTACTTCTCAATGTACGTTGCAGGGAAAAATACACAGCAGCAGTGCATTTTGTTGCTATTGAGCAACCTTCTCTAATACATCCTGAGAATCACCACAACCACTTCAGGTTTTGAGTGATTCTATTTTTCAAGCAATAGAATGACAAAAATCACAAAAAGAAGAATGTAAGTAGAGACACCTTTGAAGAAAGGGATGCCTCTGAGATTTTGGGTTGGTCAACAGTTTTGCAACTGAAGATCAGATTCACTGACATGTAGGTATGTTCCTGAATTCTTTAGTGGATCTTGCATTCAGAGGGTTTGAAGATGCTTTGATCAAGTGAGCTGCACCCCCCTCTGATTCTCCCCTCTCTGGGGTCTCTCCACATTTCCCTGGCTGGCTGGCTCTGGCAAGTCACCACAGGCCCTGGGTGGGGGTGGGGGAATTTTAGCCACAGAATGGATAATGGTATAATGGCACCTCCAACATGCCTAGCTTTTTCAAAAAAACTAACTCAACTGTTTTTTTGTTAGTTCATATTTTTAGTTCAAAGATAAATGATAAATTCTCAGATCAAAACTACTGTGCTTTTTCAAGAAATTTAAATTAGATTTAAACTTACAACCCTCTCCAAGATGGCTTTATTGACTTGTAACTTTTGTTTTTTTTGTTTTATCTGAGCTGTATTTTTGGCAATTCCTCAGACTTTATGGAAAGAATAACTACCATTTGAATTTCATTTCATGAGTGCCTCCCGCCTGTTCCAGGACTTGTCTGTAAAATCAAGGGATCAAAATAGAATAATTCATATTCTAATATTCTATGTATACATGATGCTGTATTTCCTAGACTCTCCAGCCACCACTAAAGCTGTGTTACATTCTGCCTGGGCACTGACCAGCCTGAGGCTTCTAAGAGCAAAGTCTGTGGTTCTATCACAGTTCCCACCAGTTTCCCTCCCCTTGTTCACCTCAGCCTTGCAGAGACTCTTCTTGGATACAGAGAATAATAACAAAACAGTGGATACTAGATGGATTTAAGAACATGCACTTTTTTCATAACTGAAACTGCTATCAAAAACTAAAAACTGAGTAAATCTCAGAAAAGGGATTGAAAACAGATGGAAAGATCTGTGATTCTGTGGTCCTAAATCTCGGTAAAATAATTGAAAAACAGATGAAATCCAGCTAAATTTTAAGTTCAAAGAAAAAACAGACATCTGATCATATCAGATTTTCAGTGATAACTGAAAAAGTTTATAAACATAAATAAACAGAAATTTATAAGAGCAACAAACTGTACATATTTACAAATAACATTCCTGAAAGAGCTTTTAAACGCCACTTTTAAAATAAGAGTTTAGAGGTCTTTCTATTTTGTCTTCTGTTTTGTCAGCATCTGCAATTTCTGATTTATTTCTGCAGTCTTGCAATTCAGCCTTTAAGCCAAAATATCAAGCCTTTGACTTTAAACATTAATGACCAACACAATAAAATTGTTGCAACTGGCAACAAAGTATTTTGCCTCCATCTTCCACTTTCACTGGTCTCATTGAATCTTTTTCTAAAAATTGCTCATCTACATGTCATTTACATCTACCATTTTAAGTGTCTGTGATAATAATTCTCATTTGAAATAAACAAATAAAAAACATCTGAGCTTTACAAAATGCATGCCAAGTTCAAGGTGCAGACTTTCTGAAAAGATTTTTCATGCAAATTCTCATTAGGGAAAGTTGATATATGACACCTTACCTCTCAAAGGCATCCAAGGGAAAAAATATGGTGAGAGTATTCATTCAAACCCCTGCTAATTATTGTGTGTTTTTATCACCAGGTTTTCTAGGGTTACAATCAAGATGAGTAACATGCTCAGTGATCAGTGCTAGTCACAAATATGATCTCAATCCCGGAATCTTAAAGTTAGTTTTATTTATGGCTCTAGAATCAACTCTAGTATAATATTCCAAGTTTATTTTACGACCAAATAAAAATTTTATTGAAGTAAGTACAGGAGAGACTGTATGTGAACGTTCAGGAGTTTCAATTTTTGAAGTGGATCTCAAAAGCTGCAGGAGAAGGAAGAAGTTGAACCATTAGAGATTTTGACTTGAACTCCTTGTCATCAGGCTCCATTTTCTCTCTTTTTAACCATGAAGTGTTCAAAGACACTGAGTGAGAGTGTCCGTGTGTCTGACTGCTCTCAATCAAGCCTCCTGCTGTAGGTAACATCCAGTCTGAGTACACAAAACACAGTCCATCTGTATCTCTTATTTTCACATGTGTACATGGTCTGTACTGAGCCTGTACTGAGCAACTCTTTCAGCTTTTCTTCTTCTTCTGTGACAGGACCAGCTCTCCTCTCTCAACCCCCCTCTCTCCATGCACAAGTGATTACTACAGTGAACACAGAATGAACCAAAAGGATGAATATCTGAGCGATGGCATGATGGGTTTTTCATATAAAACAAGAGCTGTACCTCTGCTTTAACTTACTGTTTATTTTGAAAGCTGGCTGGCACCTCCGTAATTACCACGGACCTTCTCAACAGAAGGCTGGAGCAGTATCAGGTTGGAGACATCTAACGCAGGGATTCCTATGCTGTGGTATGCAAACCACTTCAAGGTGGTACTTCTGTGCCGGGGCAGGGAAACGTGGGAGCAGCAGCAATAGATCCCGCCCGACCTTTGTGGGCACAGTGCTAGGACTCACACTGTTTATTTGTGCCTGGAGCAAAATCCAGTGTGGCAGGGGAAGTGCTTTTTGCATGATGGAAAAGATGGTGTTTAGGTTCTGACTTGGGAGACATGGGAATTAAGGAATGGCTGACTTTGAAAAAGATCTGCTATATGGCTCTTTCCTAGCAAATAAACTTTTTAGGCCTTCTTCAGTTTAAAGGATTATTAAGTCAGCAGTTTTCACTGAGGGCACTTCCCTTGATATGTAAGTATGTATGAAGAATTCAATTTTCCTTTTTTAAAAAATACAAACTTTCAATGAAACAAGGCAAAATTTATGCATGCACTAAAACTAAATTGGTAAAAATAATAAATGTTTAAAAAAAAAACAAGAAGAAAAAAATTGCCAGTAGACTAACTCTATTAAACACAACCAGAGAAAAGTTCTGGTTTTGAGTGAATGAAGCTTATATTTCATAAATTTGGGAAAGCCAGTTACCTTCTATAAATATATGATTTTTGCTGTATGCAAAACTTGAAGGGGAGCCTTAAGTAAGAAGTAGCAGCAAACCTGAGTTACATGGTGAAAATTCTTGGGTTTCTCCATCCCTATGTCTGGACATTCCAGGGGTTATGTAGCTTACAAGTTGGTTAACTCAGCCTTTACTGGAAACAGTTTTTCTCAGGCAATTACCAAACACTGTCCTACCAGTGTCCGTTAGCATTTTGAACAAAAGCTGTATCAAAAATAAGACAAATAAATGTAACACTTTTGATACCACGTTTTTATAGCTTTTATGCGATATGTTACAAATGTTTTAATAAAGAATCCATACTCTGAAAATCCTGTTGAGCCTAATAACTATTGAGGTCTCAGTCTTTTGACATAAAGAAGCCAACAGCTAGTTTAAGAAAAAAAAATCCTCTGATACCACACAGCCGTCTTTCTCCCATAGCTACAGATGACAATGTAACTTTTAGATATACATCTGATACTAAAATAATTTCTTAAAAGTGTAATTCTAACAATCTTTCACTACAAATAATTGATAAATTTTCTATATACTTTCTTTATCTGGGTAAGATGGTGCTGACAAATTTGGTCCCTTGAGTGTCTATGTCTTTTTACTCATCAAAGGAGGATTTGGACGGAAGTTTCCATTTTTGCCTTTGTTTGTGTTGGCAACTTTACCAATGGGAATTACAAAAAAACTTCACAGCCTGGCAAAGGGAGGAAGTGACATCTCTATATCCCCAAATTATCCAAGCTTTCAGCAGTTTGCTCCTTTTTCTGCTGTGCTAAACTATAGCCTTTTATTCCCTTCTCTTCTAGTGGCAGCATACTGCTTAAGTAAAATACAATCCTCCCTCTCTTCAATTTTATTAACGTCACCCTTTGCTTTAAGCTGTCCCATGCTGAAGCCTGAGTTAATTTTTTTTACCCCTAGAAAACCAAGGAAAACACAGGTTCATAATCTGTTCTTTAAGGCATTCATCATTTTTTTGGTGGAATGCACCCCAGTAATCAGGAGCAGAATGTGGATAGTTTTGCCAAAATATCATGGCATTAAATTGATCACTACAGTGTAGCAAGTAACTAACTTAGTGTTACTAAACATGACAAGCTTTTTAAATTTGTAAAACACCTAAGAATTCTACACTCCCTCAGTATTTTTCAAACATATAGATTTGCAATTGGAAATACAATGGTAGTAATGACCCCTTATGACAACACTCTCCTTGAGTAATGTATCCATCTAAAATTATCCATGACACAGCAGCAAAAATTGGCTCTTGCTGTGTTTGTTTTTTGGTTTTTTTTTTAACTAGTATTTCTGTGTATAAAGAATTAACTTTCTGTGTATAAAGTTTTATTTCATTGCATCCAGTTTTCTTCTCACACACTTGCAATTCAGCTACAGTCAGTGGGGTTGCACTGTGGTGAGAACAAAATCTGGATCAGGATACAGATTTCAACACCACCCTCCTCAAAAATATAGTGTTTCAGAGTTTTTTCCCAACCACAACTTCAAAGGTGGATCATCTTACAAGTGACTAGAGCTGGAGAGCAAACATCCTCCATCATCATAACAAATCTCTCAGCATCAGCATTTGGAAGAACTACTTGTTTTACATCATCATCTCTATTTCTGGACACAAGTGCAGAAATGTAGATAAGTTGCTTTTATCTACTAGCTAGATCTGCACATATAAATGAAGAATAAAATATCACAAATCATAGTATTTTGTAACATGATTCAGCAGCTTTAATGAAATCAGGTTTCTGTCAGTTCCATAAGAACTTACTTACACAGTGCTTCAAATAAAAAAAATCCCACAATGAGGGATTTTTATTGTATAGTTTAAAATTTATGTTGTCCTAAAACTCAAAAACTGAGAATAAAATTTAGAGACTTCATTTTTTTTTAATTCTGCAGAGGAAGAAGTGAACTGAAACAAAAGAATGAACACACAAAATGGAAGAATAAAACCTAGTAAATTTTGCATGCAAAGAAAACTGTCCAAACTGGGAGCCAAGCACTAAACCCAAGTGGTTTATACAAGTAAAAACCATTGATGGCATTTCCTTGTAGTACCTGAAAGCAATTTCTCCTAACTTTGAAACTAATACGGTGATTCTGGTCACTGGCCTTAGAAGGAGAGTAAAATTAATCTTTTTCTTCTCCCTCAGACATCCATAACTGTATTTTGACAATTTTTATGATACAAGGAAGTGATTTGGAGATACACATTTAAGCAAATTATTTTTTAAAAATATTGGTTTCTTTGTCAATACAAGTATTCAACATAATCTATTAAAAAACATATGCATGTGATTATCTCTTCACATAGGATTGTTCCACTGGCTTTAGTAAGTGTTTAATTCACACAGTGCAGTTAGACATATGTATAAATCACCACAAGAATGGAATCTGAATTGAAAAAGTGTTAAGTTTCTACCAGGAATTTCAGTCTATTCGCCTATCCAGATTTGCAATACTTGTTTTCAACAAAAAGACATGGCACTGTGCAAGTAAAATTAGAAAAGATAATTAACTGCTCACATTTATTTCTAGATATGTACAAACACCTTGAGATATTACTAAAAAAGTACATAGTGGATGAACATATTACTTCAGAGATTTGAAACATTTCAAGCACACATATATTAATTCAGAATGAATCAGCTATAAATATCTTCCGTTTTAGCAAGAGTTCAAGGGAATATTAGAAAATACCAAAGAGTATTTTAAATAACTTAAGGTGCACAGCAAAGAGAGAAAATATGCAACTTGGCAATGAAAATATGTAGTTAAAATAAAGCAGAACCACTTCGCTACAAGAAAAATGGTATCACCTATTTAGAGCGGCTGACTGGGAAAAGCATGTATGCAAGGTTTATGGTGATTTGGCCCAAAACTGTGGACAGAGCAGGGCATAACCCTAACCAGTACCCTGTGACTGGGTGTAACTGCAGCTCTGCTTTCTGTCTCTGCTGCGAATGCACAAACACTGTATTAAAGCAACTGAGAGAAAAAAGGAAAATTGAAACAACCTCCCAGGTGCATTCAAAAAAATCATATGAATGCCTGGCTATGCCTGCACATAAGGGCAGGGTAGGAAAACAGTCCCAAGTGCAGTCCTCCTGTCCAGAATTCCTGTGTGAGAGTTTCAGGAGCAGGAACCACAGCCAACAGAAAAGGAATAGACCTATGTTTTTTTCCTCAGTGAGCGCTGCACTCCAGAGATGGCTGAGAGCTCAGTTTAGAAGATACCAGCTGTGATATCTCTGCCTTCAGTCTCTACTATGAATTAGATTACCAGATTAGATCTTTGTACAATACAGGATACAATGAAATACTTATGAAAGTGGATGTTACTGATGATTTTTAAAGTAGATCCAAGGGTCAGCCCCTGGTCTGGTGAAGTTATAGAACAATCTGCCAGGACAAGAAGATCAAACTTACTTCTATAATGTATGGATTTGTTGTTGTGAAATACAAATATTTCTATATGACCAAACCAAAACTATTTAGTATTTGTGAATGTTTTATTTTTCATTAAATAATTTCAGGCATAGAGACATTCATGTTCTCTAGTGGCAGAGAATTCCAAATCTTTATTATGTGTCAGTAGAAAAATATTCCTTTTTATTAGGCAGAAATGTATTTCAGTTTCTCTTCATACTCCCTATATTGTATCACTTGACCCACTGTCTCTATTGTAGTCATTATTGCATACACATTACTGCACTCATCTGTCAACTATATCTGTCACAGTCCATAAAGGAGAGTTGGGGGTTTGAATATCTTAATTAATTTCCATTTCCCATATCTGAATTTTGTAATTCTTCCAAATCCTTAGCATGTTGAGCAAATAGAATTGAACACAAGGCATGGATTTCATTTTTTTCTTTACTGGAAAAGAAACCCAACACTGTGAACCTTGCAGCTGATACTTTAGTTCTTCGTTAAACAAAATCTAAAGTTCTGGTTTCTATAATAAGATTTACTATATAGACAAAAAGTGGGTGACAGCCACCAATTACCATGTTAGTTTTTTGAGCTCAGAGGGACACATTGCCTCAGAGCTGGTTATTGAGACAGGAACACAAACAGGACCTGGAGGTGCACTGAATTTAAGAATAACCTAAGCACCACCTCGAAGAGGAATTCTGGGGAGGAGGGGGACAAGTAGATTGAAACAGCTACCACCCTAACAGAATGTAGGGAATCAAACAGAAATAAAAGCTGAACGACTGTTTCAAAGAACAAATGTGTGAATGAACAATCAGCCTTGAGCATTTGGAAAACATTAACTCATGCCTTCCATTTGATACTACATGAAAAGATCATACAGCTTCCTACTGCATGAAAAAAACTCTGTCTTTCTTTCTCTGGATCTTTATCATATATACCTCAGCACAGATAAGGATGAAATCGGGGGTCCTTAAAAGTTGAAGATGGAAAATTGAATTTTTTATTACATCTCTGTTTTTCTAATAAAATATTACAAATTTTTAGATTTCAGAATTTAATAAATAAATCAGCTCAGGAGTTCTTCATCAAAATTAAGGCAAACAGAAGCCATTTTCTGAAGGCCAGAAAGAAAATTCAGATGGTTAAGTCAACTCAAAGGGAATAAAAATAAGAATGAATATGAACAAGAGCTGTGCTAACAGTAAAAAGGCAGAAAATGGATTCTACAAAAATGTTACAGTCTGGGAACTTATCTAGGAATTTCGGGCACTAAATCACAGGTTTTTGACATTTCAGTCATTAAAACAGTTTTCATAGTCGCTTCTTGGCTAAATAAAAGGACATACAACTAATTTAATCGACATGAAAAATTAGAGCTGAAGAGTGACTTAAAAACCCCAAAGATGTCATATTTTGACAAAAAGACAACTAAAATTCACTAACTTTGAGCATAAATCAGGATAACCATTATCAAAGAATGGCTTGAGTTGTAAGAACCCCAGCAAGCACCTAGCCCCCAACCTGCTGCCATTGGCGGTTGGTATATTACGATATGCAACAGGTTTCAGAGAAGCATGTTTCAGATTTTGTCCTCATGTTTAAACTTTGCAAGGTTGGAAGGTTATGAAGAGCTGCTTCATGAGCTCATTCACGTGCCACTCCAAGTTCGTCTGAAAGTCTACCAGGATAAGACTGAGGCCCCAATATCACTCATGCAAATTGCCCAAAGGCAGGGTGGATATGGCTATCTGGATATGGCAACTCTGTCTTGCTAAAGTGGTGGCCAGTTTCTTCAAAGGGCTATTAGAGTGCCTGGAAAGGTAGCAGAAATAATGAAAAGTATGAAAACATCCTAAAAGACTTGTGTCTAACATATGAAAAAACTGTCAGAGAAGCCACATTTCAAAGTACAGGCATTTTCTATCATTTAAATGTTTTGTATTCGCTTTCGAGTATGTTAAATTATATTTGTAATTACGTGGTTCCATAGGAACAACAAAACTTACTACAATTACCGAGTGAATAGAATTTTAAAAATTGTGTTAATGAGACATTATTAAACATATAAACAAGAACTTCCATTTTTAATCTCAGACACAAATAGGAAGAAAAATTATATCTCAAGACTAAGAAGTAAATCTAACTACACACAATAATTGTAATTGCTTTGCAATTCATAATGGATAACACCATATAATTGGGTTTTTTCAGAAAATATTTTGTTGTCATCTGCACAGAAATGAGTCTTCCTAGATACTTCCAATTTCAGTTTGAGAAGACTGACAGGAAAGCAAAGGAAATCAATTCCTTCTACCTCTAATGTAAAGGAATTCAATTAAGATATGCAAAAGCAGGAATTTTATTCCTTTTCCAATCCCTATAATGGACAACAAATTAGAAGCTGAGCTTTACTAGTCAAACTAATATTTTGAAGGTTTCTGATACATGGATCTTCAAAGGCATCTAAGCAGGAAAAAAACCCTAATTGTCAATTCAAACTCATTTTTTCAGAGATCAGCAATTAATTTAATTTGTAACATATTAAAATCTTCCTGTATCTCTTTCAACACCTTTATGTATCCAAATGGCTTTGAAAATCTGTCTAAATATGATAATTAGTTCACTTAGTATCTGTCATTAATAATTCTCTTCTCTAATAAATCCTTTAGGTTTGCATGAAAATATTTTTGTTATATATTTAAACTACTTACAACTGGCTTATTTTAATAAAAGAAATTAAATATTGTTTTCCTGCATTTGGGACCCTGATTTGCATCCAAACTGCAAATTTGATCCAAATAATTAGTTCAAATTTAGATTTCTACAAAATAACAAATGTAGTATCCTTGTTTTTAACAATATTTAAACTGAGAATCAGAGGTTGTGTAAGACTGCAAAATTAGTTCATTTTCAGGAGTCATGTGAGACAGGTACATATTTCTTGAATATATTGTCAAGGAGATGGTTTCTAAGAAAAATCAAATTTTAAAATACTCATAAAAAGCAAGATAAAGTCTAGGGTTTTTTTTCTAATGGATGATTCAAACTGCAGTTAGAATTGCACTTTGACTAAAACCAGGCAATGCTGGGAAGCTGAATGACTTAATTCTACAAAGTCTTACACAAGAACAAGAAGATTAAAATTTTTAACATCTGGTCTTCCACCACTGAAGTCAAGAGCAGATCTACCATGAATGTCATAGGCCAGGACCTGTCTTAACTCTTGGGATGGCAGAACAGGCCTTAAGACTGCTATGAGTCACTCTACAACCATCAAATAAGCAAAATTTATATCCATACTCATTCATGGATTGTAGATTACATCTTTATATGTATCATTTCTGAATTCAAGTTACTAAATATGTTTTAGCTTATAAAAATGTTGCTGATACAAGGTAGGGTGAGGAGAAAGGATAAGCAGGTAATGCAACTAAAAGGAGCACACATTAATAGGTTAGTTATCCATTCCTATGGTAACTTACACCTCCTTCTGGCTCTTTGGTATGCAAATTAAAGTGACTGAAACCAATTTACATTCACATGTATACAGCAGAAACTGGGTGGAAATCTAGATTGGCTGAACTTACAAATTCCAATTTCTTGGCAAGTTAGATATCTCACCTAAAATCTCCTTATCCATTTATACATTAGGAAATGTGGACAAACCAATTATGGAACAGACACAGACGCTGTGAGATCAAAAGCAGATCAGTATGCAAGCGTGATAAGCCTAATGAAAACATGGTTTCAAATGGCATATTTTGTACTCAGTAGGAGCCAACTGGGACTACAGAACATGGAAAAAAAAAGTAAACGGGTACGAGTCCAAATGCAGAGAGTTTAGGTTCACATCCTGTGGGGAGCAGGCACTTCTCAGCAGTTAAGGGAAGGCTAAGTTAACACCACGGGGACTGTTCTGACTTTGAGCCAAGGCAATTTTGGGGGACTGCACAGCGTTATGGCTGTCCTGCCCAAGAACACCAGAATGTTCTACAGAGCTGCACTCTTCCAAGTAGAAGGTGTCCCACTGGCCAAGGTTTAATTTTGCAACTTAACAATGATATTAAACATTTGTCCGGATCTCAGTATGTGCCTGACGAAAGAATAGGATAGAGTGTTAAATATATAAAGACTAGCCAGTATTACTCTCAAATCTGTCATCTAGTGAATGCATCTGGGAGAAGCTGGACAGAAAACTACAACCTTTAAAATAAATCCACAGATCACTGAAATCTTGCAATAGTAGTTCTCCCTGGACGCTGTGGATGAATTGGATCAGCAGACAGCTTTGCAAACACAGACACACTGGGTGTGGGTGCACACCCACCCTCCAAACCAGATTTTGCCAAGCCACCGTGCCAGAAGTGCATTCTCTCTCTTCTGACTGGACAGTATTATTTCTATGTGCAGTTTGCTGAACAAAATAGTCTCCATAGCCTTTGGATAATGAATTCTTTAAATAAATCTAAGCTTGTGTGTGTGTGTGTGTGTGTGCATGTGTGAAACTGTGACTTCTTTGAATGTTCCCAGCCTCATAGTATAATAATACTCAACTTGCTCCAAACCCTACAGCAGTTACTTGGAAGACTCCTCTACGCATCAGTGAGCTTTGGATCAGCTCTGGAAAACAAAGCCAACTTAAAGTTTGACTGTAATGCACACATGTATGCAGGAATCCACCAGATGCAGAAAATAAACCTGTCTGCTGACACACAGTGGTACATCCTGCATTTCAACAGAACACAGCGACACAAGGGCCAACTGGCCACTGAGTTCAGTGGCTCAGAACCAAGTGAAATGAGCCCCTCTAATGAAGTACAAGGTATTCTGTTTGAAGGCACATGCAGATCCCAAATGGATACACACTGTGCTAGCAGGGTGAGTCACACTGCATTCCTAGAACGTGTGATCTCCCTGCAGTCTGCTTGGGAGACTGCTATTGCATTGTGTTCCACGAGCTTCTCAGACATCATCCAAATTAATCTAAACTTTTCTGCAGTCAACTCTGTTTAAGAATCCAAGTAGATTTGTTCAAGATACCAAAAAATATGCATTGAGCTGAACATCCTGCCTTCAGAAAATGTGTAAGAACAAGGAAATCACATAGTGATGTTTGCCCAAAATATTCTCCAATCCTCTCACCTTCAAATGTTAACTATTTAAACTGACACTTAAAAAGAGTAACTCTTTCCATTGTCACCCAATCTTTTCCAACCATTTCGCTAGTTTCCTGATCTTCAAATTAAACTTTATCCATTTGAGAACCTATCCTCTCCTCCCAAACCTGCCAAATGTCCTCAGCAAACAGTTCCATGCAGAACACTTCTGTTTGCCTTTTGAAACTACATGAAAAACAGATCAGCCAGATCTCCTTCACCTGAGAGGGATCTAAAACATCAGTGAGGCATGCAAACCTTTTCATTCTCTTCTGTACAATTCCATAGAAGAAGAATTGGGAGGAGGGGAGGGGGGGGCCAAGAGGAGACCTAAAATTCTTACTGGATGAAAAGATAATTTTGAATTATACCAAAATATACACTATATGTCACATATACCAAGAAATTAATGTTTTTAATTAAAAAAAAAAAAACACAAAACCAATCTTCTTGTAGTTAAAAAAAAATAAAAATAATTTCATCAAGCGTTTAGCATGCTTCAAGTTTTGATGTTTTTTGTCAAATTTTTACAATTTACTTTTAAATGAGATGAATTCTTTTAGGCTGAGATATGTTTCTTTCTTGAATTTGCATCGTACAAAATTTTTTGAATCACATTGTATACTCTACTTATTAAAAGCATAATATAATTATCCTGTATAATACTTTTAATTACTCCTATCATATATTATAGATTCTAAAGAACAAACAGCCCAAACATAACTGTATTTTGTCAACAATTATGTCCCCTTAGATTCTATGGAAAGCTGACAAAAAAGTGAAAACTGTCCTTCCCAAAATCCTTGACACTTGAGAATACTATGGGATGCAGACAAGAAAATCTCTGGAATGCAAATGATTCCTGTTACAAATAATTTTCAACAAATAATCTTCCAAAATAAAAGGAAGTAATTTCAGTCTGTTATTTCTATCTATTTCTGCTCTTTCCACTGCTTGTTGCAATTGATAAGTCATCATGAGGTCCAGCTGCTGTTATGGTACATCTATGTGAGTTTGGGAGGGAGGAAGAAACAAAGCCACCTTCTACCATGTACCTAGCAATGTAAACAATTTGATTACAAATCCCTTTATCCTTTCTAAAAAGCCACATAGTTATCATGTGACCGTGCAGTTTTCTAGGAAGGCAAGGTTACATAAAGGTGGTACTAGAATTCGTTGCCTTCTCCAGTCACCACTGCCAACAAAGCTGGGAAATTCTTTGGGGACAACTGTTGGGTGCCACTGAAGAATATGACAGTTACCTCAGCCTACAACTTGATGATCCTTGCAGGTCCCTTCCAACTGAGAACATTCTGAAATTCTGTATTTGCTCCTTTTCTCATCCAATGAGGCCCAAATGTGGGTTGTGCCATCAGGCTAATGTAGCATACAAAAATTGCAGTCAAGAGCTGCTCTATATGGCAGGTTGTTACTTACACTCCTCAGCATCAACAGCTCTTGTTCTAACTTTGGTCTTTTGATTCTTTCTGAAGCAAAATGATTTTTCAACACAAGACAATGAAGGGAAACCAAATACTCATGAAATGCTGGAACTAAAACAAATGGCAGTTCCTTCAAAACAAATATAGATGGCAGGTGAGCCTAGCCCAGGAGACCAAAGAAGAAAACACTCTATGAGCAGCAAATAATCAGCTCAGGACTTGTGGAACCAGTTTGCAATTGGCAACTGAGTGCACAGGGGTGTTCTGCTTGTTAATGGAGATAAAGTAAAAGGTTCACTCCTCATGCAGGACTTGTGGAGTAGTTGTGGATGGTACCCTTGAAGACCATTTCTCGTATGCCATCCATACTTCCTTGATAAAATTCTGGTATGGCCAAGCACAGAAGTCCTTATAAACTGCATTCATAATACAAACACAAATGTAGTCCACAAGAAGATGGACAAGAAGGTGGGAGAAGTTGTGTACATGAGCACATGAATAAACATAGGTGTGACAGAACAGACTAGCCCAAAGCCTCACACAAAGCCTCAAGAAAATAAACCCACCCTGCCTACCTCTAAAATATACTTATGAAAATTAGGTACAGAAATAAGAGTTTATTTCTTGAAGAATGAAGGTGGCTGGTTATATAAGGATTGAATGAAATGAAATATTAAAAGAACAGTAACTCAACAGAAAGAGGACTAATATTCTGCCTTAAAATTTGAAACAGAAATCAAACTCAACAAAATAAACATTATGATAGCACAAAACCCTCCATAACAGCTTCATGAAAAGCACTGCTCTTCTAAAGTAGGTCTTTTCTTAGAAACAGACCAGACACAGCTCCCATTTATTATTTATGGTGCCTTGTGTCCATGTCAGCTCCCAATTAATAATTAAAATTAATCTCATTAAGGCAGATTTCATTACAGGATAATTTAATTAAATGATGAATTGGCTCCCAGATGTCACCATTTCTGCCATCTTTTAAAAGATGCTGCTGATGACACAGATTTATAAGGGTTTAGTCGTAACCTGAAAAGCTACATTATGCGACAGATTTATAGCAATTTTCGTAAGCAAAGCACACAGCATGGAATATAATTCACATGAGGTGAGACAGGCACTTCCAAGTATAAACAAAGGTCTATGGATGTCTCTGTGTGGCAGGAGGCAGTATAAGAAGGTCAGCTCCAAGTTTGTTCAAAGGAACTCTAACCTCAGTATTGTGAGGATCCTACATATCAGTATTGTAAGCCCCTGTGCTCCCTTGTACCACAAAACAGCTGAGCAGCAAATAAATCTATTTCAGATAGTTTAGTAGAAAATTACTCTGGATTTGCAAATTCAGTGTCTCAAGACCTGCAGCAAACAGACGATCAAAAACAAGAATTGTTACTGATAGCAGAGGAATATGAACCTGGCTGTATCCAACTTCCCACTACCTTTTTCATAATGCTTGCAGTTTTTCTCTTGATAATTAACTAAAAAAAATTAAAATAATCTGATGGAATAGCAGCTGCTAGTGAATCAGCACAATCAGAACAGGCCTGATAATGAAGGTGTTTCATAAACCACAGAGCTAACAAAACAAAGAGCAAGTAGCGACACCAAATGCAGGTTCAAAACAGTGGAAAAGTGTTCTCTTTATTATTTCTCCAGTGTCCCATATGTCGAAGTGACAGTTTACATTCCAGAAAACCTCACAGAACTTTTTAAAAAGTCTTAGTGTAAGGAAAAATGAAGAAGCATGAAGCGGAATTACTGGGATGCACCACTCCAATATGTGCATTTGTGGGCCAGCAGTGCTACTTTTAGGCAACTGCACTTTCCTAAGGCATGACCAGCAGCCTGCTCTTGATCTGTTACATATCACTACTCCACCAAAACACAATTTAGTACATGAAAAGCACCACATATGTTTAAGTTCATGATCACCAAACAATTTTTGAATATATCAGACAAAGAGAATAGGGCACAGAGAAGGCACAGTCACAGTCCCCACTTGAAGCAGAATTCTGTTCACACCAGAGTGCTCCAAAATAAAGGTGAAACTAATCCCACAGAATTGAAATATTTTGGTACTGATATGAAACCACCCAAAACACTTTGAATGCAGAAGTTGTACTTCCCTTGGGTGCCCCTGAACCATTCAAATCATCTGAACTCCGCCACAGGACTGCTGTTAACAAAGCCCTTAGCAGATACACCACCACTGCTCCTGTTTCTTATTGGGAATAAGCAAGGTAGTACTTACTCACTGGTGAGAGATGTGGCAGCTGTTTTGATCACCAGACAATCTTACTGAACAGTCTGCTGGTTGTTACCAAAACTGTAACCAAGAGCTAAATCTAGAACATCCATTTCAGATTTTCAGAATTAAGTAGAATCTTGAGTCCTAATTTACTTTTTGGGCTCCATCTGCTATCCGTAGAGGTAGAAAGACCAAGGCAGTCAGAATACTGTAATTATCTACCTGGTCAGGTGAAATGGGCTTGATTGTCAACCTCATAATTACCAGTTAAATCAGTGATACACCACTTTGTGGCTTGGCTTCTTATCTATAACCCACCTGGCCCAGTAAGGTGCCTAGGGAAGACTGGCTTTTTTTTTTTTTTTTTTTATGCTAGGATAGTGTATCCCAATAGAAAAGTAAAGAGACAGTTTGCAATAGATATAAACATATTTAAGCTTTCAGTCTGACTGATATGCAGCAAAAAATTTATCATGAAGGATGTCAATTCTCATGTCCCAGAGGAATGAAAAAACCTTACACATGGACACATATGCAGATATATCCCCCAAGGGCCTTAATATCCTATGCCCCATGAAGTCATAGTTGGAGTTGGGGAACAACATCAAGGATTATTGAGTTAAACTCCTGGCCATGCACAGAACAACACCAAGTGTGACACCATGTGCCTCAGAGCATTGCCCAAATGCTTCTCAAACTCTGTCAGGCTGGCACTGTGACCACTTCCCTGGGGAGCCTGTGCCAGTGCCCAAGCACCTTCTGGGAGAAGAACCTTCTGCTAATTTCCAACCTAAATCTTCCCTGACACAACTTCAGGCCATTCCCTTGGGCCCTGTCACTGGTTCACCAGAGGAGAGATCAGTTCCAACCCTCCTCTTCCCCTCACAAGGAAGTTGTAACTGCACTGAGGTCTCCCCTCAGTCTCTTCCAGGCTGAACAGACCAAGTGACCTCAGCCACTCCTCATACAGCTTCCCCTCCTGGCCCTTCACCATCCTCATTGCTGTCCTTTGGATCTTTCTTATGGCTTTTATGCAAAAGTGAGACAGGTAGTGAGTGGAGTAGTACGTGTCAATATCTAAAACTGCACTGCTCAAACCCCCTACTTAATAGGTGTTATTCTTCTTGATGTTGAATCTCTTATTCTGCAGAATGCAGAAATGTCTTAAATTGAAAAACTGATAAAACTCTCTTGGTTTAGCTCCATGAAGCATCATGGAATGGTACATCTTCAGTATTCTTGCAAATATCATAGATTCTATTTTGTTCCTTATCAAAATTATGGAAAACATACAACTGTTCCTCCTTATTAAAAAAAAGTAAAAGGGAAATTACAGTACTACAAAGCAGCTTTGGAAACTGCTTTCATGCATATATATATATAATGTTCTAAATCATAAAATATCTGTATGAATTTTTAAAGCATTCATACAGAATGTTTTTTTCAAATATTATAGAAACAAACACCTGTGTTCTACAAATCTGTTCTAAACTTTTCTTAGCATTTGCAAAATTAATGTATCAGTCCTTTAACACCTTTAGACTAGATTCTCAGCAACAAACTGCTACCTAAAATGGGAAATACAGAAAATCACTGTTTAATTTTGTCAGTTCCATGTTTCTGCTTCATGTTGTAGCGTCTTCTTTTCCTATAGCTACATTTTAGTTATTCTGAAAGACTGGTTTCATTTACATTTTCATTTAACATCTCACCATCAAAAATTGTCAAATGTTAAGCATTATAATCCATATAATATAATATGATAATATGTATCTCTTTATCAAATTTACAACTTCTCTGCTGAAAACACTAACCACAAAAAAAAAAAAAAGGGGGGGGGAAGGCAGATATGTCCTTATTTTCTGAAATTCCATGGCTTTATTCCTCTGAAATAATGAGAGGGGAAAAAAAATCCCACTTAATTGTTCTTCTGGTTTCAATAATTTTATTGAAAATTTTACTAGTAGTTATTAGTAGTTTTATGGAAAAGACATAACATTCCATTTCTGGTATTTTCACCACAATTAGAGTTGTTAAAGCAGTTAAAGCTGCTTCTTCATGTGTCCAGTTTCACACTCTATCTACCTTTCCACACATCCCAACAGGCAGGGCTCAGCACGTTGCTGCCAGCCTTTTAACTATCCCAGGCACTGCTGTGTACTCCTGCTTTGTACCACTGCTTGGTGCAGGCATGCCCAGTTCTTTCCAGAGGTAACTTCTCTAAAAAGTGTTGTGGCAAAGGAGAAAAAATAAAGGCAAAACAAAAGTGATATTCTGGATTGACACCAAACCCAGACAAAAAAAAATAAACCTGTTACAGAGCAGTTGAATAAAGGTAACGCACAGAGAAGTGATTTTCTATATCTTATTGTGCTGTTAAGATAATGTAGTAGTGAGCAGACAAAATTATATTAGTTCTTCTTTTTCTTGAAGAAGCCTTTGGCAACATGCTTTTGTACTCACCAGATTACACACCTGGTTTTCCTCTGGCACAGTAGGAAAAATAAAGGAAAATGTGATGTATAGTTGCATGCTCAGGGCTACGTCATCCTATTGTCTTGAAGAATTATCAAGTGCTCCCTGTGGTAACTTTACACTAAACTAAGAAAACATTTTGAGGTATTATTGTGGAGTTGTAAAGATGATGATACGTAAACACCAAGCTAACTGCTGTTAAGTTGGGGGAAAGTGCATTAATCTCACTTATTCGAGCCTGCATGAATTAATGGTCTCTTTTGCCCACCATCTCTAGAACTCTGTATTAGTTTTTTAAGAAAGCAGTAACTACTAATCTATATTATTTTAGATCAAAATGGGTGGTCATCACTAGTCTTATGATGTCTCAGAAATTACACTCTGGTCATTAAAGTGGAGCAGATCTGAATTTGTTTTCTCCCTTACATACCTCATTCACGCTTGATTGTATCTCTACTTGTATTTTTCTGATGGAAAAGCCATTTCTCCAGTAAGGAATGACTGCAACTGAACACAAGCAGAAAGCATGCAAAGACACAGGGAGAAGAACTACAGACCTCACAGCCACCTGCCTTCAAATTGGTAATTGCAATTATTACTATCTCTTGCACAAAAACCATTTTATACTGATAATTACTGAAGGAAAATTCAAAGGAAGAGAGATGCCGCATTTTAGACAACACACCTGAGTGATTTCTTGGACCAGTCAGACAAGGACAACAGCAGTTGATGCTTGGTACTTCAGGCTGCTTTACTGGGAAAGATTTGGGGTTGTTAGGCATTCCCTGCCCTTATTCCCTTTAGAATCACAGAATTATTAGAATGGTTTGGGTTGGAAGGGACCTTTAGAGAACACCTGGTTCCAACCCCACATCCACAGGACCTCACCCCGGCCGTTTGAGGCAAGAGAGCAATGCTCACCACTGACATGAGACAATGCTGTCACTGAAATGAGATATTTAACTCTTTTCCACTGCCAGAGTCACAAATTAGAAGCAACAGAGGTGGAAGAGGAAGAATGAAAAGACTGGAAAGGAAGGGGACGCACTTGCTTCTGTAATTCTGCTCAGTCTCTCAAAGCTCTATTTAAAAAAGGAAAGCTTATTTCACCTCTCTGGAGTTTTCCATCTCCTATGGATATTGATTATGATTCCTTTTGATTTTGCCTTCCTGGGAATAATTGTATTTCATACTATTTATAGTTATGGGACCACGACTAAAAATAGATTGCCTTCTTACTAGTTCTTCTTTGAATTACTTTCCTGAAGTTTAGCAATTCAACAAATAAATTAAATTATTTTAATACAAATGATATCTTCATAGAATTGTTCATATTACCTCAATTCAGCAGCAGACCAAGAAATTACTAGATGTTGGTTTTCACATACAGTGTTACAGAGAGAACACTGCTCTGTATCCACTGGATACAAAGTGAAACAATAATTAATTTACATTTTGGTGTAAATATCTTCCCCTCAGAGTAATTTTTTCTTGCATCCATCTAATAGAAAAACCAGCATTTTCATTAACAGTCTTTCTATTACTTATTTAACAATGCTCTGTGAAGACTCAGAAAACTTAATTATTAATGAAGAGTTGAAAATATGTTAGGGTGACACTGATGACCCAAATCTTGAAAAAGTAAGGACTGATATTTTTGTTTTAGGATTTCCTAGTAAAATATATGCTGCCAAAAATATGCCCTGCTTTCTAAGGATGAACTCACAGAGGAGTGAGCATGGAAGTTTATCTCAAGAAGCATTGTTCTGAATTATCTTTTCTAAAAATGTGGTTTTGAGTCAGGTTCTTTCCATTAATCCCTTGCCCCTCTTACAGGAGTTAGGTGAATAGGTAAGGCTTTTCCCCATTTTCTGCTCAGCTGGGAACTTAGGCAATGCTTCTCCATTACCACAGTCTCATTCTGAAGCTACTTTAATTCTTAATGCCTTAATCACTTGTGCTTATTAAATTATTTAAGATGTGCTCTGAACAACAAAGGAAAGAAGGACCTTCCTTTGCAGCTAATGAAGCAAAGGAAAGTTCTGGTTTCGCAAAACCTGTCGGGTTGAATGGGCAGCTGAGGAAAGATGCCCTTGAAAGGTTGTTTTGTGCCTTTTGCCTTATTTTTCTACTTACAGAAGAGGGAAATAAAAAAATAAATGAATAGGTGAAACAGAAGCCACAGAGGTGTTGTCTTGTAATAAATTTCTTCCTGAGAGGAAATCACTATTTTTCCTGGTTATGTTGACTTATAATGTCTCATGATCCTCTTCATATTTAGTAGCTCTTGCACCTCAAGGGTTACAAAAATGAGGCTTCAGCTCCAGTGTGACCACAGCACCTCATGCCCTAAAGGTTGAATAAGGAAACCATCTTCTCTACTGATACTCCTCTTAAAAAGCTGTAAAACAGGTAGCAGGTAGAAATACCATGAAAAGGGAGAAGCTCAAAGCCCTTTCTTTGCTACCAGGTACATGAGCTACAAGCAGGGGTCTCAGCAGAGGACAGGTTTAAATATGCCAAAAAGGGTCCATGACCACACAGGGGTGGCAAATGGGCATGGCAGGAGGACCAGCGACAGCGCCAAGCTCTTGAACAGCCTGTGCTCCAGAGGGCTGCACAGCAGTGTCCAAACCCACTCATTAACAACTGCTGACCAGGGGAAGCACATAATGCATCCTACCTGCCAAAAAATGTGTTTAATGAGACTAACACAGAGGTGGAAATGTTCGACCAGCAAGTGCTACCAGCCCTCATGGAGAAAGTCCCACATTACCACAGAGAACACTGGGACCTGGAAGGCATGGTTTGGTCACTCTCCTTTTTGTAGTCTTCCCTTTGCTCCCAGGCTAAGTTTCCCTTCTAAGACAACCTCTTTAGCAAAGTTTATAGAGTATTAAACATTTTTCCATGACAAAAAAAAACAACCAACAAACCTTACAATGTTAAGATGTGTCTGCGTAAGCAATGCAATAGATTGTAAACTATGCAACAGAAAGGCAGTTTGGAAGAAATTTTACAACTATGAAATGAGCATAACCTCACCAAGACTACAGAACAGCTTTACCAAAAAAAAAAATAAAAATTAAACAACTTACCAAAATAAAAAGCCAACTTTTTTTTCCAATCATCTAAAGATCCTTTTGGATATATGTGCTTTGTAATATTCTATTACATTGCCAAGTATAAAGAATATTATGTGTTCCACGAATATAGAGGCAAATCTTCTTGATTATTTTGCATTTTTTCCATTAAATACTCAACAGAGACCTCAAAGGAAACAGTGGAACCCACCAGAATTCTCAGAAGTGCCAAGTAACATGCAAACTGCCGAGTTTATGTTATTTGAATAACCTCCCAAAACTAGACACCAAACAAATCTTGAAGCATATTTGAATTTCATGTATATACAACTACTTAAGAGTGGTAAATATAATAACATTTGCAATTTTGTGATTTGTGACCTTTTTTTTCCTGAGTAGAAAGGCAACAACACTAAATCAGCAATACATTATTACTACACATTATAGAAATTATCAAGGGTGAAATCAAATTTATTGCAGCTGTAACACTTCCAAAAGAGAACAAGAATCTGGACCTGTGCCAAAGAACACACTTTGGGCAGTCAATCACATGATCTTCAAAATAACTAAATTAATTTTGTTGTAAAAAAAACCCCTAAGCTGTACTAAATACCAAAACTAAGGTTATGAAGGTGATTTCCAAATTGAGAATAAAGCTTTCTTTATTTTCTTTTAAGAATATCCATGGCATCTAGCTTTCTAGCATGAAATGCAAATATACTTTCTATCAATTAAAACCTGTATTTGTTCAAAACAAAGGGATTTAAACGATGAATACCATAAATATAAAGCCTGATTCAGCTCAAAGATGAATGCACTTTATCAGAATCTGAAATCATCTAGAGGAGGAGACTTCCAGAAAGCAGGAAAAGTAGAAAAAAACTTGGTTTGTCCTCTAATATCCACCCCCAGAACGTCCCAGGTGGGAGATTACAGCCCACATGCCAGTTACTCATGGGCTCCAATTCAGGAAAGCATACCTATTCAGGAAAGCACTTAATTAAGCACATGCTTATATGCTTTTCTGAATCAGATCCATAGTACCATAGGAAATGGGTATAACAGACATAAAATGCATGAGTAAAAGTAACTGGGAACTTAGCTCCAGAGCATAAGCTTTCATTTATATACCTTTACATTTTTTAAGATATGATGCGCTGCTTAAAGCAGAACAGCTGAGCATACTGCTCTGTAAAACGCAGCATGGACAAAAGGAGACCTGAGTATAATCAGGTCCTGGCACCCATTTGGTATCTTCACGTACCTAATCCACTGCAGAAAAGTGCTGGAAAAGATGCAGAGCCCTTTTTGTTCACATTGTTTAATTTTCCAGCAGACGGACATCTGTGGGCATATTGATAAAATGGGGATAAATGGCTGGTGGCCAAAGAGCTGTTTGTCACACGGAGTGAATCTACTGGTGCACACCCAGTTAGAGCCAGCACAAACAGGGAGGCAAGGAAGGAGACAAGTCCAGATGTGTTGATCAAGCAACAGGGAAGATGTCAAGAACAACTTTCCTTTTTCACTAGCAGCAGTACAGAGCAAAACCCCTGCATTTTCCCTTCCTTTCAATCCTGCTGTCCGAGAAATCCAAAAATGCAAAACAAGGTGGCCACCAGCAAGTGAAGTGGCTCAGCTGTTGCTCCAGGCAAAGTGGGAAGCTGACCAGGGACACACAAGGGGCCAGATGGATTAAGAGCCACTGGCAAGGTCTGGAAAATGCCAAGTTTAGATATGCTGTCATATCTGCATGTGATTATAAACCAGCAGGAAAACCCTGTGGTCTGTACTGGAGAAACCCAAGTCTTAGAATGGTAATCATGCCTATATATGGGAATACCAGACCCCTCATTTAGTTTCAAATAACTCTTTTGCTAAAAAGAAATACCTTTTTCACCTAGTTCACACTGACTTTCTATGACTAAAAAATAATTTAAAGCTGAATAAAAGTATGTAACAGCAGATCCATTCAAAACTTTACACTAAGAGCCACAAAGTTCAAAAATATGCTGCTGCCCACAAGAGCTTTGGTCAAAGAGATAAAGAATCTCCTTCAAAGCAAGAGAAATATAATTTTAATAGATGCTGTAGTTTCATGCCTTGGAAATTTTTAGTAACATTGAAAAGCAGCAGAAATTTTATTAAGTATTGGATACTCTAAACTTTGTATTTTACAAACCAGAAGCTACACAAACTCTCACAATATTACTAACATGTTTTGGCAATCAGTCCATCTATTAAAATGCAGAGAGCTTTGTACAATTCAGTTGCAGTGTTATTAAGCATACTTATTCAAATCAATCTTGAAAGATTGAAAGCCATGGTAATGAGATATTATTTCTAAGTTACACTCACCAAATCATAAAAACATGCAACTAAACCAACAGAACATTTTTTGAATGGGCAGCCTTCATGAACTGAGATCCTGATGGCCAGCCCAGCCCTGCATAATGGAAAGGTGTGTGTAACCTGAGCAGGACAGCAGGGCTGCAGATGTACTTCAGAGAGAGAAGCAAGGTTCTCTTCCAGCCACAGCAACATGACAAGCAGGTAAGACAGAAAGAGCAGAGGGCTGAGAAGTCTGTGTACCAATTAATGCACTGCTACCACAGTCTGACTTACAGTTTCCAAAGGCATTACCTATCATCATGTCACAATCACTGAAGGATCTCTAAAGGATCACACATCCAGCCACAAACCCATGCAATCATGCAGCAGCTTCTTTACTGTGTGCTTTTAGTATGGCAAATAAGGATGCAGAAGTTCCTCTTCTCTGAATATGAAGACTATAGTATAACAGCTTCTCTGAAGTTGTTTCCTTCTGTGGTGTTCAAAGCCCATCACATCCTACAGCCATACTTATTACAAATACTCTGGGTTGGATTTTTGCTTTTCTTCATGATTCTCTTCAACACATTCTTGGCACCAATTATTTCACTTACTAGCTAGAATTTACAGAAACATGCTAGGCACACATGCTATTGCAGTGCAAAAAAGCTTGATTACATTTCAAAAAATTCACCATTTTTTCTCTCATCCTTAGGTTGAGTTTGCTCAAATGACAAATATTTCAATTATGATCTACAAAACACTGGCACATAAAGTGCCCATACTTGCTAGTTCCACTGCATAATACAGTGAGGGATCTGTAGGGCTTGCTTTGGTTACAATGTATTCTGTTTCTTTCTTTACTGTTATTTTGATAGTCAAGAATTTTCTACTGAGTTAGCAGATGCTTACTGGCTTATCAAAATTCAGTATTTAAAATATTAACATACTTCAGTATTTAAACAGTGACTTTTTTGTTGGAGATGTAACAGATGTTAAAACCAATTAATAAAAAAACTATCTTCAAACCATCTCCACTAAATATTATACATCAAAATATTTACATTGACGGCAAGTGTGAAAAGTGTGTTTCTTTATATGGTACGGAGGTAGATAGAGATAGAAAGATGGTTGGGTAGAGCTGACACATAATTCCCGTATTTTCCACCTAAACCAGAACCCTTTAATGGTAATTGTGCCACAATGATTTCTACTTCTCTGCATGAAAAAGGCTCATCTTCTTCACTACACATCCCTTGTGTGGGTTACTGAGCGGAGAAAGCACAGCAGTAATCTCCTGTGTTCTAGTAAATACTGTCAATAGAATAGTGTGCATTAGTAGCTTTCTTCAGGCAGCTAAGAGAAGTACAAAAAACAGAAAAAAGCTGAAGGATGGTTGCAAGCCACATGACATCTACACCATCTACACCATTACTGCACTTTTTGTATTCACTTTTTATTAATGCAGAATAGTCCAGTCTGTTCCAGGAATGGAAGAATGATTTATCCTGTCATTTGCTTTCCATGTGGAAGGCAGCTACAGCCTCTGTTAATTTCTAAGATGGATCTTTTCTCCCTTTTCCCCTTTAATCTGACATCATTAAGTCTCTGACTTACAGGGCATTATACCTTCACAGCATGTACCATATGATGTTAACTGGGAAGTCCTGGGAATAAAGCCAAGTTCCAGTGGAGTTCATGTATTCAAATTCACAAGTATACCTTAGTCTGGAATTGGGTAAATCACTCATTGGACTCCTCTAATTTGAATGGAGGCATTTTCTTCTGGAAAAGCAGAAAAATCATACATGCAAACTTACCAGATGACATTACTAACACTTATAAATGAAAAGACAGAGCAGTCCTTTCCCCCAGCTGGACAAAGCTTACTGTAGACCAAGAAGTGGAAGAAAATGGCAGGAACTTTTTTGGTCTTCACATGACAGTAAACTCTCTATGTAGCCAAATAAAAAGGCCTTATGTCTGTAGTAAAAGAAAAGATTTCTTTGTAAAAGAAAACATTACTGCAGAGGTCTTTATCACCACATAAAACACTTTTCTTTACACAAATGTACAAAGAAACTTTCCCTTCCTGCTTTGCACTGTGGCATCTGTTGAAGACCATTTGAAGACCCCAAATTACAAGGGTAACTGTTTATGCTCCCCTGAAAGACACAAGGAAAGATATGAGGAAAAAAAAAACAACCAAAAAAACCAACCTAAAATAAAGATTAAGCAGCTGGAGATTTTCTCTGCATATACTAATAGATTTGTGCCTCTAATGATCTTCAAGACTTTTTTAACGGTCTGATTGTCTGCGATACATTTTTTCTTAAGATTAAGCTCAAAAGCTACCACTGAGCAGCAGCAGAATAGCAGGGACTTATTCTCCCATTCTCTTCCAGCAACTAGTAGTAAAGGATAAGTGAATACTAGGAACAGACAAAGCTCCAAACATCAGACAGTGTTCCAATGGCCTCTCCTAGATGACATATGTTTAATTTTTCAGGTATTACTCAGTCATGGAACTTTGATGTTTTGCTACAGCAGAAGCCCTGAAGAGTATAAAAAATGAAGAGCAAACACAGTGGCTTAGTGAAAACAATAGCCAAGGAGCCCTGTCTGTATTATTCACCCCAGCAGACAGCATGGCTGCATTTTATTTTTCTACGTTACTGTACATACTTGGTCAAAGTATCATCACATTCATCATTTACACAGTTGGTTATCTTTTTCCCTATGGATGCTATTTTCCATCTTTTGATTTCTTTCAGCACTGAAAATTTGCAGGATAACCACCCATGACCCATGCATTCCTATGTATACTCTCTACTGATGATTTCCTCTGTGAAAATGTAAATTTTCCAAGAGAACTGAGGTAAGTATCACAGATGTTCATATTTTTTTCTTATCTTTTTCTGAAACCATGTTTTGAGCAAGTATAATTTCTGAGGACTGTGAAGCACTCAGCTGAAAATTTCAGATGTTTTGAAATGCTCCAGTGCTCCTGGTTGGGCGCTGCACCACATATTCACTCAATACCTCAAGAACATCCCTTGAGACTGCTGGAAATCACAGGACAGCAAGTTGGTCAGCTCCTGCTCTTGGCATATGCCAGATGGATTTCTGTAACTGGTGATTTTACAGAAGCTGGCGTGCAGCTCTTTCCCAACCATCTGGCATCCTTCCTCTTCAGTGCACATCATGTTAGGTGAAACCAGACAGCAAGGAATATAGCACTGCCCCTGGGATAATTACATTTATTTCTCAGCTCCACACTCTTACAGGTAAGCATGCTGAATTTTGCAGCCTGATTTGCAGATCCACAATCAGGTCATATCTGCAGTAATGACTGAATATTATTGCAAGACCAGTTACAAATGGAACTCAATGTAGACAAAAAGATTTTACAGGGGTCTTTTTGACCTGCATGGTAGGCATGAGAAATTCATTAATCCATTAAGGAGCATGTAGTACAAGCTTCCTGACCATTATAGTCTGGGTTTTATTATTGTATATTTGAGCATGTTGACCACATCAAGATTTCTTTGTCTGAAAAAATACATAATTTCCCATACACCACAGAACATGAAAGCAGTAATTAGCACAATCTAAACATACTTTTTTTTCTCCTACTCTTTTGAATTGCTGACATAAGCTTTTTGGATGGCAGCTCTGCTTGATAGCCTACTGATGGGCTTTCAACAACAGGCAAATTTTACAGCTGCATAACTATGTTAGAATCAGGCTCTAGATTTCCATTCCATTTTTGTAGATGTAAGTGGTTAACTCCAGCTGCATACAAAATTTTCCAAATGCCTATATTTTAAGCAATTCTAAGTCTTCCTTTATCAATAGACCAGTATTTAGACAAAAATATAAAGCAGATCTATAGACTATCAACTGGAAAAAAGGCACTTCTTCAAATTTATTATATTTGGTAGGATGTTTTGTTAAGCAATTATTCAGTTTTATTTATCACAGCTCAACACCAGGACTTTCAACGCAACTCTTTATATGGTTAATTTCCAAAACAGAAGATATCCAGCAGCATCAGAAAAGCAGATGAAGGGTTTTTGCAATACATCTGCTTCCATAGACATGTTTTAAAGTACAGTTTAATTACATGAACGGAGAGATTTTCAGTAAATAGTTCAGTATAAAGTTCTCAAAATGCTAGCTAATTCTACCCTGCTAAATTTAAAATTAGGTATTATTTCAATCTGGGAAGTTCAGGTCAGTGCTAAATCTTCATGTGTTTGCTTTTATCAAAATTGAGTATTGTTGAACCCTAGTACTAAGAAGAAAGAACTGAAGGGTTTATGAACAATCAGCCAATGGTGCATCACATAACTTCCCTTGATCCCACAAGGACTGTTTCCTCTACTTCTACTTTCAATTTGCAGATATCTTCAGATTAAATCTATTATCTTGCAAGGAAAATGTATACTTTTCCTTCAGTAATTAAACTCTGGATTCCTTGACTTAAAAGCACATTATGCATGAAATGCAATATGGAATCAGCTTCTTGAAAGCCTATGATTTTCACTTGTGATGCTCCAAGGAGTATGGTTTAAATTATCATTTACTACAGTTAATAATAAGCATTCAATTTGAAATTACAAACTCACTCTTGCACCTTCAAAGCTATGGGATAAGGGGATAAAATTAGTTTTATTTTTATGAAATTTCTAGATGCAGGTGCTACACTACAGAGGCTACAAGTTAACCATCAGTTTTACACTGATGCAGTAAAAACCCACTAAAACTCATTATCAAAGCTGTTAACCTGGGCAATTAATTTGAGAACATGGTAGAAAAGCACTTAGACCACAGGATAAACAGCAGGATATTTGCATGCCCATAGCCCACCAAAGCTCCAGCACCACCACAACCACTATTGCTACATGCAAGAAAAAGTACATACAGAAAGATGTATAGATATATGTATAGATGTATAGATGGATAGATGGATAGATGTATAGATAGATAGATGATAGATAGATAGATAGATAGATAGATAGATAGATAGATAGATAGATAGATAGATAGATAATGTAAGCTGATAATCAGTAGCCCAGGGTGTGTATTAGAAACTGATTAAATGCATGTGAAGGGAAACCGTAGCTGGATTCAAGGTCCTGAATACTTGTACCCCTGTATGCAGCATCTGACTGACTGTGCACAGCATTCACTCTTCCTGTGTGCTGTATTTCCCTGAGAACAGAGGCTCCTGTGTCCAGTGCAGTGAAGGCTGAGTGAATCTAGTTCATGAAGTTAAAAGCCTCCTGGAATGGTCCATGGCAACCAGGGAAAGCAAGGGAAAGCAAGGGAAGCTCAGGTGACCCTAAAGCATCAGGGCCTGTCAGGGTCAGGCTGTTTACATAAATGCAGTTAATAGTGGTTGATGCAAAACAGAGAATACCAATATAACTAACCTTTAACTACAGAAAACACTGCTCCCTCTGATGGTAAAATCCACTGGATGATAGAAATACTCCTCACATTTCATTACAGAATTATTTTAATTTCACTGTTTCAAAAATTGTCATATTATCAAGTTAATTTCACAACTGAAAGAAAACAAATCAAAAAGGAGGAGAGGAAGTGTCAGCCCATTCCACTCAAGCAAAGGCCTAAACTGCTGGGAAAGCAACATGCTGCATTCAAGGCACAGGCTGCTGGAAGAATTTTTACAGAGTAAGAATCTTTGAATGAATGGAAAAAAGAGTAAGAAGAGGTTTTCCTAATTGTGAACATCACCATTTAGTGAGAAGTTCTTTCTCACCCTTGATCCTATCTGGGCAGGTAAATGCACAAATTCTATTTGCACAGTCAGTAAAAAGGATCCCTGAAAACAGTTAAAACACAGATTACTGGACTTTGGACTACAAGCATGGTTTGACATTTTATTGGATGGAATTTAGTAACTACACTGCCCTGTCCAGCAACACCAGGCTCCCAGGCTGTGGGCTGTGACTGTGTGAATCCCCAAAAGCTCAGGTGGTGGCCCAGCACATTTCTCTGCAAGCCATAAGAAGTTCCACAGGGAAGGTGACTTCATGCCAAACTGAAACTTGAAAACCTGTATGATTTTTTAACAGCATTGCTAACTGAAAAAGGATAAACATTCTTTTTCATTTCAGAAATAAGTGATGTTTTCTTTAGCTCCTTCTCTTTTGGACTTTGACTGAATCACATAAAGAAAAATTTCATGTGGCCCAGGACTAAAGACTAAAAATTTAAAGCCAAGTAAGATTTCATAAAAACAGGAACAATAAAGACCTGTGCTACAAAAGATGCTCTTTTTCATGACAGAAATCCCATTAGTCACTGGTTCCAGTACCAAAACCAAACAAAAAACCAAAAAGAATCAAAAAATCATGGTCAGCTAACATTCATTCCTCTGCTGTTAACATGCACGAAAACGAAAGGGAGAGATACGATAAACCAGATTTGCTGCTACATTTAAGAAGAGGTTTGTTCAGCCTTCCCTTAAACACACCTGCTTTCTTAGTTTCTCCCCTAGAGCTTGCCTTTGTAAGAGCAGCACTCCAACACAAACCTCTGGGTCTCCCAGATGCAAGCTGCTTCGTAGTTGGGCTGGTGACCCAACCTAAACTTGACTAAAGCGCAATCACTGCTCAAGTCCAAGTGCTGACACAAGGCAAAGGATGCTGCCATGACAATATCCTCATAGAGAATTAGGTGCTGCTTTCAAGAGCATGGAGGAGCACGAACAATTCTTAAAATAAATTATTTAACTAATAAATAAATAAATAAATAAACAACATGAGTTTCAAATTGCTATTCCAATGGGATCCTCTGGGAAAAGTTCTGCCTTAAGTTATATTATGGTAAAACTATTTCCATTCACTGTAGCCAAAACATTTCTTTGATTTTAACATCTTCTTCACATTGCTAAAGATTTAACCAAATATAAGAGAGGACAAGGATGTGAGGGTGGTTTAATGGTCTGCATGTGCCCAGTATGCTTAAGACATACTTTATAAAATAGGAAATTAGATTCTTTGCCTAGCATAATTTTATTATTTAAAAATTATTTCATATTTCTCCCTGTCATTCTTCTCTTTTTTAATACAAGTTGATTTGCAAGTCAACCACTTGGATATGTAGGTAGAGCTCCGATAAAAGCTACTATAAGGAGAAGAAAGAAACCATGACTGTTACATGATGCTGAATAAATATTAGCTGCAGCCACAAATCATTCAGATGTATTTGCTAGTAAAATATTTCTGAAATTATTGCCTTTATTTTGTACTGTATTTCCAAGTCTTTTCCAGAAAAGTATTTAAGCACATGCCTAACTTAAAGCACATGAAAAATCCCATTGATTTAATTGGGCTTAATCACATCCCCTAAGTCCCACACATTCTTCAGCGCACTGCTGCATCTGGACTTTTTATAATAATCAAATGAGTAGAAACCTAATGTATGTTCAGTGTAAACTATACTTTTCATGTGAAAATGTAGACTTAGTTATTTAATAGGCATTGGGCTATTTAGCCTTGCAAAATGAAAAGGCTAGAGAAGATTGATTTACTGTCATTTTGTTGAATATTTTGCTTTCATTACAAAACCCTGACCCCTTTTTACAGAAGAAGAAAGTATTTCTGAACATGTTAACTTCACCTGGACACTGTCAGAATCAGAAGCCTAAGATGATGTACAATCCCTGTGCTAATGAAACTTGTATTTCCATTTTGCATTCACAAATATGTCAAATGTGGACACTTTTGGAAATTTTGTGAGTAATTCTAAGTTAAAATTAAATACTAAAATCAATTAGAAGTATAGTATTTATAAATGTGGTATTTTAAATGCTTGAACATGTATCATATCCTACAAGCAAAATTTGTCTGCCGAACTTGGAATGTATCTGTCAGATTCTGATTTATTCTAAAAAAGCATCATTTATAGAGAGAGATAATACTTTTATTAGACTGACTCACATGTTCCAAATTATGCATGTATGCATGCACAGATACCAACCTTTTTTTAGGTGAACAGCTCCTTGTAGAAGAGTCAAAGAAGGTCTAGCTGGCCCTGTTTTCAGGCCTTGACAATTTTTTTCCACCTGCAAATTTTTGTTGTTATTTTTTCTAGTGGAGTTATCTGTTACAATACAATAGAAGTCACCTCTGTTATCCATATCACATCAGGGCTGTTACATCACCAGTAATAGAGAATTTCATGCTCCAGGAACCCTGGAGACCCCTGTGCAGAAGGTGGTATCTACCTTGAGGAAAGTTTATGTAGCTTATGGTAGTGGCAATTTTCCCAAGTAGTTCTATCCCTAAAATTCTAGTCTGGGGCCTCTCTGGAGCCAGAAATACCATCCACAACAAACTATAGTAGCTATGTGTCAGTCCTTGTCAGCAGTCCAAGGACAGCGTGTGACAGCAGAACATTTTCTTTTATTGGTTTTCCTTGTTATTAAATAAAGCCCATACAGTGTCTTTCCATTTAAACCTCTGATACTGGCACAGTAACATCTTCCAGGAGACAGGAAGAGAGCTGAACCAGAGGAAACATGACAGTGACAATGATAGGAGCATTTCTGTGCCAACTCCTCTTCTCATCCCATCTTGCAAGTTTGCAAGCCATGGATATTATTCTGTAGAATTCTCTTGGATACATTTTTAAGAGATTGCATACTTAGCTGTTAAAGCAATGTGCTGTCAAATTAGAATATTAATCAACTCAGAAAAAATGAATATTTCTATTACATGCATGTACACAGTAAACATTTGCATCTTTCATGCCAAACTATTTCTCCAATGATACACAATTCACACCACACACAAGGATACTCAATTTATTCTGCATGTCAAAATGCATTAATTGCTTCTGAGTGCTGTCTCATTTGGTCTGTCCCATTTGGGAAATGACAGAAATAAAATATATATAAAGCTACTATGTAGTTTGAAAAAAGTGCCTTCAAATTTAACAGTGGTGGATTTTTGTACAGAAATAACAGAATGCCGAAGTGATGCAGCACAAAGGAAAGAGCAAAAAAAAGTGTGTGTTCATAGAAGTTGTTATGTCATATGTAAAAGTCTTACAGCTGAGAGAGAACAAAATTGATGTTTCTACCTCAAATTCCTATTAGATGAGAGACAAGGAATTATGGTATTACATTTTATTCTTTATTTACTGTAATTCAAACTGGGTGACAATTTTGGATCCTCTGTGGCACACCGCCTCTCTGTGCCAGTTACTGTGTCTGTAGAAAGGAGGTAGTAAAATACCTAAGCAATTCTCAATAATACTCTGAAATAAACCTTCAAAAAGGCAGCCTGGTTTTCTACTGCTTTCTATTACAGCTGAGTTGAAGTTATGGCATTTTTCTTCAATGGCTGATTTTAATTAAAAGCAAATAATCACTCATCAAGAAAACTAATTTTTTCTTACTACATTCGTAATTTTTTCACTTGCCTATCTTAAATGTTCCTTGCTTTCATAACTGAAGTATTTGTGCATACTGCCATCATTTCATGACCAGCAGCTAGACCAGGTAACTTCCAGATAAGTCTTTCAAGCTACATCACTAACCTGAGAAGATGAATTGCCTGTAATTTTCCAAGTCCTACTAATACTGATATAACAGAGATAGCAACCACAACATGCTTTGCTGCAATGCAGTACAGTGAAACAAAGCATTTTAAAATTCAGGTAAAGAGTTAAAACTAATTTTTATTTCTTTGTAATGAGCTCCAGCCAAAGTGCTAGCAGGCTGCCCACCCCAGATGTGGGGAAGATTAAATGCTGCAGGTACAGGGCTCATGCAACAGAGAAGTAGCTGCAGCTGAAAACTGATCTGCAAAGGGATCACATCTGACAGCTTCACACATTAAAACAAAACAAAAACGGGAAAACAACCCTGTCCAAAAAAGGTTGCCAAGGATCGTCCATCTGCAAGTGGGCCATAAATGCAAGTAACAGATATAACAGTCTGTACAATCTGATAAAAAACAAATAACTTACCCAGGGCACAAGGGGGATGATTGTCCAAATGTCACAAAAATAAAAACCTGTTCACTCAGGTTTAGCTTCACATCTGCTAGTGTCCTGTCCTACAGCACTGCAATCTATTGTTTAATTCTAGGTTAAAATGAAGTAATCTAAATATGCAGGCTGTTATATAAAAGGACCAGGGGATGAAATTACACCAGTTTCTAATAAGGCCCTTTGAAACCCTAAACTAGCGAGTTAGCAGCCAAATTGCTCTTCTTCTACTAATACAGACTGAACAGAAAGTGATGACTAAAAGAGACAAAATAAAGAATGTAAACTGGTAGTTCTCAAAATCCCAAGTGTGTCTGCTATACAGAAGCATGGCAGAGAACTATTTAGGTGCTAAAAAATTATAGTTTTATTTATCATCTCCAAGACCAGTCTGGAAAAACTTTTGTCTCCCTATTGCTAGACTCTTCATGAATACAAGATCTGTAAAATTTCCTTCTCTTCCATTTCAAAACAAACAGAACTTAAACATAGCTCCACCTGTCCATGTAAGACCAATTGGCATTGTTTAAAGTATTCTTTCACTTGGTAAGTTGTGGTCTGCACCTGATGACAAACCTCACACCAGAAAATGAAAAGGATCATTTGGTTATTTTCTTCTATCTATGCTATACATGTCTTACTATTTTCCTCTTTTTCACTCAGAATTGAGCCTTCCCATAAATTAAAAGAAAATTCCATACACGGATGTACAAATATATTCTGCATCTGAACTGGAAAGGAAAAGAGAGTTATGAGCTTTTTTGGACACACATCCACCCTAGAAAGTACAGTAGCACGATATGCCCCATGCCAGCCGCAAGGATCCACTGGATCTCCACTGCACCTGATGGATCCCAGCTCACCTCTGCATCAGATAGTAAATTGCATCATTTTCCTCCTGGTCTTCAAAATAGAGCCATTCACCTATTCACTTGTGAGTAGAGACAGGAAAGCCAAAGTATAATAAATTCAATTCTGATTCTGACTCTTTTTCTCGCTGAATGATCATGATTAAGACTTGATTCCCCCACCTCTGCCAACAAAGGGAAGGCAGAGGAAAGGGGGCACAAGAGGTTTCCCAATACAGAGGCTCTACAGTGCAACAATTAGACAAGTAGACTGACTTCTGGTCAAAAACAGGAGAAACAAATAAATTACTGACATAATGTGTATGTATATATATATGTGTGTGTATATATATATTACATCTAATCAAGCTGGCATCTCAGAAAACAGCAGCTGCTCAATTCAGTCAAAAACAACTCTTCAGAGGCTCTGAGAACAAGGTAGCACAGATTCCTGAAGCAGTATGTGGTCATGCAGTCATTGCACTGAGACAAAAGGGAAATAATTTATTTCTCATGTGGCAACAGGGATGCTGTGAAATTGCTCTTAGGTATGATCATATAAATTTCACCTAACTGATATAATTTCAGGACAGGAATCACACAACCAATCATTTCTTATTGGTGCATTTTTTTGAGTTAAAATACTAGTAGTGATCTAAAACTTAGACTAGAGACTGTCAGAATAAAAGCTACACTACAGTATATCATGCTTCAGGAGGATGATCTACTCTCAAAAGTTAGAATAATTTCCTTTCTTTAAATAAAAACCTGAAAATTATTCTTGTTCACTATACCAAGGAACTGTGCCTGGCTTCTTTACCCAAGGATGAAAGATTCTTTAACAGAATTCCCTGGGAAATTAATCCAATAAAGGAATCTTTCTCTACAGAAAACTCGACTGTCCATCAAACACACCATGCAAAAGCAAACACCTTCTAACCCATCCCAGCTGCAGAGAAAGGCAGTCTTTAAAGTAACCAAGGACTAGACTATTCGAAGCCAAGGCATCAGCACAAGTTTGAGCACAGGTCTCACATTCATGCTTATTCACACAATCTAATACACATGCAACAGAGGCTAGGTCCTTATGCTCCATGAATTTTCATGATCTAAATATTATGCATTTAATTCCCAAATGAAATTTTGAGGCTGGCATGAAGTACTTGTGCTCCCTGAACCCTTCAAGAATTAGAAATCCTGCCTGATGGGCAGAAACTGCCCAGAGCTAACCAGTATAAAATGCATTAACCAGTACAAAACAGCACAGCTGCACTTCAAGCAGATACATCTGATACCTTAGAGTTTAAACCACCAAAGCCTCCTGCTTCCTGAGATCTCTAGCCCACAGACATGCCCTGTGGCTTGTAGGAACTAAGACAGAAATGCTATTTTCTTTTTTGAAAATTGGCTAAGAGAGGAGTTTAACCATGATGTAGCAGTGAAATGGCTTTTGAAGTTGGGAAATGAAGGCTTAGTGCCTGCTCTAGGCAGACAGGCCTCACACAATTCCCAGGACAGTGCCCAAGCTCTAGGTGAGATTTTAGTCTCAGTGCCCACCTGGATAAAGGCAGTGATGAAATGGCTCTCCCACCCATTACCTTCAAGTTCTGACACTGTTAGTGAAGAGTAAGAAGAATAAACTTGTCTGGAATCATTACTTTCTGCGATACTAGCATAAAGACAGCAAACACCACCTTCATAGGCAACACAGCACAGATTTCACCTCAATTTGCAATCTGCAGACCATTTTCACATGTAGCATAAAACCATGTAGGAATTATGAGAAATACTACAGAGATTATACTATGATGGGGTCATAAAATTGCTTCTAAAATATGTATTTATCAGGCATCCAGTGTTGCAAAAACATTTTAACTACTATGGAAAGATGTTTTTTCAGTAAGCTAAACTGGCTCATCTACCTCCTGTTAATAACCACACCATGAATACTCCACAGAAAGTGTTTCACAGATTACAAGAGATGAACTTCTGCCTAATCTTTTATGAACTTTATAAAATTTTATTAAATTACGAAGCCATGTAGCTTTTACAGGCTCTAAAGTTTTGCTTGGGAACACTTTAAATACATAAATATGTGCAGCTGTCCCAGGTAGTGCCACCATGGGGACTTAAGACACTGTTAAGACTTTCCAGTCCTGTACCATTTAAAATCAGTAATAAAACTCTAGTCCAAGATAAAGTCTCAGATAGGAGCTACCCAGCCAGGAGCAAAGTACTCCTTATTAAAGAAAATTACTGACATTTTAGAAACACTGCAATTCTTCCCATTTACTTGCACTTATGTTACCCATAAAAGTCTCTAAAATTTTATACATATATTCAGACTTTTCAAGTTTGTTGCATGGATAACCTCCTTCAGCATGTCAGAAATAGAAATACTAAATCCCTTTGTTCATCTTTAGTACGCTAAGTCCAAGCTGAGAATCACAGAGATCATGGTACTGGCAAAATGTGTCCCTATTTATGTAGTAAGAAACAGCAGAAAATTAAGGTGCTAAAAAGCCCAATACATTGGATGGCAAGCCCAGATAGTTTTGAATTTCCTCAGAGCCTGCTGTCCCTTCAGAACTGTAGTCTGGTGGTGAGGAGATCTGAAGATGATATCCTTAAAGGCAAGGAAAAATAAGAAAGCAAAGGAGAAAAAATGTCCACCCCATTTTTCCCAGAAATGTTATCAGTGAAAAGAAGACTCTATCTCTGACTTGGGATGGGAGATAGACTATCAATTCTCACAATCCCCTTGAAATCTAAGAGAATCCTGAAAAAATTAGTGTATGTCATCTGCCAGTCTGACCATTTGAAATATTTTGCTTCTGTTTTTGGTAACCCTTGATTTGGAAAAACTGACAGACCACTATGAACATACATTTTAATGCAATTACTGGAACAAGGCATACCACTGTGAACGTTTCTACCATTTTATTCTTCCAATGCAGCTTAATTATATCCCTCTAACAACTGTAGTTCAGCAAAACTACATAACAAAGATCTTGTTTCTTTCAACAGGGAAAAAAGATTAAAACAACTTTTACCATTTATTGTACAAACTAAAAGGTTTAAAACTAGGAACTCAGAAGGTTTCCCCAGATCTTACTACAATTTTCAAATCCAAAGTAAAATCCTTTCACACAACTTGGTTGAACAGAGTTCAATTTATTCCATTCAATTTAGCAACATTTATACTTACTGACTGTTCACTTAGATCCTGGGAGTCTTCCATTGAGGTCATTCACCTTTCTTTTCCTCCACAAGCAGAAACTATCTTCCTTTCAATTTACAGCTCAGTAGTCTAAATTAAAAGAGAAGATTAAAAAACCACATGTTAATCTATTGTCCTCACTTCCAAGACAAATCTGCAATTAACAAACACCCTAACTGAGGTTGTGGTTTCACTAAAACCTGAAGCAAAGTTCCCATATGAAGATTATTTTCATGTAAAGTGCTTCAACACTTTCAGCATTACTCTTGGAACTATCTAAAATACATCAACAGAAACAGGGACTTTTCTTTGACTCCTTCAAGAGAAAAAATAGCTCTGAAAACAAACCAATAAAGAACATAAAATGTTGAATACAGGCAGCTGTTTAAGTAGTCAACAAATGATAACCCTTGAAAGAACATCTTAGGCAGTTATAGAACAGAACTGCTTAATACACATTTAATGATAACCTCTTAGCCATTAAGTGTCTGACATAAAAACAGGTTATTATGTAATTATCAGCATGAAGTCCCCTCTCTAAGGTTCATTCAATTCCTTTAGGATTAAATTAAATGCACAAAGTGGTTTCTAACAAGCGGCTCCCTACAAAGTGCTAAATGAGAGACATTATCCTAATTATCTGCTATGTCTATACCTTCTCTAATAGGGTGAATCATTCTCATCAAATATGGAGATCTTCAATAGGAAAATTCTGTTTTCCAGTTCTGCCTGTGAATGATCATGGTAACCCTAACTATAAAGCCAAACTATTATTTTACAACCTCCATTCTCAGAAAAGATCCATTTTGGATTTAAGCAAATTTGCATCATTTAGAACAAAAAAAAATGTGACAGAGATATTTCATATATGCAATAATCATATCATTAACCAAAACTCATGTTACATTAAAAAAACCAATATGTAAACACATATATTAAGGAACCCAAACATCCAGGATTTGCTTATCAATATCACCTACATTTGTTTATCAAGAAGGCACCACAAGGAATTACATGGACTGTGCTCAATAATATAAACATATTATTGATCTTTGTTTTAAATTCTGACCAGCAAGCACTAATAAACACAACCAGGGGTAAAACATGGACAGCTGTATTGGCATTTGCAGAGTATTTGAAAGGAACCTGACCCATGGAACCTATGTGGAACAAGTCACATATTCTCACCCACTGCCCTGCATTGCCCTGTGAATATCTCCTCTCTTAATCCCAGGTGCCACTTACTTGCCATACCTCCACTTAATCCCCAAAAGTAATTTTGTTTTGCATAGATATTTTCTAGAACACACACAAATGCACAGCCTCAGTCTACCTTGCTTTCAAGTTTCACCTCGACTTTTCCTGACACCAAATGACACCCTCTTTCTTCCCTCTTGCCTAGGTTACAAAATTATTTTCATTCGCATTTCACTAATTTTTGCCATGATGTTATATAAGGAAAAGACAAATTTCAAGAAAATCATGTTGCATGTATTTCACCATATCATACCATATCATCAGTTGAAAATAATTCATGCTTTTCAAAATGGTTTTAGTATTCTCTCAATTTCAGAGGGATCCAAGACATCAATGTCCTCCCTCACAATGCCTTCAGCAAAACCATAATCACTTCCCATTACTTTTTGGTCAATGTGGAGCCCACCCTCCTGTATTTATAAATATCTTCTCCAGTCTTTGTTCAATGAAGCTAAAAGAGGAATTGAAGGGCTTCTTTAAAACACTCACTATAGGCAATTTTCAGAAAGGAGCCTGCCATGAACAATGGATATTTTAAGAGAAAGAAGCTCTACATGGCATTGCCTGCAGCAGTCCCAATCAAAGGAGGCAACTGCAAACACAGTGATGATTCTGACTGATACTAAAATATTCCATTAATAACTTAAAATCTGCTTTGATTTAATTAAAAGGTTTTAGTGTGTTCATGTTATTGCACTGGTAAGATTGCTCTCAGAAAAAAAAGGTCAAAATACAAAATTTGCAGCAAATTATTTGACCAGTTTCTAAGTATGCTGATTGAAAAGTCAGTACCTGGCTTGCATTCAAACAGCAAATGCTCTAATTCTGTCAGTCAGGCACTGAAGGTGGCAGATTCTTCACTTTCTGTATAAAACCCAACTATAACTCAGCCACAGAGCTACACCAGAACAGAGAGACCCATGTTTCTTTCCCTATTAATGGATGCTTAATCAAAGCACTCTGAGATCAACCAATGGATGTCACATTTTTCCAAAAATGAACCCAGGGTATCAAAATTTTAAATACACCATGATGACACAAATCCAATAGGGGTTTTACTACTAAGAACTGCCAATGATTCACCCACAGTATGTGCTGTGTTCCAAAGTTCAGGTGTGTGTATTCACTGGAATGCATCATTAAATAAGCCACGTGTATTAGTCGCCTTATAAAAAAGACTAACTTTCATGAATTTTAAAGTTACTTTACTGAATTTCAAGACAAAGACAAACTTCTTTAAGTCTTTGTAGAAATACAAAATATGTTTCATACATCATTTGCACAAACGTGCTAAATTATACGTTTCCAGGGCACTGCTATTCATCTTTACACTGCCTCAAAATTCAGAAGTCCTTACTGGAAATGGAGCTTTTTGAAATAAAATTCAGAAATAATATTTTATCAGTATTATTCTACCTATCAACAGCTAAATTCTGCTTCATTCTGAGCCCAGTTAAAGCAGCTGATTATAACCAACTGCTAACAGAAAGATTTTTATAATGGTAGTTATGCCAATTGCACTTAGACCAAATCCTTTAGGGTTTAGTTTTATAAATTTGTAAAAGGGGAGAAAAACCATTAGAGAAGTCAGTGATTTAAATAAGACCAACATTACTCTCTAATAAAGATATAAAATTAAAGGATAATAGTAACCTCGTGCTGTTTTATGAGGCAATAATCCAGTTACCAATTCAACCTTGTAGTTTATTCCATCAAGAGAACCAGATTAAAAACAGAGGGAGGGAGGGCACTTTTATCCCCACTATATTGCAAGTGTTTCTAACTGGATTTAAATATTTTTAAAACTGTTGTTAAAAGTCTTAAACTCACATACAAGCCAGAATGAAGAAAAATGCCTGTTTCTCCTCTTTACCCACTCCTTGCAGATGTGGCTTTAAAACTGATGAAGTGTTTTATGCTCCCAGATAAAAAATTTACCTTTCTAAGAAATGTCTTAATTAGGAGGATTCCTGACTTTCCTCATCAACAAATGCATTTAAATCTAATTTTTTATTTATTTGTTTTTATCTGGGGGAATAAAACACTTCATCAAATTTAAACTGCAACTTCCAGGACTTGACCATGAGGAGAAACATGTGTTTCCTTCCAGAGATACACACATAAGTTAAAGAAAATAAACTGCTTGAGGATCTGCTGCACACTGCTTTATAAATGACTGAAAATGTAATGCAATTTCGTTTTCTATGGGACGTCTGCTATGATCCTGGGCTGCACCTTCCACAGGCTCAAGATAGAATGTGAAGCTTGGGGACCCACAGGTAAAAACCAGCCTTAAAACACCTGAAGTTTCCCAAGAGTATCTCAGAGAATTAGTCTTCTGAAATGAAATTCAGGGGCAGGGGGAGCGTTGTCCTCAATTTCTACCACATTTTTTCACATTATAATAGTCTTGGGCACATTTTCACATTCTTTTTATTCTGTTTTATCTAAAGAATACCTACTTCTACTGAGATTATATCACGTGATGCTCCCTAGTTCTTCCAAGGCTGTATCATTTGATGCTCTGGCAATATAGTTCAGAAATTTCATGTTCCCAGGCAAATATACTGTACTGTTTTACACATTTTAAAACGTGTTGGTAATGAGCCTAGCAGAAGGATGCTGCTGTGGTTTACACAATGCATTCAGCTACAAAAAAGAACTCATTTCTGTCACGGCCACAGGTTGGGAGTCAAAATGTTAAGAGAGCAGTGGTTACAAATGGAGCAATTTCTTATTTTCTAGTGCTCAACTTCAGCAATCTGTGATAGTACTTAGTGTTGATAGCTGCCACTGAATCAATGCAGGATGTGAACCAGTAAGTGAGGACGAGCTCCAGAACCCAAACTCACAGTCTCTCAGGCAAGTCTTGCTTTGGGTTTGCACCACTCCTACGGAACATCTGAGTAGAATAAAGCACATTCAAGACAGTGTGAAAGATTAGGCAAGGCAGGTAATGAGAAAATTGCTTTAGAATCAGTGCAAGAATCTAGTGCATATGCACTGCAATCTCATTAAATTAGATTATTTCATGCTAATTGCTTCCCATGGAACCTGTTTCTTTGAAGGAACAAGGGAAAGGGAATGGGCAGTAACAAACAGGCACTACCTAATAGTCAGTAATTTCCTACCAAAGAAAACATCCTTCTGGTCGTCTGTATGCCTATCACAGAAAGTGTCATGTAAAAAAGATAAAATATAAATGTGAAAAAGATAAAATGTACTTGATAAAGTGTCTTGAAAAAGATAATATATCCTTTTAATTTCCCAAATTAAAAGGAAACCAAATGCTGATTTATTAGAACTTCAACTTTGTCAGCCAAACAAAGTCATCCTGACAGTATGACCTTTTCAGGGACACGTATTCTTCCCTGAGGAAAACAGACAGGTGAACAGAAATATATTCAGAATTTAAAAATTATTTTAATTCTCAAATTTTACTTTTCTTATTCCAGAAGGATTCTTGATGAAAGCAGAAACGGCTCAGGAATTTTGCATGTGTCTTTAGGCTTAGCTGAGGCCCTTTCCTTAGCTGATGTCTACTATTTGATAGCAATATGATCCTCCTGAAAAACACCTCTTTTATTGCAGAAACAAATCTTGCTCCTTAGTCTAGAGAATTAATGAGAATATTGTCTTTTCCTTCCTCTTCTTCTAATACTTTTTTTCCCTTCCTTGGGCCTCCTCTGTAGAGGGTTAAATATGGCTGTCTTTGGATCAGTTTGATTTCAGTCCACTTTTAGCTTTCTGAGAATGAGAATTTTACACTCAGAGAAGTTTTAGAGTGTTCTGGAAGCATTTGTAGCACATCCAGTTCCCACTTCTGTGTTAGTGACTTCCAAAAAATGGAGCACCTTCCTCACCCGGAGCCCTTGGCATGCAGTGGAGAGCACAGCAAGCTATAACATCATGTACCACCAATTTTAGCTCCAGGCACTTCCAGCAAGCCCTGATGGAATGGAATAGTCTTCCCTGGGTTTTGTGTTCTGCTGAGCACCTGCCTACATTGATTTGCCTTTGAAGATGCATTGCTTAAACAGAGAAGGTAGATTTCTCCTTATTTGGGATAATTTTAATTATGCTGTGATTTCACAGAACAATTAATGCAATGTAACACAGATGAATACCCTATTTTTGCCACACACAGTGTTGTGAACAGGGAAGGAATACAGGAGGAATTTCCAGGATGAGCTGAAAAGCAAACGGACCCACCCAGCTGCTTTCTCTACAAATAGCCCTCATTTTCACAGTAAATACCTGGGTGACAGTGTATGGATTACTTAGAGAGGGCTGCACAGGACACCCTCTAGGATCCATCAGTGTCCTCATCCCAGCACATATCGAGCATGGATGTGCACTAGAACATGCATATGTTTAAGCTGGGTACATGGTATATATTCTAATGTATATAGAAAGTGTGTTTCTGAAATTAATAAGCCTCAAGGTGTGATGTCAGACATTACTAGATTTAGAGTCTTGCTACAATCCCTGCTGGAGATGAAATAGTGTTTGTTCCTGCTAACACAACATTTATTTTCAGATCCTGGGTTAGGATGCATGTTAAGAACAGGCATGGGATCTTCAACATCCACCACACATTTACAATTCTGAGCTTGTCTAGTTTCCTTTTACCTTCTCCCTCTCCTGAAAAAAAATAAATTGTAAGTGTGACATAGCTTGTTATTTCCATCTTCCTTTCTGAGCACGTGAATTGATGCCAGAGATTAAATTCAGTAATCAAAGCAGACACAATTCATGCCACCAAACTGCAACACACTGAAAACTCCTCAAAATTCAAACCAAATTTTTGACTTTCATGCAAGACACTATATATCTGTTAGACACAGTCTTGCAAACTCTGCATGGTTTTCAATGAATATTTGTATAATTGTCAGTTTAATGTAATTTGTTTCCTTGAACTGATTTTGCTGAAGAGTGGCATTGCATGTGTAGCATTTGTGGGCATTTTATTTAAAAAATTAAGATGGTATTACCACTCTACATCAGGTACTTCCAAAGTAGAAGCAAGTCATAGCACCAAAAAATCATCTAGTACCAAAAGCTGGCACCAAAGCAAAAAAGCAGAGCAACACAGACGATGGCGTCCCCGCATCAGTTAGGTACATGAACCAGGTAAGAAAGAGAAAGGGTCTGTGACAGATCTGCCTGCTGGTTCTACCATCATACAACAACAAATACAAAAGGGGGAAACAAAAAGACTTCCTGGCAAATGGCAAACAACTGCAAGCACTGGATCTCATTTACTTTAGTTTTGTAAAAGAACATGTTGGTGCAGCATTTGTCTTTCGCAGCTCTGGGTTCCAAATTTACAGGTACCCAAATATGACTAAAACTGATTCCCCTACTCTTCCTACCCCTCCCATCCCATACCTGTGTAATGAATAACTTTGAGAATTTCAGAATACAGAATTTTAACCCCAACAATACTTCCCTTATCCTTGCAACATACAACACACTGAAATTACTAAAATTGAGATGAGAGCTACAAATCCACTGATTCTTGGGGGCTTCCCAGCTGTGAGACCTCTTCACCCTTGCTTAGATAAGACATGCAGCTACACAGACTTCATCTACCTCATTCCAAATTAATCAATTACAGAATTTTCCAGAGAGAAATGAATAAAACAAATGCTGATACAGTTTCTGGTCTCAATTTGTAAACAAATCTAATCTAGAATCCCACAGTGTTTCCCTCAAAATAAAGAGAAAAGAAAGGTGGTTCCCAGGGAAAAGAAACAAAACCCAAACAAGTAATGCAAAGATGCCACAGATAGAAGCATACCCTTTTAAATTTTAAATGGCCTATTAGTGGGCCATTTTAATGTTTTAAACAGCTAGATTTTTTTTCGGGAAAAGGATTTTGGTTTTTACTAGACAGAGTATTTTGCTTAACTTCTGAGACAATTTTCTTCTGGTTTTTTTTTGTAGAAAATAGCTGTGAACAAACCAAAGAAAACATTTCAATTATTTATAAACAAGCCATTGAAAACATTGGTTAGCTAGAATATTTAAAGACACACTGTCAACTTGAAAATATTAATTATTTCTTATTTTGTCTCCCTAAAACATGTCTAATTTACCTTTTACACATAAAAAAACCCTCAAAAACCTTGTGACACAAAATAAGCGTAAAATAACAATAAAGGTTATTTCTAAAACAGAAACATTTTAGAATTTAGGAGAACATAGAAATGAGCATATCCACAAGGTAAAACCAAACCACCATTTTACAAGGCTGAAAAACTTATTGCTAAGAATCCAGCCACATGGTATCAAGAAAGCTGTGACAGCATCATACCTATTCATCCTACTTTCTTTAGAAATCATGCCACACTTCGAAGAGTGTATTCAGCAGCATGAGGATGCAATCAGAGTCACTGTAGAAGTTCAAATTACTTGCTAGGCACACTAGAAACATCCTGATGAAGAAGGAAGTTTACAGCATGCCCATCCTTTTTAGGTGTGAGAGTCATTGCTCAGCAGCTGCTATCCCTGTTACTGCCAAGTGTCTCACATGAAATTCTTGAATGGAACATTTTGAAATGTCAGAAAGAAATACAAAGTAAACTCACTGAAAAGAAAGCTGGGTAGTTTGGTACCAGTTTGGCAGAAGAAATGAAATGTTTTTTTTAAGTAAGGTTGACAAAAACTCCTAAATATAGCATTTTAGAAACTGCTATTTCTTCATTCCATGAACAGTGGAAAACAAAAAGTGTGAATGCAGAACTGTCCCAGAATACAGAACTCTTTCTGGTGCCAGCATGCAGCTCGGGTGCTTTCTGACAGAACAGAAAAATTATTACTCACCAAAACTAACACTGCTGCACCCCAGCCATCAAGTCAAAATGAAACCATCAGAACAAAATGACTGAAAGTATAAAATTTGCTGAGTACCACCTTTGTCCAGCACAAAGAAAATGCAAAACCCCATACCAGATGTCCTGTGTAATCTACATTTTTATACTGCTGATCCTCACATGAGCTGCCTCCACTCATTTCGGCTCCTGGCCCATCAGCAGTCCCCACAGGCAACTGTAATGTTGTGACATCCATGGAACAGCTTGCAATCCTACAGGCAAATCTCTTTTACTATGAGCCAGCAGTAAGTATGCCACACAAAGTAGTTATAAAAAACAGGTATTCTTAGATTTTAATGAAAACAACTACTTTGACAATGCATCCTTTACCACATTTCCTCATTTACATATTTATTAGCTGTGATCAAACTATGTTACATTCTCCTTTGATCAACTAAAATTTGTTAATTGCCTGGAAGAAACATCTTCCAATGTTTAATTACTCCTCTGTTCTTAAATCTGAAACCTCCAATTTTTTAAAGCTTTCTAAAGCTAAGAAAGCATATAGCTTTGCATTAGTAGATGCACCCATACTCCCTATACAGCTGATGTAACCCCTCTTACTGTGCTGAGTACTTAGTTTAAATTTCTGCTCCTTTTTTTGGCTGCAATACTATCACTATCATTTTCTATGGCTTCCATTTCTTATTTGTTGCTTTTTTTTTTAAATAAACTGCTGGCATGTAGTGAAGTGCATACTGTTTGCTTGCTTTCAGTTTGCTCAATGAGCCAGCTATTCTCATCAATCTGCTCTCGTCACTATTTACCCATCCCTCAGTCTTTGTAGTAGCAGTACTTTAGGCATTACAGTCTAACAACAGAAGTATAAGGAAGTTTGTAAGAAGAAAAATATCTTTTATTATGTCAGCAATTGTTCTAATCAAGGGTATTACTTCTTGTAGAGCTTACTAATCTTGGTGTCACTGGTAAAATAATAAATAGGTTTTGATTTGATGATTGCCCCCTGAAAAACCCTTTGTAATAACACGCTTTTTAAAGACTCATTAACAAGTAACTATTCATGAAATCTATGCTTTAGTTTGCTGTTTAATCCATTTCATTTGTGCCAAGTTGATTTTGTATCCCTCAACTTTATTAATCAAAAAGTCATGTCAACTCAAGACAGACTTACAGAACTTTCTTACATCACTACACTTATCTTTGGAAATCAAACTTGTACTCACATCAAAAATAATATCACTGGTTTGGCTTGCCTGAGTGTTCATAAACCCATGATGCGGTACAGTAAGCATATTTCAGTGTTATATGGGAAAAACATAAAAAAAGGCATTTGGAACATGATAGCCTGTAAGTTAATACTTTGTGACAGTGCAGACTAATAAAAAATAGTTGCCATAAATTAAGCACTTGTCTACAGTGACAGCTATGTAATGGCCACTTCTAAGAAATTATTGCACTTCTTTCCCCAGGAATAGTGATAAAAGAATGCAGCCTGTCACGAGCGCTGCAGCCCTTGGCAGTGACGTCCCACTTCTAGAGGGGTTATGCTCCGCCTGTTCCCTGCAAGCCCAGCTTTTGGACGCACTGCAAAGATCTGGAAAAGTTCTGTCGTCTGGTATCACGTCTGAACTTCCTTCAAGAAAATCACAGCTGTCCCCTCCAAAGGCCCCAGTACTTTCCCTATTGTTTTAACATGCACGTGTATCTGCCAATTATTTGCAGCTACTTCGATTTTAGTCAAAAATCCCTGTATCAACACAACCTTTTGATTAAAGATCAAGGGATGATTTTTGTAGACAATGTTTTCATTCTGAAAAATTCCACCTATCCCACAGACTTGACCCTGCACTTCAGTTAATAGGAGTGGCAGATTAGGTAACGGAGACTGTGGTTCTGCAGCTATTTCTGCAGCACCGCTGCCAGGCTCAGCAGCTCGGGTGCTGCCACTCATTCCGACCTTTGCCTCGCTGCCAGCACAGCTGTTTGTGAACCACAGCAAGAGTGGATCCAACTTAAACGAGTGGCCAGCAGAGGCGGGCTGGGGGGCTGCTTTAGAAGTGCTGCCACCAAATGTGAAACCATGGCTTCACGCTTTTCTGTCCTCTGCCGCAGGAAACTTCCGCAGATGGAGGTAGGACTTCAGATGAGGTTACTGCTATTGATGCTTATATGAACAAATACTGCTGTATAATGATGCAAAAACAGAGCAAAATGCTGGATCAGTTCCTACAGACCTCACAATCAAACTATTTCAGACTTAGTCCTGACTTGACAGCATCTCGCAAGCTGTTGCTCCAATCCTGGACTTCCTTCAAAAAGCTGGGCAGTTTCACAACTACCAGGGAGCAAACTCTTCTATTTCATTTGTTTCATGCCAAAAATTTGACTGCTCGTCTAGCCCTTGGAGAAATCAGACTATCATTTAGTCAGAAAATTGGAAAACAAGCTGAAACATAGCTAACTAGATATCAGAAATGACTAGGTAACACATCATCTAGCCATTTCAGCTGAAACACCTCATATTGCAGGTAACTCCCAGACATACTGCTGCACAGGGAGCACAGGATTCAGATTATACATTGAACACAAAAATTGCTTCTCTGAAGCTGCAATTAACTGAAAAAAAATTAATTTGATCATTATATTACATCCATCTACCATGCCTGATTAGAATAAGCATAAAAATGGTTTGGCTGAGTGGAAAATTACTTTCATCCTCCTATTTGGAAAACCTACCATAGTTTAAATCTTGCCTTGGGGTAACAAACGTTATTTTCAAGACCCTATCCCAGAATATAATCACTGCATTTGCAAAAACTTCTACATCATTCAGCCCTATTAGTTCCCAACTTACCAGTTCTCTGTGCTAGGAGGACCAGAACAGAAATGCTAGGTTGAGTCTGAGTTGCATTGCTAGAGCTTGGCGAGGAAATGCGCATAACCTCCCTGAGCTGCGCCTGGTTTTGTGAGACCACATCTATGCTGGGACACTCAGGAGAGCTGGAAGAAAGACCTCATATGCAACATGATGTCAGGATGCACAAACTGAAGTGTACAGAAGCTGGTTTAGCTGCTCTCTCTTGGGAGTAAGGTAAACTTCATTTTCTGTGATGTTCTGGGAATACACTACAGTGAATAAAAAGAAACATCCAGATGGGATTTAATATGGACTTCATGCCTTTCATTGAATAGGCTTGGATTTCATTAAATGTCCCTGAACGAGCACAACGTAATTACTCATTTCTTTGAGCAACAATATTGCCTTAATAGAATTTTTAAAAAATACAGACAATTAGCAATATTTCTAACCGCATCATTTTCAAAAGTACAGTTACTGTAAAAGGCTGTGGTCATGTATAAAATGAAACAAAAAAAAAAGTTCTTACATAGGAGTATGAAAATGCCTTGAAAGAAAGAAAAAAAATACAATTTGGACATTTGCACTTAACTCTCTTTTTTATTTTCCTAAGTATTTCAGGATCACTTCTCTGTGCATGTAATCTCACACATATAATGTATACTGAGCAGACTGAACTAAGAATAGAGGACTAGATACTCATCTGGCATAATGTGAGACCACTCCAGTAATTTCAGCATTCCTACTCCAATTTGCAACAGCTAAGGATCTGGCACAAAACATCAAGTTAAGTTTCCAATTACCTCTTGCACCAGCATTGATTTCAATAGTTATATACACACAGTCATAGAGGAGAATTATTTGAAAAATTGCAAACTCAGCTCTGTGTTGCTTTTACTTTTATGGTCTAAATCAGACCTTCCATGGTATTTTAATGTAGGTTTTTGTGGTTTAATTATATATATGTCAAGAGTAGACTAGTTACTTGCTGATCTACCCAATTAAAAAAAAAAGGCAGCAGTAATTTTTCACTGCTGAGAACGTGAGCTTACACTGGGTCACATCACAATAGTATTTCATTTTAATGCTGCCAAAAAATCTAGTGCATATTAACTAAATCACGTAACTAATAAGTTAACATCTATGCAAAAAAAATCAGTCTTTGTGTGAATATTTTTCAGGCTGCCTTGGGAGGTCTTTTCTGTAATTTTCTGCTCCAAATTACTCAAATTTTGTATAGCCTGGCACAACCCTAGCGCAAAGAGAGTATTCAGTCAGCCCAGGCAGACTGAGTTTTTTAGAGACAGCATTTAAATTACATCCAACAGAACTGCCCTCTGCTGCAGTTCTACAGACAGCTGCTCAGTGAAAAGTCACTGTAATAGTATTTATTTAGTTAGTTCTAGGAAAAAGACATAGATCTCTAAATTAATTTATGCATAGAAATCCTCCAAACTAATTATTTTCAAATCCATGGTAACTGCAGCCTAACTCAAACTTTAGTGTCTACTACCCAAGCCTAACAGCCTAAAACCAAAAAAGCCTGACTGGCTTATGGAGTGAGAAGCTCTGAAGATAATCACCAGTCATAATCTTCCCTTGGAGAAATAAGTTAAATTTTAACAAATTGAAAATAAAATGCTTAAACTTTAGTATTCCTCAGACAGCCATTAGCATTTGACATTTTGCTCAAAAGCCTAATGACTAGCCTATACAATCCTGTGACTGAGACTGCCCAGTGATACATTTCAATATAGGATAATCAATCATCAAAGTAATTTTCACTGTTTAATGTTAAAACTAAAAGGCAGCCAGTTATTCAACACATTTTTTGGGCTTGGAGATAAAAAGAAGAAAATTCTTTAAAATAGCTTTTGCCTTTAAGGTCCTATATTACAGGCATCCCAAAAGCAATCCTTCTGGCAGCATTGCAAACTACAATGTAGACTAAAAATGTGAGTTTTACTGCCTTTTCAAATAGATTTTATTATTTATTTGACATATGAGCGCTCTTCTTATCTGAGCTTTTGCATTGCAAAATGCGTCCAAGTTCCTTTAACCACTTGTGATTTAATGACAGATTTAATAACACTGCAACACAGAAATGTGGAATTGGCCAAAAATTATTTCATAAAAATCTGATTTCTGCACAGCAACGTCTAAAATGTCACCTAATACATACAAGTACCTCAGAAAGTTTTTAATACATATTGTAAAGCCTGAGGCTTTGATAGGTACAACATCTACTGACTTTAAAAGATGATAATTTATTTTTAATAACCATTTTTATTTAATTTTACAAAGAGAAGCAGTTTATACCTTCAGTAGAATCATGCCCTGAAATCTCAGGGGTGATAAAAAGGCCATGCCAAAGCTGAAAGGTTTCGAATATCAAACTATACTATTATGTCAGGGTCAGCAAGATCAATTAGCGCTTTTCAATGACAGAAAAAGGTTAAGTTGGACACACATTTACACAATATTTAAATCCAATAAAGAAAAATAGCACTTATTAGGTGTACTTATAAACCTCTCAATCAATGACTGAATATCAACACTTTTCTTCCAGTTGCATGCCATAAGTGCTGGGATTTTTAAACACAAATGTCAGGAAGATTACAGATATATCAGATAGCAGAAATACTACCGGATTCTCATGTACAAAGAAAAAAGCAAAGACATCTGAGTGTTGCTGCTACCAGACTTGGTTTAGTGGTGAACTTCCAAAAAGCTTTAAAAATACTTGATCAACTTGACATATGTCTGTCAGTCTGATGTCCCTGTGCTTGCATTTTTCCTGCAAACACTGACAGTACCAAAAATGAAAGCTAGTGAGCAAGTATTCCTATGCTCAACTAAAAAACAAACCTATCCCCACCCCCCAACTGGAAAATACTGTAAATAATCTGTAAATTAACTAATCCAAAATTTGGAAAAAAGCAAGTGTGCACCCTCTGCAACTAACAGCCAGAAACATGCACACCAGGAAGCGAGGAAACTTACATTTCAGTTCTTAGTATCACAAGAATACTCACTGGAAGCACAGGTATGTTAGAAGTTAATTCGACACCTGTTAATTCAAGCGTTGCCATCATAAACATAGCTTGAGCAAAGTAGCTGGTTATGATATCAAGTAAAGCCAGCATAAAATCACAATAAAAATCCAGGAGATTAAGAAAACCTAACGAAAAAGTACACTGTGTTGAAATCAGTGATTTACATTGGTATTGCAATGAGTAAAAGCAATGCAAGATTACTTTTTCTCGACGATATATTTCAAAATGTCTCCTTTTTAAGCCCGTTTCTTCAAGGAGTGATTTGAAATATTTACTACCAGACAGTACCTAATTTTAGGTTTTAAGTGCTTTAACAGCTCTATGAAATATGATCAGCAGCTGCAATATAGAAGTATGCTGAATAAACGCTCCTTATAAAAAGGGAGACCTGCTTTACCCTGAGTTCATAAAATTCCTACTTTCAAGAAGGAAAAAGATAACACAGAAAAAATTGAATAGTTGTGTCCTAGAGCGTTCAACAGAAATTCCAGGAATTTCTTTTTTCTTTCTGTGGTAAGTTGTGTATTTAAGAGAGTAAAGTGCTTTTTAAATTTTAACACTGGAGGATTGCACAAAACATCATCCAATACCACCAGTTCATCAAGGAAACAGACAGGTACCTTTCCCTCACCAAATGCCCATGTTTAACATTAATTCTAGGATTTGCATAAAGTTTAAAGAGTTGCATAAAGTTTAAAGAGTTAAACTTTAACACTTGCATCAGATGCTAAAAATATGCCACATGATACTATCTATAGCTGTATTTCTACAGTTGCCTTGTTTGAAATATTTTAACTGGGAACTGCAACTAAGAACCCCCCAGTGCCCTACTCAATACACTGCTTGTTTAGGGTTTATTTCTTCCATTGGCATTATCCACACAGAATAAATTTATACTGCAAAGTGTTGTGAGGCCATTAATAAATACAAATCCAGCAAGAGTAACCTTCAACTAAATTTATTATCAGTACCACCACATACATGTAACAATTAATTACTGCATACAAATTATCTGAACAAAGATACATAAAAGTTTCGTCAACATACTCCAATTTCATTTCTATTAAATCTGGTAGAAGAACATTTGGTAACATAAATACCGCACTTAAAAAAAAAAAAAAAAGGCAAAAAGACCTGTTTCAGACATAGCCCAGCTAATGTTAGATGTCAAACAGAGAAAGAATCACTAGGAAGAGAGAGAAATGTCAGTCTGTAGTTCCACTTTACTCACAGTATGATGTATATTGCAAGTATGCAAGCATTTGTTATTCGGCAGCATTTTCAGAAATGCTAGGGGAAGAATCAAACCCGCAGCAATTTTACGAAACTTCTTTTGAGTGTTAGGGAAATGAAACAAAGATACGGCCTGAGCTTTATTGCAAAGTACATGCTTCTAACATCAAACTCCGAGGTCAGACCAGAAAATCTATCTGCCAAACAGAAAAGATACTTTCTTCGCATAACTCCCTCTAAATCTAAACTGCTGATTAGTTTACCTTAGATACGCTTTCTAGTCTCCGCAAATGAAACGCGTAAAACAAAACTCAGAAAACTGCAAATACTCGTTCCTTACTGTTCTAGCATGACTTCATACTTAAACTGGAACCGGCCAGGTCGCTCCCTTGTCTGGTTCAGCGTGCGTCCCAGGGTTTTGATGACCACCAGCTATTTCCCACCGCCACGGGCGAAGCGAGCGCGTCCCTCCGTGCGCTCGGCTGCCAGCCCTGCCCGCGGCTACGGAGCCGGCGGCACCGCGCCTGCTTGGCTCGGAGCGCCACTTTCATAAATGTAAATGAAACTTTAGATGCCAACTACCGATTGGCAGCGGCGATGCCGTGGGATCCCGCTCTCCCTTGCCGGCGGAAGGCGCCGCGGGGCTGCTCCCCGGGCAGCGCTGTGTCCGGCCGGGCACGGCGCGGAGCCCCCGCGGCTCGGCGAGAGTCGCCGTGTGAAACGCGGCCGGCGGCTCTCCGCGGGTATCTGACTTTGGAAGTGTCTGTAGTGACAGCAGGAGAAGGAGATTAATGGCTAAGAGCCCGCTGGTTTTGAACACGGAGAATCCTGTTACCTCCTCGCGGATCAAGTACGCGCACACACCCGCACACACACACACACACACATGAACACACAAGGCTTACCCACGTGGAAACGCTTTCTAACCAAAACACAAGTCCCCGCATTGCCGGGGGAAAAGGCGGCGGGACCCCCGCGCCAGGGCTTCCCCGTGCCCCGTCCGCCGGCGGAGCGGAGACCGCGGCGGGGGCGGGGGCGCGGTGGGACGACCCGAAAACGCAACGTTTTGTCTTTAAACCCCAAGAAAAACAAGCCGGGGCGGGGGAGGGGAAGGGCAAGAGACATCCCCCAGGGAGAGGAAACGGAGAGGAACAAAAACAACGGGCAGCCCTGTCCCCGCTCCCTTCGGACACTCGAAAAAGTGGCCGCCGGAGCCCCCGCGACGGCTGCCGGCCCGGAGGCAGAGGGAAGCCGCCTGTCCCGTCCGCCGGCACCCCGAGCGCGGCACGCCCGCAGCGCTCCGCCCCGGGGCAGGGGGGAGCGGAGACCCCCGAGCGCGGCCGGGGCAGCGCGGGGCGGAGGGCGGGCGGCGGAGCCGAGCGGAACCGGACGGCTCCTCTGCCACTGCCGCCCGTGCTCCCGTCGGCGTCCCGGCCGGGCTGCCTTGCCCCCCGCGCTGCCGGGACTCTCGCTGGAGGAGCGCGGGTTTCGGGAAGGGACTGCCATCCCTACGTGTTTTCATGCCGCTCTGTCCGGAGGGTACGCCGCCACCAGAGATGTTGTTTCCTCACAGCCTCCGGCCAAGCCGCCGCTAGCCCCCCCGGCCGGCCCTCGCAAGGGCAGGCTGTCGGCAGGGCGAGCTGGCGGCCGGCAGAGCCCGGTGCCCAGCCCGGGGGTGGCAGAGCCCGGTGCCCAGCCCAGGCGGGCCGGCAGCCCCCGGCCTCTCGGGGCGCAGCCCCGGCCCCCCGCTTCCGCCGCACCGGGAGTGGGCGGGAGGCGCAAGCGGGGAACAATGCGACGGCAGCCGTCGCGGCTTGCTCCTCGCTTGGGGCTTACCCCAGCAGCCTCCCGGACGAAGAGCGGTGAGGGCTAAACAGCAGGGAACATCACCTGGACTGAGGCAGTAAGTCCGGCCGGGCGTGGAAAAAGTCGCCCCGTCCGCACGGAAAACCAGTTTGGTTTTTTTGCAGTTAAACTCGCGTGGGGCCGGGGTAAAAGCTCGTCTCTAACCCGCGATGGACGGCTCCGCTGCTCCCTCCCATCACATTTGTTTTACAGCAACTTTGTTGTTGTTGCTGCTGCTGTCATCGAACCGACATGAAAACAGAGCTGAATAAACGCTAAATACAAGGAGACGCACACACCCCCTCCACGGACACATGCACATGCGACAGGGAACCCATTTCCTCCACCTCCGAGCAGAAGGGGTGGGAGGGAGATGCAGGGACGGGGAAGTCAGAGACACTCACCTTCTCGCTGCCAGGATATGCCGCTACCTTTATTTTAGGGCCGCTCCTTATTTATTTATTCTCGTACCTTCTCCGAGCCAAGGCTCCCCTTTTGCACTGTTCCTCTGGCCAAAACAGAACATCCCCCCTGCAAGTCGTCCCCCCCACCCTTTCTCCGCACACAAATAAAGAGCAACTCGGAGCAAAACGGGAGGGGAAATTCGGGGCGGGGGGGGGGGGGGGGGGTAGATGGAGGAGGAGGCTGGTACGGGAGAAGCCAAACACTCCTCGCACTTCAGTGAGTGCAACTAGTTGCCTCTCACGCACAGGAACGTAAAGTTTCCCTGGCAAGGGACGGGACTTCCCTAAGAAAAGGTAACCCCCTCCCGCCCTCCCGCTCCAAAAGGCCGTCCCGGAGCGCGGAGGTGAGGGGCGAGGGGCCTGCAGCGAGCGCAGCCCCGGGGCGCCGCTCCGCACTTGTGCCGGGAGCGCCGCAGGGGCTGCTCCCCGGGCCGGCCCCTCTCGGCACGGCCGCCCCGCTGCCCACCCGCTCTGCCCCGCTCGGCTCGCCGGCACTGCCCTGCCCCGGCTCCCAACACCGCGGCGGGCACGGACCGCCGGCTGAGCCTGCCACCAGACAATTCCAAAGTGTCCCTCCCGCGGTCCCCGGCCTCACAGCCCGCCCGGGGCCTGGACCTTCTGCCTTCGCTACTCAGTGACATCTGCAGTTAGTAGTGATGGGAGCAAAGGAGGGGGCCCTGAAGGGTAGGATTGATTAATGTTAATCTGCTGGAGTACAGGTAGTGAAGTCCACACTTCATTTTTCCACTTTGTTTTTTTCTAGAAGAAGCTAACACTATAAAGTAATCCTGAGTTTGAATGATCAAGTATGATCAAATGCCACACGACAGGGCTGGTTGGCATACCCTTTTATAGGATACATTTGTCTCCTTTCTCTCAAGCTGGTCAGTGTGGATGAAGGCAAAGTCCTTTCCTGCTCTGAAACTGAACACTCTTCTCTGCAAGAAATTCAGCAGCTGCATTTGGTCCTCTTTGCTCCATTGTGTGGGGAAGCGGAAGAAAATCCCTAATTGCTTAGTCACATTTCATACCCTTACCCTTCACCTTGTATTATCTTCTGACTATAGTTTCACTGAGTGGATTGAGTGGCTGTTGTTCAACCAGATGCATCACCCTCTTTCTGTCAAGTTAACTTCACTCTCCAAAGGGTCTAAGTAAAAGATTTAAAAGAGGAGGCAAACGTTAGGCCCTATATTTGGAGAGAGATGTGAGAGAAAAGTCTTGGGCTTCAGAAGTCATGAATGTTAGAAGCTTTTGAGGTCAGCAAGTCACCAGAAAGGAGAGGGGAAAAAGTATGGGTTTGTGAAAATTCTTTCCTACCTGCCTTCTCTTTGCATTTGGTGATACTATTTAGAGCTATTTCACTTTACTCAAGCCTATGAATTTCATAATTTGCATTCAGTGAATTCTATTAACATGGTCATCTTTCTCCTAAAGAATTTTCAGATTTCAGATGACTGAATCTTCATGAAAACAAGTCTATAAAAACCCTGTATTTGCTGTCTTGGGAGACTCGCCACTCAGAAAGAGAGCAGACTTGGAAAACTCTTTTGACCTACACAAATACAGCTAGAAAACCTTTTAAACTAAAAAAGTGCCCAAAAGCCAGCCTTCAAATTGACATAGTGTAGGACAAGACAGAAATAGGAAATTAATTTTGAAAATAAGAGTTTAGAGAGTAATTGGAAGGGGAGAAAACTCAGATTTGTTGGAATAATTATGATTGACAGCCTTGCCATAAACTAAGTTGTGACTAATGCCAGCACCCATCTTGCTAAAAGGCTCCTTCTGCAGGGAAAACATTCTAACAACTCCTTCCTTTCCAGGGGACTTGGGTGAGTGGCAGATTGGTGGTCTGTTGTGAGATACTCGAACATGGTAATGAAGGTTTTGTGAAGTCTGGTTTCCTTCCACTTCAATGAAGCAAATTCCTGTTGTGGGGAACAGCCCTGCAGTAACATTGGTCGTTTTAATGGACATATCGCTTTAAAGCAAGCTCTTAACCATTTGTTGCACCCCCTCTTAAAATGTACAGCTGACTTGAAAGGATTGTCTGTATTTTTGTTCAGTGTAACTTGCTTCAAATTGTGGAGGTGTGAGATGCCTGCACTGTTGGTACATGGTATGGTCCAAATGCAAATCTCCCAGTAAGGAGCCTGGTCTTGATGCCATTGAGATGCTGCTGTTTTGCTGTTGGTTTTGGTGAGAATGGGCAGTCATGCCAAAACTGAGAATCTCATCTACTGAAGGGAGTCCTACAGAAACAGATCTGATAATCAGACAGTTTTTTGCAAAGTTTTATTGTAAGTATGACTCACAGGCAGTAATTAAATGGTGATTTTTGGTTAAATCAATGTCTTTAGGCCGAAGTAAATTCCCATGAGCTCAGTGGAAGTGATTTCAGAAGGTGGCAAATCCGAAATGTAGTAAAATGCATTGATTCACATAAAGGACTCTGTATGACCATAGAGAAGGTCATGCTAGAAATAGTCCTAACAGAGCCCAAGGAAGGGCTGCAGGATCCACTTTTACACCAGAATAGAAGAATAATGCCTTATCCATTTAAAGCAACATGGGAATGTAAGTAGGCAGGATGTAATTATCTAGACTGGTGTTTGGCCAGGCACTCCTACACTGGCAAAAACTGCCATGGGGTGTTTAATGCCCACAAGTGCTCAGTATCCTTGGTTTTACCTCTTAATTAAAGACAGCACTTGTGATCATATTCTTTCTGCTTGTTCAATACCGCATCAGCAGAAGAATGCCACACTGCACAAATACCATTTCATAGATCAACATGGAATTTCCTTGGAAGTCTTCCATGCAAATACTACAGACCCAACCCTACTTACCTTGTGAAATCTAGTGAGGTTACAGTCATAAGCAGTGTGGCCCCAGAGAATCATGTTTGCATATGTTGCTAAAACCAATATGCGGTTTGGAATATTAATAAATAATTTTAAAATTAAACCAATATTCTTTTGCATTGCATCTCAGTGACAACAAGGTTGTGTTGCTGTTTATGCAAAGGAATTATGGTAAAGTTATTCTGAGAAAAGCTAATGATAGAGAGCCACTATTTTGGCAATGGATCATTATTATGATTTGTTTAAGTGCCTACCATGTCCTGCATCCAGATGAGGTACCTGTTGCAAATTTTGTTTTGCAAAAGCAGGGCTTTGAAATATGGTTTCTTATTTTCAGGTTCAAGTATGAAATCCAAAAGCATGTAATTAGGCAAAGAGTGTTGATCTGTATACTTAAGGTTATTATTGGTGCTTCATGGCTTTATAGTCGTAAAAAGAAAGAATGAATGGGGGTTCTTTTGACCTGGTTATCAGATTTCAGGTTTAAAAAGAAGGTGACCCACCCTTTTCAGTAATTCGACATGCAGGGTTCAGTTGTGGGTTCAAAAACAGGTTATAACTGGCTAGTCATTGTGATCTTGAAATGCCAACTGTGCCTTTAAGTATGTTATATAACCTATTTTTTGGTTTCAGTTTTCAGGTATGCCATCATTTCAGTGTTACTTAGATTTTCATATATTTTTAAATCCAAACAAATCTGACCTCAATCATAAGGTTCCATGGCTCCAAATAGCTGAGCTTTTCTAATATTTTATTTTGAGTGCCTACGTTCAATACTTCATCACAGAGATATGTGCTGCAGACAGTGCCAAATACGGTGCCAGGGATGTCCTCAATTATCTTCAGGGCTTACCAGGAGAGGGCTCTGTTCTGCACACCGTGCACAGCCCAAGGCCCCGCTGAAATTAGTGCAAGTTTTGTCTCTAAAGCTTGCTTCAAAGGAAGCTGGCTAACTGCAAAGAAAAATCTGCATTGTTTCAGCTGCCTGTGCAGGTGGAATGAGGTGTGCTCGATAATCTTAATTTGTGCCATTTCACCAGGATCTTTTTTTCTTTCCTGAGAGACAACCACTCTGCTTCCTGCAATATACCTTTCCATCATGTTTCATGGAAGTTTCATGAAGGTTCATTTAAGTAATCTACGGAGCTGACCCAGGGAAAACGTTGGGTCATACGTTTTTATTTGATGATCCATATGTTCCCTGATCACTGGGATTGAAAAAATGTCTGCACTGATCAGGGCTAGCACATGGATCTGTTAGCCTACTTCTTGTCACAGTTTTGTTCTCACCAGTTAGTATTCTCCTAAAAAATACCCTGGTCCAGTTCAGATTGTGGTGTGGGTCAAGGACCATTCTGGTTCTTTGTCTAGGCCAGGCATCCGTTCTGTCCTGGAGAATGAGAGAGCAGATAATGAGGGTTTTTGCCTTACAGAAACGCTGCTCTGACAGATGGCCTTAGGTCAGAAGAGCAATCTTCAGAAAATTTCCTTGTGCAGATGTAGCCTGAAAGTCACTCTCAGACGTGTTCCAGAGACAACATCGTGTCAGGTTGTTGGGGAGGCAGAAGAAATGTCAGGGCTGGCATTACCTCACCTCTAGAGCCTCTGGCACGGTGGGAGGACTGAGGGTGTGCCCCACATCCATCCGTGTTTATTCTGGCTGTAGAAACTTGTTTCAGATTTCATTTCATTACAAATAAAATGAAGAGCAATCCTTGGATGATTTGTAAAAATGTGAACATTTTAAGCTGTACCATTAAATGTTTATGCTGCTGCTTAGTGTAATTCCTTGAATTTGTTTTCTTAATCAGTTTTATGTTAGATGTACTTTCCTCACTTCTGATTACTTCTGGAATTTCCACCATCTTTTAAAACTTCTCTCTGGTTATTTTTATCCATTTTCAAGATTCTTCAATGGAATAACTCCGAGATAGCCACCATAATATTACTAAAAATCAATTTAAAGCAGCTTCAAAATCTGTGGGATGTAAAACTTGGCGTTTTGAAAATGGTTTTTGATTACATATATAGGTAGCATAAACCAGAGACTTCATTTTACTGTCACTGATCAGAGATGGTCTGGGTAAGTCAGTATTTGTGTGTGTTAGTCAACTTTCAGGCATGTTGAGGTTTCCAGTGAAACCAATAGCGAAACATTCATCAGTGTCCTTGTCAGCAGGATAGAGCTTGTTATGCAATAAACTCAAATACAGATTCATACCAAGATCTTTTTACTACACTGTAACATCGTGTTGTTGCTGTATTGCCTGATAATATAATAACATATAGTCGGCAAGGAATGATTTGCCAAAATTTTTTAACATGTTTTATAGAAGTAAAAATGTTGTTGCCAAATGACGCTACAAATGACAGTACATATTGCCATTACACTAAAAATAATTCTGTTACTTCCAGAAGCATGATTGCATCCAACTCTCCTAGTAGCGTAAGATTAAATGAAGCTCAGGCAATTTCACTCATTTATTTGCAGGTGGTGGCAACAGAGAAAGGAAACAGGGAAAAACTATAAAATGCAAAAGCAGAGATTAAAAAAAAAAAATTATGTCAAAGAGTATTTCCAGAAAACCTGTTTTATTTCAAAGTACAAGTTCTTTCTCCAGTTAAAATGTCCTGTTCAAAGACTTCAGACATTTCTGAACGTGTAAGTTACAGCTCCAGAATAATCTATAAGCATTTATGGATTTAAACTGCTACCTTATTTGCAGCACTGTCAGAATGGTAGTAGGCAGAAAGCCAGGCATAGCATTTAGGGGTGATTACCCTTCCTTTATAGCAAGTATTGCAATGTTTTCTTGCACTGGGATACTCTTGACCAGACTCTTTAGGTGTTGGTTTCTGTGAGCACCTCATTCTGAATCTCAGATATATAAATTAGAAATAAAGTGGTTATTTTAAGGGCATTTAAACGGAAGTTGTAGGTCTGTTTTGTACATGTCTGTTAGTTAATCCTGAGGTTACACTTCTTATTAAATCATTCTTTATGCAGTGAAATCTTAACATATCCAGCAAGAGGAAAGTTTGTTTTGTCCTGGCGTGAAGTAATAAGTGCACTCTGAATGGATCAGTAATGTTCACGGTTTCTGCATTCTTCCAATGGGTCTAGTCTGTTTATGTAAAATATTAGTAGTTATTAATGTGGTTATCATATTTACATTTGGTTACCTATTAACATTTACTCATCATTTATATATTCTGCTGGGAGGTCCTTACTGCACTTGGTAAATGCAGAGGTAGGCACGGCCTCTGCCCTGGGGATCCTACCAGCTAGCCCCATGTAACCCACACAAAATAAGTTACTAATATAATTTCCTTTGTCATGGCAATCCTGGTTGAAGTTGATGTAAAGAAGCACTTCAGTTCTAGTATTAACTGGAACATGCCTTGATGTATATCTGTAGGTTTTGTGGGGGCATTTTTACTGTACCGGACTGCACAGATGAGGGGACTGTCTTTCAGAAGAGAAGTGGCTGATTGTTCAATGCACTTTCTGAAACCACCAGCTCCTAATTCTAAGCAAGATAAAAAGATGCTTATATGAAACTAGATAAGGCCATAATAACTTTGTTTCAGCTAACACAACAATGTTGATAAATCCAGAGCTGTAAGAGTTACCTGAGCAGCACTTTTTCCCAAATTGGACGAGCAGAGATTATTTGCCTTCTCAGTCTTTGGGGTAAAAGAACTTGTCACACAGATGGCTGTGGGTAATAGAGTATTGATGCAATGGTACATGCACATCTTTCTCACCATTAGTTTGCTTCTGGACAACAGCTGTTCTGGGACAGGAGAAGGATGCTTTTAACAACAGTCTCCAAAGCAGTCCTGAGTAGCTTAAAACAGGAGGCAGAGGGTCATCGAGGTAAATGTGTTCTCTCAAACCTTTATCCTTCCTCACCCTTCCCATTATATTTTTCTTTTTCCTCATAACAAATACTTAGCATTTTTTAAGCGATTAAAACCAAATGGGGTAGGTTTTGCCACAGCTCTGAGTTGTTCTGAGACCTGCAAGTGGCTCCTTCAGCTCTGGTTTCAGAACATCTTTGCTACTGCAGTGAAAAAGAGAGAGTGGAGGAAATGGACACTAGGGAAGTGGACCTCAGATGAGAACAAAGCAGTTAGTGTAAATCTGCACTCCTTGCCCTATAGCACACCACTTCATTAAAAGGCATACGAAGTTCTCTTCCTCACCTTTTCCATTAGCTGACTACACTTGGGACTGACTGTGAATGTGAGTGCTTTATTAGCATTTGAATGACCTGTACTCCTGTGTAAATGCGACTGAATATCGAACTTCATGGTAAAAAAGGAAACAAGAAAAACAGGAACACATATCCTAAAAGACCTGTGTTTCATTTTCACTGCCCCATATCCTGTTCTGGGAGAACTTTTCTTCACTTCCGACTTTATAAAAGCATATATATCCTAAGATTTTTTTTAAAAATACACATTTTCGTTATTCACACTTTTGAAGCTTTGAGAGGGACCTGCTTAAAGGACCTAAGTTCTGGGGAAAGTTTTGTTCTGGAAACAATTATTTTTGTTGAGAACTATTGATGAGGTGATTACCTAAGAATTCAGTAGGAAATTGAAGAGGAGGCAATTTCTGTGTTTTGAAAGATCATCAATAACAAGTGAAAATAAGTCAGGTTTCTTCATGGATTGTTTACACAAGAGTAGTATTTGATAAATGAGCTTCAGATTGGATATTAGAGGTACATAGTGTGCAAAGTGTAATAACAGTTTTACTGCTCAGAGCTTGTGAAGACTGAATAATTTATAGGCAATTTACTCAACCTTAGCAGACAAATAGTAAATCCTTGTAGCAGTCCTCTTCATCATGTATCCTATTAATAATATTATCCTTTTTTTTAAAATTATCAATTTTCCTTAAGTTTTGTTTTTGAAAACAGGCAACACCTTTTAAATTAATTGCACTGTATTATGAATGGAATTTAGTATTACTGACTTGGGGGTGGGAATTAATTAATAAATACTTTCATATCTTAGGTAATATAAACCACAGTTAAAGATGCTCAGATGTATGGTATTATGGCTTTGCTCTAAGAGTGTAAGAGTTAAGATATGGCAGTACCATGGTTGGCAGCAAGAGGAGATGCTATTTCAGTTGTGTAAACATGCAGTTAGTTATACAAAGTCAGAGATGAATTGGTAAGAAGGAGGGCAACCAGTGCTGCAGCCCTTTCTCCATCCACCTGGTTCCAGATGATGGGGCAGAGATGTTTTCTCTCATTCCTTCCTGGAACCTTCACTTCTGAAGATGAATGCTAAGAGCATCTATGTCAGAGTGCTGGGAGAAAATCAGGAATGTTCTTGTATCAGATTTGCTTTCACCTGTTCAAAAGTTCCAGAAAGTCTTGCTGTGATGACAGACTTTCAGGAGGAATAGATTAAGAGAGGGCAAGTAAGGTATTAAGCTTGCTCAGGTATCTAGCACCCTTTTTACATGTCCTGTTTGGTATCATGCATACAGCTCTAAATGAAATATAATGAGAAACAGGATTTCTAAAAATGAGCAGTACTGCTGAAGTAATAAATACTTTCTTGAAGGAAGGATTTATTACAAAAAGGGGTTTATTTCCAGAATTATTGTCAAGTAGAACAATCTGGAGAAGAAAAGCAATATTGCCCTGACATACCTGGTAGTTACATACTAGTTACATAGACATACCTATAGAAGGGGTAGATTTCCCCCATCAGAAAAAATCATTTTCTCAGTCTCATTAAGTAGAAATGTGGTGAGGGTTTCTCCCCTATTGTCACTAGTATTTGGATGAAAATTAGAGTAAGAAAAAGTGATCTTCATAATTTTAATTCTGGGAAGTACTTGGCAATTTACATTCTTGCAGATTTTAATGATGGAGAAACAGGCCTAAAGGAGAACACTAAAAGATATCTTTGGTGGGACTTGCTCTGAATTCTGCTGAGGTTCTGTAGTATTTGCAGCCTGTATTATTATCTGCAAGAAATGCCCATGGAAGAAGAAATTGCAGTCTTGTAGCAGCTGAGTTTGGTGAAATTTATAATGCTGACATAACAAGGTGTTGACATTGGCCCATGCTTATTCCCCTTGTAATCGCCTTCTCTTTGAAGTGACTCAGTATGTATCATGTTTGTATTGAAAATATCACACCTGTAGTTTGTACACAAATGCTTGAGAGGTTTATAGACCTTATTACATTTAATTCTCTAAATTATATTTGTATTTCAGTTTAATTAGAACTTTATGTCGGTTTAGCAAGATTATTCAATAGCTTAGTAATACTTCACATTTAGTAGGATTTCCTTTGAGATTAAGGCACCATTCCTTATACCCTAATTTAGTCTCTTGAGTACAGCCAGTTCATTTTCTGTCTTTTTCCTCTGATTTTTTTCATTTTAGTTTTTGGCATCTTCCACTCACATTGTAACATAATTCCATTAGTACTTCCATAATGTAGAAACTGCATTTAATTAAAGGAATATTTAACAGTTCTTAGATATTTCCCTGACAATTATACATCAGTGATGTAAAGTGTATCCCTTGTAATATGCATAAATATTTCCATCATTATTTTATGGAAAACAGGGAAATAAGGCAAGAATGATTATTTTCAGGAAACTACAAAACCTGAATTTGCAAACCTTGCAAAGGTCCAGAGCTTTGGTTACCCAGGTACTGCGTGTCATGAGGTTGTAAACAAATCCTCTGTTTACAGAAGAGGCAGGTGGTGAATGCTGTCAACAAGACTTCTTACACCTCCACGGCAATTTTAAGTTAGTAATTGCCCTACTTCTTGGGCAAGTGGTAAATAGTAAGTGTATGTAGTAAGTGTGTCAAAAGTCAAGAAAAGAGAAAAAAGAAAGCCACATATGTGTAAAAACTAAATCTTTCAGATATCAACAGGTTTAGTGGCTATTTCTTATAAAGCAGTGATTCTAGTTCTTAAAGTCTATACTGCACTGAGAAAGGCTATATTTGATTTCAGTATGTAGGATAAATATATTCAGTACATCCTCAAATATTCGTATTGAAGCTGAGCATTTTCCCCATTAGAGTTGCCCTCAACAGACTGATTAAAAACCATTTTTAAGCCAGGAACTACTAATTCTTGGTGTGGAAAAAAATTCTTGAAAACATACAATTCTAAGTCTTCATTTGAACTAATTTTTTGTCTGGTAAAATAAAAATTTGCAATTTTATGAACACCAAATGTCCAAGGTGTTTTTCAGTCTCTGTAAAATTCTTGATTTTGTTTTTATGAAACAGAAAGTTGTTTTACTACTAAGGCTGTTCAGCCTCTTGCTTTCTTTCTTTTTCCTTCGCCACAACACCTCTATTTTGCCCTTCAGCACAAAAAGCACTTTAGTTTCCATCCATGCACTGAAAAGTCTAACTAGAAAAGATTTTTATAAATTCTTGTGCTTAACCTTCTTTTTTTTCCCTTCTAAGTCAGAGATTTTAAAAAGTACAACTAATAAAGTCACCATGAATTGTTAAAATATGAATAAACCCCATTTTTCTCACTTACTTTTCACTTAAATGTAGAAAGGTAGTGCCATCTGTAAACAACCAAGCGTTCAAAAGTGTTGCTTGTCACTGTTGAGGGTGTAAAGAGTTGTAAATGTAAATAAGCTTGAAGTCTGCAAAGAACTCCCATGCAAGAATAAAGAGCATACACTAGCCAAAGTCTTCTATTGAACAGCCTCTGGTAATGTTTTTACATGTATAAACTCACTGTTAACTTCATGTAGTGCCATTATTTCTCAGAAAAGCAGATGAAACATCAAGGCTAGTGCAAGACAAGGTGATCCAAGACAACCAGCCCAGCCTCCCTTATGGATGAGTCATGCCTACCCACAGGGGCTGGTGTTGGAACTAAATGGTCTTCACCGTCCCTTCCAGCATATGCCATTCTAGGATTCATGATGCTAAAGACAAAGGATTCATTTAATAAGGAAAAATGAGGGAGGCAGGCTCTCTAAAGTCATAGCATAGAAGAAATTATACTGTGGCTCTGAAAGTGCTTTGATATTAAACTACATCTCAATCACTTCCACAATGTAAAGAGAGTGGTCCTAGGATTGGATTGAGTATGAGTATAAACAAAAAAATGCATGGGATTAAACAATGGAATTATCCTAAGAACTTTTCTATGTTTTTCTTCACCTGTTAAGCAATTGGGTAAAAATTCTGCATAAACAGTGCCCTCAGTGTTCAGTTGTCCTGAAATTAGAGCCCTTTCATCTCATATTGCAGAGGTCCTTGCATAAGAACCTGACATTATGCTTTCTGTCCCTGGTGGCAGCCACTGCCACCAGGCCCCAAGATTCAGGAGGCGTATTTTTAGTAGAAGTTTCGGCAAAAACAGGACATCTGAAAAGGTTTGATACCTTTTTTGCAGTGAGGTGCAGAGCTACTGCCCTGACAACCATGATGAGACGGCCAGTCATCTTTTGCCAGCTATTTGGAGAAGAGGGCACTCAGGACTTAAAAAGCAACAGAGGAGTATACAACTGGGAGGTGAGCAAACACTGATCAGTAAGACAGTCTGATATTCTACCAAAACTCAGGCCAGACAATTCAATAGCTTGAATTATATTAGCTCTTGTTCTGTAAAGAGTCCCCTAGGTTTAAGTGAATCTCCTCAGACTGTCTTACAGAAGCAAAGCAGAATCTGGCACAGGAGAGAATTTCTTTTAAATCTCCACTTTATTGCAAAATCCTTATCTTCTTGAAATGTGTTAACACCATAGGACTACATTTATTTTAAAGGAAACTTTATGCCATGATGGAACTCTGAAAACAAACTTCAAAGATGTATCCTTAAAGTTGAAAATATTCACCACAGATGGACTGCTTTTCTCTCTTTCTAATAAACAAGTCTAAAACTGCTTTGAAAGGAGATAGATTTCACTTTGTACAAAGCACTGAAATTATAAAGACAAGTGCTAGAGAAGATGTTTGGCAATTTCTATAGCATATACTTGCAGAAGGAGAATAGGATGTCCTAGCACAGAAGGGAGACTGAGGAACATTTCACAAAATGCTTATTTTTTAAGTTTTCTTAATACTGATGAAACCTGAATTAATGGAGAAACTTAATACTTTAAAGAGTGGGTTTTTCCCCATGGCATATGATCCATAATACTTAGAAATTAAACAACCAAAGCATGAATCGTTTATCCAATCATCCAAGCAATCATCCAAGAAAAGGAATTAGAGTAACATAGAGCTCTGAAAAAAGAAATCAAAACCCCACCGGAAACACAGGATAGGAAGTCCTGGGCCATTTGACAAAAATTGAAGGCAGAATTACCATTGACTTCTGCTGGATCAGAATTTCACTCAGCATGAGCTTAGAGTAAGCAAAACTGAATGATGTATATGTTAGGTAGGCCAAGACACTGTAATTTACACTGGAGAAAGTGCCAGGCCATTGATACATCGGCATATGTACAGTGCAAATACCATTTGTATTTTAGTTAACATAGATCCCTGCACAAATTACATGAGCAGTGAAATTGAAGGCAAGTGACACTAAAGATAGAACTGTAGCAAAACATCTGCATGAATCATTTCTGCAGTCTAGGTTTTTATAATCTCAATAGTAAGAGACACATCAAAGTCCATTATTATAGTGGTCTATCTTAAATGTACCTCCATGTCTGGAGAAGTGTAGGCAGACCACTTAGAAGACCAGTGCTCAGAAAAGAGGATGAAACCACTCAGTTTTGTCATCCCAAAGGAGATCTCTGAGGAAAATCACCTTAACAAAAAGGATCTCCACTTTACCAGTCTTAGAAGGGTAATTAAGGTAGCCCACAGAAGCTACTGGTTTTGTAAGAAGAAGTGCTAAAAGTGAGTAACAGCTTGACCTAAGATCTCCACTGGGGCAACTGTCAGTTCTGCCATTACTATTCCAGGAAAAACTATTTTCACAGGGTTGGAAAAAATATAAGGGTATAAGAAGCCTTAGGCATAAATATAATATTGTAATGTGGAAATATCCTAGCATTCATTAACACCAAAACTACAAAATCATAGCATATATTGCTTTGTTGCACAGAAATCCACCATCAATATAAAATCCACTCAATATATAAAATGGGGTTTGAACATACTGCTGTATGAAGAAACCTAATAATGGAATATGTTTGCTACAAGTTTATATACCATGACCAATAGACAAGTGACACAAGAATGGAACTAATAAAAATGTGCCGCCAGTTTACTTCTTTTCCTCTCCTATTTTTGCCAGATTTTACCTGCATTTTATCTACTTGCAGAGCTGTACTGCAAATATTTTCTGTGTGAGTAATTGCAAATTGTCAGGATTTGCAGGCTAAGAAGTTTTGGCTAAGAGCTGTTGGCAGGGGTAGGCTTGGCTTTGGATCCCATGAGCTATACCATGCAGTCTTTTGTCTTAGTATATATCTTAAGCTCTGAGGCTTCCTCTTTTTTCAACAGATCTGCCTGTCCTGCTCTCTAACATTTGCTTCTCTAGCGTAAATACATCATGTGAGCACACACTGTGTTAGCCTGTGACTTTATGGAGCAGAAATCAGAAAGAGGGAGTTTTAAAAACAAAATCACCATGAAGTACTTACCATCTATTAGAGAGACACACATGGTGAACATTCCACTGTGTTCCAGTATGAGTGTTATATCTTGAAAACAATCACACTAATAGGAAGCCCTGTTAAAATATTTTCCCACCACACAACCCTCCAGCCGGAGACTGTTTCAGGCAATGGTTTCACTTTTTAGCAATTATATTCTTAGCAGTCCCATTGTTCTAAACTAGTCCCACAGATATCTAATTTTTAGTGGGATAACACACACTATTATAACATATCAGAATTTTTAACCAGAAAATTTCCCTCCAACTTTACAGACTTAAGGGCGCTGTGTCACCATATGTGGTTTCTTGCATATTTCTGACTACTGTATTCTAGAACTAAACAAACTTTGTCACACCAGCCCTATCCGTGACAGATTTTCACTGCCTGGGAGTGTTTATGGACAAGAAATAAGCAGTCTGTTTTAACTCATCAGAAAGTGAGCCTAATGAATAGGCTTAAAGCCTCATCTGTTTACTAGTATTTTATTATTTGTTAAATTTGTTAAACTGTCTTATGGTCAGTGCTATTCTCACCACTGTACTTAGCTAATGGCCTGTCAACATTTCCAGTAGAAACTCTTTTTGAGAAGTCAGTGGCTTAGCTGAAAATTTACAATAGTGGTGCCGACCTAGAATACTAGCTCCCAGATGCGGTTTGAATATTTTTATTAGAATTTTAATATGAATGCATGCATATGATTGCTAGTGAGGAATGTTAATGGTCTTATTTAAACCAGACAGTCATTGTACAAGTTTCAGCTCCCTATGATTTAGCTGGTGCACCTTGGGCTTCAGAAGTAACCTGCATTATTTCAGTTTCCACGTTCTTTGCAACAGTGAAGTACCTTAAATCAAAAAGGCAGGGTTGTGCTATCTGTTTGAAACTGGGTCCAAGTATGCTCACAAGGGCCATGAACACTGCAATGGGCTGGTTCAGACAGCACTGCCAAACTCGCAGCCATTGGGGACTTCCTGATGTTTGTCAGTCCTGTCCCAGTGTCATGCGGTGTGCAACATGAGCTGCTTCTTGCTAAGTGCAAACTCCAAAGTGGCGTCATGAGCCCTCTGGGGAACACAGACATCATCCTTTTTATTAAGGACCTGGCTGGGACCCATCACACATACTGCCCACTTCTTATTTAAGAAGAAATATGTCTGTGCTTTTTTCTTGCCTCTTCCCTTAAAAATTAAGTACCATCATCACTTCTGAATACTTTCCTCCAACTACCAAAACCAGAGCCAGCCAGGAAACTTCTTCAACTTTTATAGGCTCAGAAATATTTAGGAAAATAATGAACTGCAGCCACACTGGTCCAGTCTGACTGGTGGACTGTACAGGCCTATAACAGCACATTGATCGCAAAGCAGAGCCAGCTTATACTAGCAGGACCCTTTGACATCCCTTCCCCAGGTTAATCTGCACCCAGGTTAATCTGCATCATGAATTTTCAGTATGAACAAGTGGTTTTGAAACTACCGGTTTTCATGAAGCTGCAGGAAAAGCAGCTCTCTTAGGGATACCATGATTTTCTCCTCAAGCATGCCCCTGACACAATCCAAGCATGAGCTAATATAGATCCAGCAGAGGTTAACATAGCCCATGAAGGGTCTAGAAACCGTGTAAGAGGAGGGCTGAGGGAGCTGGATTTGTTTAGTTCTTCTCAAGAAGAGGAAGCTCGGGGGGGCCTTATTGCTCTCTACAACTCCCTGAAAGGAGTTGAGAGTTGGTTTTTATTGCTCTCTACAACTCCCTGAAAAGAGGTGAGGGTTGGTTTTTCCTGCGAGAGCACCAGAGGAAATTGCTTTAGACAGGGGAGGTTCATATTAGATATTAGAAAAGAAATATTCACTGTTAGGGTGTAAGGCACTAGAATAGGTTGCCCAGCTGGAGATGCTTTAGAGGTGTCTGGATCTGTCTCTGGTTGATGTGGTTTAGTGGTTTAGGGGTTACAATGGCAGTGCTGGGTTGACAGTTGGACTGGATGGTCTTAAAGGTTTCTTTCAACCTTGATGATTCTATGATTTTGGTCATTCTAAATATGTGGCTTTTGCTGATGTGAGGATTGCAAAATGAGTAGTTAATTTCATTCAGCTAGAAAAACTATGGATCAGTAAAACAGTGTTCCTATAAAGGTGCAGTGACACCTCAGCTTTTTTCTTTGGAAAACTGTAGCGTTAGTAAGGCCACTGCTTAATTTTATAATGTTTGAGCCCTGATTCTGGTTCCAAGATCAAAGAGATGACAAAAGCTTAGGCAGGAGTAAGGTAGCATCAGGTGATGTTAGAAATAAGAATCACATGTGCATTCTTCAGGTACTCCTTGTCACGTCAAATGAAAGGGATGACCCATGATGCTGGTTTGGAATTTACCTTTATCAAGACCTCTTTAAGTACCGGGTCTCATCTAGGCAGTGTGTCTCTACTATGGCACAGCCTTTTATCTTCACCATGACCCTATTTCCCCAGTGTAGATAGGAAGCAAATCATAGCTGAAAGCCAGACAGGGATGTAAGGAACATGGGTCTTGAAGCTGGAGGGATTCTCTCATGTTGCTCTCTGATTACATGATATACAGATGATTAAAATGTAGAAGCTGTTATACAGCCCAACAAAAAAAGTCTGTATTGGAAGGAAACTAAAGGAAATGAAAGAAAAAGAGGATCAGTTTAAACGGCTAACTGAATAAATATAAATATTGTATTTATAGAATAGAATAACTGCAGTTAGACCTTCAACTTTAGCTCTCAGAAGATGAGAGAAGTTGAAATGCTACATCATGCCAGGCTTGCTTGGACACCTTTGCTGTTTGGGACAGCCACAGAGGAGCAGCTGCATTCTTACCCTGAAAAGCAGGGCAGCCACATGCTCTCTGTGAGATGTTGTGCAATACTCTGACAGCAAACGTTGGGAGCCCATTCGAGTTATGGGCCCACATTTTGTCATCCTGGTTCACAGGCTATAAATAAACATGTAACTGATCCTTCTTCACAGAACAAACTAGATGCCTTCTGGTGTCAGCTTGAAGTTAGGAATTAGTTTCTCATTTTCTTTGCAAATACTCAAGACTACTTGACCAAATTCAGTTAGTAACGGAAATGCCATTTATTTCCTTACTAGGGAAATAATAAATGAATAATGGAGCTAAATAATGATTTCACAGGCTCTTTTACAATACATTTCTAATATTTATCTTTGCTTATTCATGAATTCAAGATGTTAATTCCTATTCAGTTGTGGCTTTTCAAATCTTAGTACTTTTTTGTTGTGCTTAACTTCATGCAAGGCATTTTCTTCAAGAGCATTGGACTTTGGCACAGTCTAAAGTAGTTGGAAACAGATCTCCTTCCAGGAACACAAGAGAAAATCCAGCTGGTTTAAGTGGAGACCACTGGTGGTACGCTTCATGTTGTTGATGTCCAGTGATATTTAGTGATGTTCAGAGTAAAGAGAAGTACTAAATACCTACTGCATGTAGTAGGAAAAAGAATTAGGAAGAGCAAATGTGTAAAATTTAAATGCACTGAAGTTGAAACCCATGTATTTTTATATGTAAAGGATGTTTGTCCTTGGAACAAATTCCCTGAGGAAATAAAACCTGCACCATGTCTTTGCATCTTTCTAAACAAGTGTCAATGCTATAGTGAAAAGCATTATTTTGCTCATGAATTACACCTATATGTAATTCCATAATTAGGATATGTATATTCTTTTGGGGTCATCATCCATCATTTTCCCTTCTAGATTTAAAATCTATAAATCTTGCACATTTGTGATAACATGGATGATAATAACAAAAATAATTTGATGTTTTAGTGAATGGTTAGATTCCTGTGAGAACAAAATATTTAATACTACTGAGGGGTTTGGTTTTGTTTCATTTTATTTGAGGCACACTTTTATCTCATTAAACTTGTTTAGTAAAAGAAAAAGGGTGCCTTTTTAATGCTTTTATGTTAGTTACGCAACTAGCATTTCTCCACAACTTTCTGAGTAGGCTGGGCATAATTTAGATTGAAGCAATAATTAATTACTCAGTGTAGAATATACCAAGCAGACTCTTTCTATAGAGGAGAGAAGGTCATACATCTGGATTTGTACCACAAGGATTTTGAACATTCAGTGCAAGCACAGTGAAGTACTGGTGGGAGTTGCAATGTAAAGTGAAGTTCTGGGCCCCCAGAGCTCTGAACAAGCAAGGAATATTCTAAAGAAGATTTCCATGTCAGATCTGAAGATCAGTCACCAACACAATGCTTCTCAGGGGACAAAGCACACATAAAATAGGTATAAAATGGAGTGTTCTCCTCCCTTTACAAGAATACTGGGAGCCTTGTTTCAGGGTATGTGAGAATTTAGTTGTAAGCTTTGAGCAGAATCCACTCCATGCCTTAACAACAACCCTGTTAACCAGCATTATTGCTGCTCTTTCTGTTATAGTGAACAATTACAGCAGGTCTGGAAAGAAAAGTAAGGGAAAACAAACAATCAAGTTTATCAGTCTGTTTTATTTTATCTATTTCAGTATAATTGCTACTACAATGTACATACTCTGAGCAGTATATAAAATGTTTTAATGACCAGGACAGGGAGTTACTAGCTAAAGGACAATTAAGTGGTTACCTGCTAAGTTGCCTGTTACACATTTACATCTGGAGGGAAATTGTACTCTAAAGGCAAGCCTGCAAAGGGCTCCTTGGCAGCACAGGGTGGTGCTCTGCCTAATCTCAAGCATCCTCAGGCCAAAGCATAAAAAGAAACTTTGGCCTTGTAATTCTTTCCATGGCAGTGCCTGCCTGCCTGAGGGCCTGGAGGAATGCGCAGCAGGTGGCACAATGAGCAGGGACCATGATGTGTGGTTGGTGTCAGGACTTTCCAGGGCTCAGTGCTTTACCCTGGCTGCAGGGCAGCAGGATTGGTGGTGTCCCCTCCTGGAGTGAGGTACCTGGAAAAGGTTATCTTCTTTCTTTTTCTGACAAGCAAGGATTAGTTGTTTAATCCTTTCTGAAGATTTCATAGGAGGAGTTGATGGTACTCCTTATGTTTCAGGAATTCCCCAATCTGGAAATATGTGGGAAAGTGCAAGAAACAGGATATTTGCCCTCAGAGCTGTGCTTGTGCAGCTGTGCCTCTTTTTTACATCTGTCACTGCTCAGGTGCCCCCAAAGGCTTTGCACAGTCATGTTCAGAGGCTGTGTGCAGCAGAATCTGCTGCAGGCTTGACAAAACACATATGCAGAGATCCACAATGTCTGATGTTTAGCATGCCAGAAGCTTCTCAGATATTTCAGAATGTGCATTAATCTTTGTGCAGTGCAGTAGTTTGAGGCTGAAATCAAAGTACAACAGAGTGAAGTGACAGTCCTGATGGAGCATTTACACTGAGTGGACAGCTGTGAAGACGAAGAAGAGAAGAGGACAAGTACGTAGAAGTTGATGCCAAAGTATCTCTGTGAAACTTCCCTATCTTGCTCCATAATCTAGTACACACTGTAAAAATTATATGTGGAATAAAGTGGAATATCTAAAGAGACATTTCAATAAGTACAGTCTTAGAGCTGATAACTATCATGCATCTTATTCCTTCTTTATCTTGTCTGAAGCCACCTAATGGCTTCAGTACTTCCCACTCTGGGTTCAGTATTTTCTTTTTCAGCCTCAAGAAGATGTTACAACAGCCCATCTAGAGGCTGGGAGAGAAAAATAAATATTTTAATATACTGGCCTAAATAAAGGAAAAGTTTGAGTACAATCAGACATGTTGGCAGACCACCTGAGATAAGAAAGGAAACCTTGATTTCCAGTATTACTACTAGTAATGGCTTCATTTGAAAGCCTGGAGTTGTGTTAAGAGGAGGCAATTCATATTCCAGGGCAAACAGTAGCCTTGTGTATGCAATAGGCAGATAAAGGATAGAACCAAAGTTGCATAGATATTGTAACCACTGCTAATCTCTTTGGTGGTCATAGTTTTGCTGGGCTTGAATATTTAATGCTATTAAAGAACGGCCTACCAGAGCAAATCTCATTTGAGAACCCAGTGAGGCTGTGACTAATTTGCAAATCCCATCGAGCGTCATGAATGAGAAAAATAGCAACCTGCTCAGTCCTGTAAAAGAGGTTCCTGGGCATATCCAACAGCAGATTTTTGGCTGTTTAGAAGTTTTTAAATAAAACAACCAAATAGAATTGGCCAAAAACTGAGAAGGAGGTTAAAAATCTCCTTGACAGGTTCTTCATGACTGTAGCTCTGAAGTGGATCCATGACATCACCTATGAATTTCTCACATCTATGCATAGACCTGAAAGCTGGGCATGTTTAGATCTGAGTTTTTCACTGAATAAAAATGGTAAGTTTGAAGCTTCCATACCCATTCCAAATAAAATTAGGAGAGTTTTTGAATGCATTAATTCTGTTTAGCAAATATTTAACCAGGCTTACTAGTTCTGGGCATTGAAAAATCTGAGTTCAAACCAAATCACAAAGTTCCTTCAGAAACCCCAACAAGTAATGGGATCCATTACCTGTTTGTTTTTGAGGGTGTTTTTTCCTCAGCATTCAGTATCTATTTAGTTTACACCAGAAAATTCTTGGTGAAGAAAGCAAAGATGAAAACTCACATGTTTATTTTAAAAAATTAAAATAATCCTTTCAAATGTGCATGATATTAGGGCTTAGGTTCCTGGAAGAACTGTTTGAATACAATACAAATAGGAAAGCAGAACTATTTTTTGTGTCCTAAAGGTTAACTCTTTTTCAAGGGAAAAAAAAAGGATGCTATGAAAGCAGGTAGGATTGGTATTGCTGTCCTGGGGGAATGGAATTGGTATTGCTGTGCTGATGCCAGTGATGGAAGAAGTGCCCCTGGATCAGACAAGAAAGTAGGCATAGCTTTTCTCTCTTTCCTGTACTCTGAGGCAGCCAAACTCTCTGTTTTCACAGGCAGGGGATTGCACAGAACTGCCTGTCTTGACTTCCTTAACCAAGTGTCATCTCAGGCTAGGAATCCATACCCTAGGAAGTTCCTTGAGTGCTTCCCTACTTATACTGGGGCTTTGCAGTATCCCAAATCAGCCAAAACCTGCAAGGTACAAGCTGGCCTTGAGTGTTGTACTCCAAATAGCACACAACAGTGTTCTTTCAGAAGGGACATCCTCCCTTCTGTAACTCTGTGTCATTCCTTCTGCTATTAATGGGAGCTGCTAAAGAGGGAGGATAAATCTCAGAAAACAGTGACCACAGCGTGACGCATGTCCTTACTTAAGCAGTCAGGCAAATGCACTCTGCTTTTTCTCTCTTCAAGGGCCACAGAACAGCTGAGGGATGTTATTATTTCCCAGGGCAATCAGAAGTGAATCCAAAGGTCCGAAATATATTTTCTTTTCACTCTTTACTTCTTTCACTCCAGTGAATTTTTAGTTCAATGTCTCTAAAATACAGAAAGGAAAAGTACTCCTGCTATTCTTGCTATTACAAATTGCCAGTGATGTGAAGTTGAAGTGTAAGCTGGAAGTCATAAGCATCATGAATTTTCACCCGTCATAAAAGAACACAGTGTTTTTTAAGTTTCAGGGAACAGATGAGAAATTTTCAAAACTTTGTGTTTTTTATCCCACAGGGAGATATTCAGGGGAATGGAAACTCTCAATTGGAACAGCAGTTCAGTACAATATTTTGGGGATCTCTTGGGTCCAAAACTTGATTTCCTAATCAAAATTAGAGAGAAAGTGAAGGATATGGTGAAAAGAGAGAGGGTATGATGAATAGAAACCCCAAAATAGCAAAAAGCAACTGAATCAGAGACAGAGAAAGTAGTTGTCTAAAGAGTCAGCAAAAGTTAGTGTTTACTTTGACAAAAATAAAAATGGTTCCTCCTGGATAAACCTGTAATTGTCTCTTTTAAGCATCTTAAGCATCCAAAACTGCAATGACAAGTCATTTTTGATTGTCTTTTCCTTTACATAATGTTATGAATAGAGTTTCAGAGAATCTTGAATTCATGACAAGAACATTAATGAAAACTTTACAAGTTTCATGTAAAGTTTCACTTGTTCTTGTTTCCTGCCCTACTTTATGTGGCAGGTGTTTAATTTTTGAATTAAAAATTTATTGCAGCTTGATAGTCTGCAGTATGGAATTTTTTCCAATATTAAATCCAAATATTTCCTATAAAAAAAAAAAAGCAAAGTGAGCCTTATCAGACACCAGGATGGTCATAATTATGATTGTCAGGATCCTCAAAATTAATTACAATTTCAAGCTGTGACAGAGCCTAAAATAGCAAGAGCTGCTGGTGATCCAAAAATCACTCACAGCATGTCCAAGCTAGTATTTGGCAGAGAGCATATGCAACTTAAAAAAAGAACATAACCCTTTAGGCCCATGCAAGCAATTAAGCTTTTTGTGGAAATGTCAGGCCATAAGTATGAAAAGACCTTTCAATTGTTTATGCACAACTTTCCTCTAATTAGTGAGAACTGATTTTAATTTTTGCCCCTTCGTTTTTCAAATAAGACCAGATGGGCTTAAGTTTGGAGGGCAGCTGTTCTGTTCAAAACAAAATAAAGAAAAAAAGGGAGATGATTCTTGCCAAGTCAGACTCCATGATTCTTACAGTGAGGGGGTACAAGTAAATGCCAATCAGCTTAGCAGCATTGAGAGATACGTAAGGAACTTAGCCTGAGAGCCCTGCTGACGACGTAAAACAAGAAGACATTTCCAGAAGTGTCTGTCAAACAAAGTATAAAAATAATCAGAGGCTGTTGGCACAAGTTACTGTGACTCTAGCTGATGTTCAAGTGGATGAAATTTAACAGCACTTTGATAACTTTAATTTCATTCTTGCAGTGCTTCTTGCTAATGTTCTAAATGCAGTGTTCAGTGAGGTAAAAATAAACTGTATGACCATGTTTTTTCAGAGCCACCTTAAAAACTAATGAGACTGATTCTTCTTTCATTGTAAAAGCTGTTAATCCCTGCTGTCCTATTAACCTGTGCTTTCTCTGCCACTGTCCACAGCTCTTTCATATGGAAGACAGTGACTTAGTCCTCCTCTGTCTCCATCCAGTTTTCCTGCACCTCTGAGCCTGAAACAACACACTTTAAGTCTTGAGAGTGATGACCCTCACACTGAATAACTACAAAATAGGCCAGTAGAATGCAGAGCAAATGTCACCTACTGAGTAGGCAAAACCACACATGTTGCTCCTGGAATATTGCCTTGGCTTGAATTCTCTAGAAGAATGCTAAGCCAGTCTCCTGACTTTCTAGGCTTCAATATGTAAATTGAGATCAGTATTTATCCAAGCATTGGAGAATGAGGAGCTTGCACTAAATGATATTTGTTTAAAATCCTTAGGTAAGAGACTAATTCTATAAATGCTATGATATTGAGAATCCATTTATAAGAGGAAATACATAACACAATGTCTGTCAAAAATCTTTATGCAGTTCTGCTAAAAAAGAGCCAAAATGTAGGATCTCATTTACATTTTTTGGTGATTTATCATCAAAAGTTATTGTGTTATTTGGAGTTCTTTCTAGAATTCAGACTAGTTAATTTGTTCATTTCCCCTCTATTTTCCCTTACATCTGTGGCAGGTCTTACCTGTTTGAGTTAAAAGCTTTTTGCAGCAAGGACTATTGCAATGTGCCTGTGGTACCTAATGAGTTAATCATATTTTGGCCTTGTTGGCTCTGCCTTAACACATAGTGCTAAAAATTAATCAATTTAGTGCTTAGATTTACAACTGCAGTTTGTTGGAAAGTTAGAGTCCAGGAGACAACTGATATCCTCTTGCACTGGCAGAGCCTGCAGAAAAGTGTTCCTCTCAGTAGGTCAAAGCAAGGAAAAAAATAGTGAGGGAATGTGTGTGGTGGCAGTGCTCCTGCAATACAAAGCTGAGACAGAAGCATACATCTCCATGAAACAAGTAATAAATGAGCGCTAAGAATATCAAATAGATCCTCTTTGCTCCATGTGCTGATAGCAGTCATTTGAACACAGCCTCTAAGTGTTACCTTTTTCTTCAACTCCCACTGAATTTTGTTCCTTGTTCTGATTTCTTTCTCTCACCTGGTGTACCTTTATTTTTTATATATGAGAAAGCTGAATAATAAAAGCAATCCAGGACACATACATCAATATTTTGCTGATGACACAAAAGGAGGGAAACACTGAGTTTTTGTTCATATCACTACTAAAACTGCAAAAAGATGGGATCATTAGGATTCTCCCTATAACTTGGCAGCTGGGGATGGATTATACTTCAAGGCATCTTATGAGACTGGAGTGTCAGGATGATGAACCCTTTAGTCCTGTGACAAGTAAACACAACAATATTCAGCACTCATATTGGCACAGAGGATGACTTGATCTCAGAGGTTATTAATTTGCCCTAAAAATCCAAGGAAATACAAGTTCATAACAGTGATAAGAAGCTGGCCAGTTGAAAAAGTAAACTGGTTGTTGTCTTGAATGAAAGAATTGATGGCAGGGCTGTGTTTGATATACCACAGCCAGTGCAATATCATAGAGTAAAAGCATGACTTGTTCTTGTGGCAGATATGGCTGTGAGTGCTGTCTGGAGACTCTCTTCATTCATGCTTACATTTAAAGTATAGGAGGCAGTAGCACAAGCTGGGATCCGTTCTGCCAACTTCATCGCTGGGAGTTTGGATCTGTTCTGGAAAACATGTCTCAAAATTCTTGGCAAGGTGTTAAAGCACTGGCTGTGGAGCATCTTCACTCTGCCTGGTAAGGGTCAAATCTAGGGATGAAAGAGAGTATTCAGTCTGCCTTCCTTCTTGGCTTGTCTGCAGAGCCTTCAAAGGAAGGGTGCACAAACAAAAGTCCATTTCACATGTATTGCTGAGAAACAACTGGATGGCAATGACTTCCACTCCTTCACACCAGTCCAGCCTGAGTCTGACACAGCAAGCCCAAAACAGAAACCTCTGTATCTCATTACCAAAACTCTGAACCATCCAACTCATTTGACTTCTCATTGTATAGACTATAAATAACTTGATTCCAGACATTGCCAGGTGGTGCAACAGAGCAAAGGCCACCACAGAGGAGCGTGTGCTTGAATCAAGGCCTGTATGTATGTGAAAGTTTGCTTTCAATTTGTATGTCCGGTGGTTTACATTGGAGGTCACCTGCCAGAGGTGGTAGTTTGCTGTCTTTTCAATGGATGTTGGCTGTTTTTTGACTAGGGAACTGTGTTTCCCTCAGGCTTCAGAGGGAAAATATGGTACACCATCCCCAGGATTAGGAAAGCCAGAGGGCTAAGTAATAGCATACAAATGCCAAGGAGCTGACTTTGATGTAGTGGTTAAGGCTCCACAGGAATTCCAAGGCCAAATCCCATGGATCCTGCTGCTGGCACGCAGAGGAAGCTTTCCCTCTGGCTTCCTCGCTGCTCTCAACCTCTTTTGCAGAAGCAACACGGGGCAGCAAGGTTGTGGGGCTGCCCTTGGCTCCTGGCCAGCACCTGCATACTGAGCCCTGGGCAGGAGGTGACCAACAGCAAAAGGCTGCCTAAAGCTGCTCCCAGGAGAGCTAACATATTCCTCACCGTGAGCTCTCACTCCCAGGAGAGCAGTGGTGTCACTGCTTAGTGCATTTGTCCATCATCTTCTCACTAGCAGCCTCCACATTCAGCATGTCCTGTGCTCCTGCTATGGCAGCTGCGCCAGTTGATCTACTTTGCCTTGCTCATTACCTTGTCTGTAGTTATGTCTAAGGCAATGGATGCTGGTGGGTGGGATAGCTCCCAAAGCCATCTTTCCTATTTACAAGACCTGCAATCTTTCCAAGGCACTTTTCTTTGCAATTTCTTTCATAGCAAGCTTACATCAAATTTGCCGTTGGGGGTTTCGATATTCTGTGCTATCAGTGTGCAACAGAATGGCTTAGGAGACTGCTTTCTTTGTTGTAATCAAGAAGAATTAAATTTTATTTTGTATTATATTCATACAGCAATGGAAACAAATGTTGTGGTACTGGTTTGGATCATTTACCTGAAAAACACATCATTCCTATGGGAGCTACCTAGGTGCCCAATAAAGACAGAGGGATTCAGGTACCCAGTTGGTAATGGCTAAATTATACCAATGGTCAACAGTGTGTCTGCCTTCTGTACCAGTAGTAAAGTACCTAGAGGACATGACTAAGATTAGATGATGAGAAAAAAATCATACAGACAATTAATACAGATGCACCTAAAGTATTGCAGTATTAGCAGAACAAGTCTTGCTCAGGAAGGCTTCTAACAATTACGAACAATTCTTTAGAAAAGAGCCACAGTTTACATGTGCAGTCAGTTGCTTTCTAATTGCTACAGCAGGCTACCACTGGGAAGAACAAAGGAAATATTTAGCACATCGTAAATTCTTCTGCAGCCCTGCCGAGTGGCTGGAGTTCAGATTACAAGTTTATAACCAACATTTGAGAGCAATTTCTCCTCCACTTTGAGAAAGTGGGTGGGGAAGCTGTTCGACACTTTCTTCAAATGCCTGAAGTAATGTGTGCCTGAAAGAAATGCGGGTTCAAAATTCTCTTCCACTTGTCTTTTGATTCAGGCTTGTAATATACTGTTATATATTTAAATGCTAAAAAGAACCCCTTTGCTAAAAACCAGATGAATTTGCCATTGTTGTTCCTGTTGCTATAACTATTATCTTCCAACTTTAGTGCTATTGTGGGTGATTTGCTGGAATCTTGCTGATCAGTATTTGCTCCCTTAAACGCTTGGAGTCTTGCAAATGGTGCAGGGGGATGTGTGCTGGTAACTGGAGAGGAGGTATTAGACTCCTCGAGTCGGTACTTAATCATGTCCATGTCTTGTGAATGAGGTGTTGAGGCTCTGACAATTGTAAAGATTTCATGATCTAGCAGAAAATAAGCTGGTGCCGCGGCCAAGACAACACCCCCTTTCATTTGAATGCTAGGTGAATTCAGATGTTGCTTAAGTTTCTCCTGGCTTCGTGGGGATAGAATATTCTCCATTTAATATTAATAAAGAGAAATATTACTGTCTACTCAGCAGCTGCCCGTAACGTAGAAGAGGTGTAAGCAAGGGAATCTGCTGTGTTACTCAGTTTGGAGGAGTTTCAGTGTTAACCCACTTCAGTTCAGTTTTCTGAACTTCTCTTTAAAGAAAAAATTGTCTTAGAATTTATGTTAGATGTTTGTCTACATAATCTACTTTGATATGCTAGCTTTTTTTTTTTTTTTTGGTGGGGTTAGTCAATAATGCAGTATGTCAGCCAGCATTACAACCCATGCATATTTGCTTCCTGCCTCCCCAGTTGATTTAAAAATGCAGCACACTTGGAGCTGAAAAATTCAGACACCCACATGTCTGTAGTCAAATTAGAAAAGAAAATTTAAAAAATGAGGGATTAAGTGCAGCACTCGAAAAAGACTTTTTAGTGTACAGGTAGTATATTTACACGTAATGTAATTTTACATTGCTGGCCTGACAAAAAGTTCAGTAAACATTCCTGTATTCTATCTTACAATTTCATGGTGATACATCAGAGACACTGTCAGGATGTCATTGAAAGCAGAAAACCACAAAAAAACAAAGCAAAAAAAAACTTCATTGGAAGTCCTCCACCAACCTCTAAGTACATAACTCTGAAATTATACTGTATTTATGAAGCCCACTCTCAGTCACAACTTTCTGGGGATGTATTCCTGTGTGAATGAGAGCAGTTGACAGTCTAATCACACTCAATTCTATAGAAGATACAGAAAAAGAAATAAAAGCCACTGGTTTAGTATGGTCTGGCACTATTACTGTTACTCCATGACAATTAAGTAAAATTAGGTAAACTTTTAAAAATAGTTTAGTGGCAGGAGATACAGCAAAGTTGGTGTCATTAAAGAAAAAATCCCAGTGCTTGGCCATTATGGGGAGACTTAAAAGCTTGAAGCAGCAATACGATGGAATGGCTGAGGTGCTCTGTGGAAGTCTGTTTCTATTTATGTCTTTCTATCATCAGCTTTGCACTCTCCACCCCCACACACATTACTTCTCTTCCACTGAATAAATAGAATATTTCCCCATGAATAACAATCTTCTTTCACTAACCTAAAAGTGCCACACAATGCCTTCACACCTGCAGCATTTACAAACTGCAGGTCCTTTGGGCATGAAAGGAACTTAATAAGCACTTCACAGCTGAGATGGCTGCAGGTTGGAAGCAAAATGTTTGGTGAAACCTGAATTTTATCATTGCAAACCATGTAATTTTGGCAGCCTTTTGCTCCTACAGCCCATGGTCACAGCAAAACTATTTCCGTGACAGTAAAGCTATCTAGAGGGCATATTGTAAATGCATTTACTTTTATATTTTGTTGCCAGTTTGGTAATCCCTGTTTAAAAGAAATTGCGGAAGTGATTTTAAAGGTTAAAGAAATATGCAGACTACAGGACTGGACATGGAGGGGCTGCCCCCACCTTCTGCTGTTAAATGAAATGACAGATGGGTGAGACCTTATATCATGAACATAAATGGTACTTCAACAATTGATGTTATTGCCACTCTTTTTTCCATTCATGCTTTATCAGAACTTTTTTCTCTCCTTTCCTGTCTCTCCTCACTATTTACTTGTTTTGAAGTACTTGAGTCTCCAGTGGGAGACCTAAGCCTGCGAGCACTTGATGTATGCGGAATAATGGGGTTTTACTATGTGTTAACATTATGGTATCTACTTGCCTGAGTAAGGCAAGCAAGTTCAGCCTGTGCTGATGACCTGCTTTTGCTGGTCTTGTCTGTTCTAGCATTTCTACCTGAATTTAATGTAAAGCAAAGTGTGAGTCTCATGGCTCCTTTTATTACTTTCAAGGGGTAACACAGGACAGCAGCAGAGCCACTCAAAGACTCTGAGATATCTTGGTTTCATCTTCTCAGATGACCCTAAATTTCTTCTTAGTCTATTCCAGGTTTTGTAGCTGTGGCCATGTTTTGCAGCGTTGTAAGGTGTATGGGTGAGGGGCAGGGAGCCTTAGAGAGGAAAATATGGGTCTGGATTAAGAGATGTTAATCACTCTTGAGGGCTCTGTGTCTGTGTTGATCATCTCTCATTAGACAGAAATTGATGCCCAACAGATTAAAACTGAACAGGGAAAATGTGCAAATAACAAGGGTGGCTCTTCAAGTGTGTGAATGTATGCAGGGGCACACAAAATGGATAATACATATAATAAGTAATTGATAGAATAGATATCCTTAAGCGTTTGGATTTATATCCACAGCCACACAATATTTAAGTCTGCGTAAAATGTACATTTCTTTTGGAAAATAATTGTGTACTTGTGCTTTCTGGCACACTCTGCTAGGTAACTCTTGTGGGCACCAGCAGCCCTGGAGCTTTTCCTCTGAGGAGATGTGGTGCAACGCCAGTATGAGACATAAACCAGTCAATTTATGCAAAGAGATGAAGCACAGCTCCAAGAGTTGCAAAAGTTGTGCAGGAAGAGAGTTTATCTCCTCTGGGCTCTAGCAGAGCTTGCAAAGGTACATGTGCTGATGAGAGTCTGGGAAAGTCTTGCAGCTGGTTAGTGCATCAGATGTTTTCATGTCACACGGGACTTTCTGAAGCCCTGGATCTTAAGTGATCATGTAACTTTCAGAAGCTTGAAGTCACCATTGTCTGCATGTCAGCTCACTTTTGCTGTTGCCATTGCTCCAAAACAAAGCTCATATTAAATGCTTTGAGTCTTGGCATAACACAGATCCCCCAAACCACATTTATCCCATGACCAGTGATGAGTGTGCAGTTCTATTGTTAGAAGCAAACCACTTCAAAACACCAAAACATATGTTTTACACATATTTTCAACCATTTTCTTTGTGAACAGCAAAATATTTTTTAAACTTTTTTTTCCAAAGTTTTTAAGATCTCCACAGCATGATCTTGGTTGGTTTTTCTCTTAGACATGAGTATCTTTTAGACAAGTAAGTGTGTTTTGACATTAGTTCTTTTTCTTGCCAGGCCTAGAAGTTCTGGGTGCAATGTGCTCCCTGAATTAGTTATGATGTCACTAACACCTAAAACCAGGCATTTTTCTGTCCTGATTTAGGTGTTAATGACATCATCATTTGCTACAGTGGAAACAAACACCTAAAATTTAAGCCTGGGTATGTAAATGGAGGAGTAGCTGGTTTTTGAAATGTTTTGCTTTAAAATGTAGTATTTAGTCTAGACATAGATTCTGTTAATGATTTGGGATCACAAATGTTCCATGTACAGGAGAATTGCTGCTAACCTTTAAGAGAAAAGAAAAAATATTTGAGGTTATAAAATGTTTTTACATACCTGAAAACAAGAACTGCTTCTCAAATAAATAGGAGCATAGTTAACTGACTCATAGGGCAGAGTAATCTGATCTGCTTTATTAAACTTTATCAGGGAAATATGAATCAAAATCACCTGAAAATCTTTAAAATTTTAACTGTGACCTCTGAAACAAATGGAGTTATGGCAAGAGAAAAAGCATGAAAAAAGACTAATTGGGTTCTATGCCAAAAAAGTTATGTTTCCAAAATGCTCAGGTAAAGTTTAACCCAATCTTCCACTTGATCTGTGTTACCACAGTAGCTTTGGAAATATCTTACACTAATTTTAAAATGCATCATATTAACAATGATGCAACCTGTCAAATTTGTGCAGAAAAGTAAAGCTATGTGTTTGCATAGTTTTTAACAGATTTTTTAACAAAAATACTTCCGTCATTTTGAGTTCATGTGTGTGCTAGGCACAATCCAGTACTGATCCCAATAAAAATCCCAAAACAACTAGATGATGCCAGTTCAAGGGAAGACCATCTCTGCAGCACTTGTTGCCAAAGGAGCAAGTAGCCCATCAGGATTCTAGAATGGAAAAGCAGCTGGTTTCATCAGGGAAAGCAAAACTGCAGGCCCCAAACACTATTCCTTCTCAGATGACCTAAATAGGATTATGGTGGTTTAACTGCAAAAATCTGGGCTTTCATTTCATGTGACAGGGCTATTATGTCTACTTTGATCACAGATTTCTAAAAGTGTTTTTAAGGAGATTAAAGGCAATTCCATAATTTACAGTAGAACACACAGTGAGCTGGGTACTGTCCTCACATGGATGCTGCTTTTGCCTATCTCTTGGTTACTCTGCTGAGTCTGCTAACTTATCCAAGATGAGTTTAATGTAATATACATACACAAACCTCTCTCAGGATAGAAGCCAGCAACCTGATGTATAAAGAGTCAGGAAGTGGTAAACAGGAGTTAAAATCCTCTGAGATATAGCCAGGAAGTGAACCTTGGTCACACATCTCTTTGGTCAGAGCTCAGACCACAGTATTACAGTATTAAGGGAGCATAAGAGTGGTTGGAATCCTCCCCCAGCTATTCTAAAGAACTTCAGAAAGTGCTACTATGTTTTATGGTTACTGCTCCTTACTGCCGTGTTTCAGGGGTGACTTTGTGCAATGTATTTTAATGAGCCCCTCAAGGAATTTAGCAGAGTTCCTGGATGCCAGGCAGGCTGAAGTGTGAAGGTGGAAGTGAGCAGCTTAGCTTTGTTTACTAAAAATGAGACATTTTCTGCTTTTAGACAGAACAGTTTTCAAGTTGCTAAAGCATCTTTCAAGTTGCCAGCTATGATGCCTCAAGGAGTAACTCAGGGAGTTTTCAGTACCCCATCATTGTATGCAGCTCTCTGCATTTTTGCCTAAGTCTCTGTTTAAGTCTCCAATCCATTATGTGGGTAAGCACAGATTGAGAAAACGCCACTGGTTGAACATAAACCTCTTTTTAGTAGTGCTTATTTTACCTTGGTGCAAAGTGACACCTACTGTCCCTCTACATTTGTATTATTATCTGGAATTTATTTGTAATGGGTTTGTTGTTTTGTCTAACAGTAGAGCCTAAAATTGTGCAGAAACATCTTGAAAATAAAAAATAAAGACAAGACCATCTCAAAAACATCTGTGTACATTAGCCATTAGTATTACTATTGTTCTTGGATATCCTCACAGCAACTGCATGCCTTAAAGGTTCTGGAAATTGATTGATTGTTCCCAAACTACTACATAGTTTTAGTTGATTAACCACATATATTTTTTTGCCAATATGTCTGGCTACCTTTTAGAAGTTACTGCATTGCTGGCCATATTACAGAAGCAGATTTTTTAGGGATTGGAATCAGATTTGGCAGTAAAGGGTTCAGTTGCAAATTCATAGGTGATCTTAAAATTTCATTTGACATAACAGAAAACTCTTTGCAATGGAAAAATAAGAGCCTGGATTCTATTTAAAATGACATCTCAACTTGCAATTTTTTTTTGTAAGCTTTAGCATAATCTCTTTCAGGGACAGTGCTTACTGAAATTTTTGGTATTTTTCCTGATCATTTGAGATCATCTTCCTAGGAACAATGTAACATTCTGTCTTTTGAAAAAAAAAAATCTGTTAAAAACATCTTCTTATTAAAGGGTCTTTTGTCCTTTTCTTTGGCTTTTTCAGTTTTTAACGAGTTGTTTATGTATCTCAATGGTTTGAAAAGACAGACGTATTTTATGTAATCTTCCATGTAAACTTTTTTCATTTTACTTATAAACTACTTTACCATATTTTAAGATGCAGTTATGCTTTCATGGAAAAGTCATGAAAAAAAAAATGTGAGCAGTCCTTTGTTGCCCACCATGAACTTCCAGATAAAGTGTGTATAAATTGCAGTAAGTAATAAAATCCCAACTTATAAATAAGCCACAATTTTATTGTAGAAATAGCAATTAAAACTGTGTTGTTCTGTTTTATTTTTACTCTAGGACTGTAATATATGAGTTTCATTTGGGTAACAGTTAAATAGTTAACAGCGCGCTCTCTGTTTTGCTCCAGGGGCAGCTCTGTGTCTGAAGCTGGAGACCTCAGACTGCCCAGAGATACGATGATGATGAACGGCCTCCTTGTAGGGAAGGGCTTCCAGAGCCTACCAGGAACGGCTGCAGCCCAGGCACTGCAAACTTGTAAGGAACAATGAAAGACAGAGATGCCAAAACTGTCAACCTGGTAACAGATTAAATAATTTAGGCCAGATGCCAGGCCGTAGATCATGGATTTCTTCTTCCTGAAGCAGAGCTTGACCAAAATGGTGCCCCATGTTTTCATCTTTGTAAGTCTTTCCTCAATTTACCATCAGATATGCTTTTAACTCTTACAGTTCTGACGTGGTGTGCATGGTGTGGGCACAGAGCCTTAACTGCATTTGGAGCCTTAGTCTGAAAGCAAACAAAAGACAAAACCATTGGTTTGGTGGTTTGAACAGATGTGAAAATGTGTGCTTCGTCTGTTGATTTGGAGCACCAATAAATTTGACAGCTGTTTGATCTGTGGCAGAGATCCCAAATGTGACTTGAAAATCACCAGTGTTACTTGGCATTTCTTCTCTGAAACAAGCATTTCATACCAGAGAAGGATCTGTGCTGTTTTGACTTGAAATGGAAGTGGAATCCATAAATATCCTAAGTATATGCTTAAAAAACTCCATGTATACCTACTCCTGGTTGGGAAAAATCAAAGTCTGGTGTCTGTAAAGCTCCCAAAGCAAAACACAGAGCAAACCAAGGAATACAACGTTGTTGTTTGTATTCTCCCTGGTGGCTGTGGTTAGAGGTTGTGAGTTGTTTCCAATTTTGCTGACTCTTCCTCTGTGCAAATCCTGCTCTATCTGCATTATTTTTTTTTTTTTCAATTGGAAGTAGTGAAATCAATCAGCCATAACTGACAGGATTCTGTCTGTATTGGGCTCAGTTTTGATTTCATCATCATCCTCTAGGCCTGGATGGGAAGGGAAGGGAAGGGAAGGGAAGGGAAGGGAAGGGAAGGGAAGGGAAGGGAAGGGAAGGGAAGGGAAGGGAAGGGAAGGGAAGGGAAGGGAAGGGAAGGGAAGGGAAGGGAAGGGAAGGGAAGGGAAGGGAAGGGAAGGGAAGGGAAGGGAAGGGAAGGGAAGGGAAGGGAAGGGAAGGGAAGGGAAGGGAAGGGAAGGGAAGGGACGGAGCAGTTTCAATTATCTAATTAGGGGCTTAATTTATCCTAGTGTTATTTTTATTTAATTTAAGCTCATATAATTTGCTGGAAACTCTTCACAATTATCCCACTGTGTTGATTTCAATACAGTCGTATGAAAGGGCTGAATTTTGTACAGTACTCTATAGTATCCAGTACACAAAAGCAGAACAAATCTGAAAACAACAATTTATAGAAGCATTCTTCTTTATTTAGCAAAATTGTTTTCAGTTAGAACAACTCTCTTCTGGTTATGCTTTTTGGAAGTAATTCTAAATTTTTAAACCATCACCTAGCCATAAGGAAACTGTTGAGAAAAAGAGCCAGGCAATGGACTATACTATAGAGAGATAAATTCTAAAATACCCATCACATTAAAAGTATCTAATGAAAACATCACATAATATGCAGTCAAAAGATCTCTTCAATTCTCTGGCACATGAATTAAAAGATATATTGGTATGCTATAAAATGCTACATTAAATACCTTGCACGGTTCTGTTCTTTAAACACATAAAGATATTTTATAGTTCAAAGCATTCTGACTACATAGGACATTTCAAATAGATACTATTAAGTTAGCAAAGTGCTATTGTTTTAATGTGCACTTACTTCACATTAAAACTTTTTTTTGTTGAGATGCAAAGATGAGATTCTGCTTTTGACTCTTCAATTTTTCCATGTTCCATTACTGTAGCTTAAGAAGAAGGTCTTAGTTTTCTGTGTTCTAGTGATAATGAAAACTGCTTATGAAATTTCAAGTAAAATAAAATAAAACATAGCAGTTGTGGTCTTTTCTTTATTTCTACTGTAATTGTGAGAAACGGACAAATTTAATAAAAGCAGTTCTGCAGAAAAGCAGTTTGCAGCTTCATGATGAAATTTTCAGTTTTCTTCACTATAGTTTAAAGTTCTTGTAAAAAGAAAAATGTCTGTTTAGTACTAAAATATGACTTCTATTCAATTAAGTTTTCCCTGGGGCTAATCTTGGATGTCCAATATGGATCTGGGGGAGGGAACCCCACCTGGAAGAAACTGGGCAAGCTTTCCTAGCACAGACTGGAACTCTGGAATATAGCAAGGCCACACATTATGTTCACATCCCTTAACTGACACTTAATTCCATAGGGCTATGATAGAGAAGAAAAGCAGAAATACACCTTCTTTTACTGGTCATGCCTTCAGAGACATGAGATGGTAGCAAGTTTCTCAGTTTCTAATCTTAATCTGACTGCCCAAATGTGACCCCACTCTTGTCCCCAAGCCACACAGTCATGACAGTGATGCATGGTGCCTGAAATGGGAATCTCTGCCACAGCCTTCAGCCTGTAATGAGAGGATAAACTGTGGACATGATGCAGAACTGGAAGTGGTAACCATCTTTCTATTTGTTCATCCATCATTATGGAAATATCTGAACTATTTTGACTTCCTTAGAAGAAAATATTAATTGATTGGTTGCTTGTTTAATGTCTTAGTGACAGAGTCAAAATTTGGGATTGGGGATTCTTTTTGTGGTGGTGGGGTTGTTGCCTGGAGAGGAGATCTGAGGAAAAAACCTGAAAAAGCATCAAACCACAGCTTCCAGAAGATTTGAGGCCAAAATTAGGAGGGACATTGCAATAAAAATGAGAATTATGCTGCAAAACAGTGAATCCATTATTCTTCTTAAACACAGAAGATTCAGTAAAAATGCCTAGAGACCACTAGAGCTGTAAAATTCTATCAGGATATGTTATTGACTCAGGACATGTTACTGTATCAGGATATGTTATTGACTGCTATACTTGGTCACATGCTAATCAGACTATGGGTGTTTTAAAGCCCATTTATAGTTTAATTTATGACAAATTGCAGTACTTGTATGGTATTTTAAGGTGTCACAGACAGTTTGGATGTATTCCAAAAAGCAAGCAATGTTTCTTCTTTCTCTAAGAATTAAGCAATGCACTTTTCTTCCCTTGATGAAAGATCCTGGCTCAACAGACTGAGCTGCCTCACAAAATATATATATGTCTGAAATACAAGAAGCTCGCACTGACAAAGAAAAAGCCAAAAATAAAATAAAGGCAGCTAGCTTGATGACAAGCTGGCATGTTCAAATTTGAGGCTCAAATTCAATGTGAATCACAACCATGTGAATCTTACTCTGTTTTAGAATTGAAGCAGAACTCAGATCCTGCAAACAGAACTATGTGGCCTTGATTTACACATGTGTGTGGAGACTTGCTCCAGTCCATGGGGTCACTTGCTCATGTGCAGAGCTACATGTGGACTGGATTATCTAGGTAATGCCATGGAAAAGATTTCTGATTTTTTTTTTTTCCCTTCTGGTGACTTACCATTGTGATACTTCCTTCTTTTGGAAAGGCTACCAACAGGAAGGACTGTTAGATATCGTTAAAAAACAGTTCCTGTGAAAATAAAAGCTGAATAAATTTTTAAGCAATACTACAAGAACTGTATTTACAGCCCTTTAAAAGTGCCTGATTGTTTCTAAAGATGTGAGAGAAGGTTGTCAGTAGGAACAAGTCATCCATAGTTTCCATGTCTGACTGCACTGGGAGCTGGGGGGAGTAGGCAAGGAGAGGGAGAGGTAGAAACAGATTGTAATAATAAAGCCACACAATAGCATTACACATAGAATTGAACATCATTAAATAAAGATTGCCCAAATTCCTACCTGCAAATGCTTAATCTGGTGTTTGTTACACTTCCAAGTGTGAAAGAAAAGCCACAAACATTTATCATGATTGTCAGTAAGGGCCCCTTCCACACCTCTCCCATACTCTCCACTCCTTTCTCTGCATTTCAGAGCTGTCAACATGCATGCTTGCTCAGGCCTCCATTAGTGTGTTACAGGATTGTTTTACATGGACTGCCTAAGAGGAAACTGCTTGATTTGAGTAGGGAGGGAAGGGCTTTTAGGAGCTGGGAGCAGTCTGAGCTCTGGCAGCATCCATGACATCTTCCCTGAGCTCATTCCCAGTGAATTCCCTCAGCACACACTGAGCCCTTCACTGCAGCAACCTCCACCAGGCACTGCCGCCCCAGGGAATGCCACACTTCAGCAGTGAGGAGTGTGCTGGAGTAGTCCTGAGCTCCTGAAGTTACTCTGCACTGAATTCAAAGATCCATTTTTCTCCAAACTGAGAAATGTGAGGTCTCTTACCTCTTAAAAAAAATTAGCAAAAAATGTGCTAATTTTTTATATGACTATTCCATGTTCATGTCTTCCTATCACAGTCTTTGCTCTTTTTTCTTGGGATTCAGTCCCTTTTCACTGTCTTATTTTATCCCTCTTACAGGTTATCAAGGCTTGTTCAGTGACCATTCCTATGTTTTCCTACATTTTATCATATACTTAAATATATAGTACGGTTCTCTCAGAGTCCATCAGCAGGGGGAGTGCTTTAGGAATAAAATTATTAATCCTCATTATTTTTAACCCTAATTGCAGGCATTTGTGCAAAGAAAGAGCCTTTTGGACATCTGAAAATTATGCACTAGTGAAGGTAGGTTTTTATACCATATGAACACAGTGGTGAGACTAACCCTGGAGGCAAAGCGGAGGCATGTGGAAAGGATTTTAGGAGCAAGCAGGGATGATGAGGACTCATTCAAATCTTGTCTCACTGAAAGGAAGTGCAAAAGAAACCCAGAAGTGAAAGTGCATTTGTCTTCTCCATTATTTCTGGGGAGCAAGTTTCCCCAGTTTCCCATCTCTCTCCTGAGTGGCAGCCATGAGGAGCTGTGGTGTGTCCAGGTGACCCACACTCTGGCCCACAGCTGGAGCTCCCCATGGTGCCAGGCATTAGCCCAGAACCTCCAGGGTCACCCTGCCCCATCCTGCTGTGCATGCCCTCATGGGGGGCCCTGCAGCCACACAACCCTGGCCTAAACCAGGTCTCCAGCATAGCAATGCTCAGCCCAGCACTTGGTGAGTGAAGGAGCTTCTGCCAGCAGCACCATGTGCTGGGGGATATAGTGTTGCCATAAAATCTCCTACATAAATCCCACAAATCTTTAGGGGGCCTTCTAGTTTATCCTGAGCCATTGCAGTGCAGTGCCAATATGATAGCATCTCCTACTTATGTGTTTCAGTTTCCAGCTCCATCAGTTCAATGAAAATGCAATGTGGGTGCTACTTTGAGACTGAATTCTTTGTAGCACCTATGAATGAAGGAAGGAGGTAATTAATGCTTAACCAGGTTGGGGTTTTTGTGATGGAGCTAGGAGAGGAAGCGTGTGGTTGGGATTATAAAGGGCTAATGACATGACAGCCTTCAGACACTGCCAAACTGAACTCCATTCACAGCTAGGCATGAAGTGATTTATTTTATTTTAACCACAAGGAATCTATGGATCCAATCAGTTTTTAATTATGAATAGATGATTTCACTTGCTATTTGCCACTCCTGGTATTAAATTTGTGCTGCTTCGCTGCCACTGACTTTGTTTGACAGTTGCATAAATAAAAAGTGCATCTTCATCCCCCTGTGTGCTTTGTGTCAGCACCACACAATAGCAGGCACTGTCCACATTTTGAAGGAGGTGTAATGCAAAAATTGGCTTTAACAGTAGCCAGTATTTCAGCGACTGAAATGGATATCTCCTACATGCACAAAGACAACTAAATGAGCCATCCTAGAGTTAAGTATTTTTTTTTTTTTGTGGCTGTCAGTGATTTATCTGTTTAGGATTTAGGCAGTTAACCCTGGCCTTTGTTGTGGTTTCCTTTCAATATCTGACCTTGGGTTTTATTATGATTGGTGCTTTTATATTTGATAGTTACAGCATTTTCTTTTAATAACTGTGTAGACTTCTTCCACATACACAGATATGTGCCTAAATTGTCAAAAATTATACTTTATTTCCCACATCTGCTCAGCTTTCTGTAATATTTTGAAGTGTACTAGAGTACGCTTCACGTATTTTCAAAAGCCTCTTAAACTATGCAGATAAGCATGAAATGTCTGTGTGTCACCTCCAGATCTGATTCTGACCGGTACTCTGCTCTAGTAGGAAAACAAACTGCTCGTTATAGATTACATTCTTTATTTTTCAATGAGGACTCACAGATATCTGTGCATTTATACTCCTCCTATGCTAGTATTACACAATTAGGGAAGTTTTGCTATCATTTCCCTTTCCCTTTCCATTTGTAGGTGTTGTCTCCTGTCTACCTTTATATGACCTCGGTGAAGAAAGAAAATTCAAAATGTCAGAGTCAACACAAACTCATAAAAATATCTACTACAGAACTCCCAGCCCACCAGTGAAGTTTGGTTCAGATTAAATGGAATAGTATTATACAGATCTGTCTATTGGAAAATGTTCCCAGGTGCTGTAAAATAGTGTCGCAATGCTTCCAATTCTGAGCTTAGGAAGAAGAGTTTCACCATTTTGCGCACAGATTTGTGGAGGATGGCGACTGGGGCTTCTCCCAAATTCCTATTTATACAGATAAATCATGTGCTTTTCTGGGACTCTGATCCTTAATTACTTCCAGAGATTTCTTGTATTGAGTAGGACTAAGTGTGCAAGAACTTAAGGTATAGGAGGTTTGATAATCAGAAATGTAAGTGGAATGGATGAAATAATTTTTTGTGTCTTGCTTTACCTTCCTTCCCTCTAAACAGAATCTAAGTCCATCCAAGCTTGCATGTTCATGCTCCTCTTCAAAGGAAATGCAGAGTGAGACAGACACAAGTCTCTTCTCTACAGAATTTCTAACCTTGTAAAATATTGAATCCCCAAAAGACTGCTCTGATGGCCATGTCAACACACATTGACAATGGTATGGCATAAAGAGGTTCACATTTAGAAATGTTTTGGAAATCATTAATTTTGATGACTCCCTGTTTCTTATTTTCTTTTTAGATTCATTTTATCATGTTTGTATTTTGTTCCTAACGCAATATTTCTTCTTCTCCATATTTTCCACAATTACCCACCCTACTCTGAGAGATCACAAATCAAAGAGAAATTGGTAAAGAAAGGCCTGAATTTTTCATGTAACTTTTAAAAGAATTTCCGTTCTTTGTTTCAATGCTGCTGAAAGCTCAGGATTAAAAAAAAAAAAAAAGCAAAAAAAAAAAAAGCAAACAAACAAAAAAACCAACCAAACAAAAAAGGAAAAAGAAATAGTCTAAGAGGACAAAACCTCCTTCCCTTTTACACAGGGGAGCCATAGTGATGCCACACTGCTGTAATTATCTGGGTAGAGGCTAAATACAAGTACAGAAGTGATTTCAAAATCAGGTATACCCCTAGAGAGGTTGTGCAGGCATGAAATCAGAGAATTAACTGACAATATTCAGAACGCAGTTTTACCCTAAAATGCATGGGGACGCCGCCTCTGATGCATTCAGTCTAGCAAAGCCAGGAGTCAGCAGCCATGTCTGGAGAGCCTGGGGCCACAGGCTGGGGTTTGGTTCTGTCTCTTGGTTCTGTGTCACAGTTACCTTTGCCCAAGCAGGCCTGGTGATTTTCATTCCCCTGCAGGAATATTGAATATTATCAGTTTAAACATGCTTTTATGGTTAATAAGTACTCTTCATGCTGGTAGTAAGGGCCCCCCAGGGCCTGACAAAGATCATTCTTTGTTTTAAAAGAATCTCATAAAGGTAGGTTGGTCATTGTGATCACATAGACAGATGTGTGCTGTCCAAGCTCTGCCTACCCCCTGCAGCCCACAGCATGCACTTGAGGAGTGCAATAATCTGAAGCTCACTAATCATCGGGGTGTCACTTCAGGTCACACTGCTGCAGGCTGAGCCCGGGTGCGCAGCAGAGCCCCTGCACGCCCTGAAGTCCCACAGAGCTGCTCTTCTCAGTGTGGGCAGAAAGCTGACCCTGAAAGACTCTGTGCATTTTAGGGCAGCTCTGAGACAATCTCCACAACTCCAAGGATGACACCCTTTACCCCTATTTATTTTGTCCCCCTTACCTGAAAGATTCAAATTGGCTGCTCCATTTAGAAGTTTTTGCTGTCGTTTTTAACTTGTGCTGTTTAGAAAAGTGTCAAGTTTTCAAAGTAAAACTCGCCAGGGTTCTGGAAGTCAGATGCACAGTGTTTAGGGATCAAATAGCCCAGAGACCTCTACATAAAGGGAGCACAACTGTGCATATTTTCCCATCTTGCTATAATTCCACTGAGTCTCTGCTCTGAGACTCCTTTGTTTCACCTTTCCAGTCTTTGCAGTTAAAAATTTCCCAGTGTCAAAAATGTTGAATTCCTCCATCATCTCTTCCAGCTCTTCACTGCCTAAATCTTCCCCACTGAGATAATTGATTCACCAGCTACAATAATCTTCTGTTAGCTTTTTGCTTATAAGTATCCAGGTTCATCTTTGTCTGCCTGACAAACCTGATGCTTCTCATGACTCTAAGAATACATCTTCCCTCTTCGATCTAAACTGCTCAGGAATACTCTTCCCTTTTCCCTGCTCTTCAATCCAGCTTTGCCCAGCCACAGAGAACTGACCCTTTCTCTTTGCTCTCTGTTTGATTACCTCTTGTTTTCAGAGTCCTAAGCAGATTTCTGTAGCCAGCAGTTGTTTCTCTACTATTCTTGCCAGTGACTCTCATATTAATTTTCCCCTTCCAGCAATCTTCACAAGAAGTAATTTGTGCATGGCCAGTGACAAGTGGACTTTGGTTGGTGTTTTAAAAAAATCTCAGAAAATGCTTCATTGAAGTAACTCTTTCAGTCATTCTGCTTACTTCTGAATGGCTGCTTTTGAGCTGAGGTGTGTACAGGAAAGTGCTTTTGTTATTTGCTGTAATATTTTATAAGAAATTGTTGGGCAGCTTGGAAAGTGGTGACACTAAATCCTTTTGTAATGCAAGGCCACTGCAAGGAATGCTCTACTCATTGTTATGCAGACACGCGGATTGAACTCAACAAGGAATTTGGCTAAAAAAGCTCACTGCTGACACATCTGCTTTATCCATCTGTTGTGGAGGGAAGAACAGGCAGGAGAAGTTGGGAAGACATAAAAATAACGCAACACCTCAAATTATTATTTTAAATTATCTGTGTTGATATGAATGTAGAAGAAGATTAGCTGACTCTCTGGAATTACAACACCAGAATGACAGTGATATATGAGATGAAAAATGCTCCCTAATACACAGAGACACTTTATTCCTTCTTCTGCTGTGGTGCTGTGTGCAACAGCGATGCATCCAAGATTTGGCTTCCAAAGCTGAGGCAGAAAGTACTTTATTTTTTATTCTTTCCCTGCTTGATTCATAGGCAGGCAATGGAGTATTTTCTCCAGCCTGGAGCTCATTTGAAAACAGACAGCTATTTTTTTGCATTGCATGTCACTTCAGATATCTAAAAATATCTCTTTCAAATGTAGTGCTCTTAAACATAAACCATTCCATTTAAAAACAACAATAAAGAAGTTTTAGATCCACTTGCTAAAAAAAGCACTAGAAATGCAGAGTTAAAAATAGGTTTTTTTCTGACTTGAATAAAAAATACATCTTAAAAGCAAACCAGAGTAAATTATTTTAACTTACATTTAGAGCAAGGAAATCAGAAATATTTGCCATATGCCATCTTACTTCTGAGTACTCATGGGTTTTGTTCAATTCACACTTTATAAGAGGCTCTTTGTAGGATGGTGTTGACAAGAACAGTGATTTGTTCCAATGAGAGCTCATGTTATGGGAAATATACAGTGTAAAGTGAGTAGACAAGGATGTCAGTTGAAGCTCTTCAGACCTGTAATCCCTGATATTCCAATTCACTACATTTTGGTATCTAGGAAATCTGATTGAAACTCTTGTTGATCAAATCTCCCAGTATTTTTCCCTTAAGAATTTCACCTGCAAGTGAGGCTTTATAAGGCAAGGTTTCAGGAAGCTCATGAAGATTTGCTCTCAAGCCTGTTGAAGCCAGGTGGTTTGCACAGGTTTTGGATCAGCCTGTCCACTGGGTAGAAGGAATGTTTCATTAATGGATGAAATTATGGTTGGTCAGGACCTTGATCTGACTACTTAACCTCATAGTGCTAGATCACACGCTCATGTCGGTTCCTCTGGACATCCCCAGCTCTAGTGACAGCTCACATTTTCCTGTTTGATCCACCAAATGGGTGAGCCAAATAGAAGAGAAGAAATAGGAAGAAAATCAGTCACTTATGCAAATCCTTAGGCAACTTTGCATTGAAAGTTAGTTTGGGATTGTGCTGGTTTTGGCTGGGGTAGTGTCATGGTTTGAGCTTGGCACCACAGGTAGCATTAACTTTCTTCCCAGTGGTGAGTAAGGGGCTGTGTTTTGGATTTGTGCTGTATTGAAGAGGGTTGAAGAGATATTTTTTTTATTGCTGAGCAGGGTTACACAGAGCCAAGGCCTTTTCTGCTTTTTGTACTTCCATGCTGGCGGGGGGTGGGGGGTACGCAGGAGAGTGGGAGGAGACACAGCTGGAACAGGGGACCTAAACTGACCAAAGAGATATTCCAGACCATATGGAATGCTCAGTATAGAAAGTGGGGCAAGAAGGAGAAAGGAATGATGGTGTTTGTCTTCCCAAATCACTGTTACATGTGATGCAGCCCTGCTCTTCTCTTCTGGAGATGGCTGAACACCTGCGTGCCCATGGGAAGCAGGGAATTAATGCCTTGTTTTGCTCTGCTTGTTTGCATGGCTTTTGCTTTCTTCATGAAATTGTCTTTATCTGATCCCACAGGTTCTCCAGCTTTTACTCTTCTGATTCTCTCCCCAATCCAGGAGTGATCCAGGTGAAGGAGTGATAAAGTGGCTGCATGACTCTTGGAGTGCCAAGAGGCAGCAAGACAGCAGTGAGAGCTGGACATCATTAAAGCATCATCTCTGTGAGCAGAAGTTCCATTTCCTGGCTGAAGCTCAAGGCGCTGAAAATCTGGGAAAGAAAAAAGGCTAACCTTAACGCACCAACCTATAGATGTTTTGTAAACAGACTGATAGGTACCTCATTCTTCTAAATGTTTATGTAGCCTTTGATATTCACTTTCTTTTATCTGTTTGTGGGAAGAATTTACAATGATTTGCACATTTTCAGAGCACATAGTCTAGTTTTATCCCATCTAATGTAACTTTGTGAACTCCCTATACTCTTCTCATTCAATTGTATATTTTCCTTTTGAAGCCTATTTAAATTTTTACTTGTTCTATTAAAACCCACTTTGATTAATTTTTTGTTTCAATAAAGTCTTTATTTCAAAGATAACACACCTTCACTTAACACTTTTATTCCTGCAGAACTCTTTTGTGACAATTCTGGGGAAGAAATACTATTTTCATTATTTCATTTTGATGTTTCTTTTGTCTTATTGTGGAAAACCCAATCTTTCAGAGTACACTAACACAATTTTCTCTAAGAAAAAAAAGACTAAAGTAAAAATCTGAATATTAGTGCTTTTTTCACTTGACTCTTCTCAGTGGAAGAAGTGTTAGGGGCAAAGGCAATATGTTTCATCACATGTTTTTTACCATAAGCATGGTAATATTTTACAAGGTATCCATCAGAGTAATAGGGAAATTGAGCACCAGCTCTACTCCCACAAAACAAAGTGGTAAAACTTCCTTTGGAATTCATTGACATGTATGACCACATGCAAAAGTCCACCTCAATTTTAGAGGAAAAAAACCCCACATTTGTTTCTTTGTTTTAATTTGTTCAGACCTGGGAGTGTGAAGCTATACATTCATTAGTAAAATGCAGCCATCTGATCTTGTCTGACAGATCTAAAAATTGCTAAGCTACTTTCATATGCAAAGGGAATCTGAGGTGCTCTTCTCATTATGTTCCTTCAAACAATGATGCCATTTCAGCTAATGATTCTTCACAAGGGAATAAAAAAAGCTGGATAGAACTGGATATTTAGATACACTAGAAACCATATTTTATTAGTTGTTTGGGCTTATTTGTATCAAATGGTTAATAATATTTGGAACAATAGAGAAAGACAACAGCCCTAAAAATCATTCTTGATCTCAGTTGGAAAAAAACCCCAGATCATATATCACCAGCTTTCTTTTTATCTATTCAAATCTTTACCCTTGGAAGAGTATCTTTTACTGACTCCTTGAGTCTTATCTTCAGGAAATGTTAAGTCATTTGCACTTACATAGACCCTCCTTTCAGTAAAATCACTGGGGAGCTGTTTGTCCTGTTGCAATTACTGTCGTTCCTACTGGTTCTTGGATTTCAGTAGAGTGGTCACAGAGCTGAGAGTAAAACCATGGGCTCCATTTTTGAAGTCCACAGGCCATGCAGTTTAGCCTGATAGAATGACATCAGCCTATAGCATGGACATCAGCTTGATATGTAACCTTGAAATCATTTCCAATCTCAGTTTGCATAGGGATGCATGGAATATATTTCAGCTCCTCCAGGAAAACAGGCTGTGCCCACAGCAGTGCAGCCTGTTTACCTGCAGGCCATGCAGATCTAAATTAGAGCATTGATTCTCTCTGCAGCAGGGTTTAGTTCAATATATATCTCTTGTACAGTACAGACACAAGAACAATAATAGCATGTGATGATCTGGTGGTGATCATCATCATTGTTATTGCCTTTAATCACAACTAAATTGTTCCAAAATAAATGCAATATGATCCAGTATGCACCCCTGGTTAAGCTGTGCTCATTACAGGGCCATTTTAAGAGCATTCAGATGGGTATAATTTCAATGCTTTTTTTTCCCCCTAAATTTTAATATCTAAGTAAGTTTTAGAACAGACTTATTTCTCCATGCTGTCCTTTGTCCTGCAAGCATTGTTTGGTAAAGGCTCCCGTGTCTTCAGACTGGACAGTCTATTTCTGACCCATAAACAGGTGTTTCGACAACCTCCAAACACTTATAAATCCTCATTAAAGCACAGTGAATGGCATATGTGAACAATAATGCAGCCTTTGCCAGTTCTTTAGATGATTTCCTAAGTGAAGATTTAATTTTTGAAATTCGCCTTCAGTGTGTGTCATGTAGTCAACCTGGTGAATAGTTTATAAATAAAAAACAGTCATTATCATATTTATGGTTATGTGGCCTGACCAAAACTACTTGGAACTAATGTAATTTTTTTCCTGGCTTTTATTAAGCAAACAATGAGCACGTTCACAATATATCTATGAGTGTACTATGAACTTCATTGCCTCATTGAAATTAACTTTGCAGAATTATAATCACATTTAATACACGAGTTTTAAAAATGTGTGTGCTCTAAACACAGGAAGGGGATTTGAGACAGGGTCAGGAGGAGCCATCACAGCTTCTTCCAAACGGAAACATCCTTGGTGAACTCAGAAACAAGTTGCTTCTGCCCACGCCCAGTTCATCTTGTAGCAAGGCAACAGCAGAACCAGATCAGACAATGATCTTCTAAAGAAAATCCCCTATGTCTTCTTGTCTACCTGAGATGACTTCTATATAAAGATGTACTTAATTCAGAACACCAAACATCATAGATGTCATGCTACTTTGTCATAATAATAATCAATAATAGTAATTGTAGTAATTATAAATAATAATAATAGTAATAATATTTGAAATTGTGTCTTGATTGACATATTTTTTTTTTAATGAGGGCCTGCTTAATACTGCAGACTGTATCTGACTGGCAGGGTATGTAGAATGTGCCTAACCTTAAGCAGCAATTTAGGTTTTTGAAATGGATCTTTTCTTCTTTATGTTGAGTACATGACAGTACAAATCCACTGAGATTATTTCACTGAATTCCTTTTACCCTGGACATGTTGAAGGCATATGTTTAGGCTTCTTTAGTTTAGCTCCTAAAAAAGATGTTGTAGAGATAGAGATTTGTTGATCGAATATACATTTAGGCATTATAAAAAATGATGATGGGGCCTTTTTATAGAAAAACGGCACGTTTCTTACCTTAAAATATTCATCTTGGAAGAGTTGTTAAAAAAAAACAAAGTCATGGGTAGAAATTATGTTTCTTCCAGCTCCATGCTGCAGCTGCAGTCCCACACTGCTTCATGCGAGAAGCAGATGCTGACAATACTCCATAGATGTGTGCAGGAAAGTACCATGTGAGTACACAGCAAACCCAGAAAATCAGGGGAAAGAGAAGAGAAGAATGACCCATCTCACCATTCTCCTCTCTTCTTTAGTGCCATGTTTTGTAGCTACTAAATGAAAGCAACTGGAGGATATGTTAACAGGCATGCAGCTGTAACCCCCACAGAGCTTTAAAACATGCTGCATCAGAGCAACTTAACTTTATTTTGGGAGGTTATGGGATAAGTCAGAACCTGATCTCCATTACAGTTAGATTCCAGAGATATGATCTATTTCAGTGAGGGCTCAGAGTGGCCATATTATTTGAAGTGGGTGAAAATCCACCTGGATTTGGCGCTTCAGACATGCCTAATTAGAATTCTTTAAAAGCTGTAATGATTTTTAGAGGACTACTCAGGAGACATTAATAGTGTCTTGATTCTGTAATATGTTTGTTCCTGGACATAGCATATGGGTTCTTCTTTACATGTTCTATATGCCTCTCAATTTCAGAAGGACAATTAAGAAAATTCAAAGAAAAACCAGAATAGACTGCATTAAATTGCTGAATTTCTTCTTTGGAAAATGATAAGAAAGAACTTATAGATATTCATAGTGGAGAATCACTGGTAGAAAAAGGTCTGTCTTGCCAGACTGGAATGTGGAAAATATAGTTCAGGTTCATTTCTGCCCTGGACCTTCTATGTAGTTGCAGGTTTTATTTCTGCCCTGGACCTTCTAAGCAATTGACTGTCTCAAGCAAGATATCAGGATCCAGATCCATCTCACCTGACTTTGTTTTCTAGAATGGTGTTGCGGTTTAAGCCCAGTCGTAACCAAGACCCACAGAGCTGCTCACTCACTCCTCCACCAGCTGGACTGGGAGAGAATCAGAAGGGTAAAAGCTGGAGAACCTATGGGATCAGATAAAGCAGAAGAAAGCATGAAGAAAGCAAAAGCCATGCAAACAAGCAAAACAAAACAAGGCATTAATTCCCTGCTTCCCGTGGGCAGGCAGGTGTTCAGTCATCTCCAGGAGGTCAGGGCTGCATCACGTGTAACAGTGACTTGGGAAGACAAACACCATCATTCCAAATGTCCCTCATTTCTCCCTTTTGCCCCACTTTCTATGCTGAGCATTCTATATGTTCTGGAATATCCCTTTGGTCAGTTTGGGTCACCTGTCCTGGCTGTGTCTCCTCCCAGCCTCTCATGCATTAGTCCGAAAAGCAGAAAAGGCCTTGGCTCTGTGCAAGCCCTGTTCAGGAAAAAAAAAAAAAAAAAAAAAGAAAGAAAAAAGAAACAACATTTCTATGTTATCAACACTGTATTCAGGACAAATCCAAAACACATCCCATACTATGAAGAAAATTAACTCTAGTCTGGCCAAAACCAGCACAAAAGGGAATTTCTTCCTCAGGTTAGTTATTGCACCTACTCATACATTCTGTTGTTCTGCAACTAGAAGAAATTTCATTGCCATTTCTAGATTCTGCATGGACTGTATCTCATCTAGCTGTATGCCTTTGATATTCTGTGTAGGTGCTAATTTTCTCCCAGTCTCCTTCCAAGACAAGCCCTGAGCATGAATGAATGTAGAGCTTTGGCTCAGGGTCTGCTCCATGCAGTAAGTATTTGGTTGCACACCAGCAGCCTCTGTTATTTCTGTAGGCATGATTACAAAAGAGCTGTCTTAGACTAAATACCCAAATTTGAGATGGCTGATATTAGACATGAATTCTAACACTGCATCTCTACATGCTTCTCACACTGACAAACAGGACTAAAAATAACGTTTTGTCTGCCTCAAATTATTAGCATTTAACTGTGACCTTTTAGTGCTCTTGTGTTAGAAATGTGTGGTTCTATGTAAACACATGAATACTAATTTACATATATGAATCACAGAATCATAGAATGGTTTGGAAGGCACTTCTGAAGGTGACCTGTTCCAACTCCCCTGCTCAAGCAGGGCCACCTGCAGCTGGTTGCCCAGGCCAGTGTCCAGATGGATTTTCAACAGAGTTACTGCTGACAATTTTTCTATTACTGGTTAATCAGAGTGACTTATATTCAATATAAATGTAACACAAATAAATTTAATATAAATAAATTTAATATTTAAGTTACTACAATTGAAAAAAGAGGTAGACCGACTTAAGCTAAGAATGTTCATTTTTGACAGAAAAAAGGAATTTTTTTTTGCTAAACACAGCAAATAGAGAATCGGTCAGGGTACAGATAACAGACTTGAATTCCATTATGACATAGCTCAGCCAGCTCCTTCATTAGTACTTAAAACCTCTTCATCTGTCCTAATTTCTTTCATATGAGCAGCCTTTTGCTATTTTTTTGTGCAGTGTAGTGGATTAGCCTTTCTGTGACAGTGTTTGGACACTATTTTCAGGATGGCTGATGGGGGATAAAAGATCTAGGAGAATTGACACAAATTTACACTGTAGTTTGCTGGTACCCTTCTGAGTGTGCTCACAGCACACTGGTTGCTGTCTTGGTTAAATGCAGTACAAATCATTCTCCACAGGTCATTGTAGCACTGGGACAGGTGTTCCAGGCACTGTGTTAATTAACTGCCACTGATATCTCTGCAAAGTTGCGTGCTTCTGGTTACTGAAATGATTAACACAGGGAAATCTATAGGAATCCTCACACATTTTGAGAGATGAGCAGAAACCTCATTAGCAGAGCACTGATTTCCCATGAGAGTTAGTGGGTGAGAGATGCACTGAACAACTGGCAGTTTTATTTTGGGAAGAAGATCATATTTTTCCCAGTGTGGTTCAGCATCTAGTGGACAGTCACATATTTTCATTCCGCTGAAATCTACCAAATCTGGGAATCTGGAGCTACTTATGTGTCTCTTTCTAAGCAGCTCATGTGTGCAAACACAAAATGAATGCAACATTTCTTGCTGGGTAGTCAAAAAAGAGTGGGGCAAAAATAAAAAAAAGTGACATACCCACATCACCACTACTTCACTGCTCCCCCAAGATTCAGATTCCAGCTTGGCCAGAGATGAAATTGATAGCTCTGCAGGAGGAATGTGGGAATAATCGGCTATGGACACTGTGAATGAATTATGCACTGCAGGCACGGGGCTCCTCAGAGCATCACTGTCCGAAATTTTATTTTTATGTGACACATATTTAGAAAATTGAGAAGGGCCTTGGAAAGTTGGGACAGCTGGTGAGCGCGTGCGGGGTGCCGGGGAATGCCGGGGCCCTGCCAAGCTGATCTCCAGTGCTGATCTGCCAGCCCACCACCCCAGGAGCAGCCCCCTGCCGCCGCCAGGGCCGGACAGATGCTGTGGAAAGGCTGGCATTAAGTGCCTTTTACAGGATATTAAACCACCATCCTAATTAGTGAAAAAAATGAATTGTCACTGACATTCTGTCGGCCCACTTGGAGCCCTCTCTGCTGCTTTCTGCAGTCTGGTAACCATTATGTACAAGGGATCAATATTCTTCTCAGTGCTGGAATTTAGGTAATGATTTCCAATAAAACCTATTTCAGACTGTTCTGACTAGAGGACAGGGACAAGTCACAAAACATAAGGCAAGTAAAGCCTTTATTTTCTCCCTTTTATTTTCTCGTCTTTTCTTCCCTTCCTTCCTTTTTTTTTTTTTTTTAAATACTTGAATAATGGAAGTAAGATCTAGCGATAAGACACATGCATGCACACAAAAAGGAGGCATTTTGGTCCAGGCCAATCTGCTTAGCTAATGGCTGTAAACTGACACCGGTAATGAAATAAAAATGTCTCGGTGCAAGTGCACGGCTGTGCAATTGCTACCAACACCCACCCCGGCAGCCCCAGAGATGGGTGCTGGGGAACATGCCCTTCCCCAGCATCACACTTTTTACTTCTCCCTGTTTTGCAGCAAATAAGAGGTATGTTTCCAAAATGGAATTAATAAACCAAAATTTTGTGCGGCAGCAATCTGATGTCTTTAGACATGGTGAACAGTTCTAGCTCACAGGAATTGTAATTGACACTCCAGGTCCTTAGCACTTCTGAAAATCAGGTTTCTAGTACAGTTCCCATTCTTTTTTTTTTCTGATTTGAAAGCTTGGTTTGTTGGTTTTTTTCCCTTTCTCCTGGTCTTTGAGAAAGAATCTGAAGGGTGTAAGAAGATGACTGGTACTTGAGAAATAAAATTTCTGATCTATTATCTGTTAGTGAAGGAAATAATTTGCTGAGGTGAGATAGATAGAGATGTACACATATATCTTCCACGTTGTCATAGTTTTATTTTTTTGCCTTTGGCCTCAGTGTACTGCCTAGTTTCTTTGTGTCCTGCAGTGCAGATTTCAGACAGAGGAAAGCCCCTGTCCAAGTGTGCTAAGACTGGACTGCTGTGGTTAAAATGGTTTCCCCTGGATCTCCCTCACAGCTTGCAGTTGTCTGATTTCAATCAGTGGCAGTTCTCTCCACATGTCTAGCCATCAATCTTCTGCTCCTGGATGAGTGTGTCACAGCATGGTGCGTGTTCCAGTTAAAAAATAGCTTGCACTGCAGCTCTGCCCCCTCAGTCATTGATAAGTATGTCTTTGATATTTTTATTAAAAAAGAAAGAAAACACATTAAGATATATGTTTCCAAAGGAAAAAAAAAAAAAAAGAAAGGAAAAAGAAAAGAAAACCCAAAGGCCACTGAAGCCCTGGAGGCTGTAGGAACAGCAGGAAGCAGGGAGGGAGTTTGCGGTTATGGGATTGTGATAAAGGTATTACTTGGTAAGTTACAATTAACGTAAAAGTTGAGGATTTCAACCTTTATTGCTTTCCACCCTGCACTCCTACAGTGATAAAAGTTCTCTGGACATTGTTTGAGTCTCCAGTGTTCATCTACCTCACACTCCTTCCTTCCCCCACAGTGAATAATAATTGCTATTTGAAAACACACCTACTCAGGGACAGAGGGGATTTTGTGCAAAAACTAAGCCAAGCGTGTCATGGTCCCTTGCACTCAGTTTTGGACCTTCTGGAAAGGGAAATAAGTGACTGCTTCTCTGTTTAAAATAATCTTTTAAATTACAAGCCTGTCTGCCAGTCCCCTAGGCCAGTTTCCCTCTGTGTGGCTGAGGTACATGGTCAGAAGCATCCAGAAGTTGTTCAATAGAGGATGGTGTGACCTGTCGTCGCACAAGTGTCCTTAGCCAAACTAAAATTACCTTCTAAAAAAACTGAAGCTACAGGAGGTCTGCATAATAATTCTGCTCAACAAAGCACTTTTCCATGACAGACCTCAAAGCACTTCATATAAGAAGGTAAGATTATTATTCTTAGGTTTTTTAAATGGAAAACTCAGTCACAAGGAGAAAAAGCAAATTGTGCAAGGAGGCGAGTGACTTAAAGGACTATAAAACTCCTTTCTCTCAAGTGTCAGGGTTGTATTTAGAAGGTGCTCTACTAAATATCTCAACCAGAAATGAGCTTTTACTGTTCATATATTGATGGTGATGATATTCACCAGTTAAAGAGGGATTCCATAAATTGTCTTGAGTCAGTCAAGCTCAAGCCTGTTTTTCACATATGATGTAAGAGTCCATTTCATTTCTTGTGCCAATTGTTCTAATTTAGAAAGAAAATGAAAGGGAAAAGAGGCCAGCTGGGAAATAATCACATTTAAGAAAGGCAATTAAAAATGAACCAATTGGGACATAACTATTTCTTAAGCTAAAATTAATGCCTCAGTTCTACATTGTCACATTGTCTCTTTTCAATCAGCAATCTGCAGTGAAATCAATTGAATCTTTTATCTCCACATTTTCTTAAGAGTCCTTCTCAGTGATATGAACTGAAGTCCCTAAATTTGGAAAACTCACCCACAATCACCCAATTCACTTTCGCATGGAAAGCCATGTGATGAAAGCCAAAGGAAATAGTTACTGTTAAAGCGGAATATGTTAAAGCAGAATAGCTAAGTCCAGGATGAAAAATTTGCCACCAACATTATCAATTCATAAGAAAGATTTTTTTATGGTCTATTTTACTTTTCATTGTGCATTTCTTTGGCTCATCCTTTCAATAGCGTTGACCACTCAATTTTATTCCTATGCAAAGAGCATAGCAAATGTTATTCTCTCTTGCTCCCCTCTGGTAGGCAATGCATCTCAAAAAAGCGAATATACTTAATAATTAATGATTAAATGAAACATAAAATTGTTAATCAATAGGACTGAGTTCTTAAAAAATATATAGAAGAAAATATAAAGTCATTGCAAATGACACCAAAATTGGAAAATATGTGTAATGATGGAGACGTACCAGAGCTGCACAGAAATAACAGCTGATTTGTATGTTGTCCTATATCCTGTCACTGTTACATGCCACATGAAATGCTGGCATTCATTAAAAGACCTCTCATTAAGAATGAAAAATACAGATTATTTTTACAGGATGGTTGGCAGTCCTTAGGCACAAAGGACCTGACTCAGGAAAGGATTTGCTGTACAAACAGAGGGACAAGAGGTCCCAGGGCAGCAGAGAGGCTGAGCCAGCAAATGCTGTCCTGGATGTACATATGGGAGGAGACTATCGGATAGAAACAAAGGAGCTTTACTACTGAGAAATACTGAAACTAGTAAGATTATTATTGGGATAGCTCTCCCCACTTTTGAGTGGAGGCATTTAAATAGGATGTTGGCTATTTGAAAAATGTTCAGAAGAGATTTTCAAACAAAGCTTCAGTCAAAGAAGCAAGAGAAAAAAGCATCTTAATTTAATAATTGAGAAGTTCAGATTAACATTTGAATGATGACAGTCTGATGATACTTCGGTAGAAAGAAAATGGGAGAATCTTTTTAACTAAACAGAGAAGGTTATTATGGATAGAAGCTGAATCTCATCAAATTTAGGTCAGCATTCAAGGACAGATCTATTTTTAATGAAGGTTCTTCACAGCTTAAAAAACAATAATTCTTATCTTGGAATACAATGTATTCTCTCTCCTGTGAAGTTCTTAGATCAAAGTTGCCTGTCTTTCTGAAAGCACAGTTACAGTTCAGGCAGCAGAGATGGATTTCATGCTGGGAACGCTTGGCAAAACTCTTTGGTCCTGTATTCCACAGGAGGTCAGGCTGCATGACTATTATGATTCTTCCTGACTTTAAATGCTATCAATCTGTGAAATATGAAGTTTAAGTCTCACTCTAAATCATTTTGCTTTCACTTGACTTCAGTGAAGCCATTTAATATGGTTGAAGTTAAGCATACACTCAAATGTTTGGCTGAGCACAGGGGGCCTTGCCCTCTTCGAACTGACCACGTGCCAAAGTGCTTTGTTGAAACTGTGCCACTAGTCTTTGTATGTCATCAAAGGTGCAAATGAGAAAAGCTCTGACATTTGTCTTTTTCATAGCTTTGAGTTCAGAAACTACTCTTTTGTTACATATTTTGTCCATGTAAATCCTTGTGTAATGTACAACAGAGCTGTCAAATGGAACTCCGTTTTCCGGGTCTGTTTTGCTGCTCTAGCATTCAAGAAGAAGTCTGAATATTACCTGAAACCTCACAAGTCACCCCAGGTATATCCAAGGATTGTATGGACAATTTCTGTGACAGTGGGAGGCAAGACACCAAGACACTCCTTTGGGAGACAGGATTAGCTCAGCCTACCTATGTGAACAAAATATTAACAAAGCTACAACTTTTATTGGTCTAAACTATAAGAGGCTGAATCACATCAAATTGTTGGCACTTGCCATGACTGTAAGGGACTTTTCTATGAGAAGTAGTAGTTAGCATTTCAGGCACTAAAGTGATAGTGTTGTAATATCCTTGTTAACACACTTTGGTTCTTCAAGGATTTCCTGCATAAGGAATTAAGAGGACCCAAAAATATATTTAATGTAAGCACTTCATGGCCTAAAAAAAGCTAAACAAAACCTAAATTAGACATTATTTTTCAGTATGTGTTATGTTTTTCCACTTAGGTAGCCATATTTTTAATTTTGGAGTTAAAAATCCCCTCACCCTATATTTTCATTTATAAAAGGCAAAAAATTCAAAAATTCTATGATAAATTTTCCTGTGCTCTTTAAAGGGCAACTCACTTTTCAGAGATATATGTTGATGCGTATTAGTAAAGTCATGAATTTCACATTAAAAGCAAATAAATCACCAATTAAAAGGAATCAAATGGTTTGTATTGAAAGACTTACTATAACACAAAAATGAAATACAGACTGTGAAATACTGTGGGAAGTGCTTATAAAGTTCATTATCACTTTTCATATTTTCAGCAATTTCAAAAGCCAGAGAGAATGTGCATACTTATATTTTGTCTCTTTCATTCTGCTTTTTAGTACCTGTCAGGCAACTTCATCCATAAGGCTGAACTATAGGTGCATTCCAAGTAATTTAGTTATTCATGTGAGTTACAGTATGACGCAGTTGGTTCCTTTTTAGGTTGAATGGCTAACATGAGTGTTTGTAGCTTTGATTTACACCTTGCAAATTGTATTATTTATAGCAGTTTTGCCCTGAAGTGGCTGGTTAACAGAGTTCAGCAAAAGTTAAAATTACTTGAGTCTAATATTAGTTCATGCATGCTGTGCAGTGCTGACTTGTGCTTCTGGACAGCTTGGTTCCATGCTTACAAACCAGACCACAAAGAAGTGCAAGCCAGAATTCAGCCCCAGCTAAAGTAACCCACAAACATCTCATTAAATCATTCCACACACAACACCAAAACCTGGAAACATGGCTACTCGCTTGCATTTTCCAGCTCCCTGCACAACTTTAGCTCTGAAACTGTTTTCCATGAAAGAAGGTGATGGCACATTGTGTCTTTGAAATCCAGGTTAAACAGATTCCCAAAAACGTAAGAGCAGGGAATACTTGACTAGAGTCAAGTACATCTCAGTCAGCTTTAAAGTTTAAGGCCTCTTTGAACTAGTATCATGTCATTGACCCAACTTTAGAGTACAAGACCACAAACAACTGAAAGGAGACCAAGAAAGTTGGATACTGAAATACTACAGAAATTCCTAAAAGGGAGAAGTTTTATGCCAACATCACTGTTAAAGGCCATCTAGTCAGCCTTTCTGCTCAGCAGATCATTTTCCGGTTTGACCCAACCTTTTTACTGTGACCTGCAGATCCATCTCAGCACAGAAGACCACAAAAATTGTCTTTTGGGCATCAGACCCTTTTTCTGTGGGTATTCATAGTGACACTTTTACTCCTGTACATAGTACAGTACTGAATGAGAACAATGCCCTTTTATCCTGAAGGGAATAGTGCTTCTTTGGCATATTTTGCATATTATGAAGCTACTGGGCATACATTCCCAGAAAGTTCTAATGTCAGAGTTACTACATCTAAAGAACCACATTAAAGAGGTCCAAAATCAGCCCAGTCTTTTTATATAAAGAGCAGTAAAAGCTCTCCAACTTAACCTAATAAATTACTGTTATAAAAACAGTTTTATGTAATGTGCAGAAATCTAAGAAAAACTGTTTTAATGGTTATAGAAAAGGAGAGATTTGCAAATCTGTGAATATAAGTTAATGCTAGGCATTTTCAAGTAAAGGGAAAAAAGAGGGACTAAAATTTGCCAAAGTAAAATGTAAAATAATGGACCCTCAGTTTCATTTTCATCGGATTAGCTACCCTGAAAATTAAAAGGCTGTTCTACAGAGTTCTTTTTAAAAGCTGGGTTAATTTAACTTTGGAAGTCAATTGTTAGGAATCAAGTGTGGCGCCTGCACTTTCTGTGACCAGATGAAGGACACGAGAACAGATAATGACTGATCTGAGCTCTTGTGAATAATTCACCACATACACAATATTTTGACTACGTTGCAATCAGTGAAGTTTTAATCAGTGACTCAAATAAGGTCCACATTTCAGCCACTTTTCTATTTGATTTCACAGAGCTTCTTACAACTTAGATGTAGTAATGCACAAGCACCTAGAAGCGTGGTTTGTTCAACTTACTGATGAAACTTGGGAAAAAAGACTCCTGAAGTCAGACATTGGATTAAGGCAGAATAATAGATTCAGAAATATACCCATGAAATAACAAAAAAAAAAAAGGAGGTGAAAATTAATAGGAATGTGGCTTAAACCTGAATATGTGTGGTAAGTCACAGTGAATAGAAGGGGATTTTCTATGCCTAGACACTATAACACACGAAAACATAGAAATACTGCACATTGTGATGTTATATTTTACTTATATAACATATGTTATATTTTATACAACATATATATATATGTTACATTTTACTTCTCCAGTGGAAAACAGCTTTAGTCTCCAGTGTTTTCCAAGTGTTGTTCCATCTCCAGAGCAATGGTATGCTTTCTGTGAGAAGACCCAAAATGTCCGGTTTTGTGGAGGAAATGGAGCTAGCACCTCATACAGTCTCCAAACACTGGAACTAATTTGGATTTCTCTCCTCATTCATACAGTCAGTCTTCTTTCCCCACTCTGCTACACCTGTTTTCCTTTTCTACTGAAGTCATACAATGAACTGATGACTGAAGATTTTCCTATTCAGAATCCTTGCAATTTCTTTCCAAGTCTGGGCACAGCATAGCTGCATTTAACTTTATTTTGATTTTTGGGCCAAATACAGAATAGTACCACCCTGTACAAGCCAATGAAGTCAGTGAAATTATACAAAGAGGAATTCAGTTCAATATTACAAAGGCTTTAACCTATTTTCCCAGCCCACTATGAACACTAATTGCCTTGAAAGCTTTAATTTCATTTATAGTATCTGGCAATTTTAACTCTCTTTTCTCTTATTTTCACTTCTTTGTGTCTCCACCCACTTCCCAAATAATGCTTCACTTCCCAAATAATCTTCAGTGCTATTCAATGCCTCCAACCTGTTGGACATCGACACGTCCATTAACTTCCTTACCTTACGAGCTCACTTCACTTCCCAATACTCCAGTTATCTCCAGGCATCTCACTGCACTCCCACAGCTGGGAATTCTCCTGTAATTCCCTGTGCCCTGATTATAAACCACCAGGGTATCCTTAAAGAACCTCCCCAACTCCCTTAGCCAGTTTGAAACCCAAGGTCTTTCCCCTATGCCAAGCAATGATTTTTTAAATCACAGTGCTTTCCTCCTGTCAGTTCTAGTGACCAAAACAATTTGTGCTTGTGCTTCCTGCTGAAGGCACTCAAGACTCATAGAGGGAGAATCCCAGCAGGGCCAGGAAGCCCTGGTGTGCCTGGAGTTTCACATAGAAAATGTGATGGGGAACATAGCAAGAGGGAATGCTTTGCCCAAAAGGACATACAACACAGTCTCTAGATGGAGAGAGGAAAGAAATCAAACCCAACAGCAGTGAAAACACGCAATGGCTGAGAAGGAAAATAAAAATACAGGGAGGTGACATATCCCAGATAGTAATGACAGAGGCAGCCTTCTTTAGGCCAAGGTCCTCACTTCTAAACCTTAACTTCAGGTAGCAATAAATAAGATTTGCTTACATGTGACAAGAGAACAATCAAGACAAAAATCTCACAAGCCAAGCACTTTGAGGCTGAATTTGTGCATGGATGGCAGTGATCTGGGTCAGTGCCCCCCACATTGCTGAGGAGTAAGGTAAGTGCTGAGGATGGGCTGAACACAGCACACACCACATCTGTTACTTGCCAAGGGATGGCTGCTGCATCTGTGGTTTTGCCACCGGTTCCTCAGAGCAAACACGTCCAGTACAATATTTCCCTGAGCAGCAGCTGCAAGGGGATCACTTAAAATTGCATAAAGCATTAATCTGAACTCTGAGACAAGTTTGGTACTGCACACTTGGATATAAGCCAAAGTGTTCTATGTAGTGAAGGGAAAGGGGGAAGGGAAGAAGAGAAAGAAAGGAAAAAAGAAAAGACAGTCTTGTCAGTGGTTTTAAGCTGCCACTTCTTTTTTTTCTTTAAATGGAAAAATTGTTACAAATGGGTTCTTCAACATATGTTATTAATTTCATTGTACTGGCTTCTTGCCAGTTAAGCATCAGTCCTGGTTTCTTTGCTTTCAGTTTTAACTTGTAAAACTCATGAGATCATTAACGAAAATGGACACAAACTTTTTTTTCCTGCACACAAATGTTTTGGAGCAACTGAGTCTTCTGAATCCTTTTATTTAATAAAACTTCAGCTTCTTTTTTTATATATATTTTTTTTTAATAGGGAGATGTGCTCCTCAGCAAAATGTGGTGTTTCTACTATAAACAAAGCAACATGTGAAGGACTTCAAACACATTTACTGGTACTGGCAGGAGTAACAAAATCAAAAACTTTTAAAAACACCCATAAATGTGAAGCAATGTTTCATAAAGCTACACTGCTATTTACTTTGGTCAATATATAATATGTGCAAGAGACCAAAGCGATACTGAAAAGTAACAATGAAAGAGACTGTGGTTGATAAAAATATCTACATATGGAAATGTTGATTGAATGTTATTAATGTTTGATTTGGCTTGCAGAGAACTGCAAAATTCACTTGAAGAAAGAATGCCATTCCATGGATTTCTGTGTGAAGCAGCATCTCCCACATTATGAGAACCACGCTTAATCCAGCATACACACTTGCTGTAGGTGTAGGCAGGGAACACGGGCTCATTTGATGAAAGAACTGGTTTATTTTGCAAGTGGAAACTGGCACTGATTCACCCCCAAGCCATGGAAACAGAGACTTGTAGCAGACATGAAAACAGTGGTCTCACTGGTCACCAAGGGTGATGATGCCACTTTGCTTTTTGCACCCCAAACACCTGCAATTTCCACAGCCTGCCCTCTTCCCAGCCAGCACAGGCTTTTTGTGAGGTCCTCTGCAACCACTGCTCCCAGTACCCACTTCCAGGACTAAGCTGAAGGCTGTGATTTGTGAGCTGGTATGTGAGAGGAGAAAAAAAGCTCTCTGGAAAGCTTGGTCCTGCTCTGCCTACCGCTTCTTATCTGCCATGTACATGAAGCAAATGTTGTTGGGTGGTGGGTGCTGCCCAGGGCCTGGCAGAGGGAGTCACCACCAATGTCCAGAACACTTTACACATTGTACATATTATTCATTATACCTGTAAAGAAACTGTCCCTCAGGAAAGGGGAAAATCAATTTCACAACAGCAGGCATAGTCTCCGCGTATTGTTACTATGTAAGACAAAATAACTCATAAATAAATAAGTTAGTAACTACATCTTCCCATGCAGCAGAGCTACCAATATGCACAAATAACAAGGCTGGAGAAAGACATGCTCTTGTTACTTCTATCCTTGTCCTTAATTCCCCTCCTTCTCTCCTGTTGTTTGGTACATGCTCCTATTACATCATGTCTAAAATTAGATTGCAGGATCAGGCTTTCTTGTGAAATATTTAGCACTAGTTCCTTCAGATGAAAGCAGGAATTCTACAGGAAAGGCCTTTTTACACAATTTTTTATGTCTTAGCCCAATCCTGCTGCTGCCAAATGAACAAATGTCTTTCCCTTGGCTTCAAAGAATCTTGGGCTCGGCCATGCAGCCAGAGACCACAACATGGCATACTCATTAGATAAAGGGAAACGTATGTCTGCGTGTATAAATAGCTGATCTGCCTGCTAGAGCAGATGAAATTGTGTTCAGAGATTTTTTTCCAATTAAAAAATTATGATTCGAGTGGAACCAAAGCCCTTCTCTATGACCAAGCAGCCCTGCAAATTATACTAGAAAGAGATACAAGAATACGTCTTCCTCCTCTGAAGATGCAGAAGCCATGGCAAACAGATAAGGATGTGCAGATGTAATCCAATCTCCAGGGCTCTGTTACACATGGCTATGCAGGCATAGACACAAATGTATGCACAGTTTCCAAGGAAGTTGGTGGCATATGGGTTTAGAAAGTAGAGTTTAGCCAGATAAAGGCTGCATATCACTACCTTAACTGCCTGTCTCTTCCAGCAAACTATTTTTCACAGCTTCTCTGTAGTTAAGATGTCTTAATCAGTGGAGAAGGATGAATAAGAAATTAAAGCTGCTGCTTCAAGGGCTTATGCAATTTAAGCTCAACTCCATGGTTTACTCAGAGAGTATGCTGTCCTGTATATTAAGTACTTGTGCTCCATATATAATTTTAAATTTTCCCCTTCCCTCAGATGATTGTAAGAACAGGTAGTATAAACTGTAATGCTGCATTTTTAATAAATTCCTATTTTTAATAGTCTGTTCAGTTCCCCATTGCTTTTCTTTCACCATCAGGAATATTGGTGGTCCTGAAGGTCCCCCAAAAAAGTATATGGCTTCTACATCCTCTCTGCTGATTAGGACAAGGGCAGGCCATTTAACTGCTGCACCTGAACCTAAAATAAGGGTGTTGTTCTTTTCCTTTAGCTTGGATTGTCTTAAAATGTATCCATGAAGAGGCAAGTGTTTAGGTAAGGTCCAAATTTATGTTAATTGGTCAAGATTTACCTGATGTAATTTTAGACTTATGCAAGTTGGCTGGTAGAGACTGTGCCTACATCAGCATTTTAATTGCAAGCAGCAGTGTGGTTTTGAAGTGAATCCTGTGAGCATGCAGTACTGATGCTGGGGGCTGAGCATCAAAACTCTTTGTTCTTCTGGTCTGCTACTCTTGCAAGAGGATGATTCAATTTATTTTCTAATGCTGAGCCCAGCTCTTATGGGCACTAGAAAGAAATAAGAGGGAAATAATCTGTTTTATGTGAGACAGGGATCTCAGGACAAGATGAATGGGAAGGACCATTAAGCAGCTTAGATGTACCCAGTGAGCTCTGGTGTCTCGAGTGAAGAGAGTCAATCTCTGCCCCACGTGTACAATTCTGCATACACTCAACAACAGGTGAGGAGCTGGCTCCAGACCATTTGGTACCCAGAAAGAGCTTTGGGGTAGCCCTGTGTGACAGGAAGGGACATGACCCTCAGGAGAATGTGCTCAGCATCTCGTCCTTGGACTCTGGTATCTACATCTACATCTACATCTACATCTACATCTACATCATCTACAACTCTGGTACAAGCTTGGGGCAGGACTGTTGAACTGAATAAAGCTAGGAAAAGAAAGTTGTTCCCAGTTTCTAGCATTATAAGGGATCTGCCAGTTCCTGACATCTCCTGCCAACTTGACACTTGTAAGCCTCAGAGGAAGGACCGTGCTATTGTCTCCAAGTTTGTTACAGCTCTTTACTTCCAACGTAAGAAAAGGAAAATCGTCAAAGAAACAAGAATTTCATTGTATTAAGGGCATATAGAATGTAATGGCACCAACCTATTCATAGAACCTATTTCATAGAAGCTGTATAGAACCTACTCTATATGAACATCATCACAACATACAGGATAAATTTCTGCTTTTCTTTTTCCTTTAAAGTTAACTGCCATGTTTCAAATTGAAAGAAGTAGTTTTATAGTTTTGTTTATCCTATGATTAGTTATGTTCTTTTTGAGAACTTCTACATTATCAATTTTCTGGAGCTTTAAGGACTCACTGTGGCAGTTGCCAAATATGTAAACCTTGCAGCAATTACACTTTCATTGCCCATGAAAAATGGACTTGTAAGATTTAGATGGCTGCAGTTCTTTGGTGATGAAAGTAATTTTATAAAATCTGGAAAAAGATTTTTTGCTATCCTTTACTGTAGTAGAGGTTAATACACACTTGAAACATTAAAGTTTGATGGAAAAAGTTATGATGTATTTGATTGATTATTTTATCACAACATTCCTTTTCTGATCTCAAAGGAAGACTGAAGGCAACCAGAAACACACCAATGATTTTGTAGTATTTCAAAGATTTATTAGATAAAATATTTCACAAAGAAAATCTATTTGTCACATATGCTTGACTAATCTACTAAACAGGCATGACTTCAAAGGATACATAGGTGCAATAACACGTTCACACAGAGCAAGTGGCAGGACTGGGATGTAACACTTTCAAATTTAAAGAAAGTGGCATAAACATATGCTACAGAAAGGAAAAATATTTACATGCATGGCAAAAGGCAAAGTCAAATGAGTTTTTATTCTGGCTACACATAGCTACATAGTGGTTTTTGCTATAAATTTTTAATAGATATGCTGCTCTGTCAAGATCAAACGTTTCTGAGGAATGTGCTGATTTTAAAAACATTTTGTTTCCAAAGTGATTGACAAGATACATGTGCTTTTGAGTTTTGCCACAAAAAGTCATGATTTGATTTTATACTTTATATATTGGAATATAAAGACTAATACCTGAAATTAAAGGAATTTGATCCAATGAAATGTGAATGTTTCCACTCATGGCAGTGAATGGGTGAAGAGCAACTTAACTAGTTTCAGACTCCCCTGACACTTAGGCTAGTAGACGTTTTCATATTCCTCCTGCTCCCGCCAAAATCCCTGGTTTATTTAGGTCTTCTGGAAAACTTTGTTGACATAGTGTGCTGTAAATGGCAGGCTCATTTTAATGCTTAAGGCCTGATGCTTTATCTGGCAAAAATACCCTGAATCATCTTGCCAGGATTCTAAAACACAGCTTTTGGATGGGAGCTTGATCAGATTAAAGCATTAATGTGCCTAACTGCCCCAGCTCCTGTGCATTAAGTCTAAATTATCTCTATGCACTTTTATTTCACTGTTGGTTTATAGCAGGGTATTGTCCTGTACAGTTCTCCTTGTCTACACATATAGTGGGTGTTTATTGTTTGTGGCAAGAAAATAAATAAAACACCCTCTTAGAATTAGAAAGCTGAAATGCAATACACATAGACCAGTCAAGGAAATCCTACAATATGGCAATGATTAACCACAGCAGCAGCAAAACAAAGATGTTCTTATGTATTGGAATTAAATCAAAACTTTCAGCAAACACTCCCAACAACCTTTTTCATAGGTTAGTAACCAAAACTACTAAATATACCATGTGTTAGATAGAGCTGATCGTCAACAACCAAGCAAATTTCATTTGCATGAAATCTGAAGTGACTTTATGTTGACTACAGGGCATACGCGTGCACTCCTGAGGCCCTCTGGAAGGACTACACCATTGAATTTGCCTGGAATGCTGCGGTTTTGCAGTCCAGATGTACATGCTGGTGATCGCTTGGGGTTTTGGTTTTTTTGTTTCTCTTTTTGTAATGAATGGGAATCATGGAAAGCAAAATAAATACTATGACTGCATGTAAAAAACACGGGTGGGATATTCTAAATTAGGATAAGATCATTAAAATAGGAACAACATTTCTGTGTCCAGTTCTTTTAAATTATTACTTGAATATTTTCTATCTGAGAATGACTTAACAATGAAATCCTTCACAAAAATATGCAAATTACCATGAGATTTTGTTGAGAACAATTTGGTCTTGTTGAAAACAGCTAGGTCAGTTCTGCAGTGTTCTGAGGGTTAAAACATTCATCAACAGGATTGCTCAAAAGTTACTACAATGCAGCAAAAAATAAAATCAAGTCCAGGGTGAACCCATTATTCAGAATTTTATTTTCAACTCAATGTCAAATTTGGTAGAACAGAAGAAGCTGAATAATAAATGGACCCTTGGGTCAATGTGCCAAATGTTTTTACTTTAGAACATTTCAACCCTCAAAATTTTCCATTTGTTCACATGTGTAGGCATATCAGTAATTCTGACTTAGCTACAACCTTGACTATATGCAAACCCATGGATGTGTCATGGAAGGTTGTAAAAGTGTTTTCTGCTCCTCCAACTCTTAACACTGCTCTGCTTTCTGGTTGTGGTGAGCCTTGCCTTTGCAGATCAGAGATTTCCAAAGAATATTAGTCATGACTCTTCCTGGCCTTGCCAGAGGCAGAAAAGTTCTGGAAAATTCAAAATGCTTTCCAGCTCTGTTTAACACATATCAGGAGTGCAGGTAGCTTTTCACTGAGCTTCAGAATATCTTCAGGTTTGTCTTGCATGGCTCCAGATGGTGCAGACTCCAGCAAGGAGGAGAGCAGCAGTCCATGGGAACAGCAACTCCACACCCGACCATGATATGGAGAGAAGATATTCTGTACAGAGCCCTTTCCTTTAGCATCTTGGAAATTCCACTATTATTTTTGTACTATTTGCATTGATTTTCAAAACCTGTTTGAGCTAAATGTCTATACTTGTCTTTCTTTAAAATAAAAACTGAGCACTCCTGTGTTCTCAGGTACATTCCCCAAAATTTACAGTCTCTGACTATTGTGCCTCTGGAGTCCCTGCTGACACCACAGGCTGTCTCTCACACATGCTCATTCCCTTTATACTGTTTTTTCCTTGCTGACATCTGCCTCTGCTCCCTACTCTTCCCCACTGGGCAAAACTAAGAGCAGCAGAGGGTCTGGCTGGCTTGGGGAATCAGAAAGATGGAATCTTTCTGCAGCTTGATTCTTCTGGAGATCCCTCAGCTCCAAGTCCATGAGTGGTCCACAAGGGGTATACCACAGGACACAGAAGGAAACTGCAGTGGGACAAGAGTCCTTGTTGGGGACAGGTTGTCATGTTGTCACTCTCCTGCAGAGAAAGGACCTAGTTAAAGGAGTGAAAAGCTATCCCTGCTTGTAACACACTGTGGAATTTTCCACGAGTTTGATGCTGGGGTGCCAACACTGCTAGGTGTATTTGTAATAAAGCAGTTTACCTTGCAAGGTAGTGCAAATTTACTTGGGTGACCTAATCAGTCCCTCATCAGTATTTTGAATTCAATGCATTTAACTCCAGAGCTATTTAAATTGCAAAATCGGCGAGACAGTCCAGGCTGCCAACTGTATGTATTGTCAACCACAGGGTTGTTGTTCAAAGGACCTTTGAATGAAAATTATATTTTTCATATGAGACAATATATTGGCTAAATTGCTCACTTTTTTCTTTGCTTGCTTTTAGTTAAAATTACTAAAATATGTATGAAGTTTAAGTGTGTTCAAACCAAAAGTGACACAGGAAGAGTGTTCAGTAGGATCCATGGTCTTGAAGAACATATATTTTTGTCAGAAAATTTCCTATGTAAAACAAAGGAATAAATAAAGCCTTATATATACAGATACACATACACACATATGTTTCTTCCTAGGGAATGTATGGAGCTGTAATGCAGTGTCATGGTTTGAGCCTGGCACAGAGCCAGTGCCCCCATGAAAATGCCTCACCCTGGTGTCTGCTGTGAGATGTGACCAGGAATAAGCAAAACAGGCTCCAACTTAAACATAAATAACACTTTATTACCTAAAACTACAGGAAAAAAAAAAAAAAAAATAGGAAAGACTATAAGGAAAAGAGGAAAAAAATTGAAAACCTTACAAAAACCACTTTTCCTCCTCCCCACTCCCTGACTTCCCAATCCAATACATTCTCTCAAAAATACCAACTGCCCAGTCCGGCACGACACTTTAGTATACTCAAACATCAGTTCATGAAGAGGGAAAGGAGTCCTTCTTGTTCCATAGGCTTCTCGTGGAGACACACTGAGACCCTCGTGTGCTTCCCTGTCACTCCGGCACCGCCCGGAAAGTCCATTTGCCGTTTGTGACACGTTCCTTCCATGCTCAGTGCTCTCACCACCGAGACATGGCCAGAGCTGCTTTTAGGGTGGTCTTTCAAGGATGCCTTGTCTCACTCCAAAAAGGCACAGTCTCTGCTTTTGGGACAACTGTCCCCCCCATATATTTCCAACCCCCTGGGGCCGGGGGGTCCTCACAAATGAACCCTCCTGGTTTTGAGGCACTGCCTCCCCCTAAATGCAGTCTGTGTCACAGGAACAACTGAGTCCATGGCTACAAGAAAAGTCCAGCTAAAAGGCCACTCCAAATCATCTCTCCCCATCCAATCATCTCCACAATCTCCGGGCCAAAGTCTTTATCTCATATCATCTCTCATCTCCCTTCTTATTCAGCTTCGAGGAGGATTAGCATTTTTGTAAGGCCCCAATCATGCAAGAAAGGGTTAAAAGTTTTCAGTCTCTGTCTGTCGGACGGCTCCCACGCACGCTGCCCACACGCTGCCGCTGCGGCCGGGTAGTCCTCCCCCCCTTCTCGCTGGCTGCTCTCCTGCTCTCCTGGGGGGGGGGGAAGGGGGGGGGGGGGTGGCTGGCTGCCCGATGTCTCTTGGGGCTCCCCCACCCTTCCATCCTCGAAGCCCCCTCTGTCCAGGCCCTGGCCCCAGGCCTCACCGCATGGCTGTCCCCTCCCCCGCCCAGCAGCAGCGGGCCGGGCGGGGGGAGAGATCTGACCTCCTCGCCCGACGAGTCCCAAAGAGGAAATGCCAGGGCAGTGCCCTGCTTTTAACCCCTGTGTATTCTCGGAGGTGTGTCCAAACCCCACTGGCTACACCAGGTGTCAGTATGAAACCCAAAACCTTCATTGGTTTGACCACAGCTTCCCAGAATTCTCACTCCTTCCGGGTCAACCCATGACATGCAGTCAGAGGAGAACAATGAAAGTATGATGACAAATGTTTTTGAGGGCAAATGTTTTTTGCATCTTCCCAGTCTTGCCAACATTTTGCTCTTTTTAAGGTGTAGGACTCAGTTTTTATCTAATGCTTCTGTCACTAGGCTCCTATTCAGGAGATTGCTGGCATAATTGCCATAATTGCCATTATGTCATAATTAGTTTTGGAGAAACACAGTGAAGTTTTCAAATTTTTAGGTTGGCACCCCAGTGTCAGCCAGTGTGAGTGGCCACAAACGGAGGCCATTTTCCATGGAAAAAAGAAGTCGTTTCCCCAGGGTCTGCGTATCAGCTCAGAGGTGGTGTTTGGTACTGAAAGGGCATGCTTGGTCCTAATTTGTGGCAGCTTTAGTTTTGGATCAATCCAGCAAAGTTTGCAAATTTTTAGGTTGGCACCTCACTTTTGCACTGAGTAGCTTTGCTAATGAGTGACAAAGACATTAATAAGTTTTGTTGCAAAATGCAGAGGGTCAGATACAACCAGAAAGTTTTGCAACTGATTTTAAAAAATGCAATTCCCATCAGTCTGATTAAGTTATTCCATTAAATGGACAGCTTACCCTCTTTCTGACTGTGCTATTTGTTGCTCACAAAGAGCTTTTGCAGTTGGTTTCTGAAGGCTGGAGCAGTGACTACAAAAAAGTTCCTTTTCTTTTGGTGCTTCTCTGCTCTCATGCAGCTGTTGTTTTAGCCTCCTGTACAAATAGGTTTAAAAAATAGTCACTTCCTTACATATAACTATTGGCACCATCTGGAATGACAGGGTAGGCACATTACAGTAAATGGTGTTTAGAAAGAAATGTTTTGAAAACAAAGAAAGCCACATAGGAAAACACTGACAAAACCATACAAAACCATACAAAAATGTGGTTTATCTGTTTTGACTATTTTCTTTCTTTATGTTTTTGGATGTTTTCACAGAACACATGTGGCCCTCACTTCCAGGCATACAGTATGTAATTTCAGGGTTATCCAAATGGAGAGAATAGTCTGAAAAATTGTACTTATAATTAGATATGGAATACTTTTAACAGCTGGAGGGATTTCACACTTACAGCCCAATTTACAAAACTTTAGTCTTGGCACTGTTTCAACACTAGCACTGGAAGTAATAATTTTCCTGGCATTTTTTTGGCTCCTGAAATTATTTATGTCTATACATATATCATTGTAAAATAACACACACAAAAATAAATTTCTACCTGGTTAGTGATAAACGAGATACTTTAGAAACAGTGTCAGAACGAAGTCAGAAAAAATTAATCCCACAAAAGGCCCATACTTAAAAATTACAACTAATTTCCTTGTTTATGAAAGGTCTTGTGAAAGTTTCTCGTGACAATGAAAGTGTTTCAGACATTTTTTCTGATATTACAATGAAATCAATTTGTATGATATTTACAAAGAAAAAATATTATCATATAGCCTACATACCAAACACAGTAGCTAGGAAAGCAGATTTTTCAAGTGGGTGGTGAGACGTAATTTCTGAGGTGAGATCTGGTAGAAATGAGAAGAATAACAACATAAGGAACAGAGGAGTACACCTATCATTTTCATTTCTTCTATTGACCTTGTTTTAAGAGTAGAATAAAGGCTCTGCAGGCTCTGAATACATAAAGAAATCAAAAGGATTTTTACATAGAGGTACAAATGTCTGCTCTCTTTGCAGCCATGAAAGGGGGAGAATTTCACATCCTTCTCCTAAGGTTTGCAGAATAGGTTCATGGCTGCAGAATTCTAGGTTACAGAGCTAGTCTCCTCCTGAAGGCTGTGAAGCAGGTACTTGCAAGAAGGGACTTCTCGTGTTATAATGCAGGTATACAATTGTACACTCAGGATTAGTCTGCTGGAAGTCACTCTGTGCACGGAAAAACAGTGACTGGTTTTTCTTCTTCTTCTTCTTCTTCCTTTGGTTTTTGTTTGTTTGGGTTTTTTGGTTTTTACCTAATTTCCCACCTGCCTTACACCTCTGGCAACTCACACACTGGCTGCTATTTGGAGGAAGAGGGGCTCACTTCCTCCATCCTTTAGGATCTAGTTTTAAGCCTGTGGGACTCAGGCGTTCACCAAACATGACAATAACAGGCAAGGACTTGGTGAGTCACACACCTACCAAGAGGAGCCAGCATCACTGTCACTATCACACCAAGTAACCATTCCATGATGAAATCTCTGTCTTCACCAAGCCTAGGTGGGCTTTGCGCTGGCAGTGAGCAGCTGAGATGACTGGTATTCTCTTCAGCAGTGCTCCAGGATGCACATTGCCTGAAAATTTTTTATCCTCTAAGAGCTCTCTTTAAACTTTGACCTATGATGAAGTTTCACTAAGCTACTGAATCATGAATAAAAAATATTTTTCCTCCAAAGGCACAAACACATTTCTGTTCTTCTCTCTATTCTATCTCTCTGGAAATAACTTAAATTTTGCAAAACTGAATGCCATAATGATTTAAAAAAAACCCACAAACCACCAAACTATTCCAGTTCTCTCCTTTGTATTGACAAAACATCTACTTCTACCATTAATCACCCCGAGAGCCACCCTAAATTCCACTTAAGTACAGCATCAAACATGGGCTCTAAGCATTCAATAATACCTCAACTAGAGAGGAAGACAGACATAAGGACAAATTCCTCAAGGATCCATATGTTTAATATATAGTATATATGTTAAGAATAGCATCTTAACACTGTGGCATGTTTCAAATAAACCCCAAACAATCTGGGTAATCTAATGGGAGTTGTCTTTGAATACATATTGATTGCAGAACAGTGTAATTACTGGAGAACAGCAACCATAAAAAAATCCATAGAGGGTTAATTTGGTAAAACAGATACAGGAACAAGAATTTCATTTGTTCATACCAAGTTCTGAAAAAATAAAGAAAAAAAAAAAAAGAAGGCATATATTTATGACTCCATGCCTGTCACATTTGGATGCTTGAAACATTCATGCATCTGACTAAAAATCCTCCATGTCCACCAGTCTCTCCCCAGCCTCTTGATCACGCATGTAAAATCAAACACACAGATAAATCTTTGCCACTTTGGGTTGCAAGTGGCTATATTTCCTATTCCACCCTGTATCTTACAGTTTTAAGCTCTTTTCATGGGCCTTTTCAGACATCATCTTAAAATGACACTTCCATCAAATCCAACAAGATTGAAAAAGAGTCTCCAAGGCCTGTAATCCTGCTATGACACCAGAAGTTAGGGGTCCCCTCATCTGTGTTCCTCCTAGTGTCTGCCAGCCCAGGTGCCCATCCCAATCATGCCTCTGAGTGTTTGGAATGGAAAATTAGGCCAACCTCACACAGTTTTCCCACTGCTCAGCATGGACAACCTTGTTAACCTACTTAACCCTTTCTGTTTTATTTTAGCACCTATGAGCAGGGAGGTGAAATACAAGAGGCTGATGTGCCAAACAAAGGATGTCAGCTGACAATGGTCTCTGCTAAGGAGCCAACATCAGGAGCTGATGAGGTCAAATGCCCTGAGGAAGTATGGTTCTAGTATTAACAAACACCTGTCTGGTATTACTGTACCTACTAGACTTCTCCCAACAAGGTAACTGATTACCTAAACCTGGTAAAACAACCTGCTAAGTCCTATCACTGTATGCATTGCAGGGTTACACTGAATCAGTTCTAAAACTTGTGCTGGAGACCCTGCATTCTCCAGACATGGGCTTTTTTGTCAAGGAAAACTGGCAGATCCTGTCCCTCCCTGCAGTCTGGATCCTGCAGGAAGGGCACCAGTGGAGGCAAGGCTGATGGGGCACAGCTGCTGTCCTGCTGGGCAGCAGGGCACGAGGCCAGGGAGGTGCCTGGCACCAGGCGCTGGAAGGGTTCCTGCCATTTGCATGCATCATAGTCTGAGCTGGCCAGAGTGCTAAAACACTGGAAATATCATGGACACACTCCAGTTCCTGGGGAAAATTCACTGGGATTGCTTCAAACACATTATTTTTCAGGGTCAGGGCCTGATTCAGCTGTCTAGTCCATTTGGTATAAAGGGTATAACTCCCTGGACCTGGCTGCAGTCCCTGTGCTAACCCAGTGCTTCCAAAACAGGATACTCTCCTGCTTTTATCTTGCTGTGTGGACAAACCCCAATTCAGTTACATAAGTAATACTGGCCCACTGGAAGCAATCCAGCCATTAAACCTCTTGATTCAGAGTTTAAGCCTGTGATCAGGATGAGGCCTAATGCGTGTGGAGCAGAGATTAGCCCACATCTGCCAACTGTGGTGCGCTGGCATCTGCTGAGCACCTGTCAGGGATCATGGCCAGACCCAACCCACAGATCCAGTGCAACAGTTCCTATACTCCCTCCTTTTGCTCAAGAGGAGGACATCATCAGATATGTATTTCTGAGATTGATTGGCCCCTAATTGTGTGGCATGAAGGCAGCCCAGCTGAAGACAGTAAGTTAGCAAAAGTAAGTGTGCCCGGCTCCTGCAGCCCACACGCAGGACTGGGGCTGCCAGAGGTGCAAAGCCTTGGCCCAGCTGTGCTGCACAACCATGCATGTCTGCGTGAGGGTGTCTGCATAGAGTGTAAACAGGCTTTTGCCTTTGCCTAGTGTTCAGTCATTATCTCTGAGAAAGGTGTGAATGGGCATCTGTAGGAGTTGAAACTAGCAAAGGACGTAGGTTAAGGTCCCAGGAGAAAATTCCCATTTTTTTACTAGATCTCAGACTTTATCCATTATATCTATTCTGCCTGTCCCACTGAAATGAATGCCTTGTTAGCCTTTCCTCCTTCAGCTGCACACAGGAGTAGTGCAGTAGCACCAAGGCAGGATATTTATTAACACAGAACCAGTGTCCTTCATCTCCCCATGCACTCTGAGCATTTTGGTTGCAGGCACTTACACATACAATCTCCTAGGCTTCTTTCTGCAGATTTAAGTCTACAAGAACTAGCTACCTCCCCTTCATTTGTCACATAGTAGGCTGAACTTATTGTAATAACGTAGCTGTGATCTTCAGCAACTGCAACAGAATATTGTCTTGAGATCAATTTCCTTTTTCAATAAAGTCCTGATTTTGCCTCAGCATTTATGAAGTGGTGGGAGGCCGTTATCCGTTGAAATTATCTCTTTCATATACTATACCATAAAAATATGGCCCTCTATATGCAGTGTTATAAAGGTATTTGTGTGACTGACTTTAACCACCCAAGAAGAGTAATAAGTTCAGTAATCCTCTGGAAATGTGTAGCCTGGAGTGTGTTATTGCTAGTATTCAGTGCACTCTCCAAAAACAAATCACAAAACCAATTAGATTTATGCATTTACAATCCTTGATTGATACAGCCTTGACATAAATCACAGAGTTAGAAAAACACACTGCTGGATTAGCAAACCACATTGTAGTCGTGTGGCTTGCAATGTCATTTTGCTGAGATATTTACGGTACCAACACAATCAATGTCAGTCTCAAGGAAGTTACTCTTGTTACAGGGTGATACAAATAGAAGTGCACCTAAAATTTTGTGTGTGCTAAACAAACACAGCCAGATTATATCTTGGAAAGATATCTCAGGACAGATTCTTGGACTGGTGTCTGAGATCGGCCAGAGCAGTGACCTCTAAAATTTCACTTGAAGAAAAAAATGTTACCAGTGTGCCATAGGAGTAGTGGTGAAAAAGAGGAAAAACTCTCCTTAAAGTGTTTGGTTTCACAGAAATGGTGCCAGATGCAGAGGCCAGTGACAGTCCTCTCAGATTCCACTGTACATAGCCAGATTTATTTGAAGTTTGGCCATGGTCCACATGGCTGTATGGTCAACTCAGCATCCAGGCATTGTTCTTTAGGAAATATTTCTGCACAGCACTGTGTTAGTTCTTCACACTGCAGCTCCTGTTGCCCACACTCCAGCACCATTATTGTATCTCTGAATCTCTAAGAGACCAATCAGCAAGGGTGCACACTGAAAGCCTTTCTGCACCCACAATTAAATATGGTGATGGCAAATTAGAGTGGGTAAATTTTTGTTAAGGACATCATACCTAGAGAGCAAACATTAACAAAGGTACTGAGTGATGCAGCAGATATCTTTCAAAGCAATACTACCACTCTTATTATAGCTTGTGTCAACCCAAGCAGCAGTGATTCATATTAATCATCTAAGGTGGTGAAAGGACAGAAGGAAGGAGGGGAGCAGATGCACTGTGCACTGGTTTCATAGTGTTTGGCAATTACATTAGAACATTTTAATTCTCATGTTGATCAAAGAAATCAGAGAACTCATGCTAAGTTACCAATTGTCCAGTAGTCAGAAGACTTTTGTATCAGTGGGCTGCTACTTTCAATTTCATCTGTTTTGACTCCTGGTTTTGATAGCAAATAAAGAGATGTCTGCATTGAGGGTGAATTAGACAGGGACTATGTGAGATAAGAGATTGGCCCTGTTTCCACCATTGTGGACTTGATCCAAAGAAGGAAAGATTATCACTACTAATCCAGCATGGGACTTTAAGATGGCCTGTCAGCTGAAGCAGAAGAAATTGTAATTCAAACTCAAAATGCTAAAGGGAGATAATTAACATAGTCTGACTTTGACAGTGCCTGAGCAGGGGTTCTGCTAGAGATAGGCTTTTTAAACCTATGTGAAACTTTTCTTTTCTCACAATTTATGCTTTAGCAGCAGGAAGCAAAAATTTGGAATTTGGCCTGTAGTTTGAGGTAAACAATGCACTTTTCTGCCTTTCTTTTGCTTTTGCCAGAGTAAAAAACCCCAAGGAAGGGGAATGATCTTAGCAGCAGTATTTATTACTGAGTCAAATCTTTTGGCATTTGTATGCTTTGAGGCCGGCCTCATAGCCAGCATAAATAAACATAACGCCCTCAGAGTTGCATTGTATTGTTGTGCTGCTGATCCAGTTCAACAAGAATAGGAGAAAAATAAAAATAGAGACCTCTGATTGTCAGGAATAGAAGAAAATTAGAGTTAAAAAGTCCAGGCAAATAGGAGTTGATTTTGAAGTTTGTGTATTTTCTCAGCACTTGCTTGTTACAGAAGAAGCCTTGTGGATCATAGCTGAGTAGTTGAGAAGCTGAAGCGTGGGATCAATTAATCTATGCCCGTACTTCAGGGAGTAGTTTATCAATGGGTTTATTTAGAAAACAAACTGGCAACTATTTCAAATTTCACTCATTCTCCTGAATCTGTGTGGAACAGGGAAAATTCAGCCCTCTCAGCTATTTTTACTCCCCTGGCTTTACTTCCCTGGTTTGGAAGCTGATGACTGTAACATGTCAGTGTAATAAAAAGTGAGTGCTTCATTCTTGCTGAAGAAGATATTCTTAATATGATTTGAAAGTCCCAAAAGTTTTGTCTCTGAACAACTTTATTGTGTGAAAATTGTCTGGCTTGTAATAGGTGTGAGCAGCTGAACTGTGCATGGAGAAGATGCTCTGCATGGTGCCTGATCACCAGCACTCTGCTAGAGGATATGATCTGTCTTCATTCTCCACATAGATGTGCCTGAGGTTGTATTGAGAGAGGATTTCAGATCAGAATGAAATACAGCCATTTCCCATAAGGTAGCACAGGCAGAAAGATCCTCCAAAACAGTTTTTATCTCCCCTTTATTATAGAGGCTTGGCCTGTCTGCTCTAGCCAGATTCCATTTGCAGAACATTTTTACCTAATTGACAGTCCCCAGAGTAATTTCATTTGTCTCAGCAGTACCACCTCAGGAATTCTGAAGTAGCTTCCAAACTCTGTGGAGACTTAGGCCATGAGTCCCTCAGAAGCATGGGCTCTGGCAATTTCCCCAAGAGCTACAGACACACATCGTATCTGGCTGCACAACCAGTGCTTTCCATGGCTCGGGCCAGGTATGGAGGAGTGGATCTCATGATCAGGGACATGATGGCCCCTGAGCTGCCCCTGCATATGGGGCCTGACTGGGGTGCTTAGCAGCCCATGGAACAAAAGGGAATGGGAAAATTCTCCATGCTAAAGAAGGTATGTGAAGCTAAGCAAGGATGCTGTGCAGGTTGTAATCACTGTGATATTCTTCAGAGACATTCTTCTAGCCCAAGAACTGTGCTAGAAATAAATCTTGTGTGCACATACTGCTACAAAGTCATGCTTTGCCCACTGCTACTATACTGAAATGTTTTCTCTGGAGCTTTGATGGGAAGTATTTCCCATTTTGCTCACTGTCTTTGAACCAATCTGAGGTCAATGGTCAGATATGTCTTAGACCAGGTTCATAAAGCTTACTTGGTTCTTTCAGAACTTGAAGAGATGCTACTACTGTGCACTCACAACAGGCATCTCTACAAATACCTTGCTATGTCTATAAAACGAGTTCCCATTTGTCTGTTCATGTAAAGGAAAGGTGCAGATGATAACATTGAAATCAGTCCTCAGGGTTTGATTACCAATGGCTCACACTTGGGGTGGGAAAAAAGTAAATAAATTAAACAATTGATCCTGAGGACATAAACTTTCATTGAGGGGCACTGCAGTGACCAGATGTAGGCACTTCACTGCTAGAGGAAGAATAAATTTCAGATAGGCTTTTATTACACATGAGGCAAATGGCTTTGCTTTCTCTGTTTAACACAAATAAGTAAAGCTTGCCTTTGAACCACAATGCTACCACTCTCTTGGCAGCAATATTAAAGAGGTCCCCTTGTTTTGCTGGATATTAATACCAGGCTGCACTCTGAAATGTGATTTTAAAAATAGAAGGTTAATTGTTGCTGGGAAATTTTAATTGAGCCTGATTAAAGGAAGCAACAAAATATATTGACTTCTAAACCTCACTTCTTGTTTTAAGTGTGACCTGTAATGGACTCCCCAAAAAATCATTACATAATCCCTCTAAGCATTCCAGGTTTTTCATTTGAAATTCATTAAATGTTTGTGTGTCTGATTTTTGGGGGGTTTTCTGAAAAGTTTTATAGTCACAGCTGCACTAGTTATGGATAGGTTTATAGTGCCTTGCCCATCAACTGGCCCACATGTCCAGTCTAGTTTGTTTGATACCCTACCTTTCACAAGCATTCAGCAGTTCTGGAGGTGTTCTTATAAAGCTGCCAGTAAATGTACCAGCTGGACTCATTTATGTACACGAGCAGCCTCATTCCGGCTGCCTTACAAAGAGCCAGTGGCAGTAAATCTGTGTTCAGTCCATATATGTACTTTAGAATATTTTTTTACACTTCTGAAAAGAAAATAATAAAGCATTTCTAAGCATTCTAGTAAGTTATATGCGGTCTTCAGAAGAACTTGAATATTCTGTGGTGAAAAAGCAACCTTCTGAGAGTCCCTTTTTCTCTGCAGTAAATTCTTTATGCTGTGCAATTAAAGCTGTTAGAAAAGTCTGCTTTCTTAGAAGCACACTGATGGATGGCATTTTTGTAGAAATTCATGCGAACAAATTGCTCATTATTTCCTTTTGTGACTTTTGCAGGTAGGTGCAACATGAATAAAGGACTTTTTGAAGGCTACAAACACCTTCCTCACATTGCCCAGGGAGGTTTAGTGGTAAACAAGGCAGTTTTAAAAAGTTCAGATGAGTGGCAGAATGAGAAGGAGCAGACAAGCCACCATGCAACTCAAATTCCAATAAAAGATAGTGCAGGTAAAAGAACTTCCAAAGAAAGGAAGAAAAACAAAAAGGAAATAATATTAAGAAATGGGTTTATTTCATTATCTCCAGATTTATGCTGAGATAGTCTCAGCATAGTGAGAGAGGATGTCAAGAAAGAGAACCCCTTCTCTTTGACAGCTGGATGACCTGCCAGCATCCTGCTCCTCAGAAGATAATCTTCCCTCTCTTTTCCATCATTTTTCTAGATCTACTCACAGCTCTCTTGTGCTGTGTGTGAATGTCTCAGTGCTGACAGGGAAAGTTTTATTAATATTTACCAGTGGAGATTCCAGTCAATCGTATCTGCAAGGCGCCCGGCTATGAGGAGGTTTACCTCAGCCCTTCTAGTAAGAGCAAGGTCCCCATGATTTCTATTTCTTTAGGTTGACCAGAGCTTTTAGCCAACCATTGAGAGTTTTTACCAAAGTTAGTTTTCAAAATAATTCTCAGATAGCATGTCTGCTGAACAGAATTTATAGCTTCAGGGAACAATGGACTTTCCTGCTCTGTGTTTTACAGCATGTACATGTCCTCTCCTGCCTTACAGACTGCTCTCTGTACCTTTTCCAAGCTTCAGAGTGGAACACAACTGTTATCTTACCAGGATAGATATCACGGCTCTCTTTCTCCAGCCACAGTACTGTTGCAATAAAAAGATATTCATACATATTATCAGTATCTGCACTATACTGCAGTCATTGGAAGTTTTTGTTGTTGGACAGTTAACCTTGTCTTCTTCCTCTCTAGTCTAGAACTGGTTTTAATGGCTGCCACCAAGTAAAAATAAAATTATTGCCTCCTCTCTTTTGCAGAGGTACACTGCAAAATATAAGGAGCATTAAATAATGGAACTCAGAATTTCCTAAAGCAACCTAATATTCATTTCTGTTTGGGGATGTATTTTTGATATTGTTAAGATATATTTTCTGCAAGCATCTTCCTTGTATTCTAGAAGCCCTCTCCAATGCTTCAAATTTCACTGTAATTAACAGTTGCAGGGAGCAGTAGTAATACAGTGCTGTCAACCCATGCAACCATATAGTCTTTCCTAACCCCACAGCTTGTAAATCATGGAAATTCATGCTCTAGGAAGCCTGGAGCCAAGCTGACCTGAGGGCACGGAGGCAGCCAGCTATGCTGCTGGCAAGGTAGTTTGAGTCAGTGGCTAAGGCTGAGCATCGGCACTGATGTTTCTGCCTCATGGCTCCAGGCATCAGTTGCCTTCTGTTCAATCCTTGCATGTCAAGAGACAGAGTTTTTTCCCCCCCAGCTTTCCAAAGGAAAGGAAGCCATGATTTTAATTTTTAAATAGCACCAGTCAGACAGTATCAGTAAAAATTCTTTTTACCTGTTCCCTTCATCAAAAGGCAGGAGAAGGGACAGAGAGTTGCTTTCTGTTTCAATGTTTCATTTCCTCCCAGCAAGAGAAATTACTTGGCAACTGGTTTCATATTGTGGAGAATTCACAGCCTACGCAGTTCTAAACCACTTCCAACATTACTTCTGACCTCTGGTTATTTACTACAGAAAATATCAATGGAGTCTCATTCTGTCTAGTTGTTTTTAACATTAACCTCCTTTTATTTGTGAGAAATTGAAAAGTCTTGGCCTGAGTTGTGAAGCAAGACATTTCATATCTTCTTACTCATGCCATGTTGTTTGTGGACTAGGTAGATTATTGTGGAGAAATGCAATTCTGACTTTATGTGTATGATATTAAGGGGGTAATGTCTAGACAGAGATTGGCCTCTAGACATGTGTCTACTACAAGGATTGATAGAAAAATGAAATCTCTTAGTAAAGCCTTCCTAGAAAACCACATAAGCATTAATGGCTTTATTTACAGCACTAATATTTTAAGCATAAGATAATTGTGTCAGCCATTTAGAATAGCAAATGAGTCAGGACCTGATGCATGACTCCTACAAGCAAAGTCTTGTTGTGTTTTGGGGTGGGGGAGGTCTGCTTTTTAAAAAAATACCTCTTAATCTGTTTATGCCATTATCAGAAAGGTCATCAACTATGGCAAGTACTGATATCTTGTTCCTAGTTTAACTGCAAATTCTAAATGCTTATGTGGTGTGCAGATTAGCTGCTGAAGAGAAGCCAGGAGTGGCAGGTGAACAGGGCAGAGGATATTAGAAGTGACTGAATTTTGGAAATGGGATGGCTTTCTTAAAATAGACCAACAACATGAGTCATACAGAGATTTCAGGGAAACTCTAACTCCTACTGTTAGATAGTGAAAGGCTATTCCCAAGGCTGAACCCAGAAACCAGAGAGGTTGTTAGTATTGAAAAAAATGAGTGGAATAGGCTGTCAGTGGGTTTACAGCTTTCACATTGCTGTGCGTTATGGAAATACTTGTGGAGATACAGTAAAACACATCCTATTGATTCACATGCCTCACATTTGGGAGAAGAAATCCTGAACAGCTAAAGAAACTACCCTTTATTTCAACAGTTTTGTGTGGAAGTGTGGACATTGAAAAAAGCTGATATTTGAAGAACCTGAAAAATGCTTTAAGCACATGCTTGTATTTTGGAAATGTTGCAAGAACATAAATGGAAGCTCCCTATCCAGAGGCCAGGTCTTACAAAAGGAAAACTAGAAATATTTACAAAAGACTAATATGAGCAAAGTGACTCCCCTAAAAGCCCAATATGAATAGGATGCAAGAGGCAACTTTCTCTAAGGTCAGCATGACCTTAACTTAAATGTCAGTGCAGTAAAATTCATGGCTGACCTTTTCAGAAGGGGACATTGATTTGGGGTATATTCTGAGCATTACCTTGGTACCCAAAGTTTAGCATTGCAGCATGCAGCATTTGAAATCAGCAACTGCATTTGAATCTTTTTCTTACTGTTCACTCACAAAATTCGTTGCAACATCAGAACTGATAGATTGCTGTCCATCATTACTACTGACTTGTTAATATTTCTCTCTGTAATGGATCTAAGGTTCATCAGTCACAAAACCTGGAAAACATTTTCATTTTTTTGCCTCTTGGCATGAAAATGCTCCCATTCTGGGATGAAAAGTTAACACAAATGAAACCAGTCAAGGATCATAACATTTGCTCATCTGAAGTGAGAGATTAATGTTGAACTCTGGAGGAGTTCTTAAAAAGGCAGGGGTTTGCTCCATTTTCAGAACACATCTGCATCTGCTGAGGTACGGAGAGAGGGAAAGGGTCAACACTGATCTTCCAGTCTCCCAGTACTACAAAACATAGGTAGTATTGTCATGTTTGGCAGGTTAACAATTTAAAGATTTGCTTGTCACTATATTTTTCTCCACCGTCACTTTGTTAATATGAGAGTACAAGAAAGCAAGAGAGGGCTCATTAATTATTTCATATACTTTGTAATAAGAAAAGCCTTTGATTTTAACTTTTTATTTGCAAATATAAAGCTAACTGTATGGAAAAGGGTTCCTTCCCTCCCTGCTGAGCAAGGGAACAGTGAAATACATTGAGCCAGCTCTCTGAACCATGCTCATTATGACTGGGACTAGCCAGGTATTGAGCCCAGTGGTTGGCAAACTGAGATGAGATTAGTCCATGAGTAGCTCATATGCTACTCTTCACCTTTGTTGTCCAGAATATAGACCAGACTTTTCTGATGCAGAGGGTTACAATTCAAAGGCACTCTGGTATGCAGCATTCTCCCCAGTGCTCTGCTCTTTGTGAAAGATAGGCTGTCTGGGCTCAGCATTGCAGATAACACTCCTATCTGCAGCCTTGTATTTTTAGTGCCTAAAGTAGTCTCTGAGACAAAGACATTGTCACACAATTGCCCATCACTGCCTCTAGGTCTTGGGTACCCCTAAACCTGGGAACAGGAACTGCAAGGACAGACAAGAAAGTGAATGCAATATTTGTGGCTTGCCAGCCTCACCCAAATCAGCTCTCACAGTACAAGCACTGATGTGAATGAATTTTATATATCACAAGCCAAAAAAACCCCCACCCAGAACAGTTCTTTGGCTTAGAAGCACAGGTACAGAGGTAAGAAAGAGTAACTAGCATTGCTACTGAAACTTCAGCCCAGAACCAGTGAGCACTTCCCAAAAATGCAGTTTCTTGATTAGCTTAAAATGATCAAAGTGTGTTTTGCTGCTAGGAAGGGTGTTACTACTATTTTGACTGCCTCTGCCCACATTCTTCCATAGCTTCCATGCAAATCTTTCTTCAACTTTTGCCATGTGAGACTGCACTGAGTTTTTATATCTCTAGTTCTCACTCATGTCTGAAGATTCATAAATAAGATATTTAATCAAAATTTCTTATTTTAATGCTTCATGACATGAATTGTTGTCTTCCATCTAATCTTCAGGAGGCTAATACATTGAAGAATATTAACATTAACTAGTAAGAATAAACAAAATATACCAGCTACAGTTTAACATTCAACTCAGCTTAAAGTTTTTATTCACTGTGAAGAAAATGCTCTCTGTTGTCTGGGCTCCAGCTTGAAAACATACATTTCTACATGCTGAAAATCATATGTTTAGGTCAGAAGGAACCTCTGCTAATCTGGTCTAACTGCCTTCTAAAAGAAGAACTGTGTCCTGCTCAGGTTGTGTCCAGCCCTGTTCTGAGTATTTCCAAAAACAGTCTCCACAGCCTCTCTGGGCACCTGTCCCAGTGCCTGGACACCCTCATGGTGATATTTACTCTTGCTTTCATCTAATATCCCGTGCTGCAGCTTGTGCCCGTTGCCTCCTAACCTTGCAGTGGTGCTCTTTCTGAGAACAGTCTGGCCCCATCTCCATACTGCCCTTTGGGTAACTCCAGGCAGCATTTAGAGACCTGACCCTTCTCCAGGCTAGACTGCCTCAGCTCCTCACCCTCTTCTCACACATTCTGTGCCACAATTTACTGATCACACGTGTGATCAGCTGCAGACAAATGAAAAAATACCAGATGGCTTGTTTCTAGCCCTTGAATGACAGTTGACATGGAAGTAGACAAATGCTTTGGATGCAGGTTGAGCACTGCCAGACAGAGGCACATGTGGTCACTCAAAGGGCTGGTGTGTTTCAGAATGTTACCCCAGTCTTCTTGCCTTCTGCTAACAAGATGCCTCTGCCCTTTGCTGCTGTCATCCCTCTCCACATCAGCTCACTATGGCAGGAACAGATTTGTTCATGTGCTCATGTAAGAAGCATTTTTTGAGAAATTTGGGGTGCATTGTGGCAGATACCAATGTGAATATGGGCAGAATGAGATGGAATAGCCACAAGACTGCTGGCAGTCTAAAGGTTTGCTGTGAACAAGCAGTGATCTGGTCCCCTGTCTACAACCTCATTTAACCCCACTGGAACATTCCATATTATAGAACTGGAAAATCCTGAACATCCTAACTGTTTTTCCTTTGACCTGTTGGTGAGTCTGATTTGATTAATTATCAAATAAGGCCAGGTCTGCCTTACATGAGGAGCTAATATGATAACTAAACCTGTTTTCAGCACAAGGGTGCAAATATCTTTTTCATTGTTCCTTCCAAGGACTCCACACTGTAAAAGAGGCATTCAACATCAGAGTTCCAGGGGGTTCACTGGTAATGATCATGGCTGTGGATAAAAGACTTGTTGGCAACTGCTACTCTGTCACCCACTGTGTCATATCCAATATCTTACATTAAGGAGGCTTTAGGGGAAATAATAATAATTTTGAGGGAAAAAAAAATTAATAGAAGTGGAGGTTTGGCAAAAATAAATGTTTTATCAGGAACAGCCCTTGCCAAACATAACATTTTCTCAGGAGCCAATCTTGGCAAAATGAATGTTTTATCAGGAGCAGAGGTTTGGAAAAAGTAACATTTTATCAGAATTGGAGCCTTAACAGAAAATGCCTTTTTATCAGGCATGAGGACCATGGCAATTTAAGGAGAAAAGCTTGCTGAAAGTGGAGTTTTATCAGGAGTTTTGCTTCAGGAAAATAGTGTTGCATGAAGGGTAGGAACTTTCCAGAAATAATGTTTTTTTAGGGGAACAGGATGGATGAAAATAATGTTTTATCAAAAAGAAGGGGGGAGGTTTGGATTTAGTGAAAGTGGTGTACTAACAGCTTCTACCTTCCAATGTGAAAAGCTGTGCTCCTGCAAAAACATTATTTGCACACTGAGCACTTGCCCTAGCTAAAATGCTGGTTTTGACAAGCTGTGCTTCTGCTAAAATGTTATTTTTGGCAAGCTCACCTCTCAAAAAGATGTTTTTGAAAACTCTCTTCAGAGAGATGTTCAAATTGACTATAATACCTGCAGCAGAGCCAGGTACCTCTGTGAGCCAGCTTTTCATCTGTTTATTAGTTCTCCGTGGCCTCCCTTCTGCCTTTTGCTTTATGGTGATGATGTTGATGCAAAGCACTTTGGATCCTGAAACACCATTCTGCTTCCAAATGTAGGCCTCCTCCATCATCTTGTTTCCCCTGGCTGCTCGCTGACTCAGAGTGGCTGACTCTTCTCCAAGTGTGTGCTATGCATCCTTTCCCACTGGGCCTCTCTCCCCACACCTGGAAGGCTGCTTATGCCTGGTTTCTGACTCCTCTCATCAGCATTTGACAACACTGGGACTGAGATGGTCCTGAATGCAATGAAGGACCCAGTGGCAAAAGCCACACAGGAAGGTCTTCATTGTCTCTTTTCCAGATTTAAGATGACAATCACAAGAGGCTGAATCTTTTTAAAATGCAATCTCACAAAAAGGGGCATGAGAGAGGAAGAAAGTGACAAGTGGAGTCACTTAGAACAGGTCCATATCATATCTCAGTCATGCTGTAAAATACATTCATCTGCTTCCCTGTGGAATTTTTGCAAGTACCCAAGTCAGGAGTGCCCCATATTATATTATTTGTGGGTAACACCCCCATGAAGGAACTGGGACCACGCATTCATATAGGACTGCAGACTCTTAACAATTTGTTGTTTGAATATAAAAGATGAGATGGAGAATATCAATCACTGTGACTGGATAGATGGGATTCTCTGTGGACATTGCCAGAATTTGTAGGGCACCATCAGAATCCCTCACTGTTTATTTACAATGTTACTGAGCACCAGTGGGAAGTCATAAGAAAGGCTGAGTCAATAGCTATTTTTAAGAAAGGTGACAGGTGAGAGCTGGTTATCACAGGCCACTCTTGCCCAGCCTTCCAGGTACTGTAAGACACTTCCAGCAGGAATGAAATTGCTGACTTTGTTGAGAAGAGAACTGATTTCAACTTGAGCTCTTCTTTTAAGGCTGTAAGAGAAACTATCCTGTAAGGAACTGGTGAACAAAAACAAACAGGCATGTATGATGAAGTATCCCAAGTGCTACACTTAAAACAGGATATGGGGCATGGAAAGCACATGACAAAACCCCACAGATCTGACCAAGAGGACTGTACTTTTATTACTGTCATAAGGAATAATGCCCTCCAACATTTTCACAGGGCACGTTGGCCTTTAATCCAAGTCCCCCTGAAGCGTTTCCTCATACAAATACTGTAAATTAATGTTATTGCATTGTAGTGGCTGTGATTCGTTGCAGCTGAAGTCCCTGCTCTATGAGAGACTTATTGTTTGTACTATGCTCCCCTGATCCTTGAGTTACTGATTTTTTGTCACTGTATCCCCTGGTAAAGTGTTTTGCTGGTTTATACTTTGAGCTCTTCATGTGAGAGAGTTGGGATCGCCTGTTAATGGCAAGAGACTCAGGCAAAATCTGGCAGATCTCTGTAGCTAGCTCTAGGTCTAGACTTTTAGAAGAAACCCTAGATATTTGAATCCATCTTTTGTGACTACCAGCAAATGGCAGAGAAATCATCCACAAGGCAAGATAAAGTGGATAATATCTCCTCTTAGTACTAAATAACAGGACAGCCTGGTGAGTTGATGGGTTATTGGCTGACTAGGATGGGTTTGGGAAAAATGCATCTGTAGTTTTCACTGACTACAGCATTTCACTTCAGGTTTAAATGAATCTCACAAGCTAAAAAAATTCTTACCTGAATCGATTGACTAAATTTTGTTTTCAGCTTGAAACTCTAGGAAACCACTTTCAGGGAAATCTATTTGTATATGGTTTCAACCAGAAGGAGTGAATGCTTTCCAGTTCATTGGACATTTTGCCCATGTGACGTTAACCCAGATTTACAGCTGTGACATTTCTACATGCCTGACCCTGCTGGAAAGATTGCCTTGGCTCTCCAGGGCTCCTCATTCATGGCCTACAAGTCCCGCTGCAGTACAGCATTCCCATGAGGGCTCTCCTGCAGAGCTGGGATGCTCTCTGCTTGCATTATACAGGTATAAGGTGGCTCTGAAGTAAAGTGCCTTGCCAATTTCAGTTTCAGCTCACTCTAAGCTAGAGTATCCCTAGAGTGCACACTGCTCCCCTCCTTGGCTCTGCTCACAGCAGCGCTTACTCTGCACTGCCCTTAAACAGGCAAGAGAGCAACAGGTGCAGCATCCAGAGGGCATCTGTCCTGGATATTTTCTGCTGGGTTTTTTGGTTATTATAAAATACTTATTAATAACATCGAGCTGTTGTTGTTTCCTTTTAATTTGATTTCCAGAAGATGATTTGCAATATGGTGAGTTTGATCTAGCCTTGTGCATGTATTGAGAGGGGCAAGGACTACTTATTTCATCTTACACAAATGTTTCACTTGAGCAGAACCAAAGTTGGACTGCTTAACAAAAAAAAAAAAAAAAAAAAAAAAAGTAATTGCATAAACCTAATCCCAGTGCCAAGTGGTTTCTGACTGAAATTGTTCAGAGGGCTGCTTCTTCATGTAGAATCTCCTTGTGTGTCCCCAGCTGCACTCCTATCATAGTCTCTCAGGACACTCTGTGACACAAGAACCACAAGACCACCTCCCCATCAGAAATGACTCTCAGGCCAGTGCCATGTGTTTTTTGTAGTAGCTATGTCATTGACCCGGGGGGGACAAGGGCTTGGCTCTTGGCTATTGAAATTACCATTACCAATGATCTCTGTCTAAACAGCTGCTGCATTTACAGCTAGGCAGAATATTTTAATAGCTGTGGCACACCTGAGGGGAGAACTCATAGTAGCATTTAAAGAAAAACTGTGATTTCTATTTTTGAGAGCAGCAACAGATAAAAGTTCAGCCTCCCCCTCAAACCTTGTATTTTCCAAACTCTTAGTGTTGTAATAGCCCACAATACAAACATCATCTTCAGTTCCCTTCCCTCACTCAGGCCTTTTCCTCCTTCCCTAAGAAAACCTCAACGCAAGGAATGTTCATGCCTTGTTTTCACTGCCTATGTTTCTATCTCTGAAAGCAGTTGCAATGATACATTTAAACAGCTGATAGAGATCTTAGAGTGCAGTCTATAGCTTCAGAAAGCTTATTTTTCCCTCTTTTGGAAATCCTACTTTATTTCAGGGGATTTGGTGTGGCTTTTTGTTTTGTTTGGTTGTTATTGTTTTGGTGGTTGGGAGTATTTTGTTGATAGTAGTTTGGTTTAGTGGTTTCTTTTTATTGTTTCATTTGGGTTTTTCTAAGGAGCTTCAATAAGCAGCCAGGAAACTCCTTCAAGAAGTGGCCTATCATTCTTTGAGAAAGTTTAAGCAGTTTTCAGGCCTAGGATGTACCAAACTGACTGTTGCACAGTATTTCTGTGATAACCATAGCATGCTGTTTAGTAGAAAACATAGATCTGAGCAGTACTTAATAAGTAGATTTTTTGGTGTGTAAAGCTAAGCTCATGGGCTGGATGGTGTTTTCCCTTGAGCCCACTGCATGCAGCAGGGTTTGGTGTTCCTACTCCACAGTCCCACCTCTCCAAGCTGAGTGCAGCCTTGCTGCACTGGGTGCAGAAAGGATGGCATTTTCTTCTGCTCCTTTGATTTTGCCTCTCTTTGGGGCTATAAGTGAGACCATTAGAGTTATTGAACTTAGCATTTCGCAGTTTATATATGATAAAGGGGTTATTACACAGTGATCCCTGTATGTTTAGGTCAGCTGTGGCAATCAATCAATGGACACTTTGCCTTTGACAGCACATGCTTCCATAAAAAAATTCTCTGGCAGAGCCCTGTTAGCTAGTAATGACAGCGTAACCTCTGTCAAGTAATATACTTGATAAATTTTGCATGTGCTGTTGACTGACAGAAGCTCTGGCTTCCTGTCTGACCAGCATACACAGGCTTCAAAGAGCACAGAAACTTCTTTCTTCTCCCCAAAAGTAGTGCCTAAAATCCATGTGAGTAGAGTCAGACCTTCCTCTGAGTGGGGAATAAAACAATGCTGCACAAGGGAGAGATGCTTTTATGCCTTTACAAAGCTAAACTTGCTCTTTCCCCTTTCCTTGCCTTTCCCTGTCATTCACAATTATCCGAGGCTCGCTGACTTCGCACACTCGGCCGTGCACAGCACCCTCCTGAGTGAGTGGCCCAGGCTGAAGGCATAAGTCTCTCCAGCCTCTGTCTCTGGGATCAGGCTGCTTGGCTGCCCTTTGTTTAGTCTGGGTGGAGGCAGTAATTGTGTGCAGCTGCAGCTGCAGCCCCTGCTCCCGCGCTTGCCTGGGATGGCTCCGGAGGTACAGACACAGTGGGTCCACGGAGGCACCCCGGGCTTTCGTAGCTCGCTGGTGCTCACCAGGGTGTTGGGAGAGTCCAGCAGGGGCAGTGCCAGCCTCAGGGGCTGGGGCTGCCACTGGCAAGCCCAGCTTGCTGCTGCTGGCAATGCAGGTACCCTAGGAGTGCATGGCTGCAGGAAGGCTCCTTCACCACACAGACCTCCACCAACATCTCTGCTGTTGCTGGGTGAAAGAGTCTGCTGGGCTCTCACATGGCCATGCACAGGAGGCACAAGGGGATTTCTAGCCAGCCACGTCGCTGGTGTCTTCTCACCATATGTCCAGGCCACAGAGCACAGCAGGCTTCAAGCTTTCCTCTTTTCATCTGCTCCTTCAATACCAATTTACATTCCACTATAGATACCAATGGCTGGTTTTAGTGGGTTATGAAAAATTAAATTTATCGTGAGCATGAAGAACTCACATGAAAGAGTCTTAAACCAATTTGCTATATTTGTTTGTTTTGGACAGAAGAGGTTTTCATCATTTGCTTCCACAGGAGCACAAACTGATTACATGGGATTAAGGCTGACATCCTAATCTCAAAAATATCCATACATAAGGACCATCAAGCTGTGTGATCCCAGCTCCTGCACTTGGCTGTGTAAGGCAGATCCATGAGGGAGGAGCCCACAGCAGCACCCCACTGTCACTATCCACATGGACTAATTGGAGTGTAATTTAAAGGGTTTCCACTGCTCACTTGTCAACAGGTGTTCTTTAAGGTATACCAATCAAAACAACCCTGTATATGGAAAATAGTTTATAAAATCAACATATAGGCTGCAATAATAATGGCACAGTTTCTCTGAACTGCAACATCACTGAAAGCTGACAGGAATGAGAAAATATAAACCTAGACCCCAACTGCATGTGCACTTGTGTTCAAACCACTGCATTTAGAAAATGCATTTCAGAAAAGCATTGCATTTAGATTAGCATTTTCTGCCTTTAAAATACTTTTCTAGTTTCCATGTAAGATATCTACTGATAGCATGAGGGATTCCTGTGGGACTTCCAAAGCCAAATGTATACTGAAACAGAGTCTGAAAGACTGTCTAAACATGAATTTTCTATGTCTGTATTTTCAATTTGTTATGAACATACTTTAGGCTTTCAAGCCAAATGCAAAATGATGACACAGGTGGTTAAATAATACTCATCATCTATCTGTCATTTTTTAATGACAGATTTTAATTATGAACAGAAAAGAATATCTCCATGATTAATCAGCACAATGACAAGTGCTAAACTTTGGAAATGTAAACAATATAGCAATTCAAACAAGCCTTAAAACTTCTGAGACACAGAAGATTTAAAGATGAATATTTCTTCTGGTGGGATACAGAAATCATGATGAGATCATTTCATATGGAGAAATACGTGGTTGCACAGAAATAGTGTTTCATTTATTCACAATGGGAAACATAACTTTCAGTTAGAAAATTTAAAAATCAACATTTCAAAAACATCTTTGAGGACTACATTCATAATCAGTACAGGAGTAATTTCTGAAGCAGCCAGATCTGCTGAAAAGACCCATTTCAATCATTTTCCTGCTATGTAAAGAGTTCTGTATGTACATATGATGATTAATTAGCTACATTCCAGCTGACTATTCATTCTGTGGAGTTTGAAATAGTGAGGAAGGATTGCTGTAGGTGGACTTAAACTTTCATTTAACATAGAGTGTTGGGAATAAAATTCTGGATTTTTTCTAAAAAGAGTATGACCAGAATGAATATTTTGTTCCCTGTAATTAGAAGTTCACTGTTGAGTACACGATTCTCTCTCCTACTGCATTTAAAATCTTATAAAAGTAATTCAATTCACTACAAAAATAGTCTTAAGTAACATCTTGAGAGAACTATAAGCTGTTCTTCCCCATCTTCCATCTGAAAATATGGTTGGAATATAGATTTAAGCAGGATGAAGGATTAAACAAACAAAAAAATAATGAAAAGTGGAAATATACACACTCTGAAAAAGCATGGTCAATTATATTTTGCATTGTATAAACTTCATCCAGTCTACGTGGGTTTTAACATACTTCCATGACTTTAAATAAGAAAACATCTTAAAGCACAGCCCATGGGAAACCCAAGCTTGATTAGTTTTACCTTTTAGTACAGCCTGCAGAGTGTAAAACACAGCACATCAGAATTGAATTTGTCATCTCCAGACCCCACAAGAATTTTAGGAACTAAGTGGTTAGGAAGCATCCTGGTACTTCTCTTTGCTTTAATCATAGCAGAAGTTCCAATTTAAACATTCAGGAAATCTCCCTTATTTAAAGCAATCAACTCGTTGCTAACCGGGTCTGGCTTTACTGTGTTTAATTTTTTGGCATCATGCAAAATTTGATTGGTTACAGCCAATGCATGAACAGGTCCTCCCCCTTCTCCCTGGGAAATGTAAAATATCCCCAGATCTTTGCTGCATCATTATCAGCCTTGCACATCCTTGTATCTGCTCAAACCAATGAGCTATTAGTGCAAAACCTCAATGAAAAATGCTCATAATAACTGATATAGCCAAGGAAAACTTTGTTGTCTAATAGCTGTTCTATATCCTTCAGCTGCAGAAACTTAGAATCCAGTTTTTTGCCTATTTATTTAACTTTCTTGATGATTGAGTGTGCCTCTTCTCATGTGTTTAGCTGTATATCCACAACACTTTTCTAAGACTGCAGACTACTCAGGATGAAAGAAGAAAGCAGTCACCTTCCCTTCTTTGAGCTGTGGCGTTGGTATCCACAGAAATTAAGTTGCATGCTCAGAGAAAGAGCCTTTGGCAAGACAAGAGAAGGCTATCAGGTCTAACATTTTAAGATAAGCATCAACAATGGACCCAAATTAAGATGTAACTCCAGTTAAAGACAATTGGTTAAATTCTAATAAGTAGAATTTAATATGCCACTTCCAGGCATATGTCATCTGATAAAGTGTCTACAGTCAAATCTCACATAGAAACCACAGAATTTTAGAAATCCAGAGAGGTGATCCTTTGGACCAGTCTCCTCCAACTCTGAATTTCACTTACAAGACCCAGGTCTGTGGATGTGAGTCCATCAGAGCTTGGGTGAACTCATGTCAGAAGAGCTCACATTAAAGGTCAGGGAATGGTGCCCTAAACCAGACAGGTTTGGACAACACCAAGCAGTAAAACAAGTTTGGGCTATCCTCTGGGCATATTTTGCCACAGGACAAGGCAAAAGGTAGTGCTACAACATACAGCTATTTCCAAAAGTGCAAAATCAGGCTGCCCATTAACAGTGGACAGCTGTTTGGAGCAGCAAATTCAATGTTTCACTTAGGAAACCACTGAGCTGCAGGCAACAAAACTATGGCAATTTAGCAATTTCCTCTGTCCTCTTTCCTTCATGACCCTTTTATTTTTAACAAGAAAAGGGATTTTTAAAGGTGGTTTTTTTTTAAGTCATCCCCTCTTGAATCCCATGGAGAGATATATAGTGATAAGCAGACAGTGCTGCAGCTCACAGTGATCACATTATGCTTCTGTGACACCTTTCCTTGCTGAGTCTTACTCATGTGGCAGCTAGGTTCAGGCAACTTTTTCTTTCTTTGGGGTATGGAGGATAATTAAAGAGTTCTATTTTGTATCAAAATGTTAGGGGTTTTTTCCCCCCCTTCTTTTGTTATGTTTTAATCTGACTTTCCTGATGCTGTCTAGGTAGTTGAAAAGATCGTCTCAGAGGGTAGGAAAGATGATGGAGAAAAGATTAGCTTAGAAGTATGCTAGTTTTCTGAAGTACACTGTTTCAATTTTATACAATTAACACTAATTAGAAGTGGTGCTTAAATGTTTGAGTACTTAGTGTTTGCAGGTAAGGATTTCAGTGGGTGAGGTACCAATATAAAATGCAACCATTTCCAGATTCATACACAGTTTCTAGTCCTTGCAAAGTCTGGAAAACTGTTAGACTTGTTTAATTCCCATTTGTGAGCACACTTACATCAGAAAGCTTAATGAGTGATAATCCTGAAGTACTCATCAGAACGAAATTACTACATTTTCCTAAATATGTATGGATGCTTTAGAGACCAAATTTACTCCAATAAGTTGTTGCAGTTCCCAAAAGTACTTCCAATATAGACTTTTTAATTAGGTATTTTCTTATACTTTTCCTCAACTTCATCCAGACGTCTAGATCCAGACACAAAACCTAGGACCAGAAACATGGAAACTATTTGCATAAATCTTTGAAATAGTTAAACTTATGTGTTTATCTCTGAAAGCTATGAAATCTTTCTTCTACAGGTAGTAAACCTCTCACCTTTTAGTTGTACTGGGACTGTTACAAATGCCACAATGTATAAATGAATCAACATAATTAAAGTCAGCATAAAGAATTACCTGTAACACGGTAAATACTGTTGATTTATGCAAATGGTCAGATTGTAGACCCTATCTCAGGAAAAGCTTTCATATTTACTACTTAAGTTTATTTCTTCAGAGACACTGTCCCAGTCTAAAACTGAGCCATCCTTGACACTTCTCTGAACAGGGAATCTGTGTTTATCGGATCACAACCAAAAAGCTGATGTGAAATAGCCAGAAACAGCCATTAGGCTTGTACTGAGGAGCTGATATTTCCTGGTGTGAATCTGTGCTGCATTTCTCACCTTGCAGCCACTGAAAAAGCAACTCTAATAAACATCTATCTAGGCAATTTTAAGATAAAATAAAGGTCTGAGATATTAGATGCAATCTCTTATGATTAATACATAAGAAGACTTATAGGTCCAAACTTCCAGCTCAGATATTACATACAGACCCTAGAATAATATTAGGAAATATATTGCCAATAACCAACTTTCAGAGAATATTGTACTTAAAGATACATAGAGAATAGTAAATACTATTTTAAAATTATTTTATCATATTCTGTGCTGTACTGAAAAAGTTATTTGGCCAATTAAATAGACAACCAGTAAGACATAATACAGAACATTTGCAATTGACAAAAATCCAGAAAAGAATGACCAAGTTGAGAAAAAACTGAGAAAGGGTTAACACAGAAAAGATCTGAAAAGATCACAACTGTAGCTGAACCATGTTATGTCATTGGAAGGCTTACTGTAAAACTTTTAGATATTTTCTGCCTTTCTAAGATTTACTTACATACACACATATATATATATATATATATAAACCAATTCATTTACTTATTGTAAAGTATTGAGTTATGTAGTAAACCTAATTGAAACAAAATGACAAAAATTCATTTTAAACACAAAATAGACTAAAATACTTTAAGCAATAATTTTTGTCATTTTTATTTAAGCCTTTAGGATAACAACAGCTTTTTCTACTATACATGGCTGAATGTGTATTTGCTTGCTAAGAGAAGAGAGAGATTAGAAATTCTTAAGTAACTTAGTAGACTTGTAATTTAGGTAGCTAAGTAGACCTGTGGAATTTATTTCTCTATGTATTATATCCCTGCTAGAATTAAATTTTAAAATACCCTAACAAAATATACTTTTCCCTTTTTTTCTGATCTGTTTTTTCCTTTAGTTTCACCCTGTTGTGGCACACTTAAAGCCAATTTTCATAGAGCATGTTTAAGTTAATTGACCTTGTGGAATTTTCCACTGGCTTCAGGTTGTAGCACTCAACACCTCCAAAATGCAGGCTCTGAGGGTGTTGTCTGAATTAAGTAATCTTCAACAGTCAGGATGCAAGCTCCCTCATATGAAAAGAGAGGATTTTAAATGGATTAAGTTAATGAGAAGAATCACCATCAGTGACCAAGTTTCACATTTCCCTTATGTGTCAGTAACAGTAAAAAATCCTGAAATCCCAGGATAACAGAGAGTGAAGAATTTCTCTAAGGAGCTGCAGACCTTGTTGCTGAAAACACCCTCAGAAACAAATGGGAGTTAGGCAGGTTTGTGGAAGCAAGGCTGGGGTGGGCATTGCTTTGTAATAGAGAACCAATCCAGAAAGGGTTGTGTCCTGAACTCTGGGGATGGCAATCCCACAGACATTTACGTTGCCCAAAGTATCTGTTCTGACACTGCTTTGGCCATGAGGGCTGAGCTGTGTGGTTTTCCCTCTGTGTTGAATTCAGAAAGCAAAATTCCAAAAGATGGGGACACCTGAAAAATTTATGTCAGATTTCTCTGAAGACCACCTTTGCCCAAGAGGTCCATATACTCATAATTCACTTTGTAGTAAGACAATCTTTATTAAGGTCAAAATAATGCTGGAAAAAAATATAAATCTTTCTCATAGTGAGGAATAATGTCAAGCAGGGGAATAAATAAAAACTGACACATAAATTGCAATCACAATATGTATATAAAATCAGCAATGTAATATGATTTATGAATACAGCCTGCGATCCAAGATGCTGGTAGGTCCAACAGGCACATATAATTATAATAAAGCCAGGTTTTACAGAGTGGCCTATTTGGAAAACATATGTTATTATTAGGTTACTAGTGCATTCACTGGATGTAAATCAATCTCTTCACTCTATGTGCTGACAATGGCAGCTCTGGACATGATAAAATTTTACGATATTATAGCATCAGCACTCCCACCTGCAGTCTCCATTTATTATTTGTATGTTTGGGTTTTTCACCAGGACAGCTCCCAAAAATGGTAACTTTCTGCTGTCTCAGTGTAGCCTTCCCCTTATTATACAGCCTTTTCCTTTAGCCCTCACTCTATTGATTCCTGCTCTTTTGCCTGTCATTAACTCTCCTTCTATATCAGACAAAATCACAGTCAGGTTCCAAGGACTTTTACTCCTTTTTTTCATTACTGACCAGAGGGGTTATGAGGCTGTTAGCTGACGATGAAGCATGAAGCCCTGCTCTTTTACTGCCATGACACCTGGAGCCCAAGGTGGGGCTGGATGGGGCTTTGAACAACCCGATTTACTGGAAGGTGTCTCTGACCATGGCATATTCTATGTTAGGCTTGAAAATGGCTTTGGGAAACCCTGTGCCAACAGTCATCCAAGGCAATGATACAGATTATTTCTAAGAGGTTTTCTTTCAGCAGGGCACAAGCACTCAACAAGAACTGAAGTACAGCCTGTTCTGGCAATCTGTTTTGCCATGATAAATGTCCTTGGCTATCCTGAGTCATGAAGTTTTGGCAGGGGGGTTGTGCTAAGGCATGGGAACTATGTACACATCTCTTTGTGTCTCATTTTTATAGGTTGAGTTTGCAGGTGAACCACAAAACACATCAGTTAGAAAGATTAAGCAGTTTAGCTATCATTGCCTTCAATCTAATCTGAATTAAAGGTTTTTTAAATGGTTCTGAATTCTTGCAAGTGAAACTACTCTGTGTACAGTTCAGGGGATCAGTCATGTCACCAGCGTCCTCCAGTGTGACACAAATGAGGGCAAATGAGCCAAGAGAGCCTGCAGCAGCATCCAGGTAGTGATGAACAGGAGGAAGCTCTTGGGCTCGTGCTTATGATTCTCAATGAGTTCATTGATTCAAACTGGAAAAGAAATAAATTTAAAAGGTCAGCCAGTGTTACTACTTTCTTTATTGTCCCATGTCTCTGGAGCTCTGTTATTGTCTTCATGTGTTACAGTGAATGAACTCAGTAAATGACTTATGTCATGCCCTAATTAGTGCTGCCAAAGAAGACCACTTTAATTAAATTACAAGACAAAGACATAAAGGGGACACATCCTTCTCTAATTCAGAACAGTTATGAATTTCATTAGTAAAGTTTGGAATGGTTTACAATTCTTTGCTTTCATTTTGAAGTTCTGGACAATATCAAAAGTCAAATGTAAAAGCCGCTTTCTCATCCAAATAGACCCTCATCTCAGCTTCCAGTTGCACATCAAAAGATCCCATAATTTCCTCTCAAAAAAAATTAATGTCTTAGGTGTAGAAAGCATTCTTTCCCCTCCTTGTGCCCCCATAATCCCCTCACTCTCTGCTCTACTGCTGGTTTCACTGCCTTCCCTGAACCTGGACCAGCTAAGCAGGGCAGGACAAACTGCAGCAGCTTGCCTTTGGGGGGCTTGATAAGTGACCTGTGAACTTCATCTGCTTTGTTTTGATCCTTTTAAATTTTTTTAGAGGCTGTAGTTAATCTTCATCATACTATTTCTGGAAAAGTGAGGGTTTTTTTGTATTTCCTCTAAAGTTTCACCAATAAAATATGTGAATGAAGCTGTAGATTGAGCGAGCTTGTAAAGAAAACCCTTACATGACCTCAAAAAACTTCATTTTCTCTTCCATTCCACCTTTTTTCTTGTTCCATCAAATAAAATAATTAATTTCTTTCTTCCTTGTTCCTACTTTGGAGTGCTTTAGATTATCTTTTTAAAGGACAGTGGTTTGTCATGCTCTGAAGGTTGCAGTTGGACATAAGTAGCTTATCCTGCCGAATGAAATGTAAAGTGAGGATTTTTTTCTGTATTTTATATACTGTGATTTTGGTGGGAGGTTATTTCTTTGAAACAGTTCATAAAGTGACTGTGTTGTGACCGGAAATTATTTCTAGAAGTCAACTACTAGTTAATTTCTCCCTCCTGCTCTCATTTATGTTTTCTTTATAAGTTTAGTGAAATTAATACTGCTGAAAAAACATATTTTTGACTTCACTAATAGGAACATAAGAACAAATTAACTGAAGGTCAGTGAAGTTTCACTGTGTTACCCATGGTTCTGTCAATCTTTCTAGTCTTTGGGTTTCTATTAATTTCATTTCATTCATATTTCATTGGGGATATTGTGATTTTTCTTTATATTTAAATCTTGCAGCAAAACAAGCTGAAGGCACGGGTGCAAAACTTTGAGTTCACTCTGAAAAAGGACATCTTGTTTCCATCTTTCTAATCATGATGACCTCACTCCTTTCTGTAGCTGAAAACCACATTTGTGCCTACCAATCAGTCACAGGCTTTAGGCCAAGTGTCACTCACATCTTCAGACTTTTGCGCCACTAATGATCCCTAAAATCCCCTGGGGTTGCAATGTTTGCACCTTCACAAGTAGATAGCTAAGGAAAACCGAAGCAGGCGATGCCTGCTGAATTATTTTGGCATTTAAACTACTTTCCTGCCCTGAGAGTGCAGGCATATCAATTCCACTCAGGATAAAGTTAGTAATGAAGTCGTCAGCCTTGTGTCAGTGCAATGCACCAAGCTGTCAAAACTCTGTCTGGTGTCTCTTGCCCCTCTCTGTTTTCCTTTGTCACTGCTCCTTTTTGCCTTCCAGTTTCCTTTCCACTCTGATGCTCAAGGTAAAGGCTGCTTCAGAGACTCCAGCTGTGCTACTGAGAGGTTTAACATCATCACAGACATGGAACTGGATGAATAAAAACATGATCACGCAGAGAGAAGAAAAGGAAAACCTCTTGGAAGGTTTGTGTATGTGAGAGGGGCAAAGGACTTGCACACTATCAATGATTCTCATTTGGTCAAGACAAGACCTGGTCTAGACCAGGCATAGTCTCCTCTATCACTACCTACACAATCTCAATTTTTTTTTTTTTTTTTTTAGCAAAGAAAAGCAGCACATTTGCACACAACTTTACCTATTCCTCTGTTAGAGAACTCTAAGGAGCTAATTAAAATTAACAGGAAAAAAGAAAATAGAGCACCAAGATTTTTTTTTTTAAATAGGAGGAATCTTAATTAAAGGAATTTTTAGTCACTCTGGAGTCATTTAACAGCAGCAAAAACAATTCTGTTTGATAAATTTTAGACTTGGAGAGTTACTGTGCTTTGGGAGATGGGGAGCAAAGGAAATGACAAAATTCTGTGCTTAAAATTATGTTAAAATATGTGAGCAAGTCTTGAAATGAGAAAGACTCATTTTCTATCTGCCATCTCCATTGTAACTTCCTAGATATTCTCTTCTGAGAGGGAAACAAAATCCACATGGTGGCTTACCATAGCAAAAAAAAAAAAAAAAAAATTGACACAGACAGATACTTTGCTGTTTCCATTATATCATTAAATCAATTTAGAGCTGCTGCAACCCCTTTTGCCCAGGGAAGGATGTATTTCTCTGCAAGTCTTTTTTCCTAGCTTTATTAAACTGTGACTACTAGAATCATGCATGACCTGCAAAGGATATAGGGTCAGCTGGGTTACATCGATTTTGGTATGTGAACCAGCTGTCAAAAATGCAATAACAGTACACTCCTGGAGATTATGGAGCTGGAAAACCCCAACACAGGCAAAGCACAGAGAGTGATTTTTCAAGGAGGTGCGCGCTGTCATCGACGTCGGAGAGCGAAGCAACTAAATTCCTTCAGTGGCTTTTGAAAACATACCTTGCTGCAGCAAGACACACAACCTTCTTAATTTAGCCATTTCATTTAAAAATGCCAGCTTCCATAGGAAGCTTTTGACACCTTCAGATTGGTGAGTAACTGAGCCCTGGTACACAAATTCTTGGTGCTTTTCAGGTCACACCAAGCACTGTCTCTAAACTATTCAGAAGTCTGTGGTACTTCTGCCACTCTAATACTGCAACACTCACAGCCAACATCTCACTGCTAGTTTACCCAAAGTGTGTGACAATTTGTGATACGCTTGTAAACTGTTTTTATCAATCATACAAACCCCATGTAATTAAGAAAATTCCTCCTTCATACTTAACAATTCAGTGTAGTAATAACCATAATAATTATAGCAAAGTGAAGAGTTCAGCAAAAATTAGGTATGAAAATAGATAGTAGATGCATTAATTAGCCCAGAACAAGAAAGGCTTGTCAGTGGCAGATCATAAAATGTCAGCCATTCATCTTCGTGGAGGGAAGTGCTCCAAGTGGGTGCTGGAGCTTCAAGATGACTTTTCAGAGTTCTCAGTAAGTCTTCACAATTTGATTTTTGCTGCACATTAACCATTGTTTCAGAGTGGGGGGTGTTGTTACTTATACCCGAAATCACCCATTTGAAATGGGGCTTGAATTTCCTAATTTGCAATCTGCTTCACCAAGCTGTTGTTTTCTGACACTCTTCTTGCTAATACAGCAACAGTAAAGACACTGAACAGCATACCTTAAAGTGTTATGCAACCTCTATTAAAATCCTGATCCTTAGGTCAGTGCATTTTCTGTACACACACATGTATCTCACTAGCAGCTGTTCCCAACTCTATTGAAGTCTCTTATTTTCAGGTTCTTCCAACTGCTTTCCCATGCCTTTCTTTTTTTTTCCCCTACTGACAACCATGTCACATAAAAATGTTGTCAGATAAGCTTCTAATGGCTTTGAAATGTATCATAAGACTGCAAAAAACCAAAAATCTTTTCAGGAGACTGGCTTGTTTCTTATGTTAGTCTGGTATTTTATGAAATTATGAAAAAAACTCACCATGAATCCTTGAATTTTAATGTGTGAATGACAAAATACAAACCTCTACAAGAAGCACATAATTTTTGAAACAAAATACTTCTGCTACAAAATGGAGATAGAAAACTGTGTGTAGCAGAGGTGAGTATGACAAACTAAATTTTTAATACAAAAAATGTGCGTCTTTATCAGAGTATTCAGTTTAGAAACTGCATAAATTGATAAATGAACACTGTTACCCATTAATGATTTTTTGCTACAAAAGCAGCAGCAGAAGAAAATTACCAAGTACTTTACCAACATCAACATGTTAGAATTTTCAGGTCCTCCATTTGAGCAGCAATGAATGAATGATAATAAAGCATAATTAGTCATACCAGCTACCTTGTAAATACCGTGTAGAACCAATTGCTGGAAACTCTTTGGTAAATGCTATAGACAAGAAATGTATTTGCAGAAATTAGACTGACTTACTGTTGGAAAGATGAGCTACATTTGTAGGTATTCTTTGCAAAGGACCATTCAACCAGCTGTACCCTCTGCATATTCAATATTAGTATATATCACTAATATGTACATATAACAATGAGGTGTACTCTGAGGAAAAATGAAGTTCTGTAACATATTTGTCATTCATTTTTCTTTGACAAAGTACTAAATGTGATTCTTTCATTTTAAGGTGCTGCTCTTTGAGAGAAACATTTGGATTATTTTAGCCTATTTCCCAACAGCAGTGATATTCAGACCAGGATTTGTGAGGCTGTAAAAATTATCTATGAAAAGTAAATGTAATGGCAGATGAACTAATTTTACTGTGCAGAAATTCTGTATTTGAAGATTTTGAGTAAAGACCCAAATATCAGAAATCAGGTTGCTATTACTGCATGAATAATACAGAAAACATATCCAGATCCTAGTGCTATTTATCATGAAAAAGCAAGATGGATTTGAGAAACTCGAGATAGTTTCACCACAGAACAGTAGAGATTTTTTTCCAAGTACTTTCAAACATACGTTCCTCACAAACTGGATTATGCTTCTCTTACTCTTGTCTTATTCTTTCTCTTTGTTCTCTTTTCCATTATCACAGTATCTCCATTTTCTTTACTGTCATTTTTTCAGCATTTGTGATGTATTATCATCTCCCCTCATTGATCATCACCCGGATGTAGAGCACTTGTAGCATTTTAGGAATGTCCAAAGTTTCTTGCTGTAGGAATACTACCAGTTTCTTTCACCAAGAAAAAAGCTTCAGGCCTTAACTCTGGATTTTGCTTCCAAGTCTTCCTGCCTTGTCACAGCTTTCAGACGTGCAAATACCCATGGTAAATATTTCAGTAGTGCAAATACCTAGTAGAAATACCACCATCACTATTCGTAATGATAAAAGATTGAAGTCTTTAAATAGACATGTTTCAGACTGGCCTCCAAATTACATGTCTCTGACAATATTTTTCAGCAGACAGTAAATTCAGTGAAATACATGAAGTTTTGTTGAAGTTTAGCATCCAATTATGAGACTGCTTTTGGCCAAAAATTTGTGAGACATACAGTGTGTTAAAGCAATGAAAAGTTTTTTGCACAGGATTTCTATTTTCTGAATTCCCCCAATATTTAAAACAACCATCAAGGAGTAAGAAGAAAAATATTGCATTATCCTGGAAATGATACAGAGGTGTACTGAAGAAAACTTTTAAGGTTTCTTGTATAAGTAATGTGAGACACAGGGCTGAGATACAGTCCCCAGGTTCCCAGTGGAGGCCTGATCTAGTGTGTGTGTATATATCTCTTGCATCTGATTGCCTCAGCAGCAGGAATGTGTTGGTCTTCAAAGTTCCTGTGGGGAAGAGGAGTATTAGTGCCACTTTTTACAGAAGGGATGATGGGGCAGAGAACACAGCGGCTTCTGGTTCAGAAAATCTGCCAGTGATGGAAAAGCATCAGTCCTTCCTTCCTTTCATTCCGCACCATCATTATCCTTCTCTGTGTTTCAGTGGAAGCATTTCATGCCACCATCAATCAAATCCCAAAATGGAGATGTTTCAGTGTTAAAAATGAAATATATTCTTTAGTGGAGGGGAAGACAGCTGAAACAGACCTAGCACTTGCATGCCCTGCCTTGTGTCCTGGTGTAGTGCCTCTGCTGAATTGTTGCTTTTGGTGGCAGCTCTGGATCTCTTTAGCACAGAAAATCCTGTGCTAAATCCTGTGTGAGACTCCAATATGATTTGTGCAAAGATGACTCGGATAAAGCAAGGAAGCTGCAGCTGAAGCTCCCAAACTTCAGGCAGTAAGTAATGGCTGCTTTAGCCTTCCCTTCAGTGCTGAGCTGAGATTTACTCTAACTTAAAGTATAGGTTTCTAAAGCTACAAAGCATCCAGCAGTAGCCAGCAAAAATTTATTAAGCACATAGGTAATATGAGTAATCTTATTAACGTCCTTCCAGGAATAACTCTCTTATTACTGAATTTTCTCTATGCCAATAATACTTAAACAAAGATCTTTAGCTGATCCATCTTTTATTTTGTTTGAAAAAATAAAATAAAATTTAAAAAACACTCAAAGGACACAGGGGAAAATGGGAATTGTATAGGAATTATAGGAATTGTCACTGGTACAGTTTAAAAATAATTGAATATGTAGCTGTGAGTATAGCCTACAATGTAAAGTAGCAGCAGGTATAATATTTCTTCTCTCCAGGGAAAACAGAAGGGTGGGATGGAATGAAGGCAGTATATACCTGCCAGCATTTTGTTGGCACATACATATACAGAAACATCTTTTCCATCTTATTCTGAAACTGTGGGCACTTGGGAAAAGTAACTTGGCCATAAAGCAGCCCCCTGCAACAGCATGTCTGCAGAGTGGAGTTATTTTTTGACTCTTATTTCAGCTCTGCATTTTACTCCATTCGTCATGCCCACACACAGACTCTGATGCTGTCAGTCTCTGAAGGATGATGAAGTTGGAAAGAGAAGTTAGAGACAGCTTTTCACCTTCATTCAGTGTTCTCATTTTCCCTGTTTCCTGGTGAGGACCTAGTTCACAGGAACAGAGGTTTTTCAGAAACAGCTAGACCTTGTAAAGGCATCACATTTGTTCCTTGGTCGTTGGCAAGTGACCTTAAGCTAGAGGAGCCCTCTCCAAGGCCATGCCATGGTCATTGCTACCCACTCTTCGTTGCTCCAGATCCAGATAATGCCATTGATTATTTCATTATTATTTAATTGATAATTTCCTTGAAATTATTATGCTTGGGCTATGTAATTCAGCCATTCAAAGGTGCTCAAGGTCTGAGACCAAGTGACTTGGACTTCAGACAACTCCACGTACTGCAGAGATAAAGGACTAGATGAGATGCCCTGTGAAGGATGAAATACCCAAGGGAACACCAAGCTAATGAGGATTCATTAGCCCAAAATAGCTTGGCAGTCTGGATCCCTGCACCTCATCTCTGTAAAAGCTGGGACTAGAAGCTGGGGGTCAATATACAGCCTGACTTTGCAGCGAAGACATGCTTAATGGGGCTATTACATTTTCCACATAAGGGAAATCCACCACTATTTATATCCAGCTTAGTACTTCGAATCCAGGCAGAATACTTCTGAAACTACATCCACCCAATATTAATAGCATCTGTCTCGCAGATTAACTATCACATTGTGTTTTTATTTAAACATCATCACTGAGCAATCACTCACTAAATTATTTAAAGGAAACAACAAAAAATTGTTTTAAGGTCACAAGAAGGATGTCAGTGAGCCAGTATTACTAAGCATTTTAAAACCTGGAAGATTTCATTTTAAGGAAGTGTAATAATGCCTTTCTTTGGCATATGTAATTCTATATTTTATATTTATGAAGATGGACATTTCTGAAGTGTTTAATGAGCAGCAATATAGTTCCTCAGTTAAAATGCAGAGCCTTATACTATTTTTAATATTATCCAGTAAGTAACTCAGTGCCATATGCTTCTGTAGTCTGACTGCCAAAGAATTCCACAAGTTGCTCTGGAGGCTGCCTCCACAGCCCAGCCAAAACCATGTTTGTGGTACAGAGCTATTGATGTCCTACCAGTGTGGAACTTAAAATGGCCCCACAGAGGAGTTATGCAGAGGTTCTGCTAACTCCATTGAACAGGATGTGGCTTGGACCCATGTATGGAATCAGAGCAAAGCTTAAATACTAGACATGCTACACTGGAAAAAGACAGAACAATCTTGCAAACAGCGAGGTGCTTACTCCTCTGGGTTGCCAGATGACCTTTTCTCCCCAAAGCATAAGCCACATTCTTAACTTTCATGCACCATGTTAGGGTATATTAAATATTTTAGACTGTTTAGACTGGGAAATTGCAAGAGAGCTAGTCCACTTTTAAGTTCTGCCATGTCACTCTCATCTTGGCAGGTATAGGTGACTGAGCTAGAAATATATGCATGAAGGTTAGAGAATGGGAAAAGAAAGAAATTATCATCAACAACAAAGTGTGAACTTGAACAGAAATTGAAGAGGTCTGTTGATTGTATACATGCCTTTATTTTGTTGTCCTGTTGTGCATTATACTGGCTATTTACAACATTTACCCTGTTATATCCAGAATGCAAATCTTTACTTTTTAATTGCTTGTCATACTTGCTCAAGATTAAGCTCTCATTTTACATTGACTGGATTGCTTCCATTAACTCTAACAAATAAACATTAGTATTCCCATCTTATTTTTTAACACCATGCAGAATAGTTCTGTTGTCTGGTAATCATAAGAATATGCAAAACTTCCAGTGTTTTTATTCAGCATACAGGTACCCATTGATGACCCCAGCAATAATGGGAGCCCCAATAATCTAAAAATCAGACTCCAAGATGCATACTAGGGACTCCTTAAGATGCAGTTCCCATGGTACTCTCATTCTGTGGGGATTGCAAAAATTAAGAGAATCATTAGAACAAGAAATTACTACATTCCTAGATCAGTTAATTTTGTTGTAGTAATGCTGATTTGATGGTAAAAACGTGATGTGATGAAGACTCTGAGCTCAAAACCTTATGGTGTTTTTCTGACTGAAACAGCTGGTCTGTAAAAAGACAGATACTCTCTGTAGACTTTGTTTTGCTAAATGAAGACAGACAAAACTATTTTCTCCCCTTTCCACAAAGCAGCTGAACCTCTTGTCCTTAAGATGACAGAAAACAACAATTAAAATAAAATTTACCTCACACATAGTCTGGTCACAGCCAATTCGGATATTTTCTATACAATTTAATATTTTCAGCCTAAAAATAATAATGGTTGAGAAGGGACATAAATGGAAACAAAGGAGCAACAAATCTGAAACAGATGTTAGGAAGCACTCCCAGCACAGAAGAGCTGATGTGCTGAAAAGCTACCTGGGGGCAGAACATTAAAAGACACCTCTGAAGAAAGCCTGTGAGGAGGAGCAGAACAATGGAGGAAGGCTTGCTTCAGATACCTCCTTGTCCTCCACACCTCTCATGCCACCACCTCAGGGAATTCTGCTTTTTTTACACAGCGCAATTCTGAGGCCCATTCAAACCTACTCCAAAACAGAAGCAAAAACGTGAGGGAGAAATTTTGAGTGAATTTCAGGTTAAAAGACTGAGAAGGAGTAAAATCATTGTTGTGCTCTTTTGCCTCCAACAGAAACAAACGCATTTTGCCTACAATGTGACTCTAAGGAGATTAAACCCCCCCCCAGTATCCATCCATGACATTACTACTTTGTGCATGAAACAGTTAATTTTCTCAGTCTGGAACATGATAGGAAATGAATTTTAACCAATGTTGATGACCATGTTGGTAGCTACACAATTTATAGTGAACATTTTAGGAATGTCTCTAAAAATAACAAAATTACTACCTGTTGAATGGAGCACCCACTGTGATTGGCTCCACCCAGACTGCTAAGTTATCCTTAATGATTAGCTTTTAAAGTATCCTATAAAGTACTCTACAATCATTGGCATCATCCTTCAAAACTGTGAGAAAGACAGGCAGGGCACGGGGGAAAATGAGTCAAAAGGTAACATGGGTTTCTGTGTCAGACACCTCAGCATTCAGTTCTCAGTTTTCTCACTCAGTCCTCTATTCCTGTACCCAGTCCTCATCTGCCAGCCCCAGTTTGTTATGGTTACTTTGTCAAAGAGGATATTTGCATGTTTCTATGTCCTTTTAAAAGTGGACAGAAGGGACATGACTTCCCACAGGGGAATTCATTCCCTCAGGAAACCAGAGAGTCTGTACTGAGTGATTTCAGGGGAGAATTTTCGATTCTCCACATTCCTAAATCCTGTGGAGGCTCTGCAGAGCCTGTTTGGTGATGCCCGTGGGACATGTTCCAAGGGCAGAGGTGATGAGGAACCAGGAGGTAAGCTCTGCATTGCTGAGTTAGTCTAAATTATGAAGCCTGAACTACTCTGCAGCACCTGTGGCACACAAATAGCTAAAAGGAATGTTCTCAATCATCAAGATCAATTTAGCACACAAGTAGCTAAAGCAGCAATATTCTTGATCATCAGATCCAGAAGGCAAAACTCAGGCAGCTCCAATCTATTGGCATTTCTAAAGCATCAGGTTCTAGTCCACCCTCACAGGTAAGTACCAGGAAAGAATGGTACTTGTTTAGGATGTGGTTTTAAACAGTTCCTGTCCAAAATTGTTTTAGTATCTCTTCATGCCTTAATGGGCCAGGGAAAATATACAGAACCACTCACCACCTTCTCCTTCAGGAAGATTTGTTGAGTATGTCACCTGCCATTGATAAAGGGGTAGCTCAAAGATGAAGCTGATTTGACAATCAGAACTGGATATTACATTTGCAATTACTTCTTTCTGCCCAGTAGATGGGTGCATGTTTCCATTACAAATACATATTTTGCTTTCTTTCTGACCCAGAAATACTTTTTCTGAACTACAAAATTCTGTGCTACAGAAGAGATGCCACACCAGAACTGAACGCCAAAATATTCCATGTCCACTAGGAAACCCAGTTATTTTCTTGTTGAGCTCATGCCACTTTAGAAAAACATTTGCATTACTCACAAATCAACAAGAGCCAAAATACTTAGAAATCAGAGTAGTTTTATCAAACCCTTCTGCATGTCCTTCCTTTTCGAGTGTCACTGCAATGACAATCCTTTGTAACTGTCATGCGAGTGGATAACACAAATGATGCCTGGAAGGGATATGCTCTACTTATGAAATGGTAAATTTTTGGTGACAGGTTACACACATGTAGCCAGTCAAATAACAAAGGTTTGTCAAGACAGGCTATGCACATACATTTCATAATCCCACTTCAGTAACTAAATTGTGGATAACAAAATAAAAAAGCTCCTAATTTCTAAAAGCAACTCACTTCTTATGAGGATAATTATTAATGAAGAAACTGTGTGTGTGCTGCTGGCATTTTGGTGATGTGTGTTCAGACTGAATTCTTCCTACCCCTGGTAGGAAGCTCATGGTAGCTCATGGTCCTTCTTTGAAATCTTGTACAAGTTCCTACATCTTTAGTGTTATCAGTTTTGTTTGAGGGTTAGTTTTCTGAGCCATCATATGCTGACTTGTGGGGCAGTAAGAGATTAGTAGGCCACACTTATTTCACAGGGATATGTTTTTACTGTTGTCATAGTGTAGCCAGTTAATATCACAATCATCACATATTCTGCTCTTCAGGCCAATCTGTCCTGCTCTTTGGGGACATGCTTTGGTTGGGATATGCTGCTGCCTCCATCTGTCAGATGTTTTCCTATCAAATCTCTCTGTGGTTCACATGCTTTGCTTCCTCACCATATGGAGCACCTGCCAAGTGGGCCACTTAAGATTCTCATCTTGCCATTTTTCACCAAGAGCCTCCTGTTACGCTGCCATTGCCTTGGACTTACGTTCACCATTTGTCCTTACTCTCAGCTACATGTAGAAATTGAATCTGGCTGATTTCAGCACGTTCAGCATGGCTACTTGATGGCTGAGCTAGCTCACTGTACCGTGGAATCATCTAGGTTGTAAAGTATCTCTAAGATCATCAAGTTCAACCATTAACTTAACACTGCTGTGTTCAACACTGAACCATATCCCTAAATTCCAGATCCACACATCTCTGGAACACTCCCAGGGATAATGATTCCACCACTTCCCTAGACAGCCTGTTCCAATGCTTAATCACCCTTTCAGTGAAGAAAATTTTTTCTGATATCCAATCTAAACTTACCTAAACAAATCTAAATCCAATCTAAACTTATCTAAACAAATTGGTGCAATTTGAGACTGTTTCTTCTTGTCCTATCACTCATTATTTGGGAGAAGCTGTGCCCCACCAGGATACAACCTCCTTTCCAGGGAGCTGTGGAGAGCACTAAGGCCCCCTTAAGCCTCCTTTTCTCCAGGCTAAATACCCACAGCTCCCTCAGCTGCTCCTCAAAAGACTTGTGCTCCAGACCCTTCACCGGCTCCATTGCCCTTCTCTAATGCCTCAATGTCTTCCATGTAGTGAGGGGCCCAAAACTGAGGACAGAATTAGAGAAGCATCCTATTAGTCTCTGGGGGTGAACACTGGCTTTTCCCTGTTTTTCCATGGGGACTCAAGGAAAGCTGGCTTGTGCTCAAACCAGAACTGGACTTGGATGATCCTTGTGGGTCCCTTCCAGCTCGGGATATTCCGTGACTCTATGAAACTGCCCTTTCTGATGAATTTTTTTAAGCAGTCAGTAATGTAGCGTTACCCATTATGAAAAGCCTTTGGTTTCCTTACCCTGAGTCTCAGTTGCTTGTTTTACAGATAGTTTAACTTCCAGACACTGAAGTGGTAAGTGGCTATAAATCTATAAATGTGCAGCCCTTCCCCCTGAAAGTGAGCCATGAGGATCTGTGCAGGGCATGGCAATCACTCTGAGAAATGAATATGGACAGAGGGATTTACCCCAAGATGGAATTATGTCCTCGATGCCAATACACATAAGTTAAAGCTGTCGCTCCAGCACAGTTCATGAAAAGGTGTTAGAGAAAGGAAGAGCTGAATTCCACTGTCATAAAATATACGCATGTAGGCTAGATTGAAGGCCAGTTCTTTATGAAAAATAGTGAAAAACTGTGGAAGAAATGTGGAAAGCACAATGTACTCACAATGCTGAGGATGAATAAGCTTCCCCAGAATTCTCTTGCCTTCACAGGGTACCTTAATAAAGGCTGCAGTTTCAACCACAAATTAATTACTGTTTTTTTTTATGTCCCAAACTCCATCAAGTTGCCTGTAAATATAGTGAGGGGGAGAGAAGGATGTGGGAATAACTGGGACACGCTCTAAATAAACAAACAAATAAGCAAGCCAGTAAGACTACCAAAGTAAAAACAAATTAATGTGCAATGCCTTAAATCTGCTATCTTGAGCAGGTTGATCAGTGATCTCCAGTTTTTCATGTTTGGTGCCACATGGTGTATGTAAGCCATGACAAGACTCTGAGGAATCAGGGAAGCTGGAGTCTGGCTGGCACATGAAATCATTCCTGAAGTGCCACTGCCTGTGACATGAGGGATGGTTCCAATGTCTTTGCTTGCCTTCAGGACCTTTTTCTGACAGGTGCAGCAGATGAACTTCGCTTACAGCCTTCCTTGCAAGTATGAGACCAACCCTCTGCCAGTCCAGGCTGCCAGATGACAGAGGAAGGAGGCTTTGCTCATACCCACAGGACTCAAGGCATTCTTGTGAATGAGCAGCAGGGACCTCCTCTTCTGCAGAAGGAACGGCTGAATGCTCTGATTTGCTGTCACCATGGAACCAGGAACATGAAAAGCACAAACTTCCCAGTCTTCCTCTGTCCTGACACATGAGCTCCAGTGTCCTCTAGGCTGAGAACCACCCTTAATTGCCAGGCAAAATGCTACATCTGGGCCTGGAAATCCATTGCACTTCTGGAGTCATTTATGTGCCCCAAATTCTGCAGTGACCTGACTGATTCAAATAGCAGTGGAGGAATAGCTCCAGCTGAAATTGTGTCTCTCATGGGGAAGGCACAGGCGCTGCTGAGCGCGGTTTGCCAGGTCAGTGGGAGTCACAGCTCTGGTCTCAGGTGGGTGGCAGGGGGCCAGCACCAGCCTGCAGGACTGTCACTCCTCTGCTCACCACCAGTTCCCAGCCTACATCCCAGAGGGAGGCAGAAATTACTCTGATCTCTGAGAGCTAAGGCAGACTGTGTAAAGCACGCTTAGGTAGTGGTACGAGGAAATATTACACAGTTCAGCTGTTTAAAAGGTTGAAATAAAGGGGTCAAGGCTGGGTAAGGACAGATTATAGCACTCCTCAATAGCTAGTTTAATGAATGGTTGATCTGTTCCTCAATTTCTGCTAGTCCTGGAGTTGTGACTTAAAAAAAAATGTACAAATTGTTGACAACTATTTTGTCACTTGTTTTTTTGACAAAGACCTGAAGCCAAGGATTTTTTTTTTTTTTGTAAAGAGGGGAAGGGGAAATACTGAAATTCATTAGGTGAGTTTTTTTCTTAAAAAATCACTTGCACCAGAAGCAGAAAAGGAAGGAAAACTGTCTACATTTCCCAGCTAGGAATAATATCCATAATTACAGAAGAAATCTAGAAATAAGGGTTTGATTCTCAGCAGACTAAAACCCATTCTTGTGGTTGCAATCATAGGGAAATAATGCATACACACACACACAAATCTTTCATCACAGCCTCAGCGCATCTTGGATGTGAGAACCAACATTTGTTATTTTAATGTTTTGCGGCATTTTACAGATGTAGGGCCTTATTTTCCCCTGTCCTTCCTGAGAGCATTCTGAATAAAAATAATGGTTCATTATTTGGGCAGAAAAGCACTCCTGAAGAGTGTTTTCTTTGTTTCTGCTCATGAATTACTGATGAAAATGAATGGCTGACAAATTAAGTTACCCTGGTATTTGGGAGTAAAAAAAAAATGCCTTCAACTACAAGTTTAAGATCTGCTTACATGTCTTTAGAAAGGGTGTGGCTTCTCTCTACTGTTGTATACCAACCTTGGTTCAATCCTCATCACCTGTATTTGTCCTTTATGGCTCACCCACTCTGAATAAAGAATGGCAGAAAAAGCTAAAAATATTGAGGGATCTGGCTAAAACTTTCTTTTTCTTTAACTGTTTAAACACAGCTTCATATCATAGCATGGACTAGAGCTAACCTGGTTGTAGTTTTGAAGCCATAATTGAAAGTCTTTTCTACAGTAAAATACTGAATTTATGCTTTATTCATACTATGGTAATAGCAGCTGCATTAACATATGTGGGTGTTGTTGTTTAAAGACCAAACAGGTTCATTCATGTGCTAGATGCAGTGCAAACTTTTGGTAACACAAGCATAGAGCTTATGTCAAATACATATATATATATATATCATATATATTCAAATATATGACAATTTTTGATGTGATGGTATATATTTGCAGTTGGTTTCAGTAGGAGTCACTTAGCAATAGTGAGACACTGAATTCACTTGGAGGTAAACTAATACCATACACACACATCTTTTTCTTCTCTTCCTTACTGCTGAAATTCAATAAATGACTCTTCATTAACAGATATTAAGAACTGTTACAAAGGATGCAATCCTCTGGCAAGGCTGGCAAGTGTGCAGTTGAGCCACCAAATAGCACTGAAGCAGGTAATTTCTAACAGAAGTGTGGATCAGAGGCAAACTGCTGTAACAAAGGATTTAACCTTTTGAATTTTATCTCTCTCCTTTCCCAAAAATGAGTATGAAATTTAAATGAACACAAATTCCCTGTTATTAATGACAAGGTTTGGAAAAATTCTGAAAGTTTTTTGGGTTTTTTTAGCCTTTGTATTTATCACAAGTTTATATTTCCCATGGTGAGATTTATTCCTTCCGCTGCAAATAAAATACCATGGTAAAGAAAGGGGAAGAGAAAGAAAAAAAAAAGTTTCCTGCACTTCTCCTGGTATTCCCAGAGGACATCTCAGCATCAACTGGAAAGTTTCACAAGCTGTGCATGGGCATCAGAGAGTAAAGGCTTCTTTGAGCTGTGGCTTTGGTGAGTCAATCTGCTCACACTTCATCAGGAGTGCCAGGGGATCCTGATAAAATGATAATGATGCTATGCACCGGGAAGAGGAGAACATAAATAAGCTACTTAATTCCATTGGTTTTAGCATTTCTTTATATCCATATGCTTGAATCATATCACACCAGCCCACCCCTTGTACTCAGAGAGTTCTGCTGAATTGGATTAGGTAATATATTGAAAGTTGTATTTCTTGAAGTGCCTTTGGGTTTTGTGTGTATGTGTGTGTGTGCATTATTTCTCTGTGACTGTGTTTTTGTATATTCAGAAGACAATTAAAAGATGCTTCTCTCAGTGATTTTGCTAGAAAGCAAGGTCATCCCCTGAGAGTCATTTACTATAAAAGATTGTGATGAATAGACAAATTTAGGTATAAAAATACTAGGTATATTGTGGAAGAGATATTAATTACCATTTTATTTTGATGCAACAGAGAGCACTAAGTAATCAGTCAGCAGGCAGAGCATGGCTCTGTGTTAAATCAAAGCTTTGTGGTAACTATTCTTTCCCACTGGAGAGGACACACAGACAGCCACTAGCCCTCATGATGCTCTGAGCTGCTGAGGAGGGGGCAGCACAGGACACGTGACACATCTCTAAATGCATAGACTACTGATACAACTTGCTTCAGCTCCAGAGAAAGGTATCTGACTTTTTTTGTCTTGCCTAGGATGATGATTATTGAAGGTAAAATCCCAAATAACCTGAAGAACACCACCCCAGGGCAAGATTGTGTTCTTCAGCACCATAAGCACAATTCCTCTTAACAGGCATCGCATAGCAGATATGTTGTCCCTACTTCTTACACTGAATAAGCAAGCTCATCATGGAATGCTTGTTTTTCTGAGATATCTGTTAAGTATCTGCTGTTCTTTCAGTACATGCTGGTGAACTAATAGTAGCAACTTTGATTTATTACTGGAAATAATAAACTCTTTATTACTTAGCAACCAAGATGCTTCCATACAGTCAGGTGTGATACTGTGCACCTGATGGCTTATATACTAAATAAATATCTGCAGGGCCAATACCCTGGACATTGTTTATTGTTGTCGTTTACTTGGCCCAAGTTTTTTTGTGTATTATTTCATAAATGCATAATATACAACTGCCCACTGCATGGCTCTGGCCCGTGTCATTGCCACATCCTGGCAAGCTGCTCTTTCTTCCCATGCAGTGCATACCCAAGCAGTGTGGTCAGTGGGAGGGAGCAAGGGTCAGGCATATTGCCCATGGTCCATATACTTGAAACTGGCCCTGACCTTGGGAAACAGAGAAAGGGAAAAAAAATAGGAAGATTTTTTTTCTTTCTCACTCCCAGAAACTGTTCCATAATTGTGCAGTTGCTAGATCAGATGCAAAGAGGAATTTTTGAAAATGCATTTGGGGATACCAGAAAATGGGGCCATTCTTTTTGGGTAGCAGCCCATAGTTAGATCAAATTATGCTGATCATGAAACTGTATCCTCAGACAGGAACCCACAGCTGCAATTGCAGAGTCATGGAGCATGCGCAGAGCAACTGGAATATTCTGGAAATGCAACAGGGAAAATTCAGGAGTTCACAGCTGAGCATGTGCAAAGTGAAGTGAGTCAAAAGTTTGAAACTTGGCATCACTGAGGGAAGATTTTCTGAGGAAGCCAAAAATCAACACTAAGGCAAAAAACTTTATCATGTTTCAACCTCTTCTTCCAAAGCATGGGACAATATAAACATCCTAAATAAATACATATTTTGCCTAAAGAATTAGGCAAATAGATTAAGAAAAAACTGAATTTGTTTCACTGCCACTTCCTAGGAACTCTGATCCTGATGTTATCTCTTGCACAGAAAATTTTATCTGGAGCAATTCCGTTTAGAAAACAGAAGGCTGTGGAGAGAAGTGGTAGCCTGTCTACCTGCTTCCAGGTTTCAGATGCCAACTGCCCCATCTGCTCTGGTTTCTGGTTACAACTGGCTCAGCACTCTCAAGCTCCTGGAGGCCAGGAACCTCGATGGGAATAGCACATTACCCTGACAAGTCCTTCCTTTCCCCTTCAGATGATGAGCCAAGACTCACAGCAAATCAGCTTTTGTCAGGCTTTACATTTATGGCAATTCCATTTTTCCTCATGTTTTTTCTCAGTTCATCATGTCATGTATCTCCATTCATGATCTTCTAAGGCACTGGTCTAATACTATTTGATTGTGACCATGTAGATCAAAAGTGATGGAATCATAGAACTCTAGAATGTTTAGGCTGGAAAAAATACTTTAAAATTATCGAGTCCAACTGCAAACCTAACACTGCCAAGTCCACCAACAAGCCATGTCACCAAGTGCCACATCTGCAAGTCTTTTTTATCTTTTAGATTACTCCAGGGATGGTGAGTGACTCAACCTCCCTGACCAGCCTGTATCAGTGTTTGAAAACCCTTTAAGCGAAGAATCTTTTCCTGTTATCCAATCTAAACCTCCCTTGGGACAATTTGAGACTCTTTTTCTTGTCTTATTGTTTTCTACCTGGGAGAAGAGACCGACCCTCACCTGGCTACAGCACCTTTCAGATAGCTGTAGAGAGTGATAAGGTCTTCCTTGAGCCTCCTATTCTCCAGGCTAAACAACCCCAGCTCTCTGGGGTGCTCCTCACAGGACTTGTGCTCCAGACCCTTCACCACCTCCATTGTCCTTCTCATGACACTCTCCAGCACCTCAATGCCTTCCTCATAGAGAGGGGCCCAAAACTGGACACAGCATTTAAGGTGTGGCCTCACCAGAGCCAAGAACAGAGGGACAATGACTGCCTGATCCTGATGGCCACACTATTGCTGATATAGGCCAGGATGCCATTGGCCTTCTTGGCCTCCCAGGCCCACTGCTGGCTCATGTTCCATGTGGTTTTCTGATGAGCAACTTCCCAGTCACTCTTCCCAACACCCAGACTCTCATATGTGTGTTCACATAAGTACCATGGTACTTTTATAAATAACTAGGATCTTGTCTTCTCACCTCTTGCTTAGCTCAAGGAAAACAAAAAGCATATCTTTTAAAAGCTGTTTCTCACTGTAAGGGCTCTGTCCTGGTCATCACAGAACTCTGGAGCAACACACTGCATTACACAAATCTAGATAAAAAAATATATGGATAGCAGGACTGAGGAATCAGATGCATTGCAAGAACAGTGTGGATAAATGCTATTTCTGCAGACAATATGGCAGGTGAACTTGCCTTAATTAATGATAAATTAGAACTGAGGATTGAGCTAGCATCAGTTGCAAAGCTCCTAAATATATGAAAAAAAATTTTAGAACAAAAAACCCACTCAAAATTCAGTGCTTGTTCTGCTGTTGGAATGATGAAAGACTGAAATACAAGTGTGCAGTCTTTAGGATGTCTGTAGGTACTCTTGTGATCTGAACACCCTGGTGCTAAGTGTATCAAAATCCCATGGAGGTCTTTAATGGTTCAACACAGTCCATGTCTAATATCCACAGTACTGGGCAAATTTAGCACCGGTATATTCCTAGTATGCAGGCTAGGAGGTTTCAAATTACTGACAAATCCTTCTGCTTCTTTAAATGTGGTATTAAAAAGTACCTTAGAATTCTGAGAAATATCTCCCCTTTTTAGGTTTGTCCATTCATTATACTGTTCCAAGGTTTCTTAGGTAAACTTGATTGACAGACACCCATCTTTATCCTCTGCATGGCTGGAGGTCAGGACTGGTGGAAGGTAATGCTTTTTTAATTAGCTGCTAGGGTATTACATTTCCTTTGTGTGGATTGCCTGTTGCATTCCTGTGAGTCACTATCTGAAGAGACGGTCTTTGCATTCACTGTTAAGCATAACACAGACAAGTGGAAAAGATTTTTACAGATTCATAGCAAAGATGTTCATAAAAAGTCTTGTACCTAGACAAACTCCAGGTTTTCCAGCAGTGAGTGTAAGAAAAGAAAACCAATAGAATTAAAATTATGACAGAACCAAATCCAAAGACACTCTTTTCAGTCTGCACCAGGAATCACAAAGCCAAATTGCTGGCCATAATTTGTGGCTGTCACCTAAGGAGTCATATCCTTCACAGATGACTCCTCAGTTAGAATCAAAAGGATCAAAAAAATTCTGTGTAGATAGGGACAAGACATTATCTGTTCAAGATGACAGCAATCTGTAGAATACCTTTGTGACTGGATTTATGTCCACCTAAAATCACCCTGTGGTAAAGGAGATGGTGGCAAGAACTCTAAAAATTTCCAGCAATCCTCTAATAATGTACAGGTATTTGTTTGACCAAAACAGAGTACATGGCAATATTTATACAAGACTGTTTCTAATAAGCTTTCAGCAGACTAGAAGTGAAGGGAAACCCCAAAAGAAATTGAAAGACGGCGCTTCTATGCAGATTCCATGTAGGTGAGCAATACATTCTCCATACTCCTAAAATTTATCAAGAGTAATTTGTCATCATACAAAGTAAAAATATGCAAAGTGCTGCTACCAGGACTGAGCTAGGCCTATGATAAAAATTCTTGTGAGACTCGAAAACTCAGGGAGGTTTTCAGTCCACTGCAGTTTTAGGAGCAATAGCAGGTCACTAGGGTCACATAGTACTAAGAACAGTCTTCAAAATGGGGTTCACCAGAACCAGTTTACTTAATATATGAATGAATGCAACAGCAACATTTTTTGAAAAATGTCCCCTTTATTTTCTGGTTGGAACTTCCATGTAGAAAATGTTATCATAACTAAGTACTTGCTCCTGGAACTAATTCAGTAAAGCTCTCTCTCAGGCAGGGACTCATTTACACTTAGATTATCCCAGTAATTCAGAAAAAGTGGAAAGAAATCAGACCATACATTCTGTGCACATAAACAGTGAGATCTGGCCTTAGTCCAGGTGGTGTTATATCCCATAGCATGTAGAAGTATGTGCATAAATAAGGTGTAAACATTCATAAATATCCTTCAGTCTTCCCTTCAATAGGCTGACTCTGTAAGTGTTTTCACTTAAACTGGAGAATTGCTATTTGGAATAACACTTCCAAGAATAATGTCCCAGTGAGAGGCAGAGGCATAGACTGATGATAAATTTTGCTTATACACAAATTAGTCTGTAAGTAAAGGAAAGGGCGTTGCAGACAGGACTGGAAAGACTCTGAACTCTAGCTAGGTCCAGGGGGTCTCAGCCAACTTGGTAATTACCTTTGAAGAAGACAAAAAAAAAACATGTAGTAATGTCCAGAATAATCAAATAATTATGCAAATGGGATATTTTGAATCAAACCTCCAAGTTGTTCAAATAAGTTTGTAAATTGCTCTGTTTCCCTGAGCATATTCTGTGTTAATAATGTCCTGTGTTATGCATCATGTGGGAAGACAAACCTCTGTAAAACATTCCAAAGTTTTATCGGAAGCTGAATCTGTTGTCTCATATTTTTCTCTTTTTACACATGCACACACACAGAGTCATAATCATTATTAGTAGAATCTATGTGCATAATTCAGGGTAAACTTCACTGTTGTGCATCTATATGATTATGGGAGAGGAAGACACAAGAGGGGGAAATAATATCTCTGGGTGATTGCTCAATATTTTAATAATATGGAGACTGTAGTTTTCAAAACATGAATTTATTATTTATGAAAAAGAAAAATATGAAGATAACTGTTACTTAATTATCTATTCTCTATTTGTAACAAGACATTTTAGAATTTTTAATTTATTTTTTATGGTTTCAGAAGTTTATTTCATTGATTTTCCTACTACTCACCTTTCTAACCTGTCTGCTTTTGTACAGCACGATGAGAAGTAATATCTGTCATAGCAGTGGGCACTGACTTCTGGATATTTGGTTATCCTCAGTGTGCATGTACAGTGTTAAAAACATGGTGTTTTAAATATATAATACAGGTTTTTTTTGAAGATGAACATAGACTCCAAGACTGAAGGCAGCATGTCAGTGGTATGGCACTGGAATTTTTTAACCTCTTCTTTCTGTAGGGATTCTAATTTTTGAGAGTAGAAAAAAGAAGTTGTCTTTACTTTTCCATCACATTTAATTGACTTTTATAAACTGCAGGAGTCTTGCTCAAGATTTATAAACAAATAGACCATTATGTTCCTCATTAGTTTGAAGAATAACTGGGTAAGTGGTAGCTGTCAGATATACAATAAGTGCCCCCCTCCTTTTTTTGCTTATATAATAATCCCAGCATTCAAAAGACTAATCACTACACCCTGATCTACAAAGCATCTTATTTCCTTGTCAAATTTCTCTGCTGAGCTTAGCCATGCTTGTCAACTTCCCAGATCCCCCTTTCAATAACGTGTTTCTTCTTAGCATCTTGCTAAAATGCATTCCTTGGGGTAAACCATGGAAGAGTGAAGTTCTAATTTTTTTATCTCAGCCAAGAAGAGGTTTCCACTTGTGCTTATGGGAAAGGTCACAGGCAATTTTGATTGCAGTTTCTCTTGAAAGAAGGAAGTATGTACAGCTCATTGGGGGAGAGGAGAGGAGAGGAGAGGAGAGGAGAGGAGAGGAGAGGAGAGGAGGGGAGAGGAAGAGAGGAGAGGAGGGGAAAGAGGAAGAGAGGAGAGGAGAGAGAGGAGAGGAGAGGAGAGGAGAAGAGGAGAGGAGAGGAGAGAGAGGAGAGGAGAGGAGAGGAGAGGAAGAGGAGAGGAGAGGAGAGGAGAGGAGAGGAGAGGAGAGGAGAGGAGAAGGAGAGGAGAGGAGAGGAGAGGAGAGGAGAGGAGAGGAGAGGAGAGGAGGAAATAAGAATAAAAATTAAGAAGAAAAATTATAAGAAGAAAAGCAAAATAAACAGAAAAAAAAAAGAAGAAATATAAAACCAGGGAAAAGAAGGAAAAGAACAGAAAATGGAAGAAATTAAAAGGAAAAAAATAAAAAGGAAAAAAAGGAAAAAAAAGAGAAAAGAAAAAATGAAAAAAAGAAAGAAAAGGAAAAAGGAGAAAAGGAGAAAAGGAGAAAAGGAGAAAAGGAAAAGTGAAAAAAAGGAAAAGGAAAAGGAGCAATGAAATTTATGAAGGAGCTACATGAACTTCTATATTAGCACAAATGGCAGCTATAGTTCCTACAGAGTGCCAAACTGAATTTCAAAGATAGGAGCTGCCCTGTCCCTCTAACCCTTAGTCTTTCTGGTGCTTTTCTGGTCAAAGCTTAACTTCCCCATGTCTTCCCTGGGGAAGACCTGAGTGAACACTGACGTGCCCAGCTCACATCCAACACAAAGCAGAAGGCTAGGCAGCTACACTTAAATGGCCATGGTTTATCTGTTCTTTGGATATATGTGGCTTGCAGGTTCTGATGCAGCAAGAAACACATGCCCCAGGTCTGTACTCATCAGCAAGTTTAAACAAATATACGTCATACTGAATATGTCCCTGTGGAGCAAGCACTGAAAGTGAGCATTTACTGATTTTCTAAGCATTGACTAAGTGAATTAGGAATGGACTGTTAGATCCACTAGTGAGATTCTGACTTGTCCTTCACTGTAAAGGCAAGTAAACTTATTCATTTCACATTTTTGTCTATTTTGTTATGATGTTTCATTCATGCTAAAGCACTCATTTATTATATGTTCATATATGCAGTAAATGACCCTGTAAAGAGAACAGCAATCAGAAGGAAAAGCTACAGCATTTCAATAGTGTTTCACCTCCTGATGTCTGTCATGGTTTCACACAGTAATTGCTGCATCAGTAGAACAACCTGAAGCACAGCCCTTAGCAAGAAAAGTCTAAGATCCCTTCCTTCCCCACAAATACACCTGTGGTACTTTCCAAGCCCACATTTTTCAGACATATTGCAGCAAACACAGTGCAGGATCTCCCAACTCTGACATGAAAAATATTATATTCTCCAGGTGACAGATTTGAAAGACAAAGTATGTTGTGCTGCTGTATTTTGCTCTGCTCTCCAAGCTTGACTTTCACCATAATTTTTTATACTAAATTCCTAAGCAGGTCTTGTATATTAGCTTACTATATCAGAAACTATATTACTGACTTTCTCCACTGACAATAAAGCAATCATTCTCTGCTTTAAACCCACCAAAGAAAAAGGAATTCTTTTCAACCAACCAAATAATCCTGGATTAGATTGGATCAGAACTTTGCCATTTTACTCAGCATGATTTAAAATTATATTCACTGTATAACCAATTACCTACTTAAAAAATTAAGATGACAGGATTTTATAATCAGGGATTTGTGGTTTTCTACATAAAAATTACCCTCAAACTTGATATTTTATTCTTCAGTAGGATGAGTCTAGCTGTATTGAGATCAAGGTAAAAAACAGGTTAATTCACAGTGTTTAGACTATGCATGTGTGGATAATGCTTCTGGCTGCCAATCCATTTTAAAAGGAGGAGACAAGACACAAAGGCTGCTTCACTGCTGTTGAGGTTGGACAAAAGAGTGGTACAGAGACAGAACAGCTCCTTCACAGCTAAAGACCATTCTCAATTCTCCCTCCCTCTCATTCTTATCTCCCTCTCAGGTTACTGCATTTTCTGTTCCCCTCATGCCATTGCAGTAGTGCTGGGGACAAGTGAGATAATGCTTGGCCCAAATCCAGGCAATCATTTTGGAGTAATTAGTTTAGGTACTGCACACCCATCCCATACTTTTTTTTTTTCAGGTAGGTATCAAGTTGCTCATATTACCTGATTACCTGCCTGCCTGTGGATGGTCAGCCCCAAGGTGCAGGTAAAGCTTGTCCCCAGGTAGCAAGTGAAGGTTTAATTGAATGCATCAGTTTGTTCTGGGAAATTTGGCTCTGCTGCAACCACTTATTTTTCCTCATGCTGCTGCATGCAATCTCCCTTTTGCAGCTCAGCCCTTTTGGAACTTTTAGCCCAAGAACATAGTCTGTGTTGTGATCACCTTGGAGCTGCTGTTAATTGTGACGTTGCATTTTTTTGTTCCTTCATTTATTTGGAGAGCTGGGAAAGAGCAGTGTACATTTTTAGGGCTGGGCAATTTTTGGTCTGAGAAACCCTGGGCACAATCAGCTGGGTGTACACTTTTCAAGTGGATGTGAGGGTTTTTATAGGTACACAAACTGCACATCCCCTCTCTTCCCACTGCTCTCACAGAAAATCAGCAGTTATGGGTCAGAAACGCACATTCAGATCACACATGAGATATGCTGCATAGAGACAGAGGATGACTGACATTGGCATGCACTGTATGCTGATGGCCTCCTTGCTTGGGCAACATTTTTGCACCTTTTATTCTTTCCCTGTCCCATCCACTGATTCCTGATCAACCCTTTGCCATGCCTCCCCATTCACCTCTCTAGCTCAGGGTCTCTTTGACCCAAAATCCTTTCCTGAGTGTACCTTGAGCAGCAGGAATGTCTTGCCCATGGCTCTTTGCCTACACACCTGCTCCCTGACATGGGGACCCTCCAAAGGCCAGGGAGCAGCTATGTCTCCAACTTGTTCTCACCTCTTTGCTACGAATGTTAGAGGGTGCAGCTTTAGGCCAGCTGTGAAGGTAGCCTTGGGCTATGGATATATTTCCAACAGGAATTGGTGTGAGGTTGCTAACAGCTTCACAAAGACAAGAAAAGAGCTAAAGAACTGTTGGATGCTAAAGGCTTCCAGCCAATACTAGCCTGGATCAGATACAGATTGGCAGCCTTGAGGTGCATGGCTCCAATTTCCTATTACCAATTCCCCTGAGCTGCTCAGGCTCCCATGGTGAAAGCTCTAATTTAGGAGAGATCCTGTAGGTCTGCCTTGTTTTTTTCCTCTCTGCTTTGTTTCCAACTTTTAGCAGCAAGTCCATGAAGCCTTGCAGCCAGATGCCTACTGGCTCTCAGGTGAATGTCAGAATCCTGAGAATAGTTCAGCTCAAGACCTAAAGCTGCAGTCACTATTTAAATTCCTGGAAATCAGAGCAAATAACAGTATTCCAGTCCCATTTCACCTGGCTGATTAGCTTTGCAATCAGGGCATGAAAGAATTTGAACTCGGCAGCTACTCAGAACTCCGACTAGCATAACCCAGGCCACGGGAGTAAAACAGTGGAAAGACAATTGCGTTCCTTTATACAACTGATTGCAAAGAAAATTGTCAAAAATATTTTTAGTTAGAATTTGATTAAAATTTGGACAAAGAGACTAAAGCTATTCTTGCAAGAAAAGGTAACTATGTGCATACAATGCTGTTCAAGAGGCATGTTGATAATTCAGTGTTACTTGATTTCTTTAGAAGAAGGCCAGGTTCTGAGCTGGCATTAACAGACTATTTCCTTCAGAGCTGGCAGAGCTGTGATGATTGCAACAGCTGAAAGTCTTGCTCTGCACTGCATCAGTGCTGTTATAATTACTGTTTTCATCCAGTAAAACTAAGTAGATCAACATGGTCACGGCTGGCTCCAGTTTTTCAGCAGCATATCAGAAACTGGATGCCACTCTCCTGTGGATGAGGGTCTAGGAACCGGCTCCTTCTGCCAGTAGGGGAAGAAAGGCATGTTTAAGGTAGAGAGATGGGGGGATCTGCTCTTCTTGCTGCCCTTGCAGCAACCAAGGGAATAAAAGGGAAGGAGCATGGCTGCTTCCAAAGAAAGCACACAGTCCTCATGGCCAGCAGTACCTGCACCCACATCCTCGCCCTGTGACAGCCCCAGGCAGGCAGGCAGGTCCCAGGGGAGCTTGTGTGGGCCCAGGCAGCCCTCCAAGACATCACACCCGCTCCCTATAGAGCAGCACCAGCTGATGAGCATACTGGGAAAGCATTAACATCATAGAGGTGCCTTCATCCCATGTTAGGTGTTCTGGGCTCCCTTTATAACTGAGGCAAAATGGTGAAGCAGGCTCCTGGTATTGCACACAAGGCCTCAATTTTGCTACTTTTTTCTAGAAAAACAAATGCTGATGGTTTCTCTATTCCTTTGTCTCCTTTGTGAACTCTTTCAGTTTTCTTAAGAATCCGTACAAATGCATTTGCTGGATGCATTTTCTGGCAAAATGTTAGAAAGGTAAATAATGCATTTACTTATTTTTCAGATAATGACGCTATATCTGAAGCATAACTAAGAAACATCAAGATGAGAGCATGGGCCAATGAAGAAATCTAGAAAAGCTCAAAGAAATGTTGAAGTGTGGATCACCTTGCACTCTAACCCTCTACATGGCATGATAGCAATTTAAATTAGTTAGAAATGTAAGACAAGGATTTGTAGTTTAAATAAAAAATTACCAGTGGGCAATCCAAGTTTTGTCACTGATGCTAAGAAAACCAGCAATATAATATTTTTTTTCTCATCAAAAACATTGTTAGCTCCTGGAGAAAATATATTTCTTGACAAATAATCTGAATCTAATGGTATAATCTAGATGCTATTTTGGATACTTATGAGATTAATATTAATGGCACATAGGTGGCATTAATAATTGCAAGCAGTTTTTCAACTCTTTGTAAGAATATAGTATCATGACTGAATTTGGTTTTGCAGCAAGTTTTACAGTCCTGAATATTATATTGCATATATTTTACTTTTTTGCTAACCAACTATTCAGTGGAGAGATTAGAAAGGGATGTAAAAATCATCAGACAGAAGGTCTGACAAACCATTCATCTTGTCATCCTGTAAAGATAATTCTCAGCCATCTAAGATGGATATTGAAGAGGTTCTAGCAGATAAACAGACTGACAATAAAAGTCTCTAGAGAAACATTGACTTCCCACCATTTCTAAAGAAAGAACAGATTACAGAGAGCAACTGGTTACACAGGTGGACCATCTTCAGCATACTATTTCAATCTCACTGTTGCCCCTGAAAAGAATGAATTCTTTTATTCCACAATAAGAGGAGAGACAGACAAGTGTAGGTTTGGTCAGGAAAGCACTAAATAAAACCAAAATTTTTTCTTTTAAAACCAGATGCAAGAATAGATAAGAAGTTTTCCTGTTCGCTAAAAATGTTCAGAATACATTTGAAAGAGAAAAGAACTGTGAATAGACAAGCACACTCTGAGGCACTGTTAATGATATCTTCATGGCAGCCTGGATGAAGCTGCCCCTCAGACCTGAAGAGGAGAATGTTGTGCAGCATTAGGAACTGTATGAATGAAAAATTGTCGCCTCACGAGTTACAGTTCTTTCTGTGTGTTTTTAATTTTCTGGAAAAAAAGAAATTCACAGTTACTTGCTTATGGTCCATATTTTGAAAATGGGATGGGTAAGGATCGTCTATCACCTTCTGCCCATTTGCTGTGTAAAAGCAAAAGCAGCAGATTCACAATGCATTATCTACTGTACCCCTGTCTCCACTCACTCATCAGCATCCACATCCCATATAGCTCATGCAGGGAGTATGAAGAGATTCCCTTTAAGCTCAATTTTAGCATGTAATCTACCCATATTTTAAAAATGGATCATTCTTTTTTTCATCTGAGTATATGCTGCAGGGAGGTTTTGGCCACTTTTCAGTTTCTGTTCAGTTTTTTAAAATCTGGAATTAATCAGCAAACCTGGGAAAAAGCAAAATTAGGATGCTTTGGAGCTAACTCAGTCATCAGTTTGACAATGAAGCAGTGCCTGCTCTGACAATTTCCTACGCCTTCTGTCCTAAATACTTTCTCCACTGCATTTTCTTCAAGGAAGTCATCTCATTTCATCAGTCCAATATAAACATGGCTCCTCTCCTCCTTCTTAGGTCAGAGGGAAGTATTTAATGTCCTGGAACTCACCAGTACTAATTACTTTATTCTTGACAACAAAAATTTTGACAGCAGAGCAAAATGGAGGAATCTTGTGCATGTTTGGAGTCATTAAATGCGTACCCGGGCACCTTCATATCTACAATTACCAATTAAGAAAATCCTGGCAGAGTACAGAGGAAGCTTGCAATCCAGTTCTGTAAATATTCATCCACGTGGGAAGGGCTGCACAGCTGAGTGGCCTCAGTGACTTTACTGCCAATACCCATGTGCATAAAAAGTTCCCTACGTGCTTAAGCGCTTGCACGAATCCTAATCTTTGCCTGTGCTGTTTATAAGTGTCTGATATGAAGAACAGCTCTGAGGCATTTCATCACTTGTCAGATTTTTGTAAATTATCCTAAGTTTTCATTATTCCAGTAGTTTCCATGTTTACATGTAGACATAGCAGATAGGTCATGGTATTTGACTTTGCACTTCTTTTTTAATTAGTTTTGCTGACCAGGGACCCACTGTTGTTGAAACAGATGTTGCAGCCCAATAATAGCTCTCAGCTGCCAAGAGCAAACTGTGGAACTCAGCCCTTGCCATGCAGAACAAATGAGTGCAATAAGGGGCCCATGAGCTCCAGACAACAGAAACACTCCACAACATGTGTGTTTACCGGCTCTGTCTCAAGGCACATAAAATGTAACCTTCATAGGCACATAACATATTTCTCTTTCTCATTTAAAATATAACAAATGGGGAATTATTTCTCAAAAATGCAGATAATGCCACAGAATAAACACATTCTTTTAGTTCCTTTGTCTTGAATATTTGTTTAACTATCTCAATTTGGCTTTGAGTCACATGCAGCACAATCAGACAGGCTCTTCCAGACTTGAGAAGATCGAGCAAAACTCAACCTGAGGACTCAAATCAAGCTTCTAAACAGTCAGACAGGCACAGAAGGAAGTTATAACACTTACTCTCAGAAGGAGACTTTAACACTTGCTCTCTATGGTAAAAATTAATTAACTACCCTATAAACACACTGTTTCTTCTTTAGAAGGACTGAGGTACTCAACCAAAATGATGATGATCCTAAATCAATATGCTCTCCTGTATGATAACCAGACTCCCCTTTTTCTGTCTTACATATTAAACTATTATTGCCCAGCCCAGTGTTTCTTTGTAACCTGCCTAAGTCCTTCATGCTATGTCTTTCACCTAAGAGTTAATCAGTACTATTAGTTCTTCTTCTGTATAATGCATTTCATGACATTAATATTACATAGATCAGGCACAGTGTTGATCTTTGGACATGTCTTTGTACCTGTTTGTCCTTCAACAAGAGCATTGCTATCTTTCTTAGGTCGAATGGTATATTAATTTATTCTTAGACATATTGCTATTATAGAAAAAAATGCATTTCTGCAAAGATTTTTAGCCCATCTGCAAAAGTAAGAGTGGGAGTAGGCATGGCTATTTAACAACAGGAGAAAGCAGCCTTGAAAAAATGATGCTTAAACTGTGCTGTTGGAGAGAAAATTAGGCAATAGGTTATGGTGTAACATGGTGTAAAATTCCAAAACAAACCAAGAACTCATAATTCACATAGTTACGAAAATCACATCCACACAAAGTTTCAGGTAAGGTTCAACTTAGGAAATTGTTCATTTTTTGGTATTTTAATTTATTTTGGATGTCACGGTAATTCATCCCAAAAACGTTTCTGGGATCTCAGCATTATTAATTAAAGCTATCAGAAGTGTTTAAAGCAGGGTGAAGAAAGGCCACCCAACACAGACCCGGCTAAAGGGATAAATCCATCTTCCCATCATCTCTCCCCACCTCATCCCTTGTGCCCATGCAACCATAGAATGAATGGCTGCCTACAAAGGGCTGCTGCAGACCAGCAGCCTACCCTGGCTCACCCAAAGACCACCCAGTCTCTGAGGACAGCATAAAAGGAGCACCAGCAAGCCAAAGGAACCTTTCATGGGGACACTTTCCTCTGCCAGGGTGTCCTTGGTGCTCAGCAGCAACAGAAACAAGTGATGAGAACTCAACTGAATGAGGAGTCTGCTGTTTTCTCACGTCCTCTGCAGCTGAAACAAGGTGGCAGCAATATTTGTATATCCACTAGATCTGTGAGATCCTGATTTCAATGGGCATTTGTGGGTGCAGTGAAAAAAGTATGAAAAGATAAGGTTTTAGAACAAATATTGGTTCAAGAACCTTTCTCTGACACATATACAATAGATAATTCTGTGTGGTAAACCAAGTACCTTGTAGATTAAAAGTCTTGTTCAGTCCGGGTCTGAAAAAAGCACAGTAGGCCACGGAAGTCACATCCTTTCTGCTTGTCTTAACAAACACAGTTTTCCCTGCTCACAGTGACTGGCAATGCTACTGCAAAGATCATTTCTCAGCCTCACTGTTTTGATCATGTTTCAGTTGTCTCTCTTTGTCTCTCTGCCTCATCAAACAAGCTAGCAGGCTTCATTTCACACCCACTTGTCTTGGAGTCAGCACAGAGAGCTCAACTCTCCCCTAATCCCTCTGTTTTGAATTTTTTCATTTGTAAGCAGCCACATCTGTGTGACTCCTGACATTGGGAAGAGTTTGCTTTAAACATTCACAAAGTCAGTTGGTTTCAGAACTTTTCTCAAAACTCCTTTGCCCTTGTGCTTATGGCAGAAACCAGTGAGATTTCTGATGGTCTGAGACCTCTGCTCAACTCTCTGACAGACCTGCCACCACTTGTACTCCCTCTGCAGTGCCTTTATCCTGTGGTCCTTAGAACTCAATACCACAGTCTTACATTGGTGACAAAGTCTTACGTTTGTGACAAAACCAACCAAGGGTGCTCCTGCTTCACCCCAGACTTAAGCAGGAATGAGCTCCAGATCAGTCAAACAATGTAGTGTAGTTTGTAGTAGCTTCCCAGGCAGAAGGTGCCTATGGATCCATAGCAGATCTGGCTTACAAGCCAGATCTCCTTCAGCTAGTCCTATCTGCAGCTCCCAAAGCATGATGCATTCTCTTCAGAGGACAAAATTTTGAGACATTGGCATGGAAACAATCCCACTCCATATTGTAAAATGGAAAGCTTTGAAATTAACAGAGGAACTTTCCACTCATGCAACAATTTTCTCCACGGTTTTACAAAAAGGTGCAAACTCCTTTTGCTTGGGAGTGACTGCATAGACCCATCCCCTGAAAGAAAAAGAGTTAGAAGAAGAAAGGAAAAGGAAGGAAGGAAGAAAGGAAGACAGAGCAGAGAGGAAAGGACGTAAAGAAAAGAAAAGAGAAATTAAGAGTATCCTGCATATATCTGAATGGAAGGAAAGCATTTGGATCATGTCTATAGCAGAGAGTAAAGATCACATATCCAGAGACACACAAACGTTATTCCTAAGACAGAAAGTATGATTCATTTTTCTATCCTAAAAGGAAAGGTATCATTTGGCCTTCCTGCCAGCTAAGTAGACAAGCTGTATTGCAGACATGTAGGTAGCAAAACAGTTTTCTCTCCCATTTTTATTTTGTTGATGGTTGCTGGGCATGTGTGGGGCTGGGTCTTGGAGCATTGCAGCAGATTGGCTACAGGCTCCTGGAGTGGGCAAGCAGAGAGAGATCAGAATTGCATGCCAAGGTCGAGTGTTGGACTGTCATGCAGAGTAGTTTAACACTGTAATCTTAGTCTACCAATAATTGGCCAACTGCTGGGGAATTTTGACACAGCTACCTGACACTGCAGGCACATTTCTTCAGTTTAAAAAGCGGTAAAGGATGTCAAAGGGAACATAATGCAGCAAGATGGGAATGGGAATCTGTGTAAAATATGAGGGCAATAAATACTCATTTTTGCTTTTCTCTATCTAACACACAGAGCTGCAGCAGCTTTTAAAGGTATGTAACTTGTTTCTGCATATGTGGGCTTTTAAGTGCAATATCTGCTCTTTATGTGCATGCATTGAGCAATTAAAAATCCATGCATTCTTGTACATCTTCCCTATTAAAAGTGGATTAGAAATGAACTCAGCTTTCCTGCTTTGAGTGTAAGACAGTAACTAACTGAAGGCAATTATGAAGAATTCTCCTTTACTGGCAAACTATTCCCTTAATGTCTTCCTTGAGGCTTTTGTTTTTTTGGAGGGTCTTTTTTTCCTGCTTGTGGAGCATCTGGAGGAGGTCAGCCTGGGAGCCACATTTCAGCCTGGAGAGTAGCACAAGGCTGTTACAGGAAAGCAGTTTCCCTGTTCCTCAGAGAATTGTCTACATTCTTTTCTGCTACAGCTAGGTGTGCAGTCAGGCATTTTTATCATTCTTCCCTAGCACTGTATTACAGAACTTGGGAATTTTTATATTTTGAAATCTATCCTGTTTCCCTGGTGCTGTTCCATTCCCAGTTGCTGGCATCCATGAACACATGTAATAAAACCCAGGAGATATTTTCAAGGACACTTGTTTTTCTTCCCTGAACTGCACTCGCAATTGTAAAACCTTCCTTTTCCCTCCTGGCTCTGCCATGGTTTCACAATACATAAGGAAAACAGTGATTTAAAAGCATCTTTTCATTCCAGCATTTTCTCTGCCCTGCCTGCCACGGCCAGCCAGAAAAAAGGCCAAAATTCTGAGTTTTTCCACCAGAAGCAAGCTCCAAGACCCCCGTTAATTGCAGAGAAGGACTGAGCAGAAAGAAGCCAACATTTCAACTAGAGGTAAAATCCCTCAGTTAGGTTAGAGGGGCATTTTCTTCAGCAATTTTGGTGAAGGTTGTCTTTTAGGCATAGTAACAAGGAAATCAAATGGATCATCAAGAATAAGGTGGCAAAGGGTCCTGCATTTGAGTTTCAACAATCCCAGGCAGACCTACAGACTAGAGTAATGGGAAAAAACCTGGGGGTGCTGGCCCCGCAAAACAGGGAAGACATCGAGGTGCTGGAGCGTGTCAGAGGACAACAGAGATAGAGATGGATCTGGAGAGTAAGTCTTATCAGGAGAGTCTGAGGGAGCTGGGGCTGTTTGGCCTGGAGAAAAGGAGGTTCAGGGGAGACCTTATTGCTCCTACAGCTGCCTGAAAGGAGGGTGTAGCCAGGTGGAGGGCTGGCCTCTTCTCCCAGGTAACAAGTGATGAGATGAGAAGAAATGGCCTCAAGCTGCATGAGGAGAGGTTCGGGTTGGATTTCAAGAACAATTGCTTCACTGAAAGGGTGATTAAGCATTGGAATAGGCTGTCCTGAGAGATGGTGGAGTCACCATCTCTGGAAGTGTTCAAGAATGACTGGACATGATGTGGTTTAATTGAGATGGTGGTTCTTAGTCAAAGGTTGTGTTCAGTGATCTTGGAGGTCTTTTCCAGGCTTAAAGATTCTATGATTCTATGCTACTCTAAGAAAATTCTGTAGGATTTCCACCCATCTCCACCCCCCTCCTCCAGTGCCCATCAAGTAAATGTTTTTATAAATCAACTATTTTTTCTTATTAGAAGTGACTTGATCTATAGAACATGTAGGCCTGGGGCAATGCAGAGTGAAAGTTGATAGTAGAAAGCAAGGGAAAAGAGAGAATCAAAGGCAAGATGAGGAAAGTAGATAGGATGCCAACTGTTTATGTGGTATGCCTGATGGAAGCCAATGGGTCTTTCAACATTTATCTAAACCATTTTTATTGGATTTTTGAATTAAACTAAACAAGGCTCGTTTTGTTTTGGAGAAGGCACACTAAACTCACTGTCTCCATCATACCAGCAGAATTAATCATAATTAAAATTTAAACATGAGAGATAGTCTCATATTAATTCTTGGAGAAATGATGTGCAGTTTTCCCTTCTAAAAACAGAAGTGTTGTACCCACGTCTATTGATAAGTTTCTGTTGCACAGAAAGACAGCATAGCAAAGGGGCTTCTTTTTTCTCTTCTACAGATCTCCCACAAGAGCCTGTCCAGCAGAACCCCAGCCATCACCCTGCATTTTTGTTGTGCTGTTATGTCCACAGAGGGAGAGCCACGCTCAGATATTGCCTTGCCCAGGCACACCACGTGGAGAATAATGACATTAATCAATACTGCCATCCAGGAAAGAGCTGAGAATCAAATATGACAAGAGGGTCCAAAGCTTACCCAAGAGGAGGTTTCACTGCGCTGTCTGCTGCCCTGGGCTGCCCTCTGAAGGCTGAAGATAAATCCACAGCCCTGGACGAAAAGCATTGATCTGGCCCCAAGCACGATACTTGGAATGAAACTCCAAAGTTTTGCTGCTGGGGAACACTGGAAAAACAAAACTAGGAGAGTGTAATTTGCAAAGATTTTCAAGGTAAAAAAAGATAGCCCGAGGGGGACTGTACGTGGGGCAGCTGCTCCCTGTCCCCACACAAACAAAAACCCTCCAACTCCAAAGAAAAGTGAAATATCAAAAACTTTGCCTGATATACAATTTTTAAAAATTGATTGTAGACATTGTGAAAACAAGGATTACTTTAAAGAAAATGTTGGCACTTAATTAGTAAGTTCAAGCGGCTTCTTGTCAGTTTGAGGCCAAGAACAAGTTGGCTCTTTATAAGAAAACCTGACTTGCACTGCCCTGATGCTGTCCATCCCTATGAGTGCATTGCAGAGGAATATCAACTGTCCACTCCACAGCAGGTACAGGCCTCTTGGCTCCTACCTACCTGAACATATCTATAGCAAGGCTTTGTATACACTTACTGTGTTTACTCTTCATAGTCATTTATAGTTTTCTTCATTCATGTTTCTCCTTATTCACATTTGCAAAAATAAAACATTTCAGCAACAGTTTGCTCATCATGAGGAAGGGAAACAAAAGCACATATGTTTCAGCAGATATCACACAGGCTTATCCGCAGCCCACATTGCTGACCAGCTATTCCACACTATTAGAAACATGATTGAAACCATTAGACCTATTTTAATGAACTCCATGTGTAACTTGAGTTTTTTCTCCTAGAAAAAATGTCTATCATATAATCGTACACAACATAATTGAGATAAATCCCAGTTTGGGCAATATCTCAAATTGTTGGTTTAAGAGAATCCTTTCTTAAAAGACATTTGTGAAAAATAAATACAATTACATATACATTATTGGTTCTGTTTATTGCTTCCAGTAGGCATTAGGAAACACATGTGCATTTGTGTTCATTTATGCAGTGATACTCACAGCTACAGTGAATTATGGCATGTTCGAGTGTACTCTGAACCCAACTGCTTTCTCAGCCTGATTTCCTAAGGAAATGAGTCTTATATCAATGTGAGATACTTCAATAACTTCTGAACCCTTTGCCCTGCATCAGCTAAATTTGACAAAAGTGATAGAGATCTTAGAGGTAGCAAAGCTCCCACTTTTGTGGGAAAACAGGTGGCAGGCTAAAAGGAATATCTATTAATACCCTCATACTGGGATTGCTGAAGCATGAATTTGCTCCACATTGGACTTCAGAGCATCCACAAAGAGAGCCCAAATCCTGGGTTAAGCACCCAGTCTATTAGAAAACCCATCTTGAATTTTGCGAACTACCTGCTTTTATTCAAAAATAAACAATCTTCTAGTGTGCTCTGTAACAAAGTCCTTTTTTCCTCCATTAATTTATCTGCCAAAATAAGATTTCTACAGTTTACTTGTACCTCTTTTGCACAGCCTATAGGATTAAACTAGTGATTCTGTTTCTGCACTCTGTAGATGAAACTAAGATGCAGAGAAGTTATGTGTTCCCTTGATGTTTCTAATATTTAACACAGAAACTGGATCACAAGTCAGTGATGTCTCTTCTGTCTAGTACAAGAATTTAATCCTCTACACTTAAAAAAAATTATGCAGAAAAAATAAACCTTTAGAAAAGCCTCAAATATTTCTGGATTGAAAAAAAGTCTCCTATTAGCATTTGCCCATGTGGATGCAATTTTTCTTCCTCTCCAGTCCCATCAACTCTGATATCAATGCACTATGCAAAACAAAACAGTTTGAGGTAGATTTCTATACTTTCAAATGAAGGGTCTAGCTACTCACTGGCGAACACTACTGGTGAACTAAACCTTCTTGTTTTAACCCTAAAAAACACTACAGACCGTGGTACTGTCAAAGGCTGACAGCTTCTTCCCCATCTGAAATCCAAGGCAGAGGAACTTTGATCAGAGGAACAATATTGCAGCTGGTGTGTAGGAAACACAAAACAGGATCCTGCATATTCTCTGCCCACTGTTATTTTGTGGACTAGTATGGGGTACTAACATGCCTATCAACAAAAGTATGTTATAAACAGCAGTTAGAAGTCATGGAGCCTATATGACAACATGAAGTTAGACTCTTTTTCATGGAGTATAGACCTTGATCTGAATGTCTAAATAAAACAAGCTTGAATTTCTCTGTTTGCAGTAGGATATTCTTTTTTCCTTCTTGTGTTACAAAAATAAATAACTTTGCAAAAAGAAACTACCTGTAGATAGCAGAGTCTTTACTGACAGCTGAGGAGGGAGACATGCCTGTAACTGTCTTTTAGAAGCCTACAGGTATCATGTTCGACATGTGAGGGCACAAATGAGTTCAGCTGCACATAAAACTTCTCCTTTAGTTAAGGTGCAATGATCATTGAGAAAGAAGCAGTCTGACCAAAGCTGTGCACTTGTCAGTTGAGTATCTTGACCTTAAGAACTTGAAAAAATATTTCACCAGCAGTAGATAATCTGTCAGAAGATATTTATAATTCAGTATTTAACCTATTTTTTAAATTACCACGACTTGAATTTACTCAAAATGAGATGAGGCCCAGATGTCAGGCACTGTACAAACACCTAATAAGAAACTGCGACTGCTTTAACTCACCCACATCCTGATCCTGCAAATGTTTAGGACTGTGTTTAACTTTACTACTGTCAGTATTAATGGAGTTGCTCAGAGAACTAAAGGTAAAGAGAAGAGACCAACAAGAGCCAGAGATTTAGAGACTGAAGTGTTTAGGTGTCTAATTCCCAATGGCCTCAAGATGTTAATGTGCATGTGGCCTTATACAACTTACTGACTTTAACAATTTTAAACCGACTCAAAGTATGTGAACATATTCACATCCTTCTCTTCCATACCACTGAAAAGCTATTTCCAAAATTCCCTTTTAAAATGTCTCTGCATTAGTTTATATGTTCATTTTTTAACTGAAACACCAAAAATATCTGAATTGCACATAGGTGCAGCTTTCTTCAATTTCTTTGAGGACATGGTGCAGTCATGTCCCTAAAGCCATTTGCTCAGCCCTCCATGTCTTGAGATCTGTTGGTTACTTATCAAGTGAGTAAAATGCTGCTCTGTTCTACTGTGCTTATCATTACCCAAAGGAAATACCTTTGTTGCACTGAGGCATCAGGCAGGAGAGAGGTTTTCCCTTGCCACAGCCACTGCCCGTAGCAGAATTTCAAAGATCAATGTTGATTAAGAGAGAGGAGACATTTCTTTCTGTTCTCCAATTCTCATTCCCCCCTCTCCCTTCTGATGAGGCTGCAGGCTGAAGTCCCCCTGCTAGCCACATTCCCCCCTGTTTGCTTCCTCTCTTCTCTCACTTTTTAAAAAATAGAGTTTTCTTTCAAGTCCTCTACAGTTACAGTATTTTGGCCATCAAAGTCCCCTCCCAGCCATTTTCATTTACCTTGTGACTCTGACCCTTTGTAAGGCTGAGGATTTTCAGAGTAAACTGATCCCTGAGGTCCCCAAGGATGTTATTCTCATTTATTCACTCAGCCCTTTGAATGGAGCAGCCTGGGGTTGGCAGCGGTTCAGCAGCCCTGCATTCAGAGAGCACACAATCCTTTTTCTTTCAGGGGCCTTTCGAAATAAGGCCCAAGGTTTGCCGAGAAGCTTGAAGGTCTGTCAGTCATGCAGCAAGGTACATTTCACTCCCAGCCACCACTGAAAGTGAAGAGCAGAGAAGGAATAAGAGTAAGAAGCCCACAGTGAATCAAACAAAAGGAGGATCCCTCAGATTACGCCTTCCTTGCCAGTGTGGTGTGCTCTGGGGACATCTGTGTCTGCTGCCACTGGGCCCCCCACCAACCTGGCAAGGGCCCTGAGCCCCAGGAGCAGGGCAGAGCGTGGCCCCGACAGGAACAGCTGTACAATGGGCACTCCCTTTCTCCAGGTGCTCCGTGGGCTGAGGGAACACCTCCAGTGCCATCTGTGCATTACCTCTGACAGCTGGCCCTCCTTTTCGGGGGGGAAAAGGCCCCTTCTTTGCATTTTCATTGCAAAATGTTTGGGAATTGTCCTCTGGGACTGATAAGACAGAGACACGTCTGTGAGTGTCCCAGAGGGAGGGAGGGCTATAGGAAAAGGCTCATGGTTATGTACCACTGTACCTGCCAACTGGTGTGTCACAAACGGCTAAAATTACCAGCCGGTCAATTATCTGATTAAAGAGAGCCTTTCATTTGAGATTAAAAAGAAAAAAAAAAAAAAAAGAAAAAAAAAGAAAGAGAGGGGGAAAAAAAAGAAAAAGGAAAGAAAAAGCAAATCCTGGCTGAAAGCAATACCTTTGCTAGGTTACCAAACTTAGTAGACATCACGTTCTTTACTTTTTTACTTTTGGCAGTGATGAACAGCAGTTTAAAAAAAAATCAAGGAACTTGGGGAGAATAAATATTTTGCATTAATCAAACATTTTTCTACATCTCATTCCTCTAACACATCATGTTCTCATTTATCTCCCTTTTCACAAAAAGGCCTTATATTTTAAAAGAAAGAATGACTGCTCATTTTACATATTTCCATTTTCGTTCAACTGATTAAATAAGGAACCTTCTCCAGGAAAGTTATTCAGGTTTCATTAGTTTACAGTTGCCTTGGAATCCCTTTGAATTACAGCGAGCATAAATTAACATTCTGTCAGCTAACATCAGAAGTACCTCTTTAAGGCTCCTGGACTCAACAACGGCTGCTAAGGTTTGGGAATAAATGTACGATGTGCCGGGGCTTCACCAGCTGGTTAATGACCTGCCGCAGTAGTTATAGGGCCCAAGACGAAGCTGAGGAAGATTAGTTAATCTGGCCAGTCACTGGTGTGCTGGCTCGGAGTGCTGAGCAGCGTGGAGTGCATGATTGTAAACTTTATTGTTTGACCTCTGCGAATTAGGAGCTGGGGTTTTCGGGAGGGAGAGAGGGAGGGGGCTTAATGTTTTATTAATAACGTTTCCAGAGTTTATCCTTTCCTGTTTGAGTAACTGAAAGGTAATTTCCAAACACAGGAGTCAGCAAAACTGAGTTTCGTTCAAAAAATGCCGTGTTCTCCACTCACAAATCAAACAAATATGGTTCAAGCTGCAAATTATTCCTGCATTGCAACATACAAAACTGGGGTCAAATGTAGTTGTTCTTTCTCATTCATGTCTGTTCACACGGGTCATCCTTCAACTGGCAATTGCTGAGCTAGAGATGAAACCCTCCACAGAGTGCTACCTCTGCAAGCCACGAGCTCCAAAACCCCTCAAAGTTCAATAAAATCTGAGACTTTCCTGGTCTCACCCATCTCTGTTGCATTTGATTTCCTATCCAGGCAAGGTGAAAGAGTAACAGGAAGGGAGAGTGTTCATACAAGATTGGCATGGCTATGAAAAAAATAGGTATGTTATTGTAGTTACAGTGCAGCTAAAATGAACTCCCTTTTAACACATCTTAAATCCTTTCACTTTCATGCAACTGTTTACTCTGCTACCCAACCAAGGGCATAGCGACAGTATCTCTTAAGTATGAAATATTTTTATAATGAAACACTCATCTTCTGGATTTCTTCATATGAAGGGGAAAAAGTATGTCTGATGTTAAACATATTTTCCTAGTTGGTTTCTGCTTTGGATAGAGGAAAAAGGATTGGCAGAAAATATATTGCCTTTTTGGTGTTATTCAAATTGTTACAAGTCCTGTCTCCTGTCTTTCCCGTGATACTGACCAGTACCAGCTTGGGTGGGCATCTGTGGGGTGACCCAGCTAATGGAGAAATTTGCTACAGTTCCAGGAGTTGGCTGCATAGATGGAACTTCAAAGCATTTATAAAGCTTCCAAAGTTCCTTCTTTAATGTTTTCTATTTGAACTGAATGTTCCCATTAACTCTAGAAATCTTTTTTTTTAATCCTTCTAAACTATTTGTGTTATGTTTCAAAACCTCCATGAATTTTAAAATAACTAAATTCATGGTGGAGTGCCTCTAAGTCACATTCAGCTGCCTTTTAATGGAAGGATGAGTCTCAAATTTTAAACCCTTTTGTGCCTGTACTGCTACTGGCAGACAAATGCTCTGTCCTTCATCCTTGGTGCCCAGTGTTATCTTGATGTTATCTGCAGCCCAAATGGGCTAATACATTGCCTTAACCAAACTGCAAGGACATAACACCCAACACCACGAGGGTCAAAGCCAGTGGCTGGACTGCTCTCCTGACTCTGGAAGGACCTGGATTCAAATCCAGCCTCCAGATGTCAAGATCCCTCTCACCTTCGGTGTAACGTTCTCTTGTGAAAGGGTTGTCCATCCACTGTATCTCCATTCTTTCTGTAAGAAAGGAGGTGTTTTGGTGTTATTGACACAAGAAGGTTCTTTTCCAACCGAGTGGAGAAATGCACTTAGTTCCCAGGAGTCCCCTGTTTGACTCCTCCAGCTTGTTAGCCTAACTATTTTTCCACTCCAAATATAGATCTTGGTGTGGTTTATTCCTTATTGCTTAACTCTGCCTCTGTGCTAATCTGGGCTGCTAATCTGGGCTGAGCCTCAGAGAGAACTTTGTTAGGCTGGTCATTGCCAGGGTGCTTGAATGACACCATGAAGAGCAGCAACAGGAACTTGCCAGAACACTGTCCTGTGAGCAGGTAAGTTTAAAAATTACTACTAGCAGAAGTATACGATATGATATCAGTAGCCAGAGAAAATGAGAAATTGCAGGGGTTTATTTTATCTTTTCCCATACAGAATGAGTGTCATATTTGGGATCAGATGCAACTCCAAACAATGAGGGACAAAAGTGCTTATACAGATGCAACTAATACATCTCATCTTTTCTGACTTGAGACAGGGTGCATCACACATCTGATTTTTACAGCTTTCCCTGTGTTAAGATATAACTGTCAGAAATATGCCATTCCATTTTAGTCCAAAAGCATAATGCTGTCTTGCTACTGCATGGACACAGACAGGATTTTCAAACCCCTACAACAGAACCTGGGAGGGATTACCATCTTGTTCAGTGAGAAGAGTGAGTTGCAGGAGTTTAGAACCTTGGGCATTTAAAGGGAAGATCAAGAGTTGTTTGCAAGGTGAAAGAAAAAAAACAAAGGAGAGACAATTTAAGATCACAGCCACACTGTGGGAAAAGGAGAGGTTTTCTCTTACTGGGTAAACAAAGGGAACTCTAGGGAACTCAGAAAGAACATGTGAGCCCTTAAAAGGGGAACCAGAGCAAACTCAGGGAGTGAAGGAGGCTGCGTGCGATGGAGATGAGGAGCAGGAGCAGAGTTAACAAATGCGAGAGTCAGAGATGTGCTATGTGTAGGGGCAGCTCTAGATTAGATGAAACTGGGGGGATAAAAGCAGGGCCTTTTGAGCAGCACCTGCACATCCTTCCCCTTCCCAGCTGTTACACACATAGCTAGAGAGAGGGAGGGTAATGGTACCTGGACACTCAGAAAGAGTCACATGTTTATCTAAAAAGTGACAAACGGGGCTGAGACAGCAAAAAGATACCCTTCCTGTCCCTATTTTGTCCCTGTCATGTCTACATTGAGCCCTGCTCTTCTTCTGCTTCCTTTTGATTTTTTTCCAGTCTGCCCCTTTAAACTCACAGAGTCCTCTCTGAAGCTGAACTGGCTGTAGGAAACTGAGATATTATAGAAACCCCTCAGTGCCAATTTATTAATGTTACTGAGACTTGTCTACACTCAGAATAGATATATTGCTACAAGGGAGGCCTTCATGCAGCCAGAATCAGTACTCATGGCTCTGCTGAGATGTAATCTACTGCTAAAAGCACTGCTTAAACAAATGTTTGCATTGTAGGGCAGGTCTCCCCTGCCGGTCACTACAGCAGCACTTTCAATCCAGATACCCAGGGGCAGATCTGGAGAGTTATCAACTACTTGTCAGTATTTAGTCATGGTTTTCTAAAGGCAAACCTAGCCTTGCTTGTGATGCAATACAGCTGAAGGTGACATGCCCATCCGTGTCACCACGCCGTGCCACTGAGCGCTGCAGCGTGCCCGGCCAGCTCCCACCGCCCAGCTGGTGCAGCACAGGAGTGCCAGCGCCAAAGGGTGTTGGGCACAGGAGTAGGGCATGGTGCTGGAGGTCATTTCACAGCCTACCCAGGTGTCTTGGCTCCTTCAGCTATGACAGGACCTCTAAAGAAGCCCAGGATGAGGAAAAAGTGGCTGTATCATTCTGTCTGTCTCAGGGCTGAACAAGTGGACAAAGAATTGTCTCAGGCACTAAGTGACTACCTAGGAGCTTTTTTTTTACAAATAAAAATTACTGTAAACTTCCCCATTGGTAGTCCCCTACATCTTGGAACCATGAGTTAGTGACAAATACAAAACTGAAGCTCACTGAGGGAAAAAAAATGTCCCAGTAGTGGCCAGAATGATTATAACAATTAAAGAGTCTTATGTGTGGAAACATATTGTCAGTTTTTCAAAGATCCCACGAAAAGGAGCAGGGCTTTACTAAAATTTGTTCTTTGTAGTAAAATAGCTGATCCTCTGATCATTTCTCTTTATGACTCCCTGAGTTAAGCAGAGATTGAAAGTCCACGGCAGAGATCAACATCTATTCTGGAGATGGATGCTCATGTTCTCAAACTGGTGTAGGATCAGGGCCCCCCTCTTAACTTGTCTCAGTTCTTTCACACAGTGAAACTTTTGCAGTTTCATTCCAAGCACTTTATGTTTCCTCGCTGATCTCTCAAATTTAGGACAAAAAGGGATGATTAGATGTCTTCTTGACTTCTTGGCTACGGAAGACCTGAAAATGTGACTGCCTACATCTGACTTGAACTTAGTAAAATTAATATGACTATTATATGTCTACCAAAAAAAATTTTTGAAAAAAAAATCTATGCTTAATCTGAAGTTGGCAAGACAGCAAACTCTTACTTCCCTTAATAGCCTCCTTCAGTGGTCAATCCCATCCCCACCTTCCTTCAAAATCCCCTCTTATTCCTACCTTCTCTTACTTTAAAGAATTACTTTAAAACCATTGCCTCTTATCCTCTCACAGGAGGCTCGCCTAATGTTATTTTTTATAACCCTACAATGTCATTATCTGCTTGTTCTCGGCCCTAGGTGTACTTGGATGGGTAGAGACACACAGGCAGTAGGAGGTTTGTAAGTCGAAATATGCCTTTCCTTAGGCAAACTACTGTAATTGGAAATTGCTGACAAGTCTCTCTTTGGTCTGAAATAGAAGCAGCAAGCTTTAAAATTAAATGCAAGTTGAGAACAATTATCCGGAGAACAGGAGGAGTTCAGAAGTCCTTGTGCATGCGGGAAGGGCACTTTTTCATATGGTTTATTTTCTTTTAAATATGAGAAAAATATGGAGCGAAGTAGAGTTATGTTACTGCAGCCCTCCCCAGAAGCCGTGCAAAGCCAGAGGCGAGGGAAGCCTCCACCTTCGGCGAGCCCCCGGCCGGCCGTGCAGCTGGGATTTGTCAGAACGCCCAACAAAGCGCAACCACACGCCTCTCACACGCATTCCACGGGGACCTCCGGCTCTCAGGGGCACAGCTACATCCATGCAGGCTGGTTTGCAGGGGAAATAGCTGCCAGGCCTTGTCCAGGGCGCACTGCTGAAGAGCCTATGCGCCACGCTGCTACAGGCATCTCTCATGCAGCACGCTAGCATAGGATTACTGTTATGTGCTTATTCTGTCTCTGTTCCTCCGACAGCAGCCTCGGGATCATGACCAAAGCAATAGAGACAACACAGAAAGGGAGAATTCTGGAGGGCTTGGTGGGCAGAAAGGTAATGGGTTCAGCATGGGAAAAGTCAGACTTTCAGAAGCGCTTTTGAAAATCTTTTCCACCATATCCAATGCTGCATATTGTGTGCTCATGAGGAGTTTTTATTTAAGTCCACTGCACTCAGTTATTTTCAGTCATCATTAAACTGTGAATATAAAGTCAATATAAATTGTGGATAAATTTTATCTACAATCTATATGTATCTAAGATTGCTGTCGCAGTAGCCAGTACCACAGGAAAGAGATTGATCATTATGATATTATGTATCTTAGGCAAAATACCTTATGTAAAGCACAGTAAAATCAATACCAATAATCAAACATTCACACCAAGAATAAACACCATTTCTGTGGTCTTTATTCAGTAGAAAAAGCAAAAGGTAAAGTGACATGCTGATAAAAATAAGACATTGCTAGCAGGTCTTCTTTCCCAATGAAATAAGAACTGAGAAGTTTTAATTCTCTGATGTTCTTATTTGTTGTTGTTTCTTGTTTTATTTTTATTTTATTACCCTTCTCCAGCTGTCACAATTCATAAGAGGCTTAGAGAAAGTGAAGTGTAACTAAAGGCACTGCCAGAATTACCTCTGTTGGTCTGACTGCCAGTATGACACTTTTCACTGGATTTTTATCTGACACAACCTATGCAATAGACAAAGGCAACCTCTAGCACTGAAGTTTTTGGACAGGAAGTATCAAACTGCTGTCTTGTTTTCAGAAGAGGCTTATAGAAACTGTAGATAAACAAAAGAGAAATGCTGTCCTGTTAATTTATCCTTAGAGAATCCAGTTAGTTTTGCTCCTAGATGGATTTTATTTTGCATGAATGAGACCAAAGATTTGTCTACTGCAAACAGACTTCTGATAGGATCTTAACCTGCTGTGACTGAAGATACTGAGAGGGCATATAATTCAAGGGGGGTTTTTTTGTTACAGCACAAAATACAGCTGGAAATGGCAAGTGGTGCTCTGTGAGCTCTTACAGTGCGAAAGTGACTTGACCAGCCATGTAAAAACTGGGGACAACAATAATAGCAAGTAACTCTCTCCCTCGGGTTTTTTTCATAGTATTAACCTAGATCAGAGAGACAATCTAAATTCCAGTATGGCTCCACAAAAGTTTCATTAGCAGGCCATGGCAAGATTGATCTGCTGTCCGTCATTACCTCTGATAGCCTCCAAATTATAATCTTCAAACTTAGCTTCACTGACAGAGAAGCGGCATGCAAAATTTCCACATTGTTATCATTTGCCTTCTGCAGATTAATACTAGAATTGAGCTGGATTAAAAACCTGATTTATTTCTCCTTCTTTTGACTGTTAGGGAAACTGAAGTCTCAACTTAGAATCTGTTCCCTTGACTGAATCAAAGTCACTGAAGTAGATCTGCTTGGAAACCTTGGATATGGATGAAGATTGTGGCTCAGACTCCTTCCCCAAAAAACTGACTGCTAAGTAATTGTGAAAGATCCTCATTTTTTCTCTTATCCATTCCAGCAAAGTACACTTTAACAATCAAAAGTAATGTTTTGTAACTACACATTTATTGAAGGCTTACTCCTATAAACAAGTCAGGGAATATCATCCACAACATTGTTTTACTTTACAATGGTTGTATGCATTCTAATACCATTGGATGAGACATTACTCCCCTGAAAAATAAGAATATTGTTAACTAATTCCAGCTGGTACTTCTTATTACCAAGAGAAGATTAAATCAATCATAAAACTGTGTCCTTAGATGTTCCCTACCTTGCACTTCAAGGAGTGCAATGACTCCTGTTAGAGCTTTGCAGTGTAAAGCAGCCAAGATACTGGTGTGTCCCAAACATTAATGCATCTGTGTCAGGAGGGTGCCTAGAAATTTCCAGGTTCTAGAGAGCTGCTGGTTCCCCCTTCACAGTGTCTTAATCCCTGCTGAATATTTAGCTTCTAAAGTCAGTAAGAAGAATAGCTGACGCCAGCCATGGCTCTAAACCAGATGTGATTGTGGCTTGCTAAGATGTATGATGTGCAAGGTTTTAGCACAGTGTTTTGAAGGCATTTTTAGAGAAGGAGGAAGGTAGAAGCCAGGAACACATTATAAAAAACACAATAAATAAGTGAACCATTCTCAAGCAGGGAAAGAAATGGCCCAGTCCTCTGCAAATGCACTCCTTATTAAGGAGTGCAAGGCTGGATCAATCCTCCCTGTGTAGAAAGGGGGCATGAAAGCAGCTATTTTACATTGTTCCTCTGTTAAAAACAGAGGCAGGAAAGATGTGACTAAAGTCCTCCTAAATCCGTAAGCTGCCTGAAAAAGTGGAGTGGCTAAGGTGGAATCACCACTGTCAAACACAATCCCAGTTATGTAGGGAAAAACTGGTGTTAGTGCATCACACACACATGGGCACATGTGCACACCAGGCTCCACCTCAGAGCCAGCCTGAGCACTGATTTTTAGGATAACTAAAAAATTTTAATGTAAAATTTTTATTATAGCTAAATTCGGTAATATACTTTGGAAAAGAAAATCCTTTGGAACAAAATAAGCAATGCCAGCACTAAATATGAAGTACTGGTAATGCAGTGACACTTACCTTAGATAACCAGCCAAAGGACTGACAGGGTGCTATGCTGCTTGGTAGAAGAGGTCTCCTGCTACTCAACAGATCTGAGTGAATAACTGAATTTTTGTTTGTCTGAGGTCCTAAATAAAGCACTGCCAAAAAGGGGAGGAGAGTGAGAAAGGACAATATTTTGCTCCAAATGAAATTGATTTTTAGGAGATTCCTGCTAAAATGAAAAACTGAAAACATTTCCATTACAGTTTGGGTCTTTTGAACAGGGCATTTGAAATAAAAAGCAATGCTTTTGCACCATGCATAAATATACCTTTTTTTTTTTCCTTAGTTCCATAGAAATTAAGGGAGCAGCATGCGTACTGAAGCTTATTAGGAAAATTTACAGGTGAGATTGGCTCCCAAGGGAAAAAAAAAGGGAGGTGCTCACTGTGAGCATCTCAGACTCAATTCCTGCCCTTCATTGAAGGAGTGGGAACATCAGAATTTCCCTGATATGTATAGCCAGAGTGTGGTAGAACTCTCCATAACCAAGGGGAACTGCTCTAAAAATAACCACCTTTCCAAAGATTAGTACCATGAAGCTGGATACCAAATAAACTATTTGAATAAAAATTTTTAGCAAGCTCAGATTAATAGCAGCAGAGTGACTGAAACACCCTTTTCTGATTTATTGCTAACAAAAGGAGACCCTGACAAAGATGGCAGCATCTCCACTGGTGTTGTGAGACAAATCTCTTCAGGTGGGTACCACCAAATACAAACCATTATCTGAGCTGTATTTGTTACACATCTGTTACAAATGATACTAACTCCAGTACGTTTAGTGCATCCCAGAAGGCCCAAGGAACCATTTTGGAGGCAGCTGCAGAGGCAAGCACAGTGAGTCTCACCTGGCAGTAGGTTGGTGCACCTGCACTCTCCTCTGTGCTTTGTCTGACCAGCCTATGCTCTCCAGGCTTCCCCTCTTCTCCATCTCCTCTGCCCCTCTTACAGTGTTAGTGTGACACAAGAAAAGTATTTTAAAAAGCCAGCATTGAGTGTGAGATTTTATTTCAGTGCTTGTTTCCAGACATCATGGTAATAATACAGCGGGAAAGAGAGTTAAATTTGTTTTTTGATTAGCTCTCACTGGAAGACTTCTTAAGAGCACCAGCCAGTAGAATTGTTTCTTGTTCTGTGTAGAGGTCAATCAGCTAGACAGTAAAGATAGCTCATTTTATATTGGCTTCAAATGAAATGGTGGCTCCTTTTTGATTATATGGATGTCAAATACCTTCAGTATGCCACATTTGATTTGCAAATGCAGTGAGCGAAAAAAAAATAAACTCAATACTAAAATAAATCAACTTATTTTATTTGGACAGGAGTTAAAATTGGTGTAGAAATACTTCCCACAATACAGTAAAATGTAAAAGGAGTTTTAGCAATATATCTTTTATATGCATAAACACATACAACACACATCCAAAGGATGTATACATACATATATAGACACATATACATGGATAGATAGATAGATAGATAGATAGACGTGACTGCAGAAATACATAAAAATTTAGGAAATTCTTACTGAACCTTAAAAAATGCACTTTAATACAAATATATTTGCATCTACACTTTGGTCAGCTCTGAATACAAAATCTACTTTCTAACATGGATCTCCCTTCTTGCCAATTAAAATGGGAAATATTCTTTTGAAGAGTCTGATTTAAATCCCAGGTTGCTCAGCTACATAGCAGAAGGGTACTGTTATGCATATCTTGTTTTTAGAAGCCACACCTCTGCATTCAAGGACTCCAGCTCATATTGGTTCAGTTGTTACATTTGAGAGCAAGTTTTTTCTGAAGCTCTTGAAATTCTAGTCAAGTAGTGAGAATTTTGCTATTAAATAAAAAAAGAAGATAAATTTTATCCACAATCTATATTGCATATTGACTATAACATCATTTTATCATTCCAAAATGCAACAGTATTAAAACAGAAGTGTCTTTTGCCAGGTTTTTTTTTTTTCCACACAGGCTGGTACCTTGGTTCTTCCACACTGGTCCTACTCTTTTCATTTCCCTTGAGCATTTCTGCAAAGGTTCACTCCTGGGGAATGGTTGACCCAGTGGACTGTAGCTTTAACTCCTTCTGCCTCTTCTGAGGGGAGCCAGAAATGCACTTCTACTCTACTGCCATCTCTATTAACCAGCCCAATAGGAGAAAAACTTGAGCTATCTGTGGTTTTAAAAGTAAAGCTCAGCTACAATCCTTATACAGTGGTCATGAGGGCAGTCCTACAGCTCTTAGTGTCTACATCATTCAGAGCCACAGAAATCTATAGGGCTCTTCCAGGTTGTGCCCATAACCTACAGGAAATATGTCTGCATAAATGAGGATTAGCAGAACTTGGTCTGACACAGTAGGACCAATTTAATCTAGAATCTGTAGGATTGTAGTGTGTGATTCACTTTAATTTTGCAGCTTGCAATGAGAAGCCATAAAATTTGTAGGCTAGAGGTAGCTTATTCTCCAGCTGAGAGGGAGGCAAAGTCAGCCTGGCCTTCTACAATAAAATAATAGATTATGTGTACCAGATTCCTGGGCACCTTATAACAGAGCTAAGGAATCTGTGGTCCAAATGTCACTAATGGCTGCAGAATATCTGCAAGGGTCATGGCCACAGCATTGTGTCTCAAGGTGCTGCTACAAGTCTCTGTTTTCAGCTGCTACAGAGCAGGAGAGATAAATGCATATGAGATTTCTTTGTGTTTTATTTTCACTTGCTTTACTTGCTAAAGAAGCAGTAGGTGGTGAAAAGGACAGGATGAAAAGTGATGTGTATGGCTGTGAAAGGGAGAAAAATACAGCTGGGCATCTCTAATGAGGTGCAGTCCAGTTTGTAAAAAAAACATTTTAAATTGTTGGGCTGAGAGCCCTAGAGCAACACAGACCCAGATTCTTTGCAAACAGGAACTAATTGCTAAAAGCTCTCCAGAGTACTTTTTTTCAATCCTTTCAGTTAGCATTGGCAAAGATTTAGATATTTCATCAAGAGGAATGATCTCTTATAAGTCCTTCTTTCTTAAATCTTTTTTCCCCTATTTACTGATGTGAGGATTGGCACCAATTTAAGCAACTTCTTTCATCTCTGAACATGGACTTCCTTAAATTGGTTTAACAATTTAATCCATTTAGCTGAAGTCCATTCCAGTCAAATCCATTCAAGAATTGCATGGAACAGACCCTCAGTGTTTCGCCCAAACCACTGCTCCATTAGCAATTTCAGTCAGCGAGCTCATGTTGCTCCTTTTTTTTTTTTTGGTAACATGCCCTGACACCCTCAGCTGACTTCAGCACAGCTTTAGGGGGTCGTTTGAATTGGTTTCCAGTGAGACAAAACTCAGTGTCTTGGAGATTGACTGTGGCACTACAGGTATGCTGGCTTTATTCATACCTACATGAAAGCTGTTAAAACAAAGGCAATCACATGTGGCCTCCACAAAATCTCTGTAGCATGCAGCCTACACATCACAGCAATACCACTATTCCAAAAAGTCATCTTTCTTCAGAGCTGTCTGCAGATATCAACAATATCAATCAATATTGCATGGTTTTTTTGTTTGGTTTTTTCCCCCCAATGAATTGTTCAAGTAGTAACAAAGATGACTGTCAGCCTGGTGTTTTGCCTGTGTTGTAAGGAAGGTAAGAGAAGCGAATTTGTAGCTCTGCTAACATTTTGCCAGGTTGAGCTTTACTGGGTGCTGAGGCATGTGGGAAAGCCCATTGTCATTGACACAGCATGGGACCAGGCTGACCCTTTGGCTCTCCCTATCTGCCCATTCCAGCCTGCAGCCTGCAAATTACAGGCTGCTCTCCCACTGCGAAACACACATATTCCCGCCCCCCAAGTTTGTTATTTTATTTTTGTGTTCATGAAAACATTAAAGTCAAGCTAAAAGGGACAAATAGTCCAGATTTGAAGATTTTCCATCTAGACCAAAAAAATGCTGCATGGCATGTGTGTTTAGCATTAGCAGGAAAATAAATGTGCTGTTTTCAAATTTTTGCTTCAGGGTCAGCCAACATCAGTCTACCATGTAACAGCTTTGAGGGGGGAAAAAAAGCTTCACTTAAGGATACATCTGCCAGAGTAAACAGTGCCTCAAACCAGGGAAATCCAAAGCACATGCCTTATTGTCAAGTTTGGTTTAACTTGTTTTACAAATCAAAACAGCAGCTCAGTTTTTAAAACCTATTTTTAAGTCCACTAGTGTTTTATCAAGGAGTATAAAGACCTACATTACTGTTTCAGTCCTTGTATTTTAAATCAAATATCAAGCACCATTTTCTTTTCTACGAATTAATGTTATCCCATTCTTATGTGTAGCTCTTCCTACTTCTTCATCACTTCTCATAAATCAGAGGATCAGATTCCCCATTTTTGCTGTCCTGATACACCCCGCACTTAGTGGGCAATCTTTCTGTAGCCGCTGACTCTTCTCGTGAAATATGTTAGTGTTCCCTGTAGGGTGAGAGCAACTCATCCTCAAGCCATGCTTGAAAAACACAACATTTTTGTGAATGTTTGTGAATAGGAGAAAGTCTGTTCTCAGAATTGACTTCTTCTTAAGAAGCAAAGCACATACCAAATGAGAAACCTCCTGTACTTAGAGTCTGTGCAGACAATTCTTCTGATTAATGTGGGAGTATTTGCATGCATATCTGAGGGAAGAATTTGGCTCTTCACTGTTAAAATAAAACACTGAAGAATATTTAAGGAGGAAAACCAACCCTGGAATGTTTTGAAGACATTTCCAAGAACCTCTAAGAAAGGAAAAAGTCTTTGCCAAACATAGACCAACCTCATCAAACCCTATAGCTTCCTTTCAAATTTTATTGTTTCTGTTCCCCCACAAACCAAGCTTCAGCAGGTAATTCTGCTTGTTTTACTGCAGCTGAAGTTCCAAGATTATTTTATTCCAGTCAGAGCTGTGTTGAAATGGGGTGGGTAGAGTGGGTTCCCCCTTTTTCATCTACCCAAAGCTACTTGTGCCCTTGCAGCTGCGAGTGATTTGCTCGGTTCTGCAGGGAGCTGGACCAGGGAATGGATCCAGCTGAAAATCAGTTTTCCCTCACCCAGCCCTCCATTGTGCCTTGCTCCTTCAGCTCTGTTGGATGAGCAGTAATGTGAGCACATGGAAAAGATGTGGATATGTGACCAGAAGGACAGAGAGAAGGAGCTGGCATCTTCCTCACACTCCCCTACAAAACACTTGCTGAAGCTACCATAGAACTTTGGCCTAAATCTAAGGATAGTAGGCCTGTATCAGTCTCACTCAAGAACTGTTCTAAGATGAGTGGTGTTTAAACACTCTGCAAGTCTTGAATGTAAACAAGGTCCTTATCAAAATAAAAAAAATACATTTAAATATTCCATTTCTACATCTCAAGGGTCAACCACACACATTAATGCATAATAAATTAGGGAAAATTTAAGTGGAAAGTGATTCCTATTTATTGGTGCCTGTGTTGTTGGATCAGTTACATGCAACAGGGCTTAGCATATCTATTGGGAAAGACCGATTTGGTGATATCAAGTTAAATTTTCTCTTTTTTAGTGTAAATTTTTGCATTTTTTCATTTTATATGACTAAAACACACATAGTTATCTGGCAGTCTATTTCACTATAATTGTGGGTTTTGATGTTGTGGTGGAGCACTGAGAAAGCATTGGATGCCACCATAGTAATAATAATTCAGTTTAAGAAAACGTTTCAATATCAAGTATTTATTACAAAATATTACCCAAAGCAAGCAAATCTAAGAGATGGCCCATTTTATATGAAAATCTGTTAAAGCTGAAGCCAGGTCTCTAGAATATCCAAAGCATTATGTTATTGATGTAAGTTCAAAAGGTGAAGAGATTAAAGCCGTGTTTAATGGCCAAATGTTGAAGTCCTTTCAAGTCTGTGAGCCATTACTAGTTCCAGAAGGGCTGGTTATGCATGAGTGACTGCTCACTGATACCAATGTGTCTCCAACAGATCCCATACCTTTCAATAAAACTGCATCAGTTTCAGTCATTCAGGTGTGAAGCTGGAGTGAGATCGAATTTTGGCTGCAGCCAGTATGTTAACAGAAGTGGTAACAGAAGTATTGACGGTAGCTTGCAGTTGGATACAAGGAATAAAGGAAATAAAACCCATCTGATTCCTGCCCAGCATCAGCCAGATTGCTCTGAGATGGGAAGAAATGTAATTTTTAAAAAATATTGTTGTTTGAAGTGTTTCTTCTCTCTTGCACAGCAAGAGGCACTGATATAGCTTCCCAGCATTCTTGTGCAAATTGCTTAAATGGCACAGCTGTAGCCTCCCATGCAGGAGCTCAGAAAGGTACATAACTCTCCAGAAGCACTCAAGAACATGTAACCTCACCAGGAAAAGATTTAAACAAAGGGGTCTAGACAGACATGATTCCACAGGATAGAAAAGGGAAGCAGGGAACACAATTAGATAGCAGTTTGGAAGGGGCAAACTCTCCATAGGAGAGGAGATCAGCACCTCCTGAGGCAGTGCTCCCATGGCTGGCTGGTGAGGCCATCATCACAGCCTGCTCTTGTCCCTGTTGGTGTCCCAGACAAAGGCAGTGTTGGGTGACCATGGCCACCCAACTCACTCAGCTTCTCAGGACAGTACCCAGCATCCTGCATGAAAAATGGGGCCATGCCCTGCCCAAATGGCTCTGAGGTGGCCCAGCTGTCACTTCTTATCACCAGTGCTCACCATTCGGGTGTGTTTGGATGCTCAGCCACATTGACTGTCTCTTGACAGCTTCCCTAAATGTGTTTTGGCTCTCTGTAGAGGAATGGGTGACCCTGAGCACTCGCAGGCAATCTTCACATCCTAAAAGGAAGGTCATCCCTCATCAGTTCCTTTTTTCCACATTTTTCCATTTCTTCTAGGATCCAGTTTGGATCTTGTACTTCAGTCCCAAAAGCTGCACTTTCTGCCTAGAGGCACCATCTACCCCATGCATGGGTGAAACACATGGGGGACACAGATGGTAATTTTGCCCCATTATTTAGCAGCTGTTAAAGGAAAAATTGCCTCAGCCGATTGCCTGGACACAAATGTCCCCACCTTACCTATGCAATTCCCTTTATTTACTAAAGATACTGGCAAAGAGCCGCTTCTCCATCCAGCAAGTCTCCATCCATCTGGAAGTCTCGGCTGTCCGTACACCTAGTGCCGACAGCAAGCGTCGCAGTCTTTCAAGATTTCAAACCATTAAAGACTCCAAAGATGTAGAAACTTCTTTTAGGGCAGGCTCAGCTGTGCCTGTCCAAGAACAGCACAAATGAGGTGTGGATCTGACCAGCTACATGCATTCCTGTAGTGCTGGTGTCATATGTAAACAGCTTTCCCAAATCTACTCACTGACTGCAGACTTCTGTCATGTTTGTGGAGGAGGCCAGAGAACTTGAACAAATGTCTTGCAGCAGTGCCTTGTGGAACAGGATAACTGAGACACCAGCCCACTTGGATCCCTGTGCAGAAAGCCTTTGTTGTAAAGAGCCAACATCCCTCATTTTACTTCAGACTCAAATTTAATATGCAGACATTCAGCTCAGAAGAAACCTTTTAACAGCAGCTGGCCATTTTAATTATAGAAAGAATATAAACAATAAATTTCTAATATTAGATACATTTCTCACAGTCCTTGTTTCTGAAAATAATGTCTTAGGACCGTATCCAAACCCCACTGAATCAGTGGAAAGTGTCCCACTGACCTCATTGTGATTGGATCAGGGCCTTAGTTGCTTAAAATAAAATTTTACAAGGTACAGGCTAATCCTATTTCACATATTTTTAGTTAAATGGCTGAAAGAGTTTTTTTCTCTCCATTAAGTTCCATAGAAAACCAAGACACAGCTACAATCTTGGCAGCAAATATTCTATAAGGAATTCAAACACAAATAAGGCGTGGGGTTGAAATTGTGTTACCCTTGGGCTTCAGAATGGTGGGTTCAGAGAACAGGTCCTGGGAGCAGCTGTGAGGGCTCAGGTCATGGAAAGGGGTGGCTCTCCTTCCCCTGGAAAAGCAGCAGTAAGCCAAGCACAGAGCTGCAGGCTGCGTTCCGGAGTGCTTACCAAATTCCACCAATATTTCATTTGTTTAATTTTTCATATGTAGCCAGACTCTGGGCAGCTGTAAGGAGCTAGAGCTACCAAAACACTGCATGACAAGCTGTGCCTGCGGTATGTCCACCCACACCAAGCCTAGAAAGCAGTAAAGCGCTCCCAAGAACATCTGATTTTGTGACTTTCCAGCCCATAAAGATTCAGATAAGCTTTAGATAAGTAAATGGGGGTGGTGGGAAGAAGTTATCCAAACAAAAGTATCAACCTACTCCTTTTTTTGTATCCCCATCCACTAGTGTAAACTGAAAAGGAAACATCTTGGAAAAAGCAGGGAGGTTGCTAGGAGCAAGCAGAGTCAGTCACAAGCAAACACAAGTTATCCCTCCTGCACCCAGAGGAAATCCTCATCTTCATCACTGCAGCAGCAGCCAAGCCAGCAGTCAGAGACCCCCTGCACTAATATCTACAGCATGGCCAAAGGTGTCACTTTCAGAAGGTGTCAAAACCATAAGGGAAAGAGAAGAGAAAGCAAACCACATGAAAAAGAAAATCATGAAAATGAAAAAATACAGGGAACACAAATGGAAAGTTAATGTTCCCAACACACCCAGTTACTGCCACAATATTTCTGGTTTGCCTTGATTTGGTTTAGTTTTAACTCTGTGAGCTCATTTTGTCTCTTGTGAAGTTTAAGGACCCTGGTCTTGGCTGTATGAAAACTCTGTACCTCCCTCCAGGCAGTGCTGGTCAGCCCTGCACACTCAAAGGCAGTAAAAGCTGGGCAACAGTGGTACCATGCCCCAAAGCAGACCTGCCCCAGCCAATGCCATCTTTAGAAGGCCTGGTACAACTCTCCAAAATGCATAGATTTTAATGGTATCTGGATGTGGAGTTCAGATAAAATGCATGCAGCCTGAGCTGCAATTAAAGTGCAAACCTGACACATTCAAAGAATATTTTGACACATTGGCGGGCAGATATGAATGCCATAGGTCAGATGAAAGAGAAGGGGCTAGAAAAACACCAGGAAGACAAAATGAATCCATGACAGCACCATCTAATTTCACCATCAGGAATAATGTATTTATTTTATGCCTGAGCCAAGATTTAAATTGCCAACAGCTTTGTCATCATACCCTTTCACCCCTGGCTCACTTTTGCATACAGCATATCACAAGACACAACAATTCATTTTCTCCTGTCTCACTTCCTGTCAAACCCTCCTGCATGTTGTGTAGGGATTTCTTGCCCCATAACAGGATTAAATAGCCAAGTGATCTAACAATGCAGGCTAATGCACACTCTGTTTGATATTTCAAGCTTGTGTTAGCCTGGTCTTGCCTCCACTCCCTTGGTTTTCTGAACACATGTTCATATTTTAAAATCAATTTTAAGTTTAAAAAAGTATTTTTCCCTGAGCTGAAGAAGATCTGAATGGCTGATCCTAAACTGGGGCCTGTTCAAAAAGTAGCAAATCTGCCTGGGGAGCCCTCCAAGCACAGAATGCTCATGGGCTTTTTCTTCTGCAATATCTGCTTAAACCCACTAGAGCCTAACAGAGGTTAGAAAGAGCCTGTCCTGACAGCTTGGTCCCTCACATCCTCTGAGGCAACACTGAAGCAGCCCTGCCCCTCATCCTATTATCTGCCTTCCTAATTAATTTAGGAAAAGAGTTGTGTAAACAACAGAAGGGCTAAAAAATATGCTTTAAAACAAGATACACAAAAAACAGATTCTATTGTTGTCAAAAAGAAAATTAAAGGTGAGTCTTGTAAGCTCATGTACTGATGTGGGGGTTGAAGAAAGATTTTAAGATGGGCTTGCCTGGCAGCCCTAAGATGAGTTCAGTTGGTTAGGGCATGGTGCTAATAATTGCCAAGGGTATTGGTTCAACCCCCTGTATGAGCCCTTCACTCAGGAATTAGACCCCAGGATCCTTGTGGGTCCAACTTAGAATATTCCCTGATTTTTTGGTGATAATTCTCCTAAACCAAATTACCTCTCAAATTAATCCTGACTTAGTGTAGATTGAATGCTACTATTTCTAAGCTTGTTTTTTGATTAGTACTGAACAGCTTGGCCAAAAATTTAATAAGATTTATTCATACATTCAAAGGTTTATTCAGTGATCATGAACTTATGATTTCAGGAGAACACCTGGTCACTCCAGTTCCACTGTGCTGCCCCAGTTCTTGAATTAGGTGACTTAACCATTCCTTTTTTCCATGAAATATTTCCATTTATGTTACAAATATATGTTGCTTTGTAAAAGAAACTGGTTTGCAACTCTTCTACAACTAACCTTCCAAAAGATTTGTGCAATTACAACTTACGTTTGCAAAAAAAGTGCACAGTAAGCAAATGAAGATGCTTGGAAATGCAGCCACGGGAAAAGGTTTCTACATGTCATTGAAATGTCTATAAATAAGTTTTCTCACCACTTATCCTAGTGGTTTAGCAATCCAGACTGTGGGTAACATTGTATGTCCATGTAAACTATACCATTTCCATTGGCTTCACAGGGGATCTGACACTGAAACCAATGCTAAATTTTGCATTTTTGTGTTTAGAATTTGCAGACAGGAGAATAGACATCTATTTGTAGTTGTACTCCCGTCATTTTTAACAACAATGTGCAGAAAAGTTAAACTATCCATATTCATCAGCAAGAGGAAATGCCTCATAAACTCAAAATGCTACACTAAGGACCCTTTCAGTTTTACTCTTTACTTCCTTAAAGAATGCTTTGTTTCTACTGCTGTCTTGTTACCATTCAACCCTGAGAAATACAACCTGCATGCTTTACCAGTCTGCCCACCCCCAGATATGCTTACAGCCAAAAACTGCTTCCCCTTCCCTTTTCAAAACAAACATCCTCTCACTGCTCCCCACTTGCTGCTCAGAAGACCCTACAGAAGAGGCCAAGACACTTTGGAGATATTTGACAGCCAGCACAGCAGAGTATTTTTTTTTTTTTTTTCAGAGGAGAACCTACAGAAGGCTGAAATGTGCTTAAAGCTGGCATACCTGGCAGGATAAGGCCCCACCAGTCCCAGGGGCCACCCTTAGGGTCAGGGCTCAGAGACCCCAGAGCTCTCTTGAGCACTCTTCTGACCAGCAATAAGAGGAGCAGTGGGCAGCAGGGAAGGACAGCGATTCCAAGGATGCTTTGATGCTGCAGCTGGTAGCAGTTTCTGATGGGAAGGGGTGAGACAGACACGACTGACAGCCACCAGGCTGTGGATAGGCAGTCTGGGTCACCAGGGTTAGGCTCACAACTAACTAATGAGCTTCCTGCCCCCCTTAAAAATATTTTGGTTTTCTGTTGTTTGCTTTCCATGACCACACAGCTTTCTAGTTCTAGTGAAATAAGGACTTCACACCCTTTTGTCTAGCTCAGCAAGCAAGAACAGCAACCAGTCCACTAGTCACGATGATCAAAACTATTCCCTTGGCTTTTATGCTTCTTGAGGTATTTCAGGTTTGCATATCACAATTGTCATCCATACCAAGATGCCATTTTTCAGCCCAAGAACTGAGTTCCTCATGTGTCCATTTAATTATCAGTCTTAGAAGTGCTTTGAAGTGTAAAGGCTAATTACAGAAACAGCAAACATCAAAACAAAATGTGGGTGACCTCTGCATGAGATGTGGGCAAAGCCTGCTTATTGTCAGTCCAGGTTCAGCTCCTGAACTACCCACCACCAATGGAGGTGCAAGGGGTGCATTCCTAGAGTCAGAAGTTAAAACCAAAGGGTACCCAAAAGTCAGTGTTTAGCCAAAATAGGCCAATGGAGTTTATAAAGGCCATACTTTTATTCACAGGTTGGGATTTCTACTCTGTGAGGTCTTGCAGTTCAAATTTTATTGTAAGGACCTCTCTCTCTGAAGTCCCATTCCAACAATACCTAAAAACATTGACTCTGAAGACAGCAAGGGGCAAAACTGCATAACTGCTGGAATTTAAAAAGCAACAATACATGCTTGATCACATGGCTTTTGACACTCTCTTGTGCTCCTGAGACCTTGCTCTTGAAAACCAATCCAAAAGACTTTTTTGTCTCAGAGTTCATAACTAAAATACATTTTTCTATCAGTGCTACCTATAGAGTTGGGTGGGTTCTACTTGTTCAGTACAGACAAATCATTCACTTTGCATCACTGATGTAAGTGTTAATTTGCTGTTTTCTAATTTGCCTCCAGGTTCTCCATAATCACCTCTCCAAATGACAGGAGGAATAAGAATGACAAGCACCTGACACTGTTGGAAAACCCAGTCCATATCAGATCACACAGGGCACATATCACTTAACAGTGTAAATACAGCCAGGGTCTCAGAGCTTTAGAGAAGCAACTAAGTGTATGTGATAGCTAGCAATAAATGTTAGCTCCCTTGTAAATGGTGCCTGTTATATTTAAAACTGGATATATACAGCAAATTTTTCTTCCTTTCAAACTAAGCAGAAGGCTTTTTTTTAAAATTTAAATAGTTATTGCAAAAATATTTAGAGCTGATGCTTTCTCTGATCTACTTCTAAATAATCATAGAATGGTTTGGGTTGGAAAGAGCCTAAAAACCATCTAATTCCAACTGCCCTACCATGGGTAAGGACACCTTCCACTAGATCAGGTTGCTCAAAGCCCTCCAGCCTGGCCTTGAACACCTCCAGTAACATGGAACAACTGCTTCTTTGAGCAACCTGTTCCAATTACTCACCACCCTCACAGGGAAGAGAACAGATCAACTAAAAATGAACTTAAAATGAGAATGTATGAGAATTTTTCAGGGGAATACATATTAAGTCCGCAACAGACTAGCTGTCCACATTGATATTTATAAAAGGCGTACCATAAGGAGACTGACTTCTTTGCTAGCTTGCTCTAATATGAGGAAGCAGTGTCCAGGTTAAACACCAGCAGATAGTACACCTACAGAAATGATCCATAGATCCATAAAACTTATAAGCCCTGAGTTTCCTTCCTGGAAATTGGTGGAAATTGATACATGGTGTAGGGACACAACAGAGTCTTTATACCCCACCTCTGAGTGAGGAAATTTAGATATCAGCAATAGTCCTTCCACTGAAAAAATCACACCATTATTGCCTACAGTGCAGTCCTGTGTCCAGCTCTGGATTCCCAAGTACAAGAAAGATATGAATGCATTGCAGTAAGACCGGTGAAGAGCTGGTGGCATGGTCCAGGCTGGAGCTCCTGGAGTGAGAGGAAGATCAGGGAACTGGGCTTGTTCAGCCTGGAGATGGGGCGTTTACTGCTGCAGCCTCCTAATGGGAGGGAGTAGAGAGGACAGAGCCAGGCTATTCCCAGTGCTCATCAGTAAGGCAAGGGACGAACATCACTTGTCATAATATGAAAGGAATTCTGATTAGATATTAGGAAAACAGTTTTGCCATTAGGGTGATTAAACGCTGAAACAGAGGCCCATAGAAAATATGGGATTTTTGATCCTGGAGATACCAAAGCTTGACTGGATGAAGTTCTGAGCAACATAATATAAGTTAGCCTTGTTTTGAGATGGGCATCTGGACTAGAAGATCTCTAGAGGTTCCTTCCAAAATAAATTATTCAGAGATTCAATGAGAATGTGTCTAAGTTATATCAGCAGAGCTGTGCCTCCCTATTAATTGTCAGGAATTTTAACCATTGCATGAGAATTTGGAATTAACTGGATATATAATCGGCACAGGAAATTAGATTTTCCCCTTTAAATTAAACTGTCATGGTAGGGAGGAAAATAAGCAGGAATTGATAGTGCTCTGTAGTGTCTTGTATAAAAGCAACTGCTATTGTTGTTTATTAATTTCTGGGTAGAACTTTACCTTCCCAAGAGCAACAAAAAAAGTATTTTGGAGCAATGTAAAACCAGACAGGTAAGTCCTTTTTATTTTCCTTTTATGCCTCATAGCTCTGCCTTCTTCTATACAGTATTTGGTTCTGGATCACATGGAACCTAAGAGTTGTTGTCACTGCTCCATTCCCTCAAGCTACTGTATCTTCTTGTTGCCCTTTTCCTTCACTTGCCTGGTCCTTATGCCTCCTTTTTCCACTCTTTTGCAAATGACAATAGCTGCCTTCAGCTGTACCTGATCCACAGATAGCAGAAGAGCCAGAGGGTAATCTGGCTTCTTTCATGTCCAGGGAATTAAACTCATTTTCTATATGAGTTGCTGGAAATAATGGCAGTCACTGTTTGAGAGAAGATCATCAGGACTTGTCCAAAACCAAAGCACTACCCCAGGAGGGGCCTGGGACTTGGACTCAAACCTGGGCTCAGACTTGGAACCAGATCATAATTTGGGAGCCAGGAGTCTATTTTGCAGCAAAATGGCTGTTTTGGGAGGCAGAGGAGAATTTGTGACAGTCAAACACTTGGGATCCAGTGGAAATAGTCCCACAAACTATTTGCAGGAAAACTGTTGCCATTTGGTTTTTTATCCTCCTCAAAGCAGGGCTTGCATGCATTCCTTGTTAATACGCTGAATTGCCGCATCAGTTCCTTCTCCCAGTGGAAAAAGCCATGGATGTCAGCTAAACCCCTGCATTAGCATGGCCACAGAGCAAGCGACCACCACAGCAAGCTTGTTTGACCTCCGAGAGAAACCTCTCCTGCAGCCAAAGATGAAATTAACAAAACATCACTATTTAATACTTAACAGGTGTAAATGGGGTAATTCTGAACCTCTGTGTGATAAATCTGTCCTCAGATTATTCTCTATATGCTTTCAAACTTCAGCGCTGCTATGGCTCTTAGAAAACTATATTAAGCTCAATGCAAAATTCAAAGTACTTAGTTATATACTGGAATTAAAAGTTTGGGTTTTTTTTTAAATGAAACTGGTAACTGCAGCATCACATTTAGAGTGAAAAGGCATCCCTACTTTTTAAAGTATGGTAATCAACAAACAACATTACAAAATAGGAAAATTCAACTGTGAGGAATAATACCTCTTAGATCACAGTGCAATCACTTACTAAGGATATGATCCACCTGTAATTTTAACTAAAACAAGGTTCATATGTGTGTGATTCCACCTGTGTGTATAGGAATGTAGAGAATATATCTACGCAGCTTCATTTTTTTGAACTATCTGTATTTAAGTGAAACAAAGATAAAATTTACAGGTCTTATTGGACTCACTGATTAAACTTAATCAATGAGCTAATCTGAGATTTAGTTTTGAAATTTCAAATAATCAAATAATTCATACAAAGGGAAAGATTCTGAGCACTAAAGGGATATGATTTGTGTGCAACCTCTTTGAAGGATAAATTCAAATCAGCTTTCATTGCAGTGTATTTTGCAGCAGTTGTAACAGACCTCAGGAAAGGGTGAAAGCCAAGTTCCTTCACAGACCTTTGCACTTAAACAAGTAATTTTCATTTGGTGGTATGTACAGGAAAAAGGACTTTTTTTTTAATTGGAATTTTTATAATTTCCCAATACAAAATTTGGATTAACCAGAAATAAGGGGGGGAAAAAGACTAATTTTTGGTCCTGTAAAGCGGTGCGGTAAACAAGTGATAGAAAGCTTTGGCTCCTCACCTGAGATACTAAATTAATATCAGCAGTTCCCAAGTTATTGCAATGCAGATTAAACATGTTAGCTGGAGCTATCAGTGCCTGACAGGCTCATAGGAATGCTCCCTTTCCTTGGAATTACAAGGGAGGAGTAGGAAAGTTGTAGGAGTTGCATCACCTCAGCTAGATGATACAGGACATTCCTCAGCTGCACTGTCATGTGGAATTGAATAAGCAGGGTCTAAATTCAAAAACCTTTCAAAGAAAACCCAGAGTGACAAATAAATCTGAAACAAAACTTAATATTCAGAACGAAAAATTAACCTCAAGAAAACGAAATAGGCAAAGGAACCTGGCTTTTACAAAACTCACCCTGTGTGCATGCACGCATGCATGTGTGTGGCTCCTGCGGTTATGGTGTAGGAGGCCGTTGAATTATCAAACCAGTAATTTTGCCATTAGTTCTTCAGTTTTCTTCTTGCATGCATATTCTGTGGTCAAATGCATTAGTAGGTTAGAGTGATAAACACCTGGAGTCTATCAAAAACAAAGAGAGTCTTATTCTATATGTACAACCAGCCTGGCAAGCATAACGAGCAAAGACTAACTGCATAATATAGAATTCAAACAGGAATATGTTTTTTATGATGTGCCAGCATAAGGGAGATCAAAGACTAAAGCCAAATAAATAGCAACTGGGTACCAGCAAAGGAAACATATTTAGAACTTAAAGTAATCAGAAACAAACCCAGTGTATGCCAACACCCTCTGAATTCAAAAATAACATTTTCCTCATTTTCATTAAAGGTTCGAAGCCTGGCAGATTTTATTTTGGTTTTCAATCTACTGTTTTTATAACTGGAAGGGAACTTTCATTTCTCACAGACAAAGGAATATGAAGAATCATCTCCTCACCCCATTGTCTACTTCCATAGGGTGTTGTTTGGGAGTTACCCCACCACCACCTCCCTGCTGCTGTCTGATTGAATTTTCCTTGGATGCTTTGTGGAATTTGCCAGCTCACATTAAGCATTTATTGAGCTCGGCTCCTTATCTGGAACATTGCCTGGCAAACTGCAACAATCTGTCTCGCACCTGGGGATTGACAGAGCAAATTTTTCCAGGTGTCAAAAACAGACACCCAGAATTACAGGCCAACACTATTTTGTGAGACAGTTTCATCTAGAGGGAAAAGCCCAAATGACTAATTTCCAGTGTCCTGTTTAGTACCTGCAATGTATCTACATAAACAGTTCTAAATTACTACTAGTACTAATAAAAACACTTGCAGGGTGGGGAGGATGGTTGAGGGGTTGGAAGAAGGAGCAGGGAAAAGATACAAGGGTGGCAGTGAATCGACAGGCTGAGCCTGAGGGCAAGAAGCTACATCTGTGCTTGATTTGTCAGGGATTTACATTAGTGAAACTTTAACTCTTCAGATGATAAGTAAGATTACACTTACAGAACAAGTTTACGCAAATAAAGCTTAGTCTATGGAGTGTGTGAGTCCAGACACAGTGGATTTGGCAGGTTTCACTGAGCCTGGTGGCTGGGTTTAATAAGTGCATTTACATAAAGGATTAGGACATCTGGAAAAGTAGCATGGTAGTTTACTGAGATATAAATAACGTTAATTGAGAGGTCACAGTATGCAAAACACTCCATACATGTAAATGAAAATAATGGAAAAGATGGGGCAGAGGCTTGCATCTTGCTCTTAGCTACACCAAGCTAGGCATTATGTACTAGCTCATCAGTGCCTTTCTTAGTCCTGATTTCAGTCCCCATCACAGAACATCATTTCATGATCAATATGACCAAAACCAGTGCCTTTTTCTTAAAATCCAAAATGAAAATCAGTGGTTCACATACACTAGCATCAGGAGATACATAGAATTCAAAGGATCTGTAGGAAATTTCTTTAAAACTAAATAAGCAGTGTGCTAGATAACTCCATTTTACCCCAAAGCCCAAAAACATGATCCCATAGCAATAAAAAACATCTCTTTTGAGCAACAGAACACTGAGAAGTCTCTTTACACCTAGTTCCAACTTGCTTTAAAAGTTCTGTGATACATACTAGAATTTTGGCTTTGCTAACTAGCATCCTTGTGAACTGGTGAGAATGAGATAACAAGCTGTTTGCAAGAGCTATGCTGTACCTCTGCATTAATTTATAGCTTGGTAGGCAATTTTAATTCATTTTCATTATTCTTAAAAGTATAAAATTATTGTTTCCCAGCTTATCCAACAGCTCAGCAGAGAACAGGCAGACCCTTTGCAAAATACTATAGTGTCCATATATTTATATTTCAAGCTCCTTCCAATAAATATTTTTTAGAACAATTGACTATTGCTTATACAGAGCTAAAAATGGCTTGGTTTTGGGGGTTTTTCCTTTCTCCAGGTTTTTAATAAGTTTTGCTGGTTTTTTTTCCAAGCTATTGACTACATGCAAACACAAGATTTGTCCCCATGCATATCCATTGAGACATTGCTCTGCACACACACTGCACTGAGGTGTACATAGGAAAAACAATGGTAAACTCTCCTGCAGTAATGGACTGCTCTTCTGGTTGTGCAAAAGCCCTCAGTGGAGAGACTTGGTCTGAAACCTGTTTAGAATTGCTGCAAAATACACTGAAGAAATATACATTCACTAAGCAAATTATGTCTATTCTCTGACCTCAAAATGATCAGTTTTGCTCTTGTGCAATCAATTATATCACTGAATCTATATTTAGATTCAGTGGGAAGCTGGTTGAAATATGGGGCAGGAGCAGCTGGGCTTGTGCAGTCAGAGGGAATGTTACTGCTGTATATATTGGCCTTATCCAAACAATTCAATACATAAAATGAAGAGCCAAGACATATAACCATGAGGTATGAACATATCAGCAGCCATGTTCAAAAGGGATTAGGTTGTGGAATGGCCAGTTCAGCTGTGTGCTGCTGCTGGCATCTGTTAAGAGCACGGGAAAACACTCCTCATGTTTTGGTCAGTGAGCCAGATGTATCACTTCATTCATCCTTGCAGTTGGATGCTGATAACATCTGAAAGCAAACAAAGGTGATGATTTGGAGTGGCTGCTAGTAGGCACGCAGTTCTCTTTCCACTTATCATGCTCTGCTTTGGTTGGATGTTTCCCAGCAGACAAGATTATTACTTGTCTTAGAAAAGTGGTCATGTTCACTAAGAATTACAAATTGTGGTCAGAGTCCACATGTAGATGAGGCTACAACACCCCAAGAAATACAGCCTAGCATGGTTCTGTTTGTGGACTTCTCACCTGACAAAACACATGCCTAAGTAATTTCTTTTCCTCCAGGGTTTATGATAGACAAATGCCAGCAGCCTTCAGCTATTTGGTTCTCTGTGTGTCTGGACTAGTGAGCTCCAGCCCATCACTGGCACAGTCTGAGGGGCTTCTGGCCTCCTCTGCTCCTCTCTGGCATTCAAGCCGTGACCCACTCCTGAGTCAGCTAGCTTTCTAAACTCAGAGTTCAATTCCATGATCTTTGAGAAACATAATAAAAATTATCTGCAATTTACTGCAAACCTCTCCATCAAATTCCAATTATTGTCAACCTATTAAATCTATTTTTAGTCCTTACTGCAGAATATTTATGTCCAAAGGAATTATTTAAATACACTGCACACTAACTCCGCAGTAGGTTACAGGGAGAGTTGCCCAAGAACAGCAGCAGATGTGAGCTAGAGAGGTTTTGTTGCATGGGACAGAGTATCTCACACCACGGTGAGTAATTTTGGTTAGGGCTGCCTGCTGTACAAACTTTCTCTTTTTCACATCTCAGGATGTTTGCTGCTGAGGACACTTGGTGAAAAGAGTCCCATTTCCCTTGAAGTGATGATACAGCATTTTCCTAACACAGTATAAAATGCACAGAAAAGCAGCTTATTATTCCCTGTCTCTGACCAAGTTAATTGGATATTAGCATTAGAATCATGTTAAGTAATCTCTGTCAAATCCTATTAGCTCCCTTGCTCTCTTCCAGAGTATCTGCTGAATGATACAAAGCTTGCAGAAAAGCTAATCCCTATATACCTTATGAGTGCAGCCAAAGTATTTTGTTTGTATAAGTAAAAAAGACTTTCAGGCTTCCCATCATCCACACCACAGGGAGAGCTTACCATTCTTCCATGGCAGCCTCTGCACTAACCAAGAGCAGCAAACTGGAGACACTAACCTATGCTGCAGCCATAATTTTCACAATTGTTCATAACCTGGGTTAAGAATTTAAATGCAAAGAATATACAGAATATACTGAAATCCAAAGCTACAGTTCCCACAGCAGCTGTAACTCAGTCACGGTATTTGGACATACATTGTGGGGTATAGACATAGCAATGCAAAACACTAAAGCTACCTCTGGTTATGGTTGGCTGGGGGAACCATAACTCTGAGTTTCCTGACTTTTGTGTTAACCATAAATATTGCTTTAATGTAGCTTTGTGCAGTGGGTTTACATTGGCATTGGGAGATGCTCATACGGAAACAGCAGAGAGTTAGTGTGGTATGCTTATTAAATGAGTAATGCCTTTAGAATAATTGCTGGGGTGAAATCATGGTCCCAGTGAAGTCAAGAGACACAGGGTTTTAACTCAAAAACATCTTATTCAGGGAAGAAAGTAGCAAATAAATGTTCAAGAGGTTTTGATCTTTATTAAAAAGGAAAGAATTTCAGACCAGTTGCGTCTCTCCAAATCAGGGCTTTAAAGGAATAATCAGTTTATTCTAAAGAGATATGAATCTCAAATAGCATATGGTTGTTTTGTTTTGTTTTCCTTTGCTGTTTTCCACATTAAATACCCCAAACTGACTATTTTTTCATAGTTATTTGCCAGCTAAAAAGAATGTCTTACTTATTCTGACATTTATCAGTTCATGACAGTAGAGTTAATGATCTCAGAGATTATCCAGCAGTTGAAAAAGGTCACGACTGAAAAATTTTCAGCAGAAAAGTTTCAGCTAGTCTGTGTAATTCAGTTGCTAATTTTTGAGTGCTTATTTTGAAGGAGAGTATGCAATACCATTATTTAGCCTGGTAGGATGCTAGAAAATATTTTTTCCTAGAGGATTGGTTTTTAGCTTATCATTAGTTACTTGAACAAACCAGCCTATTTCATTATTGGGGAAAAAAAAAAAAGAAAAAGGAGAGACATGGGCTAGTCACAAGAGGGAAAAAAAAAGTATCTTTTAGTGTGTGACCAGCCAGAGGAATTCTCCTTTTGTGCCAAACTGCCTTGTGTTTTCAGCTGGGAAAGACACTCCACAAACCGATAGCAGATGGTGGAGCTGAAAATAAGGTGCTTTACATGTTTGATTCAGAGCCAGCATTTTGTTGTCTAGTTGTCTTACAATTTTGCTCTGTGTTATGTTGTGCAATCACATGTGACACAGTGAAACCAGCCTTACTATCCCAGTGTTTTCTGAAACGGGATTCTTGATGCCATGGGCAAGAATTTGATGTGTTTACTGTTCTTGGAAAGGCTTCCTCCATTGGAAGCCAGCCTTTGAGGAAAATTTCAGCCAACTTATCCTTATGGGAAGGACCAGTGGTGCCACTAGAAGAAATCTCTGCTCAAAGACTCTCTGGGGAAGAAATCCAGATTCCTTGGCAAAGGCTGGTGTAGAGAGGGAGTCTGTGGAGAGAAAGAAAGGGTGGTCTCTGCAAAATGGTTTTGAGCCATGCAAATACAATGCCATCAGCTTGCCTTGCAAAGTAATATTTTCCAGCTCCCTGCCAAAAAATGTCATGTGGCAGCACGGTATTTTTAGCTGCATGAGTTGAGTTCTCTCTCTCTTTGCTGAAGCAAGGCTCTTAGATTGCTTTGCCATGAGCATGAAATGGTGTGTGTGGGTGAGGACTGAAGACTGATTACTGAGTGACAAAATCTCAGAGTTAGTGCCTAATAATCCTATTTAAGGACGAAGGGTTTTATTCATTAATTTCAAATCTACCCCTTTCCATGCTGGTCAGGCAATAGCTGAATTAGAATTCCTCATCTGAGGAAAGAAAACGAAGGGGAGAAAAAAGGCCAGAAGACAAAGATCACTGCATGTCAATCTGTGATAACCTTCTTCCATGAGGCTCCTTCCATAATGCTGCAGTTGTCTCTTTCTCAACTTTTCAAAATGTTCCTTGAAAAAAAAAAAAAAAAACCACCAAAAAATCCAAAACCGTAATAGAGACAAAAACATAAAAACAGGCCTCCAAGATTTCCAGATAGAAGCTAATAAATGCAGGTCATTAACTTCATCATATTTTCCAATTTAGGCCTGGTGGCCTTGTCTTACCGAGGAGCCTCTTTCCTCGATGACATTTTACTGAAGCAGGATCTCTTCATATTCTGCTTTCCAAACTTTCTGCAGTCAGTGGATGCCATTCCCATAATTTCACATATAATGGTTCTCCCAAACCACATTAAATATATCCCCCCCTTTATTTTTGAAATCTGTGTTACAAATGTAAAAGTAGGATATTGAGACTCTAATACAAGTCAGGATAACAGGCCTGACCACGGTGCTTCAAATGTCTACCATGAGTTACTTTTGTAAATACACTTGTACCCTCGAAGGTAAAAGTCAGTGAGAAAAATATCCATCAGCTCCAATATTGTCAAGTGTTGGGACAACATGACAGAAAAAATTCTCATATTCAGTGCATCAGATTCAGTAATCAGTGCCACCACTAGCTCAGTCCTCATACAACCCCTGCTTCATTTTTCCTAGCTGCTTAATATGACTAGTTAGAGGAGTAGCTGGCTGGCATGTCCCCTTTGTGCCACATTTACATTTAAAAATTTTGTTTTGATCAATATTTTCAGTGAAAATATAAACAAAATATGTCAGGGAACTATGGCAACTCAAAGCAACTGTGGAGGTTCCCCCAAAATAGTCAGTAGGAGCACATATGTACAGGCAGACATGCTTAAAAGGATAAGCAAAACATATTTCATAGATTTTGCTTTGAAGAACAAATATATTCATGGCCATTTTACTCCCAAAATAGGGGAAATTATTCTTGCTGCAATGCAATATAATATTCTCTAGAAACAAAGACCTGCTATGTTTTCTTAACTGCATATTAAAAAAACAAAGAAGTCAAAGCAACAAGATATGGTGATTTAAATTTCCCAACTGAAATTTTTTGCATGTGTATCTTTGGTACATGCTTTGGCTAATGAAAGAAATAGAACCAAATGAACCTTAACATAAACCCTTAAGAATATTACAATTGCAAAAATTGACAGGAAGGCAACCTTGTTTAAAACACTGAAGTATTCTGTGACATAGGCATTTTTAAAGAGGTTTCTACTTTGCATTTGACACAGCTTTGTGTTTGTAATTTGCTACACAGTTGTAGTACTTAAGGTCTGGGTATTGGTTTTGTTTAATTTTTAAAGTTTTCTGCTTATTTTTTGATAGAATCTTAAAAAAAAAATAGAGAAGTTTTAAAGTCTTGTTTAAAATGTTTGTCAGATTTTTAGCTTAGCAAATTACAAACTTCTTGCACAAATGTTAAAGAAAATGCATAACTTACCTATGACACCAAACCATAAATCCCTCTATATAGTTCCAAATGGATTTTCCTTGAGACTTGCATCCCAAGTGCCCATCAGCTTCAGAGGCACCTGGACTCTTATGGCACCATCACCCCTTCCTGCTACCAGTTTCTGCCTGACATGCCCTAAATGGAGAAGCAGCTCAGTCCCTTGGGGCCTCAGCTCCCAGGTAGTTCATCCTCCATGCCTGGAAAGGAGCTCAGAGTCCCTGTGTGAGAGGGGCCCTTGCTGGCACTCTTCTTCTAAGAGCTCTTCAGGCCTAGTCTGCCGGGCTCCAAGGACCTTAAAATCAAGAACTAAGATAAACAAATTATTGAATATGTTAAAAGCTAGGCCTTCCATAGCCATGTGAAAGCAGACCTTTCTCACAGCATGAAACTTCTTGCAGTCACCAGCTTCACTTTAATGGGAGTGCATTTAGCCATTACAATTTAGTCCTTTTCTAACCTTTTGCATTGACATAGAAATAATATGTCCAATACCTGTAGCTCCCATGGGACAAAGAACTGATACAAATCTGTGGAAATCAATAGAGCTGCTTCAGACCTGGACAGGTTTATGTGGAAAAGAAATCTTGCCCGTACTTCATACAAGGAATCATTGTTGCTGAAAACTGTGCCATAACTGCAGGTTTGTTTGGTTTTTCAGCTTTCTTACTGGGGCAAGAGCAACATCCTGACCTCTCTCTTTCTTTTTTTCTTTCTTTTGAAGGCTTTGAGCATGATAGAGAAGCACTTGGCAGAGGTCTGCTTTCTTTCTTTTTACCGTTTTAACATCAATGACCTTTCTCTAGGGTACTTTTGGATGCTGAAGCAAATGTGATTCGGAAATGCAACTTTTATTTTTTTTCTTTTTTAAGGATATTTACAAGTTCAATCACAGTCAGGTTTTTATTTAAGAGGATCATTATCAAATGCTGAGCCGGAATGGCAAATGCATTATTTACTAGGAGGCACCCTATTCTGTAAAAAAAAGAGAATTTGCATTCTATAAAAATGCAGCATAAAACCCCATGCTGCTTCAAGCAAAACAAAACATGCATCCGATGAAGGAAAAAAATACAGTCAACATATTGTCAAGAACAGAATTTTTCTCTTAGCACAGAGTTAGTAGTGTTCACAGACCTGCCTCCTCTCCTGTTTGGTCCAGTAGTAAAAAATGGGAAATTTCAATAATATCCCAGAGGTCATCCAAAATTTGAAGGCCAAACCATTGCTGCAAAGGAAAATGAGTGATACCATTGTTTTGGAGATGTGGTGGTTGAGCTATGGTTCATGATACAGTTCAGCCTCACTACACATGGAAAAAAGCTTTCAAATAATTTATTTTTATTTCTCTGCCATGCACAAGTTTGTAAATTCACAAGCTAGAGTTTGAGGAAAGTGTGAAAAGGATTCAGACTGTTTCCTACAGTGTGCAAATCAGGACCAAAAATTTTAATTCTTGCAAAATCTGAAGGAATGGTTTAATAGGTTTCAACAGCCCTCTAAGGCAGGTGGTACAAACACTCAGAAAATATAGCTCATTTTGGAGCATAGTTTCTGGTGGCTGCAATCAAAGTCCCAGGTATGCACAAAAGCCCTTTTCAATGGACAACATAGAAAACTTGGCTTCTATGCAAGCAATATCACTGCTTGAGTCTGAGCTAGGATCTCAACTCAGGCTTATCCTGACTACTTGGTGGGTGGCCTTGGGCAAAGCCCATGCACTGGAACAGCAAGAAGCACAGTATAAAGCTGTTTCTTTTGTTCAAAATCACAAAAAAAAAAATGTTAACAGTGCTAATATGTCCCTAGAATTTTAAAATATTTTAGAAACTATGATTTCAAGCACCCTTAGTTTCCAGTCAGCGCTCAGCATCAGTGGGCAATATCAGTCCAAGATAACCACTGGCAAAAAAACCACAGGACACTCCGAGAGAAGAACTAGATCTCTACCTTCTGTTGTCTCCAGAAGAGTTTCGAAGCAAAAAGGATCCAAGACAGAGCAACAGGCAAGCTCAATGGGTGCCTGATCTTCCCCAGCACAGGTACCGTGATTATTCCACCAGAAGGCTGGAAGCAACCAACAGCAGGCAGCGCCAGTGGTGAGAATATCAGCAAATATGTAGCTCTGGCCCAAAAATTCTATGTTTATATTCTAGTATTTGAGCTATCTCTTCAAAGAAACTTTAATACCCTCTGGTGTGAAAGAATGAAATGAAATTTTGGTTGACAGACTCTAAACCCAGGAGGAAGCATGGGGTGACAGTAAATTCAGACCTAAGGAGACAGTGATGAAGAAATTTTACAAGCTACCCAACATAAAGATTCTCTTCATTGTTTTAAGGAGATTGCAGGGAAGTCAGAACCAGCTGAGCCAAATGCAATTCCCAACCTTGTTGAATTTCACCTGCTGCTGGTAATAACATCCAGGATAGAAAAAAAAGTCTTGTAACTCATTATTTACTTGTTTTCACCCTATTATCTTCCTCCAGTATATGTTTTACTATAATTCATTATTTTCACATTTACATTTGTATTTTCATTTGCCTCCTTCACAGAGTTCACCAAGAAACAGATATATTTCTCTAAATATAGGATATGAGAATGCAAAAGCATTGATTCAGAGTAATACCTACCTTTCCACTCATATACAAAAGGAGGAAACTGAACATCTTGTTCTCCTTGTGCTTCCTGTGAGATCACATCATCTTAACACAATGTCAAAGTCTGGAAATTTCATGTAATCAACCATTCGTAATGTAACAGTTTCTTTTTACAGTATCACAAAAAAACTGGTGAAAGATCAAAACATAGCTATGATGAGGTCTGGTTTTCAGCATTTAAACCAGTGTTCATGGCTCTTGGGAAAGAAGGAAAACTTTGCTTATGACATTTTGGAAAGGTGGTAATATTAAATCAACTCTGTTAGTTTTGTCTGAGAGCTGGCATGGATTTACTGAGATAACTTCATCCAAGTTGCTTTTTGGCCAAGGAGATCTTAAAGTTAAAAACCAGATAATCTAGTAAAACAAAATAAAAGGCCTAATTAGTGATGGTAGCTCTGGCCTCATAAGAAAATAATGTGATGGATTTGGAACACAGATGAGAGCAATAGCTCCACAGAAGTGTTATTCCAGTCACAGAAGGTCTTAAATACACCTTTTAAAATGTATAATATAATGCCAGATGGTTGAGCCACATCTGAGATTTTCAGGGCATTCGGTATGCGATCAAAGTTAAGCAATCACTGAAAGAGAATAAAATTGCTAAGAACCTGCCATTACAGTTAATGTGTGCACTGAAAAATTGATTCTTGATCTTGTTCAGTAAAACTCTTGGTGGGTGGCATTTCTGTGAAATAGGTGTTAACTGGATTAGCTCAGTTTCAGGTCATGTTTTTCAACTGAAAATGTAGTTCTTTCTAGTACTTTAACAAAATAAAATTAATATAAAGCAATAGTTTGTCTAACTAATAGCCAGACTTCTGTATTCTCTTGTTATAGTAAAAATTACATTCAGCCCCTAATCTAAATCTGGATAGTTTCACTCATGAACATGATTAATCCCTGGCTGGACCACTCTGCAGCATCTGACCAACTAGAAGGCCTCAGAGCACACCTCAAGTTAGTCTTTGCACAGCACAGATAACCTGGTGCAGCTGCTGCCTCCCCTCTGGTTAAAAAGTGTGTGGCATGTTTTAGCTTAGTTTTAACATAAAAGTATGTTTTAGCTCTGTTTCTACCAGGCTCTACATTATTCAGAGTTATGGTCCTTCCTGTCTTCCCTCCTCAGGCTGCAGTTGACATTTTCATTGCACAAAGTAATTAATTGGCCATTATAGAAAGGCACCATCAGAGCCATAGCTTCAAGGTCAGATGTTGGGACAAACAGTTAGGAAAGGGGAGACCTCTAGTGACTTGATCTGACTGATGATCACCATCATTAGTGGTGAAATTATTTCATTACAAACACAACAGCTTCAATGGGAGCAATTAAAAGAGATCCCAATCAAAATGCCATTGAAGTTTAGAATTTGGAGAATTTGTCAAGGTGAAGGGCAATTCATGTTTACATGTGCTCCTCTTCCAGCTGAGGGCTAGGATGGAGGGGATTCTCCTTGCCTTTGCTGTCCTTAAGTCCCAGTGACCAGCTGATGCCCTCAAGGCAGGAGCAGAGGCAGGTATATGATCCACACACAGCAGAGGGGACAAAAGCCCTTGAAAGTTGAAGTCTCTTCAGAAAGACCACACTTCACTCATTCTCTCCTGCTGGAGCCCCAGCCCCATACACTGTGCAGTGAGGCTGCTCTCACCACACACCATTGCTTTGTTTTGACAGATCCAGAAGGTTTATCTACTGATAAACAATTCTCCTGCTTTTCACAGCCTTCTGCAAGCAGGAGAGTGAACCAAGAGCCCCATGCTGCAGCTCCTTTAGCCACACTCCTGACAGCTCTGGGTCTTGGTCCATGCAGCTCTGTACTGCCTTCTCTGCCCACCTTGAGATACCATTCTACAGTCCAGTGGTCCAAGGATGCAGGACACTCTGCATCTATATAATTTGCAGATTATCCTCAACATTTTTCTTCCCTGGGGCACTGCAACATGTTTAATGACGTCTGCAAACTTGCCAGCTTCCCAAGCCTCTCTAATTAGGAACTTGTGATATGACAAACTTCTTAACAATACTATTTACTTTTCCTGAGACATAGCAAGGGAAAATTATGTTTCTCTCCCTGCAGAAATAAGTAGCATGATGAGCGAAACTTCAGGAAATATTATACTGGCTGGTTGCTCAAGTTTAATATAAAACTTACTTGCGTCTGAACTTGACCTAACTTTTCAGCAACCTGAATTCCTGCAAGGATATTTCAATTTTTATCCTTTGATGCAATTTGGCTTTAAAATATTTCAACTCTTTTGTTTTGCTAGTAGAAAAATATCAATCAAATTCACGCAGCTTCTTTTGATATCTCACAAGATGTAAGAGGGTAACCCTCTCTCCCACTGGTGCCATTTCCTCCAACAGAATGAAAAAATCCAGATGAATTCAACTAGCCTGTCAGGCACAGAGGTAAACGTGCACACAAAGAGAAGAGGACACGTACCAAGATGAGGAGAAAAGCACCTTCAAGGATGATACCAGAAATCCACCACTCCTTCTTTTTCCCCCAGCCAGAGCACGGTGCTGCCTTGGGGTGCTGGGACCTGCCTTGGTGGCCCGTCCCTCAGCAGCTTAAATTTAGGGCAAAGTGATGTTTTCTTCAAACCGAGAGAAACAACTCTCTTTCCTTAAGAAAAGAAAAATGAACGCAGCAGTGTTTGGGGATTTCCTGAGCTGGAACCAATCAATCTTCAGCATCCAGTCCCAGATAAGACAATAAACAGCCACAGCATCTGAACCACAACTCTCCAGTGAAGTCTAGGGGTAATATGGAGCTGCTGCCTGCTTACCAAACTGGGAATCTCCACCAGTACCATGCAAATTAACGATTCTCTGCCAGTCACCTCTGCTACAAGACTTCAAGCATTTGAGTATCATCTTTATCATGCTACTAAGCTGCAGTATGACTAACAACACTTTCCAACACTATTTTAAGCTCAATCAAAGTAGTAGCCCTAAACCCAACCAACCAACAAACCTCACAACATTTGTCACATTTCTCAAACCTAAACAAAAACATATTCTTCAGATTATTTGATTTTACACCTTTTACACATTTTTAAAATCAGAAAGTGCTGAGAGATGGTTTCTCTTACATTATTCTGGGGGTGAAGAAATATACCCCAACCAAATTTTTAGATAGCTAGATAGATAAATAGATAGATAGATAGATAGATAGATAGATAGATAGATAGATAGATAGATAAGATAGGAATTGCAGAGATCCTAACGTTTTCAATACACTACGATGAATCACCAGCCAAGCCAGTTTAGTCATGCAACAATACTTGGTTTCTCTCCTCTGCAGCACCTCATGTCAAGGAAAGATTATAGCAACAGCAATTTGTTTCAGATTTACTCTGTCAGATCAGCTGCTGATAGCTTCAGACCACCCTAATCTGGGAGAGAAAATGAAGCTCTCTGTTGACAGAAGAGCCACTGGTGATTTTTTTGAGGCACTTCATTGTTTATGTAAGGCCATTAAGGAGGCTGGGGTGATATGAGTTCAAACTCTTTTTCAAAAACAAAACCAAAACAACTTTAGATTTATGATTCTGTCTCAGTTCTCCGCATGAGATGTGATATTCTTCTTAACTCGGATTAAACACCAATTGTGATGACTACAAAATATTTGGTTTCTTCTCATAGAACACTAAACAGTGGCTTAGCTTAGGGAGCTGTAAATAAATGAACTGCATTTTGAAACAAACTCTAGAGTTTACATCATCTTAACTATAAATTGTAAATTAGGTGCAATGGAAGTTACAGTAGATCTTTATATGCTACTTAGAGGTAAGGCTTTCAAAGACATCTAAGGAATTTAAATATCCAGTTTCTATTAATTTGAGTAGAAAACTATACTCAGCTCCCTCAGGTAGTTTCAAAACCTTCATCTTAAAAGACCATGTTGTAAACCCTAAACCCATTAGATCCTTGGAGAGATTCCCACTGAGTTTAGGAGAGTTAGATCATGCTCTTGTTGCCTTTCCAGAACATGATTCTCCTCCTTGGGCAGGCATCAGGATCTGCAGCACTGTGACAGAGCCCCAAATGCCTCCCTTCAATCCCCTAATTGGTCACTGGAACTTTTTCTTCCTGGAAAGAGAGTGAAACAGGTCACTGCAGTGCACAAGCAAACTTAGAAAGACTCCAGCACCTACCTACAGGGTCTGTAAATTTCCAGATTTTTCTGGATTGATGAAGCCAGCAGATGCTGCAGTCTCTTCACATACCTGGAGAGTGAAAACCAGGAGATTTTGCCAGATATCTTCAATTCTGGAAGAAAGATCCAGGGGAGGGAATTACATTATTTTATACTGAGGTGAACAGGATTGCCAAATTGCTTACATTAATGGCAAAATTCCTATTGTCTGCCATGGTGCTGGATTGTCCCCAGGCAGCATATCTGAGTGCTGTGGGGAGCTGCAAACCCCCAGGCACCAAAGGCACCCTCTTATGGGGGCTGTGACCCGCCATAAACTCTGACCAGCACAGGCAAGGCACCTCCCCACCCCGAGCTGTGCTGACACACTGTAGATGTGCCAACTCAGGACCTTCACTCCAGGAGAAGCGTGTTCAATACTGTAGTGTCATTTGAGGGAACTTGTTAATTCTCCATCTTTGCAGGAATGGGCTCTTTTTCCACAGTACTCATTGGAAGCAGAAGTTAAACTCAAGCTTCATTTGTACATGAGATTTAAGTTTGCTTTTTCTCCATAGGAACAATGCTATTTTAGAGTTCAGATGGCATAATGCTGAATATTGCAAAAATGAGAAAATAACCACAGGTAGTTTTAAACCAAACACAGAATTATATTAGTTGTACTTGAATTTAAAGCCAAATTTCTGATTAGGGCTCCATTTATTGGCAATTCTGGGAAAAGGTTTCAGTATAATCCCCAGTTAATGAAACCTTTGCTAGTGAATATCCTTTGTCAACACTGCATTTAATGTGAGAAGTGCTTATACCTGCTAGATCATCAAAACCTGAAAAGCTAATAGACTCAACTGGAATGTAAAAAACAGGGAGGATTTTCATAAAACTTTAATAAAGGGGTTTGGCCTAGATTGGTGTAGGGTGATTCCTTTAAAAACAACTCTACTATTATTATTCTCCAGTTTCCAAATACTTTTTTGCCGTGAAAATTGACAGACAGCTATGCTAAATACACACATATATATATCTACATATATATACACAGTAAAGTATTTCTTGGAAATGTTGCACAAGTAAAACAAAAAAATTCAGTTGTAAAATCCCTAGAAATCTAGCCAAGCTGGGCCTGCACTTTAGATCCTTTTGGTCTAGTTCATCACTTACAGAGCCACATAGTTTATTTGGATCTTGGGCCAAGATCCAAATAAACTGGCCCAAGAGTAAGGCAATCTTGACCATTGCTAGCAAGCAGCCAGGGGAGATGATGGTTTAGTTCACTGAAGTGCTGGACTCACCTGCTGCAGGTTTCTTTCCATTTCAGGACACACAGTGACTGACAGGAGCATGACAGAGAGTTGATCTAATCTGCTCTCCATCCAGCATATCCACCCTGCTCTGCTGCAGGGGCAGCCGGGGTTTACCTGGGTGGGGATATCTGTGTCAGAGGCATTTTAGAAAAACTGTCTTTTCATGAAAGAGCTGTAGGATGGTGCTTTCCTACATATTTTTAAGAGATTCCTGAGGACAAAGGTGAAGTTGTTGGTCCTGGTTTTTATGTCATTCAGAAACGTTTAAGGGCTATCTCTTGCTGGTAGTGTTAGAGGAAAGGTGTTTCCACTTTAAGAAATTTGACAGCTGCTACATAGTTCTTCTTCCCACAACTTGAAAAACTGCAATTTTGTAGTCAGCCCCAACACTGCTTTGTTTCCTCTAGTCTGATGTAATTATTCTTACACCACAGCGTCAGCGCTGCTGCTTATCCACCTGAAATTTAGGTACTCCCTTTTCCTGCATGAATCTTGACATGAAGCCACAAGGTCCAGGGATCCAACAGTGAGAGAGATTTTTAAAGAATTTTTCCCACTGCATGTAGCATGTGCTGAGACAGGACTTTGGAAATTCATTTAATGCTTCCATGAACACAAGTAATATATGAACGTGCCTGTGGCTGTGTACTTCCCTATGAAACCTTAGAACTAGGATTAAAGTGACTTTCAGGTCAAGCTGGATGATTGCACTAAAAAAGAAGCGCTTTATTTTTCCTTTAGAATTTTAAACTCTTCATTTCAACCATGTTGACTTTGTGTTCACAGAAACAGGAATGCTCATGGAAACAGTATTAAAAATATTTTTAGATACTCAGGAAAAGCAAATTTTGAAGCCCTACAAAAAATATTTGCAGTGGAAATCTCATTCCTCTCATTCAGTCAGGAAACAGAAATACACTATATGCATTGCAAAGCCATTACATCTGTTTGAAGTGTGCCAAGAACTACTCATAAATTAACTACAGACATAGAATACTGTTAATAAGTTTGATGACAAACTAATCAAAACGTTCTCAATGGCAACTCAAATTTAAAAAAAATAAAAGTGAAAACACTTGTTAGAAAACAAAGTATCACAGAGTGCATCTCTAACTTGACTGCCCAGTTAGCAGAACAACTGTGGTACTTTCTGTCAAGTGTACCCCTTGAAAAGCTGACTGGTAAGAAAAATTTTTGCTTTATGTTTCTTCCCTTTTGCTTGCCACATTCCTGCTTACTTGACTTTCTCATGATGATGCTGTCTGAGTCGTATCTATGGAACTGCACAGTGAAAATCCTAGGAAAACAAGGGAACTTCACCAAGGACATATCCTGGGTACACTCCTACACCAGCACACAGATTTTTTCCTGATTTCTTGCAAAAACCCCCTCTCATATTTATGTTTGAAGTCCCCATTTTTAAAAACACCTATGGCCATATGCAATTTTTTTTCTTTGAAATGTGCCATAATGTGGTGCAGACCTGTGACTGACATTAAGCATGCTGTAAGCTTGCTTTTCATAGAAATTCTTTCCTGAATTTGAGCTTAAGCACCCAGTTACCAGACAGAAAAACAAATTCATAACCTCTTCTGTTCCTAGTTTATTAAAGTTAAAATCATCACAGTGCCATATTGTTTAATACTGTACAGCTAATCATATCCTAAAAAGCCCATATTTGATTGGCATCAAATGTTAGGAGAGTAGAAGCCAAGGGCATGATATCTACAATTGGAATTTGACATGAGCATAACCTCACCTTTGCCTTCATTCTTTCAGCAATGGGTAGAAGAACTGTGAGCAAAACAATGGATTTCAGTGACAGATGATGTGTTCATCAAACTTCATACACATTCCTTGAAATATGGACTCATCCAAACCCACACCAAATCCTGTTAAATGTCAGTGAATTAGGGGTTTGAATTCCTCTCCAGAAGCATCACTTTCTTGGTTGGTGAGGAGAAAGAACCATTGCATCAGCTAGCAGACCTGAAAAGGAAAATCAGTATCTATCTAAATTGTTTTGGAGTCCCAAAGTGCAAAATTTTTCTTTCTTTCCCATGTAAGAAAATTTTCTGTGAAGCAGTAGGGTTATTTAAAGTTAAGCAATAAGGCCCTAAAGTTCAGCAACAGTGTTAACCTCAATTTTTATTTGTGTTCTAGTGAATAAATTGGTTACCAAACTAAAACTGAGAAGTTGTCTTAAAATAAGTTTACATTCCACAAATAGGGTTGATCAAACATAAAAACATAGTTTTCACAAGTAAAGAATGCTGTAAGAAGAATTGTGAGGAAAAGGTTAGACCATAAAACCTGGAAGGGCTTCTTATAAATAATTTATTCTATTATAAGAAAAAGGCCCAAGAATCTATTGTACAACCAAGGATGACAACAACAAGGCTGCAAATGCATTTTTGACTCCATAGCAAAGAGGAAAACCACAGAAATAGAGTCACAAGTAACAAGTCCAAGAGAGAGATACAAGAAGAATTATACACTATGAAGGGCAGAAAAGTGATAAAGCCAAAAATGTTCACCTGATTTGCCTAGCAATAAAAAACAAACCAAAACCAAAAAAAACCACAAAAAATCATTATAAGCACAAAAGCCAACATAATGTAGAATGAGATGACAGAGCTTAGAATATGAAAAAAAATGTTCTAAAAAGCAAAATAAATAATTTTCTTCTGTATTTAAAAAAGATGTTATTCTTTCCAATGCAATTGTAAGTCTGAACACAACTCTGAGGGCCCCTTGGAGACACAGCATGAGAGTTCAGGCTGATTTTATAGCAAAAGGGGTGAATATGGGGGTGAAACACTATGATGGCAATTGAAAAAGCAAATGAGAGTGTTAGTGAGCCACCAAGGCAACAGCTACAAAGGAATAAGGAGCAGAAGACAGTCCCAAACTGTGACCATGTCTCACCAGGACAATAGGCTAGTGTGGGCTTAGGTGCTCATGTGCCCTCAGCACTGGAAATGTTTATGACATTTTAAAATGCTTATGACCATTTTAAAAATTAAGAAATATAATAGCCATGAATATAATGTAAACAAATTTAAATAGAACAGACTCCCCCTGCTTCCAGCCAACACAAACTATGAAAAGAGAAACTCGGGGACAGTCTGCCTGAGCAAAAAGAGATTTATAAACATTTAGACAAAATGGAAGGTGAGGGATTTCTCCATTCTGGGGATTATCTTGAGGCTTACCCCCTAACACCAGGAAAAGTCCAGATATATTTTCAGCATTTAAGTTGCCATGTCAATCACTCACACTGATTATGAAAAAAGAAATTTCTTTGTCTCTCCTTCTATTTGAGGGAAATATTTTGCATTTAGTTAAAAAAACCCAATATTTATTCTTTTATAAGAAATAATTATTCTTGGTTACCTAAACAGTCCACCAGATATTTTATCATTATATCCAGGAAACTTGCAAAAATCACTAACATTTACATTCATACTCTTAAGGCACAGTTTGGCCCAAGAAAAGGAGTAAAAGGCCTGTCTTTTCTTAGGACACCATTCAGACATACGTTTATTTTAAGTTCTATTTTCTATAATCAGGATTGCTTTCATCACAGAGAAGTTAAAAGGAGATATCTCAATAACTACAGTCACAACAGATCACAGAAAGCAGGCCACAGGAAAATACATTGAATCGTGTGTTTTCTGACTTGAACACTGACTTTTGATTCCTCTGAATTACATTTGCATAGTGCACACCTCAAAGCAGTTAAGTCATTATTAAGCTCTTTTTAAAATCTAGTTTTGTTATTTCGTGTGAAAAATTTCCCCATTAGACTAGACAGCGTTAAGCTTGCCTGTGAGCACAGGACTAGCACAGGGCATAAATCCTTTATAGGTTCTGAAACACTCTGAAAGGGCTACACATCTTCACTGCAAGCTGTGTATCTCAGAATTTCCTTGTATCTGAGCATTTTTAAATTTGCTGGCTTATTAAAAAGAGAATAACAAAAAAACACAACAAACCCCCCCCAAAGCCCCACAAACAACAACCCTTTATTACTTTGAAAAAATGAAAGCTTTTACTAGTAAAATACCTTCTTGTAGTGCTCAAGTCCTTGAGTTCAAGTCCAACAACCTGAACTAACACTCAAAGCAAAGAATGTTCTTGCAAATGCCGAAAGAAGAGGTTTGTGTCTGGCTGAAAAGAACCTATTTATTAGAGTGAAACCTTAGCCAGATTTGTTTTCTTCTCCAGCAAGGACAAGAAAAAAATAATTCTGGCATTCTTTTTTGCCAGTGTATAAAAGTGTGCAAATAAGTTCTCATCTCTTTATTTTGCAGAAGTACAAATAATTTTTCATAGGTGAGTTTCCCATTTATGTTCAGAACTGTATAGAAACCAGAACAGGGGTAATTTCAAGCAGTAGGCAGGAGGGGACATGGCAGGGACTCAGAATTTCTTTTTTACTACTTCATGCCATTTTTGGGGAGTGTGGGAAAGGCTCTCTTCCGAGTTGGCATAAAACGGTGCAGGGAGCAGCCAGGTATTGTCGGGGTTTCCTGTGTGAATCATTCTTTTCTTTCTTGTACCTCCTGTCATTAGTATTGTTGTTACTGGTCCTTTTCTTATCTCACTGCTATTTCCAGTAAATTGCTCTTATCTCAGCCAGTGATCTTCAGGTTTTGTAACTCCAATTCTTCTCTCTATCCTGCTGCAGGGGAAGGAGGGAGCACATGGTTTGGGGACAGTGTCCCCAAATCACTAAACTGGGAGTACCGTTCCCAAACCACAACATGGCTTCATTCTGTTTCATGCAGCTATTACAATATTGAATCAGGCCACTGTTCACCAATTGTCAGTTCAGAAAGACCATGAAGTACTGCTCAGTTCTAAAATCAAATTCTTTGGCCTGATAAATTTAAAACAAAAAAGAAATGCAAACAAACCTTGGAAAATATCTTATGTGAAACTTGCAGGATTTCAAGGAGACATCACAAGAAAATTATTTTCTTTCTATTGCAGATTTTTTGAAAATAAAAAGCTGGAGAGCTTCTAATCTAGAAGTACATTTTCAACAAAGATGACTCCACATTACAGAAATAAATCTATTAAAATATTGATAAAAAAAATATAAATAATTGCTACACAAAATTTCATCTCTGTGAAGTAGAGATTTTCAAAATAAAATAACTTGAATTTGAAATATTTTTTACCTAGATGAAATAGAAGGTAAAAATGAAGACATGCTGCACTACAGCTGCTTGCTTATTAGGAGCCAGACTCCCTGCCACTTTGGTTCCATCAGGTACTACCTGAATTCCTTAAATAATCCCACAGAATCCAATAGGAAACCTCAAGGAGTAAGGTACAACTCTTCTGATTAACAGTGGCAGAATCTGACCTTAAGGTCATTTTCATAAGCATACTGGTGACTTGCCATTTCCTAAGTATCCCTTTTCATAATGCTTTCCATAAAAATAAGCTCTAGAAAGATATGGTTTCTCCTCCTCCAGTATTCCAGACATTTGGAAACCCTGAAGAGAACAAAACACAGCCTGCTTGTTGCAGACACATAAGTGATAATGTCATAACCTGGATCAGGTACCCACAATGAAGGACATCCACAGGGAGTTAAAGTCCCTGTCCCATAAGTTAAAGACCCACGAGTCCCAAACCCACCCATTCCCCTTCAGTATCTTTGTAGATGTGTCTAAGCAGAGATGTTGAAGTGTGTAGTTGCTCCTGGTTATCAAACTCCTCTTTGCCCAGTGTCGTGAGCAAGTTTCTATTCTGAGATAAAGACAGACAAAAATATCAAGCTATTCATTAAGTACCAATTTAAAGTTCTGCCATATCAACAAAATTATCTTCCAAAGTGTAGAAATATCTTATGCAAATCAAATTTGTTGATTGTATTTGAAAAGTAGAAAATGAAAATGTGGTTTTTTCTCCCTCTGCATTATCATCTAGTTACTGTCTTTGTAGAATAAGAAAATAGCACATGGCTTATGCATAGATCTGTCTAGCATAGAGAAAATGGATAAGATGCAAACCAGCTCATGCTGTCACAGGAAAAAATACTTCAGGTCTTGAGTGCAAACTGCAATATCCTATAGAGATTAATATAAGCATGCCAGGTTTATGGTTATTCATTATTACACTTCTGGGAAAATAGAACAATATATCTTGATAGTTTTAAATATATATTAGATCCTCTGAGTCTCTTCTGATTATTTAGCCCATATTTCTGTCACTGTATTTGAAAATTACCTTAGGCAGAGCATTCTGAATTTGTGAAGTTAGGAGAAAAATTGGCAAAAATAACTTTCTTAGCCTTTAGAAGGTTACTTAAATGCTGACTGAAGCAGTCTCTCATCAGGAGACCAGGCAGAAAAGGGAAAGCAGGAGCAGGAGACAGCTAGCAATAACTTTGAATTGACCCTCAAGCCTCAGCTACCAAATGATGCTCTCAGGATCTCAGAGATTGTATTTCCCATAATGGGAAATAAAAGTCCATTGTATTCTGCTCAAATGAACAATTTGCTCTGGTCACAAGATTCAGAAGCTAAATATTTCTAGCAACACAGGTACTTAGAAAGTCTTCTTTTAAATTCTGTTCTTATTTTGGCCTTGGGAGGGCAAGAGCAACTTGGCCCATCCCATTTAAAGTGTAAACAGATCTCTCAGTAGGTAGAGAGGAAACTGAAAATTAATTAGTCAGCTTTTCTTTTGTCTTACAATGTTGGCAGGGAGGAGGAAAGGTCTGGAGAAACAAAACTCCCCTTGCATAATTCCTTTAGGAATATACCTGAATAAGAAAAGATGCCAGATGAATTCAGAGATGTAGTCTGTGCACAAACACTGAACAGAATTAGACAGCAATTCATGTTAACTGAGATAATTTTTAATGCATTTCAGAGGAGCATGTCATGGCATGGCCTAAAACATGGAACAGGCATTATCCTGGTAGGCATGGAAACCATTGCTGAGGAGGTCAGAGTTTCAGCATGTGAGGAGGGAAATGAGTATATAAGATGTATTTTGCAATGAGAAATAGAGTATTAGGTAGAAAAGAGATTGTTGGTTCAGAGGATGATGAGGAATCCCCCACCAACACGGGTGGTTTCCCAGCACGTTGTCCCCTTGCACTGTTTGGGCACAGTGGGGTCACCCAGGGCAGCCCAGTTTGGTCCTTTCTACAGATCCTGTTCTAGTCAGTGGTGAAACCCCTTGGGCATGCAGCCACCTCTGAAAACCTGAGCCTGGGCTGTCTGCTCATGCACCTGTGGAGAAAAGTGAGGTACAGCCTGGTAACAGCAGCTGTGAAAAGCTAAACATTTCTTGCCTATTGCCTTCTTTTTGAACTCACCCCAGCGAAATTATCTTCCCTGGTTCTTGAGGAAGTTTTATAAAAAACTGATGATTATTTTGTTTATCACACGCAGCAGCTCTCATTGCAGGGTTATAACCAGCATCCCTGGGCACCAGTTCTCTGGGGATTTTTACAGCCCTGGGGCTTTCCCCTTTCAGAAGGCAGCTCTCCCAGGAACTGCCTTTTTTATTCACAACATCAGCATTGATAAAACAGTCCACCATCAATTTCCTCCTGTGTGTAAGCAAGCTCATTAACCACAATAGCTTTATTTTTATAATTCAGAAATTCTACTGAAAAAAAACCAAAACACCAACCCAGCCCAAAACCTATATTAAACAGACGGTCACACTTTGGACTCATCTGGTTTTACATAGGTGTGTCCAGACTGTGATCCCAACATTACCATGAGCTTCAACAAAACCTTGAGGTGGGACCTGCCAGTAACAAGAGGGCTGAGAAGAGTAGAACTCACTGACAGTTCTGGTGAAAATCTCCCTGCAACATCAACAGCATCCTTGGTAGCTCCTACAGACAACCATGTGTTCAGGTCTCCACCAACAAACACTCCCATTTTCTGACCTCTTGGTGTGCTAGCCAGCAACAAAAAAAAAGGAGAAGAAGAAGAAGAGGAAAAGAAAGAAGAAGAAGAAGAAGAAGAAGAAGAAGAAGAAGAAGAAGAAGAAGAAGAAGAAGGAAAAAGGAGGAAAAAGGAGGAAAATAAGGAAAGCAATGCTGGGTTTAAATTTCTTAGCATTTCAGCCTGGAAATTGCACAGAGGCTAATGAACCAGCCCAGGCCCCCTTCCATCCTCAGCTAGATCTGCATCTAGCATTCCTCTCTATGTTTACAGTTAGGAAGAAATTGAATTAACTACATAGTATTATTTTAGCATAAACGAAAAGGAAGGCTGCACCAAAATTGATGACCCAGTGGGTGTTGCCCCTCCCTGACTATACTGTATATGCAGAGCTTTCTAGACTCAAATTTATTGGTTTGTCAGAAACTTTAGTTATTTTCATCAAGTTGAGTTTTACATTAAACATTCCTCAACTTAATTGGAACCATGCGGACACATTTGGGCAGCATCCATACTCCTGCTCAAATAAAAGGGGTACTTTGTTACAAATTCAGCATACTTCACTGTTAAATTATATTTTTCTAGCAATTACAATTAAGTACGAAGTTCACACTTAATAGTAGACCTTGTAATCGTGTGGGAGCAGTTCTCCTTCCGTGATTATCATGCATGGGTGGGAGAAGGGAGAGCCCTGTAGCCTAATTTTAATAATGAAATAAACAGTTGTGCTGGGTGAGTAATTCAGGGATTTTAAGACAGAGCATAGGCAGGATGGAAATAGTTTAAGGAGCTTATTTAACCCTCTCACCTGCTACTTCTAGCTCACTCAGGAATCTCCACCAACCAATTTCAGATAGAGAGGAACAGCACCAAGAGATATGGGAAGGGGCCAGGGGGTAATGTCATGCCTGGTTTTTCTTGTTTTTAGTCTCCTTGTGAAAGTTGTTGAGGACAGCAAAATGAAGTTTGCACAAAGATTTTAAGGTTCTCCTTTTTCAACCAATTGGTCTCTTAATTTAATAACAACGATTTTGTAAAAATGCTCTGCTTTTCTGGCATTTTTCTTGAAAAAGAGGTAATGTTGTTCAGAAAATTGAGACATTTTAAATTTCATTTGTGGTTTTATATTTTCATGCTTGTTCCTATAAAAAAACAGGGTCTTTCTATTATAAAATGGAGTGTGAAATATTCCAACAATTGCATGTTATGGTGGTATTTCTAGTATCTTGAAACATTACTACTGACATCTCATGGAATTACAGAATACAAACAACAGTGAGAAATACAAAACATAAACCTTACAGGAAAACTTTCTCATTTCTAATTCTTTTTTCTGAAAACAAAGCTTTGAATTGCGATTGGTACGTGAGGAAAACATGAAAGATAGAGGGGTCTAGGCCTGAGAAGACACTGGGATGAAATCTGCTTTACTAAAACAATGAAAACCCAAGATTAACCCAAAGAAAATAAATCTGCCCAGTTCAATCTAATTTCCTAGTCTTTGCCCTTAAAATCTCTTGCTGTCTTGTAAATTAACTTCATTTCCATCCTGTCCATTTATAGGCTGGAGCTTGTCCTTCATGAGATTGATGCTGCCCAGCTACTGTCACTCATCAGTGACAACCCAAGGCATTCCCTGCTTTCTCTCTGCTAAGCTAGGTTCAATATGTTTGAAAGAAATCTCCAGGTATGCCCAGCTCAGAAGAAAAGTAAATTATGAGACTGATGCTCTGTCAACAGTTCAGACAACCTGCCCAGCCAATGATGGCAGCACCCTGCATTTGTGGACATACATTTGTGGCCAGCTGGGGATGTGCATTATCCTAGTTTTGGCTGGGATAGAGTTAGCTTTTAATATTAAAAATTATTTTTTTTTAGATTTAATTTTTTGTAGCTGATACAGTGATATGTGGTGGACTTAGCATGAGAATAATGTTGATAATACACTAATACTTTTATTTGTTTCTAAGTACTGTTTCTACTAAGTGAAGGACTTTCTAGCTTCCTATGCTCTGTCAGTAAAAATGCTGGAGAGGCACAAGAAGATGGCACAAGAGGTGGCACAAGACAGGACAGTTAATCCCAGCTATCCAAAGTGGTATCCCATACCATATGGCCTCGTGCTTGGTACATAAACTGAGAGGAAAGCTGGATAGGGGCTGCTGCTCAGGGCCTGGCTGGGCATCTACTGGTGAGCAGTAAGAAACTACACTGTGCATCACTTGCTTTGTATATTTTTTATTATTTTTATTATTTTCTTCCTTTTTTTCTCTTATTAAACTGTCTTTATCTCAACCCACAAGTTTTCTCACTGTTACTCTCCCCCATTCTGCTGGTGGGGGGACTGAGTGAGCAGCTGAGCGATGTCTACTTGTCATCTGGGTTTAAACTACAATATGCATATGTCACATGCGCCATGGGGACAGGATTTATGTCCCCAGACATGTCTTCCACACTGAGCATGCTGCAGAAATCTGCACCAAGCATCTGCTGGCTGAGGCATGGAATTTAAAGGAGTGATTTCCTTCTCCATCCTGCACATGTATCCTGTTTGTGCCCACCATTGTTGCTCCTGCATAAAGCACACCTGGAGAAGCCAGCTCCAGGCAGGCATGTCTCAGTTCCCTAGGACAGGGGAATTAAATAACTCAGAGCTACTGAAAGCACTATCCTACAGTGCTATCACCCTATTTCTGATATTGCAGCAAGGAATTAAATCTACAGGAGCACACTGTTCTCACAGAGCCTGCCTTACTGCCTCCCTGGAGTGACCTGCTGAACTCTGCCGGTGAGACCTAGAGCTGCCATCCCTCTTGGTGGAATGGTCATCCACAGAATTGACATCTCTCTGGAGGGTCCTACGGCATAGCAAACCACTTCCCCCATTCAACCTTTTCTGCTTTCACCTCTCCTCTTTGCTCATGCAGCCATCATAGTGGTAAATACTGGAGAGTCCAACTACTTCAATAATAGGTAAGTGCTGCTCGAAGCAGCGAGGATCTCTTCAAATGCTTTGGGGGTTCCCAACATAGCTCCAAGCCAGAAAACACTTTTACTAGGTACAATTTAGCTTCAAGTTGGTCTCATGGCACTGCTTTCCACTGCAAGTCCATTTTAAGCTGGGAAATTTATTTTTTTTTAAACTTGGACTTTTCTACAAAAATGACTGCTCAAACTGCACATTGAACTTTGGAATCCATACTGTTTGACAAGTTTTGAAATTTTACAAAATAATGATCCTTACAACATCCAAGGGCTGTCTCCACTCTGTTACAAAGTCCCAGTGGGTTCCAGATGACTTCCAAGGCCAGCACCTCGTGGTTTATTTCTCAGAGATTCTCACTGCCATGCTCCAGTTCATGCTTTCACTGAGGGTGGCCAGATTTCACCACACATGGACAGCACAAGGAAAGTTCATATGAAAAGAAAAAAACAGAAATATTCTACTGAGCCTAAGTCACAGCATTTCTCTCAGGACTTGAACCTAATTCCCCATCCTTCTGCAAATACGCCTGAAAAGGCATTGCACGGAAAACGAGACTGCATTGCAGCAAAAGATGCCTTCTGCTCTTTAAACAATCCCTCTTCAACAACACATATTCTCATCTGTGCATTTTTAATAGAAGCATAATTTTTGTCATATGTTGTAATGAATAGCATACAGCTAAATGGTGCGTATAAGACTGTAATTCCATCTGGGAGTTTGTTGACATTGATAAACCGCTTGGGTTTTGCTTTTGTGGTTCATGCCATTACAGCAGCTCAACAGGATTACAATCCTGTTAGGTATAGCTGGTTATAGGCATTATACCATATGACAATGATTGTATGTTTCATTAAAGAAAGTATTTAAAAATTAAATTGAAAATTCTCATCAACAGTCTGATAATATGGTATTAAAAATTATATTTATGTTATTACCTGAGTTGCTGGTCTAGTTTATTTTTTTAAGATTCCTCATCTCACGCAATGAAAATACTTTAGTTGGATTTAATTATATCTATGCTGTGGGACCAAAGCATTTCCCTTGCAATTTTGTGGCATCACTACTTTTATAGGATATGAAAGCCAGAACAGTGCATTGCCCATGAAGAAAAGTGAACCAGACAAGTCTAGTAATTTCATAGTCTAAACCAAGTCATACAGATACAGGTTTACATTTTTTTCCTGTAATTCCCAGTCACTAGCAGTGATAGCAGTGGCAGTGCTAAGGGTGGTTTAAAAACCCTGTGAAAAGTAACATTTTCCTTAATTCTATTGTAATTAATAGATCAGCCAATCCATGTATGCATTCCCTTGAAAATGAAGCTTATGTTAAGACACACTTCCCTCTTGTCCTCAAGTAAATGCATAAAACCTGTGTGAAAAGGAGCTTTCATTCTTCTGCACTTTACTCCCAGTTTGTTTGGATCACCAAGGGTTTTAAAAATTTTAGTCATGTAGCCCGTTTCTAGCATGGCTTCACTCTGCTAATTGGCATTTAGTTCACAATGAAATAACTGCACTTAATGACTTCAGCAAAGCCCAGATGTTCTAGGCTGGATGGAAGGGAAATATTTCTGATATGAATTCTTCCACTTATACAAACCACTGGAATGGCCAACACTGCCTGATAGATGACTGGAGGCACTGTCACATCTGATGTCCTGCTGCTTCTGTCCATTGTTCTCTGTGGAAAGGTTATCATCTGTAATACCCCCTGCACTAGATTTTCAGACTTCACTTTTTGCACAAAACACCACCAGCAGGAAAATCTCAGGAACAGGTCACAGTAGCCCACAGGCACAGGGCACATGGGACAGAAAACAGCTGCATTTATTGGACTAGATGAACTCTAAAAGTCCCTTCCCACACAAACTATTCTATAATTCTTCCCCTTCCTACTGGTGGCTTTACTGAGCTGCTGCTCACTCAGGACCCACACATCAGTCTCAGGTGCCTTGCTGCTGCTCCCAGACATCCACCCTGTTCACACACAGGAACTCTTGAACACTGCAAGAGAGTGGATACACACAAACCATATCCAGTCAGCAAAACTGGGGAAAGAGACTAGGGGATAAACTGCCCCAAGAGCCAGTGGAAATTACTCTGCTGAAGCCTGCATTGGGTTATTGTCTGGAGGCTCTGCAGGTGATGAGAAGCTTCCAGGCAGAGGAAGTATTTACAAAGCATCTGCTCCAAAGGCAAGCTTCCATTTCAAGTGTTAGGAGATACTGGGGTACATTTGCCTGTTTATCCCCATTTCATGCAGTTTCAGACTCCATTACAGACTAGGAAAACTGAAGTTTCACTTTCAACATAATGGCACTTCCACCCTGTGACTAGAACCTTCTCCATAGTTCAAAATCTTTGCAGATATAGCTTCCACAACAAAATCTGTGGAGATGTGGTGCATACTGGCAAGAGATGTTTTCTAGCAGTGTTTAAACCAGCTACCCACATGACAGAAGCTAAACCTCTCAACAGAGCATTTTGCTTCTATAAGAACATAGACCAGAACTGATGGTTTAATTAGTGGCATATTTCTTCTCTTCTGATACTCTTAGCTGACAAGGCTGTATATGCAAAATGTTTGAATGCAGACAAATCTACTTTTTCTGGGGAAGCCACTCAATGGCCAGGAAACAGTTCCAGCATTGATGGGAGAGTGGAGGGGGCTGAAGCAATAGAGCTGTGACATGTGGTGAAGCAGCCTTCTCCTGGATCCTGGGCAACACCCAACAGCAACACACAAATCTCTGGGGTGGGATTTAAGGTTGCAGGTTTCTCCTACAGAAATTCTCTGGAGATAAGTTGGAAGGAAACAGAAGGCAACCACCAATAAATCTAGTTTTGCAGTGATTTAAGATGCCTAAATCCTTTCACTCAACATGTGTACTAAATTCTCATTAGTCTTAAAATACAACAATGATCAGAAAAGATTAGTGTATTGTTCCTTCTCACCAAGCTCTGTCTTTCTCATCCAGATCTATCTCCACATTTGGCCAAACAATACAGATTTTTCCTCTGTTAGCAGTCTACAATTACAACAATTCCTATGAGGACAAGATAGAAAGGGAGGAAGGCTTGAAGGGCCAGCCTCCATCCCCTCTTGCACATCATTAATAACACTGTCAGTGAAATAATGAAGCCATCCACATTATAAATGCAACTGAGAAAAAACAAAATGTGATTCAAAGTGGGATCAGTGAATGACACCATCAGTTTTTTAAAATAATATTTAAAGTAGGCAAATTTGATCTGAAACCACTGAAAGAAAAATGTGGGAGACCACGAGGTCATTTTTACAGTACCCCTTTTGTAAATGTAAAGGCACTTTGCTGTAGGTTAGCATAGGATGGAGTTAATTTTCTCCTCAGTAGCTGGAAGGGTGCTATGTCTTGGCTTCAGGATGAGAACAATGTTGGTAACACTCTGATGTTTGAGTTGGTGCTGTGCAGTGCTCACTCCACGTCAGGGAGCAGCTGTGGGGCAGCTGGAGTTAAACCACGACACACATTAATGGAAGTTACACTACATACACATGTAAAAGAGTAAAAATTAGCGTATATAAGTTATGATGTTATTTTCTGATGAGTACTGAAAAATTCCTGGAAAAACACTTGATAACTATTTAATGGTTTATAATACTTTCAACTGAGTGATTTCCTGCTCTAAGGGGAAATATGCCCTGCAGTTAATTGCACTGGGTTTGGAGAAAAGGCCATAGGCAAGATTTCTGGTATTTGTTTTCGAAGCTTAGTTTTATCCTAGGATGAAGAACCCTAAGCATTTTTACAATAGCTGAACCAAGAATGTGCCAGACATTATTGGTCACAACACTATGGGTAATGCAGCTAGCAATAACTTCTGTACTTCAGGAGGCACAAATTAAATAATCCAGAAAAAATTAATCAGGGAGCAGAAAGCTAAGACTGAGTAACTCAGATTCCAGGGCAGGCATAGCACATCTATCAGAATTTTTAGGCAATTTGCAGCTGGAGCTGCCAAGAACAACTAGAAGGTGGTGTTGCGCGGAAGGGGTATAGCCATTCAGCAAACCCCCTTCAGCTCCTTCCTCCTTCTGTCCTTCATTATCAGAGCTGCATCTTCCCCATACTGTGCTGATCTTGGCACTGACCTGGAGGGAAAAGAGTTTAGAGTTTATCTGTTTCACGTGTTGTAGAGTCGCTTTGTGAAAGCAAAATTTTGCGTCTTTCTTAGGGTTAGACACACTTGTGGTTTTGCCCATATTATATACTGCTATGGCTAGATGGACAATGCCAAGTCCCAGCAACTGGTTTGTACAAATGATTCTGATTCCTTATTATGAAGGAGGGAAGAAATACGTGTCTCCATGTTTTTCAGAGTCATTTAGAGGGAAGGAAACACCTTAACAATGACTTTTTAAAATGTACTATTCTGAATAGACATGCTGTGGAGAAGATGGAAAGGATCTTCTCTTGGGTTAGATGTTTCTTCTCCAAATAAAAGTATTCCTACGACTTCATAATCTCTAGACCAGATTTAACAGTTTCCAAATCACCTCCCACTGAAGCCAATAACAACAAAGGGCCCAAATATGTATTTGCTAATTCTTCCTTTAAAAGTAGGGGCAGCCTCAGTGTGTTCACATTTGCAGACATCAAACTGACTTTCAGCATTACCAACTGGCCACATGGATTTTGCAGTCTCATGGAATGCAGTTTGAGCTTTGGGATATATTCAGGTTGCACACTGAGAGCAGAACTGAGCAGCTTGGGACAGTTTTTAGGTGGCTGTGCTAAGGGTAAAGCAGCCATTTGGTACTGTGTACACACTGTTTTTAAGCACTGGCCTTGCCTTTGATTTCCTTCCAATGCCTTCCTCCACATACAGCTCACGAAACAAGCACAATCCACTTCTTTCTATGTGGTGATTCCTGAGGTTTTGTTGTTGGTTTGTTGGGTTTTTTGGAGTTTTTTTGGATGGGAGATTCTCCCTATTCTTACCAAATTTGGAGAACAGATAAATACTAGTGGCTGCTACTCAGATTTCAGCAGACAAAACCATGGAACAAAGAAACTAAAGGTTGTTCAACTCAGGCTTTTCCTGTAAAATATTAAGCCACGCATACTTAACTGGGGCACTATGACTTAACACTGGCCTGAGGTGTCTTTGTTCATAGTACCATGAGGGTCCATGCACCAGAGGTATGCAGGCTCCTGGACCTGTCTTCAAAAGCTCCCCTTGCAGTTCTGGAGGACTAAATGCTTCATTTCACTCATCATTTAAATATCTGCTTTAAGATGAGATAAAGTGACCCCATTTGTGTTTTCCATTTGCCATAAGGAGAGTCAGGGATGCTTACTGTACCTTATAGATACATAGGTTTGGTAAACCAGTTTTGAAGTCATAAACAGAGACACCAAGGGAGAGATGAGTAACCTTACCAGAGGAAACTCAATAGCCTTCCTGGTATTCTGTCCCATGGACTGCTTCTGCATTTTATTTTAGAGAGTTATTTATAAACAAATGCATACAAAGACTCAAAAAATTACTGGAATATAAAGGACCAAACTTCTTTCTCCCCATTCCCAGTTCAGGATTGTATACACTAAACTACAGATATCTGGGCCACTCCTCCTTCTTGCTTCAAGATTTCAACATTTACACTGCACAGGTCCAGCTTCAGCAGGACTGCAGAGACACAACCTACACAGTTGGATAGAAAAGGCTGGATTCATTCAGAAGATAAAGCAGTTAAAATTGCTTGCAGAAACTTTCTAACACAGGAAAATAATAAAAGAATTAATATTTATTAACTGGAATAAAAAGATACCAAATTAAGATAATGTACCACACATTTTAAAGTACTTAAGGATCTCATATTTTTAAGCACAAGAGAGCGTGAAACTGACATAATTTTATTAAAGTCAAGAAAGAAGCAGGTAGAGATAACTTGAATTAACTTCTTGTGCAAGGGAAACGTGTATGCACATCTGCACTTACATGTGTGCAAAACATGCAGTGGGGGAGTTAGGAAAAGAAACAATTTAATTTTTCTAGGCTCACTAGAAAAAAATAAAAAAAGATTTTGATGTATTTTTCTTGAGAAAAGCAAATTAGAAGCTGCAAAATAACAATGAATAAATTTATTCTTTGTATCAGCACAGATTTCTAAAGGCTAACTATAGTTTATAATATGATGAATTTGTAAATATTTCCATGAGTAAAACAAAGAATATTATCTTAATTAATTGGAAAAAAATTAAACTACAGCTAAAAGCAAATATTAACTGCTTGAGGCAAATGGCAGCAGTTGCCATGACTTTATGCATACATCAAATTAGCTCATATTTAAATCTTTGAGGATTTGTTTGTGTTTCTCATAGTCTTTCTGATTGCCTTAATGTTATTCTACCATATTCTTCTAAATATGGGAAGTTTACTTGGAAATGTTTATTTATTTTTTTCAGTTCACCACAATTTCTTGAGATAATTGTTTTAACATTGCCTTTATGGGTGGGCTGTTCCAAGGTCAGTGTGGCACATCAAAATTTTCTTGAGAGAACCTGTTGAATTTCTTTATGACTTTTCTCCCAGGGCCCAAAACTTTAAAAATTATGTTCTTTTCTTCCTTGAGGTAAAAAAAGAGCAATGAAAGCTACTGACCTTCTATGCAATCTACTCAAAACTTCTTCAAGGCATTTTCTTTCCCTGTGTTCTTTGTTTCATGAGTTTTCTTTTAGCTGCCCAAATAATTTTCAAAAACTTTTTTTCACCTGTGAAACAACTGTCAACAACTATCAGTGAGTGAACTTTAGGTTTTCCAGGCCTTTCAGATGGTACAAACTGCCTTCAGATCCAGGAACCATGCAGCCAGAAAAAACTGTCTCCTTGGAGATGGAGGCTGTGAGAGACCACAGGGCTTCCTACAGGGACAAGGGAGATATTGCTTGGATAAACTTTTGTAGGTCTGAAGAAAATTAATTCATAATCCAGTTATAAATTAGCTCACTACCCACATAAACCTGTTTAAGGAAACCAGAGTTGGCACACACTGACACTCTCCCAAACACAAACACTGCAGTAGTCACATCACAATTGTGACTCTCTTGTTGGCACATCATATGACTATCAAAGTAAAGGATGATGGCAAAGTTGTTTGGAGGTCAATTTATCAAATATTCTGATTAAATTAAATTAAACTTCTGCTCTATTATTAGCAGTAGATGGTGACTTTGTGTACAAATTTTTGATCCATGATACATAAATCTAACACAACATAGTCTGTGTCCTAAAGGTATGTAGAAGAAACACACCACAGAAATAAAAAGCTCCCTCACTCTTTGGAGCTGGTGATTTGAAGGACTGATTTGCTCTATACTTTGCAGCAGTCACTGGCAAAGCTGGGAAACGATTCAAGACCTGTGCCCTAGCCATAAAACCATGCTTGCTCTCCTGACATGGAAAGAAACAGGAACATGCCAGAGATGCAAAGCAAATGCCAAGTTGTAGAATGGGCCCCTGAAGTATTTTTCTCCCTGGAGAGAGATTAAAGCCTTGCAGTGCTTATAAACACCTGCCTAATGATGACAGAATTGAATTTATTGCTTCTAGCAGCAAAAATGCCTCAGAAATAAGATACTAGATGCCCTGTTGAGATCATCCAAAACAGCATGTGCTGTAGTTATCACAAACTTCAGGTGATAGCCCGGGACATCTGCAGCACATGTACAATCTGGGGAACACCAAGGCGCAGCTTGCAGAAACTCTGCCTGGGACCCTCCAGAGACTGTAAAGTAGCTGAGACATGATAAGACCTGAAAGAACACCTCACTTCATGATCCTCCATCACTACCCCTGCACAGCAGCTCCAGTGGAAGCACTGCCAAATGCTTAAGCTGTGTACCTTCTCCTTCAGCTTATCACACTCTTAGGTTAGTGAAAACACATTTCTGAGGCTGGGATAATAAGTTTGAACAGTGATCTTAACACAGAACTGTTTTTCCTTTGGGAATCAACTGTCCTCCAAAAGCACTTATGCCACAAAGTATTTCTAAAAGAAGACTGGGCTTCAAACATGTTAATCAAATGCAACATTTTAAACAAAACTTTCTAATCCCTCTTGACACATGTACAAGGTCAAAAACCAAAGCTGTGCCATAACCAGCATCCATAAGAACAAATAATGTCACACCTATACAAAAAACTTTCCATCTCTACCATGTGTAAAATTGGTATGAGTAAAGGCAATGTCCATTAAACTAAATTTGACAGCAATGTTAAAGGTGAGGGACTATAATTTATAAATTGCCTGTAACACGGTCAAATTCCTGGTAGAAATGGCGAAACAATCTAAACCACAGCCACCCGATATTGTTGGATTTCTTTTCTCTTATTAGAAAAAAAAAGTTTTCATGACTTTTTATTGATAGAAGACGTAATCAAAATGGTCCCTTTTGACTGGAGAGATTTAATCATGCAGGTTGAGGAGCAACCCTCTTTGCAGGTCATAAATTAGGTGAAAAAGATCCATGTTTATTTATTTTCATTTCTTCTCCTCTGGACAAAAATCCCTATTTTATTATCTGGAACAACTGGCAAATATTTTAAAATATAGTCCTTACAAATTTAGCTTCATTCCTCAGATGTCAGGCCAACAACAGCTAAAAGAAAAAAACCAAATAAATTCTTGCCCCGTTCACCCTTTCACCACCTTCACAATCCTGTTCCTCTCAGGAAAACTTAAGAGAACTGGTGAACATTGCAATGTGCCAGAGAAGTCAGTGCACACAGGCTATTTTAGATCAAAGGGAGAAATGCCTTCTGAAGTGCCAAGAGCTTCCTTGCTATTATACCAAATAAACATGCCAGTTCGTCTTTTCAGATGGATTAAATATTATGGAGAGAGAATGTATCTAATAAGGGCAGAGCTGGGTGACAAAAGACATTATGGGCTGGACAAATACAACTTTCAACTCCTTTTGGAAATAGCCCATCCTGGTGCACAAAGGTGATATACTTGGCAAAAGAGAGCACACGCCAGCTTCAGCCAGTAGAAGGTAAGTAGATCCAAGAGCAATGTAATTCCCAGGATGACATTGTCACAGAAGGTGCATCCACTGCAAAATCAGAGCAAGCTCAGAAAGAAAGAAGCTCAAGGACATTTTAATACAATTTCCCACAAGAAAAGATAGAAAGATAACTGCATAGGTATATTCATGGTTCTCATATTTTCAACTCAAATGTTAACAAAAAAGGTTTTTTATTTCTTTCACTTCTGAGCCACCCTCAGTCTGCTAGACTGCACCTTTGAGCTGTCTGCTAATCAGATTCCTAAAAAGTCTTGCTCCCTGACTTCCAAAGGATTGTAGCAGCTACCCTCCTCTTGACTTGCTTTCTCTGCAAATACTGATTTATTTTGTACCTTTTTAAGGCTGTGGCCTTGAAACCAGAAGTTCTAGGCAGCAATTTGAGCTCTTTTAGCACTCCAAGGGCCTGCCCATCTGATCTTTTTCTATTAGAAATGCCCCATGTGGTGAGACCAATGTCCATCACCCAGGCTTCTGTCTCCCACAGTGGCTGTTGCAGAGGTGGCTTAAGGAGAGCACATGAAAAAAGCCACTATCTGAAATCTAACCCTCATGCTCCTTCTGCATCCTGCTGTTAGATTTCAGGTGTTAGAGGGAATATCAATGCCTTCCCAATAGGATCTGGTTTGCACCTTTTATCCATTAATTTGTCTAATCTATTTTGAAAATCTTGATGTGTTCTGACTTCACACTTTCTTGCAGCAGCCAGTTTTAGGAGTTTATTACAGGCTTTGAAGAAAGGCACTTTTAAAAACCTGTTTTAAATTACGTCCGTTCAGTTTCAATACATGTTCCCCGATCCAGTACTGTAGGATTTGGTAAACAAGCACTCATCTTCTGCACTGCCTTCTTGCAGAATGCAGAGACAAATTGTAGGATACTCAAAGTGTGGAGGCACAAAGATTTTCTTCATTGGCAAAATGTACTCTCTGGTCTTGTTCTCAGTGCCATTCCTGATATGGGCAATTTTAGCTGCAGGTACACACTGAGACAATGCTGACAGAGAACCGCTAACTCAGCATGGCTTGGACTGGTCTAAAGCACCACAGAATTGTTTTGGAGACACTTAAGTTAACTCCATACAAGAAGTTGGATCACAAAGCCAGACAGGATAATGCCACACAGAGGTGCTTGCTTAAGCCCTGGAAGATTTACAGCTACACAAGGGCAGTTGCAAACTCCTCCTAGATTTGGTAGCAGCTTGTCTATCTAGGATGCCTACAATCACAGCACATCAGGTAAAGCAGGCAGGCCAACAGCCCTCCCATGCATTTGAAATGTCTTCAGAACAGTACCTCTCTTTCTGGGAGCCTTCTCCTCCCTCCCCAAGCTCTGTATCTAACGTGAACAACAATTGCACTCCATGTACAACAGCATTAATAATTATAAGAAAAAAATCACACAGACTAGCAAATTCTCCACAATTTAAGACTTGTTTTCAGTCAACAAGAAACTTTACCAGCATCCCATCTGAAGGACAAGGCATAGCTGTTATGTGATAGTGAAAGATGGAAAGTATGAACAACTTCCTCTTCACCCAGTGCTGCATGTCTTCTCCCTCCCTATGCATGCCACTGATGTGCCTCAGAAAATATTTATGAGTTCTCATTCAAATACTTCAGCTGATAAATTTAATATCATATTCCCTGGGGTAAGCAAAAAATAAAATATTGCGTTGGCCTTCGCACATGTGGATATTATATTACTTTACAATGAAACCCAGCGAGCTGCACATTACAGTTTTTACCACAATCTCCTTGGTAGGAATGTTTCAAATACATTGCATATGTGTGAATACAATACAAGCATACTGAAACGCTTTGAACACTGTAATACATCAGACACTTGAGTCAGGGAGAGAAAAGAAAAAAAAGCCTTCACCTATCTTGGCTCTTATCTCAAGTCTGTGCTGCTCCTTTATGTGTTTGACAGTGGTGTTCTCGGTCTGATGGATGGCGCTACTTACAAGGTATGAAGTGAATTTCCAAACAACTGGATCCTTGACCACATCCCCCAGACCTGTTAGCTTGTTCATCAAGTATCTCTGTGCAGGAAAGCAGACGAGAGTATTTGCCCTGTGTGGTACAGCTCCCACAAAAACGGATTAAAGGTGTCGCAGCTGTACAACAAAGACCTCAGGTTTAGCAAACACATTTCCACACACCGTAAAAGCCCCAACACCTGACGTGCTGGGGTTTTACAAGGCTGCAACGCTGGAAAGGAGGCATGGAAGCCGGCAGCGTTCAAAGGCATTAAAGAGCCACATTCCACATCGGCTCGCTGCGCGGCGAGCCCGCCGGGATGAGCGCGGCCTGCACCTGCTCCCGCCGGCCCGGGCCCCCTCCGGCCGGGGCTCGGCTGCCACCTCCTGCCCGGCCCGGGAAGTGCTGCCCGGCCCCGCCGATGTGCCCGACCCCAGCCGGCCCCAGCACGGCGCCCGGGTCAGGCAAAACGGGGTCTGGGGTCCCCGGCCGCCCAAACGGGCCCGCTTCCCCATTCTACACTTTGGGAAATTACAACTCATAAGCTACAACCACACGTCCACGCAGACCTCCCGGTCTGAGACTCTTCTAAACTCTGTTTTTCAGGAATAAAGCACTCTTGGTAGCTTTCTGTGCTTAAAACATGGAAAAAAGTGAAAAATAGAAAATGTCCATATGCGTGAGCATTATTCATTCCTAAAGAACAAAGCAAAAAAGGCATAGTTGGTGCATCCAAGGAATGAAAACACACAGTCAATGAACATTTCCAAACGGCTTACCAACCCTCACACAGGATCTTGGTGGCACAAATATTCATCACAGTTTTTAACCATAAACACCACAGTCTTCATTTGGGTTTGCTGGGCCTGGTTTTGAGCAGGGGGGGATGGTTTTCAAGAGACTTTACCAGGATGGCACACACTGCCTTTCTTTCCCACCTAATACCATCTTGAGCCTTGTAATCTCCTTTTAAAACAGCACACTCATGTGTCTGCATGCATGCATCTTTGCTATTCCACTCTTCTGTCCCTTGACAGTTGTTCTCCCTATGCTTTGCCATTCATTTTATGGATTTTTATGGGCAAGAAATCAAGGGTGGGAGAGAGAGGGTCACCTCGAGGCTCACAGCCAGATTGTCTCATTGACTTAACCTCTTACACTTGTTCCTCTGCCTCCACCTACTACTAACCATGTTGATCAGTCTGCCAATTCTCTTCTTAATATAGGAAAAATTACTCAAAATACATGTCCAAACAGTAGCTTTAGGAGTGTTTTCACACAGTTACAAGTAGAAGAGGCACATATATTTCCAATAACTTTCATCTGAAAAGGACATGAATACGGTCTTGAGGGTCAGACAGAATGATGATGCTGTTCACAATGATCAAAAAAGGATCAAGACATACTGGTTTTAAAAGAATTTGTATAAGCTGTCATGCTGAAAAACAAAAGGTAGATAACCATGAGGGAAGAGTCAGAACCAGCTGAGATTTTTTTTTGGAGGGAGGGATGGAAGTCAGCCTCTGCAGAAACAGGATTTGAATTTACATTTTTTTCAAGTACACTAGCTTGCTAAGTTCCGTGCTTGTAAAGGTACTTCTTGTACATGTGCTGACAAACATTCTATTTTGCTGCTCTGAAAACAGCATAGCTGAAGGTTCTTACTTGACTTTTGTCCATTCAAATATATGGATCAAAAGGAATATATACCATAGCTCTATTGACATATGAACACTTTTATATATACGGATATCCAAGGGTGTTTCATTTTTTTTTTGTGGAGGGGTTCTACAAAACATGACCTCAATTCCTTAAACACATAGTCTTAAAACTAGAAATCTTTTGGTTTTTCCCCCCATTTGCCTTCCTAAACCTGTCCTAAGCATCTGTATTATGTTATCCAACACACTGGCTGCTAACAATACAATCAATACAAAAGGTTACTTAGGGGTCATGGATTTTTTTCTGCCCTCAAAATACAAAGCTTATTTTAACAGGGGTCTGACTGCTTTCACGGCAGCAAATGTTTTAGAACCACTCAGGTGAGAAGGAAAAATAAAGCATACTGGAAGTACGATTTTTTTTAAATATAAAAATGGGTAATTTAATAAACATTTTTCTGCACATCCACATAAAATACATTTTTTTAAGTTTCAAAATTTTATAGTAAATTTTAAAGGGCAGGAACCTGACATGCCAGGAACTGATGCAAATACCTTTTTCATCACATTTGGAAAATAATATCTGTCTGCTTACACATTAGTGTATTTTAGAATATCAACATACTAACTCTATTGTTCTGCTTCAAAGTGTAAAACTTACCTTTCCTTAGACCTTAGTCAGACTACAGCAAAGATGAACAGATTCCTGACACTGACTGAGCTAAAAGACAAGCTAGGTTGATTTGTACCCAATCATTTACTCCCTTGTAGATATATTTTTGTGTAATTCTGTTTTGTGCCTCCTAATCTTTCAGGAATAGGAAATATTGATATCAATAAAATAATTTTTTAAACAAACACACCAGGTACAATCCAAATTGTGTTTGGTTTATAATTTTTTTTTAATTATTTTTTTTAAAAGCATACCTGTTACTCTAAGTATCCCCATTCATGTAATATTGTGTTGTTCAGAGGTTTCTGAAAATACTTTAAATATTTTTACTTACAAACTATAAAAAAAAAATCCCTCCTGTTTTTGAATTGGAGAGGAGGGGAAAAGCTCCTTAAGACAAAGTGATTTTCAGATTAGTTTCCATTAGTCCATATAATATGACTTGCACACTTTCAGAATGGAAAGGAGGAAGCATGGTAACAAATGGCTGAAAGTTCAGATATTTGTAGAGCGATTTACTTCTGTAAAAGATTGTATCATAATTTAGAGTGGATCAGGTACATGAAGCAGTTGATGTCCACGGTTTTTGTGGTTGACTTTCATACAAAAATAATGCCAGTGCACCAAGAAATTATGAATGCATGTGGGATCATTACATACAACACATATTAACCACTCCATCAGCTCAATTTATTAGATAATCTCAAAACAAACATTTGCTTGCTGACCAATGGCTGAAAACATTTCTGTGTATTTACTTAAATGTCTATAACCATTGAAAAAATAATTTGTCATTACTTCTGCTTTCCTTAAGGCTGAAAAATACAAACCACATCTGATTTCACCTAATATCTGCTATCTGGTTCAATGGTCTTGATGCCTAAGACTTTTAGCTGTTTGTATTTTTCATATATTTGTAGCTTTGTAGATTGCTAATGCGTGGCAGTAGCTCCCAGCACTTTTCCTGTCCTCTTTCCATACATTTAGGAACAATAAGCTAACCGCCTAAACATGTTTCTAAAATACTTAAGTCTTATTCCAAGAAGAGAATCAACTACAAGGATGTTCTGTTATACAACCAGAATCTGGACTAGAGATAACAAAATTGGGTAAAGAAGTCCTGGGCTGCATCCAGTGGGACAGTAACCTGGGAATTATTACCTAACCAACCAACATTTTAATTGGACAATATGTGATAGATATACTAATCAATTAACCTTATAAAAATTATGGAATTACTGTGCCATGTTCAGTTTTTGCCATATTGTGTACTTCATAGCTTTCAGGTAAAGGTTTGCTTTTATGTTATCACTCTAACATTAGGGAACACTGTTCTATTTTCCAGGCAACAGTCTAACACAAATTACAAATATTACTAAGGCTTCACATTCCAAACATATCATCTCAAAGGGATCTTCAAGGCTGACAAATAGATAAATGTTCAGAATTCCTTCACATCCTTGGATGAGAGACCTTTGTGAAGTCTAAAGAAAAGGGAGCAGGTTTCAGGGACAATGCTTGCACCAGATTTAGGAACACAGACACCTGAGGAACATGGGCTTACAGCTCTTTCAAAGCAAACAAGGAATAAAACCAGACAGAGGCAATTCTTAGCCAGAAATGTTATTAAACAGAAAATATTGGGGCTTAATTTTTTAAAGGCTGTTTTGTGACATATTATGAAATATACTTTTTCCTATATGTGGGATTCTCACCCTTCATAAAGTACTTAATGCATTAAATAAGACAGGAACATATCTTCTCTTGGCAAAGCAGGCAAAGTAAACAATGCTCTCCAAATTAATGGCTAAAGCCCACAAAAGTGCTTGTGCAGCCGATTTGCTGCTGATAAGCCCTGATGCCCCAACACGTGTGCTACTGCAAAGCCCACCATTGTGAATAAGCTGTCCTAAAACAAAATTACCTTCAAGTGAGCTCTCAGGCTCACACATCAGAAGCACACACAGCCCCTTTTAACCAGAAGCAGCAGAGTAGCTGTACCACTGTCCCAAACTCCAAAGGACTGCAACAGTGAAATATGCACTGTCATGGGAAACAGAGGAGATCAGGTACAAACAATTCTCCCACAGGAGCTGCAGTCAGGCCCATGACTCCATCAAACTGTGCAAATGTGGTACTGCTGCTGTGCAGATACTCGAGCTTTTGTGACCTACAGCAGAACACACAGACAGAAAACAGCAGTGGTCCAGATGACACACAGGTGGTTCTAAAAGAAAATTAGCTTAACCGGTTTCAAGACTTCTATTATCATATAGGATGTTCTCCAATGCTCTCTGGGAGTCTGTTCGACACCTTCAAAATGACTTCCCAGAATTTCTTCAGACTTCATTAGCTTTCTACTTCATGGTGAAACTTTATTTTAGGCCTGTAAACACCTACCCTTCCATACAAAACCATCCAATCTCACTACTACAGTTCAGAAAACAAAAAAGAATTCTCAAGGTTTTGCCAATCTAAAGCTACAAAACATACATCATTGAGCAAACCATTCTGTGTTATTCTAGTTTGAAAAGGAAAACATGGAAGTGACATTAAACATGATGAAGAGGAAAAGTCAGGGTCAGTCCTGGAACCCTAACTCCGAAGTCTTAATTTTCCGTTCCCATATTTAGTGCTGTGCAACCATACCCATTTTTGCAACCAATAATGTATCCCTTTGGGCAGGGAGGCGGCAACCTCAAGTAGAATCCCTACTGAAAAAAAAAAAGCCTACTCCTCCAAAATCATATCTGAAATCCTGCAGGACATATAAAAATCAGTACATCTACAGTTAAACAATGCGGGGGGGCGTATGTGGCCCGATGTTCGAAGTCCGGCTAGCTGAGGGCGAAAGGCCGACGCCCCTCTGCAATTCCTGGCCAGCACCCCTCGGCGTCTGATGGCCTCGGGCTGCACTTGGCTGCGGACTGGCTTACACCGCTGGTATTGGCGAGGAACGGAGCTGATCACTTCACCGGGGGTTAACGTTGGCTTATTCAAGGCATAGAGGAATCCAACATGGGAAAACCAGCCGGGAAAGTCGCCCTGAATAAGGGGTGAAACAGGATTATAAAGGAGGGGGGGGTGGGTACAGGTGGAACCAATCGGGAAAGGTGAGGGGGATGAAGTTCACAGAACTGACACTCCATGGGAACCAATAATCAAAAGGTAAGGGAGGTGTCCCGGGACCCCAGCCAACCAACACCTCCAGAGAAACGAAAGTTCTGGAAAACCGGGAGGAGTGGGGGGCTGATTGACTGAGCCCAGGGAGGAGAAAAGATTCACTAAAAAGGGAAAAAGGGGCAGGAGAAATTATATAACTTGGGTGACAGACACAGGGGTAACCATGGTAACCTAACAGACATCAGGGCTGTGGCGGGAAAAACTGGGGGGACAAAACCATTTTACACATAATAGGGGGAAACAATACATAAATTGGGGGAATAACACAAGAAACTTAACAACACACTACAACAAAACAAAAAATACCGTTTATCAAGAAAGCATGAAAATATTGGCTCTCTAGTCTACAAAGCAGAGGCCTCAGAGAAGCATTTACTAAGTGATGCAGTATAAGGAAAAGTAGTCACTTCTTTGCCTCAGCCAGTTTAAAAAAATAAACCTTTACAAAATCAAGGTGAATCAAAAGCCTTGGGTAGAATTTTGATCTCAGGAAATTTCTGAAAATAAACCAAACCCTAGGGATAATTTTAAGTAAAAAGCATGAAGCAAACAATCAGTTCTCCAATGCTTACTCTGCGTAAGCTCCAAGGTCACTTGTAAAGCTTCATTTCCTGGAAAAGTCCTAATTTGAAACATAAGCATTTTGATAAGAAAATTTAATTTCAATCTAAATCCTTCTTTAAAAAAAACCTAAGTGTTGATGCTATTCCAATGAAAAAAAAAAACTTGGCATGAAACTATGCCATTCCCTGGTATTAACATTCATTGCTATGTAAAATGGTATGGTAACACTAAAAAAATAACACTCCTGAATGTTAGTACTGAGGCATCATTCCACTGCAGTGAAAGAAACACTGCCTAACAAATTTGCCTGTAAACTACAGCTCCCCTTACTTGAACCCCTTCACATCAATTAAAAGGAAATGCAATATTCCAGCTACTGTTAATGTTGCCATTACACTGGTATAAGTCACGTGCAAAAAACATTTTGTGGTTTTTTTTCACACCAAGTTAAAACACGTTAAATGAGTATTTTGCAAACCCAAATGGATTGTGTGAGCTGGACTTTACTCAACTTGGTTGCAGGCTCAACAAATATGAATTAAATAATGGAACAAATTATGTTGGAAGCGATATTTAAGTCCAACTTCAAACCAAATACTGGCAAAACCACGTTCTTAAGCGTCACATCTACAGGTCTTTTAACTGCCTCCAGGACTGCTGATTCCACCATTTCCCTGGCATTCTTCAATGCCTGATTGTATTTCCTAATACCTCGCCAGGCCATTTTCTCTTAACCTGTAACTTGCTACTTCAGAGAAGAGACCCTCACCTCATTACCTTTCCGATGGCTGTAGAGTGGCATGGTGTCCCCCAAGCCTCCTCCAGGCCAAATAACCAGCTTCCTAACTGGCCCCAGACCCTTGACAAGATTTGCCAGCCTCCTTTGAACAAACTAAATTACCTTAAGGTCTGTTTTCTGAGAACATGCATTAGTTTAGCAGAAGGATACACACCTTACTTGAGCAGGTGACCTTACTGAGTACACCTGACAATGTCACTACAAAAAACTTAACAACCCAAGTCACCCAGATGTAGTTACTACAAAGTAGTAGACAGGGCCAAAACCAGAGACCCTTTAAGAGCTGTAAGAAAACTGCATCTGAGCTGAGCTAGAGAAGATGCCTGCCTTTGCTCTCACACTTATGACTAGGGGTCCCAAGAGGGATTACAAACCATAGTAAAAATCTAAGGTGAAGAGCCTGAAAACAGATAAATATTCCCATCTCCTCAGCCACAGGTGCTCAGTCCCAAATATTCACATCCATATCTTACACATCAGCATAATCAGCAATTCCTTATGACTCACTCCACTTACGAGCTACTTGGCAGAAAATTTAAGACATGAAACAACTTGCAGGAAGATAACAAATCACACCAGTCTGAATCCCTTGCTTCCAAAAAACAGACAAAAACACAAGTTCTGAACAACTACAGAATCCAAAACACTGGGGAAGTTAGGAGTTTAATACTGCCTAATCTGAGCAAGTGAGAATTCAGTTACTTGGCTACCCTACCTACTGAGAATTACAGAATCAGATCTCCAAGTGCATGACAACACTAGTTAGAAGATGCTATCACCCACAATTTGAGGCAGAGGAACAAGTAAAACACATATTGTGTCCATTAACTTCCCTTGATAAATTAAGAAAGCATTTACAGAAATTCTGCAACATCTCAGAAGAATTGGGAAACAGTTAAGGCTGTTCTTCTCATTTGTCTCAGCAGGACCCAAATTATTACCACAGAGGCGCCAATACTTTAGGTAAGTTACTCAGAATCCTAGAAATACAGACCAAAGCACCAGCAAGCAAAGACAGTATTTAACTACCTGCATTATTGCAACTTGAATCTGTGCCATGTTCTAGCTGGTAACTTCTGGGGTAGAAGAGAAAACAAAAGTACCCAAAACCAGGAATAGTGGCAGGGATTCCCAGGATCTTTTTAGCAAACTGACTCAGTTAAAATACTAATAAACCACACCAACAAATGCAAAGTTTTTTGCATCTTCTGATGCTACACTCTGCAACTCAAAAGAACAAAGAACTCTTGTTCCACAGACACCAAACCATTAATCACACATACACTAGACTGGTTCAAAATTTATTTGCCATTCATTTCTTGCACTTGAAGTACTCTTCGATGACATCTTTGGCCTGAGATTCCTTGCCATAGTCCTGTAACACAAAACAACCCATTGTTAATGTGAAGACAGACCCATCCTAAATTTCACAAATTGTTTTTCATAAGGACAAATGGGATTCTGACACTTTTTCACAAGAAATTTCCAAATTTCCACACAAGTAAGCTCAAGCAATTTGCCAGTTTTCCCCTGCTCTTTAACAAGACTAGTCTAATAAAGTACAGCTCTATTGCATGCAAATGAATGAAATTTGACATTAACACCCACTGACAGGAATGCAAACAAAATCTTTTCTGCTTAAAGAAACTCAAAACATGTGAAAAAGTAGCATAACTATGAAAATGTATGCAGAAGGCACTAGTCTTCATTGAGAAGATGTAGCCATCTCTTGGGACCTCAGAGACCACAAAGTCTTCAAGGCTCGTACTGTGGCTTTACTTTGCCAGTGTTATTGTGAAATAAGCTCCACACAACATTTTCAAGTTGAGCAGACACACTGAACTGGCTTTTCTGTCTAAAGCAAAACTTCTATCTTCTAGGTAGGCCTTTCCTTCTAATGATTACTGCCAGGCAGGCATTGAGGACACAACTATTAACTCACAAAATGTACATGAGTAAATAAACATGACAGGGCCTATGATACAGGAAAGCAGCTTCTATTCACTATTTACAAAAAAAAAATTAGGAGTTGTATTTAACAGTTCCTTATCTAAAGCAGGTTTACTACTTATTTTCAGAAGTCAAGAAATAAAACAAAATTAGCAATCTTACTTTGACAACCACACAACTGCAGCCCACCACTTTGCGAGGTTTTCCTTCTCTGTCGATCTTGCAGAGACCCACCCATTCGCCGAGCTTCTTGTTGTCATCAACCTGTGCAGAGCATCACACCACATCAGAGCTTGCCATGCCCAGCACAGGCGGCTCAGCCCAGAAGCTGCTGTACTGTCAGAAGCATTGGGTAACGGATGGCTGCTTTCCTCACAGGCATCAGCAGAGGGAGCCAAAGTATCATCATCGTACAGCTTGAGCCTTCCTGGAGCCACAGGAATGCTCCTCCCGCCCTCCACTCCCAGCAGTAATTTTACTTATTATACAGGACACCAGAACTCACCTAAACTGTGCAAAATAACCAATCCACATCCCTTGCCATTTATACCCACAGGTTTTGCACTGTGGAAAAATGGCAATCACATAGAACTACAACAATCTGCTGCTAAGTTCTGCCTAGGCAAACACAGAATTACAATAGTGTTCTAAAGGTTCAGCTCTCTACATGCTGAAACAAGCAGCATAACTGTTCCAAACTTTTTTTTAAGTTCACTCACCTTTATTAAGTTGATCTGATGTTCTGCACAGAGTGCTTCAACTAACTTTACATATGTGGGTTCATCACAGTTTGAAGCCAGAACACAGAGATGGGCTTGGCGTCTAAAAAAAAAGAGAACTGACAGATGTTACTTCAGGCACCAATTAAAATTTTTTGATAAGCAAAACAAAAAACAATTGCATTCAGCGCATGCATTTCTAGAGAACCATCTCCTATGCTTCAACTTTTGGTTATGAGACACCATAAGCTTTTGAAATAAGAAATATACTTTTGATGTGGTTTGTCACTTTTAATGTTTTTTATATATACATTACAGGCTATTCATATATTGTTAGCTTTATCTTCAGATTCTATTCCTGCTTTGAAAGCTTCTAAAAATCCCACTAAATAAATTCTCAGCCATTGGAAAAAGTCTGATGACTGCATAAACACCAGGTACCCTACAGAGCTGTCATTGTTACAAAGCAACCAAGTTACAAGTGACTTTTTCATATTTACCACAATTATAGCAATGTAACATTAAAATTTTAATTACTAACACTTGAATGTTCACACCAAGGTGTTTTTAAGTTCTTCAGAACAATCTTTTCTACTTACGTTCAGAGAAGCTGTAATGACAGGGCCCCAATTCTAATTAGGATCTTTGTATACTGTGGTACAATGTTAAGATACCAAAGGGATACCTGACAACAGAGAGAGCTGAGTAGGTCTTCTATGCTTAACCTAATGAAACGTGACCTCTGCAAACAAGGTCACTTTTCCCTAAAAAGACCTTCTTTATCAGGAGTGCCACCAAAATGCCAGAAATGTTTCCAAGCAAGAACCATTGCACACAAATGTGTAGAAGCCTCACACACACATCATCTTAAAACACAGTTTATAAAGCAGGAGCTGAAGTCAGAGAACTCACACAAAGCAGCTGTGAGCCATCTAAGCTCACCGGATTTCTCGGCCCTTGTTTAGTGCCTTGTCCCAGAGGTTTCTGCATACAGGTTTGTCAGACAGCAGTTATCACTCACAGGACGAGTGAAGGGGTATCCGACTAACTGAGAAGTCATCACCCAAACACTGTAGCTTTACATTTAAGCAGATTTTTCTTGCAAGGCAAGTACGGATTTGCAAATAAACACACACAGAGGAGTGTATGCATACCTGTATATACAGATATACTTTGCCCTAGAAAAGACCATAACTGATTACCCAATAACTGGCACAGAAGTTCAACATTGTTTCGATATTGCACCTTGACAATTTACTTACTGTTGCAATATACAAAAAAAAGGCAGCAAAAAAAAGTTCAAGAAATCTATGAATTTAAGGCTTTTTCATAAAAAAGAAATGAACTTTTCCAGGAAAAGTCTGAAATATATATTAACCCAATTAAAATCATCCAAAGTTTTGAGATTACTTCTTAAAATATAAAGTTCTTGAAACCTAGATTTCCATAGCCATATACAGCAGGCACGATTAAATTTTCTTCACAAAACCCATACACCCATATGAACACTCGGTGGCACTGGGGCCACAAAATTACAGAAATTAATACACCAGATCCTGCTATTCTTCAACTATTGAGTTTAGCTTTTATATTTAATATTCCTCTTAAAGGCCCCAAAAGACAACAATTACTGGCAGAAAGCTATAATCTTGTGCAAGTTTAAACTGAACACGTGAACAAAATGGCCACTGCAGGTGTTCAATACACCTCATCACAAGGTCTCACCCAGTTTTACTATTCACAGCAGAGAAACTGGTGACACCACACTTACTTGTCCAAGGCTTTGGCTGCTTCACGGATACCGCGAGCAAGGCCATCGTGGATAAGTGCGGTCTTCAGCACTTCTTGCAGAGCGGTGTTAACATCCATTACACCTCCAGCAGTAATGCTAAAGAAAAGACACACAATGTTCTCAGCGTGCCAACAACTTTCAGCTATAAGCAAAAGCTTCCCGTTCACCTGCAAGCATCCGGCCATTAAAAAAGTACAGAAAAAAAGCAAGTTAAAGCACTACGCCAAAGGAAAACCAGACGAAGGACGAACTCGAAAGAAGCGAAGGCACTAAATCCTCCTGGCGAGCCACCGGGCCATGCTGCCTCCATGCTCCTTTGGGGAGGCGAGGACGCCATGCGCACAGCGGCCCTGCCAGGCGGACCCCGCGCCCGTCTCCCGGCCTGCAGGAAGCACGCACGCAGCAGCACCGCGCCGGGGCCTGCACACGCGGCACAGCCAGAGCTCCCGAGCCGGACGCGCCACGGAGCGACCCGGCCCCTCCGCCCGCCGCCCCCGACGGCCCCGGCCCTGCTCACCCTTCCTCGGCCATGGCGCTCTCGGTGGGTGCGGTCCCCGCCTGGGTTCCTACTGCAAATACAGACACAGGCCGCCCCGGTGAGCGGCGCCGGCCGCCCCGGGGCCCCCGCCCGGCCCGCTCCCGCCGCGATGCCCCGAGGGCCGGGGGGATCCCGCCCGGCCGGGCCCCGGCGCCATCGCGGACACTCACCCGGCACCGCCGCGCGCCGCTGCACAGAGAGGGGGCGGCGCCGCAGCCGCGCGCTCTTATAGAGCCACAGGACCCCGGCCTGGATGCGCGCGTGCGTGGGCTGGGGCTGCCCGCCGCGGTGCCTGATTTTGGGCCTGCCTGCCCCGTGTCCGCGGCAGCGAGAGATTGGTGCAGGTTTGAAACCAAAAGCTGGGACGTGGTTTGAAACAGAAATTAAAGGATAAAACTGAGTAGCTGGAAGCAACAACTGCAAGGTGGCTTTGTCAAACAAATACTCTATGGGAGATACCTCTGCTGTTCCCAATGGCTGACCCCAGCAGTAACAGCAGAGGCCCTTCCTCAAGGAAGATTAAATAAAGCCTCACAAGAAACTCAGTTTGCTACTTTCCTTTAGGGAAGGAACGGTGCCAATTAAGTCTCCGAAGGAAAACTTAACACCCAAGACGTTCCATAAAAAGGAACGTTGTTCTTTTAATAGAGAAATAACTTTTAAGTGCCTATAGTATCCATTTGATCTGGAGGAGCAGCCTCTGGGGGGGATCCCCAGCTGTGGCAGCCGGGCAGGGCTCACCTCGGGCTGGGTCACCGGCCAGGGCTCACCTGGGCTGCTTCCCTGGGCAGGACGGGCACCCGGTGCTGCCAAAGCCATCTGGCCTCACTGGCACCGTCCCTCTGTCCTGGCAGCCAAGAAACAGGGAACATGGAGAAAACACCCTAATGACCCTCTCTGCCAGCAGGTCACAGCGCTGAGCTGTAGATCAGAAGCCTCATAAGTGCGACTGCTCAGCCCTGTTCCTGTCACACACGCACAGGTGGTTCAGCTGATGGCGAGTGCAGCACGGCCACCGCACTGACACGTGTTCCTCCCTTGGGTGCTGTCAGTCTGACACGGGGCTTTGTCCATCCCAGCTGCTTCTGATGGATGACTTGACTTTTTGGTATTCTACATGTCACTATCTTTGTAAAAAGACCATAGTGATAAAAGAAAAGTAGGTCACAAATATTGATAGCCATGGTTTGTGGCTAGTGCAATCAAACATATTTGTCACCAGCGTTGTTAGCCACTTTCCACAATATGTTCTTCCTTGGTCTTCCTGGTGTTGCCAAGCAGCAGTTTGTAGGGTAAATACAGCTAGGAAAGGGACACTGTGCACAAAGCAATTCACTGCAGCTGGTCAGGGCAGAGGAAGACAGAGAGGAAAAGTGGAACCTGCTCGGTTGTCTTGGAGCTGCCCAGCTCAGCCTGCACAGCTTTTCAGAGCCTGCCCGGGGAAATGCTGGCTGGAGGCTGCAGCACTTCCAGGCTCCAGCTGTGAGACACAGCTCATGCCAACTCTGAGACAGTCACCTACATTTGCACTACACAGATCTGTAAAGGACAGAAGCCAACCTCTGAGCAAGTCATGGAGAGAGAAGCACAGTATGAGGGCTGTCCTCTCCCTGCAAACTGAGCTACCAAGGACAAAGTGGGTAGGAACAACCCTGCCCACTGCTAACATGGCAGCCTCTGAGATGCATTTGGCACCTCCAATGCTGTCATATATTGCTTGAAACTCTGAACTGCAACTCCTGCTGCAATACCCCAATGTGTTGCAACCACTGCAGTTCCAACATAGATATTCTAATTTAGCAGCTCCTGTGAGACAGGAGCTCTTCCTCCACAAGACGTAGGAACATGTAATTTCCTTTGTACTGCTCAGAAAGCATGCAAGCACAGCACATACAAATAATACTGCTCACTTTTTTCCCACCTCTTCAGGGGAGAATGTTTTTCCCTATATCCATCCATCACTTGTGCCCTTGAAAAGCCTCAAAAGCACCTAATCTACAGGGCAGTTTTTGTAGTGAGTGGAACAATATACCATTATCTGCCCTAAAGGTCTTGAAAGGATAAGAAGTCTGCAGCCTATGACGCATCAGTATCTCCAGGAAGTGCTATATACATTCAGCCCAGGAGATGGAAGCATGCACATCTGAAAGCTTTGTACTACAGCAAAAATGATAATAACAGTCAAAGTATAGTCTAATATTCTAGCAGCCCACCACTAAAAAGCAGTTTTCCTAGAACAGTTGCAAGAAAACAAAGCTGTGCTGAGATAAAAGTTATGTATTTGTAGAGAGGAGGTTTTCATTGGCACTGAACTCTGTGTGGAGATGTTGGTGTAGCCTAGTGGGAGTCTGTTATTTTTGTCTAATAACTAATGAAAGCACGTGATCCTGTTGGAAGGTCTGCTTCATTGCACAGCATGAGCTCAGCATTCATGTGGGTGTTCTGCAAGCTGTTGGTACTACTCCACCTGCTCCACCTTTCTCTCTATATTCCTAGAAGTAGTAGCTAATTTCTTAAGCTCTGCATTTTCCCTTGAGCACCCTGCAGTTCAAATGCTGGCACACAGCCATGGAGAATGAACTGTTTAAACCAAGGACTGCAGTCCTGTGCTAGAAGTACTTCCAGTGCACTTGAGGCTGGGTGAGTGGTGTAATGTGAGTGCTAGAAAATGAGGAGCTGCCAGATGCAGGGTTCTAAAGGGCTGAGGTGGTGTCAGTGCAGATGCTCACCTGCAGCTTCATTGAGCAGCCAGCCCCAGCAGAGGAACTTGGTCCTCTCAAAATTTAGTTATATTACAAACAGCATAATGTGCTGCCTATAAACTCGGATTTGGGGAGAAGAAGATGAGCTGCTGTCACATGGCATTCAAGAATTTTTATTCTCTCCATCCTGCTGTTCTGAGTGATCCATTTGTACTCACCATCTTGCTGCATATATTTAAAAACCCTCTGGTTACAGCTACTACCCTTTGCACTTGCCATTCAGTTCCTTGACTCTCCCTGACTGTCTCCCTTTCCAGGCTGGCAGCCTTCCTTTCTTTTTCCACTCTGATCAAAATGGGAACAGAACCTGGGGACTTTTTCAGGAGAGCAGTACTGCAGTGAGACTATAATGGTTCACTCTTGTCTCAGCCATCCTCCTCCTGCTCCTTTTCCCCATTATCTCTCCTTGTCTCTTGCTCTGGTGACATTTATCTTCCCCTTGTACTCACCCTGGCAACCACAACCTGTCTTCTTCAAATTGTCAGACTACAGGGATGTTTTAAGTGCCATATTGTAAACTGGAGACTCAGGAACTGAGTAATGAGCAGTTTAGACAGTGGCACAGTGTGGTGAGGCAGTCACGTAGGCAGATGAAAGTATCAGGTATTGCAGACTCCCAAGAGAGGTCCATGACACTGCTGAACTCTGAACAATAAATTGTGAATTTCAGTTCTGAACTTTAATCTCACATCTGTCTCCAGAAATACAAAACATGGCCATGTGCAATAAATAAATATCATAGGATAAAATTATCTCATTTTTCTTGCAAAACAGAAATTATTTCTCACACCTATGGAAAATCAGGCTGGAAGCCTTCTTGTTTTATATCCACAGAACTTCTGCTCACCAGCCCTGAGGGAGAAATGTGTATTTCTCCAGATGTAGAAAAGAGCAGCCACCCACATGCAAGAGACCTCTGTGTATTCAAGTTTCACGTACTTGGAGAAATTAAGAAGAGGTCATTCTGGAGTTTCAAAGAGAGGACAAGCTATGGTATTTCAATACCAATTTGAAATTTACTAAGGCCTTGATCATGATAACTGAACAAAACAGTTTACTAGTTTCTGTTGCCTTCTACAGATTTTGCATGAAATGCTAAAAGGATGTGGTTATTATGTGGTCACATTAGAGTAATTTTAAACTATTTCCCAACAGCATTGTGCAGCTGCTGACAAAAAAAGTATTAATATGATGTAAATATGTACTAAGGACTTTCCTGATTGCAATGCAAGTCTTTCTAAGATCTCCACAAGTATACAGAGCAATAATAAGGAATATGTATTTCCACATGTGCTGAGCATTTCATAATATCCTGGACATCTGTGAAGGAAGCTACTCTTAATGCAATTGTCCTTCATATGTTTTTTACCTTGTGGACATCAGCCATGAATTTGACTCTATGACTAGTATTTATAGAGAACTAGTGCTCTAAACCTTAAATTCTACATCCAGTTTGGGATCTGAAAGGAAAACTACATGTCATTAAAGTTGTTGCAGATGTGACATAAGCAAGAAAGGCTTATATGCTTTGAAAAAATATATATAGATTTGTTAGACTTAATAAACTGTTTTAATAGGTTGGTAACAGGTCCTGGTTCAAAGGTTAGCAAGTATTTGTAGCTCTTCTGGTTTTGGCTGGGGTAGTGTTATTTGTCATCAGAGTAGCTAGCATGGGGCTGTGTTTTGGATTTGTGCTGTAAAGAGTGTTGATAACGCTGGGATATTTTAGCTTCTGCTGAGCAGTGCTTGCACAGAGCCAAGGCCTTTTCTGCTTCTCAGCCCACTACAACAGTGAGGAAGCAGGGGATGCACACAAGGAGCTGGGAGGGGATTCAGCCAGGACAGCTGACCCCAACTACCACAGAGATATCCCATACTGTATGATGTCATGCTCACCATATGCAGAACTGGGAAAAGAAGAAGAAAGTAAGGAACATTTGGAGTGATGGTATTTGTCTTCCCAAGTAACGGTTACCTGTGATGGAGCCTGCTTTCCTTGAGATTGCTGAACACCTGACTGCCCATGGGAATTGGTGAAGAAATTCCTTGTTTTGCTTTGCTTGCATGCATGGCTCTTCCTTCACCAGTTCAACTGTCTTTATCTCAATGCATAGGGTTTCTAACTTCTGCTCTTCTGTTTCTTTGCCTGATCCCACTGGGAGGGAGTAAATGAGAGTTTGTGTGGGGCTGAGTTGCTGGCTGGTGTTAAACCACAATGAAAGCTTACTAAGAATATGTGAGGAATTAACCAACATGTTATATTAACAAGTTTCTTTTGGCAATAATGAGCAGTGCATAAGCAAGGACCTTTGTAGCCATGTTTCACTATTGGAGTCATGTATCACAGCTACTTCTCACACTGTAACCTTCTGTGCACACTGACTTTGTGGAAAACTGACTCTATAGGCTTTGTTGGGTTACTCGTGTGTAATTAGTAATGTAAGGATGATTGGGGTTTGAAAATAGTTGGAAGCTGTGGAGTTAAAGAGTCTGGGCTCAAAAGAGCAAGTAGTTGGAGTAAGAATTGTTTCATCTCCTGAAGATAATTGACTGCATCTCCAGCCACAAAAATGAATGCTTTATTCTCTTGCCACAAATTTTTTTCTCTATAAGTTTCTCTTATTCACTCTACGTGTGGGCCATACTTTGAATATATCGTGTTTTTGTTATTATGCCTTTGTGAACTCATCATGGCTTGCAAGTGCTCTTCTTTTTTTTTTTTTTCTTTCTTTTCCTTTTTTTCATGGAGGGGAGTAAAGCTGCTGAAGAGGCAATATCTATGGAAAGGATTTATGGTTATGTCTTTTTCTGGAAGCAGACAGGGAAAGTTCAAGGTATTCCTAGGGACTTTTCAACAGCCATAATACATGCCACACAAAATATATTCTCAGACTAGGTTCCAGCAAAGGAACATGTCGCTGCTTTTCTTTGTGGCTGCTAAATAGCTTTTAAGTTTTCTAATCTTGTGGTAAGAAAGTAGTTCTGCTTTTTCCTGTCATGTGGACTGTGAGATTCTAAAGTTAGGTACATGGCAAAGTTTGTTCTGAAATGTCCTTTCTAAGCATGTTAATATTGTAACTGGTGACTAGATGGAATACTGATAGCTTAAAATAGTTAAAATAGTTCTTTTAAGATGTGATTACTGGTTTTCCTCTCCCAAGTAACAGGTGAACAACTGTCTCTTACTATGTTTCGAACTTATCCTCACACCTCATCTCCTTCCTCACTTTCTCACTCTGTGGATAGGACCTTGTGCCAAATACAGTGATTCTACCAGCTCTTCCTCATCTCCAGCTTGAATTTACTCCTGGCCAGTTTACAGCTAGTAATTCTTGCGCCAACGCTGTCGTTAAGCCCTTGTATAACGAATCCTGCAACATGCCAGGCTGTGTAATAATCGGCGATCTTGCTCGGTCTACCAATCTTAGCAATGTATCATGGGTGCACCGGGCCAGGTGTGCATGCTGTGGGCCAGGTGTGCATGCCCCGGGTCGGGTGTGCATGCCCCGGGCCAGGTGTGCATGCCGCGGGCCGGGTGTGCATGCCCCGCGTCGGGTGTGCATGCTGTGGGCCAGGTGTGCATGCCCCGCGTCGGGTGTGCATGCTGTGGGCCAGGTGTGCATGCCGCAGGCCGGGTGAGCATGCCCCGGGCCAGGTGTGCATGCCGCGGGCCAGGTGTGCGGCGCACCCCGCGGCCGGCAGGTTGCCATGGCACCGCGGCGAGCGCGGCGCTCTCCCGGCCCGTGCGGACAGTCCCGGCGGCGGCTCCGGGCGCGGCCGCTCCTCGGGCCGGGCATGCTCAGTGCCGGCGGCCGGGCTGGCGCTGGCCCCGGTGCTCGCGGAGCCCGCGGGCGCTGCCACACGTGCGGCGGAGGCGCCGCTGCGGCCCCATGGGCAGCCGGGCGGCGGGCGGCGAGCAGCCCCCAGGTGCGAGGCGGAGGCTCCCCGCGTTCCTCCGCTCGGGCCGGGGTAGCGGCTCCCCCGCGGGCTGCGGCCGGGCCGGGCCGAGTGGGGAGCGGGCCGGGTCTCTCGGCGGGGCCGGGCCGGCAGCGCGGCGGCAGCTCCGGCCGCAGCCCAGCGCCTCCGGGCCGGGCTGAGGGGCGGCTGCCGGCATTTGCACCGCGGCCAGGTCTGCGCTCTGCACGGGGTAAAAGGCAGCGCGGCTCGACTCCGATCTGAGAGCCGGGAGGGTACAAGTTTAGTGCGGGTTTTAATTTTCCAACATGGTTCGTGAATTGTTCCTCTCTGTCAGCTTATAATAATTTGTTATAATTTTTATTTGGTATTTTTAGATGATGGCCTGTCAGAAGCAGTTGGTGAGGAATCGAGGCGGCTTACCAGAGAACAGCTTTATACACTAGTTGCAGCAGCTTCTATAAATTTCAGTTCAATGATGTGCTACTCAATCCTGGGACCCTTTTTCCCTTCAGAGGTAAACACACAACTTAGCTACTCTCTACATTACTTTTGTGCATGTTGAAACTTTTAGAAATATCTTGACCTCCATGGAACATTTATGGCTGGCTGTGAGCTCTGAGTTAAGACTTTTGAGTTGTGATAAGTCAGTGATAGCAAGATGCTGCTGTAGCTGCAGTTCATAAAATGGTGACCTGGATCTTGTCCATGGATTAATCTTCCCTATGACTGCAGAGGAGACAGCAAACTAATGAGATGAGATAGAAGTCAAAGTGGATTCTTGGAGAAGTGAAATAATTTTTTGCTCAGTGTTGCATAGTAGTTTTGTACAGCTGAGATTAAACTCTGCCAATGTCCTGACTTGCAATTTCTGTGTCCTAGCTTCTCAATGACTTTTTATTTATAGCTAACTCTGTTAACTCATTCTGCGCCATCATTAACTGTGCTAACTTCCTGACCTAGGAAAGGGGAAAAAATAAAATTTCTGCTTTTGTTGAATGAATACAACAAAGAAAAAATGGTCATGGTGCCTTTGCAGCAGAAGTCCATTTCTCTAATGACCAAATTGTTACCAAGTATTTACAAAGAAATGTTCTTTTTGTCTCAAGTATTTACAAAGAAATATTATTTTTCTCTAAGTATGCCTGTGTACTGCTGGTGCCCAAGTGAGTGTATTTGGCCAGCTAAATAAGTAGAAAATTGTCTGGTGCTTGTTATGGGGTGGCATGTCACAGTGCAGATAACAGATCTCTCCATTTACTGCCCTCTCACTGTGCAAGGGATCAAAGTTCTGTAATTAGTGCCCTTGCACACCAATTGAAGCCACCTTTATATAGTCTGGCTGCCTGTTCATTCACTGACAAATTAACATTGCTTTTCCCTTGATGACATATTAGAAGTGCAATTATGTCTTTTAATTGTGTTGTTACCTGATGAGCCCCTACTGCCTCTGATAAAAGAAATTGCTTTCTAACTGCATTAATAGACAATTAAATAGATTTAAATATGCAAGGCATGAATGTTGTTCACCTCAAGAATTTGACTGAGTCTGTACATGGTTGTGATCTTTTTTGCAGGCAGAAAAAAAAGGTGCCAGTAACACAGTTGTTGGCCTGATTTTTGGATGTTTTGCTTTGGTCAATTTCTTGACTTCTTTAATATTGGGAAATTATGTAAGTATAATTGGAGCTGTAATTTTTTTCTGTGGTGACACAGGTTGGTACATGAAGGCAGTTCTGCAAGGCTGAGAAAAGAGAGTTCTTTTCAGTAGTGCTACTGCAATTTTCTGTCTGCAGTAACTGGAGTCTGACCAGTCAGTCTGAGTGTGATCTAAGTCTTGTCAGTACTTTTCTGTCGTTCCTGAGAGTAGCATAGGGCAACAGATATGTAACTGTTTTGTTTCTCTAGTTAACTTTTCTGTTTGCTTTAGAGTAATCGGATCAATTCTGCTTCCTATGACCTCCTTTCTCCTACCCCCCCCATTTTATTTGTGGCACTTATATATTCGGTTTGCCTTTGGCGACATTAAAGGTATTTTGTTTTTGTTTTGTTTCTTTCTTTAGTTAGCTGCACCTCTTCTTCTTTTCTGGTATGTTGTCTTTTTTTTTTTTTTTTAAACATTTTGCTCCTGTTATGATTTTCCGCTGCTTAACTCAGTTTAAACTTCATTCTATATTAATATGAGAGAAATGTTTCCAGTTCTTGTAACTTGAGCTTTCCCACAGATTCAGGATTTTTCTCATGTTGAAGAAATCACAAATAAGTTATATAAATGTTTGTTTATGTGCTGCAGCACTGCTGTCTATGCAGTGTTTGCTAGGGCTGCTCAGGATCATTCCCTAAGCTGGGGCTGCTGCAGAGCAGCAGTTCAAAATCCTCTGTCTTTGACTGGGCAGCCTCTTTGTTGACCCTGTGGTGAGTGCCTTTGTCTGGTGCTGAGGTGGCTCATAAAGTGTCACATAAGTGCCATTACTAAGTCCAAGTCTTGGTGCCTGTAGTGGTATTCAGCTATGGCACAAGCCTCACCAGGTACTTTACAGGGGAGAGAGTGAATGTGCTGTCCTCACTGCAGACAGCTGAAGTGAGCATCAACAGACCTGGACAGTGCAGCAATCAGAGATCCTCAGGGTTTGGGTGAGACTCAGCAAAATATGGGCTTTAGTAATAATGGCTGAAAGGCAGGGACTTTGTTCAGGCCTGAACAAAAGAAGGGCTTGAAACACCTACTGTCCTTAGGGGAAGTTGCAGTGTGGAATTAGAAGCTCAGCTGTACTTTGTTGCGGGATTGAGTTTCCTTTATGGATGCCTCCTGTCATCCTTCACTCTGGTGAGAGAGTCTGAAATGAAGAAAAGTGGGGTCCTTCCCTGGTAATTAATGGGGAGGCCTGAAAGTACCATACTTCCCATGCCCAAGCTTTGTGCTGTTAAGGGTTGTCTTAAATTTGCTTGAAAATCAGCTTGCGTTGACTCTCACTAGCCAGATACATCATGGGTATTGCTGGCCTTGCCTCAGTCAGTGATAGTGCTGCAGGGGAGGTTTGGAAACAAACTTTCTGTTTGTTTATAATGAGGAATGCTGCTGTAACCTGCTGCTCTGCAGAAGCTGCAGCATGCTGCTGTGAAATAGTTAACTACAGCATTGTCTTACCTTTCTAAAACTGGGTTAAGTCACTTAACTGTTCAGAGTATTTTTAGGTTCATTATTGAATGAAGGCACACCAGCAGAAGCAGTGTTTCCCAATCTTTTAGTTACAGGGGCTATTAAGTTCCCATAATTTTCTGATTTCTTAACAGTAACTTATATGGGAAATTTTTGATGTTTCCTTGAAATACTAACATGTAAAAATGGTATTTAATTTACAGCTTTCACAAATTGGAGCAAAATTCATGTTTGTGTCAGGGATGTTTGTTTCAGGATGTGTTACCATTCTGTTTGGGTAAGTAATTTCTGTTGCTTGGTTTTGTTGCATTTATCTTCTGATCATTTTCATCCATATGAAAAGATGGACACAAAATTAGAAACTCTTGGGCATCTTAGGTCATCTAACTTCTTGCATCTTTAATTTTTATTACCTCTTGTAAAGCAGAACGAACACTTCTTCCTTTCACTAGGTTTCAGAGTCTGTTTACTACTTTGAAATTAGAGGAGCTAGGTTCTGTCTATTTAAGTAGTAGTTCGTAGACAGTGAGAAGCCTGTCAAAGGTGCAGCAATAAGAAAACTATTTCTGCATAATGTTTTAATTAAAATAAAATTGGGCTTAAATAAAATTGGGCTTAAACGGGAAGCTTTGCCTGCCAGGTGGAGATGCTAAGTCACTAATTTTAGCAAAATAAATGTTTTATTATCAATTAAAGAATCTCTTATTAGTTAATTCTAACACATTGCATCAGACTTCTTGCACAGGTGCTTGGAAAAACTATGGAATGCAACAAAGGTGGCATTTGAGTTTTTCACAGGTTACAGTTTTCATGCTCTATTCACTGCCAAGTAAAGGGGAAAAGGAGAAAGCTGCCAGAAATAGTTTGGTAGAGTTTGAATAATTTCACTGATGTGGTTCAAAAATAAGTGGTAATAGAAAGCATTGAGTGTCTTGTAACTGTGTCTTTTAATGAGCAAGAAATGATGCTCTACAGCCTTTAGTAGATGGCTTCTTCCATCCTGAGAGAGATCCAATTTCTTGTTGGGATTTTTCTTTTCCAGAATACTTGACAAGGTGCCAAGTGGACCAATGTTCATCGGTTTCTGCTTTTTAGTAAGAGCAATGGACGCAATAAGCTTTGCAGCAGCAATTACAGCATCGTTCTCAATCCTTGCAAAGGCATTTCCCACTAATATAGCTACTGTCCTGGTAAGTTCAGAAAGCAGTGTTAGAGCTGAGTTCCAGCAATAAGACAAATTGCCAGTGGGCAGCCTAAAATCAGGAGAAAATTTGTTGTCTCCTATGCAGTCTTATTTGAAATCATCATGTTATGTTTTGTTTGTAATCTAGAATCAATCCTATAACAAGTTCAGACCTTAGCATAACTCTGGTTAGATATAAATTAAGCAGTATATATTAGTTTCTTGTGCTTTGAAGACAGCTGACCATTAGTGGCAGTAGTTAATCTCTTCAGTGAAAATCAAGACAAAATACTAATAAAATACTAGTATGACTTTTAGTGACTGCTTCTACCTGGATAGTAAGGATCCATGTGAATTGATTAAAAATGATAAATTAATTCAAATGGTGTTGATTTAAATGACTGAAAGATGCAAAACTGAAACAATTTTGGTTTAATTTTTATAATCTGTTGATGAAAGTTATGTATGAAAAGATAAGAGCTAGAATTTCTTGAAACTGGAGGGCAGTATTTCTGATCATCAACAATTCATTTCAAACAGATTTATTACCCTTTTCCAGTTGGGGTTTTTAAAGTGTTAAAGAAAAGTTTTGTGTTTAATAAATACTGTTTTCTCTGTCTATTCTTCAATACATTCTGGTTTTCAGTTCAAAAATATTCTGTCAGAAATACCTGGGTTAAATATTAATGAGTGAGCAAATGTTGAAAAATTATTTAAGAATATTAAATAAAATTAGAAAAGTTTCTGCTTTTATTAATATTTTTGTTAAGCTATTTAATTACTTCCATAAATATATATCTATAAGAATATGTCTATAACTCAAAAGAAACCTACTAAGTTGTATCAGCAGTGATTAGCTGACCTTTTCATTGGAGCAATTTATATATTTTAATCATGTTTTGGATTTATTCAGTCAATAAGGTTAAGGTTTTCTGTTTGCAAATTTTAAAACATAATTTAAAAATGTAAGTAAAGTAATGTTGACTTAAAGGGACTTAGTTACCCATTTTATAATCAGAATTAAAAAGAAAAGAAATTCTGTTATGAGAGCACTGTAACCATAATGCATGGCTGAAAATGATATGTAGTGGTGAAGGTCATCTCAAGACCAAAATCAGAAATGCTACACAGCTGTGGCTTGGTACTTACCTTTGTTTAAAATCTAGAAAGGGTGCTATAAAAAGACAGATAACTTCTAAATGTTTGTCTTTACCATATTGTGAACTCCAGTGTCTTGTTCTACTTGAGAATAAAACCTCTTAATATTTATTCATGTAGATTTAGTGTCCTTAAATGGGCATGATGTAGAGCTCTTGTTACTGTGAGCTCTGAGGCAGGAGGCAGAAGAAAGAGCTTATTGTTTAAGCAAGGTGCATCCTAGGGTAAAATTGAGGCCTGAAGGAGGGGATGAGGCTTTTTTAGCCCTGCTCTCTGTTGTCCTTCTTGATAGTGCTAGATCGTGAAAATCAGTTTTCACCTCCTTACCATTTTGGTACAAGTTTTCAGACTTCCTTTTACTTGTTGGGTACCCTAGAGGGTATATGGGCAAGTTATTAAGTATAGGCACACTAGCTTTGTTGGAGTGGGAAGTTGAGCATTTGTCAACTTGATCCCTCTGTGGAGGGAGGAGGTGTGGACTTCAGAACATAAGGAATCTCACTTCTCTTACAGTATCAGGTTTATCTTATCCTCTGATCTGTACTACTGCAATGTCTCAGCTTCCCCCCATGCCCTCCCCATTTCATTAACTTAGAAGGGCTAAATGATGTACAGCCCCAAATCATGTAAATTATTTGAACCAAAGTCTCACAAATCAAGTGTTTTTTATGGCTGGTAAGCAAAAAAAGTGAAAGCATCATCTGGATACAGTGATGTTAATGGCCATGCCTAGTTATTTTCTTTGCTAGGAAAGAAAAAGGTTGCAACCCTAGACTAACCTAGGATAAAGAACTTGGCTTTTGATGACTCTGACTGTTTTCAGGACATTTGACTACTCTGACTTGTATCAGTAAAACTGAAGATGAGAATTATTCCCTGGAGTTATCTTTCTGGGTTCTGGAAGTTATCAAAACTTTTATCTGTAAGGAGTTATTACCACCAGCTCTTCCTGGTGATCTAAGCATTGATTAATCAATTTTGTTGACAGTGGTGACTATGACATTGTAGCACAAGATGTATCTGTATTACTGTCCTGTTACAAATTAGCATCTTATAAAACATACCAGATTAATAAATTATATCCAAAACAATCTGAGTTGTCCCCATTGCAGTTTCATTATTTTTTCCTTTCCCTAGGGAGTGAGTCCAAACAGTTGTTAATGGAGAGAAAGCTTTAACTTGGCACATATACTTCATGCCATGAGATAATGACCCATCTGAGTAGGTGTGTTTAGATCCTTTCCCTCAGGCTGGAGTGTAATGGCAGGTGGGAGAGGTGATCCCTTCAGCCTGAGGTGTCCTGTTCATGCTTTCTGCTACTGGAGCATTTGCCTTACATCAAGACTGATATCTGTTAGGTGACAGCAGAGTTGTGAATGCTGTACAGGAACCAGTACAGGTGGTTCCCTGTAGAGAAGCAAAAGAGGTCATGGCTGTCAGACACATAACTGTGGAATTCCTCTTGCTATCCCACCCTGTGAGCATCCCTACTAGCTCTTGTTCTGGGAATGCATTGTCTTGTTTTTCACTACCCGGATATGCTGTACTGCTCCTCAGACACATGGCTTGCTTTGTATTGTTGCATTGTATTTTCTCAACGTACTGACTTCATTTCTCCTTGCTTTTTCATGCTTTAGGGCAGCCTTGAGATTTTTTCAGGACTTGGACTGGTGCTGGGCCCACCTTTGGGTGGCTTTTTGTATCAATCATTTGGTTACGAGGTCCCTTTCATTGCGCTGGGATGCATAGTGCTGGCTCTGGTGCCTGTGAATATGTGCATATTGCCAAGATATGGTAAGCATCCTTCTGCCTGCTTCCTTCACTCACCCTAACTTCTCATGTACTTAAGTGTCTTTAAAAAAGTGTCAGCTTCTGGAGTCTGATCCAAGTCAGAGGGCAAAACTCCACTTGAATTAGCTTGATATCTTGATAAAGGCTCATGTTTAATGCTAACCTAAATTCATGAGATGGCCTGGAATTAACACAAATTCTCATGCTAATTTCTGCAAACAGTAGGAACTTTGTGTGGAAGTGAACTGATATATTTTTGTTTGTTTTTGCCTTAGATTTAGGGCTTGTAAAGGATCAGCTGTGTCTGCTTCCTATAGGTTTGTCATTGCAGCTAGTTGAGCAAAAGCTGGGGACAGATTTTGCCTAAAACAGGAGAACTCAACATGTTTGAGGAGTTAACAGTGGAGAGGAAAACTAATTATAGGGAGAAAAAAAAGTGTTTATTTGTACTGGATCTGGATTTATTTGTGCAGGATCTGATAAACATGAAAGAATGTTAAAGTTAATAAAGGAGGGGTTTAATGAAGTGTTGGAGGTCATATAAATTTATTAAATTTTAGATGATCCTGCTTGTACAGAAAACTAACTTCAAGGTAAGTCCTCATGCAAGACTATAATTGTAAGGTTACAATTCTGTTATTCTTTTCTAGAGAAAAAAATGCTAGTAACTTTGAAATGCTTCTTTAATTTTGATTTTTTTTATCCTTTAATACAAAAACCATGGAAAATAACTTCAAGTATATTGGCTTTTAGAAGAAACTTAAAATGATTTTAAGTTTATCATTTTAATGACTTTAAATGTGTTGCTACTGCTGACTTTCCCCCCTGACCTCCCCAAGCTCTGAAATTGTCATGATATCACTGCCAGTTTGGAAGTATGTTACATAAATATTAGCTCTGAGCTGATGGATGCTAATGCTTGAACTTTCAGTTCTTTGTATAATTTGAGACCACATTCAGGTATTATAGGAGAAACACCATCAGGAATAGGGCCTGACTTAAAATTCCCACATAACCATGACATCTGAAAAAAGTTTCCTGGACTACAAATTGAACATGTTGGAGTTCAATTAGTTGTTTAAAAACTTGGATAGATCTCAACTGATAAATAGCAATCTTACTCTCAAAGCATGTTTCTTTTATTAGATATGAATTGTTCATATATGTGTTCAAGTATCAAACTGAGACATATCCATGAAGATTTCATTTTATAACTGCTAGCAGAGAAGCAAATACTTTTTTCACATAATTGGAGTAATACATGCTTTAGTTCTTTTCAAGTTGGGGATTTGCAGTGCTGGAATCTAAATTGTACGCTTCTTCATCTATTGAATTTTAGTTTTCACTATAAAAATGGTATAGCATGTAATAATCAACTATTGACTTTCATATGTTGTGCAATAGGAGTAAGAAGACTAAAAAAGGGGAAATACTATTTATTTTCTAAAACAAGAAGATCAATCATGAGCTTATGCCGCTGAAAATAATGCAGTTTCCCCCCCTTTTCTATTGAAACAGATTCAACTCCTAGGAAGGAATCATTTTGGAAGCTCATTCTTCTGCCAAAAGTCCTAATACTCTGTCTCACTATATTTTCTCTAAGTGCATGCTTGGGTTTTTTTGATCCCACAATATCTCTATTTATCTTAAAGAAGGTAAGTCCTGCTAACATGCATTGAAGTCTTGAGTTAATAAATATTGAGTAACTGGCTCTAAATGTAAATATCCTAAACAAAATTGAGCTTCATCCAATTAACACTGCTTTAGTTAACTGTTAGTTGTATAAATTCCAAATAACTTGATTACACAGTACTCATAAGTCAATATCTATTGCACCATCTCTTCCTGCTGGGTCTTGAGAATGAGAAGTGTAAGGTCTTTTAAAATGGGCTTTCTCCACTTAAATGTCTTTCAGCTGCAAAGTACTGTCTCTGAATAGGGCATAGAAACTGCTTTCGTAAAAAATGTATTTTTTCTTCCTTCCTGAAATCAAATTCTTGAAAGCTGCTGCAACCACTGGCAATATTACATCTCTTGATGTGAATTCCTTTAAGATTCTGTTCCTAGATAAAATTAAGCAGTGGTCTTTGAGTGCTTTATTTATGAATTGTTTTTTTCCAAGGGGTAATATTTCACAGATGGCTGTGCTACTTTCTGTCTGCCTAATCTGTACTTGGAGTACTTGTTCAGCGTGGTGGGGACTTGATGCTAAGTTCTTTGGTCAGTGGAGATGTGAGTGTATATCTTCCATCTCCCAGGAGGGATTTGAAATTATCCCACTGTAGATTCTGTGTGTTTCTATGGCTCTTCGGCTTTCCCTCTGCTCTGTGCTCACAAATACTTGCTGTGAAAGGGCTGGGGCCCTCTTGGCAGGTATTCTAACCACTAAATTAGAGTTATTATCATGTATTTGCATATGACAAGGAAATAGTGAATATTTATAGAGTCTATACCATATGAAACATCTTGGAATACCTTCTAACTCTTAGTTAAGGCACTTATTTGAGAAACTAAGGTGCTTTTGATTCATTACATATTTTGTTTCAATGCAGAAATAATGTGTCTGGATTAGGAAAATGTAGGCCTCAGGGTGTCAGCAACAACCTCTTATTCCTTCCCATAAAAATCATCCTTTGGTTGAAAAGTTGGAACTGAGTTTTATGGCACTGCTTACTTTTAAGATGTGCTGATTAACAATGGATGAATACAGTACTTATTTTTTCTTATGCAAATAAAACTAAAGATTTGAGAGGTAGAGACTAAATCCATTGAAATTGCAGTATCTGAAGTGTCTTCTTTCAAGTGTGTCAGATTGTAATGTTGGAATCCAGTGTTCTGGTGTAGGGGACAATAGCATAATGTTTCCTCCTGACATTATTTAGGCTTTACATGAGTACAGTTGTGTCAGGTGTCTCTACCACTCCACCATGCTTAAAAAGTGTTGGTGAAAGTAATGAAACTGAAGCTCTGTGGAAGATTTCAAATACATGGAAAACCTCTGTAGGGTATCAGTAAAATACTTAAATTGCACATTTCAGTATTTTGACTCAATATGTAATTCTTAGATTGTCCTTAATGAATGTAGCATATATGGTTTGTCTTGGTTTTTGTTTTATTGATCTTCCTTGCCATAGTTCACGCTCCCAGCTGGTTATGTGGGCTTGGTGTTCCTTGGTTTGGCACTCTCATACTCGCTGTCTTCTCCCCTCCTTGGACTCGTAAGCGACAAACTGCCGGTGAGTCCTACCCTGCCATGTGTGCAGCGTGAAGCGTAAAGCACTCTGTGCGTTTGCTTAGAGGTGGGGAGCAGTGGATGAAACAAAGGATCTGGGCCTGCTCTTGTAAAGGGATCTGCCTTTCAAGACCTTGCACGTGCACCCATTACTGCCACATGGGAGGTCTCTCTTGATCCTGGGTAATTTAAGAATGTCCAAGTCAGTAAAGGAAATTGGACAAGGAGCTGAAGTGTGCTGAGCCTTTCTAGTGGACTAAGCACAATCTTTTTCAAGGCAATATGGAATAGAGAGTAGGAAAATATGTCCCAATTATCCATGCTTTTAATCACATCTAATTCTATTAGCTTTTGAGAAAAGGAGTAAAGATGTTCTGGTTAGCTGTATTGACTTTATTGCATAAAAAGTGAAATATTCAAATTAGATCAGCACAGTGGGCTGCCTATCCTTTAGCCTCATCCTTTAGCTCTTAACAGCACCATAGAAAGAGACTTTGAAAGTGGTACACCTAAACTGCCTTTTTGACAGCCAGTGCTAATTGTAGGAAACCTACACTTTGAATACAATGCCTGAAGGACAGTGACAGTTTTCTGATGCTTTTTTCCTGACACAAACTGGTAATGCCCTTTGTACCTGAGAATTACACAGAATCATAGAACAGCCTGGGTTGGAAGGAACTTATATATCATTGTAAAATGATACAGGGTGTTTCTTATATTAAAGAAGACTAAGACCTAAAATACTTTGCTAACTGAGAAGGATCATTGCTCAGTATCCTGAAATCTCTGTACTAAGCCACTGCTGCCAGTGATTGCATCTGGAGTGAGGAAACAAGAATTTGTTGTTTTTTGATGTACATGACAAATTCCCAATTTTAAATTGTATAGCTTTTCCTTTTCTTACACAGTACATCAGGAAGTGGCTGCTGATATTTGGAGACTTAATGACAGCAGCGTGCCTTTTCATGCTAGGACCTGCTCCTGTACTGCACATTGAAAGGTACTGCCTCTACCTGAGCCTGTCCCATTATGTGATGTTTTCAACCATAGTCATGTATGTCCATAAGTCTGCAATTAGCAACTCTGACCGTGAAAAAGATTTGGTTTTTAACTTCCACTTTTGACCATGAAACATGGTTGTTTTTTGATGTTATAGCATGAGACTGAAGCTGTGAAATCATCTGAAAATGGAGATATTGCAGTTTCATAAAATAGATCCTTTTCTTTTGCTTTTTAGTGTTACTTTGTTCATCGTAATGTGTATGGTAGGAAGAACGTTGCTTTTTATTTTCCTTACCTCACAGTTTTGTGGCATTTCCTGTTCAGCAAAACAAAGTTCTCATTTTGTCTTATTTTCCAGATTTTTCTGTTTCATCAATGTTTTTAAACCATAGGGTTTATTTGCATGGCTGTGCAGCAGTACTGATTTTACTTCTCTCTGTATATATCCTACTGAGAAAAGTGACAGGTTTTAGCTTTGTTTTCACTAGCAAAGACAATGTTTGTTGTACCTGAATGCTGTAATGTCATATTTCTTAAGTTAATTCACAGCAAAACACTGCAACATTAACAAAACAACTACACAATCCTTTTGTCCTAGGTTAGATGCTGTGTTAAAGTAATAGACTTGTTAATGCACAGAACTCCTCCTAGGCTGCTAATTTTTAAATATCAAAAATTTTCAGAATCTTTCACTTCTGCAACAAACCAAGTCCGGTGCTTGCACACAAGCGTTGCTCAGTTAACCTCATCTGTATAACTCTTCCCTATATGCATGTCATAAAATGAACTGCATTTGATAAGAAAATATATAATTTGAGCACAAGCTTTTCATATTCTTTTACAAAGTCTTTTTTCTAAAGTATAGAACTGGATTTTTCAAGTATTAGTATTGGCTTCAAGACACATAGTTTGCTGATCAGTCAGGGAGAGCTGATACAACAGCCTTCAGTGAAATGGAGTCCTTACTGAAAAGACTCTTCAGCAGCTAACTTCTTGTAAATGCCTCTCTTTCAGTCAGCTGTGGATGTTTGTGCTAGTGTTGGTTTTGATTGGCTTTTCCCTTGGCATGAGTGCTATCCCAGTGTTTCCAGAGATCCTGCAATGTGCGTAGTAAGTAAATCAGTCCAACACATCTTTCATGTTACTGCCACTAGGAATCTGCAACTGTCTTTCAGGGGTGAATATGAAGTGTGGCTTTTTTCCCTCTTTTTGAGGCAAAGGCAGATAGTAACACTTAAATGTTTCCACTACTCTATTGTCTTAGTTTTTTCTGACTGAGCACCCCAGTCATTATCCTCCCAATATAACTTTGTGAATGCATACTTCAGTAATGACCTAGAAAGGCCTTGATTTACTCTTTTTAGTATGTTCCTTTTGGAACAAGTCTTTGCTTCTAAAAAGCCACCTGTCACAGTTTCACACTTGCCATATGAAACGTGGGGAATTGCTGTGATGGTGTGATCTTAACTTGGGAGAAAACAGATGAAAAATGGCACTGCAATCCTTCAGAGGGGCAGTAAAGAAGTACTGGGTAAACAGAAATTCTACTGTGCACTTCTGCTTGTTGACTATTTATGTGGTGTGCAAATTAAAAGGAGGGGGGAAAGTCTATAGGGAGTCTACAAACTGAGACACAGTTTGTACTGTACTGTTCCAACTGGTCTGTCTTTCTGCAGTGAGAATGGATTTGAAGAAGGTCTGAGTCTTCTGGGACTGGTGTCTGGGCTCTTCAATGCCATGTGGTCCCTTGGGTAAGCATACCCCTTTTTTGTAAGCTATGAGAGTTCAGCTGTTCCACACTACTGCTGCTGTCGTCTTATTGCAGGGGTTCCATACTGTTGTCTCCTTATCACAAAAGTTCCATACCTTCTTGGTGTTTCTCGTGGGCATCTCCTCCAAGCACTCTTTCTTCTTCCCAAAATAGCCAACTGACTCCAGTTCCCTTCTCAACCAGTCACCCCACTCTTTAATAGCACTCTTCTTCTCATTGGTTATAGCTGTGGCCTGTTCCTAATCTCTGATAATTGGCCCAGCTGCAGCTCCTTAGGGGTAAGATTACTTTCTACACTATCTTTATTTTCTTATATTCTATCCCCCTACATACTGCCACATGGAAGCCTGGCTGTTGTTGTGTTGATCTTGGTTCAAAAGTTTCTTGATTGGCAAATATCTGGTAGGCATGTTAAAGCTTTTTACCCCCAAAAGGTAAAACTTTTGTTTTGACAATGCTCTGAACTTGTCTTTCTTGAAACATGTTGCTCTGCATATCAAAAACCTGCAGTGATTAAAGTGGATGTTTGCTTGCACTTTTGTGTGGTCATTTTTCCTTTCACTAAAATATTTAATGCTCAATACAGAGAGATGTGGACTTTATTTTTTACAAAACTAAGTCCACCCAGGTGGGGTGAGTTAGATGTCTGCTCCTTACTAATTCTGTTTTCCTTTTTCCATTTTCCTGGGATAGCTTAAGGTAGAATCTTCTTTTTAAGCCACAGAAATTCTTTATGCTTGTATAGCTTAGCAGAGTGTGCCTGTAACTCTATATAGTCAGAGTCATCATCCCAGAAATAAGTGAAACATGCTACTGGCTGAGTGGCCCTTCAGAGCTGTCACTCAGTGGGAAGTGACAGAATGACCCTTTTGGTAGTCACTTACAGGATATTTTTATCTGTCCTTGTAATCCTCTGTGGCTGCAGGTATGTTTCAGTGGCACAAATTTGCACCATTTTTTTCCAAGATCTAGCTGTCTAGCAGTCCTGTTTATTTGGTATAGGGTTTAGTACAGATGCAGGTTTATGCTGCTGTCAAGCCTGGTTTTATAATGTAACTTGCTTCCAGGAAGTCCTTCTAGTTTTACACAGTTTTTTCTCTTTCTGTCGTGAGACACCATATAATGTAAGACCTTTCTAAAGAGACAGTAGCTGCATAACCTTTATAACCTGCATTTTTAGACAGGCATAAACGTGCAGGGCAGTTAAACACAGCTGAACCTTTCATGTCTGTCACATTGTGCCTCCCCACCTGCTTATATTTATCACACCTTTGTCTTGAAGTTTAGAAACTTTTTGTTTTGAGGGATGCGACTTTGAATTTCTCTTATGATAGAATTGATCAGCATAGATGTTTTCTTAGAGCATATTCCTTAATTGGGTCTCTCTACTGAAAAAGACTTTTAGCATTTAGCTTTCTGGATGTAGATCCTGTTTCCAGATGAGGAGGTAATTAGATTTACTGGGGCCTTGGCAAACAACAAATTCATACTTATTGTGCATTTTAGGAAAGCTAGGTCTGTGGAAGAAAATCTCTTTGATGTCAAAGGTAAGAGTCTTTGAAGGAAGGCCACAAAACCCAATAAAACTGGGGGGTTTTTTGGGTTAATATAACATATATTTGGGTTATGGTAAACATATGTTTGGGTTATGGTAACATATGTTACCCTTTATGTTTGGGATGCCAATACCTCATTTTGATTTGATGCAGGGCATTTGTAGGTCCAATTCTGGGAGGATTTCTAAATGAAGAACTAGGTTTTGAATGGGCTGCAGCCATCCAAGGAGGATGGCCACTGTTAAGTGTAAGTAATTACACATTTTTAATATCTGTTGCAGTTATTGTATAAGTTTGTTATAATTACTACAATTATAACTGGCTGTTTCCTCAAAGGGTCTTGCAACTGGAATATTTTATATCATTGAGGCAACAAGGAAAAGGTATGCTGAGATATTTATTCTTTATTTTGCTTGCAATAGCGCAAAACTTTGAAATCTGTGCTTGCATTTTTTCCTCACTACCAACCTAATAATGAATGATAAGATGAGCAATAAAAACATTGCTTAAATAATTTGTCTGTATGGTTTCCAAATCCCTACTGACCTAAACGCACAGCTAAACCAGGCAATGTCTATTCTATACAAGCAGCAAGACCATGGCATAAATGAGCAAACCCTCTGATGGTTCCTCCATCAGGAAGGTGTCTGTGAGCTGGAATTGTTTGTATGCTCACATGCAGAGAGCAGCGGTCAATGGCTCAATGTCCAGATACAGACTAGTGACGAGTTGTGTCCCTCAGGGGTCTGCCTTGGGACCAGTACTGTTTAGTATCCTCACCAACAACTAAAAGAAGGTAGATTCAGACTAGATATGAGGAAAAAATTTTTACAATGAGGGTAGTGAAACACTGGACCAGGTTGCCCAGAGAGGTAGTGGATGCCTCATCCTTGGAAACATTCAGGGCCAGGGTGGACCTGGCTCTGAGCAACCTGGTCTAGTTTAAGATGTTGCTACCCATGGCAGGGTATCTGGACTAGCTGACCTTTAAAGGTCCCTTTCAATCTGATCCACTGTATGATCATGGGAATGAACAGTGCATGGTTCTGTGCAGTAGTAGGGAGCCCAGTGATCCATGTAGTTCTTTGCATGTTATGTGTTTCTTTGCATATTATATTGATATCACATAGAAGTATCTAGAAAATATAAAAGCTGTGTTATCTCTTCTGTTCTTTTCCTTGTGTGAACAGTTCCAGTTCCAGCCTGCAAAATCCTCCTGGTGATAATGAAGAAAGGACTCGTCTAATGGGCAATGAAATATAGCCAGGCATACTTTCAATTCTCTGTTTGCTGTTGTGGTTTAACCTAGTATTGAGGTGACTGGCCTTAACAGTGCTTCATTATTCTGGAGCTGGGACATGATCCCTTAGTGAACAACCAGTTGTGGTTTAATTGTAGAGGCATTACTGTTTTGAAACACTAAACACTGACTGCCTTTCTTTTGGAAGTTCTAAATGATGAGTAACACTCAGCTGTCAGCCTATTTAATTGTGTTCCATGTACAGTGTACCACTGTATGTGAAAAGATGTGTTCTCACATGTCTGGTTTCCACGCTTGTGTGTGCTGTATTTGCTACCATGATTTTCTGTACTTTTTTAAAGGAAATTCTTTATCTTGTAAAAACAGAATTTCAAATTATAAAGGACCAAGCACAATATTGTTTTCAATAAAGCAACTTTTTCCCTATGTTTTGTACATTTTCTTAGACAACAAGAGTGTAAGATACTTCTTGTCCACCAGCACTTGTGTTATCTTGCAAGTGCCTGAAAATGAGATGCAAAAATAATGAAAATTTGCCATATCTACACAACAAAAACTGGTCTTCAGTCCTGGGGGAGACGTGGCATCTGGTGTATACATTTATATACATACACAAAAGATAAATGCATGTTTGTATTATATATGAAGACTCAGCTTGGTGATTGTGAGATTTATTTTGCTAATAAATGCTAGCTAGAATATTTGTACTTATTGCTTCTGCAACAGCAAATCTCTAAGGACTCTAGGGCTACTGTGGAGAAGAAAACTCAACATTTCCTCACCTCTTCCAGATACTAAAGATATTCAAGGGGAACTGAGACAAGGACACTCCTGACAAACTCACACTAGACTTCTTGGCCTTTATTGTGGCAAAAGTATTTTAATTTGTCATGGAGCCCATAACTGGCTTCTAGAAAGGCTTCTCTGTCATGACTTTTTTACCATAAGTAAGAAAAGTGGTCTGTCCTAGCAACTTCCAGTCGTTTTCTTCTGTGAATAGTTCCTGGATTTTACATAAGAAATAATTCTTTCTCTTCCAGAGCTGTTTTGGCCAAGAAAGAACAACTGCTGTGGTAGCCAAATGAGCTGTGAAACTTCAGGGTACCAAAGGGCAGGCTTCCCCATGGAACATCTTATTAATAGCTTCCTTTCCATTTTGTATCAGATATTAGATTATACTGAAACCAGGAATGTACACCTCAATTTACTGGGAAATGCTGACCATGCCAGTGCTGATGATAAGCCAGGTGAGAAGGAGCTGAGAGGACTGGAGGTGGATGCAAGATATTTTCTAATATTTGACTTTCTTCAATTTTTTTTTTCTTTTCCATGAGCAGTGCAACCTTTCTGTGACAGAGAAACAATTTAATTAATCCAAGGATCCTGGATTTGTGACTTTCAATACATCCTTTGCGCAAGTGAAAATACCAAAGTAGCCAGAGTTACTCTACCATGACCCAGCTGTGGTCTTGGCGAGCAGATTTCAGATTGACACCATTCTGTCCCTAACTGCTTGGGTGAACCCCTTCCACTGTTGTCAGCTGTCCAGTTTCACTCAGCGTGGGCCTTGGCAATGGTGGTCAATTTCCTTTCAGCAAATACACACGACTCCACTTTAGATATGACAGGTGATGGGACAGTGCTCTAACTGATCCTCCTTCTCACGGGCAACATTTGTATCTGTAGTGCAGCTGACCTGAGCAGAAATTCCCATCAGCTTTAAGCATTGCATACTCATGTCAACAGCCCTAGGGCATGACAACTTACAAAGTTCTTCATAAAAAGGAAACAAAAATGTGCTATGTAACAATTTGGAAATTCATAAGTTGACTACAACACCTCTAGTCTTTATTAAATAATCAGTCCTGGGAGTTTATGAGTGTTATTTTCATCTTCTGACTCCGGTGTTTTATTGGTATTTTGGCCATGTAAAGACCCAAACTTCATTTTTTCCACTAGATGGAGCCCTAACTCTGAGAAATGTTCTTCAGAGTACTGCAAATAGTAGTTGTGGGCTGGAGACTTTGAGTGTAAGATTTTCTTTGTAGGCTTTCACAGTATATTTTTGCTGAGCAGATGCCAGAAGTAAAGCACCAATTTTGTGTGCATGTGTTTGCAGAACTGAGAGTTCGAGGTAATGGGACACTCTTGTGATTTGTCAGACATCAGTGGTCAAAAAGCCACTACAAAAGCAACTTAGTTGTTACCAGAGTCCTCTGTACTCTGCCTTCAGTTCAAGGCAGCTTTATTTCTGCCTAATTTTCCTGGTTGTATTCAAATGGTTAATCCACCTTGCCAATTCTCTTCTGCCCTGTTCCCCCAAATCCTCTAGAACCAGATCTCCCTCAAGACGGAGATGTTTTTCTCAGCCTTCCTGACAGCTCCAATTGAGATTGGAGCTCTTTTGACTAGATCAACATGACTGAATATATGATTTTGTCTTTGCCATACAGTAGTAGTGCTTTGATGATGCTCCTGCTTATTTTGCTTTTTCATAACCAGGTGCTGGCTGATGGACGTCTGATAAATCGGAATACTACATCAAAGCCAGTTTTGAGTGTAACACTCTTTGGGAGATGGTATGAAAAGGACCCTCCATCCATGGATCAAGCTTCAGCATGATTTCACTGCAGATCATTCAAGCTTTCATGTGCTTGTTTCTGTGACTCTAATTAGTCACAAATAATGGTAATTAATAGTAATATTCATAATTAAAATGGCATTCTATTTTTCTAGTTGCCTTATCTAATGGCATAGTTATTGCACTTTGATTTATTGACTTGATTTTGCAGCAAAAATCAATACTCTGCTGGAATGTTGTGTATGAATTTTTATATGGTAGATTTGGTTGGCATAGGAATGGCCTGTGAACAATAGAAACACTGGGAACAACAGAAAATAAATTCCTCTGACTTTACTGGTGTAGGATTAAGTGGGTTGTACCCCAATAAAAAACAGTTTTTAATTGTTTGAAATTTTTGTTGGAGTATTCAAAGCCATTTCCACAGCACTGTTTCCACCCCATTTCTGAACAGACACTTTTGTAAACAAGAGACTAGCAGAAACTGAAAATTTTAGCTTCCTTGGAAAAGGAAAAATAGTCTCAAAAAAATGTTCTTTCAAACAAAACTAGTTATTCAGCTCAGCACACTGCAGTGTGTTATCTTACCATGGCCTAACTCACAGTTGGAAGACTCTAATCTCTCTGGCCACATTTTTAGGATGTGGGATACCTCCCTAGCACAGAATTGTTGACAACTGTTTGTGTCACAAAGGCTCAAAAGAAGCAATTTCTCAGAGGCATGTCTGTGTTCCCCTGGAATGGTTGCTCCTACTGGTGCAAGGGAGAGCCAGGACTGTGCCAGCAGGTGTTGGGTAAGGGGAGGGAACAGCTGGGACAGGCTGGCAGGTGTGAGGATGTGGGCCCTGCAGAATGTGCTTTAGGCAAGTGGACTGGATTACTTTGTGTCTGCCAGCTAAGATTTCTGTGTGTGCCCAATTCTATTGCGTGTTCTGCAAGTTTACTTTGAAGCACAGACATTGTTTACACATAATCTGACCAACATAATAAAAAAAATACAGACTTGTAAGAGGCTAAATACATTGGTGTTTTTTTGACAAGGGAATGTCTTAAAAATAAGATTGTATTCTGTGCAAGTATCAAACCGAATCCCTCTGCAATCCATGTAGTGGAAGTAATGGGAAACACTCTGCTGTTCGGGAAGGAAAAGTACTGTATCTTTAAATTTGTCCCCGCGCCCTGGGAAAAGCTGTCCTGTTAGGGCACGGGGAACATGACTCGGTGCTGTGGGCAGAAGTGAGCGCCTTCTGACTTCCCGACTCCTGCTCACGTGTGCTCAGCGCTCGGCAGGGATTGCGTGGCTGCCGAGCGCCCTTTCACAGCCTCCCCCAGGCAGCGTTAACCCTTGGAATGCGCGCTTGTCTTCCTCACGCTCTCCTCTCGCTAAGCACAAGAAAAGAAGCCGGAGCACCGTCTGTCGACAGAGTCCCTCTACAGCTAAGCTGATTTAGCACCACATTGCGTCCTGCTTCACAAACTAAATCCTCAGGTAGCCCCCACCATCCGGCGGTGGCAGCGATGGGGACGGGTGCCATACAGGGGTGGGAAGGGTGCACTGGGAGGAGAGAGGTGTGGAAAATAGGCGGATCCTGTAGATAAGTTCCCCCTTACGTTGTCCACAGGCACGGAGAGCCCGGGTCGCTGCAGTTTTCTTCAGTTTATTCGGTGCATTTGTTTGTTTATCTGGTGTCAGTTCCTTGCTCCTGGGCGAGCTCCCAGCTCCTCAGGACATAGGGAGCGGTGCCCGCTGGTACCGAGGCAAACAGGGACAACTCCACTGCACCTCGTGCCGGCAGTGGGACTGGAGTTCTGCGGGGCATTCCCCTGGCCCTGCACTTGTAAATATTTCTGCTCAGCCCTGGCAGGGCAGTCACCTTTCTGGCTGATGTCCTCGCTATTGCTAAGCAAGGGAGCATTTGATACTTCCTCCTTCACACTGATGTCTGATTGTGCTTCATGTGACTCAGCCTGTATTTCGTTTGGTAAAAAGGTGAGGCAGAGAGGAAAGGGAGGCTTCCAAGCTGCATTAGTTCAAGTATCAGCGAGATCTCTCTTGCAGCCTTTAAAAGGCTTGTATTATAGGTTCCTGAATGAGCATGCTGGATCTAGGAATGTTTGTAGCGAAGTACTTAGGGATGAAAATCACCAGATGAAAGTTCCTAGTGATTGAAACCCTCAGTGAGCACTACTCTGTGAGAGGACTCTGTGGTATCTGCATTCATCAGCCTGTCTGTATTTTCTGAACCAGCTCTACAGTGACAGCCTGCTGTAGCTGAAAGCAGACAGCCTGCTCTGATACCCTCTGCTCAGATAAGCCTTTTTCAAATGAGAATAGTGCAAATACTAGAAAGTCAAAAACTGGAAAATGTCATAGGAACAAATGGATTTGAAGTGAGTTGAAGATTAAAAGTGAGTGCCTCTCAATACACAGCATGTTCATGGGGGCAGAAAGGTGTGCAGAGAGGCAGGCATGCTACTGCACTTGGTTAACTAGCCTGCTCTTCAGGCTGGCGAGAGACAGGCAATGAGTTATTTACATGCCTTATTTCAGATGAAAAATTCTGTCCAGATTCATATTTTCTGTTGGAATTCTTTTGGAAAGTGGTGCCCAGCTAAACAGAAGTGACTGGGAGAGACACTGGGATAAACTCAAAGGACAGTTCTATTGCTGGCCTGTTGGGTGCATGACATCTAAGTACAGCGAAATGCTAATGCAATTTCTGTGGTCTAGAGAAACTCAGAAGCAAGCTGCACATACTGAGACATAGCATAGGAATTGAGGAATACCAAGATACTAGAATAAAGAAGTTTTTATTACCCTGAGTTTTGCCTCTCAAAATTCACAGAAGGCCAGCTCCACTGGTTGCAGTATCCACCTGGGTATCAGCTGAGCCCACACAGAAAATGTCTTGCTGTAATCAGTGATAGAGAAGAGTATAACAACAAAAATGGGTCTGTGCTTTCTAGATATGATTTTAATGACTTATTTTTTTACTGGCCCCATTAGTCTTGGCATTGCCCAGCATTATAAGTTTGTTCAGTTGTGTCATCCTTACTTTGTACTGCAATACTTTCTTATATCTCACACTTGGTTCCAAGGTAATGCTTTAACAGACCTGCAGTTCGTTCCTCCCTCTTTCAAAGTAAACTTTGTCCCCCTTTACTTTTCTGTGCATGTTGCTTTTGCACTGTTTGTCCAGAGCACTCCAGGAGTGGGAGGCTGCAGCCATGCTCCCTTCCCAGGCTCTCCTGCCCGCTGTGCTGTTTGCACTCGCAGCCCTTCGGGCCCTCGCCTCCGACACCTTCCTGGCAGCCGTCTACGAGCACGCCGTCATCCTGCCACATGCCACCCAGGAGCCCGTCCCTGCCAGCGATGCTTTGGCCCTGATGAACAGAAACATGGATGTCTTGGAAGGGGCCATCAAGGAAGCTGCCCAGCAGGTACGAGGGCTGCCGTGAGGGCTGTCCATCAGTGTTTCCTGCTCCTGCTGACCCTCCTGGCTGTCTGTTGACGGGTGCCCTTTAAACGGAGCCTGTTGTGACAGGGTGCGCACATCATTGTGACTCCTGAAGACGGCATCTATGGCTGGCGATTCACAAGAGAATCCATCTACCCCTACCTGGAGGATATCCCTGATCCAGCGGTGAATTGGATTCCCTGCACTGACCCCTCAAGGTGATTCCTTCTGCAGTGGTTTAGGTGATTTCAACCTTTTATCTATCTCATGGAGTCTTGAGCAGCAGACACTAAATTACTAAGAACTGCTAATGACTCTGACATAAGTTTTAATTGAAATTGAGTATGGAGGTAGTTAAATGGTTAAATATATACCATGTCCATGACTATTCAATGTGGGAAACATTAAGATTTTTTTTTAAATTAGAAACTTTAAGGAGAAATTCAAACAATATACAGAATTTGGGTTACTAAAAGTTGAGGAAATCTCTTTTTTTGATGCCAGAATATATCCTGATTCTTCTTCTTCTTTCAATTTTTCCACACTATTTTGAATAGAACTGACTGTAAATTATTAACAGTAGTATTTTTTTGATTTTTTGGTTTGTTTGTTTTTTACAAATGACATGTTGAAACAAAAGCACACAAATCATTTTTGTGGGCTGCCAGGAAGTAGTCTCTGAGCAGATAATAAGAGATGATGAAGTCAGTAATTAAAGTCCAAACTTCTAAATTATAAAATCCCAGGAATTTTTAACCTTGATTTTCCACAGTTAAGGTAAGATAAAGTCTGAATTGCTAGAGTCTCTGTGTTGTAGAAAATGATCTGTCATTCAAGCAGCATGTTTCAGCAGTGACAAACTAAGCTATAGCTGAGAACTGGACTTTAGACTCCTACAGCATGCAATACGTGTTCAGCTATGGAATTACAGCCATGGTCTGCCCTTTTCATCATGGATTTCTGCACTTCCTTGATGAGAGCAGGTTATTGTATCAGTGGGGATATAGTAACTCAGTGCAGGGATGTGCAACTTTTTGTTGAGATACAAGTAGGTAAAGTATACAGTCTTTCATTGAAGGTGGAGTGTGGGGTGGCAGTGTGTCTAAGCAGGTCTTTATTCTAGTGCATCACACAGGTTTAGCAGAGGTGATCTGAATGCCTCCTCACTGGTCCAAATCAGAGGTTTCACTAGCAGCTTTTGGGAATATAACACTTGTCATCAGTGTCTGGCTTGCCTTATCCCTGGTGCTGTGTGTGTATCTTGCATGGAAGTCCTCCTTGTGTGGCCCATGCACACCTTGCAAAACCATAGGCATTGCCACACTGCAAAGGGGAATGAATGGCTGCTCTCTTTATGGCCTGGTGTGGATGCTTCAGAGGTGCTGCCAGTTTCTGGCACATGGACACTGTCATGTCTCAAAATTAACAGCCCACTGTTCTTCATGCCATGGTTACAGGTTTGTGTGTGCCTGTCTATGGGAGGAAATGAATGCTGAATTGCCTTCACCATATCATCTGCATTATCCCAAAGCTCAACCCTGCTTAGCCTGCTAAGGGCCCAGAGCTGCAGCCCTCAGGTGTCAGCATGCCTGATGCTAAAATATTTGCTTGTGTGACACCAAGCTAGTGTCTTCCTCTGCCCAGAGATTGCTCTCCTGCCCTTTCCCGGCCCAAGGTTATCTGTTTACTGCAGAGCATGTTCCAGGTGCTGAAGGAGACTGGCAGGCATGTCCCTGCAGAGGCCAAAGGGAGGTCTCCAGGGCCTACCCCAAGGTGCAGGAAGCAATCTGAGGAAGCACTGCAGCATCTCTGTGTATCTGCCTACCCTGCCATGGCTGCAGGGTTGGAGATGCTGCTGGTGTGCCCTCAGGTACTGTGGAAATGGACACCACTGACAGCACAGGTTTTGTTAATTTTGGTTTTTTCCTTCCTGAAAATACATTAGATTTGGTCCAGCACCAGTGCAGGAACGACTCAGCTGCATGGCCAGAAATAACTCCATCTATGTGGTTGCAAATATTGGGGACAAGAAGCCGTGTGACTCCAGTGATCCCAGCTGCCCCAGGGACGGTCGGTACCACTACAACACGGATGTCGTCTTTGACGCACAGGGCAAACTGGTGGCTCGCTACCACAAGGTAAAGTGGTCTTGGAGAGACAGAAATTAATTTTCCCCTACTTCCAAAATATCTAGGTTTGGGAAGAGAATTAGATGCCAGTCATTGTCCACTGACAGAATTTTGTTTTTCTTTATAATTTAAAAGAATATCTCTCTTGCTATGAAGTGTCGATGCCAGATTTGCATTTGCTGTCATGTTTCTCAAAACAGACTGGAATGAAAAATGATTGTTCTGGTGCAATTTAATGGCATATGGCTTTGGTTGACTTCCTCAGTTCGTTAGCTCGCTACTACTGCAAATTCTGCTGCTTGAGCAGCTTCAGTTTTCAGTGCCAGCTTTTCACCAGACTACCACTTCATGTTCCAGGATTTCAGTGTTCACGTCCATTTCATCGTAAATGAGCAGTCTGACTTCAGAGAGGCAGACCTTTATTTCTGATGCTGTTTTGGCACAGTTTTTGCACAATGGGAATTGTTTTGACATTGTGAGGATGTCAAAGCAAGTGAAAATGCCAGATGGGTGTAAAAAGAGATAAGGATATTGGGTCATTTGCACCAAATGGAAATTCCTCTTTCAGTATTATGTGCCTACCTGCCAGTTCCATCAAAGCTGTTTATGAATTATGTGCTAGATATTCTGCCAGTGTGGGTAGAGTGAAGTCAGTTTATTTAAGGCACTTTGGGCCCAATATTTCATCTGGCTGTTTAGAGAAAAGATGCCAAGATATCTATTTGTGAGCAAACTGGGTGAATGAAACACTGATAAAGCAAGTCTGTCCCTCAGCCTGCTATGGCCCAGGTGCTGAATTACAAGTTAAATAAACTTGAACTTCTTTTCTGGCTTGGTATCCATATTTACTTTCAGACCACCTGGACATTTATAAAAGACTCTTAATAAATATGTATGTGAAAGAAGAAGGTAAATGTTGGAAAGCTGAGGATGTCAAAAACTTCAGTTTTTCTGTTGGCTGAGATCATCTGCCTTTCTTCCATCAGCACAGCCTTTGTTTTTTACTCTGCAGCGTCCCAAATACTGTCCTGTGCTTCATGCTGGTGCTCTGTACTTCAGTGCTTCTGGGCATCTCCACACCAAAGTCACCAATTTTGTCTCTTGGCACCAGATCCCCCATACTTCTTTTACATTACTGTTTCTCTTCTGGTTGCATTTGGGTTGCCAGAAATATAAACTAGGTGGGGAGAGTGGAGAGATTATTGTTTTGCAGATGACACCAACAGACCTGAAGGCAGCTGGCCGCTTTCCTAGCTAGATGCCAGGGCAGTATGCAATATGTGTTCCATATTTTGGGTATGGTGATCATATAATTTTAGCCTGATTTCCTGCCTGTGAGGGTTTCCAACACAGGTCAAAACTTTTCTCTAGTCATTCTGAGCAGCTTTAGGGAATGAATCCAAGACACATGGTTAGTGTGCCTCTAACTGGTTTATCTATTTTCCTTCCCCTACAGTATAATCTCTTTCTAGGAGAAAATCAGTTTGATTATCCAAAAGAGCCAGAAGCTGTCACCTTTGAGACTCCTTTTGGGAAGTTTGGCATTTTCACTTGCTTTGACATCCTTTTCTATGAGCCTGCTGTGGTCCTGGTGAACAAGATGCAGGTGGACACCGTGCTCTTCCCAACAGCTTGGATGAATGTCCTGCCCTTTCTGACTGCAATTGAGTTTCACTCTGCCTGGGCTATGGGCATGGGTGTCAATGTCTTAGCTGCCAATACTCACAACACTAGCATGGAAATGACAGGTAACTTCATTTTCACTCTGTGGAAGAATCTTTATAACCACAGCTCTCTTATTCCCCTTTCTATGAAGTGATTTTGCCGAGGAATATAATTTATTTCTCTGGAAGGTGAAACGTCTAGTCACCAAATTTTAAGGCTGATAAATCCTGTTCCTATTGGTTTCATAAAGACACAACAAAACTTATAGTGTTTTATTTTCCCTAGCTTCTTAGGATTATCTTTCCTTTTAATGGCTCTAAATAAGTAGTAGGTCACTGCCCTTATGCCTGAACAGAAATTTTGATGGTTTTTAAGGCTCTTTTCCTCTCCATTTATAAGTCTATGGTTGAATGCCAAACTGTAAATATATTCATAAACCACATATGTGGCAACATTTATTCTGCCAAATGAGATACTTATTTTTATAGTAAGTTGTATTTAACACTGCTACAGAAAACCATTAAAAACACATGTTCAGGCCGGTTGTAGTAACACTGCTAAGATGTCCACATCTTCATTTTAGAATGTAGCATTGATTTTTTTTACAGCTCAGGTTATGGAATAGTATATTTCAATTAGACCACTATCTTCACAGACCTGAGCAACCACAGTATGGTTTTGGGACTGTTCATTTGAAATGCCTGACAGGCTTCTGCAGTGATGGGTATGACAGACCTTTGATTTCCCTCTGTTGCTTGGTGCTGGTCAGATGTGAATCACTCATGAGGGGAGGAGTTCTCAGCCAGTGTAAAGGGGGCTGGACAGTTGCTGTCTCCTTCTGTTCATGGACAGGCCTGTGATACATGCCTGCGTTGTGTTTTGGATTGTCTCAATCAGTAGCTAGTCCTTTCACATCAATCAGCCAAGAAAAAAGGAATTATCAACTCTATTGCACACAGGGGAAAAGAGAACCGAGGAAGCCATAAATATAATCATAACATAAAAACCCAAACATCCTCTGTCTACACTGAGCAGACCTTCTCTAAGGGAATAAATGATATTCTTTGACAAAGCATGAGCTCTGTGTACCGAGTTGCTAACTGTCATCTTTGATGAGACTAGAATTACTGTAATCTGTGTAGAATTGTGGATAAGCAATCAGTAGAGACAACTGGAAGGACAACATGATTTTTTAAATTCTTCTTGGACTGACTGTTGTGCTCTCCTCAGGGAGTGGAATTTATGCACCAACTGGAGCCAGAGCATACTCCTACAACATGAAAACTGAAGATGGTCACCTCCTCATTGCTGAATTAGATGCACACCCTCGTCTTTCTCCTGCCTCTCCACCTGCTGTCAGCTGGAACTCCTATGCTTTGAGTGTTGAAAGATTCTCACAGAATGGCCATGAATTCACAGGAATCATCTTTGAAGATCCCTTTACTTTCACAGAGCTCACTAAGCCTGGGGGGAATGTCACTGTCTGCCAAAAAGACCTCTGCTGTCACTTGAGCTACAAGATGGCAGAGAAAAGAGATGATGAAGTTTATGTGCTGGGTGCTTTTGATGGTCTTCATGTTTTTGAAGGACAGTACTATCTGCAGGTAATTCTCTGGAAGGGGCTATTCCTTTAGGAAGGTTATTTACAGGGAGAAGCCTTCAGCTCTGTGGTGGAAAAAGAGAAGACAATGCCTGTCTTCTGTGCTGGATCCTACGGCACCTTTTGTTAGTAATGGAAAGAAGTTGCTAAAACTTCCAAGCCTATTTGCCTTCAAATCCAACAAATGCAGTAGAGAGATCTCTAAACCTCCTCTAAATGTCCGGAGTGCACTCAATATTTTGGGGGTGTGCAATATCGGCTAAATTTAGGTTTTCTTCTGTGAATATCTGCAGTAAGTGTTCTGAATCTCCTCTGTATCACAGAATAGTTAGGATTGAAAGGGACATCTGAAGATCACATAGTCCAATTCCTCTACCAAGGCAAAGTCACCTAGAGCAGATTACACAGAAACACATCTGGGTGGCTTTTGAGTGCCTCCAGAAAGGGAGCATCCAAGACCTTCCTTGTTATCGTACTGCAGAAGTTCCATACCTTCTGGGTGATTTCTCATGGGCACCTCCTCACAGCATTAACTCCTTCTTCACAGCACAACCAACAAACTCCAACTCTCTCCTCACCCAGCTAACCCATCCTTTTGTAGCACTTGTCTTCTTATTGGACACAGCCATGGCCTGTTAAGGGCAGGCCTGTTCCTAATCTTTGGTGATTCTTACATTCTATCTCTACCCACTCCCTGGCCTGCCTCTCCTGATGCTCTGACACCCTAAATGTAAAAAAATTCTTCTTCCTTATGTTGAGGTGGATGGTTTTTATGGCCATTGCTCCTCATCCTGTTGCTGGGCACCACTGAAAAGAGCCTGGCACCATCTTCTTGGCACACACCTTTGAGATATTTGTATGTATTTATGAGACACCTCTCAGTCTTCTCTAGAATTAACAGGCCTGGCTCTCACAGTCTCTCCTCCTAAGAGAGAAGCTCCTCATTCCTAATCATCTTTGTGGCCTCAGCTGGACACTTTCCAGTAGCTCCTTTTCTTTCTTGTGCTGGAAAGAAAGAGAAGCCTGGGCACAGTACTCCAGATGTGGTCTCACTGTATTTTCATCAAAGAGATGCTGTTAAAAATCAGTTGATCATAGCTATCTTTATGAGATGCTCTGATAAGTTAGGGTCACAGAGATGTTAATTTTTTTTGTCATTATCCAAATCATAGCAATGAAGCTTACTTAAATGGCTTATGACTTTTAGTGGAAATATCCTCTCTTCCTCTCTTTTAATCAAATATTTGGAAAGACAGTGAGCTACATCCTGGTTGAATTTGCTTAAAGCCATATTTGAAAACATCCTTTGCCTTCATGATTAAGTTATTGTGCCAGCAGATTATACTTTTATTTAGTTACTTCTGTCTGTCAGCATCAACATTTTGTACCAGCTGATACAGACTCTGGGATATGAGGGGAGGCATTATCCAGCAAACAGCTCATCTAATACTAGGAAGGTAACTTGAATAAATTCAGTTCTTGGTGAGCCAGATAGTCTCTGCCAGAATTGAAAGTTCTAGAGAAGACAGGAATTTCTACTCTTCCTTTTACCCTCATTTTTTTTTCATTTCCTCAGAACTTATACCTTATTTCTCTGCTTATTTGCATTTCAACACAAAACCATATTTACTGATGAATAATACTTCTGAATTTTTGCAAATATGCTTCTATGCCCCAATACCAGACCTGTAGAAAAACTCCATCATCTATCAGCAAAACCAGACAACATCCTTCAAATCATTCCTGAATCAGAGGAGTGCTAGTCCTATTTCATATTTCCTCATGAAGACCATAAACATTTAGCAGCTGGATAATTAACTCTCATGACAAAAGGGAAACAACATTGTGATTCCTACTTTACTCTATGTGCTGCAACTACTAACACAAAACTGTAACCAAAGATGCTAACTTCATCTCCTTGGCCTATATTAACTAGGATTTGGACAGGAAACATCAAATTCAGACTTCCATGGACTATCAGGCCATCTAATGAAGTATCATTAGCAACATACACAATTAGCAGTAAGAGGACCTGGATGTGCACTTTTACAATGTACCCATGTGGAAGACTTTGTTTTGTTTGCCTAAAATTTCCATTCACAAACTCATCTTACTAAGACCTGTGGGAAAGAAACCTTCAAATAAGACAATTGGTGATTTAAAGAATTGTGGAAGAAACAGGATCAGGCTTCAGAGATGAAATAAGGTGCTTTGGCTGCACTTATGTCAAAACCAATTTATTTATAAAATTATAAGACTAAGACAGCTTATTTATAACATTATGAGACTAAGTTCTGGAATACACCCAGTCAGATCAAGTGGTAAAAAAATAACCTACAACTGAAAAGGAGTCACCCAAGAGTTATGAAGAAGATCCTATGACTATCACCTGCTCTGACTCACATTAGCTTTAATGACACAAGGCACCAGTGTTGCCATCTTGCTAAATACCTTGTTGTCTCCTCCTCCCCACAGATCTGCACTCTGCTCAAGTGCCCCAGCACAAACCTGAGCACATGTGGGCAGCCCGTGGAGACGGCTCAGACCAAGTTTGACATGTTCTCCCTCAGTGGCACGTTTGGCACCAGCTACATCTTCCCAGAAGTGCTGTACAGCGGGGTGCAGCTGGCCCCTGGGGAGTTCGAGGTAATGGCACACCCTTGTATTTTGTCAGACATCAGTGGTCAAAAAGCCACTACAAGAGCAACTTAGCTGTTACCAGAGTCCTCTGTACTCTGCCTCCAGTTCAAGGCAGCTTTATTTCTGTCTGATTTTCCTGGTTGTATTCAAACGGTTAATCCACCTTTCCAATTCTCTTCTGCCCTGTTCCCCCAAATCCTCCAGAACCAGATCTCCTTCAGGACAGAAATGTAGTTTTTCTCAGCCTTCCTGACAGCTCCAATTGAGATTGGAGCTCTTTTGACTAGATCAACATTACTGAATATATGATTTTGTCTTTGCCATACAGTAGTAGTGCTTTGATGATGCTCCTGCTTATTTTGCTTTTTCATAACCAGGTGCTGGCTGATGGACGTCTGATAAATCGGAATACTACATCAAAGCCAGTTTTGAGTGTAACACTCTTTGGGAGATGGTATGAAAAGGACCCTCCATCCATGGATCAAGCTTCAGCATGATTTCACTGCAGATCATTCAAGCTTTCATGTGCTTGTTTCTGTGACTCTAATTAGTCACAAATAATGGTAATTAATAGTAATATTCATAATTAAAATGGCATTCTATTTTTCTAGTTGCCTTATCTAATGGCATAGTTATTGCACTTTGATTTATTGACTTGATTTTGCAGCAAAAATCAATACTCTGCTGGAATGTTGTGTATGAATTTTTATATGGTAGATTTGGTTGGCATAGGAATGGCCTGTGAACAATAGAAACACTTGGAAAAACAGAAAATAAATTCCTCTGACTTTACTGGTGTAGGATTAAGTGGGTTGTACCCCAATAAAAAACAGTTTTTAATTGTTTGAAATTTTTGTTGGAGTATTCAAAGCCATTTCCACAGCACTGTTCCCACCCCATTTCTGAACAGACACTTTTGTAAACAAGAGATTACCAGAAACTTTGAAATTTTCGCTTCCTTGGAAGAGGAAAAATAGTCTCAAAAAAATGTTCCTTTAAACAAAACTAGTTATTCGGCTCAGCACACTGCAGTGTGTTATCATACCATGGCCTAACTCACAGTTGGAGGACTCTAATCTTTCTGGCCACATTTTTAGGATGTGGAAAACCTCCTTAGCACAGAATTGTTGACAACTGTTTGTGTCACAAAGGCTCAAAAGAAGCAATTTCTCAGAGGCATGTCTGTGTTCCCATGGAATGGTTGCTCCTACTGGTGCAAGGGAGAGCCAGGACTGTGCCAGCAGGTGTTGGGTAAGGGGAGGGAACAGCTGGAACAGCTGGGACAGGCTGGCAGGTGTGAGGATGTGGGCCCTGCAGAATGTGCTTTAGGCAAGTGGACTGGATTACTTTGTGTCTGCCAGCTAAGATTTCTGTGTGTGCCCAATTCTATTGCGTGTTCTGCAAGTTTACTTTGAAGCACAGACATTGTTTACACATAATCTGACCAACATAATAAAAAAAATACAGACTTGTAAGAGGCTAAATACATTGGTGTTTTTTTGACAAGGGAATGTCTTAAAAATAAGATTGTATTCTGTGCAAGTATCAAACCGAATCCCTCTGCAATCCATGTAGTGGAAGTAATGGGAAACACTCTGCTGTTCGGGAAGGAAAAGTACTGTATCTTTAAATTTGTCCCCGCGCCCTGGGAAAAGCTGTCCTGTTAGGGCACGGGGAACATGACTCGGTGCTGTGGGCAGAAGTGAGCGCCTTCTGACTTCCCGACTCCTGCTCACGTGTGCTCAGCGCTCGGCAGGGATTGCGTGGCTGCCGAGCGCCCTTTCACAGCCTCCCCCAGGCAGCGTTAACCCTTGGAATGCGCGCTTGTCTTCCTCACGCTCTCCTCTCGCTAAGCACAAGAAAAGAAGCCGGAGCACCGTCTGTCGACAGAGTCCCTCTACAGCTAAGCTGATTTAGCACCACATTGCGTCCTGCTTCACAAACTAAATCCTCAGGTAGCCCTCTTATATGTAGTAGAGATAATTCATGCTGTAGAAATAGATATATGCCTGTAAACATAAAATATTAGGAGGATCCAAAACCTATGCTTGTAACTACTCTGGCCGGGGACTGCATTCTATTCAAATTATAACGACTTCCTGGACAACGATAAAGACATTATCAAACCTGTTGCCGTATGAATAGGGGAGGCTTGGGTCCTGAGCTAAGCCTACAGTCGTCCTGAAGGACAGAGTTATGCACATCATAGCCACTTCCCGGACAGCGCTGGGACAATACCTGTCGGTTACCGTATGAATGGGACTGGCTTGGGCCATCAGAGGTTTCCTGTGGCACCACGAACTTAGAAGATATCATCTGGACCTTCCTGGAATGGAATGTCCTGAGGAAAGCTCACAAGACCAGCCATCTGGATATGATTAAATCTACGGTACTCAGGTGTTGGCATCACCTACTCCATATGAATACACCTTCTGCTGGGGCACTCAGACATTCGTCTGGGTTTGGACTTCGCCTTTGTTTGTTTCTACACATGTATGGATCCAACTTTACATGCAAAGGGACACAAAGAAATATGTGGTCATCTCTGCCTCAGGCAGAATAAACTGTATATAAACTGGCTGCTGAAAACACTCTGGCGGAAAAGGTGTCTCTGTCAGCCGGAACCCTAGGTCACCCAACTTCTGTACCCAGGGCAGACACGGTCTTGGCTGTGGTTGGGCTTTTTTTGTTTCAAAATTTCTATTTTTTGTTATCAATCTAATAAATCTTTGTTAAATTTTTCATAAATTTGACTACAGATTTGATCTTTTATAACAACCCCCACCATCCGGCGGTGGCAGCGATGGGGACGGGTGCCATACAGGGGTGGGAAGGGTGCACTGGGAGGAGAGAGGTGTGGAAAATAGGCGGATCCTGTAGATAAGTTCCCCCTTACGTTGTCCACAGGCACGGAGAGCCCGGGTCGCTGCAGTTTTCTTCAGTTTATTCGGTGCATTTGTTTGTTTATCTGGTGTCAGTTCCTTGCTCCTGGGCGAGCTCCCAGCTCCTCAGGACATAGGGAGCGGTGCCCGCTGGTACCGAGGCAAACAGGGACAACTCCACTGCACCTCGTGCCGGCAGTGGGACTGGAGTTCTGCGGGGCATTCCCCTGGCCCTGCACTTGTAAATATTTCTGCTCAGCCCTGGCAGGGCAGTCACCTTTCTGGCTGATGTCCTCGCTATTGCTAAGCAAGGGAGCATTTGCTACTTCCTCCTTCACACTGATGTCTGATTGTGCTTCATGTGACTCAGCCTGTATTTCGTTTGGTAAAAAGGTGAGGCAGAGAGGAAAGGGAGGCTTCCAAGCTGCATTAGTTCAAGTATCAGCGAGATCTCTCTTGCAGCCTTTAAAAGGCTTGTATTATAGGTTCCTGAATGAGCATGCTGGATCTAGGAATGTTTGTAGCGAAGTACTTAGGGATGAAAATCACCAGATGAAAGTTCCTAGTGATTGAAACCCTCAGTGAGCACTACTCTGTGAGAGGACTCTGTGGTATCTGCATTCATCAGCCTGTCTGTATTTTCTGAACCAGCTCTACAGTGACAGCCTGCTGTAGCTGAAAGCAGACAGCCTGCTCTGATACCCTCTGCTCAGATAAGCCTTTTTCAAATGAGAATAGTGCAAATACTAGAAAGTCAAAAACTGGAAAATGTCATAGGAACAAATGGATTTGAAGTGAGTTGAAGATTAAAAGTGAGTGCCTCTCAATACACAGCATGTTCATGGGGGCAGAAAGGTGTGCAGAGAGGCAGGCATGCTACTGGACCTGGTGGACTAGCCTGCTCTTTTGCTTCAGGCTGGCGAGAGACAGGCAATGAGTTACTTACATGCCTTATTTCAGATGAAAAATTCTGTCCAGATTCGTATTTTCTGTTGGAATGCTTTTGGAAAGAGATGCCCAGCTAAACAGAAGTGACTGGGAGAGACACTGGGATAAACAAGGGATGCATGACACTGAGATACTAATGCAATTTCTGTGGTCTAGAGAAACTCAGAAGCAAGCTGCACGTACTGAGACATAGTACAGAAATTGAGAAATATGAAGATACTAGAATGAAGAAGTTTTTATGACAGCCTGGAGCTGTGTCCTGCTAAGTCCTCTGCAGGACAGCAATGGAATAAACTTTCTCAAAGCAGCCGCAGTGAACCTGCTCATAGTGATTAGTCAGACCTATTAAACACATTTTAATGAAATAATTCGTTTCCGTGAGAGATTTGTTGTGATGTACCTTCTTCCTGTTTTGTCATGTTTTTCTGAGCTCTTAATGTGTTCATATGGATACTCCTCTAATAAACTCCTTGTTTCATGTTTTTCAATCATGTCTTGAATGATGGATGCTTGATAAGTAAGAAAAAACCCAACTAAATCAGTCATGACTGTGATGCTTTTTGGATGGTTTTATGAAAGGGATCATCTGAAACAAGACCCGCAACCAACATGGCTCCCCATGATATTTCCATAACTGAAACTGTACACTGTTATTCTTACATCAAATATATATTCAAATGGGATACAGCATCATCTACAACCACCATCCCAATTATATTTCTCATTTCCAGTTGCAAAAACTCATCAATGTGTTTTCTTTAGCAATAATGTGGAAATATGGTGTTATTATTACCATTTATTGAGAAGAATCTCTTCCTATGTCATAAGATTACTAATATTTTATTACTTTAAAACAGCAGTTGTTTTTCTCTGTTTGTTGGATTTTTATTCTTCTAATCCTCAGAAAGCCTGAATTGTAGTCCAGACTATACATTCTTACTAAAACAGCATTGCATATTTTTTCATTGCAGATTGTTATGGGACCAGTAAATAAAGCAGTGAAAGATGTGATTTGTGGCAGGTCTATACACATGTTCAGTATTTCTTTGTCTCTGGAATATGGCTTGTGCTATGTTAGCCAGTCTGCTCTTTTACCACAATTAGACCTTTTTTCCCCCTATTTGTATTGCTTTCATTTTATATCCTTTATGCCATTGGTGCCTGTCATGTAGGAAAGGGCAACAGAGAGCATCATGGAAGCTGAATGAGGACTCCAGTCAAAGAGTTCCTCCTGAAACAAAACGTGCCACCAGTCTTTGGTCAGAACATTATTTGAATCATTATTCGTATGAAACCTCTGTTGAAATAAAACTTGGAATTGAAACCTCAAATTATTCTGGTTTTCATTTCTGAAAAACAGCTTGATGACACCTCTGACTGCACTGGATGCTATTCAGTGACAGAATTTTTACTGCAACCAGTAAACAAATCACTGAGTGACCTGGTATCTCATAGCAGCTCCTCCCTCCCATCTTCTCTGTTTCTTTCTGGTCATGTAGCACCAATGTATGTGAAATAAGCTTTTCCCTTTGCTCCTTCTTGCTAATGATGGGTGGTGCTGCCCTGCAGATGAAATTTCTGTAGGAATTTGGGGATTTATAGTTCTGTTTCAGACCATCTAGTCCCAGTGAGATGGCACTGTTCACATTTTTGCTTTCTCTTCTCCCCAGTGACCTGTGTTTTGTTGATGCTGCTGGACCTTAGTGACCTTCTTTCAGCACATCAGTGTATAAAGATGTGCATGTTCTGTGGCTGTGTCCTTTAAGAGTGGTCAGAGACCTCTGTTTGTGTAATTTCTCCTTCCTTTTCCCCACATTGCTACCATTGCTGGTCTCACCATAGAATCATAGAATTTTCAGGGTTGGAAGAGACCTTTGAGATCATCCAGTCCATCTGTAAACTTGGCATTGCAGCAGTAGCCCCTAAACCATTAAACCATCATGCAGTGCCATATCCAGACCCCTCTTAAACATCTCTGTGGCTCAACCACCTCCCTGCCCAACCTATTCCAATGCCTCACCACCTGTACAGCGAAAAAATTTTTTCTAATATCTAACCTGAATCTCCTCTGTCCCAGTTTAAGGCCATTACCTCTAGTCCTCTCATTGCAGGCACAGCAGGAGAGACTGGCCCTCACCTCACAGCAAACTCCTTTCAGGGAGTTGTACAGAGTGATGAGGTCTCCTGTGAGCTTCCTCTTCTCTGGACTAAACAAATCTAGCTCCCTCAGCTGGTCCTCATAATGCATGTTTTCTAGACCTTTCAGGAGCCTTGTTGCCCTTTTCTGGACAGGCTCCAGCACTTCAATGCCCTTGTTAAAGTGAGAGCTCCAGAACGAAACACAGCACCAAAGTGCAGCCTCACCAGTGCTAAGTACAGTGGATGATCACTTCCCTGCTCCTGCTGGCCACACTGATATTGATACAGGCCCAGATGCCATTGATCTTCTTGGCTACCTGGGCACACTGCTGGCTTGTACTGAGCCAGCTGTCAGCCAGCACTGCCAAGTCCATTTCTGCCAAACAGCTCTTGAGCCCTTCCTCTTCCAGCCTGTAGCACTGCCTGGGGTTGCTGTGACCCAAGTGTAGGATCTGGCACTTCCCCTTCTTGAACCTCCTGCAATTGTCCTTACTCCATTGGTCAAGTCTGTCCAGCTCTTTCTGTAGACCCTTCTACCCTCACACAGATCAACACTTCCACCCAACTTAGTGCTATCTAGCCATTTTTTTACCCGTCCGAGATTTTTGCTATGATGCTCTCAAGGTCCTCAATCCCTGGTTCTGGAGACACTAGGAGCGCAAATATTCTCCAAACTCCAGCACCGATTACCTCTGCTGTGTGCCATATGACCATTTTTGTTTCCAAATGTAAATAGTCACACGTGACATAACAGTGACATGTCTCACATAATGACATGTTTATCAAAAGCCCCAGACAATGTGCTCTGACTCATGGAAGCTCAACATTATTGCTGCTAAAGCCACACTGTCTAAAAACATTGTTCATTGTTTGAGTCAGTTACTGTGTGACCACAGGCTGATCTCAGTCCAGCAAGGGTTTATCCAGTGTGGTCCTCTTCCCATGGGTACAAATTCAGTGCAGACACTGTACTTGTCCCCAGGGAACCTGGTGGGTGATACCACAACTCTCTCCCAGGGAAACGATCTGGATTTAAGGGAAGTTATGGCACCTGGGAAGGTCTCATCTTGCAGAAGGGAGTCAGCAGGAGTGTGTGGCCAGTCTCAAAGCTGAGAGGTGGCTTTTTCAGGTTTGTTCTCTGCTGATGCCAGTCCTCTGGATAATGAAATATGTGTGCAGGTGGTGTAGGATCCCAACCCTGAATGTGGTGAGTATCTTGAATCCAGGATTTTGTTCAAGCCATTGTGGTTTGGTTAAGGTATGTTGAGTATTCTCCTACAGAAGCCATAATGATACTGAATTCTCTTTGCTACAGAGATTGCATAACACTTATCATTGTGAAATCTGTTTTTGTGAGAAGTGAGTCAAGCATACAGAAAGTAATCCTGTGCAAGTCCACCCATCACCCACATACCAACTCCCTCTGTATAAAACAAGGCTGCGTGTAACCACCAATAACAATAAACACTTCTTCGAGGGTAGTGCAGAAAAAACCCTTTCGTTACCTGACTGCTGAGTCAGAACCAAGGAAGGTAAGAAACTTGGGTGCCAGATGCAAGTGATTTTTGTGCACATGCAGCTTTAGCTTCAAGATTTCTGCTGGAGTGATCTGTGGATATAAGAAAGCACATTGCAATAAGCAAAATCTAGAAATTGTGTGTCCTATTCACGACGGTCTTCCTAAGGAGATCTTCGGGGACCAGAGATGTTTGGGGCTTGGTTATTGAGTGTTGGGTGTGCTGATGGTTTTGCTCAGACAACCAGCCTTCCCCGCAACTTCCCCTAGGATATGTAGCAGCCCCCAAAGTCCCTGCTACTCCAACCTGTGCTGTGCTGAGCTGGGGTGCCACAGGTATTACCCATGCTGGGGCCTACCTCTCCCAGCACCTCATGCCCTTGAGTTTGGGCGGGAATGTGTCCATGCTGGTCTCTGCTGAGATTTCCCGAAGTTGTTTTCCTTCTGGGACCAAGGCTTGCTTGAACTGTGTTACTGCAGCAATACTATGCCTGATTTTTTGGTATATCTGGTAAACAACATGTTTTTTCAGCTGCAGCACAGTGGTGGCTTCTCAGTGACTTCCCTGTGTTGCTGTGAGGCAGAATTGCTCAATGCTGGCAGCTCCCTCGTCTTTGATGCTGAGTCTTTCCCGACAGGGTCATTACACAGGTGTCATCTTTTAGCTACCCTGGGGAATTCCCAGCTTTTGTGCAAGACTTCCTCTTTTTAAAGCCCACTGCCTTTTCCTGCCTGCCACATCCTCCTGGGTGACTTCCAGGCTCCAGACATGGGGCTTCCTAAAACTTGTGCCTGTACTGTGCTTTGGGTGCAATCTGCTCTGGAGCCCTGTGCCCTGAACACAGATGTTGCAGCCATCTGTGAGCACAATGACATTTTAGAATCATAGACTTGATGAAGTGTTGGCTTCTCCTGAAGAGGCCTTGGTGTGATGGAGAAAGATCATTCTTTTGGGTGACACTACATAGGGAATAGGAAGATTTTTCAAGGAGGAAGTAGGGGTTTTTAAAAAATTTCTTCTATGTGGCAAATGACAAGTCAGGTTATACTCCTTTACCCTCACTAAAGTACCACAGGTCCTAACTAAGGTTTTTCTAGGTATCATCTAAAACTGCAGTAGGAATATTCTATTTACAAAATACTGTGCTAAAAATTTATTTCCATGAGAAATAACGGTGCTTTCCATGAGTAATTTCAAGCTGCTTATTGTACAAAACCTTCCTTTTGAAAGGACCATAGTAAATAAAAAATTGTGTTGTCAAATTCTTTCTCACAAAACAGCAAGTCTGTTAGCTCTAGGCAGAGAGGTCAGCACAATTCAAGGGATAGTTTATACTGCAGTGTGAGCCCAGTGGTGAGGACGCTCTCAAGGCACCCACTTGAACTGTAATAAGCCATTGGACAAAAGCAGGAGGTATGGCAGGACCATGTCTCATAAACATTGCTGAATTGTCTGCACTCTGGAGCAAGACTGCACCCTATGCAGGTGGTCTGTCCTCAGTCGTGGCTGAAGTTTCCACTGATGGCAGCTATATGCAGTAAGGTGATATGGAGTAGTGGATCCTAACCAGGGGAGTCTGGGCTTTCCCTGAGATAGGTTCAAAAGTGTGGAGAGGGATGTGCAAAGGAAATGTGCAAGTGCTCCTTCCAATGAACCTCTTGTAGATTAACATGGCTTCTGACAAGCCTTTTGTTCTAATTTTATTTAAAACCTTTCATATTGGAAACAAGATCAGATTCCAAGAAAAGCTTCTTTGACTTTTTGGCAGAAATCTCTCAGATTACTCAACGGAAGATTATTGCCAAAGCAAACCTATTAGTCTTTACTCCTCCTCTTTCTCTAGTTTATATTCCCCATGCTGACCCAGGAGCTGGGAGGCTGCAGCCATGCTCCCTTCCCAGGCTCTCCTGCCCGCTGTGCTGTTTGCACTCGCAGCCCTTCGGGCCCTCGCCTCCGACACCTTCCTGGCAGCCGTCTACGAGCACGCCGTCATCCTGCCACATGCCACCCAGGAGCCCGTCCCTGCCAGCGATGCTTTGGCCCTGATGAACAGAAACATGGATGTCTTGGAAGGGGCCATCAAGGAAGCTGCCCAGCAGGTACGAGGGCTGCCGTGAGGGCTGTCCATCAGTGTTTCCTGCTCCTGCTGACCCTCCTGGCTGTCTGTTGACGGGTGCCCTTTAAACGGAGCCTGTTGTGACAGGGTGCGCACATCATTGTGACTCCTGAAGACGGCATCTATGGCTGGCGATTCACAAGAGAATCCATCTACCCCTACCTGGAGGATATCCCTGATCCAGCGGTGAATTGGATTCCCTGCACTGACCCCTCAAGGTGATTCCTTCTGCAGTGGTTTAGGTGATTTCAACCTTTTATCTATCTCATGGAGTCTTGAGCAGCAGACACTAAATTACTAAGAACTGCTCATTCTTTAATCTATAAAAATTCACAAGTACTGTAAAGATGAGACGCATCAAAAAGAGTTCTTAATTAAATGGTAATGGGAATATGTCAGGTAAAAGCCCTGAGACAGTTTTACTTGCAAAAGGACAAAAATGAGGATGTTTTAGGCAAAATAATTATTTTTAAAATATGCACAAATTTATCGATTCTGATCACTTGTGAAAACCTTCTGTAAGTGGAAGCTATTTTATTATCATGTAGCTGCATAGATCAGACAAGCTAGTTCAGTCCTCAGTTCAGGTGGCTGAGTGATTTCTAAACCAAATTGCACAAAATATTAATCTAGATCTGAAAGAAATATCTTTTGGAAATCCAGCCACCTGCACATCTGCTGTGTTACACATGGAGGTGATCCCAACGTGTGTCAGCTTGGGACACTGAAAAGACTCAGTTCATGCCTAAGCTAACCTTTTATGTTCTCTTTTGAGGCTTTATGAAGCTAGATTTCAGGAGTCCTCAGCTTTGTAAATGCTGTGCCCACTTTTTACTAAAGGCATACAGACAACAATTATTAAAAAAGGCTAAAATTTTCTTCTGAATCAGGGCTTAGAGCTGCTTGATAATTTGCTTTTTCAGCTATTTAAGATTTATGTCTCTGTACTGATTTATTCTTGCCTTTGCTTTGTGAAGCTCTTCACATCTTTGTATGCAGGTTAGCTGGAAATTCTATCCACACAGAAAATAACATTGTAAAGGATACAGGAAAGAAGAACACAGGGAGGCCATTTTTTAAAGATAAAAGAGACTGGCATTTTAAAATGATGCTATGAACAGAGAAGAAAATTAGCAAAACCTATGTTTTGATCTATTGCTTTTTCAGCATCTGGGATGTGCAGTTAATGGTGTAGTAATTCTGAATGCATTACTTTTACATGGGGCGCTTAAATTTCTATACGACTTTTTTCTTCCTTCACTAAAAATGCAATAGATTTGGTCCAACACCAGTGCAGGAACGACTCAGCTGCATGGCCAGAAATAACTCCATCTATGTGGTTGCAAATATCGGGGACAAGAAGCTGTGTGACTCCAGTGATCCCAGCTGCCCCAGGGATGGTTGGTACCAGTACAACACGGATGTCGTCTTTGACGCAAAGGGCAAACTGGTGGCTCGCTACCATAAGGTAAGGAAATGCTTCAGCATCAACCTCTGATTCATTATCAATGAATTTTTCAGCTCTCTGGCACCAATTTCAGATAGTTTATACAGTAATTTTACATTACTATAAAGTGACAACCAGTCCAGTATTAGAATATGAATCCCAATATAACCAGTTAGATGGTGCCTGGGCCAGTTCTGACCTTCGCTGCTGGGCCAAAGGCAGCACTGCGGTGTTTTACCCCAGAGATACCTTGGCTGATGGAGAGTGCAGCGGGGCAAGTCCAGGCTGTCAGGACTCCGTTCTCCTCAGGAGAGAGAGCTTCTGGCGATAGTGGAGAGAAAGGGAGTGGATTCTGCTAGAAGGTAGCCAGATGTTTATTCCATGAGTACAGAGATGTCTGCACCGAGCCACTGCTGCTAACAGAATCAGGCCGCATGGTCTCATTAACATTTTAAGCTCAGGACAGGGGAAGGGGAGGGGACAGGTGAGCCACCAACCAGGTGAAGGGGCAGGGTCTCAAGGGACTAGGGACACCTATCACACGACGCCTTGCTGGTATGTTAGCCTGATTGACAGGGCACACTCAGCGAGGGGCGAGGGGGAAGGGAGAAGGTAAAACAGGATATTGCAACACACCACAACAGTCCAGGATGATTTGATGATCTTATGGCCTGAAGAAAAAATAAGTAATTGCTTGACCAGTCAGTCAAATTATTCCCAGGAGCACTGCAGCTGCAGAGTGCATGCAAGCTGCCAAACACTTAAGGGCTACATTTATGGCAGTAAATGGTAAGAAAACAGTGACAGAATTTTCCATACTCAATAAACATTAGCTTTTCCTTGATACATTCGTAGCCAACCTGGACAGTGCTTTCTCAGGGGACATCTTGGCCCTCAGTCTTGGAGTATAGCTAATACTGGATGGGCATTGATGTCAGGAGGTAGATGGGGCACAGCCACCCCATTTTTTGGGCGGGAGGGTCAGCTGATTGGATACAAACCAGCTGTGCTAGCCAGCTTAGGTACCTCCACTCCCAGTTCTGCATTAACGCCTGTCTCAGATGCAAAAGCTGTTCATAATCTTGCCTTATTTTCAGTTTTTAATATGCCATTTTCTTCACCTGCAGTACAATCTGTTTAGAAATGAAACTCAGTTTGATTATCCAAAAGAGCCAGAAGCTGTCACCTTTGAGACTCCTTTTGGGAAGTTTGGCATTTTCACTTGCTTTGACATCCTTTTCTATGAGCCTGCTGTGGTCCTGGTGAACAAGATGCAGGTGGACACCGTGCTCTTCCCAACAGCTTGGATGAATGTCCTGCCCTTTCTGACTGCAATTGAGTTTCACTCTGCTTGGGCTATGGGCATGGGTGTTAATTTACTTTCTGCAAATACTCATAACACCACCAGCGCAATGACAGGTGAGTCGCATTCAGGAACAGGAAAATTGTACCCAGATTCAGAAGCAGGCAGAAATGTTTTAGACATAGTGAAGTCTCTGAAAAACAGTATTTTAATTGGACTAAAGATCTTTGTGATTTGGTACTGAACGCAACAAACAACTTCAAGGAGAAGGATGTTGAATATTCTGAAAAAGGTAAAAATAGAAAAAACAGACATTAAGACATTAGACATTTCTAAAAGTAGAAAAATAGAAATTAAGTTTTGATAACTTAAAAATGAAATTTTATTTCAGAAAATAGCAAAAAGTTTTACTTAAATTTTCAATCTCTCATCTAGAGGCAGCATTTCCTGTTTAAAATTCAATCAACAGCCAAATGGAGAAAAAAAAAGAACCTATTAGTGTAAAACCAAAAGAAGAATTCCACTCTTTTTTCTTGTGGCTGCTGAAGACTTAGAGATATAATGTTTTCCTTTGCTGTGAAAATAGATTTACTGCTGTGGGGGGATAGAATATAAGAGAATAAGTGCAGAAGGCAATCTCACCCCTGAGGAGTTGCAGCTGTGCTAATCACCAAAGATTAGGAACAGGCCTGCCCTTAACAGGCCACAGCTGTGTCCAATAAGAAGATGAGTGCTACACAAGAGTTAGCTGGTTGAGAAGGGAGTTGGAGTTTGTTGGTTGTGCTATGAAGAAGAAGGAGTCAGTGCTGCGAGGAGTTGTCCATGAGAAATCACCAAGTAGTTATGGAACTTTTGCAATAAGATGACAACATACTGTCTTTTTTTTTTCTCTTTACTAAGAAAAGGATATAGCCGCATCTTTTCCCTGAATCAACGTGAAAACTAAAAAGGAGCATTTTTGCCTGCCCTAAATAGACTGAGTTTAGGCCACAGCCCTGTGTGTCCTTCAGTGAAACATAGCTACTCCCATGATTGCCTCCTTTGTCAAATATGCCACTCTGAGAGCTATGATTTATTTTTCAATAAACCCAGGTTTTAACACTGGGGTGGGTATTTCAGCTTTTTGGTGCTTTAAAATTATTCCAAAACCTTTCAGTAATGTATTGAATGAAAAGAGTATCACTGAAAAGCAATGCCAGTGTGGTGTGGGGGTGACTGGCACCCCTGCCAAGCTGTGCTGTGTGGTGCTGGCTAACGGGGGGGCTGGTGGTGTCCTTGGCAGGCAGTGGGCTGTTCACACCAGAGGGACCTGCTGCCTACCACTACGACAGTGCCACCGAGGAGGGACGTCTCCTGCTAGCAGAGTTGAGTGCACGCCCCCGTCTTTCCCCCACCTACCCCCCTGCCGTCAACTGGAGCTTGCATGCCACGAGCATCGAGAAGTTTCCTGGAGAAAACAACACTTTCTCTGGAGCTGTCCGGAAGGATATATTCACTTTCAGAGAACTCAGGCACAAGGATGGAAATTACACTGTTTGCCAAGGAGACCTTTGCTGTCATCTGGTCTACCAGATGTCAAACAAGAGGAGAGATGAAGTTTATGTCCTGGGTGCATTTGATGGGCTTCACGGTTCTCTCATAAAATACCATTGGCAGGTAATTGCAAGTTTAGAGGTGAGTGTGGCCATGTAACAACCACCTAAAAACATTTGTCCATTACTGCATCCTGGGAACTTTGCTTGCTACCAAATCCAGCTTGTGGTTGCTGAAAGCTCAGTGGTGTTTTGCCTTTCTGTCTCCTCCTCCCCACAGATCTGCACTCTGCTCAAGTGCCCTAGCACAAACCTAAGCACATGTGGGCAGCCCGTGGAGATGGCTCAGACCAAGTTTGACATGTTCTCTCTCAGTGGCACGTTTGGCACCAGCTACGTCTTCCCAGAAGTGCTGTACAGCGGGGTGCAGCTGGCCCCTGGGGAGTTCGAGGTAATGGCACACCCTGGAGCTGCTTGTGGCAAGGTTTCTTATGTGGCTCTGAAAATTGATCTGGCAGCAAAGCCCCATCCTGGAATTGCTTTCTTTGGTTCTGCTGTCTGGAACCAAGGGGACAGATTTAAACGGAGGATTGAATCAATCCAGCAAATCTGCCTTCCAACCTCAGATCATAAATGAAGAAACCACAGCTTTCAGTGAGCTGTTTTCTACAGGTTTCCCACAATGGTCATTTTAGGAGAAAAAGAAATAAAATACTCTGAGAAATTGTCCAAACAAGAAAAATTACTTAGAAGTATCATGTGTAAGAGCAGAGATTCTATGCAGTTAAGAATGTTAAAAGTGATTTTTGAGGGGTTTGTGGCTTTTTTTTTTATTTGGTGGTTCCTATTTTATTTTTGCCAAAAGATATTTTCAGTCATCAACTTTAGATTAGTTTTATGCAATAGGCTAGATGACATCTTTGTTGATTTGGAAGAAATATTTTACAGCTTACAAGAGCAAGAGACAATAAAGACAGCAAGAAAGACCTGAAAAATTTTAGGGGAGACAAGGCTGGTATTTTTTGGGTTTTTTTTTTTTTTTACAAAGTAGGAAATTGAAAAGCATTGTTCACCCTTCATACTTGTTTTTGAATGAGACTTCTGTAAAAATAGGCACATCAAAGAATTTATTGGTATCCTAAAAATATGATCATGGTCTAATTTTAAAACAATAAGCTGTATTTTCTTAACAAATACATGCTTACCTTTTGTCGCAGGGGCAAAAAATGTTGTTACAGGTGTTCACAGTTGGTGAACAGTCATTTCAAATTGATATATAAAATGGAAATAAGAAAAGCTATGTATGGCAATAGCTTGAAATTCTCAATTTCCATCTCAAAATTGTTCTGAGGTCTACAAATCAAAAAATGTTTCAAGTGTGTCCTAGAAGTGCATATAACCTTTGTTATATATACCTGCCTTGTATGAGTAACTAAAGAGAATCTAACAAATTAGTTATCCTCACTCTCACCTTTTTATGAGGTGAAGAAAATGGTCTTTATTTCCAAAGACAAAGGAAGGTTTAAGGATTTCTGGATACAAGGAAGTGTAGGAAGGCTATAATCGGGAGGCTGTGGCAGACCCAGAGAGAATTCTGTTTTCTTTTGCTACCATGACTGTTTTTAAAAGTCATCATCAAAATATTCAGCATCTAAGACATATTTTTTCTCTACAATGCAGTATTGCCACTCTGTTAGCTGACCATTAGTGCCATTCTTTCCCTTTTCCACCAGGTGCTACGTGACGGGTGTTTGAAAAGCAAGCATGGCACGTCGAAACCGCTCATAACAGTGACGCTTTTTGGAAGGCTTTATGAGAAGGACCAGCCACATCCTCTGCGAATTTCCCTGTAAAGTGTCTCCTTAGGAGTTGCACACTCACCAGAGACAGGAGGGGAGTTTCCTCCTGAGCCATAGCAGTTACCTTGTATGATTCCTGTTCTGCAATATATTGCACTTCTGCTCAGCACCTGTGGCAATTTGGCTTATCTGGGAGAAAGTGATGTGGTCACTTTGCTGTGTGTGCCTTTTTAATAGGGCTTGAGCCGGTGCAATTATTTTTTAGTGTGCATGATCTGTCACGTAAATCTTTTAATCATAAATTTTGTTTCACCCAAGATTTCATATTGATTGATAGAATTACAGTAGAAAGAAGACTGATAACAAAATCTATGAAATGTGGTTTGTCATTGTATTGAAGAATAAATTGTCTCCAAAAAAGTCTTTCTGTCCCTTTTGGCCCTTCCTGTTTTTCAGGTTGTATAAGCATTAAGTTTCTGCATTTTTCAGCCTTACAGCCCAATCAAGAGGGCCTACTTAACACTCTATGAACCTTGGCCCCATTCTGACCTAGATATTGTACAATAAAGATCAAACCAGATTTGAAATTATCTTAGGTGCAATTTTAGAGAAAGTGGTCCTCCACAACCCATCCCGGTGTTCGGTCTGGCTAAGATAAGATAAAGCACATCCACTTCTGCAGTCGCTTTGATCTTGCACCTCCTTGTACATGGCAGATGGGTGTTGGGTCCAGGGTCACATCCAACTTATCATATACAAGACAGTACTCCAACACCTTCTCCTGGGTATATGGATAATTTCTTCAAAACTGTTAAGAAATATGAAATAGGCAATCTTTTAGCAACTGAAACACATTTCATCCTGTAGCATGTGAAATGGGCCTTATTTTGGAATTCTAGCAATGAGATATCAAGCCTGGCAGCCCTGGGCCTCATTTCTGCCTAACGTGTTAGGGAGCAAATGAGCTTTGTTTGCATCCAATATGCCTTGGAGTGGTCCCTGCCTCCATACTTATCCCATAGCACTTTGCATCTACTGCCATTTTTAGCAAGGTTAGCACTGAGCTGTGCTAAATGTGGCGTGTAAAAAACACACTGTGACTTCCCACCCCAGACACACCTACGTATGTTATCCAGAAGTTGTTGAAGTCACATGATTTCTGGTTTTCCCCATACTGCAGCTTTCCAGCATGCAACTTTAGGAGCTCTTTCTGGCAGTGTTTTCACCCTGGAAATAAAACACTTGAACTTTCACTCAATGGGGAAACTGTACCACTTGGGAGCAGTTACTCAAAACAGGCAGGGACTCTAAGTTGTGCTTGCTGGTTCCTTGTTCAGCATCTCACAAGTGAACTCAAAAATCTCCCACATATTGCTTGCTGGCAATTTCTGAAGTTCTGGGTACTTCCCAGGTACCTGCAGAGCTGACTGTCTTGGGTTGTCAGAGCTTGGCACAGTTAGGATACAATAAATATTGCTATTCCCGATACAGGATATAAGGAAAGGATTCTTATCTCATCCATTAGCAGAATACAGAAGTCCAGGATTCCTTGAAAATTACACTACAAGCAAATTTGAAGAGCAGCTTACCTGCAGTTTTTGAGATGTGCTGCACAACTTTCCTCTCCCTGAGAGGGTTCCAAGGGTGCCACACAATGAACCACTGAGGAGTTTATTAAGCTCTTTTCCATTTCTGATGACAAAGCAAGAACTTGGACAAGCAGAGGATGAAATTGCATGGACTGTTGCAGCAGCCTCAGAATAGCTCCACCATTTCAATACACAAGAGCAATGAACCCTGCTTTTGGGGGAGGATTCCCTGAAGGGGTTGCAAAAGCCAGCCAGATCTTCACCTCAGTGACTGGTGGTCACAAGTGTCTAGACGAAGTTCAGATAATGAAAGATGAAGTTTTGTAATAAAAGGAAATTTCAAATGATGCAAATTACAGAAACATTCAGAATAGAGAAGCGGAGAGGTAATGAGTGCCTGATGCAACAAATGACATTTATCTTTAACAGCAGCAGTATTTACTGACTCTGGGACAGATCTGCCAGGGTAGAAAAGTCAAATTAATTTATAAGTAATTCACGTCAATGACCCCACCCAAAAGCTACTACAGATGGTATCTTAATGAGACCTATCCCTCTCTGAGCTGGAAAAGCATGCTCTTCATATATCAATATTTCTTCCTTACACCTTTATGCTGGCCAGAGCAAACAAGACCCACCTGTCCACAGTGTTTCTAACCACACAGAAAGAAAAACAAGTTCATAATAGATTTTATTGATGCAAGGCTTCAGATGCAGGTAGAAAAATACTCTATTTAAACAAATATGACCCAAACCTCGCAGCTACCTTAAGTAAAACTAGTAACTATTTTGCGGAAACTTTGAGTAAAGTCTAATGTACTTTATTTTACATATTGAATCAAAGTAAGGAGGCATTGGGAAAAAACAGAGAAACAAAATCTTAATAATCTGGAGTTGAAAAGAGAGCCATGTCCTTAAACATATATCTAAGTCATCATAACCTCAAGTTATGCATTAAATAATATGGTATACTGAGGTACAATCAGAGGTTGTGCAACTTTTAGACCAAGTAATTCAAAGCTAAATGTTTCGGAACAACTTATATTATCATGGGTGAGTTACTGACTTGTGTACATTGAATTAGTGCAGTTATAGTGAGTGACAGACAGAATGACAATGACCTGAATTTGAACTGCAGAATTTCTAATTAACCAACAATTGAATTATAAACCCACTTTCTCCAGATGGTGTTTGCAATGCCAATGTTGGCAACAAAGGGCAACAAAGTTGAAAAAGAGAAATCACTTGTGTAGGTCAATAAAGACAGCAGCAGTTATTATAAGGTTTACCACAGCTAGTACAGGAATGCTTCTCTGTGGCTTGTGATGGACCATGAAGTGTCATGGAGCCCCAACAGAGAAATAATTATAGTACACCTTCCAAAAATTAACCTTTTAACACTGTAGACAAACACCACCTCCTACTGAAGCCACAGATGAACATGGCAACATTGCCAAGTGTTGTTTATCTGTGAATCAGACACAGCTGATTGGTGAAAGAGAAACTTTGCATACTGACAACACTGTTATTTTCTCTTTCAGTCTGGAAAAAAAAGGTAGTAGCTGTGAAAGTATTAAAATATTCATTGTAGCCACTCATTACTATAAAGCTTTAAGGGAAATAATCCATTTTCTGTTCAGATGTTCTCATGGCAGCAGGGAATTTCTACTGTTAATATGTACAATATAGGAAACGCATTGTAACTGCATGATTTCAACTTTGTCTATCCATCTTCATTTGCTGCTTCTAATGTTAAAGTTGTTTGATAACCTCAGTGTGGGAGCTGTGGTGGTGTCAGGATGCAAGATTAACAAGGAGTATACAAAGCAGGGATAGATTTTAATGTAATAAATACAGTCAATCTTTAGGAAATCCCCTTTCAGAAAAGTGGGAGAATAAATATTTGATTACAGTTGATCACCCAGCTTATGTACTGCAAAACATAATAACATAAAACTAAAAAATATAATTTGAATACCTTTGAGATAGTCTTCAAGATCAAGTGATGACTTTTGTAACAGCAATTTTGAACATTTACTTCTAAATGAGCACAGGAGTATGAGACACACTTGAACTTACCAAAGTCAAATACATGGAAACATTAAGGTCAGCTTTTTATAAGATTTTTTTTTTTCTATTTTGCAATTCACCTTGATGTGTTTTCCAGCCATCTGAGATTGATTTTTGTAAACTGAAAAAGGTCTATTCAGTTCTAGTTTTAGGGCTCTCTAAGGAAAATTCATTGTGGGGGAGAGAGAGGGGCAGTTCAGGCAAGACTGTCTTGTCAAACTTATGGATGAGTTTGGAAAAATCTAACCTTTATTCTGCAACATTTATGAAATTCTTAGACAAAATATAGTACTGACAGACAGTTGCCGTTAAGTTGAACAAACAAAGAACAGTGAACTCTAGGCCAATGCCATTGCCATGTTACTTACAGACTTTTTAGGATACACTCTCCCATGCTTTTTAAAGACCTTTCTAAGTTTTCCATATAGCATTTATTCTTGTGCTGGCTAAGTGCTTCTATATAACACCTAAAGCTCTCCTTTCCTTTCATTTTGTCTCCCCTAGGAGCCAGAAATCTTGACTTAATGCTCTTTTCATTGAGGCTCAATAAAGTCAAATGGGGGCAGTGAGATTGCTATACTATCACTAAAATCAGTGGTGGTTACATTCAGTTTGCATCTACTGATTGTGCATCTGCAGAAACAGAGCTATTCTACATTTAGCTTTGAACTCAGCCAAAATCTGTGGTTTTTTCAGTTCCCTCTGTGTGGAGTGTCTCACACAACTTGACTGGGTTTGGCTGTGGTTGGAAGTCATCAACATTGCCCCAAAGAGTTCAAAGATAGTGACTGATATAGCTCCCATCCTGACAAAAGTTAGGTGCACTGATCCTGTGACATTCTCAGTACCTTAGTTTATCACCCAGCTTACAAAGGGTACAAAAATGGATCAAAAAAAAAAGTACAAACCTTTATTTTCTTCCCATCCCCTTTCTTGTTAAGTGGTTGTCTTCTCCAATTTTTTCAGAGGTGTTCTTATGCCAAGTTGGCTGCAACAGCTACCATAAACAAATGGTGAAAATACATTGTAATTCATTCATGGGAACATTTTTTAAAAAGAATTATTCTTGTGTAAGAAGAAGTCAAATATATCTGACACTGATTTACAGGATGGAAGAGCAAACTGTAAAAACATGGCCATTAATAAATCATGGGGTACTTCCTGGTAGCTAGGCTGAAAGACAGAAAACTTTTGGCAGGTGTGAGTAAAAAAAATATGTGTGGTCTTTTCATAACTAGTGTAAATTAGCTGGACCTTAAGAGTATCAGATGGCTGTATGTATGAGGATTGTGTATGTATAAAAGCTTAAGTTTAATCAATCATCATTACCTAGAAACAGACTTAAACATTTATTTTGTTGAAGAGTTTATGAGACTATCTTTAGTGTTACACTAGGCCTTTCAGTTGTTTATTCATGTTAACATTAACCTCTGTTTGCAGGAGTTCGTCCAAGCTCAGCATTAGACTAATCAAAAACAGAAACCTCTTGCACTTTAGGGTTGTGTAACACTTAATGTAACCACTCCTGTATTTTGCCAAGGGAGTCTTACAATGCCAGTTGTTTTCTGCTGAGCCTTTTCTTACAGATTGTTGTCCCTTCTGTCATGAAGGATGTGACCTGTATTACTCCTTGATTTACCAAGGCTCATCATTAGATCTTCATGACTTACAAACATTTGCAAGTAGAAGGGAGAATTGCAGATAAGAACAAAATGGACTACAGGGGGTGAAAAGGGAAGGGAGGAGAAGAGAGAGATGCTTTCTCTTCACCAGTCCTCACCTGCATGAGCAAAAACATACTCAAGATGGTAGAGGAACACTTAAACAGCTGAACCTCCTGTTGCCATCTGTTCCCTCTAAGTGTCTTGTGTATTGGCAGGAGCTAGCTAGTCAGTAAGAACTCGATGACAACTCAGAAATCAAGTTCAAATTGACTTCAGTGCACCCTTACCTCTTCTTCAGTGACCTGGTATTCAACTGATATACAGCACCTACTGTAAACAAAGCACAAAATAAATAAAGCTTTTCTGGCGAAAAAAATGCACTGCTCAGGCATGTCTTCCTGAGCAAAGGTTCAGCAAGAAAGGGTACAGCCTCTGGCACTGGCAATTTCTGCACTAGTTGTGTTGCTGTTTCTGCAGTGCCATGGTACCGCTGACGTTCGTGCACAGCATCACTGCTTCTGCAGCAGGAAATGGCTGCAGAAGGGAAAGATGGCCCTGGAATGTTGCCCCCTTAAAAATGGCCCATAGTGCATTAGCACTGGCATCTGCAGCCTGTTGGGCTTGCAAATGGACTACTAGAAACAGATTCAATATTTCTGGGAAAATAGCATGTCTCTACTGTAGTCAAGTCCAGCATTTGTGAAAAGAACAGAGAACAGTCCATGAGAAGGCAAGCTTGAGGACATAATTTATTGACATATAAGTCTTTATTAGCAATTTTAGCTCTCAGTGGCTTCCAGTAGAGTAGACACACTTCCTGACCAGAATATGACATTTCAAGACTTTCATTTCACCATCAGTTTTCCTTCTTGTTCAGCTTTACATCCTTTGAGCCCCCTTGCCAGTGCCATGCTTTCTAAAGTTCTAAACTTATCCCAACTCCAAATATCCAGGGGAGAAGTTACAGTCTGAGCCCCACAGGTCCTGCTACAGGCTCAGAGAAACCTCTGGGGAGCAGGAGCTGAAAGACCTGGCTCTCCACCAGTGCAGCCCACAAAACGACACACACAAACTGCCCCAAAGTGGATCAGTTCTTTTCTGTGGGGTTACTTTTTTTCCTGGAAGGATGCTCCTTCTTGGGTTAAACAGCAATACTAAAACTATTGTTTGAGGATGGGGGATGCTGTCATTGAGCTGCAGGTATAGTTCTCTGGTATGGTAAAAGTATGTAAATAGGAAAGCAGCAGCTCTTAAGTCCCTGCTACAAAGCATATCATGTAAAGACCTAATCATCATAAATAAACAGCTAGCAAAATTTTCATTAGAAGGAAACAATATCTTTTAATCAGTCTTGTTGTCAGACACTGTCAAAGTATTGTGCTTGGAGCTTTTGGGAATTATCCACTCTGGGATAGGCAAATCAAATGTTTTAAGATAACTGAAAGTGTTAAAGTTTGTCAACATCACACAAAACTGAAAGGAGTAAGTGAAATATTGAACAATCTTAAAAACCATTCAGTGCTATTAGCTCCATCTCATGTGTGTTCCTTGACCACAATAAACATTTCCTTCATGTTGCATGCTTCTTTTCATGAAAGAAGCCTGGCTTTAGCTTGCTTCAAATTGATTCATCTTTGCATATGCTAGTGTCACAAGCTATTATTACATGTTTATCTTTTCTGGACATTTAAGATTTACGTCATCCTGTTGATGAGATTTTCCCAGCAGGCTGTGAACCAGTCAGACCAAGCATGCAGCCACTTAGTTGGGAGAACTGGTGTGGGATGAGTCAGTTCCACGCTGTATCTGCAGCCTGTGCTGGTTGGTGATGAGGAAGTGACTCCTGTGCCGTATCATCTCCGAGGCATGCAGTCTGGAATACGGTGAGCTGCTGATTTGCTAGTCTGGGATGTAATTTTCTTTCAAAGATGAATATCTTGCAGGTAGCACTGAAGATAATGGTTATTATTCTGCTCAGTTCTTTCTGTAGTGAGCAGCAATAGCACCAACAGCAGTAAATATGATTTAAAGTATGATTTAAAAAGCCACTCATTCCCAACGGCTGAAAGAAAAACATAGCTGGGGGCAAAGTTCTTTTCACACACAGCTATGAATTCAGAGCAAGGCTCTTTCCTTTCTGTGAAGTTATTAGAGAGCCATAAGGATGCAAAATGGGATTGTACCTTTTCACTGTTCAGTGCCTCCCTCCTCTGTGTTTGCCTTCGTTTTGGAGGTGGTGTTCAGAGGCCAGCAAATGCCAGCAAAGCAGTTACAGCCAGTAGCTGCAGTTTGTTCCTGTTGGATTGATGGGTGCAGAGAAGCACTGGCAAGGCACAAGGGACCTGCCCCACTGTGCCTCTGCCCTGTGCAGCAGCTGCAAGGATTCACTTGCCCTGCTGGAGTGAGAGGCAAGAGGCTGCTCCTGCCCTTGGGAGCCCTGAGAGAAGCTTTTCCTGCAGAGTGAAGGCAATGGACCACGTTATGGCATTACTTACTGAGACTACCAAATATGTAGAACTCCTCACCCTGTGCAGAGATAGTTTCTTGGATTTGGATGGATGTGTTTTGTTTTGCTATTAAAACATTATTTTCTTGGAATCTCTTACTCCTCCATGCATTTCAGAGATTTGCATTTGTGTTGGAGTTTGGATTTATAGTCCTTAGCCTAAGCACTATACTTGCAGAAAGAGCACAAACATTGCTTTACTCTGTATAAACAGCTGGCTTTACTTGACAAGGAAAAATGATGTTTTCTACTGAAAACTAGGAATAGGAACCGTGGGAAAATGTTTACAGCTCAGTCATCTCATCTATTGTCCAAATTCCTCAGGTACAAATTTCAGACTGTCTTTAGTGGAACTGCACCAGGTTTGCAGAAGAAGCATTCAGATTAGTAGCTGCAAGATCTTCTTGTTTAACCCCTATAAAGAAATAATCATTTTGTACTAGCTTATTGGGAATTTGAGCATTTCCTCCTGGATTTCAAGCATATAACTGGAAACTTAGGAAGATTTTTTTTCTTTTATTGTGCTCTTTTTTTTTTTTTCCTAAGAAATGCATACAAGATGGGTGGAGTTACACACTTTCAAAACTTCTCTTCAGCCATAGGGTCATCTTCAGCCTCCATGGTTCCCCTGACAGAGAAACAGTTTTCAAAATGAACTGTGTGAAAATCAGGAACTTTCTGCTGATTGATCACAGAAATGGAAGCTAAATGAATCTCAGTGGAAACCAGTGCTTTCCTGACGTTTTTTCACAGTAACAGTTCTCATTTTCAAGTCCTTTTCTGTTCTTTCCAACTTCAGTGTTCCTTCCACAGTTTTGTTTAAGAAGGGCACAATAACTTTTCAACACATTTTTCAAATATTTTAGTTTTAATGTCTAAAAAAAGTGCTATTTCCATTCCCTTCTGTGCTGTTTTCCATTTTAATTACTTTATGTTTTAAAGACAAACAAACAAGGAGAGTAGATCACCCACAGTATTCTAGACATTGTGACATCTCTCTTTCTCGGTTTTCGATAATTCTGAAAGCTACTTATTGCAGAAATATAACTTTTCTTTAGAAAAAATAGCCACAGCAACAATTTTGTAGACAAGTTTTTACTTTGAATTTTGTTGTATAACTGCTTTACTACACTACAGATTCAAAAGACTGCTAAACACTGGCAATTTGTAAGTGCTTTGAGTTCTCACAAAAACAGTTTGGCATGTTTCTCTTTGATATTTTAAGGAGCAAGTCTGAGAATATTATCATGACATGAATATTTGGAATATTTTTTCCACATCAGCATTAAAGCACAAGAAAATGCCTGTTTGAAACGTCTGCACCAAGAGAGTGGAAGCTTGTTACCACAGTGTTCCTTCTCACGCTAAATTATTTGACAATTTGGCCTGCTTAATTACTTTATTATCTTGATACGCCAAAACCTCCTGCTTTACGTTCATTTCAGCCAACACACCATTAAATATCGCTGTTCCCATGCTCACAGCTCCCCCTAGATGTGTGGTTCACTCCTTTCTGAGGCGTGTGGGTCTTGCAGTGCAATTTTATTGCAAGCCAGGAGATGGAGGGAAGGGCTCCCTGACCAGACACACAGCCTGGGCACAGGAGGAAGCAAAGCAAAACCCACCCTCTGTTGGGGTATCACTCACCTGGGGTCACCAATTGTTATGATGTTGTGAGGGTCCCCAGGACGAGGTGAGAGATCAGAATTGACTCCAAGTTCTCAGAAGACTGATTTATTATTTTATGATATTATATTATATTAAAAGAAATGATACACTAAAACTCTACTAAAGAAAGAGAAAGGAGACATCAGAAGGCTGGGCAAGAATGAATAATAAAAACCCGTGACTGACCACAGAGTCTGACACAGCTGGACTGGGATTGGTCATTACATAAAAACAATTCACATGGAACCAATCAAAGATGCACCTGTTGGTAAGCAGCCTCCAGACCACATTCCAAGAAATCAGATAACTATTGTTTACATTTCTTTTCTGAGGCTTCTCAGCTTCTCAGGAGAAAAATCCTGGTTAAGGGATTTTTCAGAAAATGTCATGGTGACAACCCTCCATGGCTGGCTGCTGCCTGCCCCTCTGCAGCAGGGCACGCCTGCTCAGGGCAGGGGAAGGCTCCCCAGCCCCAGGAGTTCCCCCAGAGGTTTGTAGGCTGCTGCCAGAGAGCTGCCTCTGGAAAAAACACTTGAAGCAGAGCTGCCATTCCAGAAAATGCCCTTGAGTTTTGTCCCAGTGCTACTCAAGGCAGAGAGCGTGGTGGGAGAGCCCTGTGTGCATGCACGGATGGCCTTGGACTGAGTGTCCAGAATGAGCTGGCTGCCAGACTTCTTTAGGATAATGAGCTGTACAGAGTCATGTAAAATGGGTTTGTTCCTTTAAATTTTACCTTCCTATAAAATGCATATGTGGCAAGACAGTAGTGACCAAGGCCCAAACCTTCACTCCTCAAAGAGAAGTGCCTGGTTCTGAGGCAGCACAGAGCATCTCAGAAGGATGAAGGTCTCTTTCACAGACCAGTATTTGGGACCTAATATGTCTTTTTTACTTGTCCCCAGCTGTCACCACGATATTTTCTGAAAAATCCTCTTTGCCCAGGATTTTTTCCTGGGAAGCTAAGAAGCCTCAGAGAGGAATGAAAACAATAATTATCTGATTGCTGCTCCTGTGTTTGCTGCTTTGGAATGTGGCTTGGACATTGTTTACCAACAGGTGAACGCTTGATTGGTTCCATGTGAATTGTTTTTTCTTAATGACCAATCATGGTCCAGCTGTGTTGAGGCTCTGAAGAGTCACGGGTTTTTCTTTATCATTCTTGTGAAGCCTTCTGATGTATCCTTTATCTTTCTTTAGTATAGTTTTAATATAGCATTCTTTAGCATAATATAATATCATAAAATAATAAATCAGCCTTCTGAGAACTTAGTCAGATTGTCATCTCTCACCGCGTCCTGGGGACCTCACAAACACCATACCCAGCTCTGAAGAATTGGACCTGACTCCTCTCCTCAACATATCCTCTCAACACTCTCCAGTGATTTCTCTCTCAGCCTGATCATTGTTTCTGCATTTTTTTAGTTGTCAAGCTCTCTTTTTATAGCAAAGAGAACCTTGTAGTGCAAAATTTTAGTCTTTATATGAGAGCAGCCTCAAAAAAAAACCAAACAAAAAACCTGAGTTGTATGTACCCATTTTGATTTTTGTGCACATAACATAATAAGGTAGCTAACCCAGGTTATGAAAAGAATTTGCAAGAAGCAGTATCTTAACCCACCTTGTATATGCCCTTGAGGCACCCAGCTTAGCTGGGCTTTAGATGATGGTCATCTCAATAACACGTTTTTACATTCAGCAGTATCACTGTTTTAAAAGGCTGCATGGTCCTTTGTGGAGCAAAAAATTGATGCTTCTCATCTGTGACTCTGGTACAGCCAATAGAAGGTGTTTACTTAAAACACATTTTCAATAGTTGTATCTTGAAAATTGCTGTTAGCTGGTGAGCTGATAGATTAAACCTGTTTGTTCAGTAATCATAGCTGGGCTGGTAGATGCACAACGTGTCACTCTGTCTACATTATACCTTTTCAAGGAAATCTTACATGCTTCTGTAACCAATCTATACTTATGTATTTTGCTATATTTTAAAAGCTTACATGAGGTAGACTACATGGTGTCTTTTGTTCTTTCCTTAGATAATACTGGGCCACTCACAATATGACCGTAACATTTAATCAAACACCTAAACATACTTCAAATATTCAATTTACCCATAAATAAGGCCCATTAAACCAGTATGAGAGCTAGAGCCACAATTTTGTTCTCTACGTGGGTAACAAAATAAACAGTTTGAGCTACTGTTCACATCAACAGCTGCTACTGAGTCAAATGGCCCAGAATGCTGCTCATCACACCAGCAAGTCCCAGTAACACACGGGGGTTTCTCCAGGCTCCTTCAGCTGTGGATTATAAGCCTGTTCTCTCAAAATTTTTGTTACCAGAACTGTAGTGGTGGTGAAGAGGATCATCTGCCTTCTGAGATGGTCTTTAAAAGGAAGAAGTGACGCTCAACCAGCAGAAAACAAAGCAGACTTCTATCCAGCATGAAGTGACAAAGGTAAGAGAAGAGGTTTTTAAGAGTATGCATCTTCCTATTTCCATTTTATTACATTTTAACCTTTGTGACTATATATGGAAGGAAAGAATTCTGCTTTCTTCTTGAAAACTTCTTCAGAGTTCACCTCACTTGAACAGTTTGCCACATGTATTTTGATTTAATTAGTTTCTGTGTAGTGCAAAGCCACACACTTGACCTCAGTTTTCTCCATCCTTTGGCTGGAGTTTCTACTTTCTTTTATTAAAAAAAGAAATTTAAAAAAAATTCCCTGTTTTGGTTTTTGTTTGGCTTTTTTTTTTGGTTTAAGAAAACTTGTTTTCAGGGCAGATAATATTTCTTTAGGCTAAAAAGTTTATCTATCAGAAAACAAAGAAATTGTCAATCTTGTAAATCTTAAAGGAAAACTAGAGAAAATATGTTAATTATTTTTGATTGGCTTCATAGAATGTTTTACCAAAATAATTTAATTTAATTTATTTGTACTTTTATACAGAACAAATGAAGTTCAGAATCTGTGTGACACACTTACAATCTTATTGGGCTTAAAGCCTTTACAATGATGCCCAGTAGATACAGTTAAATTGATGTTTAATTCTTTCTACTGTGAAAATTGAAAATTTGAGTTAATAAATATTCATCTGACCTTGGGTGTAAATGTGCTGAAAGAAGGAATGACAGGCAGGAAAAGAAACATGAAGAGACTGACAAAAATGGAAGGAAAAGGTATATGAAGTGATAATTAAATTGAGGTGAAAAAGAGCAGAGATGGTGTTAAATATTAGTAGGCAGAAAAAAGGGGAAATGAAAAACACCCCAAACAGTACATAAATATACTCACATTCCATATGTTCCCCATTCCTGAGAGTGACTTTGGGTGAACCTTATCCCTGGCACTTGGGTGCCACTGCCTGGCCCTACTTGCAAAATCCCTCTGTATAACACAGGCTGTTTGCTAGCTGTAGCTGTCAAGCTCTTGCTAGCTATTGTTTTTTGCCTATGTTCATTCCATTTCCAGTGCCATGGTGTGCTTTTAATAACATTTGGTTTAATATGGGAAATAATTTTTTTTTATTATGTTCTATCCAGAATAACCAGCAACAACTAAATCCCAAAGCAAGTGGTGAAAATCAGTATTGGCTGAATTGCCATGTCAGTATTTTTCTGACAACCATTTTATACCATAATGATAGTGCTACTGAACAACGTATGCTAATGATCTCTATTTTTCACGATAACACTATCTTTCTATTATTTAAAAGAAAGACAGATTTTTCAAAAAAAATATTGCTTGCGAAGTGCTTAAGTACTTTCATTAAAAGTTTTCATAAGAAGAGTGATTTGCAAAAGGGACATGCTACTGCCTACACAAGAGGACAGTGATGTTTGTGTCTGTGGATGCAAACTAAACCTATGTTCTGAAAATGCTTCTCTCCATGTTTGTGCCTTAGCTAAAAAACAGATTAATATAATCAATAATCATAGTAGTGCTAAACTCCTAGCACTGAAAAAAAACTAGAGCTCAACAGAAAAAAAACCATTTGCTTATACAGCAGATAATGTTTTAGATTAGTCAGATTCTTCCATTCTATTTTGTCAGCAAAAGGGTAGAAAAGTTTTTTTCTTTTCTGAGATCTTTTCCTTGCATCTCTACTTACAGCTAGAGCCTGCAAGGATTTTCCAGTAAAACTTGATTTGTCCAGTCACCACTATCAGGGCAGGGTTGGAGGAGAGGTCACACATGGACTCCTCATCTTCTGTTTTAGACTTGTAGGTTTTAGACTTCTGTATCCAAAAAGAAGTTGAGGGAGCTTCAGAATTTAAAATTACTGATCTTCAAGAGCAAAGGGGAGATACAGTACTCCAGCTAATATTGATGAAAAAGACTAGGACTGAAAACAGAAACAGGAAATATTGAAAAGGGCTTCTCATCTGCCCACTGGACAAGGCATTGCCCAGTGCAGGCCCCTCAGAGTCACTGCTGTCCTGGCATGAGGACAAGTCATTATGCAGTTTATTTTATCAAAGGAGATTCCCATTTCCAGGGAAGCCAGATGATAAAAGTGTCATTCTGCTAAATGTAATTACAAAATATTTTTATCCTTCATAACTAATGATATGTGAATTTCCTACATATCCAACCAAATGAAGATGTTTACAATGCCCTTTTTTTTCCCCTCTCTGCAGCTCTTCCCATCTAGAAAGTAGAAAATCAGTTGTAAACATCCCTTAGAACTGGGAAAACCAGTACCTCTGCTGCATAGCTACACGGATTTGAGACCCCAGTAAGGATGCAATTGTGCTGTGAATCCATAAATGGCTCTTGCATAAGGAGCGGCTGGTCAAACAGCATCCGTATTTCCATGTACATCTTCATGGTTTGTATTATTCTGGCCACAGTGGTTGGGAATCTGACAGTTATCATCTCAATATCACATTTCAAGCAGCTCCACACGCCTACAAATTTCCTGATACTTTCAATGGCTACGGTAGACTTCCTGCTGGGATTCTTCGTCATGCCTTGCAGCATGGTGCGCTCTGTTGAGCACTGCTGGTATTTTGGGGAGTTCTTCTGCAAGATCCACTCAAGCACGGACATTATGCTGAGCACAGCTTCTATCTTCCATCTTTCCTTCATATCCATCGACCGTTACTATGCTGTGTGTGACCCTTTAAGATACAAATCAAAGATAAATACTTTTGTCATCGTGGTCATGGTGTGTACAAGCTGGATGGTCCCTGCTGCTTTTGCTTTTGGGATGATCTTTCTAGACCTAAATTTGAGAGGGGCAGAAAAGATTTATAATCATGTCCACTGTGCAGGAGGATGCTTTCTCCTTTTTAGTGAAACTTCAGGTATTGTGGCCTCCATAGTGTCTTTTTACATCCCTGGATTTGTTATGCTGTGCATCTATAGGAAAATATACTCTGTAGCCAAGAAGCAGGCAAGATCCATCAATACAATTAGCAGAAAAAAAATGCAATTTGAAATGAAGCACCACATTTCATTCTGCAGAGAAAGGAAAGCTGCTAAGACTTTAGGCATCATAATGGGTGTGTTTCTCATCTGCTGGACTCCATTCTTCTTCTTTACAGCTACCAATCCATTTATGAATTATGTGATTCCTCCTGTTCTCATTGATGCTTTGGTTTGGTTTGGCTATTTAAATTCTACACTTAACCCAGTTGTTTATGCATTTTTTTACTTGTGGTTTCGCAGGGCATTGAAGATTATTCTGTTAGGAAAAGTTTTTCAACAGGACTCTTCCAGGACTCATTTGTTCTCAGACTAATGTGTTTTAAATGGTTGGATTCATGGCTTTGAAGTTTTGCCTGGAGGCTGAACTCCCAGATGTAAGAGCTGTGAAGGAAGGAAATTCCTTCCAAAATTTATTTGCCTATTTACCAAATATAGTTCAAGCAGATAAGCAACCACTGTGCTTTACATATTCTTTCATTACAGATTGGGTTTTTTTGGTGGTGTTTTGATTATATCTATTTATTTGCAATGCACAGAAGAGCAAGAGTTCCATTTAAAAAAACTTACAGCAGTTTATATCCCTGACATTCAGAATTAAAAAAATTGTCTGACACAAGAGAATTATTTCTTAAATAAGGTATGTTTATATTATAATATTTGTGTTCATTTGGGTTCTTCTCTAGAAAGAGCAGAGAAACCTTTTCCTTTGGATTTCTTGGCATCTTTGGCTAATAACCCAAAGCTCCCTAAGTTTTGTCCTTCCCCTTCCATATGTGTGCAGAGCCCAAAACAGGTCAATAACCAGCCATATCCACACACTCCATGGAGTGAAGGTGAGACAGAGAAAGGTGCTGCTCTTTCTGTTTCCATTTCAACAAGTACTTGTCACTTATGAGTTTGCCACTTAAAGGCTTTGCTGCTTAATGAGATCAAAGCATGTTTAACAAGATCAAAGACAAGAAAAAATATGAAGTTTGAAGTGAAAAGCAATTGCAAAAAAAGTTGCATTGCACCCAAGAATGCCAGAAAATGATGTCTATCTAGTGATTGTTTAGATGTAAAACATTATTTGCTATGTTGCATCTTAAAGACCTTTTTTTTAGCTTGGACATGTTATTTTGTCTCATGCCAATGCTGTAAGAGCTTTCAAGGAAAGCATATAGAGAATTGTGAAGATATCCTGTGGCTGAACTCAGCTGAATCATGAAGGAACAGCACTGGGAGTGGGCAGGAAATGATCAGTAGCTGAGAAGAGACCATGGAGAGAAATTGATGACTGTACTAAAGTAAGAGCTATACTCAGCAGTATGTCCTCCATTTGTGTTCCTTGTAAAAGTGCATCATATCTGTATTTTGTCTTTGTTTTGTGGGCTTTATGGAGTACTGAAGCACTCTATGATGAAAAGATTAAAAGTTGATTGATGATACATTTCAGCAGAGCAAAGTATAAGGATCTGAAATTGTGTATATTACTGTTTCATTGCCATCTTGTAAAGTTTGCCCTCCTAAAAATGACATAAAAAAGAACAATGAAATGTACACCACATCAGCACTTCTACTATGGATCCTTACTAATGACAATATGACTACTTTAATACTTAATCTCACAAAAATAAATCGAGATAAAATTTTTAAAAATCTCTTTCTGATAAATAATGGGTAATTATTTTCTTCCTTCATCTCCAGAGAGTCTGACCCTGTTGTAGTTAACATTCTCACCCTCACAGTGTTACTTTCTGAAATAAAATGTGTGATCACTTGGACACTTTGATCTCTCTTGAAGTAATAATTTCAGAAGTGCTGCCAGGTGATACCTCCTTTTGTCTGGTCATAATTTAGATTGAAGGAAAGATAGATCCTCTATGACAAATGCAATCTAAGGCATTTTAAAGTATATTTAGTAAGATCAACACAAGTTAATGCAGTTCCTTCAAGAAGTTAATGAAGCTGTTTCTTTCCCTTTCTTCCTTATAACCCTATCTCCCTGAAAATCTGGAAATATTACTGTGTTTCCAGACAATTCAGCTGTACCAGAGCTTACAGTTGGTAATTTTCTTTTCATAACTTGTTGTGGTATCTCTCAGACATTGTTTTCTGGTTGCAGGAGGAGTTTATGAATGAGTAGGATCCCAACTTGCTTGCTTGACTGTAGCTCAAATAGAGCATGTCCCTGCAGACAGTGCCTGGACCCTACTGCAAAGCTATTTCTTAATAAACCCATAGAAACCAGAGCCACATTCCTGAAGTGAGAAAAATTGCTGATAAAGACAGTCTAATAGGCAGAGAAAAAGCCATGCATGCAAGTAAAGCAAATTAAGGGATTTATCACTACTTCCCACCCACAAAGCAGATCTTCAGTCATTTCGAGGAAAGCAGGGCTCCACGTCAAGTAATGGTTATTTGGGGCAAAAAACACTGTAACTCCCAACACCCCAGTTCCTCCTTCTTCCCCCAAGGTTTTTGTTGCTGAGCACATCATATGGTGTGGAGTATCTCTGTGGTCAGCTGGGTTCAGATGTCCCCTCCCAATCTGTTTTGCACCACAAAGCTACTCAAAGAGAAGGCTTTGATATTGTGTAAGCCCTGCGCAGTCTTAGCTTAAATGAGGACTGTGTATAAATTATCAACACTGCTTTCATTACAAATCACAACTGCTGTCATCACAACACCACACAAACTACTAAAAAGAAAATTAACCCTTTCCCAGCCAAAACAAGTAGAGAGGGCATCAAAACATTGTGGCTGCGTAAGACCACCATAATCTATTTAGTGTAAGGGGAAATAGTAAAAGAAATTTTCAGTGTACAGATGAAAAACTCTCTGAGCAAGGCAGTCTAGCCAAGGTGTCACCATTATTTATTCTCTGCAGAAGAAGGTGTTTCCACATACAGATTGCTGGTGTGCTTCACCTACCCCTAGAAGGGTGTCTTCTTTGTTCTTAATACACTAAAATATAAGCCAGCTTTGTGCATAGCCCAACTCAGAAAATTTCAGAAATACCTTTTTCCTGTGATGTCCTCTTACCTAAAGGTGGCACTTTCCCAAAGAGCCTCCTTGCATTCTATTTACAGACAGCCTTGTCTGGCACAGTGACTGTAATGAAGTCCCAAGTTGCTTTCTCTCATTAGCTCTAATCACAGACTGGGTAAGGCTATCTCCCAGTGGGAGGGTGATGTGCAAATTAGATGTGTTAATGAGGCCACAGGGACTCTATTTGACCCAAGACATGAATAAATTAGGAAGGCATAAGAAAATACCTGATGCTGTTGTCCAAATCAGATTATGAGTTAGGTCTGGTGGAGCAGAATACACCTTACTGCAGTCTCAAAGAATCATAGTGCAAATGGAGTGCAAAGGGTATTGTCAAATTCCCTATTAACACATTTAATTAGCGACCTTGTTAAACAGATTACTGATGGCTACCTTTTGCAAAACAAATTCTTCCCTTGTGGGTGATTTCAAATATTTTAACTTCCACAAAAACTTGTGCAAAGCAATTATTCCAGAAAGGCTCTAATTCAACAGTAAGCTTTCATCTGTTCCTTTTGTCACCAGTGAGGACCATTTGCAATGTCACCTTTTTTCCATGCTTTGTACAAAACTGACAGCAACTTTCAGAGTCCTGAACTGCTACCTGTAACCTGCCTTAGTGCCTCAAGTTTTGATGTAGCACCTCATGGATGGTGGTGCCTCCTCTGTCAAAATCTTATGGTCCCTCAGATAACAGAGGCAGGAGGATGGGAAAGGAGGAGAAGCACCAACTGTCCAAGCAGGATCCTTACAGAAACCTCAGAAAGGAAGGAGTCACTCCAAAATGGAGTATTTTAAACTCCTGGATAAAAAAATATGTTAGTGCAGTCTTCAAACAGAAAAAAATGAGCTGTCAAAATGTGTAAATATTGCTAAGTGTATGGCTTTTCTTAAATCATTAACTCATCTAGGCAGTGCACACTGTGCACTCTCTGTCCTCTACAATGCATTAATATCCATTCAACAAGACCAAAAATACTGGATGCAGTCAAACATTAGACACAATATTCTATGAAATTCTATTTCTGCAGATTTTCTGATCATCTCCATTATCTGTGATGCTACTTCCACACATTGCTCTTGAAGACTTAATTCAGAAAAAACTATGTCTGCCTGCAAGCGCTTTTTGACTAATCTGTTTTCATTAGACAAAGACTAAAGTTTATTAACTTCTATGATGAAATGTCTGGTCTGATTGACAAAGAAAGAGCCGTTGTTATTATCAAAAAATTATTATCCCTTCTGTTAGTTGCATGTGCGACATAAATGTTAGGTGTCTAAGTCTCTAAAGAAGCATTTAGGTATTTCTGAAAGCTCTTGTAAGTATTAAATGTCTAGCTGGTGACACACGATGCAATTGGAGACATTTAAGTAATGATAAAATTACTTAATTAACATACAGCATAAATAATTCAGAGTCAACACAGTACATTACATTTCCTACAGTGACAACTTTTGTCCTAGACAGCACATCTTCAGGGAATAATATTGACCTGTCTGTGAGGTTTCAGTGTGTCATGTCCATCTGTGTGTTCAGTGTATGCCCTTGGATATTAAATGAGTATTAGCTAGTTTTGCTAAACTACTTGCAACCTATCAGTAGGTCTTTAGTACTTCTTCTGGCCAAGGGCTCTTACAGATCTATCAGATGGTGTAATTTGGCTCTCGAGTGACTTTGTGGCATGCCGTGTTGTTCTCCCTGCTGTTAAGCTTGATGCTGGTGCTAAACTTGCAGCTAAAAAATACCCCACTGCTTGGCACAAAACCTAGTGCATCAGAATAAAAGGGATTTTTTTCCCTGTGGACCACACCTGCTGGTACACAGGGGAACAAAAGTGTCTGTGTCATTTTTTTGTTTTGTCTTAGTGGGTTTTTTAGGGGGGTGTGGGGTTTTTTTTCCTTAAAAAACATTATCATACAATAATCTATTTTTCCACACTACACAGTGGTCTGTTTCAGCATGAATTCTGGTCTACATCAAATACAGTGTTCTTATTCATCAGGGAATCAGCCAGAATGGTTAGGATATCTTGATTCCAGCAGGAGCTGACGTTGCCCTCAGAGGAAGGACAATTCTGGTTTCAGGAGGAAGTTTAAGCTTCCGCATCCAGGCAAAGGCCTCAGTATAGCAGCACTTCCATGGTCCTTTTCCTTTTTGGTACATCCAAGTTTGAACATGCAAGACAGCTAGATGTGGTTAAGAGTATCCCACCCAGGAAATCTGCACTCAGCTTCCCTGTTGCAATGCCTCAAAAAGCAACATTCAGGGTTCTCTTCAAAGACAGTGATTTTTATTCAGAAAAGTGCTATATTTTTACCCTCAAATGATTTGCAGATCAAGAACTCGCAGGTATTTCTTCAGTGCCTGCTTGTGGTCAGAATAGTTAAACTCCATTTTGTTCTTTTAATCTTTTCTGTCACAGCCTAAACATTGAGAAAGGATTTCCTACCCTCTTGTGGAGTCCACAGGCAAAAACAGCTTTAACAAAGTGTCAGCAACACATTATATTAAGACAGGGGTAAAAAAAAAAACCAAAACCAAAAAACCCCAGCTAAATCCTTGAGTTGCAAAAACACCATCTAACAAGAAATAGATTGGTTTCATTTTTGCAAGCTCTGTGTTGATCTTTTAGCATAAAGTTTCAAAATTAATTCTTCAAAATTTAAATTAAAATTTTTGTTTACAGGCATTAATTTTTCTACTCAAAACCAAAATATGCCAAAGAAGTCAGATAAGTTCAGGTAAATTAGTACTTAATAGCATCCATTTTTCAGCTACAATTTTTTTTAACAAAAAAGCCCGACAACATTTTAATCAGCTTTAGTGAAAATTAGGTAAATGAGAGTAACTGTTCCAAGAAATTCCTGACAAAAGGCCATATACAGCTATAACAGTAATATATTACAGCTATAACAGTAATATATTACAGTAATTTATTTCTTGTTCTGTTTACAGAACCTAATCAAATTGTTTTCCTTCGAGATCATTTGTGTGTCAGCCTTAATGGCTGCAGCAGCAACAGAGCTGAAGCATTACAGCAAACACTGACATTAGAAAGGATGTGCAGTTTCCCAAAAGACAGCCATGAATCTTTTTAGCTGTATATAAACCAAGAACTTCCCAGTTTTTCCTGTAAGAAAAGAGGAATACTTTCACTTTTATTTTTAATTACTCATTTCCACCAAAATGCAGGATGGAGAAAAAAAGACTCAAAGAAAGGATTGTGTACTAATTGTGTTCTTTTTCCCTAGAACACTTTCCCCAACCGACCTTTTTCTTCAATGTGTATTTTTTTTTTAATCTGTTTTTTTTTTCCTCAGGACCGACTGTGTTGCAATACTTTGTTGAATACCTCAAGTTGCCAAATCATGACTTCATCCAGACTCTGGAGCTCGCAGCTGGTGTAGTATTTGTCTGACTTTGTTAAGATTTCAGGCCTAGAAATGCAAAGTGTGGGCTTTGCCCTCTGCTACGTGCATGTACAGGTGTGAAACCATCCTGTCCAAAACGGTGGGAAATATGTCTGTGAGAGGGAATTCTGGTCTGTTCCATGGCCAAAACTGGCATTTCCCCAGTGTCACACTGTGGCCCATAGCACAGCCAGCTCCATGAAATCAATTTGGACTCCCTCCAAATCCTGCACATCTTGTGATGCAGTTCTGTGTGGCACCTCACCTTCCTTTTGGATTTCTCTCTCTTGACTCTAATTACACCAGCTTTCACCCACTTCCTTAGATCACCAAAACCATCATCCCTGTGAAAGAAGTGATTTTCTTAGATAGCTTTTCAATTTTATTCTTGTTAACCTTGAGCTTGGTTTTCTCAGGGTTAAATACTAGCTGGTTTGTATAGTTCTGGTTTGGCTTTCTTGCTGTTGTTGGTTCAATGGTTGTTTGTTGTTGTTGTTGTTCTTGATTACCCTTCTTCAATAGTTGAATTATTTTTTTCAATACTTGAAACTAAATTCTCAGCACCTAAGGACTTGTGCAATGACACCTTCTGGATGGATTATTTCAGCTTTGCCTGCTGGTCTATAATTTATGCTTTATCATTTGGTTAAAAAACACTTTGAAAATAGTCACTGCACTTACAATCCTCAGACTACTATTTTCCATGTACTCTACTGTCTTCCTGTCCTGTCCTATTCTTTATAAATTAATTAGCAACTCCTGGAATTCCCTTCAGAAATTTATCTAGATTCCTTTTTATTTTCAGTATTTGCATTTACTGTCACATATAGTAACGGGTAACTTATGAGTGGACTTAGATCCAGCAAGACAATACCGTAACCTAAGAAATGTTGTGCCGGATTCTGAGAAATGACCCAGCACACTGAAACATGTACAGGATACATTATCCAGCTTCTCTGCTGTGTGTACACTGTCACAAGCTACACAGTCAAGACGCTGGAGAACGTTTGTATCCATGAGTCAGTGGAAGCACTCATGCTTAAATCACAGGAGGTAGTTATTTAGATATCATTGTCTGAAAATTACCACCCTAGTTACACCAATCTTTGCAAATGAGCTAGGGGATAAGAACAGAGCTGTAACTTTTTCCACCTGAAATTTACCTACTCACAGGACTGCAGACATGGTAAACCAATCTCAGCCTGCTTTTGTAAAAATAATTTTCATTCTGTAGCTGAAAAATATTTTAAATGTGAGTTGATTTACAGTATGATGGCCTACTTTTGGTAAAGCTGCCTGCCTTTCCACGTGCTACACTGCATTCCTTATGAAAATAAGTTATCATTTAGGAAGGTGGGTGCATTCCCTCAGGGAAATTAAAGGTTAGATTTTTCAGCAAGGGAATAAATGAAATATAAATAAAAACCATATAATATTTATCAAAGATTGCATAGGCAAAGTTTCAGCTATGTCTCCCCCGTGGTCACTGCACTGCACCCCTTTCCCACAGACACGACACCACAGTGATGGCTGGGTGCTGCTATGCAGCTATTTTATTGTGTGAGTACAGATAGAAGATGACACTATTTGGTGATGCAAAACATTTTGGTGCATCTGGCTTTTCTAATTTTATGGGCCAATAATTTTTTTTATCAGCCCATAATAATAGTGGCAGTGATTTTTATTTCTCACAGTGACAATTTAGCAGAAATCAGTATTTCATTCAAGCAACATGACTAGCTGTGCAACATGCACACTCAGAAAGGACGAAAATATGTTTCTACAGAGTTTGAAAATTATGTTTAAAGTCTATGAAGAAGTCCTGGACCAGAACATGACCTCTAATCCCACAGATTCACCACTGGACAAGCAAGGAAGGAATTGCGGGCAATGCTATTGGCCATTTCTGCTTCCTTTGGTGGAAATTGCAGGTAGTGAGTGGTACCTGCACAGCCTGGGACCAGCAGTCTGGCTGCAGGTCAGAGTGGTGCCTGGAACTAGCAGCAGAATATGGGGGTTGTGGAGATCTGCAGGAGAGAACCTGCCTGGCTCTCTCCTACCCTTTGCCCAGGCCAGTTCAGCCACCTCACCCCTTTTTCTACCACTAATATATTGCTCAGTGTGAAAAGGCAGCTTTAGATGGGCCATATTCAGGTGGTTGAAGGCCATTTGGTGCTTTCCACAGGCTGGACTAATTGGTGACTTGTATTTCAGTATATTAATTCTTCATTTATTTTGTTCTGCCTGTGCTGCGAAGCACACTACCTTACCCTCCCCTCTCCCTTCCTTTTCTATCAGCTTAAAATAGCCTAAGTTTCTAATTTTTCTTCTGAAATGTGAATTAACAAGTCCTGGTAACACCTTGCTTGTTTGGGTTAGATTATCCCCAGATGACTTGTGCTTTGCTCACTGCAAACAACAGCAAAGGGAATTGGAAACTCTGGAGAGGGGCTATATTGGTTGTACCTGCAGAACTCTTGTGCAGTTTAGGGATTAGTTTTAACATCTGCTATTAATTAATTGTTCTGAGGGAACTGCAGGTCTTCTGCATTGACCCAAAGACTGTCACATTCAAGTATTCAGCTCTTTTGTATATACGAGTTGTTAATTTCAAAGATAAGAGACAAATATCTTCTTTTTATTGACTTTCTGAACTAAATTGTCCTTTTTAAAAATCCTTCTCTACAGCTGACTAATTTGGACAAAGATATTGCAGTTGGAGAAAGCAGTGATTTCTTTTCTTTCCATATTCACTTTTAACATGGTTTAAGTTGGTTACAGAGGTACTGCTTCTAAAGCTAATCATTTAGGTGTGTCCTACATGAGCAGTTCAATAGATAGAAAACAGATCAATATAACTAAAAGCAGGAAAACATAAAAGCAGAAGTTACATAGAAATAGGAAGCAGCAAGTGGAGGAACTTATTGCAAGTGCTTTAGACCAGAATTTTCCAGCTGCAAAGCTTAAGGTCAAACCTTTACGTTTGTACAAGAAATATGAAATGACACACACCATATCCTATGGAGACCCCCTGTCTGGGAGATGGGGTGTGCTACACCTAGCAGGATCTTACAAGGAACTGTGGGAGTATTTACCCTACACACACTCCCAACACTCTGCATTAATGATAAAACACTCAACCAACTTCTTCTGAGGTGGTCACTACTCACCGCAAAGGCAGAACAAAAGCCAACACTATGGGCTGTAATACATGTGATGGATGATTTGATATATGAGTGTTCTAGCTCTGTGTAGGTCATTTTATAAGCCCATAGCTTTCTCAAACTGTTATATTCAATTTAAAGATCCCAGATTGGCTCTTTTGGTAGCTGTAAGGAAAAATTTTCACAGCAAAGGGGCACCGATGATGGCCCTTTTAGAAAATCAATAATCCTCTGAAATTGTCTTCTATTTTAAGAAATTGAGATTCAGATGTTTCTTGGAGGTATTTAGATTTTAGAGGTTATGTGCAGCAGTTTCAATAAGAAAAAGGACATTGTCTATGCATGACTTCACTGCAGATTGAACCATATCAGATAACTCACTCATCCTATTTTTTTGGGGTTATCCTGTGGGTAGCTGGGCTGCATAGCACATTCAGCAAAAGTTCAGTTGGAGATAGAACCCAGAAATTTTGTCTGAAGAAGGAAGAGAAGGAACAGTATGATAGGCATTTTTAAATTTTGTGATAGTATTCTTAACATTGTAAGTTAATATGTGATAAAAATCTCTACTTGTTCCAAATTATAAAGATGTGAATTGTCATTATTTGACCCTTCTCTTAATTGTGAGCTGGTCTCTTTTTCCATGATCAGATGAGAAGAGAGGGGGAAAAGTACAAACACCAGAAGAAAAAAACACCTGTAGGAAGCATGCAGCTAACAGCAAGAGACCAGCAGATGCCTGACAGCCTGTTGAAAGGTGGTAAATTTTTCACAACATGCAGTAGGCAATTGAATCAGGCAGGCCCTACATATGTAAGAACTAGAAAAAGGAACAGCACTGTAGATATTCTGTAGGACATCAGTGCAATACAGTGATTGTTGTAGCTGCTACGTATTTTAATATGTGCAATAAAATGAATGGTTAAACTTTTTTCCCTCTGTTTTATCTAATCATTATTATTTTTTTTAATGTCAAGAACAGTTTGCTTTCTTCGTTAGTTACAACTTTGAGATGATGTAATCTCTTCTGACATCTGTTCATTTCAAATTCTTTTTGGTATTGTCCATAAGGTTAGGACTCTGGTCAGATAAAAAATATTGGTATTCAAAGCATCTGAAATTAGAGCAAATATCTGGAGGAAGGACATGAGAAAGAGAGCCTATGTGATATTTTTGGGATTTCCTGAATAGAGAGTAATAATAAAATTTTGGTGGTTTTAAACTGTGACTTATAGGAGGCCTTGTGCTTGGAGTTGCAGTGTAATTCAATCTTACTCCATTCTCCCACTGTCTGATGTCCCGCCATTTTGCCAGATTAATATTCATTGTTTCTTGGAACAGAAGCCAAAGCTGCTTCTACTGTTCCTCTGTCTGTTCATGCTGTAGCAGAACGTAAAAGCCTGTCCCATACTGCCTGTAGTTGCAGATTTTCTATAAGGTTACCAAACTCACAGGATCAGGCTGAAGAGTGAAGGGCAGAATAGAATTCTTGTAAAAGTTCTGGTGCCAAATTGCCACAGAAATACATAGGAAAGGTGTGGCGCACACACTGGAAGACCTAGACTGTGGGATGAGTTTTGAGACTAAGACTCTTAAATTTATAAGTAGGTGTTTACAATTCTGGTAAGTATCTAAGTCCTGATTATAGCTACAGTTGGAATGGATGTTTAAATTCCAGTTCTAGTGGTCAGTGACTATTCAGAAATTATGAATAATTTGCCAAATGTCACATAAGGTGTAGTAGGGAACCTGAGATGCCTACACAGTAGCTGCGAGCTAGGTGAGACACATCTGGGCATCTGAAATGGCACAAGATGCTTTTCTGAGGGGCATCAGGCTTAAGCAAGGCACATAACAGAAGTTTTGACATTTAGCTGTGCAGAAATCTGCAAGCCTCAAACTGAGTCATGTCCTGGGGGCAATTAAACAACATTGACACCTTTAATAACTTACACGGACATCTTTTGCTTTGAACTCACTGCAGCCAAGGCTGTAGAGAAAGGGAGTGTTCACAAAGTTGCTGATCAGTTTTTGAGATATTTTCTACCAGTCCTCAACAGATTATAGAGCGTATATGCCATGAACGCAGTCAATTAGTCACTCTACTTTTATTTTTTTTTGAGTCCCTTTGCATAATCTGCTTTTATAGTTTTCTTCTGTGGAAGTGGACAAGATTTAGTCTCTTCGTGGGTGACCACCATCTATACTGCTATGTGAGAATTGTGCCATAATATCTTGTTATTGTTGCTAGATCTCCTTTTTGGCTAAACTGCAGGCTGGAATGATGGAGAAGGGGAAAAGCAGAACTCAGAGTACTGATGCATACAGTAGCCATGGCACAGCAGGTAAGTGAGGAGGAAATACTGCTCAAATTCTAGCCAAGATTTCCTGATTTTCTGACACTACATTTTGGAAATATCATTAAACAACCTTTTCCTAACCTTTATAGTTCTGCTGTGTGTAGCCTTACCTTTGATATCTGTTTGGTTTACCAAGTTCTGTCAGGATTACTTTGTATGTTTCTTCTTTTATTTCGCATGGTTCCTGAAAGCAATTAAGGTAATTATGAATTGAAAATGAAGAGGAGGACAAAGATGATGATGAGCTGTAAAATAATGAATATTGGTTGCTTAACAGTGACCTCATTTTCCAAATGAAGATCTATCAGATTCTATCAGAGATGGTTGTTGAACTTGCAGTCCATAGATTCTTTAATTTTTAATATTTTTTCTTCTGTAGGGTTGTATTTCTCTATCTGAACAAAGCAATGCTGTTTCATTTTATGCCTTTTATAAATGGCAATTCTTTCAAAATGGTCTGTCTGAAGTTAGAGAAATTATGTATTTTCAGGTACTACTTAATTAAACATTGGGCTTTGAAATATTAATGTCAGCTCATTTCACTACTGCAGATGAAAGTATAACATGTCTTTGAAAGTTAAACTGTTAGGCAAAGAAAAATTTGAAAATAAGTGGGTAGTGATTTTTTTCTTTTTTTTAAGAAAACATGATCAATATTGGGTATAGAATTCTCTGTTTATTTAAAACATATACTACTATGTTAATTACTATTGCTGGAGAGCAAGTGCCAGCCTAAATAACACGCAATGGTGAATGAAATGGTCATTGCTTTTCTTTTTTTTTTAAATAAAGAGGTTTTACAGGTCATTCTACAGTATAATTAACCTATAAATCTGTTCAAGCTGGAAACCATCATCCATTGTAATTATGTACAGGCCTGGGTATAATAGGAACTTAATCTCATTTCAGGTTCTGGAGTGGATATTTTGATTAAATTAGCAGAGATGTCAATGATAATAACAGGAATTCTTGCTGATGGTGGAATGCATCAGTAATAACTGACTGGGAAGCTCTGCCAGACTCTTTGCCAAATACTGAAAACATTACACCTCCTATGTAAAGCTAGAGGTGTGCAAGCGAGATGTGATAGCAGAGAATGAAGTTGGCCTGTGCAATAAATTACGCACTGCTCAGGAACTGCTCCTGCCTTGGAAAGAGGACTCATCAGGAACATGAGGCCAGGGCTGGGCTGCTCCCCTTCATTTCATCATGCATTGTGCTGGCCCAGGAGCTGCATGGAAATGAGTGCCTCATCTCTGCGTCACTGGTGGCCCTGGAGCTTGTGCCACCCACGCTGCCGGGTCTGTGTGCCTGCTCATTAGGGCCAGGGCAGGAGCACGAGGTGGGAGGTAGAAATACAGTCAGGAAGGTGAGTTCAAATTTGGATACTGGGCTAGGAAGAAGGTGTGCTTTTTCCAAATCACACCATGGTGGTGTGGCTTAACTTTCATCTTTCAGACATTATACTGGGCATGGATCCCCAAACAGGATATCGTTTCATTTTCGTTTTACACACATGACAAGAATATAAATAGCAAACACTCTGACCTTCAATCAATAAATATCCAGAGCACCTTCCATGGTATGCAGTGACTGTGCATAGCAGGGGCTCAACACTTCCCCATTTAATTCAGCCATTTGAAATCTGATTATGTTCCACAAGAACAGGAAAGGTAGGTAGATGATGATTCCTAATTCAATCCCCAGGTAATGCTGGTGTGAGAGCCCTAGAGACAAGCCAATGAAATGCATTTAGGGGCACAAATGCATCAGCATCTCTGATAACACTTAGGCAAGACTTCTTTACAGCCCCTGTCTGTGCACCATTGTTGAGGGAACCTTCTTGTTTTATTTAAAAGGGTGAAACAGGACATGTTCTCCCAGTCAATGACTTTTCTATAGGAGTTAACAAAAATATTCAGAGGGCATACCATGCTCTTAGCAGTTCTGATCAATAAATATGATCAATAGTCTAGTACTGTACATTCATAATTATTTTATGATTCTATTGCAAAGGCTATTTAGGTATTTTTATATACAGACATTTCATTGAAAAGCTTATTTTATAATCCATTTTTGCCCCTCTCAGGCTTTTATATTATTCTTCAACTGGTTATTTAAATAATAATGACTTTGAGATATTTAGCAGTAAAATGTGGATGGTTATGATGTGAGCTAACAGTAGGTGAGGAGCAGGATTTTCTTCATAAAGTACACAGTTTCACTAGGAAAGCATTTGGATACCTTGTTTCTGTAGGATGAGAATGAACATTGATCAGCAATGACTAGGTCTTACCTCTAAGCCTAAAAAAAAAGTATCCAAATGGTGACATGCAGGAAAAGTAGTCTCACTGATGAAGGGCCACATTTTAAGGGGAAATGCATTTTTGAAATCATAAAGTAAAAGATGTACTATTTTCTGGAGGGAAACTGACAGTGATCTCTGCTGAAGTTTTATAAAGCAGGAGTGACTGGGTCAATCAATGGAGTTTATATGACAGAAATAATAATCGAGGCCCTTAATTTGGAAGGAATGTGCATTATAATCTCATTAGTGCACCATCTAGTGGGATTTTGGGGGAAACACCCGCACATGTAGCGAAGCTAAAATCATCACTAATAAAATAGCCTGGTAAAAATAGATTGCCTATGTATATCGCATTCCTGCAGCAAAAAGACATATCAGAATGGCTTTTCTCCTTAGTAACTTCAATTCATGAAAGGGATAAAATGACACTTCCAACCATCTATTAACGTCAGTACTCTATATAGGCATGCAAGTCTCGGAGACTATGTTGTCTCTTCTTTCAGTATGCTTTGAGACCCTGACAGAACCAACCATGTAAGGTAAAGGGTAGTCTTGCCTATTTCAGGCCTTTAACTTAATGCTCCATTGTGTTTGCAGTTTATTAGACTTCTCTGTTATTATAGGGTTAGGATGCCTAGTATGTTTTTCACTGCTTCAGCTATTTCCAAATCTTAGCAACGACCAAGGTCTATGATGAAGCAGAATTAAGCTTGCAGTTCCCAGTTCCTGCAGCTCTTCCTCAGGCGAGGCTGGCCTGTGTTGGAGGAGGCAGCGTTCCCAGCAATCGGGTCTGCGGGCTGTTTGCTCTGTGCTATTTAATGCTCACGGGGGTATCCTGCAGACGAAGCAGCTCAGGCCCGGGGCTCTGGGGAGCGTCTGGCCCTGTCATTGTCCCTTTGACGAAGTGGGGAGGATGCAGAAATGCCTCCAATGCTGTGCAGGCAGTCTGTCACTTCCCAGGTAGCTGGGCCGGGAGGAGCCCGGGTGCTTGGCTATCGCATCCTCCTTGTCCTCCCGAGCCCGGGGCCGGCAGCCGTGTGAACGCATCCTTCATTTTTCCTGCTCCTGCCATCGCTTGCCCCTAATCCCAGTTGTATATTGCGTATCATTCAAAGGCACCTTTAAAGAGATCTACAATTTACCACGCCCTCTCTTTGAATTGTCCATTCCCCTTTAGAGTAGAAATAACCCAAGCGGAAGGCAGGGCGGGCAAACAGGCTATTAACAAAGTAACATCGTATTTTTCACTATAATATTGTATCCTTGCCCATGTTTTCGCCTTGCTTCCTGGTGCAACAGCAACCATGCAACACCCTGAAAGACACTCTCTCCGCCCTTCACCCTCACGTTTTCCAGTCGCATAGGGCTGCGGCTGCCGGGGTGGCCCCGTTTCCCTGGGCAGCCCCCGGGGCCCGTCAGCACCAGGGTCGCCCCGCAGGCCCGGGAGGGGCCGCCCCTCAGGGACCGCCCGGCCCCCGCTCGCAGCCGCCCGGGCGGGGCCGCGCCTCCTCCCGCCTCTCCCGTCACGGCGGGGCGGGCCGGGCCGGGGCCTGCCCGCCCCTCCACGCCCTGCACCGCCGCCGCCCCCAGCCGCACCCCTGGGAGCGGGCTCGCCGGGGCCGGGTAAGAGCCGCGGGAGCTCCGCTGGGGCGCTGGGGGTGCCGTCTGCCGTAGGCAGTGGGGATCCGGGCGGCGTCCGGCCCGCCGGGAAGGGGCTGTCAGGCGCGGGGAGCCTGTCGGAGGGCGGCGGGAAGGGCCTCCTGGAGCCGGGGCCGCGCCCCCGTGCCCGGCCGTGGGGCGAGCGGGGCGGCTGTGGGCGAGGCGGGGGCGGCGGGGCCAGGGCTGCGAGGGGAGCGCGGAGTTGGAGCGCGGCCGGTCGTGTCAGCAGCAGCTCCTTTCCCCGCACCCTTCCCTGTGACACCCACGGTACTAAGGCTTTGGGCTCGGCGATGCTCTCGGGGGAGGGTCGGGGCCTACAGCGGGTGTTTTATAGCAGCTGGTGTAGAACTGTGGGGTGGGACGGGCACCCCCTCCTAGTGGAAATGCTCCCCTTGCTGTTCCAAGTCCGAGGTGAGCATGTCAGCGGGAGGAGGGGACATTATAAAAGTGGCCGGTGTAAATAGTGAGCCCGGGCCTGGCGCCCGGCGTTATCGCTGTTTTCCTGGTGAATCACTCGGCGCTGCATTGGAAACTCAGGCTTCTTCAAACTCAGCAAGGCAGTGGAAGGTTTCACTCCGCTTTGCATGCACCGCAGGGCACTACACCTTAATTGAAAACGCCCGGTGTTAAAATCTCAGGATACTTGGTCAGAAGCAATGTGCTCCTGTGCTGTGATCCCCTCCACGAGCCATTCAAAGGCTGACGGCTGTGCCAGCAGGGCGAGTGGAGCCCTCCTGACGGGTCATTATGCAGCCTTATGCTTTGCCGGCAGTGCAGCCCTTCTGCTTGGAGCCTGGGCATTGTGCAATTGCTCTTAATGGAAAAGAAGGAAAAGGGGACAAAAAAAATAGTTAAAATATGTCAAAATTAGAAGAAAATGCTACTCAGTGTTGGCCTTGTTATAACCTGTGTCTGTGTTTGCTTCATGATGATGCCTTTCATAGTCTTTGGAAGAATATGAGGTAGCACTCTGCTTGGTGGCTTACACTGAAGTGAAACTCTTGAGAGAGGAGAAGAAAAGAGACCATGAGCTATATGTGGTCATTAGCACCCTGGTAGGCCTCAGAGAGACTTGGCATGCATTGCAATCAGATTTTGTGCAAAGGTAACTTCTCCCTCCGTGTGCTTGATCTGTTCACTTGGTTGCCAACAAGCTACCCTGATAAAGAATTGGGTGAGAACAAACAGCACACCACATATATCAGGCTTCTCATCCATCTTCTTTTTCCCGTGAGATAACCAGCTGCAAGAGAAACTGGGCACTTTGAAATGGTCATCAGGTCCATTTTCAGATTTTTCATTCCCTCTCTTTCCCCATAGTTCCAGTCCCCAGTGTTCCTTTTCCTTGCTTCATCGTAAGGCTTAAATGCCTTGTGTGCTCCTAGGAAACATAATTCTCTTGCTTAAGGCATTTTGCCAAGCACTAATATGTTCTCTTAGGCTTGTGAAAGCTATGCACTTCCTTCACCTAGTTCATCATAAATATCAGTGTGGATGAATCAGACAATTGTAAGGGTGGTAATTTTTATCCATATATGCTCAGCGTTGGTGATGCGTTAGGCCTAGTAGAATTTCAGGCTTCTGTAATTTAGCTTTTCATGCTGAGCAGTTTAAATGTCGCTGCTTTAAGTTGCGTCTTTGTTCAACAGAATCATTTTTAGAAAAAAATGACTAAAAACACTGATCAGTGGCACAGTCTAGTAATTACTTCAAAAAACCCCAAACACAGAGCTGTTAGATTGGTTTTGGTAGGTTTCAATATCAGTAACATGGGAATTGTGCAGAGTAGGTAGGCAGTACCTTTTGACATCTCTTCTGTTAGTGTTGATGCAGTTTTAAATAAACTTTGCTTTTTCCTACCATATATGGATTTAAGTTTGACTTCTACCTGAAAGTAGAGGATAAAAAAATAATCTGGAAACTTTTCTTTTAAGAAGGCAAGAAGAATTTAATTTTACTGCTACTTTGTTTGCTTATTTGTTATGCTCCACGGTAGGTTTTGTATTATGGGGGCCTACAGCCTGCCTGTGGGCCAGGATTTCAACACAAGGAGCTGTAAAAGCAGAAAGTGGGAAATGTAATATCAGTCTCTAAATATTTTACCTGAAGTATAAAGGAAAAAGAGACATAAGTGCAGGAAAAAATTAAACCTCTTTCATCCTTTAGCAGAATAATGACAGATTTAATGCTCACCTGTATCTTATTAATTCAGTTGCTAAGAGTCTGTTAGGAGAATCCCTCAGGTGCTGTAGCAGGAGGTCCTTATCTTTTCTGCAGCAAACATTGTGACTTGCTGAAATTTTCGCCCAGGTTTTTCAGCACTTCATCACTTTTGGCTGTGTTTTCACCCTGCTTGAAGAATTTTGACCTTTTTTTTTTGGGAGGGGTAGTTCGTAAAGGAAGCCACATATTGTTTAGGAGAAGCTTTGTTACTGTGACCTTTATTTAGGAAAAGAATATCCTGTAAGGAAAGCCCCATGAATTATTTCTGGATACTTAAGGGCATAAAATCAGATCAGATTTAAATTTTCAAGTGTTCTATGGAATGCATTGTGTGCTTTTTGCTTTCTGAAAGTTAAGGGTCCACGTTGCTTAAGGGTATCTGGGCTAGACTTCTGGGAGAAGCAGAATTCTTCGAATATCTAAATGAGAAAATACAAAATAGATTAGGTGCTTATTAACTGTAGCTTACTGGAGTCTGCAAAATATTTGTGTGACTGCTGTGAAATCTGACATGTGCAGTGCTTGTCACATCACTTCCTTTTGTCCTGATGGAGCTTCAGGAATGACACTGGGGACCTGCTTATATGTGGAGACTTTCTGGTCTCTACATTCATAGTCGATAGAAAAGTGGATTTTTTCTTATGCCTGATAAACACCTGTCTAGAAAATATGTTGGTACTAAGGTTCATTTTTTGTTTTGGTATGAAGTGACCAAATGACGTAGGAACTAGTTAATGCAGAAATTATGGAAAATATCTTCAGTCCTTTGAGTTCTTTAAGCCTCAATGTACAGGGAGATCCTGCTTCAGTTAGTGTTAACAAAATGTTCTGATTTTTCATTTAATTTGTGCCTGTCCACTCAGTTCCTTGGAATTTCTACAGTAGCTTGAAAAGCCGAATTGGCACTCGGTGTACTCCCATTGAGAGGCAGTGATGGTGAGCAGAAGATAATAAAATGTACAATCAGAAACTCACACCTGACTGAAACTTTTAGAGGAACTGAAGACTACCACAAGTGCAGCTTGGTTCCAGTCTGAAGGCAAAGTCTACTTCCTGCAACTGTAGCAGGCCTTTAACTTCCCTGTTTTGTAACTTGTGCAGCCAGTCATACCAAATACATCACAACAGAGTACTTAAATGCTGTGGAAGGGAAAAGGGGTAATTTCTGTGGAAATGCAGTGTCTTGATGAATGCTCCTATCACCCTGGATGGAAAGAAGTGCTTGGTGCATGCTTGTTTTTTTCCTGGTGGTTGAAACCCTGACCTTGTCTAGGTCATTAGCAGTTGACTTTCCAAGGGCTCAGCTTATCTGTGTTTTCAGAGGAGCTTGAGTAACTGGGCACTCACAAATGAAGGGGTTGTGAGTGGAAGAAGGGTGTTCATCAGGTTCAGACCCATGTTACTGTGAGAACTAGAGGGAGAAAATGTGGTGAAGATTGGGAGGTGATGACAGCTGATGGCTGTCCTCTTACCTCTCTTTCTGTCTGTTCCCCAAACAGTCACTTACTGTCACCTACCTGTATTATTGAAATACTCAGGAATAGCTCTGTGAGCAGAGGAATGTGCCTGGAGTAAACCAGTTGTGAATTTACATGGCTATCCTACAAATTTGCTATAAGTCTCAATTCTTAAGTATGTGAGTTGATAAAAAGAATTGTGTCAATGATTAGAGAGATCTACAGGTGCAGATGAAAAGTTGAACTATATCTTGTGGACTTTGTACTCTGTCATCTGAACATCTTGCTATCTATTGTGTTTGGCTGTCGTAGAAAGTGGAAAAATTCTTGTCTTATGTATTGAACAATCTGTACACTTGTCAGTGTAGTGGAGTGTAACTTCTTTAAAGATATTTACAGTTAGCTGTAGAAATTTGCAAGACAAAGAAAAAAAGCAGTAGCTGCTTTTGTCAAGACTTGGATGAAATATTCAGTGCATATCTCTTATTGTAAAGGTATTCCTGAGAACAGTGCTACGGGCAGCTGTTAGGTGAATACCAATATGAAAGAAGAAAAACCAATCATGAAATGTTTCAGTTAATTCTACACAAGGTGGCTTGGTCTTTTGCCATCTCTTCTCCTTAGCAGTGTCATCTTAACATTACCATTAAACATAAAAGTTAAACAACTTTTAACATTAACTGTAATATTTAACTAAAAAGTTTTTTAGTCAGTATCATTGTAGTTAGCATGCTACTAGGGTATCTAGAAATAGTAATAACTTTTACAAAAACCTGTCAGAAGTTCTGAGAAATCTTTTTCAAATTTAGTTTTTAGGTGGTTTCTTTGGATTTTATGCCTATTATTGTATTTTTCACTGAATTGCTAGATTTCCTTACTTAGTCAATACACTAAGGTATAGAGCCATTTATTTGCTGTAAAGGTTGCGTGGGTTTGGTCTTGCAATACAAATTCAGTGCGATGTTGCCTGGAATTTCCAAAAAAAATCAAAGGTTGTAATTCCAGCCTTGGCCCAGATAAGTGGGATTTAGGCTGGCTGGCTGACTGACTCCAGACTTTAGTCAAAATAACTTGAATCTGCATGTGGTACAGACAAAGGAAACGACACTGCAGACAGTTATCATGACTGGCAATGGTGCAGCAAGAAGAAGAGTACAAGTGCACTCCCTGTGGCCTTGTCTGCAGTCAGGTTGTTCATTACTAGGGCCTGATCACCCCAAGCAGGGCTTGGGATCATAGTGAAGCAGCCATTTTGAAATTAAGCAGAGTTTGTCTTCATGGTAGCAGCAGCTTTTTCATGGGGCACAGGTGATGTCACCTAAGGGTGGCAGGGATGGGCCTGACCTCTGAAGTTTTGGTGAGTTGTACAATGTCAAGACCAGTACATGTCTTGGCTCTGCTAGAGATCATTTTATATGACAGAGATGTGAAACCAGTTGTGTTTTAAAACAGCCAGGGTATTGCTGCCTGTGTTAATACAGGCATTTCCAAGGTAGAAGGAAATATTTGGCTACAAGCACTGTTAATTGTTTGTATTTAAAAAAAAGGTTTTAAGGACTTTGGTTTGCAAATTGTAGTACAGCTGCTGTCATACTTGACAAATCAGTTGGTCCTTTCATTTCCTTATTTTCACACAGTAAATTTGCTTTCTTTTTCTCTATACCTGAAACGGAGTTTTAGTGGTGTCTCTTAACCAGAAGCTGATGGGCCAGGAGGAGAGGACATTGTTTGGAAGGCACATGGTTTGGGTTGAACAGTGGAAATGCGGGGAAGTGGTGAAGCTAAAATGTTCAACCTGTGATGTGCAGGAAAGCACAGCCTGGATAAAATTGTGGGTTTGTGTTGGATGTGTTGCACTTGATTATTCTCCATTCTCACTGCAGAACAGATAAACCACTAATTTTGATTTGCACAGGTATTGCAATTTATGTCGTGCTAAATTTGATTTAGGATATGTGCCCATGAGCTTGTGCTGAAATTTTATCTGTATGGATGGAAAAACACCCCTAAAAAATGTGTTTGAATACCCAAGTTGTTGAAAAATGAATTTATATCGACAAATACAGCAGCTGAAACAGGATAAAGTGCTGATCAGCATTCATAGAACTTAGGTGGCACTGGGTTAAACTAAAACTGAAGTTGATACAAATGATTGGTGTTCGGAAGAAACTGGTTGCTGCCTTTTTTCTGAAGTTTTTTTTCTGGTGTTACTTATGCTGGATTTTATTGTTGGGGTGGGTGATATATGGTGTGTAAGTAACGATGTAATTGGTTTGGGATGTAATTCTTCAGAGGATTTGGCAGTTTCAGATTAAACATCTTTTTACTGGAATGGTAAATACAATGGAAATTACACTCTGATTACAATGGGGAAAATATATAAGTAGTTTGACAAAAGATAAACTCTGTCTTTGAAGTATAGTGCGTTCAGGGAGGGTAAATATTAGTATATGGAGTTTTCTTTAATCTCCCATATATTGTTTAAGAAGATGAAGACCTTTATAAACCAATGACCAAAACATAACTATTGTTTTGCGTAGGTAGAGACTGCCTGTCATTTTCCTGTTGTGGATGACTGTGACAGCAGATCTACTCAGCCATGTCATACGGACCAGGTTTGGGGGATCCTAATCAACTGGCCCAACGCATAACTTCTAACATCCAGAAGATCACACAATGCTGTAAGTTACATTTGTGCATGTTTTGTGTAAAATTTTAGTAATGGTGGTGGCCCCACTCGAGGTGAGTGTCTCAGATTCATTCATGGGAATTAACTGTGACTCTGCCTACTCAGTAGGTTTTTGACACTCCACATAGAGTGACCATTCCTTCCTTCATGTCTATTGTTAGCAGTGATCAGCCATGACAGTACAGATAGTATCACTCTGTATTCACCAGTTTTGTCCTGGCAATTAAAGGACACTTTAAGGTGTTAGGTTGAGGTGTTTGCTGAGCAAGGATTGCATCAAGTATTTACTGAAGCTTGAATTTTTTAGTGGGGACTGAAGCTGTGGCCTCGCAGGTTCCCCTTGTTCCTTGTATGTCTTAGATATGTAAATAAGATTCTGCAAGTTTTAAAATACCAGTGCTTAGTTTCATACTACTTAGTATTTTTTAGCCACCTAACTATGGTATTCAAACCAGAGGTTTATTAGGCTGCTGGGATTGTCAGTCCTTTTTCCCTTTTTCACCATTTTCCATTTTTTTTTTAATGTGTGTGTATACAAAGCAAATACAACTTGATTGATAAGCTATGTTAAGCATATGGTTCATCAGAAGGGAAGTAGTTATGAACAACATGTGGCTAGTTTGGGTACATGTGTTTTATGTTGTGCAGGATGCAGAGCGCATGCAGAAATGAGTATTTTAATGTTAAAACTTCAAATGAATTCTGGACAGTAAAGTATGCCAGTTTTTATTAAAATTTTGATCTTCGTTTTGAAGACAAATTCTAGAAGTTGGTATTTGTAGTGCAGGATAGTGGCACAGACTGGGTTTTTTCCTGTTTTTTCAGTTACATTTTCTATTTTCTTTCAGAAAGAATTTCTTAAGATCTCAACAGACAAGAACAACAATTGCAATTTTGCCTTATTGAAAAGTTTCTGTACTTCAGGGTGGTATTTCCACAACCTAAAGTTAACAAACCAACTCTGTAAAAGTCCTCATGCTTTATTTCCTAAAATCTGCGCAGTGAACTCATTCAGTCTGATGGCTTCTAACTTGGTCTTCCAGAGGCAGCTGCCCACCTGTGACAGACACTGAGCCTTCAAGATGTAAAAAAAAGGTTTTTTGTCAGATGACAACAAAAAGTCAGTGATTGAAACTGGAGTATTATGAAAGTTGCTGAACATAATTAACTGTCTTGTGCTGGACTCACTGATTCCTTAATCTCATCTTTCCCCTTCTGTCCCTTCTCTTCTGTCTTCTGTCTCCTCCCCAAGGCACGCTAACAGCAAGCTGCCCATGCTTAGATAGGAGATGTGCCAGAAGCGTTATCTGCAGTCCCACTGTCTTTTGTATCTTGAAATTTAGATGGCTAAAGTCTGAGCAATAAATAGGTGCTGCTGCCATGCCAAGATCCAAGTCCAAATGTCTCTAAGCCCCACTGCTGCATGGCTTCAGAAACAGGAGCTTTGCTCTGAAAAGCAGCAGCCAAAGACTTTTCTAGTCCTGGGAGGGACACAGCTAGATTCCATCCCTTGCTCTTGTGTAGATCTGATCTGACTGAATTGCAACCACTCAGTTACTCTTGCAGTCCATAGATTTTTACGAGGGTCTGGATCCTATGTGTTTCCTGAACTGCGGTCTCTAAGGACTTACGGACTTTTCTAGCTTTTTTTCCTACTGTGTGTAATACCTGTGCAGCTTTCCATTGGAGTGTGGGAGCTGCAGGAACTTCCAGGTCAGATGGAAGAAACCTGCAAGCTTAGGCACCTATAGTGCTAGTGAGATGCTGACCATGTCTCTTAGACTGCAGTTTTTCATCTTGGTTAGGAAGGAAGGGGGAGAGACAAGAATCTCAACCATAAATGCATGGGTTTCCATCTTAGCAGTTGCCTTGGTTTTGCAATTCTGCCTGGAGATGCTAAGCATTTGTGAGAGACGTCAACACATTTGAATTCTTCTTGGTTAACCTGGAGATATGTAGATACTCTGGTTTTCAGTGTGAGATTAATAGAGGAAATGAATTTCATTTGAGATCACCAGGCTATTTCAGGAGGTACCTCAAAACTAGTTTACACTTCTTGCAAGCAAGGTGGGAATACTACTATAGAGATGGAGATGAGATAAAGATTAGTCGAAAAGAGCTACAAGCTGTCCCTTTAACTTGTTGGGGAAATACAGAACTTCCTATATTAGATAACATTGTGCAGCCAAGATTTCGTAATACACCAGAGTTTATAGGAAGCAGCATGGGTGAGAACAGCAATCTTTAACATTTCTTCAAGGTTGAATGATTACATCCTCACCTTCCAAGTGATAAAACTGATCTGTTTCAAGATAAAATACATATGTTAAGTACCTCACTCATAATACATGGGCAGAATGCTGATGTTGTATTAATACTCTCATTGCTTTCCTAGTTCATCTAGCCCACTGTTACTGATTGGCTAGGAAAGCTCCTCTCTATGCTGGTTTAACACACTGCTTCAGTAATTGTATCAGTTGCAAGATAGTATTCTTTTTGGTTTGAGTTAATGGAAGGACATCCACTTCTGTTTGGTAACATCTTGTTTAGCCTTTTAACTTTAAAGAAAAAAATTTTTTATCTGTTGATACAATCGTGCCATTGATTGTTTTGTTGAAGGTGTGTTAAGAGCTATAAATTGCTTCTGCCTTGTACAAACCTTTGTTCAGCTACTGCAGTAAATGCTATCTGTACTGGACTTTTTGAGTTTCTTTGGAGGAGAGGGTGTTGGTGAGTTCTTCATAGGACCTTGAAGATTGAAAATGAGCTAGCTAATGGGAAGCAGCATATGCTGCTGTGTGTACTGTGAGTTCTCTTACACGTGCCTGTGTTTGAGATCCCCAACCCCAGAGCATCCTGTGTGTAGAAACTTCTCTCAGCTGTTCTGTAGAGAAGGATGTGCTTTGTTTCACTTTTCCAGCATTTCTGCAGAAATAAATGTATATAACATCACTTAACAACATCTAGAGAACAGTTGCTTTGCTCAGCCTGAAACTCATGTTTTATCAGTGACATCTCTGAGCTGAGATTTAGGGAACTAGTCAGAGGGGTATTTCTCTATTACTTTTGTCACAACTGTTTCACTGAGAAGCTGGAGTTGCAAAACTTAAGGCTGCTCTTGACATCCAGAGAAAGTGGTGGGCCTCAGGCAGGAGGGAGGGAGGCTCGTAGACCCACTCCTGGAGTTTTAGAGTATCCATGTGACTCTGAGCAGTGCTCTGAAGTCTGGGGAGTCTGAATCACATGTGCTCAAATGAGCTGCAGTGTTGTGTGCTGAACCTCAGTGAGGGCAGCAATGCCTGCAAGCCATGTCTCCCTGGTTTGGTTTCGGGTCTGTATTAACAGTGATGAGAAGCAGATCTGCAAACAGCTAAGGGAACTTCAGATTCAAATAATAAAGCCAAAGAAGCGTATAATGAGCTAGACTTGGATAGCTGCTAAATTTCTGTCTTACTAGAACACAACTGGTAGTTAAGGTTTGATGGTCTGTCTGGATCCTTGTCTAAAGTAACTGTAATTCTCATTTCCTATTTCCATTTCTCAGGCCTATATTATATCTGTTTATAAAATCTAGGTGACCTATATTTCATGCTTTAAAAGTCCAGTGCTGTTTAAAGGTGGCTGAGGTTTGTCTCTAGCTTTCTGAATATGAAGAACAAGAATATGGAGGAGAGAATATGTGGAAGAATATATGTGGGATGTAAAGCTCCAACCTGTCTGGCCTTTGCAGACAGAGAACCTATTATCAAGGTGGTTTAATCAGTTTACTGAAGGAGCAGTTGTTCTAGAACTGGATTTCACAGGTAGCACTCTCACCTATTTGTCAGCTTAATGGCAGTGCTATTAACTTGAGACAATTCTAAATGCTTCCCTTCAATATTTCCTTGAAATATTTCCTCTTGTCTACATCAACTGGATGGACAAGGAATGAGTGTGATGCACAGATACAAGATGAGCTATCAAAACATGTATCTCTGTAACAAAACAAATTCTGCCTGCTTACAAAACTGTATTTCTAGTCATGTTCATTTACCTTACTGGGATATGCCTGGGAGGATGAACACATGTGATTGTTTTTCTCCTTTTTTTTTCTTTTTTTTTTTTTCCCTCCCTCTCTTTTGGAAGGGCATACAATTGTATAAATCTGCTCTTCCAACAACTGGACAGATGAAAGTAGATTAAGTGAAACAAACAAAAAGCCTAATTTAAAGACTTTAAAATATGTAATTTTCAGACTTCTCACAACTGAAGATGAGGGGGAGCAGTTCTTTGAAATCTGACCATTTTCTGTGTTTTAAAGAACTGATTCTCTTTGTGTGGCAAAAAGAGGGAAAGCATTTTATTTAAAAAGATGTTCCCAAGAGGGAGAAAAATGGGAGTTGCATTCCTTTACAGGAACAACTTCACAGTTATAAATGTAGGAAGGATGCAGTTAGGGGAGTTGGAGGAGTAGGTGACTCTTCTGCTCAGCTGGAAAGATTTGACTCATGTCTGTGACAGGAACGCTGCAAGTAGTCAGCCATGCATTTTCCTCCCCCCACATACAATAACTCTGCCATGTGTGGGGCACTGAGGAAGCAGGCTAGCGTGCCTTTGTTTTGCTTTGTAGCTAATATTTTATTTGTAGCTACAAAATGTTACTGGAGCAGTCCCTGAAGAAAAGCAAGAATGGTGCAGGCTAGATTTCTAACTATCAAGTCTCCACTGGCATCTTGAGCTGGGCTTTGGAGCTGCCCATTTAGAAGCAGTTTAGAATGCTGTCTTTTGCTTGGAAACACAGAACAAAGCCTGATATTGGTAAAATATACCCCATCTTTAGGTTTTAAAACACTTCTTTTAAGGCACTTAATTTTTTTTTTTTTTTTTTTTGCAAACAGTAAACAAGCTAGAGAACCTACATTAACTGTTGTAATGGATTCATATTCCTTCCCTACCAAACCCTTCCTTCACTCCCCAACTCCTCCAGGTAGTGTCAGCATTTTGCACAGAGTTGGTTGAGATGCCAGTAAGAATGGCATAATCTAGCCTTGCTCAGTATTGGCATGGTATGTCACTAATGAAGTATTTGACTTGTTCATTCACACTGGAGATCAGCCCAGCTCAACAAACACATTCTCTGCGTGCTGCAAGGTAATAAAAATAAAATAAAAATAAATAAATTTCATTAGCCACAATCCACATATGGTTGGAGGCGGTCTGGCTGACTTTGAGAGATACTTTCTCATAGGGACTTCTGCTTTCTGCTGATGTCCTTTGCTGCTTGTTAATGCAGCACAAGTATCAATTCATATAGAGCACATTCCTGGAAGGTCAGCTTAAACCAGCAGAGATCCCTCTGCCATTTGATACCTGTCCTGTGACAACAATTTGATTCAATTTCTCTTGCATCTCAAGTTTTGTATAAGCTACTGTTCTCACTGAATATCATTAAGATGGGAGTTAAATCAATCATATGACTTCGCCTGTGACTTTATCTGACTGTAAAAAATAATAAATGTAGATTAAACCCTGAAAAATGTTAACACTTTCAATGGATGCCTTTATGTTGTGGTTTAAGCCTAGTAGGTAGTTAAAATGTTCTGCTAAAAACATTCACGAAAATCCGTATCTGTCACTATGTTTGAAACACCAGCAGGTTCGCTTGATTACTCTTGGCTGAAGAAGAACACAGATGGGCACATGAACAGTAAATGAGATCACTGAGGTGTTGAAATCACAGCCTGTATGAAAAGAAAATTCTGTTTTGTCTATATATAAAAAGTGTGGTTTTGTACAGGTGTGGTTCTAAAGAAAACAGCCTCCCAGTAGAGCTTGTTGAGGCTTCTAAAAGTGGTATTGTCAGAAATTTCCAATTAGCTGCAGTTAACCAGATTAAACTTTGTGGGAACATACCAGCTGAAACAATTTTTATATTATTATTGTTGCTGTTGTCCAGAAGGTTTCTTGGATATAGAGTGAAGTTTCTATAAAACCTGGAAAAGGCTGGTTATTTAGGGATTTTAAGAACCATTATATCCTTACACATTTCATTATGTGGACTTCTTCCAAGGCTGAGGAATTGCAGAGAAAGTTAGCTAATTTGACTCTTTTGAAATGCTTGTCTTTGCAATGAGGTGAAGTTATGAAGCTCACAGTTCTTAGTAGAAGAATAAGATTAGTAGAAATAAATAATTTCTCAAAATAGAAATCTTCAACCTGAATCATTTCCATGCAGTTCTTAAAGCTTTTTTTTTTCTATGTAAAATAGCATGTACATTTAAGAAAGCATGCCTCACAGGTTTGTCTATGAATCTGGGAATTTTTTTTAATATTTTTGTGTTTCATCTTGTCTTTGGCTGACATTGCACAGGAGGGGCAGGGATTTATTTATGCTAGCACCAGAATAGATTGAAAAAATGAGTCTTCCATGTATGCCCCAGCACAGTTTGTGTCAATATATGAAGAAAAGGGAGAGTTTTTCCTTGACTGTCACTGTATTGCATTACAATTATTATAAAGGAGCAAGCTGGCCAGTGAAGACATCCACAATTTTACTGCAACTGTTGCTTTTGTTGATGGAGCAAGTATAAATGGACTTACCTTGACAAGATAACTTTTTCAAAACAGCCTGCACTTGCAGCAGAGGAGAAGGGATGTGGCCAGAGTCCTCATGCTTCTTCCTGTGTCTAGAGAATTGTATTTCAGATCCCTCTAAGGTACTTAAAATGCCTGTTGCAGCTCAGTTTTGTTGGTTTTATCTCCTTATGGACAGGAGATTGCATAGCAGCTTGATTATACAGAGAGCCCTCTATCAAATCTGCTATGAAGCTGCTGTGCTGGGGCTGCACACCTGTCAGGGCTTAGAACAAACCCAGGTCAGTGACTGATTGTGAGTGACCCTGCAGTAGCAGCTCCTTGCTTGTGTTGACCGGTCTGTGGTGTGTTGTGTCTCCTTCCATGTCAGCTCCTGAGGTGGCTGCAGTAATGACCCGGCCTCTTAAAAACCAGACTTCCTTCATGGAAGTGGGTTGGGTTATGGTGTTTGTGCCGCTACTGCTTACTGCGCGACTATGCTTCATTTTCAGCATTTAATAAGCTACTGGTATTCTTTAGAGAAATGCTCAAACTTCTGGGTTTCAGGAAGTTACCAGGGATACTTTAGGATAAGAATATAAAGGGATTGATTTAATGACTTCACCTCGGCTGAGCTGTAATAATTGATTGCAGGATTAGTTATTGTGCACTTGAACAATGTGTGTTTAGTGTGTTCTACACCCACATTAGAAGAACAGCCAATACTTCAATCCCCCCGCTTCAGTCTGTCCTTGAAAGACCATTATAGATGGGAGTACACTAGAATGAAATAATTGCAACAGCACTGAAAAAAATGAGGGCAGATCCTGAACTTCAGGCATTGTTGCTGGTGATCCTGGTTGCTCTGGGGCATGATTCTATTTAGAAGTGCCAGAAGTTGTAACAAAATATAAAGAAAAGGTTATAAGACTGGATGTTTTCCCACTAGTCCAAGCCTACTAAGTCTTTGGTCCTTAGATCTCAGGGGACAATCTTTGGGCCTATCCTCATTTTATTTTCTTCTTCCCACACATGCATCATTTACTGTTTTTCTGTGCTGATGCACTCTCTTGTTTTAGAATAATCAGTATTACATACCGAGTTAGACAGAATAAAGCAAATTAAACCTTAAACCAAATTACTGAAGTTTTTGGATATTTGATTTCAATTAGGTGAGTTCCTGGGGATGCTTTTTGGTGTATACTGGTCTCTTTTGACTGGTGTCCTGGATTTGATTCCTTTGAGAAACTGTCACTTGTTTAAAGTAGGGCTAGCAATACAGCACTGTGGCATTTATGTAAAATTTGAGGGAGTGAACTGGATTAATAGCTTTAAAGAGGGTCTTACACAGAAGACTTATATCTGATGAAGATATTGCAACTAAGTCAGAATCACAGAGTCATATAAAAGTTTGGGTTGGAAGGGACCTTAAAGATCATCTAGTTTCAACTCCCAGCAATGTGCAGGGATGCTACCCACTATATCATATTGCTCAAAGCCCCATTCAGCCTGATTGTGAAGGTTTCCAGAGATGGTGCATCCATAGTTTCTCTGGGCAACCTCTTCCAGTGCCTCATCACCCTCACAGTAGAGAGTTTTTTTCCTAAACCTATTCTCTTTCAGACTGAAGCCAATCTTCCTTGTCCAACCACTAGGTGCCCTTGTAAAATGTGTCTCTTAATTTTCCTTGATCTAGGAATGTTTTCTGCAGCATCTCTTCATCTTTAGTCAAGTATCCTCAGTTGAAGTGCAGAAAGAAAACACATCAAATTGGATTTGAATAAATTGAGGAAGTTTGTTGTCCCCAGGCAAAAGCAGTTTGAACTGGTGTAATTTTAACAAATAATTCTTTTGTTCAAATAACCTGCTCTGAAGGGACTCTGAAGTTTCTTAGATTCCACCCAAATTAATCTGTAACTGGATGTGCTGTTTGTTGACTCACTTGCTCAGCTGGAAAGAAGTAGGAGATTTCTTCATAGTTACCCAGCCGGTCGCAGCACGTGTGAGGTATTTGACAAAGCATTTCTGCAAGGTGACTGTGCTGGTGCTGTAGTCACTGCTTATTTGCCTTATGAAGCCATAATTGGAACATAAGGCTCACATGGAGCAAATCAAATGTTGCATTAGGTATACACGAAGAAACACTTTGCTGATTCCGTTTATTCTCCTTGGGCGCAGGAATAAGGAAAATGAGTGAAAAGCAATGTCTTTAAATATCTGTTGTTGTGTTAGCCCTGTGAACCTCAGACAGTTACTAAAACCCTGTCACTTTAAGTATATAGGATGGTGACATAGGTGGGACCATTACAGTTAACATTCAGGAGGAGCTGTTCTGCTCCTTCTTCCTGTGAGGTCCCAGTCCTTGCTGTTTTGTAAGGCAGGTTTCATTGTTCTTGCTCTTCCTGCTTGTCTGGTTCTTGTCCTCTGCAGAGCAGTGCCTCAGTGTTTGTTGCTTGTGCTGCTGTTGGTGTTTCTTCCATGCACACCCAGTGAGTGCCACATTTTCCTGTGGAAGTATTAGACCATAGCTTTATGAAACTGGGCAGTGTGGTGGATCTGGCTGAAGGAAGCTGAAGGAAAAAACAGCTGCTGGATGGCTATAAAGCAGTTTTGTGTGATCCAAGTAAGAAGTGAAGTTACTGCGGTGGGGTAATGAGCAGCACTAATTAAACATATTTGCCCTCAATTTCATGCTTCTATATTGAGGTATATTTTTTAGAACTCTCAGGATTATGTTGTCGATATATGTCATTCTCCAACTCGTAAAGCTGCAACAATCTTGGTCATGGCCACCTGGGGTTTTAAAGTTTGTTTTTCTAAATGTAAAGTAGAACAGAGTTTAAGGTAGGAAGATAGCTGGTTGTGGGTAGTTTGAGAAAGCTTCTCTCCTGTAGCTGGAGTTGCTGGTAAACATTGCAAAGTAAGACCATCCTCAGTGTCCTTTGTCCTTCATACTGTAGCTGAACATCAGTAACAGTCTTGCACACTTCTCAGCTCTGCCAGAGAGGGTAGGTGGTCTCCACTCTGTTCTTCATTTCCATTCTCTTAGTTGATCCACTGCCTTTCAAACATTAGGATTTTACTGAAGGATTTGAGTGGGGATTTTTTTTGCCTTTTCTGCTCCAGCAATGCTGTGCTGTTACACCTTGTACAGTGATTACTGATACAAGGAAGTTTTCTTCTTTGCTTGCCAGCCTAAAGCAAGGGTAGTTGTGTGATCCAGTATGTGAAACATGGTTTTATTTATGAAAAAAATGTATGTATTACAGATTAGTCAGGAACATGTTTCTCAAGTACTCCTACCTGTTAAACATTGTGAATATTTCCACTCCAACTATCTCTTGTATCTACTATCTCCATGACTCTTGTAGAGAAAAGGAGGTCTTTTATATTAGACTATTACTTTCCTTTTTATGTTCTCCTTAACTAGAGGAAGAGCCTTCCACTGACTAGAAATGGAACCACTGTTTGGCTTAGTAGAAATAAACATGAGCTGACTCTTGAATAATTTTCTCTGTAGGAATTCAGGTTAGGTCTTAATTGTTTCTCTGGCTCATCATTAACCATGTCTGACCTGTTTCTGAGCATGTGATCAGCCTTAGAGAAGCTGAGTAGCTTTTATCAGCTAATAGCTGTGTATTGTGACATCTAGATCAGGAATACTGAAAAAGACAAATGAAAAGTCTTCTTAATGTTATGGTACTGCTTCTTTCTAAGACATGACTAATTTTCAGGTGAAAAAAATGGGATTCCTTTGCATGCACGACAGCAGTTTCTTGGGAAAAAATGCATTTTACTTGCATGCTGTACTGTGCTTCTGCTCTGCTCAGTTTCCAAAGTGGACTTGCTTTCTTATTTGCCAGCCCACAGCTGGCAAGGTGCTGTTCCTGCCAGTGCAGTGTGAGCCCTGCCCTGTTGATTTTCCTTCTATGCAAACATCTCCCCTGGTGTGCAGTGTGAAGTGGCTGCAGGAGTTTGCCGGCTGTTGCCATGTGCCGGTGACTTTGGTGAAGAATGCCTGCATGCACACGTGGTGTGTGCCCTTGTGCAGCTCCTGGGCAAAGTCCAGCAGCCACCTATGCATGCCAAGGAGCCTAAGTGCTCAGAGCCAGTGTCTGACTTTGCACTGAAATGAATAAAAATCATGCACAAGATCCAGTCAGTCTCTGTGGCAGGATTGGTAATGTCCAGGACAGGAGGGACCTTAGGTTATTCCTGTCTTTTGGAACTCCTTGGGATGTTTGAAGAATTGGGAAACTGGGGAAGGGAGAACCATAATGAGCCTAGGAACTTGTCAAAGCTGTGCTGTGATCTTGGGTCCCTGACTGTTGCCAGTATGTTTGCAGTGCAGTGCTAGGGCTATGTGAGCTAGGCCTAAGCCTTTGGCTCTCTGGGACACTTGAGTGTTACTGATGGACTGAGGGCACCAGAGCAGATGCTGTGTGCTGTGATCTGTCAGCCTGAACTCCCTACACAGAACATGAAATGCTGACTAAATGAAGGAATGAGGCAGTAGCCTTATACATACAACCATCAGCAGTGAAATCGGGAATTTAGGAACTTCTGTCTTCTAAAGAGTAATCACAGTTTTTCAGCAGTTTTGCTCTCAATTACCTGCTTGGTCCTTCTCCCTGCTTGTTTCACATATGGAGCTCTGGAAGGAGCAAGCAGAGGTATTTCTGCAGTCTAACCTTGAGCAGGAGATGCTAAGGCTACCTGCTTTTCCCTTGAGGAAAGGAAGGGATATTGTCCTGTGATCTAAGGAGTTGCAAAGCTAGGTCTTGCTTTTAATCAGATTCTGTGAGACCTGTGTGTGCATGTGAGGGAAGAAGACCCTTTACCTCTGTGATCCCCATGGTAATATCTTTAATCCTGTTGAAAATTTTTGTTCATGAAACTCTCACTATAAACCTAACATCTATATTTTAGGTGGCTTTGTGATTATATCTATAATATTAGATCAAATATTTGAATGAGAAGTAGCTACAGTGAGAAATCAGTAAAAACAAGCCAAACTAAAAGAGTTAGAAGACTATAAAAAATGTATTTTTAGTCTGTATACATGCCAGCATATTTATATTAATACAAAGGAGTACAAAGACTGGATTTCTTTAACTCATCAACCTGTAGGCATACACTGTTAATCAAGATTTCAGGAAAGTCAGCTTCTCCACTTCCTTTGTTATGCTGGCCCTACTAACTTGTTTTTGGCTTTTTTATGAAGCATCTTCCAGAGTGCTGCTGAAGGCTATTGGCCAAAATTTACTTTTTCTGCTCTGTCTTTTTTTCTATTTATTTGCTCAAATAAGCATTTTCATTTTCTTATGTAAATATTTTTGCTATATTTCATATAAACAATATTTTTTTTTCAGTAATACCCATTATTGGGAAAGGTTAAGGTGGAAAATACTGACTTATAGGAAGCATAGAAAATGATATTATTTCAGTCCTTAGAAATGATATTATTTCAGTCCTTCAGTTTTTTTTTTCTCAAACTTTTCCCCTTGTGATTTGAAGTCCTAATAGAAATTTACTATTTTTTATGCATACTTACAGACTTCATGATAAAATGTGTTTGAATTTTATGCTAAATTTTTGAATCACAAGACTTGAACTGCCATGAAGTCTGCCTTTGGAATTGTACATCTGACCAATTTTGCAGTACTGCCTTTTAATTTTCTCTCAATTATCTACTTTTGTTCAGCTTTAGAAGTCGGATAAATATGCAGTTATCTTGGAATGCAGATATTTTAAGTATAGGCCATGTTTCGGGGAATTTTTATTTAAAACACAAACCTGTATTTTCTTCACTTGCAGTTAAATAATGCACCTCTAGGTGGCGGTAGAACACACCGAGACTTATTCCTGTCTGTTTTGGTTTTCTTTTTACTTTCCCTTTTCAAAGTACATACGAGTAACCGAGCTCCTCGGCTCTGCAGTCAGAAGGCAGAGTGCCTTCGAACAACTACAGAAAAAGTAGTGTTCAGTTTTATAGAGATTAAAACTCCATATTCTTGAAGATAACACTAGCCAGTTATCATTTTGCTTATTTTAAAACAATGCATTTCGCTGGCCATAAAAAAGAAGCTTAATTATCCCGAGCGTGTGTAAATCAGTGTTTGCGAGCAGCTGCAGCTGCCCAGAAGTGCGGGCAGACGGGCACTGCCGTGGCTAGCAGGTAGGGGGCAGGGAAGGGCTGCTCCTTAGTAGCCAGTGGTGACTGTAGCCAAAATCAAAAATCTTCACTCATGTTTTGCTGTTTTTCAGCTCAGTTAAAATACAAGCTGCATGAAACCCATCTTACAGTGCTATTCCACACAGAAATTTTCTGTTAGTAGTTTATGCCATTTAGTTATCTCAAAAACACTTGCCTGAAGTATTTGATTTTTTTACCTCATGTAAATCTAACTTTACTGTTTTGATGAACTCATTATGTGGGTGTGCACACAAAGTATTTGCTATAGCAGTTGGGATGTTTTGTAAAACAGTGCAGATAATCTAGTATCAGCTATACAACATTCACTGGAGATTTGTTATGAAGCAAAGATCAGAATTAATATTATTAATAAAAATGCTTTAAGGAGTTGCAGTTTTATCTAACTGGTTAACATAACTCAGCTTATTTTTTGCCTGTAGTTCTGTTTCCTACAGATCACTTCTATAGCGCATAGAAAAGTACTCTCTTTTTTTAATATGTTTTTCTTCCTTATGTAGGGTTGTCACTTACTGCATTTTCAACTGTGTTTAGGGAAAAAAATAGTGAGCTAAGGAAGTGAGGATCCTAATATCATACCATATCTGTCTGTGTGGTGCACCAGTCTGCTGGGGGGGGGGGGGCACAGAAATACAGGGAAACTTTTAAGTTTTGCAGTGTGAAAAATTACCTATCCTTTAAGTTTCAGTCCATTTTTCTCCTTGCTTTCTCATAAGTCAGTAAAATATATTACACTGAAAATAAGGCTCAGACAATATGTCACTTCTTGCAGTTCAAAACTAATGTGTTTCATGAAATACACTTTAAAATCACTGGCAGTTTGTATCCCAGACTTAAAAACATAAGATTCTCAAAATTGCAATTTGAACCTGGACACACAAATTTTCTTTCCTTTTTAATGTACTGTTAACCCATAAATGCTTTATTGCCGTCTCTTCATTGATGCATGGATTCTGAAATGTTTGTGTAAGATGTTATAGAAGTCTTCCATATGGTTTTCCAAAATGACATATATAAAATAAACCAGAATAAGAATGGTGCTTTTTATTTTAAAAAGTATAATAAAACCCCTGATTTAGACTTACTATAATGAAATCATTGACTAATCTTTAAATTGCCTGTTTCTACCTAAAGATTTTAATACATTCCTATCCTTCATAAGAAACCTCAGGTTTTGTCTTTGACATGGCAAAAATCACTCAATAGTTGTTTTGGGACTTACAAATGGAATCTTTGTAGTAGGTTGAAAAACTCCTGCATATCCATTTCTGTCAATTTATTTATATGGCTTTAGAATTGTCAAGCAAAAATGCATTAAACTGAATAGCAATTGTTTCTGCCCCATTCAAATTTTTCTTCCTCTTCACAAACAGCTGCTGAAATACAAAGAATACTCCATCAGCTTGGAACACCACAGGACACGCCTGAATTGAGGCAACAGCTGTGAGTACTTCACATCATAACACTTCATTTCATTGCATTGTAAACAATCTCCTCTTAGGTGATGAGGTGGGTTTCTGTTAGGTAGTGCTTGATTTCCCTGAGAAAGGTGAGCATAGAGAAAGATTTGAAACTGAGATGTTGAGATGTGCTTTATAAAGTAGGATAGGCTGTAAACTCGAATCTGCTGATTTGCCCGTGCACATTGCCTGCAGTATCAGTGCATCTATAAAGCCTGTGCTGTTTGTTAGAAAAGTGGCACAAACAGAAAGCAGTATCACTCTCAAAAACATACCACCACACCCCTCCACTCCAGTCAGTGCTTCCAATCTGCTTGTAGAAGTGTCACAATGTAATGAATATATTGGGATGGCCTTTTTGTGAGGTGGAATACTGGGAGAGGAAGGGGAATATAATTTTTAGTGATGAAAGCTACAGTAAGGAGTGACATTATAGAATAAATACCTACCAGAAATAGTAACATAGCAGAAGTGAAATCAGACTCCAAGGCAGATGCTCTGCTAGAGTTCAGTCACCTAAAGGTGGACTTTCTCTAACATGCCTCTAGGAGAGACTGCAGCTGCTCTCTGCTTTTCTGCATGGTCTAATGAACCAGTATGATGCTTTCATTAAACTTCTTTACTGCATTAATCTCAGCATCACAAATGCATGTAAGCAACATGTGTTCATCCTGGCATTTTTTTTGTGTTTCATGCTTTGCTGTGGCCATTGACTAGTAGGAGGAGGTGTGTGTTGGACCAAAGTTGTGATGTTCATTTTGGTGAACAGCCAAATTTCTTCATAACAGCCCAAGTTTAGGGCCCGTAACATTATCCAGGTACAATCCACAGGGGATATTCTACTGGAGACTGAGAATAGGTGAAGAACAACATACATACACAGTTGATGCAATAACCCAACAAGATCTAAGCATAAATTCACACCTAAACAGCGCAGAAACTGTTGTTAAGGACATGCTTCATACCCTTATTGGAATAATTTATGTGTATATGTAAACTTGCTTAAGTTTTTATTGGTCTTTCACTTGTCTGAATACTTGGCCTTTCCAAGAGTTATTTGATTATTTTAAATATTGATGCGGATGGCTTGGTAATGGCTTCCCAGATAAAACCTTTTTATATAGACTGGATGGGGAAGATGCCAAAGCAGGTAAAGAATCTGAGTTGCTTCAGAACAAAATAAAAGTGAATATTGGTAAAGGTTTGTGTGATAAAATTGGAAGTATATTTATGTATTCATAATGACTACAAATGTATTACTGCACATGAATAAAATAGAGGAAACCTAAGGGCAAAAAAAAGTGAATAATTATTAATTATGTTGTCACACTGCAGAATACACCTTCTTCAACACCTTCCCTGGAATCCATGATTTCATGCCTTTACAGCAAACAACAGAATAAAGGTGGCCTTGTGTGCTTCAGAGAAGCTTTTAGTACTGATGTTTTTTTGAGAACCAGTGAAATTCAGCAAAGTAACCTTATGGTCTCTAATAAAAATTTGCATTTGGTTTTAGGCAACAGAAGCAGCAATACACCAACCAACTTGCCAAAGAAACTGACAAATACATTAAAGAGTTTGGATCTTTGCCTGCAACAAGTGAACAGGTATAAAACCAAAACCCGTGGCTTGTTTGACTATGTTGGCTCATGTAAAGTATTTGAGCCACTTCATTTCTTTATTCCTGTTTTCAAAGCACTAGTTAGTTAATCAACACATTTGCGCAATGTGGGAATACACTAAAATGTAAGAATATTTTGTTGCCGTCCAGACTCGTCCCAAACTTGTTGTTATATATCAGGAATGAAGTAGTGGGAATCAAGGCAATGTTCTGTGCCTTTCTGATTTTTGAGGTAGCTGGACGCTTTGTAATCCATTGCAGTGATGCTGTATCTGACTCTGCCAGCACTCTGACTGCTTCCAGAGTCAAGCAATTGTGTGCCAAAACACTGTTCCCTCACTGTCTGAATAATTTGATTATCACAGTATGTCTGTTCTGCATCATTCAGATGGGTATATGCTATGTCTTGTCACAGGCTTTTCCTTTCTCAAGAGGTCTAAACAGGAGCTGTTACTAAATCAATCTTCTTTCTGAAGTGTGTATAAAATCTTTCAGTCAGAAACATGTGAAGTGGCTGTTGTGGTTAGCACACTCCTGTCTGCCCTCCTGTGGTTTCTTATCCTAGCAAAATCTGTCACTTAAATAAGGGAAGAACAACAGGATCCTAGAAAACATAGATTCAGGTTATTGTCGCTTAAACAACTAGCCTGGTCTGTGGGTAGTTAGTAAGGAGCCTTTGGAAAAGTGAATGGTCTTGAAACACAGAGTTCAAATGGCAGGCCATGAACCATGTGTGCTCATCCTGTCAAGCTGTAAACTTCTAACAGCAGTGTTAGAACTTGATCTTGGTATATAATCTAGTTCAGCCAAAGTATCTTTAGTTTGTTAGGTTTTTTTCTGTTTGCTTATCTGGAGTTGAAAAGTTCACAGTGAAATGTTTTACATGTTAATTTTACCCTTTTATCAAAGCTATTTCTTAATGAAATGCATAAATAACAGATTCATGAATGGCAAATGACAACCTTTCAGAAAATTGTAAGGGTTGATGAATACATATATTTAGGAAAATATGGTGGAGGCTCTCGTGAGTGCCCAATATTCCCCTTCCCCTCACTACATCTTGAAAAAAAACAAACCTGGGAGGATAGAACAAGTATTTCTGGATCTGTTTTAAAGGATTTAAGGGAGTATGTGAACCCACTGCTGGATTCAGTTCAATATGTATTTCCAGAATTTATGTAAAATACATATTAAGTGCTCTGTTCTTTCTTTTCTGCACCCTTCCTCCCCTCTATATTCAGTCACCTCTGTATATTTTAGCATTCCTGGTGTCAAAATATTTCACAACAAAGTAAAACATTTTACAATCAGTGGATAATAAGGAAGGTAGAAGCTTTCTTATCACTGCTCATTTCCAGTTGTTAAATGAAAATAAATACATTGATTTCTTCTTTAAATGCCTTAATTTGTGTGGTTATGTTATCCTAGAAGGAAAGAAGGCTTGTCCATGAAATTGCAAATGGTTTTGTTGACAGCCTTCCCTTACACCAATTCAAAAGAGAAAGGAATATATATGCCTTGGTATTTAGCAGACTGGAAATAGTAAAGCCTTGAAAAGCCTGAGCTCATTTGACTTGGTAAAATTTTTTCTCCTACAGCGTCAAAGGAAAATACAGAAAGACCGTCTTGTGGGAGAGTTCACCACAGCACTAACAAATTTCCAAAGACTCCAAAGGCAAGCTGCTGAGAAGGAAAAAGACTTTGTAGCCAGAGTAAGAGCCAGCTCAAGGGTGTCTGTAAGTATCAGAAAATGTGCCACTATATTCTTTACATTGATGTTAGTGGTGTTCTGTGTCAGATTTGCCTCCACAGTGCTACTTAGCTTATAGCTGTCTACAGGCTGCAGGACATGTGCTATATGATTTTATAGTAAAGGATGCATTAAATTGTAATAACCTCCCTGGAAGACTGTTACTTTTGCCTTTCCTTTGTCACAAAAAGGAATGAACTGCCCCTGTTTCATGCTGTAATCTTGCAAAAGCAACTTCTAGTAGAGTTTGAAATGCTTTTGCTCTACCTGCACATATCAACAAATTTTTTTCCTTTGGGGAAGAATGAATTGCCAGATTTCAGTGGAGTATTAAGGTGGAGAAGTGCTGAATAGTTTCAGATTTTCCTTGTCAGTATACCAATTTTGCCTTTTCACTCTGTGCCAATACACATTCTGTACTTGTAAGTTGCAGCAGGCAGTTACTGAGCTGAATGCTTTTGCTCATATTTCAGCCTTATGCATGCATAAAGCAAAATCAGACAGAACATGTTGAATCATGTTTCAGTTTGACTTACCAGAAACCTCCCAGTATTGACTCCTTATAGAAATGCTGCCAGTGCTCTTTTCAGGGGTATAATGTTTTATTTATATTTTTAAACACTGATCATGTAGGGTGGGGCTCCAGAAGATAACTACAAAGAAGGAACACTTGTCTCTTGGGACAGGTAGGTTGAATCACTTAATATGCCGTATCCTAGCTCAGAATAATGAATGGCCTGCAGGGAAGCAAGCTGGCTATGATTTTTTTTGGTGTTTAGCATAAAGAAGATATTTTGATGGCATACATGGGGAGAAAAATAAGTAGTTCACGTAATGTCCCTCCTTTTTTCCTGATGCTTCAGCTGCAGACATGTCCTTAAGCCCCCCTAAGCTGCATTTGGGTTTTCTGGGACCCAAACTTAGGGAACAAGACTCCAAATTGAATAAAGTAAATATTTTGTGATAAGGGCCCAGTGTTTACTGGGAACTCCCATCACTTCCATATTCTTCAAGAACTGTTTCTTAGTCTCAGATTCTTTTTTCTTGCTCAGATAGATGTAAAGTCTGCAGTTGATAATTCAGAAGGAACTTTGACCTTGTATTCATACTTAGAATTTCCTCACAGTCAGTCTCCTGCTCTGTGCAGCACTGCTCCAGCAGCTCTGCTACACCACAGCTGTGATGGTTATACCATTTCTGTTAGCCAGGCACAGACAAGGGTAAAGCCACACATTTTATTGACAGATAATGTGAAATGTGCTATGTACTTAACTGTAGTCTTATCCTTCTGAATAATTTCTCATTGTGTTTGTTTAATTCTGCATGGGTTTTGGTTTTGGTTTTTTTTTTTGTGTGATAGTCAACCACAAGCACAAGTGCAAGATGAAGAAATTACAGAAGATGACCTCCGTCTTATCGAGGAGAGGGAATCTTCCATTAGGCAGCTTGAAGTAAGTACAAGTGGTTTTACAGCATAACATGGTTTTGATGTTCCAAAGAAATACCATTTTAAAAGGAGCATGAGCATTGATTGGTGGCAAGAATCTTGAGTAGTTTGGATTTGTCTGTGGGTAAGGTTTTTCCCTTCAAAACTGCAAATATTACCTTTAGATGTGAAATGTACATTTGAAATCTACTGTATGAAAGCCATGTTTTGATATACTGTGTTTAACTTCAGTGGTTCTGCTGTGGAATAAGAGTGCTTATGTGATTGCAAGAAAAGATACATACAATTTTTTTCCAATATGGTCATAATATAGAACTATTTTAAAGAGTGAACATAAATGTAGCAAAATTATACCTCTTGTCACACATCTTCCCAATGTATTGTTCATCATGTTCATTTTTAAGTGGAATTTTTTGAACATTTCTTGAAATACAGAGATTTTCTATTTCATTGAAACTCTTGTAAGTAAGGGCTTCATAAGCTCGGTCTCAAAGTACGAGAAAAACTTTTAAAATAAGCACATTAAGTAGGTTTTTTTTTCATCCTGTAGTATAAGGAGTCATGGATGCACATTCTGGAGGAGAAAGAACAGTATTTTTATCTAAATAATGCACATAGATGCTTAAATGTGTGATGTACATTAATGATTTCATTTTGCAGGCTGATATTATGGACATCAATGAAATTTTCAAAGATCTAGGAATGATGATTCATGAACAAGGTGATGTAATAGGTAAGTCCAATTCAAATATTACCTGATTTTTTTAAATTCACTTTCTCTGGTGAGCTGCAGTGTAGAACTTCCTTTTGCTCAAAAAATTCCTTTAATGACACTATCAATGCTAAAGCAAATCAGATAGAACCTAATAATGAGTAGACTGGCTGAGATGACTGGGAATACAGTAAGAAAGAGTGCTTAAAATCTAGTTTATACATGTAATTTTTCATGTGTATAAAATGTCTCTAAAGTGGCTTTTAGAACTGTTTGCACATAAAATTGGAAAAAATACAATCTGTGTCAATATGATAGAACACCAAACTAGAATCATGCCTCTTGGGTATTGTTTGGTCCATTGCCTCTGTTTCATAAACCTTAGGACTTCTTTTAATCTGAGCAGAGAGTAGTCAGTAGCAAGTTGGAGGACAAGTAAAAGGTAATTTAAAAATGAAAAAAGAAAAAAAAGTAGAAGTACTGAAAAACTTCTGCCTTGGTTGGTATCAAAGTTTTAGCCTTGCATGCAGAACGGGTGAGCTGTTACCTGACATGAATTCAGCCAATTATTGCCTGGCCAGTTCTGGAATGAGCTCAGGCATAAGTGTAGGATGGATCAAGCTTTCATAATACAAGGTACACTGATGAATACTGATGAAGACAACAGCATTTTGGGGCAGCTGTTTATATGCTCTCAAGTGTATTTCAGCATTCCAAACCTTTGTCTGGGTTATGACTTATCAAAATTTGCAATCTTTCTTTTCAAAACAAAGACAGCATAGAAGCCAATGTGGAAAGTGCAGATGTACATGTGCAGCAAGCAAACCAGCAGCTGTCAAGAGCAGCAAACTACCAGGTAATGCCAGCTGTGTGAAACTGTCCTCCAGTAGTCCTGACTTACACTTTCTTATGCACTTCAGATTTTGCCTAGCAAGTTGCAAGTTTAAGTTTGGAGACTTAAAGGTTTATGTCAGACTACAGTGGTATTTCTAGGTCAATATAAAATAAGTCAGTGACTTCTGAAAGCATTGGGCTTCCTGTGAGGCTACTTCCAGCCAGACTGTTACAGTATCTTCTGAGATTCTATGAGAGTGCCTGGAGTTACACCTTTACTTAAAACAAACAAACAAAAATCCCCAAACCAACAAAAACTCCTTACACAAACAGATTCCTACTTTTATAATTCAAAAAGTTAAAGGTTCCTGTATATGGAAGAGCAAGCCTTTGGAGATCCCTGGAGGAGTAGAGAAGATAGGCAGGAAAATCTTCTGAAAATGTGGCCAGTTATTACCAATTTTTGCTGTCTAAAATCTTCCTGAAGCTGTATATTTCCAGCTTTTTTTACTTGCTACTTTGATGCTAAAAACATATTTTAAACTGTCAGACTTTTTTGAAAATACCTTTAATAACTTTAAATGCCATTTCTTTATAACATTTTTGGAACTTATTATAAATAATCGTATTAGTAATTAATCTTCCCCTTTAAGTTAGAGTTAGTCCTTAGACGTTTTTAAAAAAAAATCCTCTTATGTGTGTTAGTAGTAGTTAGGGCAGTAAATGAGCGACAGAATGTCTGAAAGACTGCCTGCTGATTTCAGAAGTAGGAGAGGATGCATCCTTGAACTGTATTCTCAGTGGGACTAATTGTCACATTAAGTGTGTTTGATGACTCCTGTTTTGATACTTTAAAAATTCAGGAAAAAAATAATAGCAGCCAAAAATTTCAGTGGAAGGTATAAGTTTCCACTTATATTGGTTGAAATTTAAAATGAAAAGCTTAATGATTTATTTTGAGGAGGGAAGGATCTTCTGAGCTCAAATGAGGGTTATCAAGACTTGACAAGCTTCTGTTCAGTGGGTCTTGCAAGAGGCACCAAACACTGCAGAGCTGCTCTGTGTTTGGATGAAAGGACTGTGTAGTTTGCTTTGGATTTGCTTTCCTTTCCTTGAAAACTTATCCTTGTTCCAAGGTGCTGAAAATTTTCAGCAACTACTGTATCTGGCCTGACCCTCTCAAGGAAGTATTAGAGGCCCAGGTATGCTGGGAGGGCAAGGCTGTTGATACTCCTACAGCTCCTACAGGTTGGGTGAGCTCTGTATCACTCTTCTGCCATGAGGAGTGCATTCACACAGCAGAGCAATATGGGCAAAGCCAGGCTGCTTCAGCACTTGTGGAAAGGATGATCAGTTGTATGTTGAAATTAAGTTTGTCATGCCTTGCTAAGTAGTATTACAGGGGAAATGTTTGACTTGAGTGAATTTCTGGTAAGAGGGGGATCATCAGGATGCAGAAGGAAGGGATTGTGAGTGTAAAGAGATGATAATGGACAGAAGAGGAAGGTACTCCAGCAAGCTGATTGAGTTCTAGCAAATAAAACAATGAAATGAAGAAATCTTAACCTGATGGTGGGAGAAGTGGCAATGAGACAATAAAACTAGAAGAAGAGAATTGTTATGAAATGTGGTGGTCTGGCTGTTACTGGTCAGAGAACTGACAGCTTCTATGAAGAACTGACACAGATGTTGTTCTTCAGAGAGAAAAAATTAAAAAACCCCAAAACATCAAAACCACCCAGGCAGAAGAACTTTTGCCAAATACAGCACAGACTGTCTTTACTTCTGGGACTATGGCCTAGAATCCCAAGATCTGAGTTGTTATTCCTTGGCTATTAGCAAGAGCCTGAGAAACCCATTTGGTAATTTCCTTCCATCCTCTGAAGGAAACCTTTAGATTCTATACCCTTCAGGTAAAGGATGAAAGACTGCTACTGCGCTTGAGTGCTTTGGTATCTCAAGTTATAGACCTCTATAGAAAATGTGAAAGTTCTTAACATGCTCATAGCTTGGACTTTATTGTAATGACATCTATTTAAGTGGTTCTCTAGTCATGTCTCTTTCATTTGTGGGTTTTGTTTGTTTTCTTTAAGAGCAAGTTCTACCTAAGAAACTTGGCAAAAACACCTTTAAAATAACTGTGAATGGATACACAGCAGCCCAAAACTTTAGTCTGTTGTTCCCTTCTGTATATACACTAAAAGTCTTTTTTTTTTTTTTCTAGCAGACCATTTCTACTTTCTCTGTTGTGCAAATGATTGTCCATTTTCCTCTCTATGCTGTCACCTCATGTTACTTCCCCCGGAGTTCTGATTACATCTATTCATTACATTACTGTGTTTTCTTTAATTAATTTATTATGTGTACCAGAAAATACCACTGAAATCATTCTGTTGAATAATATAGCCATAAAGTAATGTAGACAGGTTTTTTTTCTTTAAACATCTTTAGCTGTCTTGATCATCTTTATATGTAAGGGCTCAAGTAGTAGGACCATAAAAGCATCTGAATAGTTTTCTGATGTGGTACAGTTTTCAATCAACTTTGTTTTTTCTCTTTTGCCAGCAAAGATCTCGAAAGAAGATGTGCATACTCATTATTATACTTACTATTGGAGCATTGCTTCTTGGAGTCATCATATGGTTAGCAGCAAGATAAGTCTCTGGAGAAAGCTTTGTAATTTGTATTCAAATTAGGAAATTCATAGTCATGGTTTGCTCACTGTGAAGCTGAGTAAAATAGTGGTTCTGTACTTCATCACACTTTTTTTATAAGACTTTTTGTTTTAACCTGAGAAATAATGTTCTCAGTACTGCCATCAGTATAGCTGCCTGGCCTCTCAGATGTGGGTGCTGTCTTACCAGGAAAATAACAGTCAAGATCATAAACTGTTCCGTTAACTTAAACATGAAGCATCTTAAGGTTTAGGGGGCTAATCAAAGTAATGATAACTTGTGTTGACAGCGTGGGTAATTGTCTTTTGGGGTATTGCTAAATGTTGCTGCCAAAACAAACTCCTGAATTGTTGCTTGAGGCAACGAATTCACATCTCAGAATTTATTTTTAAGTTAGAAATATTTATTCTCTCTTTCCCTTCCATCACATTCACCTACCCATTTGATATGGGTGGTTCAAACATAAAACATAGATTGCTGAAGTTGATGTGATCTCTCTTTTATACCTGAAGCCTGTGAATTAAGCCTTCAGTTTGCTTGAAATCTTTTAAATGTTCCATTTATCTTTATATCTGGCATCAAGTATGGTTATGTCTGGAAGCCTCCTAGAACGATAGGGAGGTTGAATGATGTAGTTATGTGAATTTTTTGTTCCAGTCCTTGCATTAAGAAATACTGTGTTTTATTGCACACATCTGGTATCTTTGCATCTGAAGTGTGCATGAATGAATTTGGTTATACGAAAATATGCTCTAGTCTGTGACTTCATAGACTTACTGGGAAGAATAGATATTCCCCACTTCCTAGCTGCACTTGAATGTCACTGTTCTGAAACTGCTGTGATTTAGTTTCCATGAACAGGTGCAAAGTTGTATGTGATGTCTATCACACAGCTTAAGAAAGAAGATTACAAGTTCAATTCCAAGTTCAACACTGGTATTTGAAATTAAGTAAAATCAGTTGAACTGACTGAAAACATTTAAAAAGTTTGATGCTTATAGCCTTTAAAATGACCTTTTTTCCTTTTGTGCCATTTTGTACTAATATATTAAAAATGTAAAACCACTTTTTTGCCAATTAATCTATTTGCCTTTTTACTTAATCTTGGTTAACTAATCTGAAAAGTGTACAGATAAAAAAGTCACTTAATCTGTATTTTATAAAGTTCTTCCATAACAGAATGATAGAGAATACACTGTGTACATGGTGAGCTATGAAATATTATTTGGGAAGAATCTAACTGTAAGCATAAATGAATTGTAACCATGCAACCAAAATAAAGGTCTTTTAAAGAGTGCACTTTTCTAGTAGTTGCTTTTTTTTTTCAGAATCCATCTTTAAAAGTACAGCTGTTGTCTTTGCCTTTATGTGAATGATTGAAACTTCTCTGAAGAACTCCAGAGAATTTTAGCTCAGCTGGTGAGGTGGCCCCAGGAAATCTCTCTTCCTGTACTGTACTTCACATTGTTAATGAAAATACTTCTGGATCTTGCATTCCCAGCTAGTGATGCTAATGCTCTGGGATTTTTGGTTTCAGATTACACTAGTCTAAACTAGAACAGCAGTCAACATTTAGCCAGGTAGCTTTCTTACCAATGAACTGTCTAAAACTGACTTTGGAAATTTCCTGGCTTTACTGTTTAACAAACTCTTTGTGCTACTGCAAACAGGCACAGAAGGATGACCTAATCCTATTTGCCCAGGAGAATCTTTTCCCTGTTCTATACCTAATATCTGCATCTGTCAGTGACTGATTTCATTGACATGCTGAGGAATGAAAAGAGCTCTTTGGCAGCAGAACTTCACCTCTGACTCCTGACAGCTCAGAAATTCTGTCTATGGTTGATACTCATTACATTGCATTTGTTCTTGTTTGATTTTCCATTAGGAGGATTCTCTACTAAAATGCATACCACCTTGAAGAATATTATTCTTAGGAAGAGATGGCATATTTACCATCTTGTTTGATTGTTTACCTTGTAAAGGGGTGAATACCCTCTTCACTGAGTTTGTCGTGTAGTGACTGCATGGTGGGATAGCCAGTACATAAAAGCTTCCACTATGAGGAGCTGGTGAGAATCAAGCTGGGGCAACAACACCAAATAACTTGGAAATTCTGCAAGTTTCACAGCATTGCATTTCCCAAACCCCTGCTGCAACCTGCGGTCTCTGCTCTTCTGTGTCTGATTTGTGTGCATGTCTTTATTTCCCACATGGAATTGTCTCTTTATTTTCAGAGTCATGTGCCTGTTCAGCTGCTCTCTGGTGTTAGTGGTTGGGGCACTCTGAGGGAGAAGAATGCTGCTGAGAGTGCCCGTAGGTGCCTTGCTTTCTTTCATTCATGATTTATTGAAATAAAACCCTGTTTGTGGTGTGGGGGTGCCTCCCCCACATGCTCTCAGATGAAAGAATTCTTCCTTGAATCCTATGGAGGTGTGGGGTATTGGAGCTCTTTACCTCTGGATGAGACAATGGGCCAGTTCTCGGAAGTCACAGGGATGTTGTGGCAGATATGGTGGTGGCTGCTGTCACCCCAGGGGCTGGTGGGGAGGTCAATGCTGGAGTGTTTACACACAAGCTCCTGTACCTGTTGGAGAGACCAGCCTGCAAGGCCCTAATTGCACATTAAGGATCTTGGTGCTGTTCATTTTCAAACTTGATTAGGCAGAAACAAAGTGCTGGGAGGGGTTGTATTTAGAGTGTCCATTTTGGGGGGCATAAATACTTCTTTCTAAGCTGCTCTTAATGGAGCTTCTCTCTATCATTTCCCTCCCCTAAATGCATACACTCTTAAATGTATGAAATGCAACTTTCAAGTTTTTAAAGGAAGTTTTGATATCTGTTAAGAATCCAATAACACATCGGGGTGTAACATGTATGAGTCAATGTTTTTAGAACAAAGATTTTGGCTGTTCTGAATTATCCATCAATATCTGTCAGATTAGGAAGGCCAAAAAATGCAATCAAAGCACCCTTCATTTTACTGAAGGAACCTGCTAAGAATAGTTCCTTTGTAGTTATCTTAACCACACACCAGGGGTGTTTTTCTGTTCTTTCTTACTTTTTCAAAGGGCTGAAAATCACCGGGGCACACAGCTTTTTAAAGGTTTTTCTTTTCTTTTTCCTTGCGCCCTTTTAAATTGTTCTGGTAATCAGCAGGGTATGCAATACTAATACCAAGCTCACTTCGTACCTAGGAGCTTTCTTAAGTCACACACCCGCACATTGTGTGTATTGTCAGCAAATATGTTTGGTGTCAGAGGGGTGGGCTAGATTTTGGATATCAGTAGTTTGAAACCATGAAAAAAACGAGTAAGGGGCCTAAAGGTGGGGGGAGGGAGGGAGAGAATGATGTGATCTGTTAGTGAAGTTGAACCAATACCCTCATAGTTTATCACTGGCCTAGGATGTTTCAAGCACTGTGTTGTTGAGTATCTCATGTGAAATAATTTACTTGCTTGGCTTTTCTTTAATTCTGATTGAACCTCATTGATGATGTAAAGAGCACCAGTGAGAGAGGAAAGTACAGTGATCTCCTTGCTGCTGGGTATCAACAGCTGATGACTTTCTGTTTCTTAGGGTACCTGGGGTGCAAAGTGGTGCTTAAGTGGGTACCACACAGCTTTCCCTTTCAGTTTGCAATTAAGTCCAGAGCTCTCACCCAAAGCTGTTGTGGAGTGAGGACTAATTATGCTCTGATGAGGTGCCCACCTGCAGAGCCATTCTAGATGCTATTGCAATATAAGTGTTGCAAGAATAAATACCTGAAAGCAATCAGCTTCCAGGCATCTTTGTCCTTGTAGGGGTCTCTGAGGGGGCCCCTGATGCTACAGGGGTTTCTGTAGTTCAAGAATGCAGGTCATTTAGAGCAAAGCATCTACTTAGCTTTCTGTATCCTGATACATGATATCCTTCTATGATAAAGGGAGTTGTGTTTGCATAATAATAAAGAACTTCACAAATCCAGGAATAACCAGAAAAGTTAGCAAAATCTTCACCTTTTAGAGGCAGAGAACAACAAATGATGCTGTAACTTGCTTCTTAACTCATTCTCAACTTCTCCTGTTGGCTATATTGAATGTCTAGTGTTAAGCACAGCTGTAGTGATTTGGTTTGCTCCTATCCCAAGTATATCACTATTTCAAATACCAGAAAAGTACTCAAGAAGGGGAATGCATCCCACTTGTGGGTATGGTGCAGAGGAGGGCCACAAAATGGCTGGAGCACCTCCTTTCTGAGGTCTGAGAGAGCTGAGTTTGTTCAGCCTGGAGAAGAGTTCAGGGAAACCTAATTGTGGCTTTCTTGTACTTGAAGTCCTCCAAGAGACCTGGAGAGGGACTTTTTACAAGGGTGTGTAGTGATAGGACAAGGGGGAATGGTTTTAAACTGCAAAGTGGGTAGGTTTAGATTAGATATAAGGAAGAAATTATTTACAATAAGGGTGGTGAAATGCTGGCATAGGTTGCCCAGAACGGTGGTGGATGACCCAGCCCTGGAAGCATTCAAGACCAGGATGAACTGGGCTCTAATTATTAATTACTGAGTAACCTAGTCTAGTTGAAGATGTCACTGCGCATCTCAGAGGGCTGGACTAGTTTACTTTTAAAGGATCCTTCCAATCCAAACTATTCTATAATTCTGCATTTGCAAGAATATCCTAAGAAGAAATACTCAGTATAAATGTCTACTTTTTAATAGTTATATCTCTGTATATGAACACAGCACTTCTTTGCTACTGCTGCTAAAATATATTTTTTTATTTAAGACAAAAATAACCTAGATTAAAATGCTTGTTAGCACAATAAAAGTAATAATTTTGAAGCTTTTTCTTTTTATTGCTGTCACATCTCAAAATATGTCTTGCATATTTTGAAAAATTGTAAAAGCGGAAAATTAAAAATAAACACAAAGAAAATTTGAAGTCACTAGCAGCCCATTTCACCTCTCCTTCCACTTCAAGATTCATCCTGGACTGAGTTGTAATTGTGTTTTTCCTTTATTTAATATTTATGCAGAAAATGTTTGGTCTTTGGCAGTACAGTTTGAAGTCTGAAGAGATAATAAGGGTGGGAAGGAGTAAGCACACTGCATAATCTAGGCAGTATAAATGATAATCTGCCTTCCCACCTTTACTCATGAAAGCTGCTGGAGCTCACTGTAGCTGCCAAGTTTGATCTTAGAAGGAAGGACTCCAAGACCCACAGGGAATTCCTCAGCAACAACTTCAGCTGCTCCCAAGTCCTGCAGGCTGGATGGACCTTTATCTAAAGAAGGTAAGCAGGGACAAGGAGAGGATGTTTTCCCCTCTACAGGAGGACATCAGCCAGCAAACTGGGGAGGGGGTAGATAAATACACTCCTTGCCATCTGCACCATGTTTGCTGCCTTCCATCCACCTCCTCTCCCCCCTCCTCTCTCCCCTCTCATAGACACAGATGTTCTCAATGCAAAGGAAACTGGAACCCCAAAATCGGGTCCTTCATATCTTGTCTTCAAGAACTTCTCTGCCACGATATTACTGAAATAGGGAGATGCCTCATTGCCTAATACGCTGTTCTCCAACAGCTTTTCTTCAATTAGATAAAGAATTACTATTGTCTTGGAGATTAGCCACTGTGTTGTCAGGAAGAACTAGGCTAAAGAAGTTTAGGGGATCAGAAATGCTTATTAAAAAGTAGATTTGTACTGTCTTTGTAAGATGAGAAAAACAAATTGAGGCTTTCTTATCGTGTATCAGACATAGTTTTGATATCTTCAGCAAATAATTATTTAAAATAATCCAAGAACTTCAAATAGAAAAGCGAAGTAGACCATTTTTCTCTGATTTGTATTGTTTCTGTTAGTTTACAAAGTAGTCTGTAAATTCCCAAGCAGGGACTGCAAGGCTTGAAGCTCTAGGGGAGGGGAGATGTCTGCAGCACAGAGCCACTGTTGTTCATCTGCCCCACAGTGGCATCCCTGGATAAAGGGCAATCGGGCACCTGAGTGGCCACACAACAGAACAGGGCATCATTAATTTCAATTATCTCAGGTCCAAGGAGAAGTAAACAAAGCTGGGGGAGAAGAATGTATTCACAAGGAAAGTCAATTCAGCAGCTGTCCTGAAAATCAGCTCTGTCTGTTTGGGGCAGGGGGAGGCCATAGCCCACAGGCTCATTTGCTAAGGCCAGGTATACTCACTCTCCTACCAGCTGAGGGGGAGGAGAGGTTTTGGGGTGTTTGAGGAGTTTTGGCTCAGTTGTAAAGGAGGCTGCTCTCATGTCTTAGAAGGGGTCATAAATCATCAAAGACCCTCAGACTCATTCCTGAGGCCTTCCACCAGAGGTCTGTTAACTGCTGGGGAGGAGGTGCTTGGGCATTCCTGCATACACCTGAACATATAATAATCCATTAAACTCCATGTTTCCTGGGGCCCCCACTGGGAGCAGGGTGAAGAGGAGCAACAGAATGCCACTGGATCCGTGGGGGTGGGGTGTCTCTTCCTACTTAATCTGTTTCTCACCCTCTCTTCTCCTCTATTTCTCTATCTCTCTCCACCTGATATTTACTGTTAAATAAAATCCGTACTATTGACTTTGGCACATGTCTCATCTGCACTTTGGTTCGGGCAGAGGAATCTCTCTCATAAGCATAATTAGATCTTTGTGTCAACTCACCCAAACAGGAAGTAATTTTTTAAAATAACAACACTGCGTGACTTTTCCAGATCTTGCCTTTTGTACTGGCAACTTTTCCTCTGCTCCCCTGGCAGCCTGTACAGGCAGAACCAACTCTGCTTTAAGGCAGTGCTCACCCCACTGTGACGACTCTTTGCAAATAAGGTCAGTTAGGCTGGCTACATGATTGCTGTACAAGTCAGTAGTTCTAGGCTGGGAACAAACATTTTGTTCACTCAGTGTCAAAGGCATTCAGTGATGGAGCAATTTGACATCATCAATTCAGAAACTTCCATGAACTTCTCAACCAGTTATAGCCTTGATCTTATCACTCTCCTCACAGTAAAGATAAAAATTCAGATCGTTTATTCTAGCAGATACTGGAGTGAGATTTTTTTGTTATTTAATCCCTGCAGTCCTAATTTTATGATGGAACTGCACCTGAAAAAAGGCAAGTGTCCAGTGAGCCAAGCATTTCCTTGCAAGACAACCCTCCTGTCATCTCCTCTCCCCACCCCCAGTCCCAAATTTACTTCTGAACATTGCCAGGACCACAGAAGTTTGACTTCAAGTTTCTTTCCCCTTGGACATAAGATATCCATAAACACTCTAGTTAAATTTTAGGTAGAAATTATTTCTCAAAAAAAAAAAAAGAAAATTGTGAGGTTTATGATTCATCCATTTGCAAACACAGCTCTACCAGAAAAAAGAAAAAAAAGTCTAAAGGGATATTTTGTAAGTCATGCACATAGACTAGAAGAGTTCTGAAAACCCAGAAATGTTACAAAGAGACCACAAGACTAAATGAAAGTAAGAAAAATATTTGAGAGGAGAGGACAGGATGAGGAGGGGAGACAGAAAAGGATCTTTCTATAGCTCGTGCTACAGAGAAGGGCAGAAACAAATGTAACAACTGTAGGTCTGAGAAACTGGAGGTGACTGTGGAAGGTTGTACTGAATAACACTATGCAACATTGTTCTGGGCAATAAATGGTGGCTGACTGTACAGATGTCTCAAATTTTGGAAATTACTCTTCTATGAATAGTCTTCTGAAGCTGGCCTTCTCTACAGCCAGAAAAACCGTCTTTGCCGTTGTTGTTTTATGGCTTTGGGAGGGGAAAAACAGAAGCTGTTCTGCATGTTGTATTTCATTTGATTCCTGAGAATTCAGTAGTTTGGTGGAGTCATTTTGGCTATGACTCTAGGGAAGTGGTCAATTCCCTGAACTTTTATTGACTTGCCAGTTACTTTCTTGTTTTCTGAGAGGGCTACATTTGGAGTAAAAATGCAAAGAGGGCTGGAGCCCTCCAGGACACGTTAGGAAGGGCTGCAAAAGGATTAAGAAGACCAAAGTAGTGGCATTATAGTAATATAAAGAAATTGAGATATAGAGCCATAATTCAGTTTGGCTATGCATGAATTGTTATGAGACAAATGTACATCAGTCTCAAAAACTTAAACACTTTACAAGTCAGATATTTTATTAAATCATATTTAAAATTTCAAGAAGGCATAAATATGTTTGGCTTGATAACATCCTTGAGGTTGCAAAGTCAGAGGGTGTTGTATTTTAATTACTTTTTGTTCGTCATTACTTTTATGTCTCATCTCTTCTGCCAGGAAGGTGCTGTTGAAATATGAGAAGTCCCCTATGAAAGTTTGTTAATTTCTGCTTTTCAACATGATTCCTTTGCACCAAAATCATATCTCCAATACTCCTGTTCCATTCTGTTGGGATGTTTCTAACAAGAACTCTGCCCCAAGCTGTGTTCTCTGCTTGTATATAATGATTCCAATCCCCAAAGGAATGCAAGGACATGACTCTTCAAGACTGATATAATTTGAAAGGTGTGTACAAAATACTATGGCTGGTATAGAAGAGGTAGTAAAATCTTATGCTAATCTGACTTGCTGCCCTTTGATGCTAAGGACACCTTGAATATTTTCATCAGGCAACTTTTCTTTTCTTTTCTTTTCTTTTCTTTTCTTTTCTTTTCTTTTCTTTTCTTTTCTTTTCTTTTCTTTTCTTTTCTTTTCTTTTCTTTTCTTTTCTTTTCTTTTCTTTTCTTTTCTTTTCTTTTCTTTTCTTTTCTTTTCTTTTCTTTTCTTTTCTTTTCTTTTCTTTTCTTTTCTTTGACACAAATTTGAGCTGGTCTTCTGAAATTGTTTCGAGAGGGAGAAGGGAGGAGGTTCCTCAGCTAAGTGCTGTGTCTTTCCTCATTAGGTTTTGCCATGTAGGTACACAGAGGATCTTTTGATGAGGCCCTTAACAAAATCAGACCAAAAGCTTTTAAGGAAGGCAAAAAGTACAGCATTATCAAATGCTTTACCAGGAAACCATTTGTCTGATAAAATTTCCTTTATCTGACTGATGAAGAAAAAAAGACTTATGGGGATTGTAAATCAAAATGAGAAAGGAGAATACAAATTGTTTAAAAATTGTTTAACCCAGTTCTAACACAAGCTCCTTTTAGGAGTTTTTTATTTTGTTCTTTCTGCTTATGCAGGGTTGCAAAATTTTCCATGGATACTCATTACAGGATACTTCCCACTGTGCTGAGTGGTGCCTAATGACCATTAGTCATTATGGTGCTAATAGTACTGATTTGCTTTTAATGGGTGCCAAGGTAACTTGAGTGTTTATTCCGTGAAAGATGCTGTGGGCAAGGGGAGGAAGAAGACTTAACAGGATGGCACAGGACTGGGGCTAGTCTGGGCTGCTGCATGGGAATCATCTTGGATGAGAACACGTATGTGACAACTGCACCTCTGAACTGTGCTGCTTCTGAGGTAGTGATGGGGAAAATCATTATTTTAAAAATCCAACAAACCAACAAGGCAAATCAGCAAACCCAGAGTGTCATCCTGAAACTCAGGCAACAGCCTAGCAGTAGAGTCTGAGATCCTGTGGCATTCCTACTTAGGCTGGCTTCTCCCTCAAAGAAGATCAGATCAACCTGGACAAGCTCCACACTAATCACTCTACTGACAGCTTTATTTTCCACCAGATGTAAAAGCAAGGTTTGGTGACACACAGTGCAGGATCTGCCCAAGACCTGCAGATGTAACCTGGAAAACCCAAAAGACTTTTGTTTTAAATTATTAGTCCAGATGCAGGTTTTCTGGAAGAATAAACAGGTGACTGTGGATATCCCTTGAGCTAGCAGCGACGTACTTCACAGAGAAACCCTGACAAGAGGCTGTGAGCAGTAAACTAGTAATTTGCAGGGAAGTCTGGGTTTGGACTGAAACCTCACATCCTACCAGGGATAACAAGAGTATGGTGCTAAAATAACACAGATGCTCCTGAAAATGCTGAGGAGTCAGACTCTGGTCTATACTTAGTACTATGAAATTGCAGTACAGCGCCCACAAACTAAAATCCATCACATGTAGACCTTCTATTTAATTGAAAACTGAGATTTTGGCTATTGCAATGTCAAGCTTGTAAGAATAGAGAGAGATGAATGAAGCTAAACAAAAACCTAAACAATTTTGATTTAAAGTCTGTGAAATGGCACTACTTACTGAAAATGACACATTGTGTATCTAGGTTGGAAAGGGGTCAACAACAGCATTGGTATCAAATGAGCCTTCTGAGGTTGTGACCACAGATGGATGTGTACTGTGACTGCCTTCTCCAGCTTCTAGAGGGTCTGGGAAAGATGCTGAATTCACTTTTTCCTTGAGGAGCTCTAAAGCACTAAAACTGCTTGAGGAGTTTCTAAAGCAGAACCAGTATGGGTCCAGATATGTGACCTCCAGAGTGTTATGCTACCAGGAGAAAATGTTGATCTCACTAGGGTGATGTTTTTCTCCTGCTGATTGAAGAAAAAGAAAAAAGCTTATTTTCCTGATAGAGTAATGTATAAAAACATCACTTGTCTTCAAAATGCTGTATCATAAAGAAATCATGGACTGGGGAAGAACTTTCTATTTACAAGGTGCTTGTAAATCAAGCAAGGATCCCAAATGGTATCACCTGCAGAAAGTGTTGACTACAGCTCCTTCCAGAAGTCCCCACAAATAGTCTGTGGTTATTGAGTTCAGCTGGTACAGCCACATGTCCAAAGATTGCTTATATAAGTCTGAGTTTCAGGCTACACTCTCATGGGTATAGTAACAAACCTGTCATCACCAAAAACTGAAATCACATGTATTCATTCATTGGATTCGTATTGTGTGCTCCAAGCAAAGATTTGTTTAGTTATGTTTGGAATACTCCAACTTTGGTGAAGTGAGCCCTAATTTGAAAATGTTGGTGCCTAGGAATGTCAGGCAGCTGCAAATCTGCACTGCAGTGCTCATGTGGGAGCATCAGACAACTGCTTTTCTCCTGATGTTTAGAAGAAAAATCTGCAGTAGTCTGGAGTTCAACTTTCTCAAAAATTCTAGAAATCTGTCCGTCATATCAACTGTTTTTCTGCAGGACTTGCATAGTGTCTTTGAAAAAATGTCAGTGATTTGTAAAATAATATGTATTGGTAACAGTGTATCCTCAACATAGCTTTTTTTATAAAAGCCTAAGAACACAAATGTATAAATAATTCTGTTAAAGTAACTCTTAAATAACCAGACTGAGCATCAAGCTGCCTTTTCAGTGTGTGGATCCTGGCAGAGGGGACACAGCACAGCAATGCTTGTCTTCTTCCCTGGTGGCAGAGCCAGTTCTACTTTGTCTCGTTGTTTCACACTGGAAGTTCCTGCTCAGCAGATTTTGTACCAAAAGTTAATACCAAGGGTCAGTCTCTTTCAGCATCACAGCCTTCAGGCTACATTTTCTATCATATACCTGTGGCTTCATTTTTTTAACACTTGATCTTCTGGTTCTGCATTTTTTTTATTCCTTCTCAAGGAATATTCCTGGATGTTATTGAACCAATGTCAATAGGTGATATTTTAGGGATTTTAATTTAATTGCTTTTTGTCATATTCCTTTCACTTTCATAATAAGAGTGCTTGTCATTCTAGGTTGTAAACTTGACAAAAACATCCATGACCATGACAAGCAACTCAAAAAATTCAAGAGTAATGTCCAGACACTTTCATGATGGCCATTTCCATGGCCATTGGATGGAAAATTCCATTTCCATGGCATTTTCCAAGATTTCTCTTGGAAATCTTACTTTAGACTCACTATCAAATCAGCAGGCAGGAATCTCATCCCTCAGCCTATGTACACTTTATATGCACATATTCATTTATAAGCTCCACATTTCAACAGAATTATCTTTGCTTTAATACAAGCTGTCTTATGTGTGTGTAAGTGCCTGGGGGCGGGGATGGGAGTGTTTTATATGCAGGAACAAAATGTATTGCATCAGTTCAAAGTAAAAAAAGCTCATCAAAATGCTTAAAAGTTTTAGAGATGGGTATTTTTTTTTCCACCAAAAAACATCCTCCTTCTCAAAAGAAAGGTTTCTTCTCCTGTTTGCATTAGAAACTTACCACTGACTTCAGTGAAAACAGGTTTGGGTTCTATATTTTGCTGCGTCGAAAAATTCTGGAGACATTTTCCTTAGACGGAGTAACTGCGAGCTAATCTTAATTTGTGGGAAAGACAGATGTTTCTGTGGTTGTCCAGAAGATGCAGAGATTTGGCACCCTCTAACTGATACATTTTTGGCTTTTGTGTGCATTTATAGGCTTGACTGGCTAAGGAGGCTGTTTGCACAGGGCGTAGAGCATGGGGATGCTGTCCCTTTCTGCAGAGCAACACATGCCCCCAAAGGCCCCAAGTTCCTCCTCCTGCTCGCCTTCTGTTTTGTGTTTGTTCTGCTAATTTTAACATTATAAACAAGAGGGGGAAACTAAACCCAAAGGCCAATTATGCTCTCTGAATCCATCTGTCCAATTGGGAAAAAAAAGTGTAGAGACTGTTCATCTAGATTTAGAATACTGGACGCCTATTGAGCTTTGTGAAGGCTGCACAGGAAGGATACTCTTCATTTTCTTGCAAAAATCAAGTTGTTGCAAGAAAATGAAGAGCTGGCTGAAAATCTATATCCACCAGCTGCTTTCTGAACTAGATCAAGACAGAAAACAAGGCAGTGAGAGGTAGGGGCCAGGAAGTGCCTTCCTCCCCTCCGAAAGCAGCCATGTTGGCTCCCACACAGTCAAATAAATACATAAGGTGCAGAACAGCAGTCATGGGCCTAAGCTGCTGCTTCCAAGATCAGACACCTAACAAAGCTTTCTAACAGGAGGAATGATGATGGATCAGAGTTAATTCTACCCAAAGGGAGAAGGAGAAAGGAGAAGATAAAAAAAGAATTGCACTGATAAACATCATAATTGGAAGGCTAGACAGACACCTCTCAGGTCTGCCACAGGAAAAAGGTGATCCTGCCTATGAGTCAGGGTTTGGCTTAGGTGGTCTCAGAAAGGTAATTTCTACCTGGGAAGTGCATTACTCAGATAAAAATTTTTAATGAGTTCTGGAAATGTGAAATGCACTTAGCTTCCTGGTTTTACCTTAGTGAGAGTGCTCCCAGATATTGGTAACAGCTGAGGAGCAAACAGCAAAGATCACAGATCCATAGAATGGTTTGGGTTGGAGAGGACCTTAAAGATCATCTAGTTTCAACACCTCTGTCATGGCCAGGGATGCCTGCCACTAGATCAGTTGGCTTAAAGCCCCATCTAAACTGGCCTTCAACACTTCCAGGGATGGACATCCACCATGTCTCTGAACAACCCATTCCAGTGCTTCAACATGCTCACAATAAAGAATTTTTTTCCTAATATGTAAATATTATACATCTAGATCTCTGTATCTAATATCTAATGCTAAAAAGCATTTAAACTATGTCCTGTGTGGCAGATGGACAGACAGCTAGAATTGTAAATACCTTAACAAAGATATATATGAAGCATAAGCAACCATTTTAAAATGGTACTTTATCCTTAAAAGTACATATGTTAAAAGCTATTCCACCTCACAGAACATCAGCATCAGAGCAGATACACTCAGTGAAAAGTAAAAAACCTGAAATTAGATTTAATTCAAATGAAAGGGAATTAATTCTTCCCCACACCTGAGGAGACCTGTATAGAAATGCCATTGCTGAGGTATCCACTTGTGGGAGCTGCTATGAATCAGTGCCCAGGATTACACTGCACCTAAGTGCCTCCTCTTGCAGAGTGCTCGTAAAAGAGGGGAAAAGACAACAACCACAACCAAGGGAAATGAGAAACTCTTTGCTATAAAGCCTTCTGGCTTTTCCAGCCGGTCTAATAAAACTCTTGCCCTCCAGTTTTCTCTCCCAGGAGAAGTAAGAAGTTTTTTATGAACCTGAGTCAAGGTATTTGGAAATTTGGCAACGTCTGCAGAAACCAGCCTGCTGATGAGGAAAAGAAAGCTAAATCAGTCTGCTTTTGCCCTGAGCAGAGGGCTGGATAAATAGTCTTTTTCTAACAATGATTTTATTTTTGTCTCCTCAGGCAATTAATTTAAAACTTCAACAGACATGAGTCCAAACTCATCATAAGAATAGCTGAAAGCAAACTAGTCTTTATTTGTACTAGCTTGAGATTAACAGAAGTTTTAAAATGCAGATTGTAGGTAGCACAGCAAAGATCCAAAACTATCCTAACCTGAGCCAAAGTCAGACTGAATCAAGAAAGAAAGGTAGAAATGGCTCACCTCTGTACTCACTGGTCTCAAACTTTGCTTCCAGCTCTGGTGGTTAATGTATATCACTTCATACGAAGAATTTGCATCTCCTCAGTATGTGTAACTGAAAGCAAAGCCAACTGTGTCTTCTTCTCTAGTGCTCCCTGCAAAAGAAAAGAAAAATTCAAAACAAGGACATAAAATGCATAGAATGAGAACTAAAAATTTCTAAAAACCTTCATACAATTACTCTGTTTACAGTGATCACTTAAATTGTAGGCATTTTCCACTTTAAAATGTAAAAACAATTTTCAGGTATTTGGGAAATGGAGCAGGAGAAGGCCAAGGTGGGAATAAAGCTTAAAAAACCAATACACAATTTCTGCTACATTTACATGGCTATATTGCTATTCTCCCCAGCACATCTTTAATCAACATTAATAAAATAAGCATGGTGCTTTGTCCTTTCACTTAGTTTAGGAGGTTAAGACAACAAACAAAATTTGAAGTTTTTTTTCTTTAAGATATATACTTTAAAACTTGTTTGAGAGCAGCCAGGTTATCATGTGTGCCTGAGGAAATGTATGATGCTGACAGAGGCATGGGTGGAATGTGTCCACCTTGCTCTTCTTGAAGCACTGGACTTGGATCAAGACAGAAAAGTTTTCTAACCCCTTCTACCTGTGCTGGCAGTAATGTTCCCTAGGAACCCATCCTGCTGGCTCAGCATTCCAAAGACAACATCCAGTTCAACCCAAAACCTTTCCTTCTCTAAGTTCCCTGTCCACATCGAACACAAACTGGATTGTCAGTGAAGCTGGTTTTATTCTGCATAGGCATTACCCCAATGTAAAAAGCTTCCAGCTGGATCTGCAAGATGCTTCTCTAACCCTTTTGCATTGCATTGATGTCAAAATCTGGATTCATGGAGATCAATCCAATGATAAAAATCATTACATTAAAAAGGTAAGTAAAAGGTGATTAATTTACATTTCATAGGTGAGAGCAGAATTCTTGTTGCCCTCTATTAGAAAGATGATGTAGCTATTGGCTATCTACTTTACAAAATTTTTTATAAGACTTTGCATTAATTGTTAGTATCAAATCAATATTCAATATTCATGAATTTCCTGCATGGAAGGTAAACTGTGTAAGAGCAGCAGGCAACTAACTAAAAGCATGCCACATAGTACAGGGTACATCAGAAATAGGCTGAAACCTAACCTTTGTATGCCTTTGAGAAATCCTGCTGCCTGCAAATGAACGGGACACACAGCTCTTGCTGGACTGGTCTCTAGCAAGAACACCTCAATGCCAGGATACACCAGCAAGGATAAACCAAGTGATAGTAACTACCCATGATCAGGCCAAATCTTCATAATTAATTGACTCATTAAGGAACAGTAGAGAAGCACACACTTGAAAAACAGGATGTCATCCAGAGGGATCTGGGCAAGTTTAAGTGAGCTCAAGGGAATCTCATGTGGTTTAAGAATTCCAGGTGCAGGATGCTGTATCTGGCTTGAGGCAGCACCAGCTATCAACACAGTTTGGGGGATGAACAGACTGAGGGCTGCCCTGCTTAGAAGGACTTGGGAGTGCTGGTGGGTGAGAGGCTGGACATGACCCAGCAATGTGCACTCAGCCCAGAAATCCAGTTGTATCCTGGGCTGCAGCAGGGTGAGGGAGGGGATTCCTTCCTTCTATCTGCTCTGGTGAGACCCCACCTGGAGAGCTGCATCCAGCTCTGGGGTCCTCAGCACAAAAAGGACATCGGTCTCTTTGAGCAAGTCCAGAGCAGGCCACCAAGCTGATCCAAGAGAGGGAGAACCTCTCCTATGAGAAAAAAGCTGAGAGAATTTGGATTGTTCAGCCTAGAGAAGAGGCATCTTAGAGATAACCTAATATTGGCCTTCCAGTATCTCAAGGGAGCCTAGAAGGAAGAAGAGGAGCGACCTCTTACAAGTGACAGGACAAGGGAGAATGACTTCAATTTGAAAGAGTAGGTTTAGATTAAGTATTAGGGGAAAATTCCTCCTCCCTGTGAGGGTGGTGAGGCACTGGAAGAGCTTGCCCAGAGAAGCTGTTGGATGCGCCATCCTTGGATGTGCTCAAGGCCAGGTTGGATGTGGCTTTGAGCAACCTGGTCTAGTGGAAGGTGGCCCTGCCCATGGCAGGGGAGTTGGAATTAGCCAATATTTAACACAGACCATTCTATGATTCTCTGACTTTTTAATCAGTACTTCAGTGTATGAACCATGCCATGCCATGGTTTGAGGGAGCAATGGACAAGCTGATATTTAGTAATGTAGTAAGTGTTTTTTAAAAAGAAAAAAACTTGCTGAATCTCTCTGGGCTTGGTTAGGTGACTGCCTTCGTCCAGAAGAGGAGGTTCAGTTCAGAGAGGGTGGTAACCTGATGTCTCCCTGTGCTCCTGCCAGCAGCATCACTTATAGGCCAAGATCAGATTTAGAATGATTTAGACTGTGTTTTCTGCATATGTTTTGTCTCCTAACGGTGCAGAGAATTTCTGGTGAAGTTGCCAAAGTCTCTTAATGTGAGTTCTGGAAATTTTGCAGCCCTACCCACAAAGTGCCTCTTCTACTAGGGAAGTTTTATCGCATGAGCATTGTTCTTGGGATTATGAATAGCAGCAAGTTGAAAAAGGTTGGTTTTGTCACAGTATTTGTAGATCAAGTGTGCATCTCTGTAAAACTGTTTTGATGATTTATTTTTATTGAAAAAATATTTGCTGAAAATTGGAAAGGAATAGGACTGCTATTCCTGCACTTGTACTGGTGTGAATGTTGCCATCACAATGGGGCGAGCAGTGCTGCTGAGTGTGTGTAACGCTGGAAGACAGGAAAGCATCACCACCAGGTCTGGGTAGAAAGACACAAGGATTTGGGAGGTACAGACTTCAGAGCTGCAGAGAAGCAGCAGACTGACCCTTGAGCTCTGCACAGACAAAATCATTCAGTCCCATAGGAGATTTCAAGAATTCAAGCATTGTTTCCATTCCAACTCTCAGTCTCCAAAATGCCAATTTTCTCTGCATAGGCAAAGTAAAGCTCAGGAGCACTCTGGTGCCAGTTCCAGAGCCATGGAACGGGAATGCCCTGGCCACTGGCTCTGCCAGCACAGGACTCCCATGTTGGGCTGGGTGGAACTGCCCCCCCTCCATGGCCACTGCAGCGCCCCAGAAATAGCACAGCTGTTTCCTGTGAGTGTCATCACTTATACCCGACCCACTACAGCAAAACTCTGGCTTGTCGTGCCTGACATACTGAAGTGTGTCCAAGGCACTAGATGGTCCTCCTGCTTTGGCTTTTGGCAGAATGACTGGGAAGATCCCAGCCAACCACAAGTTTGTGTGCGTTGAAGTTTTCCTTCTGTGCTTGTGTGCTGTGAGAGGAGCAGGGGGCAGGACATGCAGGGGGCAGGGTCGTATGGGGGGTGTGCAGCTGTTCCTCTGACAGCATCTGCAGTGCACACCTATCTCCAGCCCTGCTTCCCTCATGGCATCTGCATCCACGCTAGTTGGGAAACCCTATTTCTGTCTGCTGTGCTGTGCAGCCCAGCATGCTGTGTAGGATAGCCCATCACCCCTCCCTGTACTGCAACATCCCATGTTGTGTACAGGCTCCTAAAATGTCATCAGCACCACCCTCACCAAACTGAGAAGTGCTGGAGTACTTCAAGTACATTTTGCACTCTTTTGTACAAATGCTTATACAATGCATGCTCTGGGAAGCACTAGCTGGACTTCAGTACCACTGCTGTGCTTTAAAGGCAGCAATTTTAAAGGCAGTACTAGATGTGTAATTCAATCATTCTTTTGAAGAGTGAGTTTGTCCTCCATGTGATTGAAACTTTATCTAGGGATTTCTGTCATCTAAGAACATAATGCACAGTCTTATTAGAAAATGAAGAAAAAACCTGCATTTAAGAAACATTCTTCATTCCTTCATTGTCCTTGCCCTCAGAAAAGATAAATGTGCACTTTTGGAACTGTCCTAAGGATCCCTCCCTCCTTTAGCACACAATTTTAAAAAGGCTGAGTGCCCCCAGTTAGGTGCCAAGGTCACACCTTTGGCCTTGGCAGGGCCTATCACACACCTGCAATTTCTCCTTAAATTAATCCATATCCACTTGCAGGTGTTAACAATTTTGTAGAGGAGAATCTAAACACTCAGCATCTCACAATTTTCTGTTTTGTCAGTAATTTCAGTCTGTATATTTGAAGTTACTGCTGTAATTGCAAGAACGGTCACACTAATCTATTCCCTCTAAAGATTGCTTTCATTTCACCAGTATTTAATTTTTTTCCCCCTCTAATTTCTTATGATGCCTTAGGTACAAGTGATTTTTGGTGCTTATACTTTTATAAGCATTTTCTTTTCTAAAAGTTGTTTTGTACTTTGATATATCCCTCACATTACAATGGGTGGCTGTATTCTAGAAACCCTAGTGACACTTGTGAAATATTATCATGCAGAAGCCAAAAAAAGGGAAGCATTACTCATTTCCTTTATGTACTAATTTGATCGGTTTTTACTGAATTAGTATGTATTTTTGGTTGAGTACCAGGCTCTTTCTCTTTCATTTAAATGTGAAGAACACACATTGCAAATAGCATACCTTCCTTTTAAGGAAGCTCAGGGCTTTTAAGGGTCAAGATGACTTCTTGTGATCCCCAACTTTCCCGTTTTGGGTGCCACGCTTTTTTTTTTTTGTTTTTTTTTTTTTTTTTTTTTTTTTGTTTCCGTCCAGATCTGCAGAGGGCTGGGGAGCATTCCCCCAAGAGCATCTTTCTGCTCGTTGCTCTCGCCGGCGCCGCGGCGGTGATGCTGTGAGCAGGGCAAGGGGAGGGAGGCAGCTGCTGCTGCTGCGGGAGCGCCGGGGACCGCATGGCCGGGCGGGCCGACTGGCGGAGCCGCCGGGGACGCCAGCGCGGCTTTGAGATGTGCTTTTGTAGCCGTCTCAGTGCAAACCACGCGGGGGGTCCCCGTTTTCCACTTTAAATGCAAAAAGAACTCTCCCGACGGGGGATCTCCTGCTTAGCTCCGTCCGTCCGCCGCACCGTGCGCTCCTCGCACTGAGTGAAGAGGCGGCCGAGAGTGGAGAAGCGCTCCTTTGCCTCCGGGCTTCCTCCCGTGAATTCTTCCAGCGGAGTTAGGGTTGCCGGGAGGCCGGGGAGGTCTCCCGTCCACCGCCTTCCCTCCGCTGCCCCGGTCAGGAGGGCGGTTTCGGGTCGCTAACGCGAACTCCGAGCATCTCGGCGAGAAGCCCCCGGGCCAGCGCCCGGCAGGTGCTCCCGGCGCGGCGGGGTCCGGCCCGGCCCCGATGGGGGCGCGGGCAGCGCCGGGCCGGGCGGGGGCGAACAAAGCGCGGCCGAGGGCGTGCTGCCCCGACGGGGCCGGCGCGGAGCCGCCCGCAGCGGGGGCGGGGTGACCGGGGCACCCGGCCCCCCTTCCCCACACACACACACACGCACAGACACACAGACAGACACACAGCCCCCGCACACGCACACCGCGCCCGGACACACGCCGAGACGTACGGGCGGCCGCTGGTGCGCGGCGAGAGGATGCGGCCGCTGCGCCCCTGGGCGCTGGTGCTGGGCGGGCTCCTGTGTGCCTGGGCCGGGGCCGGGGCCGGGGCCGGGGCAGCGGCGCGGAGCTACCCGCACAGCGCGGTGCTGGACGGCGCGGGCGCCTACCGCCTGTTCTGGGGCCGCCGCGGCAGCGCCCTCGCCCTCCGCCTGGAGGTGCGCACCCGCGGCTACGTGGGCTTCGGGCTCTCGGCCAGCGGCGGCATGGCCTCTGCCGACATCGTGGTGGGGGGCGTGGAGAGGGGCCAGCCCTACCTGCAGGTAAGGCCCTGCTCCTTCCCCTCGGCCGCCGAGACGGGTCCTCCTTGTCCGCCCACTTTCCCCGCGCTGTCCCTCTCTCGGGACGCCCTTCTTTCCCTGCCCCTCGTTTCTTCTGCAGCCTTCTTGTCCTGCATCCCTGTACCTCTCTACTTCTTCCTTCCACCCTTCGGGTAATCCCTATTCTGCCTTCCTTTCCCCTGGAGGAGACAGTTCTTTTCGATCCTTTCCTTGCCAACCTTCCCTCTAAACTTCTACATAGATTTCGTTGGAGGTGTCAGGTTTCTTTGCTCTTTACCCAGAAGATGTAACAACCCTGTTCCCTCTCTTTGGGCACTCTCTCCTGCCTGCCCGCTGAGCCCAGACCCGCGGAGGGGAGGGATGGGAGGGCAGAGTCTCTCCCGGGGAGGTGCGGCACCTTTCCCTTCACCTTGCCAACAACTGGTGTAGCTTGGCCCTCCTGGTTCCGCCTGAACTTGCTCTCTCTAATCCCACCGGCATGAGGGCAGCATCCCACCAGCTTCCAAGCCTGCTGACGTCCCCTTCTGCTGGCGCACAGCCGGTGCTGCTCCTGTTCTTGGTGTTCCTCCTCTCCTCCCCTGGAAGTGTTTTGAGCCAGATGTTGGAAAGGACTTGCAGAGTAACCACTGGGAGGACTCCTGGTACATGTCCTTAGTCTGGCATAGCAATCTCAGAAGTGCCCAACTCTATTGACATAATTTCCTTGGGATGTTTCTGTAGTAGTCTGGATATTGTCAAGGCTACGTCTGGGAACAGGAGTGTGGAACAGAGGCCTTGCGGGTGCTTACAGCAAGTCATCCCCTCCAAGAGGCACTGGAGGCTGGTGGAGCAGGAGCCATGAGAGGGGAGGGGACCCACACCTTTTGTCCCATCTCATCAACCTGAGATCCAGCCGGCAGGAGTTGCTCTGGGGTCAGGGGAGCAGGGACAGCTTGTCCCACGGATGACTGGAAGGGCAATCGGGCCAGGAATGACATGTTGTCACCCCCAGATGTTTGAATAAGTCAGAGCTGCAGTTTAAGAGCAGAGTGGTTGTTAGAGTATGGTTTAGGAGAAGTCATCTATCTTTCCTTCATTATGTTAGAGCTAGTTGATCTTTGAAGCTCCTACTTAAATTTTAAGAGGTTTTCCCATAAGGATATGGATTTTCTATTCACAATTCACCATAAGAAAACAAAATGCATAATATGATCTCCCTACTGTTTGTCAAGGTTTTATAAAATCAAAACTTTTCCAGAAGAATTGAGCTTTCAGTACAAATATTTTCCTTTCAAATGTCTTTTTCTTTCCTCCATTCATTTGCTGTATGAAGTTTAGGCAAATATTTGTCTTCCTTAAGTGCAGACCAGTGATTTTCAGAATATTGCTTTCTCCATATTTCAAAATGAAGATAATTTTTCTTGAAGTATAAATAAAAGTCTAATAACAGTACAAAAACCCACTCTAGGCTACTCATTGAGCAGTGAGCTCTGCCCTCACAGAATGAAAGGCTTTCCGAAAGGCTTTGCAATTCAGAAGACACACCTATTAACCATTAAAAGAAACCTCAGCTTTTTTCCTGGTTAGTTCATAGATCCTGTTAGGGTAAAGCAAGTATTTTAGAGAGGCATCCAAACCTAGTGTAAAGACATCCAGTGGTGGAGGATCCATCACTTCCCTTGCTAGTTTGTGGCAATAACGAGTCTCTGCTGTTCCTGATTGCCAGGATTAGTTTGTCTTGGTTTAGCTTTCAGCTATGCATTTTCTCTACTATATTAAAAACTCTACTCCCCCTGCATACCGCCTTCATAAAGTTATTTATATACTGCAATCGAGACAATCAAGTTGCTGCTCCATTTTCTTTTTGTTAAAGAAATAGGCTGAGCTCTTTAGCATCACAGGACATTTCCCCCAGCACTCAGAGCACTTTTGTGGCTCTTTTCAGCACCCTTCACAGGTTTTCAGTATCTTTAAAAATGGCCCCATGCTAACTTCATTCTTCCAGCAGGTTTTATCCACCAACATTCTGTTACAAATAGAAAAGGATTGTAGCAAATGCCCACCAATAGAAACCTACTGATACTTTTCCTGATACACAAATTTAGCACATAAATTGTTATGCTAAGAGCTGTGAGTTATTTTGTTGCACTTTTGAGCAGGTAAGAAGAAATACTTTTGTTATGCTTGCTTGCCACTTGAGGCTTGCTCCATCCCCGTTCCTTCTTCAGTTCTAGGGAGCATGGTTTCTTTCTAAACTGAACTGAGGTTTTTTTAAAGTTGCTCGGTTAAAATTTTTCCATACTTGCACCAACAAGGAATGGCCAGAAACAAAGATGATAAACAAAATTTGTCCAGAGGCTTTTTCTGGTCAGGCAGCAGGGATTGCTAGAAAATGAACAAATTGTTCTAGGATGTTGTTTCAATAATATCCAATTTTTCACTTTACTGCACAAACACAGTTAATATTTTAAAAATACATTCTGTGTTAAGTGTAGACCATCATAATTTAGATTATTACTACTGAAAAAGATTTTTTCATAGATAGCACCCTTGAAAGTATGTGGTTTTATGCCTAGCTGAACTCCATGAAATATGTACACCCTATAATGAATGAACTTACTTTTCTTTTTGGTTTTAGAAATATGTTTTTATTCCATGACCATCCGTTGGAAAATGTGCATCGTGGTCTAAACTCTTAGAGGGGTCATTTTTTGGTTTCTTTGAAAGTTTTGAGATGCTTGTTAGTGGCCTGACATTCAGATGTTCTGAAACACCTTTGTAGCCTTTCAAGTGGGCATTGAAATTGCTAGTCCCTTGGGTCAGTTTTGCCTTTTTTTCCCCCCCAAATTCTCTCACCTTCTTTAAAAATAGAAAGTGTTCTCAGAGGCAAGAGTTCTCTTCTGGGAATAAACATGTAAATATAGTTAGACTTCAGCTGCCAGTTAGGGTAAAAGCACATAATCCTGTCTGTGGAAGATCTGTGTATTGGGGTAGAGGAAAACTGCCAGGTAGTTTTCAGAGAAAAGAAAAAAAATGTTTCCTCTGGCATTTAGTCTTCATCCTCTCAGTGCAAGTAAATGCTATTCCCACCATCAGCAGGCAATGTTTGCCTTGAAAAAACTCAAAGTCCTGGATATCCTGGGTCGGATTTTACTTTCTCAGTTTTCAGTGTATCGTGAACTTGGGTGCAATGAGCTGTTGGTTTTGGTTTGCTTTTCTATGTTGGAACTGTATTTAATCTGAAAGGGTGTCTGACATAAGGAAAGGCTAAAACAATTTGGAAGCCTGTGGCTTAGTTTTGTCTAAATATATCAAGATGGAAAGTGTTACGATATCATGAAAGAAGAAGAAAAAGTTTTTTGAAGAGCATTGGAATGATCAGGGAATTATACATTTACAGTATTAACATTTAAGAAGTTTGATACTTGAAATGAGAACCTTAACATATTTTGGGAGGACATAGAATGGATATGTGTACACATACATGCATGACTTAGTGCTTTGTCATGAGGGAGGCATCTCCATCAAGCAGAAGGAGAAAAAGGAGATCAGTGAACAGACTGTTCTCACACATTACTGAGAGCCTGTGGTGTCAGAGCAGCAGATTGTGTGGTGTTTGGCTGAGCATGTTTGAGAACAAGAAGATGCCAATGGGGGTCGGTATTGGAAAGCTGGGAGCTGTCTTTGTCTCTATAGGGAGAAGTTGGACTTAGGAGAGTTCATTCTTAGCAAAATGTTACCTTGAAATATTTCCATGGTCATTTGCAGCATGTGTTACTCTTCATACAAGATCTTGGGGCAGCCTTAGATTTTACATCTAGTTTTCTTAATTATTTTCTTTTTTTTCTTTTCTTCTTTTTTTTTTTTTTTCCGTTTTTCCTTTTTTTTTTCCCCTTAATGCATCTCTTTTGTGCTTATGAATTGACACAGCATGCATTTTCTTCCTAGACCCATGCCTTTTCCTTGGTCTCCACCCCTGTCTGGAATTGTGCATCCCCACCCACAGCACGTAGCTTCTGAGAGCCCCATTTTGGGGAGAGTAATCCTCCTTGATGAATGCCTATTTTGTGCAAGTTATACAAGAGGGTTGCATTGTTAGAATCTTCTGTTGAACTTGCACAAAAATAGTCCCTACTCAGGGTGAATAGGGACTGTATGTCACTAAAAAGCACTTTATTATTCATTAGAGCCCTGCTTGTTAACTGTCACCCAAACTAAAGAATATCTGTTATCAAATGTATCCCATAGAGTTAGCTTAATTGCTCACAGGGAAGTACTTGGAAGAGATTTTAAAGGACAGAAAACAGTGAGCATTTTCAGTACTTAACGATATGCCGCTTTTAAGTGCACTCATGCCAACAGCAACAAAAGAAGTGTTTAGAAAACAACTTGAAAGGCTGCAAGAGGGAGATGCGAAGCGAGTGCCACACTGACATATCTCAGTCGGTGTTTTGTTGGAGGTATTTCATGCCTTTGGGCATCGGGGCAGAATCTCCAGATGACTAATGTCTCCCTCTTCAATGTGGGGCATAAAGAGACACTCCAGTGTACATCTCCACTGGCTGGGTGCTTTGTAGTTCCCTTTGAGAGGTACAATAGTTAGGACAAGGAAGCAACAGTTGGTGAACAAAAGATGAGAAGAATTCTGAAGCTTGTAATTTGCAGGCCTTCAGGGGACTGTTTTCAAGTGTTTGGTTGGGATTGTTTTTCTTCTTTTCTTTTTTTTTTCCTTTGTCATATTTTTTGTTCTCCTTTGGATTTTGGAAACACCAAGAAAATAAAATTTTCTCACATCTCCCCAAAAATATGGAATTTTAGCCTCTGTGAGCGATGCAAAGACTTAAAATAATGGGGGATGATTTAATTCCCAATATAAACAAGTACCAATAGGAAAGGGAGGAAGGGAGATTTTCTAAGGCAGATCCAGAAATTTTGGGAACAAGTATCCCTAATTGTTATGCTTGAAAATCCCCTAAGTGTTTTTAATCTTCCTCATAATTGAAGTAATTAAAATAATTAAACCCAGAAAACTTGTACTGAATAAATGTGGCTCCTATGTAAGGAATGTTCCTTGTGATAAACTGCAGTTCTAAGATTGTATCGTGCAGTATCTTCTCATTACTGATTTTCTTTCCCTTAAAACACTTTGCTACATGTTTTGTCTAGTCTCTTTCTGTTAGGACAGCCTTTAATCTAGCTTTATATTTTCTGATATAGCTGGAATATAAACTCTTAAATTGACATTTATTCTTGATGTAAAGGCTTGTATAGGGCCTTGGGACTTCACCAGAATGTCAAATTATCCATGTCAATATGGAATGTCATTGTCATGGGGTGACTTTATGATGTGGAATTGTATCCCCATTTGTCTTTTCAGCCCAGAAATAAGTTTTTGCACCTTTCAGACTAGATCTGAGAGTGAAGGGGGGGAGAAGGAGAAGTGGTGGATTGTCTGAGGTGGCTGTATTCAAAAACATAGAGATGAGAGCTTCAGCATTCTTGCTCACAGAGTCTGTTGCCTGCAGCATGAATAGCAGGAGAGAGCTCTCCTTTGGTTTGTTTAGGTTTTTTTTTTAGCTAGCTGAGTCAGAGAAGTACCTTGGACTGTGGCTTTTCTTTTTCTTGGAACTGACTGGCCATGCTCTGGATCAAAAAATCCAGAACATCGGGAGCTCACACCTGTGGCTCACTGCAGCCTGGGACATGGCATTTTCCAGCACAGGAGGGACTGATAAGAGACTGAGCAAGCCAAGCTACAGCCCATCACAAGGACTCCCTGAATTTGCCATCTCTTCAGGACAGCAAGAGGTTTTATTGTTTGATATAATTCAATTTTTATGCTTGTGAATACTTTGTTTGCTAAATAAACGATTTTCTTCCACTTTTCTCCCAGGAAATCTTTTCCTGAACCAGTTGGGGGAGGGGCAGCTTGAATCTGCTTTCTAGAGGAACCCCTTTGGAAGTTTCCTCCCAAATTTGCCCTAAACCAGGACAGTCATATTTCAACCTCTAGCCACTAGTGCCCCTTATACCTTCTTGTGCTAAGTTAGGCAGGTCTCCACACTTCAGTGTTTTCATTTGTGTGCAGAGAAAGTGATGGGTTTTACTTCACATGAATTTCACAAAAACAATTGATATCACTGCCAGCTGTTGGCCTCCCTGGGCACCATTTAACTGGATATAAGAAATATACAGAAGTGTGTGCAAGTGAATATACACTTCTATAAGAAGTATAAGAAATGTAAGAAGATATTCTTCTCTTCTCTCATATAAGAAATATACAGAAGTGTATTCAAGTCTGAATGAGAAAAGGCATATTTCTAAGTAAATAATTGTGTTTCATGTATAAAAAAATACAAGTCCTCTTTTCTGAAGAAAATATATGAACATGTACACACATATACAGGCATTATCTGTTTCTGTAAATACACAAATGGAAATGTGTGTCTTTGTGTATATGTTTATGTCTGCATTTAAAGTACAGACACACACACACAATTATTTGTTAGAGATAAAAACTCTCTGTCCTAGTCAGAGTTAGTAGTGCACCTGAAGTAAATAATCCACAATCTAGTGTATGTCAGCCAGTTTAACTGGAGTTGTACCAAGAATTGTGTACAGCTTCTCAAAACTGCCCATGTGGGCGAGATCCAGGCTTCCTAGCAAGGACTGAATCCCTTCTGAGAATCTGCTGTGTAGGTAAAAATGTAAAACAAAAGAACCCAAACCCACGCCCCCAACCTCCCAAAAACCCACCCACCCAAACAACCAGAAGCAAACAAAAAACTTCCTGAACAAAACACCAATGCAACATGCTCCCCCCCCAAACTAATAAATCAATTATAACCAGACTGCCCATGGGACAGTGGCTGTGAACTTAGTGATCCCACTTACTTTAGGAACGTACTGCAACTACTTGATTGCTGTTGCAGTACTCTTTTGTATGGTTATTTTTTCATTTGCAGCCAATCTCAAGATTGGTTCAGTCAACTGGAATGCTCTCAAGGTGTTCTTATACAGAACAGTGATGCTTTCAGGCTCCTACCTCATGTTTGGCTGCTGTGAGTGGGCTCTGCTTTTCCCCAGGATAAGAACATAGTAAGATCTTTGCCTGAAACTCAAGCTGAAATTTATTTGAGGTTGCAAAACAGTTTGGTTTGCTTATTTGTAAACTCTCTGTTTGTGAAATGCTCTGGTTCTTGCCAAATACAGTGTAAAACCAGCTTCTTTTAGGTGGTAACATCTAGCGTGTACTGGAACCTTGAGCAGCAGGATTCCATTTAAATTAAATGCAACAATAAAAAAAAGAGAAATGTTAACCACAGTTATTTTTTTGGAAACCCAGAAAGACATAACTTGGTGCTTATTTCAAGCAAATGTTTGGTTCCATTCTTTTCCTTACCATAGCAGTTTATCCAGCCTATTTATACTAAGATAAATCCTCTCCTACACCAACTTTTATCTTTGTTACAGCTTCATGATCCTTTTTGCCAGGCTTCTCTTTGGTCCTGGTCATTGGCATCAGCTTGGTGTTCTAGGGTGACTTTATCATGCTTGTATCCCCAATTGTCAGTTCTGGTCATGCTGGATGTTAGGTTCTACACCTTTAAAAGTAGATCTGAGAGTGAAGTGGGGAGAAGGAGTGGAATATCTGAGGTGGCTGTCTTCAAAAGCAGAGATAAGAGCTTCAGCATTCCTGCTCACTGCGGTGTCTGCAGCATGGAGAGAGCAGGAGAGAGCTCTCCTTTGGTTTAGTTAGGTTTTAGCTAGCTGAGGCAGAGAAGTTCCCTGGACTGTTTTCTTGGAACTGATCAGCCTGCTTTGGACCAAAAAATGCAGAAAAACACCGGGAGCTCACACCTGTGGCTCACTGGGGCCCAGGACATGACATTTTCCAGCACAGGAGGGATGGATAAGAGACTGAGTGAGCTGAGCTACATGCCACGAAAAGGACTTCCTGAATTTGCCATCTCTTCATACCAGCAAGAGGTTTTATTGTTTGATATAATTCAATTTTTATGCTTGTGAATGCTTTGTTTGCTAAATAAACAGTTTTCTTCCACTTTTCTCCCAGGAAATCTTTTTCTGAACCAGTTGGGGGAGAGGCCACTTGAATCTGCTTTCTAGAGGAACCCCTTTGGAAGCTTCCTTCCAAATTTGCCCTAAACCAGGACAGGGATGTTTCAAATTCCATGGATTGGCTGCAGAACATCAGTGAGGACAAATAGAAACATGGCTTGTTTTCCTGTCATTTCCCATTCCTGACTTGTCCCTTTTTCCACTTTTGAGTGTTAGACTGGTGCTGGAGCAGCAGTGATGGCCCAGTTAGAGAAAGGCAGTGCACATAAATGGGGTGGATGAATTTCTCACAAGCTGAGCTCATGAGGCGATTGCTGGATGGGGCCACAATCTGAGAATTATTTTATGCTCCTTGAGGTTGAAAGGTGATATATATAATTTGGGACGGGAAATTGATATCATAAACAAAACAATCTTGTACATTGTAAAGGTCTGGGGGGAGAGTCCCATAAACACCTGTTTCAGTGTGTGATGACAGCTGGTGGGGCTTTTGGGGTCAGGCTTCCCTCTGCAGCTGTGCTTGCATTCTCGAAGGAGAAACCAGCATCTTTTCACATCCTTAAGAAATTACTCTCCCTGACTGTTTGTGGAAGAGAAATCAGAAACCATATATACCACAAAGTATTTTTTTTAAGAAGGAGAGTGGCTAATGATATCTGAAAAACAGTATAACATGATCTGCCTCACATCTGGAAAAGAGCATAAAATGTCTTGTAATGTCAGGAAGATTTTTCATTTTCCATATCTTGTTTCAACTTTTGGGTAATGTGAGGAAAGAGATACTTAATTACTTGATGGATTGCACTCCTTAGTTCAGAGTTCAATATGCCATTTTATGCAATATTATCTAAGGGAGTACAACAAATTTAAACGTTTCACATATAAACAATTTACATACCTAAATCCTGAAACAGACATCTTTGTTATCATGTAGCATGACCAATGACACTTCTGAAGCTTTTTAAACACAATCTTTAAAGAACCAATAGAAAAATATAGTTACTTTATTCTTCCCTTTAACTAATTCTTATAGTTCTGTAAAGCTGATGTGTAATTTGAAAACTTTATTAAACTTATGATATATATTTTTTGTGTGGAGAACCTGGATACAAGTACAGAATCAGTATATAAAACCATATTGTGGGTTTTTCCACATACATGAGAGTGTTTTAGAAATCCGGTTTGCAGGACTTGACAATTATTGTAGATCTGTTGGAACTTCATGAAATTCAGGGGACTTGTACCAGTATAATCTAACCTGCAAAAGACACAGGTTTTCTGGCTAACTGTCTGGGGTAGCAAAACCAGATCTGTGTAAAAAAAGATTGTACCATGTTAGAGCCTTTTTCTGCTTGTTGGGAAGGATAAACTGTTCCAGAATGAAGCCCATTTTAGAACTATCTGTGATAGATATCAAAGCTCTGCAATACTGTGGATTAAATCATCCCACTGCTTTACAGAATTAAATAAGTGTAACTTGTGAATTTGGATAAGTTCTGTGTTATAGTAGTCGGGACCTGAGAGAGTTTCAAATTAAATTTATATTCCCTTAGTTTAACTGAAACCCAAATGCCCAGTTTACCCTCTCTGGGCTCTGGTAGATCCGTCCTCTGTACTGCCACATTTCAAAGGCCTTCAGAGCTATACAGCTTTCTCCTTTGACTAGATAAAAGAGTGGAGTGTAGGTAGTCCTAGTTGTGATGGTTTTGATTGCATTTGCACCAGGACTTTTGGCAGCAGGACTTTATTTTTATTATTCTACTCTGAAATGAACCATAAAATATATGTAGCAGTACAGACATATATCTACATAGATATATGTAGCATTTTTTTACTTTTCCAGATGGCAGATTTTTCCAAATTGTGGCTGAAAAAGATGTGGCATCGCAGCTTGTCACTGTGTTGTCATTTTTGGAAACCTTTTGTTCATTCTGTTTTGCACACAAACACATCTTAAAGGCTTTTAAGCTTTGATGAGTAAATTGAGCAAAGTCTCATAGTTTGACTTAAAATCTTCTCTGTGAACAGAGAGAGATTCATATGGTTCCTGGACAATGTGGCATTATTTTGTTTTAAAACTGGAACACAAACCACTTTCATGTGAGAGGTTGAGCAATCAAATTTTGAGTTGTTCAGGCTTTTTGTTTTTGCTGTTTTACGTTGTTGTCCTTTGCTTTATTTTGGGGGATTTTGTTGGTGGCTTTTTTTGTGTGACATAATTTGATTTTATTTTTATGATGAACATCTGGATAACTTTCAACAAAGGAAGTAAAAATAGCATTAGCTACATCGAGCCACCAAATAATTTCAGGTGAAATCACTGAAATCAGCAAGGTTCTGTTCATTTTTGACAGCAGGGGTGGGCAGCCAGTGCCTGAGCAGGCAGCAGTGTGAGTGCCCAGTATGGTTCTCATCCCATGGGGAGCAGCCTGGTCCTCTCTGGGGGTCTGGGATTTGGGACCACCTTCCCCAAAGCATTCAGCAGCCATTAAATGGGCCCCTCTCGGTGAGCCAGAACTGTGACCTGTCTGTGACTGTCATACAGCTAGCTAATTACACTGACAACCACGTTATCAAGGCATATCTGAGCTTATTCCTTAATTACAGAACTTCTTTGCATTATTGTTTCATTCTTGCCTCAGGCTCATGGAAATCAGGACTTTATCACAAGGGGTTTTTTTTTTCTGGTTAGAGCTGTGTCCTCTAGACTTGTGATGAAATTGTGAAGTTTACCACAAAATATTTGAGTGTGCACACCTTTTCTTCACATTTCTCAGCTTTCCTTCACACTGGTTTCAGGCAGAGACTTTGAGTCTGTTCACATGAGCAAAAGCTGCTCTTGAATTTGTATTCCTCAATATTTCAAAGTGTGGGGGCATTCACTAAGAATGTGTTCCTCCAATTTAAACTAACATTTAAGCAAAGATATCACACTTCAATAAAACCTGGTGTTCACGGGGTTACAATTCTTGTCCAGGCAAACGCTTACTAAAAGATGGAAATGGAGATTCCACAGAAGAGTGTTTTCAGAGCAGGAATTGTATTAATGCATAGGCAATACACTGCTTCTTCCCAAGTTCTGATGCATGGTAAAAGTGGAGGGTTTTGATCCCATAAAGTATCTATCTTCAAAGAACCCATGCAAAACAACTCTTATTATTTCTGTCTGGAAAACAGCAAATCCAAGTTATTTCTCTAAACAAATACAACTCATCAGTTCACTTTCTTTCAGGTCCCAGGCCTGTGTTTTGCTCTTTTTAGTGATTATTTTTCCATTTGCCTATTCTCTCATGTATGTACTTAATCATTTGTATTTGTAAGAAGTGGTGACAGGAAAAGAAGAACTCTCTGGTGTCTTGCCCACACACAGATTTCGAGGGTGGAATTAAGTTTAAGATTACAGCTCCTAAATGACCCTTTAGTGAATTAATGAAGTTTCAATTATTTTTTTACTGCTATCAAAATACTTGGACATAACCTTGTACTGTTTTTCATATGGTTACCTCAGCCTCAATGAAAGGGGAAAGTTAGAAATGTCCAAAAGTGAACCGAGGTCCAAGCAGATACAGAAATAAATGCCTGTTGGGACCAGACAGTGCTGCATTATTTTGCAAAGACACCACACAATTAATGATGTCTACCAGTAGCCTGTTTGGCATGGGAACTACATTGCTTACTTAAAAGACCCTTCTCTACCCCAAAGCAAGCAGAAACAGCCTAAAACTCCAAGGAGGGTGACCAGAGGAGGGGCATCTGAGGCAGTGGCCAGCCCTTCCTAGGTGGCCAGGGTGGGAGGAGAGGGAGGGACGGGTCCCAGCTGCAGGAATCCGGGGTGAGGAGGTTAATGACCTGACATTGCTGCCATGCTACTCCTTTGTGCTGGGTCTCTGCGGAACCCTGGATGGGAAGCATCTTTCTTACAAACAGCTCCCTTGCCTCTTCCAAAACCTCAACCTAATCCCAGCAGCTTTTGTATGAAATGAGCACTTTTCGTGCTAGTTAAGCCGTAGGGTTTCTGGTTCCAGTCAGTGTTCATTCAAGAGGTTTGTTTTTTGTGGGAAAGAAAAAAACATAGGAAAAGTTGTGGAAAAAAGGAGTGACACTATTGTTGCTGCAAATATTAAGTGAATTTCATTCTCTTTAATTTTTCCTGGTGTTCATGACATCCCAGTTATGATAAATAAAGCTTCGTGGTTGCTGGATCCAACCTTTATTTCTGCAGTTGCACACAGGCAGCATGTTGCTAAAATTACCTAAAGCATTCTTTAAGCTATTTATCGGGTAGGGTTGCTTTCTTGGAGATTTTGTATAAAAAATAGTTCAGTGCCACCTCAAATTTAATGTTTAATTCAAAACGGACACTGCAGAAATTTACATGTTTTGAAAAAGGCTTCAGTACTGTACATCGAGTTTCATTTTTAATATTATATTTTAATAATGGGCCACCTTTCTTTCATAACAGGATTATTTTACAGATGAAAATAGAGTACTAAAAAAGGACCCTCAACAGGATTACCATCTGGAATATGCCATGGAAAACAGTACACATACAATACTGGCTTTTAGCAGAGAGCTGCACACTTGTGACACAAATGACAAGAGCATAACGGTAAGAGTCTCTGACTGTATGTAGATAGATGAACTAATTAACACAGGATAAATGTGTGTGTGTAGTTATTAAGCTGGTAATTAAAATATCTTTTTAGTAAAAGGACAGAATTAGAAAAAATCACTTTCCAAAATATCTGTTTGCTCAGGTAAAATACTTGTGCTAGTTGTTTTAAACTATTATGTTTAAATTTCAGCTTTCTTTGTTTTTTTACTTTAATACATTATGTTCTGTAATTTCTAACAAGTGTACACAAGATTGAAATAGATACTTCTGCACCATCAAGTCCTATATGCCATTGTTACAACCATTCAAGGGAGGCCAAATTGAGAAATACTTTTAAGATTCTGCACTAACTTTTAATTGATCTAAGAAATAGATTTTTTTAAAGAATGGAGAATATATATTTAAACGGTCTCTTTGCTTTATTTCTTTATTCAAAATTAAAAGTGAAAAAAAATGATGGTAAAACTTTCCACGGTAAAATAATTTTCATGGTAAATTCTTCTATTGCCCTAGGGATTGTTGTGCTATTTCCTAAACATAATCTTAAATTACATGAAGGTGATGACTTTGGTATTGGAAATGACAGAAAGGTTAGAGAGATTTGCAAGGCTTTCTCTGCTTTGGCTTGTTTACTTCTTCTTTTGGAAGCATTACTATGGGAGCAAAACACTATATTAATTATCTGTGTTTTTACAATATATGCAATTATAGCAACATGAGAGGCTGAAATGCAGGAAGCAAATGCCACCTGTGTAAACCACCAGTTTCCCAGGCAGTCAGTGGGTCTCTGGTTTGCACACTTGCTCCAAATTCTCAGTATAATTTAGCATTTTGAGACACTTCAGGATTTATTATAGCACTTTGTCTCAAGGGTCATTCTTGTAATCTGAGAATGGTTTACAGAGAACTGATCTGTGTAGTGGCTGTAGATTGATTTTTAAGACGTAAATCTGTTCTGTAATTGTATGTTAATTTTCCATAATATCTAAGGACAACAATTCACTGAAGGTGTTCACATCTTCACAGACTTGAGCCTGGAAAATGTCTGGCGGAGAAACATTCTGGCTGCTGATCAAATAAGTAACATCTCTAGAGAAATGTTTGTAATGTATTTAGCTGGTTACTTCTTTATGAGTCTTTTCTGCCATTTTAAGATACGATTTCAGTTCACAACATTAGGGAAGGAGTCTTTCAGAGAACAATTTAAGTTCTGTGTATTTCCGGTTAACCCACTGAGTATAAAAAATTTTTTATTTCAAAGGCCAAATTCTGTGGGTAGATGACTGCTCCTCTAGAATACATTGTCATTGCTTAAATACATCTGTGTCACAGCTATTGTAGGATTTATAGGAACTCTGTAAGGAAGACGTTGCTCCTATTCCTTGTGGACATTCTGCTTTGATTTTTCAGGAGAGCACAGTGCGGGTAATATGGGCCTACCACCACAAAGATATGGGAGAAGCAGGGCAAAATTACCACGGATCGAATCGTGGTACAAAGAGTCTGCGCCTGCTGAACCCTGAGAGAGAGGAAGTCTCATCTGCCTCTTTGCCGTACTTTGACTTGACAAACAAAGACGTAAGTTACTCCTACATGCTGTAGAAACCTACATGCTGTGGGTTTCTGTGCAGATGGGAATAAGGTGGTAGCCAAAGCCTTGACTCACACAACGAGTAGTGTGACTTTTATATGTAGATTAAACATAAGGAAGAAATTCTTCACTATGAGGTTGATGAGGCTTTGGAACACCCTGCCCAGAGAAGCTGTGGATCCCTGGAAGTTTTCAAGGGATGGGGCTTCGAGCAGCCTGGTCTAGTGGAAAGTGTCCCTGCCTAAAGCAAGGGGATTGGAACGGGATCTGGACCTCCAAGATCCCTTCCAACCCAAACCATTCTGTGATTCTATGATAATACTGTGTTCGTGCCCTTTTTATTAAGACAGGTGCCTGTGCCAGACAAGGACACAACATATTGGTGCCAAATGTTTAAGATTCCTGTACAACATGAAAAGCATCACGTGACAAAGGTGAGTGATTCAGGTTGAGAAAATGTAGAGGAATTTAGATAATAATTACACTTCAGTTTTTGCACTTTTGAAGTTTTTTTCACTGCTAACTGGAGGGAAACAAGACCTCTTTCTGTATTCAGAAATATGGATCAAGTGTTTGTGTATATGAGCCCAGAAACTTGCTCAGGTGTGCCCTTCAAACTGCCCTGAACAATGACAGAGCCTCTTTTTTGCAGCTCTTTTCTCCTTCATACTCTCTCCCATAAGGAAATGAGGTTGAAAATTATTTGTGTCTGTAAATATTTCTGACAAGAACTAAGTAAAATTGTCTAAAAGCATGTTACATCAAGTTTTTACTTTTATATAGGAATTTAATGAATTTCTTTTAACAGATAGTAATTTTAAATTTTAAAAATTATTAAATGGTGTTGTTTGTTTAAATAAAGGGCCAGGTTCTTATTTGATTCCAGTCATCTTTCTTGTGATGACCAGTGTGGAGCCAGGGTACATCACATAAGAACACACACCAGTGTTTTCAGCAGTTTAAAACCTAAATATTATTCCAAAAAGAGATGAAGATTGCTGTTTATTTAAAAAATAATGAAAATGTGTGAATAAACATTCACACAAAGCTCACCAGGATCCTAGGTGACTTGAAAACTCATATGCATAAACATGTTTTCCTATAATACATTTTGTAACTTTTCTTTCTATTTTAAATTGAAAGCTTGAGTGCTGAGGGAAAGATGATTCTCACATTTCTCCCCAAAAGCAATATACTGAAGACCTAATGAAACAACAAATTCTTATTTTTCTAATATGCTGAGGATAGCACAGTGAGATAGTTCTGGCCCTTATTTTTATCTTTCTTTGAACCCACAGATGCATTGTGTAGAATTCTACTTCTTCTGATTTGTTACAATTGTCAGTCATATTTCTTCAGCGCATTCAGTAAGACTGAAATTTTTAATTAATTCAGAGAACTTTAACATGTGATATCAATGTCTGTATGATAAATTTTAATTACTCTGAAATATTGCATGTTTCTACACTTTATCAGAATGAACAATTGCAAGGCCCAAATTTCTGCCTTCAGGTACTTGATCACATTTGAAATTTGTGGTAGCTACTTTCACTGTATGAAATAGAGAATTTGCTTGTGTTATAATATGTATGTCAAGATCTCTAGTTTTTCTGCTTTAAAATGAGAAACCTTTAAAATTGTAGTGTCAAAATCAAGCTTCTCGTGTTAAATTTGGTGGAAGTTGTAGGTATTTGCTGCTGCTAAAAAAGTTCCCCGAAAGTATTCATTATTTATAATTTCTGATTTTATTTTCTAAATGCTTTGCATGACTGCCCATACAGTTGCTCAGTACTTAAAAAATAGTGTTTGGTTGCAGCTAAAACAAAATTTTAGCTCAGAAATACACTGGTTGATTTTTCAGGATAATTTTATATTCTTTGTTTTACAATAATGGATAAAAAATATTGAAGTTTTAGAAGTCATATTTTCAAATCAGCATATATTTTATAAAGTTAAAAATTAGAGTAAAACCCTCAGTGATTTTTCCATCTTCACAAAAGCAAGAAAATTTCATTTTGTGGCTTAAAAATTTTTAGAGAGAGAAAAATGAATACAGAAAGAGAGTAGATTTAAGTAGGAACACTTCATAGCCTTTCTTCTCAGAGGCACAACTTATATTTTCCTTTAAGTGGCACTTTCAGATGCCACATAGAGGGTTGTTGTGGAATTGTATCTATGTGCTCTTGCAAACTGATTAAACATTTCCTAAAGCCTGCTGATACACAAAGGATGGGGCTTATGGCTGCTGGGGAAGATATTAGCTGTGCAAACAGAGCTTGAGTTCCACAAAGGGGAGGGCGGATGAGCTCTCTGCCCTGATCAAACTGTCCGGGTTAGTTAAATACTTACATGGATGTTGATGCTGGATTCCCTCTGTGGCACAGTTTTCACACAAACCTACACATCTCATTTTTGCAGACAGAAAAAAAGAGGTGTAGACATGGTATAAATTTGTCTGTGGCATAACTTAGTCTGCTTCAGCAGTGTACATGTCAGCTGGCTTTGGCCATTTCTGTGCTCCTGTTTGGTTCTGTGAGTGTTGGACTGCTCAGTTTGGCTCTTGCTGGACAATGTGTGCCATCAACAGTATGCACTTAGCTGAACTGGTGTGTAAATCTGACGGTGGCCTGGGTCTCAAGGAGGTGCATCAGCCACAACTGAAATTTTTTTCCTATGTTCCACTCTTCTCTGTCATTTCTTCCTTCTTGAAAATTGCTCTGAGCACTTTATAACAAAATACTTGTTAAATATCAGTTTCATCTGGGAAGCATGATGTTTTAATGAAGGACACTGAAAAAAATTAGACCTGTCATTAAAGGTAGAGGTCAAGACTTTTAATTGTCTCTGGTTAACAAATACCAGATTCTGAATTCAGATTCTGAATTTAAAGCGTTTTTTAATGTCTATTAAAGATGCATTATTTAAAAAAATATTGTCTTTAAACCAGAATATATTTAAGGTATTTACAAATACGTTTTGTAAATACAATCTAATGGTGCCAAAGCTGCGTACCTGATAATCCGTGAGTCTTAGGGTTCACCTGCAGTAGCGTTTTAGTTTCTTCTGTTTGTACAAGATGAAGAAATAACTAGTGCAAGAGATCTCAGTACTAATCAAAGGTAAATTATGTAAGACCTTAGATCTTTTCTTTCTTTTTAGATAATATTAATGTTACTTTCCAGGAATCACAGGTAATGGGAAACAGCATATTTTCATTGATCAAGCTGCTCTATGTGATATGTAAATTGTGCAACAGATAAGATTGTAATCTTCTGTTCATTTCAGAGGTAGAATAAGGACATGGACAAGTAATTTCTCCTTATGCTGCATTTACCAGTGAAGAACAGATCTTCCCTGCAATAAGGGGACACCCATTCAGGTTTAGAACTTCTCCATTAAATCTTCTTTTCTTTCACATTTCTTGCAACATTCTCTTCAGGGAAGAGATTGTGTCTTCCTCCTACATGTCCCTACAATGCCTTCTGTTTCTAATGCCTCCAGAGACTTCTGGAGAGACAGCTCATAATGACATGACTGCTAAGAAATGAAACAGAATAAGACAGCTTCTCAGTAGCTGGGCATAATAATGACAATAGTGATACAGGAAACAACCAAAACCTGGCACTGAGCTGGTTTTGTGGCTCTAATGGTTTACATCACTCCTCAGCTTTAAACTGTCTACCTGGCTGAATTGTGGCTCCTTAAAAATTTGTTAAACTTCTATAGGATTTTCCCTCAGAGCATTTTCTATTAACAGAACTAATTATAAGGGTAATAGGTAAATTTTGAAAATAATATATGCAGATAAGATGAAAGGGCTTGCTTGGAGGCAATAGCAGGCATTCAAATCAGATATTTGCAGGATGGCCCTGCAGTGGTCCCAGAGTGGTGGACTTTGGCTGCTCTTCCCATGGAGAGCACTCGGCTGCCTGTCTGCAAACTCCTCCTGCAGCTATATACTGTGCATTGACCTGTTCTGCTGCTCTGAGCTTCAGGCAGTGGTGTGTGCCTCAGGCTCACTACCCAAGGGATTTTCACTTTTCTCGCATGCAGAAGTTAGCTAGGAGCTTTCTCAGAAGTAGGTTTCTTAGAAAAATGCATTCCCCTTATTAGCCCAGACTTTCTGGCGATGGGTTTAAGACTATGTCTTGCTGGGATTATTTGCAGTTCTCTGTAAATGTCATTATTCCGACTGGTCTTGAATGTGCCCTTTAATCACATTCCTGAAGAAAATTCTCTGGTTTCACCAGCTGCACCTCAGGAAGAAACTCCACTCCAGCAGGACCTCTTAGAAGGAGGGAGAGCGGGATCCACTGGTAGAGCAGACATCCAGGCAGGTCCACACACCTACCTTTGCATGAAAATGTATTTCTGTCTCCCTGCTAAAGCCATGATGAGGGCAGGTTCCTGGGTGTGCAGAGCCCACACAGGCAATGGCACTGCTGCACCAGGCTGGCAGCAGGGCTGACAGAGACAGAGGTGATCATCCCAGGGAGCACACCCTGAAAATGGGTCTCTGCAGTATCCTCCCCCTTGTAAATTACCTGGATTGTCGCTTTCTTTTTGCTCATTCAGTTGGAAAAAAAAAAAAAAAAGTTATTCAGTGACAGTCAACTGGATCTTTTGAAGTCTTGTCAATTTTGTACTGTTGAGATGTCTGATTTTCATGACTGTCACTGTGTGTGGATATGTGTGTGCTGACACACCTCTCTCTATTTTGACAAGTTTTAAGACTATTTGCTGATAGGTTTTTTCAGCCTATTTGCTGAATTTATTTTTTCCTTGCTGTGAGCAGGCATCATGAATGTATTTACCAGCAGCAAGAAAGTGAAAATTTGTTTCACATTCATGATAAATACTTCCCAGTGTTTCAATAAACAGCTCTAGCTTTAAATTCAAAGCTTGTTCTTAACTGCTTTTTCTACTTGTGGTTCTACAGATGCAGCTCTTTTTTATTACTATCTTTAGTTAAGGTTTCAATACTCCATGTCTTCTGTCACTTCAATTTAACTGTATTGCTTATTCAAATAACTGCATCTGCTAAGGATTCATGACTCTGCCTTCACATTTACATCAGGTCTTCCATGTGCTTGATTGTTTTTTCTGTTGCAATTGAAAGACCTTAAGACACAATATTTCTTCTGCTGTCTACATTTTCTGTGAATCCTATAGACCTGTGGTCTCTCCCTCCACCTGACAGAGTGTTTAATGCTGTGTGTAAACTGGAAATTTAGAGTATATACTGGTGAAAGACTGGTATGGATATCATACATACCAAACGTGCCATAATCTATTTGTGTGAAACTTTTCAGCATAGCATGCCTGTGCTAGTTCCAACACTGTAAATTTCCCTGCTATGTTTTCTTAATTTCTTTTAAAAACACTGTGTTTTCCTCAGGAAAAGTATTTCCTCAGGCTTCATTAGTAATAATCCCCTAGTCAAAAACATGTCAAATATTGAATTTTCCACCAAGAGTAGGGAAAAAAAATATGTAAAATAAACCCCAAAATTGGGTAGTACAGTCACTTGTATCTGCATGTCTTTTCCCTTAGAGTAACTAATTTTTCCTTAGCTCTAAACTTTATAGGTTGTTTGAAAACTAGTATAGTCAGAGGAATATGAGGAGAAATGCTGTGATGTGGCTGTGCCCCAGTGCATAAAATATTTCTGATCCTGGAAGAGAACATTTTACATGGGACATCTAGTATTAGAGGGCATTTGGTGTTGGAAAGGAGGATGGCAGTTGCATTTTGTAAGCTCTTAGAATCTTTGGTTCTTGTATAAAGCAGTCCTTCCACGTGCATTATTTGAACCTGCTTATGAGAATGGTGTGAGCAGGTTTAGCTCTGCTGAAATGGGGAAGAATCCCCACACTGGGAATTAAGCTGTGTGGTCAAAATCCAGTATCTCTTCAGTACAACTTATGGATACTCAAGCAACATATTAGAGACAGTAAATTTTCAGCCATAGAGAGAGGCTTCCTCTCATCTAACCTGACTTATCTATGGGCCTGAGCCAGCTGCTTAATTGACCTTACAGTGGCAAAACTCGCTGTTGGTATCATCCTAGAGGAGTTGTGAGAAATGTATGAGCTCAAGCATCCTGTGTATGGTTCAATCTCTCTCTCCAGTGATGGATGAGAGAACCCAGACCACCAGCTTGTGTTAGATAAGTAACGTCCAGATGAATGAATCAGGGGACATATATCTGAACCAAAAAGGTCAGGGGAGAGAAGAGACTATGATAAAAGCAAAAATTGCAAAATAATACTTGAAAAAAAAAATTGCCTGTAGGAAAAATGATCTTCTCTCAACCACAGCCCTGTGTAATTTTTTGGCACTAAGCCTGTGATGTGACTAGTGAAACAGGCTAATCATAAAAGCAGAAAAAACCTCTAATTATTTAGCATTAGCTGAGAAGTGTTACATTAGGCATATTTTTATATCAGCACTAAAGTTTTCCATTAGAAGAGAGAGCCTCTTTTCAATTAAAGGAAGGCCTGTATTAGAACGCACCAGCAGCTGCCAGTTAATCTTCATGTTCTGTTTTGGGGTAAACTGATAAGGAAGTAAAAACTCCAAAAAACTTGTTGCCACGGGTAACCGTACTTTTTGACAGTGGAATGCTTCAGTAATACCAAAGACCCCAGTGTGAAAATACAAAGGGACTCCAGTTTAAGAGACTGATTGATTGGAAGCCAGAAGGGCAGCTTGTAGCTTGCAGTACCTAAATGAGGGCACTGATTTTTAACTTGAGTGATAGCAGACAGTAACTGCTTGTTACTCTCTGGCCTGAACTTTTACATTTTGCTAAATGTGATAACTCTAGCAAATTGCATCATGCAGCCTGACATAAACAAATGTTCTATATTTTCCCATGCATTCCCCTACAAAGCAATTTCAGCCCAAGTAAATTAGATTGGCAACCAGACAATCATCTTACGCTGCAGAGCTTGTAAGCTATCTGCCCTTTGATCTGCAGGGCTGGCTCTTTGGTGCAAGCCTGAATTGGCCCATTAGGCTTTCCAGTCCTAATATTCATGTAACTGAACAGGCTGAAAATTAAAAGTTTCCCAAGCACTGTTGGAGGAAATAACAAAAATGCCTTATTTTCTCATATTCTGCTAAATTATTTAATATGCAAAATTGCTTAAGGTATTATTCCATTCTGTGACCACAGATTAAATTATATATGACCACAGATTTTGCTGTCCTACGAAACTTTCTATTTCTTACATAAATTATTTTGTGGTAGTCTTCTTTCATTCTACTTGTGTATCTTAACTAAAAGAATTATTAAATTATGCAGTTATTGTTGCATTATTTATTCCATATTGAAATACAAAAATAACCTACTTCTGTCATCAGCAATGTTGAATGTCTAGTTAATTTAATCCATTTTCTTTGATTTTTGCTTTCTAAATAAAAACAACATCATCCATTATGGCAATGTATTGACCATGCCAGCAGGTGGTAGGAAAATATGTGTGCTGCGTGACTTTTTGATTAAATAAAAGTCAGATGACAGCAGCCTTATTTTAAAATGTGAACAAAAGTAAGCGTGAAAAGGGGGAAGTACAATTTTTTTGAAGATCTCTGAGTTTTACCTCCCAATTCTGAGAGAATTTGTGAGGTAATCTTCAGGAGACCATTGATATTGGTTAACCCTGTTTTGTCTTGTGCCATGTCTTTATTTTTTTCCCCTTATTCTTAGCTTTATATATGATTTTAAAGTAAACCTATGACTAGGTGAGGCACTGAAAAGATAAGAAAATAGTCTGCAGCCAAACATCCACCACTTCTTATCATAGCAGGCAACAAAACACTTCAGAGCAGCATTTGTCCTTAGATAAGCAGTTCCAAAGCATCTTTTGTGCAAATAACAGAATAGCAGGCTCATAGGTAGTAAAATCTCTCTTGAGTTGGCTTGTGTGGATGGATCACAAAACAAACCTAGCTTAGTTCTGCTAGCATCTTGGCATTGTTTCTGAAGATCAGCCTTCTAATTCAGACAAATGACATTGTAGCAGCATCTTAAACAGATTTTCAATAAGGCAAATTAAATTGCTCCAATGGTATTTAAATGGAACAGAACTATCTATTCCCATCTAATTGAATTATTTCTCTTCCATACCAATCTTTTAATCTGCAACCCCAGCTACTGGTGATAGTTTCAGAAAATGATGTTATGACTCTCTCCCTCTTTCACTTGCAGTGCGCAGTTGTCACAGCTATGAACAAAGCATAGATTCATAAACTCCACATTAGTAACAGTGGAAAAGTAGACAGATAATGGTCAGAAAATGCCTCTCTGCCATGTCCACATAGCAGACTGTATTGGGTTTGCATGGCTATGTTCTGATGGCAGGGGGCAATAGGAGTGGCTTCTGTGAGGAGCCGCCAGAATCTTGCCTGATGTGCAGCAGAGCCAGTCCCAGGTGGCTCCAGGATGGATGTTCCAGTGGCCAAGCTTGGGCCCATCAGAAATTGTGGGAAGGCCTCTCCTGTAACAGATCTAAGAAGAAGATAAAGAAGAATTATTGTGCAGATGTAATTGTGGCTAGTGAATAGCAGAGTGAGAAGAGGAACAGCTATTCAGACCCCAAGGTCACTGAAGAAAGAGGAGCTGCTGCAGGTGCTGGAGCTGAGATTCTGCTGCAGCCCCTGGTGCAGACCATGGAGCTGTGCATCTGCAGCCCATGGAGGATCACAGGGCTGCAGAGATCCACCTGCAGCCTGTGGAGGAGCCCATGCTGGAGCAGGTGGATGCCTGAGAGGGGACTGTGACCCTGTGGGAAATGTGCTGGCGCAGGCTCCAGGCAGGGGCCTGCAGGCCCATGGATAGAGGAGCCCATGCTGGAACAGGTTTCCTGGCGGGACCTGTCACCCTGTGGAGGACCTGTGTTGGAGCAGGATGTGCCTGATGGACTGCATCCTGTGGAATAGTGACCCACTTAGAGCACTTTGTGGAGAACTGTTGCCCATGGGATGGACTCACATTGGAGAAGCTCGTGGAGATCACGCATAATAGGGACCCCACACTGGAGCAGGAGGAAGACTCCTCTCCCTGAGAAGTGGGAGAAACAAGGTGTGATGAACTGACCATAACCCCCTTTCCCCTTCTTCCTGCACTGCTGTGACCTTTCCATTGCTGTTGCTGGGACTGAAACTGTATCTTTCTGTTTTATGAAGTGCCAATCACAGTTTTGGTTTCTAGAGAATTGCCATGGTATAATTTTATTGCAGACTTTTAAAAAGAATCATGTAATCTGAAAATAACCCTTGTTGTGTGACTTCTTGCATGTGTTGATGGGTGATGAAGTCCTGCAAAAGGGTATACCAGGATTTGACTGGGTGAGAAAATGTGGAAATAGTATTGAGGTGATCGTTACTTAACTACTTATTTGTAAGCTCTCTTATGTTTGTATATTAACCCTGAAGATATAAATTTTTAGAGGGTTATGAGCAATAGTTCCTGAGTGTTGCTCTGGAGGCTGTCCTGTCAAAATTGGGAGACTTGTGCTTACTTTATCCCCTGCTTTCCCTTCAAACTGAAGGTGCCAGGATGTGCAAGTTGGTGGCTCCTCTGGGAGCTCAGTATCCAAGCACACAAGGTTTTTCCACATATGATCCTTTTTGGTAGCCCCTCACAGAAGTCAGAGTGTCATTTTCAGAAAACATGTTTCCTGGTAATGTACTTCTGCACGTGCAAAACAAGAAAAGGACACACTGTCAATTCTCATGTGTTTTGTCTTCAGGCAAAGCTGCGTGCTCACTCATAAGCAAGAGGAGAAAAAGTGTAATGTAATTTTAGCTGCATGATCAAGGGAATTGCTTTGCAGTTCTACAATAGAATCAAAACCTCTGCCATTTTGCCCTCAAAGAAATAGACATTGCTGTGCAAGAATGGTGATGCCATGAACAAATGGGAGTACCTTTGCTGACTTTATTATTTATACTGTTCAAATTGTAGGTTCCTCTTGAATAATTATAAACTCTTTATTGGTTATCCACTTTGGCTCTAGATATTTGGCCTGATACATATTTGGTTACATATTAATTTATGATGATGCTGTTTTCATAGGGAAGTAAGGATGCTCACGATTAATTGCCAATTAATTCTGCTTGAAGTGTGTCAACTATGCTGAGAGACTATGGTCATCCTTTAGACCACAAACACTGGCAGTGGCTTTGCTGCTTAGGAATACAATGAGTGTACTGCCAGGATGCTTAACCAAAAGAAACATGTTTTTGCTTGACCTGAGCTTTTTATGAGATTTCTCCTCAGGGTTATACTTCTTAACTATTAGTAAATGCATTATCTTCAATCTTCAGGCGTACGTCAGGCAGAAACAATGTTTTATTGGTATTTCTTTGAGCTAAACTTCTTTTGGATTTAGTCTAAATTACTGTAAGTCTTTAAAGTCTGAAACTCTTTATGAGTGGCAGAGTTCCAGGTAATTAATTAGGAATAAAAATTTAAGAATGAGCATGATAGCAGAGAGAACAAGAAACCCTCTCTAACTCTCGTTTTTAAATGTTTGGGCTTATTTTTTATTACGTGTTTTGATTCCTCTTTCTTAATTAAAATATATAAGTTGTTCTGCAGAAATTCTGGATAGACAGTGCAATTATTAGTAGGATTATATGGGGATAGAAAGATTTATGTAAATTTAGATATATAGCCTTCTCTCCAAGCTAAAAACACAGCAACCCTTAGGTTTTACCTGAAAGTACATATTTTTTTCCAATAAAAATTCTAAAACTTAAAACAGAGGTATGGTAATTACTTCTTAATGCTGTATAGAAATAAAACCTAAATAAGAGCCTTCATTGAACAACAGAGTCACAGAGTAAACAAACCCTTTTTTTTATGCCAAGAGCAGGAAATATCTGTGCTTTGAATTAGATTTTCCATTCTCGTGGTAAAGATCTTTCCTCCTCAGTTTTGTTAGAATTCTTACTCTACATTTAAAAGAGGGCCCAAAACCAGGTAAACTCAAATGCCAACAATGCAGCTTCAATCAATCAATCAATCAATCAGATTACATTGTTATTTCAAATTAAAATTATTATTTGAATCTCACTTTAAGGGGGAAAACCCCTCCACACATATTAAATACAAATCACACAAATTTCAATGCCTTAGATTGCATAGAACTTTCAGTCTGGAAAACTTCCATCCTCCAAGGAAACCTTACCTAATCACATTATGAGATTAGCGCTGGGGATGGTTTCTGTTGCCTGGGCCTTTTTCTTGTCTACATCTCTGATTTTATTTAAATACAAAAATCTAGAGCTGTCACTAAATGCTCAGGTTAGATTTCTCTCCAGCTTGAAGGCAATTTAAGTTAAGCAGTAATGCTCCCTGTTGTACCTCAGAAGTAATCATCCCTGGTGACCATGAGGGAACCAGAAGCAGTGGCTTTGCTCTATTTCCTGCAATTAACTCACCAAAATATACACCTTTCTAAGTGACACAGTATAAATTCAGAAGTCCTTGGAATAGAGAATGATTTAAAGGGATTTTTTAGAGGTGATGACTGAATTTAGGGTCTGGATCGTACAGTGAGGAAAACAGAAATGAGCACTTAGCTGTGTTATGTGCAAATGATCTCAGGAAAGATTACAGCAGCTAGTCCACGCTAGACTGCAGCCAGCTGAGCACTGGAAGTGTCTCTTTCAGCTCTAACTATTCTGTGGCATTGATTTAATGCTTTCTGACAGATGGGGTAGGGCAGAGGCATGGGGAGGGTGGTCCCTGCCTGACCCCAGAACGCCTTAACTCTGTGCTGAAAGTCTGCACCATAATTGTGTCCCAGATGTGGCTCTGGTGTAGGCAGGCTCTCCTGCTAATGTGAGATAGCTGTTCAGTTGTTGGTGCTAAAATCCTGCTCCACCCTGCAGTCAGGGACTTCAACATCTACCCCAGCCCAGAGGCATGTTTCCAGCTCTTGTTCTAGCTCAGCACACCTCTGGGTTTTGTGCAAGAACCAGTGTTAGGCAACAAACGTCTGGTGGTTTTCTTTCAGAATATTTATAGGAAAATAAAGCCATATTACTGACAGGTTTTTTCTGGAATACATATTTTTTTTTTCTGAAAAAGACCTAACTTTATAAAGCCAAATATTTTAAGTATGTGCTCTGCTGAAGAAAATCTAAAACCCTAAGGGTGATGTTTGGATATATATTTGATAATTTCACAATTACACTTTTAAAAACTGAGAAAAAATCTTGATGAATTCTAACAAGAAGAAATCATGTCGCTCTTTGAAAAATTTTTCCAAGTCAGATAATTTTTAATATATATGCTTGGTACACATTTTCAAAAGTACAAAGACCAAAGTAATCAGTAAGCATGTAATAGTTCTTCCTGATGAGGAGTACAGGAAGCAGAGACCCTATGACTTGGTCTTTAGCGAAAATTTTCAAGTGAACTCAGCCAGTACTCAGTTTCACAGCCATCACTTTTTGCTCTGAGTTAATCAGAGACATGGCAAGTTCATATAAATGAATTAACCAACCACAGACTGGAAATTCTCCTAGATGTAGCAGTGCTAGCATAAAAATCAAATTTTTACTCTCCATGTTGAGACCAAAGATTTACATTTTCTTCCCTGTGTCACCACTGTCTACCTACATGAGGTGTTGTGTAAGGCCTTATTCAGAATCATTTACATGGCAATATATCATACCATCATGTCTTTAAAATGTAAGATTGATTTGGAATTACCTGTTTGAGCCAGAAAAAAAAAAATCGTTAATTTCTCTGACATTTTAGTGTAGTAACATTGCTGCAAGCAGATCAGAAACCTGCTGCTATTTCCATATATAAAAATAAAGTCAGGTTTTTGTTTTCTGACATTTGGTGGGCTGTATTTTCTAAATGGGGACACTAAGGTGAGACTATGGATATATTTGAATAGCTTTCATCATTTGCACAAGCAGGCATAAAGACAAATCATGTTTATTACCATCAAAGAAATCAGAGCAAATAAAAAGGTAGGAAAACAGGAATAAGCAAGAAAGACTTTCAGATTTCTGGAGATGTTTTTAACTTGTAGGAAATTTAACTTCTTGGACCACTTGAACTGTTTGCATTTTCCTCCTGTTTAATTCTTCACACATTAGTATCTTGACCCTGCTTATCATCAGCTTGAGATGCAAAGCACTGTTATATTAAAATTTTGGCTTCTTTTATAAGGAAAAAACCCCCTAAACATATGACAATGTTCAGACTGTGCATTAGATAAAGTGATAATAGGAAACAAAGAAGAGAGGAAGAAAAATTGAGGATGAGAAGATATAAACATTTTCTTCATTCATGTGATGTCAGCCTGTTGAAATGAGAGGTGAACAGCATACATATCATCTGGCTTAACAGTAGAAAAACTAGATTTATTTTTTATTTTGTATTTTTTGAAAGTCAGCATTTTCACAAGTCCTAAGAGATTCAGGACCATGAAGGGAGCTCTCTAAAACCTCTCAGCCTGCCTAATGAGTACAAACCAATCACTATGACCATAACCCATACTTTTGGTTGCAGAAGACAGTACCTTCACTTACATTTGAATGTGATATATTTTAAATACCTCCTTCCTTGGCAGCCCTGATGTGAAGTACTGGTGTTTTATAGTGCATCTATTATTTTTTACCTCTGTTAGTGGCAGTGTGGTTCATGTATGTCAGTTGCTCAGTTTGAAAGACTTTTTGGCCAAGCTTTCAAGAAGGGTGGAGAAAAAGAAGCAAAAAGCAAACGATCATGAATAATAAATCAGGATCTTCTTCCTGCAGGTTTCATGAAAAACAGGAGAGGCTGTGCCTTGTTGCATGCACTTACATTTTTGCAATCCCAAACGCTTTGGGCAATTTGATGTAGAGTGGATATAGGGCTTTTGTTCTTCATGCCTCTGGCAGTTAGGAAATGTCAAGCAGAAAATGCAGTTTGCCTGCAGGGGAAGAAGTCACTGAGGTGCCCAGTGGTGCAGTATCTCTGCAGGCTTATTCACAACACGGCAAAGAGATGAACCCTGACAGCTGGGTCTTCCCTGCGTGTCAGCAACAGTGAAAACTCCACAGATGGTCCTCAAAGAATGAGGTAAAATGGGGAAGATAGGTAGTTATATGCATATTCCATTTTAGTATGTATATTCCATTTTTAGTCACCTTTCAGTTTCTTTCTTTACTTCTTTGGCTAGCAAGAGATTGGTAGGAATTGGCAAGGACAGAGGAAGGAAATACATTTCAAAGTCACAGGTTTCTTCATAATTAATGAAAATGAAAGGTGGATTTCCATTTTCACTACATCCTATCTAAATTACTCAATTATTGCTTATCTTGTTGCTGGGCTCCAAGTGTCATTTTAGAGTCCCCTTGTAGTAAGAGAGCAAACAAGGCTGTGTATTATATTGATGTGTCCAAATAAAAATTAGCTGTTGACTTACATCTACAGAGTTTACTGAATATTATGTACCATGCCTGTTTTTATCAATTTTTGTGTGTGTATTTCACTCCTGAAGTGGCCCTAGTGTGCCACTTTGAATAATTTTCTTTCCAGAAGTATCCTGAAAGTCACACAAATTTACAAAACAGTCCTGGTGACTCTTCAGGGCTGGTCCTCTATCATTGTGACTGGAGACCAGGAGAAGTAGAGCTCTGAAATTTATTTAATTCTGTTATCATTCATTGAGGCTATGAGTACTCTGGTAAACAAGCCACCTTGATCTCGAGACTTAATTATAGGTACCTACTTTAGCAACTAATTTTACATCTAGGACTACTTATGTGCACTTCTGAATGCATTAATGATTTCCTGAATTTGGCCCCTTATTTGAGAAACTCAGTTGTTGTTCGTCATTACTTGTAAAGCTGGCCAGAAAACAATATTTTATTTATTTGAGACAAAAAAGAGGTTTAGAAATTTCTTTTTGGCTTGGAACAAAGTAATCTGTACAGATGTACTTTGTGGAAAGTCAGAGAGGAAGTATGAGGCAACCTAAATAACTAATCTATTCTATAAGCTAAAATGACCAATAGCTGAGTAAATAGGGCAAAACTCAGCTGGGATGTAGAATGGCATATTTAAACCCCTGCTCCAGTTAAACACTACAGTAGAATATGGAATTGTATTTTTTAATTTTCTTTTCTGCTGAAGTTATCCTAGTATGTAAATACAGTTAGTTATTTTTCAGATCAGAGAAGTGTCTAAGGGCTCTGGCCCTCTACCTTCTCTTGTTTCATTTAGCAGTAATGCTGTGAGCCTTAAGAAGGAACCCATTAAAATACTTCCATGCATTTTGGAACAATGAGGGATTACTGAAATTTTCCTAAAATTTTTTAAAATAGAATTTTGACCTCTCTAATAATTTATTTCTTTCTTATTTATATGCTATTTAAAAGGGGGAAAAGAAATTTCTCTTTAACCAGATTGTAGTAAAAATATGTGAAAAGCATACCTTCACTGCTGGTCTTCATTATTTATTTCTGCATCTGAAGAATGTAAGTTTTCCTACAAGATGCATTGGAAAGATGTGTAAGGATTTGTTCTAGTTTTTTATTTTCTTTTCTTCACTACAGAAAGCTGAACAAAACTGCTTTTTGAAGTGCTGTAATTGTTTAGGTAACTGACACTAAAAACCAATGACAGGATGTGAGTTTCTAATTTTGGTGATGTCCCATTGTTTTGAGGGGAAGCTGGTTTTGAAGTAGTGATTGTAAGCACAGCAGGTGCTGGGATCTTGTAGCAGCAGGCAGAGCTATCACATGTTGGGACAAAAGTTCCCTTTTTTCTTGGTAGATAGAGGGATAATATTCTCACAACCATTTCTTGACTAACATATACAGTATGCAGAGCTTCAAAAATCTAGAGATACCTTCTGGTATTTAATGTATTAGCTGCCATGTCATGACTGTGTTTGGGTCTGCAGTACTTGGATAAATATGCAGGTGTGTGATGGAAAGAGGGAAGAAGCAACATCAAGCTGGAATGGATTTCTGAATCTTTGTCATTCAGTCTGATATATTGGGGAATACATTCTTATTTCATGGAAAAATTGACTCATCTTCTTCAAAAATACCTTCCACAGTGCAGTAATTCACAAGGGTGGTAATGCTAACTGAGCAGGGATTACTGAGAACACTACAGATGATCCTTTATGGAGTATTTCAGCTTCCCTCCAGAATAAAACTTTGGTGCATCTGAATCAATTGGCATCCTTCCACTGATTTCTAAGTGCAGTGAAGGGGGTTGTGCTCTTCTTGGGTGGACATGCAGGTGCTCAGCAGCATCTGACCTCTCCAAGAGCCCAACTCCAACGAACTTTGCAGATTCATGTCAGCAAGGGTGGCCTTGATGCACACAGACTCTGGCTGCTTGCTCCTGCCATTCCTCTTTTGTAATTAATGGTGGTTTGAACAAAATGCAGAGAGGGAAATCATGCTGACAATATTTTAATAATGTAATAAACTGCTCCTGCTTACCCTGTTCCTGTCCTCCAGTAGCGCATGGATGTGCCTGCAAAATGAAATGGATGCAAATTTAGGATGCATATATATTCTTTTCCTGTTTTAAGTAACCTTCTCTTTCCTAATACTGAAATGCAATACTGCATGGCACCCTGCATCTTAAGAGTTGCATTGTCAAAGCTTTACTTTCCTTATGAAAATATTAATCTTTATCTTATTGAATTTGAAGGTAGATATGATAGAATGGGATGAAATCTTTGAAAGGAAAAGCAAGGGAAAAACTTTCATTTTAATACTGTCCTTTATATGCTGATATTTTGTGGAATATGGTCATTCTGAAATGCAAAATAATTATTTTCAGAAGTATTCATCTTTGCCCCAGGGACATCATCTCTGACAGAGATGATTTAACATCACCCATCCAAACAGGGAGTGAACACTTACATGGAAATTAAATAATTTTAGCCTATGCAGAAATTCTGTGGTGTAATTATACTGGGGGCACTGGAGCACCCCTGAGAGCCCTCCAGCTCATCCCTGCCATAAACAGGCTGGAGCGCCCAACCTCTCAAGAATGACTTCATGTTAATAAAGTCTTTACAACTGAGAGGATTAAAAAAAAATAATTCTAATTTCTTGTAAATGTCAAAAAAATTTCAAAGTCCATTTTGAGCTGCTGAGGAATGTGCAGAAACAGGGATGAAAACCTCTGAGTAGTTCAGACACCAAGCTGGTTCAGCAGAACACATTTTCAGCTGGTTTATATCCCCCCTCCTGCTGGAATGTGGCTAAACAAGACTGGGCAGGGAGAAAAAAGTGACAGTGCAAGACTAGGATGGGAGAAGAGAGAACAAGTAAGATTGTAACAGAGGTTTTGTCCAGATGCTGAATGTTTTTCCTGACCCTCATTGATGCACTTGGGCAAAATGAAAATTTTGGAAACTTCACTCCTTGAGTTTGTGGAGTGCTGGGCTTACATCTCAAGCTAAGTACAATCTAACATCGAGTCTCCTCTTTTAAAATGAAAGTACCATAGAATTTTTAGTCCTGTCTTCATACCTGCATTGAAATAGTCACATTGAGATATGATTTCTTTTTTTTTTCTTCTTTTAATTTTGCCATTGACAGGTTAAACCATTGATCCAGAAAGGCCATGAGAACCTGGTGCACCACATCCTCCTGTACCAGTGCAGCAGCAATTTGAATGACAGTGTTCTGGACTATGGGCATGAGTGTTACCACCCCAATATGCCAGACTCTTTTCTTACATGTGAGACAGTCATTTTTGCCTGGGCCATTGGAGGAGAGGTAGGATGAATGTCTGTCTAGCATGGTTCATCAGTGGGGCTTTTTGAGGGTGTGTATCATCAGGAAATGTCTTCCTAGTATGTTAGTGATTACTTAATCTGTCTGTTCTTAATGGTATGGGATCACAGTCCCTAAATGCCTCAGCAGTAAGTCCTCAACCTCCTCTTGGCCTTTCAAGTATGCAGTGCAGTGGTCATCCTGAGTGACAACCCAAAAGTAATGAAAATAGTGGAGAGGGAGTTGATGCCTTAGGGGAGGAAGATAGCTTTGGAGCATGGAAATCTCTTGCTGTATCAGCTTGTCCCATCTGACATGGAAATACAGTGCCTCCAGCAATGACCAGTATCTGCTACCTGTGGATAATGACAGAAAGAAAAGCAGTGTCTGTAGGTGGCTTCATAAAAGACACACAGGCACAACTCTCCAAATGAAGTTTTACATTAATTTAATTAATTTTGTGCCTCACTAGGACCTGGTTTCAGTGTTGCCCCATTCAGGCATATTGTTCTGAAGTCTCTTACCTGTCCAAAGAAACATTTCAGTGTAGGAGAGGTCCTGTGTCAGTGCAGGGCCAGCATAAGGACCACTTTACATATGGCAGTGGGGCATATCTACAGAAAACAGAGGCTGTGATGCCATTCTCACCCCAGGCTGTGTTTGCAGCTTATTTCATGTTAATTTAGGCTGCATTGAAGTTAGTGCTTTCAGCTGACATAACACAGCATGACTACGAAAAGAATCCTAGCTCTTTACACCCTTGATTCACTGTGTGCCCAAATGATGATTTGGGCAGAGAGAGGGACTGGGGTGATGAAAATTTCTGGAACCTTCGTTGGCCAGCCCGCAGTCCAAAACCATCTGCAAGTGCTGCAGTGTGAGGAAGCAAGAGTTGTTACATGGACCCATCAAAAGAAGTTTAATCCACTAGGAGCATTATCCCTGGTGTATGCTTTGTGCATTTTTGCCATCAGCTATGCTCTGACCTAGTATTTGTACTTTTAACTGTCTTAATCTAAGTGAAATTAAAAACTCATATAAATAAGTTATCATTTGACAAGCCCTGTGGAGGTTTTTGCAAGGATGATGCTGTTGTTAAATCTGTAGAGAGGAATCTGACAGATCTGGGTTACATTCAGGTTTGCCCAAGTACCCATTTCACTAACTTTAGATTTAGCTTACCCCTATGTAAAATGAAGGTGATAATAATTTTTACTATAAACTGCAATTAATCCATTAATGTCCATCAAGTGTCAGAAAGTTGGAATTTCAAATTGCACATTTCAGAAAGTTAGAATGTCAAATTGCATATTAAAATATTAGCTATAAACTATAAAGTGGTGCAGATTAATTCCAATTAAAGTGAATTTGGTAAATGAGTTCACTTAGGAGACATTGGTATTTTGGGTTCAATCGGGAGTGAGCTTTTGAAGTAAATCTCCCAGTTATCCCCACTTACAAAGCTTTGTTTATCATCATGAGTGGTTTGAGAATTTGCACAGGCCTCTCTGGGATGAAGTTAAAATAAATGTGCAGGGGTGAACCCAGCACCTTTAGCAATAAATGGAACCTGACCAGAGCTTGTCCAGAGGAGCATCGTTTGGGGGCAGTGGGTCCAGCACAAGCTGTTACACCATGCAGAGCTACTTCTTTATTGGCTTGCTAGTGGAAACATAGCCATAAAAATCACCTTTATTGTTCAAATAATTTTACTTAGAATACAGTTATTTGTGCACAAAAAGCAAGTTAACTACATGCAACCTCAGTATTCCCTGGAAATTACTGCTTTCAGAAGCTGGGAACATTTGAAATGTTGATTCACTTCTTCATAAGGGTTTTATTGTCAGACTAAGTGCTTGATGATGCAATGTTTGTAAGTTTAAAATGGAATTTTCCTTTTCTGCTCGAACAATAAATACAGAATAAATAATCATAAGATCACAGGCTAATGCAGGTTGGAAAGGACCTCAGGAAGTCTCTAATCCAGCCTCCTACTCAAAGCAGGGTCAGAGGTGAAATTACAATAGTTTGCCCAGAGCCTTGTCCTCTGGGAAGCATTAGATCTACTATTTTATATTGACATAGTTATTAAGTTTATTAAGTACAAAATAGGTATATTTTATCTCAATGCTATATTCAGAAAGCTGTAAAAGAAGTGATATTTGTAAATTTTATCATTAATATGATGATATCATTGCAAGAAGGAGTCAATGTACTTACAAAGAGAAATTAACTCTTAACCATGGCAAAAAATACCTTAACTCTGTATTGATTTCCATGTGTATTGGTTTCCAGGGCTTCACCTACCCTCCTCATGTTGGCTTATCCATCGGCACAGCAGCTGACCCTCTGTTTGTCCTTATGGAGGTGCATTATGACAATCCATCAGAGACAGAAGGTTTGTAGCCCCACAGGCTTTAAAGCATGCCGGACTGGAAAATGTACTACACACAAGTGCTCATCCCTGCACTGCATGGCAAACAGAGCAAATAAAAAACTGAAGGTCATTTTTGCTCCTGATCAATAGTTCCTGGTTTACAGTGTTTTTCTCACTGCCCTTGAATTTTTTTTTGCTGCATATTTTTAGAGATACATCTACCTGAACAGTGGACAGTTTCTGAAGCAGAAGTATAGACTCAAGTGTCTAGACCATTCACCAGGCAAAAACCAGTTTATTTTAAAATATAAGCTTTTAATTTGTAATAGTGTTTTAAATTGTTCTTCCTGAATTTAATTTATATTTAGAAGAAGTAAAAGGGAGAAACAAAAAATCCCAGGAAAATCAGGGGAACTTTGAAGATGCCTCTGGGAAAGATACTTTTTTGTTCTGAAACAAAAGTTTATTAACTTACTGTACCCAAGAATATTGTGGTGGATACTACATATGAACTGAGTAAAATCCAATGCAGGATAGTATACTGGCCTTTCTTTACACCCTCGTGAATAAAATAAAATAAAATAAGAATAAAATTTTAATTAAAATAAAATTAAAATAAAATCTGCTATGTGGGCTATGGCACTCTGCCTTACTGTCATTTCCCATCTTCATATTTTAATTTTTTTTTTTTTAATTTAATGACAGACTCTGTGCTTTCAGGACATGGGATACAATAAACTTAATTTGCATCCTTGATATTGTATGCTTTTTCATCAAATGTTGCATGAAAACCCAAGAAATCACATGCTGAAAAACTGTGTCCCTTTGGTTTGTCCCTTTGATTTGGTTGTGTCCCTAAATCCGTCATTTTGTTTTAATTGACTGTTCCTGATAGCGTTGGTTTAGCTGGTGGCACATACAAAAAACTGGGAAACTGATAATGTTTTGTTTCCTTTTAAGCAATAGGAACAATTGTGCCTTGCTGGGATAGTCCCAAAAGAGCTGGGAAAATTCAGACAGTGTAGGCAGAGCAGAGTGTTTGTAATCCAGGTCATAGTTTTCCTCCTCCCTGGCAAAATACACCGTGTAAGATTGTGCCAGGAGCGCAAGAGAGCAGACCTGGGTGCTCCATCTGCTTCACGTGGGACAAATGAGTTCTCCTGACACAGCAGCAAACCTGCCACTGGGTCACCTTCCTTTGTGTGTTTTGGCACCTGCATTTTCCCAGTTTGGTGAAAGGCTGCACTGTTTGCCTCACTTTGTGACCTGGGGTAATGTTTTCTTAAGTGACTCAGATTGGTAGTGGCTTTTGGCTCCCAGTTAGGAGGAGTTGAAACATTTTCTAGTTTAATATGGATGGGTTTCACTGTTTCTGGTTTAGTAGTCCTTAACATTCACTTCTCATTTGAAAGGTGGCCTCTTTTGAGATTGTTTATCAGAAACTGTGACATACCAGAGTTTTGCCATACAGCTGAGTGTCTGACATTTAGACATTAACAATGTCTAACAATTTCTGAAGCAGAAATACCAAAAGGAAAAAGTCAAGTTGATGAGGTGATGCAAATTTCTCCAGGAAGGGAGTGAGTAGGGGTTCCCAAATGCTAAAGTTGGGATGTTGTGGGACACAATGTATCACCTTAAATGTGATTTGTATGTTGCAGAAGGTCTCAAGGCTGATTACCATTCTTAATTGGCTATGCACAGTACATATCCTTTTTTCCTTAATATTTATATGCACTACTCCATCTTAGGTATTTTAGTGACTGTGTAACAATCCCTGCTCTGTACCTTTGCCATTTGCTTATCTTAAAATAGACTGCTGATATCATATTGATGTAAAATTTGGCTTCAGGCACTGCTATGTCTGCTTTGTTTTTCAGAAGACTAATATAGGTCATTAGGAAGCATCTTACCTTCTCTGAGATATTCAATATGTTTTTTGCATTTTTCATTTCCAAAATTGAAATTGTGTCAGTTATTATTCAAAAATACAAAGAGATTAATAGATGAGCTAACAGAATTTAGTTCCTGTGCACAAACAGATTAATAATTTTTTGTGTATATCTTTACAAATAAAAATTACTAAAAGAAGACAAGTATTCTAAGCATTTAGATGAATAAGGCAACATAAATTATTATTGGATGCACAAACAAACACATATGGCTAAACATATGTGGGTGAACAAAATAGATTTGTATTATTTTGACTCTTAAAAACACAGCCTCCAAACAGCAGGCTTTGGTTCTTTAAACCAATTTCTGAAGTCAAGATAAGTTCTTGAGTCAGAGCAACATTAACATACTCTGTAATTCTCTTGTCTACTTCACTCAAAGTGGGGGTATTGTCTACAAGTCTGGGATTTAGTAAGGCAATTTTCATGTTTAATTGATGCTCTCTTAATTGGAGAGATTGTAAAAGGGATGTATTTTTCATCTCGGGTAGTCTGTAATGTAACAGGCAATCCAAAGCAAAGGGAAAAAATATAATTAATGGTAGGACCCAAGATGAAGAAATAGATAAAATTCTCAACTAGAAGACAACATGTGGCTTGAAAATTTTGAAGAGAAAAAACCACTTTCTGCATATGGTTTCACACATTTCCATAACATTGAGATTGATTTATTGATTTTCATGTAGAAAACTTATGATGTAGCATGAAAAACATGAAACAATATGGTTTGGGTTTTGTTCTCCTTTGAAAACCTGATTTTTAGCCATGGCTAAGTGTGTTCTTTTGTTGCAGGCTTGATAGATAACTCTGGTTTGAGGCTAATTTATACTCCAGTTTTAAGGAAATACGATGCTGGAGTTATTGAAGCTGGTCTTTGGGTCAGCCTTTTCCACAATATCCCACCAGGCATGCCTGAATTTGTGTCAGAGGGTCACTGCACACTGGAATGTCTGGAAGAGGTATGTCCCTTGCCTGAATCCACTGGTTTTCATTCATGGAAATAATTGGAAGAGTCACTTGAACTTCTTGCAAAATTTGATAGTTACAGTTAAAAGACATAAGCAAAGGCATCTGGTGGTACATGTTGTCCTCCAAAATGTTGTCTTTTTGAACTGGGTACTTGGCATGCTCACTACTCAGGCTGCTTTATTTATTTGAGTAATAATGAATGACACAGGGGTTGCAATGTTTTTATTTTGTGTTAAATATGTAAGCATACAGTGCTTTCCGTGGCAAAGCTATTAATAACTTTGGTATTAATAGCTTTCTGGATATAGCTAGCTCAGAAAAAAAGTTTAGACTAATTCAGATGTGGGCATGTGCAAAAGGCTTCTAATGATGAAATGAAAGCCTGAAAGGTGTTCTTACACCAGCCACAGAAACTGAAGACCTAAACAGGTTTTGCATTTATTAAGTTCTTGGTTTCATTAAGATAACTTAAATATCTCTGCAGGCAATGGAAGCACTGTCTAAAATCTATGGTGACTGTATAATGGGAGATTCTCATATACTTTGTCTTCCATAGGGAAAGGTTGAATTAATAACATGGTTTACAATGAAGGCTAAATTAGATACAAAATTTAGTTTTGTTTTTGGTGGTGTTAAATGTTGTGTATTTTCCTGGCATTTTCAGCCTTATAACTCTTGAGTTATCCATTATCATGAGGCTTCTGACCCTAGGGCTGTTCTTGAAAGGTATTGTGATGACAGATTATTTCTACCTTGAGCTCTGAAAAATAATTATAGCTGAGCATACTCAACATAAAGTTTAGATCAGTAGGTGTCAGCCAGAATGGGAGTGATGCCAGATTTGTGTCAATTTGGAAAAGTTAATTTGCAAATGTTTTTGACCTGGAAAAAAACTTTTAGATTTAAACTTATGCTATTTCCCTACCAGTTCACTTAAAGATGGAAAGTAGAGGATGTTACAACTACAGCCTCTCAATTTGAAGTGCGTCTCTTGGCGTCATTCATAACTGCAGAGAAATTCATTTTCACAATAAACATCCACATTCATTAGTGTTGGCCATTAGCACCAAAATAATGTGCAGGTTTTAGTACCATTCCTTTGAAAGTCTTAAAACTATTGACAATTATTTGCAGTCCAGTTGATTTTCATTTTAACAAATGGGTGTGTTAGGAGTAAAAACATGTTTTGGTTATAAAAAATAATCACAGAAAAAACCCTAGTCTTTTTTGTACATAAACCCCGAATTTCACTTAATGTCTTGGTTTTGCTTCAGACTGCATTTTTCAGTAAACTGAGTGAATTAAAAATGCATTAATGAATGTATTTTCACTGTTTGTAGATGGAATTACATTACATTACTTTTAATTTGGGAACAGTGATGATGTTGGTTTCTCTTGGCCAGGCTCTGGGTGCTGAGAGACCTGCTGGGATTCAAGTGTTTGCAGTGCTTCTCCATGCTCACCTTGCTGGCAGAGCTATCAGGATGCGCCACTTCCACAACGGCGAGGAGCAGAAGCTGCTTGCTTATGACGACGAGTTTGACTTCAACTTCCAGGAGTTTCAGTACCTGAATGAAGAAAGAACCATCTTGCCAGTACGACACTCTTAGTTCTTTTCCTGAAAGTGTTTAAGAGATCATGTGCCTATAATTTTCTTACCTTTAGGATTAAATTTGCCACACAATTTCTTATCCCAGCATCATAGAATTCTTGGATGTTCTGTTACGTTTTCCACTTATCGCAGAGTCATTCATGCATTAAAGTTTCAGTGTCTCAGGAGTGTCCACATGAGTCACCACAGAACTGGCTTGGTTCACCAAATCAAGCTATTCCTTGGATATGTTTGATATCCATAATAATTGAACTTTACTATCAGAAATGTTTGAACAAAGCAGATTAGAAAATCCCTTGTTTTGGGCTGTACCATCTTCACTCATCCAGAAAGATGAATAATGGAAATGCCTCTGTATGGCTTTACAGAGCTGTGGGACCAAGTAGCATATCTTCAGTATTTGCACACAGCAAGTATCCAGCCTTACAAACATGTTTAAAAATCAGCCAAGTCTTCTGTTTGTTTCACACTTTTTCTTGTTGGGAGCAAAACTCCATGCCCATGTTCCAGCTGATGTTTTACTAGTAAACAAAACCCTTTGAAAGAAGAAATCATACAACTCTATCTACTGTATTCCTGAAAATAATGCAATAGAACTTGTAGAAATATTCCAACTACAGTTATATTATAAACCAGTAACTATGCATAGGTATTGCAAGAAAGGAGTCTGCATTTTTAGTGTGTCACTCATTTAAAAATTATTCACTCTTCTTTTGTTCCACCCAGTATCCATATTTAAGTTTTGGCATGATGACGGAAATTTTAGTGCTGCAAAGATCTCCTTGGTGCTCCAGATCTGGCCAGGAGAGCAGCTTGTCCTGGTGCATGTGAAAAAGCATGTTTTTAAATTGCCAGTTGCAAAGCGTCAAAAAATTGAATTTATTTACAATTGGAATCACTAAGGGAGATGGGTCTGAAAAGAACATTGAAATGACTGAACTTCAGGTATGATCAGGAGCCCCATGGTTTAAACTTCAGGGGCTTCTCTTTAAGCCCCTTTCTCTCTTATGTCTCTTCTCCCACACTGTGAGGCTTTGATATTTGTACTTTAAAGACAAGAAGCTAAAATGCTAACTTTATAGTTTAATTTCTACAGCAAAATGTGGATGTTCAAGTGCAGAATTTACTCTTTGAAGTCAAATTGCTCGTAGTTTAGGGGCTTCAAAGACAAAGTACCTCCTTCAGGAAAGAAGGTTGAAGGGTTTAGGAAGAGGGCTGGCAGAAGATGACAGGTTTGCAGAGAAAGCCTGTAACATTTTTAGGAAAATTCGTGCAATTATAACAGGAGGCCTCTTAAAATTCAAGAACATAAGGGAATAGACAACAGAAAAACTATAAAGAGCATTTGATAGTAACAGCAAAACGACAAAAAAAAAAACCCAGCTCAAGTAGAAGATGGAATTCTTTCTCTGAAGAGAACCATTTTTTATGCCTTTCATTTTCATCTTATGCAAAACTACCAGTGCAGCTTTACATACATCATCTGGTATAATTCAGAGGACAGTTTAATCAGTTAACTAATAATATGATTTTTCACGTAAATTCTTGTTATTCTCTCTTTCTATAAGCTCTCGCAAGAGTGTAACCTTCTTTCAGTTTGTGGAGTCCATGTTATTTTTTTTCCTCACATAGTAGCTCTCTCTTCTCCATTTGGAAGCAGCAGATCTAGTCTAAGAGAAGGAACAATTTTAGTGAATGTTATCCAGTCTTTAAGATACAAGAGCCAGAGACCTCATTGATAGGAACAGAATATTTCCACTGAAAGCAGTGACACTGTGCCAGCTCAAGCTACTTCAGAAACCTCTGTCTCCATTTGGCTGACATGAGGCTGATGCACCTTCTTCCAGCAGTCTGGAGTACAGATTGTCCCAGCCTTGATCTAGAGAAACAGCCTGTAGGAAAGGAGAAATTCTCAGCCTTTGAAGGGTGATCTGGTTTTTTTTAGGGAAGTATAATGGTTGATAAGTAAAGATAATGATACAAAAAACATCCACTTGATTATCACGGTGATTTTCAAATTTGTACTTGATTAGGTACAGGGAGTGAAACTATTACCAAACTGTAGATCAGTTTGTCAAGACACCAAAAAGTTAATTGTATGTGCTTGAGAAGGTAAGTATTCAGCCTTTCCCATACATATCTGTCAATGTAGTGAAGTCTTTGCCTGCCACTCCTCTACTCCCAGGCTTGGCAGAGATATAGTTGTTTTTGTGATGTGGAAAGCCTTCTTTTCCTCATTTGCCAAATATTTCTATTGAAGTTGGCAGTGTAAATTAGCCTGGGTAAAGTAGCACTGGATGAGTTTTGCAGCAAGTATCATTTGTTTACATTATCTACTATATAATTTTCCAGAAAATTGGATGGTAACTGTGTACCTTCATTGCTATTTTAAAAGAAATCCAGACAACACTCTTATTAAGACGCTGTTTAAATCCATGGGGGAATCCCTGAGGATCTGGATAATATGAATACTAAGTGCCAAGGCCTTAACATATGGCAATTACCTAATCCTTCACTCTTTCAAAAAGTCATATCCACTGCTCTGATATTTATTACTTAAGTGCTTGCTGTCATCTGTGGTTACCTGAAACTGGTGTTGATAAAGTTCAGAACTGTGAACTTCCTAAACTTTGTATTTCAGGGGGATAATTTAGTCACAGAATGCCACTACAGTACTGTGGACCGAATTCGTATGACATGGGTAAGCAATATTTTGGTGGATCAAAATAAGTACACAGATGAAACTGGGGACTAGAATCTTTTTCACAGAACACTGTTTTAAAAAAGTGAATTTACTTACTAATTCCTGTGTGCACATAACTATTTATTGTCTTTCCTTTCATAAATTCTTAGTTTTTAAGGTCATCTGAGCTATTGTGATCTTAGTCTGATCTTTTGCTTAAGGCATTCATATGCATAGTTTGTAAAAATAAGCACGTCAGCTCATAAAAAATCCTTAGAAGTCAAATTTTTCTGGTATAAGGAGTGCTTTCTTCACAACATGTATTAACATGCAAATTCTGCATACTGTAATGAATTATTTTTATGAACTTGTTACACATTTTTCCCTGGAGTTGCAATTGCCAGTTCTTTTGTATTGATTTTTAGATAAGCTGTGATCAGGAGGTTTTCCAACTATTTAGTTTTGTGCCTAATACAGAATCCAGGCAGAACAAAGGTCCTTGGGTTGGGAAGAGGTGTTGGGAACCCACTCCTCCCTACTGAGGGTGTCCAGCTCTGGTTTGGCACAGTCCAGAAGCAGCTGGATAGGTTAACAGAGGCACTGGCCTTTGCAATGCAGTCACTGGGTTTTGGAGGTGAAGTAAATTTGGTTACTCGGACATGGGCTGGACTGTGCCAGTTGTCTAGGAACGCACAGAGTGATGCCAAACCCACTTTGTCTATGGGAGGGATACAGCTGCCTGTGCCAGGGTCTGATGCTGCTTCCTGGGGAGTGGCTGGATCCAGACCTCTGGGAAGTGAGACCTGAGGGCTGTCTGTTTTGCAGGGAAAAGCTGTTCCTGGCATCCAGAGAGAAAAGGGATACTTCTCCCTGAGTAATGGATTGCATGTAGGCGCATGCAGTAGTTATTTAATGAAAAGCAAAAGAGCAAGAATGAAGGCTTTTGAGTTTTTGTCCTGTTTTCCTGTATGGTGACCACACTAACTCTTGGCTCATGTGTTTGTTTTCTCCATTCCTATTCCTGTGGTTCCATGAGACTTGTGGAACTGTTCCCACCCAGGATATAGAAACATGCAGTTTATAATCTTGTCCATGTTTACCAAGATTAATTTTAAGATGGTTGTTTGCCCCATAGTTCTCAATGGAAGATTGCTTAAGAGTCTGTTTCTTCCGTTAGCTAGAAATATTATTCTAATAACTAATTTTATAATGCATGCTCATTTTTTCTTGAGTCAACATTATCTGTTAATAGAAATAATTCTTTTCCTTCCTGCTTTTTACTGGCATATGTACTTACAACCTAAGTTCATAGGTTGTAAGGAATATGAATCTTCCATCCCAGCCTCTGTTTTAAAAGGCAAAGCTAAATTAATTTCTTAATAAACATATTTCTTATTAATAATATTTCTTATTAAACATATTAATTGTCCTACAAGATTTTTTTCCTTATTTGTTCCACTTTTCTGAAACGTGGTAAATCTAAGTACCTCGGGGGCAAGTGAAAGCAAACCTGAACTTCTCAGATAGTACACTTCAATATAATATGAGCCTTATTTTATTCACAGGTGTTCTTTCTGATGTCTTTTAACTTAGAAGCTATTGCTTGACCTTCCAGAGTATTTTGTAATTAATTATGTAATAGTCTCTTGCTACTTGATAACCTCATGTATGAGATAAACTTGTCAAATTTGGCCTTCTGATACACCTTTCATTAGCCTCTGAATGCTAATCGGTGGTTTAATCTATGGGATTCCAGTGCTACCCTGATTAATGAAAAATCCCATTTTCAGGGTGGTCTGAGCACCAGGAATGAAATGTGCCTGTCATACCTGCTCTATTACCCGAGAATCAACCTCACCCGCTGTGCGAGTATTCCTGATATAATGGAACAGCTCCAGTTCATCGGTGTTAAAGAAATCTATCGACCAGTCAGGTACGTAAAATCTTTATGAATATGTGCAGCACCTCTCTTTCTGTCTGTGGGATTCTTGGATCATTTTCATACAACTTTTCTTTCTTTCTGGTAGAAAGAAAAGAAACATAGTCACTGTGCCACGTTTTTTGGTCAATATGCTGTGCTGCCATTTTTCCTGTCAAATTATTTTGCATCTTTTTTTCTTCTGATAGAAAAGCAGTTTCTTCTTTTAAGGAAATAATACTGTTTATATTGTTTTGTTTTGGTTTTTTTTACCACATACATCTGTAAAGATGCTATATATCAATGTTTTAAATCTACCAATTTATTAAAACATGTCAATGTCTCATATATAGAGAAGTAATCTTGAAAAAGAGTTTGTGAGCTGGTTATTGAATTTCCCTGGGTAGTTTTGATGACAGAAATTCCGAGGACAAAAATATGTTCCTTATAGTGCTTAAAATTAAAGCATCTCCACAGGAGGTTGTAAACAGTGAGAAGAGTCAAGAAAATTGGAATGTTCCCATATGAATGAAGTGCAGAAAAATAATCAAACAATAAAAAGTTGAATGAACATTTTGTGGTGAAAGGTGAATTACATTTGTATTTTTAGTTGCACTAAACTACGGTAATCGTAAGATTTTAAGATCAAATGGATAGACTAATTGTGTGTCATTACAAATTTTAAAAGTTGTCTTTGCTTATACAGTTTATCTTAACAAACCATATAAAGCTATTATTGCAAAATAATTTGACATGCAGGCTTAGTGGTCTTAGTTCTGAAATTTATGTTCAAGAAGAGTTTGAAGGAAGTCACAGTGCAATCAATGTCTACATAATTTTCCACACTATTTCCATTTACAACCTCTTTTAATGTAGGGAGAACAGAGTTTCTAAATTAGTCCTATCTAAAAGAGTCTTTCTGAGCTTAGAAAGAAAATACTCTAACAAATGTATGCTCTCTTGAGTGTTCATTCATGATAACTGTACTTAAGCAAAAAAATGCACATTTGGCCTGGGGAAATAAAGAAGTTCTGAATAGAGTAAGTATGCAGACTGTCTGCCACAAATGGAATAGTAATTAGAAGAGGAGATTATTAATGCCTTTAGTATTTATGACCTAATCCACAATTCTTGTTTCATTAAACTCTGTCTGCCTAAGGATATGTGACCTGATCCTCATCTCTCTTGTGTCAGTCTAACACTAGAATTGCTTCACTGACTCTTCCAAAGTCTCTTTTGACATACAAATGCAAACTGGGAGTAGGATCAAAGCATTGTGGCTCCCTTTAAAACATTTTTCCTCTTTCTGGTAACACAACAATAGTTTAAATCATGAGGAGCAGAGATAAAAGTGATTGGGCTATAACAGTGGCCTGAGTACCAAAATACTTGATTAAAATCACAGTCTGTATGCCTAGATGTTGTGGACCAGAACTCTGGCATAGGCAATTTCCCCAAAGCAAGTGGGAGACAACCTAGGAGAAGGTAACACAGATCTGTTTAAAGTATTCTGAAAAGATAACTCATGGTCCAATCACAGTATTAATTAGGTTACTCGATAAAAGTTTAGATACTTCTGTTCTTCCTCTAGCTGTATTGATTTTGTGTTTGTAAAAGTTTGATTCCTCTATCATGTTTTTTTCCGTTTTTCTCAGTAAAGTCAAACAAGGAGAAAGCAGAAACAATTGAAAAGGTTGTGGGTTTTGGTTTTTTGGTTATTTTTAGATTTCCCTATGTTACTTGTTTAGTTTTCTTTACTAAATGAAATCTCATTCCTTCCCTTTCCATATGGCTGGTGAGAAATGAGATTGTCCCCATTTGTTCATGGGAAGGATTCCCACACTTGGCCAGACAGATCTTCCAGAGCAGTGCAGCAGGTCTCTAAACCACCTCTAGCCAAGTGTGTCCTTGCAGCCAGCTTGCAGGAATATGCCAAAGGGAATGTCCACAACACCTGTTATTATCTAATGCCCACCAGCGCAGAGCAACTCCTCAGTTCTGACCTGAGCTTGGCAGAACCGTCTGGAAGCAGCTTTCTAATGGCAAAGGTTCCTTGGCAACGTGGCCTGCCAAACCTAGGAGTGGGTGTGGCTTTCTTTTGTTTTTGTTTTCTTCAGAAGTTACAGCAGATCTGTTTTGTATTGCTTGTGCATTGAGCTTGTGGATCAGAGAAGAGCAATACAACTCTTGAAGTCTTTCATTTCTAAAAGCATCTGGTAGCAAGTACTAACCTGCTGACAGCCTTTCATAAGGTTGTCAAAATCAATGAATCTGCATCCGTTTTCAGTAGAAGAGAACTTAGTTGAAAAGAGAACTTAGTGAGCTAGGCATAATATACACAGTTGTAGTATGTTTATTTTTCTGAGTAAGTTCCCCAAAAGTTTTCCTCATTCATTTCAGCTTGATAGTTTTTATCTATTTCTTTAAATTAATTGTTTGTTTTTCTTTAGGACTTGGCCTTTCATTATCAAGAGTCCTAAGCAATATAAAAACTTGTCTTTTATGGATGCAATGAACAAATTCAAATGGTCCAGATCAGAGGGTCTCTCCTATAATCAGCTTGTGCTTAAACTACCTGTGAACGTGAGATGTTCAAAAACAGATAATGCGGAATGGTCGGTAAGTCTGTGTGCTGAAAAGGAGGCAGCGATGGCATGAAACTAATCTGATTTACTGTGTTTCAATGCATGTGAATAACTATCTGATTATATGTCTTCAGGATGTTTACGCAGCTATATTTGATTTACATACAATAACAAATGATGAGAATGTTTTACCAGTGCTTTCACCTGAGTTCTAGAAGCGTTTAAAACGAATAGAAAAGTTCGAGCTTTAATCAGCACTTGGGATCAGTAATAGGAAGATTGAGTATTTCAGTGAGGCTGGGACTGATCAGAGAGCAGCCATGTGTGTCCAGGTGAAGTGACCATGCCCGGAAGCTGTCCTAGCTTGGCTACCTCCATGGTCAGGGACCTATGTCAGGGTCTTGCAACAGATGATTTGAAATCCCTAAATCAGGTTTCCTCTCTGAGACACCTTCTAGGGGAAGCTTACTGACTGCATAATGAAACCTTAAGAATCTGCCTTCTTAACTTGGGCATCTAGACAACCTAAAGCTGTATGAATACTCTTGCAATAAGTCTTGCTTTTTTAGTGGTCCTAGAATTGTCTATAGTGTTGGGCCAGAAAAATAAAATTGGATAGTCTGTTCCCTTTGTGCAACTTATTAAGATTTTATCTTCCATGGTTTTACTTGCCCTATTGTCTTGATGAAAAAACCTGTAAGAGAAAAAATAATTCCCCAATAAATTATTATTTATTTTAAATATCTATTGGTATTTTACCAGAATACTGCTAAAAAAAGTTGTCATCTTTAATGTTGATGTTTGTTTAAAAAGAATGGCTAGTGCATGTCATATCATCTCTAAAAGGGATGCTTTAAAATATGTATTCCTCTTGAATTCCTTTACAGACTCCAAATTCTACGCTTTCACTTTTTTGAGATTTTCTGCTCAGAATGAGAGGTAGTCTCACTGTACCAGCTTATTTCCTATTGTGATTTCAGTCCAGTGTAGCAGAGCTGCTGTGAGATACTACTGATGAAGTAACTCCTATGAAAGGACTTCTGCCTCGTCCTCCTCACCCTAGAAGATAGCCCATGCTTCCTCATAGTGTGTCACACAGTCCTTTCAGGTGGTGAAGAAATTGCCCTTCCTACACAGCATTCTTGTGTTTTTCCAACATAGGTCAGACTGTTCTGCCCATTGGACGACAAAGGAATGCTGTGTGCTATAAGTAATCAAAGAGGTTCTGTCCCATTGTAGACCTCCTGTGGAAAGTAGCTGTAGACAGAAAAAAAACAGTTGTAGAAAATTCTGTGACTTTTCACCAGTTTTGGTAAAACTTCTTGACCTTTACAGCTGCTGGCTAGTAGCAATTGCATAGCCACCCTTTCACTGATTATTTGTCAGAGGACAGGTCAAGATGATGAAAAGCACAGAAATTTTATCAAGTGGGGATAGGCTGAGGTTTTTTTAATGGTATGCTTTCTGGAAAATACTGTTGCTCTTTATCTTACAGGATGAAGGAACAATACTTACAACTCAAAGAATGAGCTCACTGGAACTGGGAGTTCTTAGCTCTTCCTTAATCATAGTTTCCTTTTTCAAAATGACATGGGCATATTCTTCAAAGCTAGATTAGAACTCTTTCCTTTCTCTTCCCTTATTAGTGATATTGCACTTAAATGACCATCCTCATCAAAATCAGGGACAGATTTAATCTGAATGGCCAAACAATCCCTCAGTTGTTACAAGACTGAAAAAAATTGAAGCAGAGGAACTGAGTTGAAAATACCTTCTTTTTTCTATAGAGTTGGTCTGTATTTCAGTTTTACTTTTGTGTTGTGTTGTGTTGTGTTTGCTAAGATTAAGTTTGCTAATATTCAGTTGGGGTTTCTTTCTAGGGTAGAGAATAATAGTAACATAGATGAAGTCCCCAAAGCAAGCATATGCTGTACAGGTGGGCATTCAAACTTTCAAAAATGTGCCCAGGAGCATACTTTCTGCAGAGCTTATTTTTTTTAACGTGTAGGGAGTAAATTTAGGAAAAGCAAGCTGAGTTGTGTACACAAATGTCTCCAATTTCATGTCAAAACTATAGCAAACATTTAGTTACGTCAAATCCCATAAAATTGCACTGAGTTTTATGGGAAGAATGAAAAATGCTCAGTATATAGCAATATGACACTGCTGTATGTGACCTTGCTTGAGCAGGGACATGGAACCCAATGACCTCCAGAGATCCTTTCCAACCACAACCATTCTGTGGTTCCGTGGAACAAAACCTGTGTACACAGTTGTAGCTGTTTTGTACGTGCAAGTGTGAGCCTTGCACTTAGAAATGAACACATTCAAATATCATCCTATGTCCCCACAGCAGAGTTGACACTGCCAGCTTTTGTTTTTATTTGACAGAAAGATGAAAACATCAACCAAACCTGCCAAACTACCCCACAAAGCAAAATAAGGTTATTCAAATCAAGCAACCAAAGTCTATCCTTGCTTGACTGGAGAGGATGCCAGTGTGTACTGCTGCTCTCAAGCTGAGAATGTTGGATATGGCTGATCATTTGGCATGCAGTATATTCATACTTTTACTGAGCTTGATTGTTTCCACAGTGAGAGTCACAGCCCAAGTACAAAACTATCAATAGACTATCAGGCAAGCTGCCAATTATCTTGAGACCAAAAAGAGTTTTCTATTATGTGACAAAACTCTGATAATTTTATGCTATTTTAATTTCAGATCCAAGGCATGACAGCTTTACCTCCTGAAATAGAGCGACCATACAAGACAGAGCCAGTAATATGCAGTTCATCTTCCTGTTTAAGTTGCGGTTTATTCCTTACCCTGTTGTGTATTGTATACATCACAGCCAGTACCATAGGAAACACTGGGCCCTTTGTATAATAATTTTTATTCATCTGTGTTCTGTATGCCATGCAAGTTCTGATGTGTTTGCACTGTTGCTATTGTAGATTTATTTTTTTACTTATTAATGAACTAAATTTGTTGGATCAAAACAAAATGTGTACATCCTCTGGAAACTGTGGGGGTTTTGGTTTTCAATGTAAAATATGTATGAAATACAGTAGGTACACTGACACATTGCATATTGAAATATTTTCCTGTACCATTTTCTTATACTTTGTCCTGCCTCTTCCACATGGTGCGTTCAAAGTCATCTATGTATATGGGTAAAATTAATAAACTAAAAGCAACTTAGTTAACCACAATCAGCCTCGTCTGTGTTGTATTATTTTGCCTTGACTGTTGTTATCTGCAGGTAATGAAATCACTGCTCTATGGACAGGATTTGCAAACATAAATTTGGGCATGTCTGGCTGACATGTGCCATAAAGCTATGGGAAGAAATCATTCTGTCTGGACATTTCTGGGAGCAGCACACTGCAAAACCATCTCAGCTCCTGAGATACGAGAACTAAGGGTGCTAAAGGGATGAAAAACACAGGAGAACCCCAAATCTCCTCATCGTGAATCCTGTACAAATCTTTTGGCTTGGTTGGCATTTCTTTTTCCCGATTCCAGGTAGTTCAGGGCGTTCCTTGTGTCCTAAGTTATTTGCACAGTGATGAAATCTTTGGCGAGAAGTAGGTACTCCTTTTCTAGATTTGATCTGGACAGCAGAAGCAATAAAGATTTATCTCACATTTAGGCTCTGCCATGCACAGGGAACTGAGCCTGCCAACAACTATTGTTAGCACATGCTGAGCAATGCAATAGGCCAAATTGCTGATTAAGAGGTTGTTTTTCTGTCTCATATGTACAAATTTCTGTATATTCAGAAATTGGCAACTTTTCAACTCAGATAGTGTTGGGTAGGGAGTATTCCTGAAAGAGACAAAATTTATTGCTCCCCAGTGAAATTATGCCATGCAGTAGAAAAGGACTGAACATTTAAAAAAACCTGTTCACTTTTGTAGCCCCACTGCAGTTACAGTAAGCTATAATTTTTTCAGTATTTTATAAACACTTTTGGAGTGTGGCTGTAAAAATGAGCGAGTCTGGATGCTGAGAGTGCTTCCCTGATCTCTGCAACACCTGCTCTACAACTAACTCTGTAGGCTTAGTTACACACAGGCTTTGTTATGCACATTTTATGACATTGAACACTTCTGTGCAGTGTGGTGAGTCCAGAGCAGATCAAGAACCTGAGCTGAGATAAAATGCTTTTCTGCCCATTTTTTTTCATTAACTCTTAATGACTGATATCAGCTCTCCGTGCAGCTCCTCTTCTTAAGCAGGGCGGGCTGTTTTATACAAAGAAATATCACATAAGAAGGAAGATGAGGAGAGGATCTGGCAGCTGTCTTCTCTGAATTTGAGAAGTAAAAAAGGAAAGCATCACAGAGCTGGTAGAAGCCTCTGCATGTAGCCAAAATTACAATGCATGTGACAGGAGAGAGACACTGAAGCAGTTCCATGTCTCAAGTAGAGATGAAAGATTTAATCAAGGGTAGATTAATTTTCTAGGAGCTATAACCATCTCATTAGAGAACTTATGCATAAAGGGAGTTTAAGATGGGCCATGAAGGTAAAAGTTCACAAGGCCAGCTTTATCCTCCTGGTGGTATATCTGTACTTGGCTTGGAAAAACTCCTACATGGGAAAATTCTTTATCATTGTTGGGCAGCTCTTTGCTCTAAATATACCTGGACTGTGATATATTCTGTCATTCTTCCCTTTGGTCCTGGATGAGGTAAGGAAATAGTGTATGCCAAATAGCATATGCTTTTTTTGGGATTAAGCTCCTGAAGTTTCAATAAAGAAATGTAACTATGTAGGTGTCTTCTTCCTGCCAGAAGAACTATGTTCTTCTGTTTTGTAGTCCCAAATAGAACTGGTTGAAAAGAGTAGTCATGCTGAATTATAGGCAGAAAAGTCTTCTGACTGATTATTTTTACAGATCTGTTCTGAATGTAAAAAAAGTAGATGGAGGGGCATCCTCCATCTACTAAGATATCATGAAGTCTAGGATGCATCCTATTCTAACAGGAGTCAGCAGAGACCTTGGCCTTTCTTATGCTCAAACCCATCCCTAATCTGGGCATGTTTTAATAGCTTTTCTTCAGGGAGCAAGGGGAAGAATAACAGGCAATGAAATTAGAAAAGAGCTTTTGTGTGGGATAGGGGAGCCCTTTTACATGCAGTGTTGTGTCTCATTTGCTACTACTGGCATCCATCCTGGGTTGACTTGATTTGCAAAAAATATAGATCAGATCTAGGGTTAATTTCCATTCTGTCTCTTCTCTGATTGATGACTGCATCTTATCTACAGGGATTTCCTTTCTGTGGGCACCCATCCTAGGAACACGTGAACAGATGGGTGTTTGTTTTTGCTATCCAGTGTGGCACAAGATGATGTAAAGCAAAGCCAGCTCAGAAAGGATGTCTGTGAGAGATAGCTGCCAGCATATCAGGCAGACCTGTCATATACACTAAACACTCATTTCTGTTTAACCCACAAGTGTTTCATGATTTCTGGGAGAATGGACAGGAAAATTTTGCTTCACAGGTAAATAAAAAGAGAAATTGGTGATACAGTTCTGGGATATTTCCAAATAAAAGAATCCAAGACAACAAAGAAAACAAATAAAAACCAGTCTGAAATTGTTGAAAATTCAAACAATGATAAAAGTGAGAAATGCCACGAGCTAACTCTATGTCACTGAAGAAAAACATGTAGCAAGCATGCACCTAGTCACACTGCACAGGAAAAAGCTCTCAGACACAACTCTCTGTGGTTTTCTCTCAATATTGAGCGGTAGTAAAGCATATGTTCTTTGTGTTTCTACCCAAAGCATTCACAATAGTTATAGTTAAAAGCACATACAGTAAGTACTATTATCAAGCAAACCATGGTGGTGAAGATGTGTATACATTGGAAAATCTGACTTGTAGATGATGAGCCCAAAAATGACTATGCACAATACATTATTTTAACAATTATGTCATTCATGCTTTTCTTTGTGTGAAAAAAATGTTTAAAAGTTTCTTGTGAGAAGCCAAATACATAAATATTTTAGTGGGATTAAATATTGGGTGGATTGCATTCTCCAATAGTTGCTGAAAATCCCATTCTGTTTTAATAACATTCCTCACAAAATGATCCAGTCGCCTATCACCTGCAGACTATCTATAGATGTACTATTTATAGTATTTAATCCCTTTTGGGTCTATTATTTATCCATTACAGATCTTACATTTAAACATGTGGCTCTCCTCAAATATCCCTCTCATCTAAATTGACAACCATTTGGGATTTTGCCTGTGTGTAATAAAAACAGGATGCAGCATGTCTGAGACAGGAACATTGGAGTTTACATAGCTATAATATTTGTCCCTGTAGAGGAGAATGTCATTCTCTGATTTCATTTCCCATCCTGGAGGCCCATCTATACAACCCCATCTCAGCCCATCCTTGGCTGCATAGCGTGACATCTAGGCTGGGTGCGAGTGTGGACCAGTGCAAGGGGGAGAGGCTGAATCCCAGCTGGTGGGATCACAACTGTATTGGGCTTAATTCCTTTCACTGGGGAGGTCTGGCTTGTTTAAAAGAGGCCTGTTTGGCCATATTATCCCAGATGCCATAGGGGCACAAATTTAATAAACAAAATCCAGCAGAAACACTGCCCTCATTCTCCTCTTTCCTCCCATCAAGCAGAAAGTGACTATTTTTAGACCAATCATTACTACTGGAATGTTGAAGAATTTTCATTCCTTCTGCCCTTTGCCTCTTATTTGGTACATCTGTGTCTTCCATAAGGGTGAGGGAGGGAGAGAGAGAGAGAGCGCAAACAACCTTTTAGCAGAGGATAAAGCTCCTCTAGCCCCCTTCCTCCACCCCCAGAGAGGTCTCCCTAGGTCGTGGGTGCCCTCACAAGCAGTTGCCATCCCCTCACCAGTCCCCTGCACTGGACACTGGGGGTGGGTACAGCCAGGTGGTTTCCCTACTTCAGCCCCTGCAAAGTGCAGGTGGTGCAGGTGCAGTTGCCCCATCAGCCCAAACCTAAGGCCTGGTGCTTAGGGTACTCACCTAGGAAAAAAATGTAAACGTAATTTATGTTTGCACATCAAATCAAGCAAAGAAGACTATTCACCTAGATTGAATTTTTAGTTTTGTGGTGTTTCCAGTTTACAGGAAAATGGTAAGGTACAAGGCAAACATTGGGAAATTTAAGATGGCCAGTCTTACAGTCTGCTTCTGGGCATACTAGAAAAATATTTACTTCAAGCAAATGTCTTTTTGCTCTGCATGCATACTCCTGTAAAAGGAAATCTGGGGCTTCACATCTGCTCCAGGACAACATATTGCAGTTACACTACCAATGGCAACTAACACTGTGCTGTGGAAGTGAGCTCTGAGGGACAGAAAGCTCTGCTTGTGAGACAGAAACAGATTGAGTAAATACTCCTGGAGACTCAGAGACTTATTGGCATGGTAAACTGCCTTTTGTGAGGCTGCTCTCTCCTTTCCTATGGATGTCTCCCATGGGTTGCATATACATCACCTTGTAAATGCTGAGTTTCTTGCATCCTAGCAAGCAAGAAACCAGCTGGGAGCTGAATGTGCTTCTGTCACTAGAGACGCCAGACCAGACTAACTGTAGAGTTTACAACTCTGTTATGGCAAAGAAAAAAAAAGTATTGCTCTGTCTTTAGTGTTAGAGGCTTGAACAAATGTTTCCTGAGCACATTGCCATTATTTAATCATGATTTAAACTTCCTCTTTGCAGTGATTTTTAATAAACATAACTGTGTTTATTCACTAAAAATTTCCAATCTCTTAAGAGAAAACTTGGCAAAATCCAAGCTGCTAACTCCTTCCCCTGCTCTAACCTGTGAACTAGAGAATAAAAGGTTCTTAAAGCTTTTTAAAATAAAGATTCTTAAAACTGTGAAACATTTTGCATTATGAAGAAATAAGAATAATATGACAATCTCAAATGCCTATGATCACAAATTCTCAGTACAAGAGAAAATACATAAAATATGCCCACTTTGTTAAGGCAAATAGCATTTCTGTGGGTCTCCTGTTGGTTTCCTAGACAGTTTATGCTCTTAGATCAAAAAGAGAATATTGTGCAGTATATTTTTCTTTCTCACAGGTTGTCTTGAGATTGCATGATTAGTGTCTTTAGAAGATATCTTAAGGTATTTAAGAGGATAAGGTTTGAAAACTTCTTAATAACCTGTGAAAACCTTGCAAAGCATTTCTGGGGAATACAGTAAACTTGTATATAACAAATCTGCACTATTCTGTGCAAACCACAGAAGCTGTTTGAGTGTTGGCCATTATTTGTAGCATCATGTAATAAATCTGGGAAAGCTATTCCCAGACTCTGCCTCTCTGGGAGAATCTAAGTGAAATACTGCACCTGGACACATTTTTAGACTTGACAGGTTGGATTTGCTGCAGATGTAAGGTGACACAAATCCATTATAGAGCTACATGGATCTACCCCCTCCTTCAGCAGCTGAGGAATTAGTGTTCCAAAGCTGGCAAGACAGAGAAAAGTAGGTCAGAAAATTGAGAAAGGCATCTCAGGAACCAGACCATGGGGAAAAAATTAAAGATAGATGTGTCCAACTGAACATACCTCCAAAGGTTAGAGCTTTTTAGCTAGGGTGTGGACGAGCTGAGCTACAGAGAGAAGAGAGATGATCACTGAATATGAAATTTGTAGGTATTTTTGAAAAGCATGATGAATGGAAAGAGCAACTGAGTTCATAGCAAAGGTGTTGTACAGAGCTTAGGAGTCCCAAGTTCAGCAGTGTATCCATGCCATAACCAGAAATATGTCTCCAAACCATTAAAGACAGAATGATGATGGATAAATCAGTGAAAATGGATACCACAGGGAGATAGAAAACTGCCAGAAATGTACAGAGATTGTATTGATGCTGGAGGGAAAAAATTATTAAAGAGATTTTTCTGGGAGGAGAATTAGGCAAAACAAAATTATGGAAGGCTGGAAAAGACAAGTAGACAAGAGTTTCAGATTATGAAACCTGTCCATCTTGTTGTTCTTCTCCTATATGAGGTTCTAGCAATTTTTTATCTGGGACAGGTAATCTTAGATTTGGCAGAAACTTTCCGCTTTGAGGGTCATTCCTATCTTGGCTGAAGAGTCTGGTAACCAGACAAGATCTTTCCCTTGTAAATAGAAAGATAAAACACACCTTTTCCAAGGACCTAGTTTTTCTGTAACTATCTAACTGTGTTAAAGGCCTAGTATCTCTCTGCCGAAGTCGATTCTTAGAAACTGTCCTTTTCTGGGATTTTTTATTTGTTTGGTTGGGTTTTTTTAAACCAGACTGGGTTTTTTAAGAATGTTTCTCTATTTTTCTGTAAAAAATATTTGTACGGCATTGCAACAGGTTAAAAGTTTTTGAAAATGCAAGGTAAGGAAAAGATTTCATACTAGAAAAATATACATATTATATTCTCTAGTCAGTCTCAACCCCAACAGGGAGAGTAAAATAGATCCATCTATATAGCATACTGTTCAAAGTTTAACTCTCAATTTTCAAATATTGCTGTTCTCCTTCCATTAGTATTTGTTGGACTAAGGGTTATCCTAATTTCTTTGGATTTAGTTCCCAGCTGGTGTACCACTACAATTTCCTGTCTCTGGCTCTCCCATTATTCCTACTCTAACCCTAGCTAGAATTTTTCTATTCCTCAGCTACCTTAAAACAGGTAACACAAGATCCCAGTTAATGATGGTGTTACTAAGAAAGGTTTTCACTTTTCTTTTGTCCCTTATTTTTTTCTTAACCCACAGATTTTACTCTGTCTGGCACAAAGACATTGTTATTTTGCTTTTTTGGCTGTGATGAATACTTGAAGTATTCTCTCCTGATCCTGCCTACAGAGTGAGATAGCAGCAGAGGAGGAATTTTAAAGTGTTGACTTCTGGTATGGTGGCAGGGAATTTCCAGTTTCCCCACAATATGCTGTGGTCTTATCCCCCTGCCCATCTGCTAGCCTTGAAGCAATGGACAGCTGAGACACCCAGGCAGGAAAAAGGGACTTGCCAAACTTAAGAGGATCTTCATGTCTTTTTTTGACCACATCCATCTTAATTTGCAGAGGAGAGAGGGCTCTTTCCTACAAGCAGAAGGAATAAAATATTTCTTCCCCCCCCTCCCATCTTTCATGGTTTCCTCTTTGATTTTTCTTTAAAACCTGAAAAAGAGAGAACCAGACTGAAAAAATAACTGCTTATTGAATAGCACTCTCTGCTGCCCTCTGAGAGATCTGCACATGCTATCAGCTCTAAGCTTTTCGATGAGACACTTCCTACCCTGGAAGAAAAGAGAGCTGGTGTTAACCAGTCTTTTGTGCCGACTCTGGACCCTGCTGTTTGCTTTCCCAGGCAAGAGAGAGAGCTCAGTGGCAGTGAAGGAAAGGAGGGAAGGCCCAAAGTACACTCAGCCACTGGAACCCCATCCTCAGCCCCCATCTGGTTTAGTGCCTGCTGATGTAGTGCCAGGCGCAGAGGCAGAGGTCAGAGGGGAAGAGCTGAAATCACACACTATCAATGCACTTTACAGAAGTAGAAAACCCTCCAACAACTGCCAGGCATCTGCCTTTTTCAAAAAATAAGTCATTTTACTAAAGTGTTGTCCAGGGACAAAAGCCAGAACATTTTATGTGTCAACTGTTATATCTGCAATTTATACCAGTATAAAGTTATTTGCAGTGGCTTGCCAACTCCCAGAAATAAAAGGGGAAAATTGGTACAAAAACAGAACCAGAAAGGCACCCACTTATGCCCAGTTATATTTATAAAGCAGAATTATTTTTAAAGTCAATCGCCTCAAGAGCTAAAGCAAAGCTGCTATGCAGACAAAGTTTCATTGCTAAAGACACATCATTTATACTCACTTTCAATGTAAATAGCATTATCTGAGAATGTCAGGCAACCCAAAAATTAGAGGGAAAAAAAAAAAATAAGCAGAACGAATAAGGCAGAAGTAGAAAAGATTGAAAACTAAGGTCCTGCCATCTTGTGGTACCGAGGGAGAATTACTCGAGTTCTGCGGCCGTTCTGGTCTTGCTTTTCTGGCAGCCAGCAGTGCCTCAAACACCCATCACTGTTTTAAAAAAATGATAGGCTGTGTGAGAGGGAGGGGTTAAAATACTGTAACATTTCAGTTGTCACCTAATGGGAACTATTAAAATACTTTAATCGGTTTTATCTGCCTATTTTATTTGTCCATTTCACCTTCCCATTAGCACACAGGGTGCTTACTCTGCATTTAGAAATATCATAACTATTTTGGTTTGCTGAATCTGGCGTCCCTAGAGGGGTGAAGCTGCTGCTGCTGCTGCATGCATGTCCCCAGGTCCAGCCAGTGGCAAGACTGAGCATGCATCCCCACAGGCACACCTGCACAACCATGAGGCATGCATTAAATGCAAATACGCAAACTGGCCCCAAAAAGCAGCGCCAACAGTGACAGTTAGATATGCACAGACAGCACAAACAGCTTAACCCTGTTCCCTTCAGCAGCAGCTCGTGATGAAGACTCATCAGTGGGAAATATTAGCATATATGCAATGGGATTCCCTCTGATAGCTATCCCCTGGACAGACAAGCCCCCAGGTCCCACCCCCTGCTTCATTTGCTGGTGTTCAAAGACACACAGAGACGCCCCCCCTCAACTCCCAGGCAAGCCCCTTGTCCTGCTCAGCAGCTAAATCAGTGTGATACTGCCTGATGGTTGCACACTGACACACAAACCCTCTCCCACTCTGGGTGCTGGTACCTGGACATGTGACCCTGCTCCAGCTCCTGACACTTCTGCCCCCTTGCCTACACACAGACAGAAGGAAATAATTCGAAATGGAGCTGAGTGGGAAGCCAGGACAGGATGTGCTGATGCAGTGCCGGCCATGGGCATACAAGGCCCCAGACCAGCAGTCTCCTAGAAGAGCACCACTTCTATGATGGATTATTAGGATTCCCCACCAGCACCACACCTCTGTATTTCCTCTGTGCAGAGAGATGAGACACATAACAATGTACTTTTTCCTGTGCTGAATAAGCAGCTGGTGCATTGCTTAAAACCTGCTAGCCAGTTCTTAACATTATTCATATTTCCCTGTATTTATTCTCTACAACTGATAGGGCAAAATACAAGTCACAGATGAAAAGAACCTGGAACATTTTATTTTTTCCCCTGCAATTTCATCCTTAAAAATAGCAAGAAAAGAAAATCAGACAGAAGTTTCTTGGTGTTGCCCATGGAAATGCCAGCTGCTTTTCCCAGGTGCTGACAATCCAGCAGCCAAATGCCCACAATTCAGTTTCTCCTGGACAAGGATACAGAAGGATCTGCAATTTTTGGTCAGCCAGGGGGCATTCCAAGCATACAGTCCAAAGATCCCTGGTTTTTGCAGACAGCTGCACAGCACTTGCACAGGAGTGATAGGCAGAAGAGGAATGAGCCAACAACAGATTTGTCAGACATCTGCTGGAAGAAGCCCAGTGAAGAGAAACCACAGGGCTTACTGATTTAATTCCTATACATTAGAGTGTTCCCTAGGCCCACCTGTACTGAGCACCCCTCTCCTTTCAGCCTTTGTGCCAAGCCCAATCCCAGGTTTCAAATGAGAGGGATACTTCAGTGCCTTCAGGGAAAAGGGATCAGAACATTTTTACTGTGTGAAAAACAATGTATTTTTAACTAACCTCTTACTTGGAAACCAATGAATCATTTTGGCTGATTTTTTCCACAAACAAAACAGCCTAAAGCAGACACTAGACATGGAAAATTTCATCCAAATGAAGCATTCAGAAACATTATATGCTGCTGAAAATAGGACCTGCAAATTGGAAATGATGGGGAAATCTTGGTAGTAACTGATTCTGTTCAGCAGTTTTAGACTAATCCCACTGGGATGGTGAGTAATTCAACAAAAATATTTTTATTCTTTTGCACCTTTTTTTCCTCAATGCTGATATTTGCCTCTTTCTAACTCATATTCTATGGACATATATAGCAGTAGCTGAGACAAATTAATGAACTTTTCAAAAGCAAATATAAAATATTACCACTCACTGTTATCATTCTGTTCTTCAACATCTTGATTATCTGGGGAAGAATTGGCAAGATTTTTCTGAACTGTGATTATTAGAAGTGAGAACTACAAAAAACTTGAAATTCAGTATTTTTGTTGAGTTTCTTGCCAGTTTATCCAGACTCTCCCACAACTGTTCATTTTTAATTCAATTGCAAATTTTAACAAATTCTGTGCTTTTGTAATGAAATATAAATCATCTGGAAAATGACATATCAAAATCACTTAGTTTGCCTCCCTTCCTCTTCTGCTGTATTCTCAAGTGACTTTTCAGTAGACCAGGGCATAGGCCAACAATAGATTATCAATTTCTTTTTAAAAATAGTAGGGTAGGGAAGAGTTATTTGGAAAATATTACATATTGTTTCTACATATTGTTTCTTCTTGTGTTTTATTGTATCACCCCTTCCTTGGAAAGGTTCATCTTGCCCAAATAACAAAAAAATAGTAGAAAAGGAGACTTATTGAGGTGTGCACAATATGCCTAAATCCCTCTTCCCACTGACTGTCCTGAAGTGAGCGTTCCCCAGCTCCCCTGCCAGCATGGGGCAAGGGCCTCTGGCTGCCAGCCTTCTCCCACAAACCAGAGGCTGGATCACAAAAACAAAGCCAGCTTGTTGTTGCCTCCAGAGCTGACAGCAGGTCTGAAGGTGAGAGGGACCACTTTGTCCAGTTCTGTAGTTTTATTCAGCTCTTTCGGACTGGGTTTTGGACTGTTTTCTATTCATCTCCCTTTTCTGTTTTCAGCCCTGTGCCCTGATGGGTAGGTGACTGGACACGTGGGCTCCCTCATCCTTGTGTGCCTCTTTCTGTGCTGCTGGCAGCCAGGGAAAAAGCAAGTGGGCATTGCATCAAGAGTAAAATTGAGCTCATGACATCAGAGGATCTGAGGAACAAAATCCTATTCAGGGTGAAAAACAGGGGCAATGTGTAGCCTTGACTTCCACACAGAGCCCAGCTGAGAACTATTTTAACCAGATACCATAAAACTAATAGAGATTTATGCTACAGCTGTCAGTGGTGAAAATACTCCTTTCTCCTTCCCACAACAGACCTCTGGTAGTATCTGGAGATCACCAAACAGCACATATCAAAGTAACTCTCCTCTTGCAGGACTTTTTTAGTGGAGCTTTAATAGTCCTGCTCAGCACATTAGAAAGAAAACTTCAAACCAGAAAATGCAAGACAAGTCATTCGGTGCAGTGGCAGAGTATTAGATAGCAGGCAGACCAAACCCCAGGTGGCAATCATTTTGCTCCCTGTTTGGCCCTCTGATTCTCTAGATTTTCTTTTTGTAAATGTGAATGACCCAGAGTCACTGCAGATGAGAAGCATCATTAGGGCAGGAAGGGGCTGCCAGAATGATCTATTCCTTCTATTCCCTGCAACAACTCTGCCAGGTACCCATATCAGTCACTGACACTCCTCTTTTCTGTAGCTGTGACTTCAATGCAAGACACCCTTGCATCTTTAAGATAAAAGCAAAACTGACAAGCATGGCAAAAGTTATGTTCAAGGGAATTTGTTATGAACTAGTTTTGGGTGCTTACTAAACATTTATAAACACATGAGCTCTCAGACCATGTATTTCCCAGGCAATTAATCACCATCTCTGAAGATAACTATGCCCTTTTAGCTGTAATATTTTCCCTTCTTTAAACTCACATTCTTTCCTTTCTTTGGGCAAGCCAAGAAATGTCATTTTCCATTGGAGACAGTGAATTAATTAAGCTTGTGTCTGTTAATTCATGCTTTCGTCAGTCAACCTGGAAAAGTTTGTTTCCTAGGAGTTGTAGAGGCTCACAGGGCTTGTTGTGGAGCCAGCCCTGTGTTTTAACTCTTCACACTTTCTGACTGCATCCTTCTCCAGAGCCCTGTGAAGATAGTCACCCTGCAAATCAATCACACAATGCACCTCATGAGTATGGAGCATGTCAGGAAAAGTAGCTGAGTAAGGGTTGCTGGCTGCTGCTGATCCGCTGTGTTTATCTAGAGTGAGTTAACAAACATGACCCAGTCAAGATGGTGAGTCTACTGTCTGTGGCAGCTGGCCAGGAGTTCCTGGGCAAAGAGAGGAGCTCTGTGGCACAGGAAGGCAACAGGCAAATGTTTGCTGTTGATACACAACTGTTAAAACAACTTACGCAGATCGCAGTGGGCTGAACAATCAGCAAGGTTGATATGATGACCTAGTAGAGGGCTGGCATCCTGGTATGATATCTGGAAAAATGTTCAGTTTCTTTCTTCCTGTTTTCTTCAGGCTAGAGTTTGGAAAAAAACCCCAAAGCACTCTGATGGGGAAAATATTTTCTCTGTACATAGGCCATCCTCATAGCAAATATTAATCAATGGCAAATGCTTTCTTTCCTCTCTGTCTCTCTGTCTTTTTCTCTCTTTTCATATCACCTACAATCTATTTTTCTCTATGTACACACACATACATACATTGTTGAAGAACCAACAATTCATTATCTACAAGATGCTGTTTCCCTCACCACATATCACAGTGTGTTACTGGATGACTGTAAGCAGGACAGCAGCGTACAGGCTGAGTTGCCAGCTGAGGCTCTGGGCTGGAAACTTAAAGATGGAGAAAAGAGAGGATTGGATATCTGAGAGTCTAACTAGTAGTCAGCCTGAATCACTCATTACCTCCTTGAAATTTCTTGGCCCTCTGCACCTGGATGCAGACTGAGTCAAGATGTTCTCTCTGCATCTGAGCTTACCCAGATGGTCTGTCATCTTCAAGTTGGTTTACATCTATTTTAAATTAGAGCTTTAGCCACTCTCTTCATCTAAATTAGTTTCTCTTTTAATCACAAGTGTTGAAGAACAATTTATTCTAGTGCATGTGAAATTGCACTTCATTTAACCTCACTTCAATTCATTTATGACGACATAAATAGAAGACTGTAGACTGTAGAAGTCATAGAAATTTTGAAAAGTACAATCTTAAATAAATACAAGAAACATTTATCTTATACTATATTTCAGAGGCTATTTTAAGTGAATTTTGATCCTCTTCAAGACAGATGACCTGCTGCATCTGCAATTAACAATAGCATCAAAGACAACAATTTAAAACAGTAAATCATCTCAAGGTTTTGGCTTCCTGAAGTTTCACAAGATAGTTTCAGATGATCTTTCTACTGATTGTTTACTGAAATGAGTAACTGATCATTTATCAATTTAATTTCTTTGAAGGGAATTTTGATGCTCTGGACTTCTGACAGATACCCAAACTGAGTGCTCAAAAGCATTGGCAAGGGGAACCTAAAATAATTTTTGAAAAATTCCTCATACCTTCCTTTATATTCAGAAGCAATAATTATGATTCAGCCTCATGATGACTACTGACTCATGCAACCTTTAAAAATCAGCCTACAGACTCTAAATATAATTTCTTATTCAAATCTATTGCACTGTTCATGATTTCTAAATCTCTATCCTTCTCTCACTCCACCTATCTAAGGAGTGACACATATTTTTAGGACGCTGTTGGTGATTATTTCATGACAGAGGGGTGTAACTGCTGGGATAAGCCACAGCTGTGTACTTAGATTTGGTGTCTCTGCAGGTCTAAGAGGATTTTAATGCCAAGAGAGCTGTCCCAGCTTCTCACAACAGAAGATGCCATCCATTGTGTTCTGCAAACATCTGTGCTCAGCATATCCAGAAGTACTGAGAAAGTGGCTGGGAAGCGAAGTGCCAGAATTTGCCAATAATAGGCAAAAGTTTTTAGGGCGGTAAAGTTCAGAGTGGACACTGAAGGACTGCAGCAGACAATCAGGTTACCTCTATAGTCAGAGGGAAAAGGGTATCCAAAAAGTTACTCAAATCTCTGATAATGTTGGATGTTTTCATAGGCTTACTACTTCCCTTAATCAATGAGAGACCTAAGGAGCCAGTTCCTGACTCATTCTTATATTAATGGGCATTAATCCAAACTTTAGTTTTGATACCTCATAGAAGATTTCATCTCATCATGCCATTTTTCTCAACAAGGTACAACATGGGGTTCTTTTTATTCTCTAATCTTCAGGGTCCTAGAGACATAAGAGATCAGTAGGAGTTTCATTAATTCCTTCTTTGGGCTTTCGGCACAATCAGGGAAATAGAAACCCAGGTTCTAGTCCTCAGCGACATCAATGCCTCTCAGCATGCCTGCATAAACACCAACAGTCTTCAATTTCTCCCAAATATAACCTCAGGAGATTTCTCACGTGCATTATAAAGTTAGCACAATTGGTCTCTCAGTGCCTTACTCTACCTCTCCTGAGGCCCATGGCATACAAGTGAGAAAGGGTGGTTTGTTCCTGGGCAGTTCTGGGTAATAGAAAGGTCTGGTAATAGCATGGTAATATCATGGGTGGGAGATTGCATGCTAAAGCAGCTCGTGAATTTGCCCAGATTTGTGCCGTGGGTACCACAACTGCAGGCAAGAATCAAAATGGCTTAAGAATAGGACTGAAACAGAGAGAGTGATCTGGTGAGCTACGGCAGACCACGAAAAACTTCATCATTTATTCATGTCTGGTTCAGAAAAGGTGAGAGGAATTTGGTCTGTAGAAAACAAAATCACAAATCATAGCTCCTCTGTTATGTTGTGTCATAACACAAAAAGAGATTTGTAGCTATCCCTGGGCAATAATTTAAGAACAAACATGGAATTTTTTTTTTGTAGTCAGTTTATATAAGTCATGCCATACATTTTTAAAAAGTCCAATGCACATATGGGTTTAAAGTCAGCTGGATAGCATTTTTCTACTACTGACAGATATTTTGTTTCAACTCATAAAACATACTTCTTGTGGCCAGAGTGAATATTCTTCAGATATCTGATACAGCAGAGGGATGGTTCAAACTGTGTCTTGTGGGTGGAGAAGTAATGCCTTTAATTATTCTATTATTCTAATTACTGAGGAAATAAAAAAGAGTCAACTAATTTGGATTAGATGTGATTCACTCCAGTGAATCTCAAATGCTTTTAAAAATCACACATGACATTCTCCCCCAGTATGTAAATATCTGTGGAAACATGTAAGACAAAAGACCCTTCATGTCTGCCAGCTGAGACCTCCAAGTGGATCTCAGACATGAGACTTTTCCATGGAGAAATGAGTGTGTTTCCTACCGAGGTGTCTGTCTTTCCTTCCATGAAAGGCGTGTGCATACCTCTCTTCCTCTGCTGACAGCTTGCCCCTGACCAGGAGTTGCCTCCTCCCAGCAGCAGAGACCCGTCCAACTCCCCTCCATTCATGGGTATCCACTTGAGCCTTTCCTGTCCCAGCTGTGGAAAAACTTGGCCAAGAACACCAGCTCTCTCGGAGAGCGCAGGCAGAGTAGGCTCCACGACTGGCTGTGGATGTGAGGAAAGGACCATGAACAGCACAATACTGATGCCTTGGCCCACAGTCAAGGCACTCAGGGCTCTCCAGCAAGCTCCTGGGGGATACTCCTATACTTACATCTGGATAATCATTGAAATACATAGCCTTATTTTTCTTTGCCTACCCTGGATCTCAGTATAAAGTGCACTCTAGGTGATTGATTTCTGAGAAATGTAACATTGGATCTGTGATAATAAGCTGCAGGAAACATACAAAATGTTTATGTTCTACCACAGAGTCCAAATTTGTGAAATAAATATTTGTGCTCTCGTATGTCTGTGGGATCCTGCCATAGAGAACTCTATGTGCTATAAAGTGTTTAAGAGACACCCATGGCAGGACTTGGGCAGACCTTTCCCTGGTTGCTCAGTGCAGGATTTCCTTCAGACTCTCTTCTCATTTTCTCTGATTCTTTGGAAAAAAACCCCTTTAGAATGTATTTCTGTTAATGTGTCATTTACTATATTGAATAAGGTGTAATGTATGTCCTTGAAAGGTTGGACCCTTACTGCGTTGAAATGTACTCAGACACATCAAACTGAATCGTAGCCCAGAAACAATAAAATTCAGCAATATTTAGGAACTGAAATGATGGAGAAAAAAGAGATTAGAACAGAGATAGGAACGTACGACAATGAGTGAGCACCTCTCCATTTAGCAAGTTCTGCATGGTTAAGAAAATTTATTGTGAGTGTTTGGTTACCCATGCAATCCCAACTGTGTGTCATTAAAAGATATCAAAGAAGTAAATGTCCCCACATACCTCATGTCAAATTATCAGGTAAGTTCACTAAGACCACTTTATAAGTAAGAGAGCAAGTTTTCTTTCCAAGAACTCTTTGTGTTCTTGTTTAAGAACAATATATTTTTTACTTGAAAGTTCCTGAGAGTGAAATTTTGCCAGGTGAGCTTATTAAGAAGCAATTCTGATCATAAGAAATGTACAGAGGGGAAAATCATAGCACTAGGAAATATTTGTCCCAGCTTGAATTTTGTATGTACCTCCTCCCCTGAAAATGGCATTTTTACTTTTGACCTTGAGACAGCTTTACTTTTTCTTTCTACAATGTATGAAATTATCCTAGTAAGAATTTTTAACCTACCATAAATATTTAATCACACAATTCTTCAGACTGTTGACATAAATCTAGGGTTTCCTATTATTACTTGTTTAAAACTTATCATTTACCATTCAGGAAGGGAAAAGGAATCATGGTAAGCAATAGCAGGAAAAATAATCTTTTTTTAGGGGTGCACAGTATATGATGGTTTGATGATTAAATAATGTTTCAGCCTTTTTTTTTTTCATTTTAACAAACTGGCTTGTTCCTGAAATCAGTCTATGTATCTGTAAAATAATGTAATTTTGGTATGTTCAGCCTTTTGAATGGTATGACTGTGCAGTGAAAGACTAGGAGATAGATCTTCAGATCGAGATAAGAATTTTTCTTCAGATAAGAAGTTTAAATATAGCATCCTTTAGATTTGGCTTAATTCTGTTCCTAGGACTTTGATCTATCATAGAAAGAGGTGAGGAGAAATGTGACAGGCAATGGCATCATCAGATTAAAGGCATTAGAAAAGAGATAGTGAGAAATCCAGCATCTAGTTCTCTACATGCTTAATATTCAGCTCAGTGTGATGGGCCTGTAAGAAGCCCTGATTTGTGTCCCCAGAGGTCTTGGATCATCTGACAAAGAATCACAGTATGGATCAACCAGAAGACAGATCTGCTCTTTTGCCAGCAGGAAATAAATATTCCAGGAGGGTAAGGGAAGAGGAACCATCACCCAGGCTTGCATACTAGAGTAGAGTGGCCCTTGTGTTGAGTACCAGGGAAAGACTAAACACTGAACCATTCCAAGTGCCTCTCAGCAGGCATGGCTGTCTCGCTGACAGCCTTCACCAGGATCCTAGCCTCCATGAGGTACAATTACTAAGGAAGAGGGAATGAAGCTTTCAGCCATCTTCTGTCAAACAGAAGATGAAAAATTTAATTCCAGTGAGTTTCATAGAATCAGATCCCCTCTCCAAGATTGCCTCATTCTTCGGATGTGTTGATGCTGCTATGTGTGCTGCTTGCTGTCAGCTGAGGATTGGGGAAGAAGGAAAAGCTAATTTATATTCCACCATGGACACCAAAATTACTTTCTTTGGCTCTGCTTGCAGTAGTTTTTTTTTCCTCTCTCTGCTTTTGCATATTTACCTTTTAAGATGTGACAATGTTTAAGTATCTCATGGATGACAAGTCTCTGCTAGACTAACTAGGTGGAGTAACACTTCAGTCTCATTGACGGTGACAATGACCAAGATTTGAAGTTCTCGGAGCTGCTTCTGAAAATTTGTCTTGCCAAATTGGATTTTGTGAGTAAATTACTCTCAAATTTTATTCAATGTCTCTATCTACACATATATACACACATGCTGAACACATAATTTCAATCCCTGAAATCGGTTGCAAATTCTGTGAGCACAGTCTTTGAATTAATTTCTATAAAAGGCATACACTTGAACACTCAATATTTCTTTTACCATGTTGCTGACAGCGAGGAGCAGGATAGGGTATCAAAATAAAGGATGTAAGAAAATTCACAGCTATTAACAAGGACGTTTTGTAGTTCAAAAGCACAGCTCTTTGTTCCTCATACAGCCCGCCAGTGCTGCATGCTGAGCTGAGACAAGCAGTAGCTATGCCACACTGGGATGTTCAAAAGATATGCTGTCAAAACTCTCTTTTAGGAACTCTTGAGTGAGTTATGAAGGATTTATTATTTGTGAAAATTCTGGAAAATGCCTGTCTTCCTCAGCATGAGTTTCTGACTAAGCCAGTAAAGAAAGGAAAGGAAATGAAATGAAATTTATTTAAGGGAAGGGAAAAGGAATCTTGCAAACCGCAAAAGAAAGGCTTACAAATACTCTGGAAAGAAGACAGGATCAAATGAAATGCAATTGAAAAAACCAGAAAATCGGCAATTTCACTGTCTTCAAAAAATGGTCTGTGAGGAATTGAGCTGCATTGCAAAGGACCAAAAGATGCCAAAACTAAGCTCACAGAGGTTGCATAAACAGGGCAAAAAGTGAAGGAGGAACACACAACTTGGAGCTGAAGATATGAGTGATGTGGCATGGGTACGTTAAAAAAAAGAAAAAAAATTTTTGCGAGTCACATCCATCAAAAATCAGGCCATATGCCATCAGGTGCATATGTCTCAGTGCAGGCACATGCAGCAAAGCTTGCCAAAATTCATCCCCGCGGATGGTCTAAACAGAAAAGAAGGACTGATAAACATGCTGGAATGGAGATACCATAAAAGGAATTGCAATTAAAGAAGAAGAAAAAAAAGGGGAAATTTGGGACAATTAGTGACTATAAGAAAATAGTCCGGGATTGTATCAGGAGCAGTGGAAAGGATCAAAAGATGCCAAAACGAAGCTCACAGATGTTGCAAAAGCAGGAGAAAAGGCCAAGAAGGAAGGCACAACGTGGAGAGGGAGATATGAGTGATGTGGCATGGGTATCTAAAATAAAAAAAATAAATTTATTCCCAAGTAACATCCATCCAAAGCAGGCCATATGCCATCAGGTGCAGGCACATGCAGCAAAGCTTGCCAAAATTCATCCCCGAAGAAGAACGAAAGAGAAAAGAAGGACTTACAAACATGCTGGAATGGAGATACCATCAAAGGAATTGCAATTGGAGGAGAAAAAAAAAATGAGAAATTTTGTGATTACACGAAAATGGCCAGGATGAAATGAGCTGCTTTTCACAGGAACAAAACATGCCAAAGTTAAGCTCCTAGATGTTGCAAAAGAAGGGAAAAAAGGAGGAATACACAAATTGGAGGGGAAAATTTCAAGGATGTGGCATGGATACGGAAAAAAAAAAACAAAACCAAAAAAAGAGAATTTTTTCAATATCAAAGCAACCAAATATCAGGCCATAAGCCATCAGGTGCAGGCACATGCAGCAAAGCATGCCAAAATTGATCGCCGCGGAAGGCCAGAACAGAAAAGAAGGAGTGACAAACATGCTGGAATGGAGATACCATCAAAGGAATTGCAATTAAAGAAGAAAAAAAATATGGGGAAATATGGGACATTTAGTGACTATAAGAAAATGGACCGGGATTGTATCAGAAGCAGTGGAAAAGACCAAAAGATGCCAAAACTAAGCTCACAGATGTTGCATAAGGAGGGGAAAAAGTCAAGGAGGAAGACACAACTTGGATGGGAAAATATAAGTGATAGGGCATAGGTACTTTAAAAAAAAAAAAAAATTAATTCCCAAGTAACATCCATCCAAAGCAGGCCATACGCCATCAGGTGCAGGCACATGCAGCAAAGATTGTAAAAATTGATCCCCGCGGAAGGCTAAAACAGAAAAGAAGGAGTTACAAACATGCTGGAATGGACATACCATCAAAGGAATTGCAATTAAAGAAGAAAAAAAAAAAAGGGGAAATGTGGGAAATTTAGTGACTATAAGAAAAGAGTACGGGATTGTATCAGGAGCTTGGAGGGAAATTATGAGGGATATGCTATGGATAGTGAAAAAAAGAAAAAAAAATTTTTGCAAAGTCAAAGCCATGCAAAGGCATGGCATGCCATCAAGTGCAGGGACATGCACCAAAGATTCCCCGCTTGGTCCCCATTGAAATCGCAAGATTCCGTTTCCCTTCCCGAAAGGAAATGAAATTTCCTTTCAGGAAGGGAAACGGAATCTTGCGAGCCCAAAAAGAAAGGCTTACAAACACTCTGGAAAGGAGATAGGATCAAATGAATTGGATTTCAAAAAAACAGCCAAAATCGGCAGATTTAGTATCGTCTAAAAATGGTCTGTGAGGAAGTGATTTGCAGTGCAAAGGACCAAAACATGCCCAAACAAAGCTCACCAAAGTTGCAAAATCAGGGGAAAAAGTTGAGGAGCAAGACACAACTTGGAGGGGAAGATATGAGGGACATGGCATGGATACTTTAAAAAAAAAAAAAATTCTGAAAGTGAAGCCCATAAAAATACAGGCCATATGCCATCAAGTGCAGGGACATGCACCACAGCTTGCCCAAATTGATCCCCACTGAAGGCCAAAAAAGAAAAGAAGGACTTACTAACGTTTTGGAAGGGAGATACCATCAGAGGAACTTGAATTGGAGGAGAGAAAAAAAAAATTGGGAAATGTTGCGACTACAAGGAAATGGACCGGGATTCTATCCAGGGCAGTGCAAAGGACCAAAACAGGCCAAAACAAAGTTCGTAGATGCTGCAAAAGCAGGGGAAAATGTCCACGAGGAAAACTCCGCTTGCGGGCAAAGATATGAAGGATATGCTATGGATAGTGAAAAAAAGAAAATTAAATTTTCGCAAAGTCAAAGCCATGCAAAGGCATGGCATGCCATCAAGTGCAGGGACATGCACCAAAGATTCCCCTCTTGGTCCCCATTGAAATCTCAAGATTCCGTTTCCCTTCCCGAAAGGAAATGAAATTTCCTAACCCTAATGCTAACCCTAACCCTAAACCTAACCCTTACGCTAACCTTAACCCTAACCTTATCCCTAACCGTAACCCTAACCCTAATCCTAACCGTAACCCTAACCCCTAACCCTTACCCTAACCCTAATCCAAACAATAACCCTAACCCTAACCGTAACCTTAACCCTAACACTATACGTAACCATAACCCTAAACCCAAACCATAACCCTAACCCCTAACCCTAACCCTAACGCAAAACCTAAACCTAAACATAACCCTAACCCTAACCCTAATCCTAATGAAATTTCCTTTCGGGAAGGGAAACGGAATCTTGCGAGCCCGAAAAGAAAGCCTTTCAAACACTCTGGAAAGGAGATAGGATCAAATGAACTGGATTTCAAAAAAACACCCAAAATGGGCAGGTTTAGTATTGTCCAAAAATGGTCTGTGAGGAAGTGATTTGCAGTGCAAAGGACCAAAACATGCCCAAACAAAGCTCACCAAAGTTGCAAAATCAGGGGAAAAAGTTGAGGAGCAAGACACAACTTGGAGGGGAAGATATGAGGGACATGGCATGGATACTTTAAAAAAAAAAAGAAAAAAATTCTGAAAGTGAAGCCCATAAAAATACAGGCCATATGCCATCAAGTGCAGGGACATGCACCACAGCTTGCCCAAATCGACCCCCGCTGAAGGCCAAAAAAGAAAAGAAGGACTTACTAACGCTCTAGAAGGGAGATACCATCAGAGGAACTTGAATTGGAGGAGAGAAAAAAAAAATTGGGAAATGTTGCGACTACAAGGAAATGGACCGGGATTCTATCCAGGGCAGTGCAAAGGACCAAAACAGGCCAAAACAAAGTTCGTAGATGCTGCAAAAGCAGGGGAAAATGTCCACGAGGAAAACTCCGCTTGCGGGCGAAGATATGAAGGATATGCTATGGATAGTGAAAAAAAGAAAATTAAATTTTCGCAAAGTCAAAGCCATGCAAAGGCATGGCATGCCATCAAGTGCAGGGACATGCACCAAAGATTCCCCTCTTGGTCCCCATTGAAATCGCAAGATTCCGTTTCCCTTCCCGAAAGGAAATGAAATTTCCTAACCCTAATGCTAACCCTAACCCTAATCCAAAACCTAAACCTAAACATAACCCTAACCCTAACCCCAACGAAATTTTCTTTCAGGAAGAGAAACAGAATCTTGCGAGCCCGAAAAGAAAGCCTTACAAACACTCTGGAAAGGAGATAGGATCAAATGAATTGGATTTCAAAAAACAACCAAAATGGGCAGATTTAGTATCGTCCAAAAATGGTCTGTGAGGAAGTGAGTTGCAGTGCAAAGGACAAAAACATGCCCAAACAAAGCTCACTGAAGTTGCAAAGTCAGGGGAAAAAGTTGAGGAGGAAGACAAAACTTCGAGGGGAAGATATGAGGGATGTGGAATGGATACCTAAAAAAAAAAAAAAAAAATTCCCAAAGTGTAGCCGATAAAAATACAGGCCATATGCCATCAAGTGCAGGGACATGCAACACAGTTTGCCAAAACTGATCCTTGCTGAAGGCGAAAACTGAAAAGACGGACTTACAAACATGCTGGAATGGAGATACCATCAAAGGAATTACAAATGGAAGAGAAAAAAAAAAAAATTGGGGGAATTTTGAACATTTAGTGATTATATGAAAATGGACCGGGATTATTTCAGGAGCACAAGAAATGTCCAGAACATGCCAAAACTAAGCTCACAGATGTTGCAAAGGCAGGGCAAAAAGTCAAGGAGGAAGACACAACTTGGAGGGGAAGATATGAGGGATGTGGCATGGATACTTTAAAAGAAAAAAAGAAAATGTTTTTTCAAAGTCAAAGCCATCCCAAGGCAGGCCATATGCCATCAGTTGCAGGCACATGCAGCAAACCTTGCCAAAACTGATCCCCACTGAAGGCCAAAACTGAAAAGAAGCACTTACAAACATGCTGGAATGGAGATACCATTAAAGGGATTACAAACGGATGAGAAAAAAAAAAATTGGGGGAATTTTGAACATTTAGTGACTACATGAAAAAGGACCGGGATTATTTCTGGAGCACAAGAAATGTCCAGAACATGCCAAAACTAAGCTCACAGATGTTGCAAAGGCAGGGCAAAAAGTCAAGGAGGAAGACAAAACTTGGAGGGGAAGATATGAGGGATGTGGCATGGATACTTTAAACAAAACAAACAATTTTCAAAGTCAAACCATCCCAAGGCAGGCCATAAGCCATCAGTTGCAGGCACATGCATAAAGCTTACAAAAACTGATCCCCGCTGAAGGCCAAAACTGAAAAGAAGCACTTCCAAACATGCTGGAATGGAGACACCATCAAAGGAATTGCAATTGGAGGAGAAAAACAAAAAAATTGGGGCAATTTGGGACATTTAGTGACTATAAGAACTGGACCGGGATTATTTCAGCATAGGAAAGGACCACAACATGCCACAACTAAGCTCACAGATGTTGCAAAGGCAGGGGAAAAAGTCAAGGAGGAAGACACAACTTGGAGGGGAAGATATGAGGGATGTGGCATGGATACTTTAAACAAAACAAACAATTTTCAAAGTCAAACCGTCCCAAGGCAGGCCATATGCCATCAGTTGCAGGCACATGCATAAAGCTTACAAAAACTGATCCCCGCTGAAGGCCAAAACTGAAAAGAAGCACTTCCAAACATGCTGGAATGGAGATACCATCAAAGGAATTACAAATGGAAGAGAAAAAAAAAATTGGGGGAATTTTGGACATTTAGTGTGTATAAGAAATGGACCGGGATTATTTCAGGAGCATAGGAAAGGACCAGAACATGAAAGGAGGAAGACACAACTTGGAGGGGAAGATATGAGGGACATGGCATGGATACTTAAAAAAAAAAAAATATTACCAAAATGAAGCCCATAAAAATACAGGCCATATGCCATCAAGTGCAGGGACATGCACCAAAAATTCCTCTATTGGTGCCCATTGAAATGACAAAATACCTTTTCCCTTCCTGAAAGGAAATTTCATTTCCTTCTGGGAAGGGATAAGGAATCTTGCAAACCGCAAAAGAAAGGCTTACAAACACTCTGGAAAGGAGATAGGATCAAGTGAAATGCAATTGAAAATTCCCAGAAAATCGGCAATTTTAGTGTTGTCAAAAAATGCTCTATGAGGAAATGAGCTGCATTGCAAAGGACCAAACCATTCCAAAACTAAGCTCTCAGAGGCTACATAAGCAGTGGAAAAAGTCAAGGAGGAAGACACAACTTGGAGGGAAGATATGAGTGATGTGGCATGGGTGCTTTAAAAAAAAATGAAAAGTTTCTAAGTCACATCCATCAAAAATCAGGCCATATGCCATCAGGTGCTGGCATATGCAGGAAAGCTTGCCAAAATTGTTCCCCGCGGAAGGCCAAAGCAGAAAAGAAGGACTGACAAACATGCTGGAATGGAGATACCATCAAAGGAATTGCAATTAAGGAATGAAAAAAAAAAGGGGAAATTTGAGACATTTAGTGACTATAAGAAAATGGACCGAGATTGTATCAGGAGTAGTGGCAAGGACCAAAAGATGCCAAAATTAAAACTCACAGATGTTCTAAAAGCAGGGGAAAAGGCCAAGGAGGAAGGCACAACTTGGAGAGGGAGATATGAAGGACATGGAACGGATACTGTAATAGCAAAAAAAAAAAGAGAAAAAAGGGAAGGGAATAGGAATCTTGCGAACCACAAAAGAAAGGCCTACAAACACTCTGGAAAGGAGATAGGATCAAGTGAAATGCAATTGAAATTACCCAGAAAATTGGCAATTTTAGTGTTGTCAAAAAATGCTCTATGAGAAAATGAGCTGCATTGCAAAGGACCAAAACATTCCAAAACTAAGCTCACAGTGGTTGCATAAGCAAGGGAAAAAGTCAAGGAGGAAGACACAACTTGGAGGGGAAGATATGAGTGATGTGGCATGGGTACTTTAAAAAAAAAAAAATATTTTCCAAGTCACATCCATCAAAAATCAGGCCATATGCCATCAGGTGCAGGCACATGCAGGAAAGCTTGCCAAAATTCATCCCCGAAGAAGAACGAAAGAGAAAGGAGGTATTGACAAATATGGTGGAATGGAGATACCATCAAAGGAATTGCAATTGGAGGAGAAAAATAGAAAAATGGGAAATTTTCAGATGACACGAAAATGGCCAGGATGAAATGAGCTGCTTATCAAAGGAACAAAACATGCCAAAGCTAAACTCCCAGATGTTGCAAAAGAAGAGGATAAAGGAGGAATACACAAATCGGAAGGGAAGATATCAGTGATGTGGAATGGATATGGAAAAAAATACAAAACCAAAAAAAGAGAATTTTTTTAATATCAAAGCAATCAAAAATCAAGCCATATTCCATCAGGTGCAGGCACATGCAGGAAAGCTTGCCAAAATTGATCCCAGCGGAAGGCCAAAACAGAAAAGAAGGACTTACTAATGCTCTGGAAGGGAGATACCATCAAAGGAATTGCAATTAAAGAAGGAAAATAAAAGGGGAAATTTGGGACATTTAGTGACTATAAGAAAATGGACCGGGATTGTATCAGGAGCTGTGTCAAGGAACAAAAGATGCCAAAATTAAAGCTTACAGATGTTGCAAAATCAGGGGAAAAGGCCAAGGAGGAAGGCACAACTTGGAGAGGGAGATATGAAGGACATGGAATGGATACTGTAATAGCAAAAAAAAGAGAGAAAAAGATCTCTGCCAAAGTCAAAGCCATCGAAACGCATGGCATGCCATCAAGTGCAGGGACACGCACCAAAGATTCCTCTATTGGTGCCCATTGAAATCGCAAGATTCCTGTTCCCTTCCCGAAAGGAAATTAATCTTGCAAACCGCAAAAGAAAGGCTTACAAACACTCTGGAAAGGAGATAGGATCAAGTGAAATGCAATTGAAAATACCCAGAAAATCGGCAATTTTAGTGTCTTCAAGAAATGGTCTGTGAGGAAAGGAGCTGCATTGCAAAGGACCAAACCATTCCAAAAGTAAGCTCACAGAGGTTGCTTAAGCAGTGGAAAAAGTCAAGGAGGAAGACACAACTTGGAGGGGAAGATATGAGTGATGTGGCATTGGTACTTTAAAAAAAAAATTTTTTTCCAAGTCACATCCATCAAAATCAGGCCATATGCCATCAGGTGCAGGCACATGCAGGAAAGCTTGCCAAAATTGATCCCCACGGAAGGCCAAAGCAGAAAAGAAGGACTGACAAACATGCTGGAATGGAGATACCATCAAAGGAATTGCAATTAAAGAAGGAAAATAAAAGGGGAAATTTGGGACATTTAGTGACTATAAGAAAATGGACCGGGATTGTATCAGGAGCAGTGGCAAGGACCAAAAGATGCCAAAATTAAAGCTCACAGATGTTGCAAAATCAGGGGAAAAGGCCAAGGAGGAAGGCACAACTTGGAGAGGGAGATATGAAGGACATGGAACGGATAATGTAATAGCAAAAAAAAAAGTGAGAAAAAATTCTCTCCCAAAGTCAAAGCAATCAAAAGGCATGGCATGGGACATGCACCAAAGATTCCTCTATTGGTGCCCATTGAAATCGCAAGACTCCTTTTCCCTTCCTGAAAGGAAATGAAAATTCCTTTGAAATTTCTAATGGAAATAGGCATTTTCATACATTCCAAGAAAAATTCTAATCGGAAAAGGATGAAAATTCTCTTCAACTTCTTTTTGGAAACAGTGAAACCACAGCAAGTCCCGGCTTTGACTTCTGCGATCTGTATTCTCTACTGACATACATTCATATTTTCCATGTTTCCAACAAAAGACAGATGCTATGAGTGAATATTTCTGCCTTGGCCCATCCCCTTTTCACACCCTGAATAGAAATATCCTGTTAGGAGCCAGGACTGACATATGAATTCTTCCCCCTGAGGGCAGAGCCTGGAAAGGACAACTGTCCGGTGGCCATCCACTAAATGCTGTCAGTGGCCTTCATCCAAAGGTTGGAAAGAGACATCCAACCACTCATGAGCACAGAAGAAAGACAATGAGAGCTTTCTCAGGTTGATATTTTTGTTATATTACCAGGAGCTCAGCCCCTGGTTTACATGGAATTTCAGCTCAGCACTCATGGGACTGTGTGTAAGTGCTGCCTTCAGTTGGAACGTCTGTGGGAATGACATGGACAAACTGAAGCAAGCTCAGCAGGAGCCTCTGAAGCTTTGGGAATAAAGCATTCTTCCTGTGCAGAGAGTTGGAGAAACAGAGCTGTTTTAGCCTGGGAGAGGAATCTGCATCTGTGCGCAGGTGATAGAGAAGAGGCAGCCACGAGCTCCACTGTGCTGCACGAGAGGTGGCCAAGGGACAAAGGGCCTGAGGTGAAATGAGAGATCCAGCATGGGCATAAGGAGAAACTTTCTCATGCTGAGGACAATGGGACCCCTTGGGCATTTGTCACATCTGAGTCCTTAGCATCCTGGTCTGAGGATACAGCTGGCCCTGCTGTGGGCAGGTGTTTGGAACGGAAATTCCTGCTCAGCCTCTGGCTCAACATTTTGATTCCATAATATATAAATAAATACATAATAAATGCGAATAATTCTTCAGAAGTGACTGCATGCTGTAAAGGGTATTTGACTTTTAAAGTCATCAGTCTTTCTTTCTACTCATCATACTAGAAAAAAAAACCCTCAAAATAATAGGTACTGTAATATCTTTTAATATTTTTTTCATTCCACAAAAGAAATTACCAAACTTTACCATTGGAGGGAGATAGTGATGAATCTTTTGCTGTCAGATGAAGTGTAACAGTACATGCAGAGGGGAAAGGCAGGAGAAACAAATGCTTCTGGGCCAGGTGGTATACTTCATATACCTAAATTGATAGTATGTGGCTGATTGCCATTGCATTTGCTATTACTCTTAACTCTACAAATAGATATTGCTCTACAGACACGTGAAATGGCTGGTGCCTGCCCTGAAGTGCCTGTGACTTAAGGTTGCAGAGATAAACTTTAAAAAAGCACCCAGACTGATGTGGATCAATGGGAATTAAACTGAAAATCTGCTGCTCAGGATGGAATTTTCAATGTTGTAATGCAGCTTTAGTCTTTTAGATGTCTTAACTCCACTGCCCGAAAGGTAGGAATCCTTTCCTCCTTTCACAGTACACAGAGAGCTCTAAACCCTCATCACCTAGATCAAAACAAAGCCAGTGTGGTTATAAATAAACCAGAGGAAATATTATCTGAAATTCTACTTCTTGACAATCTTCAGACTGCAGGAAACTGGAGGAGGTTTTTTATCAGAATTCACTATCCTCAGCTCTCTTCAATCCCTATCCTGCCTGTGCTATGCTAAATTCACACAGATTATGGCCATTTTGAGCTTTCTTCAATAATATGAGGGCTAACAAAAACAGGACCAGAGGAGACAAGAATGTGAAAATTAATTCCTTTCCTTTGCCTTTAAAAACTGGATGCAGTATTTCCAGATAACCATTAAACCACTGTGAGTATTAGATGTTCCAAGACAATCTATGGCAAAAAGCAGCATATTACAGGGCAGAGCCTTGAAGACCTGTGAACCAAGGAAGAGGTGCTCGTCTCCCAGAGGTAAAACCTCCAGCAATATAGTCAAGCTGTCAAAAACTATCGCAGATGAGATGCTTCCCTGGCCATGGGAATATCAGACCCAAGAGTCTGTAAAATTGTTCATTGTCTTTCTCTGATCTAATGAACATGTGGTTATTCACTGTAGTTTATTACTCAAATCATCAAGGAGGATCTCAGAGCAGTCTATTGACTGGAATTGATGGTGTTCACCTCTAAATGCTTGGGACATGAAAAGGCCTTTCAGAAGAGGATGGAATTGAGACTGAACCTCTCACATTGCAGTTCAGAACTTTTCTTGCAGTTTAGTGGGAAGAGGAGGATAGAGCTGAGTATTATCCAAGGCAAAAAGGTGGAAGCACTTCTACTGTGGTGATACTTCATTGGCAGAAGAAAGAGCACCTGCCAGATCAGATGGGCAAAGCAGACTAGCCTGAGATATGTTGCACAAATATTTAGAAATCTGACAGAATGGAAGTGCTTGCAATGGCTGAAAGCAGATGAGTCAATGCTGAGAGGGGTTGGAAATTAGACACTTCCAAAGCAATTAGGTTGGAGTTATTTGCTGTGACCTGCTGTGACCAGTGACTTGCTGCACCTATGAACACACCTTAATGCTCACAGAGTCAGAAATTGAATGATAACATAAAATGATGTCAAGAGTCAGATGAGATGCAGTCACTAGCCAGATATGCACACCTAGTTGATGCAAATATTAAGCAAAATTGGATGTTTTGTCTGACCCTTCAGATAGCAGGGTCAGACATTAGATACATTAAGTTGCGACCTATTTGATACATTAAGCTGGGACCTATCATGCTCAATGATGGTGTCTCATCTGAGGAGATCACCTACTGAAGTCTTAGACTTCAGCCTGGCAGGTCCTAATATCTGTATTTAACTTAATTCATGCTAAACACAGTAGTTCTTGAGTCAGTTCAATCACGTATATAAATATGTTCAGCATAGAATCAAATCACAATATATTTTGGGTTAAATTTATCCATAACTGACATTCTGTTCAGGACCTTATTGATTCATTAATGCTGAATTTATTTGAGCATTTGCAAAAATCAATCAAAACACTTAAAAGTGGGAAGGCTTCTCATTCCTGAATCTCCATCTGAACTTCAAGGATTCAGCAGAGACTGAGTGTTTGATTTTCAAACACGGACAATGGCATGTAGAAAGGCCACTGGTCTATTCATGTTAGAACACCAGCTTTACTAGCATGGCAAAACACTACCAAATGCATGGTCAGATTGCTCAGTTAGGAAGAGCTTGCCTAATGATGCTCCAAAAGTGTCCACTTTAAACATGATCTGCACAGACCTGGGCAGTATCCCAGCACAGCATGAACATGCTGAAACAGGGGAAAGCAGTGGTCAGTCAAGGTATGAGAAAGAGATTAGGGTGAAGGGTGGAAAGGACCTCATGCTGCTCTCATACATTTCCAGTGTCAAGGAGTCCCTGAGATGACATGTCCCTGGTAATTACATCCCTTTGGTTGATATATAAAGTCAGCAACTGATTGTTACATGTATAGGTGTGTAAAGGTTAAATTATGGATTGAATAAAGGTATTTTGGGTTGAGCATGCTTTCAAGGTGGTGCTTGACTGCTTGATGACATCATATGGCAATTGGAGAGAGAATAAAAGCTTTGGGCATGGGGACCAGGAGGACCTGGTCCATGTCAGGACAGTGTTTGTCTGGGCAATGCACACAACATCATAATTCTTTCCAGCTTTCAGCCAACACAGATTCCCCCAGAAGGCTTCTGCAGGGAGCATAAAGGAGGAAAGACAAGTAACTGCTCCCTCATCTCTCCAGACATTTTGAGACACTGGGTCTGGGAAATTATAAAAGCAATTCAGAGCTGACTTTCCCATGTATTATATTCAGGTGCCTGATACATGAACTTTGTGTACAGTAGATCTGATTCTTTACTGTGACATCCCTAACATATGGGAAAGTGGTTATGAAAGAAGGGTTGGAAAGTGAGATACTGCAATATCTAAAACTTTGCTTGTAAAACTGAGTGTGCTATGGTATATTGCACATAGTTTTGATGCAATGAAAAAAACTAAGTACATGCAGTATGCACAGCGACTTTACCTGGCGTTCTTTTTTGTATCTCCTATTACTCAGAGTTTCATCCTCCCCATTCTGTCTCTCTTCCTGTCTGTCCCTTCCAAGGTCAAGAACCACCTCTACACTGAAGCACACTCTGGTTACACCAACTGCACACTGAACTTGGACAAGGGATTGCTATGGCCAGACACAGCTGGGTCTCCATTACCAAGAACATTCAAATCTAGAAACCACCAAGTTGTGAGAATAATTTCTTTGCTTCACTCTCATGAGTCTAGAGCACAAGACCATTGTAAATCTTTCCATCCCTGGCAGTGGGGCAGTTTCACCTCTAAATACACTGTGAAAGATCCAGTAAAATCAGTGAAGAGGCAAAATGTCATTGCTTTGTTCAGAGGTTGCTATTGGCTACTTAAGTATTTTCTTTTATAGCTAAACATAGAAGCTGTAAAGTCTACTTACATGTGTCTGAAAGATAACAGCTTCTGAAGTGATTGATGCGCTTTTTAGGTTTGGAAATTAGAGACTGATTTGTATTTGATGGGAATAAGTGGTTTATATTCTGTAGAAAAGTAATTATGGACCTAGAAGAAATTTAACCATGATGATACTAAACTAAGATCTTAACATGGTCATCCAAAGCCCTATAATTGTGCTGCTCTAGTCTATATGAGTATTCATACAGATTTTGTGGTATTTTGAAATAATTGAGGCATCATTTAAAATTTGCCTTCCCAAAAAGGTTTTATTTCCTTGCATTCAATTTTGCAGTCTAAAAGATTAACATAAATACACTCAAAAGTAGGTTCCATGGCCATATAAATGGTTTTATTTTCCCAGAATTTGGGTGCCTTACAGTTGCCCTTGGAATGACTATGTCAACAGGAGATGCCTGGATTCCCAGTGCTTATGAAATTCAATCTATTTCTTTAGGTGCATAAGTAAGAATTCAGGGCTCAGATACATGATCTAATTATGTGGTTTAGCAAGCTGACACTCACCTTATGATGTGTGATAAACAGTCCTTTCACTTAATGCAGTTCAAGTCATCCTCAGAACTCAGAATTATTTCTGCCACAGACGTAAATGGCAGAGCTCCCACTGTCTGGATTGGAATAAGTTCACTTCAAGCCCAAGATGTTTTGCCTCAAGCTGCATGCATGTTGACATGCCCATATGGCATTTCTTCTGGCTCTGTCATCTCCTGCCTTGCAGCTGGTGTTTGCGCAAGGCTATGGATGCATGCTCTGTTCCAGCTGCAGCTGTGCCAACAAAAAGATGAGTGCCACAGCCTCCTCCCCACTCTGCTACTGGAAGATACCAGCCCCTCTGAACTGCCAGCCAGGCTCTGCATGTGACTTCCCATAACTTCTTTCAGTCAAATAACTTGTTTCAGTCAAAATAACAGGGGCGGTCCCCTTTACATTCTTAACATTGTCCCTTCTGTTTTGGATGGAGGTTGGATAGGGGCCACAGAAAGAAGGCGATGAGCACATGGGGATGAGGTGGTGTTGCTTCAGTGACCTGTTCAGCTGCTGCAGCCACAGGCATGGGGGTGCATGACCACAGCCTACATGCAATTGCAAACTGAGTCCATAGCTGTCAAGAACCACTACATCCTGGCAGCAAAATTGTTTGTAAGGCCCAATAAATTCCTGCAATAAATATTAATGCAGACTGATGAATATGGTATTACTGGTTAATTTAGATTTCTAAAAATTAAATAAAGAAAAGCCATTAAATAAATGGTTTCTATTAAATTAAATAAAATTAAATGAAAGCAAGTCAGGATTCCATTTGGGATGGTGAAGCTGAACAGAACGGAAACAGAAATAAAAAGGGTTGCTGTAATGTGAGAGGTGGCTACCAGACAAACAGATGTGTTTATCTTTGAGGTATATTTTTAAATTTTTGAGCTGTTTCATTTATACATAAACCAAGTCAGCATCCGTCATATTTCTCTTGGTTTCCAGTGACTATTATTTTTGAACTCTGTGTATTGTTGGGAAATACAAAGAGGACTTAGTACAGACTGCTACACCAAGCCAATGAGTAATTTTACTTCTGGATCCTTTCTGGACCACTTTTTGTGATGAGTTTCAATTAAACTGCAGTTTATACCTACGGTTGTCAACAGAACATTTTTCATTTCATGTGCAGTTTCTTCCTACACTCCCCCTTAATATGTCAGACAGACTTCTTGGAAATGTAAACTTGGTGAAATGCATTGTACCAATAAGTTCCGGCATTTACAAGAAAGCTGTGTTAATCTGGAATTCAGAGCAAGGCATGAAGCAGAAAGTCAACAGGCTACTTTGCACACTACAGCTTGGGAAGAATAAAATTGAACCTGAATACAGAAGGCATCATTCCAAATGAAATATCTTCCCCAGGAAGGAGGTGAGGCCCAAAACACCGGGTTCTACAGAAGGAGAGGGGGAAGATTTGATCTCTCACAGGATCAGAAGACAGAAGAAAGTCCCAGGAGTAAAGCTGTTTTCTATCATTTTTTTTTACCTAATGTAATCTTCAATAGGGGCAACTTCGCTTGTTCTGGTGCAAAATACGGTACAAAGAAAACTTGAAATCAGGCAGTCTGGGTTTTTGTCCTGGATTATCAAATGGGTTAACATGGAGTGGAGCTGACAAATCAAAACACCGAGGAAGTCTTTGTTGTTGTTGAGACTGAGTCATAGCTATGTATGGTACAGTTTCCAGTAAGAAGTTATCTTTCAAACAGCTTACACATGGACTGCCATTCATCAAGGAATGTGGAGTTACTGTAAGCAAAGATAAACCAAAAGGCAATATACCAAAATAATTTATAGTGTGGGCTTAGTGGGGAAAAACAATGACTGCTGAAGGAGTCAGTCCTGATATATTCAAAAAAATGTATCAAAATGAATATTGGATGTAATTTCTGAGTCCAAGGCTATAATCTCATTCCTGAAACTGATGTAAAAAAATATTATTCACTTAGTTCCCATTCACCAGCTAAAGAAGGGCTACCAGTGCTGTTTCCTAGCAGTCAAAAGTACACAGCACCTGGCTCAAGATACTGACCATTTTTGCCTAAGTTGTGCAATTTTCTCAAATCCCATTGCCAAAACAGGACAAAAATGTAGCTGAGCCACTGTGTCAGAACTCTGCCTTTTTATCAGTGGATGGTTGACATGGTGGGAGAAAAATTTGACGCTGAGTATTTTGAGTTTTGAACATTTATTTTACTCTAAAAATAACTCATAGTGCTGGTTTCTTTTTTTCTACCATATGACATTTTTAGTTTTGTCATGGACTTATTAAGTTAAATTTTCTTTATCTGGGAGAGATTTAAACTTAAGATAATTTAGACTAAATTAAAGCAGCCTTTTGATCTCACTAGGAGCGACCTGGAAGAGACAGAATTCCCTATGACTTGCTCTGCAGAAACCATTGTGGGGAGATTAACTTTTCTAGATTGACAAATGCACAAAAAATATCTATTAAATCGGTGGTGCCTCAGGGAACATCCCTCCTTTCCCATTCCTTATGGCATCTATTTTGGACCTAATTTGCTTTAAATTTTGTCTAATCCTGTTTTGAACTGAGAGGTTTGCTCTGGTTCCTCAGTGTGGCTCCTGTGGCATCATGTTTCAGAAGTGCACTTTGCACTCCTCTGCAAAGTGATTTTTATCTATTTAAAACTGAGTCCTGTTCTAGTAGTGGAGAATGTGGATGAACACTTTCTCCTTCTCTACTTCCTAGCTCATTGTACAAACCTTACCCATACTGTTCCCTCCAGGTGAGCCATCTCAGCCTGCTGCACCTCATAGCCATCTCATCCCCTAAAATGACCTGCAAATATCCTCCTCCAGTACTTAAGGGGTTAAATGCATGAAGAACAAAGCCCTTATGTAGTGTAAAGCAGCGTTTTCGGAGAAAAAAAGTTTATGCTACATAAACATTAGGGAGACCAATTGTTACCTAAGGCCACTGTGTCTGGTTTGCAGCACTGAGCTAGCTGAAAGTCACCATAAAAAAACACTCCACAGCCTGCCACAGCAGTGTACAAATACACACCTTGTTGCCCACTGGAAGATTTGAGGTATTTTGTTTTGGAAGAATTTAGATCTGGTGGTGAAATCAGGCAGCTCAAGTCCACAGTTCTTCATGGTATTACTCTGTTTCCCTTTTTCAGGAAAAAAATGGGCACTCTACCCAGGCAACTGAAAACAGCCTCCCTCTGCACAGCTAAGTAAACCATGATTGTCAGGAATGTGGGCACACTCCGGTTTGTGCCAGGCTGTGTGTGTGCTCCCTGCAAAAGCATTTCCTTTAGCAAAACAAGTAAGTGCCACAAGGACAAATACTACAACAGTCAGTCAATTGATGGGCTCAAATGTTCCTTTGCCACCAAGAAGTGAATCTCTGCATGGAAAACACAGGGCCTGGGGAATTGCTTTTCCTGCATCTTATGATTTGCTTTTCCTGCATCTTATATCAGCTTTTTTTTCTTTTACCCCGTGATCCAGATCTGACATGAGTTGCTTCTTAAAATTCAGAGACCTGAGACATTATTGTGGCAGCTCAGTGTAATATAATGTTTAAATGTGTCCTCACTCACCCTCTTTTGCATGACATGAATCAAACATACTGTTGGTTTGTCTTGGTAGAAGTATGGACCTCTATGAAGAAGGCAAACAGGATATGTGCTCTGATGGTCCTTCTAACACTTTGCAGAATAACAGCACCTCAAACAGAGATGGCTGTCTGGGAGTAAAGCATATATTTCAGGCCATGAACCATTGTCACTTATTTTGAATGCTCACTGAAAATTGTCACAAGGAACCAGGATATTTTGGCTCTTCTAAATATAATATATATAGTAATAGTATTTTTCTAAAGATAGTCTGGAAACTCAAGAAAAAAAAAGCGTTTTTCTCTTTTTTTCCTTCTAAAGTAGCAGCAGTCCTGTGTGGTCATTTGGTCTTTTTCAGTGTAAAAAATACAGTACATTCCTTACTCCCAGCCACCTTGACCACTAGCTGTTGTGTTTCCTACGTCAGAGGAGATGAGATCATTAATACCACCAGTAATGATGCCTGCAGAAGCTCCTCTCTTTTGCCAGCTCATAGAATGGGTCTGGATGAACTATGAAAAGGATCTATGACCCATTTAAACTCCTGGCTGTTTAAATTGGCGATTAGAGTTCTGCCGTCACTGTCATTTCTTGGCTTCCTGATGAAAGAATAGATGACATTGCTGAGCTGTCTTGGTTGAGGAAAAATGCATGGAAGCAGGATTTTGAAAAAATCATTGAGGAGGGAGGCAACAACAGAACTTTTAATTGAGACAAGTGGGGAAAATAAGACAGAAATTTGAGGGAAGATGAAGAAAATGGTAAACCTTCAAACATAATCCAGTGAAACAAATTTGTGGTCAGATTATGTCTTGTCATGTATTCAACAGAGGCCTGACTGTGTTCAAATATTGCTCTAATAAAAGAGAGTGATAAGGTTTACACACATCATTTAATGTGATTTAATGTTGAAAAATGGTTTTACAACAAATATGTGCACAAATAAATAAGGTTTTCTTCATATTTTACTGACCTTTATACATAGAAAATAAAGAAACCACGAAACACAGAAAAAACCCACCAATTTATAGATAGCACAAGAAACACCTAGCTCATTCTATTGTGCATTGCAAGAGTTGTTTACTTTAAAATGAGTCATGACGAGGCTGTTTTAAAAAGCAGCATTCAGGGCTGATATTTAGCTCTTCTCCCCATGAGCGTCTGAAAGAGGCAATTGTGGAACAAGAGAGCTGGCTGAATCTCAAGAGCATGTCCTCTTAGAGGTGATCTACTGGAGGCTGTGGGCATGATTCTTCAGACAACCCTGAAAAGAGTTTCTGCATCCTTGTGAGGCAAAAAATAATGCAGGACACAAAGGATGAATTATTCTTTCACTTGCTGAGGTCAGAGAGAAGAGTGTCACAGACAGCAGGCCTCTACAAAGAAGAGTGCATTATGGGACATACCATGATATTTTAATTATCCCTGACCTCAGACCTCCAGCTCAAAGAAGGATGAATGCATTTAGGAATAACTGACAAGACTTTTGCTGCTGAGTATGTCTGCAAGGGAGCTGCCTGGCAGAGTGAGGTCCTGGCCCTGCTTGTGTCCAACAGACACAGAGAGGTTTGAAGGACTTGTTAGAAGCAGACTGCAATATGGATTAGTTTCTGTTCCTGTTTTTGTTAAGGTTCTTCTTTATTTCCTAGTCTGCTGCAAACAGCCTGTGACATCCCCGAGGAGATAAAGGGATGCTCCAGGAGCTGTTACCACCACTATTGATACATTGCCCTGTGTTTTGGAACAATGTCCTGGAAAGACACAGAAAAAAAGATATTTTCTGCACTTGGCCTTCCCCCTTCTACATTCACCCACACTTAAGAGGTTGGTGAAGGCTAGCTGTAATCTATCCAGAAACCAAGTGCTTTAACAGATGTAGTTCAAGATGTTACTTACTATATAAACATATGGGTTGTTTGAAATTTTATTTTCCTTACATACTTTCTATAAAATAGAGTGTACAGCAGCAATATTTAATTGGATATTCTTACTAACCTTATTATTTTGTTGTTTCTGCAATGCACTGACTTCTGATATTAACGTGATTTTTTTAAAGGAACATATCATAACTTCCACATTTCTGAAGCATTGAGTGTTTTGAGGTCACATTGACTGAACTCTCAGAAGCTATGAGATTGTATAACGTACTTCTGTGGGTGTGTCTCCCATTCAGGGTCCAAAACACCACTCAAAATCATGTGAGTTGGGTTTTTTTTTAACTGGATGGCTTTTAAATTATGCTCATGAGTTGTATCTTGGGCAGATTTTAAAACACCAAAGTGCATAAAAATACAGTTTGCTTGCTCTTTTTTTTTTCTTATATTTACCAATAGCATCTGACTGGGGAGTCTAGGAAAAAAGCCCAAATGATAATGGAGTGATAATAAAGAGGACAAACACCACTAATACTGAAAAAACAGAAAATGCAGAAAACCTGATGCTGCACAGATGTCAGCCTATGCACAACTAATACGCAGGCTCTCAGTCCTTTGTGGACGGCTTTGTTTTTTCCCAGTACAGGCAGACTGAGCCTCTTGGAATTATACACCAAAGTGGTCATGTGCTCCTTCTGATAATTTCCAAAGTACACAAATGCAGGCAAAGCTTGCTATGTGTGTGTATATGTATATAGCAAAAGCTGAAATATACCAAACCAGGGATGTTTCTAGAATATTTATTCTAATAATTACTTTTTGTTTTGCAGATGTTGTTGTGGGTTTTTTGTGAGATACCTACAGAGGTGAGTTAGTTTGCTGCCTTCACAGAAAGCTGTAAATCCCAACCCGAAAGGAAGTGGTTCACAGTCTGAGCCTGGGTCTATAGTGATAAGCAGAACTTTATTGAATAGTAAAAGCTCATTACCACGCAAAGCTCAGTCAAAAGAATATCTTGACAGAAAATTGTTCTCCAGACAATGGGAAACTGTATTTGATGTAATCAGCTCAAAAGCACATTGCTGTCCTTCTGGTAGCCATCAAAATGCTTTGTTTTCTTAACTTGAGAATAAACAAGCCTCAAGGAATTTGTGGTTTTATACAACTCACACAGTCTTTTGGGTGGGCTCTTTTTTTCAAACCTGGATGAATTTGCAAATATTTAAAAGTTGTGAAGTAACTTTCCACTCTGGTAAAGAAGAATGAAAATAAAATTCCTTTTCTCAAAGCCTTTAAACAGCCTATCCCCAACCCATACTAAATACTTGGATGCAAACAGCTACCACTGCTGCTTGGGAGGAACAAAGCACTTTACAAACAGATTTTGCTGCCTTCATAATGTGACAATAGAAATATAATTTCAAAGTCTACATGGATTGTTTAAAGTCCTTGTTTTCCCATCTTTAATCTCACTGAGATTATTTGATTGCTGCTTTGGAATTTTTAATCTGTAATTCAGTTTTGCCATAAGACTACTTAGCTTCCCTTGTGTGTCTGGGGGGTGGGCCCAGCTCTTTTAAGGATGGGAGTTGTGTGACGAGGTGTTTGTGTTACTGTGCAGCGACAATTTTTCACTGAAATGCAGAGTCCCCAGAGTGGAATTTTTTTTCCTGAGAGCAGAAAATGGCAGCCCCTCCCCTTGGCTTCTGCCACACAAGAGTTACATGGAAGCCCAATGTGCAGTTCTAATGGGACTTAATGGTGATGCAGGCAGGCTGTAGATATACAAGATTATCCATGTACTAGAGGAATGTTTTAGAATGACAGGGCTCTAAATTCCACTTTTGTGGAGACAACTGCATGAAACTGATCATATGGTGAGAAGTGTGCCGAAACCAAGGAGCATGCCTTGAAATGCCCTGATTATTTAGGAGGTGTGTCTCAACATCTTCATTAAGATTACAAAACCAAATATGGAGATACACTTCAGCCCAGTTTTAACGGTTGTTTTTTCCTTTTGCAATGATTTTCTGAACCTGTTTGGCAAAGGACTATGGATGAGTTTTAGAATTCACCAGCTAAACACAGTGGAACTTCTCCAAATATAAGGAAATCCCTCTGAAAAACTCAGCTGAAATCCTAAGATGTCAATATTTGTATCTCCATCACTAGAAAAATAAGTTAATCTCAGACTGCCAACCTTAGGGACATCCTGTAAGGGTAGTCTGGGAGGCTTTGATCCTAAGGTTGGACTGATATGAATGAGCTACTATGGGACTGGACCAGTGTAGGACTGTGAAGTAAGAGTAAAATCCAGGATTGAATAAATGTGCTATCAGATTCTAGTGGGAATTGTGCACATTCATATTATGGTCTGGTTTGTTTCCACCCCTGGCTGTATCTTTGACTTCTTCTGTCACACTCAGACAAGTTATTTTACATATGTGAGAGCTGGTATCCACACTGTAAATTGGCCACTGTGCAGGAAATTAGCCCACAAAAGGCTCAGATCCCAACTTAATTAAAGGTTGCAGAGGAAATTTTCTTCCTCAGAGAAGAGACAGGGGTTTATTATTCTGGTAATTATCGTTTACTGCAGCTAGTAGGGTCCATTTGCTTCCCCTAGTATTATACCAGTGTAAATCATGTAACATCCATGAAGCTTTTCTTCATTTAAAGAAAATCAGCCTCTAAGTGTCCTGGACAAGGTGCCACTCAGGCACTTCTCAGGTTTTGAGGGGTGTTGTAGCCTAGACCAATATTAATTTTCTTTCTACTCAGTTTGCACAAGCTCCTTGTGCCCTTTTAGAGAGGCGTAAGAGTGATCTTGATAGCAATTGAGAGGAATAGCAAATATGTGGGCCTCTCAATGAGCACTTACGGGAAACAGAAGACTTGTAACTGGGAAAAGTGACATTTTTCACTGTGCAGGAATGTGAGTAACAGAGGAGAAAGAGCCTCTGTATTTTACCTTCCTGCCAGGGCTAAACATCATGTCCCCTCAGTAAAGGATATCAAAGGCAGCTGAAGGATATCTTATTAGAACTCAATTGCCAAGGAAGGTGGGCAGGAGTGACCAGAGAAAGCTGTGGGTTTGGATTCCTGTGAAATAACAAACTCCTGACTTCCTGTGCTGCTCTTTCTCTTGGGGATGTGTTGGTAACCTGCCAACCCCAGTCTGGTAGTAGCTTAAAGGAGGGCAGCCAAGTGAATAGCTCTGGTGGTATGAAAAATGATTAGAAGGTTAAAGAAACCCCATATGACTAGTTGGAATCACAGGAGCTTGAGTAGGCCTGGTGCTCTAATAAGCAAACAGTGGCACGTTTACTTCTGAAATTGGATATAATCACCATGTGTGGACATTTTTCCTATTTACTTCTTCAGTGTGCTTATCCCTAGCTGCTGGGGCATTCTTTCATCTCCATCAGTAAAAACATCATTTGCTTGAACTGTGTGAAATAAAATGAAACCCTATCCAAGACTAGGAAGTTTTTCTCCAGATCATTTCCACCTTTCTTTGCACCTTTGATGTGTGACCCTTGGTACCCACCACCCTCCCTTTCAGCCAGCCCTCCCTGGAATAGCCTTGGAATGAAACGATGGTCCCCAGGACCAAAGAGGAGGCTGTGGTTTCCACAGATGACTGCCCACGGCAGGCACTGCTTGCTTGTGGTGTTTATTTCAGTCCCTCCTCGCTATGGTGCCTGGAGTTGGAAGGGTCGATCCACAGTTTGGATTGGCATATTTTTAAGGTCCTTTCTATTATGAAATATTTATGAGAGGAAACAAGGTTGGACATTCCTGCAGCCAGTCCAGTGTAGGAACGCTATGTGCCTTCCTTCCTCCCCCAAACATGTAAATGCAGTCAGTTATTTTATGGAAGACTCACATACCTTGTTCCTTTACATTTCAAGTGAGCTGTCAGAGGAATGTAAACATTTATTTGGAGCAAGCCCTCAGGTAAAGGATTACCATATGCCACAGAAGGAAATTCCAGCATGCCCACCCAAATTTATGCTGTGGAGAGAGCTATGAATAGAAAGTTTGTACACTGTTATGAATATGGATAAAATACATCACTCACAGCCAGGCCATGAAAAATTGAAAAACACATATTTTGGATCACACAATATTTTCAAAAATATATTTAAAAGAAAATAAACATGGGATCTTGTGTGTTCATTTACTGTTTGAAGTACCTTCGGGGAAGACAGACATCAACAAATTTTCTTCCAGACCACTCACTTCTCTTGATAACAGGAGGTTTTTTGGGAGAAAGGTGTCCGGTTTATCTCGGCTGTTTGAGGGGCCTGGAAAGGCCCGAGCCGGCCTTGGGGCAGCCCGCGTATCGAAGGACGAGAAGAGGCTTCAGTTCTTCTTTCGGTTTTTATGTTTATTAATTGTTTATCTAAAAGATGTTCTTTCAGCCGAACAGAGATCTGCTCAGCAGTCAGCCATGAGCACACTGTCCCGTCCTCCGGACCGCCACGTATCTTTATACCCATTGTTACGTGTACAATATTTATCATTTTTCCCCAATACCATTTATTCTTATAACTCGGTGCACTCTCAGTAATAACCAATCCAAAGGTGCCACCGTGGCCAAAGAAGATGGAGGAGAAGAGGAAGAAGAAGGAGGACAGGACACACCCCAATTCCTCCATCTTACTCCTCTAAACCCCCCTGTACATAAATCCTAAACCCTGTGTCTCACCCTCTAATTAGCTAATCCCTTCACCATTCACCCCGGTGAAGCCCTCATCCTTGTCGTCTCCTGTGTAGGACCAAAGTCCAGCCACCAGACACTTCTGGCAACATTCCAGGACTCCCGAGCCCCCCAAGGGGGTCTCGGTGGCTCAGCACCTCAGGACTGAGATCTTGAGATCCGACAGAAAGGCAGCAGTCTCATTCTCAGGATCTCTTTGTTTCCTTAGTCAGTGCCCGTTTATCAGGAGTCTGTGTTGTATTCAGGGCTAGAAAAAGCAGACTTACTTAGAGGGCTACATTCAGTCTTAAAGGTCAGAATTCCTCATTCTCGGCCACGCTACAAGGTGACCTTTTCATGAGTGTTTCATGACCCTTGCTCACCTTGCAAATGTGTTTAGTTAGCAAATTTATTACTATTATTTATCATCATCATCATTATCATTATTTTACAGCCAGACAGTACTCCAGTACTCATTCGTGTTTTGCTGTGGTCAGCATCAGTTTCTTTTGAAGTGAAAGGATTTCTGCTAAATCTTTTTTAAAAAATAGTTAAAACTTGCTTCTGGGAGAAGGATAGGCCCACCATGCAAGCCAGTGGCCTCAGCAGTGTTGGGTTGGGCAATATAAAGGCCCTGTCTGTGCTGTAGAGCTTGCTACTACAACCCAAATCAGTACAGAGCTTCTGCACTTCAGTCCTCCACGTCAGCTCCCTCCAACAGAAATGTTGCACGTGCTCCTTTACATGTGAGGGACTCATGAAGAGTGGTCTGCTCTTCCTCTGGATTTATGTGTTTGGGCCAACTCATGAATTTCCTCTGAGGACCCTTCTGCTGCCTTTTCCTTTCTGCTTTTCACTTGCAGCGTCTCTTTCTACTGCAAAGGGATTTTGTTTTTTTTATGGGTGGAAGTGACAGAACAATACTATGGTTACATGAGAACAAGTAAAACAACCTTATTATTAGGGAAACAGGAGTGTGAGACAGTGAAAGAAAACAGTATTTAAAAGCAGGAACACAGGAACACTTAGAATGGCATCAGACCCAAGCCAGAAAATGTTAACACAGAGGAAGGGAGGAGTTTGATGCGGGATAGTGAGCTGCCTTGATTATCTATCTCTGTTAACCCAAGGCCAAGTTTATTTTAACTGGAAATTGCATATTAGGTTGAATGAGAAACATATGGAAAGACGAAGTTACTGATTTAAAGTCTTAAAATTTGTCCTGCCTAAGGAACCTTGCTAAGGTTAGACAGCTGTGGCACATAAAATCAATGTTCAAGCCAAATACATTCAAAGCAAATATCATTGAGCTCCCCAGGAACAGACACACCCCTCCCTGCACCCTTTCCTCCAGGCTGTTCATACCCAGGAGAGTTTGAACCATAAGTTTCCTACACCTGCCTGTCCCTGCCCCCTGCTCTTATTGCCGGGTATGGTGCAGCACTCCCTTTGTGGGAGGTTCTGAGTGCAGAGCAGAACCTAAATTTATTGGCACTGAGACACAGGGAGGATGTGTGTTTTGTGATGAAACAAAAAACTACAGCTAAAGAGGTGCAATTTCTCCCTCCCTTCTTCCTGGTGAGACAAAAATGATAGCTTATTTAGTTAATTTAAAATCAATTAACACTTGATAATTGGAGAAAGAGCCATTGAGTAAGAGCTTTACTACAATGTAGGTTGCCTTTTTGCCCCCAGTTGTGTCCTTTAGACAAGGGGGAAAGATATAAATGCTGAAATATTGATGATGAAGAGATTATTAAGAGTAAATATTAGGAAATTGGAGAGTGAAGGCAATGACCTTTGTGATTTTTGCACTAATATATTGTTTCCTGTGAGCATCAAATGCCTTAGCAGTTAACTTTTAATCTGATGGGGGGGCAGATATGCACTTCCTGACCTTACTGTGAAAGGAAAACAAAGTACCATTCACTCCAGGCTACTAACACTCAGATAAAAAATTTTTTTGATCTTCAGGTGAAACCTGGTTATGAGGCAGCAGAGAGAAATGCTGGAATGAAATACAGCATCATAACAAAATAAGGGCTTCAGACTACTCAGCACCATGATGCTGTGCCTAGCACATTTGATACAGTGATTGATTAAGTTGTTGCTTTTTTCTAGCTAAGGAAACTTAAACAAGAAGCTTTCATTGGTGGTGGCATAGGAAGAAATGAAACTCTAGCACACTCACTTATGGATTCCTTCTCGAGATGTAGATAATTTGAAACAACTTTGAACTTTTAACATCTGATGAATTTTTAAACATGAGGCTCTACACAAAATATCTCAGTCTGGCAAACAGGCTACACAGTTTAATCTTAAAGTGCATCAGACACGTCCTTGTAGGTGCTGAAAAGTGCCATCAGAATCCAGCACCCACAGTTGAAAGCCGAGTGTGGGAGCAGATGAGGGCAGGAAACAAAGAGACTTTTTATCCTTGTGCCCACTTGCACAAACACTGCAGATGGTCTGAACCTCTGCACTCACACTATGTGCCTCTGTGAGTGCAAATCACATCAAAGAGATTCCTGGAAACACTACTCTGAAAGGCTGAAGCCTGCCATTGGAGGTGGGACCCCAGGCAAGACACAACCCTTTAAATTATGTCCCGTTAGGATCCTCAGGGTGGACCCGAATTTAAATACCACAGTTTTCATGGAAAACACACTGAGAGTGGCACACTCACTCTGTGGATTAAGGGCTGTAATTTGATAGGAGACTTGGTTTGTGGTATGACAACCCATAAACGTCTGTGTCCCAGAGCGGACAATCTGCTTTGCAAAGGAGAAGCAAAACAGACTGTCTTGAAGCATTCCTGACTTGCTGACCAAATGATGACCAGCAAACCTTTCAGCCCAAACCTGGCGAGAATTTGGGCCCATTTTTATTGCGAAAATTGTTTCTACAAAGAAGATGTGTCATACAGTAATTTACTGGCAAGGCTGATTCCCCCAGACCATGGTTGTTTCACTTGCAGGAACTTTTATTGGGCACAGTCTGAACTTGGTGCCCAGCTTTATTACAAAATGTCTAGTGTTGTTGAAGTTGACTAAGAATAACATGTACCTGTGAATTTGACTGTGATCCTCCATGTCGCTGTCAGCTTCTCTGTTTGTACAGGGAGGGAGTCAAGTTCCCAACAGATAAGTAATGACACTAAGAGACAGGCAGCACTCTGAAAGAGCCATGATTTTAAAGCGAACTGATGTCTGGGTCATGTAGTTTGAGTGCAGCATGACAGGGTCTGGGTCATGCTGTGAGGTACTTGCAGACACAATGCACATGAATCCTGTCAATTGTCCCCTGATTCCACCTCTACATGAACATTTTGCCTTGTAAATTAAAGCCCTCAGGGAATTTTCCATCAGTGGCTATCCAAACTGTGGCCTGAGAACAACCTGAACCGTTTGAGGACCATTGGAACAACTGCTGTCATAAGAAAATGTGTATTTGATTAGCAACAAATAACTGGCAGTTCTGATTGGCAAAGTGGAAGCTGGAAGCTGATCAATGTCGTTGGGGAGCAGGCAGAGGTATGCGGCTGGACAAGGAGTATGCTGGGGAGAGGCTGATTTGTTAGCTGAGGATTTACAGAGGGCACAAAATGTGTGCAAAATACTAAAACCCTTCCAATGAAATACTTAAACTCCCTAAGGATTTTTTAAAAAGAAAATATATTGATTCTTCAATCAATTTTTTGATCTGGTACCAGGAATGAAGTTATTCAGTAATGTCTACAATATCATATTTACTGTTATTATATGATTTGACAGTTCTCAATGTAAAAAACTGCCGGTACACCTGTAAATCACATGGTGATGTTTCTTCTTGTATGCATAAACTTAGCTGTTCTTTCAAACTGAAAAATTAGAGCTCAGAAGCAATTTACAAAACAAACATATGAACAAAACTTTATACATGCATATTTCCAAGATCGTGGTAACAGGTGCTAATTAAGAAGTACCATAATTTTATACAGAAAAAAATGTTGAATAGAGGAGTAATAGCTCAGGGAATCTACTTGTTCTGCTGTTGTTATTGATTGCTTTTAATTTTTTTATGACTAGTTAGGAGTAATGAACACATTGATTAAAGACTGGTTAGTTTAACATTACTTCATAGTTCAAAGAGGGAAAAGTAAGAGAAAGATATCTTGCAGCAAACAGTTTATAAGATAACACAATTTGTTGCTTCTATGTGAATATTGGTTCCTTTGTATTTCCAGACCAGCTTTGCAAATGAATGAAGTTCAGATGGTTTTGTTACAGACATAAGATAAACATCCAGATTTTGCATTTTTTTCGTGACATTTGAAGTACTCAAATTTTGATGTTATTACTGTGAATATCCGTGTTGATTATCACCAGATCTGTAAGAGACAAATCTGGACATATGGCTCTTTCAATACTGAATCAAAGGCTTGACATTAATTTATGAATAATGAGATCATAAATGCCATATGGTTTTGTCAAAAAATTGAATTATTTCCAAGTAACATCTTTATTGTGAGTGTGATGCAATTATCTGTATGATTATTATGACTGCCACTTCTCTGAGTTCTATGTTCAAATGTAAGATATCCATGTAAATGCAGCATACGTGCATTTGATGTGGTTTTTTTTCTCACAAGAGGAGGAACATTTTCATTTCTTTTGCTAGTATCAGTGGCTGCACTGATTTCAAAGAACTGAATTTGAAATGTATAATCAGATTTTAATGTCTATGACTGTGTACATAATTTACATACACAAAAATCAGTTAATTGCAAAGAACAAAAGACACTTCTTTAAAAATACATTAAAGAGCTTTGTTTTACATATGTTGCCATGCTGATAATGCAGGTATTTTGTGGTGAAATTCTATCAGACCTGGTGTGTGAGCCTGATGTGCTGTAAATGGACAAGTGGCTTTTCCCTTCTTGTTTGCAGTCACTACATTTTGAATGAGTACGTGAAAAATAGATTATAGATTGACACATGCCAAGATACAGAGAGTGCCTTCCATTCCACAGGCATCTTGCTCTCCTCTGAATCTCAGTGACTTCAAAAGGAGATAAAGGTCTCAGGTATCTTTGCACCTCCCACTCATAGTCTCCTTAACTGGGGGCTGGTCTCTGTGTGCCAGGGAGGGATTTGTTGTTGGCTTAGGGCCCTGGTTGGTGAGTGTGGGCCTGTCCTTCCTGCTCTGCATGCAGTGAGGGCAGAGGGTCATGCCCATAAAACACCAGCCAAAGAGCATCTCATGGGTATAGTTTCATTAAATAACAGAAATTTCACAGGCAACCTGACAGTCTGCTCATTTTGCTACAGAAGATAAAGCACTAATTGTTACTTAACTCAGCAGTTTCAGTTAATGAAAGAGCCAAGATAATTGCTTGTGGTTCTGTCTGCTGTTCTTTCTGATTTCCAGACTCTTCTGATTTTCATGACTGAGGTAGACTGTTCGAAACATGAAAAGATTTATTTCCTATAAGGCACATCATAAATTTCCTGGCAGAGCTGGTCTAGAGTTGCTCAAAGTGTTTATGGAATATGATTGTGGTCACAGTATCCAGCAGAAATTTTACAGGAAGTGGTAGTGTCAGGAGGGGTCTGGATGGAATAAGCTCCCTGGATCATCACAGATCACTTATCACCTGAAACACCAAACACAAAATATTGTCCTCCAGCAATCTCGCCCAAGGAGAATTCCTCTCTCCTCCTGAAGTCATTGAGGAGATGTCAGCTTCAAAGAGAAGAGCTGAAAAGCTATTCCTGACTTCTGAAGATGATCCACACTTACTCAGTGGCTTAGGATACTGCTCATAAGCAAGAAAATTCTGACCAAACTAAAATATACTGCTTTTTCCAGTTGGATTTTTACCTTCTCTTTTAGTTCAAGTTCAATTATCTAGAAATAAAGAAGGAAATGCTTACATTAAGCTTCATAGGTTTTTGTCACCTAAGAGGAAGGAGCCAGCAACTGAAATCCGCTTTCTCCTTTGCTGTAGAGGATGACCTTGTTGGCCTCCAAAAAAAGGTCTGTGTAAGAATGGTCAACATGCTTAAAACAAAATGACATTCTGCAGGAAGGCTATCATGGTGTTATTCCTGGTCTAAGAAATTAGATAATCCTTGAACAGGTAGTCATCCAGATTGTGGAGTATAATATTCATTGTTATCATTGCTGCTATTGCTGGGTTTAGTCTCACCCCAGTCATCACTGATGTAGCTTGTCCCTGAAATACAGCAAAATTTCTAGTCTATGGGAATGCCTGATAAGCCAGAAGTAATATCCCTAAAGTAAAAGACGTCTTGATAAATTGTGGTTAAAAGCAGACTGAATTTTATGCAGTTTTGCATAACTAGTACCTTTACCTATCATGCCAAATGGTTAATGGTGAGCTAGATCATAATTCAGTCTACAGCTCATTCTTCATGCAGCTTTCAGAGACAGAAATTATAAATTTTGTTACTTGGACGGTATTTACATAAATTTGCTCTCCCTTTATTCATTAGCACTGGAATGATGTACTCCATTTTCCTGTTAAATATTTCCATGATGCCCCTTCCTGTTAAAAGGATTCTCCAACTCTGTGTGATATTTCTCCTTGGTGGATCTACTTTTACAAGGATCAGACTGGAAAGATACCAGCAAAGCAAGTGTGGACAGCAGATAGAGGTGAGCAATGTGAAAAGGTTCTTTGACATAGCCACAGATTTTCTACCACAGTTATTTTTTGATCACCATAACTCTGCTGCTCCCAAAATTTTAAGCTATCATTTGATGAAGCATTGTGGCACTCCAAAATCGTTTGTCACACAGAACAGTGACTTAGCTTAAATATTCTGCATGATTAGAATGTGCTCCTTTTAGTCCATGTTGAATTTTAAACTTGCCCATACTTTCCACACATTTGCAAAACATGTTTGCATGTGCATTCCCATAGCTTTAAAAATAATTATGTCCTGCGTGTGATAAAAAATTTCCAGGGACAGCACTAGTATTATTACTCGGAAAAAAAAAAAAAAAAACTTGGTAAAATCAAGAATAAATTAATTGGATCTGATTAAAAAATATTTCCTTGTATTTTTATAATCTCTGTGGACTCATAGGGAGTATGCAAGGCATGTCCGGTACTGCAAATACAGAGTGTTTTCACTGTATTATTTTTGCCACTTAGTGGTGACAGGTGACATTAAAATGATTTAGTAAAATTTAGAACTTGCAGAATCTCAGTTAATGAGATCGTTGTTCATTATTCTTGGCACTAGCTCAGTTTACTATGTGATGTGCCTCATATCATATGACTATGATCTAATCATTGAAGTCACCGGGCATCAATTTTGGTTTGGCCTGATCACTTGTTTTTTCAGGAAGATGGATTCTGAATTAATAGATCCTTGTTTAATATCTTTTCTACCCTAACCTGTATGTGTAAAGCACAAGACCAATGCTATACCTAACCTAGAATTCTAGTAAGCATTCCCTCTGCAATAGACCTCAGTCCGTTTTTTTTTTTTTTTGTACTTAGAAATGAAATTATTAATTAATATTAATAATTACTAATTTTACAGATCCTGCAGTAAGCCTTTCAAAAGCTCTACCAGTCTTTTCCTTTCCCCCTTGAAGTCATATCACAACTTCAAAGGCAAAACAAAACAGGATTTCATGCATTTGAAATATCTAATACCACAGCACTGGATCAGCACAGAAACTAGTGCATATATCTGAAATATATGAAGGGAGCCTCTTTCTATGAATATGCATTAGATCACTGATCTCCTTAGAATTAGTTTCTAATTCTATCAACTGTATTATATCTTATATTATATAACTTCTATTTCTCTCCTTAAGGTTATCCATCCAGTAGGCTCCTGTGGTGAGAATTGAGCAAGGATAAAAACAGCCAACTGGGTATTAAACACTATGCTTATTTCAAAAGATGTGGAGATGGTGCTGTACATTGCAAAACTTCTAGGTCCAGCTGCTTTATGAAAAACCAAACCCTCCCAAATATTTTTCACTCTGTAATATTTTCATAAACTGTTTAATTTATTACTGAAGGAAGGAATGTGATATTTTACTAGCATTTACTTAAAGCAGTATGATTTTTTTATGACAGCAGCTGGAATATAGTAAGTAACAGCCTTCTATTATGCTTTTCAACAACCCACTGCTGGCTTTGCACCAAAGAGTTTTGAAAGTACACTGTGTATATCATACTTATGTGTCTAGCTTTGGTTCTTCCATCCATGTTATGTTGCAGAGGTTCAAGGGGAGGTGAGGTATGAGAGTGAATGCTGAGACCAAAGGGAGGTGAGACAGACCCCATAGAACAGCGTCTGTGGTTAATTTATATCCAGCTTCTAAGAGGAGTAATGGACCCCTTGATTTTAGCCAAATGCAGAGATATTGCTGAGCACACCCGGGGAGACAAAGGACTTAGGATTGTGCATCATGGCACGGCATGGCAGAGCATGGTCAGTATAATGTAGAGTTTTGTTGTCCTCTAGGGTTTAAACTTGCCATAGTAAACCTTCTACAGATTAAACTCTGTTGTATGTAACCGGAGCTGGCTGTTGAAGACAAATAAATATCATCAACATGGTTCAGTAAAAATCAACTCAACTGAGCATAATGTAATAGTAGTTTTAATTTAAATCAGCTCAAATTAATCTTCAGTGACTACCCCAAGCAGATGAAATGTGTCTAATCAGGCTGCAAAAAGACACTGGAGGAATATTCTCCAGTACCTAAAGAAAAGGAGTAGAGAACAAAGGAATGTGATTTCCCCCCTTATTCTAGGGAGTTAGAAGGTGAGGAGCAGAGATTTTATTTGTATCACCACCACCACCCCAAAAAGCAGGATTTTTTAAAATCGGAGATCTGAAATGAATTTACCAAAGAATGAGAAATGAGCTCCACTGAATTTCTTTGTTTTGTTTATATATCCCATGACAGGAAGATGATTGGTGCACTTGGCAAATCACCACAGCAGCTGTCTACCTCTTGTGAGTGTGTAGCATGCAGATCTGTATCATATTGAACTGCATGTGTCACTATGCTTGTGTATTACTCTAGAGCTCTTCCAAGAAAACTAATGTCTTTCAGATAAAATAATCCAAACATCATATGCTTTTTCAATTTACTCTCCAAAGACAGAACATATTTTGGATTTTCTCTTCTTGCTTTTTCCAGGATCCCAGGAAATCATAAGCTGTTCCCTGCAATGATGAATATATATGCATTCAACTGACAGGAACTCAAACCAGAGCCCTCCCTGAGGATGAAAACATTCATATAATCTTGAGCAAATTGTATTACTGATGCAACAAAACACATCAAGACCTCATTAATATCTTGTGAACGCCATAAAATCCACATCAAGCCTGTGTACACAGCAGGAGATATGTCAGACAAGGGGCAGGGGGGTTTTGAGCCACAGTTATATGGTATCAAAGTTGCCATCCAGAGCTCAGCAGTGAAACAGGGAAGCTTAGTGATGCAAAGTATATACCTACAATTTCCTTTAAGACAATGTTTTAAAACTCCCTGCCATACTTATCTTAATGTTTGGAAAAGCTTTTATTGACTCCTGATAAGAAGAGTATGGATTTTCTGAGCAAAACACAACAGAAAGAATTATTAATTTTTAAGCACTTTTACTACTGAGACATAATCTAGGAAAGAACTTAAATGGATTACCCACATGCACGCTTGTTATCTGCAAGATAGCATTATCTGTGCTTCAGCTGCTGAGGGATGTCACAGTAAGTTAACACCATAAAATCTATAAAACCTTGAGACTAAGGCCTAAAGCTGTTTTAGTAGAGAAAACAGCAGTATTAATGCAACATTAGATATGATTCTCACTTTAGGGAACTAACAGTGCCTTCTGTGCTTCTAACACAAATACCCTTAACTGTCCCTGCCCTAATGAAATATTGTAGAGTGCCAGTAGTTGTGATACAGTGAGATTTGCCTTGGAATTTTTAATGTGATATTCAGAGAAAAACATAATAGCAGTTTATATGTTGTAAACCCTGCTTCAGATTTTGCTGTCTTGTTTCCTCATGTGCCATTACCTGCCCATTTCTTTGAGATATAAACAAAAGCAGGAACACTGTTTTCACTCTCTATTTGCATTGCAGTTACCACAGGGACACAGTGCTCCAGGCAAGTAAACATTTTACTATTTCTATTTTTTTTTTCATTTTTCTTGTTGGTATTTATTAAAATAATTATGATAAAGTAGAAATGGCTGCATTTTGACTTGCTCCTATGCAGAAAAGTCTGGAAGACAAATCTCCTGTCTGTTCCATTGAGAGAGCCCTTTATCAGCTAGAGAAATGTCAGCAATAGTTGTTAAATACTGAAAGGCTCTTCTAATGCTGGACTTTACAGTTTGATTGGTGGCCTAGCAACTTTTTTAGTTTTTTCATTAAATTTTTATTAATACACTCTTAGGGAATGAGTTGGCTGGGAGGCTCTTGCTACGTTCATGTGCGACTGCATTTGCTGTTCCTCTTCCCATTTAACAAAAATATAACGATTTTAAGTTTCATATCTAATATAAACATAAAAATATAAACAACAACTTTATGAGGAGTTAACCTTTCACGTGGGGAATAATAACATGTAACCAAGTGGGCTTGGTAATCTTAAACATGAGCTGAAAACCGGAAACCACTACGCCTGAGTTTGCAAGGTGAGCAGCCCTGGAGGCTGTTTTCCTGGCAAATCATAGGGATGGAATAGGGCTGTTACTGTGCTCTTCAGCACCTGGGTAACATCACTCTGACACAGTACTGTGGCATGACATGGGAACTTTGTCAGTGCTAAACAGGAACAATTGGGAGCTGAGAGGGCAACTGAAGAGCTGCTACTCAGTGGAGAGAGGGAGTCATCTGCTTTGCTGTGGACAAGTGAAGATGGAATCCAGGGCAAGCACAGCTACAGCAGGAAGGGAAGGTGCGGGTGAGGGAAAGAATTGCTCCTTCTCACTGGGCTTAAAATTCCAACTTGGTTTTAGCAACCACAGGGATTTACTGCCCTTTCAGTTGGTGGGATGAAACCCAGTTGGGTGTCCTCTGGTGACCCACTTTTGGGTCATGCCCCAATGCTTGTAAGCTGTTGGTCTGACAGATCCCAGCAATAGGAAGTTTATTCTGATGTGGTTCTTGTACTGGTTTAGGAGATGTTTGGGAGGGTGGTTTGATGTAGGTCATGGAGGACTGATGTGGTCTGTCTGTATTTTTCCATCTGTTTTTGTTCAGGGAGGGACCTAGTTTGAGTTCCTTTCACCACATTGCAAGTTCCTCATTGCACAGATTTTTTCATGATCCCCCTGCATTTTAGGAATGCCTCAAAGCCAGACTTGACAAAGTGTGGGAAGTGTCTGATCCTGAAGAGCTGCTGGAAAAATATCACCCAATATTGCATGCCACCACCACCAGCATTGGCACACCAGAGGCTTGATTTCAGAAGGTGTTGTGTAACCGACTTTTCCTTGGGTTTTCAGAAATACTTAAGCACTTGACCCATTTCATTAGGTTTGAAATCTCTATTGATTGCTTTTTGGGAGCCACAGAATTGAGATTCAGCACATCAAAGCCAGGACTCTGTGCTATTATCTTGGAGTAGTAGCTGAACCAAGTAATAGCTGGACCATTGGATGTCAGGTGCTCAGAAGAAGCTACCATTTTCATTTGGAAGTGGTAGACACACAAGCAGACTGGCTTGCTTAAGAGGGCACAGGGGGAGCACTGAAAGCAGTCTGTGTAGGTCCTCCTAATACCTGCAAATGCATCTGTCTCATTCCAGCAACTGAGTATAGAGAATGAGATTCACAGTTCAGTTTCCACAGATCCTTTTGAAATCTGATCTTAGTTAATTAAGGAAAAGCTGAATTTTCTATTTCCTTCAGTATAAGTTTCATTGATGTCACAAAATAAACATTTTTAAAGGATTCAGTGTTATTTTTTCTCTTAGTTTTCTGTCTTCTATTTTTGTTTCTGAATGAGAAAAACACAACCTATCTTAACTCCAAAAATTTCACATAAAAATCTTTGTGCTGTGTAAAATTCAACCAAAAAAAAAAAAACAAAACCATTTCTGACAATGCCAAACTGACAAAAGGCCTACTGACAGGAAATCCATTTGTCAGATTCACTTTAGTGATAAAGTCTGCAAAATTCTGTGCCCCATAGTAACAAACAGGAGACAAAAATAAAGCTACAAAGTAGAGATGTTAAGTCTTTCTTAACATCTTGGACAGCAGCTGTTGTCCTCAGAGAGAGTGTGCAACATCGGGAGAGGAGGTAGATAGGGTAGAATGTGGTGGCAGAAGAAAGGATGATGTAACTAACATAATTATGATATCCCATTTCCTTGGTGAATGACTCAAGAACTCATGACTTCTGCTTTCTACAATGAACAAAAGAGAATATACTGGTTTTTCCTAAGAAATGCTGCCTACTCCTCCACAGACCATAAATGACCTATTGTCAACATTGGCTGAGGTAGATTTCCCATAGATTGCCTGGTAGCAGAGTAAAGAACTAGGGAGGAAAGACAAAATACCTAATGACAGATTGCTAACCAGATCAGAAATTTATTGGAATATGAATCCCAATATTACCAGATAGATTGTGCCTGGGCCAGTCTGACCCTCGCTGCTAGGCCAAAGGCGGCATCTGTGGTGTATCATCCCAGAGACACCTTTAGCTTGCTGGTGGTTGCAGATGGGCCCTAAGCAAGTCCAGGCTTGTTAGGAATTCCGTTTACCTCAGGAAGAAGGCTTCAGGTGAAGGTGAAGAGAAAAAAGGAGAGGATTCTGTTGGAGGGTTTAATATCCAGAGGTTTATTCCACGGTGACACAGGTCTGAATCTTGGCAACAGCTCCAACAGAATTCCGACCGCATGGCCTGCTTCACCTTTTAAACTCAGGGGGGAGGGGAGGGGACAGGTGAGCCACCAACCAGGTGGGAGGGGCGGGGTCTCAAGGGACGAGGGACACCTGGACAGGCCAATGACCTCTGGGCCTGAGGGGCATCCTTTGAACTCGACCAACCACATGACGCCTTTGCTGGAATGTCAAGCTTGATTGACAGGACTCACTCAGCAAGGGGGCGAGGGGGGAAGGGAGACGGGTATTGGCACACCTGGGGAAGGGACCTGAAAGTTTAAAACACACCGCAACAGAAATTGTCATCATAATTCAACTCCTTTCTTGTAGCGTGTAAGTGGCATTTTGGTAGCAAGTAGAAGTGATTGCATCAAGAAAAAATATTAGCAGATAGGAAGGGACTTTCTTTTTCAATGTGTGAACACTTTAAAATAATGCTGGAGTTTTGCCACAGCTCAGTGTGTTTGGGGATAGAGGGCTGGGAATTTGAGTTCTTTGATCTGTACAGATAAAAAGCATCATATGCTGTGGTAGTCTAAACACATCTTGACGTAGATGGTATAAATTTAAGACTAATATGTAAGTCTACTCTGCATCACCATTTCTCTACTAGAAATGACTGTGTTCATACAGTACAAACAAACAAATAAATAATTAAATCCCTAAATACTGAGATAATCCAAGAAAATCTTGGGCATTTTGGCATGATTGCATAGAAGGTTCTTGGCTTGCTTCTGGTGTCACCAGTCTTAAAGACCTCATGGACTTGGAACCAAAAGGAAAAGATTTAACATGTGAACATTGAGGTTTTTCAAGTAACTGCTGTTGTAGAACACCAAAGCAACAATGGCTGCTTGCTGAGCCAGAATGAATTGTGTTAAACTACACTTATATGGGTTTTGTTGTAGTACACTGGCACATGAGCAGTAAATAGAAGATGGTACTCCGCAGTCTAGCTGCAGAATCAGTAAAATATGTGTCAGGAAAGAGCAACTTGGCAACCAGACTCAAGCCATGTTTCAAGAGCAGAACTGAGACAAATATGTTTCCAAAGGATTGCTGCAGAGAGACTTTTTTTAAAAACAAAGAATATCTATTACAAATAATTTTCTAGTGATCCCTCTTTATGCAAGATGATGTTTAAAATTGAACTGTAAGAACCAAAAAGAACATTCACAACAACAAGCTGAGAGAAAAGTGTCATCAATTTTGTTAATCACTACTTGGAATGGTACTTGTCATGACACATGGTGTAATATCTACTATATGTAGTAGTAGCAAGGTCAAAAATTCCACAAACTACTTTTGAGAGAGGTAAGGTGCTAGATTTAACAGAACTTTTCCTTCCCAACTCAGATGTTTTCTTTACTAATCTGGGAGAAAAACCCGTCAAGAGATGGATTACATACAAAGGTAGCATTTTTCATTCACCACAAACTGCCATAGGAAGGCAGATTTTCTTGGAAAATACTTTTGTGTTCTTCATCTATGTTTATACTTTTTTCTATTTTTCCTGATTGACCCCTCCTGAATAAGGGCAATGACTATGGGGACTTTTGATAAGATGCATACAAGTTCTGTCTAGATCACATGAAGTGCAGCAGTAAGAAGCATGATGCAAAACATTCCTGTTGTAGTTTACTAATCTCAGAGAAAGGCAAAATGTGTATCACAGCCATGGAAAACAAGGCCAAAATAAAATCGATTAGCTGGAAGAAATGGTCAAATGATACATCTTTAACAACAGACGTTCATTTCTGGGAGAGCAACAGGCCTCTGCATTTATAAAGCTGATCAAAATAACTTATTGCCATTAGTTACCCAGCAATCTTGTGAAGCAGGTGCTACTTGTTCCAGAATCTGGCAGTAGAAGAGACATGCACAATCACCCTATATTTTGGATTTGGGAAGGAAGTGTGTAGAAACATATTTTAACATTATGTATTGAGAAAGTTTCATTTTAGTCGTGATATAATCTTCATGTAGTTTATCAGCAACCCACCTGTGGAAGAGAAGCAAAAACATTGAAACTGCCCTTCCTTGAATAATTATGTCCATTTTTCATGGAGTTATCTCGAACCAAAGGAGGGAGAAATGCAAGTGTGAAGCCAGGTACAATACCTGCATATGGTGAACTATTGTATGACCATGAATGTACACTGTATTAAGGTCTGTAAGCCTCAAATATTGAAAAATGTATATTTGAAGTCATTGCAACTTCCCTGTTAACACTCTTTTTTCAAAAGGGTTCTTGCCAAATTGCCTTCCTTCTTAAAACCACAGCTAGCTTTTTTTTTTATTTCCCTATACATTATTTCATAAATCTTGGGCAAGTAGTATTGATAGAACATTGCAGAAAAGGTTAAAATGGGGAAGGAGCAAGTGGAGCATAGGACAAAATGGTGAAAGAAGTATTGTGAACCAAAGGAAAGTAAGTATTTTCTGAGAACTTCAGCAAAAATTCTTCCTAGACACAGTGGGAGGTCTCAGAGAGGGCATGTTTGATGGAGGTTGCAGGAAAGCATATTTTCACTTCAAAAAGAGATGTTGAATCCTGTAGGTTGAAACAATATTGAACTGCACATGCTAGCAGGCTGCTTAAATCTCAGAGCAGTGGAAAAGCCAAGAGAAATATCAGGGAGTCTGTACCTTTTTAGGAAAAAGCCTTAGAATTTAATGAAGTACTATAAGAATGATGTAGGGATTTCCATAATTTATGGTTAAATCCTGGAAGGATAGTTCAAATATCTGGTAGAGATGATATTATTTTCAGTTATATTCTGAAGTCTTTAAACCCAGAAGCAGGGAGGATAAAGCAAACTCTCCATGGCAGAAATTCAACCCCTATGGGCATTTCCAATCTACCACTGTGTGCTACAATTCCCTGTGTTTCCATCAATTTGATTAGGCTGCTAACAGAAAATACGCAGTATCTTGAACAAGTTTCTGTCTCCTCCATCAGCACTTAGTGGGTAAACCAAATTTAGGCTAATAGGAATACAATTAACAACATCTGAGGTACTATTCCAGCTAGGATTTGATTATGACTGATTATGTTGCACACGTCAACATCACTGCTAATCTTTGGCATGAGGAACTGATTAAAAGGGATTTTTTCCCTTTTTTACATCAATTATATTTTTCTTTACAAACTTCCTACAAACAATCTGTTAGCATCACAAAACGTGTTCTAATCATTGGAGGAGGTCAGGCTGAAGCAAATATTTTGAGTGAAAGGATGCCAGAAGTTTTCCCAAGGATGATGACATCCAGATAATTATATGCAATCTTCTTTTCCAGTTTGTATGTAATGCCAAAACACTCATCCATATGCTCTTTGCACTTTTCTGGAAACATCATCAAACTCACATTTGCTGTCACAATTCCAAAGATAATGAATTTATTTCAAAGGAAAAAAAACAAAACAAAACAAAACAAAACACCAAAACAACAAAAAACCAGAAAAATTGGCAACTCCACTTCTATGTTGTTTTTTTTAACAAGTGGATTGTCAGATCAGATCCAGAGTCCTTACAAGGCAACCTTGTACAAAAGCTACAGTTTTACAGCTCACAGGTGGAGCTTGGTCCAAGACCAAGGGGTAGTTTTGCAATCCAACATACCACTCACTTTATGTAGATTTACACAGGTAGTCAGAACCTCCTTGGCTTTTGGGGATAGGCTGTTGTACTACTTTTGCACAGGAAGAAGAGCATCAATGATCTGAACCTCATGGGAAGAAAGGGAAAGAATGAAAACAGTGGCAACTTATTGCTGTAGGAACACTGGTGTCCCAAGGGCTCAGGCGTAGCTCCAGATAGGTCCTGTAATTTTTGGTGGATTCTTGACACTAAAAAAGAATCACTTGAAATAAAAAATACAGGTGGAATTTGTTGGCTTTGCCCCTATCTTTGAGGGGTTTTGGCACCTTTTTTAGCCTTCTTCCCTCATCTTTGTCTAAGTCACCTGCTGTAATCAGAATAAATTGTTGACAAGTCTGTTGCAGACTTGCTTGGGAGATTTCCTGCCACAACATGTGATAAGTCCAATGTTTCTTTTAGGGCAAGTGGTTTTTTCATTGCATTAAATGATCCTCACTAAGGTACAGGCTTCATCTGAATATTAGTTTGAACATTGTAATACACATTCATGCACATTCATATGCACATTCATTTTGAATTTAATTTTTTAGGGACAGCTGCCATTTTTTTCAGTTTCTCCAGCTCCAGTATGCTAGAGTTGACTGAACCTCTTTTCTTCGGAAAAAATGTTAATTTGATGCCACAGCTCAGCTGTTTTGCACAACTACCATTTTTTTGCCAATTTATACTTGCCAAGAAAACAAAAAACTTCCTGAAAAAGTTTATTTTAAAAAAAAAATTAATTAAGAAGTTAAATTTTAAAAGTATTCAAAGGCTTAGAGTATTCTTTTTCTTTTCAAAACATTTGAGATACTGGATTTGACTTAACATGAAATTCATTTACACTTTTTATTTGTCAAATGTTTTACATTGATACTTTGTCATTTTGGTTTTACTGAAAATATTATTTTTGTTTCTATTTAGTTCCAATGAACTGAAAAATCAATTGTGCATGACAGATTAGAAAAAGTAATTCAGACAATCTGCTTAGTGCCTTCACTGTTAAAATAAACACAGCTAAATAGATATAGATGATAACAGCAACTCTTCTAAAGCTAAATAATAATTAATCAAAAAGGATGGGTTTGTGATATCACCACTTGGTCAGAGTTCGGGAAATCTTATTCCCAGTTTGGCTAGTCACATCATCTCATATAAGTTATTTCATCCCACTTAAGTTCATCATCCTGGCAGAAACTGGCACCTTCAAAGTAGAGTCAACTTTCAGAGTCAGCTTCTCAGGCCGGATGCCTGTCTAGGTTAAGATTCCAGGGAATGGCTATTTCTCTGTACTGAGTACAAAACTACTGAGATGAATCCCCCTTTTTTACTGACACAGGAAATTATTTTATATTTTAGAGAAGAGAGTCTTTGGACAAAGACCTCTCTTTATTCATCACCTTCCAAAGCTGGCCAAGGTAGTCTGCCCCCTGTCCAAAACTATAGCAGTCTTCAAAAAGGCAATGGTTTGGGTTAGTGCCAAAGGGTGTGACTGTCATGGCTGAATGGCCTGTCCAACTAAAGATTGAAGATACAAGTCTCTCAAAATATTTGTCTAGTGAAAACAGAAAACCCTATTCTTAATATATTCCGTGCTGTTCCCCTCCTACAATCAAAATAATGTAGCTGCTTTGGCCAGAACCGTGCCTGCTTAGACTGTAGGACCCAGCTTCTTTGTCCATGTTATTCAGGTGCTTTGGTTAAATCCTTGTATGGCCGAGGGAGTTAGCACAAATAATTGTAATTGGTAGGAAGATCTGCACCTAAGGTATGGAAGATGACATGGGTCTTTGGGAAGTGCATGGACAATGACAATGAAATTGAAAAAAAAATATTTGTGCATAGTTAACTATAGTGTCAATGTTGGGGGTCCCAGCACTGATAAAGAGATATCTTGAGAGGTTCATTTCATGGGTATATTGTGCAGGGGACTAAAGACCTGTGGTCTTTCATGAGAAGGAGGCAGGCAACATCTCTTAGGATTGGAAGAGATCACAGCATCATTTTTATGGATACAGCCTGCCTGTCCACCACCTCACCTCCTCAGCTCATCACGGGGACAAGGGCCAAGTACCAGCAAGAAGCAAGTCTGTACTGCTGGATTACAACTACCAGGTCCACAGCATGCAAGAGTTAGTATCCTCTCCTGGAAGATGGAAAAGGGGACTTTGTATCTCCTAACTTTAGTCAAGATGCTTACAAGATAAATATCCTGTCTAATCCAGTTTTCTAGGTGCTATTGAGTGGGGAATGGTTGACACTTATAAGGACAGTGCTCCATATCCTAAAACAGGTGTCACCAAGAAGTCTTTCATATGGGTTAAACATGGACTTGTCTCTATCTACTGCTGACAGAGGAAACAAATGACCAGTTTAGACTAAGTATGTTCCTTGAGGATATCTGAAGTTAGGTGAGATGCATCCTGATTCCAACAGTCTCAACCCACACACAGTTTCCACTTTACTCTCAACTGTTACAAAATGCAGTTTCAAGACATTCTTCTAAAATGTCCTCCCTCAAAAATGCTCTTGGTTTCAACATTTCAAACTGCTTCTGCCCAAGGCTCATTAGTCTGGGAAAAGTGATCCTAGTAGTTCTCATAGATCTGGGCAGAATTCCCACAGATCATTGTTTTTTCCAGTCATTATTTAATGAGCTGCTCTTGAGTCAGTCTGCCTTCTTATATCACACATAAGCTTACTCAGGGCCTCATGCCTACATTACAGGGCAGAAGAGTTACCATTAAAGTAGTAAAAGCCATATGTGACATCCTTAAACACTAAACAGATTAGTGATTTGTGGCATCAATATTGATTAAGAAAAGTCTGGCATTTGTGGAGAGGTTTGTAATTTGGTGTCTCCCTACCAAAGTCCTAAAATCCGAGTTAACCCATGGCAGTTATATGGTACTCCTGCTACTGAAGCAATTGGAACTTCACTTTATTCAAAACAGAAGCTGTTTGAAGATTGTCTGCATAAGTTGGCACAACATCACATTGGTATGCTGAATGTTGATGGAACTGAGGGAAGAAGCATTGTGAGATTTCCACTACCCAAACTGCTCAAAACTAACATTGTTACCATTGTTGCCATTATCATTTTTCACACCCAAAACCACATCAGATAAACTTTCTTGGCAGCTTCAGCAAAGAAGCTGAGAGTTGAATTGCCACAGAAACTGGACTCTAGACTCTGTCATAGCTGAGGATGTTTCCACAAGAAAAGACTGGAGATATGTCCATGGTATGAGACAGCAGTGCCACTACAAGTGCTTTTACTATCCTGAGAATAACATTAAGAAGGACTTAATTCCTGTTCCTGAGTACTACTTCACTTTAAGTTGTACATATACCCACAAATTTGTACTTACCTAGTCAACAGAACTATTGTTACTGCTTACAGAGGTGCAATGTAGGTCAGAAAAAACCCCAAACTCTTTCCAGAGCTCAAGCATTTTGAAATGTGGGAAGACACATAAATATGCAACTAACACCAGCTGTAATAGTAATACTAATAATGATTATTATTACTAATATTAGTATCAGATAATAAAAAAAAACCCCATCGTATGTTGTATCTGCCTGTTGCCAGCAAGTTACATGACTATAGAAACATTTCAGTGACAGTTTCTGTACCATTTCTGAGCTGACTGAAGCAGAAGATCCCTGGAATATGATCAAGACATCCAAATCTGATGAAAATGTTTGCCTATTTCCAAACCAGGGAGGTTTCTAAATGCATCCAAGATTTTGGATGCTTAACCAAAACAACTTCATTTGCAGTATGCCTGTTTGTGATTGATACCATGTGAAATTGTCCTTGTGAAACTCAGAAGTATGAAAACTCATCTGGTTTTATTATAAAGTTTAAACCCAGCCCTTGTACATTGTAAAACTCACATTATTCTTCTTTAGCTTTAACATCTAGGGGAAACAATATCTCCTGACATTCATAATGCTAACTAGAGATGTTCAAAATGAAAGTAATCCAGCAAAATCTCTTTCAAAAGCTAAACAAAAAGCATTTAGTTTTTAAGCTTGAGGAATGGCAAGGTAGGTAGGAGGAGTTAAATGCAAAAATAAAATTTATACCAAATGCTGAATATTGCCATGCTGGTGCCTCTCTTCTTACAGAGAGCTTTAACCTATTTTCACTCCCAGAGAGTTCCAACATCAGTAATGCTTGTAGTATTTTCATGGGTGGTCTTTGTCTTGTTCTCGTTAACTGGAGGTCAGCAAGAACTCAGTGGTGGAGATTACAATTCAGACGAGCCCTCAGAATAAGGAAGAAGTGATCAAGAAGTACAGAAGACAGAATGAACAGAAGAAATCTAGTTCTCAAAAAAACAAGGAATGTGAAATTGTAAGGTTTTCTGGAATCTCACATTGTTGCTGGAGCTGAAGTTCCATGTATTCCCACACCTCTTCCAGGACCATCTTGTGTGCCACTTCCCTATATCTTGGCACTTCAAGAACTCCCTGAAGATCTAAGAGGTTCCCACAGACCAGACAATCTGTCTTAAATTCCTTCTTCATTTAAATCCTCTATGTTTCCTTCTTCTCTGGTCCCCATCATGAAAGGCAATAGACCCCTCACACTTTTACAGCCCTCAATGTTCTCTGTCTGTCAGTGGGTAAATATGTTTTTGGAAGACTTTCAGATGTGAGACAGGAAAACTGGGATGTGTATATGTGTTAACAGTTGCTGTTAACCTGTTTACACAGCCCTGTTTTGTCCTGAGACAATATCTAAGGCATTGGAAGCTGGTACCAGCACTAACTGCATGATGGAGCTCCATGGTTTCCTTGCTTGCCTCTCTTGGCTTTCATCAGAGTCATTTGGGTTCACCCCACTGACATTTAGATTATTCTCTGAGATTTTGGAATTGTTTCCACTTACTGAAATATGGAAGGGTTAAGAAATTGAGCTAGGGCTTAATTGCCTTCAGCTAGTGATTATAGGACTAACAAAGATCTCACAAAGAGTGATTGATAAAGACCATGGCTCCCACAAAGGCTCTTAATACAATCCACTACATAGTGATCTTGCAGAATCTATCTTCTGCCTCTCATTTTAAAACTAAGAATTTGTGTTTGTACCCATCTTGGGTTTCTCAGGATATTGTCTCTGTGGCTGACAGCTCAGCACTACTTCTTCAGTAGTGGTTCCAGCCTGGGTCCCATTCCAGTTAGGTAGCCTGAAGGATCCTCCGGGACTCTAATGATATTCTGAAGGGACTCACTCTCTTTCCAAAAAAGCCTATGTGGCCCACCATTCTCTTCAGGTTCTACTTCTACCAGCACAAAATGGTTGTCCTGCACTTTGTACACAGGTTTCTCCTCTCCTTAAAAGTGTTTGGGAAAGATATTAATCAGAAAGCTGGGTCTCTGGAGCCAAGGGGTGCCTTGGTAGAAGTCTGTCCCTGGTTTCACTTCAAATGCCCTTAAACTATGCAGAAGGTTTTGGGGGAAAATTATCTTGATTTCACAACCCACAAAGGGTATGACATCTCTCTCCTTCACAGTCACATTGTGAGGCAAATTGAGTAACTGTTACTGTTTGGGAATGACAGTGGAAAGTATTCCTATAAATGTTTCCATTATATTTTTCCTTAATTAAACATTTCACCTCTCTTACTAAGAATTCCCTCAACATTAATCAGTAGAAAGACCCTGAATGTAACTTTGGTCATGAGTAGAAGAAAACTGTGAAAGGAAAGATTTTTCAACCATTTTTTGTTACTTCATAGTCTTTTAGGGCAAGGCAGATGTGAGTCCTGAATGCCAGGGCAGCTCACAATCAGGTTTATATGTGATCCTCTACCTCTGAGTGTGATCACCATGTAATTTTGACTTCTTGTGTGTAAAAGGATGACACTTCAGTGGGGAAGTCTTCTCAGCTTGCGGTTTTCACCATGGAGCAGCTGAGTTACAAACACAGAGGGATGAACACTAGATGGAGACAGATGCTCCTGCCATTGGGTGCAAAAGATTTCCTGTGGCGAGCTGACATTTCCTATCAAACAAAGAGCTAAGGCTAATGAGGTGCTGACTGTTCTGAAGCAGCAGGAGGATTTAAGCATTAGAGAGGTTTTACTCCCCCCACGTCATCTCAGACCTCAGCAAGCAGCTTTTGGAGGGCTAAATTTGAGATTTGCTGTCATGTGAATGTCGTATTAGTTCATAGCAAAGATGCAGGTATTATATGAGATATTGCATAAGTCATGCGGCTTCAAAAGGGTGAATCCAAGGAAAGGGTAACTTCCATTAATCTCAATCTCCATTAATCTCCATTAATCTCAATCTTCTACTTTTCTTATGCCTGTGATCAAAGGTCTTTGCTAAAACCAGAATTGTATTTGATTTTTCTGACCTACCTTCACTTTTCCATAACATATTCTGGAAACAAATACTCACTGCAACTCTGGAAACAAACCATATAAAAGAAGAAGTGAGTGAAAAGTTTGGAGCTGGAATGAGATTAATGTCTGGAAGTTTAGAGTGTTTTCAGACCGTATCAAACTATCTTCCTACCTGAAGCATTCAGCAATCTTGAGATAAAATCCCCACATCAAATAGAGATGCATGAATAATTCTGGATTAGAGATATCCAGGTACTCCAGATAAGCATCCATGGACCTCCTGTTTCGAAATTCAAATCTGTCTTTGAATACAATGGTTAGTATATTATCAAACAAACAAATAAATAAACCCCCATAGATGCCCCAAAAAAGCAAGCAAACAAAACCCCAAACATTACTACTAAATAGTAGCAACCAAGTGCTTCTAGTGCCAAGGGAACATTGGAAAATTCTGTCCCCAGAGGAGTCTCAAAGGGTATGCTTTTATGTATTTTAAAACAAAACCCTTATCCCTGATTTTAATAATTGAAAAAAACCTGTGAAAGAGAAATAGAATTGCACAAGAAGTGGCCTGTAGGAGGCAGCAGAGCCTGGGGAGGGAGAGCAGAGGTGTTGCAGGAGGAGAGCCCCAGGCTGAGAGAATTTGAGTGACTCACCATCATCAGTCTGCAGTTCTTCACACTGAGGTCACTGGGAAGTACCTGGGACACCTACATGGGAAAGGGAGATGCATGGCTGTGCAGGGATGCCAAGTGTAGAGGTGTATTCTGCCAGCTGACACCCTCTCTCTCCCCCAAGAGGGTCTGCGTGCCCACGTCTGAGACAGCTCTGAGCTCTGCTCTGGCCTTGATCAACAGTAGCCAGGAACTTTGAGGAAATGTTTTCATCAAGGTGGACCTTCACTTGCCCAGAGCAAGTTAAAAAAAATCAGTTCTGCATGAAACAAAGTGGATTAAAAAGAGTATGAGAATTTTTCCTGAGAGAAATGAAATGTGATAGACAATGATGTACCTCATGACAACAGACAATCAAAGGTCATACAACAGAGGAAAGGAATTCACAAAGTTGAAAAAGTTTTCTAAATTATTAATTTTTCAAGTAGCATGTTGTTTTCTTTTTTCTTTATTTTCTTTTTTTTTTTATGGAGGCAGTGACATGAGTATGCATTTATGTAAGCTTAGTAGAGCAAAAAGATTTGAAAGACTATGTCACAAAAAAGTGCACATATAATAATCACCAGTTCAAAAGAAAATGAGACAGTGGAGAACAGCTGAACACATGCTTAAATCAGTATGTTTCATGGAAATAAGACCAATGAAGAAAAACAGCCTGGTGAAAAAGTGCATTAGCCAGATAATTTTGGGGTTAAAGTCCATTCTTTGGCTGACCTAAATGCATTTGGGATGAGAAACTTAGCCAGAATCTAATTCAAAGCAAATCAAAGACTGCAACAAGTCACTTTTGTCAGAAATAGGGGGAAGATTTGTTATGTTTCTACTGCAGAATGAAAAGCAGTATCTTCTATATAATAAGACATGGTACTTTGTGAACAACTCTGCATGTTATGATGCCTTACAGCCACCATTCCTTGGCTTTACAAGCAAAGCAAATATGGGGAAGATGTCAAGAAAACACATTTATTCTTTGGAGGGAGCACTCCAGTCCACATAAACAGTTTCATTGCTGCTCCAAATTTCATTCATGCACTGAGTAAATTAATTATTTAACACTTTTATAATGAGGTAGGCTTTGATGAATGTAGAAGTGAACCTAAAGTCAGAGTCTCTGAGAAAAAGTCCTTCACCATCAATTAGCACCAGCAGAAAAAAGGTAAATGGAGCACTGGCATTCTCAAAAAGCTGATATGATCACCTCCTTTTGGCTCCTCAGGCAGTGAGAAAGATAGGATTTCTTCTGAGAAAAGGCTCCAAGAGAAAGCAAAAAAACATTATTTTTGCCAGTGTTGTGTAACTTTAGATAAGGTGAATTGAGAGCTGGGGCTTGTATTTCTGATTTCAAAAAGGTCAGGTTGATTTCTGGACAGTAATCTGCTAGGCTAATACTTAACTCCATAAAATATAGTATTTGTTATGACTATGATTTCAAAACCAGGGACTTATTTCTTAAATAAGGCATCCTATCTTTTTTCTTAAAAATTTGTTGATAATTTTTTTTTTATGTAATAATTCTCTTCTTTGGAAAATTGAATAAACCCAGCTGCACTGGCTTTAGCTCAAAGGATTAATTAGTTCCAATAGAGGCAGTTGAAAGTTTTCCGAAGTTTGTCTTAGATAAGTATTCAGAAGACTGATGCTTATTCAAATGTTGTCCAAACTATGTGAACCTGCTTGGCACAGAAACACTGAAAGATTAAACCTGAGAGCCTTTTACTACATGCTGGAATGACTGCCCTTCTTGTAGTGAGAGATGCCTGATTGCTGCAAACACAGACTTGGAGAATATTTGCTCACATTCCAGCATTCAATTTGTCTGCAATTCTCTCCCCTGACCATTTTCACACAGAAAATCTTTATTTTTAATGTCACTATTTAAAAAAAAAAAGGCAGTTCTTCACTTTTGTCTATAACTGGGAAAGGGTATTTTGCACAAATAATAATTTTGTTTAGAAACTTTCAACAGTCCAGTCAGAGACCAAAATGCAGAGAACAGATCCCACCCCCTTAACAATGAATGCCAAAGAGGCAAAATTAGTATTCATGAAAATCCAAATAATACAGGCTAGACTATGAACATTTGGAATGCAGAAAGAAAGCTTGATACAGTAGATTTTGGTCAAAAAGTTTAAATATGTCAGATAACTTTTCTTATGTTTTTGCCATTTTTAGTAATTCAGACCCACTTTAGTGCTTCTCAGACTGAGAGCACGAAGTGTTACTGATAATGGAAGTTTAAATGGTGACTGTCCTTAAGCTCAGTTTCCTGAGCTTTTAGATCATATTGCAGAACCCCATTCCTTGCCCTTCCACTTTATTTTTGGTTTTCAAAGTAAACTCATCTTTTGAGAACTGATTATATCTTCCAGTTTTCCTGTGTGCCAGGAAAGGCATTCTCTGATATCACCATATCAAATCCTTAGAGAAATACCAGGGGAAAAGGACTGAACCACAGCTTCTCAGCTTTAATTGCACCAGCCTGGAAAGATATGGACCAGATGCAAAGTTTCTTTACGCTTCAAAAGCAAAATAAGCCAATGACAGTGGTGAAAATATTCAAATTTCCATGAATTAGACTTATATTAGAAATTTGGACCACTTCATGGGCCATTTGTTGTAGTCTTGAGGAAGCCTCATTTGATATTGCTACTGTTTGAGAAAGAAGGTGGTGTTAGGGAAATACCAATTCTCAAAAGACCAACCCCTCCATGGGCAAGGCTCATGGTGCTGTCGAGGAGGATACAATGCTTGAGGATCCTGCCACCACGACACTCTGCTTGTTCAGAGGACTGGGGACATCATTTCCTCCCTGAGTCCCACTGCCTTTTAGGATCAGTCCTGGGGTGATACATACACTCCTCTGCCTGGAGTAGTGGCTAAAGTACAAGTAGGACCTAAAAAAGAAAACTACAGGAGGAGTGTAAGCTACAATCAACACATATTCATAAGTAAGTTTGGTTTTGCTTACCACTCACTCCCTCTTTAAGGTGCAATTAGACAGTGTAGTGAATTGGCAGAGAAGAGGGGGAGCATGGTTTGTAAATCAGAGAACCTGTTTCCTCGCTCAAGCGTGCGTCATTGCCTTGGGGGACTGTTACCATAAGCAAGCTCCGAGCGAGTCAGTCCTGCTGTCTCGCCACAAAAGCTTTTTAATACAAACACTGTAGCCAAACGCTGCTCCTGAGCACGGCAGATGTCTGCAATCAGCTAGTGACTGGCTACTGTGTTTGTCTCTTGGGCTGGCCAGTGCTTTTGGACGATAGATACCTAGGCTATGAAGTCATGCTGCTGAGAAGAAGCATATAGACATGGAGATTGCTACTGTCTCACAGGAGTTGACTAATCTTTTTGCAGCTTAGTCAGAGACAGCAGACATGAAATCAACAGTACAAGCAAGTTCTGAAATATTTGGTAGTGATTAACATTTCATGAAGGATAAGTATCTTCCTGTAGCTCCTTTGCTTCTGTGCAGTTTTGATATAACTTTCATAGACATGTTGTAGTGTTCCTTAACACCCTGATGGGCTATTTCCAGCTCTAATAGCTTTAAGATGAGTACCAGGCACCTTATCCAGTTTCCACTCAAACTTCCTTTGGAACCAGGAGGAGTTGGTCTGAATGAGAACAAAGAATCTGAGCATCTTGCTGTACTTATCTGAGGGCTGTCACCACTGACACCTGTGACTGACTGTAATGACGGCTTAGTTCAAAACCCTTCTCTCCTTTCAACTCAACTGCTTTTCCCATTAGCCCCTCTTCTCATTAACCTACTGAGCTCTGTATTACAAATTCTTCCTCCAAACAGAGGCAGAGCAAACACCTCTCTCTAGGGGCAGGTGCAGTGACTTTTGCAGCACCCGGCTTACATCAGCAGGCAGACATCACTTACTGCTTGTGCACCATCACTCTGTAGTACCAATCCAGATTTCTCTTTATTCTCTGGGTCTGACATGTCAGGTAGCTCCTGAAGATCTCAGCTGGGATCCAGGCCCCACTGTGATACAGCAAAGCTTGTGGCCCCAGTTGTTACACTGCAAAGAGTAATTTGTGATTACTATCCATGTTTCCACTCATTTTTTTCAGTGACTGACTCAATAGTTTAGTGCCTTTGCTTTGTGTTGGAGTAGCTCAAATGGTATGAACCTTTGCTCGATGGAAACTACCACCACTCCACTAAAGTTTTACTTCTATAATGTTTTATAGAGAATTAAAGCCTTGTAACTAAGGTGTATTTCCATGCAAAGGCTAGTGTTTCAGCTAGCGAAAACTTTAAAGCTCTCTGACTTTTATTCCACTTCCATCTTGTTTCTAAAAGTAAGTACTCAGTGCAACAACTGAAGTAATGTCACAGAATTCTGCTAAGCGGGAGGATATGCTTATGAATAGCAAATGCTGAAAGCAGTGTATTTCAAGGAAATATATTCTGCAGCCTATGAATGTGTCTTATAATTTCAGTAGTGGGCTTGCTGGTGAAATGAAAGCCTGTCTTGGCAACTTGTGAGCAGGCAACAGTGTTAGCAACAAATAAATCAGTAATTTGCCTAGCCAATGCAGAAAATTACTGGAGACACAGTAAATGGACAATGCTATGCTTTCAGATGGTTATAATTGTCTGGACAATTATACTACCATTATACTTTTTAGACAAATATTATGCAATTATACCACTATTTTAAATTTATTTAATTTATTTATTATACCACTACTTTAAATAGAACAGAACATGTTCTTCTGCTTCCATCTTACTAGTGAGGCAAGCATTATCTTGAAATTTTTGTGCATTGAGTCAGCCATGGAAGCAGAGACAGTGCAGATCGTCTCACTCCAAATATAGGCTGTCCCTTAAATATGCTTACTGATACAAATCCACTACAGTATTTGCATCCCATGTCAGTGATATCACACAGATAGTGAGAGTTGAGATCAAGGTGTAAGGTTATTGATACAACTGCACCTATGAAGATCTTGTAGCTCTGCTTTATGAGAGTTTATTTTTCAAAAAATTGACGAAATGTGGAATCATTCATTAGAGTGTCTAATGCTGACAGAGGGAACCAAATAAAAGCATAGGATACTACTTGTTTGACCCAGGTTTCCCAATTAACACATCGCTCCATTACAATCAGCCTCACCTTCCTAGAGTCTACTCCTTTTTATATTTAATTTTTCACCTTTTGATTAATGTAGAACTGGGCAGCTATCACCACAGTGCTGTACAGACATTTTGTTTGTTGTATTGAGTATGCAGAAACAAGAAGTCCTTTCCTACAAAAGACACCAGAGAAAAGATTAAGTTCTTGAATTGCCTCACAGGCTAAACACTGAAAAATATATGCAGCTGCTCCTCCTGGGTCCTGCCATTTGCATAACTTGTTACCAGAAGAGTGTAATATGGAGGAAAAAAACAATAAAGGTGATATGTAGAGTGGAGTAGCAAAGTTAGCGGTAACATTAAGACAGAAGAAAATTGAGAAGAGAGGGACAGGAAGTGCATTTTCAAGCAAAATGCTTTTGGGAAGGAAGCTTTTGATCAGTGAGCAAACATTTTTTTATCCTTCTTTGCCTATCTCCACAACAAATTTTTTGCTTCCTCTGGGACCCATCTACAAGTTAGGAGGAATGACTGAGTTAGGCTAAGTTTTCACATCAGGAGAGGTAATGGTATGCTCACAGCACACTGCATCCTTTTTCTGCCTTTTGCCTCATTAGCAACCAAATCTGCCAGAGCACACCACTAAGGAGACCCTTAAATAGATACATTTCTTACTGTATCTATTGCCTTTCGCACAGATGTTTTTCATGCTGAAACCATGCCAAAGAGATTTCTCAGAAATCTCCATCTGTTGTATGACATCCTGAATGCCATGAAGTAGATAAATCCCTTATCCAGTCTGACTTGCCAGTGAGATGACTCTGCAGACAAGATGTGAGACTGTGTGGGCTGGATTCCTCCTGCAGGTGCATTTCCACTGAATAGATGAACACAGGTCCATGGGATGGCAGCGAGGCTGTTCTTTCTTGAATCCTTGTTTTTGCAGTGTTGATGATCTGACTTCACAGTGGGCAGTCTGGTAGCAGATTGTTTTTTACCCCCAAGTTTTACAGGGAGAACAGGAAGAACTAAAAGGAATGAGGCAGACTTCCCTGAAGAGAAACCATTATTTTTCTTCAGAAGGAAACTGTTCCTTGATACTTGCTTGGCCATCATGCTGGTAAAAGGGGATGCTGTGCCAGATCAAGGACTTTGGAGGCTACTACTAGTAATCAGTAATTACATAATTTCCAGACTATTAAGACAATGAGATACAGCCCCCCTGTATCTTTGAAAGGTAGTACCAAGCAGCTGTTAACGGGAACCTGTCAGATAACTTGCTCTCTGAAAACTCACAGCACTGACACAATTTAAAATAGCTTTTTTCTTGCCTAACTGCAAGTGAATAAGTTTGAAAGTGTTGTCTTGAAATTTGTCAAGTTATGCCTATTCAAGCCTATGTAAAATACAAAAAAAACATTCAAGATGTGGTGTTATTGTACAGATGATTTCCAGGAAATCCAAGCAAAAAAAACCAAACCAACAAAAAATCACTTGTATCATATATTTTAATATGTCTTATTCTTTCTTTCTGCAGCTGGGTGGTTGTCTCACACAAATGCCAAGAAATGAATTACAGTATGTACTGTACCTGTAGCTTATGTGTCTATTATATGTGCAGACTTTTTCCGGAAGTAGATCATTTTGGGCAGGAATTGGTTGCCAACTAAGAAAGGAGAGAAGGAAAAACAAAATAATGTCCCTTAGGGTGGGTGGTACTAGTAAGCAGAACATTATTGGTCTGGGCAGGATCCGGATTTGATGGTGTCACTGACATCTTCTATGAACATGGCACTGGAGAACTATTACAGGAACCACAAATTCACCATGCACTGAGGGTTAGGTAAAGGGATTGAGTAATCCTACAATGGTTGTTGGTATATAACTTGTAAAACTGTGCCCAGGGAACAGAGATGTAACTTAATACTACAGCAGCAATTCTTAACACTGTGACTGCCAAGGGTCAGTTGCTATTCCCATTAAAACCTTCTTTCTGCATCTAATTTAGAACCCAGACACTTCAATTCACAGCAGGCTAAAGCTTGGCATAGACTTTTTTTCCATTTAAAAGTTTTTTTCCATTTAAATCCACTTAAATTGATTAGATAACAATAAAAATATGATATAATTCTAGCTACTATTATCATTCCTTTAGACCAAGGTCATTCAAAACAGTGAAAGCAGTTTGAAGGTTTTAAGCTTATATTTTCCTGTCTTCACATGGGTTCAGTTTATATCTCATGAATTGTTAAGTCACTCACTGTACTGGAAGCCTTTTCCTTTTCCTAGCACTAGTCTACTGCTCTGCTTAATATACATTTAATTTATATCCAATTTGTTTATATTTAATCTGAAACATAAGTCCTGGTTCTCAATACCTAGTGGTAGAAATTTGAAAGAAGCATAAGGTTACTTTGCTTCATTAGACAAATTGCTTTTTTTCTTGTTTCTTCAGTATCTTTTCCATTTAGGTTATTTGGTTAATAGTGTTAACGATCACTTTGCAGCAAGATTTTCCACTTGTAATTATCATCTACCCAGAGATTTTTGCTATAGTCCACTCAGTTGTAAAAATTCTAAAATACATGGAAAGGCTTCATTTGAGGATGAACTCAATTTAAAACCTACTTCTTATAAATTACTTTTAATTTTATCATTTACATAATTGGCATCTACTCAACAGTAAAAGCATGAGCATGGCAATCTTGTGTAAAGCAGAATATAAGAGAAGATTTGTTTGATTATGATCACATACCTGGATATACGAGACAATGACTAAATTCAGGCAGATTACGCCTGGCCTGTGGTCCTGAGCAAAGCAGCATGGTTGCAGGGCAAATCAGTGCGGTGAGGCTTGACAGCTCATCCCCAAGTGAAGGGTGCCATGTCTTGTGGGCACACAACACATATTTCGTGGTAATAGGTCTATCACAGTGTAGCACAGTCAGAAATAGAAGCTGAATTGTCATCCCTACCCCCATTGCACCATTTCAGAAAATCAGATGTAGTCAAGGTATAGGCCAAAGGGTGCTTTGTGCTACTCTTCTCAAAATAGCCATGAGCCTGGACAAAAAAAGTCAAGACCAAAGACAGAGCTCATTAATTTTAATTAATTTTTTTGCTAATCTATGGAATTGCATGGAAAACACTTGTAAAACATGGAAATGCAAGAATTCATCAGTCTAACACAAAGAATTTGGACTTTTCCCCCCTTTCTTAGACAGCCTCATTAGATTTAGTTGTACTTCTTCCAGGATGATTTTGTAAAATAGAGTTTAGAATCATGCATACAATGTTTCAGCTGAGCTGAGATGGCTAATTGGCTAGTTTTAGCTCTTGTCCTTGAGAATTATTAAAAACAAAATGAGCTTTGTAAACATGGCTACTGAGTGTTGCAGGGAGGAGATTATGTGATGCTGGACGCTTATCCAAAATCAGATTATGGATGCTTCAGGTTTATATGAGTTGAATAAATTTATAACCATTATCTTAACCAAAAACATATAAAGGATTACATTATGAAAATGTAATTCTGTAATACTGTTGTATTATGTCCTTCCATGCCTTTGCAAAATGTTTTATTAATCACTTCATTCTTATTGTAACTATTTATCTGATGTGCATGTTTAACCTAATGTTTTCTGAATTTACAAAACAGGCATTCATTACATAAGAAACAGACTTTGAGTTCAAGGTGGCAAACAGCATGGGGAGGTAAAATTAAGAAAATTAGTCAAAAGCTGTTGTAGTCATTTGGCCCCAAGAGACATCCAAGTTGTTTTTTGTTCCTGTTTCAAAGTATTATAATATTATTGGAGATGACTTCATAGATCAAGTGTCATTAAGAAAGTCAAGTGTCAGAAGGAAACCGCACATTTTATTTAGCATAGTAGGTTTTTGACCTTCCAGAAAGTCAATATTTATCAGGCACACTACATTTAATATTTTTGTTTTCCAAATAGCCTAATTCATGATCCAAAACTGAGAACATAGTCAGTGCTCTATTCAGTCTGCCTTTATCTGTGTCTGTGTGCATGGGTTCAAACTGCTGACTGCCAAAAGCAAGCCACTAGAGTCTTGTTAACTTACTATTAAATGTCATTGGTTGCAGTTACTGAGCTACCCATGACCAAATTCAAATTTGGTGGTGGTTTTGATGCTTTTTTGTGACTTTAAATCTTAGAAATTAGGAATATTCATGTGTTTTTAAACCTACGCTGTTGAGAAAAGTGATCTAAGCCTATTCCATCTGCTTCAGGGCCTTAATCAGACACACTCTTATTTCTTTGCTCAGCCACAGAAATAGCAACAGCATTTTCTTTAATATCAAGGAAAATTTTGAAATTAATTTTTTTAGTAGTAGCAAAAATGTTTTTTAGAAGGATCAAGAATCGAAATTCATAAGCATCCTGAATTGCCTTCCTTTTGGTTTTCATTAGCTGTTCCATTTCCTGGATTTAAGCTGCATTTAAAACGCCAGAAAAAGGCCAAGCTAGAACCTAGTTCTGAGATTTCCAAGTGACCAGAGGGAAGAACTAGAAATCTCACCAAAGTGCCTGTGCATTGCCCAACCAATTTTGCAGACTACCTCTTGCCAATACTTACCCAAACTCAGCTGAAATTTCATCTGAAGTCTTTGAAGTCCTTCTGGAAAAGTAATTACAAAGAGTGACTTGTTAATCACTCATTAGCTCACAAGTATGTAACTTTATATTGTCACTTGTTGGAACTGTCAATATGGCTGATTCTGTTTTCTTTGGCATTAATGTTTTGACGTTTGGAATTCTTAGAACCGAACATCAAGATCTAAATATAAATTACTGCTTTTTTTTCCTGGTAAAACAGTCACCTATTTTTTCCAGAATTGATTTTACTGTGTTTAGACTTAAAACATTTTTGGTTCATCCACCTAATGTCAGAGCTATCTTTGATTTTGCAGTAGCAGGACTTCTAGGAGATGGATCCACCAGAGAAATAGATGTAAAGCCCATCTAGAGTTTCCCTGGTCGAACTCCCTGTGATAAGTTATTCTAACAGTAAAAGCCGTAGTTATGAAGAGCAGTAAGCTTTGAGAGGCCTTTTTGTGGCGTTGTTTTTAATGGATGTTATCTGATATCACTCGAATATAAGAGGCAAGGACAGGAAAAGAGGGTACAAGGATGAGTCACCAGGCAAACATTCCAGCCTTCCTGCCCATCAGAAGAATTCCTCTGAGGTCAGCCACAGAAATCTCCATCTGTATCAACAGCCCAATAGAGAGCCAAGAGCACATAAAACAGACCTGTAAATCGCAAGTTGTTCCTTCTATAAATTGCAAATTGTTCCTTTTGAGACGTGTCAACACCTTCTCACACACAGCACCTCAGCAGTTCTGGGAAAGACAAAAACATGGAAAGGAGTCCTTAACTCGTGACAACTGTTGTTAGAGCCAGCATCTTTTGTATGAAACAGTGAAAAGAGGAGGAATACTGAGCAGATGTGATGGTTGCTTCCAAAAATATGTGAAGTTATAGAGAAAGCATGTGGACTCATATATTTAGCCTTTTTCATAATACAAGAAATATGATGTGCCAATGAAATTGAAAGGTAGCAGATGTGAAACAAATGGAAATGTTCCCAGAGATCCTGATTAACTTGAGGAACTCAATGACACTAGACATCACTGAGGTCAACAGCTTAAACCAAGGCCAGTAAGGGAAAAAAGTGAAAACCCTGGCAGCTATTCTCATGTCTAGCTCTAGGGATTCCCCATTCTGCAGAGTGCATCTGTTTCACTTGGTATTTGAGACGAAACTGGTTAAGAAGTTTCTCTCAAAATAAATAAAATGAAGGTAACGTGTGCAGAATGAAATCTTCAATTAGGATTAAAAACTTTCTTTAAAAAATTGTAATAAAAATTTAAAAACTCTCTGCAGCAACACTTTTCAGAACTTTGCTGAAAAGATTTGCTATCAAAGGTTCATTGGAAATAGGTATAATAAATTTTATTCTGATTTTCTAGGGGTAGCCCTTATTTTAATGCTGTTGTATTTCAGGTAGAGGACAAATGCTTCTGCTATCCCTTACATTAAGATAGATTAAAGGGCTTGCTAACTGCACAGATATTTACTAAAATTTTAAGAAAAAACAAGAGCTGAAATCTATGTATAATGTTCCAGCTGCCTGCGGATTGAGGAAAAAAGTAAAAATTTAAATGAGCTCACCAAAAATAATGAAGTCTGGCTGAAAACCAGCTGGGCAAGAACAGAATTTAAAATCTGGAGTTACTTTGTGTACTGAATCTGATTCCAGTAAAGCTTTAGTATGATTCCAGCAAAAATCCAATTTCCCTGCCGTTGTTTTCTCTGGGAACTACTTTTTAAAACCAGTTGTACCCATGCCATCTCTTCCAGAAAAGGGTTTGAACTGGATATAAATAAGGAAAATATTTTGACCACCATTTTCCCTAGTTAAGATTGAGGAACAGATTGGATTCAAGAAAGTCCCATTAATATGATAAGGAACTAATTTTTGATGTACACAGAACATGAAAGTGCAATGAAATACCTTCCAATAAATGAAAGTCATTATGGTATTCAGTAGAAATGGAAGGGTGATATGAAACCTCCCAATAAATTGTGAAGATATTAGCAAACATAAACATGCCTTAAACAGAAAATCAAGAAAAGATTAGGGGAAAAGTCTTCTTTTTAATGGTATGGTCTTGTAGCCAAAGGAGCAGTGTAATGAACCTTTCAGTAATAATGATCAAAAACATGTTTGTGAAAAATCATTTGACACATTGTAGGTCAAATGACAAAGCCAACAAAGAGTACAGGAAATGAATTGCCAACCTGTGAAAATAGAAGAGTGCTATTATAGTTTGTAAAGCAAAGAAATGAGGAATTGAATAAATTACACACACTGTAAGGGAAGAAAACCCTATACAGTAAGTTGCTTTGAAATCTGGAAATATTGTGACTGTCACCAAGTCAAAGAAAAAGTGATATGGAGTTGTTGCACAGCCAGTGCAACAGAGTCAGCTGTTCTTCTGAAAGCACACCCACATATGAGCTAAAAAATTAATTTTATTCCAGTCTAGATGAATGCCTAGTACAACATAAAATACTGAAAAAAGAAGCCCTTTTGATAAATCACCATTACATGTTGTTTGTAGATTAGACCATATGTTCATATGAAGGAAAACATTGCCCAGAACTATTTCTAAATTGCTACCATTACATCAGCCCCATTATAAATATAATTGAGAACCTTTTTCAGATAAAGTCATTCTTAATTCAGCAGAAGGAAATGGATTGCACAAAAACATTATTGCAACAGAAAACAGGCTTTTATTGCCCCCACTAGGTCTCGGGATATTAGCAGGGACTCAGTGAACGCAATCACAGAACAAAAATGCAAGCAGTGTATTTGCCAGGAAGCATCCCAATGACTTTGCTACCAAATTTGGAGATGACCTTGGAGCAAGAGCTGGAAAACTGAAAATAAATAAATTAAAAGGAAACATCATTATTGAAAGGAAAAGATATGAAAACTTGCAACTTATTAGAGACATTGAAAAAATTCAAAAGCATCACAAAATGGTCACAAAGCCTGAGAATGAGAAGGTTGCTTTTGACAAATATATTTCAACATTTTAAAGAAAAAGATGCTATTTTGGAGAAAGAAGCAGTGATGAAACAAAAACAAATGATTATCTGAACACAGTAAAGATCAATTTGCAACCTGATTTTTGAGACTTTTTTTACAGAAAAACAAATGAAGATCTACAAAGATTATGTTATTGTCTTTGAGAAAGATGGGACAGGCCAAAGGAATTGACAAGTTTCTAAGCTACACTGATGGATATGATGGGCTATGGGTTACACAGTTTGGAATGAAAATAAAACAACAGTGGGCTATTTTCAAGTAAACTAGTTTTCATATCCACTTTTTACTTTGTTTCATAAAATTCAGGGCACTTTAAACATTATTCACATTTTTCCTTTAGAAATTTTTAGAACATTAAACTATTAACTGGAAAGGTAGTTTTCTTTTTTTTTTTTTTTCATAATTTTTGTCTGGAAGAAAATTGCAAAAGAATTTTGGAGCTGATTTTAGGAGCTATGTAAACAAATATCTCATAAAATGTTACAGGAAAGTAAAATGGGTCATTTAAGCAGTAGGAAATTGGAGACAACTTTAAAACTGCTAGGCAGACAAACAAGAGATGCATTCTGTTCCCGAAATACTACCTTGTTCCCAAAGTTCAATAAGTCACATCATCATTCCATGATTACTTCTTCTCTCACCTCTTTTCTGTGTTCTGAATATGGATTATATGGTCTGAGACAGGATTTGATCCTTATGAATTTATATGACATGTCACAGAAAACCTCCAAAATTAAGTGAAATCTAAAAGCAGCAGATAATAAAGAGGGATAAAGAAAGACACATTTTAATATACTTAGACATGCTAACTATCAGGCGTTCAATGACAAACACTGAAATAAGATATTTCCTTTTACTAGCATCGTCATCTGCAGTTGTCCTCATAACAAATTTTCTGAAATCCCTGTGGAATATGTCAAATACAGCCAGTAAGGAACTCAGTGTAAACACTCATTCATTTCTGAAAAGCAGATGTGTTTCTCACAACTGGCATTGCAGAAGAACAACACCACACACCTAGCCATGAGGAGGAAGCCCTTCAGGATTTATCAAGGCAGTGGGAAGAAGTAGCTTTTAGAGCATGATGAGCTTCTGGATAGCAACAGGCAAGAAGCTGGCTACTCCTGTGTTCATTGACAGTGACAGAATAGAAAATAACCAAAAGCCATTGAAAATACCTATGTTAATACACAGGAAACCCTGAGATTGTTTTGTAGTCTAATACTTGTCTAAAGAATAATTTCATTTGCTTTGTCATTTGGCTTCTTTGCCAAGTTTTTCTGAGGCCAGTCCAGAAAAGACAGGCTCATATGTAGCACTTCTATCTGTAATTCTTGAACATGAAAGATCAAAAAAGAGCAAAGTTCAATCATCAAGAAAGGCTTTCTTATTTACAGAATTCTTTGTTCCACGTGTATGACTCAGTGTGGCCATGGCCCATCATCAGAACATAAAAAAAATATATAAAGAAAAAAATAAAAAGGGCTCCTACTGAAAAAAAAAAAAAATTTCCTTCTCAGTAGGTGATTTTCTCTGAGGTCAGCCAGGTATGTGGGACTTTTTGTTTTTCCCACAGTATTGTGATTTGTTTCCTGTTGATAGGAAATGTTAACTTTTGTGGTAGGAATTTAATTTGCTTTGAAAGTTGTAATATAACTAGTGTCCTAAACAGTTTTTTTCTTTCAAATTAGTGAAAACTTGGAGTGCCTCAGAAATAAAAGGCTGAAAAAATTACAGAGAAAAACATATTTCCTACAATTGGGGATTCTCCCCTAATTTTTTGTTAATTGGGTAAAGTGGTTATGCCATTTGCAGTAACCTGAGATAGGTCTAGAGCCTACAGTACTTTTTCACTAGTAAATAATACTTTAAAAACCTTGCACAGAGTCTTAGTTTAGCTTTTGATGGCGGGCTCTAAAATGCTTACCAATAAACTAAAAGCACATTTGCAATACAGATCTACAAATGTCAGGAATCAATCTTGTTCAAAAAAAAGGAACTAAATTCTATCTATGGATATATCAAGACTTAATAATTTCTAGTGTAGAAAAAAAATTATAATCCAGAGCCAGTCAACTACTGCGTGTCCTTGATGTTTATGCAACCAGTAACACTTATAAGAAAAGCTGCAGTCACATCTTAAAGCCTTTTAGTGGGAATGAGTCAAGAAAATTTCTCAGGTGTTCCAGCCACACAATACTCTGAGACGATCATTTCTGACAGTCTGAAAACACAAGCAGGAAGGTATTTATGGGATAATGGGGTAGCTGCTGCGTTTTGTGGTGTGTTTGTGTTTTTGTAGTTCTCTTTACTGTACATGCCCAGTTTGCACTGTGCAAAGTGAGCAGCAGAGAGTAGAGGAGCAATTTTACTCCACAGAAACAAAAAAGAAAAACACCAGGTGCTAAAATGGGCATAATGGAAATTAGAAACTTTTGCATTATTTCTCTAGCAGAGGGGGCATCTCCATCAGAGCAAACAGATCAATTGTAAAAGCAAGGCCACTCTTTAGGTTTCTGCACCTGGTTATCATATGTTTTCTTCCACACATTATGCTGGTCATTGCTTTCATTCTACACAGTCATAATTTTCATTACACACAGTTTTTACAGTGTGGCCAGGCAAGGTGTTATTTGGGACATGTTAGTATACATTTTAGGCTAACATGTTTGACACATTTTCATTAGACATTGGAAGACATCAGTAAAGATCAGTACTTAGGAAGACATGTTTTCACAGTGAAAATAAAAGGTATCTCATGTGCTGGAAAAGCACATTGAAAACTTTGCCTTGCACTTGCTACACTTCCCTCTCAGATGTTTTTACCATTCCCTGAGCCTCCTTGGAGGCCCCTCTTCTCTCTTTGTCCTTCTAGTAAGCAAGGTAGGTTTTCTCCAGAAGTTCCCAGCAGCTGATTTATTTTTTTGGCACAGTTCCTGCCACTGATTTCACTCGACAGCTGCACTCTGGTTGCAGACATAGTGGGCATGCCTCAAGTGAATTTAAGCTTGCAATGGTTCCTGATGCACCTGGGGCTTAATCAGTTTCCTATTTGAAGCCCTCAAGAGGACAGATCACATTAATTAATCACCTCAGGATGTCACTTGCTCTGATCCTCAGCCTGGGACAAGATAAACCCTGTGTATTGAGCCCTCCTGAAACAGAACAAGTTTTCTGTGTAAGTCAAGCTCACACAAAACCCTAGGAACACATAGCCACAACCACTGATTTCTCTAGGGTATAAGAAACACTTTTCTCCAGTTTCTTCTGTGTTTTTGGCTAGGCAGATCTCAAAATCTAGCCACCTATATGAGATTCTTTTTTTCTTTTATTTTTTGGTGGGGGGCAGACTGTAGCCTACAGAGAAAATTTAATAGAATGATTTCAGGTTTGGGGTTTTTTTTTTTCTATTAATGAAAACAAAATACTGGAGCTGCCTTTCCTCACTCAAAGGTTTTTTTGGATTAAAATGCCAAGGTGAACAAGTCTGAGATGAGATTATTTTATTGTTGTGGCTGCTGTCATTAGTTGACTGCTACCTCATTTTGTCTATAACTCCTGCCCCATTTGCTTCTGTCTCAGCTGTGCTCACCAGTCAGGTGCTCACTGTTAGCAGAGTCTTCTCAGCCAAACACAACCAGAGGCGTGCAGGGTCATGTGTAAAAGGCTTGCCCTGGTCTGTTCTCATTACCCAGAAAAAGATGATCAGGGTGACTGACCCCCTTAGTCAACTCAACAAGAGCTGCCTACATTTTTCTGCTTCAGCTCACCATCTTAATTTCACCATGTTAAATACATTGTGCTCATAGTCTTCGCCAAAGACACGTTAAGCTGCTTTCCAAGGATTCAAGCTCCTGTGGTATTAGATTGTTCAAATCAATATAATATCCATCTTTCCAGATAAATTTGGAGGTTATGTATGTTTAATACATATAAAATCAAGAAAAAGAGTGGAAATACACCTATAAAGAAATTAGAGCAGTTACATTGGAGATAAATTTGCGCCCAATTTCTCCAGAGAAAACTGCTGAGCAGCAGACTATTCTCCCTCCACAAATCCTTGGATATCTCACCCCACAGTCTGGTTATATGGTGCAGACTGCAATTCCTGTTTAAAGCCCAACACAAAATCCTATTCTGTTCTATGAAACAGCTGATTATTTTTTGCACAAACATTCCTCCAATCTAAAGACATTAGCGAAAAACACGACCAATTTAAGCATTTATGTGACAGTCATGCATATGCAGTATGTATACACTAAACACTACACATATATTCTGAGAGAGACAGATTACACTTTCTGCTTTAAAGTAATCCCTCAGGCACTCTTAAGATGCCAGAATATTACAAAGTATTGCTATTTTCTGGTGAGCAAGGGAAAGTAGCAAGCAGATGCAATGCCCTTCTCCTGTTGATCCCATTTATTTTGTGCACAAGGTAGAAGGAAACCTGTTTTCAGAAAATGATAACAGCTTTGAAATAGAGTTCAGCTGCAAGCAGTGCTTACTGGCTGAAAAGAGTTTTCAGTCAATTTGGTACAACAATAATACTCAAGGTTAGGGAACCATTTTTCTCTCTCCTAAATATGTCATAGCACCAGCATGATTTTAACAAGACAGCTCTTCGTTTTTATTTCTTTCACTCATTCCTTGGGTTTGTTGCCAAGAGCAACACAAAGAATGCACCAGGGTGTCATAATAATCCTCCATTAAATCCCTAGTATTTGAATTTTAATGCTATAATTCAACAGCTGACAAAAGCCCATTGAGCAGGTCTAAGGAGAGGAAAAGAGCTGGTCCCATTTTCTCAGGGGGTGATGCTATAGCAACATGGAATGAATTTGGGGTCAGGGAACAAGCTGTCTCCAAGCTTTGTTTGCATTTCCTGGCTAAAAGTAGAATCTGGTGTTATAAATTTTACCAAAATAAGTGGTTGTTTGGAGTTGCATGAAGATAGTTCACTCTGTAAAAATGTGTGCCTTGTAAAAAAAAGAGTGGAGACAAAAAAACTTGTAGCCAGCAAGACAACAAACTAACAGACTACTTTAGAAAGTGCCATTCTAATAATTATTTCACAGTCCCTCTTCCTTCTCTGATTTCCCTACCTTCCAGTACAAACACTGCACTAGAACTGGAAATGATGCAACACACTAAGGCCATTCTAAAGGAATAACACAAAGACAGCAAAGTCAATAACGGTGGAACAGAGACCTCTTATAATCATCAAAGACTTCAGAAAAGTCTGGTATGTCATTTGTTATGCTTAGCTGTCCCCACACTGAAGGCTTTTGTGCTCTGGGGAATGTTGTTTGGTGGAGACAAATGAATACACCTGGAAGACAATTGTCCATTGTGCCAAACACTGCTCATTGGGTGCAGCACAGCCCCCTGCCCAAAGCCCTCCCTTTCCTGAGCAGTCCTCTTTCCTCAGGGCCAGAGTCACTGTGCAGCTGTTCTCAGAGCTGAGTTTAGTGGGGATTAGAGCTCAGGGTAGGTAATAGAGAGCATTGGCATTTTCTGTGTCTTCTACATTGTGAGGCATATTTTAAAGAAGAGGGCGGATTCATTCCTCTTCACATGTATAACAATCAGAAATTCATTAGATAATAGTGATATAAAGAGATATAAAAGATCAGAAATAATATGATATGCAGTTCACTTGTGGACATGCAGATTTTGTCACTGAAGAAAACTATCAGTGTTTTATTGAATTTGAGATAATGGGAATTTTTCTCTATTTTTTCACTTCAAAATCTACTGCTGATCACCTGTAGCCAACCAACTGCCCAGCTCCTCTGCTGCTAGAGATTGCAGCAAGGATGCCTCAGTTCTGACAGTTCTCACTCACGCTGTGAGATCAGGGACACATCAGCACAGGGAGTGTGGCTGTTAACACTGGTGTAAGGCGGGTGCAGTGTGTTTGCTAGGTGAGGTGATGTAGGCAGCATGGGTGAAAGAAGAACTGCTGTGTCTCTAGGGTGAAGTGAGACGTGCTCTTAAGGCCTTGGAGAGGTATTTGTACAGGACACAGCAGGGTGAGTAGGAACTGGCAGAGCAGCAGCCCCTCTTGCAGCAGGTATGTTTAATGGCTGTTGGGTCCTGCTGGGGTTGTAGGTGGAGTACAAGGTTCCTGAAGCAGAGATTGTCTTGAACTGCAGTGCCTGCACATCTTACTGATGGAGTGTAGTTTTCTTCTTTCACACAGACCCCTCTGACAAAGGTTTGGTGCACAGCAAGAGGTTTAGAAAGCCTTCCTCCTTCCACCCTCCTCCTCCAGAGCTCAGTAGCAAAAACTTTCTACAAGAAAAACACAGGTAGGGTGTGTCATACTTTGCAATTCTCAGTGTTTCCTCCCATGTACCTCTGGGAGAGTGAAGCCACTGGGGACTCAGAAAACTTCTTCTCTCTTCAGCATACCCCTGTGACAAAACAGGAGCTTCCTGCTTTTTTTTTGTCAAAAAATTCATTACACCAAATTATTGTTTTCCCAAACCTGCATTTCAAACTTATCTGGGCCAAACTTGCATTAGAGCTGCTACATGAAATGCATGTTTTTTGTTGCATTTTTGTTGCTCAGTTGTCCACATGCTGCTTTCTGGGAGTGGTACATCCATTTCTGTTCTGCATAGTGCACACATCTATTTCTGTCAGTATCATTAAGCTGCTTATTCACAGTCCCTTAAAAACAGAGCACCTTGAGCCTACATTTTCTTTCCCATGTTTGTGAATTCTTTCTAGTTCAGTTTTGCTTTATCTAAGATGAACAGATTTTATGAAGATTCCATTCTTTCACCCTATAGAGAGCCATTTTTCAATAGAAAAGCTGTAAGCACTGGAGCCCCACTCCAAAAGAGTTCAGCTCACTTGACTTCAGGGTCTTTAGAGCAGGAATGATTCCTGTCAGCCTGCTGGATCTAAAAGGGAAGCAGTTCATGTGCAAACAGCTTTCCATCATTATCCTGGGAAGAATCCCACTGGGAGAATAAAGAGTAGCCATAGGAGAAAATTTCTGTAGTAATGGCATGTCATTCCCTTGACCCTCTGCTGAAGTGTTCATTTTTGTTATATGATCAGGCAAGATCAGGCAAGAAATATGACATTTATTGTGTGAGATTTCCAGGCAAGCATTCCTCAATGGGGTGCAGTTCTAATTGGGTAATAATCTACAGGACCTTTCTAGAGAAAATAAGAAACTTCACTGTCATAACTTTAAGTCTGGCAGACTATAAATTGTGAAGATCCTTTGTTAGATATTTTTTATTTAGTGCTCTTTGTGTGACTGAACCTATTTACATACAGAGTCATTTGATTTATGTATTAACCACATTGATTCTGCTTATTCCAAGAAAGAAAGAACAGAGGCAGAGTTTGAAAGGTTTGCCATGGTTTTGGAACACCTTTTCTGTTCCAGAATGGGGGATTCTGCAGATGAAATTAAAATCTCATAGTTTGAATCATATCCTTTCATGGTATCAGTGTGACCACAGTGTCACTGAATTGATGCCTACTCTGGCTACAGAGTTTATGGGTATGCACAAATGGCACTGCTTGTGATTTGCAATTCTTCACTGAGCAGCATTTCACTGCATCAGTGCAGGCGCTGCTCTGCTGGTCTTGGTGCATTTCGAGCTGCTTGGAGGAGTGGTGAGCTCAGACCTCCAGCAAGCCAAACACACACATGCACACATTTACTGAGAACAGCAGTAATCAGCCCTTAGAAGTCACTTGAAGACTTCTTTAGTTTACAACATTGCTATTGGCAATAGATGTTAGAATCAGCAAAATAAATGGCTTCAGTATGAATGAGATGTGCTGGAGAAGGAGAGCTGAAACTGAAACAGAAGGAATCAAGATGAATGAACACAGCAAGAACTCACTGCATTTGTGGTGCCAGGTATGTCTATGCTGGGTTTTCACTCTCTGCTAAGGGTTTGTTATGGACAGACATGCATCAGCCTCAGCCTTAAGGCACACAATTCAGCAACACAAAATCAGGCTAATACTGAGCCACAGATGCCTATCTGAGCTCTGAAATATGTAAGCACTGTAGTGGCTGTATTTCAACTACCTCCACTTCCAATACATGTAGGGTACAAATGTTCTTTCAGACGTCTACTCATTACTGTGTAAGTCCCTTTCCATCCCTTGTTACCTTGGTGCAAACCCTGTGTATCAATCTTCATTCTATTTCAGATATGCTTAATTTTATTTGATGCTCATTGGACTCCATATCTTTTGAAAGGCAACAAGTGATACTCCAGGCAGATTTGGCTAGCCAGTCTTTGACTACTCCTATGACGTGCTAGCTCTAAGTCTATCTCTTTCCAAAGGCATTCCTGTCAACATAACTGATCTCAAAAAAAACATTTTGCTGGTTGCATGTGATCAATGAACCTGTGGTGTTAACTTGCTAAGGAAGTCTGAGCTACTCTTTAATGAGTGGGTGAGGGAAGGCTATAGTGAAATACAAACATATTTTTCTCAACTAGAGACAAATGATGGCAAAGGATACCATAATAAGGTACAAGATATCTCATAAATGAGATATCTTGTACCTTATTGAGAACAAGAAATATGGAAAACAAGAAACATATTTTTTCTATTTTTACAGCTTGTTTGGAATTTTTTGGTGGCAACTGTGGCCAGTAAAACAGCAGTTTCCTGATGTTACTTATCTGTCAAAGGAAAGGAAAGTTATTTCCCATGATGCAAACAACAGATGTGAGTTGTACCCTGGAAACTGAACCTCAGGTCAAACAAGTACTTCTTGAGAGCGAATAGTACAAAAATTAAATTAAGAACAACTTAAATGACATTTCTGGTTTTAAAAAAGTTGAGATTTTTTTTTTGCCCTCTTCTCATAGCCAATACATTTCTTTGCTGACAGTAAGTTCCTGTGAGGAAGACAGGAAGCTATTGCAATATTGAAATAATTAAAGGTTTTGCTCTGTGTTTGGATGAGCACTTGCATCCATGTGAACGAAACCTGATTTGGTGTGCTATCTGTTTGCTGAGAAATGCAACCATGGTCTCAGGTCATGCCTAACAATGGCTGCCCCAGTGTGTGTGCAGTCAGCACTCCTGTGTTTCATCTGGGAAATCCTGGACTGGAATAGATGCATGCCTGCACTGCGCAGATGGCTAACATATGTAGGGGGATAGAATATAAGAAAATAAAGGTAGTATAGAAAGTAATCTCACCCCTAAAGAGTTGCAGCTGAGCCAATTATCAAAGATTAGGAGCAGGCCTGACTTTAACAGGCCATAGCTGTAACCTATAAAAAGAAAAATGCTATAAAAGAGTGGGTTGGTGGGTTCAGGAGAACTGGAGTCTGTTGGCTGCTGTGAGAAGAAGGAAGAGTCAGTGCTTACAGGAGTTGCCTATGAGAAACAGCAAGGAGGTACGAAACTCTTGCAACAGGGAGACAACAATATGGAACCTTTGCAATAAAATGACAACAAGCATATGTGATCAGGAGTGTTTTCAGGCGCATCAGGCTAGATGCAAAGATTAACTCCTGTAAGTACGTGCGGGGAGCCTGGCGTGTCTGGAGAGTCAGCTTGCTCCGGGCGCTAGTCCAAGGTGTCTGGACACGCAGCCATCCATTGATAGCTGCTGCTGCTGTCGGCTCTGGCAGCAGGACACCCCCTCCACCCTCTGGGCAAACCACCACATCCCTATTTACCAACTGAATTACATTTTGGGATGGGTTAAAAAGAGGGAACATAACACAGGAAGAAAGATAAGTAGTTGCTGTAAACACAGAAAAAACAGACAAAAAGCCCTTATGTTCACATCATTGCACAAATGTCCAGTTGTAATGGGTCTAGCTGAAATGGAGTTCATTTTTCCCACTGCAGGAAAAGAAAAATATGAAAAGAAGGAGGAAGGGTGGGCATTTACTCTTTACAAACATTGGCCTTCTGGAGCAACTGCTACAGGTGCTAAAGCTCTGCTTCCCAGAAAGTGCACAGATAACACTTGTCAATGGGGACTGGAGAATAAAATCTTCCATTTTTTCCTTTGCTAATGTGTGCACAACATTTCACTTTTGCTTTAGTAAACTGCCTTATCTCAAACTATGGGCTGTTTTTCATTTTATTTTCTCTCCCTTGTCCAGCTGAAAAGGGGCGTGAGAGACCATCTTGATGGACACCTGGTATCTAGCCAAGGTCAACTTGCCAGAACAGATAAATAATTTATTCTTAAGTTTCCTTTGGATTATCATTTTAGATATAAATTTTTTTAAAGAAAACTGCTCAGAATAAATGTTCTCACCTTAAGTATTTTTGCAGCTATGCTTTTGCAAATCTAGATGCTAAATTGGCATGGAATAATATAGCATAGTAGTAGTAAGAAGACCACCTTTACTATCTTAATTTGTAGGAGCAGTTCCCACTCTCCACATCTTATCTAGATGCAGAAATACAATGAGGGTCTTGATCTTCATGTGAAGCTCATCCTCATTTGTAGAAATACTGCAGAAGCATAATCAACATCCTGCTTAAATTCAGTAGTAAAAGTAGTTTTGTTTGCTTTATATGAGAAAGTCATTGTGAGACTACAAACAAGTGTGTCAACCTGATGGAAAATCTAGGACAGTCTGTTGCTGTGATATTGCAAGTCTTTAAAGTCAAGTGATATATTTTCCCTCAGACTGGTCAGTCCAAACATCAGATTTGAGGAAGTCTTTGTATTTTATTTTTTCTGCTGCTGTCCGAGAGTGCAAGTTTATCCTTTTACAGAGACAGCTGGACCAATCATCTTCTCAAATAAAATTATGAAAAAAATATTCATTCCATGACAGATTCCAAGGTTTAAAGTTTCAGTGGGAGTTTTTTCATTTTGTTTTATTTTTTTAATGAATTATTTTCACACACAAGAAAATCAGCCTCATACAGGCGCTGTACTCTGCAGCTGGATCTGCTTCCAAGTCTCAGTCTGAAGGTGGGGTATGGAGTTTGGATATTTTTAGCCACAAAATATGTGAACTACAAAAGTATGTAAACTACACATATATTTGCCTGTTCTTTCAAAGGAATTCTCTTCATTGCAGTAAAAAAATATTGCCCACAGAAAGTTGGCAGAGTACTAGTCCATGTCCCAGCAGATGCCTATGGAATGTTTCTGACTGCTCTGCATGCTAAAATGTGTGGCTTTATAAATAGTGGTAGAATATTCCACTCTAGCTTAAAAAAAAAAAAGTTTAAAAAATATTCATTTATCCCCTTGAAGGCACATGTAGTATGGACTATAAACAATACACTAATAAACTAGCCCCAAATGCTTTTGTCATCTACTGCTTTAAAAATGTGATGAGAATAGTCACAGTAAGGTCCAACAGGACCATTTGCTAATTAAAGCAGTATTTGGGAGAATGTGGTTGATACGATGTGGTAATTCATAACCAATTTCATATCTAATTGTGAGCATAGATTTCCTAGATTTAGGGAAGCACTTAGATGAAGATATAAACAGGTTTGTCTTCAAGACAGGGTATAAATACAGTATTGTATTTTAGCTAAATATCTGTACCTGGTTTTTCTTATTAGCTAATTGTAATTGCTATTTTGCTTAACATCTAAGTTCTTTGAATGGTTCTTAAAAATATGCTTAGTTCTCTTTGGCATGGAAAGCTCAAGGACAATTCAGGTGGTTTGATAATATCCCAAAATGATCCATTTTAAGAGGCACTTCAATCAAATAGAATTTTAAGGTATGTGTAAATCTAATAATGTTCTTATTTTTCCTTTGTAAGAAAAAGTTACTGTTCTATTAAAATGATTACACATACAGCTTATAAAGCTTTCTCATTACTTTACCATTTTTCAATTGATGATCTAAAAATATGTTTTAAAGGTGTGTGCACAAAGCAATTAAATATTCTTCTAAAATTAATAGCTACTTACCCTGAATTCTCAATATTCTTAACAAGATGTACATTAAATTACCCTTTTCTTTGAAGATTTGCAGTGATTGAATCTGCATTTTCTCAAAATAGTCTCAAAAGTATTCTACCTTTGCTCTCACTGCATGAACTTGCTTCATCACACCACTTGATAGTCTGGGTCTGAAATCCAACTACTTCCTAAATTAAATGTGTTTTCTGCATTTGTATTTCTGTGCCTTAGCGGAATGTCTGCCCATCATGTGCCATGGTCAGCTGTGAATGCTCATCCTCCAAGACTTTTGTAGTTCATCTCTTCTTCCCCACCACTCACCACTTGTATGTCACCATTGGTATACGTTTAGCTATTAACTCTGAGTCAACAACCCTGCTTCAAAAAATGGCTCCTTTTTTCCTTCTCCAGCTTCTTTCTGCTTAGATTCTTTTTTTTTCCCCTGCAGCTTTGCATCCTGAGTGGCTTAAAGTCAGCTTAAGTGTAGTCTAACTAAAACAAATCCCTTTTATCTTACTTCCAAAACCCTTTCTGCTCGCACTTTCTGTGTCTGCCAAAATGATCTTTTCCTAGTAATCCAGACAATCTCTGATTCTTTTTTTTTGATATCTTTCCTCAGAGACTAACTATAAGTAAACAGTCAGGCACACATAAATTATTTTGTCTATATTTGCAAAGGGTACAAGTATCATTTATTGACATTCAAAATTGTGCATAGCTCTCTCCTGCTTATATTTTGGAAGTGTCTCCTTTACTCTTGCAGTTAATTTGAAAGCTTACCTTTAAGTAAAATTATTCATAAAGTTCAAATTTAAAAGTTCTATTTTAAAAGATTTTACTATAACAGAAACTATAACAATGCCATCATTATATAGATTTAGCCATCATTATTAATGCATTTATTATAATGTCATAATTGCATAGCATTTCCAAACCCTTCTCCATAATTCCTTTTCCTCCACACACATTTCCCTTTATTATTAGTATTAGTATTATTACCATCTTCATCCTCTTCCTCCTCATGATCACCATCTATCACATAGTAAGTATTTAGAAATAACAATTGCTGAAAGTTCAGGTCATGCACACTGTCTTTCTTGTTTTTCAGCAAATATCTGGCAATATGTGCGCATGTGAAAATACAAAAAATATATGAAACTCTTTGGCAGCCAGGTTAGCATCTGGTGGTTAACATCTTTCTTTGGAGCTGTCACCATGCCAAGAGGATCTGTGCTTGTTGTGGGAACAGTTTTGTTGACTTCATAATGCTTTTTTGTTTTGGAGGGAAAATAAACACCTTTTGAACCAGCTTTAAAACATGTGTTACAAGGATTCATGAAAGAAATCAATTTTTTTTTAATTGTCAGATTGAACAGGTCAAAAGGTGAAACTGCAGCTATGTTAGGCCCTGATTGATAGACTTTGCTGTAGAATATCTGCCTGAGTGACTCCCCAGGGCTGTTCAGCTGAGAAAGTGTTGTATGATCAAACCTGCTCTCAGTGGCTCGAGTAACAACAAGGGGAGTCAGGGCACGGACGGTAGCTCGCTGCAATTTCATTTTTCATAGTTCACCTGGGGTTTTTTGTTTTTTTCCTAAGTCCCCATTTCCTGAGAAGAAAAATCCACAACTCAGTTTGGACCTAACCTTTCTTGACATTAAAGCAAACTAAGTTTCATGTTACTTTTTGAGTACTTTTTCTATCTAAGGATATCAAAACAAACTCAGGAGCAGATATTGCTACTTCTCTTATATTGGAAGTTGTTCTGAACTGAGTACAAAATTCACATTACTAGAGCTTCAGCATTCACTCTTCTGCAGTTCTAGTCCCTGACATAAAAGAAACTTTAATTAAGAAGTGAGATTCATGATGCAAAACCAAGTACAAGGTACAAACCCAGTTCTACTTGGTAGAACTGTTGGTTTTGCCAGAAGCAGAGCTTTCATTAGGTGTCTCTTTTGTGATTTTTTTTTCACCACAATCACCCTATAGTGATTTGTATAAGCTGTAGAAAATAAAAAGTTGCCTTTCCATAGTTTACTGGGTTGCAAATATAACTTCATGTTTTACATTAGCAATTAAATATATAAACTATCAAGGTCAAAGTTAAACATGAACCTTTGGACTTTTGATGGCTTGATTTATTGGTCTGTTACTAGCTCTACTTGAGCATCATCATTTTCCTGATCTGTGAGCTTGCACTAATTGATTATTGCAAAAACAATGGTGGTATTTATTTTACATGTGGCCAGTGCATTATGACCTACTCACTGACTCTTGAATTTTGTTGTCCCTAAAGGCAGAGGGAGAAAGGGGCATCCTAAACTCCCAGTTCATTCCACTTGGTACTCTATGAGCTGCATTTTGCTATTTCTCTGCTTTCTGTTGTCCATGCAGATGACTTGATATTATGGTGGTTGCAGCCTGTGTATGCATCTGAATTAGTATGCATTGCAGATAAACAGAAGACAATTTGCAGAGCTATCTAACTGATGCTGAGGATCTAGATGCAAAATCACACAGATGTCAGGGTTTTTCAGTCTTCAGACTAACTATTGCCTGGCACCAGGCCTCACTTGTGCTAGAGAGTGCTTGCCGTGGTTCCATAGTTCAGCTGTGAGAAAAAACAAGTTCATTAATCCTAAACCAGTTCCATTATGCAAACCTAAGCACAGGAAGTGAGTAGGACTATCATATTCACCTCCAAAGTACAGTTCAGTGGAACTCTAAAGTGAATACATGTTTTCTCAGAAAAAAGACCTGCCTAGAATGTATCCTCTCCAGTAGAAGGTAGTAGCTTAGGGGAAGGATGTGGTGATCCTTAATGAATATTAATGTCCACAGACAACACAGATTCACTGAAATGGTAAATCCTGAGTCAAGATTATGGAGATGCCTCTCTGTGAGGGTTCACAGGTCCCAAGACTGCTTTTCCACAATTTTTTCCTATAACTGTTATTAAATCCATCCTAATAGCCGTTCTGATAACACGTAAACACACCAAATGTGCCTGTTTGTAGAGCTTTCTAGTTTTCACTTTCACTTTTTTCCTTCACATCAGTGTCTTCAGGCATTTCCACTGGTACAGCCAAAGTGTCTTACATTGGATCTCTAGAAGGAAGCAGACCCAGAAGTCACTGGTCATGTAGCTCCACTGCACGAACAGAACAATATTTGGACCGGAATGTGCTGGAATGATGACTGAGGTCTACAAGTCAGGCATGCCTCATCTCTTCCAAACAACATTCTTGTACAGATTAGAGGATAATCTGACAGGCAGGTCCAGCCAATTAAAACAGTAATTGAAATAGCTGAGAGTGTTTTATTTGGCAGAAACTGATTGTTCTGCTTCATTTTTTAATGAACAAACAATCAGGGTTAATCATAATAGTTTGATTAATATAAGAAGTCATTTTTCTGTTAAGATAGTTCCCTATGTTGAGTTTCTAAAATAAAAAAATAGAAAAGACAGACAGAAAAGATTCCTCGGGCTCTTGGTGGAATATTATAAGCATCAGTCAATGAATAAAATCCTGAAATTATGGTGAAACCACAAAAATCAAAACAGTTCCCCTTTTGGCTAGAGGTAAGCAAAGGTATTTCAGATGCAAGGAAGGGGGAAACCTCAGGAAGCCCAGACTCATTAAAGGATTGAGGTTCATTTTCCTGAGTCTAAGAAACATTTAGGAAAACAACATTAAACAAAAAGCAAACTAAAACTTCCCCTGCGAGTTCTATAACCTTATTGAGTATCTTACAAAAAGCCAAGGACTTTCTTTCATTCCACTTGCCTTTGACCAATCCTGTACTATAAAGAAAAAAAACACAAGAAAAAAGAACCTGGTCCAAAAGCAAAATTTCAGTGAGGAAAGTAAATGTATTTTAAACAAGTGGTGCACTAATTGACAGCTGCCTAGTGATTTACAGGAGACAGCCTGTTAGCACTGGTACAGGGCCAAGTGGTACCCACATCACTGAGAGCATCTCAGCTGCTGCTTGGGCATGAAGAACTCAGACTCTCCTTCCTACTGCCACCAGTTAGGAAAGCACTGGTGTTCATCAAAATACTTGAGCCGCATTCTTAATTTTAAGCATGTGCTTTCCTCAAAAGAGATACCTGTGAACATGTGCTAGGGATTTAAATATGTGCTGGAGTTTTTTATGGAATTACTCCTTCCAGGAATGGCATACATCTGAAGGCAATATGGGAAGTACTGACTGCCAAGACGAAGACTGTGTCTTTTCTGTGGGTGAGTTGTGGATTTGAGTTCTCAGACCAGCTAATTTGGCACCTTGCAGAAGGAATTTAAAGAAGTCAACTGTTTCCTGGAGATAACACGTGTGAGTAACAATACATGGTGCTCAGTCAAGGGCTGGAATGATGCATTCAGTAATTCTGACAAGGAATACAAACACTGAATCTGTGTAGTTTAGTCTGAAGCAAGGGTAGCTGAGGAAACCACCATGTGTGTTGAATTCAGTAATTAAGAACCTTCAATTATTTTCCTTTTTGTTAATCACGTGTGAGGTTTACCAGCACTATATGAATGCAGGGGTTAGTTGGGTTAGTCAGGGATGTCACTCCTAAATAGTGGAAATGCTTTTCTGTACCTTAAAATAATTAATAAAATTTAATACACACTAAAGTCTTTCTTTTCTGGGGACTTATATTCCATGTTGTGAAAAACCTTGTAGACTTTTTCCATTGGTCCTGTCCGATATCCTGATAGCAAGAAAAAAATATGGATTGAACTCCAAGTAGCAAGACTCCTTTTCTTTTACAGTCCCATTGTTATAAAGGAGTTTTTGCAATTTAGCTGTAAAAAAGATTAATCACATAAGTACTGAAAATATGCTCATGAATTGATTTTGTCAGTGAGCTGGAGTGGCCAATCTGGACCACATTACATGCAATGAAATGAGGTCACGTGTCTGGCCAGCTATGAATCCTCCTCTCTTCTTCCTCACAAGTCATATTGTAGAATTTGTAGGAAATACTGTGGGAAATAGCCCACCTGCACCAACTGCCCATTCCACAGGGACAATGTATTCAACATGGATGAGTCCCTCCAGTTAAGGATTTCATTCAAATTAGGTCCAAGATTCTAGTAAGTTCCTCTTCAGAATAATTTGAGGAGATTTGATTTTGATTTTTACTTGCAGAAACTGCTGCTCCTGCCTTTTCTTCATCACTTGTTGAGTCAAGGGTTCTCACAGCTGGAATGCTCCAAGGCCACGTGCCATCTGCTCTAGGACTTTCCCTCCATACCTATCTCCTTCTGCCCCTTTGCTTTGGCATATTCCAAAGCCTATTGCTGTCTTTTCAAGATGATCAAAGGTCAAAAGTTCAAATACTGACAAATTATAGTGTATTGCAGAAAAGCTGTAAAAGGAGTGCAAAAAAATTTGTTGACACCTTTATTTCCATCTGCTTTCCCCATGTAATAAACACAATCAGGATTATTAATATTCTGATTGCTACTTAAAGACCCCAATTCCATGCTGTGACTAAACTGACATGGAGGTTTTGGATGTGAGAAACTTTTTCTATTTATACAAACAACAAGGATGCATCATTGCACAATCATTTTGTTGATATCTTATTAGGATACTTAGGCTGTTTTTCTATGCTCAGGATGGCTTAATAGGATTACCTTATTATGAAAGGAACATTTATCCTCAAGTTCAAGAGGTGTTTATTAAAGACTCATGTGCTACACCAGAGAATGACCTTTACCTCAAGATGTGTGTGTCCTGTGTCAGATATCATTTGCACTGAAAACATCATCAGATCTGCCTCCATTTTATAAAAAATGGCTTTTCTGGAGACAACAGAACAAACAACTTTTCCAGTTAGCTGTGATTGTTAGATTGTACTTGAGAGAGCTGCATCATGTTTCAGATTTTTGTATATGATAAATACACTTTATAATATAATAAAGTGGAAGTAATTTTATTCTTTTAAACCAGAATTGTTATATCATAGCATTTGAATCTGGCAGGTGAAAAAAACCCTGCCAGACATTATGAATTGTACTATGAAAGAATACTTTGTGATTTTCTAATGCCTTTCATTTGAGGATCCCAACACAGTTTCTGAGCTTGCATTACTTTTGTAGCACATTTGTGAGTATCTGAAGCCTTTTTAATTCACATTAAAAATGAGAGATGATAGATAGATAGATAGATAGATAGATAGATAGATAGATAGATAGATACAGACAGATAGACAGATGAACCAGCTTAGTGAAGGATATGTATCTGTGAATGTGAGAAAATTCAGTCTGAAAAAAATCCAAACTGTGGTCCCTATTTACCTGCTCTAAACAAAATTTAGGTGTTATTTTCCTTATTGAATGATCACAAGCAACACAGGAAAACAGACCGACTGAATTTAGATTATGTCCAAAATGAGAGAAAAAATCGACATTTTATCACCAAGATCATATGCTCTTGCAGTATCTTAAAACTGTGAAGGCAATTGAATTTCTAATAATACTCAGGAGCATGTGAAAGCATAATTGTGTTAACAATTTTTAAACCAAAACTTAAAAAACCTTGTGATAAGTTTCCAGTCTTGGAATCAAAAGCTACATGCATAAATAGATTTTCTGCTGGTTCAAAAATGCTTATTGAGGAGTGTAACATTGGAGCCAGTGCAATATAATAAGACTGGAAACTCAAACCCTTCAGGCTGCCTCTGCTGTCCATAAACTACTCCTGTAAATATAATGATGTTGCCACTCTCCCCCCATGTGTTTTTTGCAGATAACAATCAAAGAAAAAGAAAAACAATTAAAAAGTCTTTTCAGCCTACTGTGTTTTATGTTGCCCAATATCCTTCTTTAGGCTAGTAGTTAATTAACCATGAACTGATGCTGCACTATTTGTCTTTTTGGTAACATCTGATAAGATCTGAACAGCCTTCCCAGCAACTTAAACTTTTCCTGTCAGGAAATTGAGTTAGAGATAACAACTCCAAATAATGTTATACATTTAAATTCTGCAAACACAAAAGGAGGCTTCAGTAGGTTTGGTAAACATTTCATGAAAGCCATGAAATATTTTAATATTTTTATAATGAAAGCAGTCAATGTGGCTGCTGAGCAAATTACTACTGTCCAAGTGACTACTGGATGATAGGGAATTAGAAATAATGCCCAGCTACTTCCAAGTATATTGCTCATCACTTTAATCAGGGTGCTTACAATGTCTCTCCACAGCTCTGTATATTTGAATTCTTAATCCATGTTTGCAGAAGTATGGCAACATGTCTAACAGAAGACAGGCTACGTACACTCCTGCCAAAGCACTACATACTTTAGCAGACAACACAACAGAGATTTCTTCATGGTATTATTCACAATTATGATCCTAGATTATAAAACCAGCTTCAATTTCACACATAGAAAGTTCTAGAAAGAGTTTTGGAAAGAACGTTAGGAAGTCAAAGCAGATCAAGGTCTGCAATAAGTTAGGTGGTTTCTTCCAAATTTACCTAATGGAAGTTTGCAAGGAGCATGATTCACAGTTATACGGCATCCTTGAGACTGCTGCCTGCACAGCTTGCTTTCACGGAAGCTATCTTCCATGTAGCTAAAGCCAACAGGAGAATTATTATTCTCCAATTTACTTGCTTTGTATGTTTTTCCCATCATTTTTACCTTTCATGTTCTATCATGAAGAGGCCATTAGTTACACAGTGTATTTCATGGGAGATATTTCTGTCACCCTACGCAAAGGTACCATGGCTCTGGTTCCCAGAGTCCATCTGTCTCTCCCAGGAGCAAGAAACAACTTCACTTGTAGCTTGCATTTTAAAAGCAGGAGCAGAGTAGTAAAGGCAACAAACTGAAGGAAGGGAAAAAATGGAAGGAAAAATGTTGGTCTCGGGAGTGGGAGCCAGAGGCAAGGAGACAGCAGGCAAGGCATAGAGGTTGTCTTTGTCTGATAAAAGTTGTAAAGGTCAGCTTATTCCAGTTGTTATGCCCACCGTTGCCAAACTGTGGAATAAATGTATAAAGCCTTCAAAACTTCTTCATTCAACTAAACAAATACCAGATGGGAGAATCTCTTCTGTTTGGTTTTCAGCTGCTGCCTGGTGTCCCCATATTATCTTATGGTGCTGTATGGTATGCAGATACTTGAAACATTCCTCATGTAGACCCCCAGGCTCATGTCCTGTTGTCTCCCACAGCTTCAATCAGACAGGTGGCCAGATCCAAGTTGATAACTTTTAAAAATATTCACCACTACAGATATTTTTTAAACACAGAGAAGTCATAGTTCAATGATTCAATCTACTTTCCTGTGACTCGGAAAGTCCGTATTAGGATGCATCATTTGATGGCAAGCTCTACTTATGTCTACATGTACTGAGATAAAATTGGGTAAGCCATATGTTTAACTGGACTAATGGGAAGGTTTACTCCACAGCTCCCCACCATCCTGCTCCTCCCTCAGCTGAATTTGGAGCCTGGCCAGTGACTCTCATCTGGAGTGCAAGTCTCAATTTCCTCCCTACAGGGAGTGTAGGGCTTACAGTAGGAAACAATATGCTTCCCATCCTCATATTGGCATTGGAAAACATTAATGGAGCACTCACTAGATACTGGTCTTGTTTTCAGGAACCACAGTTTCTAATGCAGTCTCAGGAAATGTATGTGTCACAAGGGCTCTGGAAAGCTGTGCTTTAATAATGCTTGTAAATGTTAATTAGTTTCATGGATGCAGTCCTATCAATTGCTCCACTGTGGCATGCACTGATTGCACCTAAAGAACACCCACATCTCCCATTCACTAATATTTTAAGAAAGATTGTCCTGGATTGTTTATTCTTAGATCTTGAGAAAAAAAAATCACTGAACTCTTTGTTCTTGCAGCTTATATCTCTTCTGCTCTTCCTTCAAAGATGGATTTCCCTCTTCTCCTTGAGGAGATCCCTGAACTACATCTCTCTCCATTAATACACTGTAGAAATGTAATGGTATGCTTAAAATTTTTTATTAGGTTTTCCATACTAAAATTTAATGGGTGCATGTTTGCAGAAGTAAATTAACCTTTTATGCCATTTAAGCAATATCTGAGTTGATGACTCTTCTGAAGTTCACTAAATTAATGCAGTGCTCAACTGCATGGAACATGGGCAATCAATGCTCACAATATCCCATGTGTGTTGTAAATCTGATTATTTGTTTTTACCTGTGTCTGCTGACTCTTACTCTGTCACTGTGCATGTCCAGTTTTGGTCCATCTTCTCTCCAAACACCCTTTAAGCAATTGTAGGCATCAGTCAGGCACTTCTGAGCTCTTCATCTTTTAGGCTGAACAAATGCATCTCTTTCAGCCTCTCTTTGTGCATCAAGAGGTCCAGGCCACTGACCTGTTTGGTGAAGCTGTGCTGGACTCTCCAGCATGTTCATGTCTTGTACTGTGGAGACCAAAACTACTCCAGGTGCAGCCACACAAGTACCATGGAGACGCAAATAATCATTTCTCTTAACTGTCTGTTCTGACCTTAAACAGCCACCAAAGACCAGGTTCTGCTGATCCCTCACCCTTTCTTTTCACATGACCTCTTCCTGTGCCGGTATCAGTATGTGGGTACATGGGAACCAGATCCCATCCTATACACTTTGGTTTATTTTCTGTGCATATCATTAATAGACATCAATTGGTTTTCACCCCCATAAAGGCTGACTGCTCCCCTTTTCTTCAGGGGATCAACTTCTTGAAAAACACAGTGGGACAGAGCATGAGACGCAAAGAAGAAGAGTAGTGTAACATCACGCGTAACACAATGATTCATGAAGAAACAAAGTAAGAAGTATCCACATTTATTTCCACTAGACTAATTCCCTTTTATAAAAGTATCACTGTTTTGGGAACATTTAGCTGCAAGGAGTAATAGGGGCTGGTCCAGACTTCTCACCTCAGAAAGAAAGGAGAATTTTTTCTCTGACTTCAACAGCAGTAAATCCACAGATCTTTTGCCAAATCATACAGTGAGTAGGGAGTAAAATTTGTCACAGCCACTGCTGTGTAATGCACAGCTGTCATTAACACCCCTTAGACCATCATAGACCATCCTCTGCATGGATTAAAAGGTCATTTTTCAACTTCAAGACATAAAAGGGAAAAAATACTATATACTCTGCTTGTCCTGGGGAGCAAAATGCATACAGGTAGGAAATAAGGTAGGCTTTAGGCCCAAAAAATCTGCCAGTTTTTTGGAACAACCTATGAGTTTCAGCTGCTGCCCAAACTCTGGAATCTGTCTTGGAGAAAGGAATTTGCAGAGCCAGAAAGAAGAGGCAGTGCCACACCGCCTGCCCCTAGCAAGGAGTGCTGGAGGGGCTCCACAAAATAACTTTTATGTCAGGGAATAATTATTTTGTACTGAGACAGAAATTGTCTCATTTAAATAACATTTTTCCTACATTACTTTCTCAAGGCCTAAGGGCTGCTCTTCCAAAAAATGAGATTTTTGGCAGTCCCAGAGCTTTTCTCGTATTTCTGTCTGTCCTACTCATAGTATAAACAGTATTCTTAACAAATAATTTCAAGACTACAGTTTCTTCATCAGTCCACTGGACAAGAAAGGAAAAAAAATCTATGTTTTATGTAACTTAGGCAGCTGCAGACAGTTACTCAGTTATGCTTTACAAGTCTACCTTTTGTTAATCAAATAATCCAATGCTGTGGGGTGGGATTATACAGATGTCAGACGAGATGTTCAAATAGCTGCTTTTGGAATTAAAAGCTATAAAAACAAATATTATTTCAGTATCATAAACAATGTTATTAAATACAAATTCAAAGTGTCTGTGTGCACCCTTTTAAGTTTTTGCATTTTATTGGAGTCAGTCATCATACTGAATATACTTTATAGTTTGGGGACAAATTTGGGCTTCCTAGAGGCTGGAAGAGATTGTGGATGATAATCAACACATTCTAATAAGAATCCATAAGCATCATAACTAGATTTGACGGAACTGTGGAAAAAATCTTTATAATTCTGCATTCAATTTCAAAAGCAAATACCCGTTTCTGTTCACTACTATACTCAGTTTGCATCTCAGAGATGAAAAAAAAAATTCTTAGATCAATATTCCCTTTACTTCTGTATCTGTACATTTGTGAGTAACTGAAATACAATCCTTGACCTGCCTAAAGGAACAGAAATTTTGCTTGAATCTGTGGGGGTTTTTGGCAGTAGCGATTTTATTAATTCATTTAAAACATGAATATTTTTGTCTTACACAGATTTCCAGTGATATATTGGATAGATACAGAATGTAGGGAATGTAAATTGCCCCTCCTTCTGGCCAGGGATGGTGACTGACGATTTAGCAGTCCTGTGATGCTCTAAAACATCTCTAGGAGCAGTAACCTTCCAGGAGACTTCAGAATGCGGTCATTCCACCTCCTGTCTTGAGCCACAGCTCCAGCAGAACCACGAGTCAGAGACACCCAATGCTCTAAGCCCCATAGCACCTCTTCAGTGATTTCTTATTAAAATAAAATAAAAAGAAGCCTGCCAAGATACTTTGAACATTCTAGGAAGAAAAAAAATTATCATGCAAGCTGAAGCAATTAGAGGAGCTGTGAATGGCTCCATCAAACAAATGAGGAGCAGACTTTTTCCCCATAGGTATTATAAATAATATTTTTATATTTTATATGTTCTATAAACAATTTAAAATGAAATGGAGTTAGTGGGGATGAAGGGAAATATAAGAAGTGAGCAGGGTGGGAGTGCAGGGTGAGGGAGGATACGAAAGACAAGCTGTCTGAAATATGAAGACCATAAGTACTGGCATGTCTGGTTATTTGAGTGTCCCTAGCAGTCAAATAATGAGCCTTCTTCATGTTTTGCCTTTCTGGACTTGGCTTGCTTAGACAAATTTGTAGGCATTAGGGTCTGTCTGGAGTTAGTTCCAAGATCTCTTTTTTTTTCCCCTTAACATTTTGCAGCTGAGGCAGCCTTGTGAAAAAGACGCTTTGAGGAGAAACATTACCAAATATGTCTTTTCTCCTGCCCATATCTTCTGTTTCCACAGGAAAAGGACGCCGGCGCAGGCAGCCCAATGGAAACACAGTAACATCCACCGTCACTAGGGGAGGAAGGCAAGTCCTGCCTGCAGCCCTGCTCAGAGAGGAAGCAGCTGAAAGTAAACGTCTTGAACATCAGTAAAGGGGACGCTGACAGCTTGACTTTTCTGCCAGGTCTGTAAAGATTTTACTCAGCACTTCCACCACCTCCAGCCGCCCTTGGCCACTCCTGGCTGACCACCTTAGATGATTGTTTTGCTTTCCTCAGCTGCTCTTTTCAAAGTGCAGACAGCAGGGTCTGTCTATTTTTGTCAGGAACACCACTCACACAGGCAGGATAACTGAATGCTGTGCCATGAAATGCTTCCTGCCAGAACCTCAGCTGCAAAAGCAGCTACACAACCTGCTCACTTCTCTGTGTTTCCAAAGACTTTAGTAATCACAGAATGAGAGTGGAAGAAGAGATCTGCTTGTTCCTTTCTACTGCTACTTCTTTTCTGATACCGTGTTATTATTAACACCTGCATATAAAAGCCCTAAAGAGGCTGGCCACTGTGTAGGACTGTACAAACCAAAACCAGTTCTTACCCCAAATGTTTTGCTGTCCTGTTCATTGATGTCCCTCCTATAATTATCTCAATAACTTTTTCCCCAAAAAGTCCTAGCCTCTGCAATCACAATTACTCAAAAGTCCTGATTTACATGCACAGAAACTCCTCTCCCTTTTCCCCAAGGTCTTACTGCGAGCTTTAACACAAGCAAAATCAAACTACTTAAGTAATCATTGTTATCTCTCCACCATTCTTCCCTGCTACTCTTCAATCACTTTTTTGTAATCTATGATAGTCATACCAGACTTCAGACCATAGAGACTACAGGTCACTCAGACACACCTAAAGGATGGTTTCTTGTCTGGTCACTTTTCTGAGTGAACAGGCAAATGCTGACAGGCAAAATCTCCTAAGGCTTATCGGTGCCTCTTTCTCATCCTGGAAGGACCTCATTCTCCTTCCTTGCATCTAAGCAGATTTCACAGAACTTTAAATATTTAAACTTTGTGGCAAGTCAGGTTGAAATTAGTGAATGCATTCAAAAGATGCCAGACTTGGTCAAATAGACTGGCCATGTCAAAATTATGATATGCTATTTTCCTTAGGAAAGCAAACAAAAATATTTCTAGACCATTCTTGCAGATAGGGAGGAAATATTTAATCTCCTGCTACTCCATTTCAGACTAGGAACAAAACCAAATTATTACAGTAGCAAAGTTTCCCTAAACATTCCTACTTTAAATTCCGTTTTGAACAGAAATTTTTGTTCAGCTTTGTGTACTGCCTTCTTGTGCAATTGTATCAAAATATAATTCAAATCAAATGACACTTGTGAAATCTTGTTCTCCACAAAGAGCTGGAGTGACATTACACTTTGACAAGCCAAAAAGTTGAGTCGAGACAGAGTACAGAATCACCAGATGGCAACTAAATTTCGTAGTTAACAGATGAAGCTGCAGATAAGATTGGGACAATAAAGAGCAAAGAATTCGGAATATAGTTATGTCTAACAATAACCTTGCCCTGGGTTTTGGAGGCAGTAGGCAGTCTCTGTGTAAATTTTCTGGCAACGGCAGTATGTAGCTAAGGTTTATGATGTGTCTCATTTGGTGATGGCAGACTAGCAAAGAGATAAACCACAGGTGGCCTACTGGTACGCCATTAGATCTTTGGTTATGACTTGTATGAAACCTAAGATTAGATGTAAGGCAGTTTTTAAACTGTAGGGAGTTATCACAGGATAGTTTTGGTTTGTTTTAGTAAATGCCTACTGCCCATGACTATCTTAGGTTAGGTAAGAACTAGAAGGAAGCAAAGACCTGAGAGTCAGTTTATAACTAGTGAAGTAGCTGGGCTAGATACATGCCAGACTAGGTTCAGGGTTTTGGCTACTGAATTACTTTGGGATGGCATAGAGGATGAATCCAATGTACAATGTACAGTACATGTTTGGTAAATTAGGGAGCTCTGTGTTACAGTTGGGGTTGAGTCAAATCAGTGCTGTGGGTGGAACAGGGAAACAACCCCTCTTTGGCACAAGAGGAGAGGCCATTAGGAAGTCTTGCATTAATAAGAAGCTTGGAGACAACAGACTGTACTTGACTTTTCTCAAATCTCTCTCGCAGAGTTAAAAGTGCAGGTGGTGACTGTACTCAGCCCAACACTAGCTCTAGGTGAGATTGCATTGCCACAGGCACAGGCTTAGTGTGGAAGATTCCAGGCAGGGCAATGGCCAGAGCTGGCAGGCAGTGCTGTCAGGGTGCAGCTCAGGGCTGGCAGGGCTGCAGGTCAGCAAAGAGCTTAGTGCCAGAGCCACCATCAAAGGTGGCTTGTGCAGGCCAAGGAGAGCTCCAGAGGGTGGAGGTCCTGGAGCCTGAGTGGGATCTGGCATGGCAGGCACTTTGCACAAGGTAAAAGGCTGCAGGGGAAGGCCACAACAAATAATATGAGGCTCAGGCCCAGGGAGTGGTTTTCCTTCAACTATGGACACTGGGTGGATTACAATTATATTGGCATATGTGTTTGGTTTTTTTCCCTGAAATGGTGTTAGAGGCAGTAGGTGTCTGTGAGCAAGGGGCGCATTAGGAGTCAGTCAGTGCCTCAGCAGTAGTGCTCAGGCAGTTTGGAGCTGGGGTTAGGACTAAATCCAGTAAATCAGTCTGTGAACTGCACTCCTCAAAATACTCAGATTTATCTTTTATGTTGTTGTTTACCAGTCCTCAATGCAAACTCAAGCCATGTTTATACCAATACCTTAAGCTATTTATCTTCCTGAACTCCAACTCATTCAAATTTGTTCAGAAGAAGTAATCAGAATTTTATTCAGTGTTATCTTTTGGCTTCAACCCTAATCAAATTCACAGGTGCCTGCCTATATCAAGAGCTCTGAAAAGCTACTGTCCAGTGTGTATGAGTACTTATCTGAAGCTAAGTCTAAAGAAATATGTTGTTAAGGTCTTCATGCCAAACAGTGCCATGGGTAAGTTCCATGCTAGACAGCTTGAGTAATATCATTAAAACAAAGATAGAAGTTATATTTATCCACTGAACACCTGCAGTTACTTTATTAAATTCCTGTAGCTGCACATTATTCTGCAGAGAAAAGCACAGAGACTCGGTTGCTCCGGAGGTGGAACCAGAGGTGCCTCACAGAGACTCTTAGGGATTGTCCTGAGGAGAGAAAGCATGTCGGCACCTCAGGAAACGCTGAGGTTGCTGCATGGCTTCTCCTTAGCAACACCTCATGAAAGTTTCTGCATACATCTGTGATGCTTTTATTAACAGTAATAAATATAAGTACTAAAATAGCAGTAAATAAAACTGGGAATGGAGAGATGCCTTAAAAAAAAAACAAAAAACAGAGGGGCAAAAAGAGAAGAGAGACATTTGGACTTTTAGGTTTAATATTCCCTTTGGCCTTTCAGCTGAAGCATATTGGGGAAATGACTTGTTGGTTTTATGCTAACTTTAATCATCAAATAACTCTTCATAATGACTCTTTCTAACCAATATTCTTTCCCTTTGGAATAACAATCAAATAATGCATGATACTCCCTGTTTACTTCCTGAGGAGACGAATAACAACTCCCTCCTGTTATGACTGCATACAGATCCAACCCCTCCTGTGAGTCCCCTGTGTCAGTCACCCCCCTCTTCCCACAAAACCCTTGTGCCTGCAGTGGTAATTACAACCATTCTGAATTTTTGATCTCTTGGCTTTTTTTTTTGTTTTTTTTGCTACTTTCCTGCTTCCATTCCTCTCCCCAGCCTTGTAATTCTCTGCAGGCTCTGAACAATGGATTAGCTGTTCCCTCCAGTAAAGTTTTCCAGAAATAGTTTTTAGAGTTTTGCCATATGTTTATCTTTCTTAATACTCTAGTGAGTAGCCCCCTCATGACTCACGGGCAAACAAAGGTCTTGAATGGTTTGTTTATTCTTCTCAGCTAGATGGCATTGCCTGGGGCTTGCCATGAGGGCAGCAGAGGAGATCTGAGGAGGTGCATACTGTTGCACATATTTCATTGCAAGCAACTTCATATTTTCCCTGGCCCAGACTGCTGTGAATCAGAATGAAGGCTGGAAAATAGCTGCCCTCAGGTAGTCCCAGTCTGATATTGTCCCATGTGCCAGCGTGTTTCTGCATGTGCACCCATTCCCATGTGGACCCTCTGGTGGGAGAAGCAGAGGAATGGTTTGGAAGTCACCCTAAATAACCCAGATTCTCACCTTCTCCCACTAGGCTGTCTCCCACTGCCGACACAATCAGTGAGTAACCCTCACCCGCCACTGATAATGTGTATTTTGGCTCACAAAGAACTAAGTCAAGAACAGTGCTGGAGCCCAAGAATTCAGTATTAGATAAACAAACAAGTTTACCACTCCTGACAAAGACAAAAACACAACAGCCAGTCACAGAGTTAAATTCCCGGCAAAAACAAATGTACCCAGAAGACTTGAGCTGTAGAGCTAAGCAATATTCTTCAGAGTGCTGAACATAAGACTAGATCTAATGCCCAGAGCTGGATGTGCAAAGTCATGCAATACATTTAGATAGAAAACATTAAATCACTTCAATCACTTCAGAGACTGAAGAAGAATTGATGAGGTTACTCAGTGCCCATCCCCTCAAGGGAAAGGATCAAGGTGAAAGAAGCTAAATGTGATCCAAGTAGGTACCTAAGCAACCAGCTTTCTTGCACTTTTAAACACCCTGTGGTCTCTAAGGGGACTGTGCTGGTCTGACAGCTCTGATTAGGAACATCTGTGAGCTCTTGCTTTTACAGAGAAGGTGTTGGAGGTTGGGCACGGGACGCTATTAGTCCTTTCTGAGCCCTTCTTTTAGGGCTCAGAAACTTGAGATCTGTCCATTCAGTAACCTCATACATCTAGTTGGGGCACACCATGACATGGAATTAGGGTCATAATTTAAGATGGAAAAGTGACAGGCACTGTGTGATATTTTGACAATCTCCTCATGGATAGGCCTGGGAAGCTATGCTGGGTGCGATGGATGAGGCTGCTGGGATGCAGCTATTGTTTTGCAGGCAAAGATGTAAAATAAAACTGTTAGAGAAAAATATGAAGTCTGGACCTACATGGCAGAGGTCCCAAAGTGTCTGTGGTCCTCATTTAGAGAGGGCTGAACAGCAAAACTTGGAGCTAAACGCAAGTTGACCAAGTGCCATGACATCTCAGAAGCATGGTGCAGAGGTAAAAAACTTATCAGCTCATCAAAGAAAGAAGATTAATAAAAACTACTCTATTCTGAAAAAGAAAAGAAGTCTTTGTGACTGAGAGGAACCTCAACATCTAAACTACAGGTTGGTACCAAGGTGTCCTACCTGGTATCCACCTCTTATTTCAGAATAACATTGGCCTACTCAAAATACAAGCTGTGACATATCAGGTACCACAGAGCCCTTAAAATGTCCCAAATTACTTGAGTGGGTCCCAAACTGCCTGTCACCCATGTGGGCACTGAAAAGTCAAACTAGGTAAACAAGGATGTCTGACCTTCCTGGAATACGGTGAAATGATGGAAATTCAGTCCCTAAGGAGTGGCTACATTTCTGTACTTCAGAAGGTCACAAACTGTCTCCAAATGCTTACACACCAAGTTGGGCTACCCCTGGGAGATCAGCAGGGGCACCCAGGAAATCAATGAACTCTGGCAGGCTGCTGTAGTCAACACCATTCCCTTGGAGACAGAGATCTTCTGTTCAAAAGACTCTGCAGGTCACAGCTGTGCAAATAGCAGGAGAAGGGAGGATTCATATGCATTTCGGAAGGGAGGATTTATGTCTTTCGTAGGTCAAGCTTCATCTGAAATTGAGAAGACCAGGACAGGTAGTGAATCATGCATATAATATATAAATTTCAAGGTAGTATTTAGTGTACAAGATCATTTCTAAAGATTAAAAAGGGAGTGACAGTATTTTGAGTTTTCAGTATAGCTTGGAAATATTGCCAGATTTCCAAGTTTTCAACATCAACAGTAAAAGAAAGGTGAAGTTCTTTTCCTAAAGGGTAGAAAAGGGAGGTGAAGGAAGAAAGATATAATGTTGGCGAGTATTTTGTTGCTTTCTCTGAGCAACCCTAATCGTCACAAGTCAAAATATTTTGGAACAGGAAGGAAAGGATAACTTGTACACTGAGGTCTTTTATAAGAAAGGAAGTTCAGTCAGAGTGTGTGTTTCCTAAGCATCAGAGAAACAAATACGTTCAGCACCAAAAAAGTGGAAAAACAGGACAAGTTTTCCAGGCGGTGCTCACCTCTTCTCACAAGGCAGGTAGAAGTCTGACAGGAAGAGGATGAGACACAATTTCAGATGCTGGAGACCTAACACAGTATCTTGCTGTACAGAGTCATGTTAAATTCCAATACTCTGAAATGAAGGCACAAGGTCTGAGTCTTTCTGTTTACAAGCTTTTGAGCATGTATTTCTATCTTTTTATTTATACATGTATCTTCTGCAACATGCTGCCTTCATGTACTGCATTATTTCATCTTATATGAATGGGCATGGGCTGTATTATCTTGGGACCACCTTAACAGGTACACTGAAAAGGGAAGAGGTATTCGTAGGCTGCATTTTGCTTCTGGAGCCATGGATTTTCCAAAAACCAAGCATAGTTTTTTTATCTGTTTTGGACATGTACAGATAATAATTTTTTTAAATATACATATGTGACAAAATTTTAAGGCTACAAAATCTAGTGCTCTGTCTCAATCTTCTACGATAGGTATAATATTAGAGACAAAGAATCTACTGCAGTATGATTCCTCTGACCTTTTTTTCAGCAGTGCTACATAAAAGGGAGTAAAAATAGTATTTGATTATAACTATATCAATATCCATATTATTGCAAATCATGATGGTGATTGCATGAAGATAAATGAGATGTGTTTTGCTTCATAGGTATTGAGCTATTTGTGTAGGCCCTGAGAATCAGAAAGGATTCTGTTCTGTGTGTAGTAAATACATTGCAATCTGCTGTTTTGTGGAAGTATTCACCATTTCTGCAGACTTTTTGCCCAGGCCTGGTTTTTGTAAACCTCACCATTACATGTGACATTTTAAGTACACATCACAAGAGTTGATGGCTTCAGCTACATAGCTGGAAACATTGAATAATTCATGCCTACATTCATATATTTCCTGGAGTTTTCAGGCAGGATGGTTCAATAGAAAAAATTTGAAGTCCACATAGGTGCTGTGTCACCCAAAAATAGCAATCATAAAAGCAATCATATTAATTTGTTTGCTTCTTATTTTATTGCCAATAATAACCTTTACCTTGACATTATACAAGTAGAAAAAAAGGTTTTGTGAAGGTAATGTTGATGCCTTGAGAGGCTACCTAGAAGAGAGGCTAGACAGAGTCAAAGGAATAAAGTAGGTATTTATTAAAAGGCATTCAAAGGATACACCTTGGGTGCTACAAGAGCCTGGACAAGGCTACACCCAAGAGGGACACTGAGTTACAAGTTTTCACACTTTTGTGAGTTTTAGTCCATTTGCATATTGGAGTTAATTGTCCAATTACAGCTTCAGGTAATGAAGTCCCATCCTCCCAGTTTTCTCTCCTCAGTTCGCTGTTGCTTACACTTTCTTGGGCCTGAAGCTGTAACGGTGGCCTTGGTTCTCAGACTGGAAAAGATTTGCTTTGTCTAATTAACTGTGAAGAGAACTTGCTAACATTTTATATGAAGTTCAGAGCAGTAAAGAATCTGAAAAATGTGAAAGCTAAAACTTAGGGCATCAATGTGGAGATTTGTCCCTGCTGATTTTCTGGTCATTCCCTTACCAGCTGCCAAATCCTGACACTCCTTAACTATCTACTTCACTTTGTTTTGTTGATGCAAGTGCTTTAACTTCAGAAGTAAATTGCTTGCAAACTGCACAGAATTTGTTATTCTTTCAGTGCCCGGTTCTGTTTCTGTTGAAGCAGATTTAACTCTGACCATCAGTTCCTATCAGCTCCTTTATTTTTTATGTAAATCAGCTTACTTTTTTTTTTCATGAGACAAACTGATAACCATAGGACCAATACATCATCAGCATAGTTCTCTGTCATGTCCATCAAAAATACTGAGAAGCATGGGATAAATGTAATTTCAGCTCCTTACAGAGCCTATTCTTGTCTTTTGCTGAATGTCAGTTTTGAGTTGCCATTTTCCTCTCATATCTGGATGTGTAGGCACTTTGACTAGTTTGAGAGGATGAGCCTGCACAGCTGTCAAGTGCTTATTATGTTTAGAAATTGCTCCTTGAATTGTAACTTACATCTGTCATGATGTTAGAACAGTATCATGATCACCTGAATTAATTTCCTAACATCAGATTATGAAGTGTCACGCAAAGATTTTTCCATCAGAAAGACTTGCTGAGATTGTCCAAAATAGCTTTGCAAAAGAGATATTTCCTTATTCAGTCTGCTGTACTGCTCAGTACCAGATTATATATATCTGATGTATCTCAATCATGCTGTATTCCTATTGTGCTATACTACAACAATGTAAAGTACTGTATTATATGCTACACATAAGCCTTATGTATATGTTGCAAATTGTTATTAATTATAAACAATATATTAATATCCTAATACTCCTCTGTTAATGTGAGTGTTGCTGCATTAATTACATACATTGGTATATTATTATAGAGACTATAAATGAATTTATATATCCACACATTGTTTTTTGGATACACCTCTGTGTATATCTATACATACACCTGTGTACACACATACACATGAATACCCAGGCTGTATAAGTATTTACAGCCTTTACAGCAGTGAATGGAATGGTGGTATAGAATAACAACCTAGACAAGTCCATATGGCTCCAGGCTCCTCCCCTTCACAGCTGCTGCCATAAAATTAACTCTGTCCTGGCTGAAAACCAGAACACAAGTGATAGTCTCTTTTTGGATTATTACCCATGGCTCCAGGCCAAGGTGTGACACATTTTAGAGTCTGTCCAACCTTATATCTCACTGTGGCAGTGAGAGGTTAATCACCAGGTAACTCCTGGTTTGCCAGTGAATGCCAAGGGCCACGAGCAGTCCCGGAGAGGGGGTGAAAGATGTGCAGTGGCAAAGCAGAAGAGGGAAGGAGGCTGGTGGGCATGCTGGCACCTTCCCCTCATGTTACAATGGAGACTGCCAGTGCCAGGGGCTGGGAATCTATAGTCTAGCCCTGGTATTTCAAGGGAGAGAGTGCTCACCCAACTCAGGGCCCTGGGGGTCAGTGCATCACCTTCCCATCCCTCTGGTCTTCTCCTTTGCAGAAGCTTCCTGCAAAGCCTGGAAACCCCCGTTCTCTGGGACTTCACTCTCACTCATGACCCTAGGGCATCATGCAGTCTCACTTTTTTGCTACATATTTTTTATCACCAATGGAGATGTGATGTTTTCAGTCAGCAAAAGGTTACACCCATGTTATGATGGCAGCAAAGGAAATTCCTTCCTGGCTTTTGGCCTGATATATCAACTAAGTAATAGTTCTTATTACTTAGCGTCTTCCGCTTGCTGTCTTTCAAGCTGCCTCCTGAAAACAAGGGACTGATTAGCATCTGACCTCAAATAATGAGTCTTTTTCCCTGTCACTACAGGAACTGTGCCTCAGTTTCCTAGTCTTGTATCTTGTAAGGAGATAAATTTTAAATTGTCCCTTCCTTGGAATTTTCATCTGACGAGTAACGGAGAGATATTTTCCTGCAGTGCAAACCGAATATTTTCTAAAATTTTCATGTTTATTTCCTCAGTCAGTGAAGATTTGTATAGTGTGGAAAACCCCAACAACTCTTACTTTTCTTCCAAAAGTGTCCTCTACACAAACTATCTAGGAAAGGGGAGGGCATTGCTCTCTCCTAAGAAAAAGACTCTCTAAGTATTTTTCAGCATGTTTCTTTGTAGGTGTATATTATGCAATGAATTAGGTCTCCAGAAACATTTTTTAAGGCAGCTGTAAGGCTTCACAGAATCATAAAAGACTGATTAAATGATCTAAGACAATACACTTGTTTTTCCATTCCTCTCCTGGTAAACGATTGTTCTCTGAGCGATGTTTTTCCAGTGCTCTTTCTCAGTTTTGTTTAAAGGAATTAGACAATAGAAGACTCTTATTGTTTTCTCAGTAGGTTATTTCCAGATCCAGAAAATTCCCCATAGATATAATCAGCAAATGTTTCGTGCTATTATTGTGTTTTCTTGTAGCTCATGTTGTTAATTTTACTCATGCTCAAATCATATCTTTGTGCTGTTTACACTCTCAAAGGCCTTACAGGTAGTTTCTGTGCTGTATATATGTTCTCCCAGTTATGTACTGGTCTTAAATGAGATCTATATCCTTTGCTTTCCTAGCATTACCTTGGATTTAATAAATTGGTTCCAAAATAATGATTTATAAATTTAGATCCCTCAAAATAATTTTTTCCTTACTTTAATTTTTTTCTACTGGTCTTCTTGTAATTCCTTCCAATTTTCTGGTTTCCCCCTGCATTTTCTATAAATTAAATATCCTACTACAGGTTTAATATAAGTATATATTTTTTGGGAATAGATGTTAAGATACCGACTGATTCCAGTGAAGTGGATGTTTTCAGTAATTTGAGCTAAGAACACACAGAATGAAACTTCCTTATCTCACAGATAAGCACCATAATTTTTAAAGAGCTCCAGCACATGGTCATTCACATTTATAACTTGTACAAGTCACAGGCAAAATATAGAAAACTTGTTTATATTCATGCCAAAACTTAGACAACTTCTGCCTCTTGTCAACAGGTGTGGTGTTTAGTATGACCCACAAGCCACAAAAGCCTTGCGGATTATATGGCTTGGTTTGCAATATAAAACAAAAGCCTTTCTATTTATTTAATTTGACTGTGAGAAAGCAAACCTGTGGAAGACACATTCTTTCAGAGGTAAAATGTGGCTATAAAAAGTATTCCTCTATTCTAAAATCTAAGTTAGTGACTCAGTAGTCTTTCATTCCCATGCTAATGTGATGCATGCCTAAAAAAACACAGGTTAATTACTGCTAAAGCTTCATTGACTCAGAATGCACTGCAGATTTTTTCAGAGCACTGTGCAGAAGTGTTGTCTGACTACAGCACTTAGAAGTGCTGGATGTTACAAGTACCTAATGAGTACGGTATGCTAAAAGTACCTCAGTTCCATTACACTTGAGATAGTACTTGAAGTAATTTCCATTCGGCTGGCTCTCAAACATTTGCTGTTGTCCCTTTCTGAACTACAGCTAAACAAAAAAGTAAGAAAGGCTCTTTTCAACATTGCATTCCACATTTCTCAGCTCAGATTTTCTCTTTCAATATACATATAATTCATTAGACTGGAATTGTAAAATAAAAGGAAAAAAAATCTTTTCAAGATGATGTAGCCTGCATTGCAGAGTAGGTCAGGGTAATAGTCACAGCCAGAGTGGAAAGGACATTGAGTGACTTGTGCAAGGGCAGGGAGGAAGAAGCAAGGTACCTTTACAGCAATGATATCTCAACATTGACACTACATACGAACATCAAGTAATAAAATCACTGGTGCAACATATTATCTCCTCTGCACAAGGGAGAGAAGAGCCTATACACAAAAAAAGACATGACCAGGGGAAAGCTAGAATTGCATGATTCCAGCTTTGTTGCACATCATGCCTTCTAATGCTGGTTTTGGTTGGGGTAGAGTTCATTTTTTTCATAGTGGTTCATATGGTGTTATGTTTTTTATTTCTGCTGAAAATTGTGTTGATAGTGTGGAAATGTTTTTGTTATTGCCAAGCAACACTCGCACAGCTTCATGGCCTTTGCTACTTCTTATACTACCTCACCAGCAAGGAGTCTGGGGATGCAAAAGAAGCTGGTAGGGGACAGAGCTGGGACAGCCGACCCAGATTGACCAGAGGGATATTCCAGACCATATGGCATCATGCTCAAAATATTAACTGGGGAAAGAAGAATGAAAGCACAGGATGTTGAGAGTGATGATTGTCTTCCCAACTCACTGTTCTGTGTGATGCAGCCCTGCTCTCCTGGAGATGGCTGAACACTTGCTTGCCCATGAGAAGCTGTGAATCAATGCCTTGTTTGCTTTGCTTCTGTGCACAGCCTTTCCTTTACCTGTTAAATTTTCTTTATCTCAACCCATGAGTTTTCTCACTTTTACAATTTTCTTCCTCATCCCACCAGGAGTGGGTTCCTGAAGGTAATTTCTATGATCCTCCCTACAGCCAGCAAATAGGACATGACTTGATCTTTGAAATTATCAATACCCTTCTGTTTGTGTGTATGAGAAGGTATTTGCAGAGTCTTTCTTCCTGCATTTATCAGGACAGATTCTTAGATGAACAGATACCGCACAGAGAAAGGGAGCTGTGACAGAGAGTTAATAGAAGTAGGCAGTGGGCAGTCAGAACAGCTGTGTACTCCTGTTCCTTTCCACATTGAGGAAGTGCAGCTTTAAATATAAATACATAGATATAGCTTTTATGTTTTTTTGCAAACCACTTAACGAAGTAATAGAGCTTTCTTAAATTACAGTTGCATGAATCAACTCTTTTAAATGTTTCCAAATGCCTGTTCAAAAGAGTCTTGTGCCTTCATGGGCAAGTAAGACTGTCTTCAAAATACAATTTTGCATGACTCACTGTACGATGAAGGAGAGGAGTTTCTGATTGTAATTTTGAGGGAGAAGATGCTTCTGCATGTTGCAAGAAGCACTGAAAGCAAGAACACAGAAATAAGAAACCTCCATTTGCCAGCAGGGTTTACCATCTTACTGCTCAGGAAAAAAGCATGCAGAGAAGAAGTGTGTATCCTATGAGGCTTTCAGGAGACTTTCCTTCATGTGAGTTCCTTGAGAAGAACAGAAAGATAAAACCGGAGGATTTGATGCTAGACCCACCATCAATGTGCTCCTCCCACACAGGGATACAACACTAACCTGATTTGTTTGTGCTGGGCCAGACATCCCATCAGAAATTAATGATTTACACACATTTGGATTTTTCCCTGCTAAGTCCACATGTTATAATAACATTAACAGTGAAAGGTATCGACCAGGTACATGGTCATAATGCCATTTTCCACTTTTAGGAATTAGCTGCTTTCTACAAAGAACTGGGAAAGAGGAACGAATTCCCCCAGAAGGCTCTAATCCAGTAAGCATGAAGTCAGTAATCACTTATGCTTAGATTAGATTCTAACATCCAAACTACAAGGCTACCTATACTCCAGGGATCTTCATATGTCAGATGAATCATGCCTCCACTTATCATTCAGGAATGGAAAGAGCAAGTAATGACTTCATTCAAGCAGTAAATCCAAAACAAGTGCTCCAAGCCTTTGAACCCTGAGCAATGCCAGTGAGGCCCAGACAGTAAATCTGCCTTCAGAGTTTGGGAATGTGTACATGTGTGTGCAGTCATCCTCTTCTATTTCACGTAGCAGGATTGTCTTGCATGCAAATCCAGAGCCAGGTGACCCGAGGGGAACTGTAGACCAAGGTATTTACACAGTACACACATTTTGCTTGCTGACTGTAATGGTTTTAAAACCCTCTAGCAAGGAGTACTCTGTGTTCTCTGCTGTCTAAATGTGCTGGAAAATAGACTGCATGTGTTGTCTTAGCAGGTTTTGGTGATGTGAGCTCCGTGCCTCTGTCCTCCTGCAGGTGAATAAAAGGTTAAGGCTCTTTTAAAATAGTCCAGGCATAAAGTGGTAATCCCAGACTTGAAATTCTAGAGCAGGCAGGGATGCAGAGTAGTCTTTGCTGGGAAGTTAGGAGGCAAATCTGGTGAAGTTTCATTATCTAACAGATACTCAAAGATTTGCTCTAGAGATCACACCTTATTCAGCGATGCTATACATGGTTGGTAAGGGAAATAGTCATAAATGCTATGATACTCCATGGACAATTGTATCAGTCCACAGAGATGTAAATTGTTCCTATCTCTAGATCTTTAAAGGATACACAAAAAGGGAAAATAAGAGCAGAACCTAAATTGCTCTGGGATCCACAAAAAGGAATAGGAATTTTACCATTACTACAGCAAAGTCAAGATGTCTTTGAATAGGAAATCTTTCTTGCCACAGTGGCTTTTTCCTTTTTCGCCTCTCTTACCAGCTAGTAAGCCTGTGATCAAAATATACTGTGTTCTGTCACTGAACTTCAGTTGCAGCTAGTTACCTATTCACTATTTTGGTGGATTGGCAAAGGCTTTTATTTTGAAGACTTCCTCTTTCATTAAAATTGCAGATGAAGACCTGGTTCAGCAGTGTTTACCCACAAGGTTTTGAAAATTACCAAACTCACAAATAACCATTGTGATATATGGGACTACAGAACAATTGTCAAGAGTGGTCTTTTTTATTACACAAACCTCTTCATTGACTGTACATAGAGGCCTCCCAAATTATTTTAAAAAAATTTTGAAAGGTATTGTCTGTGAAAACATATGTGATCAGGTCAGAGGAAAAGCTGTGACGAAAGTAAGCTCAGAGGGCATGTTATTATCCAATGCAGACAACATGTTTGTGCTACAAAATAAATACCACCTTCAGGTAAGAAATCCTTCCCCAAATGTCTTTGGTCAACACCTGAGCTCAATCCAAACTTTCCTGGAGGTCCAAGAGAAACATTGCATTCTTCTTAGGTGTTTTCCTGTTTGTCTGCCTCTGTCCTCCTGATGTGAGCCTGGATTGAGTCACCCAGCCTTAGAATTCATAGAGGAAATTGCAGCATGTCAGAATGACATCATCATTGTTGTAGGATACTACCTTAATTTACAAACTTTCAAGAGCAGCTTTACATAGCCTGGCCCCTTAAACAGGGTTAGTATTGATCCTAGTGCTTGGGTTCCATGAAACCAAGCAAACTGGCATCAGGAGTGAAGCTAGGCAGAGATGAGAGGCTTTGAGCTGCTGCTGAAGCAAAAGCTCCTTGCTGGCGCTGAGGTCACCTGCAGCTGAAACTGATACATGGAAGAGTTTGTACCAAGGGGACAGCAGCTGAAGCTGTAGGCTGGGAAAATAACACAAAAGAGGAAACCTGTGAGCAAAGAGAAGTCTGGAGGGAAGGGTTCAAAGCGCAACCAGCTTTAGGTCAATTTCAGACAGCAAAGCCTTTAGCTTCTCCTGAGTTTCAGCCATGATTAAGCACTTACTTCATCTATAGAGGAGAGCCACAAGCGACTCAAATCCCTGACATTTATGTCCACACACATTTATGACTCTAAACAAATGATGTAGAGCCAGGTATTTGAGATTATCCATCTCACCTGACTGCTCAGGGTGGCTCTCCTGTTGTGTTCCTTCTTCTGATAAGCCCTTGCCATGAAAAATAGTCTGTGGTCAGACACCCACTCAGCCGGCTTTACATATGCAGGCTCAGACCATCTCAGGTATGAAAGCTTAATTGTCCCAAAGACTTGCCCTGGCAAGTGACACACAATTCCAGTACAGTCACAGGAGTCCTTTCAAAGCCTCAGAAGTCATTTGGACTGTAATTCATGTCCCACTAGGATTTCAGTGGTTCCAGAGTTTAGTCATCCACCAATTTGCTGTAGAAAGGCCTAATGAAAATGGGATTCACAAGAAGTCCTCAGCACTCCCCTAGACCTACTTCTATTCAAAGAAATGTCAGCAGTGTTCAAGAAAGTGCAGGGCATTTCCAAAGGTCCTTCTTCAATCCTACTTTTGTGATATTGGGATAAGGTATTTTTCTTTCTTAAACTTGAACTTTCCCACACTGTTTTGTCAGTGGTGAACAATATTAAGAGGGTCTCTTACCTCAAGCTTTTAGGACATTTTTAATCTAGTTACCTAAAGGAAATTAGTGATATATGTTTTTCCTCTCTGAGAAAAAAAAAAGAAAAAGACCCTAAAAATTGTACCTAATGATAACCTGAAAAAACTGCAAAGAATAAAAATCAGGTTTACAAGCAATTCTAAACAAGTGCCACTTCAATATATTTTTATTCCTTTAATGAGCTCATTTTTCACTGACTTTTTTTATCTGATATTCCTGAAGGGTCCTTGGCATTCCTTGCATTTTTTCCCTTTTACTTTCAGCTGCTTCATAGTGCCCTTTCTACTTCAGTCTTTCATTGAGATGCTAAGTTGAGTGACATACTTTAATTAGGTGACATTTGTTGCTAAGGAGACATGCTTATTTAGACTAAATAAGAGGAGGTTACTTTAAAATCCAAATGCAGTATAAATGGTAGCTTTATGTGTGGAAGGGGACAAGAGTTTTATAGGAGAGGTCATTAGCATATTTCTCCTTTTATTTTGGAAAGAAACTTACAACAACTTTCAGGTTTTTCCCGCTCAACATAGCTCCAGTCTTGCCAGTCTGCCATGCTAATGAAATATTTTTCATAATTAATCAGTGAAAGTTGCTAGTACCTGGCAAGTGCTTTGATTTAAATCCTCTTGGAGAAAATGTTGCATTGGTATATGAAGATGTATGCTTCTAGCGTCCTTATTTTGGCTTTTTGTTAGTCCTAATTCTAATAATGATAATATCTAAAATAAGTAAATAGTGCATTTTCAGAGTACCCAGTGTGATAAGATCTTGTCTGAACTCCCCCTCTGGTAAAAGGAGTAGCAGATGTAGGACATAGAATATTAATTATGGGAACATGTGTATAGGAGTTGGTAGCTGGAGTAAGATCAAACCATCAAAGTACGTTTCACGTGTCAACACAAAGTCCACAGGTCATGTGTTTCACATTGAGCCATTAAGAACCTCCTTTAATTAAAAGAACATAAAAAATTGTATAACATAGTGAAAAATAAGGAACAAAGATTCATATAATGGATATTAATACAAGTATATAAAATAATGTAATCAATCAATACATAGCTGCACAGTTATAGAGACCTCCTGCAGAGATTAATGGATTATATACAGATTCCAGAGAGTTCTGAACCATTCCATAGCTCTTCTTCCTGAAGTGGAACCTTACGCATTTCAGAATAGTGCCTCTGATGTAATCTTAGTTCAATTTATGTATGTGAAAGTCCTATAAATCCTTGAAGACCTTTTCAACCTCCAAGAAAAAGGTTAAAATTTGTTCTGAAGTAAGTTAAAATTAAATTAAATTCTTGCTAAGATAAGAGAGAAAAACAACTTGCTATCTCACTTAAACAAGCATTATCAGGACAGGAAATAAACCTCTTTTTGTTGCTGTAGTAATTGCAAAGATAATAGAGATCATTACAGCCATCTTATGCTGCAGGTTTTTGTCTTTGACCTTGCCTTTTTCCTGGATAGCATGCTTTTCCCAGTCTGGACAAAACTGATTGCAACAAAACAGGAGGAAGAATGAAACTTTTCCAGTCTGAGTTACAAGTGCCTTAAGGAGCTGGTGGTGCCATTGAACTAATTCTGCCAAGCATTTTGGGTTAGATGCACAATCATGATAGCAGAATCCATGCAACACATTTACAATTTTTTCCTTGCTACCATGTTGACTACATGTTTACCTATTTGTGAATTATTCCATTCAAAATATATAAAATCTCAGTTCAAAACCACCCTTGAGCATCTTAATGGCAGTCAGAGTATATTTAATAATAAAGATAAATTTTTAAGTGCTTTGCTGATCTAGGTAAGAATGTAGTCTCACTCATGTTTTTCCACCTGACACCAGTGTGAATAAACCCAACAATGAGGATTACTTGTGAGCAGGGATCTGAAGATCAGACATTTAACCTTTGTTAATATGTTCATTTTTGTGGAATCACTCCTTATAGGAAAAGGTAAGTTTAAAATAGCAATAATATTTTATAATCTCCTTAAGGCTGGTATATGGTTCTTTTTTTTAAATGATGCACCAGTACACTTACATATTCTCCCTCAGTCAATCTCAGTCTTTAATTGTCTGTCTTGTGACCAGCCACAGACATGAGCCTACACTGGTGAAGTCTGCAGCCTGTAGAAATGAGGCTGAGCACCTTGTCCACTGAGATAATGCCTTCTAGATGAAGACACTTTTTGGGGAATTTACAAAAGAACAGATTTTCTCTTTGCAGATGGAGGACAGCCATGGAAGTCCCAGAGGTTTTGGTCCAAGAAAGCTAAAAATGTCAGCCAATGTAAAGCAAGGATGACAAGCACTTTATATTATTGACTGAACATGCACTTGTAGATCTGTGTCTACCTGTCCAGTTTGCAAAGCTTCTGGATGGATGCTCAGCTTCAGCAGCACATGAATGAGGTGTGGGTGAGGGGGAAGATGGAGCCCAGGGCTGGTACCTGGGGCAACTCATTGATGGCCATTACTGCATTATTTCAGCAAAACAGGATATTGTCCAAGAGAAAAATGGGGTGTCCCTTCCTTTATTTAAGTTTCACAACATGTAGGACTATTAATCATGAAATCTCGGAAATGGGAGTGGAGATTTCTCCAAGAAAATTAAGGAAATTATCCTGGCTTGCCACATCCTGACAAATATCGGAGGGAACTGCTCACTCAGAAAAAGGCAGGGTAAAGAGTGCATCTACTCTTAATGGCAAATGATATGAACTCATTTGTAGCAAATTTGAAATGTCATTGAACTCTAGGAGAATGAGCAAAAGGATTTTGTCTTAATAAAGGATTAACGCATCTACATGAAACTGTGCCTTGCAGATTCCCCTCAGACATTTCACAGTGTACCCTTTTGTTTGAAAAAGTGTGCAGAAATTGTTAGACCCACAATTGGGTAAGATAATAATAGAGAACAATATAGAACAATGTAGAACACACACACACAAAAATCCCACTATAAAACTAGGTTCTTGCTGAGAAAAATCCCTACTTGTGTTTGCACGGCACGAAAGAAATGAACTCTGATTGATACTGGATGATTCAAATACATCAATAAAGGATTTATGCACATTTTAATGCTCTCCTGAATATGAGCTGTTGTCCATTAGGTCTTACTCCTGTTGCCTTTTCTATACTTTCTTAAGTCTGTTAGAGCAATGCTAAGTGACAGGGGAAATGAAACTGCCACCACTCCTGTGCCTTCTCTTGCCTCTATTTCTCTTTCTCTGAAAAAGGAGACTTCAGTCTACATATCTATATATCTACCTTACTCTTTCTCTTAATATACACAATTATATCTCAAAATTTAATTTGAAAACACATTTACATGTCTGTCCATGTCTTTAGTCTAATTTAATTTAAAACTACTATAGAAAAATACTCTATTTTGAATAAAATTCAGGATTTGGCCCCACCCTTATTCCAGCATGCAAACCCAGAGAGAGATTAAAATAATAACATAGCAATTTCCTAATATGGGCTTAAGGTCAACGGATCCAAGTTTATTCTAAGATCAGATTCAATTCTTATCCTAAAAGACTGATTGAAACTGTACTCCTCTGTTTAAAATTCTGAGGTGTGCATTCAAGTCCCTGAGCAGATTTTAGTGTTGTGGTTACAGACAAACAGGGAGATTTCAGGCAGCCAGTGCTACTCTAGTTCTCTTGGTGGGAAACACGAGTACACATAGAGCCCTCACTCCCACGTGTTGACTCTATTGACTTCACTTAGACAATTCCTGGTCTACTCTGGCGCTGGCAAGGTCAGTACTGAATCAGAAATCTGCAAAAGCAGAAATTTGGTCGTGGACTTTTCCAGAACCACAGTAAAAGTTAGCATTTATTATACAGGCGTCTCTCAGCTCAATATCTGTGCCTAAAGTGCACCACACAAAACACTGTAGGGCCCTACCTTCCTCCTGTCCCTCTCTATACACACAGCTATGTAAAGGCAATTCTATCAAATATGTGGGTGCAGAGTGATTTGCACCTGCTCCTAGTATTTCCCTGTGTCATTCACCCCTCAACCATTAGCATTGGTGCAAGGGGATGGCTACAGTGTTCCTTATTCCTGTAGAAGCTTTTCTTTTTAATTTGCTTTTAACTCCTAATTTTAGAACCAAATGCTTTTGAAAGTCCAGCTGTGAGTGGAGTTCAAGTGCTGAATCAGACAACCATATGTGAAGATGGAAATGAATATGGGAATGAATATGGGAATGCCTAAAAAATTTTACTTGGGTGTCAGAACAGTCAGCATCCCCGGAAGAGAGCAGATGAGGGTTTAGGACAACTAGATTGCTTCCAGACTGTCACTGACTGAGTTAGTGCGAGTGCCAATATCTCTCTGCTGAATGCAGTGCAGAAAAACCATGTAAATACACAGCTCATTTTTCAGTTCTGCTCTTGGTCCCAGGCTGGAGATTTATTTATCTGCAATGCTGATTCCTTTTTCTTTCTTATGATGAAGCCAGGAGAGAATTGCCACCCCCTCTGAATCATAACACGGTGAACCTTGAAGTCGTGACACAGAAATGGACAGCAGAGCTTATTTTCCCATTGAGAAAGAGAATTATAGACTGCTAGAGAAAGAGCTATGACTGTGATAAGATTAGATCAAAATAGTGTCCACAGTTTGTCCTTACTTCCATTAAAAAACAGTCTCTGAATAATACTTGGCTGGGAAAAGGCATTAACTGCTGGTAATTGCATGGTTCTGTTTGGCCACAACTCTAGTAGAGCTCCCAAAGGCAGCTGGTTTAATGGAACTTGTGGTTCCTCACCTTTGTGAGCACATTTGCAGTACATGGATCTCAATACCCCAGAGTCACGTGTCTTTTCTGTGAGGTGAACACAAAGGTTTGGAGCACACACTTAGGATTGCTTTGGGGGTTATTTTGATTGAACAGGATAAAAGCACAAGAAAGCTTCTCAGGGATCACTGCCCTTTGCTTAGGTGTGTTCACTTACGTGCTGTCACGCATTTTCAAGTTGTCCTGGAAGAGTCTGACCAGCTACAATTCAATGATATTTTTGCAGGGTATTTCTTTTGTATATTGCATATTACTCCTGTTTAGAATATGTTGGTACATTAGCATTTCTCCATAAAATTTAGATTAAATTATATGTTATTTACTAAAGGTCATGTCTTGTAATGATGAGATGTGTCAGATCAAACATATAGAGAATTTCGAAGGAAAGTCACATGTCAAAGCTGTAAGTCCATTTCTCTCATTCTGTGCAAGTAGTCTGGCTTTGAAGGGTATTTCAATGAAATTGTTAACTTCCTTTGGCTAAGTCAGGCAAAATACCCCACAAATATGACTGTTCTTCTGAACTACTCATTTTCTACCTGTTTTCTGTGCTTTTAGAGTTCTTCATGTCTGCTGTCTAGGTAAAATGACAGTCTTTTAGTATAAATTTTTCCACAGTTTTGAAAGCCCATATAATCTTCTGACCTTAAAAATCTTAAGCAAACAGATATTTGCAGCGTTAAAATGAATAACTAAAGCTAGTATCCTACAAATTAGCTAGGCAATTCACATCACAGAGCTGCTGTTTCATTCTGTTTGTAGTCTGTTCATATGTGTCTACAAACAGATATGAACCCATTTAATAGATGAGATTTGAGTAAAACAGCATCAGATAAAGCAAGAAGAGGATAGGTCATACATCATGTAATAGCAATAAGACACTAATATATATTTTTATTACATTGGAAAACAGAAAAAAATTACTGTTGCATGTTAAAGTCCCTTGTATCTTTATGATCAGTCCTAGTTCCTACATTCCTGTGCCTGCAAGCATGAGGATAAACAGCAAAATTCCCACTGAGGGCTATCAGGCAGACCCATGGCTACACAAGAGTTACTGACACATATATGTTTTAGTAGAAAAACTTCCCAAACAACTGTTTCTATGGGAACTTGTTACAACATTTTGCACATCACAGGTTTGTCCAAAGTCTGTAACTTCTTCAGCTGTTATTGCGTGTCACCACTTTGACAGAATGCGAAAGAAATACTGCTCTGAAGTTTCTAAAGATCAGAATTCAGTTTTAGGAACCCCTGTATCACCAGTCTAAGAAACCACTCTGGGAAAAAGTAAATTCCTATGGGATTTTCAGTATCAAAATAATAGAAACATGGAAAGAGATTCCTGGAAATCTCATTTTAGCTATCAACAAGCCCTAGCATAAACTAAGTCTTATGTACATCTTCTCATAGCATAAAAAATTCCAGCTTGTCTATATTTAGTTCTTTACATGCCAGAAGTCCCTTCTAACCTGAGTTATCCTACAATTCCATTAACTTGATGCCTAACTCACACATGAGTACAGCAAGTACCCACAAAACAGATTGTCCCTCTCCCTGCACAATGGGACATACAAATATCATACCTAATGCAGTGCTAATTGACATAAAGAATAGTGTAAATAAACATTTTATTTTGAAAAGCTGCCCCAGCACACAGCAGGTCCCTTCTGCAATGACACTGGCAAAGGTACTCCCTCCATGGGAGGATGCTTATCCTTGTTCCTGGGTGACAGCTGCTATGCAATCCACAGGGTACCTGGATGTGTAAAAGCAAGATATCACAATATTTGCTGCTGTAGTCTCCAAATAATTTTTTTAAAATATATTTTTTCTTTAGTTTTTTTTTTTTTTTTACTTTAAATGAAAGCCGAGATCCTGGAGATAAACTGTGGCCTCTTTTATGTCTTTCCAGAAGTGGATCTCTTAGGTACAGGAAAACACAGTCCTACTGGAAGTGCAAGGGAAATTCTAAATGCTCTTTCAAAATCTGGCCATTGGATCCCTAAAGCAAAGGAAAAAAATAGAAGAATGGCAGAAGTACAAAATCTGTAGTTAACTACAGCTCTTCAAATTGTACAACTCTGGTTTCCTTGCACTGTTCTTGAATTTTAAAGATTAATAAACACTAAAAACACCCAGTAAAATAATCAAGCCATGGGATAGAAGCCTGATTGCTAAAGGTAGCCAGATCTAAGTTCCCACCCTTGTCAAAAACAATAGGAAATTCATTTCAGACATGAAAATAAACTTCTGCAGAGTAAGTCTAATTCAAGGCCAGAATGAAACATGGTCTCTTCACAAGGGTTTGTGTTTGCCAAGTACCTTTTCAAGGAAGGTCTTCTAAGCAGCTAAAAAAGGAACTAAAAGTGCTGAAATACAGAATAATCCATCTAGAATAGGAAAATATTTTTCTTCATCCTAATAAATGAAAATGGAGTAGGGTTGCATTACCTTTGCTTGTTTGATGACCACTTTGTCTTTTTTTAGCCTGTGTTCTTGTGCCAAACCAAAGTTCTGGTTTGACAATATGAAAGATCTGTGACAATACTGACCTAGGGCACTGCCTTCCACAGAGTGACAACCACGTTTCAGAGGTTTCAATGTTTTCATAAACAAAGGAAAATGTGAGGAAAGGAGGAGCTGCTCAAACCTTACACTTCTTTTGTACTGCTCAGCATATCCTTAAAGAGCCTCTGGCATTTCTGCAGGTCTTCTATTACACCTGTGTTTGGGCTTGCCAGGAGGTTGAAGGTAACTGTTCTACTGATCCCGGACACAAAAGGATAATTTGTCCATTTTCATCAGTAAAATAGGGGTTGTAGTACAAAAGGCTGAGGAAAATAATCAGGATATCAAAGCTATGTTGATTCCTCAGTGAGACACTGTCTCGCAATTAAATATGAAGTCAGAGTCTAAACAGGTATTTTTTACTCATTAGACCCATGCAGACTTCTTTGACTACCACACTATTTACTTTACAATACTTTGATTAGCGCACTGCTGTTTTCTCACACATAATTCCTGACATTTCCTTTCATAATATTGCAATTTCTTCTATAGAGAAATGGAAAGATGTTGCCAGAGGGAAAGGGCTATTTTTTTTTTAAATAATCTTTTTTGAAAATTAATACAACTTTTAACACTTTAAAAAAAAATCTGACTATGATGTACCATGATGGAAAAATTATGGGTTCATCAGATTGTTGAAAAAAACACTGAAACGCTGTCTATTTTGCTAGGTACTTATAATAACTTTTTAAAAAATATGCCAAAATTAAGATTTAGAGTGATTCCCCAGAGATTTGGTGCAGCCTGGAAATGCATCCAAAACAGGGAGTGCTTTGTCCACACCCTGCAGGTTGGTACAAATAATTACTTTCTGATATCAGATTTCACTGTGCAGTGAAAGCACAGAGTTCCTTTGGAAAGACCTTGCAAACTGAATTACATGTCACGCATGACCAATGTTAATTTTCTTGCTCAGTGAAGCAAAATTCAATCTATTTTAGGCCCAAAGACTATCATATTTCTGAGACACACTTATCTTGTCATCAGTTCCTATGCCATCAATACTGGCATATGTGCTGGCTACAATAGTCCATGAGGTAATTGACTATAAGATGAATTAATTATTAAAATACCTCTCCATTAGAAAGTTATAGCCCAACTAAATTTCACTAAATTACAGAAATTCAAGTACACCAGAAAATGGTGTGGAGAAAGAACAGCAGTTCTCTCCCACAGTGGACTTTGCCATTTCCATATCTCAGTACAGTCTCATTAGAAAGTCTTGTGAAACTGAATAATGAGCAAAAGAGCCACCAAAGCACAAGAAGCCAAGCAGGCAGGGGAGCAGGAAAGAGGCCTGGAGGCAGCCTGGCCTGCTTGGCTTCAGCCAGAAGCATTTCCAAATGCCTGACATCTTTTCCATTCTCACTGGTCAATGAATATCAGAGGAGCTGATTTTGCAACTGAGTATTTCTCTGCCTAGCTCTAATCATGACAGAAATTAGTCTTTCTGGACTGAGAAAACTATAAATTAGTTTTAAATGCAGGATGCTGGTCTGAGCAGTCACCTTGGCTAGACTTTCAAAGACATGGCTTTATTCAGATGAACACTATACATATGCCTATGTCCCATTTCCATCAACACTTAAACACATATTTTAAACTGATTACATTCTTGACTTTTTCCTGGGAAACACTAAGATGTGACAGCAATCCTCATGTTAGGTTTCCCAGACAGCTCCAACACACCCTTAGAAAACTGGTAAGGAAATATTCTGAGCAGAAACTGCCAATCATCTGTTCTGTCAGCCTGTGGGACAGCAGAAACAAATGCTGAGAGAAGACTATCAAGTTCCTCATTTGATCCAAGGTTAGAATTTGAGCTGGATTGATTGGAAAAATCAATCTCTTTGGATTGTTCTGGCCCTGAAGATGTGCATTAGTAGCAATGAATGCAATGAAAACTGAAATTCTTCTTTTGTTCAATGAAAAAACAGATGTGTCTTATACAATATTACTGCAGTGAGTTACTACAGAACAACAGAAAAAACTGAGAGTTATCACCAATATTTTCTAGACTGGGAGTACCAATTACAGGAGTTGATCTCAAGTTTTCATTAGAAGAAGTAGTGCTGTTACCTAAATTAGAGGTCCTCACCTGGGCCATCACTGGCAGCTCAGGGGAAATTTATTTGGCATGCAACTTCACTGTACACTGCTTTCAATCTCTCCAGATTTTTGTTTGTTTATTTGTTTTCACTAAAGTCTATATGGTATTTAATCTTGAACAATGTACTTCAAATTTTTGGAGGTAGGGCTGAGATGCCCAGCATTTATTGCCCATACTAGTACAAGCAGAGATGGGGTGTGTTTTAAGGATGTAATAGTTGTGAATATTTTATCTTCCACTAGAAACAGCATTTATTTTTTTCACATGCACTTGGAAACTTGAGTAAAACTTGACTTGAGAAGGGTCTTTCTATTGTGGTCAGAGTAGACTTAGAGAGCAATACTCTTACAGAAAAAATGACATTGTCCCTACCCACAATGTCTCACAGGTGGAATGGTTGCAGGCTGTCCGATCTCACAGTTTGTAAGAAGGCTGCATTATATTTTCCTTTAAGTATATGCTTCCTAAACTGTGGGGACATCAGCTATCTGTTACAGCCTGGTCTGCTTCATTAATATGAGTAGGGAAAAGAAAATTCCACCCTTTTGCCAATAAATTACACAAAGGAAATGGAATTCTGTTGTGGGCTACCTCTGAGTATTTTTTTTAAATCCCACCCATGGAGTGACTGTATGAACTGGTGGCAGTCAATACCTGCAGAGTTAAGGCCCTCCTTAAGCCATGTTCAAAATATCTAAATTAATGGATTCAGCATGGGGAAAGGAAAATCCACAGTCTGGGAGGATGGTGAGGCTTGTGTCTTTGAATATTTTTATTCTGGACAATTTGTTTACAACTGCAGCATCTCAAGGCCAAGTTATCTGGTTTGCTTCATTCGTCTTGCATTATAAAAAATGAATGTACACCAGGCAGAGGGATTCACTTCTGTGGAACAAGCCTGGGCAATCTCTGGCCACTTCAGGAGCTGTAGGAAGAGCTCTGCCATCTGTCCCTCACATCTGTGTCACCTCCTGCTTTCCTGGACATTCATACCCTGCAGTAAAGGAAAACAGCACAGATTAATATTTCCTCTGTGTTTTCTATTTAGACAAATGAAACAGTAGAAGAGGGTAATTTTACAGGGAGTAAGTAGGAGCTTTGGCTTCTCACAGCCAAAGAAACCCTTATTTTACAAGTCACAGTTGCATGGGAGCACTTCTTTGTCAAGACAGTTCCTCAGCCTCTCTCAGTTCTGTGAGAAAAGGATGTAAAGAGCTACTCTTCCATGAGATGAATGTGCTGCCTAGCCATGTCACCTTGCCATCTGTTTCTTTTGTTTCTTTCCTCTGCTTTTATTCATACTGGGTCACCCTTCTCCTAGCCATCCAGAAAGTTAATACAATAATTTTCCTAATCCATTTCTTAGACTACTGTCACTTTCTTGGAATGAAACTATTTTTCTTCACTCTTTCACATCAGAGGAAAACTTCAGGCTCCTCACTATTTAGTTCCTATATTTTTTCCTATTTCACCCATACTGATAGTTGACTTCCATCTTTTACAGTCACATAATTCCCCCTGTTTCAGATTTCAGATACGGTCTCTAAAACAAAGTGATTTTACTGGTTGTCTTTGAATCCCTACTGAAATCTCTCCTTTGATATGATGCCTGAGAAAAACTTGACAAAATTTAGGCTACTGTAGGGTTGACACAGCTAAAACTGTTGAACATACCTGTAACCAGTCTTATCCAGGTCTGTCATTTCTCTTAAAGATACCATAAATTTCTGGAATAGTCACTCCTTTTTGACCTTGCCTGACAATATTATATCCACATTATGTTGGTAGTCTAGGACTGTGGCTCTTAAACACAATGCAGGCATCACTTCAAAAAGATATTTTTAGTAAAAGTACTAGGCAGGGGGTTTATAGCTCACTTTTCCATTACAGTTGGCCCAGACATTCAGGAAGTTCCTTTTGTCCATCACATGCTTAAATTTCCAGAGAAGTATTGCTCATGACTCAGGATAATAATTAAAAAATGCAATAAATTGATTAATATATTAAATAAATGGGGCTGTCATTACCTCAAATTTTTCTAACTCAAATATTTACAGGTGCAAGCAGAGACTGGCTTTCCCTAGTCAAAGCTCATAACAAAATCTTGTTACAGTAAAGAGTACAATTTGACAATATATGTGGGGAATTAAAAGATCATCCTACCAAAGTCATTAAAAAGGGTGTCAGCCACTGATGTAGTCAATACGCTTTGAAGTGATTCCAGTAGAACTCTGATATCTTTAGAAAATGATTGGTTTTATTCAAATCATACTTCATAAATCTTTTCTATAACAGATATTAGCACACCAGACACACCAGAAAATGACATCCAAGAAGACAGCCTGTGTGGGTGAAGTGGTGCCTTGCTTTTTCTTCTGCTGAGTGAAACAATATGGATATAGACCTCACAGAAAGAAAAATGTCATGTTCATTGAAAATTTGCTAAAGCTGTGCTGTCTGTTCCTCACATTCCTTTCCTAATACTCAGCTTTTCCCACCTCTTAGAAAAATAATAAAATAACCAATCCATTCCCTGCCAGATTAGAAAACAAGCACCCTGGACTGCCAGCCTGGCAAAAAGGAGATTCTTTGTCAATTCTCCCAAAATCCCATCTGAACAGGGTGTTAAAAGAAAGCTGTTCTGTATGGAGGCTACTTCTGAGCTGATGACGATTCATTTCTGATGTCATATATATTCAATGTGGGAGATTTAAACTGAAAGTAAAAGAGTCACAAAATCAACAAGGCTGGAAAATAGCCAGCTTCATACCACTGTGGTGAGGACATCTGTAGAAAACAGAACCAAGATCCCTCTTTTTCTCATCCACCTCAAGGCATCAAACAAGGAGTAGTAAGCAAAGACCAGAGTTGTACACTGAAGTTGAATTCTTCCCTCTGGAGTTTTGTTTTACCTTCTAACTAATTCTTGACTGTTTGGAGGCAAAAGATGAAAAGTAAATGATACTTTAGTATGCAAGTGATTGAACTATGACATAATTTTTGGACATTCACATCATATTCATTTCCTATCCTATCTTTCGTTGTCAGGGTCTCTTTGATCACTGACTTTTAAAGGCAGAGCCTGTCTCTCACCATGTGTTTGCACACAGCCTAGCAATGCAGGCTTCACTTTGCATCAGGGCCTCTAGGTACTACCATCATATAAATAGCCCATTCTCAGAGAAACAAAAATCAAACACAAAACTGTGAGGAGATGAAAGAACACGGTTTCCTGGTGACTCATTTTGTGCAGCCCTGAACATTTAGTTTTATTTTGCTCTCAAAGGCCAAGTCACACATGGTGTCCTCCACATACCAACAAGGCAAGTGTTTAGGACTGGGCTGCTTTTTCTCTCTTTTTCCTTCACCAAGTACTGCATCATTAAACAAGCATTTCTGCCAAGTTATAAATAGGCACTAATGCCTTATCATCTTCTTGCTCACTGGGAAAGAATGTGGATCAGCTAAAGAATGAGACACCCAGGAAAGCTGCTGAACAGCAACAACAATTTTTCATTTAAAAACACTCTCTCCCAGAGTCAGAGGCATACATTCTTTGGGAATGAGTTTCTTGACCTGGGAAATGACATGATGCTTTAAATACAAAAATATTAAGAGAGGATTATGTCACTGGTAAAAATGTGCTGAAATGAGGCCTTTCCCTTTTGCAAGCCTTTAAAGGAGCTTTCCAAGCTTACCCAAACTGTGCAGTCATGCTGATGACAGGCAGCCAAGTTCACATAAGAACCATTACAAGGGCACCTTCAAAGCCAGCACACTGATGGACCTCTCATATAAACTGCAAGGTGTGTCAGACTTCTTATTACCAACTCAAAGCCCAGAAAGAATTATCATCCTTCATTCTTGTATTGCAAGGTGAATCTCAAAATAGCTATAAACCAGGACTCCAGGAAACATGGAGATGATTAGAGAAAGAGAAGCCATCAAGAAAAGGCACTGGACAAGGATCAACAAGATATAGGCCAAGATCCACATAGGTATTTAGGTTCCTATCATTCATCTGTTTCCCGGTGAACACTGGTGCCTGAAAAAGAGTTACAGTCTTAAATTCTTTTGTAGATTTTTGCCCTCTGTTTTATTCCCAGACTTATTCAGCTGACAAAACAATTCACCTCTCAGTGGAGAGTTCACATTTCCTGACTTGCAAAACATGTGCATAGCACATATGTATCAAAAGTGCATTTTCACAGACTCAGTGTCATGATGAGAAGGATGACAGAATATTCCCAGGCAAAAAAAAACATTTTGGTGCAACAATTGGACACTTGTTTTGCTCATGCTGCAGGAAGTATTAATGTTTCATCAGGTTCTTCCAATGAAGGAAGGTACCAGAGTTTTCAGTTCAGCCGCAGCTGTAAGTGATAGATGAGACAGGGAACTTTACTTAAGAGGAGGATAAATTTATTTGAATATTATCTCTTTGGAGACACATTCCTTTCATCCCTCAATACAGTAAGCACCTAAATCAAATTGATTTTGCTTTATTCAGAGTTCCTGGGTAGAATCTTTATCATCAGAGATGTTAGGACTACAAAAAAAAAAAAAAAAAGAAACAACAACAACAAAAAAAAACACACACACACAAAAAAAACCCCAAACAAAAACCCAAAAAAACCAAAAAACAAAACATCCAACCAGAAAAACAAAAAACCACAAATAAAAAACTTACCCAAACCATCAAACCATTGTATATAAAAAAATGTGGCCAGGACTTGACCCTAAAGGGAGTAAAGAATGACAAATAAAAAATGAAAAAATTATAATGCTCGTCAGCTTTACAGTTTGTTTCTGCAGAGTAATTTATTAATTATTTTAAGTTTTAGGAATGTCTTACCTAAAGCACGCTCAGAGCCAAAAGACAGTGCTATTTTTAGAGTGATATTTCTCAGCTTGTTTTGGCAAGGTAACACCAATGTATCTGAAAGACTTGCATCCTCCGAGATTATAAACTTTGAGAACACACAGGTCAGACCCTGTCTTCAGGCGAGTTTGGCAGACATCTACTCACAAGACAAAGCTTTCCAGAAGGAAACTTAGTACAATAACATATTTGCTATGAATGCAGTAAGTATCCAGGACAAAGGGATACTCACCATTGCTCAGGGTTCTGTAAAACAGGCCATTATTATGGTATTTTCTAGATTACATCCTTTTCAGTGCTTCCTGAGTCAGTTGCTAGAGCCATCCCCTTAGAAATTAAAACAAATAATGTTGGAGATCTATTTTCTTCCACTAGTACCACTGAACTCTTTCTGGATCTCAACAGGAACTGTAAAAAACTGCTCTGGTTTCAAGTTCAGTGCAATTGCAGAGGAAGGGATTATTAAGTGAAAAAGGATCTCTCAATCATAGATAACTGTCCCACATACAAACGAGATAGATGGCAACAGGAAATGCTCTTCACTCTATAGGCTGAAACTGCATCTAGCACATCTTCTCCCACTTCTAGCAGGAGCCATGGGACCATGCAGCAGCCTCAGCATGAAGATTAGAAGCACCTATTAGGACATAATTCCCACCTTCATTTGTAATCAGAAATCACCTAGTTACTCTAGAAGTCACCCAGCCCTCTACAGGGCCTTTGCTTCCACGCACTGCTTTGGGGTAGTAGGCAAATCTCTGAGTCCACTTAAGAGTTCAGAGAGTAACAAGGGATGAAGTGGCTTAGTCAGTGTGGCAGCTAGCAGACCTTTGTTTTTAAGAAGCAGAATTCTAATCCTGATTTTACTGCGAACTGTGCTAGAACAACAAAACTTTTGTTTTGATTTTTTTTTTTTTTTTTAATATAGAAGAGACATTTTCTAAAACAAACATAGCTGCAGACAGGAATCTGGACAAGGTATGGTAGAATTACACAAGCAGACTGACTTACTTACATCAAACTTACAGAACTGCTCCCAAACTGTGTACACACCCATTATGCTTGAAAGTGCTGGACATTGATCTCTGTTTCAATTTAAACCACAGCCAGGGTCTAATTTCCCTTTCTTCACATTTTACATTTTCAAAACCAACTCAGCAAGTTCTCACCCACCCTCGCACCTGGGGAGAAAAAAGCCAAAAAGGCAAGAGAGCCAGCCAAAGGGAAACAGGAGTATTCCTGGGCTGCTAAATGACCTTGCTCCAATGGGGGATGAAAAGGTTGACCTACCCCTAGAAGGTGCTGCCACTCCAACTCCCACTTATTTTCATATGTTTAGGATGCTAAACTCAGAATGAATACCCTCTGAGAGTACAACATGCTGACATGGACATGCTCTCTAGTCCTTTGTTAGTGAGGATCTGACAGAATACTCCTTTTAATTATATTGGGATGTCTTCACATGCAACTCTTCTTGGCCATGTAGTAGAGGGTCCTCTGACCAACCATGCCCTTTTAGAGTTCTTAAGCTTGTTATGAATCTCATAAAATAAGTTTTTGAAACATTATTAGAAGAAAGACTCACACTGTTTCTTTGCTTTTATTGTTGTTTATTCAATTTCAGAATTTGCATTTTTAACCTACAAAGAAATAGGAAATAGCTAGAGATGGGTGCAGCCTTTTGTGTGTCTGTTCCATGACTCCAGAACAGATATAAACCAGATGTAGTCTGGGAGCTGAGCAATTACAGAAGTACAGGAGTAAATTCAAACCAGCGTATCAGCTGGTAACATTAATTACCTTTAGGTCAGCCTAGTATTAATGCAGTCAAAGCTTCCTTTAGTTTTGTATATATTCTTCTCTTCAGAGTACTTAGACAGGATAAAGACTCTTAATCTTACCTGTAGTTTCCAAAGATTTTAATGCATCTTCATTTTATCAAAGCAGAATATGCTAAAGGATGTCCATGAAGTGAAGGTTTGGCTATTGCACTTGCCAGCTTCAAAGGTAAAAACTGGGCAACTTTTACTTAATTTAATGAACTACCAATTGAAAGAAATTTTCAATCACTGATGCAGTTATCAGAAAAAAAAAAGATAACATAAACAATTAAACAATCAAGAAAACATCTTTTCCTCTTCTTCCTCAGGCCCACCTTAATTCAAACACCTATCCCCCTTAATTCTTAGTCTCAATTTCCCTTATTCTTGGTGCAGGATATACTCAGTCCACCCCAATTCCTGCAGTGAAGCAGTGGGTGGTCCTGGAAGTCGGATTGTGTTCATAACAGCTGCTGCCTGTTGCTCTGTGCTCTTTGCTTCTTTCTTCTCCATGGTGCTTCTCACTGGTTTTCTTCCACTGTGCTCATGCTTCTTACTGGTTTTCCAGGATCACCTCCTCCAATATCAAGAATCACCCATTCTGAAATGAAAGAAATCTTGACAGGAGGCCTGTATGGATGAACAAGAATATCCTGATCAGCCTCAAATATAAGAAGAGAGCAAATATAAAAGAGGTCAAGGCAGGGAGAGGTGACACAGAGGGAGCACAGAGACATTGCTGTATTGTTCAGTGATGGGATTTGTAAAGCCAAAGCCTACCTGGAGTTGATTGTGGTGAGAGGCATGAAGACAACAAAAAACACTATGGAAAATGTGGATCTGCTGCTGAACAGGACCTGTCCTTTGCTGAAAGACACAGAAAAGCGTCTTGAGACATGGTGTTCAGGTCTTCTTCACTTTGGTCTTTACTGGTAAAAGCAGCATTCAGGAATGCCAGGCTCCTGAGATCAGTGGGAAAGTCTACTGCAAGGAAGACCTATCCTTAGAGGACGATGATCAAATCAGAGAACTTCTAAACAAACTGGACAAGTGTAACTCCACAGAACCTAATGGGATACACCCATGAATGCTGAGGGAGCTATGCAGAGTCAGTGCAAGGGTACTTGCCCTTTACAGATCTTGGTGATTAGGGAAGGTTTCTCATTATTAGAAGAAAGGACATTTCAATTTGATCATCTTTCTATGTACATATTCCTCCAGGGGAGTCTTCTTTGTCCTGGGTCTGGAAGAGCTTCCTTTATTGATTTTCTTTTTTTAAAAAAGAAAATATACACATGTACGTATGTGTATATTTACACGTATATGTATATGTATATGTATATGTATATGTATATGTATATGTATATGTAAACAAGAAGCTGATGGTCTTGAGTCCTAGTGATCAGACTCCAATCAGGACCTGCTCTTCAATGCAGTTGTGGATTGTTGGAAGACTAAGAGTGTTGCCTGCTCTCTGTTGCATAATTGAACTGTGTGAACAACAGGCTTGCACTCGCTATAAAGAATTAGAGTATGAATTGTCTTTTCTTTCTCCAGAATAAATCTGGTTTGAAAAGTCAGTAAATTGCACAAGGTAGGCAGCAGCATCTGTCACTCTTTAATCCTTTTGATAATCCTTATGAAGTTATCACCTGAATCACAGATGGAGGAAAAGGAATAAGCATTTACTTGGAAATTTGTGCAAACTTTTCAGTAAAATCATTTCAGTTGATCATGAAAAGAATATATGGAATTAAAACAGTTAAGAACTGGGGAAAATCACATTTGTTTCACATAAAATGAAATTAGCAAGTGGGGTAGGAAGACATTTCTTAACACTATAAGAATGCTATTATGACTGACTACCCACATTTAGAAGTGGTAAACACTGTAGAGTGAGAAGAATTGCATATAACTGCAAGCAATGTTATGACATTGAGCAGTGCACAATGTTGGCTACATATCTGGAAAACAACCCTCTTAATCAGAAAATCTGCTGTCGAGCAGCAGACCTAACTCCACCTTAGTTTTCTGTATGTGTTCCAGTGTCAGGCTAAGGAGAGTTTTGGGTGCTATGCCATATCCAGGATGCACTACTGGCAGAAGGATATTCTTGTTCCTGAGGACTAGAAATGTCACCTGTTCAATGTCTGTATAATTGGTCCCTGTCTCCTGATACTGCATACATCTAACCATACAATTCCATTCAGCAAGGTGTGTCTTGAAACCAGTTTGGTTCCTTGCTCCAGACTAATCATAGTCTGCTAAAACTTTGCAGTACTGCCAGTTCTTTCAGTTTCTAACCCAGAGTGATTCATAGTCATATTAAAAAAAAAAAATCAGTGCAACATGTCTTTAATCCCAGAGTGTTCTTTCCCCTGCTTTCCTTTACTCACCACTGTACTTAGGAAGTGAAACCTGTGCTTTCTTTCACTGTCCTTCTCAGTCTCTACCTTGCAGGACAGAACTGTCATTCACTGGCCACTTCAATCATCATCTCCGCATGCTTTGTTTAAATACACTTTGCTGAAAGGTATTTATCCAGTGGTTAAATTCCCGGTGATGCTTTGGACTAATCTCCATACTATGAAAATATCATATCTGATAAATCTTAGGATGACATGTGACTTGTTCAGGACTGGTCCTGTCTGTGTTTCACAGTCATCCTCTGACTGGCTAATATCTTAATCTGCTGTAGCATACACTCTATTCTGATTTCACACAAATGAACCCCCAGTTTCCAATGGAAAATTTTACTATATACTTCCAGGTACGTAACTCCTGCACTTTGATGATTTAAATTCAGGAAGGAGCTCTAAATCACCTTACAAACAAAACTCAACTGCTGCTATATTTCTCTCCTCCTTGAGAATGGTTAGTTCTTTCCTTTTTATGGAGAAAAAGAATGACCTAAACAGAAATACAAAGCTTTGCATGTGTGCATGACCTCACCCTAGTCTTGTCTCTTTGGAAAGTACCCTACACTTGACATGCATTCCAAGTATACACTGCTTTGCAAATGTTTTTTCATTCCCTCTTCCCAGAACCTATTTTAAGCCACTAGTTCATAAACAAAGGTCACAACCTTACTTTTATGCACAAGCTTGCCAGTATAATTGAAAGTGGGGTCATGACCCCAGTAGTGGGTCTTGACAGACAGATGTTCTGAGATTCAAAACCCCTTCTGACCTCTTTTAACACCACTAAAGTCTCTAGTAGCATGAAACAATGGGAGAAGATGAACCTCCACTTACCATTACTCAAGCAGTTCTGATGAACTCTGAATCTCTCAGCCTGAGCAGCAGAGCCCATTGCTGGGCTCAAGACATAACTCCTAAGTGCTTGCCCAATGTGTAATTAAAAATAAAATCTTCTTTGTTTCCATACAAAGTGTTTTTAAGCAAGTGCAATAAAAATAATATAGGAAAGATCTTAGTTATACACATGCATCTCATAAGTCTATTCTCGGCCCATCTACTTAAGCTGTGAAATTATTCTGACATGCTGATAAAGTCTTTCCAGGCTTCCATTGGGATCATATACATCATTCCTCTCAGATAAATTTCACTCAGTTATTCCTGTGAGCTAAAATAGTTTGGTTTAATTACAGAACTGTTCATGCCCAGATAGTGCTCTGGAAAGAATTCAGGAGCTAACATAGCCATTTTCCATTGAAAAGGGGCAGAAGAAAAATAGATGCAGACAAAGACCTGCTGCCACAAACATTAAGTAGGTCTAGGACTGGCACAAAATGAAGAAATACCTTCTAATATAAGAAGTCACTCTAATAAGAGTGACTGTGACCAATGATGAAATGTGTGCCAGAGCACTCTAGTCCCACGGTTGTCTGGATAGTCACACTCTTCTTACTTGTGTACTCAAGTCTCCTTCCCAAGAGCATGAAATTGGCTTTCTCTCACTTCAGAACATGGTTGGGAGGCAAGGGAACATGTATCCAGATTCTGGAGTTGAGAAGCTCCCTGGAGCAAAGAGCTTCAGACAGTGAGGCTATGCCTGTGTTAGCAAATTACACAGTGCCCAGAACAGTCCTGTGCACTGGAATGCAAGTGTCTCTTCAGCTCCTGTTAGAGGGCTCCCAGGTAGGCTTTAGGTCTCTGCCAGCCAGCACACCCAAATAATTCCTGGCTACAATCTGTGGTCTGAACATTCCCAGGATCATTCTCAGTGGGGACTTTGCATGCAAATCCTCTATTTTGCCATCTGAAAGAGTTTATTAGAATGGAGATAGACTATCCAATCCAGTAAACTGGTTTAAATGATATATGTAGAATGTTTAATATTCTATCAGCATCAGTAAAGTTATTCATGATCTGTTATTGTGGTTAAGTTTTTGGGGTCCTTACTGTAGGAGGACAGTGAAGAGGCTTTCTGAAATCCTCTGAGCAAGAAGCAAGACTGTGAAACACTTTCAGTGGACCTGAAGGAGGCAGAAGTATTCACTTTGTTCTTTTTCTTGTTGTGTATATGCTCATCATCAATCCTGCCCGCTCCAGAGCACAGAGGCAGAGGCAGCAGTAATGCTTGGGGAAGGATATGCCAGCCAAAAGCATAAACTCCGGCTGGTGGTGGATCCTCTGTGACAAGTGGCACCCACAGTGCAGCTCAGCCTTTTCTCTGTTCTGACTGGCAAAGGCAGTAACCATCATGTCCACTGGTCTCAGCCAGAAGTTTAGCAGACTAATGCTTCAATGTAATAAGAAAGTTTCCATCTCTGTGACAAAAGTCTCCACTTCAAGCGTCAATACTTCCTTTCATTCCATCATTTATTTTATTTCTTTCCTGCAGAATGGCTTATAGTATCTATGACCAATAGATACTTCCTTCTGTCATGATGATACTACCTGTTTTTCTTTTTTCCCCTTATGAACATTTTTCTCCTTATGAAAGGATAGCCTTTCTTTCTTTTGATGCTCTTTTAGTCTAGGCCTATGTTTTATTTCAGTGGTCCCTCTGAATTTCAAGTAGTTTTGCCACAGTTGCTACTTATTGTCCCAAATTTGCCAAAAGGAAACCAGCATGCCTCCAGAGGATAATACTTACATCTTTACTTGCATCTTTTGATACTTAACATCTTTAAATAATTGTGCAAATGTCTACGTTCAGGACTTAAGAAAAATAAATCATCCTCTGCTCTGATACTGATATTTTGAGGTCTGTGGCTCCAAGCCCAGGTGTTTTGTTGTATCCAAACCCCAGAAGACGGCAGGCAAGACTGTGCATCAGCAACCAGGCTGTTGCCATTGCTGTATTTAAACTTCTCTAGACACTGGGCACTTTTGCTAGTATTTTTTCCACTGTGCTTCAGCACATATGTTCAGCTACAGAAAGCTCTTGAACAATGGAAGTCTTTTGTAGTTGTCTCTGAATGTATTATAAGCTAGATAACAGTGCATAGTGTGTGCTGCCCCAGGTTTTTTCAGTCAAAATGACTGAAAAAACACCTTCTCAGGTGGCACAAGTTTTCACTACGGCTTTTATCACCTTAAAAAAATAAAACAAAAACAAAAAAGCTGATAATGAATATTCATGACCACTTGAGTATACAGGTCTGGTGACAAGAGGTACACTTGCAATCATATGGAGAGAGCTTAGATAGTGGGTCACGAGGACAGCACACACCTCCAAGAAGGCCTGAATGACTACGCAGTGGAATATAGAGATTGGGTCATATGAGAACCAGAACTCCAGGATCCTTCCTAGTGCATTTTACAACCCAGTCCAGACTCCTAGGAAGATCTGCCACCTCTGTATGCTTCCCCAACCTGCTCCCAGCTTCTGGTCACACCTGCCTCCCAGAGGCAGCATGGAACCACAGCTCTGCTGTGGCTTTGCATGTGCACCCACTCCCCAGCCCAAATCTTCAGGATCCAAAGCTTTGTACAAAGGTCCCAAATACTGGAGTCGCTGTGATGGAAACAGTCCAAAAAGTCTGCTTTGTAAGAAGGGAAAAGTTTAGCAAAGTTCTTTTTCCCTAGCCAACCTGGAGACCCCATGAACTCTCCCCAATGCCCACAGAGCTGCCTGCACCATTAGCAAGGAGCAGCCAACCCAATTAGTCCCTTCTCTTTAGAAAAGGACACAGACCCTTGAGCCATGCCAGACGCAAGACACTGGGCCCTGTAAGAGCTGGAGCATAGACAGTTCCAAGATGGCTTGCTTCCTTTTAATTACTTACAGTTATAAATCTGAGAGTATAAACTCTGCAAGGCTAAACAATATCTTCTCCCATGACTTATTAAAGTTGAATGGCATGCAGCCTTGTTCTTTTGCCATTCTGTTTCACAGAGCTCCGTCTCAGATCGGCTGGCGAGAACTCACTTTAAGATGAAAAGCTTTTGGAAAGAGAACAGCACACTCTGAGCACATAACAAGTACTCTGAGGCAAGAAAAGTTTCTCTCATTTTAAAAGATAAGCTCATTAGGGATTGGGCTTGTGTTTTGTAAGTGATGTTGTAATGGCAACAAACTGGCTCCTTAAACCTCCTAGGTGAAAAAGACTCACCTTCTCACATCTCCTGCCCAGACACTCTGCTCCTCTTACCTTCCAACTCACTGAAAAAACTGCAGGTTGTGCATTCTCCCTTAATCTGCCTGGAAGAGCTTTGTTTGACTGATTGGCTGATGACTGTGGGCCACTTCTAGTCTCTCTCACTGAGTGTAAGGTGGTCTTTTGCTGAAGCAAAGAAGAAAAAAAACATGTTCTAGAAGCTGTTTGCAGCTGTGCCCTACATATCTGCAGCTGGGTTTCTCATAATCTCTGCTTCCACTGCTTTCTAGTACTGAAACATTCTGGTTCACAAAAAGCAAAACCATTAAGAAAAAATCTGATCATGTTCTGTCTACTGGAGTTCCTTCTTTTCCTGCAGCAGGAAAACAGTTCTTGTCCTTTTCTCCAAGGCAAAGCCTCCTGCATCACAAGTCACAGTTTTAGTATTTTCCCACTTCAGGTTAATCATTCTCCCTTCCCCAAACCACTTTTAAAATCCACAGATCTCATCTTCTTCAGACTTCTCAAGTCTGACATTTGTATCAAACCCTAGGAAAGAACAATGAGATCATAACAACTTCACAAGGGTGGGTAAAGCCATATCAAATCATCTTGGGCCCCCTCGAGAGGAGTAGGTACAAGTGACCATTATGTGACACATGTTGTCAGTCCTTGTTTTTCTGCTTTGCTTCAAAGGTGCACAGTTTTGAGAGTGTGTCTGCTCCAGCATTTCTGGGTAGATCCCAGGATGAACACTGGAGGCTTTTCTTCAGCAGTAGTATTTTCTCTGAATTGTTTCACCTTGTTCTGCTGTTTCCATGCAGAATGACAACTGTAACACTGTCATGGTCTCCATTACATTTGTACCTATTTAATTACTACTTCTGTATTTTCCAGTGAAAAGGGGGTGTGTGTGCCCCCCAATATTATTATTATTATTATTATTATTATTATTATTATTACTATTAGTATTAACTAGTAAATAAAAAAGAAATGATGGAGTAATTTGACTACTTTTTCTTCTTTCTCTCAGACAGAGGGCTAGCTTTCACAAAAACTTTCACAGAGGGCTAGTTTTACAAAAACTCAAGTTTTTTTGGTCATTAAATTCACAAAACATATGAGGAGCCAATTGCTTTTCTTGACCTTGGTGTCTGAGAGGTAGCTTTTCAAAGCTCTTCTTTGGCTGCATCATCACAACTTTTACGAGGCTGTGAAAAATAATGACAAAAATATAGAGTATTATTAGGGGAAAATACTGACTGAGGTGTCAAAAGGGATATTAACTTTGGACCCAAAAGTGACATTGACTGTGTCATCATAAGAAAAACATTCTTAAACATTGTGTTCCAAGCAGGAAAAATTAAGAAGTCTTGGCTTGAACTGATGGTAAATACTGTCTTGCTGAAGCAATTTGTTTTTGTCCATGCTACTGTTAATTGTGTGTATATATACATTCCTATATAAATGTTCCCATGAGAATTTTTTTCTAATGACAACGTGATAGCATCATATTTCATTCCAGATTAAAATATTTTACATTATCCAGATCAAAGTAAAAATTTCAATAACAACTGACAAATTATTTCCTTCAGTTGAGCTGAAGAGAATGAGAAGAAAAACAAAAAAGGGAAGAAGAAAGCCACAGAGACAATTAAAAGTAGAAGAGGAGCAGGAGGCAGCCAAAACTGAGCACAGATTTTATCAGATGGGCATACAGAGAATCTGGCTGGCATGACAGTGCATTAGGGGCTGGAGAACAAAAACGATGCTGTGAACACTGTTTTGCTTTGATGCAGTGACTAGCCTCATACCTAAGATGAGAAAAGACACTGTGTACAAGTGCCACACCATTTTATGAGCACTTGACATATGACATTAATCATTTTTCCTCACCAGAAGCAGCTTGCCAAGTATTGTTCTCTGTTCTGGGAGTGCATTCAATGAGCACTGCACCTACCTAATAGAGACTGAAAGCTGGCCTAGAGTTTCACTTTGAAGGTATTTTGCAGGAGCTTTCCTGTCATAATGCATTCATTTCTATAGGATTCAAAATCTTTAGCTCTTTAAGAGCTACATGGGGACACAGGTATGGGGGGGTCACTCCAGGCAATTCAAGTGTCCTGCTTCCAACAGGCTCCATTTACCATCACTCTGGGGAAAGATGGAAACCACCCAGACAACTGCATAAAGCTCTCATGGTGGGAAATGCCTTCCTGATTCCTGTGGAGATCAGCATGTGCCCTGAAGCATGAGATTTGATTACCTTACTCCAGATCATAAAACTTTTAATGCTATTAGGAAGCCTTTAGGCTCTTAGGCATTTTCTTGAAATACAGCTACCATGTCTAGCTTGATGGCCCCCTACAGAACAGGCCATGTGCCTGGTATTTCCTTTTACTAATCATCAATCATTAATATCATCACATGAGCCCTGTACGTGACCTTGATTTCAAGAAGGAAAAGGCCACCTGGTCTTAGATTCCACCAGAAAAGAAAAGGTCAGTCTCAAATTCAGGGTGAATAAGACAACTTGCTTACAGGAAAGGTCTATTTCTCTACTTCCCATGAGCAGCTGTAAATACACATCCCTTGGAGAGCCCAGACCTTCCCTGTAGCAGGGACGGCCTCAGAGGAAGCTCACATCTGCCAGCTGTGCAGAGTAGGTCCAGCTTGACTATTAGCATTTTGCCCAGAGGCTTACTCTCAGCCTTGTGCTACACCTGCTGTTTGGCCCTGGGGCTTGGGTAAAACAACACCCTGTGAGTAACCATGGTTTGGAGAACCTCAGGTCTGAGCTATTCTGGAAGGAAAGGAAAAGAAAGAAAGGCAAAGTGAGGTGGTTTATTGTAGCTAAACCTGTGATCCTTTATAGTAAATCTGACAGGCAAAAAGTGATATGTCATTTTCTTGATCTGCAACATAACTACAGACGACTGCAAATAGTCTAGGGGAAAATTTGGCTTGTTATTTTTTTGTCTCTAGCCCCACATCCCACATATCATTCAGCTGTGAAGAGTTCTTACATTTCCCTAGATGAGAAAAAAAATGCTCTTCTTTAGACCTGTTGATACCCAAAAGTTTGCGGGAAGGAAGAGCCCTGCATCTCACCTGAATAGGTATACCTGGTCGCATCACTAGCAAAATCCTTGCTGCCTTAAAGGAAACCAGGAACTCATTCCCTGGCTTTACAAAAGCTTCAGGTTCCGCAATTTCTTTACAATAATATCTGTGATTCTCAGAAAGCTTATCCCTAGGATTACACTCTAGGCACTTTTCTACCAGTATCTTAACAGATTTTAAAGCTAGTACAGTCAGATGGATTATACCAAACCCTGCTGGGACAACTCACACACTGGCCCTGCCAGCAGACTCCTTTCTACCTTCATGCAGTTCTTTACAAGTTCAATGGCGTGCAGAATGCTGTGGTCTTCCCCTCCTACAGGGATCAGGGGACATAGATACAAGGATATTTATATATCTAAAGTAATTGAAATATATGAAAATGAAAACAAAAATAATTACTTCCATATTGAATACATGTATAGACTGTACAGAAGAGATGACAGAAGACAATACAGCAATAATTACTTTCCAATATATACCATGTAGCCATAATTACCTCATTGCAATACAGTAATAATTACCTTCCTCTCTATTTAGACATATAGCTGACTAGGGATTGAAAGCCTTTCAATTGCCAGGAAGAATACGACATATCTATAAAATTATGCTGGAAGGTATATAAATATATTTGAAATAATAAAAGTACAGCCGAATATATATTGCTCTACATAAATATCTCACATTTTCAGAAAAAGCATAAATAATTGAGATTGAAATGACCAGCATTGCATGGATGATACACTGGTATGAGAGTGAGAGAAGGAATACTCCATTTCACAAAATGACTGGAATTAGAATCAGGGAAGGATAGCTTTTCTTCTAAGGGTTTTGTTGACTAAATTCTTTATGTTGTCAAACCTTAATTTGATTTTAATTTTGTTTTAAAATAAAGGCAAGAACTCAAAATTAAATTAAGCTAGAATGGCAAGTTTTTATTTTAAGATGACATGACTGTTTTTACAGGGCTTCTACCTGAAAGCACTTTTTACCCATGACTTAGAAAATGGAGAAGGTTGACTGAACTACAAAATTGAGATCTGGAGTTTTTAATCTTCTTTTGTCTTCAAATTTCAAGAAAATTTGTAGCAAGACTTGTTTTGACACAACCCATTTAAATGGCTTCAGTTGCTTGTGAGTCCTTGAATGAATCTGCACTAGAACATTTTCCCTGACATGACACTAGACAATTTTTAATCTGCCTCCAGTCTTTGGAAAGGCCACTCTGAACCTTTTAGGCTTCAATCAGCTGCCACTAGTCTCAGGGTAGAATTATGTCTTTCAGAAAACATGTATCTGTTCACATGTAGTTGTTCTCTCTTTCTGACTTCTTTTTTTTCCTGACACCTCATTTATGCAGTTTCTATATAAAACTGGGGCAATCTGTGAGAAAGTAATATCTGCTAAGAGGAGATCTGGAAAAAGCCAAATTAGAAACATTTCTTATGCCTATGTAATAATCCGTTTTTCACTGAATTAGAGAAGAAAGTACAGGATAAGCAGGGAAATTATAGTACTTTAAAATAAGCATCTTAGGAGGATTCTGTGACTTGAATTCTTGGCTATACATACAGAGTGAACTGACTGATTGTTGAAGGCATGTTTGTTTGAGGATTAGCCTTCATGTAAAGGATGCATGTTTCCTAAGCCTCAGAAAATCTGTTTTTAATGTTCAACTGGCATAAAACAAACCAAGAATAATGAACCCTTAAAATCTATATTGAAAATGTATTGGAGACTTTTGTTTCAAACTGTCACTAAAGTATTTCTTAGCTAATGGCATCAACATTTTATTTCAGAAATACAGAAATTATCACAGGCTCTAATTTTTATTGCTTTTCACTGAAGAAGGCATGATTTGGGTAATTAAGTGTGTCATTTTAGATTAATCCCTTCTGTTTCTTGAAAGATGAGAAAGGGTTCCTCCCCACATTTGCATATATTAAAACCTGTAACTATTGCTACTGTTCATGCCAGCATTCTAATGACTTCTTAAATTTAACAACATTAAGGCTTGGGAAGGTGATTAAAATATTATCAATAAGTTATTGATTAAAATAACTCTCATAAGTTTTCTTACTGCATTAGCTCAGTAAAAACTTTGCTGGCGGCATTGGTGAGTGGGAAATAGGCATCACTCTGAAGCTGTCACCACTGCACAAGGGTTCATTGCTGCACTGCACTGACAAAACTGAGAATTACTTTTTTAAGGCAAGCAACTGAAGATTAACTTGTCCTTTTGAAATATTACTTCTCTTTCCAGAGGATGTTGCAGAGCTTGGGTCAAGCCATGGGAAATTTGGAGCAGGTTCTGTTACGCTGCTCACACTCGGCTGGTGCTGGCCTCTGTAGCCCTTACCTTCAGCCCTGGATCACAGACAACAGTCCCACAACAACAAAGCACTTGCATTACATAATTGCCAGCTGATCCTTGTGCTGGTTGACTCAAAAAGACCCCTGACCTCAGTGCTTGGGTATGTTTGGTTATTTGTAAAAGTGCACTGTCTTAACTCTGACTACAGGCAATCATTTTCTTTCCTACCTCAGTGGGCCCAGGATTGAGACTTTTATCAGTTTCTTGATAGCTTTGGATAGATACTTGGCAAAAAGAAAGTAAAATAATTATTTAAATAAAATAAACTGCTTATCATTCTCATGTATTTTAAATTATATTTCATATCAATAGACTCTAAATTGCACAAAATAAAACTAGTCAGAAAATTATCATAGGTGAATTCTTGGGGCAATAAATATACTTCCAGAGGCATGTCACATAATGTTAACAGATACTTCATTAGTCTTCTGAGCTAACTAGTGTGGTTTTTTTTATTTTTAAGATTCTGCAGCTCTTTGCTTCCTGAGAAACAATAAAGCCTTGGATTGCTCAACAGGAAACCATATTTTTTTCAGAAGAAAAAAAAATATTTCAGCCATTCTTTTGCACTTATTCTTCTGGAAAACTCACCAGAAAAGCAGTTTCTCACAAAAAGGTTGCAAGGATTTGTTCATCTGTTCCTGATGAAGAAATCCTCTTCTGCAGTTCCACAACATTTATTTTTGAGCTTCCACATGATGAGAACAAATAGGTAAAAGCAAGTCTTCTTGTTATATATCTTAATTATCCCTTTAAAGAGTCTTAGTTTAAAAAGCAATGTGGCACCATGACATAAATATTCAGAATCTTCACAATCAGAATTTAAATAAGTTCATGCTATAGAAATCTTATGCTTCATGTTTGACAGATGTGAAATTGAAGCACAGAGTTTGAGGAAAACTAAGTCTGTTGTGGCTCAGTGATTTGTCAAAGATAACACAAGAAGTATGTGCAAGAGATTTTAATTTAGGTTTCCTAAATTTGTGGCTATCATCCTAATCATCATCCTACCTTTTTCCTCTCCTCAGTATTATCACCACAGTGATCTTTACCAAGCATCAAACACATATTTTGAGAGGAAGTGGGAGGTAGCTGCTAAGACTAAAAAGAAAGTCTACGTTTTAGAAAGAAAACAAGCCCTGTACTTGCCAGCTGGCATCCACAGCTAGAAAATGAGCTTTGCTTTCTGTTCTGGGTGCAATTATAAATGCTCTTCCTTGTGGACATGTGCAAAATATGCATAGAGAACTGCCACAAGTTGGGCAATAAAGTAACCAAGCAGCCAACACCACTGACACTTAAATACCCTGAGAACTGCTTTCTCTGGGAAAATGTCTGAGGAAGTTTGAGATCATTTCCACTGCTGTCAATTCTCTCCTTTTTTTCTCTGTGCATAAAGGAGGTTTACCCTTGCTCTGGTCCTGGTCTTGAGACTTAACTGAGAGAGAAACCATCCTTGCCTAAGTGGCATTATGACTGGTCTTCAGAACATAAATCTTTCTGCATAAAACATCCATATTAACTTTATAACAGAGAATTGCTGTGGAGAAACATCCTGGTATTGGAAGTTGTGCTTATGAAGTAGCCTCACATTCCTGTGCATCTCTGGCATGCCATATCCCTACGAAGTCTGCTGCCTCCAGCTAAACAAGGCTTTTTTAATAGAAAAGGCTTTTAACCATGACTGCAGTTGGGGGTCTGTTTTGGTGTAAGCCTAAGAACGGGCCACATCCATCCACAGGACACAAGAGAGTATGTCCTCTTTATTATCTCCTCCAGAGAGAAATAAAAGCCTGTGAGAAGGTAAAACTGTACAGTCACCACTGATAAATATACAGTAAAGGGGAAAGTCTGTTGTAAAACTGCATTTCTTCTCTGCAGTGGAATTAAATAGTGAGATAAGACTGAGAAAAGTAATCTTCTGAAACTTTTTAGGAAGTGATTGTTGGGTATTTTTGTTGTCACACAGAGTTGACTTTGCCAGAACCGTGAGAATTCAAGCGAACTCAGTGTCCCCATTTGGGGTGAAAACGGCCATAATAAACAACTGGAGGGTGCTGATAGCATATTATCCTACATTAATTCGCCACAATATCCTTGCACTGTTCATTTTAAAAGAAGAAAAACATTTCCTGCCTGGATACATTACAGCAGAGGGCAAATGCTCTGGAATGACCCGAGACAAAGGCAGGGTTTTTGTTTTGCTTTCTTTTGTTTTAATGAGACTCAGAGAATAATAATTGCTCAAGATACCAGCAAATAGACCAATTGGGCTTTTGCTCTGGTTCTCAGAAGGAAGAAAAACAACCTCCCTGGACTGCAGACATTTTTTCCTTATATTTATCTTACATCTCATCCAGGAAGGTGTCCGAATTATGGGAGGCTGGTATTGCTTGTGTTAGACTGTACATTAAAAGGCTTTCAAGTATGCAAATTTCTTCCTTATATTAAGGGTGATACAGCTGCTTTTTCTCAAGATGTGTCTCTTCCATTGCTGTAGTTGTAGCAGCAATGATAATGACTATTAGTAGCCAGATATAGAACCTATTCATTCATCAACACTGAAACAAACACAGAAATGGAAAAATTCTCCTTATACTCATATTTTTTCTAATAATTTTAATAATTTCACAGAAGAATCTAACCAGCATTTAAAGATGCACTATTTATTCAACTAAAGTATTTTTAAATATCTTAAATAACATATTAAGTCCCTTAAGTCAGAATCACAGAAAGAAAAGACTTGGAGAATCTGATTCATTTTCTCATCAGAAGCAAGATATCTGGGTTTGAACTTTGACTGGTGTTTTCATTACTTTTGCTTATCTGGCTTGCAGAGAACCCCTAACACCACTGTTTAGTGCAATAGGATCCAGGGCCAATGTTTTGATTACATTAAAAAATAATTTCTTGTGTAACAGAAGAATATATACAAAGATACTCAACTCCTGCTTCTCAGCCCATCCTTCTGTAAGGTATAATATCAACACTCACAAGAAGTTTCCACTTTCCTCAGCTCTTACTTCAAGGAGAAGTAAAAGAGGCACACGTGGATGATTCTTTCACATCACTGAAAATCAGGACTAGATCCAGAAAGATCAAGTGAGCTGTACTAGCACAATGTTACCATAAGCAGGAACACAAGTGATATGCAATACTGCTGTAACTGCTGGCAGACAGAGTTCTGCCCTCTTGTGTATTTGTTCTTGTCATTTTGACTCTCTGCCTAGAACCTTTTCACATGCTGAATTTTATAGTTATGCTAGCCCCTGCTTATTTCTTTTTCCCTGGTGACACCCACTCAGACATTTTCTTTGAAGCTTTCCTGATAATGTTAGGAAATCTTGGTAGATCATGAACTTTGAATAGGGTTTTAATGCTGAAAGAAGACTAACATTAGTTCCTTTTTTAGGCCAGAATTGCAATCTTTGCTATAAATATCTGGATTATTTAATTTTAAAAGTCTTGATAAACCAATTTGATTTCTAAGAGTAATTTTTATTTCTCATTTCAACTCTCTACCTAAATTGCCAGGAGTCTCTTCACTCCTCACCTTTTTATAGCACAGAGAGCACTTAGCAAAGTGTTCATTATTAGCAACAGCTAATATATCGTAACTGGCAGCTTTAGGTATGTCCCCTCTTTCTCATAAATGGAACTGGTAACATGAAGCATTATCTTTTCCCTCAAGCCTTTTTGCATCATTGCATCTCTAATATATTTGACTACGAATATACCTGAATATGTGTGCTTGTTAATGTACATGCTAATAATGGAGTAGGACTCAAATCACATAAGCATCACAAAGTTATGCTGTGTGGTCAAGTCAGTTCCTCTGGATCCTTCTGCAGTTAAAGGAGAGAAAGCATTACTTCTAGACACCAGTCCTTCCACCTTCAGATCAGTGAACTGAATCACCTCACTTCACCTAGAGCCCTACACTAGAGAGACAGCATGGACTAGATGTCAGCTTTCAAGCGGCAATGTCTAAGTGAGGTGAATATAAATTCTGGTCACAGGAGATGACACCCCTAAGCACACAGTGAATGGAAAAGGATAAGACAAGAAATAATGTTTTCAAGATGAGAGATTATAAATTTCATCTCTCCAGATTCTTACCATACTGTTTGAAAATGTTAGCGTGATAAGACTAAGGGCAGCAGAAATTTTATTAAAACATCTTTTCCAAATGTAGACAGGCAAGATTCTGAATTTAATGTGAACAGGTAAAGTCACTCCTATAGGTATAATGATCAATATTCAAGTGAAGGTGAAGTACAAGAAAACTTCTCAAAAGATCAGGAGTCCTGAAAGATTTACACAGAAGGTAAGTTAGGCTGGTATAATTGGTTTGGCAAGACAAAGGGGGTATTTTCCATTTTTACAAATGCAATGCAGAAAAATAAAGCAAGGTTTAAATGAAAGCACAGAACTGAGAGAAGACTAGATGGGAACACAGGGACCACAGACATGAGATGGTTGTCAGGATGGAGCAGTGCAGCAGCATGTCTTTCTGGATGTGTGATTAACTCTTGGTTTTATGCGTGACCCTAGGAGAGAGGCTGAGAGCCCTCCATTCAACAGAAATTGAGAGTACCAGGTCTTTTGAAAGAGGTATAACAGATGCCTCCATTTACACAGGACTCAAGCCCTTCTGTGGTGCTGACACAACACATATCACTGCTAAAAACAGATTTCTTCTTAGTTAAAGGGGTGGAAAAAAATACTTTTTGTCCTTCTGTACTCTATGGTTCCTTCTTTTTAAAGTGAACATTTTGCTAGCTGCTTTCACATGTCATATTAATACATGAGCAAATGTCTCAGAAAAGTACCTAAAAAATATTAACAGTTATTTTAGTTTTCAATTTAAATCCAATATCACTCTTCCAAGATAGGAAAAGACACTTTCACAACAACCTTCTGCTCAAACTACTGTTATGAAGGTTATAACCTCTTGAAAAAGATGTGTGAAACTGAAAATACTGGCAACCAGTTCAGCAGAAGATCCCCATTCTACACTGCTATAAGAAGGATTTGGAAAGAATGATACTTATGACATCAGCTATCACTTCAAGAGCTTAAATTTTTTTCTATAAAGTTTTTTTTATCATCTTACCAATGTTGTAAAAAATGTTGCATCCCTAAATGTGGGCCAGATTAGGCAGTTACAAAAGGAATTAAATTACCATTACTTTAAACAGAACTTGCTGGTGCAAGTAAGGACTTTTTTTTAATGCAGCCAGTGCTGTAGACTCTAACCCAGTATTAATAGACACTAGTAAAATGGTCTCCAGTTACAACCTTGTGCTCAGTTTAGAATAAACTGCATTAATGAGGAATGGTTTGAAGTACACAAATGCTGTGGAGAAGTGTTTATTCTGCACCTGTGCCCCAGTACCAAAACTGCATTTAGTACTAGTAGATATTTTACCCTTCAAGTGACCACTGAAGGGGAAGAGACCTTAGAGAGAATTACAAATTCTGTACGAAAAGGAAAAGTCATTTTGATACAGTACTCAGTCCAGCCAAAAATATTTGCATGCTAAAGGCTATAGGTCTAAATGAAAATAATCCTGTAATGGAGCAAGAGTTGAAAGGCTGGAGATAAAGAAATACACACAGGTCAATACTAAGACACAGGACACATGCAGTGTTTATGGGTCAGAGTGGATATTAGATACAAAAGCAAAATGAAGGTTTTGAAGTACAGGTATTGTTGCAAGACTAGATTTTTCTGACTGTGCTCAAAAGCTTAGATCTCTAGTTTCCTTTTACTGGGCCTCAGCAGAGCCAGCACCTAAGAACTGAACACCAAACCATGTGTACTCCATCACTCACAGCTGCCTAGAGCAAGTCAGATGGCAAGGCTGACCTTTGGCACCTGCTTTCCTCAAGATTTTGCTTGATGCCAAAAGAAGAGTGAGTCACTTTTTGCAAATGTTGGGTAAAATATAGAAACTGCATCCTGCTAACCCTTCAGTGTCATGCTCCCTCTCCCTCTCTTTCTGGCCCAGTGAGTGCTGGATTCCTCATTGCATAAGGTTTCCCCTTTAACAGAAGCTGTGGAAAACAAGTTTTCCAAAAGCCAGATGATTAAGAAATTCTTCAAGGACATCTGAAAGCAGACTTCCCACGAACTCGGCAATTCTATTAGGATGAAGTAACTTGTTGAGAACTAGGGCAGGATAAATCTTACCCTAAATGTCCATGAAAGTGTAAGCTATGATTTAAAATCAGAACTGAATATCACACTCCTGATACAGAACTAGCTGACATTCTTCTGAAGCTCAGAAATAACTAGATTTGAAATGCTTTAAATTAGCTACTTGTTTGTTTGGTTTTTTTTATGAACACTGATCTTGACTCAGGGATCAGGAAAAGTAACAGCACAGCACTTTGAGCCTGCTCACACCCATTCACCCCAGGAACAGGTCAATATTTTGTTCTTTTGATAACACACTTTTTATATTATGTCTTTTTGTATCTGGAGCCTGGAAACAGAGATACTACCTCAGGCCATGAACTATGTATTCCTGTTGAAGAGCTTGCATCCACAAAAAGGCCAAAAGCAAACAAGCAACAGACCCTCACTGCCAAGCTGGCCTCAGTGCTGGGGGCCAACCTGCTGGAAAGCAGCAGTGGTGAAGGACTGTCCATGAGCCAGCAGTGTGCCCTTGTGGCCAAGAAGGCCAACAGAACCTTGGGATGCGTTAGGAAAACCACTGCCAGCAGGACAAGGGAGGGGATCCTGCCCCTACACTCAGCCCTATTGAGGCCACATCTGGAGTTCCAGGCTCCCCAGTACAAAAGAGACATGGAGCCCCTGGAGCTGGTCCAGCAGAGGGCAACAAAGATACTTAGAGGTCTGGAACATCTTTCTTGTGAGTGGAGTCTATCCCATTGGAGATATTAAAGAACTTCCTGGACACAATCCTCTGTCATGTGCTGCAGCACGACCCTGACTGAGCAGGGAAGCTGGACATGATGTCCCACTTCCACCTGAACCTGTGATTCTGCAGTCTTTCTACAGGCTACCAGTGAACCCTGGGTGTATTTTCCCTGGGCAGGATGAACTTGCCACCTCAGGAAGCTGTTCTCACAGCCACCTGAGGAGCCTGGAGCACCAAATGTAGAAGGGCTGCCCCTTTTCCCTTGGGTATGTCCAAGTTGCAATCCAAATTTGTTTCTTATGGTATCCATCATGCACATGACGACTCCAAAGATAAGTGTATGCTTGAGAATTTCCACATCCACATGAGCCTTAGGAAATTAGGTTCCTTAGAACTCAACCCAGCTGTATTTTGGACAACCAGAAGTTTCCCACTGGCCCCAGTCAGGACTGAACTGACAGTGAAGTTTTCTGCCAAGACAAGCACTTCCTTTAACAGTGGTTGGGTAACCTGGAAGCTTTCAATCATGGGAAACAACTGGAAGTTGTAATGCTGTAAGTATCCCCAGGAATTTGCTTAGAAAAAGGAAGCTGAGGATACAAAAACAATTTCTTTGTTCAAGTCTTCAAGTACCATAACACATGGCTTGCAATATTTAATCTCACTTTTTCCAGCAAAGTACTTTTATAAGTCTTTTTTTAATATATACAATCTGTCTGCTAGCTTCTGCACTTTCTGTCTCACTAAATGCCCTTTTGTCCTATTAAAATGCATAAAAAATATATCCTGTTCTGAGCTATTGACCCATCTCATGGTAGGGCACATCTGTGAGTTGGAAAGCATTACACCCCACTGCTTTTGTGGTGATATCTGGCTCTCATGGAGATGTGGCTTCTGCCCACTCATCTTTCCTTGAAATGATGCATGCATGTTAAAGGGCAATATTACAGAAAAATATTATAACATCCTGGACAAACTGCAGCTAGAAACTTAAAAAATCGTGTGAAGGATGTGTAGCCTAACATTGTTCCTCTGGCACACATTTTCTCAGATGCAGCTTCTGAGAAAATCCAACACTATATTGATCACACTTTTACATGGCCTACCCCCTATCCTGCATTAAGCAAACAAATAAAGAAAGCACCTAGAGCTGCCTTGAAAACTGGGGTTAAAGAAGAAAGCAAAATTTTTGACAGAAAATTTGGTGACAAATTAACAACAAATATTAAATATTAAAATATTCCATATCTCACTGAAAACATGGCAGCATAATATCAGTATGCCTTTATGCTCTAATCACCCCCTTTAGGCAGAGTTCTCTGGCTAAACACATTTTCCAGGGCACAACACAGCCTCCCTACCTGGAGAGGAGATCTGTTTCATTTCAACAGCCAGAGTGTGCCATTTCATCAGGAAATTTGAACACAAACTTCCAAGTACACTTCTGTCCCAAAACTAATTTATTCTGACTACTGGCATTCTATTTTTCCATAGCTAGCAACATGTAGAATAGTAGATAAACAGACAAGCATGTAGACAGGCAGACCGATAGGCAGATTTTGTACCAAAGACAAGCATCTTCTCATGCACTGCTTGAAAATATAGTTTTCAAAGACCTATTATAAAACCTGATTCTGACAGAATAACCAAACATTGAAATTGGTGGCAATTAAAAGTCAAATTGCAATGTACAGAATCATAAGCCACTTACAGCTCCATGGTTCTGGCATAAAGAGACATCTGTCTCTTAATGATGAAATTAGGAAATGCACTGTAAGTTCAAGTCACGGTCCTGCAAGGCTAAGAGGAAGCTGGATGTTGTTTTCCACAGAAGTGGCAGATGTGCCTGAATTCATAGTCCTCAATTTGATATGGAAAGTCTTGCTAGGGAAAAGTTTTTCTGATCCACACTAACAATAAAAAAAATGGTGTGCCACAGGCCATTCTCCTTGGCTAATTACACTGATAGTTGAGTCCTATTGTGACATTTTCACAGGACATGTTTGAACTCTATATTACATTGTTATCATGTCTCTACAGTTTTTAGATCAGCTGGACAGCTTGGAGGAGTGAAACAAGTAGTCATTTAACCTGTACCCATTCAGAAAGTGAAGCCCTTGAAAGATTCAGCTTCTCATTCCTGGATGTTTTATGCAGGCAACCTCTGAAGTGATGCAGAATAAATTATGTGGAAAGAAAGGATAATTTCACTTCAGAGCTCAAACTCTCAGCTAATGGGAATAAGTCCTTTTTTCTTGTCTCTTTAATTCGTATTTTGAAAATGTAATTATTGTCTGGGAAATCTGACTCCCGTTAGCCACCTGCCAAGTACTGACTCACATCTGTGTACAAGATGTTCCCAGCTGTTGTGCATGTATTTTTATCTATTTGCAAAATGTATCCCACTGGCCACTTTCTAGAGGCAAAGAAAGAAAAGGAAAAGGACCCCAGCATAATCAAAAGGTCAGCTTCTGGGGGCTGGGGGCTCTTTCCCTCTTACTTGCTCCTGTTTGCATCTTTCCACTTTTGATGTCTTTTGACAGAACTGCTCTATATGGCTCAGAAGCAATCATGAACTCTCAAGCAACCACTAAGAAAAGGCAAATCTCCAGTCCCTGTTTTTGATAAGATGCTGATGAGCTAGTCTACAGGGAATATATGTTATCTTGAAAACAAGCTGGGTAAAATGGTTTAGTTGCCATTCCTGAATTACCCGGTTAGAGCATTTCTCTAATGATGGCAGCATTCAAATGTAGTATCAGCCTTGCATTGATGTCATTTTCCAGCACCTTCAGGGACATTTGGGCACTCCTGAAATTAATTTTAGCTCTTCCACATGTGTGTGTGTGTGTGTGTGTGTGTGTGTGTGTGTGTGTGTGTGTGTGTGTTTGTACATACTGACTAAGAACCAGGAAGAAAGAGAGACTTGCTCTTTACAAAGTATATGGGTCCTGAAAAGGCCTTACTGCTAATAAACACTAAGTATCACTTATAATCAATCACTAGACTGTCGTTGCACTCAAATTTGGTTCAATCTCCCATCAAGACATTTAATGTTGGAGGGATACCCTGAGGGGAAGAGGAGCGTTCAGGCAGAGGAGCACTGTCGGGTGCAAATGGAGCGGGTCAGTCATTGCACTCAGAACCTTGACATCTACCAATGGATACGAGTCCAGCAACTGCTCTTTAATGCTACACTAGTGCATCAGTAATTTATGCAGACTAGGAAAGAAATTCCTGTAGGAGTTGCAATTTATTTCCTGTTAGTCTGTTGCTGACTTCCTGCTGGCTGTTCTTGCAGTATAGCACTCAAGGAAACCTGAAGTCACACTGTCAAGACTTGCAGCCTTCAATCTGGTGAGCTGCAAAAGACCCTGGAATTTTTGTAAGCTGGAAATAGCTGGAAACTTTTATTAAGACAGTCTGGGACAGCACCTCTGATCTCCCTGAAGTTAATTGGTACCCATCTGGATATTCATCAGAAATGTGATGGTACAATATGGTTGTGACTGTTGAAAAAGCAATTGATATGTAAATAAGACTGTCCAAATCGCTCAATGAATACAGTCCTTGGTTCTCAATATCCCTCTTCAAAATGGTACAGACCAACAGGATGAACCCAAGCTCTGTTGAAAAAAGACTGAAGTCCCTTCTGCTAAATTCTATTAAGTCCTGTAGGTTTGATGTTTTAGAGTGACTCAAAGGAGATTTCTTCAGAGTAATGCAGTATGGTAGCAAAGATAGGGTGTACTTGGGTAGGGTAGGTTTGTTCACAAGGAGAAGTAGATGCACCCATCTTCCTGTCTTTCTTCCTTGTCCCGTGGTGGCCAACTGTGCCTGAGGGAAAGTACAAGGACAAGATATGCACCGAGTGATGCATTCATCTGGAAGAAATGGCTGCTGTTTCCTAGCTATAGGTCAGCATTGCCTAACTTTTTCAGTGAGTACTTGGTTTTGAAATCCAGACTTCTTAAATGATTCAAAGGATGGAATGCTGAAAGCAGAAAAGAATGGAAAAATCAGAGAAAACAAAATCTGTTGTCTCCTGAAGAGCAACTTGAGACTCTGGCTGTTACTTCATCCACTGAATCCATTTGGCAGAAGTCAACCGCATAATATCTCCACAGCACATGCAACTGATTCAAAGCACCCTCTGGTTGCTCTCATGCTGTGTTCTACAGAGTGCAGAGTGTATTCTTTACTGTCTCCTATCCTGATCACCTTCAACCATAGCTATTTCTTTAGGAGAAGTACAGAAAATAGTCAAAAGCCTTCCTACCAACAAACAAAATAAATTCCTATTAAGTAAAGAGTAACGTATAGATTTTGCTTCCGTAAAACCAAACACCTTTGTTTAGGCATCTGTATCTGAAAGGGGTGTATGCTAGGACTGGGCAAGAAAAGAAAGTTAAATGTGAAATTTTCCATAGTAAATAATATCACAGGTACAAAGCTCCAGTGAGCTTTCTACCTGTGACAGCTTTGTGAGACTGACAAACATTATCAACCAAGATAATGATGCCTGAAACTCTGTATCATTATAATGACAGCAATAGTCTTATTTGTTGGGATTTTCTTAGATTCCTGAGTACAACTGACATGACCTCAGGGAACTACTCCAGGATGTCAGTAATCATCTCATTGCCTTCTGGAACAGCTTGAACTTACCATGCAAGTCTTGCAGTGCCAATCATCAGCAGTTCCAGATTTACCACACTGGCAAGCCAGATTTTGGCAGCAGCTGCAGGGGCAACATGGCTGGAGCTGCTCCTGTGTGCCTTGAAGATAAAAAAAGAACACCCTATCTGACTCACTGAGTTAATATCTATCAGCTCTGCCAACACTGTTTTCAGTGTCTGGGAAGCTGATATAGTAAATTTCTGCCCATATTGGTAATGGCAGTGATTCACTGAAGCACTTGGAAAGATGTTTAAGATCATGTAACAGGCTTAGGATTTCTCTACCTGGCAAAAGAAATAGGGATTTAAACTATCATAAATTCTCCCTGAATTTTTTTTTTTGCATTTATTTTCTTTTCCAATTTTAGCTGGCCTTCTGTACTCAACCACATCTTTCTTTCTTTCTTTCTTTCTTTCTTTCTTTCTTTCTTTCTTTCTTTCTTTCTTTCTTTCTTTCTTTCTTTCTTTCTTTCTTTCTTTCTTTCTTTCTTTCTTTCTCTCTTTCTCTCTTTCTCTCTTTCTTTCTTTCTTTCTCTTTCTCTCTTTCTTTCTCTTTTTTTCTTTCTTTCTCTCTTTCTCTCTTTCTCTCTTTCTCTCTTTCTCTCTTTCTCTCTTTCTCTCTTTCTTTCTTTCTTTCTCTTTCTTTCTCTTTCTTTGTTTTCTTTCTTTCTCTTTCTTTCTTTCTTTCTTTCTTTCTTTCCCTCTCTCTCTTCCTCTTTCTCTTTCTCTCTCTCTTTCTCTCTCTCTTTCTCTTTCTCTTTCTCTTTCTTTCTCTTTCTCTTTCTCTTTCTCTTTCTCTTTCTCTTTCTCTTTCTCTTTCTCTTTCTCTCTTTCTCTCTCTTTCTTTTTCCTTCCTGCCTTCCTGCCTTCCTTTCCTCTCTCTCTTTCCTTCTCTGTATTTCTTTTTTTTTTCTTTCCTTTTTTCATGCTCTATTTTTGTCTTCCCTCAAAAGTGTATATGTGGGCAGCCCAGGAGTAACTGTTACAGCTCAGATGTAAAATTCATGTGCTTCTTCATAATATTTCTCAGATCTTTATTTTCTCTTGTTGCAAATGAAAGGTTTGTGTTTCAATTTTAGAAGAATGGGCTGAGTTACAAGAAACATATGGATTATATCAAAGTGTATGGTCCTGCATTATAATCTGTTGATACTGATTATTGCTGTGAGCCTGAAGTTTGGCCAACACAACTGTACAGAAAGCTTGGACCCTGAAGTTTCCATAGGACATACCTAAAGCCATTCCCCTCCTACAAATTCATATTAATTTGCCAATGACTGATTTAACACACCAGAAAAATTACTGGTGTATTGAAATATGGTATTAGATGAGAACAAACAAGAAGAGAGACTCTAAATTGTTAAAGGTGAAGGTCAGGGAAAGAAAGTTGCAAGGTTCAGAATAACAAGCAAACACAGTGGTTTTATTTTGGGAATATGGGTAAATGGCCCTTTGGGAAGGAAGGAGTCTGAAGGGTAGAAGACAATGGAGTTGAACTGAAATTGAATTTAAGTGCTCCAGGGAAGTAGCAGAAGAGCCTCACTGAGCAGCTGCCACAGAATCAGTAGAAACTGAATTCCCTCCCATTCTTGGGGAAGCTGGACTTTCAAGGAGGGAAACTTATCCTTTACCAGTCATTTCTCCCTCTGTCCTCCTCACTCCCAGGAACAGCTCTGGATATTAAGTATGGTATGATAGTGAAGTACACAGAGGCCCAGGGATGAGTTGTCAGTGATCTAGCATTCATTAACTTCCACTAACTTCATTAGCTCTGTCTTCAGCAGAACCTCTGAAAAGAGTATTATATTTGGCAGGGCCTAAACAAAACCCTGCCTTATTCTGGTGCAAATTAGCACAAGTCGAATTTTACTGATTTAGGTGAGGCATGGGACTCTGCCTGGGACTCATTTTCATCAAGTGAAAACCCAAACCTAAATGTTCATGAGGACCCAGCAGTGGGGGAAAGAAAGGGGGATTGGTTGTTTTCTTGGTTGGTTAGGTTTTTATAAAAATCCGGCAGAAAGAACCAAAACAAAATATGCAGCTCAGTTCATTCGAGGTGGGAAGAGACCAACAGACAAGACTGATGCCTCACAACAACATACCAGCTTGGAGAGTACTCAGTACATAGCATTCTTCAAATATTGAAACAGAACAGTGTTTAGAACCTGAGTTTGCTCAAAAACACTGGAATGAGAAAAATACTAAAAGAAAATAGTTGGCTACCACTTACATGGCTTCTGTTTCCTTGGAGTTGGCAGAAAATATGTTGCTAGAAGCAATAATTAGTGAAATTATAGAAAGGGACAAACTGAGGTCTAGGTTAGTTAGACATACCTATTGCCTGCCAGCTGTAAGGAAAAATGAAAAGGTGTATTTTTCTGGTTTGTTGGTTTTTTGTGTTGGTTTTTTTTTGGTTTTTTGGTTCTTTTTTTCAAAAAGTACCCTGTGGCTTCACTGAGGAACTAGAAAATCCCCTCACATTGGCACATCCATGGCATACGGTGCCCCATATTTTTTTCCCATGTGTCTTACTTTGACTTTTGACCATGTAATCAAATCTTGTAAACCTAAAAAAAAAGGAAACAAAATTCAAAAGATCTATGAGTAAACAAAATGTAGTACCAAATAATATTTGAGGCTGATGTGGTAGAAGAAGAAAATGGATCAACAATTTGTGAATTATAGCTTTGACACTAATGGGGGAAAATTCTGTAACACACTTCACACCCTAAAATATTTGCTGTTTTCCTGTCTTTGCATGGGTCCAAGTTCCTCAGCTCCTGCATGCACCTACTCATTATAGTTCAACAGCATCAAATACCAGTGTAGAATGACATTGGCCAGTTCCCTTTTAAGTATCTTTACAGGGAAATGAGAATATTTGCACGTTAACTGAAGGCTAATCATTGAACTTCCTTAGTGAAAGAGAAAACTTGGATCACATTTTCCTTTTTTGACTTTTTTCTTTTTCTTTTTTGAGGGAGGGGGGGATGGGAGGGAGATTAAAAACATTTGATTTGGCCTGAAGTAAAAGTGCATACTTCACACATATTTCTAACCAACCCCCAAAAACAGTCTCTGGCTTTGAACGTGTTGAACAGGAAGCCATTTAGTGTTGGAATGCTTGCTTTGCTGGTCCAAGAAACACACGTACTTATTACTCCTGGGCTATCTAAAAAGTTTGAGGGTGAAAAAGTCTAATTTATATGTAGAAACTTGTTTCCTGTTTTATTTTCTCCCCTTGTGTGCCAAGTCTGTTTTTTAAGCTCTGTGATAGGAAACACATTTCCCTTTATCTCCCTTTCGTCCCACTTTATTTACCCAGCTGTATAATTCACTTCAATTTATAGCTCATACTCTTACCTGGCCCAAAGTCCAAAGACACAGTCAGAGAGAGGAAAAGATGGATGTTGTGTTTTCATGGTTACTGAGGAAAGGCAAGAATCTGGGTGGATGTGAAGCTGCCTTTATATCAATATCAAGGGAGTGGTGGTGGGAGACTTCTCTTCCAGGATGTGCCACAGCATATGTTGAAGAAAGGTGAGGAAGAGGGCACAAGGAAAGCTGTGCCAGTGTAGAATGTCCCATGATTATTGAAGCAAGTTATGCATATTTTAAGTCTACTTACTTTCTCTGAATGAGATACCCATCTCAGCAATTTTACTCACTTTGGAAGTACTTACACGTAGAAGCATGAGCAGCTAAAAATAAAATTAAATAAAACAATATAACAATAATTAATAGTAGTAGTAGTGAAAAAACCAAATGACCCATTCGCAGATCTTGAAGTACACAGAAGTGTTTATGCATGAACTCTGCAAAGGAATTAGTTTCTCAAAAAGGAAGAAAAGCCTTTCTGAATAAGAGCCATAAGATCTTGTAATAAAATTTTGCATATTAAACTAAGATTTCTACAATTAAAACAAAACTGGGGAGTGGTTGTAGAACTGTTTTTTATTATCATTAATTTAGGGTCATTATTCCAACCAGACTTTTAGTAAATGGAGGGGTTTTGTGGAGGTAAAGTGATGGCTAACAATATCCATTGTACTCAAAACTATAAATGTCTATCACAGCTAAAGAGAGCTGCCAGACACAATACTTTATTTACTTTACTATTTAAATTTATAAGACTATAACAGCCTGTCGAACAGTTTCGGGCTTTTTTTTTCCCCTGTCTCAGCATTTCAATATTATCCATTACAACAAAAAAAAACACCAACTTTCCAAACTAGTAAGCAGAGCAATTGCACCAAGAAGAAATCTGACATGATTCCCCTTGTGTACTCTCCTGGGAGTGAAGGCATGCAAAAAAACTATTCTTCTCTTTTGCACTGCTCCTCCTATGCAGGTCAAATGCTGTATGTTAATAGCCTCCAATTAAAGTTTAGTGTAAATGCACACGATTTCTTCCGTATCTGCAACAGATCCTTCAGTTCCTTATACCTCTATTGCTAAGAAAGAAGCCAATAAAATAGGAGGGCACCCACCAAACCTGCCCAAACCAATCCCCTTTCCTTCCAGACTATGTGACTGGGGCAGACAAGTTGCCAAGCAGCATTACCTGCAAACACCACATCGCCTCCACATGGGTTGCTAGAAGACCACGCATGGGACTGAAGAGATTTCACATTTCTGCCAATATTCCTGGCCAGACTGCCTACCATAGCCCAGCTGGTGCTGAAGCAGGATTTTCAAATTTCTCTGGGAAGCAGAAATTCTTGAAAAAGACCATTGCATTTGTAGCACATTCTTCATTTTCACATAGGTTGCTTCCTATAGTTGGTGGCATATCCCAGATGGTGGCATATGTGCCAGACACACATAAAGTTCAAGATCTTTCATCTCCCTGGTACATGTCATTTCCTGAAGAGAAGGTTCAACAACAGAAAGAATAATTGTTCTTCATCTCTGCCAGAATGGCACAGTCCTTCCTACAGTGTCTCTGAAGCAAAGCGTCATGCTGGCTTGAGGAACTGTTCTGCCTCTTCTCTCTCCGAGGATCTGGGATATGGGAAGGAAGGAGGGCTGAGCCTTCACTGCACATCACCCTGCTCAAGGAGAAAAGATGCTGCATTTAACACTCAAGTGCTCAGATGCCAAATGTTCTACAAGGGATTCACCCAACCGCTGGACAGCAAAATAAAGAAAGCCTTCCTTGGTCTGTCAGAATACTTGCAAAACAAAGTTAAATTATGACTTTTTCTGACTAAATAATATAAAAATGAGGCACTTAGTGCTCCATTTCAAAGGCTGGCCTCTAACCACCAGCAATAAATATATTTCAATGGTAAGTGAACGCAGGAATTATGGTAGAGCAAATCTCTATTTGGGGCCTGGTTGAGGCATATTACAATGAAGAATTGGCAGAAGTAGAATGAGCTTCTTTGCAACTGGTGTGCTTTTCATTCCTCATCCCTTTGGATGTCTGAATAGATTGTAAATATTTTTTCTCTTAAGATCTTACTAATTCATCTGAGGATCCTTTCAAATTCCTCTCTTTCTTCCCTGGCTTAGGAACTCTCAATTTTATCTCTGTAGCAGTAGCTACAGCCATATTACTACAGACTTCCCCTCAGGGAGCAATCCTACACCAGGTGGCACAGGGTGACTCACATCCATACTACTCAGGGCTATGCTCACCTACTGTCTCCTCTGGAGTTCACAGGAAGCCCCCACAGCCTAAGACATAATTATTTTATTCAGTGGTGTCTTTATAGCTTGATGTGCAAGTAATGCGCCCCATGGAGCATGTTATGAGTTAGTGAGGGGTAGTCAAGAGAATGACCTTGCTAGAATTACATAGAAAAACTGCATAGAGCTGAACAAGCTGAACTAGTTTGTCTGAAAATAAATTATCCCCAAAATAATTAGTGGATTTCATCTTAGGGAAAACTTGATTTCTTCCAAAGGGCAGCTCAAACCTCTGTTTTCAATGGGAGAAAATGAACAGAGGTAAGAGTATGAAAACAGGCTTAGCACCTGAACTACAGTGTAGACCTATCCATAGCCTCTAGCATTTCTAACTAACAGCTAGCTTCTCAACTCCTCTTCCTAATTAGCTATAGGTGGTCCTGCAAATGACAACTGAGCACATCTCTGTCTGCTGAAGGCAGACACTCTTGGCACTCTTGGCCTGATACCTTCAAAACTCCAAGTGCCTGACTATTCTCAGCAAGTTGGTACTAACTGTCCCATTGATTTCCACATTTTCTTGATCTGTGTCAAAGTACACATTTCATCAGGAAGTTACTGGTGGGTTGTGAAAAAAATTATTTAGAGAAACAGCGTCCAAAACCAGGTTTTCTCAAATCAGCTTTGTGAAGGATGTATTAAAACTTGAAGTTAAGTTTTCTCTGACTGCACTGAAAGTGGGAAAAGGCAGTCACAAGGGCTCAGGTGTAAACTCTAAACACATACTCAGGAGTAGGCATTTGTTGATAAAGCCTAGAGAACCAAAATTTTTAGTTAATGGTCATGAGTTTTCCATGCCGATATTGGAAAACTTACTGATTACGGCATAAAAAAACTGGTAAACACTCTGCAAACTTCCTAGGCCAAATACTTCAAGCTAAGATTCACCATCTTCTCTATTCTGTTGGTACTAGCCTTAGAAATGGTGCCTTATACCCATTTTTATGAGAGTCTGGAAATGTAGCAATGCATAAACACATGCTGTCTAATCTGTGATTCCTGGCACACAGCCTGCCATTTCCAGAATCTACATCCCTTATCTAACCCTCTGAGTAGTAGTGCTCGACTGAAAAACAAAATACACCTTTCCAAAGCCTTTCCAGTAGGCCTTCCTTCAAGCAGAATATATAATACCAGCAGGAAAAAAAGAAGAATGTTCTCATTCTGCATAGCTCGCAGTGACTGGAAGTCTTCTTCAGCCTTATACATACTATATAAAGAAAGATACAGTTTATATTTCCTTTTTTGAGTTAGGCAGAAATGGAATGCCTGAGTTCTACTGGTATTTAATGAAAATCATGTGGAATTTTTTAATGTGTTTTATTATTTCCTGCCAACATTGTGGGAAGAGTAAGCAATTTAAGCGTTCCAGGTCATTCACTTCAGCTTTCTCAAATCCCAGATCAAACCTTATTGATTCTATTAAAATTATCTTCACTTTTCAAATCTTGCTTTATCTGTGTATTTGGTGACTCCCTCAGCAGTGTATTAAAAAAAAAAATAATTATACTATTACCATAAATACATTAGGATGTATACAGGAAAAACAGACTTTTGTTAATCCTGTGTCTCTGGAGACAAGCCTAATGAAACTTTTTGCAATACCCCTTCATTGGTTGTAATTTACTTTGAAGATTGGAAATGGAAACATTTACATTTTATAGGAAGTAGATTCTTGGGAAAAGAAAGTGTCTTTTGCATTGAATCCAAAGAACTTAGAGGCATCTCCATTAGTGTTGAGTGAACTGTCAAAAACAATCTTGAGAAAAATTAAGAATCAAAATATGTAATTCCCTTGGCATCCTCAAAAACTTGAGGCTGATATTTTTCAATTTCAGTTTATCAAGAGTCACTTTTCTACTATATATGATAATGAGGTCACATTTTTTAGTGAAGATTTTATGTTTTGGGTGAGTGAGCAAGAATACATAGATATTCATGTGGGCAATTTCTTACATGTAGTTTTACACTATGTTTCTGTCTGAAAGGCTGTATTTTATGAATAATTTTATCTCTAGAAAATGCTATCAGAGTGGTTTTGTGCCTTTCTTGGACCTAACCCAGTCTCTTAAGAAATCTATTTGTGAACCCAAGAAACTCATTCCTTTCTGTGAAACCTTTGACTGCTTCCTGTTTGTAGTATTTTGGGAAATGGAACTCAATAAACATTTTCATTTTCTCTGTGTTTTGAATGTATATATGAGTATATCAAGGACTTAATTCTTTATTAAGGGAAAAAAATTAACCAATCCATGTTTTAATTATCTTGTTTGTTCCTACTCCTTTTTGACTTGTGATTCTGGTGGGACTTTTATTTATAGATTATGTAAACATTACAATTTTCATTGTATTTGCACCAACTCTGCAGAAGTCCTGTAAATCCCAAAATAAATAGTTTTCTGTGTGTTGTCAAAGCACCATTTAAAGCTAGGTTGGAATTTAAAAGTAGCTCACATTTACTGTCTCTCAGTGACTTCCCATCACTTTTCCTCAGTTTAAAAGCAAAAGGTGGTTTTAGCTGTCAGGTCATTGAGTTGTTTCTTGGTTTGAAAATAAGATGGAGCCCTTCCTGGCTCACGTATCATCACCTCTAAATGAGTCCTAGTTGCAGTAAGACATTAATGTAGAGAAGTGGAGAGATCTTAAGAAGCCCAAATAGCAGGAAAGAACCACAAGGAGTTATAACAATGATGCAAGTTAGTTGTGGTTGGGAAAGCAGTAGTGCACAGGGATAAGATACTAGCTTCTACTTATCAACCATACTCATAGCCCATGGGATTGAAAGAAAAACAATATTTAATGATATTTTTATCTATAAATGCATTAAACATTTTTAAGACAGAAGGAGAAAAAAATCATGGCCTACATGAGCATTTTCAGAGAAACACTTCAGTAGACAGAACTCAGTGTATCCATAAGTACATTGGTCTGAGAGAAGGGCTCCTCTCATTCCCCATGAGTATCTACTACTATAAAATTAATTATCCTTGATAACACAGTTGATTATTATTTTCCATCCGCTAATAAATATTTCATTTGGCATCATTATATGTGTCTTTGTTCATCTAAGAGGTTTGCTTTTCAATATCTTGAGATTTCCTGACCAATGCTGAGGTGAAGAAGGGAAAAGCAGTTGAAGAAAAATTAAAGGTCTTTGTTTATTCTTAGAGTCAGTACTGCCTAAAGCTTGTCTCACTTCCTAAAATGTTAGGTTGGTCTTTTTTTACAAATGTTTTGGACTTCCTCTCTTCCAGATCTGGGTTAGACAGGGAAATAAATGCCAATACTACAAAATAAAAACTGAAACTGTGGTAGTGGCAAATGGGACAAGAAATATTGGAAACTTGTCCTAGAATTCTTATATTCAAATTGCTTCCTCTCCAGTCTTGAAGTATCGAGACATTTGACTTATTTAGATAAGGTCTGAATAAGAGGCTAGGCTTTCCTGCATGTGAAACTAAACTGAAAGTAAACTGGAAGCTGCCACCTTTGGGACAAAAATATTTGGGCACTAGTTCAATTTAAATATTATAGGAAGAGTATTCTAAAAGCTCCAGTAGCCATCTGCTGTACAAAACACTGATTATTTGAAATCTCATATTTGGCCAACTTTGTGTTAAATGGTGGAATAAAACCTGAATATGAAAAAGAATCTCATTAACTAGGTCCCTGTACCTACTCTGGGAGCAGCTACTGAAATATAAGTAGTAAATTAGGGGTAAAAGATCTGCTCAGAGCATAAGAGGGATAGAATGATGCTTAGCGAGGAGTCTTCCTCATGACCTAGCTGAATATTGGATCAGCCTCTAATAAGTCAGGTTATGTCATGTTATATAAATGCTATATAAATGCATGTGTACACTGTGCCTTGTGATCTGCTAAAGCACAAATCAAAAATATGAGACAAATGCGATGGTAATTAGGTCATATGAAACAAATCTATTTTCCAGCTACAGTTAAGAGCTGTTAAGCAAATGGTGGTTACATATTTTCATCTTTCTCCCAGGGAAATGCAAGTATTTTATAGTTGTTGGAAAACAATCTTTATAAACCACATTGTCAAAGTATGAGCAATCAATTTTTACTTTATTTTTCCCAAGATTCTGTCTTTTCATAGTAGGGAAAATTCATAGTAACATAATGGTTCTTTGGGCGGGGGGGAGGGGGATGGAAAAGGGTTTAGATTGTTCAGCTAATAATGATCGTTTAGATATAAAATAATACTTCATAAATATAGACAGAAAATGCAGTTCCTGTGTTAACTTACTTTGTGAAGTCAACAAAAATATCAACACTAAGTTCAAGGAAATAAACTGGAGCCAGAACTTTGAAAAACTGGGTTTTTAAAATTAATTTCTCTTATTATTTGCTAGTTCATGATAAGGCTAATACAGATCCCTATTACTACTGTTGTTTCAAATACCAGCTTTCAAGAACTTCTATTCTGTTAGTTAAAATTGTGTCAAATTGAAGTTTTGCATTTGGCCTATCCTCTTCAAGATGAAAGTTTCTGAAATGTTTCAGCCAAATCTATAGGGATATTCATGGGAATGTGTAAGAAAATAGAGACTCAGTGCTTTGTTTTCCTGACCAAACTCATTTCACAGCTTGGTCATGCTCTAGCTGGAAGTAGCAATGACTGCCCGGCTCAGTGCTGTGGGCATGTGCTAAGCATACTAAGCTATTGCTTAAAATATTGCTTCCTCAGAAGACAGGCACAGATTGCTCAGATGGCAACATGTCTCCATCCTACCTTAGATGACATTTAATTCCTTTTTTGCATCTGAGATGTGAATAAAGATGTGCAATAAACAAATATCAAATTGTTTCTTCTTTAGTGAGCACCAGTCAATCTATGCCTCAAATGGAACAGGACCTCTTGTTGCATGACGGCATGTGAATGTGGGCAGCATCAAAATGTGAACATGACAAGGTGCTGAACTTAAAAAGAGTGTCTGGATACTTAGTGGCATGGCCTCAACTTTGCAACTTTTGCATAATAAATTTTCACATTGTTGGTGTTCTGTGGGTGGATGACATTACAATTCACTTCCTTGTTTAATCTTTTCTGTGCTATTTTGATTTAAATAATAGGAAAGTCTACAGTTATACCATAATTACTTTATAGAACATGAAGTGAAAGTAAACAAAGTGAATTGTCAGTGTCGTGTGTCCTTTCTTTGAGTGCAGTGAGGGCAGCAACCTTTCTGTCAGACTGAGTAGAAAGTAGGCAAATCATCTTTCCCTTGCACTGGTGTAAGTTATCTCAACCACTTGAAGCTGATTCAGAGAGACTGGCTGAAATGAGGCATGTGTTGAACACCTGAAGATACAGCTAGGTCTGATTATCAACCTGCCTCTGTTCTGAGTAAAAACTTATTAATATCAGCATCAAGTCTGTTGAACAAGCTGCAGAAGGATTCTAGGACACATCTCTCCTTTCATGAGCAGCTCTAAGACCTTTGTTACTACCCTAGGAACTGCAGAAACTGCATCAGGTATAAAAAGACATATTACATCCATCAGGTCCTGTATTACCCAGTTACAGTCCATGAATTGCCACTTTACAATTGTCAAGCAATTTCGATAACTTGAGTCATTTAGAAAGAAAAATATTCCAGAAAATGCTTCTTTTCTTTTCCCCACACACAGCAAACTGTACCCATGTAAGTCATACAAATGTCCTGCAAAGACAGTTGTCTTCAGCATGCAGTGAGTCTCTGACACACCAACATAAGCAGAAAGATATCTGGCATTTCCCTTTTTGTTAGACTTCAGTTTTAAAAAGAAGCCCTTTACTCTTCTCCCAGTTAATTATTTCTTCTCCCAATTAATGTCTCTCACTAGGAAAATGTGATGACTCACCTACTTCTTCCCTTTTGCTACAGTAAGACAAAAGAGGTTGGCAAGCAGCTGCAGAGCAAGATGAAGTCAAGGAGAAGCCCATTCTCCCATCCTATCACAGGCAGCATGTAGCCACTGCTGTCTCTGCAGACCTTTTCTTCAGGTGACTCAATCTCTCAAATTGACTGTGATCCTGGAAAAAGGGCTCATGCCAAATAACCATCTGGATAATGCCGCAAATTCCAAGCTAATCAGAGAAATTGCCTATTCACTTGAACAACAGTCACAGGCCTGGGAGGCGCCAGTCTCCAACTGCAGTCATGCCTTGGCTCATTAGTCCTATGTGCCCCCGAAACCAAACTGTCAAAGGGGTGTTGAGTGCACAAAGACTGGGCAGCAGCTGAATTAAATTCCTGTGCAGAACCAAAAATAGAACACTTTGAGCCCCTTCTCTGTTGAGAAGAAAAAAATTCCTTGACAAAAAAAAAAAAAATGCTTTTCTTGGTATTATTTAGTGCGTTTTTCTGTCTAAAAAGCTAAAGATTTTTGGCCTCAAGGGGTGCTAGCCTGTTACCTTAGAGACTGTTTCTTTTAGAGGCAGTGGAGTGGCAGAGGGCATGCCTTTGTTGCTTACCTTGGCAACCATGAATTGCTAAATGCTGTTCCCATGAATGCAAGCCTTTCACTGCCATTAGTGCCTGCCCACAGGTATAAACATTCCTTCATGAAAAGGTCCAGGGGAATGTACACTACCTCGATAAAAATCAAGACGACAAACAAAAGCATATTATATAACACAGCAGTTATATAAAATTAGATTTTAAAACAAGATGTGTCTTTAATGACATTGATCCTGGATGCGGTCAAATTTCCTGTTCCATTTATATTCCTTACAGTCATACCAAGCGGTGGCAGTGGGGAAGGGAGGAAAGTGAGAAACTCAACAGGATATTCTTGTTTCTGTAATTGCAAAATGGAAGACCACTCTGTCTGTACTCAGAATAAACCTGCTGGACAGTTTCAGAGGAATAGGGTGACTGGCAGTTTCCCTCCCCTGGCAATAGGGAGGCAGGAGGAAAGTAGAGGTTGCCGGGGCTGGGCAATGGCACTAGATCCCCTCTGCTACCAGGAATTCTTTATGGTTTAGCTGGGCAAACACTACAGGCAGCATTCTCAACGTGTTTACCTGTATAAAGGCCTTGTGCTGCAAAAACAAGAGATTTGTTGTATTCTTCCTGTAAATGAGCCTGTTGAGTGTGGAGGAATTAAGTTCTAAACTTAATTCTCCGCTCCCTCCCCGCTAAACGGTCTCCATTTTGTAAACTGATTTTTTAAAAAAACAAGGAGATTTTCATTCCATTATCAAGTCAATTCACTTTCTTAGATCTGATAGTCAGTACTTCTAAGAAAATCTTGGCCTGTCTGGATTTTTAGACTGTAATGTGGCATATTTAGGAGAACAATCTCTTGGGAAAAGGCATCCTCTACAAGATATGTCTCTACATGTCTGTCAAAGGGGAGCCAGAAAGAAAGTCATGGCTCATGTGGACTGAAAAGCTCAGACTACAGCAAGGGGACTACGGTCTTGCATTGTCATTCAAGAGCAACTTTGTAAAATGAGATTGGGGTAAAATCCTATAGGAGGTTTGTTGAGCCAGGAGAAGACCTCTCTTGCCTTGAGAAAATCCATGTAATGGTAATGGTGCTTGGCACTTCCCATGTAACCCTCCCTGAGTGGGTTGGGCCTTGCATCCACCATGCCAGGACACCTAGCAGTCAAATAAGCTCTTGAAAGCTGAGTCCGATGCAAGGGGAGTGTTGCAGACCTTCGGCCGATGGCCATATAGCTGCACCCAGTTAGCCAAGAGTGCACACAGACAGACAAATGGCTGCCCATGAAACATCCACATGCACCCAGGAGATGAGAGTTGAACAGCAAAGCATATGTGTGGTCCAAACCCCTGAAGAACCCTACTAAAACCAGAAGAATGATCAAACTGTCTGTGTGGCCCCTATTTGCACAAAGGGGAAGTGCTCATTGCTAAAAAAATTTAAAATGTCAGCATGGCCAGCAGGTCAAGAGAGGTGACTCCGGCCTTCTGCTCCATTCTGGTGAGACTCCACCTGGAGTACTGCATCCAGCTCTGAAGTCTTCACCACAGGAAGGACATTGAACCAAGCTCAGAAGGAGACCTTAAAGATGATCAGTGGGCTGGAGTACCTCTCCGATGAAGAGAGTTGGGGCTGTTCAGCCTGGGGAAGAGAAGACTCTGGGGGAGATATTGTTGCAGGTTTCCAATACCTAAAAGGTGTATACAAGAAACATGGGGACAGATTTTTGGTAGGCCTGTGGTGATAGGACAATGGGTAATGTTTTCAAATTAAAAGAGGGTGCATTCAGAGTAGATATAGGGAAGAAATCCTCTTATGATGAGGGTGGTAAAACACTGGAACCTAGAGATTTCCCAGTGAGGTGGTGATTTCCCCATCCCTGGAAACATTCAAGGTCAGGCTGGATGGAGTTCTGAGCAACATAATCTAGCTGAAATTGTCTCTGCTTATGGCAGGGGGGTTGGAACTAGACAACCTTTAAAGGTCCCTTCCAACCCAAACTATTTGACAATTCTATAAAAACAAGCAGAACATTTCAGCCGGCATTAGCAAGGGCCACACACCAGGCAAGCGCACAGAGGGACAGCTGTGATCAGAAGAACCGGGCCTGTTGGCCATGCCCTTCCTGGCTCCCAACAGGGGAGCTGGACACCAAGCAGAGAGAACATGCAGAACAGGAGACCCAAGCCTGACCTGGAAACCTGAGTGGCCTTTTCCCTTACTCCCGAAACCTGTGGGTTTGACTTTTCTCTCTCAAAAGAAGAAATGTTATACTGACAGGAAAAATATTTACAGATGTCACTTTTTAAGATACTTCTTTCTTTCCCCTCTTGATCTCCAAACCAGTGATTCTCAATCTTTGTTAGTAAAATAGCAACATTTTTATTTCCCTTTGCCCTCATGTTGTAGCACTGTCAGAAGGTGAAGAATGTGGCAGAGGCCTAGTGAGGTTAACCAGCCATCCCTGGAGGTCCTGTCTCAGCATCTCCTCTTGCTCTCCAACTTTCCTATTTCCCCTCATGAGGTCTGACAGCTGCAACTGAGCCATGGATGCTCCCAGCACTCAGTATTGGGTTGCTCCCAACTCAGTATTCTCACCCACAGCTGCTGTGTCACAAGCTTCATGCCTGCTGACCAGCTAGTGCTGTCACTTTGGGCTCGTGCTGGTGTCACTGGGGGAGCAGCTTGGTGCTTCTTTCTGATAATCACAATGCTGATCACACCATCACTGTTGCCTTGTAGGAATGGGGTTTTGCAGACTTATATTGCGTTCTTCTGCTCTTAACACATCTTAACATTTCCACTCCTAGCGCAACATCAGGAGAAAGACGAATCTTCTGGTTTGTTGCAATGGGCAGTGCCTATGGGATGCACAGCCTTAGGGGTGTGGCAAAGGTTTAAATACCTCACTGTTAGAGGTTTCCTCTAGGAAGGAAACAAAAAAAAAAAACTTGCAGAGTGCAGAACTCACTCCTGCTCCTGCTAGATTTCAAATTTTATGAAAGATTACCAGTCTATCTCTCTATGTATGCAAAAATACAATGAAACAAAGAACAGGGTAAGTCCACCAGGAAAAAATAAGCACTAAAAAGGATAAAAAATACGCACACTTTGGTGCCCAAAAGTGTGTGTTCTTTTCAGGAGCACTAAATCATAAAACAACAACAAAAAATGAGATCCGTCCTTGGTTTCTTGACCAAAACAACCTTCTGTCATGAAACAAATAGTATCACTTTTCTGGTGTTTGTCAAGCTAGAGACAATGGTAATTATGGGACATTTCTATAATCCATAAGTAAGAAAAAATCAAAAGACATTTGATATATGATACATGAAGCAATTATAAAGCAATACATCTGTGAAATCCATTAAGGCAAACATCTTAAAAGGAATGTTAAAACACTGGGAACATGCAGAGGAAGTTCAGCAAGCTTCTAAGCTTTACACACTTAAAATGTTTGCTGTGTTGAGTTGCGGTGCATTGCAAGAAACCAAAAAAAATTTCTTCATTATATTTTTTCCTTGTTTTTCCTTATCATCTAAGTACATCAAAATGTTCCAAGAAGCAGGATATTTGCTCTGCTCAGTTCAAAGTAGCAGAATATATATGTAAATTGAAGAGATTAAGTAAACTAAGTCATAAACAATTCTGAACTCAATATGCACTTCACAAAAATATGCTGTCTTACAGTTCTGTGTTCAAAAACTGTTGCTTGAGTTTATTTCTGAAGTTCTTACTGTATTGAGGTAACGTAAGTTCTGGCATCTCCTTCAGAAAAAATGAAAAAAAGGAAGGAAAACAACCAGGAGGGCTGGAGGATCTGTAAGCATCCACCATCTGTTGGCTGGTAACAAGCAGACTTTAGGATTTAGATGCAATTAAATTAGAATTCTGTTTCCTTTCAAAGGATGGATGGTTCAGACTTAGCATCTCTTCCTTCCTCTACCTCAGAGGAACCCTCACCTCCCTCCCTTGGCTGACTCTGCTATGGAAGTGCAGGCCAATGGCTGCCACTGTTTCTTTCCTGGCATGGACTAACAATAACCACTTACATCAATGAAACATAAATCTGGGAGCATAATGGCATCACATACAAGCCAGATACTGAACAAACCTGAAGACTGATAGGGGAATAAAGACAGGACCAAAGGCTACAGTTCTCACCTCAATGCGAGCTTTTCCACTGTTTCCCACTTGTGCTGTTACTGCTCAACCAAATGACAACACACCACTGCATTTCAGAACTATCAAAGAAAATTCCACTATAGGAAACACACAGAATAAGGTCAGATACTTCACTATTTTAGTTTTCCAGTAGCCATATCAGGTCACATTTAGATTTGTTCAACTGAATTTCCTGCATCTGAACTGTAAATTCTTGACATATTCAGCAGTTCCTTTGTAATGACAGCTCCCAGAAGAAATTATTCTTGCCTTGCCTTGCCTTGCTTTCCTTCTCTTCCCATAAAAACTCTCCTCCTTCTCAAAGGCTTTGGTGTGGCTTGGTCATCAAGTTTGGTCACTTCAGGTTGTGGAAGTGGCTTTCCCAAGCCCACCCTGACCTCAGCCCCAGTGCAGCCAGCCAGCAGGTGGGCCTGGAGTGCAGCGCAGCCCCAGCCTTGACCCAAGAAGATCTATGTGATCACTGGGTCTGGTATCCCTCCCAGTGACATACAGAGTATGTCCAGGGTGAAATCAAATAAACTGGTATAACTTCAGGGGAAGCAAGTAGCAGTGGTTTTGGTTCACAACACTGAATGTGTTAAAGGCCAAGAGCTGCAAGGAAAAGGACCATGCAAATTAAGGGATATTTTTTCTGTAACATGGGGGGATCAAAGAAAAGCTAAAATTAGTATTCTAATACAAGCCTCACAGGTCCCAATTCTGCCATTACTGAATAAATGTGAGGGGAAAAAAGACTTACTTCTGTCAGGGAGCTCTGAAATGCTCTGATTATGAAGGAGTAGTGGAAAGCTCCCTGGAATTATCTAGTGAACATGTCTCAGCCTGTTTCAATTCATACCTGAACTCATAGCTACTGTGAGCATACCAAGAAAGGAGCGCTCACCTCTCCTTCTCCAGATTTTGCCTGTGGGTTGGATAGTGCTGATCGTTGTCTTCCTCTGCTTACAGCAAACATGCTGAAATTCACCCACCAAAGTAGCTTCTGTTATAAAACAGTGGTCACAGTTTGAAGGTACCAGTACACTTGGCCCACAGGGACCCTCCTATATTGCTGTACCAAAGTCACCATAAAATAATCCTACTTTCAAAGCAACCCCAGCTAATTATATTGCTGATCAATGTCACAAGTTATTGTACTTCCTAGTCATAGTTAAAAACACTTTCATCTGGAAGATTTGGATTAACAAGTATTTTGGATGGTAAATTCCACAAGAATATGCTCCTGATTTTATTTATCTGGTGACTTACTTCAATCACTGCCTTTATATACAAAGTCACTGCTGGGAAGGTGGACAGCAAATATTTAACAGTAGTCGATAATGTTATGCAAAAGTATAGGGAACAAACTAAGGAGGAACACCATATCCAATTGAAGTGGCAGAGGAATGCAGTAGGCAGAATGTAATTACTCGTGTGAGAATTTGCCTAGGAAACTGCAGCGAATGCCTCTGCTCCTTGGAAAAATGTACTTTTTAGCATAAAATGATCTGTCTCTTTACTAGGTGAACATGGCATTATTAGAGTGCTGGCAAAAAAGTGAAAAAGTAAGTACAACAGAGTAAATGGTGCTTGAATGTTCATTAATTTTAATATGATATAAGGAAAAAATTGCATAACTGCCTAAGAAAAGCAAAATGGGAATCAAGGGTTAGTACGGCTAGTTTTGAGCTTCACACATCTAGAAGCCAGGGACAGAGGCAGAAAGAATAAGTGTATTTCAGACCCAGGGAATGCTAAACTTCATATAAATGCCCTTTTTTTTCCCATTGGATTTAAGACCTGGAGCTACACTTATATTTGGAAACTTTTGAAAATGGTTTGGCAATTTATTATGGTTTTGATGACAGCCCTCAAATCTTTTTTAAAAAAGTCTGGGATCTTTTGAATGCTTTCAAGTTTTGCAAGGAAGATCTGAAGTCTTTACTCATTAGAAAAAGCAAAAGTCTCCATCCAGAAAGTGATCCAAAGGTGGGATGCAAGAATATGTTTGGAAAAGCAGCACCCACCCTGGTGATTCTGGAGATGGCTACAGGGAATCCACTCTGAGCACTGCTGAAAATCTGAGCAAGGAGTTCTCCAGCAGCAAATGGGGAAACTTTGAGGACAGGCACTGATTTTTAACTCCACCCTCTAGGCACCATGTGTTGTACTCAGAGTGACTGGAAGGTGCCTTCCCCTCTTCAAGTCAGAGTCTCAGTCTGCAGAAAAACTGCCAAAATTATAACACAAAGCAGAGGTGTCGAGGCATGTTTTGGAAAAATGACCTCAGCACAGTGTACAGTGGCCTAGTTGACATCTGTGGTTCCATGGGAAGTGGCTGACTGCTATTCCCTCTGGTCCTCCAAAACTGGGAGAAATCCCATTCCTCTGGAAAGCTCCCAAACCAGCCAGTAACAGGCATTTGCCCTCCTGCCTGCTCAGACAGCCTGTGCAACTGAAGGACAGATGCTCTCAGACAAAGTGAGTGCAAGTGGCAACTTAAACACTGCATAGAGGAAGAAAAGGGGTAGCTTTTCATATCATCCTTAATCCCCTGAGCCCTGCCCTGCAACCAGCAGAGATGGAAAATCAGATTAGTTGAAGCATAGCACCATGTAGAGGAAACAATATTCCCTCTCATCCAAAAGCTAACCTGGGTGAGCAGGGTCTAGGTATGTGCTGTAGACTAAGAGAGAGGTGATAAGGCTACTTATCACTCCTTCAGTCACTGCTCTGGCCATCAGTTTGTTATGATGTCTGATTTTCCACAGGTGATAAAAATGGGATATTCTGTTATCTCTGCAGGTTGAAGACAAACATTATGCATTGAAACAGCTGCAGCAAGAGAGAACAGAAGAGACTGGGGAGAAAAACTTCAAATATAAAATTCAATTTAGTAGCATATCATGTTTTAGGCCAGCGTCCTTCACAATGTTCCACAAAACCAGTCTTAACAGAGACATTTACAAGCATGGAGTATAGATTTGGAAGAAGTTAAGACTCCTTTTATTCCAGGAAATTGAGAGAAACTTTCCATGCAAACATACACACCCGTGCAATCAAAAAATCTCCTCGAGTGTAACTTTAAGAGACACAGCAGATTTGCTAGTCAGATCAGCCAGAACCACTTCAGTTTGATTGAAGAGAGGAAAAACAACAACAGTAAAACCACTGGGTTCAAGAATTTAGGCCAAGTCCTAAAAATAGAACTGCTTTCTTATGGAAAGGGATAAAAAAATAGAAAAAAAAAATCCAAAACAAAATAAAAGCAAAAAAAATCAAAACAAACAAAAAAAACCCCACCCTCCAGAAGGTATGAAATGTTCTCAAAATTGTCTGAATTTGGTGCCAAGCACACAGGGGCAGCCTAATGCTTAAGAGGCTGCCTGTGCCAGCTCTGAATCCTTCCAGTAACTAGAGACTGTATATCCAAGACTGGGAAGTGACTATGGAAAAAAAGACCCTGTTTTCTAGTGGGCAAGCTGTCCAGCCATTTTAACCCTTGCTTGAACACTTGCCTTGAAGCCTCATGATGCACAGAGTTTCCTCAGCCAGCAAGACACTGCAGTCACCCACACTCCAGCAGTGCCTGGGGTGAAACAGGAGCTTTGTTTCTGTGAGGAAAGGGCTCATCCCTGCTGGGGAGGATGGCAGCTCCAGCCTTCCCTGCTTCCCAGACCAGTGTGTGTCTGCCCCAGGTTCCAACCAACCTGCTCCTGCACAGGACTCACCCCCTGCGTGACCACTGGGCAAAGAGCAACCCTGCAGCTGCCTCCTAGCAGGGAACAGGGCATCACTGGCAGTGAATGGATCTGCTTTTGCACAAAAAAAAAATCACTACTCTGAATGAGTTGTCTGAAATTATCGTCTTGGAGCAAGTCCTTGTTGTGCTGTACAAGCTCAGAAGTATCTGCGTAGTACTGGAAAGACCCAAGGGGAATGTGCAGTTCCCTTCATGCAAAATAACTGAAGAGGAAAGGCAGTTTTCTGTTTGCTTGCCTGCACCTCTCAGAAAGGGCAAAACACAAAAAAATAATGTTAAGAAAATAAGTAACAAAGCAGCTTACGTTTATCCCCTGTGAGACTCCCTATTATCTTACTAAGAACAAGGCAGAAATACAGCTTCTCATGATTTTGCTTTCATGCTTTGCCCAATCTCAAAATGTACAGTACTAAGACAATGTATCCCCTTCAGTGACAGAATAAAGGAATAAACACTCTCTGCTCGTTGTACTGGCAAGAAATACTGGTCTTCTTTATACACAAGGAAAGGCAGGATTCTGGATTTTCACAAATCAACTGAGAGCTTCATGCTAAAAAAGCTGAAATGTCAGTATCAACATCTGACAAAAGAGTTGTCAAGAGTTATCAAAACTTTCTCCCTAGACCAATGGCCTAACAGCTGTTTGCCCAGAACACCTGAAGATGCTGCTTGAAAAGACTCTGGGAGAGCAACTCCACCACCTCTCTCTGACCCTGCTGCTTCTATGAGGAATTTCACTGGTATTCCAAGTCAATCTCTGCATTTTTACTTTTGCCTATGGTATAAAACCTTATTTTTAAAAAGCATATAAAAGATTTTTAGTAGTACAATTGAGCTAATCTTCATCAGTTTAATTGTTGCTAAACAGGTTCCAGTGTAGCTCCATCAGTTTTCACATAAGCTCCAGACCCTGCCCTTGCTTCAGTTTCCTGAAAACCTTAGCTAAAGTGGCAGGATAAGCTAGTTTCTTCCTTTCCACATGGCTGAAATTGGAAGAAGGACCAAGAGAGGCCAGGAAATTTAAGGAAGAAAGGTCACTTTTCATGCAAAATGGGTTTTTAAGAAGCCAGGGTCACAGCTGAATTTTCATACGCCAACTTCAAGAAATATAATATGACAGAAACAGAAGTGCTATTTTGGGTTGCATAAGTATCATATTCTGAATAATCCTTTTATTAGCAGGCTGCCCTTTCCTACCTCATCTTTCTTGCCAGCAGTTACAGACCTCAGGCTCATACATTTCCATCAGTGCTATGAGAAGGGCATTTATCAACTTCCTGTTGCTCAAAAAATATAACTAAATCTGAAATTGAACTTACTAAGAAGCACATAACAAAGTACAGAGCAGCAGCTCTCAAAGTTGTTAAAAAATGTGTTTTCAAGGAGGTCAATATTTTTTATATGATATTTATCTTCTTTCTCAACGTCTGACCCAAATAAGTAATCAAAGAGAATGAAAGCCTAAAGTAATCAGTTTAAATTCCGTCATGTGATTCTGGCCTGGTGTGTAAGAAAACACTCTTTGAATTTAACAAGCTAAGTGTGTATAGGGAATATTATTCTAAGCATTTAATGGAGTTGCACAACCTTTGTGTGTTTGCTAAAGATAGCAAAAGTAGTCAAGAAACATTTTTTCAATTAAAAAATGCCCTTTTATTTAAAAAAAAAAAGTTGTTTATGCTTTATACAGACATTTAGTATCAAAGTGCATCTAATAAACATTTATCAAGGCTCTGGGTGACATGTTTAACAAAAATACTCATAGAGAATAATTTCCTTTAAACATGCTAAAATGAGAATTGAAATTGTTTTTTGTGCAAACATTTGCTTTGCAAGCATCTATCACAAATTCTTTCACTTCAGAGTATAGCGTGGTTAAATTGCTCATTCAAAAGTCTGAATCATGAATGCATTTTCTCCCACCCTGTTTTTTTAAAAGTTTAACATTAAGTATAAGTTTTAAAGCTTTCATTTGATTTGGACAATTACAGCAGCCCATTGAAACCAAAGCTCTGCCTGTAGCAGGCATGCTCCGAGGCCAACTGAGGGAGTCCAGGAGCATTTTTAATTACAGCACCACCCTATGCATTTATGATTACTTAAGTGTACTTGACCCCACCAGTTGTCTAATCCTTCCTTTTAACTTCTCCACGGTCTATTAAACATCCCCATTTACAAGACTCTCTGCTGGAATCAAACCCTTGATGGCTGCAATGTCTGCCTTTCCTGCTTACAGCGTTCTGACAGCCCTAAACGTATTCCAGTCCAGATCTGACCTCTCAAGGGAACGTGTCTAAATTGAATCAATCTCATTGACAAAGATCAAACCACTACTTAAAAAGTCTCGTGGCTGGATTTCCTTCCCAGCAGACCCACAACTCCAAGCTGGAGTAAACATGAAAGGCTGCATGCAGCTGCAAGCAGTATTGGGTAGGAGAACAGTGCAAGCCTCACATGATCTGAGCAGCAAGTGTTCCTGTGGCAGCAGTACGGGGAGAAGGGAGGGGGAATGGGCAACAGGCTCCTGACCCTTGAGTAAATTCATGCCTAGAAAGCGTGATGGGGATGCTCATCCATGCACAGGGATACTCACTCACTGCACACTACGCGTGCACAATGATGATACAGTCAGCACTGGATAAATGACTTCTCTGAGTAGAAAAAAAAGATTTTATGCTATTTCCCTTCTCTGTGGTGTTGCTTGATTCATTTGTACTTATGGCTCAAAACTTTTCACAAATACCATCTGGAAAACCAGCTTTCGTACAAGTCCAGGCAATCCAGCAGTATAATATACACTATAGGCATTTTGCATTTTGGAAAAAAGAATTGCTGCTCTCAAGTAATTTCTGAATGCTGCTCTTAAGGTGATTACCAGCTCATATCAAAGTAGAATAGAAAATACAATTCCTTTTATTTTTCACTGAGAAGTCACAATGGAGACAAAAACTTTTGCAGGAAGATGAAGAGGCTAAGCAAAGAGCTATAGCATCTTCAGTTTTCCTTGTGATTTAACTATTTACTTTCAACCCAGGCATTTCATTTTCCCTTTAAGTTATATCCTTTTTGGACAAGTGTTCTAGCAAGGAGTAAGAAGAAAGCTCTTGATTTCAATTTCTTGAAAACGTTATTTTACCACTAATAAATTAGGAACCAGTCAACAAATATGTTCCTGCAGGGCCCACAGAAACAGGACTGGTACAGAAAAAAAAAAGGGGGTGAACTAATTATTTCAATGCCAAGGCAAAAAGAAAGTCATGTTCTCCCCAGACAAGTTCTTCAGGTCAAGTACAGCCAGAAGGTGCACTTCGAAAAACAGAATGTGTTTCCCAGAATGTAATGTCCTTTGGAAAGAATTCCATTCTCCTAGAAATTGGTCTGTGAAGTTTATTTTCTGGCTACAGGTGGAGGAACACAGATCCAGGAAATAGACTTACAATTCTCAGTGGATTGGAAATATTAATGCCTGTCTCACACAACTCTTTCAACATTCCTTGATCCTCTCCTTAGCTTCTTACCCATCATTTTCCGACAATGTCCTAAGTAACTCTGACCTCCTTGAATGCAAATTTCTTTATCGCATTCTTAAATGCATTCAAAATCTTCTTCTAATGAGACCAAACACCCAGGAAAACAAAAGCAGCGTGCTTGATAAGATCTCACTCTGCGATTGTGAGAAGTTAGGACAACTAAGGAGAAAGATACGTCTTATTGTTCTAGCAATGGAAGGGAGAAATCAGTTAAACTGGAGGTCTCAGAAAGCAATCCACACAGATTACTTCAGATTTTGAACTTATAAAGCAAAAATTAAACAAAGAAATTAATAACATACCAACTATCCTGGGGTAAATAGGTGGATAATTGTTCTGTACTCTATCTTAGCAGTGAGAAAACCACTATTTTATTTCAAAACTATGTATGTAAGGAAGAGCAACTGACATCATCTATTTAGAACACTGTCCTGAATAACATCCTTGTGTCTCAACTGGAGAGACATGGATTTGACATAGGAACCGCTTGGTGGATAACAAATTGTCTGCATAGCCAAAGTATGAGGGTTGTGGTCAATGGATCACAAATGTGGTCATTTATTCAATGTCCCAGTGGAAACCTGTGAGAAGTGCCTTCCTCAGGGTCAGCACAGGGACCAGCACTGCTGGACATTTTGTCAGTGACATGGGCAGCAGGATCAAGGCACCCTCAGCAAGTTTGCCAATGACACCAAGCTGTGTGGTGCAGTCAACAGGAGGGAAGGGATGCCATCCAGAGGGGCCTGGGCAAGCTTGAGAGGTGGGACTGCGCAAAAGCCAAGTGTCTGCTCCTGCAGGAGGGTCAGGACAATCCCAAGCACAAATATAGACTGGGCAGAGAATTGTTTGAGAGTCCTCTCTCCCTGCAGAGAAGGATTTGGGGGTGCTGGTAGATGAAAAGCTGGTCACAGGCTGTGTATGTACCCACGGCCCAGAAGACCCACTGAATGCTGGGCTGTGTTAAAAGCAGCATCACCAGCAGGGCAAGGGAGGTGATTCTGCTGTGCCCTTCTGAGATCCCAGCTGGTGTGCTGCATCCAGCTCTGGGGCCCCCAACATAAGAAGGACATGGACTTCTTGGAGTGAGTCCAGAGAATGGCAATAAAGATGATCAGAGGGCTGAAGCAAATCTCCTGTGAAGACAGGCTAAGGGTTGAGGCTGTTTACCCTGAAGAAAAGAAAGCTCCAGAAACAACTTACAGCAGCCTTCCTGTACAAAGGAGTCCTCCAAGAGAACTTGAGAGAGAGATTTTAGCAGGGGCACGTAGTAACAGGACAAGGCTAATGGCTTTAAAGTGGAAGAGGGCAGGTTTAATTTAGATATTAGGAAGAAAACCTTTACTCTGAGGGTTGTGAGGGACTGGAAAAGGTTGCTCTGAGAAGTTGTGGTTGCCCGACTCCTGGAAGCATTCAAGACCAGGTTGGATAAGCAACCTGGTATACTGCAAGGTAACCCCATGGCATAAGGGTGGGAATGAGATGATTTTCTGGGTCCCTTCCAATCCAAATGATTCTACAGTTCTGTGATATGTAGGTATATACAGTAACCACTGGTATTTTATAGTCCCTAGGAAATATTTCCTAGTTTACATATTATACAACAGACTGAAGAGTTTTAATTATACCCTCCCAACTTTGTACCTGTGCTCCTCCCTGCCAGGAGGAAAAACCTTGCGGTATTTCAATTCCACTCTGCAGCTGAGCATTCTCAGTACACACTGCATGTTTCTTATCTTGAGATAGCAAAACCAATTTGTTAATTTGGTTGTTAATTCAGGTGGAGAGGAGTAGAGCTTCTGGGCTTCTTCGTAATTCTCAGTCCCTTAACTATGTCTGGTTTTCTTCCAAATATAGTGCAGAGTTTGGAATTTGTAGTAAAAATAAGAAATTATTCTAGGATTTGCTTTCTCATTTAAAAGGTACTTAAATTAAGGTATCTGGGTAGAAATTATTACTTAGAGAACAGCTTCTTGATAAATTCTGTGTTGCACCTGGTGCAATACCCTTAGTCACTGTGCCGAAGGAAAGTGAGAGTATTCCTAGGGATTCCACATTTTGACAACCTCTTTCCAACCTGCTATAAGATGGCACAGATGAGAGTTTAATGAGAGTTAGCACTTCCCCTTCCCACATGATTAAAGCTGATGGCATCTCTCTATAAGAACACACATAAAACCCCTGGAATTGCATATTATGAAACATTTGAGGCAAGATGTCTGATAACTGTAGTATGGGAATATGATGCTCTAAAACTAAAATGCAGAATAGGTTAAGGGTATCTAAGACACTTAATAGCTCAGAATCTAGGCAGATGTGAATGCACATGCAAAGATTTCTTTGAACGAAGTATGACTGAGTCTTTGACTAACTTTAGCATTTGATGTGTATCTCATAATTCCAGGAACATAGCAAGCATTTTGCTGCTTGGATGATTTAAGTAGTGAATCTTGTAAGCCGGGTAAGCATCTGCTTTCATTATGGTTGTTCAGGTTCCTAAGAAACAAAGCACTCTGGCTTTTAAAGTTTCCTCTAGTTCCTTTTCAATTCTATTAATAAAAATAGAATATGGAATATATTTCATTTGAATAAAAATATCACATACATTTTTCTGCAACTTATTCCTGGGATCATTATTTTTGTTTTTGCAAAAGCAAAATATTTCTAGATCACAGTACTAACACAAACTGTCAACAAAAACCAGTCAGGCTCTGACCTGATCTGCTGTCAAAAGCAGGACAAAAATGTACAACTCCACTACTGAGGTGATTTTCAGGTACATCATTAATTCTTTACTGGGCTCCTGGATAAGAAATAAACAATAATTAATACCCATTACAAGAGATGCTTTAATTGTTTTGACAGTTAGACCCACTGAGGGTGAGGTTTTCTGACTTGAACTTACAGATCTTATCAGAGCCTGCTTTATCCCATTTGTAGACTGAAGAATCTTCATGAATCCATGAAGCAAGACCTTCATTGACTGAGGTTTTCTTAATTCCTCCCATAGATCTTACCTCTTATAATAAAGTGTTAATGGAAATCTCTATTCAAAACCTTTCTGTTCCTCTTATTAAATGAGCATTCAGGTAGTTGATTGGAGTGGAAAACAGAAATTACATAGAACAGCACAAAAGCTTACTACTTTCTATTTAGATAAATGTTATATATATTCCTTGCAAAAAGGAATATTGTAAAATTTCCAGGGCCTTTGGTCAATTCAAATTGCTGTCATTAAACTCTCTGATGATACTATTTGTCTTCTCTTCTTCCAGCCTTTTTGTTCTGTTTCAAGGGCCTGTGCTGCTTTGCTCCATTAATGTTCTCCTCTGAGGAACTCAGTTTTACCACAGCTGCTGAAGCACAAATCAAGACAACGAAAAATTTTTCTTGGTCACTTCTTATTTTCATCCTATTCTCCTAATTTTCTCTTTAAGACTCTTTCTCCATATCAAAACAACTGAACTATTCTCTTTTCCATGTCACAGACCCCAAGAAACCCTTTTTCTTCCATAACCCCTTCTCCCGGTCCCTAAATGCCTTCTTTCTTTTGATACAATATTCTCCTTGAGCCTCCTGTCTTATCTGCTCTTCACTGAGATTGGCAACCAAAGTTGCATTCTGCTCAACTCTGTGGTGTCTTCTGCTCCAGCACGGGTCCTACTCAGCTCCAATAGTGTCTTCCCACCAAAAATGTTAACGTTTAACTCTTTGGCCAGAACAAATCCCTGGTATATTACCAGGCATTTTACCTTCAGGGCTCCATTTCAGCACAAAAGCATTCAGGAATCACCAGTCCTGCCTGAAGGATCCACCTCCAATATCCACATTTTTACTGGAACTTTCTTTCATTTTGCAAGTATTTTTTTAAACATTTTCCTATTTTTGTGTCTGTCTAGGTTTCAAGTTCAAGATTTCACTGAAATAAAGTAGATCCAATTAATGAAGAATTTGCTACCATGTGTCTCACAGTCATTCTCAAAAAACAAAATAAAAAAACCTCTCAAACTTCTGTCAGCATGTTCTCTGTAGACATAAGAAAGTAATTTGGACTAGGTGATTCACTGTTCCTTTCCAGATGCACTTTTCACTAAGAAAAAATAAAGTTCTTTGTTTTAAATGCCCTGAAAAACAACAGTAGCTGTTTTCACACACTAAATTCTCTACTCCTTAGGAAATATTGATAAAGGAATCAAATTACCGAGACTCTCCTCAGCTTCTTGTATCACATGCACAAAACTTTAGTAAGTTCAAAGCTCACCATTCGAATACAGAACATTATTTAAAATGAGCACATGCATAAGGAGCTCAACTGACTAAGTCTGCAGTTTTGAAGAACAACCCTGCTTTAATGGAGACTGCCTCTATCTTTCCTAATTATTGCTAAGCAATTAATCGCTGCAGCTTGTAAGATAAAAGCAGAACATTAAGTCAAAACATGATCATATTACATTTACAAATCTCAGGCACCAACCTGACTTTCTTATTTCCAGTTTCACAGGACCTTGGTTCCTTTTGGTAATCTTGATATATCTATACCTGACTTCAGAAGTGACCCTTACTGGACAGCTTCTCATGGAAGACCTTAGAGGGAAGAATGCAACACTAAAATATCCAAAAAAAGGTTTCTCACTTCAAGTAGGGTAGTTATATGAGACTTTATTCTGGGACGGGATACAGATCTAAAGTAGTCTGGTTCTTAACAGCCAGGCTAATCATCAAGAACAGTACAAACCATGGTATTTAAATTAAGTAACAGCAATTCTGAGTCACGCTGTTGCTCCCTTCTAACATGCTGTATATTGTGGCTGAACCATCCAACATCTGGACTGTGAATATAATACTGCCAAAGCTGTACTCTGTGGTTGCCAAACTGTTGAGCCCACGTGTGGCTTCACAGCTTGATATCCAGGGGGCCCAACTATGATTCAAATTCTGAAAAATCACCAGGTCTATGATTGAAATATGAGTCAGCAGTTTGGAGGCGAGCCTTCTTAAGTTAAAAAAAAAAAAAAAAAAAACAGCAGCAAAAAACCTCACAGCTGACTATATATGGCATACAACTCCTAGCCAAGAAGTAAACTCCTTGAACACCTTCACTTCACAACAGAGCTCCATAACTGGACTGGATGGTACAAAATATGGCTTATCACAAGCACTGGACTGAATTCTGCCCCATTAACAACTGTGTAAACTCAGATGAACTCCACTAATTTCAGTTGTTTCACAGAAACAGCCTGTTTAAACATGAATGTACAGGAGTTCCTCCTGTATACACCTCTTGGTGGTGCTCTTTGAAATAAGCTTGAAGTCATTAACTAGGTAGAGAGTAGCATCCTTACAGAAGAAAGCCTCCAGTGGTATTCTATGAATGTAGCTACAGAGGTAGACTCATTCCCTACCACAAAGATATACTTGATTTGTAAATGAATTAAGTCTTGTGAATTGACCAGAAACAAAACCCAAGTTCTGCACACATAGAGGATACACTGGGAATGCCTGACCTTACACTGCTTGCTCTGCGTCCTCCAGGATCATTTACACACACCTAAATGACCATCTCTTGCTAAAATGAGGCATCTACTGGCCTGGTACATGGAAGAGCTCAGCTGCTGATTCACATTGCAAAGTCTATTTCTCAAACTTATATCCTTGCCTTCTAGCAGATATAAATAGATAAAACATTGCTTTTTTCTTCATTTATTGATTGTTTGGGCAGACCAGCACTGCACCAAGGCATGACAGTCCTCAACCCTCATCCTGTGCTGCTCAGCCCCGCCTAGTCAGACGGATGACACACTGTCCTTCCATGTGTACTGCCCTCACTTCTTCTGGCGATGCTTACTCTTGCTTTGCCAAGCAAAGTGGCTTAACTAATATCCTTTACTGCCTGCAAAATACATGCTCAGTCATTTGGGAAATTGAAAAAAAAAAGGTGAAATAAATGCTGCTCCATTTGAAGTTGAATGATTTGTTCAACAGTACAAAAAGTTGCTTTAAGAAAGCTCCATTTTAATATAGTAAATGAGACAAATGGAGCCCCCTTTTTTCTCATTCCCTTCTCTTTAATAGCAATTGAAAGAAGTGGAGATTGTGAGGTAAAACCAAGCACATCTGGGTCAATTAGCATGGAAAGTCAATTCTTTAAAACCTGATGGATGCCTCTGGGAATCGCGCGCTTCTCAGCACGAATCTCAGCGCAGCGCTGCACTCTCAGCAACTCAACTCAATTAAGCCATTACGTGGTTCTTTAAATCTGAGGATGTGGGGGAATTGCTTAATTGTCTGCTTGTCATAGTTCCTCCTCAGGGAGCATGTAAACGTCTTCTGTTTCTCCTATAGATTTGTGGTGCACATGAGAACAATCCATTTTAGCTGACTTATTCAAAGCTTATTTCTCCCGTGGGAAAATTAATCTTCCACCTCAAACACAGAACAAAGCTCTCCAGTGGAAACAAACCATGCCATCAATGTGGAATAGGTTTTCAATGACTACAGTCAAGTTAATATTTCCTTTTCCTTACCAGGCTATTTCTCCCCGCTTTCACTTGTTCCTAGCTTTCACAACCAAACTGCTGAGGTCTGTAATAGAGTTTCACCATTCTCTGCAGCTGTGGGCAGCTCTGACACACCTAATGCACCGCAAGTCACCCACTGACTTTACAGTCAACAGAGCCCAAGCAAGCGATCTAAACATTTATGAAGCGCTTAATCCTATGGATAGGGCAGTTATCCTCCAGAGGATAACTCATCCCACATTCAGAGAGGTGGGTAGGATGGTACATGAGGGGATGCTCATCTGTCCTGATTGAGAGCTGTTCCAGATTCACTGAATTAAGGGATCTACTAAAGAGATATTGACCAGCCAGCAGGCTGTTCAAGGCAGACATTCCACTTTTAGACAACAAAATTTGCGAGCTTAATCACACCTACATCTCCCCACTGCTGTGACTGTGACAACCACTCAGGAAAGACAGACTGCTGTCCCTGTTTTACCACACCACATCAGTGAATTCCACCTCATGTGCACACAAGCAGCTGCTTTCACTGTTCTTTAGCTCCATGTTTCAGACTGCTGAACACCCAAAATCTCTAGCTGGTCTCAGCAGGAGACAGTTGCTGGGTGCTTAGGATTATGGAAACAAGTCATCCCATTTAGCCCCTAAATATGGATTTAGAAGGCTAACTTTAGCTTCAGATTTTTTTAAACTTGGCATGGTATTAAAATGCATCCATGGGGCGAGTTAATTTTTTACCATCAAAGAGTAGTAAAACAACTTCTCCAAGGTCATACAGCAGGATGACTAGGATTAGAATGCCACAAATTCCATGTGCTATAACCAGAAAATTATTCTGTTTCCTAAATGTAACATAATTGGGACACAGTCTGATAAATGGAGACTGAGTAAGCCACACTAAATCTACTGATGTGTTCTGCAATGTCTGGATGCATCCCCAACCCTAGCTATGAAAGGAAATGTAATTATGGTAATGAGAAAGTACAGTCCACCCATCATTAGGGTTACCACACACATACGTAACCAGTTCCAAATATAGAACTGCAGTAACTTCTCCTATACTCTTATCTCCCATTGGATCCCTTTTCCTTAAGTTACACACTTGCCATCTTTTCTTCTGACAGGAGAAACAACCTATTTTGGTGCATGCACAGCAGCCAAAGGACTATCACGTCTGTCAGGACACGAGGAACAGCTGCTGGATGTTCACCAGAGCGCTGACACTGGGGGCAGACGCCCTCCCTGGCCCACACAGATGTAACCAGGGTGTTTGCTCAGGCGCAACGCTGGGGTCGAAGGAGGGAAGCTAAGTCTGAGGAAGAGCGTTCAAGGAGGAGAGGAAGATCAAGAAGCCAGAAATTTTTATAAAGCACCCTTGTGTGTTGGAGTCTATGCCAATTTTAAAAATGAGGTACATGTCTCTTAGTACAGTCTTAAGCCATGAATGCAAGGCAGTGTAAAGATTCAGAAGCCTTATTTAAACACCCTAGTTTGGCTCCAGAGAAGCAGAACAGCGTAGCACACAGTCCAGGCTAACTTACACAGCTCTGCCATGGCAGTTTAGACCAGTCAGTGCCTCTTGTGTATAAAGGTCTCTGTGCAGCGGTGACCTCAGCATGCATCACTCACTTGGTTTACATCACCTGGAGGACACGTCTTCACGCTGGTGCAATGTGTGTGCGTAACTTAAAAATTTCAGCTGTGGCTCCAGAGTACGTGCAAGGGATCCTGATGACAAACATTCTGTCTTTCCTGCCTGTCTGCAGTCCAAAGACACAATGCCAGACACTTTTCCTCCTGCGGTGGACTGGTATGCAATTATTTTTGTGCACCTCAGTTTGTCTTGGTTACAAAAAAGAGAGGAAATATTTTAGTAACTTTCATCTGCTAAACCAGAGTGTGGCAGATAGCTAGACTTCCAGTTTCACCAAGTTTCTGCATGCTAAGGAGAAATGGGTCATTGACAGGTATTTATGAAGGTATTCAGCAGTATCTAAAGCTGAAAAAGAGTTCTGAGTCTAACTTGAAAATGTTAGTACTTTTGGCTGTCATACTTAGACATTCGCCATGAATTACAGGAACATAATCAGATATAGGAGAGGCAGCAGTATTAGAGAAATGGATTGTGACCTGCACATCCCCACATGAGGCTTCTTGGAGTGCCTTGGTTTTGTGCTGAACAACAGTATGCCACAGCAAAGGAATCCCAGACACAGCAGGGGCAGCCAGTCCCAGTGCCTTGGTTACAGCTCCTTCAGCACTTTTGGGCAGTCACACATCAGGGCTTCACATTGCAGGGACTCTCTGTCCACTGTACACTCAGAATGTAAGCACCACCACAGCTCGGTTCTCAGTAAAATAACACTAAATGTATGTGCATCTGGACCAACTGTCAGGGTGTTGTAAATTCAAGAGACTTCAATTTCTGGTTTAGAAAACAAAGGAAGAGAAAAACCAGCAGACTACCTCTTATACCCTCTGCCTTTATTATTGCCTGGAATTAACAAAGATGATGCCTGATAAGGCATGGATGGAAGAAGAAAAATAGGGAAGGACTAGAGCAATCCCAGTAAATTAATTTCAACCAAGTCAACAGCAACTTGAAGGCTTTCTGGATGCTCCACAACCCACATGCATGAGTTCCTCCAGTCCATTTTCTGCTACAAATGTATATGCATCCCAGAATTACTACACACAAAAGCCAGTAGCAGCTGAATTGCTTCCTGAAATAAGGTAGCGTAGCCTCTACAGTTGAATGTACACCATATACATGTTGAGGAAGGGATTAAATATTGAATGGCAACTGCATGCAGAGCAGCCAGGGCCTGACTGCCCTGCATGTCCTTTGCTGTAACCTGCTACCATGGTTCAGAGATTATGTGAGCTGCTGCTTCCATGTTTATGTTGGCCTCACTTTGATGCAAGGGACTACATTAAATGCCACACACCCATACCCCAAAGACAGGCCTTCTTCCAGAGCTGTCAGCAGCATCTTTGGGGGGGGGGAAAAAAAAAAAAGCAAGCTATGTTGAAGAACTTATCCCTACCTTTCTTCTGAAACAGCTCTAGCAGCCTGCAACACTCAGGCTAGCACAAAACCTAGTATGTTCATCTTGGTATTTCAAGGACATACACAGACATGTACATACCTACACATACCTATGCAGACGCATAACTCTCTCCTCAGGAACATGGCCTTCCCTTTTCCGGTACATACCAGTAGGAATGCACACACTGAATAAACTGAGGAAGAAAAAACCTGTTTTTCACACAGCCATTTTATTCTGCTTGCAGGAGCTCCTTTTCCAGCCACAGGCAAGGGGTGAATCCAAAGAAACCAAAGGCAGTTGAGGTGGGATGTAAATGAGACCACACCTTCCAGACACACTCCAATCATAAGGGAAGAGCATGGATGTAAATAAAACCACACCTTTGCTGGACTAGCCACCTCTTCTTAGGTAAAACAGTTCCCAAATAAGGTCACTCCTTCAGATGGGTTGCCTATTTCCATTTGTGATGAGAGGCATATAGGCAAGACCAAGCCCTTTCACAAACTCATAGGAAAAACTTTGAGAGGAGCGTAAGTTTTACCCTTCAGAGAAGACTAGTTCCTTCTTTGGAAAGCGCTCAATTGCTCTGCGTGGGATCTCATGAGCCAGCACATATCTCCTCAGTCTTCCTGTCAGGCACTGAAGATTGCTTTGTGAAAAACTGCTCATAGAACATGGACACACATTTTCACATGCAACTTTTACCTTGCACTGACAAGCCTTTACACTGACATTAGAAGGGTGCCTTCCTTCAGCTGGGCAAAGTTAAAAATACAACAATGGAGATATGAGATTGTTCTGCATTTTCTCCATTTTCTCTTATATCCTTCTTTCCACATGCACATCCAAATCTGATTTTGAGATTTCCAACCCAGATCAAATGCAAATGGCTTGTCCCAAAAGGTAAAGAAATAAACTGCAGCCAGGCTTCAGTATAACTTTTTCCAGATGTCAGAGCTCACTTATAATCATGATTGATTTTGGTTTGGGTCAACAAGTAACATAAGTATCAGTAAAACCTTACTATCACTGAGAGTCTTTAACTACTTGGAAACACTTCAGATATCTAGTTTAGGAAGACAAAGAACTTGAAGGCATTCTGAGACAAAAAACACAGTTCTCATCTCTACTCCTCATATGAAGAAAGTCCTGGAGGAATAAAAAAATCAGACTTAAGTTTCCCAGAACAAGATACATGAGAGTGAAAGTGCATACAATGACACACACTTATCCAAAACCGGTAAAATAATAAAATTGGGAAAGGTTGTACTGCATTCACACAGAAATGGTATGCTCACAGATGCTATCCAAGTTTAGGAAAATAAAAAAATAAAATTGTCCACATTTTTGATGCTTGCACCAAAGGAAAAAATGTTGCTTTGAGCATTTGAGGAAAGACAGCTAGAGGAAGTCAATATTATCGTGGCTCCCACCAATGATACAAGAGGCCAGGAACTGCCAACATTTTCCTTATAAATCTGTATTTCAGGAGAGTCTAAGTGTGCTTTAAAAGACTATAGCTGGGACTAAAATTTGGGTTGTGAGATCCCTGGAAACAAATCTGCAACAAGTAGCTTACAGAACTTAGAGAGACCATGAGAGCGGAAGAGGGATAATTTTTAGTGGTTAAAGGTATCTATCTTGTTTGTGCTGCTAATCAGTGTTCAGAAACTGACTAGGATGTTTGGAATCAGGGCTGATGAACACACAGAAGTCTGCATGCACATTTTGCCATCTCCTCCCAGCATTTTCTTCTTCAACACAGAGCTGCCACACAACACAGGCTGTCTTGTGATATATCTGGAGCTCACATTTCCAGAGACATCCTGGACAAAACTCAGCAAGAACCACAGCAGGAAATGAAAGATTCACAAACAATCTTGATTTTTAGAAAGATATTATTTCATGTTCATGCTTAAAACTAAGCTATGTCTAAAACACAATTATTATAATAGTTTAATGAGCCAGTTCATTAGGCTTAAAGGGTAGCACTCAAACCAAACCATAGATGCAGTTTTCCTTTTCTGAGGCAGTCCCCCAAAAGTTCCCACCTACCCCAGAGCTGTACACTTTAATGAGAAACAGAAAGGAAGTAAAATGAGAAACAGAGTCATAGGACAGGTCTGATTTGGCAGATTTTTCATTTAATGGACTGATTATACCAGTTTCCATCCACTTCTCCTGCCTCTTTGCACTGTTCAGCAGCCCTGGTCCTCTCACACACTTATAGCACATTCCAGCTATTTGCTTCTACAGCTTCCTTCCACACTTCAGCTTACATAGCTGTAAAAATGAAAAAAAGTCAATGGTGAAGTTCATTAATGTTTTGCTTTACCAGGCTAATTAGATGTTGGGCAGAACAGCAATGGGTTCTGGTGCAAAATCCACCATGTTCTACTCTTTCAGTAACTCCTCCATATGTTTTTCTGCTCTACAGTTTGTTGAACTTCCCCCTCAGCATTTTACTTTCTTGCTATTTCTGCTCCAGTTTATGTAATGTACCTCTTCTTCCTCAGTCTTCATTTCAACTGCAACAGCCCTAAATTAAACCACCTTACCTGCACCCTGGGAAAATACCCATCACAGGTTATTGGTTCTCCCCTTTTTTACCACATCTTACAAGCTCTTTTGTGCAAACCTGCTCTTAATCTGTACAGCATAATTGGCAAAATCTGGACCCAAGAATGGCCTCTTCACACAGAAGCTGTTTTACTGAGCATTCCTGAAACACTGCACACAACTGGTAACCTTTGCCCATTAGTCTACTATTAAAATGTCTTACCCCATCAACTATGTCTCAAACCTACCAGTTCAACAAATTTTATAAATTCCTAATATTTTAATTAGCTTATTAGCTGGATCTTTTAGGAAGACGGTCTCTTAAACTCCTAGGCTTACCACAGAATTATTTCGTGAACCAAATCTATACAACAGTATCTGAGAGAAACTTTGAAACAACATATTGCAAGAGAGAAACTTCAGTTGGTGAGAGACCTATAAACACACTGTAAATCCTGAGGGTTTTCACAAGAAACACTGAGTCGTGAATGACTATTCCAGAAACGGAAAAATAGAGAGTCTCTTGACATCTGAATAGGGTGAGCAGGCAGTGGTCCAACAAACAAACCAGAAGTGGAAAGAGAAAAAAATGTCTTTTTGGACCCAAATAGCTTAAAAAATGAAAACAAGGATTAAAAAACAAGAATTAAAACATGGGAAGCTGAAGTCTATTCCCATATTTTATTGCACCACTTGAAATAAAGCTAAATGCAGGCTCTGTCCTGATGAGAAGCAACATCCTCTGTTTCTCTGCCAATTTTAGATAAGACTCACTGTCAAAAATGGGGTTTAAAATAGAATGGGATTTAAATCAGTGGACAGATAGAGAGTTCATGCTACTTCTTCTTTCTTTAAATGCAGGAGTGACTTTCCTAGCCTGTGTACTCTAGAGGTGGCAGACCAGGTAGATAAGGCTCTCCCCTCAGCTCTTCCCCATGCCACTCTGCAAAGCAGGTAGTCCACAAAGGCAGATGCTGGTCACACTGACAAGTGCTGAGTGCTACTGCCTTGGCTGTGAAAGGCAGGAAAATTCCTGAAGGAATAACCTGCACCAGCCCTCTGCCCTGCAGGCACTGGCAACACAGTCCATAACTGAGCCCCCTGAAAATGTCCCTGGCACATCACCCTTCTGGGACATGCTTGAGGGCTTAGGGCAAAACCCCAACTACTACTAGGTTGGAGAGCTGTTCCATGTTAGACCATCTAGATTAAACTCAAGAAACACAAAATGTTCCCGAAGCAGCTGTGAGGGGAGATAAGGTCCTTGTGTGCAAGTGTCATCAGAGAAAAGTTTGGTACCCTCAGGTCTCCAGAGATCTCTGGGGCTCAATCCCTGCAGCTGTGCCTCAGAAACTTCTCCTGCAACTCCAGCAGAGAAAAAGCATGACAAACAGCTAGCATTTCTTTACAGGTAGCAAAGCTTCCACCCACACTCCCAGCTATACTGCACACTCAAGCACAGGCTCACACAAAACCAGAGAAAATGCAGAATGACAGCTTAAGGTCTCCAAGGCCACCATCAGTGAGTGATCCCTCACTGGCCTGTACCCAACCCCGACGTTTTGAACTACGTAACCCAAGGCTCCATACTGCAGACACTCACAATGGGATTTGGTTTAGGAACAACTACAGTGACAGAAAATGGCAAAACTGCATTGCCAAGTTTGCTTTTACATAACAGGCTTTCATGACTCTAAACAAATCATAGAATGTTTTTAAGTGTTCCCTGATGCGGACCAGAAAATGTTTTTTCTTCTCTTTGAAGAAGACTGGATTTCCAAACATGACTTCAGCTCTGCTTACAGTGATAGACATTAAAAAAAATGTCACTCAAAGAAAAAATTTTAAAAGTGTTTTTCAGGATAATCAAGACCAGTAGGTCCTTCACACAAAGAGGATTTGAAATAAACTCCTCCAACATTTCTCTCTTTCAAAATCAAACCAAATCATTGACATGTTTCAGAACAGAAGAATTCAAATTTTTTTCTCAGCTTCATTTTGCTGAAAATCAACACAAGCAATGCACAGGGTCTATTTCATCAGGATTTCTCTTTCTAATGAAAAAAATCTTCAATCAAAGGTCTCCAGTTGTCCTAGAAATTTAGGAAAAAAGACTAGAAATGTTCCTGGTGTCTTTGTTTCTCAGTTGAAAAAATTATAGGCTCTATAAAAAGCATAAGACAGATTAACAGATAGGCAAGCAGATGCTCACAACTTTGAAGACACATCAAAAAAATAGTCCTGGAATTCTGAAGGGGATTTTCATAGCTTGTCTGTAGTTCTGACGGGTTCCCTAGCAGGAAAACAAATATATAATTGCTTTATATACTCTTAGGAAAAAAAAAAAAAAACACCTGTCATAATTTTAAAGTGTGTTGAACACAGTTTATTTTTAGATCTGACAAACCACAGAAACATCTCCAAAAATATTCTAAAGAAGCAGTGACCTTTCCAGCTTGGAAAGCAGAGTTGTTTTAAAAACATCCTCCAAGCTACAGGCTAAACAAATCTATAAGACCCCTCAGTGGCCTTCCCAAAAGCCTGACACATTCACCTATACATTGTTTTACAAAAACTTCTCACTTAGGCTAGCAAAGGTAGTCTTACTGTCAGCTCATACTCAGAAGCAAACCAAGGAGTCACCTCCTGAGAAGGAGAGCATTGCTCTGAAGACAGAAAGGGTTGCTTGTGGGAATGTGGTGAGGAGAAACAGCAGCTTCATCTCTCTGCTAGAGAAGATACAGTTCACTGAAGACACAAGCAAAATGAGGAAAGGTGGTGGAAAGTGGGGAAAAGGTGGGAGTCGGGAAAAATGATGGTTAGGAAAAGGAGAAAGCTTCCAAAAGGAAGAAGGATTTGATGCACAAATGATGCAAAAGTGAATATTTTGCAAGGTGCAAAGGGCAAAGGAAGAAAGTTTTAGCCCTCATGCTCTGGGGTTACATGCTACAGCTGGTCAGGCAGAGTGTCACCACTGCCCCACGGTCAAGCTGCTGAAGCTATCTACAGCTGGGTACTCTATGATGGCTAACAATTATCTCACCCCCTACACTTACTTACAAATTCAAAACTTCCTTCCAAGCAAGAGCAGTCACTAAGCAAGAGGATCACCCTGGGTTTATTCTCATCAGAAGTATCCCAGTATTAAATCTTCACAAAAATTCTGGGCACTCTACTGTCTTAATCTTGTGAGATTTTTTTTCTCTACAGCTTTCCTGTTATTCCCATCTTAGTTCTCCCCAAAATTCTAATGCATTTGTTCAGTTAGTTCAGGATTATCAAATATGTTTTGAGTCCTGCAATTATGTTCCTGCTTGGCTTTCTTGGTAAATATCTGTAGAGGAGAACTTCTTGTTACCTTGCTGGGGTTTTTCTGTTTTCTTTTTTTTTTCTCTTATAGGATTAAATAATGAGAATGTACTGTTCTGTGTTGGCCTGAAGCAAAAGCAGGAAAAATTAAGGAATTTTGAGTAAAAACATAACTTTGGCAAGATTTGCTCTGGTGGCCTTCAAGAAATAAAAATTAGACACTTCATTTATTCAACTAATTTGACTTGAAATACAGCATGTGTGTTTTTCTTGCTGCAATTACATAATAAAATATCAAAAGTGCATAGGGAATCAGCTCTGGACACAATGTAAAACCAAGTCTCTCCAGGAGAAACCTGTGACCTCTAGCAACAGAAACACACACCTATACCTTTTCAAGGAGAAGAATGATTCAATTACACTACAGTAACTGTGCTGTCCATGCATCCTCAGCTATGATGAAGAGTTTAACAGAAAGGCTGACACATAAAGTAAAAGTGTTGGACTCAAAAAGGATTGCTGCAATTTCCCTCAGACTTACTCTCTTTTTCTCTTCTTTCCTGAAAAGAGTAAAGTGATGACAATGGAAAAACCATAGAAACTGGAATTACAAACGATGTAATGCTGGTTTTGCTCTTGGTGTTGATTTTGTACATGTATTGATTTTTCAAATGTTAGGAAAGATTTGTAACAAAACATTTCATGTCCAGAATTAATATCTTGACCCTGTGCTTCTTTGCAAAAGCACTCCAACAGGGTCTAGGTGTTGTGACACTGTGACACTGACTCAGGTCAGCATTCTCCAGGACTTTATCACGGCAAGAGTTCAGGTGAGTACAGCAAACTGTGGTACAAGCTTCACTGTGGAACAAGTTTCTGACTTTAACCTCATCTATAATTTATGTACAACTACAACTAAGGAAAAAATTAAGAGTTGCTCTGAATGTATTTAATTTTATTGGGTTTTGTTTGTATTTTTATGTTTGGTTAACTTCCTGAATTTGCAACAACCACCCTAATTAAAAACAAGAAACTTGAGGTTTAGGCACAAGTTTGAAAAATGTATATGTATTTTTTTAATCTTAGATGTTTATTGTTGAGCAAAAACAGCCTTGCCTTCCTTGAGAATTTCATTATACTTAACAAAGTTCCGTTCTAACTTAGACATATTACCTCCCAAAAGCATAAACAAATTCCTTATGTCTTACTTGGAAATTGGACCAATAATTCTCTCTTTTTTGTGTCTGTTAAGAACAAGGTTGTGCAGCAAGCACTGAATTTATCAATGTGCTAAACATAAGGAATGTGGATTTTGCCCAGGCTCCTTTTGATGATAGTTCAAAAGTCCAGGAATCACAGATACACAAAATGCATAAACAAATGCTACCCAAAGAATGGTTTTCCTTCCCAATCTTCCCAATCAATTTTCACCATTAAAACCAAAAGCAAAGACTTACCTGCCACATTCTCCTCTGCATTCTAAAATAACACAATTTAGCCATTGTTACTGTTATTTCTCACTATAGGTTACAGAAGCATAAATGTGTTTTTCCTTTAATTCTTCCTTTATTCTCACCTACTCTAACTCATTACAGATCTGTGCAATCAGATCTTGAGGACTTAGAAAACGATCCTGATTCACTCCTTTCAGTTGTTTTCCTGATCATTAACAAGTTCCTAAAAATTATTTCATTCTTTCCCAAAAATTGTTGACTAGGTTGCCCAGTGATAAAACTTCCTAATGCCGACCCAAAAAGTGAGAAACTTGTAGTGTCTCGACTGTGCACCTCAATGCAGCCTATTCCTGAGTGCAGCAGGGCAAGAGAAAACAGGGACTGGCTACCAAAGGTGTGGAGAAGAGGAGCACCCAAACTTTGCCACAGACACCTCTCTCTTCTTCTGGCAAGTGAGTTTTCCCATGGTAAACTGACCTGAGCACAATTCCTTGGTGGTGAAATGCTGTGAAGACAGTGGGAAGGAAGCTGCCAAGCCCACCTCATCCTTGGCTGGCTCACCTTCACCACTCTCCTCACACACCAATTTCTCCACTTCCTCCATTCCACCCCACTGCACCGCAACCCTTCCCACACAAACACATATGTGCACCTTTCTCTGCAGCCCTGTTTAGCCTTTCTCACTCAGGACTTCGGCTGCTTTTCTCTGGGGACATGCTCAAATATGGCACATAGGTGGGAAGTTAACAGGAGGGGTAAGTCCCTTTTCCACCCTCTTGTTGTACTGCACTACTTCAAAATCCGAGCCCAGTCCTTCAGCTCCTGCTCTAACAGCCCCTTCTCTGCCCATATGCCTCCTCTGCAGAACTGTACCAAACCCAGTGGCAGGGCAGGATGGTGGCTGACAGCCACGCTGCTGCTTCAGACTGTGCCTTGCAAGAGAAGTTGTGGTCACACAAAGGATGAGAGAGCAACCTCACAGCCAGGGCCAAGGCGTGAGGAACGCGCCCTGCCTGCCTGGGACCCACAGAGTCCAGTTACTCATCGTGAAGCAGACAGCGTGGATTTCACCAACACTAACAGTCCCACAAAAACAACCCTTTTCTATCAAGTTAGCAAAACTTTTCCTCTCTGTGTCCTCTGCCTTGCCTCTGCCTAGCATTTTTTCTTCATTAGCCAATAGCACTAGTGTGGGAAAAGCCTTTTGTCAGACAGGCAGGGATTTTGCAAGTGCTCTACAACTCCCACATGTCATCTTCCCTCCTGAGGCAGGAAAACAATTCAGTCACATTCTCCTTACATCTGGACAGAAAAGCTGGTAGGAATGAATAAGAAAAACAGCGTGGTTTTGCAAAGCAGTGAACCATTCAGCTTGTTCCAGCTGTAGAAACCCCCCCGGCTCCTTTCTCCAACCAACCTTTTCACTCCTAGAACACCCACTCCTCTTTTGCTCCTGCTTTTCTCTCCGTGAGAGACTGGCCAGGGTACACACAAACACAGCACTTGCCTCGGTGACTTTTTGGGAAGCACAGTCCTTTCCAAACTTCTACTCCCCCCTGTGGCAGCTTGACGGCAAAAAAGAAAGTGCATTTCCCAAGTCATGCACTCTACCGGCACTCTTTGCAAGCCACTTATCAAGAAAAATAGAGATATGTGAAGGCCTGGGTGAGTTATCACTGAATTTGAGAAGGTAAAATGAGAAAACTGTTCCTAAGGAATTTGAAAATCAACCCTCAGTATGTTGTGAGTGACAGAAGGAGAAAGGTTAGTTTTAGAACTCACCTGAAATTTTTACTACAAAGTTTGTAACTCACACAGGAACATTGTTAGGACACATTTAAGATTTTCAAATACCTTGTAAAGCTTAGGCATGACAAAAAGGCAGTTGATGAACTTTCTTTTCGTCCCATGTCATAATTGAATCTCAAATAATCATACAGATTTACCATGCCATTAAGGTTACACTTTTCCACAAGATCCATCACGGATAACTTCCTCACAAGAAATGCACCACAAATAGCTTCTTAGGCTCAGTCTTCACAAAAACCCCATTGTCCAAAATGGTCAAAACAAACACCATACAGTAAAACCTAACCTTGATTCCTATTTAAAACCCATTAATAAAAGGGTTATAAATGGAGTAATATGCTCAGGAACATGTGCTGTTAGTGAGAGTCCTGCCACTTTTACAACATTATGCTTATTACTTAAAAGCCACCCATCAAGAACACATCTGAAGCAACATGGTTGTAAACACTGGACCTGAGACCATCGATGTTTAAAACAACTAGGTTTCCTCAATTAGTTCCTGCAGGAAATCAAAATACTTTAAACATGTCCCCACTTCCCTAACAATGCATGTTTCTTCCAGTATCTCCTTTTCTCGTCTCCATGTAAAAAATGATCTGACAGAGAATTTCCCACCAACACCAGAGGGATCAGCAGTCCGAGATGTTTTTCAGACCTGGCCCAGTAGTTGCTAAATTTCACACACATCCGTGGGTCAATAAGGAAGCCACCTGGGCTGTTGTAGGTTACATCCCGGTTTCCCTGCCTGCGTCACTTGTACAGATGTATTTACACAGGTCACATACCACACATCACTTGCTGAAAAAACAGACAGCCAAGCTGGCACCTGAACCATGGGGAACATAGATCAAATTCTATGATTTTTCCCTGAAAAATTATAGAATCTCTAGATCCTGGTGCCAATGCATCAAGGATATTATGTTCTTTTTCAGGTCAGCTGATGCAGTGTGCTTATGAAGCCTTCCAAACACATTACAGACCTATACAATAAGCCAACTCCTTCACTTCCTCTGGAAGGACTGTGTAAACAGAAAAGCCCACTACACCAAGGTCAGTGAACCAAGGTTGTATCAAATATGGGGGAGACATTTCTCTTTTCATTTATCCTCAAAGAAACAACGCTGTCACCCACACATGTACTATCCTATCAGAAAGCATGGAAAATGTATCCCATTGGATTCTCCCCAGGCCTCTACTCCACAGCAGCTACAATATAAATTAAGATAGCCCATAGTTTATGGTAAAGAAAACTGAATTCGTTAATGGAAGTCCTTAATTTGGTCAAATATTAATTATACACTGGTGTCTCAGCTTGGGGGGAAAAAAGGCCCACAAACCCTCAAAACTTCACCAACAGCTCCTGAAAGAAGCAGGTTGAAAAACTGAAAACATCACATGCATTGTAGACTAAGCAGATCTGATTCTTTCCTGCCCACATAATCCATGACAGAGTGGAAGGAAGTGTTCATCCAGCTGTTTTCCACGTGGTTCCTCTGAGAATCTCAAAAGGATTTCTGGTGTATGTTCTGAGTCAATCCCTGGCCACATTTCCTCTCCAGCCAGCAACAGGAACTTTATATGAAATGTTAACCATTTATGGGACAATTGTCAAAGGAGTGGTTAGTGACACACTGCAACTCTGCACTAGCTGACTTCCTACAGCAAGAAGTTGCAAACCTCAGTCAAATTCAAATTTGAGAAATAAACAACTGAGACTCTCTCCCTCCTTACTCACCTTTGTGAGCCGTGGAAGGACTTTATGCTTCCCTAGAAAAACCCAGGACACTGCCAGCCTCCTCACACAAGTAGTGAATGCTGCTCCTACAGTGTTTCTAAGACCAGATCTGTGGCAAATTTTTCAGAATAAAATAAGATAAACTGAATCTGAGGCAGAGTAGGTAAAAGACATTTAGCTTCATAGTACTCATAATCTCACTTTCGTACAAATAGTTTTACATGTGCTTTGAATACCCATTTAGATTACTCTACTTCCAGTAATCACTTTGCTGGTTTAAGACCACACACATTCACAAAAACTCCAGTTACTTTTTAAGAATAAAGCCAAGAACTTAAAGCAGCATTCTCAGGGGGTCTCGAAGTAGCAATATTTGCATGTTAACACATAAAGAATGACATTATGGAAAACAACAAAACTCAGGTCTGCTAATGGGAATTGCACCTGATGATTTTGCTTCAGCCCAATGGACTTGGACTTTTTAAATCCCAGTATTTTGATGGCCAACAGTGCATTTAGTGAACTACCCAACTGATGCTAGCAGAGAACCTGAACCAGTAGTTTGAGGAATTTGGACTAGAGCCACCATTTCAGCAGCAAACATGTCCATAGCCTATGCCATCCACTGCCCTTCCCTGCCTTCTAATTCTGGTTCACTTTGGAGAAGAGCTAATGGCTCTCATTAGTAAGATTAGCTAATGTGAACTGTGGTAACTACAAGGTGAAAGGCTTTGTACCACTCTAACCGAGCAGTACAAATTGCACAACACAGATAAGTTGCTTGACAGATCTTGGGAAATGTGGTCTTTTCTTTGCCTTTGTTGCTTGATGAGATCACACATCTGCCCAGGAAAGGATGAGTAAAAGTTCAGCAAGTGATCTACTTCAGAGCCCTTTCTACGCCTACAGATACATAGAATAAGCTACCAGATGACTTCTAAGAAAGAGAAATACCAGGCAACCACATTCATGATGGAATAAATCTCTTTGTTTTTACTCTGTGTCTATTTCTGAGCTAGCAGAGTAAGTCTTTCTTGGAATCTGCATTTTAAGCAAAAGCCTACTAACGTAACTTTAACCAGACCTCTCCGAATTTTAAGATGTATTTATTACAATTTTAAAGAAATATCCTGGTGAGCATTTTGGGAAAGGAACTAATTGGCACACTAAACCTAAGGCAAGCCAGAAATGTCTGAAGCCAGCTACAAGCCTATCGTGATGATAAACAGCTCAGGGTCCAGATGTCCATATATGGCAAGACTTCCTATAAGACTGACAGTACTGTATGTGCATTGCGTATGGTTGTTGGATCAGATTCACATTCCTCGGGTATGTTTCTCTGGGAGCTTTTGATTTCCGCTTTGAGGGCTGGCTCAGACCTCCAATTGCTCTTATAAAAAAATATCTGTGACTGAAAGTTGAAAATGTGCAAGATTCTTTCTTTAAGTACACAAACACTCCAAGTCTAGCCACTTTCCTGTAGTCTTGCCAGGTTTTCACTATGTCTGATACCTGATCAAGTGACTTTTTGGGGGGAAGCAGGAAAAAAAAAAGAGAAGGAAAAACACAAGAGAGGAATGTAGCAATCCACACCTGTACATTTTACAAGACTTCACCAACTGAAGCTGATGTAGACACACACATACCGTATATAGCTGTGTAAACAAGTCTGCAAGGCCGGTGTAGTGAATTCCTAGTTTCAGCAGAAAAAATATACTATCTTAAAAGCATGTGCTGTATAAACACCTGCATGGAAGTCAAAATTAGTGCATTTTAACCATTTTATGCATCAGTTCCAGGATGTACTTGTCCAACCTGTGGCATACTCAAGAGGCACCTGGATGTGGCATCCGGGGATACTGTTTAGGGGTGATTATGGTGGGGTGACATTGCTGGCTGGACTAAATGATCTTCAAGGTCTCTTCCAACCTTGAGGATTCTGTGGTTGCCATCAGAAAGGATAAGCTAAGGATAGACTGGAGTCTGCAAGAACTGCCTTTGCTTCCAAGTTCCCTTTGCCCCTGTGTGTACATACACACGCACCAATGAGGTACCCACTGTTAGACACATCTAACACGGAAACCAAGATGACCAAAAGGCACCCCTGGGGACTCTGATTCTCACCGACCTTCATGTGCTGATACAACTTGTAATTTAGTGGGCTAATGCCTGATCCACAGTGGTGCAAGACCAGAATTAGTTCTGAATTCAAGTTACTATTCAAGCCATTTTTCTCAGGGCAGCAAGTGTATGAGGCTTGCTGTACTTGGCCTGCAGTGGGAGGACTTAGGACAGATTTATCCTTTAATTTTGGATTTCCTGGCTTTCTGGGAGTTTGTTACTTTTAAACATACTTTTTCTGTCAGTGAGATTCTTAGGTTCTGTTTAATAAAATTGTATCTCTGAAAAAACCTCTTACATGGAAAGTTATAAAACATGTCTAGAGCCTCTCTCTCTCTCTCTCTCTGATGTTCTACCATATTTAGGCATTTAAAAAAGGCATTCTGTTTACCTGGTTACATTTGCATTTTGGTATGCATGTCATACATAGTTTGGTACACATACTATTTATCCAGCACTGAGGCCACTGGAGTCCTTCAAGCAAATACAGATTTTAGGAGACCTCATGGTTTTGGGAACATATATTATTTACCATAACTGTTCCTCTGGGGTTCATTTTTTCTTTCAAAGACAATCTAATTTCTTTTAATGGAGAACTTCAAGTAGAAGAAATGACATCCAAATGCCTTTACCAGATGCAGTACAATGCTGGCAGAATATAAGTAGCAGTTTTACAGCACAATGGTCCTACTGGGGCATTACATGGAAGACTTTCTTTTCCCCTCATGAATCTTGTTTTATTATCACAGCATCATAGCATGGAAGTATGCCTACATATGGAGGGATGGAAAGAAGTGGGGAGCAAGGAAGAATGGCAGTGGGTGAAAGCCTGCATACAAAAGATGAGGTATCTCTTAAGATACTACCAGATTTTAGATTGCTTATTGCGATGCATTAAGCCGGTCTCTCTTACTAAGCACTAACATACTTCCACAGGTCAAAAGCCAAAACATTGGCATTCCTTGCGTTAAAGCGGAGGTCAAACAACATGACATCACTGAATATTCAAATCATACACAGGAGGCGGGGGAAGAGCCATCCTCCCGGTTAAAAAAAGAAAGGAAAAAAAAAAACAACAGTGATCATAGCAGTTATCTGCAATGACTTAATACAAGCCACAATGCTTACGTCCTGGGTTCAGTCAAATACAAACCATAGTGTTAAGGTTTTGGCTGAATGAGGTGGCATGCCATTCTCTTCTTGTTGTAATCCTGGGGCGGACCATCAGGAAGGTTGGAAGCAGGGATGTGCGAGGAACGAGGAACGTGTTGCTCAGAAATGACAGCTGCACACAGGCAGTGGGAAAATAATAGCCACTTCTTCCATGCTTCAGACTCCACTCACTGTGCCAAGTATTTCAGAGTAAATAGGCACTCTCTCTATTCATAGAGAGCATCTATTAGGGAAGGAACACATTACAAATATTCAGTATGATTCAGTGGTACACAGAGTCAATTTATACCCGGTAGCGTAATTATACCTTCTATCGGTGGTACCAAAGCGCCCGGACCGTTCGCCGCCGGACACCGGGTACCCCGCGCCACCCCCGATCCACCCGCCCCGCGTCCCCTGTGCCCAGGGGAGGGACGAGGGACGAGCGGGGAGCACAAGGGAAGGGCAACAGCGGATTCCCCCGAACGCCCCTGGCAACCGCCCCGCCGCCCCTTCCCGCCGGACCCTCCGCCCGCCTCGAAATAACGCGCTGCCGGGGGCGGGGGGGCGGCCGGGAGCGCTGGCAGCGACGGGGACTCACATTTAAAGCACATCAGGACGAAAAATAAAAAACCGTGATGGGGGGGTGAGAGCGTGCGCTGGGGGGCGCAGCCGGAGGAATGCGGGAGTCAGGGGTCAGGGCCGCTCCGGGGCGGCGGCGGCGGCGCGGGGCGGGGCGGGCGGCGCGGCGCGGCGCGCAGGAATGCGCGGAATGTCGCTGTTTGTCCGCGGCCCCATTCAGCCCATTGGCGAGGCCGCGCCGCCGCCGCCTATAAAGGGGCGTCCGTCCCGGCACTCGGCAGTCACACAGCCACTCTCCCGCCGCACTCGGACGGAGCGGAGGAGAGCGGAGCTCAGCAACAGCCGGCTGCAGGCACCCTCCCGCACAGCGCCCACGGCCCGCCGCAGCCCCGTCCGCGCCGCCGAGGAGGTCCGCCCTGCGGGAAGCTCTCGGTTTACCTCGGCTCCCCTCGCCGCCCGGCAGCCCGACGCCGTCGCCGCCGCCTCGTCACCCACAGGCCGCTGACCGCTGCAGGATGGTCCCCAGCACCCTCGCCCCGTTCGCCCTAGCGCTGCTGCTCGCCCTGCTCAGCCCGGTAAGTGCTGCCGCCCGCCGCGCCGCCGCGCCTGCCCCGTCCGGCCGGTCCCGGCGGCGGCTCTGACGCTCCCCCTTTCTCTCTCTCTCTGTCTCCCCCGGCGTTTTCAGGAGGCTCAGGGCCAGGAGTGCAGCGGGCAGTGCCAGTGCGGAGCCAGTCCCACCTGCCCCGCCGGCGTCTCCCTGGTGCTCGACGGCTGCGGCTGCTGCCGCGTGTGCGCCAAGCAGCTGGGCGAGCTCTGCACCGAGCGCGACCCCTGCGACCACCACAAGGGGCTATTCTGCGATTTCGGCTCCCCCGCCAACCGCAGAATCGGCGTCTGCACCGGTGAGTGGGGGCCGGGGCTGCCGCGGGATCGGGAACGGGGTCCTGCCGGGCAGGGAGCGAGGAAAGTGGGAACCTCCGCGACTCACGCTCTGCCTCCTGCCCCTCGCAGCTCGGGACGGCGCCCCGTGCGTGTTCAGCGGCATGGTGTACCGGAGCGGAGAGTCCTTCCAGAGCAGCTGCAAGTACCAGTGCACCTGCCTGGACGGCGCCGTGGGCTGCGTGCCCCTCTGCAGCATGGACGTCCGCCTGCCCAGCCCTGACTGCCCCTACCCGCGCCGGGTGAAGCTCCCTGGGAAGTGCTGCGAGGAGTGGGTCTGCGATGAGGCCAAGGAGCAGACTGCCGTGGGACCCGCGCTTGCCGGTGAGTGGGGGCTCTCTGCGGATGGCAGCCGGGGGAGGGGACACCCTGCATGATGGAGGCTGAAGGCAGTGGACTAGGTGGACACAGGGCAGAGGCTGGAGGACTGCAGTTAGTGGAATCACCGCACGGATTTTAGCTGCCTGAATTTCTCAGGGAAAAGGAAGGAGGATTTAGAGGGCTGAGGTCAGGCAGTGGTCTAATTTTGGTTTTCTGTCTCCTGCAGCTTACAGACTGGAGGACACTTATGGTCCAGACCCAACAATGATGCGTGCCAACTGCCTGGTACAGACCACGGAATGGAGTGCTTGCTCTAAGACCTGTGGCATGGGTATCTCTACCAGGGTCACCAATGATAATGCCTTCTGCAGACTGGAGAAACAGAGCAGACTCTGCATGGTCCGACCTTGTGAAGCAGACCTGGAGGAGAACATCAAGGTAAATATTACTGTCTTTATGTATGCTGCACTAGGTTGCTTCCATTCACTAACAAAAGGACAGTGACCAAAAGTGCGGAGCTGACAGGTAGTCAGTTTCAAGTGGTTTACTTGGAAATTTGAGTTTTGCCCTAGTGGTGATCACTATTTACAGTTAAATGTCGTTCATTTTCTCTCACGCTGTGTTATGGCACTGTATAAGACAATCTTGCCTAATAATAACACAGTAATAATTAATACCACTTGCTCACCACTAACTTGCAAGCTTAGTGTGCTTTGTGAAAGCCTACCTTCTAAACATCTTGTATTCATTTCTATCCTGACAGAAAGGCAAAAAGTGCATTCGCACCCCCAAAATCTCCAAGCCTGTCAAGTTTGAGCTGTCTGGCTGCACCAGCGTGAAGACCTACAGAGCTAAGTTCTGTGGTGTTTGCACTGACGGGCGCTGCTGCACACCCCACAGAACAGCCACCCTCCCTGTGGAGTTCAAGTGCCCTGATGGGGAGATCATGAAAAGGAAAATGATGTTCATCAAGACCTGCGCGTGCCACTACAACTGCCCTGGAGACAATGACATCTTTGAGTCTCTGTACTACAGAAAGATGTATGGAGACATGGCATAAAGCCAGAAGGAGACGCTAAATGCATTCTCAACTTGAACTGATTTGCATCTCATTTTGTAAACATGATTCAATAGCACAAGGTATTTAAATCAGTTTTTTTTTTAATTTCAACAAACTGCTCCATGTGACTTAAGGCAATTTTTCTACTGACCACAAACGGTGATTTGAAGAAGAACAAAATGGACAGTGGGACCACAGCAAGACACAGCTTCAGAACATGTTCCTGAGGTGGTGTGATGGGGTTAAGGGAAACAGGCAGGAAAAGCAGATTCAAGCAAATGTTCCCTTAATGTGGTACAACGTGCTTCATCTAGTAGTGCAATTGAGAAGAGACCATTAGCATGTTTGCTGGTGCTGGCTTAGAGACAGCAACAGCTGGAATGCAAGCACCCAGCAAAGTGCTAAGTAGAAGGTGTTCTGTTAGTCAGGACAGTAATGTTTCAGCTCTGACACTCTGATTCAGATGGCTTGGCCAAAAAGAATCAGAATCATGTCAATTAGACTGGACAGCTTGTGGCAGTTAATTTACCTGTCACAAGCTACTTTTTATGAATATTGTAAATACTGTGTGTATATATATTTGTACAGTTATCTAAATTAATTTAAAGTTTTGTGCTTTTGTTTAATGCTTTGAAAGTTCAATGATAGCCTTCTTTTTTGGAACAAGATAGGTAAGATTTAAAGCTTGTTTGACAATGCATTCAAAGCATGAAATAGATACTCTAGTGGAAATTGTTCAGATAGGGCCAAATGGTGAGTTGAAGTCGAGATGAAGTGAAGGTGCCTGTAATGTTACAAAGCATTCATTGGCAAAATATGTTTACTTACTACTTTATAAGACAAGTGGCTTTAAGAGAAATGGCTGTTCTGTAGCTCGTCAGTCTTTCCACTGGAGCATTTGTTTCTTTCTTTGACTATGGCTCTTTTTGGACAGTTTATTTGTTGAGAAGTGTGACCAAAAGTTACATGTTTGCACCTTTTTAGTTGAAAATAAAGTATTTATATTTTTTATATAAATTCCTTGGTATTTCATTTTCCTTTAGTCTCCACTATTCCTTTTCATGTTTCTAAAGGTGTTGCCTTTGCACTAGATGAAAATCAAATAGTGTGTGGTGGGTTCTTCAGAATCACATACACTTAGGAATAAGCTAAAGATTTACTTATTCTGTTACTAGTGAACCAACTGTAGTTTGTTACTCCTCTGCATTTAGAGTGGAGGGAAGGGCCAGGCTTGCTTTGCCAAGCCCAGTATGGCATTACAAAGTGCAGCAGGTCTCCTCATGCATCACATGAAGTTTGAAAGGAGTCAGCTGGTCACCATGGTATTCAACTGCTGCTGTAATACACCACACAACATGCTTAATTTCGTTGAGGTGTTCCACTGGTTAAGATTTGTTTTCAGCTAAGGGCAAGGAAAATATTTTTAATTACTAAAAGCATTGAAGTGGTTCTTGACTCTAGACTCAAATGCAGAAGTCTAAATTTGGTGCAATTCTCAGGGAATAGCTCATGTTGTATCATAAAAATCACAGAATACAACAGGCTGGAAGCGACCTCTAAAAAACTTCTGGTTTAACCTTCATGCAGTGTAGGGCTAATTTAGATGTAGCTTTACTTGAATTAACACCTAAGTGTGGTATGATAGAGCACTGGACTCTGGTGGCAGTTACACAGGTTATATTCCTGCGTGCTGACAAGGCCAAAGCATTACGTGTGACAGTTCTGTGCTGAGTGTCCATGGGTTCAAACTCCTGCAGGGCCACAGATGAGAAGTATTGTAAGAGCTACACCTTTTGATAATGGTCCAAACATTCTTCTTAGATAAACAAGAACTATTTGTGAGGACAGTTGAGAGTCAACTCCCTCATCCCCCTGAAGCTAAAAGAAAAGCTTCAGTCCTGTGCTGGGACCTACATCAATAACAGACTTTTTTGTCCCTTTATTAAGACAAGGAGATTCTTTGAATTCAAAATTAACCTTTGCACTAGAAGCATTAGTTCTTGTTTTCAGAAAAAAACATGCTCTCCAACAAGAATCCTTTTCAGGCAAACAAGTTCAATCTGGAATTTCCTGGTGCTGAAAGAGTGTTAGCTTACAAAAATGTCCATCCTTCCTGAGCACCTTCCAATCCCATTGATTTCAGCTAGCATTAGCAGCAAATCAGTGTAACACCAGCTTTGACTAATGATGAACAACAGAGCCCTAAACTAATGGGAAGTCAATGGGAGTCTTGCCAATGGCTTCACCAGGCTTTGCTCAAGGCCATAGAAGCATTTTCCCTACCTCTGAAAAATAAAAGGAATTCTCCTGGCATGAGGAAGTGGCTTTCTATGTCCTGTACAAAATACTTTTGGGTAGCCTCTGGCTCTTATGCTCCCTGAGACTCTCCAGCATTTTTTCTCAATGTTTTTTTTTCAGATTATGAATATTGTGCAGCCATTCAGCTCACCCTGGAAACGCTTCAAACACTTGTACAACACTGAGGACTGGTTGCCTGACCACTACTGTGGCTCCACCCCCAAATAACAAGAAAACTCTCATTTCTAGTTCCAGAAAGGGCAGGATGTACATGGGCTTCATTCATAACCATCGCTATGGAAGCTCTCAGGATTAGCAGAACAGAAAGAAGCGCAATGTACCTGGCAGGTTGGAATTAATTCCTGTGAGAAATTCCTGTAAGCTTATGGTACTGCTAAAGTGTGTTGATGAACAGCTCTGCTCTGCAGTCTTTCATCAGTTAGTATCAGATATTGTAATGAATGACATTTCCTAATACCATCATTCCCATGAGCCTCAGGACCACAAGATTCACTCATGTTCTGCTCCCAGCTCTCTGCAGTGTGGGCTGTATCTCCAACACCTAATCTGCACAACACTGTGGCCTCCTCTGGCACTGTCGTCCAGGTGTGCCTGGCAAACAAGGCTGGAGGGTCAGAGAGCAGCAGCAGGGCTCTGGTTGAGGAAGGGCTGTCTGAAAGACACCTGCAATGGGGTTCCCCCAAAGCAGCCCAGGACCACTCCCTGTCCTTCCCCAGATTGGGTGATGACAAAACTGCCCTGCCGGCCGTCTGACACATTATTGCACTGCTTCACAAGCCAGCAGAGCACAGAAGAGGCCTGTCAGAATATTTTGATAGTGGTTTGCTGTTGCCACTGTGAATTAAAATAAGGGAGTATGCTACATATGCAAATCTGTTAAGCATTGTTGCTCTCCCCTGAACATATCAGGGACCATAAATCTCAGGTATGCATTATGAGATTTGCACTACTTTTTCCAGCAATGTGTGTAGTCTTCTCACAGAAGCATACGTTTTACACCATTTCACAGATGTTAGACCTCTGAAGGTTTTATCTCTGAAGGTAAAGTAATATAAATATTTTGTTGTAAGCTCTCCTAGAGGTATAGGTAGGCATCATACTGCTTGTAAGGCTTTCTTTCAAAGGTATCCCAGGAAAAAGGAGCCTTTGTGTGGAATTTATGGCATCTTAAATGATGGCTACAATGTGGGCCTTTCAACCGTAAAGAAGTTTCCTGATTTCATTCTTTGTGCCTAAGATGCATAGATGGAAGAATAAAAACCTGAGTTCAAAAGTCCAAAGTCACTTACATGGGAGAGAACACTTGTTCATGTTCCTTTCAAAATACCTTGTTTTGAAAATCTGCTTTTGGTTGTTTGCAGCCTCAGAAAATCCTATTGAGCAAGTTTGCTACCGTACTTTTAAAATTTTTTATTCATATATGAAAGCATATTCATTCTAATTACTACCTCCTTTAAATGAATCTCCAGCTATATTAATAATACAGTTGGTAAAAAAATCACTGTAAAGTCAATACTAATTTGATAAAAGATACTCAATTAAATGTTAAACAGAAATTCAGGGTGGCTGGAGACTAGAGTATCAAATACTTTGAAATAGTTCTAAACCATCGTATTTCAGATTTTTGTACCATAACACTTTTGCATGGATTTGCAGCTTAGCTTTCTAACACAATACAGATGTGAACAACAGACAGGGATTATAGCCCTTTCATATGAAATAGGCTCTACTCTCCAGATGGAAATTTGTCAGATTCCTCAGAGCTAAGACACATCCAAAAGACGCTAGTTAAAAAAGTCTTCAAGAATGAGCCACTTTTAATGATCTGCAACCACACAGGAACAAATAAGTCTTTGAGCAGTATCCAGTTGTTTGTCTCACAAAGACAGGGACTCAGCTGAGAAAACTGACTTTTGGACACCACTAGAAATAGCATATTTTTTACTAGATCATTTGTATTTTTCTCATGTAGCATAGTTTTTCAGACCTCGCACTTGAAGAAACCTTTCATATCATTATACGGTAAAGGGCATTAAATATAAGAAGGATCAGTAATATTTTTACCTGAATATATAATAATTCAACTATTCTAACGTTTTATTCTACCACCAAAAACCCAAGTTCTTTAAAAACAGTGCTTAAAAGTGGCTTTAACTGATGTTATACTATGCCTACATATGGAAGTAGTTAGCAAGGAGAAGTTGGGATGAAATACCACTGTAAGGCTTTGCCCAAAACCCAAGAAGAATCTGAGAGAGGAAGTAGTTCAGTTAACTTATTTTTCCTCTCATTTTCCACTTTTTTTTCCTCCCTGCAGTTCCTTTGATTCATGTCCATAAATGGACATACCAAAAGCCACTACATTCTCACAGTGTTTTTCAGCCAGCCTGGAACCAGGAAATACCAGGAATTTCTTCAAGGAACCTGTTCCCAAACTGTACTAAAGCCTTCAACACATTTAGTGTTTGAACAGAGTTTAGAAGCATGACTAAGGTCCCATCTCCACTGCACGATTCAGCATTGCTGCTGCATCAGAGAAGAGCTGTTTACAGTCCTTAGTGCTTGCCCTGGCTTTTTCAGCTCTTCTCTATTCTAGTCCAAGCCCACATCCCCAGAGTAGTGAACATTCTGAAATGTCCCACCCTGAAACATCTGGCTGCATATTGTGGCAGCATTCCTCAGCTCCTGTCTGTTACTGGGGCAGTGCCAATTGCAGGACTGTGTACATTTGCTTAATGGTAAGTAAATTCAACCCTGGTAGGAGTATAATGGTGTTTATGTTGTGAGGAACAAAGCATTTTACAGCCTCCTGAGCAGGACCAAAAGGCTGCTAACACAGTACTGCAGTGCTAATACAATCCAGTGGTGCCTCCATTCATTACTCAGCCCCATTAATTGAGCCACTGAAAGAAATGTGCAATCCAAATAAATGTTTGTTGGTTTAAATTAGACCTATTAAAAGCAGGTATTTAGCAGCTTTCAGCAGCTACAAAATATGTTTTCCTGCTCCTGAGCTGAATGCTAAGAACCAGCTTTTCAGGCAGTTTTCAGGACTCAGGTCAGCCTAGCTAACCAACATAACTGCAGTCAGACTGGTTTGCACCACCTGTGACCCAAAATCCTAAGTCTGTACAATTTTACCGGAACTGCATGGGACTGTGTGCCTTGGAGCTCTCCTGGGAGGACACAGGCTGGCTCCTGTGGCATTTGCTGGGCAATAAGCACTTCCAGGAGCACAAACTGCACGAAATAGTGTTCTGCAAACAGCTAAAATTACAACCTGGTATCAACCTACTAGGGAAGTGATAAACCAGTGAATCTGGTACATGAAAGAGAAGGACAAGGATTCAAATTAAATCTGAAATATGATTCAAACTTTAGACAATATAACATGCTGGAAGGTACTTGATATAATCTTAATACACTGTGATATGGTGTTAAGTATGCTTTTTTTAAATTAACAGAGCAACAGAAATAAGTAAGAAATCATATTTGGCCTTTTCCATTTATACATGCTGTTCTGATTCTAAGCTTGTTGTGAGGTTAGAAATTCCAAGATCAGTAAGTTAATCAAGATTCTGAAATCTAATGTGCTAGGAGTTAATGAAAAAAGCCAGCTCATCTTACCTTGGGAACTGCCACAAGTGTCTCTCGATGGGCTTCCCCATCAGCCTCTTAGCTGTAGTTACCCATCTGGGGGAATCTGCTCAGCTGAGGTTTTTCTTCACCTGTGACTCAAAGGATTTTCATATGATGACAGAGAAATTAAGTATTTCTTTCCTTCCATTGATTCTTTCAGCCACACCTCTGTAGCCACTGAGTAGCCACCTTGGAAAGAACTGCACAGATAAGAATATGCCCCAGCCAGTGATCTTGAATGGATCCCAGCGTGGCTAATGCCTGTGAGCAGTGACCTGGGATCAGTATTTTCAAGGGAAAGCAACATTTGGTTTTTCTTGCTGTGCTACAGCTTAGCTTCTTATCCTTATGATCCACAGGAGTACTAAGGAGCACTCTAGAAAGTGCCATTTTATTTTACAGTCATTTGATTACAGACACCAGGAAATGCTGTTAGAGAAGAATTGGCAATGCCATCCCACTTCACAAGAAGGTGCCTGACTTAGAGCTAGTCCACATGGAAAACATCTTGAGTAAGGATATTCTGTGAGGTTTAACCCTACACACACACAAGCACTTACGCATGCAGACATCTCCATTGTAGCTGCCTGTTATCATCTATTCTCATGAAGATGTACTTATATTATAAATGTGTCACCTTATGCAATATTCTGCTCTACAGATGTGAGTATGCTTGTGTTACCCCTTGGATAACTGTATGCAATGGGATTTTTAGCTCTGGCATTTCTGACTTCTGCAAGAATATAATAACCATGGCAAATCTTGTAAGTACAGCCAGCCTTAATAGTGCAAGGATTATCTGGGTAAAAGCCTGGGTTTTGTGTGAAGAAATAGTGGACTTTCTACACACAGAAATGAAGCAAAACTCTTCTGTCCTTATGAGTGCTTTAATTTTATACAGTTGAAAAGCAAATTAGAGGCTATTTATGTAATGTTTTCTTTGGCTTCTGCCTGGCATTCTCCACAGACCTTATCATAAAACAATTTATTAGAAACAATATGTATATTTGTTAACAACCACACACAGACAAATACAATGGGCCTCTCAACACAGAGAAAAACAAGCAAAAGGCTGATAAAATCTCTTTGTGCTGTATGGTTACTTCTGATTGTGAGAGGCAGCAGGATCTTCTTCCAAAGAGTTTAGAGTTATGCCTAAAATCTCTCTGAGATTATTTATTAGACTTCATTTAACCAGTCTTCAAAATATTTTTTGCTCTGTACATCCACACCAGGACAAGTTGTGGGCTAGTAGGATTGCACAAAAACATCCTGTCCTTTAGACAGAAAATAAAGAAACCCTGGAACCTGTATTTTGTCTGTCTGCTTTCTCAAAACAAGGAATGGACAAAAGCTGGTCTGTCATTTTATTTCATGAATTCACTCAGATAAAAGTGGCTTCATTGATGAGGCAACTATGAAGCATATAATTTCTGGTAGACGAGACCGGGCTCTTTCTCTGCCTCACACTGACACCGCGTGGCAGCTCCACGGCCTCTCTCTGCTCCGGGTACAAACTTTGCCGCCGTTCGAATGAAGCCAAACAATCTCCTGCTCTTTTTAGAGGAAGGCATTTGATTACTCACTTGAAACAATTCGTGCTATTTTGTTACGAGGGATGATGTAAACATAGACTTGTTTGGAATACAGGAAATCTTTCTTATTTTCTCAAAGTGAATTAAAGTGACAGCTACACAGTTCTGCCCAAGCACCGTGCTGTACTTAGATATCATTGCAGCATTGTTAGCTATATTGAAAATATAGAAAATTAAACCCCCAAAGTGCATGCCACCCACCCTGAAGGAACAAATCACTACAATATGTCACAATAGATCACAATAGTTTTCACTAGCAGGTACCTGGAAAAATTCACAGAAAAAGTGGTTTATTTATTAAAGATTACATTAAAGGACAGTATGTTTTAATTGTCTTGCTTTTTATCTTGCATGCTTCTTAAAAACTAATCAACACTCCAAGGTTCAAGTTTCAGGATGAGCAGAACTTGCTTCTCCTCCTTAGGCAGATACAGATTCACATGTAGGCTTTGGGTATCTGTCAGAGAACCATAAAATTATCTTATGTAATTACATCTCCTTTTTTCCAGATGACTAATTATGTTACAATAAGCTTTTGAGTTAAATTGTTGAAAGGGAAAATTTCCCTCCTGACTTTTTCAACATGCATAGACAATGAATCACGTCCATTTCGTGCAGATTTGGTCTGCTAAATAGGTCTTTGATGCTCTGGATCTAACCCAAACCTACTGTAAAAAAACTCTAATCCAGCTCCCTACTTGAGACCCATTAATATGAAATGGATTTGGACTTACAAATGGGCCAGAGGGCTGCTGTGCCTTTTTCTCTGGATTGTGTCTGCTGCAGCTGTCAACTGCCCAACAGAGTGGTGGAGCAGGGTCTGATACACGGACTGCTACACTACTGAGACTGTGGCAAGAAATGTGTGTGTTTTTAAGGCCCATAGTCTTCCTTCAGAAGTTAATATGTTTTCTACAACTCATTTGAATAACAACTTTATTCAATAGTAACAGTGATGGACTGGCCATTCTTAGTCACTCAGAACCAGAGATTCACCTGAGATTTACTTTCCTTACTCTGCTCCTTAACAGCACTCTGCACCTCATCTGCATGAGCAAAGAACTGAGGCTTTCCTCAGATCATCTTCCCCAGGTGAAAAACTTTTAACAACTTTTAACAAAACTTTTTAGCTTTTTCAATGCTTTTTTCAACTAACCTGACTGTAACTGTTGAGTGGATCTCAGGCCCAGCACAGAAGACAGAGACCTTGAGGTATCAGTACCACTCAGTCAGGCAGATGTCAGAAAAATCTCTTCGGTCTCCTAGAGTCACCCCCATCCTTGGAAAGGAGGCTGTCTTGTGGATAGCCCAATTTTGTGCTCAGCATCACCCTGCTCCTAACTGACCCATTTCTTCAGCTTCTAAATCCTTACCAAGAGATACATCCTGTAACTACCTGTGCACTAGTACTGCTCTCATGTTCCTGCTTTGAGAACCCAGGTTGGGCAAACATTAGCTTACACAGTTTGCTTTACACAGAAATCCTTCTGCTTCTTTTTTTATATAAAAGGTAGTGGCTCAGCCAAACAGGTATAAGAACATATTCACATTCACTTCTCCTCTGAGCACTACATTCCCTGTATATGTATTTTGCATTGTGATTCAGTCTTAACACTGATGTTCTAGTTGTTTTCAGGATGATTTTGAATTTTTTATTATACACACACTCCAACAAAATCATTATCTCCATCAAGTGTCACGTCTTATACCATCAAAATATGCTATCTATTATGTGTCTGAAAAAACCCCATCTTCTGAGGAGAAGGCTAAAATCAATGCATGTCTCGTTTCTAAGGTAAGGCCTTAGGAAAGTGTTTGCCACCAACCAACTCAAAATTTCTCTTATTAACAGTGGAAATTGTTTCTTTGTCACATGCTTATCTAAGTCCTTTGGGCCAAAACAGCCTTTTGGTTATTGCTTTTTCTCTTTAAGGAAGCTGTGGGCTTGTTCTTTTTGATAGACTTATTCCCTCCAACACCCAAACACTGCCCTTTTTTGATGCCCTTTTAGTAATGGAGCACTTGCACTCTTGCAGAAATAAGTACAGCTCTGTAATTTTTGGGGATTTAGATCCTAAATTCCACATGGCTTCTTCTTGCATGTAGGGGTTCTTCTTGTAGTACTTCAGTTTCAACATCATCATGTTTTTCATAAGAAAATTCTTCATTTTTTGAAGCTTTATTTTGGTATGGACTATCCATTGGCAAATTATCATTGTGAAAGAGTCATTGTGGATGTTGTGGGAATCTCCATAATTTCTGTATTTAAGAAAGCTACATGTCAAGGAAGTACATAAAACCTAGTGCTGAATTTGAAAAGACATCAATATGTTCTGAGCTTGCAGCATGTGGGGGCTGGGAGTCTGAGGTTGTGCTTTAGTTGTCTTGCGTTGTTTTTGTTTGGCTTATTTTCAGTTACTTGGGGGTTTTTGAAAGCTGCGGACAACCTGGTTTATAATACGTAATCTCCAAGATGAAATCCATTTCTGCAAGACTTCATAAGAATAATTGAAATTAAGAAATTAAATGGTTGATACAGAGTCACAATACACTTCCGCTCTGTTGAAGCCAACAGAGGGAGATGGCAACACATAATTTAAGTGATTTTAGCTCGCTTGTACAAGGAAGTTCCACTGGCATGTTCCATAAACAGGATATACAGTAATTTATATGAAAATAAAAACTTCCTCCGTGATGGGAAATGATAGCATAACCTTCTTCTGTAGAATTTTGATTGTTTGCACCTTAGTAATTCAAGCTTCCCCATGCTCTCATCTCTAAAAATTCTACTAGTTGTGTTAGCTAATTACAAGAATGGAAAGCACCTCATAAAGAGCCTATTATTTTCAGGTGGTTTGCCTGGATTTCTACTGTCCTGGGGCCACGTTTCCTTGGAAAATTACACTGCATGTTAAATTAACAGATCAGTTCCCAGTTATTCCAGATCAGGCCAGAAGAGGGCCAGATATCACCAGCAAATGATCTGTGTTCACTATTCATTCAAAGTATAATGTCTCTATACATCCATAAACAATTTATTTTGAACACCAGAATCAATTCCTTACATCATTTCCTTCTCCATGTAAAGGGACTAAATACAGTTTTAGACCTAGTTACAGGACTGTGACAAAGAGCATAATTAATTTTTATAGTAGACTTTGCCATCTTCTGCAGCCAGCAGAAGACTTAGAAGCCCAGCCACAAGACTTAAAAATTAATTCATTGCCCTCAAGCAGCAAGCTTTCTGCCACAGAGAAATTCAAAGCTCTGGCATAGATGCAGGATGGCAAAGGTGAGGCCTCCAGCAGAGACATTTGAAGAGACATAAAGAAATTCCCTGTCAAGTTTCAGACTGAGGCTGGTGCTAAAGCATGGCTTTGCCAGAGTGACACAAATGCAGAGACTCATAATAACTAGATGGGAAGTTAACAAATGTGACACACATCTGCAAGAAGGGTTGGAAGGAGATCTGGGGAACTACATACTTATCAGCCTGACCTTGCTTCCTGGGAAGGTCATGGAGCAGATCATCTTGAATGCAATCACATGACATGTACAAGAAAAGCAAGGGATCATCCCAATCAGCATGAGCTTAAAAAGGCAGATCCTGCTTGACCAATCTCCTTTTATGAAAGGTGTGGATGTTGTGTACCTAGACTTTAGTAAGGCTTTGACACCATTTCCCACAGCATTCTCCCAGAAAACCTGGCTGCTCATGGCTTGGGTGAGTGGGTGCACAGTTTGCTGGGTAAAAAAGTGTGTGGATGGCTGAGTCCAGAGAGTGGTGGTGAATGGATTTATATCCAGCCGGTGGCTAGTCATGAGTGGTGTTGCCCAAGTCTATTCTGTTTAACATCTTCACTGGTAACTTGCATGAGAGGATCAAGTGCTTCCTCAGTCAGTTCACAGACAACACCAAGTTAGGCAGGAATGTCAATCTGCTGTAGGGGCAGGAAGGCTCTGCAGAGGGATCTGAATGGGCTGGATTGATGAGCCAAGGCCAATAACAATACAGTGAAGTGCTGAATCTGGCACCTGGGTCACAGCAACCCCATGTAACCCTTCAGGTTTAGGTCAGGGTGCCTGGGAAGACGCCTGATGGAAAGGACCTGGCGGTGCTGGTCAAGAGCAGCTGAACATGAGCCAGCTGCTCCCAGCTTGCCAAGAAGGCTGATGGCAGCCTGGCCTCTATCAGCCATAGTGTGGCCAGAAGGACCAGGGCAGGGATCATCTCCCCTGTGCTCAGAACTGGTAAGGCCATGACTCAAATCCTGTGTTCAGTTCTGGACAACTCACTACAAGAAAGACACTGAGATGCAAGAGCGAGTTTAGAGAAGGGTAACTAAGCTGGTGAAGGGTCTGGAACCAAGTCCTGTGAGGAGTGGCTGAGTGAGCTGGGGTTGTTTAACCTGGAGAAAAGGAGGCTCAAGGGTGACCTTATCATTCTCTACAACTGCCTGAAAGGAGGATGTAGCCAAGTGAGAGTCAACCTTTCCCCCCAGGTCACAAGTGAAAGGATGAGAGGAAAAAAAGGAAAACAGCATGAAGTTGCACCTGGGGAGTTTTTGGGTATTAGAAAAATACCCAAAATATCCTCACCAAAAGGTTTGTGAAGCACCAGAATAGGCTGCTCAGAGAAGTGGTTGCTGTCCTTGGAAGGACTTAGGAGATGTGTGGATGTGGCACTTAGTGACATGGTTTCACGGTGGACTTAGCAGTGCTGGGTTAATGGCTGGACTTGATGATCTTAGAGGTCTTATCCAACCAGAATGATTCTGATTCTATGACTGTCAGCCTATGTGCCTTATGGATATGACCAAAAGGCAATTCTGCTGTCTTCTGATCAGTAGATCAGTCTGGAGTTTTGGAGTGACTCAAAACTCTTTCATCTCACTGTATTTGTTTTATTTGAGTAAATTAAAAATAGAGAGAACTAAACATGCAATAAATGGCAACATAAATTGAACACACGTTGTGGCTAAGGAGGAATACAATAATTTGCAATCTAAAATCTGTTTCCAGGCTTCCATAATTATTCCAAGTTTGTCCATGGTCTCCATAGCAGCCTTTCCTGAGGCTCAAGCCTGGTGTGGTGAGTCACAGTGGTTCAGCAAAGGATTCAACTCCTTTCCAGGGAGTCTGAGTCACAGGATGCCAAACCTGGACTGGTTTCCTGTAATACAGAGGTTCCTGAGCTATGGCAGACGTACCACTCATGGTACACAAGCCACCTCAGCATGGTGCTCCAACACCTCCCAGACATCGCCGCAAGGCATGCGAGGGTAAGTAGGAGATGTTGCTGCTGCTGGCAAACAAACACAAATATTTGGAAACTTGTGCTTTAATAAGTTGCTGGACTCTTACTGACTCTGCCCCTGAACTCCTCAGAAGAGCAAAAACAGTTTACCACAGCCCAGCAGTAAAAGTGCTGAATATAGAGCTCACCATGAGCCCTGGGCTGGTTTCCCAAGCTCATTAGTGGTGCTGCTGTGGGCACACAGTGTTACAGCAGCTGCCCTGTGACCCTGCAGCACTAGAAGTTCCTCACGGTGCTCTTATTCCTGAGGGCCCACTCTGGAATGGTACACTGGGCAACTCCTTCTGGCACAGGTACCTCCTCAGCAACAAGCCTGAACTTTGCAGCAGACTTTGAAAAAAGGGAGGTCAGAAATTAGATCTTTGCCTCTTAGATTAGCATCCTAACCACAGAGTCACAGATTGAGGCTTCCTTTTATATTTCTTTCTGACTTCTGATCCCCATGAATCTCATTTTCCTGGAAAAGTGGGTGCCCTCCCATGCAGCAGACGGGTAGCTCCTTCCAACTTGCTGAGTATGGTTTATAACCTTGTATTTAAAGGGATAATTTTGTGCTTTGAATCTGCTCAGACTAAGGAAAGGCAGGAGCCCAGGCCACCCACTCACCGGATGACACAGGGCAGCCTCTGGCAGGTGCTTTTAGCAGAGAGCTGTTGTGCACTAGGCTGGACACAGTGGTTTAGTGTATTTGGGATGCCTTGAGAAGAGATTTACAAACACAGTTCTGTCTGAAATACAGACAGTTAGATATTGGTTTATTTTCTTTAAACATGGTAGATCCTGAGGTAAACAAGAGCAAGAAACTCCAACATATTAGTCAAGCAAATTACCTCTCAGTTACTGACAGTAGCAACCAGTGATACAAGTCTGTACCACCTAAAAATCTCTCAAGGCACAACTCTACTTGTCTTGTGACACATTTCACTTCTTGGCACATCCACTTCAGCTCATCCATGAGCTGAAGTCTGCTCTTTCTCTGCCTTTTTCACTTGAAAGATGGCCACACTACACAGCAAAGAAGTAGCTACACTGAGTAATACTGACACCTATGTCACATGTCACCTTTCAGCTTTACCTACTGAAAATGCTTAGTGGAATGCAGTTATGGTTTAGGAATGGAATTCCCTAGTTTAGTGTTCCCCCTGAAACACTCCAAACCACATGCCATTCGCTCATTCCCCAATCCCCTTTCCCCTCATCTCTGCAGCAGGATGGAGAGGAGAATTAGATTGCAGATTGAGATAAGAACAATTTGCTGATGAGATAAACAACGAGATAAGTAAACAAACAGTAACAACAACAATATTAGTAACAGACTGCAGAAGACAGGCGAGTGACTCCACAGGTGAGTGCTCCCCACCACCTGTCAGCAGGAAGGAACCCAACTTCCCTCCCAGCCCCTGTGTATGGTGTGAGGTGCTATGGAATAACCTCACAGTACTGGTCATGCCTCTCCTGGCTACTGCAAAAATTAACCCTGTCCTGGATGGAACCAGGACAAGCTCTAACACCATACACCTGCTGAAATAGAAAACATTTTACATCCAGGCAAATGAAGCTGTCAAGTCTTTCTGAACAGTTTGCTGCTGACTGTAGGATGCTCCTTGGGTCCCATCAGGCTTCAAAAGGACAGCCTACCATCTGTCATCCTGGGGTAGTAGTAGCCCCAGGACACCAGGACTAGCACCAGCATTTATTCATATGCTCTGACACCACCATTACAAATGTCTTTAAAAATCAAAGAAGAAATTAAATAAGCAGAAATATTTACACTTAACATTAAATGAGAATAACTCTCTTTGTTGTCAATTTGACTTGTCAATTTCTGGCAAAGACACATTCCAAACCCCACTGAGCTCCTGCCTTGTCTTGATGACCATAATAGCTTTCACAACTGCTCTCCATTCCAAAATCAAAGGTCAAACCAGAAGTCACATGCTTGAAGACACACTGGTTCCATTTTTATCCAGGAGCTAGGCTCGCCCTGCCTCTTAATGGAAACTGGCATCACCTTTAGATGTCAACATATCTATTTGTATTCAGGAGACAGTACCAGTTGTAAAAAAAAACCCAACAACAACAACAAAAACACCTCAATACCTTGACCATCTTTCTTCCTACCCTCCTCTCCTAATAATAAATGTAACTAATGTTACAGGTGGAGAAATTATCTTCAATTTATGGAGCAAAGAATGAAGCAACTCCCATTCCCCCTGCCCCCCCAAAAAAGTGAAATTTTGCTCTATAACTACACCACTTGGTAGCATTTGGTACAGAAAGGGTCACAAGCACCATAGTACTTCTGATGGGTTTATTGGTCACAGGCAACATTACAAAGCAGTTACACTGAATAATGCTGTCACAGTCCTATCGTAATGTGAGGTTGCTACAACACATTTAGATTTCACACAGTGAAACTACTTGAGAAAAAAAATTCATGCTTGTAACATAAGATCAAGAAAATACACTTGGTTAAAAGAAAAAATGGTCCCAGAACTTCAGCCCACTCAAACTGAAGTTAATGGAAAAGCTTCCTCTGACTTCAGCAGGCTCTGAATCCAGCCTTCAACATGTCCTGGCCAAGCTATAAGGTCAAATGCCTCTCTGCTCAGTTACAGGCTCTTCATTCTTCTGACATACTTGTGCGTGATGTATTTTCTCCTTTTTAAATGAGAAGACCATAAATGTGAAATTGGCGATGCTGAATTTTATACATACAGAGCCAATTTTGGGTCATCCGCTTTAGAGAGTGGGAGAATTACAAAGGTGATAATATGTGTACTGGAAAAGGAGGGAGTTCTACACGCCTGAGTGCCTGTAGCAGCTGTTTGTGTAGCCTGAAAGCTTCCAAGAAAGGTCATTACATGCTCTTCAAAATTTGCATCTCTGACAGCATCTGCATTCAAAAATGGGATTTCAAAACCACAGCTGACAAAAACATGTACCAAACAGAGAAACACATCTTTACTTCAATAATGCAAAATTTTTCATCAAATCTAAGTTTAGCTTGAAGTAAGATAATTACTTCTGGGAGCTCAGTCATATTCCTGACATACTTTCTTCTCATTTACAGGTGACTTATGCATCCTACACCCACCCATTCCAAGGATGCATGTACAACACGTGAACTGTGCATCTAATTCTCCATCGGTGTTGGAGCCATCAGAGGGCAGCAACATGCTGAGGCTTCCCAGCCCACGGAATTCCTGTAGCCAGGCATCTCTTCCACGTGGGGCAAGGTTTAGCACTGGTCCTACTGACCCCAGTGTAGCTTCTTGCACCACAATGCTGCATTGTTTTATGACACCCAAAGCTCAGAGTGCAATTCACACTTCAAGGAAAACTGGAGTGAGAAGAGTGCTGTTGTTTAGATTTCAATGGTCACCAAGAGTGCACTTCTTTCCCAGAACTGTTTTTGCTAATTGTCAACATTTTGAAAGTAGAATGCTGATCATAAACTATGCTTTATAAAATTCTCCCTCTCCAGTGCATATCAAAGATAACATTTGTGTTCGTGTCTATGACTATGATGACCAAATTATGTTAGCATGATAACGGACATGGCTCTACCACATCCAAGTGGGAACGACAGGCGCTGCCATCCTGCGTCACAAGCATAGTCCATCAGGAGTCCCTGAGATACAAATATGGCACCCACTCCCCTCTCTACTGGCAATTTGGTCAAGAGTTCTCAATAAAAGTTCCAGCTTATTTTTTTAAAAAAAGGTTTCGTTAATTAAAAAAAGTCTATTTACAAATCAGTTTTGACATGAATAACAACATTCCATAGGAAAAATCAGACTGTCTCAAAAGTTGGTAAATATGTTTTTAACTGTAAAATGTCAGATATTGGCTGTTTTCTGTCTTGATAAAAGCTGAGTCCAGTAATTAATTCTATATCTCTGATGCGAGCCGTATGAAACTTCATTCTCTCTTCAACCCACATGGACTCAGACTTGCCATCCTATTGAGACACAGAAGGAAAAAAAAAAAGGGGCTGTAAAACTTCTTTTTTTCTCCTGAGATGCATTTAATCTACTAAAAAAAGACATTTTGATGTTTTATAAAGGCAGAAATCAATAACTGTTGGCAAGCATCTAACAAACAAAGTGTGCAAGGATTATACATAGTTAGAAGCTTGTCTGAATTTAGTTCTTGCTGTTTCCACCTCAAGTATACAAAACCTGTAGCTGCACCAGTTGATGATAATGGGGAATGACAATTTATCTACCATCAGTATGATAAAAATATTCTGAGAGCTATGTCTGACTCTAATTCCTTGCTGCAGGATTGGTCTACACACTTTCCACACTTTTTTTGTGGTGTATATGGAGTGCAGTTATGTGTGGTTCTCATCACAATGCCAAGGTACCTCAACTAGAAGCAACCAGTGGTCTTCAGAGACATCTGCGTTTTCTCCTTCTGGGAATGCATTTGGCCTTAGCACTGACCTTTTATTGTGGGTGACTCTTCTTAGAAGCTCCTCATCCTTCTCAGCTGTAGACTGAATAGTTGCATTACAGAAGTCTCTGTATGCATCACATTCATGCTCTCTGAATACTCTGATCTCATTTTGCTAGCTCTATGCTTTACTCTTTGAACAGATTTATTTTCCCCTTTGATCATATTCACAGACTTTGACATAATTCTGTTTGCAAAAATATTGTCTTCTCTCTCAAGATGGGCATGTAGACTGCACCATTTTCAAAGGCTTTAACCAGTTAATTACAGATATCCAACAAAACAAGCTCCAGCCTGACTTCAGAAGTTTATGAGGGCCAAACAGACTACTTACTGCACAGCTTTCGCTGTTGTCTTCTCTGTGAGGTACAATGAAAGACAAGGCATCTAGAGACCCTTCACACTCCACAGGAGTTTCAGAAGTATTTTTACAGCTGGTCAGCACAATGAAGAAGTGAGTTGGAACTAGAACTTCTGAATTACCATGGTATCTGAAATACAAAAGATCTCTCTATAAATCCACCAAATCATACTTGCACAAAGATCAAATTACAACATTCAGCTATATTCAATTTTATCAATTCACCTTCTTTGTCCAAGAAAAACTTAGGTCTGGAAGGAAAATTCCAAACCACTATTTTTGAAAATCAAGTTTGGCATGTAGACTAAATAACAAGTTTGATGAGGTATAACAAATTGATTTGCCATAAAAATGTGTAAAACTCTGGAGGTGATGAAGAGTTCAGCCCAAGTCCAGGAACCTCTCTGCCTGCTAGCTTGAGCCAATTTTGCTAACTCGTGTAACCCACAACTTGTAGTACAACACTGCCAGCTCAGGAAGTATCAACCATGCCACCAGGGATAAGCCCTTGCCTTGTGCTCTCCTAGAGGCAATTGCATAAGTTTTCAGGATGGTAGACATCATTCCATATGCAACAGCTTCTCTTAAACTCCACCTTCAGTTTTAGGATGACACATTTTGAAGGTGCATTTTTCTCTTCAGGCTTGTTGCTTCTTTCTGAACTTTTTGTCTTTCTGAAGAAGGATAATTACTCACAGACCAGTATTGGAAGAAAGAAACAAAGGATTCGAATGTGAAAAGTTCTCACCTTTTCAACTTTTCTGGGGTATCATAGAGCCCATCAGAGTCATAATCAAACACTGGACCACTGACTACATTGATACCATTCCTGGCTGCAGCATATTCAGGCAGGAGGTGTTGATGGAAGTAGTCCCATAACACTGAAACACAGTAATGGAATCAGGAAATAATCTTCAAAATAGAAGCTGCTAATACAACTCTGCAGAGTATTCAGTTCAGTATAAACAGACGTGATAAGCTAGGAAAACAAATTCTTCAGATGTTTGCTGTTGTTAAAGGCTGCATACAACGGGGTAGCAGCATCCACTGCACCATATAATAACCTATATAATATTTTAAATTACAATTAAGAATTGAACAGTACTCCATTACAAAACAGGATATCCCTTATTTTCCAGGAGAAGTACCACAGTTATCCTTCTTTTTCACCAGGAATATGTTTATTTTCTCTCAGCCAACCATCTCATGTTCCCTCTCTCCCAGGAACCAGGGGTCATATGCATGATTTGGAAGCCAGCACAACACCAGCAGTCTTCTATTCAACTATGGACATAAAATAGGCATACAAATAAAGCACCTTTAAATGCAGGATACATTGGCACAATGTTGCTGGTGAGCAAGGCATCATAGTGAGGTTTCTTTGCATCTGTCATAAAATCTGAAACAAAAAAAGGCCAATTAATTACATGGATTTGTTACTTTAAACTTGCATTTTCATGCTTTTAGTCATCAGTGCATTAACATTGAGATGCAGCTGACCTAACTTCATTTTCCAAAACTGGTGTGTGGGTGTAAGTGCTGACTTTCAGTACCTGCCAGATTCCACCTAAAATAAATAAATTTAGTAGCAGCAGCAATTACACTTGTCAGATATACAGTTGGCAAATTTAATGAGATTTTAAAATATCAGGACAGGCTTCTGAATTGGGGAGAGAGAAATAAAGTTCATGAATGTCAGGCCAACCCTCCCTGACTGCAGAATCTAGACTTATCCTAAATATAGGATTCTGTTGAAACTTTGCAAACTATGTTTGATATGGATATTTAAATAACCTGCTACTTGGTATTCAATGAGTAGAGTAAATAAAATACTTCCATGTGAGGTCAGCAAGAGTTCACAAACAACTTATCCATGTATAGTGAGTGAATTTGCATTTTACCAGCTTGCTGGACTTCACTCAATGTCTACATGTCCCTCCCAGTTTCTTCTGTGAGATGTCACTTTAGAAGCATGATAAGTGCTTCAAAACTTCTGGGAAGTACTAAGTGACCTTGGACAACCCCACCAACTGCTGAAGCATCTAAAGTGCTTTCCTTTCTCATATGCTGAAGTTAACTTCAACAATGCAGCAACTACTGCTTTGTACTCTTATTAGGTACCAAGAACACCTACAAAAGACTACACCTGCTACGTTACAAACCATGTACATCAGACATGCTATACAAGGAAGACAAATACTTACCTGGAGGAGCAAGAAATCCATAAGTTAGGTGAGGATGATTGTTGTAAAACAAACAGGTCTGGTTATGATTCTGTGAAATACGAACATCTTTATGTAAACAGTTGGAGGCAGGTCCTGTAGAAGAAATCCATTTGTCCTATTGAACAAGAAGAAAGTATCATTGTGAAAGCTTACAATAAGTATAATTGTGAAAGCTTACAACTTACAATCATTCTCTTGGTATGAGGGACTGCAGAATTCTAAATATTTGGCTGCAGCTGCCTTTAAGAGTGTGAAGGACTTAACTAAGATGCAAGAATTGTTCCTCTTATGCCAGTGGAAAACAAGTCCTCCCATCACTTCATATACCTTAGAAATAAAGTGAACAGAACTGCAGCATTTTATTCAATTATTACATGTTCTAGACAACCTGATTTACTGACAGATAGACAGCCTCACATAACTGACAGACAGATGTGTGGGCCACTTGTTAAAGTAACTGGTTGCTTCATGTCACTACCTCAAAATATTTAGGATCAAGTAAATCTTCCCAAAGTTTAGCTAAATTTAATTATAAGTCATTATCTAAAATCTATGATTCCCAGATAATAAAATTTAAAAGTATTCTCTACTATCCTAATTCCTTTTAAGCATGATCTGGCTTTTAAATTTTCTGTGAATGGGAAAGGTCAATTTGAAAAATCTTTCATTTATCAGATCAGTGCTCTACTCTGAATAGGTATATCTTAAGCATAGGGTTCAGGACCTCAAAGACCAGCTTTATTTTCACTGATCTCTTTTTTTCCCCAATTAGGATTATATTTTGAGAAAAGCATCATATCAGGGCATGAACGGTTCAAGAGGGTCATGAGATTACTTTTTTAAAAGGATTCTGCCACATTACAAATTGCTTTAAGACTACGAAACCCACGTTGAGGCCATTTTTAAGGACAGCACTGCTGCAGCAGCACTGCTGTAGACTGCTATACCAGACCTATGTTACCAGTGCATTCTCCTATATAGGATTCTATACCAATGGCAATGGACTCCTCACTTCCTGATGGATCTGCTCAATCTGGGGGCAAAACTGTTTCACTCTGAGAAATGGAAGAGTCAAAGCCAATCCTTATTGGCATAGCAAACCTCACACAAATTTCCACTTTATCTTATGTGGTTCAGCTTAGTTCCCTGGGAGATAATATCACAGACCCATTTCAGCTGGAAAAAGACCTCTAAGATAATTGAGTCCAGTCATTGACTGACCATCACGTTGTCAACTAGACTATGGCACTAAGTGCCAAACCCAGTCCTTTCCTGGACACCTCTGCAGACAGTGACTCCACCATCACGGTGACTCTTACCATGACCAGATATAAGAAGCCTTCAGGAATACTGATACTCTAGATTTTTACTTTTCAAGGCTGCTTCTAATCTTTCTTCTTATACTTACACCTCTGCCAACAGTGTACGCGCTCCACAGAGCCATCCTGTAGTCCCTGCTGTACCCACTCACGTAGCGGTAATGGTAAAGGAGGCAGTAATTATGTTTTTTCTGCAGAACCCTGGGCCGTCCGTAGGGTAAATTAAGTTTCTCCGTCTTCTTAACTGCAACAAAAATAGTGCTTATTGCTTTACATTTAATACTAGTTGTTAAACACCCTCCTCTTTTATACACCTAAGGCTGCCTTAATTTTCAATTGCCAAGCAAACAGAAGTCACAGAAATGGGACTAAAAGTTTTCATTATTATATCAAAGGCATAGTTTCTATACTAGACAATAAATTAAGTGATGAAGCCAGTAAAAATTATTTAAACTTGTACTACAAAACATGTGCAAATGTAGCTTATGTACAAATTAAGGTTGTATTTGAACCAAAACTTTTTGCTGTTAAAAACAGAAGACAAGTTCAAGTCGCAAGGTTAAAGTCTTTGTTGACCTTGTGTTTCAATTTAAAAACGTGGAATCTGCTTTTATATAACATTTAGATGGGAGAGAAACCAATTCTGGTGATTTGAAATTACTATTTCAGCAGAAACCACATCATTGTATGTAAAAATGCATTTAAAAAACTAGGAAATACAGAGGTCTAAATAAACAATACAGTGACATACTGGATTGGATTTTCAGCTGTGAAAGAGCTCATTACTTTGCCTTTGAAAATTCAAGTCTTTTCAATCATTACATGACTAAAATTATAAAGAAGGTATCAAAGTATATCGTCCATTAAATTGGTCCCCACCATCCACAAATAATTACGCAGTTTTAAGGCAAATGTATTACATGGGGAAAGAAATTGAGCAATAATGTGCAGGGTTTTTTCCACAGTACCAAAAAATGTGAAGATTATGACAGTTACTTCTCCACCCATGAGGGAAAAACAATTCATATTTTTTTCATTAAAGTAAAAATGCAGTTATAATTTTCTGTCCTTACAGACTGTCAAGTTGCAACAATCATGAGAGAACATGCAATCTGAAGTAACTACTAAATTCTATACAGTCTTAAGGCACTTCTAGGCTGTTTACTACAATTCTTTAATCTGTGAAATGCTTTAATATCTGATTAGTTCTTAATCAATACAATTCACAATGAAATTATTACTGTTAAAACAGGGCTATACCAGGTCCCACTAATAATTCAAGACAAAATCCTACTGCTTCAAAAATGTAGGTTTAGAGCCTTAAGTTCCTATTTCCACAAAAGAGAACTGAAATATGTTATTGTGTCTGGCCTTGTCAAGTTTCTTCAAAGCCAGGTAAACAAAGTCCTCAGAGATACTCAGAATCTGTTTTAGCAAAACCCCTGGCACACTTTGGAGAAACACATTGTACCATTCTAACTGGATTTTATTTTGCTGCTCTCATGAGTGTTACAATACTGAAAGACTTACTTTAAAAGGGTTCTGGGACATGTGGACATGTTTTAAAATTATGACCTGTCATTAGTGGAAAAGATTCAAGAAAGCTCTATCCACTCTTTGTTTCAGGACAAGCTACACAAATCAACAGAAGCCTTGAATTAGCTCTGGATAAGCAGCAAATACTGGACCCTGCCAGTAACTGGCATTTATGTCCAGTTCTTAACAATAGTGAGCTATAGTGTGGTTTTGCCAAATATAGCTTATTTGCATAAAACCTCCAAGGTTTTATGAACACACACACACATATGGCAAGGTCTCTATCAGCCTATTTCTGGCAGCCTAATATTCTTGATATCATCTATCAAGGCATTAGCACCTGGGACTAGGTTCCATTTTGACTTAGAGTTTTCATTATTTACGTGCTGCTTTACCTGTTTCATGCTCAAAATAGTTTATTTTGTTTTATGACTCATGAGCACATCTACAGCCTTGCAAACTGCAGCTTAAACATGGCACGTGTATGTCCAATGAATGGAAATAAAGCCTAAGTAAAAGAAGTAACAATTCAAGACCACATGACAAACACATAAAATACTCCTTATGCCTCATTATAAGTCTGCTGCCATTACAGGTATCATGATTTGCATTGATTTGCTATCAGGTACTTCCCCATACAACACTCTTGCTTCCCTTGATTTGCTCATTACTTCAATACTAGAGAAGTCAAATGTAACAGATAACACATATGCCATAAAGACACACGTATAAGGATACACATTTACCTGAAAGCAAATGGTTCAGGAGGACTGTATTCAAAAACATGAGAATCATAGAATGGTATGGGCTGTAAGAGACCAAAAAGACCATCTAGTTTCAACCACCCTGTCAAAAGCAGGGACATCTTCCACCAGACCAGGTTGTTCAAAGCCCCATCCAACCTGGCCTTGCACACTTCCAGGGGTGAGGCATCCACAAATTCTCCAGGCAGGACTATAGTTCCAGCAAGTATTTCAAAGAATTTTCACATAATTTACTTGAGAGTTGCTCAGAAGTTTAAAAACATAAAATGTTTGATGACTAACAAGTTTTTATTGTTGTTAGCTCTTTATATTATTATTTGAAATTCTTACCTTCTGTTTCAGTAAGATTTAAACGCTGATGAAAATCCCTTACTGGCAAGCCCTATAATTACAAAGAAAAAGCAGTGAGATTCTACAAAGCACATTATGAGTTGGTACCATCCTTAAATGTAACTTCTGCCTTGCAAGTTATACATACACAGAACACATGTACTGGAGAGGAACTACAGGGAATTTCCAGTAATAAATCGGTTTTGCCACAAGCAAATCTACAGGCTTGAAAATCACAGTCCAAACACAATATTCACAGAACAGAAATTTCAACATAATTAAGTGAGCCAAGCAAAAATTGAATGCTTTCCCCATCAAGTTTCTGTGGGTTTTTTCCAGGCTCTTCAGAGATTCATATGACTTAACATAAGCAAAAAATTAATACACAAATACAGGATAGAACTCATTAACCCCAAACAAGAGTTGATTTTGAAACCAATAGTAAGGGACTATCTGGAGGATGCAAAGTTCCACTCTTTAAATACAACAGATTTCTGCCTCCACAACTTTAACCATTTTAGCGCTTACCCCTGTCCTGCAGGAGCAGCCAAGGCTCACTGAAAAGGCTCTTTCTCCCACCACAGAGCATTCAGAAGGATGACTTGTTTCTTTGGGATGGTGGGGGGTGTAAACAGGGTGCTTTAATAGATGGTTTAGGCGCCCATGAGTTCCATTGTTTGGGGCTGGCTTCACACCAAGCAAATCTATAAAAGAATTCAAGTGATATTAACAGGAGGAGAAAGATTGTAATACACAGCTGATTATATTGTGCTTACCAGTATGGATGAGTCAAAGCTTCACTGCTTACTGCTCAAAACACCCAAGAAGAAACAGATTCTTAGCTGGTGTTCAGTATTCTGTACTGAACACTAGTCTTCTTGTAAGGTTGAGCAGGTTGCTTGAATACAGCCACCAATCTCAAGCATTTGCAGTACTCTTAAGTATTTTCTGGATCAAACTCTTTGGTATACTATTCTTCTCCCAGAAGCAGTATAGTTTCAAACCAGAGAGAGATGTAGGCAGGAAATAATGGAAAACAGGTGAGGACCTCAAGGGGAATAAATGAACAGAAAGCGGTAGATCTAGTGACAGACTTATGGAGAAACCATGAAATACAGAATGAAGAACGAAGACAGGAATAAGGAGTCACAGTAACATTGTGTTTGAAAGAGGAAGGAAAGGAGGTTTCCCTTCATGATGGTAGAGACATTCTGAAGTAGCCATTTTTAGTAGTGGTGAGTCAAAGCACCAGCTCTGGAAAAGTCAGAGGAACACACAGTGTGACCAGTGAAAAAAAGATAGACAAGGTAGCCAGACCAGTAGATCCTAAACTGCTGTTAGTCATTTAGAGATGGCCCTTTCTCAGAAAAACAAACAGCTGATTTGTGAAAATAGCAGCAGCTCTTAAGGATGAGCTTCTGAGGACACTTAGCAATCTGTTATTAGAAGATTTACAACGCCCAAAAGATATTATACTTTACTGAACAAAACTGACGCCCATCCATTGTACTTACCACACATTAAATTATATACTTCAATGTTTTCAAATGGATCAACTTGAGTACCAAACTTGAATCCTGGTCCAAAACCAATAAAGATAGCCTAGGATTTACAGAGAAAAGTATAGTGAAATTCTGTTTAAGACAAATGGAAATGAAAATTATCTTTATACTCAGAGGGCATTTTCTTCCAAGAAATTGATCTTGGAATCTTAATCTTTTTACCAACACAGTATGTATCAAGTCAAAATCATGTGTTTTTCATTTTTGAAAAAAGTAGATGTACAAGAATAATTTTTTTAAATAGTAGAAGAGTACTAGGAAACCCAATTCTGTCTCATTGTTGCCTTTTGCCATTTATGATGTCCCTGGCTCTTCTCTGCTTTTGAAGAAATTAAAAGTTATCTTCTTAAATGCTTTAAAAGAGTTAATGGAAATGTTGATCCAAAGTAACCATCACATATCACATCCTGTAAACAATTTGGAAGCTGTTAACTTGGGGCTCTAAAAACATCTGTTGGTAGCAATGCTTTAAGTGGTTTAAGCAATGGTAGAATCACAGGCTTCCATGCCTGGTTTGCAGCTGTTCCTTCTTGCACCACTTCCCAGGCTGTACTGGACCTGATCCAGGAATGCTGCCAGCTCAAAAACCTTTCCTTTTTTTTTTTCCTGCTGGCTCTTTTCCTTCTGGCTCAATTCCCCAACCTACTTGACACTGCAGCCACACAAATGTTACACCAGCATACTGCAGGGTTTGCAGCATGAACAAAGAGGCAAGGGCAACAAATGCTTAAGCTCAACTGCTGCCAAAAATATTGTTTTAAAACTTGTCCTCAGTTATTCAGCTTATTTTTAATGATGATAAACAGATTGCACACATCTGTGGTATCAAGATACTGAATGACTGATGGATGTTTTACACTGTATAGCATAAGATCTCCAAGCTCTTTGCAAACAATGCAATTGTCTCAGATTTCATAGCTGTGTGGCAAAAACAGAGGCTAAAACTCAACTCTTAAGTCCTTTCTTTGAGATCAAAGCATAACATAGGGCATTATTTTGCAACTGTTGATGCTAGAATCTGCAGGCGATTAATGTACTCAACAAGCCTAATTTGAACCAGATGAGGCAGGGACACGCTACCTCCTTTCTGTTGTTTTTGATTACAGAGTATGAAATACTGTTATGCTGCTATAATGGTAGCCACAAAAAGGATAAATTATATCTGGTTAAGGACTTGTTAGGGGTGCTATGAACTGGCAATCCCAACTGTGGCAAAAAAGTTTGAATAGAGTCAGTCTACTGAAAAAAATTTCCACAGTCAAACTACAGCAGAGAGAGATGGAGTACATACGGCATCACGTGGCTTGCTGATTGCAACCCATTACTAGAAACACTATCAGCAGGTTTTCCATTGTCAAATCAGGGAAGAAATATAAAGGGTAAATTGATGGGTAGGAAGAGTAAATTGATGCAAGATTAAGACTTTTTTAAAAAGAGTTTGGTGCCAACATTATATAACTCTACAGCATATTAAAAAAAGGCTTTTAAGAAAGAAAATTATTGAAAACAAGTTTCATGAGAAGATCTACAAAGTCCATGTAATATATGGATTTCTCTTTTAAAAGTGCTTACACATATTCACTGTAATAGTTCCAAGTACCTCACAAAGGTATGTGGATTTTAATCTTGAAAACAGCTTTTTGAAATAAAGAATATTGGCTTTCATTTTATTGATAGCAGAAACTAAGGAAGAGGATAGGTTAAGTGACTTTCCCAAATTAGATGAAACTGAGAATCAGATTTTATGTTTCACTATGATCTCTTCCCATTTCTCATTAAAGAGAAGTTCAAGACTCTCCTTATTTTTATGGGTTATCCAGCACATGACAATATCAGTCCTATAAATGTTTTATTTCTTGAACTGCACATGGAATAATATCACAGATCTTAAATCAAACAAAGAAACCAACAAACCTCAATACCCAGAAAACACAGCATTTGGAAAGAGAGGGAACTAAAAATAAGAGCTAACAGAAGTTTAAACCTCACCTGCATATTGGGGAAGCGATTGTCTGAGCCATGGAATCCACCTTTGCAGCTTTTAATCTCAAGTGGTTTTCTATTAAAAATACACAGTTTATATAACTCACAAATCATATCAGCATAAAGCACATTCAGTGATGATGTATTTACTTCTCTGTTAAAAGATACTTAGAGGATTATCCAAAGAGAATGAGAAGTCTGTAGTGTTTGGGAAGAAAATGCCTTTAAATTCAGAATAGTAATTTTCTCTGCAAATGTTATCCCTTTGGAGTTTTCATGTGTCTTTCAGAGTCATTTAAATTCAAAGCACATGACATATGAAAAAAAAAATTCATTTCAGGCTAACAGATAAAGCCCTGAAGTATCACAGAGATGCTCAAAATTAATACCATTACAACAGACACCACTGTGCTTGGACTTGTAAATTCTTTAATCAAAACACAAAGTAATGAACTACCATGGACTCAGTAATTTCAATGACTGACAAGACTGATTTAACCTAGAAATTATTTACATGTTCTGTCTTCATGGACTCACTTTGGCAATTCCTACAGCATGGCAAGATGTGCTCAAGTATCTGAGAGTGAGGACTTTAGTTTCTAACCTGCCACTACCTCCATACCCAGCAGGCAGAATATCAATAGCTGCCAGTTTAGAATTTAGCCTCCCCAGGCCAGCAAAACCTGCAGACAAAAAGCATGCATTGTTCCTTTGCAATGTCCTTTTGCAACAACAAATAAGAATATCACACTGTAACAGCTATCACTGAACTCTAAGCACTTGGAAGAGAAAACATTAATTATTTGTTGTACGCTCAGGTAGTGAGAACTGAAACTTACCGAGCAAGCTGCCACTGGGAGTCTAAATAAAAGTGCAGCGGTTCAATGCGGTCATTATAGGAATAATGGAAACGCTTGGGCAGCAGCTGCTTCATGTAAGCTTTGAAAGGCTGATTTGGTTTTATGCACTGAAATGTTTAAATTAAAACATAAGGAAATTTTGGTGAAATGTGTATTTTATGTCATGCACAGTTCTTACAAAGCACATCAATTGCAAATGATCTGCAATAACTTCCACTAAGAACAATGTAACTCCACCAGGTTTGGAGTCATAAGATCTGAGACATATGAATGAATACTTAAATCACAAATACTGACAGAATCAATAGTTATTAAAAGATATTTAATATTGCATTATGGACAAAACTTGGGGTTTTTTTTCTTACAGTCTACAGTTGTATAGAACCAAACTGTACTGCATAGAATTAATAAAGAATTACACTAAGACATGAACATCACAATACTTTCACAAGTGATAAGAGATTGTCCAATGCAAAAAGTCTACAGCTCTGTAATAGAGAAGGCAACAGACATTTAGGATTTTTAGACTGATCACACAGAGACAAATAAACTTTTTTATGAACCAAGATCCATTAATGATTTTAAAAAGGAAAAAAAACCAAAATCTCTACTGTAATATGGGAAATTTTGAATACTGAAGTCATCTATACAAACAGCATTGTTCTCACCAACAGCAGTGCACAAATGAGAGGCAAACAGATTACAGTGCAGGGACGAGAACAGAAGTCAGGGACAGAACAAAAAAGCAAATTCATTACACTGCAACTGACATCCCCTCCTCAAAAAATAAAATTCAATATCCTCTCTCAAAGCTGTTTATCGAAAAGGTGTGAAATCCTTTGTGTGTCTTGGCAATAGAGCTGAGCTTTACACTGACGTGGCCCTCAGCTAGTATGGTCCAGATACACAAATTCTCCAGTTGGAAGAAAAACACAACACACGTAATACAATACAGGGAAATGAACACAAAGCTTTAGTTAATGCACAACCCAATAGCTGTATGTCACCTTATTCAAATTTCACTTTTCCCTGTGTGGAACTACGTTTGTTATTGTTGCTATTTACCAAAGGTCGAACACAAAATCACTTAGGTTGGGAAAGACCTCTGAGATCATCTAGTACAACTATGACTAAACATCACCCTGTCAACTAGAGAAAATTCTTCCAGATGTCCAACCTAAACCTCCCTGGTGCAGTATAAGATTATGTCCCCTCATCCTGTCACTGAATCAAAGTACACATAGCATGTAAGTTGCCCAGCAAACAGCTAATGCTATAACATACTTGTAAATGTCAACAGAAATTAAGCTAGAGCAACAGATAAAACAACACTTACTGTGAGGTTTCTGACAACGCCTTCATAATTAACTGGAAGAATCATATGTAAGTATTAGTCACCTAAGTTTAAAAAGATCAGATGTAAAATGAAAACATTCCCATCACGTAATACAAATGAAAAGTTTCAATAAATTTCTGGGCAGAAGAAATTATTTTTCCAGAGTGAAAACCATATAGAGCAAGATGATCCCTAAACTGTCAAGCTATTGCTTTTATAAAATTTCAGTTAGCCCTCTCTTCCCCTTCATTACTTATTTACAGCTTTAAGTTGAAACTATATTAGTTAAATTTTAGTTAAATTTATTAGTTAAAAGTTAACTATACTTACATTTAAACTATATTAGCCACAATTAGAAAAATAATCCAAGAAGCAAGTTTTCAGAAAAAAGGCAACTAAAGGCTGTGTTTATCAAGGTGAATTTTTCTTTGCTAATAAGCCTTTAAAGAAAAAGACACAAGTGCAGCTACCAGGACAGCAGTTTTGTTTAGCAGCTATCCTTAGAAAGAAAGCCAAGTACCAGTTGGCTAAATTTCAGAAGCTTAGGCTCAAGCCAAAAGGGACCATTACATCATGTAGCTTGACATTTTGTGTTAACACAGGCCCAACTACATTTCACAGTTACTCTGTCCTGACTCTGATATCCAACACTTGACTCAAGTACCTAAAGGATTACCCTGGCAGTAGAACCATTCATAATTCCTGCACAGATAGACGCAGTGCTACAAAGACAGCTATGCTCCCTCATTGTAACAGAGCACACATCCAAAGGAGGAGATGCACCACTTCTCCTCTTCCTAAACTTCTCCAGGGAGAACCTGACACGGCATTTGACTCCCATGTTCTCCAAGTAAATATGTAAAACAGTTTAGAATAGGATCAAGCAGTGAAGTAAACAGGACAAAGTCACTGGGGTTGAGGTCTACAAGTCTTAAAAGGCACAGAGAACAAAAATCTCAACATAAAAAAACCCAACCCACCACAAGAAAAATGCTATGAAACATGAAGAAAGCTCCTGCACTCAACATTAAAAAGTACTAAAAATTGCAGGGATTAAATGTTTGTCTAAAATAAGACTGTTTAACAAATCAGAGTTTAAAATCTATAAGTATTCATTGATTTTTTTTTTACTCCATTTTATTATTTATGTTTACTTGCAGTTTACCCAATTACTGAGTCAGGCCATTAGGCCAAGTTTTTATAACTATGATACATAATACTCAAAATAATAAATAAATTATATTCACCATTTAACATTTCTCTGAGACAGAAATATTGCAAATTTATGCAAAACTTAATAAATTAGGAAGTGAGGTGAGACATGAAGGAAGGATTTTTGGGCTGTCTTGTGCATGGGTGATCTTATTCGAACGAATGCCATTCACAAGACAGGAGCCATTTGCAGCTGGTAACTCTGAGGCAGCCCATAAAATGTTTTTGTGTATTTGAATGTGAGATTCAAATATACTTTCAGACTTGGAAAGCCAAATGGTCTTTAAAAACACAAGTGCACACATTACCCAGTATTTCCTCATCACTGCCCAGATTGTAGCTATGTGGTATTCACACAAATTTACTAATGGAATATGTGAATCCTAAGTTTGTATTTGAAAAGTACAAAAACATATAACTCAATAACAAAAGTTAGTTTAGCAACTACATACAAGAGAAATACTCATCTGGAACATTATTAGGTCTAAGGCGAGCTGCAGGACCGGGTACAACAATGAAATCTTGGACATCATCGAGATAGCTGTTCAGATATGCTGTTTTTCTGCAGCTCCCTACTTCCATCCCTGTAAAAGGAAATACATTTTCTTTTAAAATGAGAATATCAGTGTAGAGTCACCTTGCTGAGGAGACATGTAACTTTAGCTGTAGATGTCAGAAATGTAATTTCTCTGGTGTTTTTATCAGCAATCCCAAAGCATCTGACCCAAGAAGACCCTAATACACATGCACAGAAGATAAAAAAACAAGCACAGATAAACACTATCAGCCAATTACTCGGCTGAGAAAGATTCTACAATTTAATAAATAGACAAACTTTCCTCTCGAAGGGGAAAAGAACTCTTATGAGCCTAAGAACAGGAGTAATGGTCAGACCAAATATTAATTCAGGCCACTATTCTACCTAATAATGTTCAGTACCTAATGAAATAACCAATAGGCACAGAATTATTGACTGGTCTTTCTCCCTGTGCTCTTTATCAATTTTCAGAAAGGGACTTCGAGTTGTTTATTGCATTTAAAATCCTACTTAAAATAATTCCTGGCAGGTTTACACTCCATTAATGTCATAATTTTTATAAGCCTGTACAGATATTTGCCTTGCATCATTCCCTGTGGCAAAGAGCTTTGCAAGTCAATTTTGTGCTGCATGAAAGAGTGGTTATATTTCATTTGTCAAGAAAAGAAGTAGAAAAAATGCTTAAATATGTAACAGAGAAATAATTCCAGATATACAGAAAAGCTAAACAAATAAATCAGAGTTTCATATTCACAGTCTTCTAATAACATATAAAGGAACTGATAATAAAAAGGAAGATACAGCTTGTCTTTTCAGTTCCTCAGCAATTTGCAAACTGTTGCTGCGCAGTGTAGTTAAAAGACAGAAGAAAATTAAATCTATTTTTTTTAAAGTTCACATTTTTTATTCTATTTCTTTCATCATCTGGTAATACTGACAAAAGTAATTAGAAATAAAATATGAAATTTACTTAATTCCTTCCTATGTTCTCCACTTCTTTATCCCTTCATAAAATAGTCTCTCTTAGACTGATTAGCTGTCATATCATCTTGATAACATATTTTATACATATTACTTGCTTTGTTAACCTTGCCAGAAACATATAGGTATAAATTCAGAATATTACTTTATAAAGACAGTTCTTCAAAGTTCTGATATATTTTATAAAATCAAATTTACCATGATCTGATATAAAAATAATGTTGAGGCATTTATGCAAGTTCATTTGCTTCAGACCATCCATCAGCATCCCTACTATTTTGTCCACTCTCTGTAGTGCCATAATGACCTGCAGGACAAAAATAGGAATGTAAAGTAAGAGTTAAAATTACTGTTAAATGTGTCTAAATAAAAAAGAGAGCGTGCAGACTGCATATCACCTGCCCTGTTCAGAGTAACCTGTGCCTCAGAAGATTGGCTATATCTACTGCATACTGCACAATGACACAGCTACACATTTTTATATGCTATTTCAATTGCAGATGCTTTTAAAAAAAGGAAAAAAACCCAAACAAAAGTATCAAACCTCACAGATTATAACCAGTGAAGGTGGTTTTAAAGCATGAAATTGAGGATGCTTGCTGCATTGTGCTTGGGCACAACCAAGGACAGCAAGGAATGACAAAGGATGCAGATACTGATGGGCTGGATAGAACAGAGGAAGCCAAGCCTGCAATACCCTTCCTCAAAGTGTCTGTTGGGAATTGCAGCAAACTGTCCTTGAAACTGTGCTCTGAGACTAATATCCAGTCAAACTAATTTAAAGAAACTGAAAAAGTCAAACAATGAACTACCAGTCTAGCACTGCTTGTGATCAGGGGTCTGGGGCTCCAGCTCACTTACAGAGGTGCAGCACTGGAGCTACTTCTGAATACTTGCGAGGTTAAAAAAAAAGTGTTTTCCAATGAAGTAATTCTGTCACCTCACTGAACTACCAGTGCAAGCTGTCTTGCTTTGTATCATCAAAGAAGAGATGCTCCTGCAGAGACTATAAGCAAATCCTCAGGCTACTTCTCTCCAAAGCATTCCTGACATACAGAACTTTAGATGCACTTATTAAGCAAAGAAAAAGGTAACCAATTTAATCATGTTCCCTATACTGCAGTTCCAATTATGTCTGCTAATTCCTTACACCAACAGCAACTACTCACAGCTCAAGAGGAATTGGTAAGAGCTTTTTTACTCTTGTCACCACTGAGGCTAAATACCTACTTACGATGCCTAAACTCCCTGACTGTTCAAGATGGGAGATTTTTACAAAGGTCCTGAATTTCCAAGAACTTTTTCCTTTGAATATTTCACTTTGCTATTTTAAAATGTAAAGTTATTCAGTACATTTTAAGACAGTAGCAGTCCCAAAGACTTCTTACTTATATAATAAATCACAGACTGTGATGAGGCCAATGTTCCTTTTACCTGTCTCTTTCTGAGAAGGCATGAATTATAACTGCAGGGAAATAAAGGCAAAATCCACCTAACCTTAGCACAGAGACTGGGGGGAAATGAATGACAAGTGTAACATGAATACTTAACCACCACAACTTGGACATTGTTATGCAAACCTCTGTTCTTGCTAAATTGAAATGATACAAATTTTCTGTTCCCATTTCCCTCCCCTGCCAAAAATCAACATGAACCATTAGTAAGTAGGAGCAAATAAAAGAAGATACAAGACATACCCAAACAAACATTGGTAATTTAAAAGTTATTGAAATAAAGAAAATTAAAATTAGGCTTACTAAATAGGCTATTATATACTTTATGTCAATGTTAATCATGGATGGACTGTCTATTTGCAATTTTTTTTCCTAAAAAACATACTTTACATAATCTCAGTTAACCTAACATGAATTATGGAACTTATAGGGTCAGAGCAAAGTGTCAAGCTTAAAAAAATAATTAAGAAACTACAAAACTACTTACTGCACTGCTTACTGGTCCAAACTTATGGCCCGAGGAATCTGGTTCTTCTAAATACAGAGTGTAAAAGTGTGGTCTATATCAAACGGTACCAAAAATGTAATATTTTACATACATGTTGAGACAGTTTGAAGAGATTATATTTCAACAATGGAGATCACATATTGGAAATAACGCTGTCATTCAGAGGAAAAATACATTAAACTGAGAGATGCAACTTAATTTAAAAAGTCTTCAGTCATAGAAACAGGTTTGCCCTAAATAATATTTTAACATTGTTAGAATAAAGCAAAAGATACTGTTTAAAACAGAAATTGTGTTTACAAAGTAATTCATTGCAGTACCATTTGAACAGGAACCCACGCTCACAAATGTATACCTACCTTTCATCTTCAGGTAGCTGCAGCCAGCGAAGCACAGTCACCACTCTTTCTTCAAAGGGGATTGAGCTGCATCAAAATAATACAATATCAACCAACCATGTGTTTCCAAGAGCTAAATCTTTTAGCCATACATTACCAAAAAATCACTGTGCTTTAGCAGAAAAAAAAAAAATTACAGGCTTTTTAGCAGGATACAAATTTATCTATCCTACTTGCCTGACTCTACAGGAGTTTATGGCCTGATCTGAATCTCCCTTAAATACTGATTAGAATAATGCTTATTCTAGTAGTGCTTATGCTTATTATACAAAGCAAATAATTGGCTTCAAGGCGCAAAGTCACATGCAGGCTTTTATTTCTATATTATGTTTTGAAAAATTGCTAGTTTAGGAGTAGGGTTGGTTTGAATAAAAGTTTTTCATACTATGTTACAAAGTAGATCTCTGCATCAATTACTGAAGTGGACCAACAATAAGCATGTTGACCTTAAACAACATGAGGCAACCACAAAGTAAGTATTCAGTGTTTAACGCAAGTTCAAGTAACAGTGCATCCTCAGTTCCTAGGGAAGAAAATACAGGCAGAAAATCAAGATCAAAAATTCCATCCTGTAGGAAGGGTGTAAGAGGAGAAAATGATCCTAAGATAGAAATGAGAAGTCTGATTTCTTGGGCAATATTTGAGATTATTAAATAAATGGTGAAAAACATTTTCATTAAGCAGAAAATGTTTAATTGCAGTGAAGAGCAATCACTGACTAAAATATGAATGTCTTAATATTTTCAGAATCTGCAATGAAAATAATTTTAAATTGGAACAGCTTACCACAGTCAACAGTAAAATTTTAGTTTCCATAGACAATATCACATCAAAAGATGATCCATTCACTCATGAGAAGTTCGGACTGAAATATTCTACATAGCCACAAAAGGTTTGTATAAATAGAAAGAGTACAGCACTAGAGCTTCAAAGCTGGTTATGCTTTAAAGCTGATTTTTACACATCTTACCATTAAAACATTTCTTGAGGAATGAAAAGATAATTAAACAAAAGTTCTACATTATACTGAAACAAAGTTAATTGGATCCTAGCCTTTTTTCCCCATTGTACAAAATCATTTAGAAAAGTAGGGGAAAAGTATGCCTGCTCTGGCATCTGTCCCACTGCAATTGTTAAAGTCAAATATTCCTTCAAGAGAAAGGCATTTACATACCCATTGTATATTTCATACAGGTTTGGAAAGGTTCCATTCACTGCTACATCCGACCCAGGCCAGAAGAAGGTCCCTGCTTTCAGCCCTTGGTACATGGCTGTGAGCCAAATCTGCCAGAGAACATTCCCCACATTAGTGCCCATCATTGAACCAGCTGAGGGCCCGCCAGGCCCTCGGCCCCTCACCAGCTCCACACCCTTCAGCGAGATCAGAACCCAATCATTCCACAGAGCTCTCCAGTCCATCCTGCCTGGCATCGCTATCTGCAGCCCAGCTACTCCCTGTAGGCTGATTCCTTGTGGCAAACACTCGCATCCCTGCTGCTGCAATGCCACAGGGAGCCAGGACAGAGGTAGGAGCCATTGGCAGAAATTCAATGGTGGAACCGTGGCTGAACACCAGGAAGGGGAAATGTCTCAGAAAACAGTGACAAAAGAAGGGGTGGGAATATTCCAAGGACCTATGTCCCACACACGCTTGACATACAGAAACAGCATTTTGGTCAGCTTTTTTGATTTTACTGCTGCTCTCAAGGTTTACAGATTTATGCCTTCTGCATCTTTCTTGCCTAACTCACCCCACTCTCAGTGGCCTGCAAGTTCTACACCTGTGTGTTCTTTCCTCAAGGAAAAAAAGAACAACCAAATAAAACAAAACAAACAAAACTAGCAACAACAACAAAAACCAAACCACAACAACAAAAAAACCCAGTCTTCCCCACACACTAAATATTTACATCTCATCCCTTGCTATTCTTTAGGCTAGCGCTCACTCAAATTTTTCCATGCCACTTCATCTCCATGGTGATCTCATCAGTTTTGCCATAGGTATATGATTGAGCTGAGAAAATTTCTTTTAAAACCACATCTTTGGACTTAGAAGAAATTTAAGCAGAGCATAAACCTTTACTAGTGCTTCCTATTGCTCAATCATATTGGTCTGTTGATTTCCTCACAGAAGTTAACTGCAAGCCCACTCATAAAAACAGATGAAAATCTGGTAGCTATATTAGCTATTTTAAATCAGCATTTTCCTTAGGGAAAATTCCGTTTGAGTTCAACAAAAGCTGTTACATTTTGTTTCATTTGCTATTTTTTGGCTCTAGTACCGCAATTCCTAGTGGTGCTGAGTAACGCTTCTTGGCCGACTTAGAATTACCCTCTGTCCTCTTTCAACATCACTATGCATCCAAGGCGTATCAAGTAACATAACAGGGTGTTGTAGATTCTCAGAAGGGTGGTAATACTTACAGGCTGGCCTTGGTACCACTGTGGGTTAAACTTCTCCTGACTTTTAAGGGTGAAGGATGCGTTTCTTTTGGGGTCATACATCTTGTTATCAATTATACCATGAGATTCAGGATACAGCCCCTGTAATTGAAAGCATGCCTTGTTGCAATGCTCTAAAGAAAAAGAACCTTCCAGCTACTCAGACTCAGACATATCCTTTAGACAAATATATCCATTGAATAGTCACTCTGCTGGTGACTTCTACTCCACCAGTAGCTCAGTAACCAAATTTAGCAGCATCATCTCTCATTGCATCCAAGCCCTCCCTTCCAACCTTTATTTGCTTCTCAGTGAGGTTTAAAAAATATTAGGCACTGTCCTTTGGGATCAAACTGAAAGACACTGCTTGAATTCACACATTTGTTCTATCTTTAGTACCAAAGATAAAGCAATTACCTATGCTGCACCTCCATCACATGAGCAAAAGCTCTAGTTCTAGAAAATCATTACATGAGCAGTCAAAGAAGTGCAGGCACCAGGTCTTGGATAGTTTTAGCAGACTTTGTGCCTTGTCTTTAATTAGACTATCTCCTTTTTACATTTATAAGGGATAAAACACCACCACCATTAGGACCTTGCTACTTTTCACAAGAATAAGGAGTGGAGATAAACCTCTGCACTGTACACCTCACATGGCTGCTGGGCATGGTTAATGACTGTTAGTTGCATATTCAGTCATGGAGATTTGTGAGGATTACATAATTAAGCACCTCATTCCTGACCTTGTGCTCCTACCAAAGGTCTCGACAAACTGGGAAGATAAGAAAGTGCAGATCCTAGTATTTGATTGAATTTTAGTTGTGGCATGATGAAACTAAAAAGGATGTCCTGGATTCCAACCCTGTATCTGCACTGAAAACCTCCATTTTTCTTTTTCCTCCTACATGCAAGAGGTGTCAAATTTACAAGATCAGCTTTGTGACATTTCTGTGCAGGCTTAGGTACAGTCCATCACACAGAGCCAATCTCAGCATGATGCTCAAATCTTTCCTGTCATTTCATACCCTTCTTTTCATCATGCCAGGCTGCCTTAATGAAGTGGAATAAGGTTGGCAACTTAAAGCAGTTAGGCTGCTCCCACTCCAGGAGTGGAAACTGCAATTTAGTGCAAATATTTACACCAATGAGGAGTTGTAAAGTGACGTGAACTTTTGGCTGTATGGGATTTTTCACAGCTACTCTTGAAAGGACTGGATTTACTAACATTAGATCTGGCCACTTAGCTGTAGTGTTATAGAATAGCTGTTAACCTAAGTTACATAAATAAAATACATAATTTTTCCTATTCTGAAGGGAAAGGAAATTATTTTAATAACACATCAAAATATACTATTCCCTTGGAGAAAACTTGATAATGAACAGTGGTGAAACATATTATACAAGAATTCTTACTGTGACAATGGAGTAATGGTTGGGAAACGTTTTTGAAGGATACACTGGTCTCATACTGGAAGTGTATGTTCCACATTTCCCTAGAGGAAGTAACAAAGAAAGCTCAGTAAAATTACTGAAAAAAATAACTTGCAAATTTCTCTCATGACAATGTATAGCTATTAAAAAAAAAAAAACAAAACCATCATATATTTCCAGAAAGTTTACACTCTTCAAAATTGTGGACTTAATACTTAAGTTTTCTTCACATATTAATTTACAACCTGACTAAGAGCCTATTAACACAAATTTTATATATATCTAATGTTTGACTGCAATGGTCACATGAGCAAAACTTACAGCCTTTGTGAAAAGCAGTACAGATAAGAATGAAAAATGAAAGAAATCACACCCTCCAAAGTTGCCCTGGTATGCAGTAAATGCAGTCTGCAACTTGAGACCAATCAGACAACCCTGGGTTCTCCCAGAGGAGAGGCGAAGTGGCCACTGACACAGTGGTGCCTGGCTCTCTAAGCCATCTGTCAAATCATTGCTTGTTTTCCAGTCTTCCTTTCTTGTCTGTGGGGGTTTTAAAATGTAAAAAAATAAGCTCTTATTCTAGGATGAATGTCAAAGTTTTCTTTATCTCAATATACAAATCATATGGCTTTAGGGAGATTAGCATACAGTATTTGCTAGTATGAAGAGGCATTTGCTAGTATGAAGGCCAAAACAACTGGGCAAGGCTTATTTAAGGGGTCTAATTTTCCATCAGCAAACATGTGGACCCCAGTTTTCAGAAAGAAAAAAATGCTTTCATGACAACTTAAAAAATACCAGAACTGTTTCAACAGATGTTAAAGAACCAAAACTAATGACCCCATAAGAAGAACATCACTGCATCATCTTTACTGACTCTGGGTAATTATATATAGTATAAATAGAATAGAAATTAAAGGTTTCATAACATAGGAAGTGTTGCATCAAGGCACTTTGAACTCATTGGATTGGGGCTTCAATTAGATTTCAGTTGAAATAGTATATTTCAGCTAATCAGGATAAAAGAAGCCAGGCCAGAAAAATATATCCTTTCAAGTCATACAGGCACCACCTCCCACACTTGTGTTCTGTAAGTAATTAATAATCACTTGCGTCTTCTTTTATTACTGGAAAACACCTAGCACATTGCAACTACTTCCAAATCTGTTGTTGAGACTGTTTTCCAAAATCTTAGTTTTTTGATGTGGGTGTCTGGGGAGGTTGTTTATTTTTTTTTCTTTTGTTTTGTTTTCCCTTGCTTTTTAAAGTAATAGAGAAACACACTTAAAAAGTTTGCCAAAAATCCTAGGGAGATTTTGCTAGGACTTTCCATCAGAGATACCGTTATTCTTTTTGGCTCGTTGGCTTTGTTAAAGATGTTTTAAGACAAAAGGATCATTTATCTAAAACTTAAAATATCACAGTATAATTGTATACAAAAATGTCTTCTCTTAACACCACATGCTCACAGCAAGACTATGCCTTGCTCCACTAAAATCCCTCAGCTCCATGTTGAATTGTTCATCTTTCAAACAGAAGGGAGAGCAAACATATAACAAAACATGGTAAAAGAGAAATTATTATAGTCCTACAGACCTCTACTCTCACAGATTTCTCCAAGGAGACACCAGAATATCACTGTAAGCATGGCTGAATTAACAAGACCAAATAATGGCAATATTTTTATCTACTGGAATTCTGCACTTATTATCAAATGCTTTAAAGATGAAAATCTAGGCATTTAGCATGGTCCTAATTTAACACAGAATCAGGCAGTCCTATAAGTTAGTGAATGTGAGTAGCTGTTCACTGCTTTGTAAATGCTGTCATTCTTAAATTCTTTTTGAAAATTTAATAGTCCTATAAATGGACAACTATGAACTCCAAAATTATTTAATATCATATTTCAGCAATAGTCCAGCAATTTATTCACTATTGTTACCTGCCTACACAGAGGAATAGATTTCATTACCCTTTTCTGAACAGTGAAGTCCTGCAGGAGTATTTACTCACTCATAGAGAAGTTTACTTTTACAATATGACTGCTTCCACCATTTTTGGACACATGGAACATAAAGCACATAAGAGATTTGAAGCCACAGGCCCTCAGAGTGGATGTACACCTCAGTGACACCAAATTTCATTAATGAGAATATTTTTCTCTTACTAAAGAAAATTTGCTCTATCTGAGCATTTCACCAATTTTTTACTATGAGGGAAAAAAGAAGAAAACTGAAGATCTCATAGCACATTGTATAGCAAAGCCCTCCTAGCATATTACCAAAAAATGATCCAGAGTATTTTAGAATCATAAGCATAATGCAGAATTAATACTTGACACCAGACTGGGGCAAGTATTTTGTTGGATATAAAACATGTATTATTAGGCATTCTGGTATAAGAATCTTTTAAAAATACATGTTTTGACCATCAAAAACCTTGTAGCTGTGGAGAAGTGAAATGACTTTGATGAAGATACAAATATATTTGTATTTCTTAGTGGTCAGGATTTGTCATGGGCTCAGTGCAAAGAGAAGTGCAAATTAACTATAGAAGTCAATGAGAGAAGTTCCACTGTAGTCTATCCAGACCAAAGAATGAAAAAAATTTACATGTGTAAGTGGATACCGCAGACTGGAAGTCCTACGGATGCTTTGTGACACTTCTATCTTGTATCTCAAGCAGAGCTAGAATAATTTGTACTAGCCAGCCTCTCCTAGAAATGTCCCAGAAATTTTCTCCAGTTTATATTTTTTATAACTGCCTCTAATGAAAACTGTGCAAATGTCTCATTTTATTCTAGCACAGAACAAAACTAAAAAGAACCCAAAACCTCAGATACATCTGCGAATTGTTATCCTCTGGAATGCTTCAAGTTGTAACAACCACTGTGTAAAAAAGCAAGTATTTTTACTGATTTATTTTTAGTCAAACTGAAACCAGGCACCCCAGGTAGTAATTTCTGAATGTCAAGAAGATTGGCATATTTTTCAGACAAGAAATACCATCAGTTGTCTACAGACCACAGCCAAAACAGAAACAGGAAAAGTAACTAAAATTATTTAGACACCACCAAATCAAGTAAGACACTAAAAAAGTTGGGGAATATTTCTTCTGGAAATGTTTGTTAAATTAAGGTTTTCTTGGATTCATTACATTTCTACCAGCCCTTCTATATCACCTCCTCTTAGTCTATTCCTTCTCTGTCTCTTTCTCCAAAAATAACCAAATGCTTTTCATTTCCCAAAGCCATTCCACCTAAATATGAGATGATATGCATTGTACAGTAAAAAGGATCTACTTCTATTTTGAATAAAATAACCTCACAGCAAAAAAACCCCACCTCCTAAATATAAAAGGGGCTATAACAACTTACAAGATTTCACTGAAAATCAAAAGCGTCCTTTCCTCAAGCTCTCTCTTTCTTGCCCTTCCACTTTCCAACACTTGAAGCTCTTTGTGCATGGGTGTTCTTTAGGGCAACAACTTCCATATTCATGGCAGAAGAGTGAGGATTTTAAAGAGTAAGGAAAGCTGCATTTGTGGTTTTTTTCAGGTAAGACATCATAATAGTTCTTAGACAAAGAAACTACTCACGTAATTTGCTAATAACAGGTAGAAGTCCACCCCAAGTCTGCAAATATTCCGCTCTGAAGCCATCCAATGAAAATAGTAACACTGGAGACTTGGTAAATCTGAACAAACAGAAATTGAATATTAAAAGACAGACTCTGAGAAACAGTTTCCTATCGCTAACTTCAAGAAAGTTTCCCCAGACAGTGGAAATGTTCATTATGGGGCTATAAGCCAGGCCAAGGAAGTCCTCCTCAGCAGAAGTTTTGCTGGCACAGTGGTGAGCCAACTGCTCTGGTCCCTCTGCTCAAAGGTTGGCAGAGCAATCGTGCCCAAAGGGGCTGAGGTTTGCATCAGGGCATGCACAGAAAAGTCATGGCAAGGCCTGATTTCACACACACCCTTAAGGTGAACCAGCCAAGATGCTCAGGTGATCCATCTGGTGGGTTTGGTACTCCTTATCTTGAAACCAGTCCCACTGAAACAACACTCAGCCCCTCAAACCCTGCCTCCCACCCTGAGCTAAGAGCAGGGAAAGAAATAAGGCAATGCAAAGCCAGACTTTCCTTTATTCACTTTCCTCCTGACCAAGCTGTAGCCTAGATGAAAAAGAAGTATTTTATATAGTGTGTATATATATATATATATACATATATATATACACAGTGCACACAACTGTAAGCAAGTGTAATGTACAGTGTATGTTAAATGAGCAACTAAAACATATACTTTTCCTCTCATCTTACAAAGATTATCCAACCAAAAAGAACTTGCTTACTGCTCCAAAAGTCCTACCAATCTCCAAACTCAAAAATGTGGCCCTGAGACTGGAAACACTGTAACAGCATTTCTGCCAGGAACTTTACAGATAAATTCAGACACTAATTTCACTGGAATCAACAAAAACAAAATCTCCCCTTCCAGTCTCCACAGGACCTATGTTTTCCAGTCTTGACTTGCTCCCAGATTCAGCCCTGTTCAAACAATTTCTCTCCAACTGTAAGTACTTAAAACATTGCATCACAGATAGGAATAGTAACTTCTGTTAGTTCAGTAACTTCTTCCTTGAAGAAAACATACCCTGTGTTTGACCTATAGACATGAAGGCATGTGAGACTGAAAAAAAAAATCACTGCTGTGCAGCAATAACTATTGAAAATATGAAATTTCATAAAACAATTTACTATTTATATTATTATAATATTAAAATATTGGTTTATTGCCAGCTCATTTTCCCTTTTTTAGTTTACTTTTTTTTAAACTTTGTTATACTCTAGTTTCCAAAAATAAAACAGTGAGGATAGAAGACAAATATTAATAATAAAATGTTGACAATTTCTTTAGTGATGTACATCACAAAATAAATCTGAAGAGCCATTTACAAATGAAGCATTTGTATGTGTGTCAGTCAAACAAATGTAACTATACTAAACTAAGGGATAGTCAGACAACCAAAACATGTCAATCATAAGAAAATTTTAATCAACAATTTGGACAGCAGTTCAGCCAAAAGGATTTATACTTAGTTCAGAATTATTACATAGCCTCCTCTATACCTCAGATAGAATAAAACCTTTAGATGCATTTCTAAGATGTATGTTAGTAACCCGTTTTTAATTTATTTGGCACAGGTGGGAACAAGAAATGAATAATTTTCAGATCAAAACTAAAGCCATATGGGAGAACAGAGTGAGGAAACTTTATGCACTGACTTTGCCCATATTACAAGTATTTTTTGCACCACAAATTCTAATCTCCACAAGTTTTGCAAATATCTTCTCCATGTCCCTTCTCAATAAATTGATTCACTTCAGTGCAGAGGTCTAAAAATCTTCACTGCAAAGTTCTGTGCAATAAAATGCAAACTTTGAGGCAAAGTCTGTTCAATATTACTTAACAACAAGTCTAATTAAAAAAAAAAAAAAAAAAAAAAAAAAAAAAAAAAAAAAACACCAAAGCCAGAAAACCCCACCAAACTTAAAACAAGCACTTAGAAAGGGACTTTACGCAACTGTTTCTGGTTTGGCATTTACAAGTAAACCAACTGTTAAATACATGTTTTGGTTGTCTGCAAATCTAGCTACTGACCCCTTCTCACATGTAAAATTAAACTTGGCAAAATAGGCCATTGCCACAATGACAGCAATTGCCCATTTCACTTCTTGTACACTCTACACATGCCAAAACTCTGCCCTAGTGCTCAGGGAAGCAAAGCATGACAGACCATGTTAAACCACTGTCTCTTTGGAACAGCTCCAGTAAAATCCCCAGAGAAACTGACCCAAGCTCCATTCTGAGGTATATCAGCCACTTCCACGCATTTTTCCTGTCAGTGGCCAAGACTACACTTGCTACTTAATGAATGGGCTGTCATGAGCAAGCAAGCCTGGGAGGCTCAAGTTTTGGTCCTGTTGGTGATTCATGCTGGCTGTGTCCAAACAGTAAGACAAGCATGTTTCACAGCTCTGGTATAAATAGGTATCCCACACATTCTGACTCCAAACTGAAGGAAATGCAGTAGCAATTATCCCCTCCTATAAACTGGCTTCTATGGAAACATTATGCAGGCAACACAGGCTTCCTGTGGTCTAGTAGGTTACCAGTCTGGATGATCAAGAGGCCAGAACCATGGAACACAGTTGACCTCCCTCACTGCAGGCAGGTTAGACCATAATTAAAAGAAACAGCAAGAAAATAAAATAGGAAGGAAAAGGAAGTTCCCTTGAAAAGCTTAATGTAATACACAGAAGACTTCTCATCCCACACACATTCATACTGCCTATATACAGCCATAAAGCACAGGAGGAAAAGCTTTCTTTTCCACTAAATGTACAGAAAGCCTCAGCAGGAGGCGTAAGAGCAATCCCCAGATATAAAGAGAGATCAGCAAAGAGGAAAGTAACCAGATGCTCTTACAGCTCAATGAAGATAGGGCAAATAGTAATAGGCCTGAAGTACAGAAAAAGACATGAGGACAAAAACACAGCAAAAAGTCATCAGTAAAGCCATCTGTGTAAGTACTAGGATAAACCGCTTAAGTAGGTTTGAATTGTCTGAGTATTATTTCACTTCCAGAATGGTGGGAATGACTAGATCACTCCTGAGGTCTTACAGCCTATTAACTTTATGATCCTATTAAACAATATAGAAACCAGTTTTGGAAAGACTTAGTTGTGTACTTAATTTTAAGTCGGTGATCAGTGAAATCAGTGAGCAGTTGATCTCACTGAAATCAGTGGGATTTCTCAGATTAAGCACCTCATTGAATGCTGTGTCATCTTTTGTCTATTCTGCACCACAGGGACAGCTAAAACCCAGCTAAAACTAAAACAGAATAAAACCAGCAATCTGAACCCACAAAATATGCTGTATTAATATGCACAGAATCAGAATTGATATCCTGAAGTCTCAAAGTGAGCACTGCAACTAAATTCACCTGCACTACTGCCTACCACACAGCATAGGAAGAAGTGGATTGTTTACAGAGTTGTTACTTTTGGGAGAGGCTTGTGTGTTAATAGTCCAAGATGAACCTTCAGTCAACACTGTTTGATTCAACTTTGACCACACATCACCCTTTCCTGGGTTGGGTTTTATTGCAACATTTTGGGGTTTACCAGGATTAAAACAATTTTAGAGGAGTAACTATGTATCCCTTTCATGAGCTGAACAGAAAAAAACAAACAAAAAACCCTAAAAACAAGTTAACCAACAGGAGTTGCCCTACAGCATTTGCGTCAGTAACTTTGACTGTGGATCTGCACAAGACTCTTCTTTGTTTACCAACCTCTCGGGGGCAACGCTTCCTAACCCTGTTAGAGAAATCATCATTCTAGACTCAGTTCTCAGCAAGAAGTCCCAAATGGCTCCTGAACTCAGTACAAAATTCAACGACAAAAACTTCAAGAACCATCTCTTCCTACATAGGGGATTACTGGGGACTTGGACTACAAACTGGACTGAAGCTCCAGTTTCTGTCCTGATGAAGGTCCTGAAAGTTCAGCAACTGTTAGTGCTCTGAATCAGAGTGAAGGGTACACAATTGGTATGAAATGTTTCATATGGAAATATTTTGTATTTTGGTTGACAGTATTATAAGGCAAATGAATAAAAATAGCATGATTTAAATATCTTAAGTAAAAACTGTAATGACATAACAACAAAAGAAAATGGTTTTACTTTACTAGAAATATCTCATTACACTATAATTTCAAAATCAAAATAAAAAGGTGTGTGCTTTTTGATACTACTCAGACGAGAATACAGTTGTCCCGTAACAGGTCTAGTAAGTATTTACTACTGGAACATAAATCAATCTAGAATTAAAATCCCTTTTATTGACAGCTTAGATATACAGTCATAGTTTATAGTCAACGTTAACTACAAACTTAGTTAGAAGATCCCACAGCAAAAACAGTTCAAGTATTACAAGCCTTTTTTTCCTGGCTGGGAGCTTTGCTGCACTACTCAAGCCTTAGTGCTGATGCCATAAACCACATGAGTCATTCCTCACACACTGCATACATAACTTGCAGGAGCAGGCCCAATGTGGAGCTGAGCCAGAGAATACAAGGATCCCATGGCACTTTGCACCTTTTAAAGAAAGTAATTCAGACAGCTTGCAAATAGTGTTGTCCCACTCCTGGTGGAGCTGGAACACAGATCTACCCCACAGTGTGCAGTCCTGAGGCTGGAAAACGCAAGGTATTGGAAAGGTATTTTAAAGAGACAAGAGAGGGAGACAGGAGTCTAAGATTGCTGGATGGGTCCCAAAATATTTGGAATGATGGGTATTGTAGCACATGTAGGTCAATAATATGACTGGCAACCAGGCAGAGTTGCCCAGGGCACACATATCTGTGAGAAACACCAGGATTGAGGAATAGGCATATCTTGCAAGTCAAGCAAGTGCTGAGATACAGCAACCTGATGGGTTAGTAAGCACCACCAAATGCTGGATGAAGAGGTGTTCACCTCTGTCTGACAGCTGCTTTCACTGTGTGTGTAAAAGGCAAGCAGGTCCCAGGAAGGCACAGGAGGGAACATAATCTCAAAAATGAAACGCAAGCAAAGAGCAGAGGTATGCAAATATAAAATTTCCTCACCCTTTTGGACACTGAGGTTCAGTAATATTCTCACACTCTTCTTCAACCCAGCTTGCCTCTCCTTAAAACAAATGAATGCAATATATTTTTTAAGACAGTACATTCTTACTGATAGATGCAAGGTTTTTTCATGTTACCAGATGCTTTTAAAGTCATATTATGTTCTTGCTCCATTTATACAAATATAGGTACATATGAAAGAGGGTAGTAATTTGTTGATGATACTTACCTTTACAAACAGCTTGATAATTAACACAGCAATCGTTGTTTTCCACACAATCATCTGAACAGGAACAACGATATTCTAGTCGCCTCTTTTCACCACACCTGAATTTATTGCAGGTCCATATGTGGGCTAAAAAACATATGTGAGGTGAGAGAGAAGGACAGAAGGACAATGATTAATACTGCTTTAAGTCCAGAACTAATAAAGTAAGTGTTAAGTTCAGTCTCAAATCTCTACTCACTGAGAAACAGTCCTCAGGTGTAACAGAGATAATGAGTTATCTCATACACGCATAGTATTGCAAACTTTAGCACTTCAGGAAGTAGGAACACCCATGAGTAAATATCCAAGAGCACAATCATCTCAATATAACTATGCAGCATATGGGTATAAATTCCACATATCAGAAAGATTTCATTTTACAGATCTTTTAAAATATGGTAATTTATGTGGGTTTAATTTGTTAAGCTCACACTATAAAAAAAGCCCCAAAACTCCACCAGATAAAAAAATTAGCCTGAATTTGGAATGCCCAGAAAACACTGAGCAGCGAAAATTTATTCTGACTTGCACTTAAAGTCACAGTGGATTTTACCAGTCATCATCAGGCACTCCAGCCTCTTTCAGCACCTCTTAGTAACAGGTATCACTGCCACTATTTAAGATTCTATACATAAGCTCACAGGAAGACCTACTGACTTCAGCTCCACTACTGATTTTATTAGAGAACAATACTGATTTCTCTGAATGGCATATTCCAGCACATTGTATCATCTGAAGACCTGGATGTCCTGCTTGAACATGAATCAGCAGTGCCCTGGCAGCCAGGAGGGCCAACCCTGTCCTGGGGGGCATCAGGCACAGCATGGCCAGCCGGGCAAGGGAGGGGATTGTCCTGCTCTGCTCTGAGCTGGGGCAGCCTCACCTCCAGTGCTGGGGGAAGCTCTGGGTGCCACAATGTAAGTGCTAAACTATGAGAAAGTGCCCAAAGGAGGGCCATGAGGATGGTGAAGGGTCTGGAGGGGAAACCTTATGAGGAGCAACTGAGGTCACTTTGTTTGTTCAGCCTGGAGAAGTCTGAGAAAAAGCTCCATGATAGTCCTCAACATTCACAGGAGAGGAAGCAGAGGAGCAGGTATCAAGCTCTTCATTCTCGTGACCAATGAGAGGACTCAAGGAAAGAGCATGAAGTTGAGTCAGGTGAGATTTAGGTTAAGTATCAGGAAAAGATTTTTCATCCAGAAGGTGGCTGGGCGCTGGAAAAAGCTCCTCAGGGAAGTGGTGACAGTGCCAAGCCTCACAGAGTTCAAAAAGCATTTGGAAAGCTGTCAGGCACATGGTGTGACTCTTGGCCTGTCCTATGCAAGGTCAAGAGTTGGACTTCATGATCCTGATGGGTCCCTTCCAACTCAGCATATTCTGTGCTTCTACAATTTGTTAGCAGTCATAAACACAAATAAATCCTTTACATTCAGTGAGGATAAACACCATTGAATTTACTAGCTGAGTGAATACTTAAGTGAAGATCTTAACAGAGACATGGAAGCCAAATCTAAATGTTTGAGCAGAAGACACTCAATGATTTTCATACATGGCTAGCAATTAGAAATCCTTAAAAGCATTGTCAGGTTAATCTCACTTTCAGTAAATCCACTAATATCAAATAAATCTCTACTTCCATGAGAGAGAAAAGAATCTATTATGGTTCTAGTTACATGATACTATTGGGAAATTAGAATTTGATTCTCCATTTGATTCTCTGATGTTACGCCTAATTTTAAAAAAAAACCAAAAAACAGCACCAATTAATTAATTCATATTCCTAGTGCTAAGACAGACTCTCCAGTTTGTTTTTAAAGAATCTTTATACTCAGGAGGAGTGATGTAAGAAAACAGAGTAAAACTCGTGTGATTATATACCTGGATATATCAACTATATATGTGTAACTTGACTGTCAGTAGCAGTCAATTGAAGCAGGGATCTGAGCTCAGTTTAATCATTTGGTTTTCAATGTCCATATTGGAATTTTAAATGGATCGGTGTGGTCTCACCCAGAAATTAATCAAATGCATATAGAGAGGAGTAAGAAAAGAAAAAGTTGTCTGAAAGGAATGTTGCTTTTGAAGCATAAAGGCAAAACTAAAGTAGAGAAAATAGTCAAATGCTGTACTTGTTGTTCTATCCACACTAACATCGGTCCTTGTAAAATTTCTCTTAGGTATTTTTCACACGTTTGTCTATTTGACCTTTGCCTTCTGGCAAATCATGGCAACTGCTTCTCATTTCGCAATCCTTCACCAGTGCAATCTGTTTTGTCATCGTGCCTTGATTCGTGCTCATGACCCTTGCTTCACATACAGGCAGGGGAGTAGCAAGGCTGAGGGCCTGAGCAGCTGGGTAGGGAGAGATGGCAGCTTTCACAGAGCTGCTCTGTCCTTCCCCTTTTTCACTCAGGCGATGACAGACAAATGCAATACGCAGAATGCACTTCTATTCCAGGCTTGCCCAAGAACGTAGGAGTTATCCCTGATGCCAGGGACAATGTGGGTTACTGTTGTCTCACCACCAGCAAACAAAAAGCTGGCTAAGACCTCGAGTTGCCATTGTTCCTCCTCCTTTCAAGGGGGAGGGCAGCAGCACGGTCTGTGGCAGCCTCTCTTCTCACAGGAGAGCTACGGGAAAGCCAGCCTACTGGCTTTGTCAGCTCCTAAGTAGTCCAGCTGGGTGAAATACAAGCTTTGCTTTTGCGAAACAGCAGCTGTACCAGAGCCCTGATGTTTCCACAGGAGTCCCCAGTACCACCATCATCACTGCAACTCCATCCAGGAATGCAACACAGCACAAAAAGGGGAAGATGAGTGGCATCAGAAACACTCTGCTGCTCAGTAGCCCTGTTTTGCACTCACAGACCATCTGAAATAAGCCCTGACCACAGCAGTACTCACATATGCTGAGCTGTTCCCTGCCCAAGAACAGGAGAGATTGCTCCCTCAGTTTCTTCCATCCTTACCTGGTTGTATACATGTTTCCTGGTAATCTAAGCAGCAGTTTCCAAGCTTGACACAATCTTTATCGCAACGGCAGCTTCCAAAGGTCCTTTCAAAGCAACGACCTTTGCAGGTTTTCACTGTAATATTGGATAGTGTTAGATATCAGTGGCTGAGCCCAAATCAGTCAACATGCAAAAGAAACTAACACAGCCAGCGTGTGAAATGACACAGATGCTGATTCCAACATACAGGATGGCTGCAAAAACAGTGGCAGCCAAAGGAAACACTTGATCCAACCAAATGTTTATTTCCTCTTACTGAACAAAAATAATTTTTCGTCATATTGAACAAAGGGTTCTGTTCTCTTTTAGCAGGAACATGGTGTTTCAGTATTGGCAGAAACCAATGAAATGAAAGCTAGTTGTGACTGTCCTCACCCCTGTGCTACAGGAAGATGTGAGTACAGTCCCTCGGAGTATGTAGGATCTCAAGATGTAAGGATGGCTGTTCCAAAGCAGACACAAGAGATACAAACATGAGTATACTGCTCACAGGTTTATTTTTTGTTCAATTTCAATATAAAAAAAAAGACATAGCATTCTTCCACTAGATTGGTGTTGCTGAGAGCAGGGGGATAATCACAAAAAAAATTTAACAACCAAATCCAAACAAACAAAAAACCCCAAAACCCAACCAAACAACAACAAAACAACAAAAACAGAAACAAAAAAAAAAAAAAAAAAAAAACAAACAAAAAAAACACCACGATCACCCAACTAGAAACTAGTGATATGAACGATTAACAAAAATTAAGAATTTGGTCCCTCTGTCTAATCCTGAGCAATCACCAGAAGGCAGTGAGGGAAATCCATCATTTGGCTCATCTTCTGAAGAATCTTGAGGTATGTGATATTAGGAAAATGAGATACTAATGAACCAACACTGCTGAGCTGTAATAAAATGAGAAGAAACCTATATATATAGTAACAGAAATTGTATAAACTGAACTTCTGTTGAAAATCCTTTTATGTTCAGCTTTGAAATTATTCTTCATAGTTGCTCCCAAAGTGAAGCCTAACTTCTTTAAAAAAAAAAAAAATCTTTCGTAACTTTCTACCTGAAGAAACTTCACTATTGAAAAAACCACATATTTTTCAGAACAGAAAACAGACAGAGGAATTCCACCAGGAATGTTTTCAGGCTACAATTCTAACCAGTAAAATAAATAACCTTTTTTTTCTTCCATAATTGACTGGAAAAGATGAAGAACAAATGTTCCAGGACAACATGAAATAGAAGTTGTTGTGTTTTGTTGTTTCATTTTGGTTTTTTTTAATGGTGAACTGAAAACAGCCAGCCATTCACCACAGTGATAGCTGGGATACATGGAAGCTGCCAGATCAGACACTGAGTACCAGGATCACTTTACCTCCCAAGTGAGTACACACAATCATTGACTACACCTGAGGTTTATTTTCTGGTATTTTTATTCCACTCTTACTGATGCGGCTTCAAGCAATGCATGCAACCCTCCTCCTGCAGCAAGAAGGGTGGCATTCTGATAGTATGAAAATTAATTCACAAAAAAAAGAAAAGGAATTATTGAGTAACATTACTAAATAAAGGATATAGTATTTACCATCTTTTGAACAGCTAGGCTTCAGGCCAAATATACATCCTAGGATTGTCGTTAACACGCAGACACAGAGTACCTGTGGGACAGGAAGGAAAAGAAATAATATTAAATTACCATTGAATGGTTTTGAAAGCGCTTATTTTCTCTGTAATGCTATACAATTGTACTGAAATTCATAAGCATGCTGATTTGAAGGCTGAATTCACTGTTTTCACCAGCAGTTTTCACTTCCACAAGTAGTTATGTTGTTTGCAATTAACTAGCAGAGTATGAACATGCTCATCACAACTGGGCCTATGTATATAATTTCTTCTCAAGTCCTTTAGCATAGACATATATCATCATGTTTTCCTTGATTTCTTTATATCATTCTTTCATGATGATATATTTCTATTTCTTACACATTTTATAGAAAACTCTTTTACTCCACTCCTTCCTCGTATGTTGTTCTAAGAGGGTGAAGTTTTGCCATTAACCACAGACGACAAACAGAAGGCAAACCCTTAAGTGATACCTATAATTTTCTTAGGCAGGAAAACCCTTTCCCACTTCCTACTATCCAGTTCATACTAGATCTGGGTCCACACCATGGTAAGCAACTGTGGGATGTCACATCAAGGCTGACCACAGTGTCTTGCACTGACCAGAAACTACGGCTGTGTTCATTATGGATTCTGGATGCACTGAAGTTATAGAACAAGCACTATATAACCCAGGTCCAGCATGTCACACCAGGATCTAATGCCTACTCAAATGCAGAAACAAATGCAAATCAGATTTCTTTTAACTTCATGAAGTATTGGGTTTATTCCATAAACTCTTTGAAAAAGTATGCATACTATAAGTGTTTAGACAGTAATTAAAGAGAGGCCAAGAATGCAGTTACAACAGCTATTCTATTTAAGTCTAGAATGTAATCAAGTACTTTGCCACAAGTCCTGAAACAGAACATGCTGCAATAATACAGCCTTTCTTATACATAAGAATTTGGGGAGCTCTGGGTAGGGAAAGATTGTACATACCACCTTTCCAGTCACTGTTTTTTGCAGAAAAATCACACTGAAGCAATTCTTCAATAGCTTCACATACATGGCCACACAATTCTGTCCCTTTTTTTCTCCTTTCCCATCAGCAAAATCTGCTGAGTCAGCCTTAGGATGCCTGAATCATACTGTGATGTGGCAAAATTTCCCTCCATTTTAAAATGCACCTAATTATTTCTCAAGTTTATTCCTTTTAAATACTGCGAGCACTTCAGCAACTAAAAACTATTTGTGTTGTTTTTAATAACTCTACAGTTTACTATGCAATTTTGTTCACTAAGCAGTTAATAAAAACAGCAAAAAAGCAATTTCTGGAATGCGTAGTATTGGAATTCAGCTATTACTCTGAATTTTTGAACTAAAAATTATCAAAAAACCACATTAATTAATATAAAAATATTTCATAAATAACATTTATTTTAAAAATGAGCAATAGACTGGACCTGATGAAGCTGTGGCTCGGAATTCTGAACCAGGCAAGTCACCAGAATCTCATTCAATATCACATGCAGCATAGAAATAAGCATTTTTTCAGTTCAATTACAGTCTTTGAATTGACAGGGGAAGAAGCAAAATAATAAAAGGCTGAAAGGGAAAAGCATCATCTATTCACCTGGATATGAAAAAACTTACAGAAAGATGCATGTCTCCATTAAACCCAGCTATCAAGAATGAACACAAGTACAGAACTTTGTACTTTTCTTTTTTGTTGTTGTTTTTGGGTCTTGGGGGTTTTTTGGGGTTTTTTTTTGTTTTGTTTTGAAATCACAATACCAACAGGTGCAGCATCAACACTTCCTGTTACATCAGTATCAAAAATGTTATTTTCAATGTAAATTATTCTGGACCTTTGAAATCCCTCGTATAAAATATCATCTAGATAAGAACAGGTGTGCAGGGAGATAGGTGACACTTCAAATGCAAGATGTCAAAGCCCAGCAAAATCAGTGGAGAGGGCAAGACCTGTTACTGTCCTTTCAACATTATTATTCTGTTATTGTTATTTTTATTAAAGTAGAAATTGATTAATTTATTTTTTTAAAAGCCAGGTTGAACAAATTTTATTTCAGGGTGAAAATTTATTGCTTCTCTGATCCCACCAGGCCTTGCTACTAAGATCAACAAGTAGAATGTCCTGTGAGATGCGAACACAAACATGCTTTAAAACAAGCAAAACCCACAGCTATTTGCTAAAACACGTAAAACCCACTCTTTTGTGGTTAACAGATTTATTCCCATATCTTTGTAACAGCTTTATTCCCATATCTTTAAATAGCTGCCTAGACCTATGATCTATGGGACTTTGGCCACCTAAGGCATCCCTGTACAGAAAACACATTGCAGTGCCACTAAATGGACTATCAATATTCCTTGGAGTTTCAGTTTGGGTAATACAGGAATTTATTCATTAATGCAGGAATTTAATCATTAATGCAAAAATAAAATCTACATAAAACCCACCCTAAAGCAACAGCATTATAATACTTCACAGTGTAAAACGGGCAAAACTTTGCTAAAATTCTCACAAATAATTTCTGTGATTTTTGCACCAAATGTAATAAAACCACAGTTTTGTCTTGTATTCCAGGTTGTCAGTTCTATGCTTCTATGAACATAATTCCAAGAAGCAAAAACAAAAGGATTATGTTCACTGAGGCAAATGAGTACTCTTTTGGGTACAAAAGTACAAAATACTACAAAATGCAAAACTAAATGCAATTATATATTAAGATCTTGAAACTCTCGACTCACTACATTAAATCCTTTGTTTTCTTAACCTTAGTTCCATTAGCTTAAATTTTTGTCTGAAAAATATTTTACTGCAAAACTCTAAAGCTTCCTCCTCCTTTTTGCTTTCCTCTTTCTTTCCTTCTTTAACAGTTAATAAAGATTTTTTACAAAAACAGTAAGTTTATGCATTAAACATCTGACAGTGTTCTAGGACAGCCAAATCTAACCCAGTGGAACCTCATGCAATTGCAGCTTAATGTTTAAGGCTTTGAATTGAAGCTTTATTTTGAGCCTGAATGACTTCAGTCACATGGATATTATCCACACAAATGGCAAAATGTTCTGCTGGAACAATAATGAGCAGCTAATACTGGCCAGCAGCAGCAGTCCTGACTAGGCACAGCAAGAGGTGTTACACCAGTAGTTGACCTATTGTCAGTGGAAAGGCCCAAAGATTACCAACTCTGTAGATGATGAAGAATATTCAAACTACTTTTGAAGATCCAGATACTCACTGAATCTCACTGCTGCACCCTAAAGATGAACCTGTTTGCTTTGCTTCTTTCTATATTGCAACATATCTCTGCTGTCCAGAGAAGTTATGGACGCCTTGGAAGTGTTCCAGGCCAAGTTGGACAGGTCTTTGAGGAACCTAGCAGAAGGTGTCCCTGTCCATGGCAGGAGGGGTTGGAACTATATGGTGTTTAAGGTCCCTTCCAACCCAAACCATTCTGTGATTCTTTAAGAAAAACTCACCACAGCAAGTAGGTTACTAATTTTACCTGACCTGCTTTACATACAGGTAGGTCAGGTTGGAGATGCTGCAGCCTGCTACACAAAGATTTCAGATTTTTTTAATCCATACAAAGACAAGTACCTGCATGCATGCTTGTTTACTAACAAGGACCTTGTTTAGTATCCTGCAGCAAGCACCAAATTCAAAGCTCTAGCTACTACCACACTGTCAACATAACACCTGCCTTGAAGGTTTAATCTGCCTTTTTAAACCATAGGAAGAAATCTTACCTGTTCTCTCTCAGCCATATTCTTCTACTCAAAAGAGAATGCAAGAATTGAGAACAAGGTGCCATTAAGAAAGAATATGGGAATCCAGTATTTCATAGGAAAACAAGTAAAATTAAAGAACCTGGCCTTGTAATACACAAAAGTAGAAAATTAAAGTTTTATGATTTGTATCTTATGAGGCTACTAGCACAAACTGTCAGATTCAATTCTAATGTTGCATCCGAGCAAAGGTTTTTAAAACAACACAGTAACAACAGCAGAGAAGAAAATGTCCTTTTTTGGTTTAAAAATAATTTTTACAAAGTTTGTTTTGGAATCACAAAAACATTGTCATCTAGGGATGAATCTTTGCCCCATCACTGCTTCCTTTACGTGGGAGGAAGCAATAAAAGCTTTGCTTTGTAAACAATTATAATGGTTGGGAATAGGTGGTTGAAAGTCTGGAAAACTGCAATCCTGAGAACATTTCAAAAGCCTTTTATTTCAAAAGCCTTTCATTTTGAGCTGGGTAAATGGAAATATGATAGCATGGTTAGAGAGGAGAATCATTTCCCTCACTCATCTCTAGAGCTGCAGCTGAAAAGAATTTTTCAGCAGTAATTTTGGGGAGCTGCTGGAAGGGCTGGAGTCAGCAAAGCATGCAGGCTGCGAACACCTGATCCCAAAGAGACTCCTCAGCTGTACAGGTCTTACTGACACACAAAGAAATCTCTCACTGGCCTTAGCTACTGCCACCTTCCCTATCACATTTTAGTCCTCCTTTACACAGTTATACTACTGTCCCTTTCTCTTCATTCTTCTCTAGCTCTGCCCACATCCCCCACGCCCCTCCTCATTCTATATTCTATATTCTATATTCTATATTCTATATTCTATATTCTATATTCTATATTCTATATTCTATATTCTATATTCTATATTTTCTTTGGCAAAGAATGCACTGATACCTCTTTTAAAGAATTACCATTCTGAATTACATTTATTTCTGTGTTGATCTTCCTCACTCTTTGCCACGTACCCAGTTGCTTTCTGTCTCCCTTCCTTCATCCCTGGTATTCCATGGCCAACAAAACTTGTCACTCCAAGGTTTAAGACACATCCATTAACAACTATGCAATTATCAAGGAAACCATGCAAAATAATGTTTTTCCATCCTAATCTCCACGATTGGTTCTCACAGTTGTGTCATACGTATCTATGAAGGGAGGATGTCTAGACAGGGTCTGTAATGCCAGTATTAAGAAAACCCATGGAATTTTCCAAAACCACTGGGATCTGAGAAAGGCATGCTGTGTTTTCACTGTTTTGTGCACCTAGAATAGATGATGACTGACCTGAACCTTAACACTAAAATATCTTCGAGAAAGAATTTCACCTGCAAAAATGTAAAGAACACAGGAACATATAATAAATTTCAAGCAAGAACAGTGTCACCTTCTGACAGTTAAAAATGCAGACAGCATACTGTATAAAGGGAAAAAAACTACACTTATCTACACTTGCCAGGGGCAGCGGAACACTTACTCATGCTTGTAAAAATTATTTTTAAACCAGCATAAACCCCTTGCCAACAACTCAGTTTTATTCAAAAGCAGCGGTTACTTAATAAAGTTTAATAAACTGAAAGAGGTAGATACTTCAGTCACACGAGCGCAGCTACTTAAGTAACACTTTAGCAAATCACCTAAAAAAAAAAAAGTAAATCAGCCCTGAACCAAGTGCACCACCTCTTTCTTGCACCAGTCATCTCTTCTTTCCACATTTGTAAATATTTTTATGGTCTACAAAGACTTGATTCTGTTGATCTACATTCCACTCGTAGAGGCCAGCAGGAGGAGAATCGCTGAGGCTCCCAGGTCCTGGCTGTTGTAAAACACTGGAGGTGAATAAATAATTCTGAAGTCAGTGGATCAAAATGCTGGAGATAACACCCAAAACTTTTCGAGAGCTAAAACTATTTACTATGAAAATGCAAAGGCATTATTGTTTTTCTTCCTCAGAGGCACATAGGATGTCTACTCTCATTCTTTCTATTGAATGTTCTCAGGACTGTTATTATGTGCTATTGCAACCAAAGGCCATTCAAAGGACAAGAGTGTTTTTAAGGTAGATTGAGCCACTGTAAGGTATTACAAAAGCCTTCACATAGCTCACCAAAGAGTGATAGCACTTCACTCAGTAGAGAATTATCAATAGAAGACTATCATCATACTATAGCTCTCTAATACCTTCCAAAACTATTCAAGCATCTGCTTTTAACAAAAAGATACCAAAAGACAGAAGAGTTAGCATCTGTCAGCTAGTCAGCTGGAATCTAAAATATTTTTCTTATTTGTTGCTTGCCCAACTGTGAAGGTACATACTCTCCTGGAAGTCATTAGCACTTGAGCTGTTGTTATCAAAGCTTTACCCCAGCTGTTACCTTTTTCACTGCACTTAAGATCATGGGAGAATTTAGAGAATAATTAAAGTGCAACAATATGCTAGCCAAGAAGAAGGCGAAATAAAACATCAATTGACAAAAAGCAGATAGCAGCTGACTCTACTATTTAATCAGTGAGTAGATTTTTGTAAAAACCTAAGGAAAAGAGGACTGAAAACTCATGTTATGAGAAAAAAAGTAAACATTGTACTTTCAAGCACAATTCTTTTATTCAACACAGCAGACTAAGAACACAGAACAAAGCCCACTGCATGTCATCCGCTTTAGTGGCAACCACATATGAATGCACAGCTGCATAGAAAGTAAAGAAACTGTCAGTAATTATGCCAACTAAAATTTGTTTTACAAACAACTGGCACTTGACTCATAAATAAAAGCAAAATTGGATCTCACAATATGGCCTTGAGCCATCTTCACGCCTTTCTATTCCAGATGTCCCTTTTCAAGAATGAAGCCAAAGCTTTTCCAGTTTAGATTAGTCATGAGAGTTGTGACAAGAACAGACAGGGTACTGATTATACCACAAAATATACCAAGTATACCTATATTCACATCCATTTTTCTTTGTCAGATACTGTTACAACTGCCACCATGACAGCAATATTAACTTCCCCAGGAAGACAAAATGACCTTAAAGAATAAGTGAAGAAATCCTGTAGAACACCAAGATTATTAGGAGTGTGAAATAATTGCAGAACCACAAGCAGTATGAGAAGAATGTAGGGCAAATCAGGTTTCATACAATCATTTAGGCTGGAAAAGACCTTTAAGATCAAGTCAAACAATTTCAGTTATTCATTATAAGTCTTTACTAAGTACACTGATATTGATCACAGACTCATCTTCAGCCCTGAATCCTTTGACCATTTTCCCAAAACAAAGACAAGGGATGATAAAGAGGGCATTATTTACCTCAGCACCTTTTGAATATAGCCCCTCAAAAAATAAAAAAGGCAGACTATCAAATTTTGACACCTCACAACATGGAAACATATTTGAGCCAGAAGAAGGTTCTGGAACTGGCCCATTTACCAGCGTTAAACAGTGAAATGAAATATACATGGTCAGGTTGGATTATTGATCTTCTTGAAGAAGCTATAACAACACTTTTTTTTTTCATTCTAGGAACAAAAGCAACCAGTGTTTAACACAAACTTGTATCTACAGACTACCACATTAGAAAGCATTTATGTATGTTGATTTGCCTATATGCCATTACACAGCAGAACTGAGACAAGGCTATGCTCACTGACTTTCTTCAGAAACGCAAATACTACATTTTTTCTTATTACTTCCTTTTCTCCTTAGCTAACCTATTGTGTTAAACAATTAAACATTATTTCATTTGCAAAAAATCCTTATTTATGCTACTTTTCTTTATCCTCCATCACACCCCATTTACCATGAAAGCCACTGCTGCCTTATAAACACACTTATAGGAAACTTTTTATACAGGTGACTTGTGCAATATCTATGCAGAAAAGTACTTAATGCTTTTCAGTGCAGAAAGTGTTTTTTTTGAAAAGAGGTCAGGAAGTACATCAAAACAATGTAAAAATATCATTCCAATATTGAACATTATAAAATAGCTTCTCTTAAAACCACATCTGCTACTGTTTCATTCAAATGGGACACTGTCATGATGCAGTACATCAATAAATTCTATCATAGGTCACGGTAATACTTGCCAAGATATTAATTTCTATTTTCAGCTCCAAGGTGAGAAACTCTTCCTATCTTTCATGTTTTTAAAGCCTTTATTTACTCTGCTCCTCCTTTCAGCCAGAGGGAACAATAACACAGCTTCCACTGCAAGTCAAATCAGAACAATTCACTCTGTATAATTCCAGTGATACCAGTAAAAAAACGCAAAGGAAAATTTTTGAAGAGCAGGAGTTGGAAGGAAGCCCTGCACAGTTTTTGTATCTTTGGCCTTGACTGAAATCCAAGTTTTAGGGCAGTACCTAAGTTGTTCTGAATCCAAGACAAAATTATTACTACAGGAAGCCTATCTACTTAAACTGTGTTCTTTATTATTTTAGTATCCAAGAGTTTTACAGAACTATATGAAGGCGTTCAGAACACAAGCTGCCTTACTCCTCCCAGGAATTTGGCTGGCTGTGCTTGGGGCCATGTGTTCCCTGGTGTTAGTTCAGTTATTGATAGTACTATTTCGGAGATCTCAATCAGTCTTGATGATAGCTCTTCAATAAAAAGCTAGAGAAAGCCTCAGAACAGTCACTCTCCTCATTTTAGCCAGCCTTACCTCTGTGCCCTGTCTGGAATTTGGTACAGCCACACTGCAGTCAAGTCCATCCTGGCCATTTATTCCTTTGACCCAAACTCACAGGCCTGCCTTCCCTTGCCTTGGACCTCTCTTACCATTACAGACTCACCTGGCAATTTAGACTATTGGCTGAACCTGGTTGGTGTCCCCAAATCCACTGTGCTCACTTGGCTCACACACAGCGAGACTGTCCCTTTCCAATAAGGGCACTGGCTTGTTGCCACAACTGGATACAGTTTTACTTTCTCTTCCAGCATGACCTGCCTTCACCTGGTGCCTGACAGGTAGGCAAAGATTTACTGCAAACATTACTGGAAAATTAAAAAAACGTGATGGAAACCCTAAGGCACAGATTGCATCAGAACTCTGAATGCTGGAGCAGTGAATATGAGCACACAAACCAATCACAACCCAATTCACTCGTTTTGCCTGAATGGACCAAAGGGCTGAGCCAAGCACACTGTAGCCTAATCTACACTGCCATTCTCCACTCCTATTCCTAGGCCAATGTGCCTGTTTTCAGGCATCCAGCCAGCAGCCCTGACAGATGCACCAGTCACACAGCTGGGTGTGCTTCAGCCTCTCCCAGGATTTGCACTCCAGCTGGAGTCCAGGCAGCCAGAAGCATCCACACACACCGCACTCCAAGGGGTGACTGAAACCTCCTGCATGGCTTAAATCCTCCAATTCAGCTACAGAAAAGACTATTTGGTAGTTTTATTGATGTTTTATTGATGCTAAAAGTCATACCTAAACTACCCAACTGAAAGCGAGCTGAAGTTTGCTTGGCCAATTTTCAATCACCCCTTTGATTGTGTATCCAAGTCCAACCCAGTTGGGCAATAAAATTTCAACTGAGTTCTGATTACAGTTTTTAACAAAGATGGTCTCCACTCTCCCTTTGTGAAGCTTTTTATAAAAGTGGAATTTGAGGAGCTGTTTTTCTCTGTTATTGTTTTGGTTGTGCAGCTGGTGTTTGGTTTTGTTTGTCTGTGTTCACTGTTGTTTGATTTGGGTTCTCTTTTTCTATACTTCAAAATCCCCAACTAAATGGAAAGATTTAATTCCTGCAAGTGTTTCTTTGGACAATATTTTTTTATTTCACATAGCTTCTGCCTTTTAGCATAGCATAGGTTATGCCAACTCGCTGTATGAAGTGTAAATAAAGCAAGAATACAAATTAACCCTGGAAACTCTTCAGAGCTAAAATTTCTAATTTTTTTTTTATTGTATAGAGCAAGATTATGACTTTTGTCTTCAATACCCAGCATGAAAATTGCCACTTGAAGTGCAATAAAGAAATTTTGGGGTTACATTTCCCTGCATATAATGAGAATTACTTGCAAAGTCTTCCCTAAAAAGTGAGTAGACTGAAGTGAAACATTCAGCTATAATGATTTTTAAATTCAAACCCCAAACTTTTTTTGCTGGCTTAAATTGGTTAACAATGTCTTTATTTTTTATATGTATAGTTACAATTTTATTCTAATTAATGCATTTAAGCAATATCAACAGCAACTCAATAAAAAAAATGTTTTGTCAAACACCCTGTGTTCAGACTTTAAACCAAGTCACAATGGAAGCTGGAGAGCTCTAACATTGGCAGAAGACAGCTGTAAAGCATCTTTCTTTCCCAGCATTGGAAGATATTTTCCTACAAATTATTAAGATATTAGAGATCAGCCAAGAACTCTTTTAATATTTCTAAACTGAAAGTGCTTCAGAGTCTATTAAAATATGGCAATCTTGTTAACATCGTTCTTTACTTCATGTTTCAACAAGGGATGTTTAATGCCAAAAAAATTTAAATCACCCAAAAGTCACTCTAATATTACTTGGTGTTTCTTGGATCTCAGAAGTCCCATCTAAGCTCAATCCAGCACTGCCATGGAAGCCAGTAATTTCAGCAAGGACCACCTTTCCCTACTGATAAATAAAGAAAAAATTACAAGCCACATAAAGCAAAATAATACAAAAAAAGGATTAAATTGAATGGTTTGCTGAGGGCCAAAACTAGATTAAAGACTGAACATGGCACCCAGGCCTCTCCGATTCAGACAACAGCATCCTTCAATCCAGTGCTTGAGAACTGACTGATACCCAAAAAAATACCCACGCTGAAGTCAGCTGAAGTCAATAACCACAGTCCAAATTACAAGGTTTGGGTAATTAAATACATATTCTGCCTTTTTATAGAAAAAAAATAATATGGATACGCATTAACAATTTTGTTTTGAAGTTCTAATCTATACAAATGTTTGGGTACCTTCAAACATCTTTAAGAGGAAAACCATCAGCATGAAAACAACCAAACAGGAATACAATCTTCCCAATAATAGTAAAAGAAGGTTGTTCCCACATCTTCATCTATGAGGAGGAAAAAAAAAAACCAAATAACCAAACCAGACAAACCTACTGTTATCTCCAAAATCCTGACATAGCACACCCATCTTTCCCTGCCTGAGCCCAAAGACAGCAGCTATGAGCTATTTTCAAATGAAGTGGTGAAAACCTTTCAGGACTCATACAGAATATCTTTACATCCAATAGATCTTTTTTCTACACTTAGACTCTTTGCTGACTGCAGCAATGGCAAATATGAACTGGCAACAGAAATTCTCCCTTGGGCAGAGATTGTCTCATTTATTTATGATAAATTGGGGTTTATGATTCATAAAAGCTTAACATAGCAACCAATGGATGACTGAAACCAGATTTATAAAATAATGGAGCAGATGTTCCTGAAAACTACACTAAGGGACATGGAAAATAAGAAGGCGATGGCTATTGTGGCTTCACTAAGGGCCAACTGTGTCTGACAAATTTGGTGGCCTTCTAAAATGGGATTACAGCAGTGGTGGAGGAGGGAGTACAAACCCAAATCATCTACCTGGACTTGTGCAAAGCATTTGACAGGTTCTGCAGAAAATCCTGGTCTTTAAACTGGAGAGACATGAATTTGACAGAGGGGTATGGAACAGGCTGGATGGTCACACTTCTGAACTATGCTTAGGGGCTTGATGTGCCAGTGGAAACCAGTGAGGAGTGCCTTCTTCAGGGTCAGTACAGGGACCAGCACTGCTGGACATTTTGTCACTGACATGGGCAGCAGGATCAAGGCACCCTCAGCAAGTTTGCCAATGACACCAAGCTGTGTGGTGCCATCAATAGGAGGGAAGGGATGCCATCCAGAGGGGCCTGGGTAAGCTTGAGAGGTGGGACTGTGCAAAGGCCAAGTGTGTGATCCCACATGACAATCCCAGTACGAGCACAGGCAGGGCAGAGAATGGTTTGAAAGCAGGCCTGAGGAGAAAGACTTGGGGCTGTTAGTGGATGAGAAGCCCAATGTGACCCAGCATCCCCAGCTGGTCTGCAGATGGCACAAAACTGAGCAGTGCAGCTGACATAACAGAAGAATGGAATGCCACCCAGAGGGACCTGGAGAAGCCTGAGAAGTGGGACCACGAGAACCTAATGAAGTTCAACAAGTGCAAGGTGCTACACCTGGGTTAGGGCGATCCCTGAGGTGAGTGCAGACTGGGAGAAGGCCTCACTAAGAACAGCCCTACAGAGAAGGATTTGGGGGCGCTGGTAGATGAAAAGCTGGGCACAGGCTGTCAATGTGCACTCACAGCCAAGAAGGCCAACTGCATCCTGGGCTGTACACACAGAAATGTGACCAGCAGGTCAAGGGAGAGGATTCTGCCCCTCTACTCTGCCCTTGTGAGACTCCACCTGGAGTGCTACATCCAGCTCTGGGGCCCTCGGCATAAAAGGAATTCTTAAGACTTCTTGAAGCAAATCCAGAAGAGGGCCAGAAAGATACACAAAGAGGTAGACCACCTCTTTAGTAAAGATAGGTGGAGAGAGTTGAGGCTATCCAACCTGAAGAAGAGAAAGCCCTGGGAAAACCTTACATCTTCCAGTACCTGAAGGGGCCAATGAAAAAGCTGGAGAGAGACTTGTTACAGAGCAAGTAGTGATTGGACAAGGGGAAATGGCCTTAAATTGAAAGAAGGTATATTTATATTAGAAATTGAGAAGAAATTATTTATTCTAAGGGTGACAAGACATTTGAAAATATTGCCCAGAGATCTGTGGATACCCCATCCCTGCAAGTGTCCAAGACCAGAGTAGATGAGCTTGGAGCAACCTGGTCTAGCGTAGGTGTCCCTGCCCATGATAGAGGAGTTGAAACTGGCTGATCTTTAAGGATCTCTTCAGACCCAAACCATTTTATGATATGATAAGACTAGAAGAGACCTGAAGAGGTTTTCAGTTCAATCTCTTGCCCAGTGTTGGAAGTGCCTTAAAAAAAATAAAAAAGACTGGACAGCCTTATTGAAAAAAAGGGGGAAAAAACTTACAGACTATAAAAATATTAAGTGCATTCCACAGCATTGTTTTTAAACTTCACAATTTATTATTTTTATGCAATCTGAAATGCTTGAGTTACTCTTTAGATGAGACTAACACACTTCCAATGTCTCAGTCTGAACCTTACCTGGATTTTTTTTTGTATTTTTTTTCTACTTTGGAATCCTCAGGCTGCAAAACTCCTTAAGAATTTTTCTAACAAAAGTGTCAGTTTAAATGAGTTTTCCAGTTCTGTCAAGAAGTCTGAAGCTGTTGAAAAGAAACATTCTCCTACATTATTACTTTATTTCTCTCAATGTTTCAGCTGTTAGACTGGCATGGAAAAATTTATTTTAATGGAATGAATGAATCAGACCAAAATGCAATGCCTGAGCTCCTGGCAAGTGGGAAAACCTCAAGCATAAGCAAAGGTTATGCTGCTCTTGGGCAGCAGCATACTGCTCACTCACACAACAGCCTGGAGACACTACAGACAGACAGACAGACAGTTCATTGGGCTTTGAGGGACAGAAGTTTGAGCTTAGAAAACTGGCAAGACAGTAAATAAAATGGTGGCTTTAGGTGCTTAGGGAAGCACTGTGGCTTAGTAAAATCCCCCACTGGTGGAATCCTCCCTCTGCAGCAGCAGCAGCTGCTCTGTGATAGGGTAAGGCTGGCTCATGGACAAGAGCTGGGAATGTTGAGGTTGTGTTCACAAAGTGCACAGACTTCTGCAGGTGGCAGGCACTTGTGAAGGAAAAGTAGAATGCTGTCCAGTCTCAGCTTTCCAGAAAAATAAGAAGAATGACTCAAGTATTCCTTAATCAGCAGAAATGCATTAATGAGTTTTTAGAAAATTTCAGCATAAGCTCACTTGAAAGCAGTTGTTTCTGGGATTTTTTTTTATCTACATATATAAAGGAGACAAAAGCACACACAGCTAGGATAAATGCAGGCAAATGAGATTTACCTATATCTGGACACTTTAATAGTTTCACATTACTATAAAACTACAAACACCAGGCAGGTAAGTCTACTCATTTTTTTAGTACATTTGCATATCATCAATGCATCAGCTTCTGAGAAAGAACAAACTAGCATTTCCAACTCCAGTTTGCCCCTTTCTGACATTTTAGGTTAAACACACTCTTGTTTTACTCAATCCAGTATCACCTGGAATATCTAGAAAGTTTTCCAAGTTCCCACTGAATATCTTACATCATCTCTGTGTTTGCAGTCATCCCCAAAAAAATAGTGTATGGCCATAAACATTTAGAAATTTTAAATTATTTTTGTATAGATGACCTATTTCACTCTGACACTCATGAGCACAGGAGGAAATTTTTGCCAGTTCTCAGTGAATGGCATTTGGGAAACAAGAACTTAATTCAGAAGAATAAGTAACTGCAAACACTAATTTGTGCTCAACTCCGGTCTCCAAGTGGCTGGGCATCTCTAATAATTTTGTTGCATTAGAGACTAAAAAGCTCAAGACAGAAATACTAGGTTCTAAGGCTGGAAAGAGTTGAGCTGTTTTCACCATCCAACTGCAGTGGCTTTTATAGCACAACCTTAATCTCCCCAGAAGACAATAAAACTAGCTAGTAACCACAACCTTTTCTTACGGGGACATTTCATCAGAAAAGTTGCCAAAAAAAGCTTTTGCATGGAAGCTACCACGGACCTTTGCATGCATTTTTTTTCTTATAACATTCTGACAAACTTAGAAACATAATTCACCTTCTGCTATGTTAGAAAGTATGACCAACCTGTAGTCACAATGATATGGGTAGATGAATCATTTGAAAAGGTAGCCAGATTAGAAAGATATCACTAAATTTGGATAGGTACCTTGACATTTCTGCTTCAATGTATAGAGGACTATTTATGCATACATACATAGTGACGTTTGCTGCAGTTCCACTAAAGGTTCCTTCCAAGAACACCATAATTCTTTCACCTTGATAATGAATTTAGCCTCATAATGATTACTCCAGGCAGTTTGGAAGGTCTTATTTTCACATCTCTATGGGGAGGATAATTATAATACAGCAGCATGGCTAAAACTGGAAAGTGACCTACCTGCTAACAATGGCTTTGGCTGCTGGGGCTTCTGAACAAGGGCCAAAAGTGCCTCACAGCAGCACTTGGAGACAAACTTTCAACCCACGGTAGCTCGAATTCAGAGAAAGGCAAGTTTTTACACTTCCTCTGTCCTTTTGGCTCTTTAACTCTTTTTAGCTTTTCCAGCCATATTTTCCTATTTTAACTGGGTTTTGCCTTCCCTGGTGTCCCCCCTGCAGCAAACAGCTAAAACCACATGATGAAAGACGAGACAACCATTGACACCACAAAAGAATTTTGAAAGATTCAACGCTGAGGGCCGTCAACAGAGTAAAATAAATCAAGAGTTGCGAATCCCTCTCCGAGGCAGGTCGCTGTCTATACGCAATGCCACGGTCCTGACTCCCGAACGGAGCCGTCCCGTAGCACTGCTGCCCGGGGCATCCCGAGGAGCCCGTGCTGCCGAAGGCAGTCACGCTCTTCCAAAACGCCGAGAGGCTTCTGAGGTCCCACCACGGGCTCGTCTCCCATCTCCTGAAGCCTGGAGACGGGCGAAACACCTGCGCCAGCCGCGCCGCTCCCGCCGGCGAGGTGAGCCCCAGCTCCGCCCGCCCGGCCCCGCGGCGCCCCGGCCCTTACCAGGGAGAGCACTTTGTACGTGTTGGGATCCTTGCTCTTGCCGCCCGGAGGCTTCTCCGGCTCCTCGGCCAGCTCCATGGCCGGCAGCATGGGCACGGCCGCAGTCTGCAGCCCGCCATCAGCCGCCCCTACCCCGTCCAGGTGGTCCTCATGGCCCTTGCCCGCTTGCTGCCCGTTCCCCTGCATGGTCCCGCGGCTCTGCCCGCCGCCCGCCCGGACACGGCTATTAATAGCCCGCGGCCCGGTCCCGCCCCGCCCGGAACGCGGACACCGGCGGCCCCCGCTCCCCCGCCGGCCGCGGCGTGGAGGAGGGAGCGGGATGTTCCCGTCCTTCCCTCGGGATGTTCCCGCCTCGCTCGGTCACCCCGGCTCGGCCGCCCCCCGCTTCCCGACCCCTCCCTGCAGGTAAAGGGCGGGCGCGGCTGCGCTCCCTGCGGGCAGGGAGGCGGTGCGGGGCCGGAGGACACGGCGCTGCTCCGAAATAGCGTCCGGGGGAGGGCGCCGGGCCGTGTTTACCAGGGAGCGCGGAGAAAGTTTCCGCTGCCCGGTCCCCGGCGGGGGCAGTGGCGCGGCTTTCCCCGAAGCCGCCCGGCGGCGGTAGCACAGGTGTGCGCGGGGGCGGAGGTCCCGCTCCCGGTGCCGCTCCCGGTGCCGCCAGAAGCAAGCACCAAGCCCCCGGTGCGCGTTTGCACCCAGAGCGCCGCCCGCTGCTGGTCGCCTTCGCAAGGTGCTTCCCTCCATCCCCGCCTGCAGTTGTTCGCCCCTTCCCGAGGAGGTTTTCCCCTCCCGTCCGTGGGGGATGCCCACGGAAACCCCCGCAACGCGGGGCGTCGGGCCAGCCGAGAGCCCGCACACCGGGGGCGCAGCGCAGCCGGCGGTGTCATCGCCCGCCCGGGGGACACTGCGACTCCTTTGGGGTGATTTGGACTGTTCAGCCGGGAGAAGAGGGGACTGAGGGGAGACAGCATCCCAGTTTACAACTTCCTTGTGAGGGGAAGAGGAGAGACAGGCACTGTGGTGACCAGCGACGGGACTCGAGGAAATGGCCTAAAGTTATATCAGGAGATATTTAGGTTGGATTTCAGGAAAAGGTTCTTCATGCAGAGGGTGGTTAGGCACTGGAACAGGCTCCCCAGGGAACTGGTCACAGCACCAAGCCTGACAGAGCTCGAGAAGCACTTGGACAATGCTCTCAGGCACACGGTGTGACTGTTGAGGATGGTCCTGTGCAGGGTCAGGAGTTGGACTTGATAATCCTCGCGGGTCCCTTCCGGCTCAGCATATTTTCTGATTCTGGGACTGGACTCATTGCCCCTAAGCCAGGCCCTGCTCAGCTCAGGGGGCTGGTGTTGTTGGGGTGAAATCCATGTCTGATGCCCTTCAGGGCCTTTTTTTGGGACTGGCACTATCTGGCTCCAAGATGCCACTTCCCAATCATTCCCACTAAATTCAGCCCTGCTTGTTTGACGTGAGAAAGGTGTTTGTACACACCTTGACTGTTCATGGGGAAAGGCAGTTCACCCCACGTATGTAGGTACAACCCCAACTGCAGGGCTGGCTCCAGATGTGGGTCATTCCTCCTTTCTGTAATAGATCTGTGAGGGTTGAGTACCATCAAGACTTGCAAAGTATGACTAAGCTTAAAATCACTAAAAGTATCTCATTCTCCATAATTTTTTAAGTTTTTTTACTATACACAGTTATGTATGTTGACATTGGGCTTAGTCTTTCAGTTCTAATGGGGGGGTGGGTTTGATTTCCTAGGGCTTCAGGAGTCTATATCAGATTTATTTTAACTGTCAATGTACTCAGAAAGGAGTGGCCCTTGCATAGTTTCTGAAAAAAATCCATATTTTCTTAAAAATAGCTACAGTGAAATGAAAATTTCCTTTGGAAGAGATCTTGATCCCTGTTGAAGTGTTGTTGCTCTGCTTTCTATTTCAGTTGAGTCACAAGAACAAGCTGTCAGTACAACTTCCCATTAAGAATAATTGCCAGGATGCAGCACGTACATTACTGCAGGTTTGTAGTGCTGCTGCAGCTCGCAGCATGCTGAGGGTCACTGAGGGCTGCTCCCACGTCCCTGCTGTCATCTAATGAGGTGCAATCTTGAGAATTTCTACCCTAATCTTTCACTTGGTCACATAGGAAAGAGAAAGGCAACAGAAACTGTGATAACTAAGCCCTTGAGCCTACATTAAAAATCTCATTTATTCCATTAATGTGGCATTTCAAACAGCTGTCCAGCTGAGGAGATGACTTTATTATATGGTCAAGGCTTTTGGCATGTGAAAGTTGCAAATTGAAGACTGGTTGTGCGATAATTTTAAAACTCTCATAAAAACTGACATAGTCAAATTGTTTAGGTTTTGGGGTTTTTCAGTGAATGTGGCTTTAATAATAGCTCAAGTGGCAGTAGGACCCTCACTTTTTTTTTTTTTAATAAAAATGAAAAGATATTACAATCATGTGTGTAAGTTCAAATCTTTTCTTTTTAATTTCCAGTCACAATGGCAAGAAAGTAAATGCTTTTTCTCGACAAACAACAAAAAAAAAGATAAATTAAAAGTTCGCAGGTTTTTTTTTACAAATTAAGTTTCATTTTTTATTTCCTTGTTTTTGCATGTAGAAAGATTTTTTAATTCATTTTAATTCAAATAGAAAGCTTCCCTGTCCAAAGTGTCACCCACTCAAAAATTTGAACAGCGCATACTGTATAATGATGATTCAATGACAATTATGTATAACTACATTGCAGACAAAAAGGTATCTTCCTTTTCCATAGAAAGAAAGGATATTCTGCAGCTGGAGCTAACTTCTGAGTTGTTCATTCATTAACCATTAACTATTCTTTAACACTTACTCTTCTGTGTACAAATATTCATAAAACAGCATAAATTTTGTAATTTCTTTCTGTGACAGTACAAGTAGCCAAGGTACTTCAGTCTAGGCACGGAAAATAATTAACCAGCATGGAAAATAATTAACCTAACTGTGAGAAGTAAGCTCGTTCCAGCTGACTGACAAGATGTCAAAGTGCTCTACACAAGAGAGTGTGGAAAACCAAAAAGGACTAAGTTCTGGCCCTGAATATTTCAAATATATCTGAAAAAATCTATTGAATACTGGGGGAAGAGGTAAAATATTCCCAATATTAAACCTTCAAAAATCCACATCTGCTTGCTCTCTTTGGGGTGAAGTTGTTAAATAGCAGTCAATACCATTTTAATAAATCTGTGACAAAAGACATCATTGTGCAACAAATTAATAGCAGAGGTTACTGAGGTTGCAAATCCAAATTCCAAAAATTTTCTGCTGCCATTTCAACAGAGACTGAGGAAGCTTTGAGGAAGTGAGGGCAACTGCCAGCTCCAGCAGTAACTGAATCAAGCTGCCCAACCAAATGTCAAGGGAGAACAGCAGTAACACCAGCTTCATGTTTGCGGGCCTTATCTGTGAAGGGAGTCATCAGAGATTATCAATTTTAATTTTCTCTTCAGCTTTTAGTGGCTGTAGCAAAGATAAACAAACATAAATTAAGTAGTAGGAAAAAAGGTAAACACGGGAAGTTTTCCACGATGCTGCGTGTCGCAGCTTGTGATGTTTTCTCCGTGCATTTTTCACCTCGACAAAATCTCCACCAAACATCTGTTTTTGGAAAGACCTGAGCAAACACCAGGTTCTCTCATCTAGCCCCGTGTGTGAGGTGGCTGTGTCCCATTTAAGGTCTGTGGTTAGTGACAGGGATTGTAAATTGCACCATGTTGCATGATTGGACTATCCACTTGCACCAGCCAGAGTTGGGAGGCCCTTGCTGCTCTCACACCAGGGGCACAGACTGAGCTTGCAGGCAGAGGAGCATCGTCTTGTGAGGTTGCCAGGGATAATCAGCTCCTGGCTGGCTGAGTCTTGACCCTTGCATTGCAATAGGAACCAGTGGTTGGTGGTTGTGGCAAGTATTTCCTGTTGCATCGCCTCTAATCCGCAGCAAAATTCCTGTAACCATGAAGAAGCCCAGGAGCCCTAGGAAAGTCTGAAGCGGCTTGTTAATGACCATTGCTGCTCAGTCTTACACTGGACTCTACCTTATAGGAGCTAATTGAAGCTGTTTCTCAGACCCTGCTCTGAGGACTTCTCTTCTTGTGTGAGTGTTGCATTGTAAACTAGTCTGGAAATCATTGAAAAATTAGGAATTATAGTAGTTTCTGAAATATCCTTATGAGTAGTTTTATTTAGCATTTGAAATGTGTCTAAAACTTTATAAAAATGCAAGAAGTCCTCAGTGAAAAGAACAAATGAAACTGGAGGTGTATCTCCAAACTCTTTTATTACTTCTGGGAGTAATGCCTAAGATGAAGTCAGAAATCCCGTAACATTTATGGGCATATCAAACTGTGTGGACTGAACAGTTTGCATCTAGGGATGGCACATAACCAAGCAGAGATCCAAGACAACAAGGGCAAGGTACAGTTTCAAGGCACGTGTTGCAAGTCTCAGATTCTGAGCTTAGCATCAAGATGCCTCTTTGTCAGGAAAAATTAATTCATTCTTTATAACTACTTGCTTCAAAATCTGTTAATTTTACTCCCCAGCACACCCCTTTTAATAAGTGCAGAAAGAAAATAATTTTTGCAAATAATTACTCATTCTTTGGTTGTTTTGCTGGTCTCCAAAATAAAAAAAAATATCTAGATAACAAGCTGATAACTTAATATTTCCTGTATAATTGAAAAATGGCATAATTGTTCCTCCTTTCAGTCTTAGTTTGGCATATATTACTGGAAATTTAATAACTGTTAAGACAACAGTTGTTAGATAGCTGGCAACAGTAGTAGAAAATTATGAAAAGTCCTTTAGCAATAGGAAATAATTGCTTGACAGTGATTTCCTGTCTCTCTAAGCTATATAAAAATGCCTCTATTTGATTTTAGAAAAAATGCGCCTATACTCCTTTAAACTATAAAATCCTGATATGATGACAACATGTTGGTAGGATTTGTTGGGAAGCAGACTATAAGATGCTTGCATACTTTAATGCTAACCAAGCAGACATTCTTTATGCTCTTCTCAGCGTATTCTCTCTAGCAAACACAATTTCAATACCTAATCTGCCAACCATATCTAAGTGGTTTTCACAATCAAGCCTATTATCAGGAAGAATACTTTAGTACCTATGGTGGAAAAATTGTAGAATGTTCACAAAAAAAAACCCAAAAGGGGGAGGAGGGGGGAGGAAGAATACAGTATTGGAGTAAACACCTGAGTGGTTTCTTGAAGACCTGAAAGTTTAATGCAGTGGTGTTTGTAAGAATATTAAAAGCAGCGCTTATAAATCTGGGAGGAGTCCAGAGCAAAGCAATAGTGTAGGAACAACATCCACTGCAGCTAGAGGGTGATTTAAAGATTAAATGTTCTTTCACAAGTTAAATGTTGTCTTACAATTTAAGCTTGATATCCCCTTGCCCCTCCTTGAGTTTTGACATCTTTAAATGAACAATTTTCAGCACAAACCAGAATGGGAAGAAAAAAGGCTTTTAAAATAGGTAGGCAATTGAGGGCAGAGATTTGAAAAAAATGCATAAGGATTTTAGCAATGGGCATCCAGCAGCTCCATACAAACTCATACTCTAAGTCATATAAACAGTTTTGAAATTCACTTTTATTTCATCCCTAGAAGTACAACAACTGCTCTGTTTAATTAGTGTAGACAGTGGTCAAAGACCTACAGCTGAGAAGATTTTTGAGCCAGAGGGAAGGTCTCCTGCTAAATACTGTTTGAGATAATTTTTCATCATGTCTAACCACTTCTTGAACACATACATATTTCAGGATCTACCCCATCCTGTAGTATAAAATTTTGCATGCTAACTTTTGGTGAAGAAATACCTCCTTAAATTTTAGTATATTGTTGTCACCATGTAAAATATGTAGGTCAATGTAATTTGAGGAAGTTCTGTGTCCTGTATAGTAGCTTTACCATTCAGATGCTGCATGTCTCCTTTTCAACAGCTTACAGGCATTGGCATTCACTACCTTTTTACTGGAAACAAGTGCATGGAATGCCAAGTTTGTATTTCACTGCTGGAACACAACCTATTTCATATGATCCTACTAAAATGTCATCAAAACAAGATTCTGGAAGAAATGTTTAATTCTAAAAAATACCTGGAATGATGCTTTAAGTCAGGCTGAATTGAATTAGCATGGGGAAAAAAAGTGATTTTCACAATGCAAGTTGTTTCTTCCGGTGTTTCAATAAACAACAAATGATCCAGGAACTTGTTGCACATTTAAGGAAACATCTGGAATTTTCAAATATGGTATTACTCAATACACAAAAATAAAATACTACATGCAGGGATAATAAGAGAAAAAACATGTGTTCTTAAGGAAAAAAAAGAAGGTATAAGATGGGAATTTAACATTATTAACATCAATATTAACATTAATGTTACACTTGAAAAGTATAATGTTAAGGCCAGCTGGAAAAGTCAAGAGATAAAACTCAAAGATCTTGAAGAGGGAGGAAGAAGTGGATGGACAGAGGGGAGTACCTGGATGGAAAGAAAGGGGGAAGTTTTATCTTTGTTTTTTAGTGGTGTGGATGTTATTTCTCATCCATCTGAATTTTAGTGTGTTGTGTGCAAGCATTTTAACAGATGATCTAATTGAATAGAACAAAACACCTAATGAAAAAATGTTGTTTTGATCAAATTTCATAAAACTTCTCCATAAAAAGGACATCCATAAAGCTTCCAAGTAATTTGAATAGTTGTGGTATTTCTGTTCTTCAGAACTGTGACAGCAATAAATACTCCATGTTTCTGAAGATTTGACCATCACAGCCTTTACTGGACAGCTGGTTTTGCAATCCTGAGCAATCCTCTGCGCAAACACTTTTGAAAGCTTAAGCACTGTTTAAGAATAACATCTGTAGATAAATTTTAAACAAAACATGAATTTTAGAGCTAATAATCTCTGAGAAAGCTGATTAGAACAATGTTTCCTAAGGAAGACTAATTTTTCCAATGGAATTATCTAACATACAAGTCTTACATGTTTGTTAACTGTCAGAAATAAATGCTTATCCTTGGACTTCCAAGTCAGTGTATGCCTGAAATGCTCACTGGCACACACCTCTTGCTCACCCCTTCTGCTTCTGTGCTACTTCTGACATGATGCACATGCAGAAAAATCCACAAAGCCAGTGAACATGGTCTTGTGACAGCAAATGTTCACAATCCCATCTTCAAACAGTGTGAGTGGGTGTGACCATCACCCGAGCTCACAGTATTCCCTCAAACCTGCAGTCTTTAACTCTGCTCTGTCACCCAGCTGCTTCCTCTTGGGATCTCCTGACAAAAAAAATACCCAGGGAAATTCTGGGAGAATATCTTAGTATTTTTCTTTTGGGCTCCACTATTTGCTCCCTCTGAGTTTACAAAAGCAGATAATAGAAATATTTATAAAAGTACAAAAGGATGAAAAATTGTTTCTGACAAAGCTGCTCCAGAGTTATAAAGTGAAACCATTTTCTGGGACATGTCCCAGGCATAAGCCCCATCAAGGGGAACAACACATGCTTAAATAAATATTTTTGGAGAATCTGCATGAAGTCTCAGCAGGGTGCCTGCTGCTGAATCCCTGCCACCTTATGGCCTGGGCATATTATGCCTGACCCATGCATCATTAAAAGACTGTCTAGAGATTCACTGGAGCTAGGTGTCAGGAAGTACAGCTATTTCCAACTCTGGGGAATACCAGGAAGTGCATTCTTCCAAGTCTGATATGAGGTCTATGCAAAGTATCCCAGACATGATCTTCAGAAGGCAAGAAGTTCACAAGGAGTAGGGCATTCCTTAAGATGAAGTAAAAATGTGCTTTAACTCAGAGTCAGAAGTCATTGCCCATATTCTTCTTGCCATTGAAACTCAACCCATTGCTCTTCTTTCAGAGCAGAATTTGAGTCTGCTTTTAAAAGTCACAAAGAGAACTGAACTCTACAGGTGATGCTGACAGACCTCATCTAGGGAACCTGTGCTAAACCAGTCCTGAAGGGACACATAGTCAATACTGACAGCACAATTAGTATAAAGGAATACTAAATTTAATCTAGTATAAAGGAATACTAAAAATATAAACCTTCCAGTCTCTACTATTCTCCTTTCATACCTTCCTGTAGCCCATAGGTGAAGTGGAAGGCAATACTCCTGCATCTATTCAGGATGCAGAATAACAAAAACCAGGTCATTAATAAACACAGCAGCCAATCCTCTGCTGACCTGAAGACAGCACTAGTTATTTCAGGCAGCAGGCTCTTGAGCCCATTCACTACTCAATTCACTCTTTGTTTCAGCTTAATTTGCAAATGAATATTCTGAGGACGAGAGTTAAGCATCCCTTATGAAACTCCTAAATCATTTATGTGAAGTGTGTTAACAAACTTTTTTTGCAGATGTGTATATTAAACTAAATCAGTAATTCCCCCATGTGACATGCCACAGCCAGATTATCTTGAGATGTCAGAGAAAGATTTGCTCATTTCATATTTACTTCCCTTGGTGAAACTTGTTTGTTCCCAGTTTCTCAGTAGTCCATGACTTATGAGAGAGCAAATCTCGGCTGAGCATCACTCACTCTAGGATATGCACTGTAGGTAATGCAGACATAATGTTGCCTTCTCATATGAGTTCTTCCTGCTAGGACTTAGAAGCTGGAAAAAAGGAAAAATATCTCAAAAGGCAGATGTATGAAATTTACCTGACAAACAACTCCTCCAGAGCAAACCTTAAAAGCCAATTTTTACATTAAGTTTTCTCTTCATGTTTTTGTGAGGAAATATGAAGTAAAAAAACCAAACTGATTTTATCATCAGCTTTTGTAGGGTTTCTTAAGACTGTCAGTGATTAAAAACTAACATGTTCAACCAAACCAAACTATGTATTTGACTTTAGGGAGGTTGAATTGACTCAACCAGGATGTTAGTGGTGTCTAAAAGTCATTTTATCCTCACCCCAGAAAGAAACATGGTGTGTTTTTAGTTAATGTTTATTTTTATCTGGGGTTCCTTTTTCATGGAAAGTTCCAAGAGCTCTACATACCAGATACATTAAAAACATAGTTTACAAGTTCTTGGTAAATCAGTTTGTCTTAGAAGAGTTGCTCGTCTTTGGAAGGCATCTTTCTGTAACTCTTTCAGGGTGTAAACTAACTGTGGGGTTATTGAGCGTAGTTACCCTGAAAGTTACTCTTATCTTCTGAACTGCAGAATAATTTGCAGAGAAAGCATACCAACAGTGGTGACTGCTGGCATTTTGAACATGGCACATCACTTGTGCTAAGGCATTCCCCTGTTAGTTACCCCATTAGAAATGTTTAGTGTTGATAATCACAGCAGCACTCACTGGCAGCAAGTTGGCTCATGTAAGATGCCCTGTAACACACAGTTAGAACTGCTCAAGAAAGAGCTAGACAAGAATTTATATTTTGAACTTCAAAATCTGGTTTTAATTTAGCCTATTTAGAAAGAGGTCAAGAGTATATTTTTCATTGCTCTCCATGGAGAAGAGGGATAGGTCAACCAGTTCCTTAAGATGAAGTAACAATGTGCTTTAATTGAGAGTCAGAAGTCATTGCCCATATTCTTCTGGTTTAGCAATCCACCATGCCCCATGGGCTTTCAGCTCATGTACAAAGAATTATGAAACAAGAAAAACTGTGGGCACAGCTCCATGTTCTTCCTGGCATTCTTAGAGAGCAATGGGAGTGTCTAAGAGGATTCAGTAAATGCAGACTTTTTCACAGAAACAACATAGACAATTTCTCCATGCAGACAAGAAGTCATAGATTCTTTGCATGATACCTCACAGAGACATTTCCTCTGGCTTTTGTTGCAGCCCTCTTTGCTAGCACAATATATAGCAAAGTATAGTACAGGAGCCCAACACCTCTCGTTTTCCATGTCTCTCAGGAGGAAATCCAACTCAACAACCTGAGATCAATCAGGAAGACCGACCTGATAAGGAGACTGACTCACGCAAGACCAGCACCTGGAGTTCCCACTGTGACCTGTTGTCCTATCACAACCACCAGTTTCAAAAAAGAGCTAAGCAGGTGGCACCAGGTAATAAGGTGGGATGAATCCCAAACAATAATGATCAGTTCCAGCAGTGCTGTTGCCCTTGTACTCCATCTAACCTGTACTTTGTTTACAAAAGCCTACATGTAGCAAGTATTTTTATTTTTCAATTTCCCACTAATTATTGGAAGATAGATATTAATGGAATGAATTTTGAGGAAGCAAGGAAGATATTACTATACTTCCTTCTGTATGTCAGCTTAAAGCCTCAAAGTACATGTCACACACCAATCTTTTTACAAGTTTTATATGTGGAACAGAGACAAGTGAGCATTTATTGTGGCCTATGAACTACATAAATACTGAATCCTTGCATGGTTTACATGAAAATAATTTGGACCAGCATTTTTAATGTTAAAAGCTACAAGGCAGTAAATCTAGTCATTCTTCCCCTTATGGTATACCTTATGCATCAGCTCAAGCCTGTAAAAAAATTTGCCTCTGATCTTTTTTCTGAGGTTCTATATCAGCAATTGGTGTTTATCTTATGCATTGGATATCCCCTAGATAAATGAAAGGTGGACAGAAAGGTAGAATATTTTTTTCAACTACTCTGGAACTCTGCAAATGATAAAATAGGCAGGTCAAGCATCCTAGGATAAGAGTTAAGTAGTTTTCTGTCACAAGTCAAACAATGATACTGATAAACATTGATGAACTGCTGCAACCTGCATCCAGAATAACAAAAGGTATAGGGACCAAGCTATTAGGATAGTCACCTTATAATCACTCAGTCATCATATCTCACTTCTCGGATGTTTAATATGTTCAATTGCCTATGGGCTCCTGAAGTTGTTCTCTGAGTGCTCGCAGTAGATATAAATAGAAATGACCTGCAAGGCAGCTTCTCTGACATGAAAGTTTCTGAGCAGACCACATCCTCTATCATGTGCCTGCTGTCCTTTTAGCCAGGCGGCCTTGCCCAGTCTCTGTATATGTTCCAACAAAAATTCATAGATCGTTTTCTTATGAGGAGTTGGAATAGGATTTTGGCAAGGACAACAGCATGAGTTTTGGATGTGCTGAAGAGGAGAGTCATGGCAGAAATGCTACACTGGAAAAAATTTCCTGCCCTCAGGGAATTTTTAGGACTTCAAAACCTCTCACACCCTGCACCAGGTCAGAGCTGTCTTTCAGGTGTGGGGACCCATCAGACAGAAAAACAACAAAAAAAGTAGCAGGTTGGTTATTAAGACTCAAGCTGTACAAAATCTGGCATCAAGTTCATGCCTGCAAGCTGCTCCAGCTCTGGATTTTGTCACCTCAGCAGGCCGTGGAGCAATATGGCTTTCAGCCGGGATTCAGTGACTTCGGGTTGTTTTTCAGCTCTGGAGAAGCCTGAAAGAAAAAGTCATGGAGATGATGTGTTGGCATCTAACCTTGTTCTGAAAATTGTCTGGCTGACACTGCTGTATTGGGACACCACTGAAAGCAAAATCAGACTCTGCAAAATTGTTTAATTTCATGGATCTGACTAATTCATTAAAAAAAAAAAAAAAAGAAAAGAAAAGAAAAAAGAAAAAAAGCCAACACCAAAAAAAACACCAAAACCCAATAAATTTCTTTAAGCTTTTTCTGACCAACTCTATCCGTGCCCTTTTCCTCCTAGCTAGTCAAAAGCACTTTGTACAGATATTTTCTGGCCCAGCATGACATCTCCTGTCATTCTTCCCAACCTCACAAACACAGCTGGAAGTAAAGCAAGTAGGGAATACGGTTTTCCTATCCACATGTTCAGGAATATGATTCACAAGTGACCAAAGCAGAGCATGAGCTAGGACTGATGAAATGGCAGCACCAGCAGTGCTCATTCAAATCCTGGCCACACAGATGCTTTTTATTTAAATTGCGGTAAACACGGGCAAGTTTCTCAAGTTACTGGTTGGCAAGGACTTGAGGTGTTAATTAATCTGTTAAACATTGTTAATCACTGTCTCAATCAAACAGGTCTTGCATTATCTTCCTAAAGTAAAAATGCCTTTTTTTCTTTCACTTAATCATTATTCACTGAGGCAAAGAGCACAGGCCCAAGTGAGTCATTGAGGCAGTTGCTTGCTATCGTGGGTGACTGTGTAATTCAGGCTGATTCAGAGGCTGACCAAGCTCTTTACTTTAAAGTGTTTTTCTTCATCCCTTGCAATTTTCATAGAATAGCTGCTCCAGAAGCCTACTGGTGAGAATCTGTCTTCTGATTTCCAGCTGGAATCTACAACTAGCAAATTTATGTGTCATTATTATTTGGTGCTAACATTTTTCTATATTATAAACTACTCTTTTTCTTTTCTTTCTTTCTCTGCTGTTCATCACTGTTATCACTTCTAGCAGTACTGGAAAGAGTAGTTAACCTCCTCTCAGGTTCTGGGTTTGCTTTGCTAAGCAAGAAGAAGTTTTAAAATCACTTGTTGTTTGTGAAGAGATTAAAGCAGGTAAGCATATAGGGACTTAATTTTCCATATGATATCAGAGCCTTCCTTTGCTTTTGCTCCAAAATGAAATCACCTCACACCTAAATGGAATTACAGGGCTTCCTTACATTTTGGAGTCTCTTTCTTGTACTAAAAAACAGCAAAAATGTGTAATCAGCATGTATTTTCCAGCCTTGCATGAGCTCTACTCTGTTTCTACTTACAACAGCCACCGCTGAAAGCCATGTGGATCACTGTTTGTCAAGCTGTTTGGCTACTGGCAATCCGGGACAGGAGGTTTCACCAATGGCAATCACACCGTTTTTCCAGCTGAACCAAGTTTTCTGTTACATAAGAGCTTCCTGAAGCCCTGTGTGCACTCTGTACAGGCTTCAGGATGATTGAGACCATGTTACTGAAGGTTTCACTGTCAGTGATGGTCATCCCAGGCCTACACACAATCTTTGTGCCCCCTGGTCTGAGTTGGCCAAACCCATATGTAGCTACATGTGAAACCATTCAGAATTAATATTGATAAACAAATATGCCATTCTTTATTTCCTCTCCCCTACTTGGCCATTAGGGCATCACCACAGCTCCTCAGTGCAGCCAAGCCCCCGTGGCCGTATAAACACCAATACACGTGGAACACCTCATTTACATTCAAAGTAATAAGTACAAGCTGACAGCTCAAAAAGGACACTGAGCAGTTAAAAAGCATATGGATTATCAGAGACGAGGAGGAAATCACAGTTTTCTTCAGTTTAACCTCAAACCTCAGTACACAAACCAAGATGCCACACAGGAAAAACCTTGAGCATAAACAGGACACTGATGTGTCATGTCCCATATGTCATTATCCCATGCTATAGCTGTCCAGAATAGCTGTGCAGCTTGGTTGGACAAGAAATAGACTGTGGATTCAGTGATTCATAAGCAGAAGCTTCAGCCAGAACAAACTTTGTTCAGTTCTATTTTACAGTGAAGTTGTTCTGCATTAATCACAGTAGAGAAACATGTAAGAGAAAACAGAAAATCAATTCCTATGAAAAAATATAATCTCTCTAACCATGGGTTTCATAAAGTTCCTGAATTATTCAGAATTCCTCTTGATTTTATGTCATGTATCAATTGTGTTTCAAAAGGTGCCATTTTTTTACCTTTGTCAAAAATTTGTCAAGTAATATTTCAGCGTTATGCCCATGGTAGTGTTAGGTTATTCATAGCTGGGAAATAGGGAACTTTCCCTAATTGCACTAACAGCAGGTAGCAATTTCTCCCTGCTGCTTTGAAATATATGCTGCTTATTATGCGAGATACAAAAATATTTTATTGTATTTTTTTCTACATAAAGATTTCACATTGCTTTTATGCATTTTTTGGTAATTTTTGGTAGCTTTTAATAATGGATAGAACCATTGGCAGTGACACTGACAACATTTCTGCTGGATTATTTCTCTTAAGCATTTGCTTGTGAGGAAGACATTAAAATAAAAATAAAAAAACTTCTGTAACATACAGCTTTGCAGCATTTCTTATGCAATTGTGTTTACTTAGAAGTTCTCAAACACAAGTCATTCAGACCAACAGAAATTTTCTATCTAAGGGTGTTTATACAAGCACATTAAATTAAATCTGTACCTCAGAGAACAGTTATGATGTTATGCAAGTTATCATAAAATGTTAAAGCTTTTTGTAATGGAAAATGCTTATTTATGGGTTTCCCATAGCTCACTCTACTCCTTTGTCAAAAACTGTGATTTTAATGACTAATTTCATCACTTAGCTTTCTGAAAATCCTGAGTTGCAGAAAGAGTATGATTTCTGGTCCAAGAAAGCATGGGTAGCAGTGATGCCAGTCCCAAAGACTGAGCATGAAATTAGTTCTCATACTGGCTTTATTCCAAATAATTGGTTTAGGAAGTTGGTTTGCCTGGTTGGCACATGAGCCATATGCTATGGGCCAAGTTGGAGAAAGGAGTTGAGACTTCTTTCCTTGCAAGTGCTAACAGCTGGATGAGACAAAGATCACACTGAGACACAGGTGATGGGGAGAAACACAACTGGGGCTGGGATGAGACAAAGACACACATTAGAGCAAGAAAAATGATGAGCAGGAACCATGGAAAAGATGTCAGACATTAGACACAGGCAGTAACTCGCCACACAAAAAACCTCAGGAGGGGTGGTTTCTTCTTCTACCCAATATTGTAGGTCAACTACAAAGAGAAGTCACTGACCAGTCCTTGTGCCCACCACAGCCCATATTTTCCAAAGGAAATTAGGAAATTACTGGTCCTTTTAGAAACTTGCCTCCCTGCCATCGCCCTTCCCATCAGACAGCATCCTGTTTGCTGTCACTCTGTCTGACACTACCTTTAGGAGTCAAGATTGCAGGGAATTATTTGCTGCCCAACCACCAAGAAGAAGTTTGCTGCCAAAGAACAAGTTTGATACACTGAACAGCACCTGAAAATTGTTGGAAATGTTCACAAATTAAAATTTTCGGAAACAATAAAAATTTAGTGGAACGAATATGAACCTATGTGTTTCCTCAGCCTATGTAGCTAAACTGTTTCCAAAACCTTGTACTATTCATAAGATTGAGTTGCATACCACATAAAATGTGATCTAATTCATAACTGAATAAAGGAAATGAGACAAGATTTCTCATTCTGTGGAAAGAATTAGAGTAAGCAACAGCTTGAACTCACCTTTCCCATGGGTCTGCAGTTAAGCTTTTAAAAACACAAAGGAAAAAAAATTTCAATATTCTGGTTTTTTCTGCATTCAGAGAGTGCTTTTCTTTTCTGAACTTCCTCCTCTTTGTAACTGAAGATTCATTTGTACTGCTTAATGGTGCTAGGGAGATATCCAGCATCTGTAACCTGAACAAAAAATTAAAAAGAATATTAACTAGTCTGATGAAAAGAAGCAGACAATGCCCCTCGGGGAAGAGTGGAAAGGAGGGCAACAAACTCTTGGAATATTCCACTTGATAAAAATCTGTTCACATATGCAAAAAAGGCATCCTTTTGCCTAAAATGAAGGAGAAATTAATAATGAGAAATTAAAACTTACCATAATTTCCAAATCATATTTTGCATTCTTGGCTGATGGGGATATCTTTGGGATATTCTAGAGATTATAGAAATGGTATGCACAGATGTAGTTTTGGTAGCTAGACACAATTCCATCAGCTTTTCCCCTGACAACAAATAGGAATGAGGAAAAAGTCCAAACCAGCGCAGCTGAATAGAAGGAAATTACATTGACTAGATTGCCTAAAAGTCAAACAGAACTTTCTTTTTCAAAATACTTTTTCTCAGCAATTCCCTGTAAATCCTTCTTCTTACCTGGGAGAGCTGGTTACTTCTGAGATTTGAGAGAGAATTCTGTGTTATGACCTGTATGTGATATGAAGAGAAGGACAGAAAGATTGTTAGTTCCCATAGTTGTTATGGAATTTTTTTTGGTTGTTCAAATTGAGTCTTTATGCTTACAGTTGACTGACACAGTTTTTATCTGTGCTGATGAGTGTTAAGTGGCTCATACAAAAAATCTGACATATCTGAACTGCAGGACTACAAGAAAACTTTAGTCCTGCCTACAGAATAACAGGCTTGTATTCTGCCACTAACAAAAAAATCAGAGCAATATATAAAATGCTTCAAACAGCATTCTGAAAAAGCACGAACCTTAGCATTGGACCTTTGAGGCATTGCCATTGCTGAGCAGGCACTAGAGGTCTGTACTGCCTCCACTAGTGCCCTGCTTCTTGGCTTGTAACACCGCTCTGTAAAGTCCTTCATCTTGTGCGAAACCACACATCCCTTCAGGGAGTTGTTCCATCTGTTGGGCAGCAATCTGACTCGCTGATAAGAGGCAAGCTAGACACCAAACAAAGCTCTGCAATTTCATCTTTCCTTGGAAAGCCTCTGGAAAGCCAAAGTACTCTTCCTCCCACCCGTGCTTCTCTCACATAGGGTAAGACCAGGAGAAATGCACTTCTTTGCAGACAGTCTTAGGAACCACTCATTCTCCTTCCAGCTCCCAACCTTTACAGGCAAAGCAGGCTGTGGCTGATCTTCCTGGACAGTGGGCAGGTTGGTTTATGGGACACATCAGTTGCCAACTCTCCTTAATGTACATTAAAGCAATTGATGTCCTTGGCATTTCTGCTTTAAGTCTGGTTTATGTCAAACCCAAAGCTGTCCAAAGTCCTGGACCCTGACCATACCAATTTGAATTCCACCCAGCACTTTTCATCCTTTAGAGGCACTCCCATTCTTTGGTTCATGCTTCAGGGTCTGGGATGGATTTGTATTTCCTGACGCTTTCAGACTGTGTTAAGGAAAGTCATGCCAGTAGTGTTCACTTCTCCCTCCCCAGGGAAATCGTGGTGGGACATGCAAGTGCTGCTCTAAGGAGACACTTCTGAGCCTCCACTTTTCTCAAGACTTTGGATCCAGAGGCATGATAGATTTGCTTGCCTTCCTATTGACAGCCTTTCACCCAGAGGTAGCAACTCCCTCACTGCACAGTAAGGACAGAAAAAAATCTGTGCTTGCAAACAATTGCAAATGAAAAATCCCCTCATCTTATAAACAAACATTGCAGGAGGTAATTTTTTAAAACAGCCCTTTCAATATATATCCATTGATGCTTACAGGAAGATGTCCAAGGTAAAGGGTATTCTGTGCCTCCTCAATGTCTGCACTCAGCTTTGAAACTACTTCAGGGAGGTACTGACAAAAAGCCAATGGTCTCTATAATAAATACTAAGTGAACAAAAAAGGTTTGTTTTATATGGTGACAGTCTCACAGAGCCAGGGTGTGGGTCAGGGAAACAGTAGCACTTACTAAAAAAAAAACATCCTTGCTCTGCCTTTTCTAGGGCAGGGTGGGCTGTTTCCCTTGCCTAGTTTCTTTCATTATTACTCGGCCTTGCTACAGAGAAAAGACTAGATATAGGTAGTGCCAAGTTTCTATATTTGCTTAGAGATTTGGTTCTAATACTCTAAAATTTAAAATGACCCAAGCATAAGAGAAGGAAGCAGCAAGGTCCTTCAGAGTTCAGATCTTCAATGTCTACAGGACCACTCAGTTTTCTTAGCTTAAATAATGGTCTATGGAAAATAATGTTTTACAGAATTAACATTTTTAATCGTCACATGGAAGGTAGCTCAAAGAGCTTAGACTTGGCAACATCTGCTTTTGCAGTCAGCAGATTAATTTGTGGCTATTCCACTGCAGCTTTGGGAGTTTCAGAACTGGCTGAAAAACACAGAAACAAAGGGTTTACCCATTTGGGAAAGCAATACTCACATCCCCTAGGAAACAGACATCTGAAACATCCAGAAACAGCATAATTTCCTAAATCTCAGGACAAAGCAGAATGATTAACAAAGGAGGATTATGTTTTTAAATTAAATATTATGTGTTTATTTTGTGGTTACTATTTGTTGTTACTTTAACTTTTGAATTTCTCAGCATTTCAGAGTAAAATAACCCATATCTATTTTATACATTTAGTCTTTATTCTTTTGTCCCACTCTTCTACTGTGAGTGTAGATTTTTTTACTTGAGTTAGGGTCTGATTTACCACAAAGTGAAAAAACAGTCATGTTCTTAATTGGGGCAGTTTAGCAGAAGTCTCTGATTTAGGCAGACTTAAGATGTCAAAACATTGTAGGGTGGTGAACTGCAACTCCATGATGGTGTAATGGTTTCACTGAGATAAAAATCTTTATGTTCAGCTTGGTCCCACATCATGGTTTTAAGATCAATATTGCTAAACTCTGTCTGGTGTGTGGGCATACACTGATTATCTTGAGGACTTTGGGAAATGTAGCGTCCTGTGGGGGGTCTGGATTCTTTGTGCTGAAAAGTTTGGAAGTTTAAAGTTTAATTCTTTAAGCAGACATAGCTCCTTCAGTCCACAGTTAGTTTTATAGATTGAAACACACTTTAACATGTTTCTTTAAAATGCCCCCACTGTGCATATAAATCAAATGATCAATTTTCTGCTGTTTTTCATAAATGCACTTAGCAATATTTGTAGTGGAGTAGTTCACTCACACTCTATTATAGGTGACATTTTTTTATTAGCATAATCTGGAAATTTCCATTGTCTTGTCCTACTTACCTGTCCTCAGTAATTATTTGTGTAGAGCACAGTGTTACAAAGTATCTGTCTACAAAGTCTCTATCTGTTTTGAATGTTATTACTAATTTTGCCTCTAATCTCAAATTTAACTATTTAAAAATAGACACAAACATTTTGTTATCATCAGGCATTTGGAAACCATTGCAAATACAGGTAAATATCAAGACAAAATTCTTCTGTGTAGAGCATTTCTTTTATCTCTTCATGTTCAGAATATTTTAAGATTTCTGAAGGGTACAAGAATATAGCTCATTCACTTCACTTGTTACTAGCATAATTAATTAACACAAGTGATGATCACTTGCACTGTATACAAACTTTTTGTGAGTCAGAATATGTTTCCATAGGAATTAATAGGTGAGAAAGAGAAATTCAGAATATTTCAGGATGTGTTTGTGTTAGAGAACCATTACCTCTTTGATAAACACAAGGGAAAAACATAGACACTTCTCTCAAAATGTTTTATTTTTCAACTCCATTGTAGAAATATTTTATATACAATTTACAGTTCTGATGTCTCTGTAGTATAAAATATGTTCCTTTTTCATTTTTTTCAATCATTACTACTACTATTATTATATATATAATATCACATCTAATATTTCATGTATTTTAGAGTAATATAATATATTAGTTTTTACATAATAAAAATATATACTGTATATTGAAAGCCTGGCTCAACAATGATGATTTAATTCACTTTAGAAAATTTTATGTATCATTTTTATTCAAATTTAATTGGCACAGAACACTTGACTGGAAAACACAAATTTGAAAAATACTCCCACATACTTCAGCAAGGAAATAAGTGAAATCACTGAAATTTTCTTTCTTCCAAGCACTGACCCCTTTTCCAAAGATCATCAGATACTTTCAGTCTCAAATATTGGCAAAAATGTCTTTAGCCTCAAGATTTCAGAGACAGATTCATTTCTTTCCTGGTAAAAGTCAAGCCCAGATAGCAACTCCACATCCCGAACACGTGCAGAGTGAGCCTGAACTCTTTCTTCAACCCATTCAGAAAGTGTCTTATTTTCCTGTGAAAACAAGCAAGAGCAATGTTCAAACACATAAAAGGCCCTCTGTTGTTTGGTGGCAGTGTTAGGCAATTGCCAGTGTTTGACCTGGTCTGACAGACTAAAAGCCCCCAGGCTTTCCAAGGCATCTTTACAGCCTTGCTTTTAGGGATCTCATGTAAACAGAATCAAGCAGATGTCTCTTCTACCCACCTCTCCACTTGCACAGTGACAGACAAGAAGAATTGTGCTGACATGGCAATTGTGACTTTTAAGTACAAAATGCATGAGCCACATTTCAAACACACACGTAAGGACAGTTTTAGTTACAGCACAACTTAGCTGCACTGCTCAGGCCAGTCAAGCAACAGGCACCTGACAACTCACAAAAAGTCCTTACAGCAGCTCAGTCTTGACTGCTGGACAGCAAGAATAGTTGCTGGTTAGACAGGGAAAACAATGGAAATGCAACCACTAATCAATCCAAAATGTTATTTTCTGTTCTTTCACTGCAAGGATTGTTTTGCAGTAAATTACAGCTGGTAATTTGCTTTTTCATTAACAATATCTGCTTCTGAGGCAAATGATTCATTAAATTTATGTTACTACCAAACATGATGAATATAAAATGAGATTTGGGGTTTTAGAAACTTTAGAAATTGCAGTCAATCTTTAAATTATAATGACTAATTCATTCTAATAATTACTCAACCCTCAACTTCTAAAAAGATCTCACTGGGAAGTTGTGGATTATCCACACTGCAAATGGTGAGACACAGAAGTTGTTTCCAAGTAGAGCAAGCTTGCATCTGTCTGGAGTTATGAGTTCAAAGTTATAAATAAACTAAAAACTTTCTGTGAAGATCAGTTCAAGTCTGTGCAGCTGTACTTGTGCAATATTTATATTTATATTTATATTTATATTTATATTTATATTTATATTTATATTTATATTTATATTTATATTTATATTTATATTTATATTTATATTTATATTTATATTCGCTGAGTTTAGAAACCTTCTGCAACCCAGAGTTTGTGGAATAGGCACTCAGCTGCCTCAACAATACATATTACACTCAGATAATGTATTTTGTTTCCTACAAGGCATAAGATTCCTACTGTTAGCAGTAAGCAGAGATTTCATTTAATTCAAGTACAAATTTTAACTGTAGGACCATCCATCCAAATGCCTGCTGTCTAATTTCTCATAGGGGTGGAATAAGCAACTGAAGGAATTTTATATTAACTGAAGTAAGTTTATCCTGCAGTCTTCCATAAAGATATCTCATCTCCCTGTTGCCTGTGCTGCTGTTCTCAGCCCTTCTCAGGTGACAGCATTTCCCAGTCCTCTTATCTTACCTCCCTTTCTTCTACCTTGCTTCCTATCAGCTCATTCATTTCCAGCTACCTCTCCTGGAGCTCCTTGCCCTTCTGGTGATTGCTTTAACTCACAGCTCACTCCCTGCTAATGGGGAATGAGTTAATTCTACAGACTGATAAAGGTTCTCTGGATGACTAAATTCCAATGGGAATAATCAGTTCCCAAAGTTCATCGGCACACAGGAACATGGAACTATACTTACAGCACAGCTTTCAGAGTTGTCAGGTCGATGAGGAATGATAAAAGACAAAGCATCCAAGGACCCTGAACAGTTCAGTGGAGTATTGGATGTGTTGTTGCAGCTTGTCAGAATCACATAGTAATGGGTTGGGACAGGGATTTTTGTATTGTTTACATACCTACAAAACAAACATTAGGTAAGGCATTTCTTGAGATATCAAGTCTTAACACCACTGATACAATTAGAAATTTATACAATTTATCTCAATATATATCTTTCAATCCTATATGACTTAAATTTCTTTTGTAATTGAAAAAAATACCTGATGAGATACACAACCTCGCCATTTATTTTATGAACATCCAAATACACATAGATTACTTTGTGTGCTACAAACAGTCCCACTGAACCAGGACTGTTTAATGTGGTCAACACTCTATTTTGCCAGAGTCTGGAAGAGTCACAATAGAGCATCATATTTGCCCTTCATTATATGAGGAATTTCAACCATGTGAATCGGAGGAGAGCGATGAGAAAATCAACTTCTGACTCCTTGCCATTGAGAAATGCCAGAACAGTGATTTGTGGCTGTGTGCTGTAGAAGTCAGATTAGGATACTCGGTTGAACATGCCTTTGCTGCTCTTTTCTGACTATTCTGCAAACATGGTCATTCTTGTGTATAAAGAGCTGAATGTTTCCCAGGCTTTTTTGTTGAACAAAACCCTATCACTGAAATTATTATACTTCTTTGTATGACTGCCTAACCATGCTGACTAAAACACGCTTATTCCACACTGGAGGCAGCATTATGTGGTCAGCTGGGTATTACAGCATTTTGCTTGGAAGGAAGTTGTAGTCCCTCCTCCCTTCCACCCTCCTACTACGTGGCAGGCTGATTTTCCCATTCTCAAACCATTTTTATCAGATGTGGTCAAGTCTAGCCTGAGTAAAACATCTCCAGTGATAAATTCAGCTGTACTGATTTCCCAGCACCTTTCTCCTCCATAAATGCTCTTAGTCTCAGAAGGTATTTTCCTTAATCTAAGTTTTGCTAATTCTGTTTTTATTTCCTTGTATCCTTATTCACTGACATAAATAATTGGTCTCTATAATTTATGTGTAAACATGTCAGGTGTTGCAGTAAGCTGTGTGAGCCATACTTATGCAAAGTTACCTCTCAGGAATGTTACATTTTGCATTTCTAGTTATGTGATTCAGTGAAGGCAAACACACAAATCTGACCTTTCATGAAATACATCAGTTTGAGACAATAGGAAGAAACAACAAGCAGGTGAGTGAGCACAACATCAAAGTGAGAAAATCATGCTTAAGCATGTCTTCTGCCTGTTTAAAAGTCATATTCTCCCAGCATTTCTGATGCAGAGGCCCAAAATCTAAAATCTAGGCATCATCTTGGGAAACTAATTACTGCAGACTAATTACTGCTCTGTACCTGTGCATGTATATAGAGATACACATGTAACTACACAGCTTTTTTACTCTTTACTTCAACTTCCATGGGACTGTATCTGTTTGCAAGAGCACTTCCTCTTGTATGAGTAATAGTATACGTAGGATTATAAAGAGAATACTGCATTCTCCATGATACTTGTTTCTTAGTCTTTTAAAATAATAGGTGGTTTTTGTGTGGAAACACAGTTGAAATCATATAGAACTTGACTTCTGGCTTTTCCATGTACTTACTGCTTAATTTCATCAGGGCTATCAAAATGGCCATCATAATTGTAATCAAACACTGGTCCACTGATAACGTTTACCCCATTTCTTTCTCTAGCATATTTCTGAAGAAGCACATTATGGAAATAGTCCCATATGTCTGTCATAAAAAAAAAATAAAAGCAAAATTAATATAAATTTAAAGTAATTTCACCACTGAAGAAAAATAGTGTATTTGTGTTTTCACTGAATATTAATTTTAAAAAGTTCAGAACTAAACTCTTTGTTACACAAAATTTGGATTTAATCTGAAGGGACATACTCCCACTTGCCATAGCAAGGTGAATTGCACTACTGGAGCGTATCTAAAGTGTATCTATCTTTGATTTGATCTAAAGCTGAAGCTACAAACCTACAGCTGAGAGGTCACTAATTTCTGGCTGATGTGCCTGATCAGTGTAACAAATAGTAGGAACTGACATAATGATTTAGTGAGAGGAATACTCACCACCTGAGTGTTAGTTTAACTGTCTAGAACTCATGACTAGACAATTTGGCTTATTTCACAGACACCAATCAAGAAAATGCAATTCATAGGATATAAAATAGTGACATTATTCAAATATTTACAACTGGCATGGCAAAAAAAACCTGATGGATTTGGGGCATTGAGGGAATCTCCTATTGATTTAGCTGTTGCTTATGGTCTATAGAACCTTCTTGTTGTTTTCCTTGAAAAATTAGATTTTTCACAGTCTGTGATTTATTTGGAAGATTAAAAACACTTAGGTCTTCTGGATCTCTGTTTTTTAATGAGTGAACGAATAATTGAGGTCTGAATGTATTAGAAAGGTATTTACATAATCGGGTTTTTTCCAACTTTTTCCTTACACAATTCCTCTTTTTATGCATTTTCTAAGAAAATTAGCCTAGGCCTAAGAATAAAACAGGATCATAAGCAGTTATAGAAAATTTCTTATCAATGATTACAAACAAATGTGAGTCAGGCTGGATGGGAAGACATCTTATTATTGCATAATAAAAACATCTATTATAGAAATAGTGTTGCAAGATTAATATTGTTGGGGTTTTCTCTTCAGATTTTGAAAAAAAGAATTGCCATTTGCATTCACCTTGAGCATTTTCCCAAGGGATATTTTTATGAGAGTTTCATAGCTAACATTTCATGTTAGAATAGCACAGAGGAGATGAAGAGCAAACTCAAACAGGTAAGCAGAGATAAGCAGAAATCAGATAAGACTACACAAAGAAAAAACTCCCATATAATTGTGCTATAAATTTTCAAACATCTACTCTTAAAATGTTTTAAGGATATTTTCACAACATCTGGATATACAGCAGGCCATGCATTAATGTTTTCAAATTTTGTGATAGCTTTATCAAATCAAGAGCAATAATTATAGAAAATTAATCATAATTAATCAAAATTTTGCAACCTACCTTTGAAAGCTTTATACATGGGAACAATATTGCTGGTGAGTAAGGCATCATACTGTTCAAGAGCAGATGAATTGTAGTCTATATAAAAAGACCAAAATATAAGTGAATGGAATACTATACAAAGACCAATTGATTCATATGTCACTATAAATTGTAGGTACATATAGTTCAATTACATGTTACATTTGAGCATGAGTGTATGATCCTATTGCAAACATATCTCCAAATTTGTTCAAGAAATCTACTCAATAAATAATAATTACCAAATCTGAAAATAGGAAACTAATATTTATGCAGAGGAAGAGGGACAGCCTTTCCTTCCAACCCTTTACATCATTCCAACCAGTTTTCATCACATTCAAGTTGTTCCATGTTTTAAAGAAAAAAAAACGTAACTATTCTAAACCAAAAATATTTAGATACAAGTAGCAGCTGCCCTACTTTTGGTCAGTCTGCAAACACTGGAAACCTTTTTCTGCCCAACATGCTGATCCAAAGAAGTTTGTTTTGGTGTTTGGGTATATGTTTAAACATAAACCCACATCCAGCTGATTAAGACTTTCTAAGGTCTCTATAAAAAGAACCATGCTCACTGGGAGGATAGAGGAAACTGTGGGTCAAGGTCAGCCCTTCTGGGTAGTCAGAACAATTTTGGCTCCAAGCAGCAGGGATTCTAACATCAGGCCGCAGACAGTCTGAAACAGTGGGAGGAAGAAGAGATGTGTTTTCCTGTGAAAAAGAAAAAAAAAAATCTTACACCCACGGCTGTGGCTAAGCCAATGCTTTGTATGGTTTTACTTTCTAGAATGGACTTCATTGAATCTTCTATTTTCATAGTGAATCAGGTCAATGCAAGTAATGGACACTAATGTTTTCTGGGTAGTGTTTTTCTTCTACTCCTGTTTTTAGGTAATTCAGGGAAATCCGTATGCACCATGTAAAAGTGTAAGAGCCAAATAAGGTTACACCTTAGGCAAAAACAGATTTCACATTTGACTCATTCGTCACTTTTACATATTTCTGGAAACACAAACTGGATGTCACATCCTCCTGGAAAGCAGCTAGTAGATAAAAATGACACTATCACCTCATCTTGGCATCTGAGGATGCAGTCTCCATAAGAATTTGTGCTGCTTAAGAGTTACAGATAAAGAAATCCACAGTAAATTTGGAACATTTTACTGGCTTTAGTAACTCACCAAAATATGCTAACATGTTAAGATCTGGCCAAAAGTAATTCTGATGACTATAATTCTTTCTATAACCTTCACTTTTTTTTTTCCTATAACCTCTTCTACACACTTTTTCATAATTTTACAATAACATTAGATCATCTGAATATTGTTTTTTGCCTTTAACTCTTTTTTTCATCCTACATTACCTGTAACTTATTTTCATTTTGGTAAGACTGGAATATATTTTGCATTGTACCTTTATAAATAGAAGATAAATGTCTAATTTAATTTTCAGTACATTGTTTGTTTTGATCAATTAAAACTAAGCAAAAAAAAAGAACTGTAATGTTCTTCTTCTTGTACCTCTTTTTACTCCTTGATTTAATTTCTTTAGTTACTTCTATCAGAATTCAAGTAGATGCCATGTTATGGTCAGGTTGCATATTAATGGAAAACATATATAACCACATGGAATGAAATGTTAAAGACAAAAGTCTTCCTTTGACTCCTGAGGGGATCATGTGTCAAGAAAACCTAACCAAACAAGCAAAAAACAAAAATCATTCATTACCAATTTGGCTCTTTCTATTTCAGGTCAAAGAACCATAATGTCTCCTGAAGAAAGCAGTTAAAACTAAATATTGGCTGTGGCTATCACATCATGAATTGTCCTTTTTGATGCCATTTATTACTTTTTGATGAGCCAGTAATTAATGTCAAGAAGCAAGAGTTATTTGCATTACATAACAGAATTTGAGCATCTGCTGTGGTCTCCTATGTCAAATGCAGCCCCCTTCAGGTGTGTTTGTCTTTTTGCAAGAAAATGTGCCTTCCTCTCTGGAAGATGAGTATAAAGCCTCGAGAAAACTAATGCCCTTCAATCTTAAATTTCCTTATTCCTGAGAATAATAAGTAACCAAAATGCTGACATCTTTTATTCAAGATCTGCAAGTGCATGTTATTCAACCAGTTTCAAAACTCCCAAATCACACAAAAGCTCAGCCTGCATTACCTAGTTTAATATTTAAGCACTTCTTTATAGCTACATAATGATGAGATATACCTCAACCTACAAATTGTGTAAAGCATTGCGCAGGCTGCATCCAAACAAAATTAACCCAGGGTGCAATAAAAATTCTGTAGAAAGGGCAACTTTCTGTCATTCCCAAGTATTGCAGCCAAACCTTACTGTCAAAGGCATTAGCTCTATCTCTCTGTCCTTCCACAGTTGTTATAAATGACAAAGCCTATTCCTCTCGATTAGCACATGTAATAAAAAATCATAATGTCAGCTTACTGTGCAAGGTAAGTCAGTGCATGAGCTCTTACACTCAGAGCCTTTCACTGTTGTGCCTCTGACACTATTACAGATGGAATTTATGATTTCCTATTCTTCCTATAGAAAACATACATCACTGCATTGGACTCTGCTGTGACCTATATCCTCCAATACTTCAGTCTCATTCACTGCTTCCCACAATGTTGCATAAACTGCTCTAAGATACTCCTGCAAAATATGTATTTCTCTTAATTTAGATGTTAAGTTGAGCAGTAACTTTCTTTATACACTTCCAGTGTCTGAAGGGGACCTACAGGAAAGCCAGAGAGGGACCCTTGGTCAAGAACTGTAGTGATAAGACAAGGAGCAATGGGTACAAATTGAAAGAGGGGAAATTTAGGTTAGATATTAGGAAGAATTTTTTTCACATGAGGGTTGTGAGACACTGGAAGAAGTTGCCAGGGGAGGTTGTGGATGTCCCAACCCTGGCACTGTTCAAAGCCAGATTGGATAAGGCCTTGAGCAATGTGGTCTAGTGGGAGATGTCCCTGTCCATGGCAGGGCTGGATTGGAATTAAATTAAGGTCCATTTCAACCCTTTAAACTTCTATGATTCTTTGCTAACTGAGAAATTGTTTTTCAAAAAAAGGAAAACATCTGGAAAGTTATTTGGGTTTTTGAGCTTTTTTAAAGCTCAATATTTAGAAGACTGCAGCTCTGATGGGACTTTTCAATCTTTTTAAAGCAAAATCAGACAAAAAATATGTCCACAATTTACTAGTTTTCAATTGGGTAATGCACTTTCACTGAAAGGTTTAAGGGCAGATCTTCAAATATGAAGTATAAACAGTTCTTGTTGAAATGGACATTTGTTTAAATGACTTTTAGCCTTCTTAGGATTGGATTCATGATACTTCACCCAAGGTACAAGAATCGGTAGAAAGCATGTAGTGAAACTTTCTGAAATGCTATCATTTTAGCAGCATACATTTGATTAAAATAATTTGTTCATATTTGTACTGCTGAAATAAGAAATCACATAGACATCAATAACAGTCCTCTTCAGACAGAAGATTCAATATAGAAACTACTTCCTCAAGGCAACTTAGAAAAAGGGTCAAATTATGAGGACAAGTAAGCCCATGAATGTCCATTAGTTTACTGACCCTGAAAACTCAAACAATTTATTCTGGATCCGCATATCCTTGAACACTCAGAGGTTCATTCAACTATAATTACATTTTTCAGAAATCATATCACGTAACAGAGAGCAAAGAACACATATGCACTAGTGCAAACTGTCTTGTAGAGTTGAATAGAGGGTATTTAATAGGAAAAAGGTCATGGCACTCATCAGAAAGCTTAAAACTTCTGATTTGGGAAATCACAGCCAATCCTGCTTTTCCACAGGAACTGACAGGAGAGATGGAGAATTGTCTTGACAGCATATCCCTTTTACAGGACAGGCTTAATAGAACCAGGTCACCAGCAGCTCCTATATCTTTTGTGTCTCTTCAAATGGTCATTCCCATTTCTCAAAACTTTATTTTAAGATAGCTAAAAGTTAAATGATATCAAAGACATTTTTTTCTGACACAAGTGCCTTAGTCACATGACATCCATCAACCATTAAACTGAGTTCCTGATGAATGGACCACATTTTTAACCCATTAGATCCCATATTTAAGAATAGTAGAGGTATTTGATAACCTACAGGCTTATTCACAGTGTAGGCAGTCCACAGTGGCATCCGGATATCGTTGCTGTATCCACTCACATACTGATGATGGAAAAGGAGGCAGTAGTCCTTTTCCTTCTGAAGAACTCTGGGTCTCCCATATGGCAAATGAGATGAGTTTGCCTTCTTTACTAAAATTTAAATAATAATTATTGATTTATTCTTCTATACCATTTTGGATGGCACAAGGGGTTAAGAGAACAGACAAAAATTGTTAACTAAAACTTTAGCAAATACAAATAGATCCAACAGTAAACCTAGTCATGTGGTTCTTTAGGCTTATAAATAGAATAAAAATGTAGAAAATAGTTTTCATATTATGTTTAATGTACAAAAGTCAATAAAATAGATCAGACTTGCTAACTCTTGTTTCTTGGAAGTTTCATACCAAAGCAAATATTTTGAATTTATCTTGCCAGTGGAGTAAAATTTACATCTTATTTGACTAGGAGGCATTACAATGCTTCCCAAAATTTCCAGAAACTCCATAAAAAAGTAGAAAGAAATATCTATGGGAATTATTGGTCAGAGAAGGGTAAAGTTATGGATACAGGGTAAGAAACAAGAGTTACGTCACATAGCCTGACAGTGCTGACATTTTCTTCAAGACCATTGAAATCTTTATGGTTTTCTCCAAAATTTTAATGAGGTTCAGATCCTATTCCTATACATACATGTTGCTATAACAGAGTCCCATAGCACTGTTTTAACACACGAAAAGGAAAAATTTTTAAAAAAAGATTATTCTGACCTGATTTTCCTACTTCACTTTCAATTGTAATTAATGTTTCAAAAATTCCCACTGAAACCAGTGACATAAAATATAAACCAGGTGTGGATTTTAAAATACTGCTGCTCTTTTCATTTTTTGCTACTCACTTTCTTCTGTGGTGAGATTTAACCTCTTGTTTAGATCTGTTGACGCAACGGGTCCCTGTAAAAAGTCAGAGAATTGCTCAAAATGAATTCATTGTTTAGAAAAAAAAATGAAGAAAGCAGAACACACTTGACAAAGATGATTAAAAGATGCCAGAAACCCCTATTTACTTGCGTGCAGTTGCATCCCAGGTCATCTGTAGGAAGCAGACTGAAAACTGGACATGAAAGGGGAGATGAGACTTCCTCTGGATGTGAAGGATTGTAAAAGGGTTTCTTTAAGAGGTGATTCAAGCTGCCATGTGTTCCATTGTTTTCTGCTGGTGCTATACGCAGCAAATCTGTTGAAACATTTGAAATTTGTAAACATATTTTAAGACTAAAACAGTATTTTAAAAAGTTATTATCTGTCCAAATCTACTAATCTCCTAGTAATTTTTAAAAGTAGAAGAAATAGCTTATTCCATTACTTAAACTATTACAGTAACTACTCCCACCAACTTGCAGTTTTTTAGGTCTGAAGGTTCTTTGCTATCTTCCACGGCATCAAGACTTAGTAACTATAAATTTGAGTGCTGTTGGTACAGTTTTATACATTGTCACAACATTGACAAGACTAGACAGTTTAATGCAAAGTATAAATGTTATTGCAAGTGCATCACATTGTGAAACCTAGTAAACTATTGTATTTTTGTGTGATGCTTTAATCCATATTTTCTGAGGCTCATGCTTCCTAATTGTGCACTGCTGGGACTACAATGGTTCACCCTAAGTTATGAGCAAGAGCAGATACTCTCTGCAAGATTCTTATCCACAGTTCCACAGACATTACTTTGACAGCAAACCCCTTTGGCAGGTGTGGTTCCCTCTGATTCTTTAGTGGAATTCTTCTACAATCAGAAAAAACCTTCAAAGCAGTGCAACTTCTGGAAGTCAATTTCTTATCAGTGTAAAGACGGCCTAAGAGCATGGCTTCAGTGTTTTGGTTTTGAATTAATTCACTCAATTTTTAGCTATGCTTCTTTTAGCTCTTATAACACTGGTATTTGAAAATACTAGAACTTTATAGTCTAAAGTACTGGATTGTTTCTACTCACCACACATAAGGTTGTAAACCTCAATGTTTTCAAAAGCATCCACTTCTGTTTTCTCTTTAAAGCTTGGGCCATATGCTAAGAATATAGCCTAGAGTGTAATAGTAATAACAAAAAAAAAACATTACCTAAAGGACCAAAGTCAAAACCAATTCCGTTGCACTTTATGAAAACTGGGACAATGGAACAAAATACAGTCTTTTCACAGTCACAGAAGTTAAAAGTACAGGATTATTCTGGTAAGGAAGGCAATTTTCTGCCATTGCACATAATTTGAAGAAAAATGTAAAGCAAAAATTCTCATTTCAAGCTATATAATGATTCTCATTTGGTTTTGGGGTGTTTTTTTAATACCTGTTGCACTCTGAAGTCTTTGGGTCACTTAAGAGTCTATGGCCATGGTTAAAACAAGGAGCAGGGAACTGCAGAGGCCCATTCCAAACTCAGCAAAGACCTGCATCTGTACAACCAATGGTGCAATGCAGTGCTGGGCAGCCGTTCTGGAGCCTGCAAGCCTTGTGGCAGAACACTGATAATGGTCTGTACATGCTATGTACAGACTCACGGGATTGTCTAGTGCTTTGTGAGCCTCCTGAGGTGCCTGCCAGGAGATATGGGAAACAGGACTAACAGGACAATGATCTGTTCTAAAATAATATTATGTGTCCATAACAGAAAAGGAATTTTCATTTATTATAGAAAAATTAAATATTGCTCCTTTCTTTAAAAAAAAAGCATCACTTGCGGCACCTGTGCAAGGTTATCTATTATTAAGGTTTCCATGGTAACCAGAATTTACCTCTTCTTTCCATACGAACATTCAGCATAATTCTGATCACTGACATTTGGTTTTAACATAGTTGTAAAGATCTGGAAGGATCTGATTCTTAGGCACAGAATATGGGATTTACAGTGGCATGCTTGACCTTAGCTAAAGGTTCACATCACAGAAAGTACATGAAACACCAAAAGCTCAAGACCTCAAAATATTTTCACTGTAACCAGAAGTGAAAATTAGATGAAACGGTAACATAGGCTATACTAACACACAGTATATCTAATTAGTTTTTTGTTCTGGTGATATGATTAATTCTTGTAAGATAAGGAGAGACAATAAGATTTAGTTTATTTGAGCATACAGGCTTCCAGATGCTCAGATGAACTCCCAGAGCCTATGGAGATTTTTTGGTCATTGCCTCAGTGGAAGAATGAAAGAAAAAAAGAATTCAGTAGCTAAACATGGTGGACTTGGTTTACTGCAGTCTAGCCATCTCCAAGCAGCTAAGGTAAGCCCAGACTGTTTTTACTACAGGACTCCAAAGAAACAGGCCTTATACACATCAATGAAAGGCAATACAAATATTTGGACCTAGTATGTGTTTACAATTTACATGTCTTGTGGCCAGAAAAAAAAAGCGCACTGCAAAAACTGTCATTGTTCTGTATTCTGGTGATTTACCTGGCACATGATGATTTTGTACATAAGAAAGTGCAAGAATAGAATAGAATAGAAATCATCTTACCTCCATACTTTTGAATTCATTGTTATAGCCATGGTTACCTCCATCACAAGATGTGTAATTTTTATCCCTTAGGAGAAACCATCACAGAGTGTAAATAAAAATGACACAAATAGAAGCACTTAGTAACAGTCATTGTGGCTCCATCATTCCTTGAGAACTGACTCTGCCATCATATTGTAGCATTTATGGCTCATCATAGCATTCATTTCTATGAAGACCTCTTTCTCCTCTAACAGAAATTGCTGTGGACAGTACTAAATTATCCTAACTGGCTATGAGTGTACAGTGAAACAATATTTTCAAAGCAAGTTGAAAAAATGGCCATTTTTGAACTGAGGCATTTACCTAGCTACAGGTTGCAGAAGAAGTGCAATCTATTTTGGAAGAATTCCTAGTTATATTCTTTGGCATTTTAACAGAAAGCTTACAATGGGAGAACTGCTGTCAGCTTCTGTGGAATAATATAAATAAGACTGCAAGGGATTTTGCCTTACAAGACAATGCATTTTCATCATAGATTCTGAAGGATGAAGAGACGTGGATTATGTGGGGATGGGTTATAGAATTAGCAACACAACAGAATACTCTGACATGGTGACTAACACTTATTTTCCTCTACCCATTGCTAAGACACATGGAAAAATTAATGCACAGTTGTCAGGTGCAGGTATCCTGTTTTCAGAGGCCCAAGAACATTTGAACATAGTTTAAAATAGAGTGATTATAAGATTTTTTTTTTCAGTGCACATTTCTTTTTGTATGTCCTGGACAGCGATTTAGTTTCACCAAAACAACCATGTTTCCTTTTTATGTATAGTCTGATTTTAACTGTAAGAAACATGGAAATGTAACAAGTCTAAAGCAAAACAGGAAATGAAGCAGCTGTGAAGGAAATTAAAGGGATGAAAGTGGGATGAACAAAACAGCATAACAATCACACAAATCATGTTACCTCACAGCCAGCCACTGTCGATCCACCAAAAGATGAACTTTATCAATACGAATGTTGTTGGCATAGTGGAATCGTTTGGGCAAGTCAGGGGTCAGGTAGGGCTTGAAGTGCTGAGGGGATCTTCTGCACTGTGCGAGAGAAAGGAGTCCAGTCACGAGTTTCACTCAGTTTCAAACAACCACCCATCATTCAAAATTATCCTTAGTGATAGGAATGCAAGCACAAAGCCCATTAGTCATAGATAGCTTCTTGCATGACTCGCAGATGTAATTTTTGGCCCCAGAAGCAATGCAAGGAAAAGCGACACTTTTGGAACTCTTTGAAAATAGGCTACATACAATTTGTATATCAAGCCCACAAATACTGTGGTAAAATTACATTTAAGGCTTAAAGACACTCAGTAGAACTGTATATTTAGTATATTTCCGTACTGATTGGCATCTGATTGGTAAGATTACACTTCATAAGAGAAAGTTCCCTGGCGGTTTATTTCTGCCACCTTCCGTCACTTTACCATTCAATAAATAACAAGCAAGCCAAGCACACACAATTTAGCACAGTCTAGGGTTTTAGCTGCAACCCTGAGCATGTAAATGTCCATTGCTCAGCTGTTAGCTAAAGATCTTAACTTTTACACCCACATTTAGTGTGTTCATATAACTGCTGCATTAGCAGGCATGCCATGGAAGAGCTTGGAATTGTGAGCCTAATGATAACCATATGACATACTGCAAGGCTTAACTATATATGGCCATTAGAAGCCCTTCCAGCTGGAAGCATCATGGCAAAGTTTCAGAAGTGTTGCTCCAAAACAGGAGTCCAGTACTGGGATAACCCAGAATATCTAAAATGCTAAAGGAAGAGCTGCTGGGAAGCTGCATAGGCCACAGAAGTGGACCTGTTTTACCACACAGGCTGTGCAAACTATACCATGCTTGGAGCCTGTTCTGACATCTTCACTTCTAAATACTAAAACTGTACGCTCTGCATAGGATACAGACTTTAACATGCGATATGGGAGTAACTGTGCCTCAGTAGTCATCACAGAAGAACAGAGGAACCCAGGAACATGAAAAATAAGGATTCAGTGTGTTTGCTATCTCGGAAGAAGAGGTCTAATTAAAAGGAAAAATAGAGGAAATCAGCATATGACTTATGTCTATTCATTAGCAATAAATATAAAGCACACAACTACCTTATCTGCAAAAACCCCCCATTTTAATAACTTCACAGGGACAAAATACACCAACCATTTATGAAGAAGAAAGAAAAGAGGGCACGTCCTGGTACCAGACTATTCCCATAAGGCACAAGATGTCACATCTCTGTAACTATTAGCAGTAACAGCTTCAGCTGAAGTTGAGAACATGCAGATTGTAATATTCCCCTCACACCAATGCTCTTTGATATGACAGACTCTGTGTCATACGGTGAGGGAGGGGATGTAGCGCTGAGAAAGCTCCTTCAGCTATTCCCAGCCGCTGATCCTACTCCCGCAAGTACAACAGGTTAACGGGAGACCTCTAGTGGAGATTTATCGGAAACATATCCATTTGGGAGCCTGGGATTTTGACAAACTGAGAGCATTTTTATAAATGTACCATAACACCTGTCTACTGCTTGGCACAGGACAAGCCACAGAATAGAAAACAAACTGGCAATGAAGAAAACAAGGGGAATTTATGACAGCACACTGAGAGCAAGCAGTTTAAATGTTTAACTCAGTGTAAATTGTAAAAGGAAAGAAATACAGAAAGACAACTGTCCTACAATTTTTTTAGTTTGGCCAGTGCATTCATCCCACATGTATTAATGTATATCTTGAACACTACAAAAAAGTGACAGAGACTGAATTATCTGTCTAAAAAAATATAAGGAAAGAGGAAAGCCCCGTGCACTGTCACATCACCCTTTAGTAAAAGAAATAGGTTTGGTCCTCCTTTGCTTTGCACTCTGTTCTGCACTTCTTTATTTGTATCCTTCAGAACTCAGCTGTCAAAGTGTGCCCACATGGGAGATAGGCAAGCTTGGACCTGCCCTCAAGTGCTAGATCCATTCAGCTTGGCTCAGTTCCAAGCAGAACTACCAGTACAGGACCCTGTCGTAGTGCAGCACATGTAAAAGCACTGCAACTATTTCAGTGATATGTCAAAAGGTCCTAAGACAGTCTTACTGCCTATGCCAAAGGCCTATCTTGCCTAGTACTCTGTTTAAAATCACACCTCCAAAACAAGCCAAGTATTGAATGAATTTTCTTTCTCATACCTGCTTAGTTTCTTCTAGGCTTCAGGGACTTTTTAAATCAGATGTTCCTTGTGGATCAGATCTAAAAGCCCTTACAGTGCTGTCCTGCATTAATGTGTCTGAAATCCCCCCACTCCTACTTATATTTCCAGCCTCTACAACACTATGTGCCAATGTACTCTACAATCTCTTGTGTGGAAAAGTTACTTTAGCCTAGCCTGAGTGCAGCACTTGTGTTCCAGTGCTAACAGATGCCTATTGCCTAAAGCATCTCTGTGCTGTATTCTCTTTTGTCATGAAGATATACCCAAGTTTCTGCCCCTGAACTCAGCCTCTTCTCTTTCAAAGTGAAGTATAGAACAATTTTCCCTGAACAGAAATCCCCTAAGGCAAATCTTTGTGCATAATTTTTTAACAACTTCCAAAACTGCCTCCCAAGGGAGAGTGGAGTCAGTACACTATTTAAACTGGCACCATTGTCTCATTTTTTCACAAACTGGTTTTTCCTCAGATTCCTATTAAGAGTAGCTATAAGTAAAAGTTATGAGAATATTTACTCACTGTGAGGTTTTTAACGATTCCTTCTGAGTCAACTGTTAAAAAGAAACAAAAAGAAATGAATTAATATACCTATGAATGGCTGAAGGACAAAGCTTCATGACTAAAACTTACACATGCTTTTTGTCCCTAAAGTTGCTTTTCTTTATTAGCTTGTGAAGATAGTGGCAGCTATCACCTTCCACAGGTAGGAATGTTATGTTTCCAATGGTAATTACCAGTAAGTGTGCCTGTGGAAGTAACTAGAACACTAGAACTTTGGGTACATCAGGACAGACAGTAGAAAACTGCCATGCTGATGACTGCCTCCACCTAAAGCTGACAAATCATCAGACTCGAGGTTTTTTCTCTTATCTAACCCCTGTTTGAAGTATAACCTTTTTTACATTGAACAGGACCTGGAGAACTTGTCTTGTATTTTGCTTCCAGCAACAGTCACACAGGAAATTTCAGTCTATCTCGGTATTTTCACCTTGCACATTTTGAAAGACTAGTTTAACCATTTGAGATTAACTTTCTAAAAAGTAAAAATGAGCACTTCATGGAAGAAAAATTCTTACAGAAAATCTAAGAGTATTAGAGGAAATAAGTCAACAATTTTATTGAGATTGAGACACAGAAAAACCATGAGTATTCTTTCCTCAGCTGCTTTTGTATGACTTAAACCAATGAAAGTTTGCTTTATGTCATATAAATATTGTGCCTTCAAATATAAGTAAAATTATAAAATATGAATAAAAAGTTCAATAGGATCCCAGCTCTTATTTGCAACCTGAAATAACTATCACTTTTACAATACTTTACAAATTCTTTGAAGTCAATACATAGAGAATTTCCATGATTTTATCTCCATTGTTTTCCCTGATACAGAAAGTTCTGGGATTTTTTTTCCATTCTGATAGCATGGTATCTATTTCAAGTCAGAGTTAGCTCAAATGGTTTCAATTTTCTGTTCCTTTGAGACACTAGCTATAATGTCTTAACCAAGACTTAGACTCCACTGTGCTAAGGTTCAGAGACTCTAACTTTGTACACACAGAAATATTCATTACTTCAAAAAGACTGACTCTGCCAATGTTGCACAAGAAATCTGTGAAGAGCAATGCACTTATGAAAGACCTGAATTCCAGTTTAAAAAAAACCCAAACTACCTTTACTTCATCTTTCCATGTCAAGAAAATACAAATTAGAGTCTGCAACAATCTTTTCTAACCTTCTAATTCATCTAAAGTGGTCATTCTTAACAAAAAAAAAAAATCCCAAACAACTTCCATGGATGTTGAAGCCAAGTTAAGGGAAACAGAAAGCTGCTCACACTGCTGACTACTACTGATTATCCACTTTCTTATTTATTTGTTCACTTTTTTGTTTGATTGATTGTTTATTTCCTGCTACACTGACTGCTCAATCCCAGGATTGGTCCAGACTTACAGGTTAAATAATCTTTTGGAACATTCGTTGCTCGAATGCGAGCTGCAGGCCCAGCATACAGGTAGAAATCCACCTCTTTGAAGTAATTAGTCATATACTCTAACTTCTTGCAGTAGGTCTTCTCCATCCCTAAAGGGCAACATAGAAACAGTTCTTTTTCATATGGCAAGGAAGATAAAGTGATTTATAAAATGGATTAACACTACTAAACCCAGATATTTCACACAGGAAGAAAACAGTGACTCAGTAAAGTTAACTTGAAAAAATAAGTATATACATTACCATGATCGGCTAAAACAATGAGGTTTACACATTTGTGCAGGTTTCTTTGTTTAAGTCCATCCATGAGCATCCCCACTGCTTTATCTGCTAACTGTAAGGCTTTGATTACCTGTGAGATAAATCAGTTACATCTAAGATCCTTAAAGGTTGAACTTTCTGCCTTCATGCAAGTAAAAATGTAATATTTTTGGGTTACAAATTAGGAAACATTGAAGTACAGTGTAAAAGACAGCTCTGAGGATTTGCCAGGCCATGTGCTTCTAAATATCACATAGTAATATAATTAAAGTTCAGTCTAAATATAAAAATTAATATTTTTTGTATTAGTATGATCTGAAATTATTTTCTGCCAGTCTGTTTGGTTAATGGTTCTTTTGATTCACACACAGTATGGGAATCATACCATTAGGCTCAACCCCAAGCAAAAGTTCTTAACAAAAAGTCATAAAACAGCCATGGCAATTTTTCATCTACTATCCTTTTCAGGTCCATAAATTGGTTAAGTTCATACTACAACACCATTTTTAGTGCAATTAAGTATAAGAAAAATATAGAAACTACTTACACCAGCACTAACTGGTCCAAACGAATGTCCAGAAGAATCTGGTTGTTCAATATATAAAGTGTATATATCAGGCCTTGAATTAGAAATAAATAAGAATGGAACATTATGAGAATTTAGAGGCAGCACCTAAAGAGAACATTTTGATTTGAAAAAAAAAAGAAACATATTAAATGACATTTTAAAAGGAATTATCAGTAACCTCTTTAAACCTTGATAACAGTCCATACAGTAAATATAATCATCCAACTTCCTCTGAGTTTTGTAATTAATCAATATGGACTCTTTGAAGTTACAATTTCAGAAACAATATCCAGTGTCTTAACAGGTAATCAGAAATCACCCTGGAAAAATTCAAGATCTCAGACATCAGAGCAAACAATCCTTTTTGAGATGTAAATGGAACTACCATCTGAAAGAGCTCTTCCTGACTAAGCAGTGAGACTCTAGAGAGCAAATTCTAACTGCAAATACATTAGGATTTTATTAGCAAATTGCCATATAAAATATTTCATTTCTTTACACGCCGCAAAGTTAACACCGCGATCCGCACTGACATTTACTTTTCATCCTGAATTACTTACTGCAATTACTTTCATGTATTTAACCTTTCTTGGGCATTAGCCTTCACATAAAATCTTTCATCCACACACTTAAACTAGAAACTGAATCAATGTTTCCTACAGGACATGCACCAAGAAAAAAGACAGAACAATCAAATAAAACTCATACAACAGTACATCCTGTTCAGATATATGTTCACTTTTTAATCTTTTGTATCTACAGTCTTATCATAGCTACGATAAGATACAGAACAGGTTTAAGTTCAGCAAATAATCATTTAAAATGGTGAGGAAGATTCCATGTTTCACAAACACCAACATAAATTTCAATTGCTAAGCATTAACACCTTTCTAAGCTATAGTCTAACAAAGCAGGTAGATATTACAAGGTGTTACCTCTCAGACTGGGCATTATCAAGCCACTTGAGTATTCCTGAAATTCTCTCTTCATATGGAACAGAACTGAAATGAAAAAAAATATATAAAAAAGATATGATGTTAACAGAACTTTCTGACTAGCACTTTATTTCCCAGATACAGTGTCCATACTCTAGTCATATATCAAAGTCACAGATCTGGAACAAAGAATGATGCATTTTAACAAGGTATAGCAATTAATTTTATTACTCTCATTTTTAATTGAATATAAGTCACTATAAGTGGTAAATTAGACAGACCCTGATTTTGCAAACACAAGCCTGTGTTGGTGGGACTACTCATATATTTAAAAATACATGCAAAAAAAGATATTTTAAATTGAGGAAATAAACCTGAAATACAAGGTAGAATAATTTTTATTCTTTCCAGCAAGTATAAGCCTTGGACTTTCATATTTTAAAAGTAAGTAATAATGCCATCCAGTCCTTTGTGAGATCATGCTTTGTTTCCTATAAGAGAATTCACCCATTAAATATCTCTGCTTTCCCTCAAAGTCATGCACAAGCTGTATGTTAGTTACTCACAGTACTTAGATGTTTTCTGAGTACCAAGCCTACACATCACTGCAAATTCTGTTATCTACAGAGACTTATGGCTCTATGCTTGCTTTAGATTATCTTTCTAAAGAATCATGGGAAGCATACTGCAATCATCACAATCATCAAAATAATTTACTAATGCCAATGCCTTCCATAGCAAAACAAACAAACTGCACAAAACACAAATGACAAAAAAACCCCAACAAAAATAATGCCACAAAAAACAATGAAGGCAATTGGTACTTCACATGTGCAACCTTTGAATGAACTAGAAAAAAAACATACAAGAACTATGATTCAACAGGTATGTGCACAATATCAAACATGCAAGCAAGACCAGAGGAAATTCAGAGCCCCTCTTCTTTCAGTCGCTTCCCTATCCAGCAGTCTCTCTCCAATAATTTCTGTCCCCCATAGCCTTTTGCCTTGGCTTCCTAGTTTGTGTTTGTTGTCTTAAGGTATAGGTTATCTGTAAGCTTATTCTCAAGTGCAAGTATTTTTAGAGTGCTATATAATATATGTTGATTTTACACATGGAAATATCGCAGTCATTGGTGCAGCTTAGCAGTGGCTACTAATCATTTCCAGGATGCTCTCCTAGTGTTTTGCATTTGGCTAAGACTTCTAAACTGTCTAGGAGAGCAGAATATACAGTACCCTTTGACTTTCTCATTGTGAATCCCCTGAATGGCTTTGAAATTTTCAAGTATTTTTGGTAATTCCATGGCATAACCAGGATAATGTGACATGGCACTTATCTGTCAGACTTGTTTAAAAATCTTGTATTTCATTTCTTTCGACTGTCAAATAGCAGTTTGGATTTTTGGAGTAATCTGCAGGAATTTAGTACAAGCTGTACCAGATCTTACCCGTTGTATTTGTTGTACAGGGTGGGGTATTTTCCCCCAATTGGAACATCAGAGCCTGGCCAAAAGAAGGTGCCTGCTTTCAAATTTTGGGACATTGCTGTCAGCCAGACCTTTGGGTAAAGAAACAAACAAATGATTTTTTTGTCATCACTGGAGGACTTCAGATCACAAAAGTAGAAATATGTGCTGCAAGCATGCATTTTTCCTTCTTCTTTCAGTTACCTAATGACCATATCTGATATGAAGTTTTGTTTCCTACATGCACATTCTGAAGAAAAACTAGTCGCATGGAAACCATGATGTTGTAATTTCCTGGATAGTCTCAGCATAGAAAATCACATAGGTGTTTCCATAAATGCCAAAGGGCAGCGATCCCTTTTCCTGTGGCAAACCCCAGGATCATGAAGATGGAAGAAGCTGCCTTAGGGATATTCAGATTTGTCATTAGGAAACATTTTATGACACATACAACACAGGAACAGGCTTCCTAAAGAGGTTGTTGCTGCCCTATGTCTGTCAGTGTTTATGAGGCATTTGGACAACACCCTTAAAAATGTGATCAAATGTTTGGGCAGCCCAGAGCTGGTCAGGCAGCTGGGCTAGATGATAACCGTTAGTCCATTCCAAATAAAATATTCTGTTATACTAGTTTCATTTTGTTTTGTATCTATTTCAGATATAGATACTAATTGTATGACTTTATTATAAGAGAGCATAATTATATTAATCCTAAAAAGTGCAGCTCTGGTTGTTTTACAAACCTGACAGAATCCTTCAGAAAAAGAAACAGCACCAGAATCTGGATACTTGGGTATATTATAAACATTACTACACAGACACATAGACACAGACACACATATACAAAGGCATATTAAGTAAGTATACTACATATTGCATATATTTAGGGTATTTTTCAACATTATTACTAGAATTTGATATTACTAGGAAATTAATAATATTAATCATAACCACAGGTACAATTCAGGGTTGTTATGAAATGTGTCATATGTCATATATAATTGACATTTTTTTCCGAAATTAAGCTCTTTGCTACTCTCTTCCTTGTTTTTAAATGCCTGGACATTTGCAAAAAGATATGTGTAAATATATGTAATTTAGAAACCAATTTCATTTTGTAGCAAGTCATCAAGAGACAGCAAAAAAAAAACCAACTCCAAAATCAAATCACACTGAAAATTTACTGTGGCTGCTTGTGGCAAGAAGACCATTCCAGTACTAGATAAAATATTTCAGGTTTTTTTTTACTAACTGCCACATTGAGTGAAAGTTTTAAGTCTCAGAATTAATATTTTAAGAGTCCTTTTACTTTTCATAACAAGCAAATTAGTTTGTAGGCAGCCTATAATATGAAGCCTACAGGTTATCTAGTACTTTCTGCAAACATATTGCATAGTTTTTAATTTTATTCCCCTTTTGTTTTGTTTTATGATATGACACAAACCACTCTGGACATAAATACTGTATGACAAAAAACCTACTGGTTGCCCTTTCCACCATGCAGGTTTGAATTTTTCCTCCCCTGAAAGTGAGAAATGTGCATTCAAGTCTACATCATACATGTTGTTGTCAATGATACCATGAGATTCTGGATACAATCCCTGTAAAACAAGAATACACAAAATAAAATGCTTAGTCCTGAAATCAAATGGACCCTAAACTATGTTTCAATGCACACTGCTAGAGTGCTGCAATTTCTAAAGAAATTTTTTCTCTTAGAAGCAGAACGCTTTCCTAATTCACACAGATCGTCTTCCTGCCAGTGAATTCAGACTGCCCATCAAATTCCCTTTTCCGTATTTCCTTCCCAGCCCAAGCAAAACCAGATGTGCTATAGATTAAGAACCCTGTGTGTCATGTGGCTGCATGTCAGCTGCCAAACCCACCCTAACAAACGCTATCATCAAAAGGCTGCGTCCTCACCCATGCGCACCCATATCCAATTAAACTGACAAGGATCAGGAATAAGCAGCCCGCAGGCCAGGGCAAGATGTAGAGCCACACAGATCATGCCTGTATGTACCATCTCAGCATCTCTAACTCTCTCTGATATCTTAGCATGAGTCCCCATGTCCCACAAAAATACAGGCACCACAAAATCCTTTCTGTGTAATCAAGATAATGAAAAGGAAAATCAAAAATTCTCACTTACTGTGACAATAGTATAGTGGTTTGGAAAGGTTTTTGTTGGGTAAACAGCTCTCATGTATTTTGAATGTGTGCCACATGTTTCTGCAACAGATCAGGGTATTAATATACATTTTCTTATATTTTTTTAAATTGAAAACTAACAGTCTTAAAAACAAACAAAAATCACCACTATCAGTTGCTGCAGTTTTAGATGGAGAAATATCACTCCAAAACAAGACTCATACTATCCTGGTGTCTTCTTGTGAGCTAAGCCTACCTTCCCATTGCAGTCAGTGGACCTGGACGCCCAGTTCAGCTGCCTAAATCCTAGAGGCCTGTGGTCCTTTGAGAAATCTTTAATGATCCTTTCTGGCCTTCAGATGCTCCTCCTCCATCTTCCATTTATTTGGATTGGTCTGCCAATCCAAATAAATTTCTCAGATACTTCTGAGATCTAAAATGGCCTAGCTATACACATTATGCAATGAGACTGAAGCCTGATATCAGACCAAACAAGATACCCTGCGAGCTGATTGGTGACAAGCAGGGAAGGGCTCGTTTGCTGAAGCACTGGAAACAGATTGGGAAACCCTCTGATGTCCAAGACATCTGCATGAAAGTTGACAGTTTTGATGCAAATCCCTTTGAGATCTGCGTTCTCCTGACACAGCTCTGAAGGCCATGGCACTCTGAAGTATACCAAAAACACAGATTAGGGCAGCAGCAACTTGTCCCGTGGCACCCTCTGTCTGTTGATTGATCTAACATGTCCTCTAGGCTCTTGCACTGTGCTGTGCAGACTATATTAAACATAAACACACTGACTTCAGTGAGCATATAGTCATCTCACATGCAGACATCTCTAAGAATATGTCTAAATGCAAATGTTCTGCCCTGGAGAGAATCCCACCCCAGGTGTCCTACCTGTATCTCCGAACATTGCATTATTTTTTCATCAATCAAAGGTTCTTAGCACAAAAACATCTGTAATCTCTAAATCCACTCTAAGATTCAATTTATTTACCCACAAAACAAATACATGAAGACTGGAAGATGTCTTAATTATGTTTTTACATCTAACTCACAAAGAAAATACAAAGTTCTATATTAAGCTGTAACCAGATGATTATTTCATTCATGCTAAAACACACATTTTTTTATTGATGTAGAGCATTTCTGCCAAAGAACAGAAGCTGATTTTAACTAAGCAACCAAAACAATGAAAAAGTGATTTTTTTCAACAAAACCATTCCAGTGTGATACAGAAAAAAAAAAAAGGGCTTAATAAAGAGTGTTTGAAGAATGGCTGAATAATTGAATAATTGAAAGATATAAGAAAATCAGCAAAATTTTCTATGGATTTCTCTTGAACAATAAAGGATCTATATTAATTGTGTACACATTCTATAAGCTTGATTACCGTTACTGAAAGTTCTAGGTTAAAGGAGTTAATAGAGAGTAAAGATTTTATGCTACCAATCAACATTTCATTTTTTCTTTTGTAAAGAAAGAAATTACTCTTTCCTGTAGATTTCTGAGAAATATAAGCATGAGTGTGCATAAAAAATTGCTCAAGTTGACCACAAATATGTGCAATGCTGAATTAGATAGGTTCTTGTTTCAAAGGATTTCTTAGGAACACAGACATAGAATGGTATTCGCTCCTTTTGCCAGTTTGGCATTCCCTTTTCACCTTGTTTCAAAAGACTGGAACTGAATACTGACTTCAGCACTCATGACTGATTCAAGTTCCTTCCAGTCAGAATGATGTCACAGAATAAACAATTAGCCAGAAAAGTCAGGTTGGCACCTTAGTTCAAACTCAGGTTTCTGGATACTCTCATTATTCTCAAACAAGATTGTTAACTATTCCATAAAATGTAGTACTTCATAATATGCAAGTGAAATTTTCAAAGGAGCACAATAGAAACATAATATAGCATACTCAGGACTGATACAAATACTGTCAACTTAGACTATTGCTGCTGAGAAGAAATTACTAAATATAGAGACCTTTTGCCCAGGTGTCTGGAGATCTGAGTTCTGAAATATTCAGGAATTTTAACCAAATATGCACTAATGGTCTCTCTTTTTAGGGCGCTTCAAAGCACAAGCTAAAGAACTTCAACTTACTCTTCTTCACAAAATTCAGAAATGCTGGAAAATAGTTACTTGAGCCTTACCACAATAATGTGAACATACTTAAAATATCTGACTTGAAAAAAAAATCCCCATAACTCAATGCATTATACTTCAATGTTCCACTCCTTATCAGCAATTCAGCTACTTTTTAATGCAGTACTGAGGGCGCAGGAAATGCTTATCTGGAACTTTTTCTCAGTTTTAAAAAGTATTTTAAAGTAAATTTCAAAGCGTGTATTTAATAAAAGCTGCTGACCAATATTAGAGGCCTTGTTAAAAAATAAAAAGTCATGTTTGCTGTGCAAATACAAGAAGCAATGAAGAATATATATAATAATGAAAAGATACAACTGATGAGAAAGGCCTGGTTTATGATTTTTTCACTGCTGAGCAACCTAATATGCATTGACAGTAGCAAAAGGGACCAGAGAGGTTGCATGCAGACTTTGAAAGAAAACAGTCAAAGGACCCTTGGTAACTTACTGAGTTTTTCCATATTTGGCAGCAAAGAACTCCAAGTGTCCAAATATTCTGCTCTAAACCCATCCATTGAAAAAAGGATAAGTGGTGGGAGAGTAAATCTACAAGAAAATATAAATTTATCATCATAAAGAAGTTCAGAGAGTTGGTGACTTATTAAGATTTCTAACAATATAAATTCAGCTTTTATAAGCAGGATCTAGTGTATTCATCTGCATCCCAGAATGAATAACACAGTGTGAGATAAAGAAATGTTCAATATTGACAGCAAATAATAATCCTTCTGGTAAGAAACCAGAGGAGGAATAAAATGCAAGTAATCATTTCAGTCATAATACTTTTAAAAAGTTACATATTGCAATCACTATCACAGTTTGTCCTTATTAACAGTGGTCTTTCCAAAACACAGAAGCACACTAGCATCCATAGTTTGTACAAAAATAGTCTGCATAGAACAGCTCACTGATTTGAAACTGAAATTAAATGGATCTTTATTCAGCAATGTGGTGTATTCCACTTAAAGAAGCTCCTCTCCACTACTTTCCAAGCTGTAGCCTACAAAACTCTGTTAACTCAATAAGTTATTTGTTAACCTAAAAAGTGTACTTTGATACCTATTTTGAGAGGTGCAGGAGCTGCAAAGAAGTCACAATGCTAATGGTCTTACTGTTATAATTAAACTAAGTTGATAGTAAAATCAAATAAAATAATGGATAATGTCACAAATACCATAACTGAGCCAGAAATTAATTAATCTTTCTTCAAGGACAACTTTTAAATGTTGTTTCTGTCTAGCCTCTACCCACTATCCTGAAATCCTGCACAAATAGCAATATTTTTTCAGCATTTGTATATATACAGCTACTTCATAGCTGTCTTATCTCCATAGCTACCTTTTTTTCCTGCAAATAATTGGAGCAAAAATCCCCTGAAAAACTCTGTTGCCTAAAGAATTGCAATCACAGATTCTATCTATCTGTTATTACAGACTGCATAAGGTGACTTATCTGAGTTTTCAAAGATACAACATGGTAACATAAAATGGACTATGAACAATTTGTGATAAATGAACCTTGAGATAACTCTAACAATTTTTCCAGGTCTTTGCTGAATTTCAATCTGAATTTGAACTTCTGTACTCTGCCCTAAACTGTAAATGATCAATGAATGACAAAGGTTTTAAAAAGAACAAACTTTCCTAGTCACAAACCATTTCTACAGAATATTCCTCAGGGCAGGGACTTTACTCTCCATAAATACAAAAACCTGTTTCAGAATACTGGAGTATTTCTGACCATTGCAAAGATTTTATTTGCTAAGAAGACAAATTCCTTTATCCTACCCGTCTGGACACTGAGGAGTTTCAACTGACTCACATGGCTCTTCTACCCAAGATGTTTCACCTAAAAGGAAAGAAAAAATACTGAGTTAGCACTGAACCCCACCACCACCACCAAAAAAAGCAGCTGCCTGGATGATCTTTTTAAAGTTCTTCCTGTAACATTTTCTGCTTCAACAGAAATCTAGATCTAAAGACACCTTTACTTTAGAAACAATTTGGTGCAACCTATCAAGCCCTCAAACCCTGAAAGGACTAGTGCTCACAACTGTAAGTCAAAAACAAAGAACATATGCTACACAGAAAAGCAAAGAAACAAATGAAGAAGAAAACACTATGAAAGCTTAGCCTTTTATTGAGTTTTAAATTAAAAATATTCAAACTCTATCCTGTCCACACTGGGCTACTTATTCCTTTTTCCTTTTCTGTGTACCACTGACACACTTAGAGACAAGCCCAGGGCTCCCTTTAGTACTTCTTTTCTTTCTGTATGTTGTGGTTTAACTTTTTTTAGCTTTAATCTACATTTAGTTAACAAGTATAATTTTGCAGGAATTGCCTTAGATTTATCCCCTTCCACAATGCAAAGGAATTCTGGTAACAGACACCATGTCACCTCAAGTGTCATTCCTGTAACTGAATTATACCTGCACTATTCTTTATGTGTTTAGCTGGAGCCAGTATGAAACAATTATCCATGAACAAAGATATTCAAAAATAAGTAAAAAATAAGAAATCCAATCTAAAACCAGATTTGTAATAAAAAGGATGGGAAATTTTAAATTAGAGATGACTACTACAATATATACTTCAGATTGTCTCCATCTACTTTGGAGGGAAAAAAGGATGAAAAAAAAAAAGAATAAAAGGAAACAATCCAAAGCCCCCACATGGTATACTTCTGCAATATCCAAATCATTCTGTCTATCTCATGAATGACGTAATTCACAGTGTTCTTCAGAAACAGCATTTTTCACAGTGAAAAATACCAAAAGCTTCATCTCAAAATATTAATTTTTCAAAATGCGAGTCAGACTCTGGTCTTGAGAAACAAATTCATCTACCTTTATATTTTCAATGTTTGCCCATCTATTTCATACAAAAATTTATATATAAAACTTTTTGATTTTGATTTACCTTTGCAAATGCTGTAGTAATTTACACAGCAGTCTTTTTTCTGCAAGCAGTCATCCGAACAAGAACAATAACTTCCAGGTATTCTTGTCTCACCGCAACGGAAGTTAGTGCACGTCCAAGATCGGGCTTAAAATTGGAAGGAAAAAAAACTATGATTCAGTTCACCTCATGTGAACTTCTTTGCATGGAAATCCTTCAAACAGGTAAAGGAAAACAAATTGCTATTTATGTATACTGTTTGAGTTGCTTTAGAAGTTTGCTCTGGAAAGAAAACTCAAAATTTCATTCAATGCAAAAAGTCAATTTCTTTGGTCATTGAACAATAACACAGAGTCATAAAATAATTTATTTTACAAAGGTATCCCCAAAGTCATCTTCCTCAAAGCCTTCCATCTTTCCAAAAAGATCTAGGGAAAAAACCAAACCAAACAAAACAAAACAAAAAAAAACACCACTCCCCATTTCATTTACAGAGGAGAAAGAGAAGAAAACTGATCTTTTTCATGCTCTTGCACATGAGTTACAGCAGAGAGAAAAAAAAAAAAAAAGAGAAATGAGGGCTGAAGAGGGCAGAAAAAGCAATAAGGATGAAGAAATACCTGAGCAGCTGCTGGGAAAGCAGAACAGTAACTGGAGAGGAGCCTGGCCTCAATCCAGAACCAGGCTATTCCCCTGGAAGACAAGTGGACTCCTCCAGTCCCAGGCACCCACCAAGGTCTGCATGAGGCTGGAGAGCACAACTGACTGTGAAACACCCCCTTATTTACAAATGTGCAAGAGGTACTGGCACAACAGGGCTGCTTCAAGGGCCCTGTTTAAAGATAACCCATTATTTCTGCTCCTGCTCATCTTCAGCTTTATATGTGCCATGAAATATGCATGGCAAACGCTCTGGTTATTCATAAGGGGCAAAAATACAAGGGTCTGATTTGAGAAAGATGCAGGGAGATTTTGTGTCCTGCCAGGTCACCAAGCTACAGCTCTCTAGCCACCTGATTACAGAGGCAGCTTGACTCTCCCACATCCACCTGAACAGGAAGAATAACTTTACTATGAGGGGGACAGAGCACTGGAAAGGTTACTCAGAGGGGTTGTGGAATCTTCTTTCCGGGAGATATTCAAAAGCCACCTGGACACAAGCCTTAGGAGTGTGTTCTAGGATCTTGCTTGAGCAGGGAGGTTCAACTAGATTGCCTCCAGTGGTCCATTGCAACCTTAACTATTCTGTGATTTTGTGATTTTTGTCACATTTCCCTCCCTAGGAAATGTGACATGACCTCTGTGTATCTGCATAAACATGACAGTTACCCATTTTCTATTCCAGTCACATGAAGAAAAAAATTCAAAATCAAATGGACACCAGAGAGCACTGCCTGGAGGGGAACTTACTTGGCTCCACACAGGTGTCCTCATAGTCCCAGCAGCAGTCCTGACGCTCCTTGCAGCCGCTGTCGCACTGGCAGCCGGGCACATCTTTCCTGTGTGGCTCACTGCACTTGTGTCTGCAGCTGGCTGGAGGGAGAAGGCAACAAGGCTGAGTGCTCAGATAACCCTATCCCATGCAGGTCAGTTAAACAGATCATGGATATGGGCTGCAGGGAGAGATGTGCTGAATAATTTCCCAAATCTGATTCCCTAGCCATTTTCCAACATGGTCATCAGCACACGGGCCAACAGGGTGGAAGCAAGGCTGTAGGAATCCCTCTGGGAGCTGAAGCTCTGGCAGCTGTTGGCACCATGCTGGCCCAAAGCCTGGGGCAGGGCTGTTTCTGCGACAAGTCTCTGCAGGACCACTGGCACAGGAGCAATGCCAGGTTGTTCCACTTATCATTGTCTGGGGGCTATGTGCAAATCACAAATGGGATGGGACTGCCAGGAACGTGCCTTGAGCTGTTCTATTTCCTAGCATCATTCTCATTACATGGTTACGACAATGGGAAGAAGATGTTGTCAGCTCACATCTCAGGCAGGAGACAAAGAACTTAATGTACAACTTACTTTAAAAGCTTTTTAATAATCACACAAAGTAAAAGCATATTGGCGGTAGTTCTATCTAACCGCTATAAGCACATGTACCTTCGGTTAAAACAATGCTTACTTATTTCAAATACCATACCTGCTCATAAGCCTTAAAACATAATGCACAGAGCTCCATTATTAAGCTTAAAACTTCCTAATATCTCCCTAGTTATACTTTTGTGCATCTTAGGGAGCTATTCTAGACAAGTGTTAATACACAGACCATTGTTCTATTTGTCCTTACTTTTCTACTTTTTACATGATTTTTCTACTGACTTATCTCATGGCTACTGCTTAGCTCTAATCACAGTTATGCTGTCTCTGAGGCCTGTCTTTTGCAGCTTTCCCAAAACCCTCTGATTTTATGGATTCCCACACCACTCTGCCAGCATGAGGAAGGGGAGAGTGGCATCTCCCCTGCTCATTTCCAGGTCTGAAATAAAAGAGGAGGACTGATTCCCACTTTGGATGTTCTGTAATAGACCTGCATGGGACAGAAGCTCCCTCAGGGCAGGGTGCCAGAGACATGGGGGCTCCCCTGGGGCAGCAATCAGGAGCCATCCCACCACTCCAGCCTGGAGCAGGGCAGGTGAGGCAGCACAAGGGCAGCCCCACACCAGGCACTGGACACTTCCATGACAACAGGGACAGGTCGATTGGCTCAGGCTGCTGGCCCATGGATGGGCCTGGATCAGCAGGACTCATGGCTGAGCAGGGCAAGGTTATGGCAAGCTGGAGCCATTCCTGCTGGGACAGTGCTTGGACAGGGGCAGTGGGACACTGAGCATGGTGGGGACAGCCCAGGGGAATCTCCTTTCCTGGAGACATTCAAAAAGCTTATTGGAGCACTCAGGACTCTGACAATCCATAAAGCTTATTGGAGCACTCAGGACTCTGACAATATCTCGGCTACTTTATCATTATCATGTTCCTTAAAAATCTGTAGGTTGGGCTCTTCTAATTGAAACAAAGAAAAGGGTCGAGAATATGGGCCTGGCATTGAAAGTTGAGACAAGTATTCCACAGCACAGCTCTGACACCTCTGAGCAGGGTGAAAGGACAGCTCAGGGTCTCCTGAGGACACCTGAAGAAAACCCCAAATCTCCAAAGATCATTCACAGTTCCACACCAGCCTCCACATGGACAAGCCTTGCATCCACATTCTCTGTACTCCACTTTGTAGAGCCAATGCAGAGCTAAAATAATTTTCAAATTATCAAAACCCAATTATGGTTCCATTTCATCTTATTTGCTAGGGCCCATGCTATTGAAAGTGTTCAGAAGGGTCTAAGACTTGATGAGCTACTAGGAAAACAAGTACAATATGTTTTGATTAGCAATGAGAAATTAGCAATGAGAAATGTGCAATGAGAATGTGCTTCCTTGAACTCCTCCGGAAGGGATTACTATTGTTTTGATTCTAAAGGAAGTGTTTTATTTAATTTACAGTGTGCTCCATTTGTTTGTTCTCACCTAGACTGACCCCCTGACATCAAACATTACTTTTTTTTCCTAACTACTCCACTGAATCAAGCCACTACTCCCCTTTTACTGTAGCTTTACAGAAACTCAAGTTCTCAAAGAATATTCATAATCTGTTTTAGCATCAGCCTCCTGAACTATGACAAATATACTGAAATATCCTATGATATTTCTTTCATGAAATATTATTTAAGTAATAATTATATATAATAGGATAATTGCAATAATTACATATATAATTTTATATAATAGGATAACATATCCCAAATTTTCTGGAAGTGATAACTTAATACAGCTTCCAATGTGCCATGAACTAGGCTTCACACATTTGGAAATATTCAGCAAGGCACTTGGTGGTTTAGGATAGGTTTTTCAAGTATAGATTGTGAGTGTTCAGTTTTTATACAATGGAACTCGAAAGAACTTTGCAAGAACTTTATTTTCACAGAGGGTGACTTTTCACAGATCATTTACATTACACTATACAAAAGAGCCTTTGCTGAAAGCCTTTGCCAGATCCCAATCGTTGGTAATTATGCTGAAAGTATCATAAACATACCTTGCTCCTGCTTTCCATGTTTGAGTCCTAGTCCCAAACCTAGTCCCAGGGATACAACCACCAACGCACACAGCAGAACCTGTCACACAGACACAGGGAAACCAACGTTCACAACTGTGATAAATTGTTTTGTTTATTAGAAATTAACTCTTACTAATATTTCTATGAATGCATCATTTAAGAACTAATAATTTCTCTGAAGTTCTTCATCAAAAAATAGAGCCTGAAGATAGGAGAGGAACAACAGTTATAACCTTAGAATCTGAGGTCCTAATGCTGCACTTTTAACCTGTGTCCAGTTGTGATGTTGTAATTGAGGAAAACTTTGCTGGAGAAAAGAAATTAGGAAGTAATCAGTGTATTTATCTGTTTTGCATGGGCTTTGCCTGTACAAATAGAGGCAATCACTTCTATTTATCTTCTGTATTTACCTGATATGATCACAAGGATTTCTTAAGAAATTTAACTGGATTGAGGCTGAAAGTGTAAAATTTTCACCCACGTGCCAGTTTCTTATAAAAAGTCACCTTGTTCGTAAGGTTAGAGGAAATTGGAAGGAGACCAACAGCCCAAGGAAACTCCATAACAGAAAGCAGCATAACTTTTGGGAGACTGGGGGAGAGCTGAGAAAGCCTCTATTCATCAATAGACACAAAGCTCAATAGACCAAAGACAAATGGCAATTCATGCTGGCTGAAAGGTGCAGAGAAAAGTGGCAACCTTCTCAGAGTATTTTGTGATATGTGCACTTACCTCTTCGCTAAGATAATCATGGGAAAGAAAATGCATATCACAGAAAAAATCACCATGAAACAGCCCAGTTTATGTCCCATTTTAGCCTCAGAACTTTTGTCTTCTGCCATTTCCAGGAATCAAACTGCTGATTCCTGGAAGTACTAAGGTTAAAAATAAAGTAGAAATGAGAGAGGATTACTCTCAAGCTCGGTACAATTGTAATGGAGCCTCTTATCTGAGACTACAGCAATTTTAGGGAATTGAGAACAACTGCCCATGCATCCCTTATCTTTGCTGCTGCCTGTCCTGCCTTGCAGGTGCTGGGCCAAAGTGTGGCAGCAGGGAGGGCTGCTCACTTCTCAGGTGTGGGTGTACAACTGATTCATTTCTCTGGCAGCACCAAACACTAGCAATGCCATAGTTACTTCCTTCATACTTTCTCCTTCTCAGCTTTACCTTCTTCCTGCTACTTACTCACAAGTTTTTGCAGAGATGTACCTCAAAAGGAGTGGAAATGGGACTGGTGAGAGAACTGGATGAGGGAGACAGATGGAGTAAGGATGTGTGGAAAGATTACCCAAACTAGCCGAAATGCTGAAGTCCCCTGAAGAGAGACCTCAGGTGTGAAGGCAGCAGTTTAATCCTACAAGCAGTCAGCAGGCTATGAGAATAAGGGTGTTAGGGTGTTCTTTGGGCTAGACCAGCAGGCACTCTTTCTGGGCAGGGAGGCTAACGCTGCCAAGTGTTTCACTGAGCACAGATAAGCCTAATCACCAGGACATGTACCTTTCACCTCAAAGACACAGTGGGTTTACCCTTCATTTGACTAAAACTCACATTTGTAATTGAAATAAATAGATCCTACTAAATTGAAGTACAAATTAAAATACAGCTACTACAGCAACAAACATTTCCACTTCTTCAAGTAATAAGACAGCTGAAGTAAAACACAAAAATTCCTATTGGGTATACAGATAAGATGATGCATTGATTATAACATTTACATAAACACCTTTGATTTTGCGACATTCGTTCCTAAAGTGAAATAACTTTGGGAGCACCTATTCAAATCCTCAGGCTTTCCACAGCTAACTTCTATGACCAAATTCAGAATTACAACTACTTATTTTTAGAAAAGTTGTTCCTAGGGCATATGCTCTGTTTGCTGGAGACTCCTCTGCCTAAAATTTCAGGAAGTTGCCAAGAAAGTATTTCATGCATTAGATTTAGCAAAAACATAAATTGTGTGGAATATTAACATTTTACACCTCCAATATGTAGATTGTGAGTTTTGCATAAGCCAGCATTTGAAAACTAGCACATCTGAAAGAATGAATTTTTTTTAGGATACTTAAATTTCTCACTTTACTTTTCCAAGTACCTCTTGAAGGTATAATTTACTTTCCTTTATAGTTATCCAGTTTTCTCACATTCTTTCTCATGACTCATTTTTAACTGATGACTTTAGGAAAAATATGTCTGATATTTCATCTTCTTTTTTTCACAGTTTCCAGTATTTTCCTCATATTTTATGCAATCCTTGCACAATGCAGCCTTAAATTTCACATAGTACTATGTGAAATTGTTCTGATGACACAGAGCTGAAAAGCATAGTAGCTTGACTCTCTTTTTTATAGGGCTGTTTTCAAAATTAAGTTGCAAGTTTTTCTAAAATCAGTATTTGTAGTTTTCTCTAAATTTCAATTTACAAATGCTAGAGCTTGTGCAAACATATATACATATTTAATCCTTGTTTCTATTGTGATCACAAACAGAAGATACATGAAAATATTTCAAAAACTTAACAGAAATTCTATACGTTATTGTTTACAAGGCAGATGCATAGCTCTTAAAGCCTCAGGGAAGACGTGAAGAGTTGACACGATATTTGAATGTGGGACTGACAATACTGTACAAAACAATTCATTAGGCTTTTCCCATGCCTTGCTTCCTGAGGGTTTTTTGCCAATGACTTGACTACAGGTTCTGTTTTGTTAATGACAAACATAAAGATACAAAAGTAAGCAAAAAGAAAGTGTGGTTGCTTTGGCCACAAACACATCTGTTTTGAGACAATATCTAAAACAATGTATCAAAGCAAAGTCTTCACTCTGCAAAAGAACTGTCAGGTTAATGAAGTAAAACAAAAACTGCCAGTAAAAAAAATTGCTTCATAGGTACTAGAAGAACTTTAGAAATGTGCCAGTGAAGCTAGTGCAGTTTCAGTGACACACTCAGGCAGTAAAATTTTAACTACCAATTACTAAGCTACTCCAAATGATTATACTGATACAGTGAAACTTCCAAAAATCCTGCAGATTTGAGAATGGTTAAAGTGGCAGCCCTGAAGAGCAGCACCTACTTACAGCACAGATGACTTTGTATTTCAAGACGGTTTTTTTCTTCACATACTCTTCTGTTTTTAAAGACATCTCCTCTGAATATCCTCTGTGATCCTCAAGTTCCATTTTGTCGAGCTCTGCCACTCGTCTGCGTCTCCTGCTCTCCTCACCCCTCCAGCTGTGTTAGCTGCAAGTGAGAGGCTACTCCTTCTTCAAGAGTTCTAGTACTTTGTTCATAGGTCTTTTTATGAGATCTCAGCTCTTGCATCCGAGATAGGCTTGCAGGAAGCCAAAGCAAGCAGGAAAACTACTCTGAAAGGTCAAAGGCTGAAAAACACTTATCTGTGTTTAGGGAACCTGACTGTTCAAGATAAGAACGGCATTAGGCAAACACTTAAGTGAAGATTAGAACTAAGTGTTGCTAAGCAATAAAATGCTAAAATACTCAAGTACTCAACTATTTGGTTAAAAGCTTGTCATCCAGAGAATTTATCCTCAAAGAAAGTGTTAAATATACGAAACCAGTATGAAAGGAGAGGGTTTCTTATTTCGTGTTCTGTGTCACGCCTATGTATTCAGATCCCTTTCCTTATTTAGCATCAGAGGATTTCTCCCTGTTAGTTTCAATCCATCTTTGTCTCAACTTCTTTCCCCTTCTTATACCGTTTTTTTCCAGCACTTAAAACTGTGCTAATTAAAAACAAAATATATACAGCCAAATAAAATTCAATTTTAAAAAAAAGGTTTTGTTTAAGTACAATTTAAAATCTATTTCTTTGTCATCTTGGTGGTTACTGGAAGGATTGGCTGTTAAGAAAATGTACCTTCAAAGCCTACTAGGACCATGATGAATATGTAGCTATTCAAATGTTGATCTGATTCCAAATTTGAGCATCACATGAGCTGCAACTTATAATAATCAAATTTATAATGTTTATACTTGTATAAAAAATTCCAAAGAGCGAATCTATACAAGCTGGTATGAAGAAAATTATCTCCACTGCAACCCAAATTTGTAATCTTATTCTATACAATTTGTATTATGCGTAAATCCAACATTATACAGTACCTCCCCATTAATCACACACACACACACATCATCATCATCATCATCCTTTAATTTGCAGATATCACTCTCTTACTCTACGAGATGTTTTACCCCTGTTAAATGCCCATTGAGTTCCCTTCTTCCATGACCAAGGTTCCATCTCTTGTGGTGATTTCTCAGGGCAGGAGGTGTGTTGTGAGGAGCTACTGGTTGCCAAAACCTATCCATGTTGGGTAAAACCTGTAGGTTGTGAGGCTTGCCCTCTGCTCGTGTGGCTTCTGCTACAGTGCTTCCCATACAGCACGCAACTGAAACAATGAGTTACAACACTTAAACATTGTTTCCACTTCAATTTCCGCACCTGGGGCCCTTGAAGGAGGCTATAAGGTTCCTTAGCTAACTCCTCCTCTTACCATACTGGTATGGACTTCTCCCAGACTGCAGACTTTCCCTTGACTGGAAAGCTGCTCTGCAGAAGAGGACTTTAGGGTGTTGGTCAACAGCAGCTGGACATGAGCCGGTGTGTGCCCAGGTAGCCAAGAAGGCTGATGGCATCCTGGCTGGGATCAGCAATAGAATGCCCAGCAGGACTGGGGCGGGGATCATCCTCCTGTACTCAGCACTGGTGAGGCCACACCTCCAGTGCCATATCCAGTTCTAGGCCCCTCACTGTAAGAAAGGCATCGAGGTGCTGGAGCATGTCCAGAGAAGGGCAGTGGAGCTGGGAAGGGTCTGGAGCACAAGTCTTAGGAGAAATGGCTGAGGGAGCTGGAGGTGTTTAACCTGGAGAAAAGAAGGCTTAAGGAGGAAATTTATCACTCTCTGCAACTACTGAAAGGAGGCTGTAGCCAGGGGGCCTCTTCTTCCAGGTACCAAGTAACAGGACAAGAGGAAAAGGCCTCAGGTTACTCTTAGGAAAAATTTCTTCCTCAAAAGTATTGTCAAGAACTGGGGCATGGCTGAGTCACCATCCTTGCAGGTATTTAAGACATGTACATGTGGTGCTTAGGAACCTGATTTAATGGTGGACTTAGCAGACTTTTCCAACCTAAATTATTCTATGATTCTATTATTCAAGGGTTTAACTGCTCCACTATGGACATATCCACAGCCCCAGACACTTTGGGGTTTACCTGCTCCAGCCTGGTGCTATTCAGAGCTCACCTGAACCTGAGTTCAGACTATAGTTACAACATGCCTACAGCAGTACAGCTACAGCAGTAGTGACCAGGCCATCTGTCAGCCCAGGCACGTGGCCAGTGGTGTTATCAAAATGTTCCTAGGCACAGGAAAGAGATGATAAGCACTACAGTATATGGCAACCACAGTCACTCCATTCTAATATAGTGCAAAGCAAACAAGTCCTCTGGTGAGAGCAGCAGCCTGCCAATAAATAGGTCAAACAGCTGTAACAGCTGTAAATCCCTGCATTCCTATCAAATTTCTCATTATCTTCAACCCCTCTGGCCCCACAGTGGGTGCCAAAAAGCACATTTGTGGGTTAATCTGAGCCGGCAGCACAGCCCCACACACAGCCATTCACACTGTTCCCTGCTTCAGGAAGCAGGGAAGAACAGGAAGGGTAAAAAAATGAGAAAATTTGTGAGTTGAGACAAAGGCAGTTTAATAGGTAAAGCAAAGCCATTCAAATAAAGAAAGCAAAATCACTTCATGGCTACTTCACATCAGCAGGCAGGTGTTCAGTCACTTTCAGAAAGGCAAAGTTCCACCACATGTCATGATTACGTGGGAAGGCAGGCACCATTGCTCTGACCATTCCCTATGCCTTCCCTTTTTTCCCCCAAAGTTTTATTGCTGAGCACAGCATTATATGGTGCAGGGTGTCCCTTTGGTCAGCTGGGGTCTGTATCCCCTCCCAGCCTCTTGTGCACTCCATGCTACTCAGAGAGAAGGCCCTCAGTCTGTTTAAGCGCTGCTCAGCGACAGTTACAATGAACAGGATGTGATCTCATATACCTGATTTTGCTACTTTTACCCAATCATTGCGCTAACTTGACATATGTTATTGTTCTCATGATGAATTACAACATTCTAGAACATTTCCCAGCAATAAAATCTGATTATGAAAATTAATAAATATTAACCAAGAACCCAAACTTTTCTGTTTCAAGATCAAGGGCCTCATATGTTAAAAACACTTATTTTCATCCCTACCAAAAGAAAATTTGCATTAGAAAACCCAAACAATCCATATGATCAATACATAAGTCTAAGAAAACAACAAGGAAGAAGGAAATTATTATAGTTTCTGCTCTCAATTACTAAATCTTAACTTTGAGTGACTGTTCTGAGACAGACTGACACTATACCAATGCAGAGTGAGGGTATGAAAAAGCCCATTCCCCCATAGTTACACTGCAGTCCTCTGTTCATCTGCCACTTTCAGGAGGAAGAAGGAGTTTTCAAAGAACACAGGCAGGACAACTCCACCATACACATGTTAACAAGCATGTCAGGAAAATGGGGAGAGTCATTTCTGAATAGCACTGTGTTGTAGACACTTTCAATTTTCACTGCTAAGAAGCCACAAGTCTTCCAAGGCCATGAAGAACTAGACAGTCTCTACACACCATGACACTAATTTGCCATGTATCTTCTAAAATGAATGGCACTCACTCAGGAAAAAACATTTTAAAATTTAGCCATTTTTCTCATAAATATTTCTTGTCCCACAAGCATAAAATGATTATTTGATGAAGGTGGTTTTCTAGAGTAATATGATATTTACAATAATTTTGAAAAGTGCATTTCTTTTTCTGTGTCTGGGTGAAGACGGTTATTTCATTCTCACCCAAATGCTGCTCTTCTGCCTTGTTTGGTGAGGTGTGTGACTCTGTTATTTAGTACAGAGTCTAACAGTGGTTCATGCCTTGGCAGACACACCTGGGTGCAGTCGCTCCAGGGTTAATTAGCTGTACAGTTTCTCCTCCTGGACACTTGGCTCCCTTAGGCAAAGCAGTATGAGCCTTCCTTAGGCCTGACCTGCCCCAGCACCCCTTGCTCCCAGCTCCATCCCAATAACAAGATTCTTTGCCAAAGTCTGACTGAGATAAGTTAGTCAGGTCCTCAAGTGTGCCTTTCCCGGTACACATCCCTCTCCTTTACAATGTGTCCATGGGAAATATGATTTGTCCTAAGATAAGAATACCAAGTGAGAATGGTGCTAAGATAAGAACACCCAGTGAGCATTCCAGGAGGAGCTGTCTGGATGTTCCCATGATAATGAATTTCAGAAACAGGGAGGTGCAATGATTTCAACTGACTCTGGCACACATCAGCCTGCAAAAGTGTTTAAAATACTGCTGGAGACTGGGCCAACTGGGCAAACTGGTCTCTCAGGCTTCAGGCAGCTTCCAGGCAGATCCCTCTCTCCTGGAAGGGATGCCTCCAGGGTACATCCAGCCCAAAGAGGAGGAACACTCACTTTTGGGCAGGTGAGTAACAGCACCAAAATCCAGTCAGATAAAGAGATAAAATCCTAAAGCAGCTCCTCAGGTGCTTTGATGCTTTGCCATTGTGCATTCTGCAAGGCCAAAGACTGTAAACCTGTACATTTCTAGCTGCTTTTAAGCTGGTTATAGCATGCTTATATATTATTACATGCTTATATTGTATACTGCTTTGGCAATATTTAGATACTGTATTAGCAATAAAACTAATCATAATCATCCACATAATGTGTCATACTTCTTGTGCCTGACCAAGAGCCTTCTTTCTACTACTCTTCTACACAAAGGCAGGATCATAGGTAGTTCAGTTTTGTTAAAATGAGATCTGGTTAGACAAGATATTCATTCAGGACAGAAATCACCATTTGAACCTCTATGAGGGTTCAAGGCTGATTGAGTGATTCTTTAAAACTTGAAATTTGCTATAGTATTTGGGACAAGTTGTGAACCAGGACCCTAACTAGGATTAGACCAAGTCTGTCTATTAATATGACCAGCTAGATTTAGGCTTGCAGGCTAAGTGCTGTTTAGAATATATGTTGGCTAATGACTTAAAATCAAGGTAAAGTTGTATTAGGCATAAAGTAGTGGACAGATTGTATGTTGGTACGGGTATGTATTTTGGTATAAAGGTTGGATAGGAATGGCTGTTAGCCCAGGAGTGTGACAGAGCAGTACGACAGAAAAAAAGTAAGACTAGTAGACTGGTCCTCAATATAATAATAAGACATTATGATGAGTAAAACAACTCCTTTTAGGCTCAGTTACCAGCCCTCTTATGGGTCACTGTGGGAATGGATTTAGAGCTTGGCATGGAATTTGAGTACACACCCTTTGCATTGTCATTTTAATAAAATATGAGGTGGTCTGTCCAGGATGGACAAGTACTGGGTCTTGACAGGACACACATGGGCATGTCAGATTGTTGTGCAACACTCTTTAAATAAACATACAACAAAGAGTATAAAGAACAATTCTTACAGCATTGTTCTTGACTTCATGTTCAGACTGAGGGCAACCCGATTCTAAGAGGAAGACAAGCAGCCTTCAATTGCATCACCTCCATTTTCAATGATCATCTGTTACATGTATATTTAGGTAAATAATGCACATGTAAGCATTATTTGTTTCCTAACCAGGTATTTCCCATTGCTGAAAAGCAAGCACTGACTTCACAGCATCCTGTGCCTGTTGGCTACAACATACATCTCTGCTAGCTGTGCAAGCACTGATGCCCCATGTATCACTGCCTTATGTTGTACTTCATAAATTTACTTATAACATTGCTCACTGTTTATGTTAGGTATTCTTCCAGGCCTATTTATACAAAAGCTGTTTACATTTAAAACAAGTAATTGTTTACCCAACTCCAGGTAAGCATTTCCCCCATGAGTACACTCTGCTATTTTCCACTCAAGACTGAAAAAGTTAATTTTTCACCGCTCTGAGGCCTCTGTTTATCAGCTTGATAGTTGATCAGACAGGGAGTCGATCATCTTTATTTTTCTGTTGAAGACACAAGTTTGTAGCTGTTTACCAGCACTAGCTGGATGTTTGCAGCCAAATATCCACAGACAGTTCAGAAAATGCAGTGTCGGCATCAAACACACACACAATTTTAGAACTGTCTCGATTCAGCTTTTTACACTTCTTTCTAGTATAAAAACCTCTGCATAACATATATATATATATATATATATATATATATATAATGCTCTCTGCCAGATAGGAGGCTGTGGGCAGGTAGAGATCAGCCACGTCTCCCAGGTAGCAAGCTACAGGACAAAAAGAAATGGCCCCAAGTAGCACCAGGGGAGGTTTAGATTGGATATTGGGAAAAAAATTGTCACTGAAGCGGTATTTAGGCATTGAAACAGACTGCTCAGGGAAGCAGTGGAATCACCATCCCTGGAAGTGTTCAAAAAATGTATAGATGTAGATCTTGGGGATATGGTTTGGTGATGGGCTTGGCAGTAGGATTAGATGTTCTTAGAGGTCTTCTCCCACCTTGATGATTCCGTGATTCTAAAGTAATACTATTGTATCCTTTTTTAAATGTAACACTATTGCATTTTACCGTGTCCAGTTCTGGCAAGAGTGACATGGAGCTCCTGGAGGGGGTCCAGTGGAGGCCTAAGAGGAAGACTGCAGGATTGGAGCACCTCTCTGACGGGGAAAAGCTGAGGGAGCCTTTTCAGCTTCAAGAAGAGATGACTGAGAGGGGACCTCATCAATGTCTATCAGTATTCGAAGGGGGGGGTGCCACGAAGATGGAGCCAGGCTCTGCTCAGTGGTGCCAAGCAATAGGACAAGAGGCAATGGGCAGAAACTGATGCACAGGAAGTTCAGCTGAACATGAGGAAGAACTTCTTTACTGTGTGGATGACCAAGCACCAGAATAGATTGTCCAGGAAGGTTGTGGAGTCTCCCTCACTGGAGATACTCAAGAACTGTCTGGATACAATCTTGTGCTGTGTGCTCTGGGAGGACCCTGCTTGAACAGCGGGCTGGAGCAGATGAGCCTGTGAGACTGAGCAGATGCCAATCACTTGTTTTTTAAAATTTTAAAAGTTTAATAATAATAAAATGGTTATAAAACAGTAACACAATTAGAGTAATGATAATTTGGACAATTTGAATTAGGACAATATGAGACAATAGAAACAAAGAGTTACAGATGTACCTTTTTCTGGGCAGCATAAGCCCCCAAAAAGGACCCCCGTTAACAAAGGATTAACCCTTAAAAACAATTACCTGTTGCATATTCATTCACCTCATACATGATGCACAAATTCCATTCAAATACAGGATTCTGTCTGGTCATCGTCAGCTTCTTCCTCTGAATCCCAACGGTGCCGGCACCTTCGAGGCAGGAAGAAGTTTGTTTCATCTGCTAAGAGGGCAATAAATTCTTTTTTCTGAAAGATTTAGGTGTGGCTGCTATCTCGCTGTGAGTCCTTTCTTTAAAAAAGTATCTTACATAGCATAGTTTCTACTTTAACATTTTTTATAACCTAAAACTGTATTTAACACACTACTTAAGAGAATTAATACAGCATTACTTTTGTGAAATACAAAGTTGTGTTTCGTGTCAGGTACAAACAGGCGATGTGTGTAGTTGTGAATGCGAAATGTGTGGACCCCAACAATGGGAGAGCTGTGAATTCTAATAATAACTGAGGAGAATAAAGCATGGAAAAAGGCCTTTGAACCTATCTTTTGTTTGCAATTAACCCTGGTTGATTTACGAGCATTGGAATTAAGGTGGTAAAGATGTTGCTTTTTGCTTGCATTTAATCCATAAAAAGCTCTGCAATAATAACCTTTTGAAGTATAATTTTAGAATATGACTTGTATCCTTGAAACTATAGCTTTGGAATATATATAAAGGAAATACGCTTATCTCACGCCTTTTTGAAGCAGAAAAAAACAGCTTGAGAAGGGAAGATGAACATCACCTCAAGGGTTTATGGTTTCGACCGAAGGGAAGCTGGACATCACTGTTATGAGATTTATAGTCTCTGCAATTAAAAGGTGGACACACATCTGGGGAGCTGGACCCCACCAGATGGGATTCATCTTTCTTCTTTCGGAAATTGGACCGTCACCATCTGGTGATACTCCTTTGAGATGCATCCTGAGAAATTAAAATCACAATAGTGTATAGAATTGTGATGTAATAATTTGGAATAAAAATTGCTGATGAGTAAAAGATTGGAAATAGAATCTGCTGAAAAAAAACCTGATAAGTACCCCTATAAATACCTGTAACCATCAATTATCGGTGTGCAGTTGGAGGGAAAACTTCCCCCACTGTACCTAGCGCTGTATTGCTCATACTTTACTATATTAAATAATAAATTGATTGCTGCTTGAATATTGGCCTAGTCAAGCTTCTTATTCATGACACTTTCTAACACAACACATATAATATTCATTTAATATTTGCGAAAAGCCAATCATAAAATATGCATTTTTCACAATCCACTGTGATTCCTCCCAATCCGACCCATTCTGCTGTTCTGTGATTCTGTATTCCTGGATGTCTTCAGATAAATGCATTTTCATATTGTTCTGTGACTTATTACAGGAATTAATAACTCCACGGTAATTACACCAAACTGGGGACAACTAGAAATAGGGAGAGCGGTGGCTGGATATCAGCCCTGCAGAGAGGGATCTCATCATAACCTCAGGGGTCCTTCCGGAAGAACCAGAACCAGCATTTCGCCAAAATAGTCTAAGAAAATATTATTAAAAAATGGATTATTCAAAAAACAAAGAAGCCTAGGAGAATATTTTTGTGAAAAGAAAAACAAAACTAAGTGGAAGAAACCTCAAGTTTTAAGAGGCTGTTATCTTGCCCCGGAACGGCCGTGCCGAGCAGGCGCTTTCCGGGGAGCGGGATCCGGCGCGGAGCTTCCGGCGGGGCCGCCGAGGGAGGCGTGGGCGCCGCCGCCTGCGCCTGACAAAGGGCCCGGCGGGGCCCAGCCGGCCCCATGGCGATCCCCATGGTGCCCATGGAGACGCAGCTGCAGAGCATCTTCGAGGAGGTGGTGGTGAGTCCGTCCGCGGAGCGCCGCCGCTGCCGGGGCTGCGTCCGGGTGCCTGCGGCCCGCAGTGCTCGCTCGGGGCTGGGGCCGTCCTGACGGAGATGAGAAGCAGGGGGGAGAGGAGCTTTTGGTTTTCATGGCGATGGAGCCCCGCCGCCGTTCCCGGCCGTGCTTGGCGCTGTTCCCGGCGGCCGGGCAGCTGGGAGGGAAGGGCCCTTCAGGGCTGCCGTCTGCCCCCGCTGGGCTTCATAGGAAAGCTGGGACAGAGTAGGACTGGGCGTGAAACAGTTTGCTTGGTCAGTACCGAATTCAGAGCGCTGAGTTTGCTGTAAAATAAGCACTTTAAGGAGTTTTGAAGGAGGCTAGGAAAAGATGGATGTCCCGAGCAGACGAGCCAGTATAATGGCATGATCAGGTTGTGGGAATACGCACGCACGATGCTGCCCGCAAAACGAAACACAGTTAGCCCAAAGGCCTCCTCCATTTTCCCTACGACATTCCTTCCAGCACTTTACCCAGCTTTGCTGCCTATCCATGGATGCATTCAAGGCCCCAGAACTGTTTACAGTACTCGAGGTGTGGCTGTACAAAGCTGAGTGCAGCAGGATAATCCCCTCTTTTGTGTGAATGGTTGAACACAGGGTTTGATGCATCCCAGGATGGGGTTTGCCCTCCTGGCTGCCCGGGCTCTCCCTGCTGGCTCACACTGAGCTGCTGCTGAGCAGCACTCCCAGATCCATCTCTGCAGGGCTGGTCTGCAGCCCCTCCTCTCCCAGTTTGTACCTGTGCCCAGCATTACTCTGTCCCAGGTACAGAATCTGGCATTTGCTGGATTTCCTGCCACTGACTGCTCAGTGCTCCAGTCTATCCACATCCTTTTGCAAGGCCTCTCATCAAGGGAGTCAACAGCACCTGTCAGTTTAGTAACATCAGAAGGTTTGCTAATGGTGCATTTATCTCTTGCACCATTATATAAATACACTGAACTCTAGAACTGAGCCCAGAGGAACACCACTGGTGACCCATCACTAGCCAGATGCAGCCCCAATGACTGCACCCATTTGAGCTCTGCCCTTCACCCAGCACACTGTGAACCTGCTTATCCCACAGTTCAACAGCTTGTCCAGAAGGATGCTGTGAGGGGTAGTATTAAAAACATTGTCCAGAAGAAGTACTTCCACTGCCTTCTCTTTGTCCTCTCTAGGTGGGTGACCTTATGATAGAAAGATATTAATTTACTTAAACAGGACTTTCCCTTTGTGAAGCCAAGTCAGTGGGTCATTAATCACACTTGTTAAATTATTGACAAGTGTTAATTAAGTTAAATTAAAGCTCATACAAATGAATGAGCTTCTTGGTAGATATGAGACATTCACAGTTGGAAACACTGGGCTGACAGGAGCTGATCCTGAATGGGAGCTGACTGACATTTCAGACAAAATAAGCTGATTGAAATGTCTGAAGTGGAAAGAATCTGTAGGTCTCAGAGCAATTGAAAATTATTTCCATGTGATGAATTTCAACCTTTCTGTTTTAAGTTGGCATTATAAAATGCATGATGTACTTTTCTTTGTGTGGTGTTTAGTTGCTTGTAGCATATTGTCTACACATGACTGATTTCTCATTTTGTCATTGCCATTCAGATTGTTTTTGCATTTTTAACATTGTCTTTTGCCTGTTGTCACACTACCTGTTTTTATGCACTGTTATTTGCCTAAAATTCATAAGGAACATCAACAAAATTGTTCCTGAGAAAATTTCTCTGTATTTTTGGAGCCATAACTGATAAAATAGCAACTTACCGCTTTCTCTGCTGCTGGTCTGGGCTTGGTAGACCGCAGCAAACCTTACCTTGCTTTCTGTGCAGATCAGATGAATGTCAGCTTCTGCTTTGCTTCTTGAGTAGCAGTGACAGACAATTCTGAGCCAAATGATGGAAAAGGAATGCCAACAAGCTGATTTTGTTACATGCTTTTATGTCTGTTATGTGATAATGAAAATACATAATGGTCAGTGATAGATCACACCTGAGTATAATATGAAATTCTTACAAAAGGTAGGAAAGGCTTTAGGATAATATTTTCCAGAACCTGTTTGCTGAAGTTTTAGAATAATGATGTAGAAGCCTTTGAGCAAAATGAAGTTGAAAAAGGTGGGGGGGAGGGGATAAAGCAAGGTCTTACAGGAGATAAATTGAATATTCATGTTTAGTTTTTTTACCTAGTACAAGACCATTACATTATTCAATAAAATTTGAAAAGAAACAGATCTAAATTTGGATGAGAAAGTAATTGTATTTAGTTGATTTGTGTAACTGAATGTCACGGAACATAAGAGGGGCAAAAACTTAATGCAATTCAAAAATACTAATTTTTCAAATGATGAGAAGAGAGCTGTAATAATAACATCAAACAAGTGAGAAGTGAATTAATCTCTAGGTTTTAGAAGACAAAACAAACAAACAAAAAAAACCCCATAACAAAGAAACAAAGCCTTAATCTGGATCCACAACTTTTATATGTCTGTGTGAAAACAAAGCAATCTCGTCTTTGGAGTAGTGTGATTTAGCAGAGGACACCTGTCATTCTCTGGTACAGTCCCATAACAATGTGACTTTATCTTTTGTGCTTTATCCTGGGGCCATGATAGTCATAGAAAACCTTCTAACAGTAGCTCACTTGGAGTTTTTCTCTTACAGAAAACAGAAGTAATTGAAGAAGCTTTTCCTGGGTAAGTGTACTACTGCTTTATTTGTGGAAGGTTTTACTTGTAAATGTGTTTTTCTGCTTGTTTCACTGAGTACTGCTAATAACTAATGTTCTTGTTTGCATTAGGATGTTTATGGACACTCCTGAAGATGAGAGAACCAAACTGATCAGCTGCCTGGGGGCTTTTAGACAGTTCTGGAGCAGTCTTTCCCAGGTTAACATTTGATTTGTTGCTTATGTCTTTGTACTCTATATACTTTTTTTAATATAAAGATACCTTTTCTAGTAGAGAAACACTGAAGCTGTAAGGTCTGTGTCCAGTCATTCAGAATCTGGTTTCAGACGTGGCATAGTAAAGAATATAGGAAGACTTTGCAAGAAAAAAAAGGTAATTTTGAGATTTGTAAGGTTAAATAGTTGTTCAGCACAGGTTGGTATGCAGTGCAAATAAAAATTAGCAAATATAAGTGTAACAGTAAAGAAATAAAGAATAAAAGGTAGTTTGTTACAGAATTTTTGATAGAAGTGAATTAGTAGGTAAAAGAGGAAAAAATAAAATAAGATGGTTAAGAAGTTAAAAGAATTACCTTTCAAAAGCTAGATACCTTTTGACATTGCTCCATAATTGGAGGCCTATTCATCTTTATTTCCACTGAATTTGATTATAACTGTGAAAGGGAAAAATAATGTAGAACAAACAGTTCTATTTTACTTTAGTCTGTGCTAACTTGTGAAACCAAAAGTTGACTGTAGAAATCAGTGGTTAAACTGGGAAATGTTTCCTCTACTGGACAACTGACCTCAACTTCTGCTGGACAAGTGAGCTTCATCAAAATAAGATTGAAAGACTTGTAGGAAAAGCTATAGGTTGGGCAACTGGATCACTTCTACTGATTTATAGTCCTCTTCTTGTGTTAGTTTCATTTTTTCTTGGGAGGATACTGTATGAATTTTATAGTTTGTTTCACTACCAGTAAATACATTCTTTCTCCCCTCTGTTGTTTTTTCAGGAGTCGCACGAACAGTGTGTCCAGTGGATTGTAAGATTCATACATAGCCAACATAGTCCTAAAAGAATTTCTTTTCTTTATGACTGCCTAGCAATGGCAGTAGAAACTGGACTTTTGCCTCCCAGGTGAGCCATGTTGGAGTAATTTATTAGCTACATGGAAGATGTTATATTGGAAGTATTTTTGCAATGACATTGTACAGTTACTGCTGGAAAATATGCTCTTATTATCTGCCCTTCATTCCTGCATTGTCTTCTTCTGCTAGGATGGTGTGTGAATCTCTGATAAACTCAGATACACTGGAGTGGGAAAGGACTCAGCTGTGGGCATTAACATTCAAGTTGGTTCGGAAGATTATTGGAGGTGTAGACTACAAGGTATCTTCCACTCATTCCTTTCTCTTTGCAAAGACATGTTATTTGCTACCTTTGTTTTTATAATTTAGCTAAGAGACATCCCATTTTTTTGAAGTCTGCCTTTCTTTCAAAAGAAAATTCAGTGAGCGCTTTTAATGCTTTTTGAACTTTACCCTAAGAGATAATTTTGTGTTTACATTGTAACTCTTCATACACTTTTTTGTTACAGTCCCTTTCCTCCATTTTCAGTTACAAGCTAAATAACCCTAATGCAGTTGCAGAAGCACCGGAAAATAAAAACTATCAAGTATTAAGGCTGGAATGCTGTCATCTGCTTTACCTCTGTTGCTACACAGCAGGAAAGCTCCTGAAAGCTGAGTCCTTGGCATGGTACAGCTCCAACAGGAGTAGGAGACCATGCATGTCCTGCAGAGAATCACCTCACTGCATTGTTGATGATGGTAGAGCAGAAAACACAAAATACAACATTGTGCTCTGGTCAGGCTGCAAAAGGCTTTGTAGGTTGGATATCTCTGAATGCACATCAAAATACCAACAGTTACTTTCTCTTCTGGAGCATCCTAAGACTGAGACATTCCATACGGCATTTAATGTAATTAGTGTTAAATTTTAATGTATTCAGTATCAATAGTCTCTGTAGCAGTTTGTCTTCTGACACTTAGCAGCAAGAGCTATTTTTTCTGTCAAAATATTGTCTGAGCATATTGATTGTGTAATCTTTCTCCCAGAAATAAAGAATATCTAGGAACATTAATTTCATGTGCTTTCTTTCAGGGTGTGCGTGATCTGCTGAAAGTCATCCTAGAGAAAATCCTAACAATTCCAAACACTGTGAGCTCAGCTGTTGTACAGCAACTTTTAGCAGCAAGAGAGGTAACTACATGGATTTTATACTGCTATAGAGGAAGATAGGTCTCATTCTCTTGTTACTAGTGAGTTTCTGATGGTTGGGATGGCTCTGGTTGTTGGTATAGTTCAACAGGAAAGTCTTACTCTTTGTGTTCAAATTCTTTACTGCAATTGCAGTTTATGCAGTAAACAAAGTGCTTTTGTGGGATATTGTAAGTGATAAAATTCCTAATAAGAGAGTCAGGCCCAATACTTGACTTGCCTAAGGTAAGATGTATAGGATATAATAACAATTAATAGTTTTTCCTTAGTGAATAAAAATAGTAATTTTTTTCTGTACTTTGTTGGGCAGACTTAGAGGCATGGTCTTAAGACTCAAACAGTCTAACTTACGCTTGTACAATTAAAACGAAGTTTGAGAATTATTGAAGTATTGCTATCAGAATATAACTTAAGAAAAAATATTTAATTCTTATATCTATTTTAGTGGGCTGTCTCAAACTGTTAGACGGATTACACATTCATTTACCCTGTCCAGGGTCTTTTACACTGATGTATTTTTTAATTTATAGGTGGTAGCCTACATCTTGGAAAGAAATGCTTGTTTGCTGCCTGCCTACTTTGCAGTCACAGAAATCAGAAAACTATATCCTGAAGGAAAGCTTCCCCACTGGGTAATGATTTGATATAAAGTAATGTACCCTGGAATTTTGTTGCGCACAGCACCTATATTTTAAAACAAAGTTCATCTGAAAATTTAAAATCTGCTCTACAGTAAGCTCTGTGTTTAGTCACATAAATGAAGATACAGGCTCGATGTGATTGCAGCAGCAGCTCCTTGTGTTCTTGCATGAAACTTAAGACATAATTTTGACATATGGTCTGATGTTCAAAACTTTTGAAGCACTGAGTTGGTGTTGTTGAATACGTTTGGAAAAAATCCCAACTTCCCTGTATTATTGGGAAAATTGTTACTGTCTTTTGAGAGAAGATTTAAAGTAGATTGTACTGATTTGGGTCGTTTTTCTATGTGGAATTGTTATTCAGCAGCAGAGATTTGTTATGAACAGAAATTATATATTTTTAAAAATAATCTGTTTCTAAGTGTTATGCATTCAAATAACATAGTTTGCATGGGAGACACTTCTTATATAAACTCCTGCTTGAGTGCAAATAGGGAAGAGTACTTCCTGTGTCTCCTTTCTAATGCCACAGTTTTTATTTTGTAGCTTTATGTTCCAGATAGTTTTTCCAACTGTTTGAAATAGGAAGCTAGTTATTTTAGTCAATTTCTGTATATTTTATTAAAATCCATACATGTATATATTTTTAAATCTTAAATATTCCATATCAATGTCTGCAACTCAAACTCTAATTTTTTTCTCCTCTTCTCACCCAGTTACTAGGTAATTTAGTATCAGATTTTGTGGATACCTTCAGACCTACAGCAAGAATAAATTCTATTTGTGGTAAGACAACGACTTAATGAATGACTTTAAAATGAATTAATTTATTTTGAGCTATTTTTTTCTTAGAACTTCTTGGGACCTATATCAGCTAAGCAAAATAATTCAGATCTTATGTTTCACCTAGTACCTCTACCTTTGTTAGTTTCTTCTCAGACTTGGTTCCTTTCAGTTTTTGCTTTGATGGGGAGAATTCACTCATGAGATCAAAACAATTCTTTGCTACCTGCTGGTAGTGGAAGTGTGCTAGTTGTTACATGGTCATATTGTTTGTAACTATGGGTCACTAGTAGAGAAAGGAAATTGTAGGTTTTCTGTGCCCAAGTTAATACATATCCACTGGGATGTTAGTCTTGAAATGTGTTGACTTCAGTTTCCATTGGAGCTTTTGTAGCTGCTCAGCCTCTTCTCTGTTGTTGCTGGCTTCTGGGTGAATGGTTCCTAGTTCAGATGGGTACTCATTCTACTTTTCTGTGAAAGAATTGCTCATCTTCATTTATTCTTAGAAATCTGGTGATCAAAATTTGGCTTTGTTTTAATATGATTCCTGCTACATTTTTCTTCAAAAGATAAAAATGTCTTCTGTTTGTTTTGAGTAGTTTAATAAGAGCTGCATTAGTTCTGAGCAAGGTTTATTGTGATGGAGCTTCTTTAGTGCAGAGATTAAAAATATAAGTTCATCTGTAATGCTCCCAAAGCATTTTGTTTCAGAAGCATCATAAGTATTGAAAGTATGGCATAGCTTTTATTTATATGGCTGACAGGGATCACTTTTTTTTTGACTAGTGTTGTATGTGTAAATGACCTGTATAGATAAAATTGAAGGAAAGAAATAAATATTTATTTACTTCTTGTTTTATCTGATAAAAATATGGCTAGTTTGGATAATAGAAGTTACGGAATTTCAGCTGGAGAGAGGTCAAAATTGAGGCACCTAAATTTAGATACAGGTTTGCTTGGGGCTCAGTTCAGATGCTTATGTTTAAGCAACCAAAGTAAAGGCTAGTTGTCTAATCTGCACTGACTAACAAGTGTAAATTTATCGTATCAAACACACTTCATGTGTTCTGGTCTCACTGGGCTTGGCTGACTGAATTGACTGGATCTTCATTGACTTTTAATGGGAATACACACGCTTGTGTTTGACTGCCTTACTAAATGCAATCTTACCCACAGGGTCAATGAAGGGAAATTGAAGGACTAGATTGTGCTTAGGTTTATAAGGCTATTTTCTTTGTGTAAAGGGTGAGTCTGCCAAAATCAAATCCCTAGGTCAAGCAATGGCAGGGGAACAATATTCTGGTAATATCTAAGATATTAGATATTACTTGTAGATTGATATTTGCAAAAACTTTTATTTTGGAGGTACCCAATGTGAATAAATGGTGACTTAACTGCATAGATATTTTATTAGCTGAAAGTTGGTTAGAAAAATAAAATCAATTTGAAGCAATCCTTGTGGTAAAACCTTTAAACAGTGGAAATTTAAGGAGAGCATAAAAGTGGCCAAGGCCAGTTTTTGCATCAAAATGATTAGGCAGTGGGCCAGTTTCACTAAATTCTCCAGCTGAGAATTTATGTTTCATTGCATATAGGTCGCTGCAGTCTCCTTCCTGTGGTAAATAACTCTGGTGCCATGTGTAACTCATGGAAGCTGGATCCTACAACCCTCCGTTTTCCTTTGAAAGGTCTCTTACCATATGATAAGGTATGCCTTATTAAAATTCTTAAACCTGTTATATTCACTAAAACAAAATTTCTATGTCATTAAAGTGGGGAAAAATTTCAACTGTGAATATCTGTTCCAATTAGGCTAACTTTGAAGGTGTAGATGTTTAATATTTCAGTGATTTCAAGCTATATACAGAGGACTTGGAAAGTAGTGTTTGGTATAACTGCTGTCCAGGTTGTTGAAGAACATGAGACATAATTTAATGTTCTTTGTAAGTGTGTACATGTGAGAGAGCAAGTGAGAGCAGAGAATTGATTGGAAAATTGGCTAGATGGAAGAGAATGGGAAAGCAATATCTTCTTTTCTATGCTCTTCATTATTCCACAGGAAAGATAATTTACAATTCAAACTTAAAGTTTGCATATTTAAACTTTAAACTCTGAATGTGAAGTAGTGGTGTATTGAAAGAATTTAAAGGATCAGGACAAAAATCCATGTTGTCCTGCATCCCATTCCCCATACCCTAGATGTCTAAGAAAGGAAATCCAGTATGTCTAGTGCCATGTATAGTGCTCTCAATCTACAGCCATTATAATTTTGTGTGTTTCCTGACACAGATGTGGTTTCTCTGTGTTTAGCAAACCTTCATCTCCCAAATGCTTGTTCAGACTCTTCTTGAGCCCCTGTAAGCTTTTAGTATCCTCAACATCCCTTTGACAAGTAGTGTCACATTTCAGCTTCATGTTGCATGAGGAATCAACTCCTCCTGTTTGTTTTGAACCCAACTCCAGATAACATTTTTATTTAAAGTGATTCAGGTTGTGGGAAGATGCAATGAGCAGTTGTTTCATATCTGATTTCTTCACATCAGTCCTGATTTTTATGCATTTTGGTGCATTTCCTCAGTTGTCTTACCTTGTTTCCTTTGAGTTCAAAGCTGTTCCAAGAAGTGCACCATCCTTCTCTTGGATGAAGAATGTTCTTCTACTTGGACTTCATAAAATCTGCCACTTCTTAAGAACTACGATTATCTCCTCGTTTCTTTTAGTTACCAGAGAGGAAGACAATATCCCAGATGATACATACCTGCATAAATTAAATATTCATTCTTACATTGTTTATTCAGTTAAATGTAAGCTCAGTATTAAACATAATCTTGAGGCAATATATGTTTGTATGTGATTCCTTGTTTCTTTTTCAAGGATCTGTTTGAGCCACAGACTGCTTTGTTGAGATATGTGCTGGAGCAACCGTATTCAAGGGATATGGTCTGCAATATGCTAGGTCTGAATAAACAGGTACTGTACTGTGCTGTAACACATGATTTAATTCTGCATAGAATCTGCACTATTCTTTTTCTCTTTTCTTTGCTATAGCTAACTAAGCAAAACAGTTTAGGTACAAAGAGTGATTATTTTTTTATGAGATCGTATTAGGTTAATTGGACACTGTTATTCCTATCATTTGTATATTGCTTTACGAATGTTAAATTGAAAAGTAGAGATTTAAAATATGATTTTTTTTTGCATTGCTTTTTTTTCCTATAAGGCCAGCCTCAAGTACACCTTTGACAGACAGTAGGAGACTGGTTGTTGTTCGTTGGTTTTTAAAGCATTGTTGTACTCTGTTGTATTGGAATGTTATAGTACTAGAATAGTTGAAAGCTGGGGTTTGTTTTGTTACTTTTTTTTTTCTGAAACTTTAGAATGGGGGGGCTTAGTCTGACTTGGGGATCCTTGAGGCTGGCCTCATAGTCACTGTTTTGTCTTTTCTTTTTTTCTTCCTTTATTTTTGTTCTGTCCTGTCTTGTCCTGCCCATCCTCCAATGCTCTAGACCTTGAACATTGCTCAGGTATGTTCACAACCTTACTGTTGTATTGTGACTAACGATACGCTGGCCGCTTTGTAGCCACTGATTCCAGGTAGAGAATACATGTACAGTCAGGGCTTGAAATTGGCAGGACCATTAGTCAAGGGCAAATTTTCACTACAATTCTCTAGAGATACAAGGGATATAGCATAAAGCTTGACAGTCAGTGGTCCTTTGATACTAACATTTTTTTCTTGGAATGGACTGCTACCATTTCCCTTACCAGTCATAACTTCAACTTTGCTGGAATTTTCAGATGAGGAGAGATTTTTAGTTCAAAATTTCTTTCCTTAATCCGGTGGAAAAAAAAAACATCCACTGGACTTAATTGTAAAAATATAAGGCTGTAAATACATAATTTAAAAAAAGAAAGGTTTACTAGTGGAATTTTCTTACCATTAGGAAGCTTCTGTAAAGAACTTCCCAACAGGCAATTAAAATATTCTCCAATCTAGGTGAAAGACGAGTAGTGCAGAATACTGCACAAAAAGTAGTTCCTTAAAATTTTGACTACTTGTTTAAATGAATAAACACCTGAGCAAGTCAACCAAGTGGACTTCTGCTTGAAATTTCAAATTATGGGTGTTTTAGTTTATCCCTCATTACACTAATAATTGCCACACCTACTTTAAAAAAGCAGTGTTTTAAGATTTATAAAATAGCGTTGCTGTTTGCAATACTATAGTGAAGGTTGTGTCAGTGTTTCCATTTAAGAAACTTTTTTCAGGTTTGTAACTTGACTATAAAATTTACATGATTCTGAAACCTTGTGTACATTTCCCAATGTAATGGAATACACCAGTGCATTTTCTGAACTGGGACAATGTTTTTGAATGCACAGATTCTTACATCTTGGCTAACAGTACTCTGTGTTGTATATAACAATCTTTTGTACCTGAGACTTAAAGCAGCTGAAATGTTAAATCCTCAACCTGGAATTGAGCTGCTAGGTTTACTGTTTAAATGAGTAGTATTTGTTTGTCTTTCTGTGTCTGCATTGAGTTGATATACAAAATTATTCTTCTATCCATCTTGTAGCTGGTAAATAATACAAGATACAGGCAAAAATTATGTTGAACCCATTTTATTCTCCTAACTATGGATGGTCTATCCTTTCATGTAAAAAATATAATTTATGTTAAAAATGCTGGGTTTTAACTCCTACTTCACCGTCCTCTAAAAGTAATTGAAGAAATAAAATGTATTAAATTATACTTTTAAAATTTGTTTGCCAGTATAGGAATTCCTACACAAAGTTTCATTCTGGCGTGAACTTTTATGGCCAAGCAACAAACGTGAAGAATGTAGCTTATAAAGGAAATGCTGACAGAACATGAACTATAGCTGTGCTACTACAGTTACACCAGCATAAAGATGTTGAAAATTTGTGAGTTGAAAATATGTGAGTTGAAAATACAGATATAGAGGTGGGTGGTACAGTGGTATAGAACAGGAAATATGTTCCATTTAAACGTTACTATACTTTGCATAAAACTGTGGAAAACATTGAAATTTTACTTGTTTTTAGGTACAAATTACCTTTGTGTTACATTTCAATTTGTTAATATAGCCACCTGACAAAAATAGTAGCATGCTTTTCAGAAATTGTGTATGTCAATGCTTTCAGTAAAATGGCTGATAATGTTGTATTTCATTATTAGAGAAATTACTTGCAGAAATTGAACTGTCACTATAATAGAAGACACTTAGAAATGCAAATAGTGCCAAGTTTGTTTCAGATTAAGTACAGAAACACCTCAACGCAATGATCATTATTTATTTATGATCATTAATTATTTGTGTGGAGTTGCTTGTATGCCCTGTCAACTATTTACACAGATCCAGTTGCAGGATTGGAAGCCTTCATTTGAATCTTTTGGCATCACAATCTAGGTATGGTTCAGCCAGATTTGTCCTAGTTCTTGAAGATGAACAACAAAATTTTGTGGTTCAGTCTTAACTAAGCAGATCTGTGTTAGAAAACCATTCACTCAAGCCATCTCTGAGTTGTGTAAAAAATACACAAATCCAGCTCTCCTGTTAACCTTGCAGGGAGAAAAATGAAGGTAAAATATTGTATGTTTAAAGATTCATGTGTTCCTTTCAGGATTCTAAATTTTCTTGTGGGATGATGTTTCCCAATAACCTTATCAAGTATATGGTTTTAAGTCCAAATATAATAATATAGACTTCAAAATGTTTCTTTTGGTGGTGTCTGGGGACTCTGAGCTTTTGCTACTGTGTGGGACAGTACATACTCTTGTATGTCTGTTTGAATTGGTCTATAGGAAGTAGAGATTTAAATTGTATTTTATCCTGTATATTATTATCATGGTTAGCAGTGGAAATCTTATCTTAAGGGTCTTTTTGCAACCTAAATGACTCAACAATTCTATGTCAATTCATATTCTCCTGCTAGCTGAGATGTCAATTTCAATTCTTAGTTATTTTTTAAATAATTTTTTGAACCATATAACAGTTTGGTTTTTTTGGAAAATGATTAAAAGTTCAGAGTGTCATAGTGCACTGATACCACATTAAGATTTGGTTTAGGGATCTTATGGTTGTTTCTTAAAACAGAACTAAAGTAATGTGTTAAGGACATGAACTCTCTTTGGAGGTTTTGATTTATATCTTTACCTTTTCTGTATGTACAGGCTTGTGTGAAGAATATAGGGTCTTGTTGCAGTCCTCTAAATCAATCAAAAACTGTTATTTTGGAGAATATTTGAGAGAGGAAATAATTTTTGGATGTCTTGTTTCTGTAATGTAAAAATGTTTAATTAGAAGCTATTGAATTAATGATATGCTCTTTAAATAGTGTATTTGGCTGGTCACCTTTTAAACCAGCAGTGGTGATCTGCAGCTTATCTATGCCTTGCTCTGTGCTGGTGAATGTGTAGTTGTGTTCTCTGCTGGCTACAAACCAGGATAATTAGCATGGGGAAGCTGTTGTAGGCAGAGCTGTTAAGTGAAAGGAATGACATAATGCAATATTTAAAATTGACTTTTACTTTTATTTTTAAAATTCTGGTTGATGCTAGGATCTTACTATCTGATTAAACTGGTGATAATGTGGCAAAGTATTTAGTTTAATGGGTGGGATTATTTTCTGTAGGTTTCTGATGGTAAGGGTGTGCGTTGAGAACACTCAAGTTCCTTGTATAAGTATAAAACTCCCTTTCTTAATGAGGGAAACTTGAGAATGGCTGCCAAACTTGGGAGAGATGATAGAATCAGGTATAATATAAACAATAAGCTTTAAGGTTTTGTGTCCTCATAGCACACAGTTTTTGAAAATGGAAGTGTGGAAATAGTTCTGCCATGTTTTAACTACTTTAGGCATTTTGAATTGGACTTTTGGAGACACCATTTACTTTTGTAGGGATCTTGGCCTCAGTGATTTGGTCTTCTGAGTCCATTTCTTAAGTGTAGATATCTACTAAATGCTGTTTGTTTAAAATACTGAAAAGCTATCATAGCCATCAGCCAGCCTTATTAAATCCTTAAAATATTTTTCTTTATGGAAATACTTTTAATGCTAGCCATGCCCCTGCCCCACCCTTTGATACCCACCCTGTCTCGACATCCCAAAAAAGAAGGAATTAAAAATTCAAACTCAAATTAGAGCAACAAGCCACCATCCAACTGAAGCTCTGATCCACTTAAAGAAATACCACCAGTCCATTAGAGGGCTGGCCTCGAGAAATTGTAGTGTCAAGTTGTCATGGAAGCACATTTTCTCCCTCCTATTTCTTCATGGTTTAATAATGTTTTCAATAAAATTATGTTTTTTCAGGTCTTTAAATGTTATACTCATAACAAAATGGAGAATGTGTTTGTACAACCAAATTGTGAAAATTAGAGTCATATTTACTTTAGGAGAAAAAGTACAGTGATCTTGAATGCTACATTTTTTCATTCGTAATCCAGAACAGCATTTGGAGGTTTATTGTTGTTTGTTTTTGTTTTACTTAAACTGTGCCAAAACATGAATTCCTACTTATTTATGAGGGTAATCAGCTCTCACCTATAATTTTATTCATCTCAGTTTATACTGAGCTTTTCTTTCACTTATGAGCAATTAATAAAACAAGGGCCCAATTCTGCAAATTCCTGTGCAGCACAGTATTTTATTTTCAAGAGTTCTGAAACTACAGATATAAAACCTTCACAGAAATGTATATTCACTGAAAATACAGGAAAGAAAAATTGCCAAAAAATTAAATTTATGAGGATAGAATATGATGTACTGCTATTTTTCTGATGGAAGATTGTTTTTAACACAGTGAAAGTGTGGTTTTCAGAATTAAAGCTTGAATTCATTTTTTTAATTTCCTGGCTCTTAAACTTCCTAGTCTTAGAATTATTCAGAATAGCAAAAATTCCTACTGGAAATTCTGGCTCTCTTTAATATTTTTCCTGTTGTATTCTTTGAATAACTTTATTCCAAATTAATATAGCCTAACATGATTAGGTTTTTGGACATTAACCCAGTGCTTAGCAAACTATTAAATTTCAAGCCCTGTACATAGTAGTTTTGCATGCTGGATTATAAACTAGTCTGTAGTGTTGTCTGTTGCACCCTGCTCTGCTTCATAATTAGTTGCTTTGGGAGGGGGAGAAAAAGGAGCCCCAAAAGCCCCAAGGTGTTCTGGAGGGATGGTGCCAGTACTGCTCTCTGTAACCTGTACCGTGGTTGCTCTGTGATAATGACATTGCGGACTGGGAGACAAGGTATCATTGGTGCTTTCTGTCTTAGCTAGAGGTTTGTGTTAAGCATGCTTCAAGAAAGCACAGCTGGAATTGTAGCTTTCTGCAGTTTTGAGCTGGCAAAGAGCATGCAACAGGGGATGCTGTTCACTGTATTTTGTCAACTTTTCCAATTCTTGCATTCTATTTTTAATTGAAAAGAATCTCTTTTTTTTCATAGCTAAAGAGTACCATCAATGAAGGTAGAACAAGCATCTCCTTTCAGCATCTCTCTTTACTTTTATTATATCTTTATATTAGCCTTCTGTTAGGCTGCCTGGCTAGTAAGTCTAAGAATTCATCTAAGGCATCCCTGAAATGTTTTATGAGTATTGGGGTGATCTTTTAAAACTTTTTTACATACACCTTTTTGCCTCTAGAAAGGGATGATGCATTTTCATGATTAGTGTTTGAGCAGCTCAGTTCCTTTTGTTTTGTATCATAAAGTAATAATTTTTTCTTTAAGGCTGCATTATGTTACAGGCATCAGGCCAAATTAAAAAATGAATAAACGTGACCATTCCTGAGTACAGATTGCATTGAAACAAACAGGTTAGATCATTTCCAAGGTGCTAACACTTTCTGAGATAAGTTAAATTCTCCATGGGATTTTTTCCTTAGTTATAGTATGTTAAATGAGTGTAACAATGCAAATGCAGGATAATACAAATAGTTGTTGCACTGAAGATCTTGTAACATGTGACATTATACGTGGTAGTGTTGAACTGCAGATTTATAATCAGAGTTCCAAATTACTGCTAGTGGACCTACTTTATATACATCTGTACTAAGAGTATATATCTGAATATATAATGCATTCCTTATTTGATCATTGTTAAAAATCACCAGAGATGGTGTGTATTTAAAATTTTTTCTGGGTTTGCATAGCTCAGTGTGAAAGCTGTGGCATTCTAACATCCAATGGGTTCCTCCCTCTGATGTGTAATTTCTGTTCTATTTACAGTATGTAGAACACAGCAGTGATTAATTCAAGCTTTTTTGATGTGTAACCTGTGGTGCTATGTCAATAGGACAGCATCTAGTTATAGGGGTATTAACCAGATGTTAATTCTGCTGCTAGTTGCAGGCAGTAGGTGAACCCAATAAGAGAGTGAAAAAGAGAATAGTAATCAAATACCTTCATCATGTACTGGGATGCATTCTCTGAATTTTATGGTATAATTGATACATTTTCTTTATGGTAATCCCTTCTTTTGAAATGGACTTAATGGAGAAAAGAAGGAAAGGAAAAAAAAAAAACAGCAAAAAACCCCAAACCAAATAAAAGAACCCCCACATGTGTGTTTAAAGAATGGACTTTGTTTTCTGTGAGTGTGTGATCAGAGGAATAATTTGGCCTGAATATTCTATGAAACAGCAAAAAAACTCAGATGTTATCTGTGTGTTAATGAGCTGTGTTTTGGAACTGAGTAGGGAAATTGTGGAATGTATGATAAAATGTAAAAAATCATTGTGACCTGTAACATAGTGCAGCTTTAATATACTGGCTTATCCTTAACTTAAGTTCAGACTTCATCTCATGCTTCCCAGCCTTCTGTCAAAGTACTGTACTGTAACTGCAACTGTGCAAGTTCTAGAGTTAATGGCAAGGCTTTTGGAATACTGTATCTGATCTCTGCCTTACAGCACAAGCAACGTTGCCCTGTGCTGGAGGACCAGCTGGTGGATCTTGTGGTGTATGCCATGGAACGGTCTGAAACTGAAGAGAAGTTTGATGATGGTGGAACCAGTCAGCTTCTGTGGCAGCATCTCTCCAGCCAGCTCATTTTCTTTGTGCTCTTTCAGTTTGCAAGTTTTCCTCATATGGTCCTGTCACTCCATCAAAAGGTAAATTGTTTGTATCACTCCCACATGGTAAGAGGGATTAAAAAGCAAAACCAGTATTTTTTTTAGAACTGTCACTCATCCCTGCAAGAAGTACCTTATGTGTAAGAATTAATTAAGTTTTTAGTCACTATTCTCTCTAGAAGTCAAATTCTCAAGTTATGGTGCTGTTGAGCTAGGTGTGTTTTTAGTGTATTCAGTTACAGGATGTTGCATTTTATTTGGATTCGAAGTGTGCTAATAACTAGAATAAAGAGATAAACTGGCATAATTCGGAAGATCTAAGTACTGTGCTGTTGCATGCATCCAGTTTACAAACAAGTTTTGAACAAAGTGAATGCCCTGTTCTGTTTGTGGACTAAAAAACATGCTGTGTAGGAACTTGCTGTTTGTCTAATCAATCTACTGAAGCAATCAAAGGTAATTAGTCCAATTATAGTGATACTGGCAATCACAGTCCCAAGTCATTATTACTTCCTAGTAATAATTCTGTTTGAACTGATACTAGTATTTGCCCTTTTCTCTGGTGCTCAGGGTTATGGTTCTAAGGGTGGTGATGCCAGTCCTCCAGAGCTCTTTGCTGAGAGAGCTGTATGCTGTTGATGGTAGCCTGGGGATGTTTTCTCCTTGCTGTAGGATCAGCTTGTGGCTATTTTGATGCAGTTTCCAACATGCACAACACGTTGCTCCGTCTTCATTTGTCTACAGTTCCGTGTTACGTAAAAATTTACTATGCATGTTGCCTTCCACTTCTGATGGATTTTAGTTCTCTGCTGTCTTTGTTTTCCCTTAAATTAGTTTTACCAGGGCTGTATTCCTGTAATTACTGTTAATAAAACATTGAAACAATAGGCATTGTTCAACACAATTGTACAAATCTATATAAAACTACAGCAAGCAAGATAAGAGTAGCATACTAGTTATTAGAGAGTTTCTGTTACAGATAAAGAAGTTAATTAACAAAAACAAAAGACAGGTGAGTCCAGATGAAGCAAACCAAAGTTGTTCTGGCTCAGGGACTTCCTTTGTAGGAGTATATGAAACCTGTGGCAATACTAGTACTTCGCTACAGGGCTACAAGGTGACAATTTAAAACCAATATTTAAATGTTGAGGATCACTGCTCTGAAAGTGATCTCTGATCACTTTCAGAGCAGTGATCCTCAGGAGTTAAATGCATTTTAAGTCTTACCATTAATTGTTGTGGTCCTGACAGAGTCCTTTAATGTATTGCAACTAATGTACCCGTTTCTCTTTTTTCTGAAAATGATGTATGTTTCTGCCTAAGTTCAGCTGTAAAATTCTCTGCTGAAACTGTTTTAGTCTGCACTTCTAGTTTGATGAGAATCTTTGCAGTGATTTTTCTTTTGCATGCAGTATTTGTCTGTTACTGAGTGTTCTTGACAGTTGGCAGGCCGTGGTCTCATTAAGGGGAGAGACCACCTCATGTGGGTGCTACTCCAATTCATCTCTGGCAGCATCCAGAAGAATGCACTGGCTGACTTCCTCCCAGTTATGAAGCTGTTTGACCTCCTGTATCCTGAGAAAGAAGTAAGTCTGTGATATTAAAAGTTTTTTTTTTTTTTTTAATTCAACTTGGGGCCTTCATATGTCAAAACTACTGTCCTTCTTGAGTCACTGTTAGAACAGCGTGCTACATAGCTGGGAGGAAATGTTTCATATGCTTTTTGGAGGATCCATGTAACCACATTTGTTTTTAGGGGCAAGAAAGACTTCTGTTAACTCCTCTCTTCCTTGGCTTTGGTTTGACTAAGGTTTTGAGGGGTTTATTAAAGCACTGAGGAGACTGTAAAGGAATAATATGTAATTATATTGTTACATCTGGCCTGAAACAGAATAGTACTTTTAATTCATTTTGCAGGAGCAAATCGAATCATATCCATGCTTTGTACATTCCTCTAGAATTAAAGTTCCTGAGGAAGGGACACTTAGACAAAGTTCTTAAACTTTAATTGTCAGCATTGTCAGTGTGAAGTCCTGATTGCTTACTCTAATCGTAGTGCTTTTTACTTTGGGTGAATGGATAGAAAACTACAGTTATGTGATGTATCAAGCTCATATGTAACAATTTTTCCCCCACTCCATGAGTTTTGACCCACAGAAATTCTTCAGTACAATTTGTGTCAGAAGATTTCAATTGCTTTTGTCAGCATCAGATATGGGAAGAGGAATAGGACTGCTTACTTCAGCTGTAGTGATGGCTCTGAGTTACACTTATTCAAAGTCTTTGTTTGACTAGTGCTTTTTAAATGATTGTGAAACTGAATCCTAGGAAGCATTTTTTAAGATTCAGTTTCACAAGCACTTTAAATGTTATCTCTGGATGTTGTTGTTAAAAGAATCTGCCTTGCTATCCTGTTGATGATGTATTGGTGCTGTCTCACTTGCACCGTCACTGGTCTTTGTGCAGCAGTAACTGTATCAAAAAGAAAGAAATGTGGATGTTAGCAAAAGGTGAGAGCCAGAGTTCCTTTTCCAATGGCAGTACTGTAGCTAAGTCTGGATCCAAAACTTTAATTTTGGGTTGTATCTGTACCCTTTCATGAGAAGCATATTAATGTTTAAGGTTTAGCTGTGATGCTGAACAATTCAGATTTTTCAGGAAATACTGTTGAATCACTGAATACTTACTATGGAAGCAGATACACATTATCCAGAAACCAGTTATTGTAAGTGTGAGGCTGAGAGGAAAAGCATATGCTTTGTAACTTTGTATGTCTAGAAACTGTATACTCTTAAGCATGAATTTCCTTTTGCCAAGGTCTTAGACAATTTCTTAAAATGACTGAAAACTCGATCTTGTGAATACTGGCTATCTAAGTTGGTTTTCTGCACATTAGTCCATGTGGTATGTCACACTGATGTGTTCTTTCTTTAGTATATTCCTGTACCTGACATTAACAAACCCCAGTCAACTCACGCTTTTGCGATGACCTGCATTTGGATTCATCTGAACCGGAAGGCCCACAGTGACAACTCCAAGTTGCAGATTCCCATTCCTCATTCTCTTAAGCTTCACCATGAGTGAGTGTGGGGGTTTTGTTATGTTTTGATTTATATTTAGGCATAATGAAATTGGCAGTTCCAAGTCTGTATTCAGAATGTATTGTGTGATGGGATGCTGTATAAAGGTTATCAGTAGAGTGACTTCAAAGTCATTCAGAAGGACAGAGCTCAAACTCAAAATATTTCATAAAAAGTGAAATGTTGTTATCCAGCTAGCAGAAATTATATATTTTATCTCAGAATAATCAGTCTTTATTACTGATAGAGAATCTGAAATTAAATGGACAATTTTGCTTTGTTGCACTGTGGTTTGGAAAGTGTGGATAAGCAGTATATTGGGTTAAGTTTATGTCTGGAAAGGTGATTTTTAACCGTGTTTTTTTTTTCCTGAGTTGTTTCTCCAATGTAGAAAAACCGTAACAGTGAAACTGTGGCATAAGAAGCAGTTGTTTTGATGTAGTGCAATTAATAACTATTTTGATTTTTTTCTACTATTTTATAATGGGTTTTATGACTGAGATTGTTGTAGTTGTATTCCTGGAATGCATGTGTATTCTTCTTTCTGCTTAATATTTAATCTTTATGGCACACAGGTTTTTGCAACAGAGCTTAAGGAATAAAAGCTTACAGATGAATGACTACAAAATTGCCTTGTTGTGCAATGCTTACTCAACCAATTCAGAGTGTTTCACTTTGCCAATGGGTGTGCTAGTAGAGACTATTTATGGAAATGGCAACATGAGGACACCTCTTCCAGGGACTAATTGCATGGCATCAGGGTCTATCACCCCATTGCCAATGAACCTCTTGGACTCACTCACAGTTCATGCCAAAATGAGGTACAGTATATGCAGCTAGCTTTTCCTTTTTAACTCATAAATCTGTATGTGGCTAATTATCATCAGAAAGGCTTCCTGTGGCTGGACATGTCATATATAGATCTATTAATTTACTTTAAAAATGTGTTAAATTTCAAATCCCTGTTTTTGATTCAGAAACACTTTCTCTCTTTCCTCAGTCTGATTCACAGCATAGCTACAAGGGTAATTAAGCTGGCTCATGCAAAGTCTAGTGTGGCCTTGGCTCCTGCTCTTGTGGAAACCTACAGTCGCCTGTTGGTTTATATGGAAATAGAGTCCTTGGGCATCAAAGGCTTTATCAGTAAGAAAGAAAACCTTTTTCCCCCTTTTCTTTCTGTTAAGTAGTATTTGTTTAATGGAAACTGGAGGCTGTAGTAAAACTGAAAATATAATGATGCAGCATGTATAAATTAGTTTAATATAAAAGAAACTGAAAGTTGTCCTAGTGCTGCAGTAAATTCCAGACTAGTTGTGCTCCTATCCCTTTATGCCATCACTTGTATTGCTGGGAGCTTTCCAGTTGTGCTGTGTTGTGTAAAAAAATACTTAATGGAAAAGCATAAGCAAAGTTACTTTGAGACACACAGGATACATAATTGCTCTTGTCAAAATAATTTGCATGTCTGCTGTATGTGTACATTCAAAAGATTATTACGCTGTATACATTTACAGCATCTTCAGACAGCACTTGCACGTATGCTCTTTGGAGGTAATACAGTTTTGAAAACAATTGTCTGTGACTTATAGCCTAATAAAACCAGTGTACTCTGTAGTTATATTTCAAGGTATGGTCAGTTGTAAAACTTACCTTTTAAACTTTTTTTCCATAAGGTCAGCTCCTGCCAACAGTGTTCAAATCTCACGCGTGGGGAATTTTGCATACTCTGCTGGAAATGTTTAGCTATCGGATGCATCACATCCAGCCTCATTACAGAGTCCAGCTCCTTAGCCATCTTCATTCCTTGGCTGCTGTGCCACAAACTAATCAGAACCAGCTCCATCTCTGGTGAGTGACATTTGCCATATTTATCCATAAACACAGATTCCTTCTTCTTGTAGAAAGCTTCATGAGAGCTGTTTAAATGGCACTTCCCAGTCTTACTTCTGTGACTGACTTGTTCTGGGGTGTCTCAGCAGGATGTGTTTCAGCAGTACAGTTGAATGTTAGTAGTAGTGCTCTGCAGAGATGCAAGAGGTAGTGTCTTGCACACACGTGGCAGCAGTGTCATGGGTTAGCACACAGGACAGTTCTTGGACAGAACTGTCATATCCAAGAAGTGCTTCTTGCATGGTAGATAAAGGGCAATGCCTGCTACTTGTAATCAGTGCTTGGCTGGTCTGATAGTGAGACTGTGCTTACTTCCTTCTGTAGAGAAAGATTAATTCCATCACAAGAGTTAAACTGGTTTCACTTAATTTTTATGTAAGTTTGATTTTCAGTCAGGTCAGAGGATTAATCTGGTTCACTCTGCATCTGAAAAAGAGTTTCTGCAAAGCAATGGTGACTGTGAACCTGAGTGGAGTCCCTCCTATGGTGTGTGTCATGATAGCCTAAAACAATGGCTACTTTGAATATAAGAAAGGTGACAAAGCTGGTTAGAGAAGGTCTAGAGAGGTTATGCAGAAAATTCCTGGCAAAAGCTTTGAGTTTACCTTACTGTTAACAAAGCTGAAGAGGATGAGATTCAGTTTCTGTGTAGAATCTGGGGCTTGTCAAAAAGTTGGGGAAAATAGTGTGCATTGACTTAGAGTACAATAAATCTTGTGGGAGTGTGTGAGACAGAGTAACTTCATTATTACCAGTTCATATGGACAAAATCTAATTATACAGTAAATTCAGATTCATAGAATGGATTGGGTTGGAAGGGACCTTAAAGTTCATCTAGTTCCAACTCTTTTGTTGTGGGCAGGGACACCTTCCACTGGATCAGGCTTCTCAGTTTCATAGTCCAAATTGAAATTGCCTAGTTGCTTATCCTTTACCAAGCATAAATAAAAAATTAACACAAGTTTCTCCTTAAATTCAAGGCCTTGATGTTTTTATTGACCTCAATCTTGTTTTGTCACTTCGTCTGTAAAATACACATGTTCGTCAATTGTAATGAGCACTGCATTGCAACTAGAATAAACTAAACTATGGCTTTGGCATTTCAAAGACAATGTTATAAAAATTCTTCCAATGACTTCAAACTACCTGGTGTGAAAAGTGCTTCCAGCTAAAGCACTGGAAATTAAAATGCTTTTAATCAAAAGTTATACTTCCTCAGCTTCCTAATTTCTTTAATAAGGACAATTTAGTGCTGTGTACTTGAAGGTGGTAGTTAGCTTTGAAGCTTCCTATGTATTATTCATGCTGTTTTATTTTGGTTTTGCATATATTTATTTATATTATCTGCCTTAGATGAAGATGTGCAAAAAATAATAAGGGGGCACTAAATTAGAGATACTTGAGGCTCTTTATCAGGGTCTCTACACTTGGAATTTTTTGCTAAATCTACTTTGGAGTGCTTTGTTTGAAAATAAGATGCTAAAATTTTTGATAAATGTATTAAACAGTAGAAAAAGTGAACTTTTTCAAAAGGTTAAGAACATAATTTCTAAAACAAAATGTTTCTGTATTATTTGAAGTAGTAAATGGAGGAAAAAAGTAGGTATTTTTGGAATCCTGGAAGCATCAGCATAAGTATTACGTGCTAACTGGACTGTTTCCTTCTTTCAGTGTTGAGAGTACTGCTCTAAGGCTAATCACAGCGTTGGGCAGCTCGGAAGTCCAACCGCAGTTCACACGCTTCCTCAATGATCCCAAAACAGTTCTTTCAGCAGAATCAGAAGAACTCAACAGGGCTTTGATCTTAACTCTGGCAAGGGCAACACATGTGACAGGTAATAGCAGTACATCCCAGTAAAAGCTGTAGTCAAACCATTTCTCTAAAGTACTGTTCAAAAGAGTGTCATGGTAATGACCTAGTCATAGAACATATCCCATGCACTTCTGGTTTTGAAAAAAAAAGTGTAATTTTAATTTCTAACTACTTGTTCTTAGGCAAAAAGCTATTACTGAAGAGACAATGAGATATTCTTAAAAAGTTTATTCAGAAGGACACTGTGACACTAGGGTCTAGAGGTTTTTCAGTGTCTTATTTTGAGTTTCATTATTTTAAATCTAAATGCTTGGAATGATACCTGCTATTTAAATAGCATGAAATACAGCAACTGTGCTGATCATGCAGGAGCCACCCCCTCTAGCTTTTTTTTAAGCAAAAGTCGTCTGAATGTTGAGTTTCTTTTTTGGGGAAGAGAAAAAAGGAAGCTTTCATTGTGTCTTTTGAAATTTTAACAGTGTGCAGTGACATGGATCAGGTTTTTGTTAGATTTGAAGGAGATGTTTTCTCTCTCCTTTTTATGGTTCTAGTCTGCAGACACACTGGAGAGTTAGAGCAACAGATTCACAAAGACTGGAGGTGGAGGTGATTTGAAAGGGAAAGAACTTCTATGTGTTAATTTCTTTTTTATTTTTTTAACCACTTCTCAACCTTTGATGAAATCAGCCCAAGGTTTGGGGGAATGAGGCTTTCATTTCTACAGCTTAATTGGGGCAGGTACTTCTGAGCAGCCTTTTTGAAGCAGTATAAAATGGCGTCTGGCAATTTCACCATCATTGTCTTCCTCAGAATTTTTTTCTAAAAGTCTAATCAGTTAATCAGCAGAAGCTTGTTTTAGTGACATTACAGGAAATTAAATACAAAATGTTAAAATCATGATTGCTTTATTTCTAGCTCAAACCTTGTAAATAATTTTCTTATTGTTAATAGCATAAGAAAGGTAATATCCCATGTCTTCTGTAGCCAAATAAAGTTAAAGAAAAGGGTTGGGAGAAGTTGGACAAAAAAGGGAAACTGTTGGACTAGAAAAGCCTTGATGCATATGATGACAAAAGGAGCAATTCTAATAGTATCAATCCATTTTCTAGACTTTTTCACAGGCTCTGATTCAATTCAGGGAACTTGGTGCAAGGACATACTGCAAACTATCATGAGTTTCACGCCACATAACTGGGCATCACATACACTAAGCTGTTTTCCAGCTCCTCTGCAGGTAATAGTTTAAACCTGAAGACTTTACAATTGTAAATAACTGTGCATTTATTCTCTTAACAAGATCCTGTGCCTTTTGTGGGTTGGTGAGAGTCCTCCCCTCTCTAGACTGCATTAATCTCAAGTCCCTAAAGAATACAGCATGATTATAATGTTGCTATTTCTTTAGAAATGTGTTAAGTATATTCCCCTAGAGTATTCTAAGGGGAATACTAATCAAACTTCTGATGCAAGGTAGATCAGATGGTTTAAAAAGTAAAAAACTAAATAAGAAGTTGGAAAAGCCATTTTTTCTTGTGGCAGTTTGTCATGTAGCTTTGTTTGTGACTAAACAGTCACTGAGGTATCACAGTGAAATAACAACCCTCCCTAGCAGGCTGTATGGTACAGGCACGTATGAACCCATACAGTGCTAAATCAGGCAAAATTTTCCTATTCAAATGTTTTACTGTAAGTTCTCAGTCACAGCAAAGCCTACTTTTTTCAGGTGTTCTTCAAGCAGAACAATGTGCCTCAGGAAAGCCGTTTTAACCTGAAGAAGAATGTGGAAGAAGAATACCGGAAGTGGAAGTCGATGACCAGTGAGAATGAAATAATCACACACTTCTCTGCTCAAGGTTCATCCCCACTTTTCCTTTGTCTCCTGTGGAAGATGTTGTTAGACACTGATCACATTAATCAAATTGGTTACAGGTGAGCTTAAAAACATGTTATTTCAAAGTTACTACAGTAGCATCCTCAGTTTTGAGGACATAATTAATAATTAACAGCTTGTTCTTTTAATTAATTTGAAGCATGTGTAGCATGGTAAAAGAGAATGGAGCTAGGTAGTAGCCAGTGTGCCATAATAATTGTGCAGTGTTCAGGATTGGTTCCACCATGCAGTGGTCTGCAGTACATGTTTTCCCTGGTGAGAAACAAGGATGTGAGGTGTTTGAATTAAGCAATTCACTTGTAAAAGCAGTGTTTCAAGCAATTTGAAAGAGTAAATAGAAAATAAAAAGCATTAATTTACTTAACATTTATACATGAATAAAGGACAAATATATCTTCAGAAAACAAATGTTGGATTAAGATGAAAATTCATTACAGAAGTGGCAATCGTCTGATTTTTTAACTTTGTTCCTGATAGAAATAGCATCTGTTTTAGCTTGAAAAAGAGTTTTATTTCTTTTCAGTCCTTCCTAGGTTTGCTGAAACAGTATTTCTGATAGCATCTGTTACTCTAGCGTGCAGTGAGGAAATAGATTATAATGCTATGGCTATATTAAAGTGCATAGCATAGGAAAATAAAGTTTTTGAGAGTTGCAGAAGGTTGTCCTCAGAGGTGTATAAGTACAGTTATATAAATAAAGCATGGGTTCTGAGCAGAATACCACAGAGTAAACTGGTGAACTTGAAGCATTTCTCCTAAATAGTATTTTGACTTAGGAGTTCTCAGTGTTTTTTTCTTTGCTTTGTCATTTACTTCAGTAATTTAATAAAAGGGAGGGAATTTTGTCTTTTTTTTTGTTTAAGCCAATTGTGTTAAAAACTGTGTATTCATATAAGAGCTATGAATAGACCAGTTAGGAATGTGTAAGGAACTGTAACAATTTCTTGTTGCCTTTTTTTTTCTTCCCTACTAGAGTGTTAGAAAGAATTGGGGCCAGAGCGCTGGTGGCACATGTCAGGACATTTGCAGATTTTCTGGTGTATGAATTCTCTACATCTGCAGGAGGACAACAGCTCAATAAATGTATTGAGATCCTCAATGACATGGTGTGGAAATACAATATTGTAACACTGGATAGGTTGATACTCTGTTTGGTAAGTATCACTTCAGAAGATAAGATGACAGCTCATGCAGTCTGCTTTCTGACTCATTTTTAGGAACAATCTTTTAAAAATTGATTGGTCTTAAATAGTGACTATTTGCAAAGTTAATAATCAAGAAAATAGTAGATTACTTCTTTAAGCAACACTCTTACAGTTCTCTGAGACTTCAGAGAAACATTTCTTGGTTATTCAATGGCAACCTTTGATCTGATATTATTAAATGTTGTGATTGGTGGTTTGAGTCTGTGACCCCAGAGCCATGAGTTATTTGGGCTCTGCAGAGGGATGTGGACAGGCTGCATCAATGGCTGACACCAGTCATCTGAAGTTCAGCAAGGCCAGTGCTGGGTCCTGCACTTGAGTCACAGCCCATGCAGTGCTGCAGGCTGGGCAGTTCTGGGCCTCTCACCACAAGGCAGACATTGATCATGGCCAGAGAAGGGCAGCAGAGCTGGTGGAGGGTCTGGAGCACCAGTCCTGTGAGGAGCAGCTGAGGGAGCTGGGGGTGTTTAACCTGGAGAAAAGGAGGCTCAGAGGAGACCTTATTGCTCAAACAGCTGTCTGAAAGGAGGGTGTAGCCAGGTGGGTGTCTGCCTCTTCTCCCATAAGAAGTGACAGGCAATAGGACGAGAGGAAACAGCATCAAGTTATGCTTTATTGGATATTAAGAAAAATACCTCCACTGAAAGAGTTGTAAAGTGTTGGGACAGGCTGCCCAGGGATGTGGTTGAGTCACCATCCTTGGAGATATTTAAAAGATGTGTAGGTGCAGCACTTTAGAATATGATTTAGTGGCACTGCTGAATTAATGATTGGACTAAATGATCTTAAAGGTCTTTCCTACCCTAAATGATTCTATGGTTGTGTGATTCCTGCAGCCTTAAAAGGTAGATGGAATATGGCATGCTATTAATTCATTCACAAGCATATGGAAAATCTTGTACCCATTTGAGTGTGCTTTCTTTCATCATAGTAAGACAGAAATGGCATTCTCTTGCTTTTCATGTTATCCTATAAAATAAAACAGTACTCACCTAGAGAGAACTACATTTGCATTAAGTGATTGTCCTCTATATTTAATTTTAAATCTCATCTTAATGTAAAGCTGGTTGTTTGAACTGTAATTTGGTTTTCAGACTGAAGTCAAATCATGTCAGAGTGGCCAGAGGTTAAAAGCAATCTTAACTTCATTGTCACTTAATTAGTTATTTTCAGTAAGACAACTGACAAGTAAGAGTGAGCTAGAATTCCTTCAGAAAGTGCTGGGAAGTTTGTAAGACCTTCTGCCCATGGAACAGAAAATGAGATAGGGATTGAACCTGCCTCTTTTATGGCTTCACTTGAAAAAAGACTGTATATGCAGTGTGAATTTGTGTGCAGATGTAGCAAATTTGGCTGCCATGTTTTGGGGCTGTAGAGCAGACCACAGTGTCAACTGTAATTTCATGTTGTCTAATCTGTTTCACTTAAGGCTATGCGTAGTCATGAAGGAAATGAAGCTCAAGTTTGTTACTTCATAATCCAATTACTCTTACTGAAGCCTAATGATTTCAGAAACAGAGTAAGTGATTTTGTGAAGGAGAATTCTCCGGAACACTGGCTGCAGAATGACTGGCATACAAAGCATATGAGTTACCACAAGGTATCACAACTAATAATATTCTTTTATTGTAATAATTTCTGTGGAATTGATATCAGCCCTGATCTACAGGGCAGTGTTATCAATTTTTGGACTTGCCTAATAAGCTGTAATTCATTTGGGCTAGTATGAAAATAATAAATCACATATGTAATGATTTTGAAAATATAATGCAGTAATATTAAAAAACAGGAGTAGCTTAAGAATTGGGTGGATGTTCATTCTTGTTCATCTAAATCAAGCAATTTTATAATCTTGCTTATACTGAAATTCACTTAAAACAGTTTTTGTGCACAGGGAGAAGTTTTTTTCCGATGTTTTATGACTGTACCAATATTACAGTCATAAAATTACAGTATATTGTTTTCTGATGTTTTATTACTGTTACCAAATGTTAAACCTACATTTTCTTCTAATTATTAAAACTTCTTCTGTCTTCTTTGTGACTAGAACATGATAGCCTGATGTGTTAGGGAAGAGACTTGCTGAGATTTTAATGCTCCTGTAGACATACTGGTTCCTGCTGACTAGAAAAGGTTGTGCCAATGAGCTGTTCTGTCAAAAAATAAACAGTGAGATAGAACAGATAAAACAAGCTGTCATGTAGCTCAATACATGCCACCTGGTTTGATCCAGGAGCTGTTTGGTCTGTATTAGCCCTCTGACTTGGCTGTACAATGTTTTGACAGTGCCTAACTAAAAGTGTAAGGGTAGCAGGGAAGTGCTCTGACATGGCTGCACAGTCACTACACCGAACCTGGCATATAGAAATTTCAGTCACTGGTAAAACATGAGTTCAGCCCTCAGCAGTGTCCATCTATTATTTGAGTACACCACAGTTCTTTCCAAGGGAATTATTACATTCATCCTATTTCTAGTCTTCTAATTCAGCATATGATGCAGAAAGTTCCAGTAGTGCTTATTTCCCCTAGGTTTTCTCTTCAAATTCATGACAAAGGACACTTCAGCACTGGCTGCTTTCAGCTTTGCTTTGGGATTCTTAATATTCTCTTATGCCATTTTGAGTGGTGGTGACCCTTTGTTCTGGATTTTTTTTTTTTTGAAGATGTTTTAATAATCCATTTAAGTCAGAGTTCAGTTTTCTTCAGTAAGTTTACAGTAAGCTTCACTGAATTCAAATGTGATAAAGAGGGTTCTGAAGTGTCTTTTTAAAGCAATGTAAATGCTGAATGTTTAATCCATTACTTATGAAGAAGGAGATTTTGATTTTGTTGGGTTTCTTTTCTTCCAGAAATACCCTGAAAAGCTGTATTTTGAAGGTTTGGCAGAGCAGGTGAATCCCCCAGTTCAGATCCAGCCCCAGTACTTGCCAATTTATTTTGGAAATGTATGCCTGCGCTTTCTGCCAGTGTTTGACATTGTAATTCATCGATTTCTGGAATTGCTTCCAGTGTCCAAATCACTAGAAACTTTATTGGATCATCTGGGAGGTTTATACAAATTCCATGGTAAGTTATCCATGAACACAGTCGGATAGATTCCTGTTGTGATCATTATGTCCTCTTCACTTCTTTCATTCATAATGTTTGTGTATTAGCACAGCAGTGTCTTATTCCTTTCCTGTTCTCTAAGCCCTGTGTGCATTTACACAGAGAAGTGTATTTCCTATTTAGTGAATTTCAGCTTACTAACAGTGAACTTGTTTTTATTCAGGTATCTCTTGGTAATTCATGCTTCCTTCGCACCTTTCCCTTCCATTCCCTTCTAGTAGTAAATACTTAGACCTGTGTTCTAACAAACTTTCTCTTATCAAAACTGAAACAATTGAAAAGCAGTTCTTCTCTCTATCCTTACTTAAGATTCAAATAACTTGACCTGATACTTGAACACTTTTAGAAATGCACTTTAATATCTTTTATAGGTGTCGTTGCTGTTATGCTCAGACAATTTAAAATTATCTTTTTTTACTGCGACTTCATGCCTGGATTCTTCTTATCTAATACCTTGTATATGAAGAGATGATTTAATCAGTTTACTTACAATTATATTAATAGTACCATTAAGTTGTGAACTGTTAATAATACTGACCCTCTTGGTTCAACTTCTTTTGTTCTGCACAAACACTAAAGTATGTACAAGACAAAAGAAAATTAGTTTTGCAGAGTATGTTGTAATAAAGAACGTGAATCAATTCCATATGTGCTGTTTTTAAATAAATGCAACTTAGTCTTGCAGAACTCTTGATTTTAGTTTTACTTGCCACAGATAGTGATGCTGGAAGTTATTTCTGGCTTTTATTGTTTTCCCTTTCTCTTTGGCAGACCGACCAGTGACCTACCTGTACAACACTCTTCACTATTATGAGGGGCATTTGAGAGAGCGCACAAACCTCAAGAGAAAACTTGTTCATGCCATAATTGGCTCTCTCAAAGATAATCGTCCACCAGGCTGGTGTCTGAGTGATACTTACCTCAAATGTGCCATGAATCCTCGAGAAGAGAACCCATGGGTTCCTGATGATGCTTACTACTGCAAGCTTATTGGAAGACTAGTGGACAATATCCTTCTAAAAGTTTACTTTAAGTAAGCTGTGATAGTGTTTTACACCTTCATTTCATCAAAGTAAGAATTTTCATTTCTTTAATATTCCAAACAGGGTGTGCTGCCCTAGTAGGCATCTTAAAAAGATAAGGTGAAAGTGAAGTACAGTACAGCTGTATAAATATTTCACTGTTTAGGCATCACTTAGAAATGCAATTACTGATATTTATGCTTTCTGAATTAAATTTTGATTGTAAAAAAAATTAAACTTTTTGCAAAGTGTGAGTTTTAAAGAATTTTTCAAAAATGAGATTGCTATTACTGTTTTCTAGTGGCATTTATTACTATTACTGAGAATAAAATATTGAGAGCCGTGCCATATTTAAGGTGTGGAAATAGCTGGCAAATTAGAGAATAGGAGTCTTCTTGGACTTTGTCTTCTTTCTGGAGCAGCTTTACAAGAGTTGACCAATCTTCAGGGTGTTACAAATTCTTTTATTCCTTCTCCTGAACTTCCCTTTCTTAATTGTGTAACTTGAAAGAAGTCTATTTAGTGTCTCCCAAGAAAGCTAAAATTATATAAACCCCTACTTTTATGCAAATGTTAACTCTGGAGAACTTTTCTGTATGTATTTCAGATAAATCCGTCTTGTTTGGGAAAGTGGAATATTTTCAGAGACTAAGCTGATGCTTCTTTTGCATAAACTGTCTCCCTAGAAGTCTGCTAGAAGATCTTGCAGAGAGGCAAATTATTGGTTTCTGATTATGAGCATAGAAAATTGCTATTATTTATATTTTCTCCTCTTGGAAGCACACAGTAAATGAGATGGTTGGTGTTTTTTCCACCTCTTAATCAGGAAAGTTTATCCTTTGCATGGCTTTGTGTGTGTGATATATTTATAGATGTATATTCATACAGTCCTCCAATGATTATCAGCATCTTATATACATATTTCTGTATGTCTGTCTTTTTAATGAAATGTGATTGTTCAACTTGTTTTCAATAATTTTCAGTTCAGTTTAGTATGTGGTATATGCATCTGTTTTTAATGACTATGCTGCTTATGCTTGTCTGTGTTGAGGCAGCTTTTTTTTCCTTAACCATTGCCACCTATGGCAGGCAAATCCCCTGGTCCATTTCCAAATTGTGACTGGAGATTCAATGAATTTCCTAACCCAGCTGCCCATGCACTGCACGTTACTTGTGTTGAGCTCATGGCTTTGGCTGTTCCAGGGAAGGAGGTGGGCAATGCTCTGCTGAATGTTGTGCTGAAGAGGTATGTTGGCTTTCTGAAATGGTTTTCTGCAATATATCATACATAATTAGAGATTGCTAAGGTAGTCTCTGATACTAAATTTCTTATTAAAAAAAAAAGTGTATATTGGTAACATTTTATATGTAAAGTATTTTTGGATGACAAACAAGGTGACAGGGATCAAGCACAAAAATTATGTGTTAGATTCCTGTGTTGTAGTGGATTGTGTGCTTCAGGAACAGCTGACGTGGCACGGTGCACATAAAAGTTAGAGGGAAGACATCATACAGGCAAAGGTCTTATCCATTGGGCTCAGCAGGAAGGCCTGGACAAAGTCTGTTATTCTTTGAGCTGTGCTGAGAGGAGTACAGTTGATACTACAGCATCTTTGAGTGCAAAGAAAGGGACAGGAATCATTGGCAGGACTCTGAACCATCCTGATGCTGATGTAGGTCAGAAGTACTTTGAAAGAATGGTGTGCCAAGGCTGGCCTTTTGTCATGATGCATTGAATTTGACCTGTGGCTGCTTCTTGAGCAACCACTGAAAAAACTGTGGTCAGAGACAGGACCTGATATTCTTGTAGCCATTCAGTTGGTGTCACTGAACTGGAATTGCTTGGGTAAACCCTCATTTGGCTTAGTAATATATTATTGTTAGCTCTGTTTGGGGCATATGAAGGTAAGGAGTCAATAAAGGGACAAACAACCCTTAGGCACTAAAGCTTAAGGAAGGAAGTTTGAAGCCTTTGAAGGAAACCTGCTGCTAATGTGTGCAAAACCTGTTGTGCAAAACACACCTGCATAAATTTTTGCACACACCATCCCAATAGCATTTATACCATCTTTTGGCTCTGTAAATGCCTGTGTGTGACTTGTAGTTCTCTCAAATTGACAAACATTCTTGGTGTAAGTACACCTGGTCTGTAGATGCAGGAGCAGCACAAATTGCAGTTGAGTACTTTGGAGCTTTAGTTTTCTTTTTGTTTGTCTCTAGTCAGCCCCTGGTGCCAAGAGAGAACATCACGGCTTGGATGAATGCAATTGGACTGATTATCACAGCCTTACCAGTGAGTCAATATGGTGTACTTTTAAATAAAAAAAATTACTCTTCCATGAAACATTTATCATCTCTCTAGAATTCATTGTAAAAACCTACAGCCAACATCTGTAGATTCCACAGCAAGCTATTCACAAGGCTGCATGCATGTTTGAGAAAAATCTACTCCTCCAGCATAAAAAAATTGATCAGGTGTTTTGTTTTTCTATCATATTTTGAGGCTGGGATGAAAAGAAGTAAATCACTCTTGCTTAACTATTTAGTTAAATGCCTTATGTGTGGTATTGAGAAATGGAGCTATGTAATAGGAAGATTTATAAAGGTTCTAATGCAAAGTTATTTTTCAATTATAGCTTGCCCTCTCACATCCTGTAGTTCTTAACCATGTAAAATGAGATGTAGCTGAGATTGCAAAAGGAAATGTCTGCAGTACTGTAGTTAGTGTATCAGTAGAAACTTTGATCTTCTGAATATCATGGCTCTTGGTACTTTACAAAGACTGCCTGAGTAATTTTGATCTTGCCATATGTGTTGCTTATATGTGTCACAGCTTGTGACCTCTCTTCCCCAAAAATTAGTTCCTCTTCTTGGAGAGAAGCCAGCATGAATTTAATCCTTATTATTTTTATAATGCTACTTACTCTTCATCTCCTTGTTTCTTCATCTATATTCTTTATCTTTTGTACCTTTTTTATTTCCTTTTTCCATCTTGATTTTTTTTGTCTGTCTGTCCCTTCACTCAGAAAACTAGATAATTCTCAGACCTCTTTCACTAACGCCTTTTGCCTTGTCTTTGCTTCTTTTATAGACCTTTATATCAGGCAATTAAATAATTAAATCTGTGACATATGTCTTTATAATGCCACACCCTTGAGTGTGGCCATACCCACTAACATAGATGCTTTCTGTACCATGCATCTTAAATTTTCATCTTCATGATTATCAACTACCATTTGCATACCATATGACATTTATAACAGTTTCCTATATACCTATACTTATGTATTTATATATATATACACATTTTAGAAATGCCATAATAGCAGAAAAAGCTAAGGAAGCAGTGTCTTAGGTGATGTTCTTTTTATAAACAATTCTGAATTTTTGGGTTTGTTCTTTTGGGGTTTTTTTTCCCCCAGGAACCATACTGGATTGTTCTCCATGATTGCATTGTGAATGTCATCAACAGTCCTAGCCTGACATCAGAGACAGAGTGGGTTGGTTACCCATTCCAGCTGTTTGACTTCACAGCGTGTCACCAGTCTTACTCTGAGATGAGTTGTAGCTACACTTTGGCTTTGGCACATGCAGTCTGGCATCATTCCAGCATTGGACAGCTTTCTCTCATTCCTAAGTAGGTGCAATGATATTTGATAATGCAATTTGTCTTTTAAATTCCACACATAATGTGGATAACAAAGGTCTACCTATAGCACTTATACCAGTGAATAAATATGTACAGGGGAGCTCTAAGACTTGCCAGATGCATCATAAGGTTTTTTCTAGCTCCCTCTTCCTTTGACATAACTCTGGTTGTCTGTAGGCTTTAGGGCTGTCATGTAGTGTGACTGCTGTTAATAAGCTTTTTTGAATCTAGATTAGCTTTTATGCTTTTGTTAATTTAATTTTTTCTTAAAGCATGGACTGTAGAATGTTCCTAAAGCATCTGCAACTGTAACAGTAAATACTATTCCTAATTCTAGAGCTGCCCTATTTCGAATAGCTCATATTTCCAGAGGCACACTGGTTTTGTTCCTGAAATAAAGGTCTAAATCTGTGAGAGAGACTGTGATGTTTTGGCTAGAATTTGGTACAGGTGAAAGAAATAAAGAACCCCAAATAACCAAACAGCTGATGTAGTACATGTCTTGACGTACTGCAGGTTCCTCACAGAAGCTTTGATACCCATTGTGAAAACAGAGTTCCAGTTGCTCTATGTTTACCACCTTGTTGGCCCTTTCCTGCAACGGTTCCAGCAGGAGAGGACACGGTGCATGATAGAGGTAAATCTGGCTCATGGTTTGCTTTATACTGTGTGGATTCTTTTACTTTTGCAATTAACTTGTGAATCAGAATGGATAGAAATCCATAGTAGATATTCAGAATTAAATTCTATACAGATTAAACAGTAATTGCAAGGATTTGAGTTGCTGAGTTGGTATTCACCTTACCCTGTTAACTGAAATCCTGTTGGATAAAACACCTAGTACATTTCTTTTTAAGCAAAAAAGAAACAAACCCCCAGAAATATCAAGCAATAGATGCTTTCTTTGGCTCTCAAACTACTTGCAAAATATACTTCAGGCTTACTTCCTGGGAGTATGTAAGAGGTGAATTATGAGGATGGAGGAACATGAACTGTTTCTTACATTCATTTCAGTGTGGATAAGGTTAAGGGAGGAAAAAAGAGATGGCACTCACCCGTAGGCAGATTAGCTGAAAAATGTCAGATATCAGAGACCCTGCTAGAAAGAAGAGCTTAACTTCAGAATCATTTGCTGAAGCATAATGGGATGGCTTAGACCTGTCCATTCTTCCATGTAAGAAATTAAATTGTTAGGAATCGCAGCTACTTTAAAAGCAGCACATATTTCTTATATTGTTAATATAAAACGTTATAGAACCCGTTTTTATTTGGCTTGCTCTTTGTGTCCGTGTAAACAGATTGGAGTGGCATTTTATGAAATGCTCCTGAATGCAGATCGGTACAGCTCCCACCTGAACTACATGGATCCCATTTGTGATTTCTTGTATCATATGAAATACATGTTTACAGGTGACAGTGTGAAAGACCAAGTAAGTAAACAGTAGATATTGATACTTTAGTTACTTTAGTTACCTTTCTTCCCATATAATAATTTAATCTTTTTGTAGCAGTAGCAGTACAGGTAGCAGTACAACAAATTGCTAACAGTTGATTAGTGTCTGTATACAAAGTAGGAAATTGGTGCGGGAAAAGCTTCAGATGGAGTGGATTAGATATCTCAGATTGCAAGATTAATTTATACGGTCTGAAATTTAAAATACAGCTTCAGGGTGCTTGAAATACTGTTATTAGAGCTATTGCTAGAAATAAAGCTATTGGATATTTCATAACTTTTATTCATTTAAATCTATGTCTTTAAAGTTTTACTTAATTGCTTATTCAGTAGTGCAGCTTGACATGTGACAAAAGGAAGACTTCATTCATGTTCAGTGAAAAATCATTCACTCAATTTATCTCTAGTTTATAACAGTATGCACTTTTTTTAAAAGTGTCAGTTATGTGACTTTTTTACAAAGCTTTGGTGCACAACTCTTACAGCAGGAAGGGTTTTTTTAATATTGGTTATCAGAAGAGGTCCAAAAGTTAGCTTTTTAAATTAAATATTTATCTAAATACCTTTATTTACTGTAACCTTTCCCATTTTCTCTTCTGCTAATGTTTGTGTACAGTAGTGGCATGTAAAAATGCGCCTGTTTTTTAGTGAATGCGTTTTTTCTTTTTTTAAAACAGGTTGAGAAGATAATTTGTAACTTAAGACCAGCTCTGAAACTTCGGCTGCGCTTCATAACTCACATCAGCAAAATGGAGCAGGCGGCTGTTTCCCAGCAGCCTCTCAGCAATGGGTCCCCAGCACAGCAGCCCAGCCAAGTGCCCGTCAGCGTGGCCTTGCCAGTGACCCAGTGAGAGGAACTGCTGGGCCGACCTCGGTGCGAGGGCTCCCTGCTCTTACTGACTGCAGGGAAGCAGCATCTCATCTGAAATCTGGGATGCTTTATGAAAGGACTGAGAACCACACACAGACTTCTGCTTTGATTTTTTTGCATCATGAAGCTGCCTAGCTCTGTGCATGCCGATCTTCTTAGCTATTTATGCTAGACGCTAGATAAGGGATATGTTGCCTTTCTCTGAAAACGCTGACTAAAGATAGTCTGCAAGCAAATACATGGATTTATGAAGAGTTTACCATATTCTGCCCCCTATCCTGGGTTGAGTCATCTGGATTTTTCCTTTTTTCTGCCTGTCATATGAAAACATGCTCATTGTGTGTAAAACAGCCTTTTAAAATTTGAGTTCTGCCTTATTAAAAATTTATATTTTTTCATCCAATAGAAGAATTTAAATCCTTTTTGTCTTTTGGGAGGACTGTTTAAGCCCTTTTACGGAAACACTCCTAGACAGAGAGATTGCATCAATTTTCTTGAGTTAATGATGACATCTTTCCAAAGACTAAGACTGAACCTTTGAAAATATTTGTAAATTTTGTATGTACAGATTTCATTAAACACACCTCAGTGGGTTTGATGTAGTGTCAGTTACTAGACTGTTGGATTACACCCTGGAGGCTGTCTCCAATGAATCTTTTGGAAGTGTGCATATTCACTTCAAGCTGTGCTGGTTCATATTTGATCTTTCCTGTTTGGGAAATGGTGTAGTTTTTATTAAATCAATCACATCCATTTTACTGATTTACTATATTTTGGATTTGTATAATATTCTGCTTTAGGGTTTATCTGTACTGGGCTCAGCAGGTTTTGATAACAGAATTGAAAGGCTGAATCTTTTGTAAATACTCATCTTTTTGGACAAATTTGTAATTAAAAAAACACCAGAGTTTAAAAGTCCATATTGGTATTGTTAAATTTATTTCTTCTCTATACTCATTACCTTAAAAATAAGAATTGATCATAGCAAGGATACTTCCATGTCCCAAGTTCTCTATCAGCTTTGCATTAATGACAGTTTTAACATGTTACAAATAGAGTCCAGATTAATAAACTCAGCTCTGACCTGATTTATATCTCTCTAAAAATTTACCAGTTATAGAAACAAGTTGGTGACTCGGTGGGTGGAAGTTCTTTAATCTGCTTTTTTGCTGTTCTTGTACTTGGATCCTAAATTCTGCCAAGTGTAATTTGAGTAACAGAACTGTGAGTGCTCTTTAGTGAACTTGCAGTCTGACAGAAAACCACATTTATGCTGATCCTTGCCAGTCACAGTGATGTTCTCCAGGGCTCATTGTTGGGGCCAGTCCTGCTTGTTGTCTGTATCAGTAATCAGGACAAAGAGATTGAGGCCCCCCTGAGTCAGGTCACAGGTGACACCAAGTTAGGGAGGAATGTTGACCTTCTGGAGAGCAGGATGGCTCTGCAGGGGGGTCTGGACAGGCTGGATCCATGGTCTGAAGCCAACTCTATGAGGTTCAGTGCCACATCCTGCACTTGGGTCACAACAATGGCTGCTACAGGCTGGAGCAGAGTGGCTGGAAAGCTGCTCTGAAGAAAAGGACCTGGGGGTGCTGGTGACAGCAGCTGAGCATGAGCCTGCTGTGCTCAGGTGGCCAAGGAGGCCAATGGCATCCGGGCCTGGATCAGGAGTAGTGTATCCTGCCCAGGACTCAGCAGGATACTGGGGAATACTACAGTATCAGCAGTACTCGCTACTGGGGAGGCCACAGCTCAGATCCTGTGTTTGATTCCGGGCCCCTCACTGCCACACAGACATTGAGGTGCTGGAGTGTTTCCAGAGAAGGGCAGTGGAACTGGTGGAGTGTCTGGAGTCTGGCAAAGAGCAGCTGAGGGAGCTGGGGTTGTTAACTTGGACAAGAGGAGGCTCAGGGGAGACCTCATGGCTCTCTACAACTGCTGGAAAGGAGGCTGTAGTGTGATGGGGGTCGGTCTCTTCTCCCAAGTGACAAGACAAGAGGAAATGGTCCCAAGTTGTGCCAGGAGAGGTTTCAAGTTTCAAATTTGATATTAGGAAAAATTCCTTCACTGGAGGGTTGTTCATGCACTGAAATACACCACTGAAGTGGGATCACCATCACTGGAAGTGTTTTAATAAGCTCATGGATATGGCACTTGGGGATGTGGTTTAGTGGTGAGCACAGAGGTGCTTGGTCAAAGGTTGGACTTGAAAATCTTAAAGGTCTTTTTTACCCTTAATAATTCTATGATTCAGTGTTGTATTCTATGATTCATCTTGTGTTCCATTCCAGATTCAAGTCACTCTAATGCCATTGGGCTCCATTTTGACAACAAGACAAACAAATTGGTCAAATAGTTGGTCTCCAAAAATCCAGTGAACTGTTCTGTGCAGGCTTCCCAAAGGCTTTTTGGGCAGACTCAAGAAGCAACATTTTGGTTCTGGGTTTGCAGACTTTTGTTGGCAGTGAGACTTCTCTTCTGTAAGCACTTTTTCCAGCACATGAATCAAAAAGCCTGTAGAAAGAGTGTTATGTTGCTATTCTGTGTTCTAATTGTTCTTCTGAGCATCTTCCTGAATTGTCCTATTTCATATTGAAATAGTTTTTGTGCTTTATGTGGCACCCTGAGTATCCCTTTTAATGTTTAAACTAGCACCTGTTTTCAGTCACAGGGATTTCAGACAGTGTACTGAGGAAGTTGGATAACTCATCAGCAACAAATCCTGAAAGCTGTTGGAACTCTTTAAATCTCCCTCATTGTGCTCTGTGTCTTTGCCACATGTGCAGTTATGTTAAGCTGACTTTGGAATGCTGGTCTGGTTCTATGGGTGTGGGATTTGCCTCAACTGGACTGGCACTGGCAAATCAATGAAAAACCTGGGTTTCATCAGTACTGGACTAGATTTTAACTTTTGTCCCAGAGCTTAAAGGCTGTGCATCCTACCAACAGTGCTGTGAACTGGGACCCTTGCTTTCCTAGTGGGATTAGGGATTTACATGTTCTGTATGTTGCAAAATGCAAAGGAAGACCATCTGTTCTCCCCAGCATGCACACTTTTTCTCTGCAAAACTCACCAAGTTTCTGAAGGTGTTAACCCTCACTAGTTGGAATAAGGTATCTCTTCTGCAATAATCTACATTTGCATTTTCAGCAGCAGTACTGGTCTAAAAATCAATTCTTATTGACGCTTGCTATTTGAGTTAAACATCTTGCCCTTTAAAGTCCAGGTAACCAATTCCTAAAGTGCTAGCACAGCAAGACAAAATTCTAGTGTAGTTTCAGTCATATGTTTGTTATTGATTATGGCTGTCATATGGCTGAATTTTAAAATTCAAACTATGTAAGGCAAAATTTGTCAGTCTGCTGAACTCAAAGTGAACGAGAGTAGTGAGGAGTAACGCAAGTCTGAGGTTTGGGGTTTGACTTTTATAATCAATAAAGAAATCGTGATTAAGAATGATACTATGATTATAATGATAAATTTTACAACGATTTTAAGAATGGATGGAGAAGCACAGTGGTATCTCTCAGATTATGGCTAACAGCAGGTGCACAAGTGAATAAGTAGTGGGGTTGGATGGGAACCTCTCCATGTTGGCTTTCTGGAACCTGAGCCAGAGAAAGAATCCCTACTGTGCTTGTATTTGCTGAAGGAACAAAGGCACAGGGAAAGCCAAAAATATTCACCACCTTTTAGAACTGCAGATACATTACCCCTGCTTGGTTCACCTTCAGAAAAGGCTGCATGATTTCAGGTACAGCCTGCCAAACCACAGATATCCATTTATTTCCTAAAAAGCCTTCATGCTAAAAATCAAACTCAAATACATGGTTCTTATCTGCTCCTTTTTTTTATTTTTGGTTATGAAATCTGGTAGCTGTTGAATGAATCAAGTGATTGGCTTTTATGAAAAAAAAATCTGAGACAATTCTGAAAGTCTAAAAATCTTTGAATTTTTTTTGGAAGATTTTTGCAAATCCTATCACTCTCTGGGGTCCTCCAGCAAGCTTTTGAAGAATATAAATAAAACATATTTCAAACATCAAGGACAGCAGTGTAATATGGCCTATATGTTCACATCTTAGATAAAAATGTTGGTGGACCCAAGGAAGATCTGAGTGTTCAGAATATGGTACTGTACACAGAAACAGTTGAAGACCAGATTATATTTTTTGGAGAAATCTCCCTCTGGTGTCTAAAAAGGGAATTCAAATTTTTCCTGACCTATTTTTTCCTGACCAAATTTTTTTTTCAGCCAGTCACATTTTTGATACTTTCAAGTCCTACGTAATCAATACTCTGTGAGCATTATGTCTCTTCCATACTGACTACCTGCAATTTGAAATACAAAACAAGGAAGAATTGCCTTTCAGGAAAAGGAATGAGATCTTGGGATTTCAGTGAGGATCAACTGGGCAAGTCTTGGGCCGTATTCCTGCGCTTCAGGTCATCCCATTGGCTTTTCTTGTTTTCACCTCGTAGTAGGTTTGGGTTTATTTTTCCTTCTGAAATTTCAATTCTTCTGTTTCTCTTCTGTCTTTTTGTTTCCCTTTCTTTCCTTATTTTAGGGATTTCAAAGAGAATAACTTGGGCAAGTTTTGGTCCTTTTCCCTGCAACAGATTTCATCTCAGTACAATTGGTTGCAGTCACTCCATTTCAAATTTTCAGGATTTTTCAATTTCATTTTTGATGGACCATGTCTCCTTTCTGGAGTGTTTTTTCAACTCTGTCCTCTGATTTCAAGATTTCATTCCCTTTCCTGAAAGGAAGAATTTCTTATACTGATATAATTATTCTTATAATGTAATTGTTCTTCTAATAATTTCAATTTAAAGAAAGCTCTTTGTCAGAGGAGGTGAGATTGATCTTTTTTTCCTTGGTTTATCTTACTTTTTTTTTCCTTTCCCTCCCCCATATATCTGTTCTGTATAAGCTCTCGTGAGCTCAGCTCTGGTCCTTCACCTCGTTAGTGTTTCACACAGAGACTGCTCTATGACTTGGTGTGTGCATCTGATGTCAGATTCAATAGGAGTGAGTTGTTTCAAAGGTAAGTGGGCACCTTCCAATATTTTTCTCCTGAAATGTGAGAGAATCCTGGGTCCTGGTGAGAGGAATGCAGTTGGTTGCTCTCAGCCATCAAAGGCAGAGGATCTGTAGTTCTGTCCCAACGCTGCCTCAGCCTTGAGCAGGCCCAGGCTGCTTTACAGTTTAATTTTTAATTAAAAAGCTGAAAAGTCCCTCCATCTAATTGCCCCCACATCGGTGCTACATGGCAAGTTCTTAAGCAACCCAGGTACCTTTGAATCAAAAGGCTTCAAAATACTGCATGAAGGAGGAGAGACAGAGGGGGGCCATGCAGGCAAAGGAAAAAACTCCATTATTGAACTATTGAACTATATGAATAGTTCCTAGGTATAGAATTTACATGTTGTGTGAGGCTCTGACCATATTGTTGTTCTAAAAAGAAATTGAAACTTTGATGTTCCAGATTTAAGATAGGATTTCATTACTGATTTAGCTCAGCTCGGCCTACAGTGAAATTAGCCTGCACATCCAGAAGAGACATTGTCACAGTTACTGTCTCTCAGGTGCAATTCCTTCCTCGTATGTACAAAACAACTTTCATATACTAATATTTTTATGGTCCTGCTGATGGGACATAATATCTAGTGAGCTCTAGGGAACGTTAAATACTGCAAAACAAGCGAGGAGAGGACATGCAAGTGTCAATGAGTTATGTCTCACATCATTATAAACAGATGACAGGTGGCTACAAACAGTGAAAAATGAGCAGACAGAAAGCAGTCTGACAGTCCTGCATAACTTTTGTACTGAGGTGTCCTGTTCCATGCTGATTTGAAGGCTGTATCTGTCATGACATCAACAGTAGGTGTATTTAAAATTAGTAAAGTTCTACTGAAAGCTGCATAAAATAAAATTAGCATGTTCTATGTGAAATGACAGCATAGCATTATCTGTATGATCTGTGAGAAGTTGAAAATTCAGTGGCAATTCCCACTGCAGCTATAACCCAAGGCATGCAATTATTTAGTAAATATGTCAAAGTCAAGAGCACAAAACAAGGTCCTGAATGAGCCAGTCTCTGCCCTGGGGAACTTTCAACCTATAAATGACAGTGTGCAGAAAGAGAAAAATCATATACTTGAGGAAGAAAAACTTTGTTGGGTTTTCCTATTAGAATATAAATTTTCCTGTGAGTGCTGCAAAAGCAGTATCTATGTGTGATACTTTTGAATGAATTTATGGAGGTGTTTGGCAAATGATGAAAGGCCTTAAGAGGTGAGGATGACATAACCATGGGAATGGAAAACTGTTAATGTTCTCTGAAGAGTTGTGAGGTTAAATTCTCTAAGAAAAATCCTCATAGGCTCTTTCCTTCCTTCCTTGATTTTGTTTCTGCTAAGATGTAATTTAGAAGAAAGGCTGGAGCTTATCACATTAGTATCTTTTCTGTTGTGTGTTCATATTATCAAGCCCCAGCTGAACCAGCGTTTAAGGGCCCTGAGAGGAGTAATTCCTCTCTTTTTTTGCTGTCTTTATATAAAAGGTTAGATTAAATGCTTAGAGTGTAGATTGACTCCATGCATGATAGGAGAGCAGATTCTCATCTGCCTTCAGCAGGCATTGAGTGCCTTAAGAAGCAGCAGTGCTCTGACTGCAGACAGAAAGAGGAAAGTCAGAGAATGTATCCTCTCTACCTCTGCAGAAATAGCATTGTTCTTAGGTGAAACCATGTTAAACTACATGATAAAAAGAGTTCAGCAGCAGGGCTATCTTCTGCTTCTCCCTTCCCACCTATTCTATTCATTTGTGCCCCCAGCAACTCCTCTCCTCCCAAATTGCAGAACTACCCTGTGAAAATTAAAATTGCTCTTTTTTGGGAGTGAATCCTGTCTGGGATTCGGCGTGGGAGAGGCTGGATGAGCACCAGGGCCTGGAGGAAGAACAGCCTCACGAGCATGTCCCAGCCTCATGAGCATCTCCCAGCCTCCATGCCGCAGGAGGTGCAACATGTGATAGAGGTGCTGCTGGAGAGCCACACCCTGAGTAGGAGGAGACCAGGAATGTTTGGGCTACCCAGTAGCTGTAGCAGGGACGGTGGGGGGAAGCCCTGTGAGGCTGGAAAGGAAGTGTGGGTGCATTGCTGATCTAACCAAGCCACAGCACAGTCTGCTGCTGGTGGAACTGCAGAGTACCAAGCCCACGCTGGTTATGGGTCCCTCAGCCTGCATGCACCCACGCTTTGGAAGTGCAGGTCACACATCAGCCATGTCACCTCCTCTTCTTTGATGGCTTTGTGCCTGTTTTCCTTATGAGAGCTTGCCTGGTGAATCGGATTTTTCCAGAGAAATTCTAGGAGAAGCTGTAAACAGAGTCTTCATTGTCTCTTTCCTACCTATGATCTCAGATTGAAACTTGTGATACCTTGGAAGTACCATAGCCTTCCCAAGTACAGGACAGGATGGATTTCACTTCTCCTGCTACCTCCTGGCTGTTGGCCCATGCCCTGCTTGTCCCAAAGAGGAACCTGTCTATAGGTGCAGGGGAGAGGGTGCTGGAGGCTCACATGTTGCAGGTCAAGCTCAATTTTGACAGTGCACTACAAAGCCTTTCTGAGCCTTCCACCTCTAGAATCAAAGGAGCAACTGAGGGAAGCCTGAACAGCACCCAGATCCTGTCTGGAGTCCTGTGGGCCACAAATTTAATATGTCAGAAGCACTGTATGTGCTGTACCTAACTGAAGAAGAAGCCTCAAATCAGATTATTTTATTATGTTATGGCACACAGCTGTCTATCTCCATTCTTCAAGTGGAGAATGTTAAACTCTCTTTTCACTAGGGTAAGTAAAATTCCCACACTACCGATGGGAGAGAGCAGGCACCATAGTAATTTCGTTTTAATTTCCCCTTTTTTCTTAATAAAAATGCATTCTCTAATATTTAGAGTCAGTTTTTATATATTTTAATAGTTGCTTTTGACCTCTTTGAGGTTTGAGGTTTGGAGAAACAAGCCGAAAGAGAGGAGTGAGATGAGATGAGATGAGATGAGATGAGATGAGATGAGATGAGATGAGATGAGATGAGATACTGTGGAGGGGCCCAATTGTCCTGAACACTGGGCAAAATTAACTTCTCATTTACCCCATTCTCTGTCCTTCCCCCATTTCCCCAACCAACCCCTGTGTTAAGTTCAAAGTTCAAAGCAAAGACAATTGTGAAAGTTCAACAAATGTCAATCCTGAAAGAAATATTTAGAAAAACTCCTTCTCCTCCCACTACAAAAAATGTGGTGAGAGTTTTCCGTATTTTCCATGAAGCTCTGTGGGTTTTTGTGCAAAAGGAATGAACAGCCTTGAAGAAAGGTCACAGCCAGTGGCAATTCAATCATTTGCAGCCTGACACACTCTGAGCAAAAGTGTTTCTATGTTGGTCTGACAGAAGCCAGAGATGCAGTTTGCCTGTCCCTTGGAAAGAGGAGCTCCAATTACTCCAGCTCACTGCTTCGACTTAACACTCATTTTGACACCTGCAACAGAGGTGAAGTTGCTCTAAGAAGGAATGTGGGTTTTTCCTTATCCACAGGAAAAACAAAATCACAAACCCAGCAGCAGCTGTTACTGCTTTCTTGTCCTTGAGCTTTTTTGCTGGGTAGCAATTGTTCTACTCTTTTCTTAGATTGTCTTTTTGCAGTCTGTCATATGACTGAAATGCCACTTTAGCAGATTTTAAGAAATATGTGTTTCCATGACATACAATGCTGGGCAGCACCTCTTGAGTATCTTTGAAGGAAAAATGCATTCACAGATTGTGATTCATGTTGCTATTTATAATTTAGGTCAAGTTTTTTTCTCTCGCTTCCTTTATTCTTTTTCCCCCCTCAACAGCTACATTTTACAGTGGATTTAGGCGTTTGCTTTAATAAAATGATAACCCTTGACAGATAACAAGTCTGTCACCCCTGCACTCTAGCAACTCTTTCAGATTCCCTCTGAGATTTTCTTGGGGATTTTCCTATCTCTATTTTTTCACTCGAAATTTTCTGTAGGAAAAGATTCACAAAATCAAGGCCAGAGGACTTCCGTGATTCCCCACAGCACCGCTGCATATCAGAGAAGAATTCCTGTGCTCCAGTGTTTGGGAGAAGCTCTGCCCCAGATGCACGGCACATCTGGGCAAGCACACCTGGGGAGGGCTCTGCAGAGCAGGGACACGTGGAGCCTTTCCATGCCTGTCCCCCAGGCTACCCTGCATTTGGATCCTGCTCCCCTGAGCTTTCTCCTCTCTCACCCAGTGAGCAGCTGGAGAGATTCCAGAGCAGCCCATGGAGGGGGGCCCTATCATGCATGAGCCACTGCAATGCAGTCTCGTGGTTCTCCGCAGCCTCCATGCTGGCATTATCCCATTTCTTTCACTTTTCCAGGCTCCCACTCTCATTGCTGTCATCACAGATTTCCTCTGCAGAATCTCAGTGTCCAGAAACCACAACTTCCCCAGAATTCAACCTCCCCCAGCTCTGAGCTGCTCACCCCTGTGAGGATGGGAATCAGCCAGGAGCTGAGTATACATATTGCAAATAGTAGTAACCTTTTGGTGAAGACTTGGCACTTTCTGTCTTTAGAAGAGGACAAGAGAAATTATAACAATCAAGAAAATAATAGATTCATTAGCTATAATTTCTCTTCATTATTTTCAGAAAAAATATAAAAATCCCTTGGATTTTTAATTCTGGAAAAATGCAGTGACCCGTATTTGGCATGGAACTTTAATAGAAATTATTTATTTCTTTGGGTTTTTTCCTCTCTCAGTCACTTTAATATGTGAGTAGCTACAAACAGGATATTAGCCACCTGGAAAGGAATGTCACTATTTAATCTTATTTTCCATAGTTTTCTGAGAGATGTGGTATCACATGAGCTGTGGCAGCAGTCCAACCTCCAGCCTGCAAAGAGTTTTATTGAGCACATTGATGGTGCTCCCACCTCTCAGAGGCAGTTCGGGCCACCTCTTTCTTCTTTTCAAAATGAGCACTCTTCACCAAAATGAAAATAACAGAGTGCTGTAATTATACTCTTTTTCTCTCAGTGTGTGGAAGTAACACTGGAGAAGATGTTGGCTTGAGCACATTTCCAGCCAGTGTGCAAGCAGAAGCTGCAGCACTGCAAGCTGTGAAACACATTTATTTATGAGCATTCCTGGTCTTGGCCTTACATTGGAAACTGTATGCAGGGTGTCCAAGCTGTCCTGTACAGGAGGCTTTTCTAATGTTGTATTCCAAAATACCAGTACAGCCCCTAGGACAGTCCTTGCTCCAGGCACCTCCCCAACGTTTGGGCTCATGGAAGAAAGTCTTGAAGTGAAGAGACTGATCAGTCTTTTCCTTTGGGTCCTCTGTCAAGCATCACTGAAGCCCAGGGAAATCCTGTCATCTCTTCACTGGGATCTGGATCTGGGATTTGCCCTTCTCAGGCTGGCACACACAGCTCTGTCACCAGGTTTGCCTGCTGGGGTTGCTCAGCAGCTGCCTGCAACTGAGTGAGGGTCAAAGCAGGTTATGTGTCAGAAATGATTGATTGAAAGTTTTCCAAGTGTGCATTACATCAGCCTTAAACATTTAACCTGTGTTTCTATAAACCTATTTTTTTCCAGATTAAGGTGTTGGAATGTAGAGTATTCAGCTAACACAAGGAAAATGCAGGATGAGTTGTTGTATGAATTAAAAACAGAGATGGTCCCCTAGAGCATATGCAATGCTTCTGAAGTAGCATCCTGTGTCAACCCTGTCAGAGAAAAGAAAACCCTTTGAAGTCGATAGGGGACAATAAAAATCCAATTTCTATGATCTGTCAGCAAAATATTTCTTCTACTCTAGTAGATGACACGCTAACAAAGCTTGTTTTAGCAAACATTTCAGCATGCTTAATAAATTATAAGAGGCAGCTTGCAAATGGCACATTTCATTTGCAGTGACATTAATCTCAAACAGATTTTTCAGCAGTGTTACGAATTATATAAAGTGATTTATAGTTTTCCTTGGCATCAGTTGTCTATATTTTTCCTGGAAATTAGACAAACTAAAAGACAGAAAAGTAGGACAGCATTAAAAAAAGCATTAGGATGAAACACTACAGAGTGGGAATATTTGAGAAATTAAAGTATAAAATGCTGACAACCAAGGCTCATGGCTGAGGTATGGGAAGGAGCTGCAGGTTTGCTCTCCTTCTCTGACACAGCCTTCTCAAATGATCTTAAACAAAGCTTTGGAATTCACTATTAAAACTTGGCAAATGATGCTTCCTTACATCCTGGTTGGGCCATGGAGGCTATAAAATAATAATGTACATAGCAGTAATTCAGGCCATGAGATGGCCATAGGGAAATAACAGGAAAAATCATGAAGTAACTGCTAAATGCATCCTTCCCCTTGAGCCTGATACTGTCCTCTTTAGCTTCTGCAGAGGCTCTCAAACTTGTGCTCCTGTGCTGTCACCACTGCCACTGTCAGCTGCCGCCCCGGTTCTGCCTGTTGGAGAAAATTTTCAGTTGTCTGTGGTTTCTGAAATCATGCTTAAGTGCCCCGTTGGAATATTAAGCATCAAAATTCCAACAGTGCCCCACACCGAATCTACCACAATTCAGGTATGTCAAAAACTAAAATGACCATCAAGATGGAGGTGGGTTTTGTTTTCCTCTGAGGAAGAAGAGTAGAAAAAGTTTCAGATAGAGACGTAAGCGTTCAAAGAAGAGGATCATATTTCTTTATGTATTTTTCACACACTCCTTGTTCATCAAAGTGAGTGACATTTCTGTGTGAAATCACTGTCCACAATCCTATTTATCACCTCCAGGACATGTCCCACTCTCTCCAGCCTCGGGCCATGACAAGAAACCCCACTCAGCCAGAGGAGATGCATGACGTCTCCCTCACTCTTGAGCTTTTCGTCCTGCAGCCAGGTGACAGAGAGAAGACAAAAAAATTAATGGCAGTATTTAATGGAAAGATTGATGACAACGTCTCTACAACCAAGCAATTAAATTTATCCCTGCATTAACTTAGTCAAGCTCCTCCAGAAAGAATTTGTCCAGAACACAAGTGAGTTGTTTATAGCAGAGCTTGTTTTGCTCAGCCAGGCCAGTGTGTTAGAGTGGTGCAACTCCATAGCTCATGTAGTGGATGATATATAATGCCCCTTGTTCAGCTCTTCCACCTTGCAGAGAGGTTGCTGTCCTTGTCCTTCTACTGTCCTTGTCCTTCCATGTTCTGTGCCAAGGTGCTTTTAAGCTTCTATAACCTCATTGTTTACAAACTGGTAAAGCAGCAGCAGAGCTACAAATGAGGAAAAAATTGGACACTCATAATTTTCTCGGCTCTGTATTGAGCTGCTTTTTCTGTGAACAGCACTTCTGTGTTACTACTAGGAGTCCAGTGAGCAGGATGAACAAAGAGGCAGATATGAACTGGGAGCATGAGGAGACTGTGACTGACATCCCTCTGTTGCCCCTGCCTGGTGTCAGGCTGGGGACAGTGTGATGGCTCTGGCTGCTGCCAAGCAAGTTGTGACTGGACAACATGGATATCTACTATTCTGTCAACACAATAACATGGATTTTTTTCATGGATAATAGTGGTCTTGTTTTCTCATGGTGAAGAAGCAATTCAGGGGAGGATTTCTCCACCTGAGCTTAAGAGGTAGCAGGGATCATGCCTTAGGTTGCACTGCCCCTGTTTCTCAAACCAGCATTTTTTCTGGACAAGTATTTCTTAGCAGAGCCCTGACAAAAAAAAAAAAAAAAGCCTAACACTTAATTACCCTTTCAAGTGAAAGGTGGGATTAAGACACTTCCCCTTTTCCCTTCTTTTTCCCCTTTTTCTTCCTCCTACCCCTTACACAGGTAGAGCTCATGTTTTCCCACATGCAGATATGCAAGACTACAGTGACTTGAAGAGCATCGCTTCTGCTCACATGAAGAGCTGAGACTTGATTTCCCCAGTCTCTGTCATCTCACTGTTACCATTTGTTTATAAAATGAATTTATTGTCAGAAACTCTAGTGGGGAGAAACTTTCTAATCTACCAGCTCTCCTCCTCCCCCTTTCCTCCTCTCCCTTTCATAACAAAGACATTTCCATTACTTTTCTGAACATTCAGAGGAAGAGTCCATTTGCAGAGTACTGTAGAGTCTTGCCAAAGTTGCAACTTCCAAAATGGCAGCTGCTCATATCAGCAGGTAGTGGAGGGGAAAAAGTTTTGAGTGGTGCCATACAAATATTTTGTGAAGGCTCAGGAGTGTGTGAGGGAAGACAGATAACAGACTGATGCTTTAGAAGTCCCAGTAGTCACATGGAAATATTATGCTCAGCTTTAGCATTCCCCTCAGTTTACAAGTGAGATATTAAACTATCTTTCAACTGCAACTCATGCTCTTACTAAATGATCATTTTACATTGGCCAAATTCCCTACATATTTAGTGTGTTTGTCCTTTGTGACTCATCATGTATGAGGTCTGTAGCTCCCTGGGACAGAAATTCTCTTTCTTATTGCATCTGCTCTCAGTAACTTGTAAAGCAGAGCTTTAATTCCCCTCAGCAGGGCTTTTAGGCACAGCTACACTGTAGCATTAAGTGCTTGAAAACCCAAGACCTTCAAAGATGTAGAAATATGCAGATTCTGACATTTCCCTTTCCTTGAGATGTCTGCACAGCACCTCGCAAAAGCTTTGCTTGTCTTACTGAGAATGCTATGAAATAGTCATCTGCTGTTCACGCTTTTAGCTAGGAGTCTTGAAACCAAGTCAATAAATTGAAATTTAGAATTATCTTTATAGCTTCCAGAAGAGGGGGAACTAAATCCAGGTATTTATGCTGGCATAGAAACGTTTATCATAATGATAATGCTGGCACTTCAATAAAAAGCCTGATTTTCTGGGGAAGTGGATTTTGCCTCACTAAGAATATTTTTGAAGAATGAAATTTGGTACATGCTCCATTTCAGAAAGCATGCTCTTTCAAGGTGTTATATCCTTGTCCTATAAACCCCCAGCAAACTATAGATGTCAATTTAGTCATGTTTTCATTTTATACATTCCAATGATCACTCACCCAGTCTTGGGTGTTGGCCTTTATATCCAGTAGTGCTAGGGACATAAAAGAATCTTGATGTCATACTGCTTCAAAACCATGTGAAATTGGTTTTAGCAAAGTAGAAATGTTGCAAGTATTCAGTAACATGCAGAATTGTAAATTTGTGGATTACAGTAATTTTTTTTAAAACCTCACAAAAGTTGCAGATCAAAACCTGGAGTTTATTCAAACAGCTCTCGCAGCACTTTCCTCCAGAAAGGAGAAAAGTCAGACACATGTGTTGAACAGCAGTCAAATTGTGACACAAATGCAAATCCCACATAAAGGTAAGGAAGTATATGACATGCAAGATTTTATACTCATCAGTTTCTTTTCTTGGGATTATTTTAGCAATAAAGATCAGAGACGTTCCTTCATTACTTCTCAGCTAGGGAAAGACTATTACAATTTTTCCAACTCATAAACACTGTGATAGCACAGTGGGGGATTCATGAGTGCTTTGATTAGGACTTAGAATTGCAAGGAAATGAAAAGGAAAGCAGAAGGTAGTTCTTTGTCAGCGTGGTTTAAAACAAAACAGAAAGGAAGAGGAGATGTACCGCTGTGTTTTCTTGCTCAACAGAGAGTTTTCCTATGGTGGCTGGGGGTCAGGAGAGCAAGGTGAGTGGAGCAAACCCAACAGAGAGATTCTCTGGGATAGTCTGTTGTCACCTGAACACTGGCTGGTCTGCCTGAAGGGTTTCTCAGGCTGAATGGGCTGTTAGTGGGCAGGACCTTGTCTCTGGGTGGCACAGGCAGCGAGGGACAGGCAGTGCCCACCTGTCTCCCCAGGTAAGACAAGCATGGTGAGATGGCTCCAGGAGAACTGGGATGAGAGGCCAAAGAAGAGCCAGGATTGGTGCTGGTGGCCCACACTGCTGTTCCTTGCAGCCTAAGCATGGTGTCACAAGTGGCAAAGCAGGGAGGGGCAAACCTGCAATTCAGCAAATATTGTGGGCGTGTCTAGCCACATCCCCGTGAGCTGCCACACTTCAGGCTGGCCTGAGACCACAGGGCACATTGCCCAGCACACCTTACATCTCCCTCCTACAAACAGGGAACATGCGCCTTTTGCTCTGACAAATGCCATGTGGCTTTACCAGGAGCCTTTTCTGCTACACTGCCACTGCACATTTCCCATTTCTGTAAACACTTCCCTTGTCAATAGAAAAGCTGTGGAAGGCAGATTATGGAAAAGCTATTGGAGGGCAAGAGAAATTTCTGGACATTTTTGGATGGGCTTTTTTATCCTCTACCAACAGATGGGCCAAAGCCAGGGTTTTTAATGTAGGCTTTCATCAGACTGGGGAAAAAAATAATGAACTTAATAGAACTGAAATCCTGTTAATTCATTTTATATTTGTGTTTTAAAAATTCAATAATTGCATATTTAATATGCACTATTTAATACCTGAATGCATGTAATAATAAATCTATAAAAACATAATCTGTAATTTAAGAATTTGCTGCTGAAAGTGGGGTTTATAGGGTCCTGTGCAGTAATGATTAATGAATTTTTGTCTGATTCCTCTAAATCTATTTGTACATCACACATATACAATTTTATATGGTCCGCAGTGCTATAGCACACTAGAACCTCAGAAAAATTAATGTATATACATATATATATATATATATATATATACATGTATAGGTCAGTTCTGCTTGTACTTGCTCTATTCACAACATAGACATGTAAAATCCCTCAACATAAAAAAGGGGCACATGAAAACAAAAACAAAATATGGGTATGAAAATGTCAAAGTGTTTAATGTTAATGCTGTTGGACTACAGCGGTTTGTTGTTTCATTCAAAGCAACAGTTTTTGATATAGAAAGGAAGCAAAATTAAAAACAAACTTGAAAGGAGTTTAATTGTGCAGAACATATTTTGTTTTATTTGAATAAATTGTCAACTTGTTTAGGTTGTTTTCATCTCTGAGGGAAATATTTGTTTTGGTGTAATTAAAGATGTTTGTTACAAAGAGTGGAGAGGGACAGTAGTCTCTGCAGTTAACATGTGGACCTAAACCCTTGCATTTATACACCTGACCCACCCTCATTCCTTGTCCTTCCTGAAGAATTCCAAAAGAGTCTGGTTTGGGTCTCCTGGCCCTCTGGATCTCAGTACCTCCCTGCTCTTTGCCATGCTTCCCCCTGAGCCCTTCCTCTCACCAGCCCTTAACTAATGGACCATTAAAAACACATCAAGTGTCCTGGGACTAATCAATGGTTACTAGATTGAGAGCTTGAGAGCACACTGAAGAGTTTATTTGAACACATTTGTTTGTGCAGGACTCATTCTTTAGTAGTGGTTTCTGTGCATTTCTCCCCATCAAGATCAGCCCCTCCTAAACCTGCCTGGTGAGATCATTTCACCAAACAACATGCTCTGTGATTAAACATTTTTTCAGTGGGGCCCTTTATTTGGCTTTTGACATGGAGAAGTAGAACAACAGCAGCACTGCTGCCAATCCAGCTTCAAAAAAATTATTAAAAAGAACAGCCTTATTTTTATCCTTAAATAATTTTGATCACAAATAGAGCAAGTTATGTAACAAGCAGCTACCTAATGAGTTCATTAGCAGTGAATTTTCTAGTTTGTATTCATCAGCAGTCATATCTCCAGAAGCCAAAGTCAGGAAGAAACCTTTTATGTTATTGTTCTAATACTCACAGCTTGTGCCTTGAGTGAGAAAGAGGGAGAGGTTGCCTGTCTGACCTACTGCACCACAGTCTGATGGTGGAGGAAAGCTATGAGGCTTTTATGGCTGCTTGGGAGATGATGACAAATGCTCTGATGGTGTAGTTCCTGTTTGAGCTGGAGCATGCAATCATTTCATGCAAAGCTACGGAGGGGCGGAATTCCACCTATTTGTTTATAAGGTCCAGCAAAGGCAAGTAGCTTTGAAAGTGTGAGTGTGGAAACATGATACATGTTAGGGAGATTAAGCTTTCTGGCCCAAATGCTCCCATAGATACTGCATCTCTATAAAGAAAAAGGAATTGATGATAGATGTGTCCCACACACTAATCCTAGTAATAGCTCTTCTTTCTAAATAGATACTTTTGACTATTCTAAAGGTACCCAATAATGTATAAGACTTTCTTTGTCCCAAGAAGCATACATGTATTTTTAAAGACCAGTCAAAAGGCTCTGCTTGTTCAAGTGAATGCTCTGTCAACAATCCACTTGGTTGCTTTATTTTTTTGTTTTGCAAGTTTCAATATGAACAAAGGTTAGCTGTGAAAAAGATTTTCTGTGGAAGTTCAGACAGAACTGAATAATAAAAAGGGTTGTCTTACAAACAATAACTGCAAATATATTTGTTTACTCAGTACCCTTGAGATCAGTTGTAAATTGCCTTCTTTACTGGTGAACTTCAGTTGTCTGTTATCTCTTGTTCATGGGAGTCTTTCCACTGGCTCTGGTAAGAGACAATGATTGGAATTAAAAACATCCTCAAAAGTTTCTGTACCCTCCAGTACAGTCCTTACTCATGGGCAATCTGTCTGGCTGCCTCAGCCTGGGGTCAGAGAAGGGGATTTTAATGGAAGAAGACACATGTGAGTAGTCCGGCACAAAGAGTCCAAATTGCAGCAATGTAGGGTAAAATCTAAAATAAAATCTGAAATACGCAACCACTAATGAGCAGTACTCAGTACTCAGAATGGCAAATTCATAGGGGCAAAGCAGAAAAGACTGAAATTAATCCAACCTGGTATAAGATGCAAGGTTGACTTTTCAAGCTATAAACAATTTTTCTAATTCTAGGGTTCAGTTTTAAATGACTCAGAAAACACAAGAAAAGGAAAACACCACCAGTCAGCATTTATACCTGGTGAGCTTTGTGAGCACACTGGAAACACACTTGTCTGAAATTCTTACCCATGTCTTTCTTAGCAGAGCAAAAGCTCTTTTTATGTATTGTGAGTGTAACTACATATGGGCACGTTTCACAGACTGTGTTTATGCCCTCCTTCCAGAGGAACAGAAACTTGGAGTCCTCCCTCTGAGGCACCTCTGAGGTCTGGGGTTGCAAAGACCGTGATTCCTGCCCTGAACATCCCAAACATCCCTCTTCCTTCCCCTCCATCTAATCCTTTCCCTTGAAGGGCAGAGCACACATCTTGGGGGACACAAGGGCAGCATTATGGCTAGCACTTAATTTTGTTTTCTCCCTGATGCAGGGTGTCTCTGTATTTTCATCATTGAATGGGAGTCCTGTTATCAATGATTTCTTGCCAATCTAGCTGTAGAAGCAATAACAAAAGAACCAAATGGTAAAATTCAGTCCATTCAATGATTCATGGTTTTTCTTCATATTTTCTGTCTGCCTTGATAGTGAGAAAAGGAGTCAGTACTGCCAATTGTCCTCACCATATTCTGCCAGTGTTACACATGACTTTTGTAATCTGAGATCAGTATTCTTCTCATCTTATCTAACAATAAATTATTGTACAAATGGTACCAAAACCATAATAAAAACCTGAGAGTATCAAGTAAACTGTGCCAGGGAGCAGAATGGTTGCCCTGTTATCCAGAAGGAGGCAGTCAGAGCTGCTGAGCTGCTTGGATGTTCAAAAATTTATGGCACCAGATGGGATTCACCCCAGGGTGATGAGGGAGCTGGCAGATGAGCTGGTAAAGCTGCTCTCCATCATTTACCAGCAGTCCTGGCTCACTGGTGAGGTTCCAGATGGCTGGAAGCTGGCCAGTGTGACACCCATTCACAAAAAGGGTGGGAAGGAGAATCCTGATAATTATGGGCCAGTTAGCCTGACCTCAGTACTCGGTAACGTTATGGAGCAGTTTATATTGAGTGTCATCACACAGCACTTACAGGATGGCCAGGGTATCTGATTGAGCCAGTGTGGGTTTAGGAGGGGTAGGTTGTGTTTGACCGACCTGGTCTCCTTCTATGACCAGCTGACCCACCTGGTGGATGCAGGAAAGGCTTTTGATGCTGTGCAACTGGACTTCAGCAAGGCCTTGGCACTGTCTCCCACAGCACACTGCTGGAAAAGCTGTCAGCCCATGGCTTGGACAGGAGCACTCCATGCTGGGTCAGGAACTGGCTGCATAGCCGGGCCCAGAGAGTGCTGGTGAATGGTGCTGCATCCAGCTGGGGCCAGTCACCAGGGGTGTCCTCAGGGATCTGTGCTGGGGCCAGATCTGTTCAATATTTTTATTGATGACATTGATGAGGGAACTGGGTCTTTCATCAATAAATTTGCAGATGACGCTAAGCTGGGAGTGTGTGTTGATGTGTTGGAAGGTAGGAGGGCTCTGCAGAGAGACCTGGAAGCGTTGGATGGATGGGTAAGTAAGATGTCCAGTAAGATGAAGTTTAATAAATCCAAGTGCTGAGTCCTGCATTTTGGCCACAATCACCCCCTGCAATGTCATAGGCTGGGGATGGTGTGGCTGGACAGTGCCCAGGCAGAAATGGACCTGGGGGCGCTGGTGACAGCAGCTGAACATGAGCCAGCAGTGTGCCCTGGTGGCCAAGAAGGCCAATGGCTCCTGGCCTGTGTCAGGAACAGTGTGGCCGGCAGGAGCAGGGAGGTCACCCTTCCCTGTACTCAGCACTGTGAGGCCACACCTTGAATCCTGTGTCCAGTTCTGGCCCCTCAGTTTGGGAAGGAAGTTGAGATGCTGGAGTGTGTCCAGAGGAGGCAACGAGGCTGGAGAGGGGCTTGGAACGCAAACCCTGTGAGGAACGACTGAGGGAGCTGGGGGTGTTTAGCCTGGAGAAAAGGAGACTCAGGGGTGACCTTATCACTCTCTACAACTCCCTGAAAGGCGGCTGTGGTCAGGTGTGAGGTGGTCTCTTCCTCCAGGCAACAACTGACAGAACCAGAGGACACAGTCTTAAGCTGCACCAAGGGAAATATTGGTTGGATATTAGGAAAAAGTTTTTTATGGAAAGAGTGATAATGTACTGGAATGGTCTGCCCAGAGAGGTGGTGGAGTCACTATCCCTGGATGTGTTTAAAAAAAGGCACTCGGTACCATGGTTTAGTTGGTTAGGGCATGGGTTGGACTTGATGATCTTAAAGGTCTCCTCCAACACAGTAATTCTTTGATTCTGTGATTCTGTGAAGTTCTCTATCCCTAGTTCCAGCTGTCAAAGTTTGACAATATCAATAATTCTTCAAAAGTTTATACTGTTGCCTGCTTCCTTGCATGTGTTAAATAATTTTTAGAGAAATTATTCAACTGAAAACATTTTATTTCCATTTTAAAGAGGGGTTGATTCCTTTCTATTTATATAAATGTTCCCCTCCACAGATGAGAAGAAAATGCAGAAGAATTTATTCCTACTGAGAACAAATATTAATAGTTCGGGATGAGTTTGGCTTGATGGTTGCAACAGAAAAGTATCTGGTAAAAGCTACCTTACAACACACTTTTTTCGGTGGATGTTTCCACTGTTTAACATTCACAGTGTGAATTGTTCTCAATGGGAGACGGGAGGTTGGTTTCCTTTTGACACCGGCAGTGGCTGCTAACTCACTGATTAACTAAAAGCAATGGCATTGTTGCTGAGTGAGTCATTAGCATCGTCAGTGAAAAGCATTAATGAGGAGGGAAAAAACCCCAATTGCTTAGAAAAAAGCACAAAGCACATGATGGAGTATTTTAATTTGTTCAAAAATAGTTTCTGTTCCTCTGCTGGTATAATTAAGGCTTCATTAATTTAGAATGGGAACAGATGAGAACATAAAGCTTTGTGTGTCTGCATCAGCTCAGGCACAGCTCATAAGCTTGAAGAGAGACCACCAGGAACCACAAGCTTTCAGGGGCAAAGGTTCCTTCGTGGTACAGTCTGTGGGAGAAATTAATATCAGCCTCCTCTGAACTGATGTCTACTTCTGTGTCAGATTTTTGCATCATGCCCATATGAACAATGGGCAGACTTCAAAAGTGTGACTGTTTAGTCATGTTCAGTATAATTTATTTTCTTTAGGCTTCCAATAAGAACTTACAAGTGGCATGCAGAAGAGGCAAAATCCTACGCCTCTGCATGTAAATGGCAATGGGCATTGGAGTATAACCAGGAGTTCATCCATAATGTACTAATATTCCAACAACAAATTTAGCAAATCTGTGTGGAAATTACCTCCACAAATTCCTCAGTCAAAAAGCCATTGAAAACTACGATAAACTCATATTTTGGAATTATTGAGGTCTTTATTAGGCTCGAAGTCTTATCTTGGAAATCCAGACTTGGAATCTAATTTAATTGTTTCAACCTTCAAAAAGTCTAGATCAACATTCCACTATTATCTGCAGGAGTACTGCACAGAAATTCAGAAATTATTCTGATTTCCCTGATTGATTCCACTGAACACATTCAAAGAAAATAAAGCATGTTGTCTAGATTGTCCACTTGTATGTGTGGACACTGAAAGTGAATCAAGGAATCAACACATCAAGGAATCATAGAATCACGGAACAGTTTGGGTTGGACAGGACCTTGAAGATCACCTAGTTTCAACTCCCCTGCCATGGGCAGAGACACCAACTAGAACAGGTTACTCAGAAAGGGATCAAAATAATTAATGACCAAAGAATGAAGGCTTATCCCTAACAGGCTCTGTCTTGGAACACAGACTCAGAAAAATCACAGAATAAGTTAGGTGGAAAGGCATCTCCTAAGGTCCCTTCTACTCTGACCTTCTGCTTAAGGTCTAGCCAGATTACCTTTTCCGAGGGTTGTGTCCAGTCAGGTCATCCAAAGATGGAGGTTCTCCAATGTCCCTGGGCCCTGTTCTAGTATTGGACCACCCTCATGCCAAAAAATGTTTTACTGATACCTACCAGGAATTTCTCACGTCTTCTGTCTTCTCAGACCACACAGTGGCAGACAGCCAGAGTACCTCCCTTGAGCCTTCTCTTCTTCACAGGCTCTTAAAGAAGTGCAGTGCACTTGACTCCTACAGAACTGCACTGCTTCCTAATATCAGGCAGAGTTCCTTGCTGTGGGCAGCCAGACTGTGACATTACTCATTTTCTACCCACTTTTCTCCTGTTTGTACCAGGTACCCTGTCTCTCTCAAAAATGCCATTTTAAGGGAATCATGGCTTTAAATCTAGTTGCTGGCATACCTCGCTCTACCCGCAGGAAAGCATGGCAGCCACTGAGGCAGGCACAGAAAAGCTGTGCCTGCCATTCTCACCCTGCATCCACCTGAGAGAAGGTGTTCCACTCCTGTGCACACAGGGTTAATGTCTGCAGAAAGGTCCATCTGAACAGAAGTGGGATTTGAGCCCAGCACTAGGTCCAGATTTAAGAAGCCAAAAATCTCTGTATATTGACGATTATACTATGTGAATCCAGACATGTTGAAATCTCAGCACTGATGTTACAATATTATTTGAGGATACCATACAAAATAAAAATGAGAGAAAAATAGGAGCAACAACAAAGTGTAGATGAACACTTGCAACTTCATTATTTTGTGTTTCTTTACTAAACATCAGCTGAAAATAAAAGTTTGGATAGCCCAACTATTTCCCCATTTATCTTCAATAGAAATACATTTTTTTACTCACTATTATAGAACCATAGAATCTAAGGTTGGAAAAGACCTGCAAGATCATCAAGTCCAACCTTTGACCTAAGTTTAATACTTTAAGACTGATTTCAAAGAGATTTGCAAGTGAGTCCAGGCAGAGGTCTTTTTAGGGCCTGTGTAGACTTGGTTTTCAAAGGCAGTAGAGTAACATGGCAAATGTTACTAACTCATGCAGACTCCCCAGGTGGGTCTTTGAGCAGCATTGCTGATGCTAGGATGACAGACCATCCAAGCACCTGTTTGATGCTTCAGCTCTGGGCCCACACAGCTGAACTGGATATCTGGTCCATGTGAGTATGGAAGCCACTGGGAAACCTGCAGGCTTCACTGCGTAGGATAAGTTTGCCTTAGGATCTCGTTCTCAGTGCAGGTGTTGCAGTTGCATGACAACTAGATAAACTTAGTGTGGGAGGTTGGACTAGGTGACCTCCACCCTAAATTTTACTGGGATTCTGTGAAGTGCCAGATTGAATGTTAAGACTTTTCTCATCCTTCTGAGGTTTTCCATGACCTGGTATTGCAAAGGCTGATGATTCAAGGATGTTGAAAGAATGTTTTAGGTCTAACCTTCCCTGAAGTTTTTGAGGCTTTCATGTCTGATCCAACATTCAGGTTCACATGGCCCTCACGGGGCCTTTAGGAAAGCAGCAATACCATGCTTTTAAGGGCAGCTCTATATAAGAACTCAGGTGGAAGCTGGCACCTACAACATTCTTGGACAACAGGACATTGCAATATCTAATTTTTAGTCATGCTCTCTCTAGGCCATTAAAGTCCTGATTGAAATCACTGGCGTGATTGAATATCTAGGATCTAGTTCAATATAATACAGAAAGGGAGATGTAAAACAGCTAATGAGTGATATTTGCAACTCCTCTCTCCATGCAAAATGGTGCAGTTCAAGCCAGAAGGCTTGAGGAGCTCTCTGGTAAACTGCAGAGTATCTCATGACTGTTACACACAACTACATGGAAGATGTGGCTCTAACATGATGCAAACAACAAAGAGAATAATCTTGTTCTTCCTGTCTCAGGTGAGACTTCTAATGAGTGAATAAGGCAAAAAATAGGACAGGATCCCAGCTGTGCAATTGCTCTTGTTCACCAGATATGACAGAGTGATTATACAAACCCCAGCAGGGGCCACAGCAGGAGCAAGGAGGGAAGGGGGATTTGTGGGGCTTTGATTCCCCAGGCAGGAATCCAAGGAGATTTTTAGAGGGAGTGTCGAAACCCAGGAATGACTGATGCTTGGAAGGTTGCAGTGATCAGAGTTTTGAAGGTCATATACATTTCAGCAGGCAGTTAATACATCCATGAAATCAGTCTCCTTGTTTGGAATTGATCCTGTTTATTATATAAATAAATAGATAAATAAACAGAATATTTTTCTTAAATTATACTACATATAGCACACAGGGATTCAGGGAAGAAAAGAATCTACTTAACATTCTTTATATATTGCATAATTTTACTTAAATCATATTTAAAATCCATTAATAATTTCACTTAAAGCTTGTCGTTTAAAATTATGGATATTTTCCAAAATGCATTCATTTCATAATATTTTTTATACCAAACTCCTCAATCTCAAATACTAAAAGCAGTGATTTTAAAGAGTAAAAGAAAAAGAAACATCATCACTTCTCTGATGTTCTACACTGAACAGGAGAATAGTTCATATTGATTAATTTTTTTTTCTGAAAGTGTTGCAGACTTCTGGTCCCTGGAAACCCTGTGTGTTTGCACTTTAGTTTAGCAAACAGAAGCCTTGCTGTTCCCTTTGTTTAGAAAGGTTTAGATCAGCACTAGCAAGCTGGTAAAATACTTTGCTCTAAATTTTTAGCAGGGTCCTCGATAGGTCACATTGGCATGTTGTCATGGTGATGAGAAGTGCAGATGTCAAGTAGAAAGTAGAAAGTGATGGTATTGATGGTTTGATTATTAAAAGACTTGATCAAAGCAGCTTTCAGAGGGCTCAGATGTTCTCTCTTCCAACAGATTACTGAGACTTTATCAGCTGGAGGCCCAATCCACCACAGAGACCGCCACACCCAGCAACCCTCAGGCTTTTGGTTTCAGTAGACTGTGGATATGGCCATTAGTAAGGTATTGATGTGAAACAAATCCATTAGGTTCCTTTTTGCACAGAGACAAAACTGTCGTACAGACTGAGGTCCTGCAGCTGCTTGAAGTACCTGTACATTTAATAAGGACTATTTTTAGATGGTTGTGTTGGTTGTTTGGTAAAGGGAGTGTTACTCTTGGTAAAGCTTCTAAAGGTATTTCAGAATTAAATTAGGATTAAAATTATAATTTACTTAACCAAAATGTGGAGGAAAAATATAACTTCACATATGAATTGCCAACATATAGCATAAAATAAGGTGAGTAGCAATTTAAAAATCAGGCTTGACCCTACTGAAGGGTGCTCTATTGCTGCAGGGGAGTAGTGGCAGTGATCAGGGTCCTTAACAAGGATGAATACACTGAAGCCATTCTTCTCTTTCTGTTCTGCCTTTGTTCATATGTTTAGTACCTTCTTGATACTGCTCACACCACAGAGAGATGCTCTCACACATGAGCTTGACACATGTTCTTGGTTTGGAACAGGAATATATGGTTTTGTTTTGGGTCTGGAGTACACAAGCATGTGACATAGGAGGAGAGGCTGAGAGAGACAGGCCTGTTCAGCCAGGAGAAGAGATGGCTTTGAGGGAGCTGTGCCCTTCAACCAGCCACCTGATGGGCAGTGTTAGGAGCCCCACAGCCATACTCCTCTTAGAGGTGCACCCTGGAAAGACAGGAGACAACCAACACAAGCTGCAACAAGAAAAATTATGGTTGAACATAGGAAGAAATAAGTTTCATAGCAAGTTTGGTCAGTCCCTGGGACAGATGCCAGTGGGGCTGTGCATCCTCAGAGGTACTGAAACTCAGATGGATGCAGCCCTGAGATATCTACTCTAGCTTTAAAGATAGCCTTTCTCCGAGTGGAAATTAGGAACAAATTACTTCTAAATTAAGTTATTTTATGATTCAGTGTTTTTCTGATTTAAATTAGAGATACAATCAGTCTTGTGACAAGAGAATCCAGGCTTTTTCTATGCAATGCAAATGCCCAACACACATCCTGTTTTGCTTTTCTGCATGGATTTAGTGACATTTTTAAGCCTTTTTATGTTGACTGGCCAATTACTCCAAGACCACACTTCACAGAAATTTCAGTGCATTTAGCTTTAGGTATTTCAGCATGTTCTCCTCTTTATGTCTGTGAAACAGTTTTTGCTCAGCCAGAGACCCCTGAAATCTGCAACACAGACATTTCTGCTATAGATAAGGCCAGAGACTTCTGTGGGGGACCACTAGCTTAATGATAAATTCATTTGCACAGCTCAAAACCAGCAGTGGGGAAATAGTGAAAAAAACACTCCTCATTCCCATCCCTTTCCCTCCTCCTCAGCTGTTGGCTACTTTCTTTTCCCAGTGGGTTCCATCTTGCCAAAAGGCCAAAACCTAGAGGCAGATGCAAGAACAGCAGCAGATATATCTATCTACATGGCACACAGCTGTGATGATTCTTCAAACAAGGGTGCCTGTCTTCCCCACTCTGCAGCCAATATTTTCTGCCCAAACAAACCATGTTTTCATCCCTTGGCATCAGCTGAAATATCTCCTGTCCCTCTTTCTGACTGCACCATGCCTTCTCACCATGAGCCTTCTCACATTTTACAAAACCTTTTCTGACTCTTGGATTGTCATTTTCTAGGTACAAAAATATTTCCTGGCATCATCTGCTTCAAGTACAGTTAGGATTTTGGGCTACTCTCAGTGTAGCAAGGATGCCACTCACAGACATCTTACAGGCAAGGAGAGGGACATGTGGAGTCACATTAGCCTGAGCTGCACTTTTGAGCTCCAGTCCACCAAGGGTTCATTGGGGCATCTTTTGTCCTGCTTAAGAGAAAAGTCCCCATATGTGACACAAGTAAATCTGTGTTGCTGGTTGTGTGAACAACGATCCCATAATCAGATCTTATGTATCGATGGACAACCAAACAAGTGTAGCGGCAAGAGAGAGAGGAGTCAAGAACAGAGAGATTTAGCTGAAGTACACATTAATGTCTAAGTGTCTAATTAATTTTATTATCCTACAGTCTTCAAGATTTCCCAGAGTTTTCAGGCCCAGTGCTCTTTGGCTGAGAATGCATCCAGTTAGATGACAGTTCAAAATGATGTGCTCTGGAGGCAGACATTTCCTTCCCCCAACAGCGACACTATTTTATGTGGGCTGCAGCACACAGCATGGAGATCTGAGCTTCTTCTCCAGAGCTGTGTTTCCAAAAATAGTGATGCTCACAGAGAATGGAAGAGAGGAAGCATGCATTTCTCAGCAGAAATCTTGGCAGTGAAGAGTGGGGTCGAAAATCTCTTACACTAGACTGCATGAGCCAAAGGAACATGTTCTGCTCTAGTCTGTGCATCTGTGAAAAAAACAAGTAGCCTGACCCTTCCCAGAAGCCCACAGAGACACCTGCAGGGACAGCCCAGATCCAGCCAGGCTGATACTTGGACAAAAGCTCAGTAACTGAAAATAATCTGATTGGGCAGGTGCACCAAAAGGAACTGAAAAGGACTTCAGAGGTCAGAGGCAATAAGTGGAAATCTTATACATTAATTCAAGTATGTTGACCTCTGCCACATTATTTCCAGATAAGTAGAAATCTGACTCATTTCCAAGATGAAAAATTCATTTGATAGAATAGTAAAGGGAGTTTTCAAAAAGCAGCTTGACTCTAAGTGCTCTGAGGACATTATTTAAAATGTAGTTAGCTGACAATCTGAATGAACTCCTCTGTATATGCAATGACATTTTGCTTCATTCAAATGTTACCTTTGGTAACCAGGATTTTTGCCTAGCCCTTTCAGATTCCATTTGTTCAGAAGCCTGAAATGAAACAATGATCACAGGGATTTCAGTTTAAATCATTTCACTGTATAGGGAATAGTAGTAAAGCTGTAATTATTCATTGGGTGATGCTCAGCTTCTGAAATGAAGGGAAACCTCCAACTGAGAGTACAGACACTGCAGCAGAATTAGCAATGATGCATTGTGACCTCCATTTTCTGTAACTGTCACAGCTGCTATCACAATTAGGATCATTATTCCATCAGGAGGTAATGCTCCCAATATAGAAGGAGAGGGGAAATGTTTGTTTAATCATTCAGTGATGACTTGTTCAGAGGTCACAAGTTCTGTTGCAGCTTTGATGCTCCTGCTGCTGGGTGAAGATTGCCATTCAAGCACCCCTGTCTGTTAATGGTTTGTATGAAAGAGCTGCTGTTCAAAATCTGTTCTACAATAGATTTTTGGATCCATATTTTAGGATTCAACACCTTAGTTAGAGGGATTGGCAGAAAGGAAAGTGAAGATCTGCTGAAGGCCATACTGTGGAAGGTGCAAAAGACTCACTCATGTCAATGGATATTTAAAGGAGCAAATCTTTCAATTTAGTTAATTTAAGACTTTTGTTCTAAAAAAACAGCTCGAGTTTTACACTTGATGGAACACAAGAAGAAGAAATCAGTACTTTAGAGCAAGTATTCTACACTGAATACTTGCTACACTGAATGCTAGCATCCAGCTCACTCATAATGAATTGTTTCATGAACAATAAAAGATAGATCTCAATACTGCACTAGAAACAGATTAATGTCAAGTTCCTGGGTAACTGAACTACCAACTTCAGTTGTACACAATCTCATTTTGAAATGCATATTTCTGTATTTTTTTTAATTTTAAACCGGCCATGTCACAAGGGGAGGATGCTAAAGCAAAGTATCTGTTGTACCTATCAATTACCACCCTCTTAGTGGTAATGGAGGGTAATAGATGCTCTTAGTATGCCTTTTCTCACCTAGTATACACTTCTGCCCACATGGATTAATTTCTGTCTCTTCCACAGAGATATAATAGTGAAAGCATTCCCTCATTTTCCAGACTTTGGCTCTAAAGGTGTTAATTTTCTTTACTCAGTAACCAATTTATTTGCTTCACTGACTTATTTTTGGCAATCGCCTTTAAGAAGAGTGGCAACATTAGCAGTTAGGTGCCATATGTGTCTGTGTCTGCTTGGTCTTTGGATGCACATTTAACAAAATCTGCACTGGCAGCGCACAGTAAGAAAAACATCTTCCTGTAAGGTTTTTTTTTGCTGTGATGAAGCTTCACTCTGTAACATAGTGAAGGGCAGCACTAACTCCTCAGAAATAGATGACCATTTGCTTTAGCTTTATGATCAATCTTTCAGTGCACCTGCCTGTGGAACGGATGGGAAGTAATCTTGCAGAAGAAATTTCAACAGAGACCTTCTGTGCCTGTAAATAAGGGCACACAGCATAGATAAAAGTGAGAAATATTAACATATAAATTTCAGAGCTTCACCATTCTCCTTTGATGTTTTGATGTTGATCTTTTGTCTCCTTGAGACAGTTTGCTACTTGCCTTCTCTGTAGTGTGTGTTGTGAGCAAATTACTGCGTTTCTCTTAGCATGACTTGTGTCAGATCATTTCTGCTTCTTTTACTATCTAGGACAAACAATTTGCATGGCTTTCAACTTTCTTTGTAGCTTGTGCTTTCTAGACTGTTGGTAATTCCTGAATGCTGCTTTTTGGCTGACTTTCTTTCACTGATCAGTTGCTTCCCCTAAGTACCAAAACTGGGATTGGTTCTACAGTCAGGTCTCACCAGTACTGAGGAAAGCAAAGGAATTATGTATTACTATAGGTAACAGATACTCCCTTTTTTACATTCTGGGATGAGGTTTCTTTTTTTTTCTAAGGATGATGTTTATTTTTTAACTTGCTCTCACGCTGTGATTAAGTGTTTTCTGCAGGGCAGCTGCTAACTATTGTCCCCTACTCTGTACTTGGGCAATTGCTTTCTTGTGTACAATTTTTCACTTATTAAATTGCACTTTGCTCTGTTTTTCTAGAAATTATCTTAAATTTGTAGAGTTCTTTTCTATTCTCCTTTTGTAGAAGAGGGTGTTTCAGTTCTCAGAATCAGGATTTCTACTCACCTCAAGTTTCCTGTGAGGATGGAGAGCACATGAACACCTTGCAGGTATCTGGAAGATACACATGCAGCTGAGTTTTCTGGGAAGAGGTCTGCTTAGCTTTCCATAAGTGAAGAAAATTGGTGCAGATATCTACCCAGAAAGGTCAGCTTCAATAGGACAAAGTTTAGCACCCTCTTTTCCCATCCATTTTGAGGAAACCAAAATACCATTAGTGTTTGTCCCTGTCCTCTGAGTGAAACCATCAAGGCCATGGGCCATTACTTTCTCTGAGATGGAACTGAGCTACTTGCCAACTCCCACATTGTGAGCTGGGTGTCATTTCTAGCCACAAATATCACCAGTAACACCAGCAAGAGCTCAGGGTGGTTAAGGAAATGGTTAAATGCAAAGTGACTTGGAGGCATTCTTCTGCCTCCACATGTTATTACTGAAAAACACCAAACTGTCACATTAGATACTTGGAGAACTGCTGGTCTAATGCAGTTCATCAGTTTTACAGAAGGTGTCAGAATAGGTGTCTACATCTACATCATGGCCTTCTGCAGATCATAGTCCATAAGAATCACTCAATTTCCTTTCAAGGAATTCAGAAGCCTGACTTGATACTTCAGACTTTGAAAAATAAAATGGTGTGTGCTAAGCTGGGAGTCAGCTACACCAGATGGCACAAGTGCTCAGAGGCAGCTACAGCTGCAGGGGTTTGCTGTGTCCAGAGGTCCTGCAGACAAAGTGCCAAGCTGCAGAGATTGTGTCAGTCCAATATAGAGAAAAATGTGACACCAGAGCCATTGGCAGCAGTTTGTAGGTAAGGATTTTGTGTATCAATGCATTGAGTCCACACAGAAACTGTCCCTAACACTCAGTGCATTGACAGTGGAATTGCTGTGTGTGAGAAACACATCTTAGCCAGCAGGACATGAGCAGGGAGATCAGAAGCAATAGCAGTCAGATGCCTCTGAAGAGGTTTCTCCTCTATCAGAAGTCAATCATTTCTTGGAAGGATCTTGCACTGGATGGATTTCAACAGAAAGAACAGAAATTATTCTCCAAATTTTTCCCCCTTTCAAAATGAGGGTTTGGTATAATTTTAAAAATATTGTGTACTTGTTAGACAAATTAAAATTGGAATACTTTGTTGAAAACAAACCATAATCACTGATAACCTGATGGGTTTTTTTAATTAATGATTTTTTATTATGATTTTTTTAATAATGATTTTTTTGTGTGTCAGTCTTTTTGAAATAGAAGATTAATTTACAATACATCATTGAACTGACCAGCTGATGAGGCTTTGTTCCTGATTTGCCTATAAAGCTTAAACTGAGAGCTTCTGTACTTCTTACAAAATTGCATGAATTATATTTCTGAAAGGCAGAACACTGATACAATCCTACTGTTCATTCCTGGTGTGTCTTATATTTGCAAGTCTAAGAAAACCATCTCCTTGGCAAGTCTTTAGTGTAGTTTAAAAATTGCTCCCAAGTAAAACAAGAAAAATGATGTTACCGTGTCATCTATTGATTCCTTTTGGATCATGATGTGAGTGAATCAGATGTCACACTATAATATTGCTAAAATGTTTAGTCAGGTACCAGAAGCTAAGGAAGCATGAAGGTGGGGCTTTTAATGTGATTATGCTGCCTTTAGCAATGGTTGTGTTGTGGAGATTGGTCCTTTCCACTGTGCAATTAACACATGCAGGCCAGAATTTTTTAAAATGCAATGGCTGCATCTCTGGTTCGAAACCTGTTATTCCTCTTTCCAGAGCTGGTAATAACATGCTTGTTGAGCTGATGTGAGTTTAGAACTTAATCTTTAAAAAGGTTATGTCTTTCAAAAATTGAATCAAAATGGTGAGATTATCCTGAATTTCCTTGAAAAAAGACGATTTTTTCAAAAGACATGGTGATGTGAACATGCAGTTTGTGCTGTGTACAGAACAGAACACTCAGAGTGTCTTTCCATTTTTCTGTGTAGCTCTTCTTTTCCTCTTGAATCTATTTTAGGTGCTTCAGTGCACAGTTCCCACCCCGTGACAGCAAAGGAGCCTTTATGTGGTGTAGGCTAGAACAGACTGCAGTGTGGGAGGATGGTAGATTACTGTAGCTTCATATTACAAGCAAATTTAGCAAGTTGGCTTTAAAAAGCCAAACTATGAAATAACTTAAACTCATGATCAAAAAAAGTCTAGAAATATAAATCTGAGGCTTATTCTAAGAGCATTTTTGAGTGGAGAGCAAAGGACTGATGATAGGTGGAAGAACACACTACTACAATAGTAGGAAAGGTCAACCCAGATGAGTGATTTCTTGGCTGACTCAATCCATTACATTAATAGTATTATTGATTAATCTTTAACGAAATCCCCTTTTGGCCTTTTCTTATTTTAAAATATTTTAAAAGTTTAATGAGTTAGCTTAGCTAGAGATTAGCCCAGTTGGTTAGAGCATGATGCTAATAACACCAGGTTGGACCCCTGTATGGGCCATTCACTAAAGAGTTGGACTTGATAATCCTTCTGGGTCACTTCCAACACAGAATAGTCTGTGATTTTGGTAAAAGACAGCAGAGGGGAGAGAGGATTCAGACATTATGGCTACTGAGAATGTCAGAGTTCTAGGAATATCTTAAAGATTTGAGAGGGATGTAATCCTTTCTTCTCTCTGATATAATTCAGCAAATTGTTAATACAGATTAAGTAATTTCCCCTTATAGTCTCCAGTGCCTGCTGGTTTGTCTGGGAATGAGCAACCTCTACTGAAAATGTCCAGTTTTGTGCCCCTCAATACAAGACAGGTGCTGGAGCAAGTCCAGAGAAGGACAGTGGGGCTGGTAAAAATTCTGGAGGACAAGTCTGATGAGGAGTCACTGAGGGAGCTGGGGTTGTTTAGCTTGGAGAAAAGGAACCTCAGGGGAGATCCTATCATTCTCTAAAACTGCCTGAAATAAGGATGTGATGTGGTGTGGGTCAATCTCCTCTCCCAGGTGACAAGTGACAGGACAAGAGGAAATGGTGTCAAATTGCACTGGAGGAGGTTTTGATCGGATATAAGGAAAGATGTCTTGAAAGTGTTGTCAGGCATTGGGAAACGATGTCCAGGAAGGCTGAGTCACCATTCCTGGTGGTATTTAAAAGAAGAATGGATGTGGCATTTGGGGACATGGTTTAGTGGTGGGCTTGGCAGTGCTGGGTTAGTGGTGGATCTCAGTGGTCTCAGCGGTCTTTTCCAATGATCCCATGAAGGAGTTGGAAAAGCAATAACTGCCTTTGTCATTCAGCAGATGGTGCTCTTCCCTTCTCCTGCAGTTATGGCTCACGTTGCTGATGAATTAGGTGTCTCACTTCAGAAGTGATTTAGGTCTACAGTTCTTCTATCCTTTATGCCACCACTGCTTGCTGTATGTTTGCCAAGACTGTTAAGTCCTGTGCCTGGGCCAAGTTAGATTTATTCTGTTTACTTAATTTATTTTCTCACCTGACAAGGACAAGTTGACAATATATGAGGCTTGTGTCTACCAACATTTTACTGTCAGTCCCCAGGAAAGAAACAATATGTGCCTGGTGAATGGACTTGGTATCTTTCCAGAAGTGGACCTACGGGCTTTCCATTTGGATGCAGCATTGTTCTGAAATATCTCTCCCACTCAGGCACCAACACAGATTCTTCTCAGCTCTCTGGATTTTCAGGACCTACATCTACACTGGTGGACTCCAAAGAGTCCAAAGGGTCAGTGCACATGTACAGAGGCACCCAACCTCATCAACCTTATTCCTCACCTGTGCTGGAGAAAGAACTGGGCATGATCCAGCCTCCACCTGCCAAGCTGCACCTTGGTGCATATCAGAAGAAAAAATAACAATAGATGTTCCTGCCATGTACTTGATTTGGATTTTGTAGAAATGCTGAAGGCATACAGGAGCATGAATCTTCTGCTTAAGCTGGAGATAACTTGAGTGATGAAGTTTAAGAAGCTTGAGAGACAATGGGCATATGCTGGAAACAGCTTTCACCATGAGGACAGTCATGCAGGGGGGTAGGTTTCTCAGAGCTTGGGCCAAAGACCTCCTTTGGCCCCTTCCAGCCCAATTGTCCTGTGATAGCACAATTCCCTGTTACATTACAGTTTGCTTTAAAAGCAGAAGCAATCCTGAAAGATTAAAAATTACTGTGGTTATTGTTGACCCAAGGCAGGATTTTATTTCAGTTTGCTTTGAAGAGTCAGGAGATGCTCAGAGAAATGTGTACCTGAGTGATGTGTTCATTTGCTCCCCTCTGGAGCAGGAACAGCTTGGAGACTTGCATTTGGGCTGGGGATGAGCCCTCATGGAGAAGAGTGAACCTGAATTACTTTGCTCGTTTGCAGGTTGGGCCTGGCTTCATTTACTTGGTTGTCCTACTCATAGATATAATGAGATCCACCAGTGAATTTCATAAAGTTGGAACTGTTGTGCATCAGGGAAACAAGAAAGATCAGTCTGGGCCGATGCCAACTTCAGTAGTAGACCTTGGTTTTTCCTTTAAGGAGACATTGCATAGCATGTAGTTGGAAGAAGATCCTGTCATAGTAGTTGAAAATAGCTGTAAATATATAAAATGCTAATGACACACTTCAGCTGTGAGCAAATACTGCTGGCTGTTCATTTAAAAAAAATAAAAATGGCCTCACCATGTTATAAGGAAGGCATTCCTCATGTTCAAATTACAAGTTTGTAAAGTATGAAGAATCAAGTCTGATTTTAAAACTCCCAAATATATTCCCAAATATCTTCCTGTGAGTATAATATAGATTAATATAAACTGTTTTGGCAGAGTAAAGTGTACTGCTCCATGACACATGATGATGTACCACCATAAAGAGAGATGGACGGTTTAAAAAGTATTAACTACATGTTTTAATAAGTATTAACTTTAACTACGTGTTTTAATGGTGTTGCAGGCAAATTAAACTGGTGCTCATACTCATAAAAGTTAAATATACATAAAGTAAACTTTATTTAAAATTACTAAGAAAGAACATTTTTTTTTCCTTCCCCCTGGATTTCCCATCTTGCTGTTGATTTCTGCCACAGAGATTCTGCTAGCAGCAACAACTCCCAGCTGGACTTGCAGAAATGGTCCTGACACACACCTGTCTTCTGTCACAGTTTCTTTGGGGTTTGCAGAACAACCCAAAGCAGGCCCCTCCATTCTGCACAGAAGGAAACAAGCCAGAAAATCTACTGCAATAATTTGGGATTGCATTGAAAAAGTAATGATGGGATGAGATATTTGAACTCTTCTGTCCTTGAGGCACTGCAGAACTCTGCAATAGAGAAAAATAATGCTGAAGGAGGGATGCCTCCATCACTACTGCAGCTGAAGCTGCAACTATCCCATCTCAATCTCTAAAAACATATTTACACACTTATCACTCCCTGAAGATGACAGACAGTGGGTGTAGCTTTCTTGTAGCATAGCACACTCCTAGTGGAAAGGCCACCATGCAAGAAGAGGTATGGATCTAAGTTTATCTGAGGACTAAACCAGAAGATCCCATGGATGCTGTAGTTCAGACTCTAGGGCTGGATGCAGTCAGGGTTCATCCTCTAAATGAGAAGGGATTCAGAGAATGCTTGGAGCAGCAAACACATTTTTTACCAAGCTGGTTTGCTCATCCCTATTCAGAGGTAAACATTTAATACAGTTGCTAGTCTAGCAAAAATAGTAAAAGTAGTCATCAAAATCAATATTCATTATGTACTATTTCATACTGAGAACAAAATGCAGACTTGATTTTCAAGTGATTATTTAAAAGAATCAGCTTTTATTTTGATTTTCTCTTCGCCTCCTATTTGACATGTGGTCTACCATTCTTTACTAGTTAGATTTAACTGAACAGGATTTTTATAAGCTCTGACTAATCTCTGTATATGAGGAAAAATTCTACTGTGAACAAGGGGAAAGCAGGCAGCACTAATTATCTCTAGCACAGAAGAACTCTATGTCAAAAAAATCTAACCCTTGAAATATATTTTCCTGTCAAAGCCTGGTTTATAATTATGCTCATCAGTCATGTAAATATTCAAAGTATGTGTCATATAATATGACACATATGAATGTGTTGGTGTCATGTGGATGAAATATACAATCTCTTTTATTTAATTTTTTTTTTTTAAATTAAGAGCCTTTTGAGAAGTGCATGTATGCTGCTGTGTTGTTGTTCCCTCTCCTGCCAAGCCAGCAGATGGGGGAGGGCTCCCTGTGCACTGCAAGGTTCTGGTCCTTCTAGCAGGAAAACTCAAGCAACCAATAATTTTCTTGATCCTGAGCTTAACACTCAGGAAGGCCTCATGTCATCTGTGTTATCAAAAAGCCTTGACACTGAAATGTTTTTCCATGTTTTTCTTCCCTTCCCTTGTCTTTTCATGTAAATGTTCAAAAATCAGACACCATAAACCATCTCAGAAAACCAGTCATTTGAAACAACAATTTTCTCAATGTGTATGTTCTGCCAGCTGGGTGCCCCCTCAGGCAGAGCCTTTGCTGAGGGCTGCAGGACCACCTACATGGTCCCTGAAGGTCGTTCACCCACAGGTCTCTGGCTTTCATCTCCTCTTTCCCTCCCGGCCCCAGACAGCGAGGGCTGATGTAGCTGAGGGATGTGAGGGTGGCTAGCAAGCTTCTCCATCACCACATGGGCAGGCGTGCGCATGTCCCGTGCACACTGAAGGGATTGATGACCTCAAGGCCTTGGCAACAAGAAGGTTCTTGGACAGCTGTAAATGCTCTCCCTTAGTTGTGATCTGCTACCAGTGGCTCCACAGACCCACCCTGGGCAGCACATCCATAGGAAGCCTTCCTCTCTCCGTGTAGAGAAGATCAACCAGCCAAGCTCCCACCACCACCAGAAAATGTTTGGGCAGGTGAAGGGCACTGGTTCCTTTTTGAGAGATGAAGGAAAAGAGCAGGTCTGCTTGGTGGCTTTTTAAAGGATTCTATTTTATGTTCCCTCTTTGCCAGCCCCCATACACAGTGGCTATCTAAATGCTCTGTGTTATGGCATCTGGTCAGTTTGAATAGAAAGCAGGGAGGGGGGATGTCACCATTTCCGTCATGCCACCCAGGTGGTCTTGCAGCAGTAGGTTGTAGGGGATAGAACATAAGTAAATAAAGGTGGTATAGAATGTAACCTTACCCCCTAGAGTTGCAGCTGAGCCAATTATTAAGGATTAGGAGCAGGCCTGATTTTATCAGGTCACGCCTGTAGCCAATCAGAAGAGTGTTATAAAAGAGTGGATTGGGGGAAACTGGAGTTAGTTGGCTATGGCAAGGACAAAGAAGAGTCAGTGCCTAGAGGAGTTGCCTACAAGAAACATCAAGGAGTTGCTTACAAGAAACACCAACTTTTCCACTCTGGTGATATGGAACCCTTGCAATGTAATGGCAATAGAACTCTTGCAATATAATGACAACAGTAGGTCAGCAAGTGTATTTGGCAAAGGTGCCAAACAGGGAGCACAGGTGTGTGTAGCCCAAGTCATGTCTGTGCCAGAGGAGAGAGGGCAGAAGTAGCAGCATATTTTTCCCCTGAAACTTCTTGCTCTTGTGAGTGAAGGTATTTTGCAGAAGAATAAAAACGGGCAAATGTGTTTTCCCATACATGCTTTCATGACATCATTGAAAGCTGTCTGACAAACTTAGGACAAGATTGCTTGAAATTATATGAGCTTCTGCAGATACTTCAGATATTGCATAGATCTAGGAATAAGGTGATTAAAATCATGTTCATATAAGCAGACATAGTTTAGTCCCTTCTTTTCTGGTTTCTTACAGTGAAGGAGTAGTCAATATGGAAAACGCTGTGGGGTTTCCTTTTTAACAAATATGCATCAAACTAGACTACCCTATTTCAATATTGTTTGCCCTGTCAAAATTCGTACAATTTTATCACTAGGGAGGAATTTATATCTCTGATGAAAGAAGAAGGCTTGGTAGTTCAGGCCTACATTTTTGTTAATCTATGATTTGTGTCTTCTAGCTTGCAGCTCCTTTGTGTTAGACTCCATATTCCAGCTAAAGTGGTCCTGGTAAAAAACACTGGGGATGTCCATCTGCATTGCTCTGTGTTCAAGCCTCAAACCCAAAGCAGACTAATTTGTTGCCCTGACAATTTATTTCTGGCTTGAGGCTTTTTTTGTCCTACTTGCTGTTATAGTTACTCACCAGAATATATATGTGCTTCTTGCACAGAAGACCTGCTGTCTGAAAAGGTATAATTTTCTGTCAAGGGCAGTGTCTACACTGAGAGTAGAAGGGCTTCATGTTTTTAATAAAACACTATTTAGAAATACGTTTTCAGCCACCAAAGGCAGATGTTACAGTACCAATAGACATTTGTTGATTATGGACACCTCCATGGACCATGTGACTGACGTCCTTTCTAATGTTTTAGGTGGATACATCAAAAGCTAAGACAACTTACTTAAAATGCATAAAATTTCATTTCTCTGATTTAAGCAAACTCTAATCCAGTAATACATAGGGCTTCTTCCATCACTCCTGGTTCTGAACATGCTATTTCCAGACGACTCGAAATTGAAATCTTCTCCTGATAGTCAGGCTTTCAAGACAAAACAACATCATCATTAATGTTATTTTTAGCTGGATAAATTATTTACAAGGGACATACTCATAGATGCACTTCCTCTTCCCACCTAAATTCCTGACTTGTCAGTATTACATGAATCTGGCTGAACATTTTGTTTGAATTAAGAGATTGACATACCCATGCTGTCTATTTTTCACACTTGTCTTTCACATAGTCTTTATCGGGGCCTTCAATAATCCAGCCCTACTTTCTCTGAATTCCCTGGATATGTACAGAAGAATACCCATTCCCTCACACTTAGACTAAACACTAAACACTGTCAGTGTGGGTCAGGATCCTGGATTGCTTCTTTTATTTATGTCAAACTTTCACTGAACTGAGACCAGTAACTTGGCTGGGAGGCAAAAGTGGGGAATGTTCTGCCAGCACCACTCAAATGTCATCCACTGACAAATCTGAGCCCTGGAGTGAGTTGCCCAAAACATCCCAGTGCCCCAGAGAGGACACAGATGTGACCCTGCTGCTCCCTCAGCCTGTGTGCAGGGAGCAGGAGGGGATCCCAGCCCTCACTGGGAAAAGTCCTCTCTGCACCACCGTGAGTCAGGAGATGCTGTCAGGTGCTGCTTTGCTCTCCTTGCCACACATGGCACACTGATTTTACCATCACTTGGGCTACTCCAACCTTTAATTACACCCAGTAAAAGGAAGTGGAGGATATTTAGCATTTTGGAATAGAGTTCTCTGAGTCTGGAGCATGGAACAGCTAGAAAGAGCAGCAGCCCTTAGGAGCAATGAAGTGCCTTAGGTCTCCAGAAATGAAAGGAATTTATGTCTTTATTGATTATTATCTTAAATTTTGTAATCAATAAACTGAGCAGAGCCAGTTTGATCTTCCAGCCTTTTATTTCTAATTAGAACTAATGAATAGTCAAGGGAACAAGACAGAGCAGTTATTGACTGAGTCATGTAACAGATCTCTAAATAAATAGGCTATTTGCTTCCCGCTGGGAAAGAAGTCAAAAGCATGTCACTCATGGATGGTGTTACACTGACAGGTACAGGGACTGTTTTCTTATGTAATATTTAATCCTAAAAACGTTTTTTAAGGCACTGAGCAGAGCAGAAGCTGAAAGCTGTGTAATGTTATATTCCCTTTGAATTCAGAGTAAGAAAACTTTTCAGCTCTCTGAGTTTACAGTTTGAAGCCTACGAATGATAGGCTTTGGTCAAGAAGAATATAAAATTTTTCCACAGAAAGGTACATTGTTTCAGAATATCCCAGAGAAGCTTTGTACTTGTGACTGGTTTGGATGATATAGAGACTGCTTTTGAATTCAGGTTCTTTCATTAGTGGTTTGGGTTTGGGTTGGTTTCTTTTTGATATCCTTTGGCTCATCTTGCAGAATCCAGTCCCATATCCTACTAAGTTAAACTGCTGATCCTTCAGAAAGAGGAAATGGTATAAATAGCTGTCAAGAAGGCAGGATAGATAAGTGTGCTATCTGGAATCCCACAGATCCAGATGTCAGGCCAATCCTGTGGCACTCATTCAAGGGGAAAAAAAATCCCATTTATGTCAAAATGATTTTTTACTCAGTCAGCTCCAGTCTGACTGTATTTTCAAATCTATGACACATGTGGAATGGTCATAAAGGGACAAAAAAAGCAAAATAATACAGCCAACCCATCTTCAAAGACTGTGAAGTGATAATCAGTTTTACACTTCTCACTCAGATGAAATCCATGCAGGATTTCATGCAAAAATGTCTTTAACTCTGATCTCTCATGACAAATTACTAAACCAGAAGGATTGGAGCAGGAGTAAAGGTCTGACACCATTGACAGACTTCAAAGCCAAAGCAGTCCCCTGCTCATCATTTGCGCTAGATTGCAACATCCCTGGCACCCCCCCAGATGATGCAATGTATGTCATGGTACAGTTTTAAATTTCTGCTTCGTTGTAGCAAAGATGATGGGTTGCAAGGCAAGAGAGCCTCTTTAGTACATGTTGGAGCTACTTAAGTTTCACATTCTCAACCAGTGTTTGATTTGATCTTCAGTGCACAATTCTGCATCAGAAAATAGGGGAGTTCACTACGAATTGTTGATGATTAGCAGCATGGGGGTTTAGTCACAAGTTCTACTTGCATTTTCTAATGAGTACAACTGCTAATTAATTCCATATCTTAAGTGAAATACTGGAAACCTGAATGGACCATGCAACTTTTGCATAGCTAATCCAGAGTCCTTATTTCCTTGGTGCAGACATTTTATTCATGGGGGTTTTGTTTTATTTTGGGGGTTTTTTGATGTCGTGTGTTCTTTTGTTGTTGTTGGGTTTTTTTTAATGTGCATTTGGGTTTTTGGGTTTTTTTTTGTTTTGTTTTGTTTTTTGGTGTTTTTTTTGTTTGTTTGTTTGTTTTTTGTTTTTTTTTTTTTTTTTTGTTGCTGTTATTTCTTTTTGCGATTTTCCATGAAAGTTTAATAGATTTCTGTATGTTAACAATCTCTGAAGGGATCTTTTGGATTTGCTTTCTGCTACATTCATTCTCCATCTGCCTTCTTCTCTGCATCTGCTGCTTGTTAATCTTTAGCTTTGCTGTTGCTCTTGGTTCTGGTAAGGAGAATTTGGAAGGGCACCTCCTCATTGTCTTCTACCACAGGTACACAAGGATAGAGGAAATACAAAGGGGAAAAAAGAAAGGGAAACAGTGAAATCATCAGATTGGAAAAGGAAATGCAAATAAAGAAAAGAAAAATGCTCATTCTCAGGTGGAGGAATCTTAATACAGTAGAGCATAACACTGTAAGATACCATATGGTATTTTAAGCTACTTGTGTCTATTTTAAGATATCTCACCCCCAAAGCACTGACAGAACAGTCATTCCTCAGTACCTAAATGTCCCTCCTACTACACAGCTACAGGTATTTAAAGCTGACAATACATTTTCACTGTATGTTACATTAATCAATACCTTGGTGCACTCGCTGTTCATGGCCATGAGATACCAACATAATACAGCCATGAAAGGGGTTACTAAAGCTGGAGGATGGTGCTGTCTCAAGAATATACAGATAGGAGCCAGCCATCTATAACTATTACCTTGAATCTAGGTCAAAGCATCCAAGCATCCAAGCTGAGAAGTGCTGCTCTGAATTCCAGCATAGTAGTGAGGGACAAAACTCAAATTGCTGTTAAGATGGCACTTGAATACTTTGAGGTGGGCACTGCACAGTAGCAGCAGGACCTACACCCCAAGGCCCAGGAAGATCCCTGTGTAACTATGCACCTTGGAGAAGGGCAAGAGTACACCAGGGTTGAGACAAGTTAGAAAATGGACACCAAATAGAGAGGTGAAGAACAGACTTAATGGGCTGTATCTCAGTGCAATCGCTTTTTGGGGTTTCAGTCTAAAATTTTGACTTTTGATATTTTTGTTTCAGTCTCAAAATGTTACAAAGAAACTTTGGGATCAGTTATCTTTTTCTTTGTCTCCCCCCAGAAAATCTCCACCAAATAAAAAAGGAAGAAAGAAAGAAAACCCCTGAGTTTACATGGCTGGTGCCATCCTTCTCCTCCAAGAAGGAAAGTCTTTTTCTCCTGCAAACACCTGCTAAAAATTATCTGTGAAGAATGGTCACAGAGGTGTCTTCAGGACTAATCTCCCCCAACTTTGGCTGTAAATGTAGCCCCTCAGTGTAGTTACCTTCCTGCCTTCCTGTTTTGAAGCCTGCCGTCCTCCTCTGAAGGCATGCAGAGCAACTGGAAGCAGTGGTGACAATGGCAGTGTTAGACAATTTCCCACACATCATCTGTAATTCCTTGAACAAAAATTTTGCTATGAGGAAGCCAATGCAGTTTCCTCCTATCCCACTTCGTTAAAACCCCAGGACTTCCCTTGCAGGGCAGCAGTAGTGACATTTATGGATGCAGTGGTGCAGCAGGTACGGATGCCTGGCACAGGGAGTGCCGGGGAAGCGCGGCCGGACACGGCATTCACCCACACGGCTGCACCGTGCTCGCTCTGTCCTTTCTTTCCTGGGTGGCAGGGAGCCATGCCCTACCACAAAGCCTCCATTGTTGAAACAAAAACAACAAAACATGCATGCATTTAGCCTGAGCAGTGCTGGAACAAATCGCTCGTACTTATCAGATTGCAAGGTCCTTTCTGGGAACAGAAATTTAGAGTTTGCAGAAAGCTGAAGAAAAACCCCTGAAAGTAAAAGCAAGTCAGGCAACCCAAAATACAGTGGGATATGTCCACCTCTGAGTCATGGTGTTTCATCAGTTGCTCATTTGTGTAACTAAGTATTACAGAGCTATTGTGAGACACATCCAGAGATCCGGACTGGAGGAAAGCAACTTTCTTATCATTAAATATTTACCTGAGATACTAATCTTTACTGTCTAAAATGATATTTCTCTCTGTTAGAAAAGCAGATGTGAACTAAAAAATTGATACATGACTAGTCCAATGTCCTCTATTGCACCTCATACCCCTGAGAAATTGCCAAAGGACTATTTGTGGGTAGTTACTCCCCAGGAAGTTTCTTTCCCTCACAGCGTTTCAGCATGTGTCATCAACACATCATAATGTTGATGACACATACTTCAAAATGCATGCCAAACACATGTCAAACTGTGACAGAGATAGAAATCAAATATATGTAATCTGTGTAAATGGTTGTCCCTTATTTAAATCGCCTGATAGGGAATGACCAACACTTGTGTTAGTCCTGAACCCAACCAGGCTTGAAACAAAGCACTTAAGAAAAGGATCACCTGATGCAATTGCTGAGAGCTGTGGTTCAGTGACCTTGCCTTCAGTCTTGTATTATTTCCAAGTCTCTTCAAACAGCCTTTTGATTGTTACTAACCATCTTCTGCATCTCTAAATAAGCTATTATAAGTTATTTCCCCCTAAGTTTTAATGACACTGAGTTTAGTGCCAAAGGACCCTCTCAAGGAGAGTTCACTCAAATATGTTGCTTGTTGAGCTTCAGAAATAATCTGTTTATACCCAGACCTTGTCCAAATAACATTTTGTTCTTCTAGGTGTATAGCTTATTTAGTGTAACAAGTTCCCTAAAGTAAGTGGAGTCAAGGTTTCACAGCCTTCCTCCACCTTTATGTTTAAGTGTCCTTAGGGCTTGTCTCCTCAGGGCTTCCTCCCTTCCTTCCTTCCTCCCTCCCGAAATGGCATTTTCTGAGTAATTCACCCTACCCTAACCTTGGCTTTTCTCTTTTCAGGTACACCAAAAGATCCTAAATGCCTGACTGATTTAGCTGGGAGTGAGAGGACATTTACTCTTCCTATTTCACCCTAGCTAACACTCATATTTCTTAATAAAAACAGGTCACTGCATTAGGAGTGCATATTTTGGCATTATTTGCAATGTTCAGAAAATAATCTTGTTTTTACTCTCCATGTGACAGAAGAAAGAAGTAAAATAAACTACTGGCTATTGTCTGTTCTTATTTCTATTCTATTTCTTATTAGTAGTTTTCTTTTTTAAAATTTTTTTCAGTGTAATTCACAGCCTCCTTTCAGCATAGGAAAAATGCTGTGTTTGGATATGTAGGGCATAATCACAGTTCCCACTGAAATGTGCATGAAGAGCGTGATTTCTAATTATGAGTTTAGCTCCCAGAGGCAGCAACTCCTCTGGTTGCTGTGTCTGAAAGATACCTTACCTTTTTTGCCATCCTGGAAAAAAGAAGTTCTTCCCTTTCCCATTATGCTAACTGGTTCCATTCTTTTAGCTCCACAAATACAGCTAAGGGAAGTATTTAAAACTGACAGAAACTGTTTTGTTTGGTGATCATCTCATTCCCAGCAGCTGGACAACTGGAAAATGAGATTTGTGGGCAGATAGCCATCCTGTCTAGCACAGCCTGAAAGTTTTACTATTGATTTTTTTAAGGATTCTGTAAAATTAGTGTCTTGGTCAGATAGCATGAAGTACAGCACTAAAAGCTGCTTTGTACCTATTTGCAGCTATGTCTAAAAATACCAAAAAGTACAGATCTGATCAAATGCATTTCCACTATTCCCTTCACTCTGCTCTTTTTTTTTTTCCTTAAGGCTCTTCTGTGGGTCACGCTGGTGAAGCAGCATCAGTGATTCAATAGAGTTTTTATCATTTTGTGGAACATACAAAATAAATGCCATTTTGTGTATGCAGATTAATTATTAATTAATTTCCTCTAACTTGTGAAAGATATATTTAACATGCTTATCAATCCTTCATAATAGAAAGGTGTAACTGGATAAAATAGGTGTTGCTGTCTGAGCCTTTGCTTTCCTAATTGCCAGAGCAAGGCCAGGGCTGGAGGAAACATTTAAGGAGGATTCACAGCCCATGCAGGCCACTTGTTTGATGACAGAGTCCCATGCAGTACCTGAGTAACTCATCTGCTTTTACCAGGACATATACATGCCTGGAATATAGGAGAAATAGGAAAAAGCATATCACAACTGTGTAACTCAAATACTGCCCAGTCCACAGGCTCCATATTGCAACAGATTCCAGCATACTGTAGCCTTTGCCAGAACCCCACTTTCCAGGAAAAAAAGAGGATGGAATTGAGATGGGAAGTCAGCCAGGGAAGCCAGGGTGCTAGGAAGCTGCTAAAGAGCTGTGCCTTGGGTAGCTCCTCATTTCTCCATGTCCTTTCCATGGTCCCTTGACTGCATCCATGTGGGAGATGAAGGCTGTGGGACCCAGCCTGCAAACATTAACATGAGATATCTGAGATACTTATCAATAAAAACGTTGGGGGTGAATTGTGGAATGATAACCAGTGTTACTGGTTGCATTCAATGTCTAAAATCTGGGAAGAAAACAGAAATGTTTGAGCAGTTTGATGGGAGAGACTGAAATGAAAGCAAGAGTTGCTATAGTCAGAATTGATGAGAGAAATGTGACCCTTGTAGCACTGTCTTCCTTTGAGAATTAAGAAAACCAGGAAGAAAAAGATGGCAAATTAAAAGGACAGAGTAAGCATGGTAAAGAAAGGAAGAAAAAATCATGAAAGAATCAATCATAGTAGAATTATTGAGAAAAACACTGAAAAACTTGGACACAGTCTATAGAAGGTCTACAGAGCAATGATAGAGGGTCAAAAATAGGCTGTGTGTGCTGGTCAAGACAACATCAAGCCTGGTATCTTTGTCAACAGTGAAGATTCACAGCTCCAGAAAAAATTATATGTTCAGCTTTTGTTAACTGATACCTGTTTATGTGTATTAAGGTCTCCTTTGACAAAAGCAGTTATTTCATTATCTGTGAGCCAGCTGAGGTTAATGGTCCCTTTACAGCTGGAGGTAGGGGAGAAAGTGCTGGAAGAAACAAAGGACACAGGAGGGCAGTGTCCAAGCTGAGGCATGGGTTAAAGTGCAGGTATTGGATGAAAGGAGATTCAGCAGCTCTCATATTCCAGACCCTTTTCCTATTTTTCCCTGTGCTTTTGTGCTCATTGTGCCACTATTGCCCATGGCAACGTGGGTGTCTAGGGTGAGGAGTGTGTCTGGCTTCTTCAGCAGCAGTGACAAATTCTGCTGCCTACTAACCTGATTCATGCTTGAACCAGTAACCCAGAGCTGGGAGGCTGCCTAGCTCATTAAAAATTCCCTGAGCGAGTTTTCTGACCCAGTTCCAAAACAACAGAGAAAGCTTTTAAAGTTGGTTTTTGGAATTCATGTCATAAAAGATTCAGGCAACATATGGATTATTTATTCGCGTAGGGGATTTTAAATTGCTGCTTTATTTAGGAAAAAAATGCATCTGATTTTCAGCCCTGTCTTTGTTGTACAACTATTCAGGCAGCTACTGAAGGAGCAGGTAGAAGGGGAAAGGAAGAAACTGGGACAAGGTCTTAGGCATGACTACAAGGACCCAACAAATCCAGATCTACTGCCAAATCGTTTTAATGAAAGAGCTGAGTTTACTTTCTACATGCCTGTGAAGGGCTAAAGGGCACATTTGTTATCTCAAATACTTTATTTGAGTCTTTCTATATAAAGGACCAACCCCATTCTCCATTTATTTTGGATTCATCAGAAAAAATAATCACACCCCTATCTGTTTGTATAGCTTGCCCTTCATTTCAGCACCAGAGCCACAAGAGATGTTGGCAGGGACAGGTCCACTGAAGACACACACACACCAGCTTTAGCTCTACTCTACACTCTGTTAATGAAAATAAATACAGCTTCACCAGAACTGTTGTGCTTGGCTTCAGGCTCTAGCTAGGAATCCCCTCCCTTCTGCAATTGTGCTGTATGTCAAATCCCTTTTGAGGAAACCAAAGGTAAAAATAGAAGAGCAACGTTGTTGTTTTTGTAGACGAATCTCAGGCAGACAACAGCCTCTCTCCATGACCTTCAGGTAGAGAGAAAGTTTGTTTTTTCAGGAAATCTAAGCAGAACTTGAACTCTTCAGTAGAGTTAAGGTCTTGTTTCTAGAACCAGAACAAGAAATGGAAGGACAACAAGCTGTAGTTTCGACCCCTTCCAGCACTGGTTAATGAGGAACTAAAGTGGGACAAAAAGGAACAAAGTGTAAAGATACACTCAGGACTTTTACACCCCCACAAAAATGTTGGCAGCACAGAGAGCAGGAGCTCAGGGAAGGAGCAGTGATGAGCATGATGGAAAGAATTTGGGTCCTGCACAGGCACCCCAAAAGTGATGCTGCCAGTGTGGGGCCCCCAGCCACTCTTTACGCAGCATCACAGCCTCCCTGCATATTCTTCTCCTGCTCTCCTGATATCAGGCCTGAGGTTCTCTCCATTCCTTTCCCTCTGGATAAATCTTGTCTGACCTTGGAGATCAAAATGTTTGGTTTCTAAAATTTTCAGCCCAGGAAAAGCAAAGGACCTGTGCAGTGGACCAAACACAGCAGCTTCCCAGATGAGGTGTGTCCACAGCCAGATGTCTCCACATACCAGTCCTGCCAAGGTCACATTACATCTTGGATAAACTTGTACTGCTGCACTTGTGGAAAAAAAATCCCAGGTAATCAGCTATATTTTATATATATACATTGGCTATATCTTTTATTTATTTGCTATGTCTTGCCAATCTTCCTTGGACAGACAAACAAAAGAGTCCATCAATTTTAAGTTCAATAGCCTGAAATGAATCCAGCTAAAATACTTTGTAACTGATCCAAGAGTCAACTAATACATTTTTTCAAAGTAGTATATTTAATGCTGAAAAAGGTGCAATTATGAAAAAGTAGCTTGTTATCTGTTGATAATACTGAGAGATTGATTGCAAAATCCAACTGAGGTTGTTCTAACAGACTCTGCAGGGTGTATGATGTGCCACAGCACGGCATTTTGATTAAAAGGCAGAGTGGATTAAAAATTTGCTGGGAGGTTTCAAAATGTAATGGGGACTTTTGTTTTCATGGTTACATTTCTAGAGTTTCCCACAGAGATAATTTTTTAACATTATGCCATTTAAAACTCTTCAGTAACAACCTGGAGAAATGCAGTCATCTGTAAATATTACAAGAAATAAAAGGTGCACTAATCAGTTATGAAGAAAACAGGTCTCTGATAAAGACCAATACAAACCTGTCAGTAAATAAGATACAAGTATTCAGTACATATTTGAGTGTGGCCTATAAGGGAAATATGTCTCTACAAAGACTGCAAGCTGAGCTCTGGAGGTCCTGGCACATCACCTGCTCAACATGAGCTTCGGAATGATGATGGCAAGGCCACTTGCTGTCATCTTTCCTAGATCCTGATTATAGCAGTACAAAGCAGAAGGAACAGAGAGGTTTGTGTCATACTCACAGAAAGGCTGCTGCTGAAATTTTTGTCTCATCTGATGCCTACAAATTCAAGGAAGACATTGATGAAAATGGAGAACATTCAGGAAGGGACCACAGAAATTACTGAGGGACTGAAAAACATGTCTCTCAACAAAGAAAACCAGGGATTGATCCTACTTATTTTACTCAGATGTATGTTGGCCAGGGAGCTGTTTGCTTTTTAAACACAGGGAAGAGAGATATGATAGCTAGTCTTCACACTGAAAAGCAAACACAGAAGAAGGAAAGTTGAGTTGGCCAAATATAGGGTATTATTCACATGCTTTCCTAGGGATAGCAAAGTCTATGCATTTTTCAGTTCCACTCAGGCACATTTAAAATTTCTTTAGTGTGTTTGTCCAGTTACAAGCAGCGTTACTGGGGTGAGGCAGTGGGAAAGTAGAAATCTCATAGATATGACAAATCCATAAGTATCCTGACACCCAGCAATGGGGCAGAGTGTTGTGCTGAGTCGTGTCCTTACTCAGAGGAGGGCAGCTGTGATTGTGTGTTGTGGTGTCTGGCACAGGCACCAGCTGGTCAGTGCTCACACACACACTGTTCTATTTGCCAGTTCGTGATTCATTTGGCTCATAATACATTTTTCTAAAAGCCTGAGTGTAGCAAAGACTGAATCAGAGCACTCCTGTGGTCTGTCTATTATGGAAGATCAAAGTAGATATCTCTGGTAGCCTTTCTGGCCTCACTGTCTCTGAATCCCTGACCATTTGACTCATAAAAAACTAAGACAGTGCCAGCACTAGAGAGTAGGTGATACAAGGGAAAGAGCAAAGTGTTGAGAATCCAGGATGTAAAAGAGGTTTGATACAGGCATGAAACACTTGTGCTGCAGCACTGTCAGCCAAATCTGCAAGCAAATGTGATTCTCAGCCCCCAGGCAGTGAGCCCAGGTGAACAGGTGCTTCAGAGACACCAGTCTTTGAGCTGCCCCGTTTAGCACTAAGGTGTAACTACAGGACCTGCAGTCACACCTTTCAGTGTGAAAGGGGCATGTCCTACCAGAGGTTCATACAGAAAGCAAGCTATTCTCCCTAGTGCACTTCATTTATCCTGAATATTTCTCCTGGAAAGCAGTCTGCAGAGGAGGAAGGAAGCACCCTGGGCGCTGGGGCTGTGGGGTGAGCTGGTGAGGAGCTGGTCCTCTGCGTGCTCCACAGCCAGACTGCTTCAAGAGAGGCAAAGAGACTCCTTCAGTTTGCACAACCTCCTTCACCAGGAAACAGCATCCAACACTCACTCAGAACACAGTGAGAGGTAATTTCAGACTGTCACTGACAGATTTATTCCATTTCCTTTTCAGACAAGCACTCAGTAAATAGAATTGAGAAAGCTGTAGGTGCAGTGACAGACTGGCTTTCCTTGAGCACACAAATGTGACTTGGATGCTCAGGCTGTTTACAGCCATCCAAAAGCCTGGCTTTGGAGCAACGCGTTACCTCACGTATTTTCCATATGTGAAATAGGGAAATTGTAGTTTTGAGTGGGCCTGCTCCACCTGATCTCCCAGCTTGAGCTATTCATGGGAATTCAAAACTGTAATCTGAAGCCATAGACAATGATGGAAAAACCTGGACAGTGCAGGTATTGCTGCTTCTGAATTCATGGTGACACCTACACTCCTGCATTTTGTAACCCAGTCTTGCAGGGCTCCATGAAGAAAAGTCATGTACACCCCAGCTGCCCAGTCACTGCTCCAGAAATGCAGTCCTGGTTCAGGACGAGCCCAGTGCAGAAAGGTATCAACTCAGGCTTAGGCTAAGACATCAAATGTCCATTTTGTACAGTGCAGCACCCTGCTGATAAGGTAGCTCTTATTGGCAGGTCCTGAGCAAAAACCAACTGAGCCCTGAAGAGCAGCACGGTAGTTTTGTGTGACCTATTTTCTTGAATATATTTTTTCCTATAAATGTATACACAAATGAATAGGAATTAGGAACCTTGCAAAAAGTTGTCTATTGCACTTGAAACACAGGAAGTTCACAGGGCCCTGGTGGGTAGGACAGTTTCTCCAAGTCTCTGGAGCAACCAACTCAGCCCCACTAGCACAGGCATCTGCAGGCTGCTGGGACCTTTGGGATGAACTTGGGATGCAGCCCAAATTCTCCGTCTTGGTGCAAAGCCTTCGCCACTCTGTTGTTTGTGGGACACCTCAGAGCCACAGAACAACCAAGCCTTGTTTCAAAAACTCATCAGCCTACAAAGTGGGGCCCAGCGGATAGCTTACAAAAAACTTGTCGATACCTCTCCTGCTGCTGCTTCTTCTCTCAGGCTACCCCTCTGCAAACACAAAACTGAAGGTGTTGCTGACTCTTCCAGAGAAAACTGCAGCTCCAAAGGCTTTGTGTCAGCCTAGTAAGCATAAGATAAATTGTTTGTGCATGGAGAAGAGGATGTTCACAATGCTTGTTGAGGGAAGAAAAAAGCTCTGCAGGAGATACTCCTAAACACTAGAAATCTTTTAATAGCAGTATGTCTACCTGAATCAGTCAATCAATAGTGTTACAGAGTTAAACATCACACTAACCTCCTTCATATCTTCCTCCTTATGGTCCTAACCTTTACTCTTCCATCTATGCTGCCTGCCTTCTGTGTTTCTTTTCTTCCTGAACCTGTTCTGCCTTCCCTGACCAACGCCAACCTGTTCTCAACCAGTAAATACCAGCTGCTCTTTTGAAGCCAGTGATGAATTGAAGGGGGGGAGGAAGCTGAAGCCAGATTTTCTCTGCTGTATAAAAGGCACTAAATCTGACTCTAGGCTGACACTCCAGGGCTCCCTGATCAAGGCTGTTAGCCAAGGAAAACTTGTGTGTGGAAGAGGAAAGGCCGTGGGTTTGCCCACTGTTCACAAGCCAGGCCGGCATCAGGTTCTCATTATCATTACATTGCAAAGGTTTCATACTGCTACAGTTTCATACCTCCTTGATGTTTCTTGTAGGCAGCTCCTCTAGGCACTGGCTCTTCCCTTCCATGCAGTAGCCAACTGATTCCAGTTCCCCTCAACCATCCAATCCACTCTTTTATAGCACTCTTCTGATTGGCTACAGCTGCGGCCTGGTAACATCAGGCCTGCTCCCAATCCTTAATAATTGGCTCAGCTGCAACTCTTTAGGGGGTAAGATTACATTCTGTACCACCTTCATTTACTTATGGTCTATCCCCTACAGGCTCCCTGTGAATTGCACAGAGCAGAGAAAGGAAGACTTGCTTAGAAAGCAATCATGCCTCCCTATGGACAGCCCAAAGGACACATCTCCTTCTGCACTGAGATGTGTCTTAGTGAGATATAGGACCTATAGACTCCCCTGACCTTCACCCAAATTTGCATCTTATTAACAATGTGGCCTTGTTAAATTTCATTAGCTTGAGCTTGACAAATACCTGTAATTTGCCTCAGAAAGGCTTTGGAGAAGAGGCTTTGATTGGATTTGAGCTGTACAGCATAAAGGAGTTGCTTTTCATTTTGGCAGCATGGACAACACTGGTAGGTATTCCACTCAACAAGTTCTGCCAGCATTTAAGGATTCAGATACTCAGTTGGGATTTATTATTTAGTCAAAAGCAGAGACAAAATTAGCAAGGATAAAACAGAATTTACAACAGCTATGTGCAAAGCTCTATCAAACAGGCTTTTTGCTCAGAGCTTCACCTACAAATATGCCATGTAGTCCTGCTTTTCATTGCAGAACAAGAGTGTGACGTCTAAAGTCTTTTTTGCATTTGTTTTCAGTCATACTGATACAAACATACAGAGATGTCTGTAACTGTGTTTAAAGTGAAGAACTACAAAACCTGCCATGGATATATTTTTTCTAGACTCCCAGAAGCTGAGTCAATCACCACTGATTATGCATAGAAAGTCCCAGATAACCTTGTCAAAATTTCATTACAGGACTGTGTGAAAATTGTGCAGAATTTCAGGTGGTATACAGAAATACAATATCTGACATGTTTAAAAACTGCTGGTAAATGCAAAGGAGTTTCCCAGCCTGCATTCATTAGTATAAAATATGGATATGTTTTTTCCTGCTATTACAGTAATATTTTGCATTTCTATTTTCATTTCTTCTAGTTGAACGGAATACCAGTGTCAGCAAAACCAGTCCTTCCTTGCTTTCCCAAGGGCTTGTAAGAAGTGTGGCCCCTGAGGCCTGGCATATGGGTACATGAGAGTGACAGTCCCAAGGGCTCCCCTGTCCCTGTGTGTGCTGCTCACCCCAACCTCCAGGGCCACAGCAGCTCCCAGGCTGCCCTGACGCCTCCCATAGGAAAGAGAGATGTGCAAAATCATGTCATGACAAAAATGGGATGGCATTACCTTAGAGGATGCCTTCATCCATAGGATGGAAGCTGTGCAAGGAAAAAGACTTGCTCTCCCAGCTTCCCAAATGAGGCAGGCAGAGAGGCAGCCCCCAGCTCGGCTGCTCTGGGGCTGGGTTAGGAGGCTGTGTGGTGATTGCCCTGGGCTGTGGCCAAAGGCACACAGATCAGTCAGCCTTGCAGGCTGCTCGGATCATTTCCTCCTTTTCTGCTTTTCCTTGGTGCAAAGTACCATCCCTAGATAGCTTAATAAGGATGAGTCCAAAAATTCTGCTATTCATTTTGCTCAAAAATGTGCCAGCTTGACAAACCAATGATATCTTAATTGAATAAATTATTTGGATATCAAGGCACGTGGATAAATAGATTTACTACTGAGCAAGTATTTAGAAAATATGCAAAATAAAAATATGCATAAATTATGCATGTGTATTTCTCTTTCCTTCTGCAGAGAGATGTGTATATATTGCAGTTAATATCTTACATATTTTGGTATTTGTTCACATGCGTATACATTTGGGATAAAACATAGGAGTGCTAATAGTTTTTGAGTATGCATGTACCATAGGTATTCTGCAACCCTTTTTCCATCAAAAATCTGGTTTTATCACATACTCACTACAGGAAAGGCATGGGTATTTGCCTGCATTTCTCTGTGCTTGGATAACCTTACCAATGGTATTGTTCTTGAAGGTATGTATACAATTTCTTAAGATTGTTTTTTATCATGGAAAAATAAAAACTGGACATTTCCTGTATTTATTGTTTTGAACTGTGACAATGAAATTCAGAAATTGGCAAAGATGTTATTTAATTACTTACTGAGAACTGAGATGTAAAAAATACAGCATCATCACAGTAAAAGCAATAGTAGTGGTAAAAAATAATTATAAAAGCAGCAAAAATAATAATTTTAACAAATAATGCATGGAGTCTTGGGGATCCCCTGCAGTGTGATGGAGGGTGCTGTATTTCATTGCCAGGAGACAACATACCCTGTCATATGGCTGCTCTGCAAAGAGAAGGGAGACAGTGACAGTCTGGTTTGCCAGGACTTCCTCCTGTGACTTCGGGGAAAAAAATTTCACCTTCTACATTTTTTGGTTAGTCTCAGTGGGTTTTTGAAAAGCCATGAGTTTTATACCCTCCATTGTCCATGTTCATACTACTACTTCAGGAGTGTAAACCTGACTCTGCCTTGGTACCTCCTTTGGCTGTTAGAGATCCAGGATTTTACTCCTTATTTTTAATTTTCCTCATCTTGAGACTTTGAATCAGAGACTAGGATGGCACTTATTTTTTACAGTTTCAGTGGTTTCTTCTCTTGCTACATTCAGGACAATTGACTGCCTGTGATAGCTCAGACACCTCTTACAACATGCAGTAGAAAACAACCCAGGACAAGCTGTGCTTCAACAGGGGAGCAGAGGACTGCACTCCCATTCCTTGGCTCAAGATTCTGCTTTGCTATCCCTGAAAGCTGATTTAAGAGTGGGCTGGTGTCAAAAGAGATGTTTCCATCTTTCCTCAGTCACCTTTCACCCTGCCACTGGCCCCAGGTTGTTGTGGGTTCTCTCCAGCTGGTCCCAGTGTTCCCATGGCCATGCAATGAGCTGGATCCCACAGTTTATCTGTCTAAAAGCTGAACTTGACTTCTGTAACTGCCAGTGACAGGTTAATTTCCAGCTGCTGACAGCACAAAGGAAGGGCTGGGTCAAGGGAGGAATTAAAGAGAGTAAGGAGAAGCCAGTGAAGTCTACAGGACTGCCAGTTTAGTCATAAACAGCTTATGTGCTGATTTTAAGAGACCAAGAGAAAATAACACACTTCAAAGCATGGCTTGCAATTCTTGCAATTGGTAGAATTGGTAGTATTGTTAAAGGGCATTTCCCCCTCTCTGTTAAGTTTGCAATTCCAAAATATGCTATTTAATAAACAACTAAATGTACCACAAAATCATTGACTTGGTTTTTCTACACTTTACTGTCCTTTGATTCTCAAATAAAGCACAAAAGAGGAGACAGGGAGGGAATTAAGGAAAAGAAAGAGAAGATAAGGGAATTTTAAAATGGGTCTTTGACCTGAAAAGCAGTGACGAGAAGAGAATTTTCTCTTTAGTTTATGGAAATTACAGTCTGCTGCCTAGATAGAGATAACTCTGCAATGCAACTTCATTCTTGCTGAGCTTTTCTTTCCTTTAATCCCGCTGACTAGAAACAGTCTATTTCTGTACTGTAAGCATCTTCAACTGAAAAGCTTTAATTTAATTTTTCTAGACAGGAGTCATCTTGAGATTCATATGTGTGACTACTGCTTTCTGGCTCCATAGAGAGAATAAAATTTATAAATCAGGTACTGTAGTTTGTCTGCATTTCATCTGCTGGGAAAGAAGAATGAGAAAGATTCCTTGTGGAGATTCATCTAATAACAAAATTATAAATGAGATGCTTGCATGGCAGCAGCAGTTTGAGATGAGGAATGCAACGTGGAGTACAAAAATGTGTAGCTAGCTCATGAACCAGTCATAGATGGCTTACTTTCACTGAAGTTGCTGGAATTGTGCTTGTATTTTCTTCCTGCTGAAGAGCAGAAAAGTAAAGATCTTGCATCAAAAACAGAGTAAGATGTATTTTGCAGACTTAGATATTGGGCTGACATGCATGGAAAAGAAAAAAGAGAAGACTGTAGACAGTTTTTCTCAGTTGCAGGGAATTACTGACACAGACTGACACACCACAGACAGCTGATTTAATCCCTGCAACATCCCTGTGGGAAAAGATGTAGCAATTGCTAACAATGGTGAAAGGGCTGGCAAGACAAAATGCTGCAATGCTGCAAGAAGCACTTCATTATGCAGCCCTATGGCCATGGTTATCTGTACAATAAAGCCAAGTTGATTGGTTTTGTACTGTCTTTATGCATTAGCAAAGGGTCTGGCCATGGCTCATGGTCCCAGCAGGGCTTTCCCTGCTGCAGCTCCAGTGGCTGCAGTCAGTGTAAATCCATCCACCACAAAAAAAGCCCTGCTCCCTCCTAGGATACACTTGTCAATTTTTAATCTCGAGTGTTAGCTATCATTTTTTTTCAAATGTATTTTTAGTTATCACATGTATTTTTTGTTGTTGTCTTCCCTCTGTTTCTGTCATAAAGGCACAAAGTCCCTTGGCTCTCTGCAGCACACAGTACAGAGCTTTCAGAAGGTGTAAATCATGGAAACAGTGGCCCAGTGCAATGCCAGTTATGGGTATCATGGATTTGTCAGCAGCAGGTCACATACCTATTCCTGTAATGTTTGTTGTAAAATAACAGATGCTGGCCATGCCATCACATTTTATGTTTGGGGTCAGGGTTGTTTATATGACAGAGCAGAGCAGCCAGCCAGTAGCTCCCACCTCTGGCTGCACCAAAAAGCAGGGAAGCAACATGGGGAAACCAAAGGGGACAGAAAGTTATGTCCTCTCTTTAAGTATTTTGTAAATTTCCACAGGCAGTAGAACAGAATCCATTTCACAAGAAGTGGTGTCTGTAGCCAGAGCAGCAAGCTGGGACCCAGAAAAACCCATAGGGTTTTGTCTCATGTAAGGTGCTAGTGCATGGCTGAAGTTAAGTGAGAAGCAGGATTTTAGGCCCTCCTTCCCCTAGCATTTCTTCATAGGAAATTAGACCAGTGAGGATAAAACTAATTTGCTTGGGCAGTAAAAGAATTTTGAGCACCTCCCCCCAGTATTTATTTATTTATTTATTTATGTATAAATAAATGTAGGACTGTGCTAATACCACAACAATAGAGATAAAACTAGGATGCGATAAATGTAATTTAAAAAAATAAATTTAATTAATTAAGGCACAAAAATTATTTTCTTTCTGTCCTCTCATGGCTTGTATTATGCAGCTTTGATGTGTGCACACCCTGTTTGGAGAGCACCAGTTTAGGCAGCCCCCACACTCCCTGTGCCACAAAACCCTCCCTGGAAAGCAATGTCTCCTCCTTCCCCACAGGGGCCCATGGGTGCTTGCCCGGTGTTTGGCCACCTTCTCCTCCCCATCCACTTGGATCAGAGCAGAGCTGTCATCGCCTTTAGAAATTCTGTGCCTTGGGCACCTCTGTTAACTGCTCTAATGGTGCTTATGTCAGACTGATACAATCACTTAAGCAGCAGGTGCAGATTGTAAATCCATGTCGTGTTCAGCCTGCACAGCACACAGATGTGTTATTTTTCTGCTCCATACACACATCTGTTCAAATTATTCTAAAGCACTGGAGTCAGGGCAAAATATCAAAGTACACTTTTTTAAATTTTTGTACAACTAGAGCTCAGGCACTAAACTTTGCCAGACTCTCCATCATTCACTTTATCCTGTAGAAGAACCAGATCCCACCTCTCTTCTGGAAATATCTTCAAGTTCTACTCTAAGCCTACAGCCACCACTGGCCATAGCTCTGCCACAATGTGCAGACACCTTCCACAAAACCAAGCAACAGAAAAGCCCAGGCTAACACATTCGTGCACCTGCTCCAGCCTCTCCAGACCTAAGAGGAAATTGGTCTGAGCAGCTTCCTAAGTTCAGGGATCAGGTCCTGTCCTTCACAAGGGGCAAAGCCTTTGGCTGTCATCAATCCCAGCTTCCTTCTTACATCACTTTGCAACCTTCTGCTATTCTTCTGTCTGCCAACCCTAACCCTAGGACCAAACAGAACCTCAGTGACAGCCTGGGCAGAACTTGCAGCATCATTCACCTTTTTCTTCATCTTTAGGGGCACTGTTTTGTGTAGGCTCCATGGGAAATCGAATGATGGGTATTCCCTCTGCAAATGCTAAAGGTGCTTGGCTCTGCTCTGTGCCAGGGCTGTCCCTCACCCACACAGCTCTGGAGGAGGCAGCCCTCACCATAGTTTCAGGATACAGTGGGTGAGAAGTGTCTGGTTATCCACAGGAGCAAAGATTTTTAATTTCTTTCTCAGGAGATTTTGTGCCAAATTATGGTTTCTGTGAGGGTTATAAAAGAATTCTCACAAAGCCCAGAAGTTTTTCATGTATTTAGCAGGGTTTGACCACCACCAGGACTGTGGCTAATGGTGATAACTGAGGGGGTTTATTGCCTGCACCTTGGCTGAGCTTGTGGGCTGTCATTCAGATGAGGGCTAGGGCTTTATTTGGGCTTTAAATCAAGCAAACCAAAGCTTTCAAACCCCCCCACTGGGGACCTCTCTCTGCAGGAGGCTGAGCTAGGAAGAAGGCTGGGCTGACTTGCATCAAAAGCCTTTTCTCACTTTTTTGCAGTCTGAGTGCTGTGATGTACCTCAGGGATGCTCTGTGAGGTGATCACAAATTTAGGGTTGAACCCCATGGGGAAAGAGGACTAATGGCCTCACCAAATATCCACACCTGCAATCCTCATAGCTGCTGATATCCTCTAAAATCCAATAACAAACTGAGGCTGTTTGCTCTGGTCTGTAGCAGCTGAGAGGTTATGAAAGTGGCTGCTTTCAATTACAGCCCATCTTTTCTCTCTTTTCTCATGTGTAATTCTCTGCCTGGATGGATTTAAGGGCAGGGTGCTGGGAAATCAATAGCCTCAGGAGTGAAAGTCATTGTTGGCATTTATATAAATTGCAGTCTAGAGAAGGAAAGGAGCTGAAAGCATCAGTCTAGGCTTTGTTCTTTTCCTTTCGTGCTCTTCCTCAGTGTGTTTCTCAGGCCAGGTTAGGATTTCTTCTAACTGGAAGTTCAGAAGCCAGGGAAGGCAGATTGCCCCTGGATGGGGCTGGTCAGGGGAATATTCCCCATTCTAATTGTGGGAATCAGAATCCTCTGTCTGCTGGAGCAAGGACTGGTTCCCTCCTTATTTATTTCAGGTTAGTGTTGGAGTTATTACGTTTTTCCCTGGAGTCAGGCAAACCTGGAATCATTGCAGAACAACTAAGTACTCTCTATGGCCTTTTTAAAGCAACTTTTGTACCAAGGCAAAGCTAATGGCCGTGTTGCTCAGCCTATTAGAAATTAACAAGGCAAAGCAAGACTGCTGCTGTTGATGCTAAGGTTCAGAATATATGCCTTGAAACTATTTTCCAGGAAAGGTTTCATTTTTTTCTTCTTGAGAAGTGTTTATGACAGGAGTTAAATTTGTAAAAAGAAAAATGTTTGTCTTTGGCAGAGCTATATTCATTCATTATCTCAGAAGAGTAGTTTCACTAGAAGACACTCAGGTAACACTCCAGTTTGACTGCTTTCCCAAGCAGTCAGCCTAATTTCTTGGTCATAAAGGTAAAATTATAAACTTTGTCATTATTATGTAAAGAACAGGCAAGATTCAATCCCTTTGGATTTTAAAGTAGCCATAAGAGAGTAACATCCCTTATGTTTAACAGCTTTTATGGATACCCCTGTTTCAATGGCTGTATCATCAAAGAGGGTATGTTTTAGGTGAAAATATCAAACTCTGAAATTCTAGCAGAATGTCCTGTTTGTCCTCTGTTTATAACATTTTTATGGCATATGTTAATAATTCAAGGTGAAAAAATAATTATGGTTAAAATTCTACTACTTCCTGCATAAAAGCAGCTTTTTGACCTCTCTAAAGCCTTTTATTTCCACGGTTTTATTAGCTTACCCATGAGTTCTGTTGGAAGTTGAGGTTCAGAAATTCCTGATGCAAAGCATAACTTCCTGTTTGTATGACCTGAATTGCCCCGAGTCAGGAAAATCCAGGAGGGAGAAAACAGAAATTAGAAACTCATGGTGTAGCATTTCTCAGGTGCACAGAATATGCCTGGACCAGCAGGCAGTACAGGTAGTACATAGTAGAGTCTGTTTTGCTATCAGCTATATTTTGGGACTATTTCCACAATGCAGAGGCCTGTCATCAGAAAAAAAGGATGAACACTGACTGTGAATACTGTCAAGAGGTGTGTTCTCAATGGTACATCCAAAAATGCACAAACACTTCATGTGCTTCAGCTCTTACAGCACTACCTGCACAAAGGTGGGAAAATGGAGGAATCAGAGGCATTGCCTCAAGTCTCCTGCTCTGAATTCCAGTTTCTGCTCACCCCTCCAGGAGTCAAAAAGGCAAATGGAGAAGACAGCTTGTAGGCACACAAACATTGTCCTGGTTTTGACAGCTGCCACGTGCTGCCAGACACTCAGCCTGATGCATTTACAACCATCTGACATGTGTGACACAATGCCAGCTCTGCAGTCCTGCTCCTCCAGTTACAGCTCAATCCCTGGGGCTTTTAAAGTAACGGGGTTTTGGGTTATTTTTGTGACAGTACCTGCAGACAGAAGTACCAGAAATTTCAGTGGTTTTTCTGATCACTTTTGGGGTTTTTTTTCTCTTCTTTGCTCTTGCCTATGCTTTAAAAACAGAACAGTTTAAGGGCTAACTGTATGGAATTGGAGCCTAAATATAATGTGTTGGGGTTTTTTTCTAGAAAACTTCCAATTCTACTATCACGCAGCTTTGTGTTTGAATCTAGCTGCAGTAAACAAGAACTTACGGTAAAGCAATCAATATTCCACTCAAACTGGGCCTGGAGGAAGAAAAGGGCCTGATGAGTCATTAACATCCAGGGTGCCAGCAGAATTTATACTGTCTGATGATCCATCTTCTGCAGTCTGCTCTCAGTTGTTGCATTTTTCATCCTGCCTTCCATTTCCCATGTTATTGAAGCCTTTCTTGGAAGAGGTCCAGCTCTTCCCTAGGAACTCAGCTTTGTGGTAGCAGATACACCAACACAGGCTTCAGAGTGTTGTGGGCTCATTCTGAATGTAATGAAACTTCTCCCACTCTTGTATTTATAACAGACACTGAGGGATTTTGGTTAACAAGGACCCTGCTGTCCATGCTGGCTGCAAGCTTGTCACACCTGGAGAATAAATAAAAGCATTATAGCCTCCCCAGCCTATAGGTACAGCTGGTTGTTGTCATCAATTCACATCTCCCATTACAAAACCAAAAAATCACACACAGTGCCCCAGGGAATTCAGTTTCATTTGTAAATCTGGGGATTAGCCCACTGTAAATGCACCAGACACAGCAGTCAGGCTAAATGTTGCATGGCAATGCTGTACCATTAATGCATTAATTCGCCAAGCTCATCAGTATTTTAATCACCAGATCCAGGTGGCTTTTCAGAACCATGGGATTATTAAAGCTCAGTGGGGTTCCTTATATCTATTGCCACTCTATTCAGGAAGCAAATATTTTGCAGCAACAATAGATTTATTTCCTCCAGCTGCCAAATGTTGAGAGCAATGAATATTAATGTTTATGAGGAGGATCTAATTCCTCCTATCTGGAGTGCAAAGGGCATCTCAGAACTGTGGCCTGCAGTTCAGCAAGGCTGAGAGGCAGATTATGACATTAAGAAATTAAAAACTAACTCATGTTTCTCGTGGCCTGGATCAAACCAATCATATCTCACTGTGGGCCTCCCTTCATGTGGAATGTGCCTGCTGAAGTGGCTCAGGCCAGCGCAGGGACATGAGGAGGAAAGGCACAGGGACAGGTCTGTGTCAGCCCTGCTGCATCCAATGGAGTGTAGGTGCCATCAGGCTGAGGAGGAGGACAGGGAACATGGAATGTGCTCTGGATGTCAGCATCATGCAGCAGCTTGTCCAAGCCCTGCACTACAGGACCACAGGGGAAAGGTAAGGTGCACTCATTTAATGCTGCACATGGACAAAGCCATGGAAGTAGGCAGGGTGCAGCTGCAGGGAAATGATAAATGACAACACAAAATTTAGCCTAGTCCTCTTTAGATTCAAATCATGAATTAACCTGCTGATGAGAAGCGTTGTGGACTCCCTATCCTTGAAGATATTTACAAATAGGCTACAGAAGGCTCTGGACAACATGATCTAAGTCATGCTGCTCCAGGTACTCCTTCCATGCTCCAGGGACTCCTTCCATCTTAAATTATTTTATAACCCAATAACTCAGGAAAATAAGTAGCTAGCAGGAAAAGCTACTCAAAACATATGTAAGGAGACATTGCTATGGTCTCTGTGATAATAAATACTGATGTGAACCCTGACAGGTGACAGTGCTCCCACTTCCAGAAAGGCGATGTCAATTAGCAGCACCATAAAAATGACAGCTTCTCAATGCAGCACTTCAATAAGATGTATCCTGTACAGTATCATTGACTGAGAGAATAAGCTTTTCTTCACACTGATCTGTTTACATATTTCATGGTTCTTCACTGAGATGCAGTACTGGGTACTATTACAATAGATTAAATAAATGTAAATAAGTATTTTAGCAAGACAATAGCAAATGAGTGGTCCTAGCATTTGAATTTTCTGGAAAACTCTTTTCTTAAAGAGAAAGCAAAAGCTTTGCTGAGTCTAATTAATCAATAGATGTGAACTGACTAAACTTTTTCGGCTTGTTTTGACAAAAAAAGTCATGTTTTCTTGCTATGCTGCTAGGGACAGCTTGGCTACAGTCTAGTAGCGTCAAGCTCCAGGGGATTCCTGAAGTGCTTTGTTGTTAAGTGTCAAAGGTTGTATTATAAACCTTAAATCTTCCATCTGCTCCTACTCCTCTTTTAGTATATGCATGTACCTTTAGCCTTAGGGTCCTCATAGAGCTGAAAATTTTTATTGGCTTAGCACAGAGGAAAATCACTGCAAGTCAATTGCATGGTCATGGGCTAAGCTGCGCTGCTGGGCACAATGACTTTGGGCACTGACATGCAGGAACAGGCCCTGGGGAGCAAAGACCTAGAACAGGGCCTATTGCTGCTTCTCAAACTCAGATAATCTATTATCAAGTATCTCTGTATATAAGAGAAATATTTTTTCCACCTAAGACATTTGCACATCAGCTTCAGTATAGTACATCTATCTGGTGATTTCTCATATCAGCAAGAGAAAGTCATGCCTGGCCTGCCTTAAAACAGCAAAAAACCCCCACACTTCCTCTCCTGTTTGGTTTGTGGTATTAAAGTATTCAGGTTGAAAAAAGTTTAATATCCAGAAATCTCATATCTTTCTTTATTGATTTTTTTTTCTCCTGCCCTGGAATAAATCAAATGATTGGAGTTTCTTTAGAAGTGGAGAAGCTGAAAATGTTTTGTTTTATTTTATTTCTCTCTTCTGGCAGCAAGAATGTCTCCCTCCCTCCAAAATTCTAACCTCAGAATTGCTATCAGAGTCATTTGTCTTAGGCTTTAAAATGCAAAACAAAATCAGTTAGAACTGTGCTCAAAATCTTCCTCTGATCCTCAGCATCATAGAGCTTCCAAGCAGAGGGGGCTGTAGTGTGAGAGGACACAGGTGAACAGTGACAGTGTGGCCCTTGCATGTAAAGGGAATGAGAAGCCCAAAGGCAGCAGTGACAGCCCAGCTTCCAGAAACACTGATGGGAAGCTGTGGCAGCCAGGAAGCATCCTGACTCGAGCATTCAAGCACTGTAGAAGTGCATTACAGTTATAGTATAGAACTATTCATACTGTTCCAGCTGTAGCTTTGAATGCCATGCTTGTCTCTTCCTGCTTTCCTATGCCATGTGGAAGGCCCTCAGACTAATTTTGCATCTTTTTCATTGGAAGATCTGTGGGAGCAGCAGCTTCCTAAACTCCCAAAAACCAAGGCAGAGAAAGGCAGAGGGGAAGGAGAGGAATTAGTGGTGCATTATTAACACAGTAAACATATCTAAAAGAAAACACAGCAAAAACAAAAGTTGCTTTAAAAAATATTTGGTTAGATTTTTTAAAAAATTTAATGGAAACTGAGATCCTGCTCTTAATTCTGCCTCACTCATGGCCCTCCAAGCATTAGAGAAACCACCATGGTGCTTGTGCCAGAGTTGCGCATACCTGTTTCAAGAGCAAGGTGGGATAAAGGTGACACTGTGTTTATGCTCTGACACCTTCCAGCACTCTCATTTTATATCACTTTATACCACTTTAGAAAATCCTTCACTGAAATTAATATCTGCCTGTTTCACAGCTAGGCACAACCTGCCACAAAAACACAGGAGTTGAAATATCTGAGACCAGCTCTAAGTCACTTCCTTGTATGGAATAGGTTTAAATGAAAAAGAAATACTTCACCCATCCTTTTCCACTGCTCTTTTTAGTGGTATGAGAAGATGACCTAAAATATTAGGCTTATTTTAGAATTGTATTTATGTTAAAAAATCTTGCCAGTCTATTAACAATGAAGATTTTTCTGTTTTCAGTCAAAATATTGATATAAAAAAGGAGGAAGTAGGAACACACAGAGGAAAAACCTCACTCCACAGAAAACTGGAGATTTTCAATCAGGAACATCTCAAAGAATGATATAACTCTTAGGCTTGTTGATAAGGCAAGGTCTGTAGGCAGACTTGACCATTTTACCGAATGAAGTAGCTTAGCTGGAAAACAAACGAGGTTTTGGACACATAGACCCCTTTCTCTGAAGAACATGGAGATTTAAGGATTATTTAATTTGTTGATATCTATTATTTAAGGAGACTTCTGTTGGACAAGCCTTCAAGCAGCCTTGTCTACTTAAGATGCCTCAGCTTGAACATTCAGAAACTCAGTTGAAAAACGTGATTGTGGAAGATGTAAAATAGCCACAGTCAAATGGATTAGCCATCTAAATAGTTAAGCTAAATTGAATCTTCTTTGATTTCATGGTCCTTATTAATTTCTGATGGAGCTTGGCAAATATATCCGAGGGCACCGTTTGGGTTTTGAAGTGTAAATTGGCCCCTCCCTATCCTAGTTTAAAGCTCTAGTGAATCAATTTGCAAAACCTAGGAGTAATTTTTTCACACTGCCTTTGTAATATATTCCACAAATTGAATCCACAGTGACTGTGTCACTACTACTACTCCTAGCCAGTTAAACACTCAGTCTCTCCGGCACTAGCCTGGAGAATTCATCCCGCCATCGTGCCACTGGAGGTAACTCTGATTCCTTTGAAGTTCGGCAAAAAAACCTTCAGAAATTCACCCTGGATTTCAGTGGAATCTGTGAAAGGTGAGATCAAAAACATCTAGAGAGATCCCTTGCGCCAAAGGGACTAATACAGAGTGTTGCTTTTGTAATTGCCACTTAATTAGACATGTAATGATTTCATGCCTGGAGAATTTGAAGGAGTAACATGGCAAATACTCATGCAAACACACACCTTCCTTCTTTGCTCTCTTCTGCTAAAACTGCTTGTTCTGACAGTATTTCTGAGCAGCTGAAGGATTAATAGTCATTGATCTAGATTACTGACAGATAGGCACGTATCTTTCAATATGATAATAGTACAGGCACACCTCTAGCAAAGCACATATTCCAGCAGCCACCTCTGTATCTCCTTGGAGCAGCAAGGCTTGCAGTGCAGGGGCCAAAGGGCATTTGGGAGACTGAAGGAAATACAGAGTATTGTATGGAGCACAGGAGTGCTTTGATGTCCTCGGATAAAAGCATAAAACTCTTTCTGACACATAAAGGATAGGTCAAGGTGGGGTTAGTCTTGTTTCTCAAAAAGATGCCTTGTTATGTTTTGATCTTGTAAAAACAACTTTTTAAATTCACAGGGTTTTCAGAATGCAAACTGTCTCTCGTGCTTTCCTTATTGTGTTTTTCAGACTGAAGCAGTGTCTTGTCTTGCTTTCTCCTTTCTGAATGAAACCCAGAATAACCTACTAAGAATGTTCATAATAACTAGGAAAGAAAGTCACCAAAAAATGCTCAGTGTCCTCCTGATCAACTTTCTGTGGAAGCTGACAGGAAAAGGGACATTGATGCCTCCTTTGCTCCAGGAGTTAGAAAGTAAGGTTGGGTTAGAAAACGTGGAAAGCCTCACAGGCAGCCTCTGCTGAGTCTGGTGTCAGGAAAAGTCCCTGAGGCTGGAGCAGAGTAAGGGAGAAGCCAGTCTGGCTGGCTGCTTTTGTCTCCTTGCAACCTAATTGCACGGAAATGTTTTGGGAACACACAGCTGCCGTCACACATGGCGCTGGCCCATATCTGAAAGCAGACAGAAATGCCTGTTTAACCAACCCCAGGATTTCTGCGTGGCTGCAGGAAGATGTTCTTTTTCTAACACAGGCACACAAGCCCCTGGCAGTTTATCAATCCACAGCAGCCATCTGTTTCAATAAGGACCATTTGCACCCAAGGACAGGTGGGACCCTAAATCTGCATGGCAAAGATAATATTTCCTCTCTATTACCTAAGACAAAGAGCTGCCAAGTAACACTCTGCCATCAGCAGCTTTTTAATGAGAGGCAGTGATTGCTGGAGGTGTTTGGGAGTCCATTTAACACATGGCCTCTTCTCTCCCCAAACCAGCAGCTTTGCTCACCAGCAGCACTTTGTGCTTTGGTACTACCTGCTGCCTTCTCCATTTGTTCATGCTGACTCTACCCCAGAAACTCTCTCACTCCATCAGCACTGTGCTGCCAGGCACCCAGCAGCTCTATGGCATCCTGCAGCCCCTCCATGGGCGTGCTGCCCCCATCCACCCCTGTGCCTCATCAGGGAGGCACACCTGGCCCTTGACATCCCTTGCTCAGTGGTTCATCCTTTCAGGGAGAGGTTACTGAGTTCACATCACTTTATTTTGGGTTTGTTTGTACATTGCTTGTTTTGAATTATCCCCATCATCTTCCCACCAAGGCACTTTGGCAACAGTGCCTTTTTCCCATAGCTCGTCTGGGTAAAAGTGGGGAAGAAAACCATCTGAGATTGTGCTGGTGAAAAAGTGGCCCTGCTTTTCTGCAGCCTGCTAAGCCCACTGTGACTCAGGAGAGACAGAGCAGTAGCTGGCTGCATGCAAATTTAATTGTGAGGTTTTAAATGGATTTAAATGGGTTTAGCTATTCCAAAGCAGCTTTCATATGTGTCTCTCAGCTGCAGAGTGTTTAGACCTCCATGGAGAATTTGACTTCTCACAAACTAGCTTTGTGGGTTTGTTTATGCAAGGATCTAGACATTTGGGGTGTTAGAGAAGATTTAAAACATTATTGGCTGCAAAGCAAAAGGACCTGGTTGTCAGCCCAGGGCAGAGGAAATAGCTGATCTATCTGATAAGAATGGTCTATTCAAAATTAGATCTGTCTCACATCAGGCTTACTACTAAGAGTGCTTTCTCTGATCACATCATAAATTCAAAGTTATCTTATGCTCTGGGAAAAAGACTATGCATAGAAAATAAGTACCTTTTATATGGAGGCAGAGAACAATTAGATCACAGCCTATCTCAAGATATTAAACCAGTTCAGTGCCTGAAAATTTCCCGTAATGCCAAGACCCGCAGGGAAAATGCCCTTCTTGAATTTCAGCCGCCGCTTAAGATGGGCACATGCTGTTCAGTCCCTATAAATTGCAGTTTCACACTGGCTGCTCCATTTTCTTCCTGGGATAGCATCTCACTGGGCTTACCTGAGAGGATCAGGTTATCTGTGGATAACTGCAATAGCTTTTTCATACCAAGCTTGCTGCTCACAGCCACACGGAGCCTGGCAGCACAGGGACCTTTGGCACATTCATTATTGCTCGGGACTGGGGCAGGAGCTATAATCGTGCCTGATGCCTTACAAACATAAACACATCGTTGCTGTTACAAGGAAGGACCATATCAGCTTAAAAAGCCCTGTGCCAGGAAAATAGCTGGAACAAGGCTAATGAGCTATTCAACTGTGATCAGGGAGAAGTGTAAGGATGTGGGGGAGTTTATTGATCTCAGCCTGGCAGAGCTCAAACTAATGCCTCTCTCACCTGGTATTGGCAGTAATAAGAGCTCATTCAGCAATTGAAACAGCAATCACGAAGTCAAAATAACAGAGCATTAAACATCAGGAATTTTCCACCTCTGCTATTCTTCCTACAATAAAACCTGGCTTTGCATGAAGGAGGCTGCACCAGAAGTGAAAGCAGTGTGGACAGAAACAGTGATGCCGAGAGATGCACTTTGCACTGCACTTACAGCTAGGCAAATTGGTCAAAAATTCTTTTGTTGCTTCACAAGAATTCTCAGAGCAGAATATGTTTCTCCATCACCAACCGAGGCCCTGAGAAGAGCAAGAGGAAGAGGCTCAGTAGAAAACCTCTCCAGTGGGAAGTGCTGAATCCAGGTGACAGCCTGCAACAGCCCACAATGGTTGAAGAACTGAATTGTTTTGAAATTTTTTGTCTTTGGAATAATCTTCATGTGAAAAAACTGCTTGGAGCCACTGGTACTCCTTTGTTCTTCCCAACACCTTTTTCTGGAGCAGAACAATGTGTCCTGTTATGAGGCTTTTCATCTTCTATCCAGAATTCTAAGCATTTGTGGAGTTTACCTCAGGTTTCAGAGACACGCAGTTTTTCTCTGAATGTTGAACAAACTGTAGTGCACAATTGCCTACAAATTGCCATGAGATGGATGTTGATTACAGTAAATAAGAACTGGAAAGATTATACAGAAGGAACTTGAAAGCAACTAAAATGAAGCTCATTTATGTTTTCTCAGCCTGCCTTCAGTTTCTTTGTTGAGTATACACTACATTTTACACCCTGATTGAAATTCAAATTACTTTCTGTGTGGGAAGGTCTATTGAGAATTCAGGATACCCTTGATCTGCAGATTTGGGGATCTTGTATTTAGAATGTGGTATTTATCTAAAAGGCAGGTTGTCCAGCCAAGCAGCCTGACCTGAGCAAACAAAGGGAAAGTACTTCACTGAAGGGAAACCTTCACTACACGGTTTGGGCACAGTGAGACCCTTGCCCCCACCCCATCTGTCCCTTCACAAAAATCTCTGTTAGTGCTGCTGGAATAGGCTAGGCAGGCACTGCAGCAAGGGAGTCTGAGGGAAAGGCAGGAGAAATTAGCCCCATGTTCAGCATATGTAACTCAGCAGGGCTCCTATCTGCAATTAGCCCTTTTATAGCACTGCCACTCCAGCACAGCAGGGCCTGCCCATGAACAAGGAGCCATTCCGATATTTTTTCTCAGCTGCTTGCTGTGCATTGCAGTGACACGGTAAGAGGGAAAGAAAGGTCTGGTGTCACCGGTGAAAGCAATGAGATGCATCTTCAAATGAGAATGAAATTTTACGTTTCCAAAGGAAAGCAAGCAAGACATAAAAAAAAACCCTGAATGGCTCCCACCATCTGATCCCACTTCAGCAGTGAGGGGTCTGGATTAAGGGGATGCTCTTTAATATTTCCAGTGCCATATGTGAAAGAACAGAAAGCCCATTAGCACTTTTTTCCATGTCACACTCCCAGTTAGCAGCAGGGAAAAGGTGAAGTTCTCCCTGGTTTCTGAAGAAGGGTCTGGAGCACAGGTCTGAAGAAGAGCATCTGAGGGAGTTGGGGTTGTTTGGACCGGAGATAAGGAGGCTGAGGGGAGACTATCGCTTTCTACAACTACCTGAAAGGATGTTGTACCCAGGTGGGAGTCTGCCTTTTTTCCCAAAAAACAGGTGATAGTATGAGAAGAAATGACCTCAAACTGTGCTGGGGGGTGTGGATTGTTCATTACAAAAATTTCACCACTGAAAGGGTTGTCAAGCACTGGGACAGGCTGTCCAGGGAAGGGCTGAGTCACCAGTCTTGGAGGTATTTAAAAGGTGTGTAGTTGTGGCACTTGGGGACATGGTTTAGTGTTGGACTTGATAATCTTAAAGGTCTTTTCCAACCTAAAGGATTCTACAATTCCATATTTTTTTCCCATAGCTTGTTGGGAGTGCTCATCATCTGATACAGGCCAAAAAAATCCAAAATCAACCAACATTTTTCACAGGTACTTGTCTAATTGTCTTCCTGTGTCTAGAAAACATTTCCAGAAAAACCTAAAAAGTAGATGCAGAAGCAACACCGTGTGGGGGGATGAAATGTAAGAAAATAAAGGTAGTGCAGAAGGCAATCTCACCCGAGAGGAGTTGCAGCTGTACTAATCACCAAAGATTAGTAACAGGCCTGCCCTTAACAGGCGACAGCTGTGTCCAATAAGGATGAGTGCTATAAAAGAGTGGGTTAGCTGGCTAAGGAGAGGGCTGTAGTTTGTTGGATGGGCTGTGAAGAAGAAGGGGTTAGTGCTGTGAGGAGATGCTCATGAGAAATTACCAAGAAGGTATGGAACTTTTACAATAAGAGGACAACAACACTGTGATTAGAGGGTAGTGGTGAGAGACTCAAACTGCTTAATTCAGTACTTTTCACTCTCTGAAAAAATATTTTTTCTGCTTTGACTCTTTGATTTTTAAATGGTTGATGCAATAAATGAGCAGCAATTAGACTCTGTAGGTTTGCATTCTTCAACAGTCCCTAATTAGCCGTGTAGCACACTGCACCACCAGCCTGGTCCCCAAGGGCTGTGGCAGGTGGATCTTCTGGGGCACACAGCATCCTTACCACATGGGCTGCTGTGCCTTCCCTTCAGGGAGAGGGCACACCACACAGGCTGCCTCTCCAGGGCCTGAACAGGGCTTTCTTCTTGTCAGAATTTACAGTTGTGTCTCCTGTCCCTGTGGAGGAGATGGAGCTTTCCAGCTATGGCAGCTCCCTGTGAGACCCTGCTCTCCTTCTACTTCCTTGTCCTCCTCATTCACAGCTGTCTCCAGCCACCTTGATGGTGAGCAAAATTACTGAAAATGTGGGAAAACGTACAACTGTAGCAGACACCCTTGAGCAAAAAGGCCTCTGAAAGCTGTAGATGTGACCTGACAATTGTTAATTCTCTGTACTGAAAACTCAAATTTAAAGTGAAGGGTTTTAAAAGAGCTTTTGGTTAAGATTTTCAAGTTGGCCTGAGCCATATATTTTTCTTTTTGGGTCATGATAAAGGCAAGAGTAATCTGGTGAATACGAGCAATCCTGATTCAGACTCCAGTAGAAATAAACCAGTTAAAAATCTGGAGATGCCTGATTAAAGATATTCTTGCCCTTTTTCTGAAAGCGAATAGACCTTTATGTATATGAATTAGGGTTTTGGGGGCAGTTGAGGTTTTTTTTGGGGACTTTCTGTTTGATTTTGGTTTGGGGTTTTGAGGGTTTTTTTTGTTTGGTTGTGGTTTTTTGTATGATCATTTTCCTATGGTGCCCTGGAAACCTGTAGCTTGTGAAGAAATGACCTTTGTCCCATAAGCAAGAAGATACTTTTTCTGTCTCAGTCACAGTTGTGATTCCTTCCCTGCTACTCCTGCTGTCAGTGTCCTCTTCCAGCATACCTGGATGTTCCAAATTCCTGCTCAGTACATGCTCTTCTCTCTTGGGCATTTCTGCTGTTAAAGGCAGCAAGGGTTGCACAACCCAGCAGTAATGGCACTGCAAGTGCTGGGCAGCTGCTGCTGGTCCCACCACAGCCAGAGCTAGAGAAAAAGCAATGCTGTGGCTCAGGCTTCCCCCTTGCCACTGTGGGCTGCATGGGAGGATGAAGTGATGCAGTGACAGGAGGGGCTGGTGCAGCTGAGAGCCCCAGGCCTGCAGAGTGCAGGGGTAACACAACCAGACAGGTCTGTTCTGGGAAACTCAACCTCAGGTTCATGTTCCAGCAACACCTTGGCAGAATGCATGAATCAAAGTGGCAGAAATATCTGGTATAAAAGCAGGCTGGTTCTGAGCACAGGGAGAATGAGCAAACACAGAGGAAGCTTTGGAAAGAAGGACAATATGATGGATGGGAGCAGTCTTTGAATGATAAATGTGACCACCCTTGTAGCCAAGATGTACAGGTAGTGACGATTTCAACCCAGATGGACAGACCTGTGCAGCATTAATGAACTGGTAAGGCATCAGCTGGAGTCAGTCTGTGATAGCAAGGCCACACCACCCCTGGCTACAGCAGCCAGCCTCTCATAAAAGGGCTCTTTCCACAATTTTTGCTTAGAGGATCGGCCTGTAATTCTGATAATTATGCCATCTGAATACTGCTTTGTGAATTTAACAGTTTTCAGGCATTAGAAGGAAAGATCCACCCATTCTGCAGGGCCTGTGAGAAAACTAGTGTGCTTTGGAAGAGGTATGTATTTCATGCAAATAAATGGCATATTCAGAACTTGACAGTCCCACACGTGATTTGGTTTTGCAAAATCATATCTAATATACATAACAAAATATTCTTGATATATGAATATGGGTGACTGATGGGAAAGCTTTAAGATCTCATAATCCCCAGGTCAGAGCACAGATCTGCATTTTAACTACAAGTCTTCAGAAAGTAGTATTTGGAAATGTCCTCCAGTTTTTGGAAACCCTAATTAGTAACAAGTGACAGAACAAGAGGAAATGGCCTCAGGTTGTGCAGGGAAGGTTTAGATTGGACACTAGGCAAAATTTTTTCACTGAAAGGGATGTCAGGCATTGGAAAGAATGCCCAGAGAAATGGTTGAGTCACCATCCCCAGAGATATTTAAAAGACATTTAGACGTGGCACTTGGGAACATGATTCAGTGGTGGACTTGGCAGTGCTGGGTTAATGCTTGGATTCGATAATTTTAGAGGTCCTTTCCAAACTTAGCAATTCTAGGATTCTGTGATCAGTGAGCTGTTAGCTCACCCACGATTATTCAGATAAGGATTTCTGGGTACATTATTTTTATGCTAGTACTGCTATCCTGTAGGCAGTTTGTGCTAACTGGGAGTGAGGCTGAGCCTCATCCCCAATGGGCTGCAGCTGTGAACAGCAGGTGAGCAGCAGTGACAGCAATCAGACCTGGAGGGTCCAGGTGTGCTGACCAACCACCAAAGGGAGCAGAGGGCACACAGGTGCAATGCATGAACTTGAGGGGTATAAAATGTTGGGCTAAAGGACAAGAAAGAACAGATGCTTGCAGCCTTCTGCAGTGATGTTACTCTGTATGGGCAGGCATGTGAAGCCTTCTGATGAGTATGGTGCTACTCTGTATGGGTTGAAGCTTTCTGAAATTGTATGCTGATGCTCTTTGTATCATGGCTGTCTCAACTGCAATGCTCTCCCACACCATTGTTCTTGTTACTGCTTTGAGGAAGTATGGATGAGACTTTTTCAGTCTGAAGGTTTAGTTTTTTGTTCTGCAAAGTATTTGATGAGAAGACCAAATGGTCTTTGTGTTTAAGTCTCAGAAGCCCAGTGCATACTGTGGTTGTGGTATGACTGCATCTTTGCAAGACATTCCCAGAGTCCAGGGAAAAGAGTTGTTTCCTAGCTGGGAGGGTGGCATGCATTGGGACTGACTTAACTGGGGGTAACAAGCCCGTGGTGGGTAATGCCCCAAAATTTTCAACAGTAAGCAGAAATGAGTTTTCTTACTTGAGCAGATAAAAGCTTTGCCACCCAAACCTGGGGTCTTGCCCCCATATCATTGCTTGCTTTACATCACAGCCAGTCATGTGTAGTCTTCCCAGGAAAAAGAGATACCTCAGCTTGGGAGCCAAGGAGCATATCCCAACAGACTCAGCTGCCACAACCTCCTCAGGGCTACCACCAAGATGGTTTTTGCTACAATAGGAGCCACTGAATTAGTAACAGCAGAAATCCTGTCAGAGCAAACTCTTTTAATTGATATGTTTATGGCACGGTAATGATGGCAGTAAGGCAGAAATAATCTGACCTATCCTTGACTAATTCAATCATATGGAGCCTTTAGAAAACTGACCCAACTGATCTAATCATGCTGTGGGAGTAGACTAATGAACCATCAGAGGTTTCTGCATCTCTTTTTCCCACACTCCCAGTTTCTGACAGGGATGCTGGATCTGGCCTTTTGTTCCCGTTCATGGCACCCCCTCTTCCCTTACCAGGACAGCAGGCATCTCTGCTCTCCCTGCTGGATACGGGGATTCTGGCATGTCTCTTCTCCATGTCTCTAGAACCTTACACATTTTTCAGAGGCACAAAAACTATTTACCTGGAAGAATGGACAATATGGTTGGAGATCTCCAATAGCAGGATTTCTCTGAGGCAGTTCCAAGAATTTTCTCTGTCCTTGGTGTCAGCTGCTCACAAAAAGCGTTGGGAGCACTCCTGGAAAAATGCATTTTCCTTCTGCATTCAGGATATAAGTGTATTAGAGAATATTTACAAAAATATTACTGCTGTGTCTTTAGATTGTGTTTTACTCATAACAACTGAAAAAACTTCCCTTCCTGAATATGCACCCTTTAAGACAGTTGCATGTGCTACTCAGCTGTACAACTGTGTGGTCATTGGGCAAGCCTTGTATAGATTTTCTAATATGTAAAATAGACCAGGGAAACAAATGTTAGGAATACATTTACCCAGTGTCCCAGCAACTTAGTTGTGCTTGCAATGTTTTTCTTCCAATGCCCGAAGCAATGGTTTGGTGTAACAGAGATGTGCATGTTCAAAGGTCTGTTTCTCCTTTGAAGTTGTGAGGAAATATGTCCTCAAAATGTATCAATTGAATTGTAAAAAGCCTGATCGACTTTTGCTGCCAATAGGATCTCTTCATTTTATCAGCCCTCACATTGGGTCCAATTTCTTATTATCAAATAAATAGGCTGAATTAATGAATGCTGAAATAACACATTCTGGTTTAGATCTCTGCATTTAAGCAACAACCCCCTCAACATCAGTCCAGAGCAGAGACTGAAACAAAACTGAGACAGTATACTGACGGTTTGTGTTAATGGATGAATACACATCTTATTTTATGTGCATGTTCTAGGCTGGTAGGACACAAACCATCTCTGGGACTGAATAAATGAACCATAAAATGAATTTTTTTTGCCTGCTGTGCTGGACCTGCCCCATGTTCAGCTAGGCTGAAGTCCTCAGAGTGGTCTGTGTCTGCAAGCACACACCTCCCTGCGTGCTCTGGTGGGTGGTATCCATTAGCTATAAATAATTTTACTATATTTAAACTATCTTTTGCTTTAAAAGAAAATGGATGATAAATAGCAGTAGCATCACTTCTGCTTGGTCTACCATGCACTGGCTCAAAGTGACATAAATGCCAATGATGGCACGTAATAAGAAGAGTGATCTTAAAATTTCTGGCTGTTGTTGCTGTTTCCACCTCATACCAAAAACTAGAGGGACTTACTAAAAAAAGTGGGTGCAGATACCTGAGAGTCCCATTGACAACTAATCAACCATTTCATTTCTGTGAATAATTTAAAAATCCTGTGTGTTTATTCCATGTTTTGTTCTGTATTTGGAAATATTTCAAGCTGCCTGTATCTTATTAGGATGTCACTAGTAACTCTGAAGAAAGTTAAGAAAATTCAGGGAATAAATTAAAATCAGTAGATATAATCCACGTTCCAAAAGTGTTTGTTGAGAAGGTGTTTCTGTATTAAGAGAACAAGAATTTCAGATGCTGTGGAATGGTGAGAATACAGTGCCAATAGTTTTAAAAATAATATCATTGTGAATAATGCAATATATATAGAGAGCAGCCTGCCACAAATCCTAGGAAAAGTAATAATTAAAAATAAAAATGGAGAATCACTTCTGATAGGATTTGTTCAGTTCATTTCAGTTACCAGGTGATAATTGAGGTACTAATAGTGGTGTGATTGCAGCATGAATGTATCTTTCCATGTGGAAAATAAAAGATATAAAGAGCTTCCTTAAGCTATTAGAGGGGAAAAAAAGGGAAAAAACCTTCCTGGAATGCAAATCCAGATAAATCCAATCAGCAATTAGGATCATATTCTTACCACCAAGAGCACTTAGTGGCCAAGCTGCTTACAGAAATGAAGAAATCTCTTGTTTTCCAGAGAAAGCTGAATGTATTTATAGGAAAACAGGGCAGGAACCCACAGTGCATGCTGGCTATGCAAAATGAGTGCGACTGCATGGGGCAGGGAGACAGAGCCAGTGACAGCAGCCCTGTCACAGCACACTGCTGGGCAGAGGCAAGACCCCTCTGCTCTCTGGAGAGAGGAAAATCACTGCTCCCTGAAACCTGATCTGCTGCCTTTCAGCATAGGTACTTCAGTGCAGGTGAGGGCTTAAATGTGAAAGCTTTGAGATGTCTGACAGGTGCTATTTTGGTGATCTGCCTCCTGCTTCAGGTAAACAATTTCCTCTTTTTCAGGGGCTGTGCAGCCAAAGGCAGGGCATGGACATTGTGATACTCCTGTCACCTACAGCTGCCCACATGCCAGATTCACATACCCCAGCTGTCCATGCAAAACTGGACTGGTTTTGTCTGGGTGATCCTTCCAGCGTGTCAGTGAGGCAGGACTGAATGCACTGAATATTCTGGGTTTGTTTTCACTTGATTATGATCCATTTTGGTAAGTGTCCAGGGGTTTGATTTAATACAGTGAATCTGAAACCTGGGCAATGCCTCTGCTCTTCACTCCAGCACATAATACTTCCTGGCTTTGATCTTTTGCAGTGGGTTTTATATCTGCTGCAATTTGTTGGGAATGGCTTCTGTAAGTGTCCTTTTTATGCATCCATTACCTGTGTGCAAGCTGGTCTGTCTCAGTTCAGCACTCCTGCAAAGCCAGTGCTTGCATGCAGCAACTGCAGCATTATGTTGTCCCTGATGTTTCAGCCCATGTGAAAACACTTCATTTCCAAGCTGCCTTTTAGCTCTGGCTCTTCATGTGGTGATTTGGGTTCTTTGCTTCTTTAGTTCTGGTTTTGTCACCCCACTTCCGACAGGCAGCCATGTGCACTGGATGGAAGTGGGAAAGCACAGCTTGCACAATCTGTAGCTCCTGGGTGTCCATGGCACCTTACCCCAGAGTCCAGGGGTTCATCCCATGCCAAATGAGCTGTGGTGATTTTTTTCTGCTCAGCTTGCTCCTTCCCAAACCAACCATGAGACATGAAACGCCTGTCATGGCAAGCCAGGAGCCATGTGGCTTTGGCCAGCCCTCATCCACAGGGGATTTGGGCGCTTGTTTTGTAGAGTGAAGTGAGGACAAAAGAAAGCCCAGGGGCCCTGAGCAGCCCAGTTCTGGGCAGGAGAGCTGAAGGAAAGGGTTTGTTCTGCAGAAACCTGAACTCTCAAAGCAGCAAGGATTACACTGGTTTTTTTCTCAGGATGTAATTAAATCTTCCTCATTTGTGCAAGCTAGAGTGGAGAGAATTGTATTTATTTTAAAGATTGGAAGTGCAGAGGATTGTGTGGCTGTACCCTGTCCTTTTTGCTGCCATCATCTGGATGCCTGTAAGTAAGCCTAGGAGCAAGGCCCAGAGACCACCAAGTACTTGGGTTCTTGGACACTACTGGAATGTCATTTTAAATAGCACAAAGGGGCTCTGCAGGGAGGTGGTGAATCTGCAACATGGGGCAGGGCTGGAGGGCCCTCAGCTAGCTCAGGAATTGCTGTGGCTCATGAGACACTTGACTTCCCTGAAGGAAGATGAAGAACTTGCCCCAAGACCAGCTCAGTGACTTTGTCCCCACAAGCAAGAGCTTTGCACCATATTAAGCCGTTTCTGGCCAAGTCTGGATCTAAATGGGGTGTCCCAGCCAGGGGGAAGGCTCCTCTGCCTCCAGGAAGCCTACTACCCTCCCAACATGATGGTCAAAACCACAGTGTGCAGGCAGGGAAAGGAGATGTCCATCAGTGCTGGGTTCAGGATAAGGATAGCACCCCAGGGTGCTCTCTTGTGTCACTGCTGAACCAAAAGGGGCAGGTGCTGGGGTCCCTTACCTGAGGCTTTCACTGTTTCTAACCTTGCTCTTCTAACTCCTCTTCCTTTTCCCCACCAAGTGCTCAGGACTCAATACTGTCTGAGATGCAGCAGCATGCTGTAGCTGTGTGCCACACAATTTGTCCCAGCCTTTGCCACTGGTGGCAGCAGGAAGAGGGTTTTTTTCTGTGACAGGAGGGAGCCTGAGACCCCTGAATGTGCTCACAGGTGGACAAAGCACAGCTCTGCCTGAACCACAACAGTTGGTAGGGCTGAGGAAAAAGAAGTCCATGGAAACAAACTTCATGGACAAATATGAAGTTCTGAGAAGTGGTGGGCAACAGCCACAAACAAAAAAATGATTGACAGGTTCCATATTGATGTTTACCCTCAGGGATACATTACATGACACTTGGGATTTCCATGCTGGACCATAAGACTTTGGCAGGAGGATTTCCTTGCTGGAGACTGATTCAGAAATTCAGCTGACATTTTCCAGTAGTATCAAGAAAAGCCTTTGCAGTGGAGAACTTCGCTATCAGTGCTTTTTCAGGTCTGTCCTATTACTCTTCAGATTAGGAGAAAGTTTGTAACAATTTAACTTTCAGTATCTGATCTTTCATACTATAAATCAATGCCCATGCTTATTCCTATTTTTACTTACACATCACATGGCTGAGTCATTCTGGCAGAAGGATTCAGCACTGATGGAGTGGCATGCTGCCACTTCCAATGACTTTAGTCCTGTTCTGTGTAGGCTGGGGAACATGAAAACACACAGACCTGGAAATTTAGTGTAGTTTTTCTTGACTAGCAAATTCAGCTGGCCTCTGCCCCTAAGGTTTAGTGCCCTTCTCAAATTATGTGTTGTGACACCTCACAGCTGGTCATTGCTCCAGTAACTCACCTAAAGACCCTTGAAAGCATGAGCAATTTTAAAATCATGCATTTAAAAGACATGACATGAATTTGTTAGGATTTACTGTACAAAAAAAAGTGAAAGATGTTTTTTATCTTTTCCTCTGTGCTAGTGAGCATTTAAACATGTTCTCCTAGACATACAGATCTCAAAGCCGTTTCAAAAGTTCAAAACCCCAATAAAACAAAATCATTGTAATTAAAAATATTGAAATGAATGAGTTTAATTTGAAAACTGAAAACAGAAACTCCTACTCTTTGATGACCACAGAATGGGAGCAAAACACAAGGTAGAGGCATCCCCCCATGGCCATCCCAGCTGCCTCCAAAGGGTGTGAACCAGAGGATTCCTCTTCCTGTGGGTTAGCAAATGTCCTTGGACAGAAGGTACCAGCTGGACAAATGGGATGTGCTGTGGCTTTACAGCATGAAAGAAAGCTTGTTTAAAATTAATATATCATAGTGATCTTGTGTAACAGCCCTGACTGGAACAAGGCAGGTCAGGGTTTTCCCGTGGCTGCTCTCTCAGCTGACTCCAGTGAGGTCACCTGGCAGATGAAGAAGAAGACTGTATACACAGACTCTTCTGTGAGACCTCAGAGGTCCCAGCTATTGGCACCTGCAATGTGTGAGGATGTTGTGCTTCCCAGCATATTCTGGAGAGCAGCCTTGGAGGGCATGCTGCAGTATTTGTCAGGAATGCCTTTGGCTAGGTGAGGAAAGCCTCCCACTTCTCAGCCCAGTACTCAGTTTTACAGATGCTGGGAGAGAAGAGAAGTGATCGATCAAGCATTCAGAGTAGAACTTCCAGGGCCAGGTAAAATTGCTTCAAAGTTTACTTTGAATAAAATATTGAATTGAAATGCTGCTTTAAGAACAATCAGGTAAGGTTAGTATCAAAAACCATCCAAATGCCAAAAACCACTAAAGGAGTTTGTTAAACAGCAAATAGCAACAGGAAATGTGCCTTTCTGTGCACAGCAGGGAGGAAGAGGAACCGATCAATAGGGGACTAATGAAAGTACCAAACAATTGGATTGCCTCTGGCATTGCAAACGGCAGGGCAGCTGTGGATGAGGATATGTATAAACTCAATTTACAAGGTCAGAAGAGGACTCATGGAGCCTGCAAAGAAGTGGCATCAGAGCACGCTTAAGAGATTAAGAATATTTTAGCTGAACAAAGCTGCCCAGATGGAAAAACTTACAGAGATTGCATGTTTGTTTCTTGGTATTTTCAGCATTTTTCTGAGGGAAGGAAAATGCTTTCTTTTGCAAGAAAAAAAAGGCTTGAGCGGCTTCTCCTTAAAGGAAGGTTTCTGCTTCAGATTTTAATTTCAAAATAACAACTAATGCAAAAAAAATTATAGGATTTTTAGGACTTGCTAATTTTTCTCTTTTTCATGTTTTGTTCTCTATTTCATTGGTGCTGCTACAACTGAAACTGCTGCATAGTTGAGTTAAATTGTTCCCAAAGTAGTTTCAGCCCAAACGGAAGCAGGAAATCCAAGTAATCATAAGGAAAACTTTGTTCTAACCCAAGCACAAGGTTAAGGTGCTTTTTCAGTTGTGTATCTAAACACCTACTGATATCTCTAAGTGGATTTGCCAGGATTACTTACTGCTGGCAGTTGAGATAACTGCAGGTATGAGGCTGTTGCATTTGCTCTGAATCTCTGAATTTACTTTAAATATTAAGATGACAGATTCTGTGAACTCAAGTTCAAGCGTTTGTACTCTTGCAAATGAGTTTTGTGCTGTGGACTGTGTCTAAATATACGATAAATTTTTTTGTCTGGACACATCTGTTTGTCATTGTAGAAAACATGATCCTAAAAGCAAATTTTCAGGTAGGTTTGTCCTGATGTAGAATAAACTCGAGTCAATAAAACTACATTGGTATATCCCAAAGATCTTCCCCAGTGCTGAGTTCTACATTTGAAAATGAAGACAAATTGGATTCTTGAATCTGTTACTCTTACCATCTCCCTTACAAGGCAGATGGGTCCTTGAGTCTTTCAAGTCTGCTTTCCCTAGTGCTAAAATCACAGGTAGCATTGCCAGTACACTTAGCAGGTTTGGGCTTAAGCCATGGGTTGAACAGGGCTCTGTTTCCATCAACAGCAGAAGGGAAAGTGCTGTAACAAACTCCTTGAAGGACAAAATAACTTGCACATTAAAGAAATGGAACCTCTGAAGAGAAAATCTCTGGTACTTGATGCTTGATATTTAGTCTATTTTATAAAATATCCTTGCTGTAACTGAATTTTAGAGATCACTGCAATTAAGATATGAAGGTTACACAGGAATGAAAAAATTTCCTGCTTGAAAACCTGAACATAAGTCCAGATGGTGCAAAATGGCTTTAGCATTACTGGAAATTGAAAGCATCTTTCTTTTTGAAGGCCAGATTCAACATTTCTTTTATAAAATATTATTACCTTCAGCATGCAGGGTTTTTCTTTTAGTTAAATTATTTCTCTCTCAGAACCTTATTTCCTACCCCTCAAATTGATCAAATCTAAATACAGTAAAGAGTAAAGAACTGTTGTAATACTTGGAAGTTTTCCCATCATCTCCTTCCTACGACGAACGGCTGTCTGGGTTTGTGCCGTAATTTCTCCTGCATGAGCCTTGGCAGAAGTATGAAAGGAGAGAGCCATGCTATTTTACCTTCACTGAGATCTCTGTTTTCTCCCCTGAGGTGAGCCCATTCTTGGGAGCATTCATTAGCCAAATTGTTCATCTGAAAGAGAAGAAGGACCCTTTTCTATTTGGTTGAGAGGCTTTCTATGGACCAAGTTTCTTCTGGTACCTGTTGAATTGAGAAGTAGGCAGTTGCACACAAACTCAACCCTTTGAGCTTCTCCTATAGGAAAACAGCTTATCCATGCCAGATTTATTACGCTTGTACTGATAAAGGATCTAGAACAGTTTTCACAGTACATTTTGGCACAGGGACCACTAAAATCTTCCAGCTGAAAGGGCAATCTATAGTCCACTAAGGACCCTGGCAGCAGGTGCTTGTTCTTACTACTTCCTGCCATGACATTGTAAGCAGCAAGGCCAATCCAAAAGTCCTGGAATAGGAAGCAACAGATACAAATGAAAGGTGCTGCTCCTCTGCAGGTGGATGAGGTGCTGAGTCTGTGCTGCTTTTCCTCCAAAATGAAGCAATGCAGCACCACAAACATTGTGAGGTGTGGCTACCACAACATGAGTAATTTCTGCATGACTCAGCTCCAGGATGGTTTGAAATAACCACACTGTACACCACTGCTTAAAATTAGTTCAGATCCCATGGACTTGAAACTGGTAAATGTGGCATCAATATTTAATGAAACCCCAAGGGAAATTTTGAGAATTACAAGGAGAAAAATGTGCCTTGTACACTGAGCAGATTAATGGGAAAACATCAGAAAATAGATAAATATGCCATATATGGAATGAATCAACATAGCTTTTACAGTAAAAGCTGTTGGAGCTATTTGAAGATACTAACAAACATACAATTAAGGATGAGCTAATCATAAAATCATTTTAACAATGTCTCTTCTCTAAGTGCAATAAAGAAATTAAGCAATTATTATTATAAAATTAGTAGAGTAATAGGAAATGTAGAATTCCATAGATGTTTGTAAATGATCATGAAATAATGTGACGACTTAGGAGACTCTTTTTGCTGATAATACTGAATTGATCACAGTAGTCAAAGCTAGGTCTACCAAGACCTGTAAAAATATTTGGTGAGAATATCAATAAATAATGCAATGGCTGAATAAATTCAATATTGATAAATACAAATCAATGCAAAACCTACCTCAATTGCACATTCACATGGTCTGTCAATGAGCTATTGCTACCCAGAAGAAAGATCTTGCAATCATTGTGAGTATTTCTCTGAAAATTTCACCTTAGTTCAGGGCAATGATCAAAAAGCTAAATTGAATGTTATGAATTGTTAGGAAAGAAATAGAAAATATGAAAGAAAACATCATCATGCCAGACTATATATGACTATGGAATGATAACATTGTCTTCAGTTCTAATAATATCGGTCCAGAAGGTCTGTCCTAAGGCACAATGGCCAGCAAGCATAACTATACAGAAATATAAAATGATTCCCATATGAGAAGAAAATACGCTTTCAAATAGAAGAGATCTAGCAAGTGGGTTTTCTCTGTTAGTAAGGAGTTCTGAATTCAGGTAAGGTGCAAGGGATGAAGATAATTCCCTGTGCCAGGGGTGGGAAGGATACTGCTGAAGCATGAAATACCCCTTGGGCTTTAAAAGAGCAATCTGCACATATTATCACCTTCAGTAGGCTCTTGTGAATTTACCAAGCCCACAATTGTATTTTTGTTGGTAATCCGATCTCAGCTTGATAACAATGTTTTTCCTGTATATGATCAAATGAATAGTGCAGCAATTTTCCAAAGCCCAAGGAGTAAGGATAACAAAGGTCACATGTTTTGCAAACTGGCCACATGAAACATTTATAAAAGTTCATATTTTAAAGGACAGAAAGAGCTTTACAGCTGGGGCTTTCCTAAAGTGTCTGTGGTTTTGGTATCAACCCACAGTGGACTTCCTGTCATCCATTCATTCCCCCAAGCCATGTAGAGATTTTCCACCAATAAAATCCTTCTGCAGCAGGTTCCACAGGTTGATTATCTACTGTATACTAAATTCTTCTTCTGTTTGTGCCCTGCCAGCTTCCTCTAGTGTCCCTTATTGCAACACAATATTTTGAAAGGATCCAGGCTGTTGAAGCACCAAGTAATAACACAGACCCAGCCTGCTGGCATGCCTTCAAGAAGGACCATAATTTAATAGAAGATAAATAGGAGAGGAGCATAACAGAAAAGCAATATGAATGATGCATTCTCTCCATTTAGCAGCTTTGGTGCACTAAAAAGAGCCAGACTTTCTTCTAGCTCTGGCAATCCTACTTCACCCCAATACCCTAAAGTGGAAAAAAAAATTGTAATTATTATTCAGGCAACATTTCATCCTGATCTGATAGCATGCTAAAAAGGTTTTGCTTCAAAATAACTCTGTTTTCTGCAACCACAATCTATCATTTGATCCAAAGTACTGCATTTGACACTCTGGTCCAGTTGAAACACATTTGCCCGGGAGGGTGTAAATTACCCATATTGCCTGCCTGCGAAGAGGTGATCCAGCCCAAGGCACCACATCTGTGCCAGGCACAGCCACATCCATGGCTGTTCTTCAGTTGGAGGCCATGGTGCCTCAGCTGGAGGCAGGTCGTCCTGGGGGTGAGGATTTGCCACGTCCTGTCTCAGAAACAGAGCAGCCCACCAACCTGCTTCTGGGAACTTCTCCCTGACCTTGGCAGCCAAACATCTCGGATTTGGCACAGCAAGACAAGGACAGCTGTCAGTGTGAGTATCAAAGAGCTTGGCTCCTTGAGGAATGCCAAGAACCACAGTGCAGTATGAGCCTGGCCATTTTCAGTCTGCACTCTGTGGGTACAGATTCATGGCCTAGCAGGGCATAAGAGCAACCCAAGCCACTCCACATTTTGCAGCACAGCTCTGCTTCTGTGAGAGCTGGGACTATACCAAATAGCACTCAAAGTATTGTTGTGAAATAGGACTGAGTTATTCTTTTGCTCATTAATTCACTTACAACTTCAACCGTCTTTTATTATCATCTTATGTCTCTTCTCTGTTCTTTGGAAATAATTTTCATTTTTGCTAATCAGGCTAGTAATCACAGCCTCCAGTTCCAGATGCAACTTCCCACTCAAAGTCCCTTAAGGGCTGATTGCTGGAAACTGGGAGGATGTGCCAGGGAAAGAAACACTCAGCTGAAGCAGCCACTGTTCCTACAAGCGGGAACATGGCTCTTTGTGCTCAGTTCTTACAGTCACATGAGTAAAGCAGAGGGGGGAAATATTTAGTTTAAATTAATATGTTAATACCTGTAAAGTACAGCTATGTGTACTACCTGTTAAGGCAGGAGACAGGTTTTCTATTCTCATTTGGCTCTGGAACCACATAATATTGAGTTGGAGGGGGCCCATAAGAGAAACAGTCAAAAACAGACAAAAAATGTTGAGTTACTCTGATGTTTTTTGCCATAAAAAACTTGGCTGAATATCCTTGCATAATTTTTTGCATGATTTTTGATCCCATGAAAAGTAACACTGTGACTTGTGGAATGAATTTGTAAGTATGCTTGCAGGTTTATTTTGCCATTATTTAACAGTGTTTATCCCAGAGGCTCAGAACAAGGTTTCTAAAGCTATTCAGTATTGGCCTTAGTATTCTTTCATTTCTGTTAATGCAAATGTGACACCCTGGTTACATTTTTCCCATAGACTGCTGGGGAAATTTACCTCACTTGGGTAGCAAGGGCATTTTCCATTTTTAAACACACTCTAAAGTAGTCTGATTAAAAACAGGGCTATTTTAGACATCATGCCAGCAGCCCACTCTATAAACAACAGCCTAATAAATATTTACTGGTTCAGTTTTGGGAGTCTACTTCTTTCTCTGTCCTTTCAATGGAGAAATCTGGATGATGAAAGACCCTCGTGATGATTACTTTGGTTTGAAATCATCAGATTCTCCAGATTAATCTGGTGTTTCCTAGCCCAAGTTTGCTCAGCTCCTGGGTGTGCAACCACTCTGAGCCTCTTTTTGCTCTCCAATAAAATGCCTAATGGTGTTCACATCAATGAGCAGAACTCTTCTTGTCGTGCAATTTACATGACACAGACTTCTGCAGCAGCAGAACCAAGTGCATGCAAGTGCTTTGTGCATAACCTGGTGTGTCTGCTTGTACAATTAATAAAACTTTGAGATAGGAGCCAAATCCACTCTAATTTCTTTTGAAAGCTTCTTAATATATTTGTGTGATTTCCAGGTTAAGTGTTGAAAGAATTATAAAGTTTCTTTAATATCAGGAGAGTTTAACACAGGTGCTGCAACATGTTACACCAGACTATGCTAGGTCTATGTTGGGCTTGTGTTTGTTTTTAAACTGGACTCACATAAACCTCCGAATCTAAACAACATGGTTAGTGAAGGATGAATTTCACAAACAGCTGAACTGAGCATTCCCATGTGGCATAGCTCCCACCAAAGAAGCCCTGCAGAATGACTTTCAAGTAAACCAGAGGAAGGAGAAGACTACGTGCAATATGAAGATTTTATCTGTGTGTTCAGTGTCCATTGCCACAGAGTTCTACTGGATTTTGTCCCTAGGCTTCCTGTGCCTCTGTGTCTAATCCTCTGGGGCCAGCTGTGGCTAAAGCAAGCTTCTCTTTGGATTTCTCTGGAGTGAGGGAAGGAGACAGTGTGAGGAAAATGTCCAATATTTTGGCAGAGCCAAGGGCTCTGAGATTACATTCAAGTATAATTATTAACAAATGTTAGCTAACATTTCTCTGAAGCCTCCTTAATCTAATTCTTGCAAGGACCAGATTGAGTCTGGAATACCAATAGTAACATTAATCCACTCATGCATAAGCTAATGTAGTTTTTGGATGGAAATGTCTGCTGGTGTGGAGAACAGCCCACGTGACAGATGTGGATGTGGGGAGGCTGCTGGGCACGTTGTGTCTCTCCCAGCCTGGGAACAAGGTCTCATGCTGACAGCTGCCCTGTGCAGCTCTGACAGGCTGGATGAAGGATGTGAGATGGGGTGGCAGGAGGGCAGCAGTGCAGGAGTCACTGGCTCACACAGCTGCTGGACCAGCACTGCTGGAGGGGGTGGCAGGTGGCAGCTCAGCACCGCAGAGACTTTGGTCCAGGGGATTATGGAGACTGACTTCTCTCCTCCTAACTCATGGCCACCCAGCCAGCAGAGAGCTTTTGGGGTGGGGAGCATGTTAAAGCTTAGCTTAGTAGTTTGTAAAACCCCATTTTTTAATGTGTTAAGTAACAGACAGCCACTTTATGCTTTTGAGCTGTGCATGTCCATTTTGTGGGGTCTCTTTATGCCTGGTTAAAGATGCCCAAACAAATTGAGCTGAAAGAGAGGCCATAACACATTTTGAGCCAAGACCTGATCATGTTCACTTTCCCAGCCTGGATTTTCATGTGCTGGTGGTGTAGGCTGCTGCCCCAGTTTGGTAGAGCACATTGCTCTACCCAGAGATCAGGCTCCCCATACACAGTCTTTTAGCCCCTCTTCATGACCCTGGTGACTTCACTGACTACAGAGAAGATCCCTTCCCTTTGATCCCATGGCCTCCAGCCTCTGTTACTCCACCACACTCACTAGTAAATTATTCATGTATATAAATTATTTATTCATGTGGATGATCCAGAAACACTACAGCAGTAAAAAACCCAGAGACTTAATAAGTAACTATGAAGGAGCATCTCTGCAGTCATGAGAGATGAAAAGTGGTCTTCCAAGAGTCTGAGGTTACAGGATGGCAACAAGACAAGACAAACTGATCTGTGGCTTCTCTGTACTCATCTTTTCTGTAACTAAATCCATCACTAAATCCAGCGATGTTCCATAATGTCCATGCTATTTTCAAAGTAGTACACCCCTGTATACTGAAAGTACAAAAGCTGTCTAGTATATAACTAAGAAAGTTAATTTCCAGTCTCTCAAAAAATGCATTGCTTCATTTCCTTTTTTATAATCTTAAGGTACAAGTTAAGTGTGGGTTCTCTGTCTTTTGGTGCCTTTCCTGTATCTCTAGAAAAATTATTACCATGTCTACATGTAAAATTGTAGAATAAATATGTAACAGGCAGGTCACTGACAATGTTAGCTCAATGAGAAATGAACATATTTTTCTATGTTTTCTACATCTACCACTAAAAGCAGTTCCAGTTATGTTTCCTTAATTAACACTGGCTTTAAGTGCAATGCAACTATGCAGATTAGACTTGTCCCTGCACTTGAAGTTTTACTGGGATGGATGGATGGATGGATGGATGGATGGATGGATGGATGGATGGATGGATGGATGGATGGATGGATGGAGTGAGTTAAGAATATCTGGACTTACTAAAAAATTAATCTGTTTTTTCCTTTTTGCACCTTCACTTTTGAAACACCTTCCTTACCTCTGCAGAATTATTAATTTGGGATGTTGCTTTAGCCATTCTCTGCATATTCCCTTTTTTAGCAATCATTCTACAAACAATAGGATCCATCCCAGTCCAGTGATATGTCTAATTTTAGAGCACAATGGTAAAGAAGGTTTTAATTTATCAAGTTATTATATTTACTTAATGATTCTGCCTGGTTTTGCTGTGGACTCTTTTTGTTAAATAACCTAAATAAGTTTGCTGAGGTCTGTATTCCAATTTCCTGTACTTAGCAAGAACAAGGCTTGATGTTGCAGCCATCACCTTAAGCTATTTGCAAATATTCAGTCATCCATTTGTTTCTGGAGGAGGGAGGTTTGTTGCCCACTCTGCTCTGCTGGCTGGCAGGAAGAATGCCTCAGAATTTAAGACCATTTGCAAATTATTTCCTGTAGTTCTCTGCACATTTAAGGGTTTGACTACTTATTCCACTTTGACAGAAGTTGGATAAAGTGGTGTTTTAGCTTCACGAAAATTGTTCCAAGTCATGGTCATGTAATAGTTTAATTTGTGAAAAGCTTTTGAAATTTTGATTCTCCTGTAAGTTTTCACATAGTGACAGGGGGTACCTGCTGAAAGTGATGAAGGTTTAGAGGACCTACACAGTGATAAATGGAGCTTCAAATGCACACTTTGTTCCTTTGCTTCTCCCTGCTCCTCTAGAGATCACCTCCCTGAGCTTTGCCTTGACTTTACCTTGACTTAGCCTCTATCCTGCAATATTCCTTAAAACCCTTCACTTCAGCACTCTGCAAGAGTGACCACATGCTCATTCAGCCCTCTTCCTTGGATTTATATCTGGTTGGAAAATGTGCCTGGGAAATGGGACATTTCCTGTACAGTACAGCAGAGTGACAGACACAGGTGTTCATTATTTGACTGACCAGATGCAGGGAACACTATTGTTTTGCTTCCTTGCATCCTCTATTCTTCTAAACATTTGGATTTACAGTTTTTTTTTTTTTTCACACTAGCAGCTACCTTTGGCTTTTATCATTAGTTGCTGGTATTTCTTGTTTGTTTTGTTTTTCTGTTATGTTTTGTTTTTCTGAGTTAAGACCGAAGTTAAATCATATCAGCATGTTTTCTTCTTATCTTCTGAGTGTTTCAGTGCCTGAAGTTCTCTGTATGGCTAAGAAAAGGGAAAAAAATAATTAAAGTAAAACGTGTTCTGGAAATACAATGTTTTCTCTGAGTTTTAATTCAAATTGCAGTTTTGCTAAAAAAATCCCACCAGAATCTTGAGTCAATCTTGACCTCAAATAATTTCTGCCTTTCTTATATGAAAGAAAACCAACTTTTATTTCAGATAAGCTTCTACTGAAATCCCCATGTGTAATTTTTTAATTATCTTCTCTTAACTACTATAATTCTGCATTTTGGATTGGTTTAATCCTTAATCACCACAAGCAAAAAGGGGCTTTATTTTCCAGCAATGAGGAGAGCTCCTTGAAGAAACAGTTCCACGTCCCAGCCTCTGCTAATGCATTTTTCATCCAAGAGTCACTGAACAAAGAACATAAACAGCAGTGGGACCAGAGACCACAAACCAGCAGTCAAACTCCAGTCTCTTGCTGCAGAATTATTTGCTTATCAATGCCAGAGTGCCCTTTTTGCTATGCCAGGAATGGCAGGCATATCGCTTTTTGTTTTCCCTTGTACTGTTCTAATTATTGCTCCACTATGAGTGTGTTTTATTCCTCAGCCCAGCCGTCTCTTGGGACTGATTTTCATTCAGTACAAATGTTCTCATTATAAAGGCTTAACATGAGGAGAATATAAATGAGAAGATGAGTGCATGCTAAGAAGTTGCTTATACAGAAACTATTGATCAAAGGAACAGCAGAGTAAAACACATGTCAGCATTAACGTGCTCCTACTTCCACGGTTCAAACAGTTTCCATTCCCATACGAATAGTGTGACTCCTTGCCTCTGAAACCAGGCCAGGAAAAACTTTGTTTAACTGAAAAAAAAAAAAAAAGTGAGAAGAATTTCTATAGAAGATTGTGGTACGGCACTGAAGAGCTCTTTGAAAGCAGGTGCACCTTCATCCGTCTTTACTGATGAAGGTGCCCATGTAATGTGCACCTACACATGAAAGAGATTACCCCCGTCACTATGTGAACAATTACAAAATTTTTTTGACAAATTCCAAAAGACTTCCACAAATTAAATTATTACATGACCATGACTTGACACAATTTTCATGAAGCTAAAACACCACTTACTTTATCCAATTGCTCACTAATCACGCAGCTGACCCACTCACCATGTCACTTCTGGGAGCTGCTTTTGTCCAGTGTTTTTGGGCTGGGTCAGACAGTAGTCACTGCCAGATGAAGACTTCACTGAACAGTCATGTAAGCCCTCCTTCAGCCTCTGTTGAGTGAGACCTGAGGTGTCTCTGCAAAGACACCAATCTCTCTGGGATTTCAGAAACAATTACTCCCCTCCTCCAAACTGCTACTGTGGCTTTCAGATGGAAACAGCTGATAGCCACAGTTGCAGTTCAGCCCCTCATTTTTTCAGGCCAAGATAACATACCACTAACAGCTGAACAGAGGCAGAGGGAGTTCCCTGATAAAATATCGTTTTGAAAAAGATTGTGCAAAACCAAGTCTGAAGCTAAAAGCAGAGTGAAGCAACCCTCAGGTGTTTGGCTACCAGGCTCCAGCTGAAGCAAACAGATTTCCTCCTGCCTTCCACTGGGCTGCAGCCTGCTCTGCAGCTAGTATTTCATCTGCAGTGAAAAAGTTTCAGTTTACACTTCACTTCACAAGCATATTCTTGGACATAACTAGAAAAAAATTAAATGTGCGTTTTTACTAAATTTCAACTTAAAACTTCCACTGAGGGCAGTGGCCCTATTCTTCTCCTTGCTGACTACACAAATCTGTAGGATATCTCTCAAGACCTTTAAAAAGTCAGAATTCTAACAAGAATATGTGAGTCATGTCTAGACTGACATAAAAATTAAACAGTATCATTCTTGTCACCAGAATGAAGCATGGCTCACACTCTGATCCATGACACACTCACACGGTCCTTAGGCTGAAACAGCACACACAGAAGTGTGCACAGTTATAATCAGAAACTTCTATAAATATGTAATATGAAGCCTCTTGAAACCTAATTCAAAGACTGTATAACCTTGCCAAGAAGTAGTATTTTACCAAATGATTCCGTAGGACCATCAATAGACATAGGGCATTATCCAGTGTGGGTCCCAACACCTGTATATCTGGATACAGCATTCAATTCTGACCTTAAGCTCCAATCCATTTCAGCTTTAGGTCACCTTAAGTCAAACACAAACAGCTTTTAGTTTCATTCTCACAAAGGCCTTGATGCACATTCAGCTGGTGCATTACCCCTCAGCTACAAGACTGAGCATCCTTATGCTACCTGTACCTGTGCTTGGAGACATGGATTTCCACAAGTCTCCCTTCCTTCATCAGAGAATTGGGGTCTGCTAGTCAGGACTTACATGGATTTACTGTCCCTCTGGTTATTCTGTCAACTCTTCAACAGCTCTCATGCACAGCCCAACAGAGTAGGGAATTTATGGCATGGGTTGCTCAGATATCCATGCATGCCTTCCACAATGTTTTTGGTCTATGCCTGGACCAAGCCTAGATGTCAAGAAGTTTCTCAGCAAGTCATAGGCAGTCCCAGCTAGATTAGTCCTGGAAGCGGAGCTACTGCTTTTAAATCTGTCACAGCTCTACAATCAGCAGTGTAGAAATACCCTCTGAGTATGAGTAAACTGGAAGGTAGAGCTGAAAACAAAACATGGACAAACTTGCACCTTCTGCTTTGAAATGCCAACACTTTCCTAGAATAACCTGTGCATCACTACCTTAAGACATTCCTCAGAAGAAGAGCTTATTTAAGAAACAGAATTGTTGTCTGAAAATGATTTGTAAGTGTGAGGAAGGCAACATATTTGTTCTGGTGGGTGCAGCTCTGAGCTTCACACCTGCCTATATTAGGTTCAGTCTTTATGTATCTGCCTTCTTCAGTGCTCATCTCACTGCTCCACACAAGAGATCTATCCTTCAGTTTGGCAGCCAGGCCTCACTGCCAGTGGAAAAAAAACTTTGAGAAAGCAAGAAGGGTAAGAAAATGAATCCAGATGCAAGGGTTTCCCCCCCCTGTTTTTTGAGTAAATTAAGAGTCATTCTTGTAAAAAACAGAAGTAAAGGCTATTTTAAGATCACATGAATGGTTCAGAAACAAAAGCCCTGTTGATTTTCCTCTCTCAAAACATCTAAAAATTAAAGAGGGGTTTGGTTTGCTTAAACACGTGTATCCAGAGTCTTTTTAGAGGCTTCTGGGGTGTCCTCTATCCCACAGTTTCTGATGCAATAGGACATCCCCTTTATGGTTTGTGCCATATCTGGCAGACACACCCCAGTACATCTCAGATGATGCCTTTGCTCAGGCCCTCAACCTTCCCCAACATTTTCCAGAGCTGCTATTCTCGATGCCATCCATAGGAACTGAATGAGCAGGCTCTTGAATAATGAGATCACCTATCAAAGTGCCTGGACATAATTTCAGTGATTAATTTCCACAGTTTTACTTGAAACATGAGAACAATGACTGTTACAAGCTGAATTATATAAAAAGGCCCTTAATCATGGAGATGACTTGTATAGAGGAATGGGAGATGACAATCCATGATTCAGATATAATACAATAGTTTTCCTGTTTTCACAGCTGAGTGTCTGGTTTTGTGTTCTTACATGCAAGTTGGATTTAAATTGCTTGATAGCATATAAAAAGCTACCTCTCAATGATCTCCAGGGACGATTTCAGATTGAGATTTTTTTAATCTATCATTCTAGAGCATTTTGAGGCTACTCCTTTAACTCACACTTCAAGAGCGGACCTCTAGGAAGTTGTAACCAGTATTTATTTCTAAATCTGCCCAGCCCAGAACATAAATTAATTCCAAGAGTTTCAAAGATTTTTCCTTGAAAACAATAATGACTTGGGCCTAGTTTATCTGCATGATTTCAGCAGCCAAGCTCCAGAGCAGTATGTTGGCACAATACCCTGTAGCCAACTCAATGGTGTGATTCACTGGAGCACTATTTCTCTCCTGTAACCCTGTTACTTGCAAGCACTGAATTTTATTCAAGTCCATTTGGAAACACGTGAAAATGTACACAGAGTGCAAAGGAAAAATATTTTATTGTGAACATAGCATGTAAAAGATGCGTTTCAGAATATACTGTTATATATCAAATGAGGAAAAAAAAGCTCTGACATGAGATAAATGAACAGTGCTTGAGACAAATGAAGAACATGCACATAGCTGTTGTACACAGCACAATTCTGATACAAATCACAACATATTATATAGCTTTTATGACAATGCTTATAAAAATTGCAAATATTGGACCTACTCCTGCTTTTCTATCCATTATCCAAATCTTCAGTGACTCTTGCAGGTGTGTGGAGGGAACAATGAGAGCAAAGTGACAGCCCACCTCAGGCAGCAGAAGGTAGAGATGGAAGAACATCAAAAACAAAAGACAAAAACACTGTTCTACAAAAGTAAAAAGGCAAATATTATCCCAAGGAATATTGTTATTTGCACGAGAAATCTTAATTGCAGCATCCTGACTCCATTAAAGCCAATGAGAGTATGGCATTGAGATCAGTGGAGCCTGAATTTCATACTGAAATTTAAAACATTCTTGCTTTAGTGTAAACATCAGCAGAAACTAAATGTCAGCATCTATAGAAGTATTCAAGTGCCGTTTAAAAAAACAATAAAAAACATACAACGCTAACCCAAAATGCCAGTACATATACAAAAGGCAGATAATTAAAAGAGGAATTTTTTCCCCAAATATACATTTTGTAGTATTTAAAACCACCGATTTTTTAGTACTTGTACATCATTGTTAGGGAAGGAGTATATGAGAAAAAAAACTGAATTATTTACAAAGATAAAGGAAGGGCACAGTGTTTGCTCAGATCTATTTGAAACCAGTATTTTCTACTTTGGAGTCATGACATATACCTGCACACTCAAACAGGTTTCAATGCAATGTTGAGAAGTGGCCATACTTCATTATTATGAAATATAACCCTTCTGTGCAAGTATTTCAGCATGATTCCTCATGAGCCATTTATACCCATTCACATTTTCAGTTAAAAAACCCAAACAAACCAACCTGAAAAATTTCTTGCCACAATATTTTGTCTTTAAACAACCTGATGAGATATTCCACAATGGCAATTTACAGTCATGCATTTGGAGACTCAGAGTCAATACAACTTTTCCATTTACTGTTAGAGTTGTGCCTGTCTTCAAAGAGTTCTTTGCTAATTTTTGTGCGGATCTCAGGACTCGTTAACAGCTCCTTTATCTGATTCAGTCTGGGTAACAGGGCCTGCGTTTCTCTGCGTAAAGCTTCCTTTACTAAGTCTGCTTCATGGCTCTTTCCTAGAGGAAAACAACAATATAATACATTTTATAACAACTAATGTGATTTAGAATCATTAATATTCAGAGATAAAGAGATCATATCCGGTTTGGACAGTAGTAAGTGCTCAGTGTTTTGCCCATACTCATTTTTTATAAAAAGGTTTTCATCAAAAAATATAATTTACATCAACAAATGCTACCAAAATGTAAAGAACAGTACAGCATCACATTTAAGGGAAACTCCTGCCTTATTACATACTGTGTAATAGTATCTGCGATGAGTATCTGCAGTGGTAATTTTTAGCTTGGTATTGACTGCTGTTGACTAGGAAACAGCACGTGCTCTCACACGGAGCAAGCAGCCCTGCAGCGCTGCCAAACCCTCGGGCGCAGGGCACCGCTTCCACTTATGGCAAGGCTTCATCCACAGTCATCCACGACAATCCAAATGACAAATGCAAAATGTTCAGTTTCTCCTCAAAAGCAAGAAAGGGACTCTTGGTATCAAGAGCGAGTGAAGACTGGAGCCGCCTGCTTCACCACTCTTGTCTTTTTTCCACCTTCCATCCCTCCCAGCATTCAGCAGATTTTCAGCAGTACAAGCACTTATTAAACCAGTAGACAGTGTCCTTCAGTTCAGAACAAACTTTTGATAAGAGACTCACAAAGCAGAGTGCCTGACACCCAGCACCACTTTGCAAATTTCAGCAGGGAGCGGAACATGTTTTTGTAGTTATTCTTGGTGGGATATTTGCTCCCAGGCTTTTTGCACAGCGCTCACTTGCTGTTATCATTGTCACTCTCATTCTTGCTGCTGCTCGCTGCTTCCTCAGTTTTTGCAGGGCTCCCATCAGTCTGCCTGCTTTTGTTTTGTGTTTCTTCTAAATATTGCTGCACAGCCTTCAGCACTGCGTTCTCCACCAGCCTTTTGCTAAGGCTCACCAGCTCTGCATCGTCTGGCTCTGCTGCTTGCTTTTCACCTATGCATCACAACAGACAAGAGAAGGAATTCATTGCCATGCAAAGACAGTAGCTGAGATTGTATCAGAAGCTTCTGAATTGAGCTGGATTCTAAGTTATTAGCCTCTTCCTGATTGTAAAAAGTAATTTTCCCCCCCCTCAAGCTCCAAATCAAAGTGTTCCATAAAGATGTGTACAGCATATTAGATCAAAGATTTTTCAATGCTCGTGTTTATAACACTCGAGCAAAAGCCACTGGCTAACGTTATAAGCCCTCATTCAGCATAGAAGAGTAAGTGTGCAAATTTAATTTTTTTCTGGCCAATGATCACCAGTGACATCTGAGCAAAGATCATAGAATCACAGAATAGTCTGAGTTGGAAGGGGCCCATAAGGATCACCAAATCCAACTCTTGAGTAAATGGCCATTAAGGCAATCAAACTTGCAACCTTGGCATTCTCAGCCCCATGCTCTGACCAACTGAGCCAATCTCAGGGTCTAATATAGCACAAGGCATATTTACACTTCAGCAGCATTCCTAAATTTAGGTGCCACCATTTTTTGATTTTGCTTAATAAATCTAAATCTATTTATTCATTGCTTGTAATTCAGAAGTTTCTCACAGGAGAAATTACTAAAACACTCAAAGCACAGGTTTCAAATTGTTTTCTAAACAAAGCACAAAACTAACAAAAAACATATACTCCCTCCCTGCCTCTCTTCTGTCTTCTATCTTAAAGCTCTAACATCAAAGGACTTCAAGTTCCAGCAGTCCATTCTTAAATATCTGCAGATAAAAACAAGAAGCTGAAATTTCCCTGTTTTGCTAAAACTTAATATGAATAACAAATGCAACAAACAACCATATTCATAGTGAGGATTTTCATACATCATTACATGTAATTTGAAATGGTACTTTTCCATGAAACATTTTCCTAATAAACTATAAACCCTACTGCAGAACCCTCCTTCCACGAAGAATTTGTTGCAGGAAAAGCAAATTTTATTGTCCAATTCTCATTGGTCATGCCATTTGCTATTTCACAGTCCCCTGCACTAGGTAAATAACTGTTTCCCTCCATCTGTATTTAAAGGTCATACATTTCATGTCCTCTTCAGGCATTTGCATTCTGCGACCAGTAATAAGAGGCTGCTTAGTCACACACAGGGTGAAAGAGATATTATTGTATGCTCTCAGCACAAAGCTTTGTACTGTTCAATTACCTAAATTCGTCATTTTTCATACATGTAAATTTATTAAAGTATTCCAGCACATTTAGATAACAGTTATGAAAGACTTTTATTAGTCTTCCTAGTGTACTGGGAGTGATTTCACTGATAAAGCATAATTCATATGGGGATTCAAGGAAGAGAGAGAGAAGCAAACAAAACTCTTCATATTCAGAGGTAGCGCTTTTATTAGCTGTTAATCTGAACATTCTGCTCTGGAACAGTAGCTGCTCTTCCAGTTCTGGGCCTCCACAGCACTGTTAGTATGGACAAGGAAGAACTGTGCTCTTCCCCTGAAGAATAATCAGCCTACATCTTGGTAAAGCATTTCTTTACATTTTGGAGAAAGCATAGATAAATATTCTAAAGATATTAAAAAGAATATCTAGGGGAATAGTTTTGGTTAAAACGAAATATAAGAATACATCATAAGAATGTATTATAAGAATGTAAATATAAGAATACATTACAAACAATTATCATTTCCAAGGAGAAATATTTCAGGCTACCATGCAACAGAGGCAGAGGCACTACTCCCAAAACCAAACAGCTACATACTCCACATTCTCTAACTCACTGCTTATATATCACTATCTCTAAATCCTGGGTCTAAGTTTATCCTTTAACTTACAGGAAGGACTCCTCTCTCAGGGCACCCAAGGTATTTATGAGCAGCATCTTCTCACAGCTTTTCTGAATTAATCCCACACACTCCTTTGAATGAAGCCCTTAAATTACTGATTTCCTTAGCTTCTAGTAAGGATGCTCAAAAATGTGTTGGTTGACTGGTCTATTTAGTCACTAGAAAAATTAATTAAAACACTTAATGATTATTTAAAACAAAACTGCTTTCCAGTTGCAGAATTTCTTGTTTTTCAGAATTGCTCATAGGTCACAGAAATCGTTACTCACACAGTGCTAATGATGTATCCATGCAACTCAGAAAAAAAAAATCAATGGGAAATATGGTGCTCAGCCACTCTCACACTTGACCCTGCAGTGCTTAATATGCAGAATATGACTAATCAGTCACAGAGGCCTCCAGATATCACACAACAGTACTGATTGTATTTACTCACAGTGTAATTTTAGTTGTAGTACATCATGCATTATGGTCTGAGAAAGGACAGAGCTCTTCTCCTATGAATAGTTTCTGCAGAACAGTTGTCATTTACAGATGTATGTAAAAAGTCCACATAGCTACTATTGTGTTTATTATTTCAAAATAAGCAGGTAGCCTACCTGTAAGTACTTTCTCAAGCATGAAAAATGTCAGATTTTTATAAAACTGTACTTTTATAAGTACAGTTTATATAGCTACAGAAGAACGGATTTGTGGGGGTTTGTTTGTTTATTTTTAATATTTTTGAGATATTTGAGGCTCATCAAAAATCTGGGGTGAAGACTGCAGCACCTCCTAAGAGAGCTCTGCGGTCCCACTCGAAAGACATCTGACTGACATGTGAATGCCAATGCAGCATATCCTTGCATGAAGATTGTGCTTGGATTTATCAGTGCAGCCACCTTGGTGAACAGGCACATGGACCTGTATGATTCCCTGATGCTCAGTTTCTATTCTCATACTCCCAAAATAGCAGTTGAGGGAGTGTCTGCAATGCCATGGTTGGCTGGCAAGGTAGCTGGGTACCATTGTATCACTCCTATTCATGACTGTTGATAAAATGAAACAGGTAATGTAATAGAAACGAGCATTGAGCATCTGTATCTACTTGACAATTTAACACACATCTGTCCTGTTTACATCTTTCCTCCCATGTTGCAGCTGCTGCTTGCCTGCTTCTTTGATGAATACAACTCCTTTGCAGCAGGCAAATACTTCTTTGAGTGCACTGTCTAACAGTCTAACATTATTGGAATTACTAGAATATCTGTAGAAGTCATTGCAGATATGAATGTTTTAGATTCAAAAAGGAGGTTTAAAAATTCACACTTGCTCTGTTTGTAATCTCTGCTCTGAAAAGGGAGCAGATATACCACAGCACTGTATTTGCATCAATATTGTGACACTACTTTATTTCTGTCCCTGTAAATAAAAAAAATTCTGCTGTCTTCTCCTCAATGTTGTTCAGAATAAAAATAAAAAAATATTTCATTTTGTTTATCCCAGAATTCTCTTCTATAATTTTCAAGACTGAAAACCAATTCATACTCTGTGAATATACCTCAATGCATTCATGCTGAGCAGCGTTTTCATTACTAAAACTGAAGCATACAAGTTGTCCTGAAATGACCATAATTTTTTTACAAAGGGAACTATCAGCTCCACAGAATTATTCAAAAGAGGCTTTATGATCCTCCATCCTACTGCTAACAGTTATGGACATGAACCAGATGCCTGCAACCACAGCCAAGTTTGGATTCAAATTCACTGCTGTATCTTTCTACTGGACTAGGTTTACTCTCCAAGTTTACACCCCCTCCACATTACAAGATTGTGAGCTGAATTTTAAAATACTGTATTGGAACAAATCAGATATCATGGTCGTGGTACAGCATTTTCATGGCCCTGACACAGCCTGTTTACAGGGCATGTAGGTATCTCACATTTGGAAAGAGGCAGGACAGTTTGAACCCCTCTATTGTTCATATGATTAGCCTATGGATTGTGATTTTTTTGTAATAGATTTAATTGAAGGAAGCAACAGGGGATCCCTTTTATAGGAAAAGCCAGTTTTACATCCTTTTACCAGCTATGCTCCAAGACAATGTTCTGAAATCCTTCCCTTGTGTCCACAACACACTGGGCTTTGTTCTTCCTTCCAACAATCTTTCTTGGCAACAAAACAATGATAACATGGGGAACATTATAAAAGAGACCCTTAGTATTTTGTATTGGTGACCGACACCCACTGAGAAATTTGGTGGCAGAGGTTCTGCTCTGGGACCTAGGGAGGGCTGTGGTAACAGACATGCCTCTATCCACCTTTTGGATTATTTTAATAATAATTTCTAATACAGTTTTTACAAACTTCATGAACACAAATATGAGCACATGCCCATATCTAATCAACACAGTAAGTAGAGACAGGAAAGTCACAACTCTGAACATTTCCTTAGTAATTAAGAAGGACTTGCATGAAAAGTCTCTTTAAGTGGTCACTTAAGAAATTGACACACATAAGGCACTGGGAGGAAGGTGAAATTAGAATCTCATTAGGACACGAGGGTGATGACATTTCTGTTGCTAGATGTTCCCACCTGATGTGGGACATCTAATAAACTTCTTTAGGTTTACATATATTGCTCTGTAAATACAGGACTGTCTTATAAAGCAATACCAATCTGTCCTTCATGCTGAATACATGGTTTCTAGTTTGCTGAAAAGGATTTTTTAATTTTAATTTGGCACACCATGGAATAAGCCTGATAAAGTAGTCATTTCTACTAAAGAGGAAATTAAGGGTGTTACAGCTATTCAGGGAAAGTGGCACTCTTGCCAGATTCAGTAATGACAACAGAAACACCTGCAGGTCCCTTTGAGATCCAGACTTGGCAAACATGGCAAAAGTTCGTTTGGTTTCACACAAACCCCTGTGAAGCTCTGATATAAATTTTCTGACCACCTCTAAATGAAGAAAGAGGATGTGATCTGCTAAACATACTCACCCCTCTGTAAGCATAAGGGATGTGATGCCACAGGCAACAGCCTCCAGAACAAACAAAATTAAAGAAGTTATATAAGACTCTAGTCCTGGCATACAGGGAGTTCTGTTAAATATCTTGGGTTTATTTTTCTATTAAAAGAGACCTGTTGACAGTGAATTTCCCCAACTCCTTTAATGAAGCTTAAATTGAACTCATTTATAAGAAGTCTAGTGCAACAGGCAGGAAAGATAGCAAAGTGGCCGAAGGAAAAAAGATGGCTTAAAAAGCTGAGAGTTTTACTTGATTTTTCCCACCAACACGCCAGTAGAGAAAACAGGCCAAGTTACAGAAGTGGTTTTACATAGCCACAGTAACATCCATCTTGTAACATCCATCCATCTTGCCATCTGTGCAAGATGGCAATGGGAGAACCAAAGGGTTGAGGCAGATTGTGATAGCAAACATCCAGGCAACATTATTCACTCCCCTTCACCATCCACAGCGCTGCCCGGTGCCAGCAGCTCTCGGGAAGGGCAGCTTGGGTCAGCAGGCTGATCAAAGAGAGCAGAAGAGTTGCTCTGCCCTCTAGGATGGTGCCAAGGGCAAAGCTTCCTGCTGTTTTCAGAGCCTAAGAGAGGGAGAGAGATAAGGCTTCCTGGTTTTCCCAGGGAAAAGCTGAACTCTGGAACACGACAGACAGGTCAGTGCCTTACCTTCACAGTAAGGTCCTCCAGAAATAATACTGAGAATGTAACACGCTATGGGTGACACATAGGCTGCTCCCCATCAACCTCAGTCACCAGTGACCACAGACAGAGCTGGATTGTCTTGAAGGCACAAAGACCTAGACTCTGCTAGGTCACCAAAGTGAGGGAGGTGTAGGCCCAAAAATACAGCAGCTAACAAAAATGGTACATACAAAGATTTTAATTGCCACAGTCCAAATATTTTGGCAAAACCCTAAAGTCCCTGCTTGTGGACCTGTCAGCCATGAAAATCAAACGTTTACTCACCAGCATGCCAAGGCAAGTCATTTAATAAATATTCACTTCTTGTTACTGTTTCCTTATCCTTCCCATAGTCATGGGAACTTCAGCAGCATGTCTTTAGGATTCATTTGTTACTACACAGCTTCCAAAGGGATGCTATTTTGGCTGTGACTTTTCCATGCTTCTGTCAAGTATACTAAAAAAAGGAATCTTTTTTGGCCTAAGACAGATTGTTAAACAAGTGTTAATAAGTGAATCTTAACAAGCTGAACCTGCGTTGTTGTTCCTCCTGAGCTCAGAAAAAGGCTCCATACAAACTCATGTTATCACAGTCTCTCACATAGCACATCTCTTTCCCTGGGGAAAGCAATTATGAATGTACTTGTAAGTTATGGACAGAAAAGTCAAATTTTAATCAACACCCATTTTCATTTAATTATTTAAGTTGCAGAAGCATGAGTTGTCAAACACAGCTGCATACTGTTTGAACTGTAAAAGGAATATGAAATCTTGCAAAAAAAAAGATATAATTGCAATTCAAGAGTATGTCCAACAGTGTCCATAAAATACCATAATAATTTAAATTTTATTTAATAATTTTAAATATTGTATCTTTATAATGAAAGAAAAGGTTATCTGCAAGGTGCTTTTAACATCTCTGTAACCATGCTTAATTAGATTCTGAATCTAATGGAAGAAGGTTAGAGTCCCCTCTCTCGGTATGAGCATCTTGGATAGGTTTGAACTGGTAGCAAAACTGCATCCAAAGGCAGACAAAATAGATGGGTCTATTTCTTTTCCTACAGAATCTTCCTCTTGAAGGAACTGAACTCACTTCATAAGCTTCTTATGCAAACCATGAAGTTATGTGGTTTTGAACATATGAGTAGGATTGTTGCTGTCTTTTCTTTCATGGACCAAGTCTATAGAATCTGACCAAATTTGCTAACTGCTTTGGGAAAAATAACAAGACACCCTTAAATCAATTTGAATTGAATTATAAAAACTGCCCAGCATTTAAGTACTTATCATGACCTTTCCTATCTGAATTCCCTTTATCTATCATAGATTTTGCCTTAAATTATGTATTTAGTTTTGTTCCTTCTTCCCTCCCTTTTGTTTGCCACCTAACTTCCACTTTAAATGGAAGAGCTGAGCTGAAATTTGTTACCAGTTTTTAAACTGATATTGTGAGATGTAGCTGTATAAATGTTCACTGCTCTACCACAGAAAAGTTTGTAAACATGAAGCTGACTTTTGATATTTGGAGAGTACTAGTACATAGAAGTTTAGGCCTCTCTTTAAATGCTCTGACGTTGAACCCACAAAACCACTGTTTGGGATCTTCTTTAGGACAAGATCTTCCTCAACTTTTATTGCTCTCTAAAAGCCCAAATATACCCACTTGCAAGAACACTGAATCACAGAATGATTTGGTTTGGAAGGAACCTTAAAACTCATCTAGTTCTACCCCTGAAAGGGACACCTTTCACTAGACCAGGTTGCTCAGAGCCCCATCCAACTTGGCATTGAACACTCCCAGTGATTGGGCATCCACAACTTCTTGGAATCACCCCCCTTTTTCAGTTTAAAGCCATTGTCCTTTCACCACACAAGCTTGAAAAAAGTTCCTCTTGATTTCTAAAGAAAAATATTCCAAAGAAAAGATAAGCAACAAATTCAGGCATGTGCTTAGTCATATTAAATTGCTCTGTGTCATGGGAGTCTTGATGACCTCAGACATGAAATCAGAATAGCTGTAAATAAAGAGTTAAGAATGCTAAAGTAGGATTACAGCTCAATCTAATTCACAGAAATTTAAAAATTGTTGCTAGAGGATGGCAGTACAAAATCTGTGGGTGAAAAAAATCCTGAAACACTACCATGCCATAGAACTAAATTTAATGCAATCAATCTTTCACATGAAAAAACAGACTTTATAATCTAGGGCAAGAAAAAAATTGAAAGAATATGAGAGAACAGTACTAATTTTTTTCCCATCCTATATTCTTTATGAATAGAGCAAATAACCTCATTTACTGAACAAGCACCTAATAATCAAAATTAAAATTATTCTTGAGTCTGTTTCACCATTAAAAATCAAGAATAACTGAGTCCTAATTACAGTTTTTAAACCACTGGACCTTACTTCCATATCCTTCCGAAGTTAAATATCAAACAGTTATAAAAGCATTTTCTTTCTGAAACAACATAAAACTCCTTAAAACTCCACTTCCCTACCTAATACAACACTTCTTTGATGAGATTAAATCCCTACAGCTCTAACACTGCATTCTAGGAAAATAATAACTCCCCCTCCCTTTCTTCCCCCATATTTCTACTTCCTCAAACTCAGTGAGTCAAAGACTGTTCTAGCAACATTTCAGTGAAATCAATCCAGAAAAATATGTCTGCTATGCCAAAAACTGAACTAATCATCACAATTTTTACCAATTTACTCATAATGGATTGCTCATTACCATGCCTTAAAACTGGTGGTTCTCATCTCTTTACATTCGTTTTTCCATTTGCAAATTTTCACTCTACCTACATAGTATACAGAGTTCCACACCTTCCTCTTTAGCATCCCAATAATTCTAAATCTGTCCCATAACATCAGTAGAAAACTGCTTATTCATGCCAGCTGGTCTTTTGGGCCTTTATTTCTATCAGACTAAACAGTTCTAATTTGTAGTTTCCAATATTTTCTTTGTCCTCTTATTTTAAAGAAGTATTGTTCTCAGTCTTTCCTCAATTCAAGAGTAAAAGAATAAAGGGTGGATATTCATGCCCTAACCAGTTTTTGCATTTATTTTCACTCTATTCAGACCCAACTGTGTGGTGAAAAGCTGGTACTTTAGTTTGCTTTGCCTTTACATTTTCCATACAGAAAAGTTCTGTATGGAAACACATTCTGCTGCTGATGGAGAAGATTAAACTTGGACAGACTTTAACACATATAAAGTTTTTATTGAAAGTCTAATTGTGTACTATTTTCCTATTTAATGCCTTCTTTAAAGATTATGGTTAAAAAAAGGCAAAGGGAATAAAATGTATCTTTCAAAGTAAAATGATGCACTTATTTTGGAATGGACTTGCGATTATTATTCACTTGTGCTGAAGCAAGCATTACAAGCAGTGTCTCCATGATCCAGGCTGTATTACACATGTCCCTTCTTCTAAATGTTTCAGATCAATTGTGGCAGAGAACACACACACAATGTATGAATAGGGCACACAGGTGGGGGTCAACATAAATTAAAATTTATGTCATTAAATCAGAGGATCAACTGTGCTTCAAAACACAAAAACACTACAGCACATTTCATTTTAACCGAGAAAGGTAAACTCTGATTTTAAAAGGGGGTTCAATCCCTATAACTCACCTCATCACAGGTTACAGTTTGTAGAACTGCAAGAGAAAATTCATCATTTTGTGCTGGAAAGCCTCTCACATTGTATTAATGAGGTGTATGTGAAAAGCAAAAGAGGATGTGAGAGAGAAAGAAAGGAAAACCTTTTTGACTGCATTAGGCTACACGAGATGGTAATGGATTTTTAAGACAGAAAAAAATGTACATTTGCTGACTGTACTCAGCCACAGTAAGTGATACAGAAAACATGGCTGTCTTAATATGCTTTTGTTCAATCCTTTTGCTTTGTAGTAAAATGAAAGATTGAATAAAATGTGATTTAAAAATTATTGCTAGGATGTAAAACAGAATAACACAATAACAGACCATAAGGTAAGAGAATTTGCCTCTTAGCAAAAGGATACAATCTCTCTGGTGAGGGAAATGAATTATCCATGCCTGAGGATTATAACTCACAGGAAACTTAGCAAGTGCCCAGATCAAATTCACCTGAGATCGGCAGATATTCAAAGGGATTAAGCCATCAGCAGAAAAGATAAAGTTAATGGTGTATTCTGAGATTTGGGGATTGGGATCCAGAGGGAATACCTAGTAAGAAGTGAATTTTCCCTACACCAATTAAGGACAACAATTCAGGCAGGGTCAAGAACCTGACAAAAGTTCGGCTGTGTATGCTAACATCAGAACTACAAGTCTAAAAGTACTGCCTATTGTACAAGTGGCAGTGCCAAATTGGTCATTGGTACAGAGCATTTCTAGGTATTTAGGGCTCAAGGACAGCCTGCACCCAGTTAATTTTTAAGACAAATATCCAACCTCATGCTCCACAGAATTACAGAATGATTAGGGCTGGAAGAGACCTTAAAAGATCATCTAGTTCTAAGCCTTCTGCCATGGGCAGGGACATCATGCTAACTTACATAGCATATACAACCATATACCTAAAATTCTTCTAAATCCCAATCTCTTCTGTCAGTTCTCCAGCTTCTCAACACTTATGGAAACAGGACTACTCAAGTTTTAGGAATGGCAAAATGATTTGGCATAAAACATTATTAAACCATCAGTAATCAGCTGCTGAACAAGGCATCAGTACGCCTTGCTATCATACTTTTCAAGTTATCTTATTTTCCACTTTGCCTACAATAATTTCACAAACAATAACAGACCAATGTCATCTAAAGGACAACCCCTCACTCGACCAAGGACCTGTTGTTTGTCTTGCCTCTTTGCTTGTCTGCCTTAATCTCAAAATCTTGGTCACAACATTGCAAAATGAAGACTCTGCAGCCCAGCATCTGTCACTGACAGGAAGCTTTCCCTGAAATATATACAAAATGTTCTCTCTTGTTCTTATTTCACATGATGCAATAGAAGTAATCCCATGCTATCCTAACAGTTGCTTAATCATGTTAACCAGTTCCTCCTTCTGCCTCCTGGCTTTATAGCTTTTTTTGTTTTTTTTCAAAATTAGCTAGCTCCTGTTCTCAGAGCTTCCCAAGATGCAGCTCTGCAGCTTCCCAGGCATTTTCTGAAGCACAGCCTGGGCTCCTACTTCACATTTCGAGCATTATATTCTTTTGGAAACACAGTACTTCCTCCAAGCATCTATTTCCTCTGCTCCATGAGCTTCTAGGACAAAAGTTACTCTGCTCTTCCCAGGGCAAATTTAGCTAGCACTGCATGCATACCATTTCTGCTAAAAGGTTATAGGTCTGGTGGCACACAACCTTGCTGGAGGGGAAAAGAGGTAGATTTTGGGGATTGTTTTTTCCTTCCCAGAAGTGAACCTTTCCACAGATGAAATCTATTTTCACCCCTTTTTGAAAGAGGACCAAGTACAACTTCCTGGTTATTCCCAGTCAGTATAGAAATGTCAAAATTGAGAATCTGATTATTAGTCCATATTCTAGTTTCTAGAGAAATGTTTTAATGAAAACATTATAACAAAATAACTCATTTTTTTCTTTCTTAATTATATGACATCTTTAATGGAGGCTGTGCAGACCAATTTTGCAATTTTTTTCAAAAAAATCATTTTTTAAAAGTTTCTCGAATTGAGGTTAGAACATGCCTGTCTCCTTCCAGGAATACCACTCTCCATTAACAAACAAAGTCCTCAACTACCTAGCATTAAGCATCACAAATCAGACAGTACAAAAGGAAAAAAGTACATTTAAAATATCAGCTTAGGAAGAAGTAGACAGCTACCACATTTTGGTTGTGTAACACACTTTCCCACTCTCAAGTGTGGCTATTCTATCTCGGTAATACATGTTTTATCCATATGCTACAATTTCTACATTGTGAGTGGCTCCACTGTAAACTCACAGGGGTTAAGTTATGGTAGGACTTGTCTAGCAAGACAATATGTGGAAGCAAATGAGTTTCTAAATTGAAGGGGTAGCTGTTCATATACACTAACAGAGAATGTTATTTCATCTTTAGCAAGCTGCACTTTCTATTTGGCTGTAACATGGATTTGCTTGTGGATCACCTTCAAACAGAGAAGGAAAATTCAGCTTGGGTTCTCTGTTGACATTAGACAAACACCTGTTCTCAGAGTACCATGAAAAGCTTCTCTGAAACCTGGTGTTTCATGCAGAGGCACCTGCCTATGTTTACACAGGTGAGCTCTAAAATGCCAGTACTTGTTGGCTCTAAGGCCAGTTAGCACAGAGCAACTCAGGTCCATCCCATCCAGCTTGGCAGGCCTCTGAAATGCTGTGGCTGTATCCAAACTGCCTGCTGGCAAAGGACTTGGGTTGGTGTTAACTCCTAACCAGTGCCCAGGAGCTTTGGCAGCATGTTTGCCAGGTCCAGAACTATGCCAGGGTGGTGGCATGGGCAAGGCAGTCCCAAGGGCCAGGTGCAGCCCCAGACACCCTGGCACGCAGGGCACTGGAGCCCAAGGCACCCAGAGCAGTCAAAGAGCTGGGCTGTGTCTGTAGGTAGCAAAGCTGGGAAGTACATTGAGCCAAATTCTGCATTCGTGGAACAGTTACTTCTGTGGATTTCTCCTGGCAGAGGTTTTGAATCCTTGAAACTCCAAGGCAGCCCAGCACAAATGAAAACAGAAGTATGAACTAAGAACAGTTTCAGAGAGTAATGCAGTAGTAGCTAGAGTAACATGTATGCCAGAGGACAGGATTTGGCTCCTGACTCCAGTAAAGCTGTGGGAACAACAGCATTTCCATATCCTCTTTTACTACAATGAAATCTGACTGCTGTAGTTCTGATTTTACCTGCAGAAGTAAGGAAATGGTAAAGCAAAATTCATAAATTTAAACATTTAGACCTTCCAATGGTTTTTACTTTCCAGAGCAGGCCTTACAGCACTTCAGAAAACCAAGCAGCTCCTTCTGCTGTTTGGTGTGTAAAGAGTGGTGCAATTTGTGTAGTGAATAGACAGAGGCACTGTGCCAGAGTACACACAAATCTCAGTACACTAAGACAGGAGCATGCAATAATGAATGAGAGAAATAGTACTTCTATAATGCAGAATAAGGTATTTGGATACTGTTCACTGGGAATACAGGCCAGCTTTTAATATTATCTGATAGCAATGACCTGTAATTTACCCTCTAAAAATTCATAAAAACATAATGCTCTAGCCTTTGCTTATTCAAATATATCTAGAGTAAAGCAAACAGAGCTCCCCTGAGAACCCAGTCCTCCTTTTGCTGTAGCAATTGTGTTACTAAGATAATCTTTAAATCATTTTAACAGCTTAAAAGACTGAATATCTCATATCTAGGTATATATGTGGTGGATACCAAACATATTTTCAACTAATGAGCAATAATGTTTAACCTGCATACTTATAGAAGTATGAGAAATCCATTACACTTTCTCTTCTTAAGTTGAACATCTGCATACAGGACCATCAGGGAAATTACACTTTTCAATTCACCCATTACATATTTATGTATGTATACTTTTTCCTTTTGGCCTTTATTTTCCCTTTTAAACCCAAAAAGAATATGGGATGGCAGCAGACACATTGCTTGGAAAAACCAGTGTAAATGCAATTTAAAAGTGATCTTAATTTCTTTCCAGGCTCACTCTTTTTAAAGAAATCGTGTTGGAATCTCCTGCAAGAGCCAAGAGAGCAGACTACCAGTCTGATTTTTAATGCCCAGGGCTGCACAAACAGCATTTTACCCAGGCTCCTTCCCTTGCTACGTATGTACTTCAAAAGAGGATTCTAGATCGAGCTGGCAATTTGTTGGCTTGCCATCTGAACCAATCTTTCTGATATTATTTATAGAAGGTCTGCTTTTAAATGGGCTGGCTGATCCTCCCATCCATCTCGCTGCAGCTCTGGACTCCAGGGGCTGCCAGTGGACTGTCACAGCCACGACACTTGGCAGGCCAGGTCCTTGGTTGGTATAAATCAGCACTATGCCTGCTCACTGCTGCTAAGGGTTTCACTTGACATTTTCAGTGCTGCTTGATTCATGCCCCAGTTAATGTTTCACTTTCATGGTTTTACTTGCATGTTTAGCAAAAATCCTTAAACACTTGTTTAAAAAGCTTGTTTCTAATTGACTATTCCAATTGAAGCATCCTTTTAGTCAGCTTTCGAGCATTGCAGTACCAAACGGTGTATTATTATTGAAATTATTTCAAATTAATATAAAAATTATTAAAATTAACAATTCTGTTGCTGGACATCAGAATTTTTTTCTGAGATTTTACCACTACCAGAAAAATTACCTGTGTAGGTATTTTTATTATGCAAAAATCAATTTTCTGGGCAAAAGCAACATGTATTTTTATTTGTTATATTGCAAATTGTTAAAAAATAGTTAACTGTCAGTTATTACCCATTTATAAAAGATGAAAAGTAATTAATCATTGCAGTATGTAATTTCTATTACATATTCTATTCATTTCTATTCCAGCTTTTTGTCTAACTTTATGCTGGAGATTTACAAAACAAACTAATTGCATTTGAAAGATTTAGCCCCATGAGAAACTGCATTCACTACTCTTTGGTCTGTTTGGCTTTTTGAACCAAGAAGCAGCACAGTTTGGAATTTTAAATGCAACTTTCAGCTGTAATCTGCCACTGCAGCTGGTGGCCCACAGTAATGCTCAGGGCCATTTGAGTGTGATTGCAGCAGAATTTGCTCATATTCCAGATTATCATAAAGCTTCTTTTTTCCTACTGCCAATGGAGTGTTCGGATGTATTTTTGTGCCTCTTTTCCCCCCCTTACAGGGCAAGGAAATTACCTATGGTAGATGGAATTTTAACTGATATCTATATAACCTAAGAAATACAGGGCTCAATTCTGCATCTGTTGAAGCCTTCTGTCTCCCCAAAATTTTATCAATCAATTTAACACTGTAGCATTTAACAATGTAGCATCAGTGTGCTCAGTAAGAAGTTTATAAGAAGAAAATACTACTGTTCCTTTGGAATCTGCTGGTTTTATTCATGTGTTTTTTTGAATGAAATACTTTGCAGAAACAATGAACAAAATGTCTGACTAATGTCATGGTTAGAAACTTCTCCACATAAGCAAATTTCCAGCGCATTACTTCTCTACATTGCCTGACCTTGGAGCCAAGTGTACTAAAATGTTATTTGGCCATAAATTTTAAAATAGAGAGCAAAATCAAGAAAACAAATCACAGAAATAATTAATTGCATCAATGTGCAGTAAAATAAACATTTCAAGGAAGGTCCCTTTGCTTGACAGAGGATTATTTTTTCTTTCCTTTACAGTACCATACATGCAACAGCAGCAATACTGCATGGTACTCATCATCACTTCTTACTGTGTTTTATTTCCACCCAGAAAACTGCATAACCATACTATAACTAATAATGCAACCACAATCCCCTCAAGCAGCAGCCTCTGTCAGCCTGACAAGCACACTGACTAGTTCCAGCAGTGGTGACCTTTGTATGGACTCACTGGGATCACAGGCTCGCTGCTTCTTATATCAGCAAAGAAGCCTTCAGCTTTAATCAAAACAGTTTTAATGCTGTTGCTCATCTTCGTTCAATGAAAAGTCCCACAACAGAGTTATCCACTGCAGTACCAACAGGACTAAACAGTGATTACCTAAAAAATCCACAGATGGCTCATACAATGCCCTCCACAGCAGAAAAACTTGCATCAGTTTTTAAATTTTCGTTCATGTCTCTTAATATTTTCTGACCAGTATTAACTAACAATAATTTATTTGTCAATAAACTAATTTTTGAATTATAGCTTTGCAGATCAGAAGAGGATAGGAAAGCACACAAATATGAAGATAACCTTCCTGTGAAATACAAGCATGATAAATGCTACAGGACCTTGGAAGTTGGCCAACCAATAAGACGTACAGGACTTTACCCTGCAGAGCAGCAGCCACATGAGGCAATACAACTGGGAGGGGTGGCAGAAGGGAGATACAGAGTCCATGCACCTCTCAGAGCTTTGCCCTTCCAACTGTTCTTGCTGCAGTTTCTGAAAAGCACTTGGCTACCACCAGGCAGGGCTTCCTTGTTTTCTCCATCTGAGTCCAGGGTAGGTAGAGAGACACCATTTCACTATCCTGAGACTGGTACACTTAGCAGGAAGGCTGACCCATCTGACATAGGTTAATGGTTTATGGTTACATAATTTAATGTTTGATCCACGTGTACCAATGGATCAGTCTGGACAGAGGCAAAACTTATTACTTTAAACTTAGAAAAAACTCTTTCATTACACCAAGGCAGCAGTATCCTCTGTTTGAGAAAGACATTATAATCAGCTTTTCTGGTCAATGCCTCCTCTTCCCACTCCGCTAGTCCTTTTCACATGCATCAGAAACTTCAGCTCCTTGCCACTCCAGCATTGTCTGCTGGCAGTAGGAAGCATCTCCATGTGTGCACACGTTCCCAAGGTATCAAAAGCTGCTCAGCACTTTGCAAAACTGAGCCTCTGTATTTCTCTTCTGTATTATTCTTCACTAGATCCAGTCACACAACAGAAGAAGCTATTGTGGCTATGTGACCAATACCATTAGCTGTTCCAGGGTTTGTGAGAATTCCTTGATTTACTTAAAACAAAATTAACCAGGTTAGTAGGCTAATGATGGAGAAGCACTTAACCTCACTGTGCTGTTTTTGCCTTTATAAAAGGAGTACTCACATAAAACCTGTTCTGCAATGGATCAGTCTACACAGCACAGATCACCAGCACACAGGGAACCCAAGCAGGGGTGGTGGCAGCAATGATTCTGAGGGGTCTGCAACTTCTTCTCTCACTACTTTTTAATCTAGAAGCAGATAGGGTTTTATGGTCATCGAGCCATTACTGTTTTGCTTATCTTTGTTTCTATCAACATCTATCTGTAAGAAGCCAGGTTAACCAGGATTGCATGTGATCACATATTTCTTGCTACAACTCACTATGAAAGATTGCAGCTTGTAGCAACCTACAGCAAACTACTGGCAGGGTTATAAAAAGTGTGGCCCGTTTTCACCTTGGTAGTCTTATCCAAAGATCACACAACTTCCCCATCAGGGTAAGGAGGACTGAGATCATAGTGAGGGTGAAAGCAAAACCCAGCTACATTCTGTATATCCTCCTCTGCCAGTCATTCAACTGACATCAAAGATACTGCCTCCCAATATGCTTGGGACCTAATACACTTCTAGAGGTAGTGACAGTAAAGTAATAGTAACATGTGAATGGAAGACAGAGCACTTGGCCTCAATGTAGAAAATAAATACAATTTCAATAACATAGGAGGAATCTATGTAAATACTTCTGCACAATATGATGTGTCACCTGATAGCCAAAAAGGTACTTATTTTTTCCACCTATGCAGAGTGATGGTTTGGCAATTAAGCTGAAGGTGACAGCCCTTGAACACTTAAGCTAACGGACAGTCTAGATACAACACACAGTGGCAAAGTGCTCACAAAAACATCCTAGATGGAAGCTGAAAGAAGATCTTAACCAGACATTTCTCCCACTGGCATCAGTGGAAGACAGGAAACAGAGTATTATAATGAGAATGGCTGCACAGTTAACTGGGCAGTTCTCATCTTGCTACACAGTCACAATTCACTGGAGACTGGTTCTCTGCTGACATACTTTTTATGAAAAGTGATCATTAAAGTTCATTAGAGTTCCAAATCCAGCAACATGGAGCAAATTTTAGTGACCTTATCTCCATTTCAAAGTCTCTCATCAGGATCTTCTGAACTCTAGGACTTTTTTTTCCTTTTTCATCTCTTACTGGGATCAAGAGAAGTGTTGGTACCTGTCTCATCTAGCTAATCCTGGTCTTCTACTTGCTACAGCTGAAATGAAATGAAATCTCCTCCTATCTTGTCATGAGTTATTCTTCAAGTCCTTTAATACAAACAGGTTTAGTGAAGACTTTTCCTGAACTTTCTCAGCATAGTATAGTTAGGATCACTGTGGCCAACAGCACTCCAAATAAGGCCCTCAGCCCCACATACATCCTCATTTCATACATAAATGTATATTTTATAAGGATTAGACTTTTAGTGGAATTTACAATGTTCAGTATTTTAGAACAGCTACAAATTAACCTCGAGATTTTTTGCTTATGAACCACAGAACTCCCTGACTTTGCCCATGTTTCCTTTCAGGAAAAGAAGCAGTTCTGTCATATCCCTAAATAAATTATGTAACAAACACTTCTGGTTTTCCCGCCATCAGTAACATAACTTAATCACAAGGCAATCACATTTGACTTGATCGATCTCCAGAATTTCTAGTTGCAATTTATTTTATACAAAACATCCTGTCAGGAAGGTGGAAGGGAGCCCAACTTTTGCAGTGTGATAGCTTATAGAGCAAGACAGTCGGCTGCATACTTGTGAAATAGTAAAACGTAGCCTATTTGAAAACAAAATACAATTCTATGTTTCAAAATTCCTTATAGCCTAATAAAAACTGGTGTAAAAATTAAATTTAATTTCATTTCTTTCCACAGACCATATATGCTGGTGGGATTTAAATTTAGGCTTACATATGTTTGTATCAAACACAAAAGGAGGAAAAAAAAATTCCACTTTTCAGTTAAAGTCAAATGCCACCTAAAATGACTATAGATGAGACACAGAAGAAATTTCAGCAATATGTATTCATATAATGTAGGCCTATTTTCTAAATGTAGTTATTAATTTTAAAAAAGCCAACTGACAACCCCAAATATATTGACACGTTTTAATTTCAAGGAGGATTGCCTAAGACATATGGAAACATCCAACACAATTTTTAAATTTCCCAATTGCACAGTCACTAGTATTTTTATCCTCTTTACTTCAAGATGACTAGATTCTTCATTCTTGAGGCCACAAAAAGGCATCCACTTCTGATGGCTTTCTTAAATATCATTCCTCTGATTTAAGAGCCTGTCCTTTGATAGATCCACCCCCTTGATACCTCTTTGCAAGGAAAGTGAACTCAACACCTTATTTTCTTTCCTAGATTTTTAAAAAAATCTTTCTTTATCTTCACTAGTGTGAAGATAATAAATGTTCTCTTAGCAATCTAGCTGCATTATTGAGAGATTATTTTTGACAGCCACTGTCAGACCCAAGAATGGACATACATGTAAGATACTCATGATTCTACTGACATTAATGACAGTCTTCAGAACCTGGTTGGGCTTACTGCCTTGGTCATCAAACCTAATATTGGCTGCAGGAGGATGAAGTCTTCTGTAACTCTTAACTTTGATACGGTAAGTATTGAATACTTAGTTTTGGTTTAGACTGTTAAATTTTCTTTTTTTTCTTCCCATAGAGAATGGAAACAATGTTAGCAATCTAATCACAGGCACTGTGCATTTCTATGAGGGAAAAAGACAAACAGCACCTAGTTGTTATTCAAAATGTCATTTCGAGGAATGCACCTTTCCTTCAAATTGTTTGCTTTTTTCACCCACATCATGCACCTCTTTGTGTGTATCTTGTGTGAATGTATGTGTAGGAGTGAAGAAACAACATCACACAGGGAGATTGGCAAGACAGAATTATAAGCACTGGAGAATGAGTATAAATAGGACTCACCAACCTCAGCTGATGAGTGCGTTTTCACATCTCAGGAAGAAGAAGGGAAAAGAATAGTGTCTTTATAGTGCCACAGCACGTATCGCTATGAGCAAGTAAGAGTTAAAACCTCACAAAACAGAAGTGAGAAGGACACAACCTGCAGGACAGGGAGCAATCAGTATTGGACAACCTGGCAAATGTACAAGGCCTGCTTAACCACAGGGATTGACTTACTATTTGTGGTAGGCAAACCTGTCCTGTCTCTCATGACAGAAAGCCAGACAATGCAACTTTTGTACTACAGCTATGTAAACGCAAAACAAATCATAACTTACACCAAACTGCAAATTTGACCAAGTCCATTGATTTGCAAATGCAACTTTCAGTATTTTCAAAATCAATTTAAGACTTCAATAAAGTAGTTGCATTCTGTTCATTGAACTTTGCTTTACCCTGAAAAACCAATTTCTAATTTGATACAGCTGAGTAATTTTTGGTGAGGCCTAAAAGATCTGGACTGCATATTGCTGGCCTGGCTGTATGTTGGAACTTGCCAGCTTGCTCGGTTCCTCTGTACAGGCTACAGAGCCCCAGACCCTGTGCTTATTTACTCATTTCCACTACTATTTACCTACTCTATGTTCAATATGCACTATGAGCATTAACATATAATAATAAAATCATAGAATGGTTTGGGTTGGAAGGGGCCTTAAAGATCATCTAGTTCCTGCCATGGACAGGGACACCTTTCATTAGACCAGGTTGTTCAAAGCCCCATCCAAACTGGCCTTGCACATTTCCAGGGAAGGAGCAACCATAGTTACTCTGGGCAATGTGTACCAATGCCCCACCACTGTCACAATAAAGAATTTCTTCTTAATATCTGATCTATGTTCTTTCAGATGAAGCCATTCCCTCTAGTTCTGGCACTACATGTCCTTGTAAAAGATTTCTTTCCATCTTTCTTGCAGGGCCCTTCACCTGAAGGGCCAGAAGGCTGCAATAAGTTCACATCAAAGGTATCTCTTCTCCAGGCTGAACCCCCATTCTCTCAGCCTTTTCTCATAGGACCTATATTCTATCCCTCTCATCATCTTGGTGGCCTCCTCTGGACTCATTCCAGCAGGTCTATGTCCTTCCTGTGCTGGGACCCCAGAGCTGGATGCAGCCGTGCAGGTGGGCTCTCAGCAGAGCAGAGGGACTCTGGCCCTGCTGCCCACGCTGCTTTGGATGCAGCCCAGGGTACAACTGGATTTCTGGGATGAGTGCACATTGCTGGGTCACGTCCAGCCTCTCACCCACCAGCATACCCAAGCATACCCTTCTCAGCAGGGCTGCCCTCGTTCTGTTTATAACAGCATCGAACAACAAATTGTTAAATCTCATTAAATTAAAATATGTAAAACTGCTCATACAGCTATCTTGTGCCCTTTTAGTTGAGAATCACATTTTTTAGAATGCAAATATTCTATTTTGTTTTTATGACCAGCTTTATTTCACATCAGTAATTGTATAATATGGGAATTTTGTAGGCATTCAATATTTAACAGCCTTTTTAAATAATTTCTGGCCAGTACAACCTGTTCCTTGGTTTCCCATCAAGTAGCAAATGGGCTTCCACATATATAGCTATAATGACACATAACAAAGCTTATTTTGTAAAGTGCTTTCTTTTATGTCAGATTAAAAAGTGTCATGCTGTGACATTAAAACAAACAACTTTAGACCAGAAATGAACTTACAATTAGATGATTGCAAAAAGCAGTTAAAAATCATTTGAGACCATTTCCAAAATGAAAAAGCACTTACTGAGCATTGATACAAGCAAATCAATACAAGGTCTAACTACAGGGTTATCATGCAGGCAATTCCTTCATGATCTTAGAAATATAAAGAATTAACTGTTAGACTAAACTCTAATCTTTATTTGAAAAGCTCCTCCTTGAACATAGCGAGCCAAGTTTTGAAACTCCAACCAACTTCACTGGAACTCAACATGCTGAATTGAGTGTCTCTATCCTTGTAAAAAGCCTTCTCAGCCTTACAGTGGTTACATGACCATTCAGTAACACAACAGAAAGAACAGGTTGTGAAGGTCCTACATATCTAAGTTTTAACAGTTTCTACTCATGCTTTACTTGTGTCTATCCCACAATCAGTGGTGAGAAGAGATACTGTATTTTTTTCCTCTCCTTCATTGCAGAATACCTTAGATCTACTCAGATCTGGGAATTTATTTCTACCAAGTGTAACAGAAAAACTTTTTACTAAGATAATATTCAGTAAATGAAATTGTATTGGTAGGCATGGCTAGTAAGAGTTTTTACAAAAAACATATTTAAGCCATAAAGTCTCTTGCCAGAAGATAGTACAGATATTACAATTTTCTACGGATTCAAGAGGAGACACGAGAAAAAAAAAGACTCATTATTATCAAGGATGTCACCCTACTTCACAAAGTCCACAAATCTTGAAGTGCAGCAGTATTAGAACTTAGTTTTGAGGAAACACCTTCTTACACACCTGCCCTTTTTAATGGCTTCAACATATGTTAGGCATGTGTTAGGAAGACCTAAAGACCTATCTGGTCCAGACAACCAGTCTTGTGATCTTACCATAACCATAAAACTTGGCTAAATGTTATCCATGGTTATACCTAAATTTGAATAGAATAGAAAGAGATGTGAAATACCTGTGTGTGGATACAAGATGTAAGCAAGTGGTTGTTAAAACTTAATAATACAACTCAGCTTCCACTTGTCAGCACTTTGGTGTGCTTCAGTCATAAACACCTATTAATTTCGAAGGTAAAACAGGTTAATTTTTTTAACAATGTAGATTGAGTTGAAGCTAAATTCAATTCACACTTGCCGTGAAATAGATCTAAAGTCTAATTTTAAAAAGCACACCATGAAAGCACTGAGCTTTCTCCTCACTCAACACAAAGATGTACAATGCAACAGTACCAGACAATACAACACTTGTTGAAATTATGCTTTACATGAAATGAAAAAATTTCCTTACTGCATAAGGAAAAAACCTTCAGCAATTCAGTAACTGAGTTTACTTGAGGCACCTCAGCTAAAACAAAACTTATAGGAAAACCATAATGAAGTTCATACATTTTCATTTTCACTGCAAATGAAATGAGTCAAGTAGCACAGTGAGCTGCTGTTTATGGCACATGCTTGCACCTTTGTAAAGCACTTTTTGCTTCTCGTGTACCACAGCCACATGACTGTGATTTGCACCTGCATGTTTCCTAACCAGGATAATTTAGTAATAGAAAGCCTAGGTTAATTTCTAAACACAATTAGTTTAGAGGTCACATGATACTATGATAAGAAGAGGAAAAACGGATGTGAGACACATTCCCTTCTGCCTGTTCCTCGTGGCCAGCTTCAGACCACCCCTCTGGCTGGGGCCATGCTAGATGCCCAGCAGTGCTTCCTCCCAGTGCACAGAGGGAGAAACAGATGTGGCAGAAGAGAGGGAGGAAGGCCAGATGAAAGGAAAGCAATTTCCTTTCTCTCTGTTTTCTTCAGTCAGTACTGAATGAAGGGAAAAACCAATCACATTCACCATGCTCATCCTATACTTCCTCTCTCTTTCCCTTTTTAAGATTGCTCAGTCATGCTACTCCCCCATAACACTGGTAAAACAGTGCCACATCTACTTTTTTCTTCTCATTTCAGACACCACGCTCTTAGCTCACCCATAGCCAGATCTCCTTGCTTCAGATTCCCCTCATCCTATAACTATCCATTTCTTCCTTTCCACATTCTCAAGGGGCTATGCCACACCTTTCAGTTGCTACATGCCAAAAGCAGACATCTTTCAAAAGCCTTTGAGACTTTCACATACATAATGACATCTCCTGAATGGTTTTTTGATTACACGTTGTTTGAGGCGATGCTGTGCTAAACATTTATTGTGTACGTTCTAGTCACTCACAAGAGCACATAGAAAGAAAGCTGGTGCATGACAGGTGATGTCAGAAGAAAAGTTAAAAAGCAGTGAAGTGAAGGGACTGAGAGAAGCAGGATGCAGAATATAGTGCTTTTCTCTTGTTTTCTGTCAACAGAACAATTTAAAAAAACTCGATTTGTATCTGTTGTCTGTCTTCACCAAATCTATATTAGAAGTGAGATGTGCTACTTACTTGCTCTTCATATAAAGACATTCTGTACTGTCTAGATGAAAAAATAGTTTCAAAATATAAAATGTTCCTAGTCATTTCCCCAGTGCAAAATTTGTAACATTTACCCTCATACCATGACCTGGGAAGGAAAAACATTTTAAAATAACTGCCAACTCATCTTCTTGAGGCTGTGTTCTAGATTCTTGCACTAATGGTAGACACATTCATTGTTCAATTGATGGTATAAGCTCCCACTTTATTTATGCCTAGACAGCTTCCTGAGAAACAAGAATGGAATATAAACCAGATTAGGAAACTGGATTTTCTAGCCTACAGTTAATGAATTATGTGAATTTAGTTAAAACTGATTTCAGACATAATGTGACAGAAATTTGGCTGCATCTTCTAGGAGAAAGGTTGAAAGTATTTCACTGAGCAAGAAGTCGAGAGTAAATATTTTATTGTGTAACCAAATTTAGGACAAACATCATTTTCAGCACAGAATTTAACAGAAACAACATTCCAGTCAAATTAACTAGCTTGACTCAGTACACCAAAGGATAAAGAGATCAGAACTGCTCCTTCTGATTCAACTTATATTTACTCACTTGAAAGCAAAAGCAGACACTACCTCATCCATACATAAAGTGTGACCGTTCCTTCACTTGGTCATCTTAAAACTACACATCCAACCAACACCCAAATGCAAATCCTTTGTCATCTGTCAACATTGATATCAACAAAATCTCCATTCTTTCTATCTGTCGCTAATGAGCTTTACCATCAACATGCACATGCTTACAACATCAAAACCTTCTCATCCCTCACTCTAAACTGCACTTGCCAAAAAGGAAAATCAAAATACTCACTTCGGCTACATTTGCTTGCAGGAATGGACTGACAGAATGCTCCTAGACAAAATTAGACCTGATCACTTATCACTGTTAGAAAGAAATCTTCATCTACTTGGTGAAAATACTGCTTCATTTTTCTCAACCCCTTCCCTAAAAAGCAATCAGTTAATTTTCCAGAAGGCAAAACCCCGCAGGAATGCTCCCGCAGCTCCCTCCCCGCGGCGGCGGCAGCCAGCGCCGCGCACTTACTGATCTTCTCCTCCCCTCTGGAGAAGGGAAAGCAGCAGAGCTGGCCCATGGCACCGGCCGCCTCAGCCTCTCCCTCGTCCTCTCTGCTTGCACCTTAAGCAAAACCTGCGAGTGGGGCGGCGGTCCGTGCAGAAACTGCTTATTCCGCCCTGGAAGCGAGCGGGAGACGGGGACCGAGCGGCGGCCCCGCCCCGCCCCGCCCCCGGCACGGCACCGCCAGCCCCGCCCAGCACCGGCCCCAGCCCAAATTCCAGCACCAGCCCCAGCACCAGCACCAGCCCCAGCCCCAGTCAAAATCCAAGCCCCAGCCCAAATCTCCCAGCCCCAGCCCAGCCGGCGGGGCCGGGGATCACTGGCATCCTGCACCTGTCTCCCTGACATCCAATTTGTTAAAGACAGATTTCCCGTCCTGACATTACGCGAGGCATGGGCGCTGGCAAATACAGGCAGCGGTCTGGCCGCCTTAAATACGGCACTGGCCGGCGGGGCTGAGTGCCCCTGCCACCAGTGCTCCCCTCCGCCCCACAGCCGAGTGCCGAGAAACGGGAGAAAATATAGTTAAGGACATAGTATGTCTATATATATTAGCATTTATAGTTAATATATGGGGTCTCTTTCTTTCCCCCCATAAGGAAAAATGAAGTTACAAGATTAAGGAAGGAAGGAAGACAGCTGCTCAAGCAGCTGGAGGAGCTGGCACAGCAGCCCTAGTCTGAGATGCTGAGAAACAAACGGGGATCATGGCTCTGGGTGTGGTGGGGATTTGCCGCCGACTTCAGAAGGAACAGAGCCGACCACCTTCACTCCAAGTTCCTAGTCCTCCTTTCTCAACACGGTGTGTACTGCAAGTGCGGGTGATGAAGGTCACCCGGTGGATGTGTTAAACCTAGGATTTTCTAAGGTAATAAAATGCTAACAACATGCAATCAGTTAGTGATTAAAGATAAAAAAGAATCAAAGGCAGTCCTACAAGGATTAGTATTAGTCCTAATATTACTCAACACAGTCATTATTAACTTGAAAGTAAATAAATGATAAAACCCCTAAGAGTGAAAGTTTGGCATATACCGTGAGAAAGGACAGTAAATGAGCACAGCCTGTACAGCTTTGGCAAACTGAGTCTTTTCCGCCAAAGCATGTCAGTCAGTAAAAACAAATGAAAAGACACATTTTGTTTAAGTATTCTTCCATTCACCAGAAACAAAACCACCCAGATTTCTACTTATTTTGTCCTGTGGTTCCTTTAAAGGAATTTAAAGGAATCAAACATTATTGGGGTGATCACGCTATTGGCTATCAAAGCATCTTTGCAGGGTAAGTCTATAAGAATATCGCAGCTTTTGCTGCAATTAGCTCTCAGCACAAGCTGGTCTGTTAAACAACAGGGAATGTACATGACACGTGGCTGAGAAGTAGCTCTCTAGTGTCCAATAAACTTGTATTGAAGCCTGACCCATGGTCAGCCCTTCATAATGGCAAAATTCTCTGATGCCCTGTGGCTCTTAAGTTCATACTGCAATATTTGCTTCATTGTGGGAATTAATATAATTTCTCTCACTTCTATCTGGATGTGTATTTCTGCCAACATGTAGATATTTAATACTTCAAGATTTCTACATCTGATTAGTTTACCATAAATTTGCCAACAACTTTTAAAGTTAATGTTGTAATGGGCAGATAACACCCATACATGCACATAAGCAAAACATGATCCCACAGATCTTCTATAACTTGGCTAATAATGAAGGAATGCAGTTGAGCATAGAAATTGTGGGATTACAGAGTAGAAAGTCTGCACGCTGTCCTGGAATAGAGTTCCATTTTCTTCCCTGTAGCTGGTTCAGTGCTGTGTTTTGGATTTAGGATGAGAACAATGTTGGTAACACTCTGAAGTTTTAGTTGTTGCTGAGCAGTGTTCACTCTAAGTCAAGGACTTTTCAGATTCCTATGCTCTACCAGCAAGCAGGTGCACAAGAAGCTGGGAGGGAGTGCAGCCAGAACAGCTGACCTGAACTGGCCAAAGAGATACTGCAGACTGTAGAATGTTGTGCCCTGTATCTGAAGCAGGGGAGTTGGCTGGGAGGCACCAATAGCTGCTTGGGAACAGGCTGACAACCCATTTGTCAGTGGGTTTTATTATTCTACTTTTGTATTATTATTATTGATTATTATCATCATCATCAACAACAATTTTATTTCCGTTATTAAACTACTTCTATCTCAACCCACAGTTTTTAATTTTTTTTCTGCTTCTTCTCCCCATCTCACCATGGGTGGGGGTGGACAGGCAGTGAGTGAGCAGCTGTGTGGGTACTTAGTTGCCGGCTGGGGTTAAACCACAACAGAATTTCCTGTCCAGGAGATCCAGGAAAAGCACGGTGTTTCATTGAGAGATCATCCATGTGCACTTGAAAAACCAGCCTTTCATGACTGCAGTGAATTTGCTTTTGAAAGTATTTTTTTCTACATTCAGAAAGTAAAAATAAACCAGAAGAGACCAAATCCCCAATTACTTTCCATTTAAAGCCCTAACCTTGCACCTAATATCTCCTTTGGTGATACCTGCAGTCACTGACACTTGAGCATCATTATAGACACCCTGCGACAGCAATGGTTCTTAACATTTGATATTAATATGAAGGATGCCAAAGCATGGAAGTTTCTCCTTATCACATTGATGAAATAAAACATAAGGCTCAGATCACTTTTTTAATATTCTTGTTTCCATTATAAAGACTAATACTTACATGAGAAAAGAATCCAGTTACCACACAGGTGAAGGTATGAATTCTGCTACCATTAAATGCTCTAGTTCATTAAATGTTCTTTTTAAATGCTCTTGGTTCATATTGCATTCTTTCCATAAAGCAAATAAAGTGGCAGAAGTTCTTCACAAAAATGTCTACTACTTCACATTCAAACTACTATTTGATTCAAGAAATCATATCTTTGTTTTCCCAAAAGTAAGAATCTCAGACAGGAAAATCCTATGAATATTTCTTATTTTTACAGAGATAAGTCAGCTTATCTCAGAAGTACAAGTGTAATATATTTAGCATACTAGTAAAGCATGGTTTTTCATAAAATTAGAATTGTCTTAAAGCTACATAATATTAAAAAACTAAATATATAAGGCTGGTAGGTGGTAATTTTTATTCTTTTCCATTACTACTCTGTTATTAACAATGATTAGATCATCTACTGTTTAAAGAATTTTATCTTCCAGTAGCAGAAATAAAAAATCGGGACAGTATACAAGTTTTTTAAGTAACTATAACAATTTTTACATTCTGTATTCAATGAAATTCCTTTGAGCTACGTAGTTGCCTCACTTGAGGAGATGCTGTCAGCCTAACCCAGAGCAAAAAGAAAAGAACATGACCCATATTCTACAACATAAATGAATTAAACATGAATACTAGAGGGCATAAGTGAAGTCATCTAAGCATGGAGAAGTATTTCTAAGAGTGAGCAGTATCTTCCATTCAGTTCAGGATCAAAACAAGACAGACAACATTTTAGGCAAACCCCCCAAATATTCTCAACCAAAAAAACTTAAAAAAGAGAAAAAACCCAAACAATCAAAAATGTTCAAGTAATAAAACAAACATTAACATATATTTTTAAGTTTTCTGTAAGCATAATCTCTATCTATATACACATATCACATTTATATAGCACCTAAATGAACACAGAGCTCCTGGTGCTCTCATCTTTCCACAAGTAAGTTTAACCAAGCAGTATCAAAAAGCACAAAGTCCTCTTGTACTTAAACCCAAGAATCCTTCTGTTAAAACATGCAATAATCATAGTTCTTACTGATCACTTTCTAAGCAGTCCTGGCAATCCATGGATGTCAGGATGACAATAATCTATTAAGCAATTCTGGAATAGTCACAATCAGTGATAGACCACTTTCATCCATCTATAAACCATCTTTAATCCAAAAGTAACAAAATACAAAAGCACAACTGTGGGTACAAGGAAGAAACAGAGGATTCAAGGAGGGATCTGGCTTTTTAACACTGGACCCATCATTCTACATGCATTCTAACTTCTGGAATGAAGGTAGGGACCATCAAGTCCATTGAAACCTCCAGAGCTGGAGAGGATCCATCTTAAATATTTTAAATATGATATTCAGTAACAAAAGTGGGTCTGATCACATTGTCAGTGCTTTGCTAGCTCAAGGCCTGCCATTTGTACTGTTTGGACATCTCTTGAAATTTTGGTGAGATATACAAAGTACATTTTTGACGGAAGTTACAGCAGAGCAGCAAAGCTTTCAGCTGTATCAGGCACATGTGACTGGATATAGAATTATAACTCCACATGAGCCACATGAGGCCTAAACAGCCAAAGCATTATTAAAAATGAATAGGCAGCAAAAGATACTGGTATATATTTTTTGGGGAGGCAGAGAAACTGAAGTACACTTTGGGATTGAAACAGAGCGGTAAAATTTTGCCAGGTAAAGAATGGCAAGGTACCATGCTTTATCAAGGATGGCTGTTCAGATTAGCCAAAACAAAGTGGTGGAAACAACACCAGCAAATAGAATTATCAGCCTCCCCAAGCAGAAATTATGGTTTTCAATCTTGGAAAGTCTCTCTCCTTACAGCAGGTAAGGACTAAGAGAAACTAAAATGTATTCATTTTAAGCAGAGGCAATTTCAGCCTTCTTAATGCTCCTGAATGCTGTTCAGCTGATCAGAAGGAACCTAGCTTTTTTTAGATGATGCTTGTGGTGCAAATTATGTAAAAAGTGGGTGAGGAGGAAAGGCTGATCTGCATTTCAATTTAAAAGTATTTCTGCACTCAGAACCTAAGCCATTCCCCAGCTTATGTATAAAAACACACATACACACACAAAGAGTGCAGAAGGCAGTATATCACCGTAAGTTTTGTTTTAGGAGCACCTACCAAATCAGAATTAAAATCCCCATTTAGAAGATAAACCAGGGATAAATAAATGATCTGTTGGACTTGCCAATATGCAAACATTCTCCTACTGTGTTTGACAGTGCAGACTAAGCTCCCACTTCTTACTTGGTTTGTAATGCATTGTATAATTTTAACAATTTTTCAATTGTGTCTTTCTGAAAACAGTTCCAATTCTATTTTTCTGGAGAAAAAGCTTAAATGATGAGCCTAAATTAAATTTAATGTAGTTTATTTTCTTTCAATAGCTTAAGAATATTCCTAGAAATATGCATTATACAAAAAAAAAAGAAAAAGAAGATAATGAGTTGGCATTTGCATTATAAAACAGGAGTGCATATTTGAGCTATGCTTTTTAAAACCACATTAAAATCCTCCAGGGAATCCTCACCACTAATATGTGTTTTACAACACTGCCTTCTAGAGAGAGAATCTTGCTCCTACTCACTGCAAATCACTATTCCTGTGAGTTCCATTTCTGGAACACACTGTACCTTTCAGGAAAGGCTGGGATGCCAGCCACCAATGAGCCTGCCTTCTATTTTAAGTGCAACCTGAGGGCAAGGCTCAAGACCAAATCTGCAAACTGTACAAGTTGTTACCCTCAGGAATGCATTCAGGACCACATTTAGAATGAACCATACAGCACTTCTGGGTGCAAACCACAAACATGTCATGGCCCCCTTCTTTGCAGAGTGAATGTGACCACCTATAGTGTGTACATCCCAAGGTAGCCCATCTATTCCTGAAGTGATCTGGCCTCACTGAGAGGATGTGTGTGAGAGGGACTTTCATACTGGATTGCCAGTACAAGAATGCATCCCCTTTGACATATAAAGACTTGTAGATAAGTCCCATGACAATGACAATGTGAAAAACCAGGGCAAGGTCCTCCTCATACTTCAGGGTCTTGCCAAGACTCAGTTTACAAGCCTAAGACTCTGAGACCTCCTAAGCATTCATTTCATTCAATATTCAGGTAGTTCCTGCTGTTTCTGTGAAAAAGAAAGATTAAGGATATAAATAAATATGAGGACCAGAAACTGAAGGATACTTTCATTACTGTGAGGGAAACGCCCTTTAAAATCCTGACTCTCTTATCTTAATATGAATTATTAAATGCCATGCGTGCAAAAAACTGTAATACAAGTCAAGGGAAAATTTTTGATACTTACATACTGTTTCCTTCTGAAATAAGGAAACTGAGCAGCTGAGATAATAGGCTTGAAAATAGCTCTGTTCCTAGTATGCTGTCTCTGAATTCTACGCAGTGGTCAGTAGCTACAGCCAGCTATTATTGTCCATTGCTGGTTTACTGAGAGTCAACCTGACTGTGAGAGCACCAAAGAAATTTTAAAGAGAATATAAAAGATTCATTTAACTTTCAAATTATTTACTATAACAAAATAATGATAGGTGGTTTTCCTATGTGTATAAAAATTAAACAAGAATACGATGTGGCAGTAGCAAGGGTTTAATCACTATGTTCTGACATCTACATTGCTAAATCTTAATTTCCAACAAATTATCACTATACAGTTTGCCTTGTTTTAAGAAGACTTTTGGTTTTTTCTCCAAATGTTGTTTTGAATATTTTATTTTCCTGATTACATGTAGTGTTTCTAAATTATTATTTTGAAGATCTGGGAAACCCTCCTACCAAGAAAAAGAAGTTAGAGATCTACTTTTGTACATCATTCCTTTGTTCTTCATTCAAACATGACAAGTTTTTACATTTATGTACACAGCACAGTGAGATATTTTTTGCAATGAGCATATATTTTTGATCACATTATGTTACAATTTTCTCTCTGAAATGCTGTTGTGCATAGACTAGAAGAACAATTCTTGTTAAAAAACCTGAAATGGGTTCTCCACTAAGAACAAGCAAATTGAATACACTTTTTTCCCAAAGGAAAAAAAGAAATTACAATTAATTGTGACTGCTAATATTTTTTCCCATCAAAGACTGTCATGAAAGTCACTGAAATGCACTGACACTGTACCACAGTTCTGTGTATCCAATCTGCTACCACCACTGACCCTAGTCAGTATTTTATTGCTGATGTATTGCTCTTCATTACCATTCTTTACTGAAAGTCTTCTCTGGTTTGGAATACTTAAATACATAAATACTCACTGAATGTGCCCAAAATTTAGCTGGCATAAGGTTGCACAGGGAGGTCCTTATTGCAGTCCCCTTCTCACTCCTGTTGCAACACCCCTCAGTATTGCAGCTTTTCCCTCATCTCCTACATCTGGTACTCCAGTGCCCATTTGTTAATTTTCTGAGAAATTACAAAGTTCCTTTTCCCCTGCTTGTTAAAACTTCTGGAAAGAATGCAAGTCAAGATAAAAATTAATATTTAAGGTAGTCCTTTCTGTAAAAATCTTCATTTATTTTAGAAGTACTTGATAGTACAAAAGCAGAAAGCTCCTTAAAATATGTATTTCTACAGTCTGAGGAAAAATTAAATATTGAATAGACAGATGCCCAATGCTATTTGAAATTCTGGAAATCAGTAGAAAAAGGGTTTTTTTCCCCCTAACTTTCTAGTGAGAACAAATACCCGGTATTTTATGTAATTCTTCAACTTTTTGCCGTATTATTCCTGAATGCCAGTGAAAATGAGGTATTTGGTACTGTGCAAACAAGTGCTTAGAATTAAAGAACAGAAATGTAGGGACCAATACGGGTTACTGTGTGTTACAGCTATGTTTTTGAGGCTGTATCAAAGGCTTTTAATGATTGATTGAGGCGGGGGTAAAGGAAAGTAGCATAAAGTCAGTAAAGGAATCCATGTACAACTTGTATTTAAAAACCACAATTAATAAGGAAGGTTTTGATGCCATCAGCTAGTCTGCACCTTAATTGGTTCACTGAAATCTGTTCATGTGCTGTATAAAAGTTAAACAAGAGTAAGATGTGGCAGTGGCAAGGGCTGTTTGCATTAGTAAACTGTACATGGAACACAGCTTAACCAATCTCTTTGGTCAGATTATAAAGAAAATAAATATTCTGAAAGAACAGAATTAATGATTTCCTTTGAAATCACATATTTAACTTCAAAACCTTTCAGAAAATTAATTTCTAGATTTGAATAAATTCTTAAATACAGCCTTTTCTTCCACAGCCAACAGTCCTTCAAAAAGATCAGCCACAGTGGAAAGAAGGTCTGTAAAAGGAGCAAGGAGGAAGATGGATGCTCTGACCAGCGATCATGTTCAGTCCTAATCAATCCTCAATTTTAAGAGATTGACTCCTCCTAAAGTTGGCAAGGAGTCAGGCCAAAGTCAACGCCCAGAGAATTCTAGTTTCCTCCATGCCAGTGAGATGAGAAAGCAGCTTAGTCTGCCAATCAGTTAATTCTCTCCCAGTGCTCATATTTTGGCCACTGGCAGCAGGCAAAATATTCCCATCCCACACTTGCACCACACATCTGTGAGATTCCTCAGGAATATAATATTTTTGGGCTATCTACACCCATTCACCTCAGCAAAGAGCTCTCTACCTTGAGTTTCAAATAGAAACCAAGTATGGATCCTTCAGGCCACCCTCTTGTTTGAATTGTTTTATCTGATTAATGTGCAGCACCACGGCTTTCATCTGACATGCACAATGCTACTTAAAGCAGTACATGCCAGGTGAAGTTCAAATCTATGTTCAGCTAAAACTGATAAACAAAGAACAATCTTTTGCAAACAACAAATGCACTAAATTGTTATGCTCTCGTCTGAGTATACAAGTTAAAATAAAACTTATTTCAGGAAAATTTTGCTCTCACTCCTTCCTAAAAAGACAAAAATTGGAAATTGGAAAATATTTCAGGATCTAACTCACATATTCTTGAATATTGTGAACATTTAGTCCAGCAATCATTTACTGACGGTAATTTTAAAAAGCTGCTTCTTTCCTTTTGCATTTTTCTTATCACTGTTTAAATTTACACTGTGAAAGGAAAGGGGAAAAGACCATGGAATTTGAAATGTTCATCTCAAAAACAGGCACAAAAAATGCATTCATTATTAATATATCTTTGCAGTAAGTGTACTGAATAATCTGCATTTATCACTTCCAGTTGACCCTGTAGCATATGGTCTATCAACACATCACAAACACACCAACAGTTTGAAAGCTGGGTAACTGCTGGTGTAATTTTAACTAAAAGGCATTACACTGCCATGATTGCCTATGTGCGAATCTACCAGATTTATCATCACAAAGAGAAGTGCCAGAGAGACTCTGCTAAAGGATCAGGACAGGCAGTAACACTGACTCATTTCTTACGCTATTCTGCTCCAAGATTTTCCTGAGACCAAAGCAGAAAACTCATTCTAAATGGAAAGAAAAGGAGAACTGGGAATGCCAGCCAGCTTTTGCTTTCTCAGATGACTGTGAACTCACTTCGGTTACTCATACACAGATTCTTGTTATTCCTTTCATACATCCTTCTCTAAACCCCCTAAGTAACAAAAAAATCAAGTTCTGTCCTAAAGTTAACAGAGACTTAATCTAGAACCCAACCATTCTTCTGCTACAGATCAACTGCCTCCTAATTCTGATTTAAACAAATAGTTCTGCCAGTTTTTCACTGGCCTCTAATTACAGATGAGATAAAACATTGGAGCTCACTAAAATAATGTAGATATAATTACAGGATTTACCCAAGAGACTCAGACATTAACAGAATAGGCTCACAGATTTAAAAGATATGAATTTTTAAATAAATTGATACATTTCTTTGTAGGTCACATAAGATTACTGGCAACAATTAATCTGAATGTTATGCATATTTGGAAGAAGTGAAACGTAAAGTAAGAACAAGTGAAGCAAAGATTATGCATTGTGATTTTCTATCACATCTCTATAAAAAGATACAAAAGTGATATCTACGTAATATAAGATATGGAACTCTGAAAATGCATAATCTCAAAGTCCTAGAAAACTATGGAGTCCAAAGTGATCTAACAGCTAGAAGAGATTTACTGGAAGGTTCTCAGAAATAAATGAGTTAGGATTACAGCTCAAAGACCTTATTGTATCTTCACCTAGAAATACATTTATTGCCTTCCAATCTCAGTATTTAAGATCGATAAATATGAAGGAAGTGTGTTCTGGAATTTTAGTTTCATATATGAACACCCATTACCTATTTGTACAAAAACTGTGCCATTTTCAGAAAAATATTTTCATTCTTAAAAAGGAATTTAAGAATTGGGAGACTGAGATACTTATTATATTAACTGAGTAAAATGTAATTAACTGAGTAGGCATTCTCACATATTTCTGCACTCCAAGGACAGAGTGGTATTTATAAAGGTCATAAAAAAGGGAATGTGATTCTGCATTTGCTCTGTGACAAGAGGATACAAAATCAAATAAGTGAAATAACAAAATCTTTCTCTTTACCTCAATGTATTGAAAAGTATTTCTTTACAAAATTTACTTGTGTAAGCAGGCATCAGATGAAGTAAAACAGTTTCCTTTGTTTGTTCTCATTCTGATTATTTCCATAAAATTTCTGTGTACTGTATAACTCCTTGAGAAGGGAAAAAGACATTTTATCCTTAGCAATGATAAATATTTTTGGAGAGAGGAGAAACCACTGGTAGTACTACCAGTATCTGTTCTGATTTCAAAATTGCTATTTTATACTAATTGATAAAATACGATTTTTCTATGTATTTTGATTACGATGTTAAACATTAATTTTTTAAGTGCTAAGGAACCTCTTACATAAGAATTCAAAAGCTAGCATAGCTTGAAAAATAAGCTCATATACAAAAGATAACAACATGCAACAGTCAGAAAATATGCTGGACACTCATGTATGAGATTCTCTGAACTATCTCCAAAGAAAAGGAACACTTCAATGAAATGTACTAACAATAGTACATGTTTCAGCTACTGTGCAACTGGAAGGAAGCAGCTTGGATATATGTCAAGGTATCATACAAGTCCCATAGACAAAGGCTGTTCAAACCCACATGTATTCAATGCTTTTCTGCTGTGCTTTTTTTAACCTCCTCCATGCGAACAAACATCACCCACTGCTGTGGCAGAATTGATTGCAAGGATTTCAGGAAGAAAAAGCTGCTTAAAAGCAGTGTTTTACATCACCTAACTGTAAACATGCATGCATGTGCACTATATGCAAGTATGCAAACAAACAGGGACATAAATATAATATGTATGCATGTATGTATGAATCCTATATATTGATAATTTTTCTAATGAAAACCAAAAAAAGACAAGCACCACACTGAGCATTTAGCCAGCAGTGATGCATCTGCCTCCAGAAATGGAATAAACCCCACATATTCTCCTGCTGTCCAGTAGCAGAATTAGTCATGTTCAGAACTGGCTCAGATTGAACAGCCTGGGCTTAGGATCCAGAAACTGGACACTCCCTTTTCTAAATCAGTCAAAAGATTAAGAGTGCAGTGAGCATTTTAGCATTGTGCTTGTGACCTCCGTAAGACTAGACACTCCAGGAAATAATCACAGGATTACAGAGTCTGATTTGGGGCAGTGGTGGGGCACATTGTTTGACTCTGTGATGTCCGAATTCTCTGCTGCTCTGGTGAAGCTCCTTGAAGAACATTGGTGCATCATTAAGCTTCCATGCTAAGCTACCATTTGTGGCTTTGCTAGTCTTTGGGGGCATGAATTTCCCCAAGCTGAGAGAAGAAAAACTCCAAATGTCCAATTTCACTTGCAAGCAAACTATGTATGTAAAATGTATTTCCTCTTTAAAATAAAATGTGAATCCTGATTTAAGTACCAATGTATCATAAGCAGAGGTTTTGGATCCCAGTTGGGTGAGATGCCTAACTCAGAAATCAAAGTAAGACAAAGAGGTGTTGATGCCTGGCTTGTTCAATGCAGGATTCAGTTCAGCCTTTCTTGACCCTACTCTGAGATACTGGACTCCACACAACTGGAAATGGAGGCATCTCATTCTGGGGACAAATTCCTACAAAAGATATTAATCTAAAATCTTTTTTTCACTTCTAAATTTTATTTATACACAAGGATATGTAACAATCCCCTCCTCTAATAAGAAACAGAAGGACTTTTCAACATAATACACCTATGAAATGCACTTTTTAACTAGTGGATAATATACATTCAGTACATGTTGTATTTCACAGTGCAAGAGATTGTGGGCCAGCATTGTAGACCAAAATTTGGTTGGGAAAACAGCCCTTAAAAGAGAGTTTGAAGATCTATAGATTTCTTATTGTATTCGCTCTACTAGTACAAAGTTATTAATATAACTGCACTGACAGACCATTACACTTGGATTTGCACAAATGTAAATTTACATTGAAAAAATGTATGTATGTGACAAAACACAAACCCTTACAGATTCTTCCTCTATATTAAATAAACCATAAAGACAAAAATATTCAAATAAAAATTGAACAATCAGAATAGCTACTGCTACAGAAGAGAAACTTATCAGGTATATGCAGCTGACTAATTCCACATATTTGTGCAGCACAACTTATTTAGACAAGATCCTTCCTCTGAACAAAAGGATGCTATATAGTTCAAATATATCCAAACAATCAAAAAATTTTGTATTCAGCTATTGCATTCTACTTTATAATTCTCACCTTTAAAATCTACTTACAAAAACCAATATTCTCCCAAGATAATTTTCTTTTCCTTAGAATCTCATTAGGTGAACCCCATCACCACTGGCCCTGTACTACTTAAGCTCCAAACAGATAAAGAAGTGAAGAAAAGGACTGAAAGTAAGTGGAGAGTTTAAAACTGAACAAGCAGAAAGAGCAGTAAGAAATGACTAAATCTTTAAAACCACAGTCCTTTTTCCTCATAAGCACCTGAATTAACACGATTGTTCAAGTTGGTCATATAAACCAATAAAAGGCACCATGATACAGAGAAGAAGTAAAAATACAGATGACTTTTTATCTGGAAAATATTTGCAATAGTTCTCCAATAACTAGGACATTAGGGTTTACACATCTGTATTTCAAATCATAGATTTTGGTCTGCTTTGAAATGCATACAGTTTTATGCCTATATAGAAAAAGTTGTACTACAACATTTCAAACTCCATTTGGAGACACAGCATACCTTCATGTGTTTTGTGTTCTCAGAAATTAAGAAAAGCTATCCCAAGACTGGAGATAACCACTAAGTACATTCAAACCAGCCCAAGTAATGAAATATGAATCAAGTTAAACCAGATATTCTGCATATTTCTGGGAATAAAAAAAAATAAAAAGAGAGACTGACTAGTTAACTGCAAGACAACTGGAAAAAGGAAATAGTGTTACTATAATCTGGATTGCGGATGATATGTTACTTGAGATAGTGTAGACATCAGGAAAGGAAACTACAATGCATAGAAAGCTGAATCCACCAAGAATAAAGATGAGAAAGAATTCAACATAATCATCTGAAAGAGTACATCCCATGCAAAATAATGATTGCGTTTACTTCCTTTCATGTGAAAATAACATTTCTAATATTAAAGATACACTAACAAATCTGCCCTTCTTCCAGACATGGTGTAACAACCTAATCAAGTGATGAAAAATTTTAACATCCAATATGTTTTGAGTCTGCAATATGAAAGGAATGGGGAAGGAAAACTATAGAGCTTGCCTGCATTTGAAAGATAAGACAGATTAGCATTGCCTGAGAATTTTAAAGTACTAAGAGCTGTTTCTGAATAATTCCATATGTGAACACTCTTATTTTGGAATAAGAGAGTGCTTTGTTCCTGTTCAGCTTGACCCACTTTCCAAAAGCATTTAATTAGGAGCATTTATATGTGTAAAAAAGGCTTTTGTTTGTTCTCTTGATTAAAACAATAAAGTTCAGTATCTAAGGTTTCTGATTCAAAACATCTTAAACATTTAAAAAAAAAGCTATGGCAGCCTAGGTATTAAAAATCATTTGTGGCATTTTCACTGCTTCTCTAAATAAATGATTTAAAAGGCAAAAGGTTTTTCAAACAGTCTTCAGTCAGCAATTACTTTCTGGTGTAATCCCTAGGCTATGGATGGCTACTCAGAATTCTGTAAGTCAAACCTGCTCTTTGCAAAACATGAAGTAACAGCAGAGGTTTTTAAAAGTATGGGTCAACTGTAACGTCTTTGGACTTCAGAAAGTAAACTATTTACCTAAAGTAAAACCATGCAGTCTAGGGAGGACATCCTTGCTGTACCAACAGCTGATCCAAATCCAGGTGAATAGAAATCTGTGCTGCCAACTGGAACTGACAAGCTCAGCACTCTGGCAGCCACATATCCCCAGATATCTGCCCAGAATGAAAGCAGCGTGAACCCACACTGTCTCAGAAAATAAACAGTACACATGTTTAGAAAGTTAAAATATTGGAACCCTATCTTCAGATGTCTGTAAGTATGCCTGGTAATTATGAGTATGTTTGCACATTTAATCTACACCTGGGTACCACAGCTTTGGCCATGTAAACCTCCTGAGCTGCTGCTGCTGGTACAGAAATTAGTACACAGTTAAAGATTTTAGCATCAGCCTAGTGGTGGCACCCACACTTGAGAAGCAGGAAGAACAGCTGCATTTAGCATTGTCATCTCCACGTAATCTCAAGTTCTCCCTGTCACTTCCACAGCACAAGCGAGCAAGGTACATCAAACACTGGAGTAATACCACAAAACTTATGCCATGGGTGATTCAGGTCTATTAGCTGTCATCAAATATTAATGTAGGCCTTAAATATCTTATCTTCATTGAAAAATAAAAGATCACATACTATGGATTCAGCAGATACTGAACTGTTGTGTTTAAGAACAGAGTAAAACCAAGTAACTTGGAAAGTTACTGTTAAAACAATGATGTCATGTTTTAGCTTGTGGTTGATCTAATCTTTGTCTTAGATTCTACTGCTTCCATGAGAAACAGCACATTTTGGTCTTGTTGGAAACAAAATGACACTACAAGCCACATTAACAATGCATCTTTAAAATATGTCACAATTTATCTTGAAATTATTTTCACTAAAAGAATCTGCATTTACAAATACTAGGGGCCTCAAAAATATTTTATGCACTGTCAGAATAAGAAAACTATTGTTTCTGTCCTAGAAATACCTGTTTTGATAAATTGCTGAGTACTGTCATGAAAGAGAAATTCAACTTGTGGTATAATTCAAAACAAGCCCTTTCCCCCAACACCTGCATTTTTATGACCAAATACAGAAGCAACTGCCCAGTGTAGCAATACAAGATGAGATACATTGCTAGAACCCATCCATCAAGTTCTAATGCAGGAGTAATGAAAAGGAATCAACAGGGCACCACTCTGTTGTCATTAGGAAATAAAAAAATATTTGATGTGTGTAAAAAACCCCTGGACTGCTACTTTCTAGTTAGTGTCCATAAAGAGCCTGGCTTCTAGGTTAATAACCAATATGTGAATTTTTCTCTGTCATGTTTAAAAGAACCATTTTTATAAGTCAATATTCCACCACATGACTCAGCTGAGAAACAGAGCTTTAGGGAAAGATTTTACTGCTTAGCATGTAATACCTTTTGCTTTTTATTTAGGCAAATACTTGTTCAGCACACTGCATGCACAAGACTGCAGCAGCTCTGGATAAACTCAACACAAACAGTGATTTAATTACTAATTCCTAATGTTAAGAAACAGCCCCTGGGAAACCACCCAAGACATTTTTATCCAGAAGCACCATGACTACCATATAATTAATTAAAATTCAGTAGAAGTGCCACAGATATGCAAGAATCTCAAAAACAGTTACTCAAAACCTAATAGGATGGAGAAAATAGAAGCTAGGCTACAAATAGACTATCAAGAAAAGAAAATTAAGAAGGGAAAGAAACAAGCCTAAGGGTATTTTGAAATCACAAAGAGGAAAGAAGGGCAAATAACAGGTACAACTAAAGAATGTATCATTATTTTACAAAAAAGGATTCACTGTCATGCAATTAAGACGGAAGGTGAAAAGAAACCAACACATAATATGTGTAATCTTGCTGGGTATAGAATCTGGACAACTAAAGCAGCATTTGCCTGCTTACCATTGCTGTTCCCAATGTAGAAAATGCTCAATTACCATACAAATAAAATCAACGACATGAGGTCAAACTACCAGTAAACAGAGACGCAGAAGAGCATCTACAGGAGACAAATGGAAATCTTTCTTTCACTTAAGATTGTGCCACTATAAAAAGCTTTCAGACAAACTGCCAAAATTTCATACTGCATACTGTATTTGAAACATCTTTGTCCTTGATGATGAAGGTGAAATGCTACTGTATTTTTTACTTGACACTGTAAGTGCATTTTTATCAAGAGCACACTGAGGGATGTTGACAATCTATCCAACTATCAATTGGTTTCCAATTCCTTTATTTTCAGTCTTCTGTTTCTTCTCAGTATTATTCAGAGTTCATAGAGTGACATTATTATATCTATTTTCTGTTTCAGGTACAGATGAGTCTTTCTTCTGTTCTTTCTTTTGTAATTCTTTCTTCCATGTGAACATTCCCAAACCTATTGCTAACAAACTCGTTTTCAGTCTGGAGGGTTCATATGAAACGTATTATCAAAAGTATCTTGATCTTTGTTTGAGACACGGGTGTTGAGCAGCTGCCTGGCTAGCATTGTACAATGTAATGTGGAAGCATAAACTGCACCACAAAAGCCTAGTCAGGTTTATTAAAGGAACAAAAATGTTACTTAAATTATTTAAATAGCCTAACACCAGCAATTGGCAGAATTTTTTTTTGTAACATGTTCTGTGCACAAGGTTATTGATCTCCCTCAGAAACTTAAAAAATTAAAAATATAATGCAACTTTTTGCTATTTAGTTGAAAATTTGCATTTTTTTATATACACATATATGGAATTAGCAAGGAAGCTAATTAACAAATATTAACAACTTAATAAGGGCATCTTATGCTCACAGCTTGGCTGTCACAGACCCTTTTCAGATCCTGCCTTAGACACTCCATTTAGGATTGGAAGAGCGAATTCCTGCAGGTGTCTCCCATCTCAGAGAGACTGCAGAATGACCTTGGGCCAAGGTCAGACTGGACACCAAACTTGTACATAGATCCACTGAAAAGCAAATTGACCCACTAGTGTTCTGCTACTTAAAAAGGCGTCTCTTTGAGACTACTAGAGCAGAAAGAAGCATTACCTTTTACCATATGATTATGATGTTATACAGATAAACCAGATGTTTGTAGTCTGATATTTTATTTTCCATATTGCTGCTGCTAGATTACATGGATTAAGGGGGACTGTAAGAGTACTTTAACCACCAGGTTGGTCAACATTCCAGAAATATGAATTTAGGTTGTGCAGAAAGTAACAGTAACCTACTGGGTGGTTTCCAACCAGCAACAGACTTCTTGAAATTCCTCTACCTCAGAGATAGCACAGGGGAAGTCTGATGTATAAACTTCTTACAACCCACACAGAAGAAACATCACAGAAAACAGGTTGGCATGTGATAACTTTGTTTAATGTGTATTATCTCATTTTACATTATAATACTACAAACCAATTTTCTTTGAAACAAGTCTACAAAAATCTTCATTAATGGATCCTGAAAATATTTAAGTGAGATACTTAATACTAAAGGTATATTTGACATAAGATTTACATAATGCTCCTCCTGACAATCAGAAGATCTATTGAACATCTTTACCACAATATCAAAAACTGACCAATTGTTCAGGTGAAGGAGTATATATTGAAAAGCTCAACTCATTCCAGCATTCACTTGTCAGATTGAAAGCCACTTATCTTCTTTGGGATTCAAGGTGGCATATAATAGCTGCCATGACATGGGTGGTCCAAAGAAGGACACTTTGTTGCCTTGTTGTCTTGTTTACCTTAAACAGCAAACTGAACTCTACTTTGAAGATGAAGCTTCAACATTACCATCACTATCACATCAATTTTTAACTCCTGAACATATACCCTGTGGGGCTAGCCCTCATAGAGAAAGCTTCTGGTGCAGATGTAGGCTCTGCTAAAGTTAGTGGATGCTGCTCTGTAACACCCTGTCCAAGCCTGATTACCTGTGGTGTATACTAATGCAGTTCAGCAAGAATTGTACTTCTACCTTTTATTCATATCAATCTCTTTTGGTTCCCCTATTTTTAAACACACTTTTAAATAAATGTGATATGTGTTGTGACACTTATTAGCCATACAGCCATAGAATACACTGAGCTGGAAGGGACCCATCAGGATCATCAAGTCCAATTCCTAGCCCTGCACAGGACAGCCCAAGAGTCACACCATGCACCTGACAGCATTGTCCAAATGCTTCATAAACTGTCAGGCTGTGACCACTTCCCTTGGGAGCCTGTTCCGGTGCCCAACCACCCTCTGGGTGAAAAACCTTTTTCTGGTACCAAACCTCCCTCAGCTCAGCTTTTTGCCTTTTCCCCAAGTCCTGTCCCTGGTCACCAGAGAGAAGAGATCAGTACCTGCCCCTCTGCTTCCCCTCACAGGGAAGTTGTAACTGCAGTGGGGTCTCCACTCAATCTCCTTTTCTCCAGGCGGAACAGACAAAGTGACCTGAGCTGCTCCTCACATGGCTGCCCCTCAAGGCCCTTCACCATCTTTGTTGCCCTCCTTTGGACACTACCTGGTACTTTAATGTTTTTTTTACATTGTGGCACCCAGAGCTGCCCCCAGCACTGGAGGTGAGGCTGTCCCAGCCCAGAGCAGAGCAGGACAATCCCCTCCCTTGCCCGGCTGGCCATGCTGTGCCTGATGCCCCCCAGGACACACCTGGCCATCCTGACTGCTGGACGTGGGAGTAAGCAAATCTCCATTGTGAATGGATTTCTGACATTAATTCTGACCCCCTTTCAGGTCTTTTCATCTTATTAAATGCAAAACACTCAACCATGACCAAACTCTAGGTAATAAGTAAATTCTGTTTCTGTAATTTTTGTATACTTCAAGGAAAAGATAAGTGCTTGAGTACATGTACATGTAGGAAGAACTAGACCTGGATACAGTTTTTTGTCTGTATTAAGTAGTTTTCAAAATTCACTATTTTTGATGTATTAATAGAACCACATTACCTCCCTTATTTTAATGTCCTAGCTACCTATAATTATTAAAAACCCCATCCAAATCACATTTTAAAACATATCAAAAGGATTTTTTCTAAATTCATTAAAATAAAATTTCTTCTTCTTTGAAATGAAAAAATAAGTAATTTTAACTACATTTCAATATAGTGTTTTCCTTCACTTGTTGGCTTTAAATAAATATATATTAACATGTACAAAACCAAGAAATTAAATGCACATATTACACCAAGATGCATCTAAATCCGTACAGAACTGGGAAAAATGGGGATAATAGTGCCCTTTCTTAATCTAATATTAGTGAAGAACATCCATTCTCTCTATTGCTAGAGAAAGTCAGATGTAGTGCTCATGTAAAAATAATTCAAGGCAGAGTTCTGTTTGGACTGTGAAAATGACACATAAATTCTTTACGCATGGCCATACTGGGATTGAGTTAAAGCCAAACAAGCATCTGATTCTTGCTTTGAATACTGGTTGATTGACTGCTGTTGTAAACCATTTAATGGGACCCACATTCAAAAGGCCACTAAAAGACTGTCTCATTTTAGCAATCTGAGATGTCAGTAACAAGAGAAGTTCAAGAAGACAGATTTAAACAATTGTTTGGGAAAAACGTATCTACCAAATATACTAGTAAGCAGATTCTTTTTTTGTAATGAGTTATATACCAAATTCCTTAATCATATTCCAGAATAGTCTGAAGAATATTTTTAAATACCAAAGCCTCAATTTCATCCAAATCAAAAATTTTATACCATGTTAAATGATCCTGTAACTTCTCCTTCTCAATCATTTGGACACATATAAATAATATTTAAATGCACAAACACATACAGAAGACATTATATATATAGTAACATACACAAAGTTAAACATAACTATGAGACATACATTACATAAGGTGATAAATATGATAAGAAAAATCTATAGATAAATAAATATGTATAAATGTATCTCATTTTGATTTTGACTGGTCTGGATGTTACAATAGTTTTGCCACATCCTATACTTTTTTCCTCTGTACTGCTTTTGATTTTTTTGGCAACAATTTAGCTAAGCTAAAAAAGGTGACCCTAAGCACAAACAAAACATTAACAACAACTAGAATTTGTGAGGTGCCTGACATGTTTAAGTATTTAATGCAATGTTGCAGCACAAAGAAGTCTCCACAAGGGAAAAACCAAATCGTCACCAAAGCCCTACACACAGTCCTGAAACCAGCACTAACTTCTAACAGTGATATTTCTGTTCAGACAAAGCAGGAAGACACAACTCTGACTTCCAGCATTGTAATAATCTAGCAAGGTGTCAGTACAACGTTTAAAGTCTAACAGTATTCTGAAGACTTATTTTCAAATCTGTGGTACCACTGCAATTCTCTCTGTACATGAATGTAGTCCAAGTAAGGTCACCTCTCTGCCATACCAGAGACATTTCACTTAGCTTTAATCATCTATAAGCACTGTGTCTAATCTGACTTAGTCACACAGCCTGTCTTTAAAGTCAACAGAGAGATGAGCAGCTCTGGGGAGTGATACATCTCACTTATCTTAAACACTCATTTTAGGATGAGAAATGGAATGGGATTCTGGAGATGGATTATTGAACATAAACTTTAGCTGTCAGTGAGAACCACTGCACAGAATTCCTGCAGAGCCAAGGCTGAGAGAGTTCTGTCAGACTCCATGGATCTTACAAGAATTTCCTAACACACACTCCAGAAAAAATGGCTTTTTGCACATATAACTCATAGATGCAACTGACTAGAAGAAAATGATGATGTACTCACCAAAAACAATGGAGGACTCACAGTAGTAGTAACCATTTGGCTGCTTTTTTTTCAACATGGAGCAAAGATCAAAGCGGTGCAAGATCTCATCTCCAAAATAATGGTTTTTGAAATCTTCATACAGACTAGAGTCAATTTTTTTCACCTTTAAAAGGCAACATAAAATTCAGTTAGGCATTCTACTCAGACACTGAATTTTCATATTTAATTCCTATAGTTTGCATTTTAACCATAAGTACAGTTAGTATGGAAAAGTACTTCAAGATGCAAAAGGAATACAGAAATAATCATATGCCAAATCTTCTGTTATAGGGAAGCACTGTCTACTGCAGAAAATAACAATAAAATAAAAGTGTCATTAGTCCTCCTTTCACCACTTCCTTTTCAGTCTTGTAGGAAACAGATAGACATACACAATGCTACAACTGCTTTGACTTCCAATGGTTTGCAACAGTGTTCATGGAATGTGTAACTGAAAATTATTCTTGCTGTTATCACTGGGCATGCTGCTACAAGGAAGAATCTCAAATGGTCATCAAGGGAAGTTTTCTGAGTCATTAAAATCACCCCACAGGAAAAAATGGCTGTTTTTCTCTAGAACCTTTTTATCTCAGTATATTTAAAAACTTGCTGGGATTTATAATATTGGAATCATTATCCAGTTTTGCATATATGAAGCAGAACATAATACATATTCTATGAGGCTATTTTCAGAAAACATCATTTCAGTAGTTATTTTAAGAGTTATGGGGTCCTCATTCCTCTGTCCCCCAACACCCTTGCCCAGATTGCCAGCCTCTCACTGAGCCCACAGGTCTCCCACTTGCTGCTGGCCCAGCTTGAGGTTTGGCAGTGAACACCTGCACTCCCACACACACAGTTTGGGGAGGATACAGATGCAAAGTCCCAGTTTGCCTGTGGTTTCTCAGCAGCTCATCAGTGTGAAAAGTGAAGTCTACTTTAGAGAAGGTCAAATGTCTATTCATTTCCTTAATCTCTGAAATGATGACATCTAGCGGTGGATGCTTTTTATTTCAAGAAATGGAAATTTTGGAGTCTAAATCTCTGTGGAAGTCTACATTTATTCCATCCTCACTGTAATTACTTAACATTTTATATTCTATGGCTAGACTAGTCCTTAGGTACTAAGGTTATTCTGACATTAAATCATCATTCCTTGCTTTTTGGCTGACAGTTCTAGGAAATACAGTTAGACATCAATTAGTAATAAAAAGTGTTCTCAGCCAGGAGAACACTTGCCAAAATGTGAAGCCCTGAGTTCTTCTGGAATGAAATGAAGAAAAGGTAAAAATTACAACTTCATGCTCCAATAAAAAAATAACATTTACAAGAGATTGGGAAGTTGCTTGTCAAAGACAGGTTGCTAAGGTGTGAATCAAATGTTGAATGCTCAGGAATTGAGTTGTGCTTGTGATGCACTGCTGAAAGGTATTTGGAAAAGCAGCCATGGGAAAACTATGATATTTTTAGTAATTGGAACAATTCCTGGAGTGCAGCTTGCAGTGAGACATGAAAGGATGAAGCAATGCAGGCACATGGGAAGGTCACGGCTCATTTCTTAACTGAAAGTGTCTGAAGCAGTAGAGATGCAAGAGAAAAGTTGTTACCACATGGGAATAGTACAGGTACTGATAATAAGATAAGTTGTAATAGGGGAGGGTGAGAAACGAGTACTCGAGAGGACACTTTGAAGCATTTGGTGCTGGAAGGGGAGGAGGAAGACATCTGCTTCTCCAGGAAGCACTGTAATGGATGATGCCTGTAAAGAAAACGGCCGAGTAACACGGGCCGGGAGAGGCACGGCACAAGGAGCTCTTGCAGGACTGCCAGAGCACCAGGAGAATGCTTTTGGCAGCCCTGCAATGTCTGGTTTTCCTGCCCGTGTCTCTGGGAAGGTGCAGCCCGCTATCCCAGCAGCTGAACCCCATGCAGTCCTGGTAGCTACTGCCACAGTCAGCCTCGGGACCGGGGGCAGGAAGGCTCCAGTGGTGACAGCGCAGGTAGCAGGGACGCAAGCAGCTCCGGGCTCCGTATGCCGGAGCCCACAGCCCAGCACAGCACTGGGCGCTCCCTCCGGGCGGGGCCCGCCGGCGGCCTGAGGGTCACTCCCTGCAGCACGTCCCCCCCGCCAGCCGGGACAAGGCCGGGCCAGGGCTGCTGTGGGCGCAGCCCGGCGGCAGAGGCGGGTCCGGGCCCCTGACGGGCCCTCACGACGGAGCGCCGAGAGGAAGGGAAAGGGAAAAGAAACAGCACAACGCCTTTGGGCTGCAGGGAGGCGCAGCAGCTGAGACGAGCTGCCCGTCTGTGTGAGGAGGGTGAGTAGCGAGCAGAGAAGTGGGAGAGGATTGGAAGTGAGGTGCTGACAGGGATTGGTATATCCCATCCCTTATGTTCTTCTATAGAAACTTGTGCAGTGAGATGCTGCAGCATAAATATGGGGCTGCGACCCTGAAATGAGGGCCAGGCTGTGGGGCTGCACTGCTGAGGGAAGCCACGGTCAGTGCAGGTGCGTGTCATGAACCTCTGAGGGAGGGTGATTTTGTGCATGGATATACATATCCGTGCATGTTGCTGTATTTATGGGTACTTGGGTCTACACAGACTTAAAAAAAATAAAGGATACAAAGAAAAACTGTAAAACCATTGCTGGTAGTTAGCTCTGTTACTCCTTCCTTGGAAGTGGCTGTAGTTACTGGCTGTGTCACTTGAACATTTGTAGTTAATTCCTGGTAGCATCTTAGATTCTCCAGGGTTGGAAGAGTGACTATCTGTTGACTTCCTGTTGTCAATTAAAGTTACTTCTCAGGACCTTTTGCATGAGTTGTGAATAAAAATACCTCTTGCCAACAGATGAGTGCCACATCAGCCACAAGCTGTGTCTTGCCACCAGCACTTGGGCCTGAGCAAGAGGAGCAAGAGAGCTCGGAGACACATATGTCTGTTCTGTGGTATGCAGGGCAGCTGGCAATTACTTACTATGATACAGAAGATTGCTCAGTCTACTTCATGCCTGACATACCTGATAATGAAGACCTCAAGCTACTGCAAAAAGTGATTGGGGACCTTAACCCTCAATGCATAGTGACCAGTGCAAAGCAGGACCAGAATATTGCTAAATTCCTGACCAACCTAACAGCTACTGCTGGTGATAAAGACATAGGAAAACCAGAAATTGTCCTGTTTCCCAACATAGATTTTGGTCTAGAAGTCAGCAAGCAACGGATCCTGTCTAGGCAATTTCCATTTATTCCATCTCATATGACTGACTCAGAGAAAATTCTCTATTTGTCCTCAATCATTCCTTTTGAGAGTCCACTCATGATACGAGCCTTAGGGGGGCTCCTTAAGTTTCTAGACAGAAGAAGGGTTGGAGTTGAACTCGAAGACAGCAGTATAGCAGTTCCTATTTTGGCCTTTAAAAAATTTGTGCTGTCAGATACTGTGAATATGGACCAAGACACTTACTGTGTCCTTCAGATATTTAAAAGTGATATCCATCCTTCTGTGTACAAGCTATCCAGTGGACTAAAAGAAGGATTTAGCTTATTTGGAATTTTAAACCGTTGCAGATGCAAATGGGGAGAAAAACTGCTGAGGTTGTGGCTCACACGACCTACCTGGAACCTGACAGAGCTGAACAAACGGCTGGATGTTATCAACTTCTTCCTGCTAGCTCAGAACCACGAAACAGTCCTCACTCTTCAAAACTGCCTCAAGAATATTAAAAATGTGCCTCTTATTTTAAAGAGAATGACTCTTTCCAACACAAAAGTTAGTGACTGGCAAGCACTGTATAAGACAGCGTACAATGCAGTGTGCCTTAGAGACACGTGTCGTTCTCTGCCTAACACTATTGAACTTTTCCAGACTATTTCACGTGTCTTCACTGATGACCTGCACTACATTGCTAACCTGATCAGCAAAGTGGTAGACTTTGAAGGCAGCCTCTCCGAGAACCGCTTCACTGTTAGACCCAATGTAGATGCCACGATCGATGAGAAGAAACGAAAGCTGGTGGGACTGGCAGACTTCCTTACAGAAGTGGCACGAAGAGAACTAGAGACTTTAGACAATCAAATTACCTCCTGTGCTGTCATCTACATTCCTTTGATTGGGTTCCTCCTCTCCATTCCACGCCTGCCAAATATGGTGGATAAGACTGACTTCGAAATTGAAGGCTTGGACTTCATGTTCTTGTCAGAGGATAAACTGCACTACAGAAGTGCCCGGACCAAGGAGCTAGACAGCCTGCTGGGTGACTTGCACTGTGAGATCAGAGACCAGGAAACACTCATCATGCACCAGCTGCAGACAAGGATCCTGGAGAAGTCTGAAGTACTTAACAGCGTGATTGAGTACGCTGCACACCTGGATGTGCTGCTAGCCTTGGCAGCAACGGCCCGGGAGAACGGCTATTGCCGGCCCCGCTTTACTCACCGCCACGGCTTCCACATCAAGGATGGGAGACATCCACTCATGGAACTGTGTGCAAAGACTTTCGTGGCCAATCCTGTGGACAGCGGTGAGGCTACCAAACGAATAAAGATCATCACTGGGCCCAACTCTTCTGGAAAGAGTATTTACTTAAAGCAGGTAGGTCTTATAGTGTACATGGCTCTCATCGGCAGTTACGTCCCTGCAGCAGAGGCAGAGATTGGAGTAATTGATGGGATTTACACAAGAATCCACAGTAGGGAATCAGTTTCTGTAGGGCTCTCCACATTCATGATTGATCTTAACCAGGTTGCCAAGGCTATAAACAATGCCACCGAGAGGTCCCTGGTACTTATTGATGAGTTTGGTAAAGGCACCAACACACTCGATGGCCTGTCCCTTCTGGCTGCTGTCCTGAGGTACTGGATCAGACAAGGAACACAGTGTCCACAAGTCTTTGTCTCCACTAATTTTCACAGTTTAATGCAGCTAGAGCTCCTGCCTGACACACCACTTCTGGAGTACCTGACCATGGAGACCCATCAGGATGGAGAGGAGTTGATATTTTTCTACCAGATCAAACAGGGCATGTCCACCATTAGTCATGCTGCCAATATTGCTGCATTAGCAGGAATGCCAGCCAAAATCATTGAAAGAGGAGTGGAAGTATCAGAACTGATTCGCAATGGAAAACCAATCAAACGTCTTGATCATCCTTCAAAATGTGATAGGATGGAAAAATGCAAGTCTGTTGTGGAAAAATTTCTTTCCATAGACCTTGACGATCCTCAGGTGGACTTGGAAGAGTTCATGTCTAAAGAGATCTTGCCTTCTGCAGCCTCAGTCCTGTAGCAAGGCTACCATATCTACCATGGAGAGTCTGGGACTTTAAAGAATGATCACTATGACATGACACCTCACAGGACATTAAGCTTGTAACAAACTGTCTGTAGTTATGTCCTTCCTCCTTCTTCTTCTTGTTTAAACCAAGTACTTACATATCCCTGCAATATGGTGCATTGTATGAGTATATGAAGAGGAAGAATTTCAAGAGCCTCTTACAGCTGTTGCATCTCTCAGTTTGTGCATTTTCTGTCCCCATTGCTGGAACCTCAGATTAAAAAACATACTGCAGAAAAATCACAACACATTGATTTTTCTAACACTGGTCTTAGAAGACTATGAAAGGAACGTGTTTATTGTTTCATATTGTGCCAAAGTGATGGTTTCAGCCATTTTAGGATCAGCATACACGATTCCAAATAAATATGTGGCTCAGACTCTTGTACCAACAATTAACAGTTGTCACAATACAAACCACTGACATAGAGGCAAGGCAGAGGGATTTAATGGCTCTGTGGCTTTTCTTATACCAGCTTTTCTGTCCAAATGCCAGAGATCCCAGGGGTTAGTTATAAAAAGAATGCTGGTGGTCAGATTCAGTGGGTAAAATAGATAAATAGAAGTACCTTAGTTTTACTGAGAACTGTCCTCTTCTTTAAGGTTCTGTATGATACAGTTGTATCATGCATATTACATGTCTATGCCTCATGGGTATAAATGCAAAAATACAAATCTAGGAATTTAGGAGAAAAATTCACATTTTCTGTTCTATTTTCTATTATTAACATTTGAGGATTAATACCACAAAGGGAGGATTCCCTTTCACTTCTCTTGTCATGTAAAGGATCTTTACTGAACACATTATTTTATGTATACATATGCAAGAAAAAATAGGAGCACACTATACCTCCTGTTTTTAGGGAAGTGTTCAGTGGCATATCTAATCTGAGAAATGTCCAACTAATCATGAAGAACAAGTTGGTCCCACTTCTCAGTAGGTAAATAAGTCCTTTAATTTGAGAAGCTGAAGGGGATACAGTTAACCAGATAGTTCTTTCCTAATCGACTTTATTTCACACTTCCATCCTTTATTAATATCTGTTTCCAAGTTTTTTAGATTTACCATTGTTAGCTTAATGATATGCCTTCAAAGTGAAAACCTGATTTCTTGAGATCTTTACTAGTTCTGAATTCTCAAACTCTCCTTTGTAAATACAATTTTTAACTCTGGAAAAGTTAACATCTCTACAGAATATATACATTTCAAAATTACTACAGTTATATTAAGGTTTAAAAACCAGATTTTTTTCCCCCCAAAATAAAACTTTGGTGGAATTTGGGTGTCATTGAGAGGAGGGTGACTTAACAGAATATTGTTGCAAATAAGGAAGCTTACATTTAAAAAATAAATTAATACAGTTATATAAAGCTATGGCTGAGAACTATACTCAACTACTTCAGTACTATTTGCTCTTTTATAGGCTTGCTCATGTAACCTTCATCCACTTCCCTTTTCTTGCTTTTCATATTGTTTTAAGATCTGAAAATGCAGTTAGACGTCGTATTAAAATGTACTGCCAAATAAGTATTCCTTTTATGATACATATATTTTTCTTACTGTTTTCTGTAAATGCATGAAACTATCTAAGTACAGGAACACAATGAAAGAAAAAAATATAGTAAAGACTTATGCTTATGCCTCACACTGAATTGACAGAGAAAAATGTACAGATTTTTAAAACATAGTATCTTTCTATGCAGTAGATCATATGCATTAATCCAGCATTTTAGAGGGCTCAGGAAGATGATTTGGAATGACATTGACCTGGTTCTGTCAGCAGCAGTAAATATCAGAACACAGAAAGGATGTATCCTGGCTAATATTTCATGGAAGGTAGATAAATCTAAAGGAAACAACCAACCAGCCAAAAAACAGAAAAAGGACAGAATAGCAAAAATCCCACCCTGATTGTCTCAGATCTTTTAACCAGTTAGATCACTGAAAAGCTGATATTCTAGAAGATCAACTGTCATTTCAAGCAAAAGCTTCTGTGAGTTTAAAAATTTAATATCTATCATATACCACCTGCATCCTGTGGCTAAGTCGTTATTTCTATTTCAGAACAAGTACACATACGCTCAAATTTTCTTGATGTATCTCAAATCTCACTATCCTATTTCTACTTATTTCAAAATACTACTTAATTAAAATATGCACCCTCAGCATTTTTAGAGATATTTCTAATTAAACTTTAAAGTTTAATTATTAACTTTAACCCACTATTAAGGAAAAATCAACTTAAAAGATTAGTTCTATGTACTTTAATTCTTATTTAAAATATTTTTTCTGAAAAATATTTTCCTAGTCAATGTTAAAGAATCACATAAAACATTCTATACAATGTCAGTAAAAAAAATGTACGGATGTATACCTTGTGCTAAATAATACAGTACAACAGTTAAATTAATATGAAATTTAAAAAAATATACTAGTATTGCTTCTATGTATTTTAATCTCAGTTATATCCTATTTTTATGTATTTTTGCATTTTGTAAAAAAAAAAAACATAATAAATGGGTAAGAAATAACTGCCTGAAAGAGAGAGTATAGAAGATATATTAAATTATATTATATACATTTATTAATACAGTTTTTCCTCATTACTCTGAATTTCACCAAAGCCTATTCAGTAGGGAACTAACTGCCTACTATGCATAATCCAAACAGAAAATCTACTGTCTATTTGCTCATTTTCTCCTATACAGTAACAAAACTCAGCAAACAAATTGCCTGCATACAGTCTACCCCCTAATGGGAGTTCTGCAACTTTGAACAAGTACTTTTATCCTTCGGTCTTGCCTAATTTCCCAGCAGAAAACAGACCATGATATTACTGCACCGAGAATATCAAGAGTGGTAAATTACAGGACAGGACTGTTTATAAGGCACATACATTAAGTATTTCTTTAAAAACCCAGCATTAGTCTTACCTCTTCAGCTGGTTATAACATAGCAAATATGATGCTACAGCATAAACAACACTGTCCATCTCCAAATTAAACCTTCTGGATTGCTGCTGAGCTATGTGAAATGTGAACTCACCTGCTTACGTAGCTCTGTTGATTTTGACAACTTCATGAAGGTCAGATGTGGTTTAAAAGCTCTTTCTTCTCCTGCCATGATCCCCTTTTCTTGAAATATCTTTTTCATAGTTTCTGACAGGAGGAGAAAATTGCATAAATACATAAATTACATAATATAATGCTTAAAATGTGCTTTCAAATGTAATGTTAGTCACAGGTTCTTCACGTGAAAGAAACAAGATGATAAGTACTAAAAGGCAGGAAGATTTCTACTTAATTTCAAAGGTACATGTTATTTCTTCAGAGCTTTTTATTATTTCATGTGAACATGGGTATTTCATGTGAAATATTTGCAGTTAAATAATGGCAATTAGAAAGCTGTTGACGCAGTCTGATTTTGCTGTCAAAATAGAAACTCAACATTAGCACTGTTCAGGAGTCACTCTCAGTAGAAGTGTGGGAAACTTCAGGAAAACTGAGTGTGTAACAGAATTCTCAACTCAGAACCAGTATTCTGTGGTAATTCTATTATCTCTCTTTGTGTAATCTCCCACTCAGACCAAAGGAAATTTGGAACTGAAAGCTCTAAGTTTCGGCACTGGATTTACATGCCAGCATTAGAGAACATAATAGGTGTGCTGTTGATTTTTGCTTGGGTTTTAAAGGTTCACTGTTGCCTTCTGAGCTAATTTCCTACTTTTAATGTACTTTTTCCTGCTTTTATCTGTTTAAAGTCTAGGCCAAAACAACTCAATGATACTGACCTAGTTTACTATTTTTCAACTCATCTGCCCAATGTAATGTTTAATGTCTTGGAAATAAATTTCAGTGCAACTTCTGAATTATGTTCCATGGTTTTATTTTGGTTAAATACTTTCAACATAAAAAAATTCTGTTTGAAAAAAGGTTTAGATAAAATTGAAAAAATCTATGGTAAAAATAATACTGGGAAATAGAGTATTTCTATTGCTGAAAAACAGAAAAACCTTAAGCTTTTTATTTCTTTGCAAGTACAACTTCCAGTTTTTCACCAGGTGTAGGTCTAGCTCACTTATACAATCAAACTAAAATAAAAATAGGGGGAAAATTATCAATCTTATCACATAGATTTAATCAGCCCCTAACAAAACAATGTGTGTTCATTTAAATATATTATTTTTTTGCCTGATAGTTCAACAGTCCTTTTTTCTGACACCTGGAAGAAACAGCATCACACCGGGAAGCAAACAACACAAGTACAGCTGACCTACTTGTATTATTTTACATTTTGTCTGTCAGAGACATTTCTAAATTTACACTGAATCCCCACTGAGCTCTCTGGCTCCTGTATCTATTCTCTGAACAGCACAATTTGGGGACCCATTGATGTTGATGTTCCAGCAAAGGGAAAATCTTATCAGACCCAGGTTTACATTACCATGTGATGTTCTGACTCGGTCTTGTGCATAGCAGTCTTTTTTTCCCCTCTAAAACCTCCCTTTTTTTTCTACCATCACATCTTAGGCCATGCAGTCTTATCTGACACTCTGTAATTAGGATCTGTGCTGATGAAGATCTGCACCTCTCCAGGTATCCCCTTCCAACTCTGGGAAGAGCTTAGTATCAGAGCAGAGGTTTGGCAATGTGCCTCTGATCCAGGGATGAACCCAGGGATGTCAGCAGGCCAGACTGATCAGACAGTGCTGTGGCTGTGTGGGAACTGGGTGGGACAACTGGGCACTGCACTTTACCCTGCTGAACAGAACCACTGGCCTGCCTGTCTTTGTTCTGTGCCAAATAGCTTTGTTTGGTATCTGTTTGATTTATCCTTCCAAAATCCTCTTTCATATCTGGCAATTCCGATGAAGAAAAAACAATGAAAACCTGGGTCAGAAGAGAAAGGCAGGTACAGAGAGATACTGCAGTTTTAAATGTAACAGTTTTACTAGTGTGTAGGTGTGTGGCAACACATATTCTCAGGGGCATTGGATTTCTCACACAGCTTTGTCATGGCACAGACATATTAAACACCACAGGCTCAAGACATTGGGCTTGCTGGGACAACAGATAGCCCCAGTCTTGTAGAATTTGACATGTACAGACATGTTACTAGTTAAGGTAACTTATGAACATAATTAACACAATGTTTCCTTCTTCAAAAATAATGAAAAATAGAATGAAATCTGACTAAGGGGAGGGGAAAACAAAGAAATAAAATGTTTTCCTGAGAGTACAGGAAGGTTACAAGATAATGTAATGCTATTAATATCCATGAAGCTCTTTGAAGAAGTGGTTACAAAAAGGGATTTAAAAGCAACTGGAAAGGATACATGGATGCTGTGGGCAAGAGAAAGTTCTAGGCTTGTGAGACAGCATAAAAGTGGATTTGTTGACTGGCAAATACACAAAAGTTAAAGTTTATGATGCAGATTACCTAAACTAAAATAAATTGGAGGCCAGTGATGAGAAAAATAGACAGTGCCCAGGCATCTTGACAAATAAGTATCCTCCATCTTTCCTCTAGACATAATCATTACGACTTAGACTGAAAAATCAAACAAAATCTATATTTTCTTTTATTAGCCTCAGGCTGACTGATGTTTGCAGCTTCAAAGTATACCCTAGAAATGTTAAAGCTATTTTTACAAGCTCAATGACTTCCTGGAACAAATTTTTGGACAGCTTTTACAACTGCCTTTCATGCAGTTTGAAGTACTCTGTAACATCATTTTGTACCTCATTTTTATAATGTCAAAATTACTGAATGTCATCTGCCTCTTACACTGGATGCAGCTGAATCCATTAGACAACTCTTTCCCTATAATTAGAATGGAAATGTGATACATGAAGCTTACTCAGAACCACTTTACATGGGAAAAGCTCAAAAATCCAACAGCTAGATCAATACAGAACAATTCATAGTAAAATTGCTTCTTGAGCCATATTCTATAATACAAATGGCCATCTTCTTTCCAAAGACTTCATCAGATACAGAAACACGCTACATATGTAGGTTTACTACCAGACTATTCATTTCTGCTTGTCTCAAAACCATGTTCCTTCAACCAAAAGGTTTATAATTTAGAAACAGTATTCTGTCTTTTTATTGATTTTTTGACTTGACACTTGGAAATGAAGAAAAGCTGAGCATAGATAACTTACCATTAGAACGATCATGTCAAGCCCTGCTAAAATTATTAAATTCCTAGAGTTTTTTAAGAGATGGGCCAAAAGGTAAGCCAGAGTCAAGCCAGTTTCCCAGTAGTTCCTCCACTGCTCCTTGGTTGTGTGTATTAGTTTGACTTTTCTACAGTGAGCTGTCACTGTCCCAGACCACTGCCATGTATCAGCACGCCATACTGATATTTCAAGCACTTATCAGGAGTATGTATGGGCTGTTCTGTTTCTCTCCAGCACCACACACACATTCATGAGAAAGATGAGCTCATTCATAAAGTAGCATCCATGGAGCAGCTGGGCCTAGCAATGTCAGTACATAGGCTAAGCCTGACAAGACAGTGACAATGTGATGCTGAAGTCCTAAACTGAAAAAGAAACATAAGTAGAACTTCCTAATAAAACTTTCTTCTTATACTGGCTTCAAGCCATTCTAATGCTTCCTACAAGTTTGTTATGATCACAAAAAGAAGGGAGTGATATTACCTTTTTTTAAACCACAGAAAACATATTGCTTCATTTTGGTGAGCTATTTATCAGAGCTATTGTAATTCAGTGTTAGGCAGCACAATATGAAAAAGAATGTAGATTAAAACCTAAAAGCATTTGCTGTCTTCATTTTCAGTATGATTTTAGAGAATCATTTCATAATTTCAGAAAATCATTTCATCATTTCAGAGAATCCTTCCAGTCCCACCTAAATAAACAACAGCAATTTGGACTGTCACCTTTTTGCTCACTTTGTACAAATCAGTTGTTCTAATGGAAAATTACAATACCTTTGAGTTCCCAATTTTTTCACCATGTGAAATGACCTAACAACTGACAAGAGGCAAAATTCATTTATCATAGCTTCAGCCATCTGTAACTAAAGTGAACTAAATTAACTGAATTAAACTATTTCCCTAGGCTGCCTGAAGGGAGGGCAATGCAATTCACCCTCAAATGGATGCTAAATGTGTGGATTCACAATTTTTAAAGAAACTCATCATTGATGAGCTTTAAACTATCATCCTTGTCAGAATAGACTGCTCCTCTCCAGCCCCATGCCTGCCACTGCTTCTATCTTTTCTGCCAACAGTTATGCAGCTATACAGTCAACTTCATAGGCAAGCTAAATAGGCTAAAAATTAGCTGGCAAAGGTAAAAATGTTCATTTTACCACAGCTGAATTCTCCATGTGGCTGCACAAGGGGTCAGATTGCCTTGGTATGGTGGCAATGTAAGTTTATGCTCAAGTAAAGCTGTAATGTATCTAGAGAAGATGTGACTTGCTTTCCATTTCTCTCACTCTCTAGTGTGGACTGCTAGGAAATCAATTCAAAGATATTTGACTAATTTGTATTTATTTGTATGTAAAAACAGAAGAGTAATTTTTCTGTTTGTGAAAGACAAGCTCCCTCTCATGGTCAGACCATAACATGCATCTAATCCATAAAATCAACATCTGCAAATGCTGTAGGTAAAAAACCAGGAATCACTTATTCACTTTCATCAGCTTCAAGCAGCATTTGCAATGTAGTTATTAAAATAAAAACCAAGCGCTTCATTACTTTTTCCAAATTAGTATTTGCGCTGGTTTTGAATGGGAACTTTCTTCATAGTACCTAGTATAGGGTTATTTTTGGGATTTATGCTGACAAAGGTTTCTTAGTTCAGGGATGTCTTGGTTACTATTGAGCAGCACTTGCACAGAGCCAAGACCTTTCCTGTTTCTCAGCCCACCTCTCCAGCAAGAGGCTGGAGGTGCACAAGGAGCTGGGTGAGACACAGCTGAGCCCAAATGAGATATTCCATTCTGTGTGGTATCACCCTCAGCATATATAGTGCTGGGGAAAGAAGGAAGGAGGATGGCATTTGTCTTCCCAAGTCACTCTTAGTGATGGAGCCCTGCTGAATCACTGAAGGGCTGAATATGTGCCTGCCCATGGGAAATGGTGAATGAATTCCTTGTTTTGCTCTGCTTGAGTGCATGGTGTTCACTTTCCCTATTAAACTGTCTTTATGTCAACCCACAAGTCTTCTCACTTTTACTCTTCCAACTCTCTCCCTCACATGGCTGGGGAAGAGTGAGTGAGTGGCTGTGAGGGACTGAGCTAACAGCTGGGACTAAACCTCAACAGTCCTTCAAATATTCTGTGGGGCAGCAAAGCAGAAAAAAGAAAGTTTTTCAAAATGTCCTGTAATTGTATTTGTCACTGTAAGCGCACAATTTCTAAAAAGACTTGGATAAAGAGTTATTAAAATACTCCTCAAACTTCTGTCAGAACTGTTTAGCACTATTCCTGGTAGATAATTAAATGATGCAAACATCTTTTAATGGATTTTTGGGAAGTAACTAGGAAATTAGAACAGAAGATTCACATTAGCTCTGCTTTTCCTGGATTTCCATCTCTGGCAAACCTACATCCACCCTGGTATTAGCAGACACGCAATGACCACGTTCAGATGTTATTATTAAACAATTTCTCTTATATAATTTATGGAACTAAATGGTTTCCTACCATTTGGAAGCTAATTTAACTTCATCTATTTTCTATTGACTATTTTTTCAAAATTTCTCCTTCATTAATGTACAAAATAACAACATGAAATCAAAATTCACCTTAGAACATAGCAAAAGTCATACATAATCTTGAAGTAGCAAAACAGTGATTCCTTAATAAATTCAACTGAGGTCTTTGTAAAAGGTCAAACCAGCTGCACTTCAGAAATGAAACTAATGAATTGCTAGAGGAAAGATTGTATTAATAAAGACTTTTTCAATTTTTCCCTCTGTACTGGACTGCAAAGAGGTAGTGTGACAGCAGCAGTCCTTGCTACTCTGCAAAATGGGTTATTGCTCTATTAAAAATGGTGTGACCTCACATTCCTCAGAACACAAAAGATAATTCATCAATACTGAAAAACTCTTTTAAAGAATCTTTCCAAGGAATAGTTGGAATTGCTGGGATAGTTTTAAAGGACACCAATGAATTACAGACAGTACTGTTCTTTGAGAATTTTTATTAAATATCTGTAAACAACATAGTTTAAGTATAGACTCATAGGCAGATAAAAATGGGACCAAAACAAGGTAGCATGGAGTCTTTACAGCCCATTTACAAATTTGCATTATGTTTTTTACATATACTGAATAAAAAGTTATCAGAGCACAGTACTGTCTGTAATTCATTAACATTATTTTGAAATATGCAAAGTAGGCTAGGAAATCAATTATGTAGCATTTACAGTTGTTAAAGGTAAATTAATATTGACTAAATTAGTACAAACTTATCTTTGTGCTCCATTCTCATTTAGGTTGTTGAGAAGTCTTTAAAACACTTCAACTAGATTGACAAGTTGTACCTGCTATTTCCTTAAGCAGTGCTGTATGATCATTTTCTGCCAAATTCACAAATCCAACTTGATTTCTGAAGTGATCAATTCCTTGAAAAGACAAATCCACTCTTTTTCCTTTCAGGAGATCATCTACAAAAACCTTGCTGTCTGAAAGAGCACCAACTGCTCTGTTGAGAGGAAAGAAAAGACCAATATCAAATATATTTCTGCTGTTAATATTGCTATTAATCATTATATCAATAAATGTAACAAAGATTTTTTAGTACCAATTTATTATCTACTGCAGTACTTTTGCACTAATTTCTATCAATACAATTGTTATTATTATTACCACCTTTTTATAAAGGTAAAGTGGTTCATACACTGTGCTATAAAGGCAAACTTAGCAGTGGGTGCAATTCCTCAAAAGAGTTTATCTCAGTCTCCAAGGTATCCAGACACTAACATGACAGTGTCCCTATTACTTTGTGAATCCCATTTAAATAAGATGATTACTTAGAAGCCTTTCGTTTTCCATTCTTAAATTAATTTTTTTCTTCTCCTGATATGTCAATTGAACTAAGATTCTTCTTCAGTCAAAGTTACAACAGTGTTAGTTAAATTATAAACAGATGTGATGTTACATATATAATGATAAAATTATATGGAAATTGCAATTAAACTCATGGAGAACTGTTATTAAAAGAAGTATAATCTCAATTTACATTTACTTTCTGTAAGAGCTAAGAGACATGCACACTATAACCACAATAACAGGGTAGAAACCTTTTAACAATCATCTCAATTAGCCACATCAAAAGCATGTACAATTACATGAAATAATTGTTTTGACCTGCACTAAAAGTGATTTAAATTCTAAACAAAAACCACATAAACATTTTAGTGTTTTCTAAAAGATTTCTCACATCTCACAGTTTAAATTCTATTCAATTAACCTGAATGTAATCTTTTCCCCAAATCGATGCAGACTTTATAAACGCTAGATGGCAGTAATAGGTTAAAAATGCTCAAAAGAGGTATGTTTACTTTTTCTGTCCTAGCTGGATGAAAGCAATCACCGATTTCTAGGGTAGATTAAATTATTTCATTGAAGCCTGTACAATTCCAAGAATCTCTACACATTCTCACCGTGTTTAACAAGGCGGACTCAATGTGAACTGTGCATAACTGGAACCTAGGGTAAGTTAAGAAATACATAAAGGTTCATTACTTGACAGAATATCCTTCAGTGATAGAGTCCCCTTGCAGTCTTTTCAGAGGGCTTTAATCTATAAGCTAGAAGTGCTTTAGCTCCTTCTTAACCATTTTAAACACCAACGTTCCTTGTTCCTTGTAAAAGATATTTTACTGTAAGTGTAGTCTCTGTCACTTACCTACCCTCCTATCACTGTTAGACAAGCCTGTTCCTGTGTCTTCCTTACGTGCTGTACTTCAAGATCTTTCAAAAAGACCATCTAAAATTGGTTCTACCTGTCACATTACTTCACATGTAAGCAGGCATAGATTTATTTACCAACATCAACCTAAAAATTGGTCCAAAACAAGTACAGATATTTCAAAAACACTGAGTCAAATTAAGTTGAAGCTTGCAGACGACTTTTAAGTATTGATTCATGAATGTATCTAAAATCCATCTCTGGAGTTTTTACATGTGATAACTAGTCCAAAGAAAGTCCATGGAAAGCTCTGTTCTTTAGCTGAACACACATTTATATTTCCATACTGTAGGGTCATCTGCAGAACTCACTGACCAGCCCAAGTCCACCCAATGAGTTCCATGAAAGGTCAATCCACACAGGGCACTGTGCTTTCAGTTTAGCACTGTGGCATTGAAGATCTAGTTCTACTCTTTCTTTTATTTATAATCTTGCAAACACTAAAATATGTAGAAAAATAGCTGTCATCTCACTCTGGCTATCTTGCCTTTTGTATTCTATCAACCACTTCATAACATCTAACAATTGCTTTGTAATGCCCAAGGACAAACATTTCTACTGAGTCAACAGCTAAAAACACAACAGTGGTATTTTCTTGTTATTCCATATCAAATAGTATTTACAATGCCAACTGGTAATTATGCTCAGTGCAACTAATCCACAGAGATACCCAAAAAGTTTACAAGAACTTTGATCTAAAGTCAAAAAGGAAATTAAAAAAATAATTAAACAGCATATTCTAAGTGAACACAAGCTAGAATTATAGAAGCAATGCCTGTTCTCTTTCTGTATTGTTGTAACATAAATATTGTAGTCTTTAAAACTCACAAAGTTTCTTTTTAGAAATTTCTGAGTTTCAATTTTGATCACTTGTTAGAAAAAGCAATCTCACAAAAAAAGCCAAACTCAATTCTGCCATTCCTGTTACTTGTAATGCAAAGGTGAGATTCAGAGAGTCTTTGACAGAAAATGAGCAAGAAAACCTTGACACTATAATCTCGTAATTAGGCATTTACTGCAAAGGCAGGCATCCTGATTTGTAGCACTTGATCCCATGACTATGCACAGTTAGCATAGAGTAGAACTTCCTGGCTTGAAGGGAATGCTGTCATGAGTCTTGATTGCTTGCTTTCTTTCTAGTTTCAAAATGTCACACTCCTAATTTCATACAGTCTACAAAAAGAGATGTATAGTGTATTCATGAAGGCCAGACCACAGTCAGTTAGGAAACTCACATGGGAATTGCAGGTCTGGATTCCCTTAGAAAGAGTGGCCTAGAATACAGATGTTCCATTTTCAGGGTGAAAGCTGTATGTACTAAAATAGCATACAAAGGGCTTTGTGCTGAATTGAATGTTATGTTTAGCACATTCTTATCACGCATTTGACTTCAAATAGCATTCAACACATTTCATTTCTGTATAGACAGAGGCACTATTGTGCAAACACAGTTGAAAAACTGTAGATATCTAAGTAACTCAATGGATCCAAACCTAAGGATCTGTGAACTCTCAGATGCTCCGTTGATCAGCTGCACTTTGTTTGAGAGATTACTCTCCCCGTACATTACACACAGGTTTGTTTGCCAGCCTGGATCTTGGTTTCTTTCCATTAACCTGGTATCAAAAATTGGTGAAGCAAGAAGGCAAATTCAGCATTTTGCAGCACTCCCAGCAGATCTTCCAGAAGATTAAACAAAAACCATCAGTTATGATTTTTTTTTTTTTTTTAAATCTCATTAAAAAGAACATGCAATCTAGAATACCTGAGGATAGCTGAGCTAGAAACCTATAGGAGGCATCTGGCCAGGAAAGGGGTGAACCTCTGAGGAAGCTGCTGCTGACTAGAGGACAGTTCTGAGTGCCTGGACTGTAGAGTTCTGCTGGGAGAGGCAGAGAAGAACTCTGTAAGTCAGTGCTTCAGTGGCATTCAGACAGTGAAAGCTGGAAGGGGCTCACAGAGTAGCAGAATATCCTGAATTGGAGAATATTTGTTTTGGTATACACTTTTGGACTCTTACAAAATACTCATGAAGAGGCACATGTGCTTTGAAGTACTATCCCATGCTCCCTTTTTTTAAAGTTTGCTTCAAACCCTTTTAAAAAAATCTCACATAAACAGCTGGTTGTTGCTCTCACAAATTTTCAGGTGCTATCACAGTTTACTCATCAACCAAGCACATGGAGAGGGAAGGGAATCTACCAGACCTAGTATCCTTTGCTTGCCTTTTTATTCTCTGATCCTGGCTGTTTCTCTCCCCTTAGATCAGACTGTTGATGCTGACAAATTTGCAACTTCACAGTAGAAGACAGGTAGGAGTATAGAGATCTCAAGGATATAGCATTCAAAGAAAACAAGCATGGAAAAACAAGGCAACTGATTTAGATATGCTGATCATTCATTATTTTTAGGTGTGTCATATGCTTTCAGCCAAAATACTTCTACTTATTAGAAGCATGCCCTTGACTACCAAATGGTTCCCGCATTCTACCTTGGATTTTCACTTTCTAACGAGCAATCTGCACTTCAACAGATTTTTAATTCCTCTGTCCCCTATATCAAAACATTATTTCAAAAGAATTACTTAAGCAAACATGAGATCTATGTAAGCAACTTCAGCACACAGACAATGGGAAAACACATACTTTGTTCAGAGTTTATGACACAGAAGTTATGAAAATGGCTAATGTTAAGACTAGCATTTTAAAAACAGAATTAATTAAATGCTCAATAACCCTAGTAAATTAGGGTGGTGTATGGCAGAAAAAAATGTCTGTTAACCCTGCTAGTCTCTTTATGAACACTTAATACTAGTATATACTCAACTAAGCAAAAATACTAGTATATACTTAATTTACACCAAATACCTACATGCTAATTTCTTCTTCACTGGATAAATGCATCACAAACATGGTGACATGCAATGAGCCAGAGCGAACCATTGCTTTGGAAAGCCTTTGATCCTTTTGTACTATTGCATCTTGGACAGCCTGAATACTGCCAGTAATCTGGGAAGAAAGACACAGAAACAACAGTTAGCCACTACAACAATTACTGTATCCCATCATGCAAGTGAACAAGAAAGCACTCAAACTAAAAACAAACATCCATGTAAAAACCATTCTAGCAGAAGAAAGTTTTATCTGCTGACAAAGCTGTGCTAATTGACCCGAGTGAACCCAAACTGGGTACAAATAGAGTGATTAATAAATCACTGGACACTCCCCGTCACATCTTAATAGGAGCTTCCTCCCATAAGTATCATCAACTCCTGAAGCAGGTTAAGATCATCCAGTTTTACACTGCCAGTAATACCAACAAAAAGCTTCTTCAAGGAATTACTCTGCCCACTCTGCTAAATGTCTGTCTTGCTATGCGCAGGTAAGTGACTGCGCCAGTGTATGGTTTACTAAATATTCTGGTTTTGTATGTGCCCAGTCCTTCAAAGTGATCTTTGAAGGACTGGGCACATACAAAACCAGAATATTTAGTAAAGAATTTGTAGAAATACCTAATTTGCAATTCTGATTATATTGTCCAATAGACAGATATAACATATATACTCCCTTCAAATGTATTTAGACAAATTTCATTGCAACAAGTATAGAGTTCTAACTTCATCTGTCCTTCTCTTTAAAAACACTGGAATTACATTGTTTTAAATTTAAATTATTTATTTGGTTATACATGCTCTATAAATTGTATCCAAGATGTTTACTGTGCTTGATATTATGCTCATTGTATTGTAGCAATTTAAAAAACAAAACACCAAAAACCTGCAACAATTCTTGAGTATGTTAGTGAAAATCAGATCAAGTCAAATAAACCTGACCATCTGACAAAATTAATTACTTCTTAAAGCACAGTGAACAGAGACATTACAGAGAAATCATCTCTGGTGGATAAAATCTAAAAGAAGCATGTTGAAAACTCCAATCTCACTTTTTTGTTGTTTACTTACTTGAAATTCAGTAGTGAACACTTCACAAATGTACTGTCAAGACTTGACTTTCATAAGATAAACACAAGTAGCTCTCAGGTATAAAAAAAGCATTGACATATTTTGGTAGCTCTGTTAATCATATGGAACATATAAATTTCCTGGGGGAAAAAAACACAATCTAATGGGAGTGTTCAGTATTTTTCTGACTGAATTTCTTAAGATGAATTTTGCCATGCAGAAGTTTTACCTAATGAGCCATAGATATCTAGTAGTGTCATATAAATATAACTAAATCATAACTCAAATGAACTGATGTTAGCAAGGGTAGGGAGAAGGATAGAAGGTAAAAGGTACTTGCCAGAAAAGGTGATATGGCATTTACAAAACCACATGTGTCTTAAGTAGTGTAGGACATATGAAGAAAATTCCACCAACATTTTATCATAAATCATGCTGTAATAAGACCATCTTCCTTCATATGTCAGAACTGATCTTATCCTGGATAAAACACAGTTTCATTGTCCCAGATACAGGAGGAATTTAATCCATATTTAAGCAAAGAATTGGTAAATGTGATCCCTGCTAATTACAATGTATTGACTGAATAATTACTTAAGTTTATAAGCTAAAGCAAAAAAAAGAAACAAAACTCAAAAATTAAATGTGCCATACTAATTGCAATTCTATTAAATTTTCAACTATTGCTTCAAAATTTAATTTGCACCCATGACCTGGCAAAAGAAAAAATATAAATGTAAGTGTACAAGCCCTTCAGAGTACAGAAAATCAGATGTGGAACTGTGTTTTCACAGCAGGTAAAAGCATCCTAGCTCTGAAAGGGATCAATATTACTAAGTATTTAGTTTAGCAGCTAATATCCCACGTCCCCATACCCCTATATTTCCCTTCAGTAGTATTGCTACAAAAGCATGTTCTTTCAAGGCTCACTCTTTTATGCAAGCACCAATGACACAAAAAATTGTAGGAAATTAATACCTCTGAGATGTCAATTTTTCTGTCCAAAACTGGACAACAGGTTGAAAACCCAAAAAACCCCAGTGGACAGGCTCATAGCTGTATAAACTCTATTAGGAAACCAAGCTAAAAACCTAAAAAGTAATATAGCTTTGGAACAAGATTAAGTCCAAAGACAGCCAGTTATCGGTTCTAGAGAAAAGTTATTGCTGAATCCATCAAGAAAGTATGAAAAATCCTGCCCTTTGGATACAGGTAAAATAAAAAGAAGGCTGAGCACATCCTCTCTCTCTGGCTAAATGAAAATGCTCGGCACAATCAACATTAATTGGAAAGGAAAAAAAAAGTTTTCAAGCAAGTTTTTCTGAATTTTAGAAACTTGTTTTTCTGATGTTTTCCCTGAAGTTATGCAATGAAAGTGGAACACAACAGCTGTTAAACAGGTGTGCCACCACAATGCATATCACAATTTCACATTTGTTCTGTTTTCTCCAATAAATCTAAGGTGAAATCAACATTGGAGTGTACTATTCTAATGAAGCAAACTAGGACTCTCCCAATGCTATGTAACAGGCTTTGACCCATTGCATAAATAAAAACTTTGAATTGCTATTTAACCTGTTATTTACATTACCTTAAAATGTGTTGTCTTACATTTCAACTGCTATCATGCTATTTATTTTTACTTGACATGTCCTAACTTAATCCAAAACCTTTTTTAAGGCAGATCACACTAAACAATTCCTCCCTCTGAATTAAAAAGTTCAAAAAAAGGCCTCAACTACTCATTTCAAGATCTCCTCTCCATTACTTGAAGTACATTATTCTGAGGAGCAATAGAATAACACTGTTTTGCAGTGTTTATTACAAGGATACTACTGGTAAGTAAATGTAAAGCTTTAAAGACCTAACAGATGAATAACAATTATAGTCAAGACTGGAGAACCCTGAAAGGCTAACATACCAAGCAACAGCATATCATGAAAGTCATAACTTAAAAAAAAACCCTGAACAAATAGAAAAAGATACAATGATCATAATCTATTTAACTATTTTTGCACAAGTAATAATGCAAAGTTTAATATACATTAAAAATTAATGGAAGAACACTTCATTTCTAAAGATTCAAAACAATTAAAATGAAAACCAGGAAATTGTTCATTTTCAAAGAGGAACAGCTGATTAAATGTTTCAGAAATATCCTTTATTACAAAATTTCCTCTGTGTAAAGCTTAAATTAATACAAATAAACAATACTTATGCTTAAAATACTGCACTAGAATAAAATAAGCTCTTCAAAAAATAAAGGTCTCTCATTACCAACTGAAATACTACCAGCAATTACCAGATTCACTCTGACTATCAAGAAACCAGATGTCCAAATTTTGGCTGATATTGCCTATAAAAATTCCAATAGCGTATTTTCTACTTTCAGAACAACTCTACCTCTAAGGCAAGTATAAACAAAACTTTCTAGCAAAGTCCTGGAGTTCTCAAATGCTCTGAGATTAAATTTAAAGAGTAGTTTCTTTACCTCTGTAAATGATATGACTAAATAGTGACATATAAAAAAGATATGATTAAATAATGGCATATAAAAAACCAAGCATAGTTAAGATCTTCCTAACCAACCCTTGGGCATAGTAACAATTGTCAGCAGGAATTCTCAATTACCAGATTATATAGCCACTACATTATTTTTACACTTGCTAAATCATGGAACCTGTTAAACAGATCTGGATGATATTTTAAAAAAGGATGTCACAAAAGATATCCAACAATATTTGTAAAAGGCTATCCTGGATCTTATAAAACCAGCCTTTAAAATCTCTTCCTCACATATGTTTTGAAGAATCAAAGACTGCAGTGTCACTTTCAAACCTATTTTAGTCTCATTTCATATTTTCTTAATCTTATTTTACTTTTTCAGAGAACTGATAATACAGATGTATTTAAATTAAAATGAGTTAATGAGTTTTAATGAGTTAAAATTTATCTGAGATAGCTTCTGATATTAAAAAACCCCACAAAGTAAATCTGCGAATGCTGTTAAACTGGTGGGTTCAACTTTTTAAACATAAGGCACCAACTTTCCTTGTTTCAGACATAAAAGATATCAAAGATGTACCAGAGACAACCTGCAGGATGTAAGAAATCATTTTCATTTACTGCCTAAATGAGACAACTCATGTAACTGCAAGGAAATACATTTTCTTAGAGCTCTTTGCATTTCCTGAATTTATCTGAACAACATCTCACTAAAACAACAGTTGTTTGAATTTTAAATAAGATGAACCATTTTACTGTAAAATGCTAAACTACAAACTGCCAAGTTAAAACAGTAACAGATCCAAATATAAATTTGTATCTATAAAGAAATATAAATATATTGCTAGAATTTTTCTCATTAAATAGGAATGTCTCTCTTCTTTATACTACATGAACAACAAAATAGGCAATACTAAATACTGCAGAGGGGAAATTTCAGCCAGCTTCAGTGAAATCTGTAAGACTGACAAACTGAATAAAAATGTAAGTATTTTTTGTCCAGTCTTTTTTAGAAAAGCAATTTTAGTCACAAAAAAATCTTACATAACATAGCATTACTCATTGAATAGACTGCTAATGTTTCTTTAAAACTACCTGAAAAAAAATATTTTTTGCACAATATCAAACAATGTTCTTATAAACTCATGCAGCTGTTGAAGTAATTCTGGTTATACCAAATTAGTATAATAAAGAATATCACCTTTGGATTAGTAATTGGAAGAGAAATGAAATAATTTGGCTGACACTGTTTGTTCTTTTTCTTCTTTCTCTCAGTGCCTTCTTCAATTTCCCTTCCAGTAGTCCGCTTTCTTTTCTTCTTAATACTTAGTTCAGAAGTTGCAAGCACTGAAGAGAAAAAGAACAAAGTCACTTTCAGCACACAGACATTTAAACAAAGACACTCTTAATATCACACCAACAGGAGCCGGACTTGAGTCAACGGACTGGAGCACGTCTTCCCACTCACCTGCTCTGCCCATGCTCTGAACTGTCTCACTGGGATCCAACTCTGACCTGAATGAATGCAGCCATACATCTGAAGTACCACACCTGAACTAACAGCCTACACCTCTAAGCCCGGTTCATAAGCTGCTAACACAGACAGATACACGGCTTCCAAAACAGTGAGCCTCCCTTAGCCAACGTATGCAGCAGGACAACAGGCCTGCAAATTGTCCATACTTGATCATGGACATGACTGTAGAGCAGAAGGGCCAATATTAAACTTCAAAAATCCCATGCATTCTGCATTTGGAAATATAAAATGCAGCAATATATAGGATTATTAAAGCTAAAAGTTGTAGTAGACTAGGAGTAATGAACCAATAGCACAAGAACCAAACCCAGCCCAGGAGAGAATATCATCTCAGCCAGATTTGCTATCTACCTCCTCCCTCCCCAGAGACACCTTCTGATATAGAAAGAAATGTGTGTGTCCTCAGTTCTTTCTTCACACTTGATTGTGTTTCTCTCAGCTCATCTCCTTGAGCCTTTCCAGACCCTCTCCCACCACATGGCCTGATACACGCCCACAAGCTGACCAGGCTGCAGACATCCACTGTCCAACTAAAAGTGTACTTCCAGCATCATGCTGGGAATACACATTGAAGGACAGCTCACAAAACCCATCACCTGAGAAGCTCACATACAGTAACGTGAATTGACATACAAAATGTCTTTATTCTGTGACTCACTGCTCCACAGGATAACAAAAGGGTGAACTCTTAATACGCTCAAGTACTGCAGGACTGAATAGCACTAAGAGAGGCTCAGGACTGTAACCTGTTTGCAGGGAGACTGTTCCATGTGCCTGGCCCATGTGTCCTTGCCAACAGGCAGGACCAAGAACTGAGTGCATGATGTGTCTATGCTTTCACATTTCTTCTGTTTAATGTACTTACTAGCATGTTCATCCTCAATATCTGTGTCCACAAATGGCATTTCTGCCATTAGAGAATCTACTGAATCAGCAGCACATGGCTCTTCACTCTGTTGTGTTTTTTCCATATTCTCTTTAAAGATTTTCTTTTGCTGTATATTTTCCAGCCCATCTGTAATATATTTAAAATAACACACTGAGTCTTAGTTTTTATATAAACAGCTAAGAGACATTATACATAAGCTGCACAACAAGTAAACATTTCATTAATTATCAGCAAATAAGTATTGACATATAACCCTGCAAGGATCCTGTTCTTCTTCTTTGTCAATGGATCAGTAAAAATACTGTAACATTTTACGTGAAATAGCAAAAAATAGAGTTCTGCTTTCTATATTTTAATAACCTAGGGTCTTGTTTGGTTCCAAATAAATGAAATTACTGCAAAAAAATACTGAGAACTGAGCATAAAAAATAATACCCTTCAGACATCACATAAAGTTCATTTTAGATAACAGTAATGGCATATGAAATTCAGTGCAGACAAACACTGGCAAATTAATTCCACTGTAAACACACTAAAAATGAGGCATGAAAAAGCAGGAAGGGAATCCTATCATTCCACATATAACAGAGTTCTCAGCTGACTCTATCATTCAGGAATGAGATGATCACTCTACTCCTGCATCTGCCACTCAGTATAGCATGTTTTAGACAGCAATGATCTGAATTTCTCCTTCCAAAAACTGACTTTTAGTATTTAAGTGAAGGAAGGAAGTCAATGTAAATGAAAACACATGCTGCATGTACAAAGATATACATGAAGCTCTACCTCAGAATAATATCACAATCACAGAATATTTTAAGTTAGACAGGACAGAATAATGTCCACTAAGAAGTTTTTGAAAAAGTCTTTTTCCCAGGAGTACTAACTGAGCATGAGTCATTTCATTATGTCTGCTTCACGCTTCTGCATCAGTAAACTCTAATATTGGGATATTAAGTCATACCTTAAAAAAAAATAAAGAAGAAGCAAAATCTTCTCTCGCAGCAAAAAATGGGCATATAATCAGGCACCCAGCAATACTCTTTTGGGACAACTCCACAATGGGATTACTGTAGTGGAAGGAGCTGTGTGTTAGGATTGCAGTTTATCCCAGGACAGCTCATTACTACAGACAACACACTTTCAAAGCTCCTCTCAGGCCCAGTGTGGATGGCCCAAATCTGGCCTAAGAGGAAAATTCAGCAGCAAAAGTGTACACTATGTTCTTAAGGCATGCAAGGCTACACATGTATAAAATCGATATTACAGACCCAGTGTGGGTGATTATCACCCTGTGGAATGTTTCTCACACATATCACTTTATGCTAGGGAAGATAAATAAAAGAACAACCTGATTAAATGCTAATTCACTCCCGGCTAAAGTAGGGAAGCATAAATCACTCTGTGGTTGTAGTCTGACACCTAACTTTATCCCCCCAGGCTATTCAAAGGAAACAAGGTATTTAGATTTGTTACTTGTTCCCTACAGACACTAAAGAACCATGCATAACAAACAGATGTTAAAGCAGTAATAAAATTATTACTTAACATTTAGATTAAAACTCACACAAAACAGATTGCTTCTGGTATCCATGAGTATACAGAAAACAACCCTGGATCCAAAGAGATCTCAAGGTGAAGGACAAGACAGAGGTCCATGAAACCAACAAACAAGAAGGTCAGACTGGGGGCAGAAAACCTCAAAATTTCCTCAAAGAGCAGGATCATCAGCTGAGACCAAAAGGGGTTTGTTAATGTAGCATCAGCTACAGAACAAGGACTCACATAAATCTGAGGGGGGAATATTGCAGATTACAGGTTTCCTTGGCTCTGTCTGCTCAAAAAGCAACATACTTGTGCCACTCGGCAAAATGCAGCCTGTTCACAATAGCAGAGGCAGAGCTAAAGTAATTAACAATGCACCTTCAGTAAACTGAACTGTGTCTAAATTCTACAGGTTGTGCTTCTACCAAAAAAAAACTCCCTTGCTTTTTTGAAAATAGTAATTAAAGAAAACAGCAACAAAATTCAAGAGTTACATTCTAGTGACTAATACAACTCGAAAACAAGATTTTTCAAACTTTTTGACATAATGTTGATAATTGGAAACCTAGAGTACAACACCAGCTTCCCATAGGAACTCCTTCACCATTAAGCTGTTCTAGGATAAGCTCTTTTTTCTTAATTGCATGCTTACTTATATTTGCCTGAATTTCACATATGAGTAGGTGTATCCATTATTCCTTTATTTGTATTTAAGTAACTGCTGATCTTCAACAGCATTTGTCATCTGCTCCAGCAGAAAAAAAAATCATGATCTACCAACCTCATAAAGGAAAGACCACAAAAATAAGGAGCAATAAAACACATTTGATTGTGCTCTGATTGCCAGCTGCCTTCTCTACATATTCAGATTATTGTTTCAGATAAAACAATCTTCTATTATTTGACATATAAGTATCACAGATCACAGTGAGACTTGATCTTCAAGCACTGTTTCCTGTTCACTATGTTAATGTGTTTAATAGGTTTATCACAGAATCAATTAGGTTGGAAAAGACCTCTGAGATCATTGAGTCCAACTGATGACTGAACACCACACTAAGTGCCATGTCCAGTCTTTCCTTAAACAGAACCAGCGACATGAATCCAGCATCATTCTGGACAGCCTGTTCCAATACCTAATCACTCTTTCCATGAAGAATTTCTTCCAACATAAACCTCCCCATGTGCAGCTTAAGTCTGTGTCCGCTTGTCCCGTTGCTGGTTGCCTGGGAGAAGAGGCCAATCCCCACCTGTGGAGGCTACAGTGTCTTTCTAGGTAGCCTTAGAGAGAGAGAAGATCCCCCTGAGCCTCTTACACCAGGCTAAACACTCCCAGCTCCCTCAGCTGCTCCTCATCAGACTTGTGCTCCAGACGCTTCACCAGCACCACTGCCCTTCTCTGGACATGCTCCAGCAACTCAATGTCCTTCCTGAAATGAGGGGCCCTGCATTGGACACAGGAGTTGAGACACTGCCTCATCAGTGCCAGAAACACTGGGACAGTCACTGCCCTGGTCCTGCTGGCCACACGATCACAGATCCAGGCCAGGATGCCATTTGCCCCACCTGGGCAAACTGCTGGCTCGTGTTTCATTGACTGTCAAAACCAGCACCCCCAGTCCTTTTCCACTGGGCCACTTTCGAGCCACTCTGTCCCCAGCCTGTAGTGCTGCAGGGGATCGCTGTGGCCAAAGTGCAGGACCCAGACTTAGTCTTGCTGAACCTTGTATCACTGAAATCAGCCCATTGATCCAGCCTGTCCAGAGCCTTCCTACCCTCTTGCAGATCAACACTCCAACCCAACTTGATCTTGTCTGTGAATTTGCTATTTGGAAGACTTAATTCCCTCATCCAGATTATCAGCAAAGATCTTGTACAGGACTGGACCAAACACTGATCCCTGGGTACACCACTAGTGACCAGCTGCCAGTGGGATGTGGCACCATTCACCACCTCTCTCTAGGGGAGAGAAGAGTGCACCTGTCCAAGCCATGAGCTGAGAGGTTTGCCAGGAGTGTGCTATGAGAGATGGTGTTGAAGACTTTGCTGAAGTCGAGGTAGACAACATTCACAGCCTTATTCTCACCCACCAGGTGCATCACCTGGGCATAAAAGGAGATCAGGTTGGTCAGGAAGTATCTGCCTTTCCTAAACTTGTGCTGGCTGAGTCTGATCCCTTGGTTGTCCTGCCTGTGCTGTATGATCACACTTAAGATTATCTGCTCTGTCACCTTGCTGGGCACTGTGGTCAGGCTGCCAGACCTGTAGCTCCCTAGATCCTCCTTCCAGCATTTCTTGTAGATGGGCATCACACTGACCAGTCTCCAATTGCCTGGGGCCTCCCTGGTTAGCCATGACTGATGACAGATGGATAATGGACAGCAGTGTAATGAGCTCTTCTGCCTGTTCCTCATCACCCTAGGATGGATCCCATCCAGATCCATGCACTGGGCATCTAAGTGGTTGAAGTCCTGTTTGATTACCCTGGTACTTTTCTCATCAGCCTTGTCACTATCAACCTGGACAGTTGGACAATCAGCAGTGGGTAGAATTAGCTCAGGGATTCTCTTGGTAATATCTCTTACCTGGGCCACAGGAAGTCATCAGACTTTCCTGTGGAATGGGTCCAACCAGCATACAGGGCCCTCAATTTCCCTCAAATGCAAGTCACCCACTACAACTACCATTGTTTTTCCCTTAATACCTGTACTTGTGATCCACCTGGTTGACTCCATTAGTCTTGAAGACCCTCCAGATAAGCCTTCTCCACTGTTGTCTGCATGACTCTCAAGATCCAGGGCCTCCTACCTATTCTGTAAGGGCATCTGGGGAGGCAAGGGATGCCAGGAGTGGATTCTTCCACCTCTCTGAGCTGGGACCTTCTTCCATTCCTCCCCACCTGCCTGATGGCAAGAGGGTTGGGGCTCCTTGACTCTTGCTGAGCTTCCACCCACTACTTTCTATTCATTTTTAATAACAAATGAATCCTTTAGAGCCAGTTTAACTGCGAGCTGCTGTAGAAATAGACAGTCTTAATGTCAACGCATTTTGAACCTCCAGTGCTAGCACTACAGTTACCATAGCTAAAGAAATTAATAATAATAATAATAATAATAATAATAATAATAATAATAATAATAATAATAATTTCTTGTGGGAAAAAAATTGTAGGGTTAATATTCAGCCAGGTCACATACACAGTTAAGGAACTAAAAAGAAAAGGAGTAGTAGTAAACTTAGGGAAAAGAAAGGTAGATTTAGTGTTCAGTCAGGTTGGACGCATACACTGTCGGCAAGCCTAGGGACTGAGCGGGGCAGGCAGGGAAGTGCCAGAGCCCTACAAACAAGAGCCCTGCTTCATCATTAACAACTTAATAATGAAGTTGAAAAGTTTTCCCCTACGCCCCAGCGCCCGCCCGCAGCGCCGGGGGAGGCGGGCGCGGGGTCTCGCCAGCGCTTGCCCTCCGCCCCCACCCCGCCGCCTCTCACCGTGCTCCGGGGCCGCGCTGCGGGCATCGACCCCGGCCCGCGCCGCTCCCTCCGCCGGCCGCAGCGCCATGGGCACGGCCCGCCGGGCGAGCAGGGCTCGGGCCGCCGCCGAGCACAGCGCGGGGAGAAGCCGCCGCAGCAGTGGCCGCATGCCCGGCTGGGGCGAGCAGCGCTGCCCACCGGGAAGCTGCGGGGCCGGAGCGGGTCTGGCGGGGCCGCCGCGCCCCTCGGGGAAGCAGCGGGGGAGCGGGGCCGTTCTGCCGTGGGACTACAGCTCCCGGCACGCTCCGCGGCGGCGATGGGGCGGCCGCACGGCCCTGCCCCGGCGTGCGCTCCGCGGTGGCGGCGTGCGGCGGGGCCGCCCCTCACGGCGGGCGGCGGGGCCCGCAATCAGAGTGCCTCGGTTCACTCGGTATCTTAACGAGGAATGGCTGCCCCAGCGCTCGCACCCGCGGGGGGCTGCAGCCCGCGGGATTTGGCGTCCCTCAGAATAAGCGGCTGTAGTTTAGGGCGGCAAAGCGATAATGAACAGTAATTTAGCAGCGGAGAATAGACAGTGTTGCTCTGAATGTGCTCTGCTTTACGCAGCCCCGGGCGCTCTGATCGCTGGCAGTGATGGCTCTGTACAACTGTACAGCTCTGGCTGTACAGTCTCGTGTTGGGAATGCCTCGAGGGTGATAATTTATATAAAGACTAAAAATTTTGAGTTTACCTGAAGTTACCGAATAGGCCTTAAAATCTGGCTGACAAAGAAGAAAGATAAAAGGATGTAAAGGTATGCACACAGGATTATAAGAGTGGCTGGAGCTGGTGGAGAAACAGATAAAAAGGGCTGCGTGTGGGAGAGGCCGCCTGTCTGGGGGAAGGAAGGGGAGACGGTCTTTTCCTGCTTAAATAAAACTTGGTGCCTCTCGGAAGCCAAATGGAGCCAGATCCTGTCAGGGCGTTGGGTGGGAGAAGCCAAGTTAAATGCCACCTGATGCTTTTGCTGATTGGCTTATCCATGTAAACCAGATCTGAGGGAGCAGGTGGAATGTGTGCATGTAAGGATTCCTACTTTCATTTGTAAATAGAGTAGGGATGGTGTCATGACTCATCAGTAGAGGGGTGATATTAGTTGTAAATTCTCATCAGGCTGAACTCTTGTGTTTTTAACTTTGGCAACCAGCCCACTGTTGAGCCTCGAGTTGTTGGCTAGCAAGCCTTTGAGTTCTTACAATACATTTCCACAAATGTGGTGGCTAGCAGGTCCTTAATTTTATACCATACACTTCATTACATTCTCAACTTGCAAAACAAACTACTCAAAGGTGCTGGCCCAGAAGCCACAGCACAACTCCACAAGCTCCCTACACCCACAACAAAGTTCAGTATGGGAGGTAGAATATCCCTGGCCGTGTTTTGCCCAGGCAAAGCAAGGGGAGAGAGAAAGAAAGACAGGAAAGGGAGAGAGAGTACAAAGAATTTCACAGATCCTCAGATCCTGCATTGGTCCTGCTGTGTTGGAGAGTCTAGAGCTGGGATCATGAGAAAGAAAAGTGAAAGAGAAGGAAAAGTGTGAGAGGGCCTGACCTGTTTTCTTTTATAGATAACCTGGTGGAAGCCTCTTGCATAAACCAGATCTTTTGCCCTGTTTTGTTGATGCGTGCACAGCCAGCCCTTGGAGCCCTCCCACAGGAGGTGAGTGGGGACAGGGACACTGAGCACAAGTGTCAAGGTGAAGCAGGAAGTTGGGTCAGAACAGTTCCTGCCCCACCTCTACATCTTTAGATCACACCTTTCCCATTGTAGCAGTCACCATGTTTGAGACAAAAAATGCTTATGTCTGGTTCTCCGCCATCTCCATAGATGGCAAAAGCAAATAAATAAAATAGGATGGTTGGAGGACCAGCATGTCTGATGGAGGTTAGAAGCTGGTTGACAGAAGAGTGAAAAATGAGGCCAGTTCCTGTATTTGGCTACTCCTTTTACCATTATTTTGATCCATTTTGAGTTGTGTTTGCCAGTCACATAGAATTTGTATTTGATTTGCATAGTTCTTTAGAGGCCAAAGGTTGGATGTGATACAGAAGTCCAAGTTCTGTGGGATCCAAGAGAAGCTTTAGGATGAGGCTGCTGACAGTTTTTATTCACATTTCATTTAAATATCAGCTATCATTAGGAGACTAAATGCGTAAGTGCTCACATCTTCCTAGCCTGTTTCCATTGTCAAGTACAGTACTTCCATAAAACTTTGATTCTAGAGAGTTATAGATCAAACACTGGAAGAAAATAATTTTGGAATTAAGTGCTTTTTATAGATATGAATTTAAAAAGCAATTTGGATCTGAAACTGCTCCAAATAAATTCCTTAAGTTTTTTGCAGAAATCTTCAGCGAAAAAACTTCAGGAAAAAACAGTTCTGTTTGTAAAACTGAGGAGTCCAGTGCAATATTTAAATTAAGATAGCATTTAATAGTGCTCTTAACAAATGAAAATGCAGTGCATTTTATGGAGCTAAAATTGTCTGTAACCAGTACCCGCTAGCCTGGCATTAAAATTGTAGATGCTTGTAGGTGTATTCTTTGGTCATACGACTTGCCTGAATATACTACCTCCAGGATGAGAGGAAGTGAGTAATCAAAAGTACCTCAGCTAGAGCTGGTAGCAGTTCCCATGAATTCTCCCTACAAGTCACAGAAGTGGTGTTGAAGGGAAGCGTTCGATTGAGGACTAGAAAGATGAAGTAACAAGTTGTGATTTTTCTGCCTGCCCAAATACTGCACAAGTTTCACAGAGGTCACTGACCTGGTGCCTGGCAGAAACTGCTTTTCATTACTGCTTAGGTTTGGGCCAAAGCCAGCACTTTATCAATTTTCTGTGGCCTTGCCTTTATTAAAGAAAGTTTCTGATTAACCTCTCAGCAGTACAGTTGTCCCTTCAAAGGAAAAAAAAATCACATTATGACAGCTGAGTGACGCTGGCAGAAAGAGGAAGCAGGGTCAGCTCTGTGGTTGTATTTGCTTACACAACTGCACTGCCAGTGCCTGTTAGCCTCTCACCTACCTTTCCTTCTCTTAATCCACCCACCAATTTCAGGCAAATTCTGTAGAGTGTTAGAGCATTCGGAGGTATGATGTTCCCACACCTTTCCTGGTAGTGAGTGTTTTTGGAGGAAAGAAAGATCCATTTCACTCCCAAATGAGGGAAAGAAGAAACAGTGCTGTGTGTCTGTTTTTCCAAGAGTGGCTGTCCATGAGTATTGGCCGGCTCATTACACTGTAGGTCAGGGCACATATTATCAATACATGTTATGTCTTATCTTAGTCAAGCAAGAGATATGGGGGAGCTGTGAGCCAGGAGTGTTTGGGACATGACTCACTGAGGGAAGTTAGGTAGTAAAAAGGCAGGAACGGGATGTGTTGCAGGGAGCCTAGAGGAGACATTGGGATGTTGTGTAGGACATGGGAGGGAGTTGAAGGTATTGTAATGAGAGGGCATGGAAGCTGTAAGGGAAGCTTGAGTTGTTGTGATAAGAAGGGAGGACATAACTGATACAAAACAAGTTTTCATTACTGTCACTGCTTTGCAGCATCTTGTTTTCTGACAAGCAAAGAAGAATAACAAACTGTGACCTGATAGTACGAATAGATTTGCCAGAGAAACAAAGAAAACTTTGAGCTGCAGTACTACAGATGATGGAAAATGAGAGGTAGAGGAGTGCCTAGGATAAGGTAATTTAATGCAAAGGTCAAAAAGCAAGTTGTCTGGAGTCTCTACAATAACTGGTATGAAAGGAAGAAGTGCATGAAGATGCTATCAGATGTAGTTAATAAATAGAACTGCATTTGATTGACATCTGACATGAAAAGTTAAATGGATATTTTCATGATCTGTTGATCACAGGCAGTTATTTACATTTCAGGAGGAGGGAACAGAACAGCAGAAGGCAGCTGAAAAATTAACTGCTTACCAATTGCAGCAGCTGTTCACCTGTTACCCTCTGGATAGCGACCTATTGTGAGGGACGTGGGCTAAAGATTAGCATAGACAAACAAATGCTGTTAATGTCAGTGTAATATTTCACACACTTCCAGGTTCCTCCAGTATTTTTGAGGAATGTCATCTGTTGGGTGGAGAGAGGATTCACCTAACAAAGTGGGTCAATAATACTTTTGCCAACTGGCTTGCCACCCTCATAAGGATGGCTTTAAACTAGGTTGTTGAAAGATGGAGAAGCAGTCCCACAGACCTAAGCTGGAAAAGAATTGGAAGAGCTAAAAGCTATTGTGCAGACAGAGAGGTAGTGGTAGATAATGGGAAAGCAGGTGCAGGGTAGCATGATGGCAGAGATTGCCTGGCATTTAGGGGCACCCCAATAGGCTTGAAAAGTAGAACATTGGATGCTTGCTACGTAAAATTCAACAAAGACAATTGTAAAACCTTGCATCTAGCACCTGATGGATATTGGCAAAAATGGCTGGATGCACATCTGCTGTAACTTAATGGTCCGTGACATATTTGACCAATTTGGAGTCTTCAGTGGTGTTATTGTTAGGTGTAATCTCTAGCCTGAGGTCCTATAGTATTTGCTCCCTGAACATAGCATTTATTAAAGCTAATTTATTGCTTTACCTGTTCACCTTGCAAATTGTATCTCACTGGTTACTTTTAATATTTCCTCTTAGATATTTTAAGCAGCAGACATAGAGTATGCTTTCCTGATCTATGCTTTCCCTCATCTAATCTTCCTTTCACTTTTCAACACAGAAAATCCACCAGAAATCATGTAAATCCTCATTTTGCAGCAGAGTTACATCATCCTTTTCTAGTCAACAAAATCAGTCTTCCCTATGTTGCTCCACCGTCAGGTTGAAAGAAGATATTACTTTCTTTAGCACAAATTCCATCACTGTGGTATATATCACTACATTTTCCAAAATGTAAGGTAATTAGAAGACAAATAATATAATGGAATATCTCTAGTAGTTTATATTTTGTAATGTGAGTAGATATGTTTCTGTTTACTAAATATTTATATACATGCAAACAAAACTATAAAATAGTAAATAACTCTAAATTATTTTGATTACTACAATCTTGTTTTTCTGATTCTTGACAAATATAATGTGGATTTAAGCAGAAAGTTGCCTGTCCTGGAGATTGTTAAGTATGCCAGTCTGCAGGGTGAAGATAACATTCAGTTTGATAGGAAGCCTTCACACACCTACATTATGAGAGACTGCACGCTGAAACAAAAGCAGATTTCACTTTTGCTTTACTAAACCCACTTCACTTTTTAGCTCTAGAGGTCAAGTTAGGTTTGATCTGGAACGTCCAGTTTCCTGGAGCTGTTCTTTTTCCCTAACTGAAAAAGAGGTTTGAAAAAAGCATGTGCAGGGGAAAAGTGGATGGAAAGTGTTTAAGTAAGAGAAGACACTGCCTGCAATTAAAAAGTTCAAGTGAATATAGTCAGCTACATGTGGAAGTCATGCAGCTGAGACACTAACTAGATCTTGCATTCCTTGAGCAAAAGACACTTTACTGGGAGTCTTAAGCAAATAAAGAATGCAGTTTTGAATCCAGAATTCATATTATTCCAGATGTGGGTGGGGGAAATACGTATTTACTTATTAAACTGAAAAATCATGATTCTGTGCTGTCAGTCTGTTCTGTTTCTTGCTCTGCTCTTGTTCTTCTGTCTGTCTCCCTTCAGACACAAGCTTTTTTTTTTAGCTCTGGCTTCCTACCTTCTCAAGCTTCAGGTATTGTACAAGCATGCTGCATTTGTGACCACTATGCAGGCTTTTTGTGTTGCCTTGTATCTATTTCCTTCTCTTATCCATGGATTTTCTGTCAAGTTAGGATGTCCGTGGAATAAAGGCAGTGTCTTTCCTGCACGTTTGCACAGCCCATTGTCCAATTAAGAAAAAACAAATCTATGTTCCTTATTGCCAGAACATGTTAGAATTCTTCCTGAAGTTCAGCTCATCATTCTCTCTTCCTGCATTTCTGGTGTGTACCTGTTGTTTTTCCTAGGAGGAGCTCAGACATTAGTTCACAAGCACTACCAGAGCTTCTGACAGTTGCTCATTTAGCCTAAGGTGTGAATATATGTGCTTTGACTCTCCACCAGTCAATAAAGATAGAGGCTTATGTGAACTGAAATTTGTATAATAATTAAGTAGTTGTTCTAAAGATGCTTTACTCCCTCCATGAACAACCAGGATTGTGTCTTGCTTAGACACAACTTCTAACATGCATATTGATTAGAAGGCTGATGTTGGGTGAAATGGATCAACGCTGATCCATTTGTGGTAACAAATTTTGTTATCACCTGGTTTAGAATTAGGAAAATAACTTCATGTTCTAGCTCAATACTTGCTCTGGCAAATCCTTTTGAAGCCCAGACAATTAAATTCAACATCTGCTGTCTAACTGGAAACACTTGAGTCAAAACAGCCTTTCTTGATTGTTATACTGACCCTCATCACGATGGAAGAACCTGCTATGGCTAATGCTGCAAAGCTCGAGTGCTCAGAAAACTTCACGCGGTGTAGGTTTTGTGATCCTGCCAAGTTAGAGCCTACCTAGGAAGAAATAATTAGGCGGTGTTGTTATATGTTTCACATGAATTTTGAAATTGATTTACTCCTGGTGTTGCTGGGTGTAACCATGGAAAAAAATCCCACCCACCTCTCACATCAGCAATCTCTTAAGATGTCTGTTTATGTTTAACCTAAAGTCTAGAACAAAAAACCAGTGATGCTCAAAATACCTTTCCTACAAGATATTCAGGGAAACAGTAACTTATTGTTTGAAGAAGAAAAGCACCCCTGACCTCAACAGAAATGAGAGATCTCAGTTCTAACATTGGTTTAGCTACCACTCACACTTGGAGCAATGTGATGTGGCATCCAGTTTCTGTCACTGAAATCTCTTAACAGTTATTGTTGTATGTGTGGATCTGAGGCTATTCACCACCTCTTTGCTGATGGTGGAGTTTCCTGATCCTCTTCTTGAGACTCAAGGTTTTCATTTATAAAATCACAAGGATGAACCTTGTGATTTTATAAATGAAGCTCCCTTATTTACAGTCATGATTTTAACTTAGATCAAAGACATTAACTCATGTCCACATTTTAGTATGACAAAGTATGGGGAAAAAAAATACAGTTAAAGAAAAACACATTCTGACTAATGGGGAAAGAGACACATTTTAATTCTCCAGATTAGCACACTGCTATGTCTTTAATAGATTATATTATATGGTTCTTATTCAATACTCCAGACTTTTGTTGAGCCACTTTCAATTCACATTCATACTCTGGCACTAGATGAACTGCAATAACTGAAAGAGAGGAAAACATTTGCACTTCCTGTAGTACATCTAACTTTCAGTCCAGGCTAGAACAATGTTTTAAAAACCTCTATTGAAAGAACTATGCTTGGGTCATTTTGTCAGGCATCCAGTCTGTCTCCATAAGCCAACATGTGACCATTATCATGTATCTGTGATAGTGGACTAACAGCTATTATTATATATTTAATATAGCTATTATAAAGTGAGGAGATGGAGGGAAAAAAAATCTCCCCAGGGCTCCAGAAGAACTGTAGTTAATTTGGTCTGATTAAAACAGCTATTTGGTCTTACCACAAGAACTTGTACACATGTAAGAAAAACAAAAAGGTGTTATTTAATGTTATTTTTATTTACTTTCTGGATGGTTTTCATTTTCTGGACTTGCTTATATGTAAGAGAATCAGTCTGCAGCTTGAAAGTCATGAAAGCTTACACATGCTTTGAAATACTAAAAGGAAGGAGCTCAGGAACACATTAAAATGTACTCTATCAAAAACTCTATTTTTGGTGGGCATCCAGGGAATCATTGAATTTTTTTGCCACATAACTCACACTCAGTTCAGAATATTCAGTATGAGGTATACTTGCATTGTGTTTTGGCCAAATGCTGTAACTCCCCATGAAACAGCATGATGGGGTGACAGAACTGCTCTCTTTCTTTTAAATTTGCACTGATTCCTATAAACATCATCAAGATTTTGAGCAAACATATAAGCATCAAAATTGAAAATAATAGGCAAATTGAAAATAGTGGACAAACCATACTATGGGACATGTAGGTGTCTTTCTGCTGTGTCTTGGCAAAATGGTATCTACAGTCCTAAGAACGACTTTCCTCACAACACAGCTCTGTTAGACAGGTAAGATGCATGGAGACTTTCAAAAAGGGTGAAATCATACCCAGAAAAATGTTGCTTTATGCTTTTGTGACAGTTGGGAAGGCAATAATAGGATACTTCACTTGAAGTACATTCAGTGAAAGAACTAATGCTTTCCTGAAGTGATGCAGTGTAGCAAGGATCTGTTCCCCTAACTGATGAGGAGAAAGACCTGCAGAAAAACAAGGAGGGGAAAAAACAAACTGAATTGCTAAAGGATGTGTTGAGCTGCACTTGTGTCAAGTGGGTCTACAGCAGGCTTTACCAATTATATACTGTATTTTCAGGACTCCAGAGATTCATGGGAAGTACCACTAATGACAGTTGACTTGTCATATCCATGTAATTAGAATTATAATTAGGGGGATTTCAAAGAAGGGAGTGTGATTAGGTAGAGTTCACTGACTTCTCACGGGATCTGGCAAAATAAGGGGCCTTTGTGCCTTTGAAAATAACACTCTATGTACTTGCTTTTGTAAATGTTATGTCTTACCCATTCACCTCCAGCCTCAGTCAATATTCTGTTTACATTTGCTGTGTAAGTTCTTCTAAAATTGCATGTTCTACGGTCCGTTGTCTGCCTTACAGCTGAATCTCTTTTCACTCAAGTCTCAAATGACCCAAGGCCCATAATTGTTCTTTGTGGTTAGTTGACATCTTTCAAATCAGGGTCAAACTTCTGCCATTGAAACCTTGTCTCTTGATTTTTATAACATTGACTCATGATTATCCCACATTTCCACATTGCCTTTGGAGGATTTGTTTTATACCTTTAATTTCTTACCCTCTTCCAGCTAATAAACAAGTTACCATCTTTATCAAATTCACTTTCAAGTTTTTCTCTCCTTCATATTTTTCAAATTAAGATCTCAGCCTGACTTTGACCATCTGCTTGTGGATGTCTGGCTTTCAGCCTATGTGCAGCATCACTAAACGTGGTTTGTCCTCATCCTCACTCTCCATATTCCTTCAGTCACCAGGAGGCACAGCTCCTGCCAGTCAGTGAGTTCTTATCAAATAAGCATCATGTTTGCCTCAGACCTCTGAAAGATTTGAGCTCTTCCCTCAATCTGTCATGTGTTAGGCAAAAGTTAACTTTTTACCTAAGATAGAGTCTTGTCAATATAAGCTGTAATGCTTACTATTGAAATTCTTGTCCAGATCTTCGCCTTATGTCTGAAGTACTGGAACTGGTTTTTTTGTTTGTTTGGGATGGGGGTTTTTTTGGTTTTTTTGTGGTCTTGAAAAATGCAATTTAATTCCCCTGTACAATAATTTAGAATGCCTTTGGAAAGGTAATTTTTTCTACAATTTCAACTTTTGCAATGTAACCTATCTTAAATTCCTCTTCAGCTTCTGTATTTTAGCACACAACTTAGATGTCTTGGCTTTTATTCTTTATGATTAATGCCTGCCTAATTATCTTGTGCTTAATACTGAGAAGGTTGATTTCTTTCTCTGAAGGGTTTGTAACTTAAACAGGAGCTATTACTTGTAGCCTGCATAGCTCAGGAGAAGCAAAGTCCAGATCTTAACAATGGGTCTTGGGTACTGGGATCTGGATGGCTGTGTTTGATGTGCTGTACATCTGGATGGGCTGTACTGGGCTTCTTAGCCAAGCAAACAGCCCAGAGAGAATACTGCACTAATTAATTTGTTCTGCTCCCAGTGTGAATTTAAGTAATTTAGAAGCAGCTCAGATATCTGTGGATATATGTGGATAATGCTGTGTTAGTACTGTGCAGACATGGAATCTGTGTCTTTTCCTGCATCCTTCTTCTGTTTAGAAAAACACTGCTGTTAGCACCAGCAAAACTACTTTGTTGTTCTCCTTTAAACTGTTGTTTACTATGATATTGCCAGAAAAAAAAATCCCAAACAACAACAGCAATAATCCTTACAACTGCTGAACTAATAATGCACTAAGGCAATCTTCTAAGCCGTTTAATGCTTGTCATATGGCTCCCTGGTGTATACGCCAGTCTGTCTATCTCAGAGGGAGCTTCTCTGCTTTACAGCTAAGGAAATGGCCACCACAAAAATCTGTCTAATGAAAACTGGACCAGGTAACTTCTTGTTTGTGTGCTAAGTATCAAGCCTTGACAAAAGAGCTGGTATCCTTTCTAAACCTTTATTTTAAAATCTCATTTTAAACTACTGGTAGATAATTTTAGAAAAACACATAAGAATTCCAGTAAATCATATGTCGTAAGACATGTCTTCTTGTAAATACCTATTCCTCAATCTTTTAAAGTATTATTAATTGAAAAGTTTACGGTCCCCAAGGTATATTTATAAAGTTTTCTAAGTGATTCATTGCATCCAACACTGTTAAAAATGGTCCAGTTTAATTGCATGAGATGACATCTATCTTGGTAGAAATCCAGGATGCAAAGCCTTACTAAAAGCTGTTCTAGAAGGAATAGTCTAGAGAATTATAAAGTGGTTTACATTTTATTTTAATCTGATTTTTTTGAAACTGGCATTTTCATATTCTTTCTCTAATTTACATAATAAAAAAGGGAATGTGTATATTGCCTCTCTCCAAGGAGGATAATAGAATATTTAATAAGTGCTTTGCAGACAAAAGGGGGTATATGTTTACTGTGATTATGCTGTAGAGAGATTTTACAGTTACTAGAAGACCACTAGCACACTGGAAGGAGACAGCAGCTTTTGTAATACCAAGGCAATTTCTGCCAAAAATACTGTCCTCTTAGGATCAGAAAAGAACCCTGTTGCTGTTGTGTTCCTGCTTTCACCCATAGACTGTACATGCCTAACAATGAGTTAAAGTTGAGAATAACAACATTTAACAGAGATAGCTTATTACAATGTCTTGACTACGTTGATACTTCTGGGTGTAAACTGAAAATAAAGTGTCTAAGTCATTTGGAAAATGCATATTTCCATACCAAAAACTATCTTGTGCTAGTTTTCATATGCCTTGTTATTGAGTGTTCACTGTGTGGGTTGCTCTGTGCTCCTTACGTGGGGGAAAGGAATCTTTGCCAGAATTAGGACTTCATGAGAAGGTTCTTTACTTTACAAACCAGACATGGAAGGTTATTAGGAACTGGCTGAACCCTGCACAGAGGCTGACAATTATTCTCTCTCCTTGTGTATTCTACCAGCACCTGATTATTTTTAGGTATGTGAATTTTTGTTTTTATTACTGCCAAACTGTGTGTCCCTGTCTGCCTTGTTAGTGCCAATTTTATGGAAAATGGGTCAGAGTCTGTGCTAATTGACACTGGCTTCTAAAAAAAAAATTGTACCAGAAAATTTTAAATCCTCTCTTATAATATTTGCCTAAACTATGCATGTAAATGTAGGCACAATAGAATTGAAAGTTATTTGTATCCTAAATAATTTCTCAAAAGATTGAGACAGTTAAATATGGAGCAATTTTAATTTTATCTTTTGGTCCTTTAATAATTCTTTTTCCATAGTTACGATTGGAATTTGTAATGGCAGGGGAGATTCAACTGACAGATAACGTTTCACAGATTTTACAGCTCTCCTAGAACAGAGTAGCAACTATTGGAGTTTATTCAGTGCCACAATGTTGAATTCATGGGATATTTTACTTCTGATGTCAGTAGGGCCTGGATTATTGCCCTGGTGCTGTGGCTGCCCAAGATGGAATTCTATCCACCCTGCAGTAAAAGACAAACTTGCTGTATCTTCAGTCAGAACAGAATTTCACACTTCAGGAATAACTCAAAATTATTCCACTTTAGTAGCAGATCTGCTTTAAGACTCATCTCCCAGCTCCTTTCCCCACTCCAGCACTGCACATTTGCCCCTGCACTACTGAAGCAGAAGAAATGAGAATGAGAATGTTGAAAAACTTTGGACGTTCAAAAAACAAAAATTGAACATTAAAAAAATTTTTTTTTGGGGTTCTTAATGTGCATAATTTTAACAATCCACCTTTTCATAGAGTCCAGAGACAGCTCTGTCCACATAACTTCTTTGTGGATGCAAAGTACAACCTACATTTGATCAGACTGGGAGCAGTAAACAGAGCTCATCAACCTGACCTGAGCTGGCTTTGCTGCCAAAAGCAGTGCTACACAGTTCCACAGCCTTCATGTGTGCAATAAGTAGCTTGTACACAAAGGAAAAAGATGCTGTGTTCTTCTCATGATACATGGAGAAGAAAGATAAGTGACATTTTGGACAAGAAGATGGTGTTTGTTGGATTTTCTTACTTACTACAGGCCTTGGATATCATGAGGAACATAGCAAAGGTCAGATAACTGTGGTCAAAAGTACTGAGAATATCAAATATAAAACCCCATATTAAAAGTGATTTGATAGCCTGGTTTTCTTAGGCCCATGCAACTGCTGTCAGCTACTGCCCTTTATCATTTGAAGTCAGTGACCAATTTCAGCCAGATGTGCAACAGGATAGTAATCTTAAAGACAGTGAATGCCTTACAAGCTTTGTAAAAAAACCCTACAGTTTGCAAGAAGAGAAAGGAAAATAATTCTTTAGCAGAGGGAAAGGTTTCCAGCTCTGCTACTATGCTTCCTCCCGGTTAGCTGCAGTTCATCCTGTCTTTTGTCTGAGGCAGGTGC